>NC_143253.1:74112500-76612500 GCF_984573655.1 Nuphar pumila
CTCTTGACTTGAATGTTCCAGTAGAAGAAATGCAATTCAATAATAAGGTAGATCACCATGACAGTACACATAATAAAAGAGTAGGCACCGAGAATGTAAATGGAAGTACACTAGACTTGAATGTTCTAGTAGTGGAAATGCAATTCAATAATGAGGTAGATTTTGATGTCAGTACACATAATAAAAGTGTAGGAACTGGGAATGTACATGGAATTACACTTGACTTTGTTCCTGTAGAAGGAATGTAGTTTAATAACGAGGAAGCTGCATATAAATTTTACAATGATTATGCCTTAAAAGTTGGCTTTAGTGTGAGAAGGTTTTTTTGGTCAAAAAATGCACAAAGTGTCTTGGTTAGAAAGACGTATGTTTGTTCCAAGCAAGGTTGGAAGAAATCAATGGAAAATCCAACAAGGAGCATGCCAGAATCAAGATGTGGATGTCAAGCGAGAATGGTTTTGAAAAGACATCCGAATGGAAAATTTGTAGTTCGTACTTTAATCAGTGATCATAATCATGATTTATCTGCATCATTTATGACTCCTATGCTAAGGTCACATCGTAAAGTAACTGTAGCACATGCTGCAATGGCTGAAATAGCCGATAGCGTCGGCATTGCACCAAGGAAGACATACAATTTGTTTGCCCACATAGACGGTGGTCGCAATAATATATCATTCACACCTTTGGATCTAAGAAACCACTTGAGAAGGAAGAGGATAGATAACATGAAGAAAGGAGAAATATGTTCTTTGGTTGATTACTTACAGAATAAATCAAGCAATGAACATGGTTTCTTTAGTGCAATGCAAGTGGATGAAGATGGATATGTTGTGAATATGTTTTGGGCAGATTCAAAGTCAAGAGTATATTATGAATGCTTCAATGATGTGCTTGTATTTGATACTACAGTAAAGATAAATACTGAACAGTGGCCATTTGCGCAGTTTGTCGGAGTGAACCATCATGCACAGAGTTGTATATTAGGCGGGGCGTTTTTGTATGACCAGACCAAGAAAAGCTTTGAGTGGTTGTTCAGAGTATTTACACAGACAATGAACGGGAAGCAACCTGAAGTTGTACTTACAGATGGTGATCACGCAATTGCGGCTGCAGTGCTTCATGTGTGGCCAGATGCACATCATTGCCTATGTTTGTGGCATATCTTTCAAAATGCAGTAAAGAACATAGGACACATATTTAATCAGAAGACAGGGTTTGACAAAAAAATTACTAGATGTGTGCTTGAGAGCGTAGATGAGATCACCTTTATGTCTGATTGGGAGGAAATGATTCAGACATACGACCTTGAAGATTGTCTGTGGTTACAAAATTTATATGCAGAAAAAGAGAAGTGGGCATTGGCATATGGAAGACAATACTTTTGTGTTGGTATGATAAGCACACAAAGAGCTGAATCTATGCATGCCACGCTGAAGAAAACCTTGTATTCATGTTTAACAATGTTTCGTTTCATGGAACAATATGAATTATTTGTAGACGATCTAAGACAGAATGAGCTTGAACAAGATGTGAAATGCTTTAATACATGACCTTTAACTTTTGACATGAAAATATTGATGCGACTTGCAGCTCTGTATACACTAACTATATTTGAATGGATCAAGAAACAGGTGTTACATGTCATGAATTGCAAAATAGAAGGACTCGTGCAAACCGAGAATATGCACAAATACCATATTTTATGGCAGGGCGAAAAGCATCACGAAAGGCGAGAAGCACATGTCACGTACAATGTTGACAACAGAAGAGTTGAATGTTCGTGCAAAATGTATGAATTCAAAGGTATTTTATGATGTCATGCATTAAAGGCACTTAATCAAAAGAAGATACAAGAAATACCTGAGTCTTACGTAATGCGAAGATGGAAGAGACGTGCAAAGATTGAAACCATTGTTATGGACAATGTGAGTAAATCTGGTATTGACGAGAAGTGCCACATAGCCTCCTGTTACCAACAACTGTGTAGGTCATTTATGCATGTTGTTGATTTGGCATCGAGAAGTGAAGAAAGCTATGAATGCGTGAGAAAAGCTTCAATGGAGTTACTTGAAAACTTGGAGTTAATTCATCTTAAGTCCGTTGCAGCGAATGAATACCAGTCAAAGATAATGGGATCGAACAGCGTAGGTGAAAATCATGTTTCGCTTGACACTCCTGAGAAGTTGCGCCGAAGCGTAAACATTATCTTCAACAAGTCAGTAGTGAACGTTGTTGATTATGATGAACATATTTATGAAGCGAAGGGTATGAAAAGAAAACCTGCCTCTGATCGCAGTCGTCGGAGGGCAAAGGGTGCACTCGAATTGGTTGGCAAGAAAAAGACTAAGAAACAACCAACCTATAATAAAAAACAACAAAGCCCTTCAAATGAACAGGTATGTAAGACATTATATTGCTTTCCATTACGTGAATCTTGTCAATATCTAACTCGTTTAATGTCCAACATGCAACAATACCCTATAGAATTAACATCAAACGTTGAAACCTTCATTCCTCCCGATCAGATTTCCGGCAACAATAGCTTCAGTTTTACAAGTCTTTTGGTATGTAATCAATGTTGGGAGGAGATTTGCATTTCTTGTGAAACTTAATGTAGTGTCTTATATTTTCTATTTCATGACAGGCTCTGATGCATTCGACAGATAGGTATGGGACACAGGAATCTCGTGTGGGCTATTAATTTAGTTGTCATGCCTCTTTGCATGACCCGATTTCCACATTGTCAGATTTGTTAAGAGTTTATAGTGATTTGTCAGTGACGACTTGCAGTTTGTGGTTGGATTTGCTTAAATCGATAGATATCGATTTGTGGCTTCTGCAGGAAGTCGATTCATGGCATCACTGAATGGCGATTTGTGGTTATCGTTGAATAGCGATTTGTGGCATCGCAGCATAGTGATTTGCGGGTATTATTGGAATGTCAATCCTAGCGGGGTGATAAGGGTTGTTCCAGTAAGCTTTTTTGGGCCATTAATCAAGGTTGTGATTCATTTTATGATCTGAGTAAGCTTTCACCTGCGTTTTTCAGGTATGTGGTTGCACAACGTTGGACTTGTGTAATGATAATAAAAAGAAATCATTTTATGATCTGAGTTTTTTGGTTGATTTAAACAATTTCTTTATTTATTGAATTGCAATTTACATCCAATAAATAGAATGTATCCCAACATAGCTGCCAATCTACTTCCAAGATAGTGTCATGTTCACAAGCTATGAGTGCCCTTTTTTTTCTTTATACTTGTGCTTCTTGACAATTTTTTTATGATGCATGCTCGCCCCTCGCAACTAATAATCCTTTAAGCCCTTATCGATAAGAGAAATCGCTGGGTCTACATGATAAATCACCTTAAAGTATAAACATCTTGTAAAATAGATTATTATTTTATTTATCGTAATTTGCGCTTTAGAAGTCTTTTGGTATGTAATCAATGTTGGGAGGAGGTTTGCATTTCTTGTGAAACTTGTAGTATGTTTCTTATATTTTCTATTTTAATGTTGGGAGGAGGTTTGCGCTTTACACGTATTCTGATGTACACAATGATTAAAGCGCAAATGACGATAAATAAAGAAGGGCACTCATAACTTGTAAACATGACATTATCTTGGAAGTAGATTGGCAGCTATGTTGGGACACATTCTATTTATTGGATGTAAATTGCAATTCAATAAATAAAGAACTTGTTTAAATCAACCAAAAAAACTCAGATTATAAAATGATTTCTTTTTATTATCATTACACAAGTCCAACATTGTGCAACCACCTACCTGAAAAACGCAGGTGAAAGCTTACTCAGATCATAAAATGAATCACAACCTTGATCAATGGCCCAATAAAACTTACTTGAACAACCCTTCTCATCCCACTTAGATTGGCATTCCAACAATACCCGCAAATCACTATGATGCAATGCCACAAATCGCTATTCAACGATAACCACAAATCGCCATTCAGTGATGCCATGAATCGACTTCTTGCAGAAGCCACAAATCGCTATCTATCTCACAGCACAAACTATTCAGCGATGGGTGTGCCATCCTTCTACCGGTGGCTTGTTGACAAGTATCCAAAGATATTGTGGCTGCTAAAGAGGAGAGGACAACAAAGGATGAAAATGGAGTTGAGTTCATAGACACAGCCAGACCAAACCCCAACGGGATTGAGTTTGATAATCTTTATCTTGACATGAATGGGATCATACACCCTTGCTGGATAGTACATTATTCATGAAAAATTTTGATTTATCGTACATTATTCATTCATCATGGTGGTTGAGAAGTAGATATTTTGGCTCATAAATAGTCGCACAAGTACTGGAAGGTGTGATTATCTTCTACTTCGTGAACCAGCAACAGTCAAACCGACGGTTCCTTTATAAACCTGGAGTTCCTCCCTCGAACATGTAACCAGCTACAGCACAAACTATCCAGCGACGAAGACAAATTGTTGTCCAGCTGACAGCATACATCGCTTTCCCGCGATAACCACAACTCGCTATGCAGCGAATACAAAGTCCACTTACGCAGCTCCAAGCGATAGCCACAAATCGAAGCTTACACTTTCGAATAATTAAATTGTCATTCAGCTGATGATCACTACTACAAATCGTTGTCCAACGAATACGAAGGACAACCTCAACATGATCAGGCGGCGCGCTTGAAATTCTGTTGTGGAATTGAATAAGGAGGGAAACCAATCACAAACAGCTTTGAATGTAACACCATAATTGTTTTTCATTGTAATCCATCACTTATAAGACTCAATGCTTTTAAGATTGCTAGAGTGTAAGAATCAATATATGCAAATCGGTCCACCAATGGTGTTAGCACTGTTTTGCTGTAAGCTTGCATTCGAGGATTGTTTACTTAATTTTTTACTATACAAAAGGTCTTCGTAATTATTACCGTTATCCCAGTAAGGTAAGCCTTCTTGAAATCCAATGGACTATGGCAATTATTCCTCTTCTCCTTCCTCTTCTTCTTCGTCTGTATTGATCGAGGTCATAAGACCACCTCATCCAATCGATGTACTACTTACACGCCTCGCATGTTCCATAATACTCTACGAGGAAAGGGAAATAGATCCTCAATAGGTTGTCCTAGTAAGGAACGAAACGTTTGTTGTTTACAAATCGCAATACACATGCATTTTGTACGGACAGCAAAGGATGTATCGTAAATTTTTTGATTTATCGTATATTATTCATTGATCACGGTGGTTGAACAGTAGATCTTTTGGCTCATAAATAGTCGCACAAGTACTGGACGGTGTGATTATCTTCTACTTCGTGAACCAGCAATAGTCAAATCGACGGTTCCTTTATAAACATGGAGTTCCTTTCTCGAACATGTAATTAGCTACATAAAAAATTGTGGTCGGTGAGGCAAACGAAGACAGCTACACGACCAACAATGGCGAATCATGCGTATATTGTCTACACATCGTCTCCATTTTCATCAAAATCCGTCTCTTTCATGCCGTATTTGTGATTTGTGTTGTGTACTCTATAATGTAATTTCAATACCGTTCATTGCAATATCTTTATTCATTTCAGTAGAACATCCACCGACAAAGTTGGGCGAGAACTTAGTCAATCACTCCTGCAGGACATCAAAAGAATGCACAATGAATTTGCACAATGCAACATGATCAGTAATTTTGTTCATATGAAACTAGTAGGAGTTGTCTATATACGTAAGTCATGTGTACGTACGTTAACAACACCATATTTGCTACAAACAGACTATATCCGATTTCGTCAGTTATATTAAAAGCAACGTACCAAGCAAGACTATAAGCATCATCAGCCTGTATTTCATGGTATATCAGTTGTATTTTATGTTGCTTTTGGTTAGTGATTTAGTCCAGTTGATTCGTATGTTAACATTGTTGTTAACAAGGTTTCGGTTTGCAGTCTGTCTTACGTTGTTTGCCATACTTCAGTGGATTTAAAGATGGCCTACCTTATTGGGTTAACAGTAATCATTGCAGAGACCTTTTGTCTAATGAAAAAGTAAGTAAACAAACCTAGAGTGCAAGGTTACAGCATAACAGTGCTAACAGCATTTTTTACGATCCATTTGTAGACATTGATTCCTACAATCTGACATTCTGAAAAGCATTGGGTCCTATACGTGATGGATTTACACGAAAAACAACTATGGTGTTACAATTCGTTGGAAGTTGACAATGGTTTACGGCTTGACATTTCCCATCTCGTAAGATTTCATCTATATGAGTATTGTGTCGTGTACTGGGGTCATGAATTTACTTTCGGCCGCATTATTCTCAGATCGGTTTCGTCAAAGCCATTTTGGGAGTCGACGTTAGCGAGTGGATCTATCGCATGGCATACCATGCTCCTTTACAAAATAATGGCGTTGATTGCGGCGTATTTGTAATGAAGTACATTGAAGCGATATACAATGGTGTAGAACCTTGTTTTGACGTTGTATGCCATTTCTTGGCCTCTGTTATTGATGATTAAATGCATGTCTATTGGTTCCACATTACAATTTGTTTTTGCAGGTTGATATACCTGGATTCCGCGAAGAACTCTGCCAAAAATTGACGTCCTTTCTAATTGCGGAGGAGAAACTAACCGAGCCGCCACGAGGATCTAAAAGGCAACAACCAACGGTGCCCAACCCGCATGATTGACAGTCGCAAAATTAGATTGCGATGTATGTAATGAACGAAGCCTTCTAATGTTCGAAATGATAATAGTCAACATCATTATGAAATGTTTGATGTTTAAACATCGCCTTATTGCTGTCACGCACAGAATGAAAATCACAGAAGAGATTCGAGATGAATGCGGTGAACAAGAGCCATTAATGTCGCTTTCGTAATTACAAATAGTACACAGTGATAAGACGGGTTTGCTGTTGAGAAATGGTGGTCTAACGTCAGCTTCACTACTACTACCATGAAATCTTGTGTAAGAATTTGAAAATTTTTTGAATTTTAAACGACTTTTCCTTTAATTATTATATTGCATACATATGAAAAAAGTCTACACGGATACCACAACTGCATCGAAGCCGCCTATACACTGGATTCAAGAATAAGTCATTTTTGCAAGAATTGTCGGTTTGTCGGTTTCTTATTTGCGAAGCAAAGTGGAACACATCCTTAACCTATGTGATGTGTCATTCAAATATTAATGAAACGTCCTATCACCCTCCGTCAATTTTCAAATAAATACGACGGTTTTAATAAACAAAGAGCAAATCTCAAATAAAATACCCTCCGCATTAATGAAATTGAACAATGTCATGTCAGAGAGCTATTTTCAAAACTAATCAATGCGATTGGACCTGGTAGTTCAAATCACGGTAGCACGTAGCGTGTGGGTTTTATTGTAGAAATATTTTTTGGTCTTATATAAATCCACAACTTTGTCCACACGCATCCCAACAAATCGCCTTAGGTGTACATTACGGACTTACACATCGACATTGGGTCATCCCAAGTCACTCTCATCTACCCATGCACTACATTTGTTCACGATGGGGCATATATATTACGATTTCATTCTCGTAAGTTCAGCAATACAGCAATTTCTGAGAACAAACATTTCTTATCGATAAATACTTCATCATTTGTTCAAAGCGAACATTACGTGCCTTTGTGGACCACAACGATTTCCGCGCTTTTTGTTCACGTAATGCGAGTTATACAACGATTTTGGAACAGCAACAAAATATCTTTCGCTGTACAGTATTTTTAATTACTGAAGAGCATCATTACTAGCATTGGTTAAGCGCTTACAACACAAAACTATTTCTCGATACGATTTAGTTTTCGTAGATGAAGCAGTATGACGATTTTTAAGCGTGTTTTGTAATGTTCAAATTATATTTCAACGGAGACAGATTTACAAAATTTGTAGTCTTACAAAATTTTCCTACTAGAAGTCCTTCCCCTACATATCTTCATTCTGTCTCTCTCTATCTCTCTATCTCTCTGATTGTGTTGATACCAGAAACCAGACGATTCAGATTCCGGCGAGATGAACCCCCATCACCGGAATGACCGCTCCTCTGAAACCTCTTCCTTGCGAGGGAGAGGAAGAGGATGCGGCGGAGCTCCTGCTGGCCACCCTCAGCGCGCCGACCGCGTCCCTCACCACCGCTGACGACCGCAAATTAAATACACGCGACTGCACCCCCGGCAGCTCCACGTCAGCCAACTCCACCTCCGCCGACCGCTCCTCACCATGTTGCGACTGCATCGCCGGAGTTGGGCGAGAACGGTGATGGCGGAGCTTGTTAGGTTGTACAGACAGAGCAATCGATAGGTTTCACATTACATATTTTGTCTCCCGTTCTTTTTAAACTCAATCAAATTTCTGCATATTTCATCGCGTAATTCCGGTATATCTTCCTGCAACAAAAATATGTAATGTAAAACCAATATATAACAGGAATCCTCAATAACAGCGGATGCAAAGCTCATACAGCGTCGAAAAAAGGTTCTTCTTTTTTGTATATTGCTTCAATATGCTTCATTACGAATATGCCACAATCGACCACATTACTTTGTACAGAAGCATCGTCAGCACAGAGCAACATCCACTCGGCAATGTCGACACCCACAAGGTCGTTTAGGAATCCCGCCTATGATAAAGGGAAAATATAGTATAATCTGGTCCACCTCAAATGGCTACGATTCACCTATGGCCAAAAGCTTACCAAATACATAGCGTCACGTTCTACACCACTGTGGCAATCCAATGAGTTGTAGCACCATAGTTGTTTTTCCAGAAAATTTATCTCGTATAAGACCCAATGTTCAGGATTTTGCCAGAGCGTAGGAAGTAAAATCTGTGAATCGATACAATAATTTATAATTTCATAGACATATTGTGATGGGGATGTAACGACTAAACCTTGGAGAAGAGGTTTGTTCACTTACCTTTTCAATATTCGAAAAGTCTACGCACTCGTCATTGTTGTTCCAACAAGGTAGTGCATCTAGGAATCCATTGGTGTATGGCTTTCGTCGGACGTACATCTGTTGCACGAAATAGAAGGGTTTAACCACCAAGAAAAGTCAGTAAGTCATAAAAGCGAATAAAACAATGGCAGACCAGACATACCATGAAATAAGGGGCGATGATGCGTATTGTATTGCTCGTTGCGTTGCTTTGAATATAATTGACAAAATCACACATTGTCTGGTTGCAAAAATTTACAAACTTCAAAACACACAAATCGAAGACCTAGAAAATGATAGTGGTTACATGCGTACAAAATTACTAATAGTATTCCCATCTGCAAATTCATCTTGCATCTGCTCGATGTCATCTACGACCTCGTTAGGGCATTGCCGCCTACCCTTGTTTGTGGATGTTGCACTAAGTGCACCATGAGCGTAGTATTCAGAATTCGTCATTGAAATTATTTTCTATAGTAAACAAGACAAGTCGAAATATGACATGAAAAGGCAAATGTTGACTAAACCGGTCAAGAGGTTCAAAAAATATATGTCTTAAGCGCTAAAGCTGGTACTGTGGAAGTGGTTGTCTTCTTCTTCGGGGTCGTGCCTGGTCGTATTGCTCCCATCGTGCTCTCCTTTGGCGCCATGCCTGGTCGTATTGCTCCAATCGTCCTCTCCTTTGAAGTCATGCCTGGTCGTACTGCTCACATCGTCCTCTTCTTCGGCGCCATGCCTGGTCGTATTGCTCCCATCGTCCTCTTCTCCGGCGTCATGCCTGGACGAAGATATCGATGTCACCTTTGCAACACAGATACGGAATCAACGTCGTCAGTCAAATATAAAGGAATACGTCTTTTCCCATGCTTCCCTTTTTCGAAAACAACCTGCAAGTTAAATTATTGAGTTTTAAATAATTAAGAAACCGTCGTTTCAAATATCGCCCTTTTTCGAAAACAACGAGCAAATTAAATGATTGCGTTTTAAATAATTAAAAATATGTCTTTTCACACGCCGCCCTTTTTCGAAAACAACCCGCAAATTAAATGATTGTGTTTTAAATAATTAAAAAATCGTCATTTCGAATACCACCCTTTATCGAAAACAACCCGCAAATTAAATGATTGCATTTTAAATAATTAAAAAATCATCGTTTCGACTTCATATTATAACAATAGTTGAGTGGGAGATTGACCCGACCCGAACAAACCCGTTTTCCATATATGAATAATCTTTGACGATTATTGAATTGATTATCAAATATGGATACATCAATATATTCATGCCACATATCTTAGCCCTTATCGGTTTTTTAACAACAAACGTTCATTATCGCTTTATACTAGTATCATTTAACACCGCAAATCGTTGTTGACTTACAACGTTTACAAAGGGATAAGTCATTGTCATTTGTGTTGTTGACCTCATGAATTGCAATCCTATTTCGCGGTTTGTATTGAAGGTGTCCCTGCAAATGAGCGATTTCTGACAGAGAACCATATCGTGCCGATTTCGGCTGGCCGGCATCCTATTGCACGATTGCAATTTACTTATGATCATTAGTAGCGATTTCTGAGCATCAAACTTTTCTTATCGCTATTGACTGTTATCATTTACGACGTCAGAACTCGTTAAATTATTGTTCACGGCATACATCGCAAATCCTTTTTGTGATGTATTATTGAGGCAGAGACAAATACAACGATTGCTGGGCAGAAATGCTCTATCATAACGATGGCGACCTTAGTCAATGCCACGCATTCTGAACAACAGACATCTATTTTCGATTAAAGTTTATTTATTTACGAGATCCATAGACGAAACGTGTTTGTTATATGTAATAATAAAGAATTAAACAATAAAAGAATGTCATGTTACGATAATTAATTATACAATTACAACAAATAGCTATCGTGATAAAAAAGAATGCCCAGGGTTTATTCCTAGGCACTTGACGAATCAGATGAAATATCATACACTTGTCTCTCTCTTTTTATTGGTGGACTGTCTATCCTGGGTGGCCTCTGGGTTGCGTCCATCTTACTAAAAAAACTGGTCATCATCTCTATCACTGAGTTCAATTGTATCCCCATATTGCTTATTTTTGTCCTTAATTTCTTATTCTCCCTCTCCATAAGATCGAACCTTGCGGCAGAGACAATGTTCTCTTTTGTAGCAAGTGTTTGCTCTTCATCGCGCTTTGTTACTGAGGGAATCATTGTTGTAACCAGAGAGAGACGACGTTTTGGTTGTAGATGCTGGGCTGCAACATGAGAGGGGGCAGTTGGGAGGCATGGGTTCCCAATTGTATCAATCGCCAGATTTCGGCGCATTGGTTCCCAATACCTTTCGAAATAGAAGGGATCAAATTGTCGTCCATTAGAATCATACGATACGGCACGGACACCACCTGAGTTCCAAATTAATAATTCATCCCTATAGCGTTTGCGCCAATTCACGTTCCTGCACCCACCACTATTCATCTTCATTCTCACTTCCAAAGGCTTATTTGGGATAGACTGCCCCAAGCCAGATTGTAGGAGAACTCGACTACCATGCTGCAACTCGACTTCATAATTCCAAAACAGCCACAAATCGCGGTCAGACAATCTAGTAGTCTATGCAACAATGTCTTGGTCATCGTCCTCCCCATCTCCATAAGGTCTCCACAAAACCTATACATTGGTAATTCTTTTTAATAACGAGTGACAAATATATTACAATTTACTTAAGCATGATATGGTGACAGCGATATATACTACGGAAGACAATCCTGCAGCGATGATTACTTAAGAATGTTAAACATTACAATGATTTATAATACTCAATGATAAATGCTGACACGATTGTAAACAATTTTAGAACGTTTACCTCATTCAGTTGCAGCCCATCTAAAATGGACTTAGCATTATGAACTGTGATGTTTATTCTAGCCCAGCGACCGATTTTTGGAAAACCACAACTTGCAGGGCCACAACGTGGACGCAATGGGATAATATGTTCTCACGCCCAAGCCTAACAAAAACAATATTATTAGTAACACTACAACCTTCAATGAAATTAGTCTATAATTACTAAGTATGCAATCAACAAATACCTGAACAAATGACCAAAATCCCCCAACTGTTTTCGTACCATTACTCGCACGGTAGAGTTGACTGTACAAGTGTGTGAGCATAGCGGCACCCCAGGCATAGTTGTCGACTTCATCTAAGTCTGTCAGGTACTGCAGCCACATAGAACTTATTCTCGAACCAGAACTATCGAAAAATAATGTAAGACCAAAAAAATAAAGAAGAAAGCTGCGCAACTCTTGGTCAGCTTTTTCAGATGCACAAGTAGCAGAGCGGCCTTCCCATTTATTACAGAAAAATGAGACTTTCATTGATGTGAACTTGATTCCACCAGAAATACATTGACTTCATTCGTCCATCGACATTCCTAAAAGGGTCGTGCATTTTTTTCTTGCGTTATAGTTTGAATGTCGTAATAGGACAGCATTGCCATCGCACTTAAGGCCAGTGATCCTCGCAACATCTTCTAGAGTCATGGTGATCTCAAAAGAATCAAACTGAAATGTGTTAGTCTTATCATTCCACTTATTTACCAGGTGGGTCATGGTATTCCAGCAAGTTTCAAAATATTGTCGGTCCAAAAGGCCACCGAAGTGCATATTTCGTAATCGGTCCTTCTGATATGCACTCAGCTGACCATACCACGACAGAACTACAGGTCATTGACACCGACCTCCGAGCTTTTCACCTGGTGTTCTACTTCTTCTGTGACCTCCCTGTAACACAAAATAACATATTATTCCTACTAATTGTAAATTAGTTTCATTTGTACTTATAAATAATATTCTACAAATCGTTATAAATAATATTGGTTGCACACAAACTATCACAGTAATCTCTATACATATTAATACCTAACACAATAATCGCTATACCAAAATCGATAAACATATTATTAAATCTTCACAGACAGGAAGAAAAAAAATTACCTTGGTCGCTTTTTCTCCTATTCTCCCTCCAACCTAGGCCTTTCTGGTGGGTCCACTGCCTCCAACTGTCTTTCCCTTTCCTTCTCTACCGGCTCCACCATCGCCTTCCTTTCTCTCTCCTTCTTTTCCTCGCCGTCCTTCTCCTTCCTTTCTCTCTCCTTCCTTTTCTCGTGCTCCTTCTCCTTCCTTTCTCTTTCCTTCCTTTTCTTGTCCTCCTTCTCCTTCCTTTCTCTCTCCTTTTTCGCCTCCTCATTCTCCTTCCTTTCTCTCTCCTTTTTTTCGTCCTCCTTCTCCTTCCTTTCTCTCTCATTTTTCTTGTCCTCCTCCTTCCGTCGCCTTTCTTTCTCTTCTAAATATTGCTTCCTTCTTTCCTGCATTTCCTCCTCATGCTTTTTCCTTTCTCTTTCCTTTTCTTCTTCATCCTCCTTCTCCTTTCGCCGCCTTTCTTTCTCATCCAAATATTGTTTCCTTCTTTCCTGCACTTTCTCCTCCTGCTTATTCCTTTCTCTTTCCTTTTTTTCCTCCTCCTCCTTCTCCTTCCGTCGCCTTTCTTTCTCTTCCAAGTCTTGTTTCCTTCTTTCCTGCACTTCATCCTCTTGCTTCTTTTTTTCTCTTTCCATTTCTTCCTCCTCCTTCTCCTTCCGCCGCCTTTCTTCCTCTTCTAAGTCTTGTTTCTTTCTTTCCTGCACTTCCTCCTCCTGCTTCTTCATTTCTCTTTCCTTTTGTTCCTCCTCCTCCTTCTCCTTCTGTTGCTTTTCCTTCTTTTTCTCATCCTCCTTCTTCTGCCTTTGCATTTCCTTACCTTCCTCAAACTCCTTCTCCCTCCTTCGTCTTTCTTTTTCTTTCTCATCCTGAGGCTTATTTCATTCCTTCTCTTCCTCCTCCTTATTCATTTGCCTTTGCCTCTCCTCCACCTCCTTCAATAGCTTTTCCTTGTTTCGGCTTGCTTTATGCTCCAAGGCCCCCTTATCCAATTCCGCCCTAGCCTCCATCATTACCTTGTTAAAATACCTTTCCCTCTCCTCCTCATTCTTTTTTTGCCTTTCCCTGTGCTCTGCCTTCTTCCTCCGCCTTCTCTTTTCATTCTCCTCCTTATTTCTTTGCTTTGCCTTCTCTTCGTCATCCTTCTTCTGCATCTTTCGTTCTTCAGCATTCTTCCTTTGGTTCGCAGCCTTAATATCTGAGGGATAATCCTCCGCATAATACAATTCCAAGGTTTTCTCCATGTCTTCATCGTTCTCAATCTTAAGTATATTTTGGTACCTCTCAAAAACCTTAGATAGATGAGACTGGCGGATCACTTCTCTAATACACAAACCATAGAACGACGGGGCATCTCTTCTTTGATAAGCCGCAGACATTGCTAACATGCACAACACATTAAACGATCATCATGATTACAAATCGTCGCAATATTTGGGTTCATAAATACACATCTTTGTAAGATTTATCAAACTTACAAATTGTTGTATAAGAAGCAACCTACAGATTGAATAACGAAACCTTACACGAAACTCACTGAAATGATAGGATTTTGGATATTCCAACTATAAAGTAAGCAACAGTAACAACTAATACGCAATAGAAGGTGGCAACGATGCTGCGACTGTGCGTAAGACAAAAATGGATGCTCTGGAACAAAGGAAAGGATGCTCTGTTGTACACAGATGAAAACAAAGTATGCTCTGGTAGAGTTTTCTGCTTAGGGCGAGAATGGATTGTTTTGAACTATTTAAATCCTACAACATACAGCTTGCTGCATACGCAAACTTTGCGAAACATTTTGGCGTGATAACGATGGAGGGCAGTTTTGTCCTTTTCACGAATCGCCGATTCATATTTCTAGATGGAGGGCATTTATGTTTGTTCGAGGAAGAGGAAGAGAATGGCGGTAAAGGGTACTTAAGTCTTTGCGACGGTACCAAATTACGATGCAATATGATGCGGACACACATGGGGATACATGCATCTTATATGTGGCGCTCTTTGGGAACACCCGAACATGAGATGGAGTACCGGCCCTGTTCGGGGGGGGGGGGGGACATATAACCTGCTTTGACTGCATCACGACATCCTAAAAGATGACATATGACTAGACACCTTTTGCTCAGGGAGTGATCAATGCTTTACACAATTTTATTACAAATAGTAGTGCAATAAAGTTATACGCCATATGAATCAACACCAAATGCATGAACTAAGTGGCTCCACTAAGGAGCCAACTTTTGGGGCAGCAGTCACACTATGATGAAGAACAGCTTTCAGTTTCTTTTTTCAGCTTCTTTTCATTGCCAAGGATGCTATTTATGTGTTAGAGGGCGATTCACGCTTGTTGTCTACCAATTTTGCAGCCCAACTTTGAAAAGTCCATCTAGACAGATCAAAGGAAAAACTCATGATCTATGCACTTGCCATCCCAGTTTCCACTTTCCCCAGAGGATTTTGCATAGGAACTAGTAGGGGATGTAACTGGGCTGGGTATACCCAACCCGACCCAATGTCCCGAACCGATTATACCCAACCCAACCTGATTTTAGTAGATCTATGGATTTGGGTCAGTTCTGAAATATAGATATGTAACAAAAAAAGGTCGGGTCTTGGGTATTATAAATGAAGACTCGAACTCACATGAACCCCACCTGTATCTTACATCCGGCCCAAATGGTTCCACATAATGTAAAACCAAACTGACTCAAACCCGAACTGTTTATGTACTTGAACCCATTTTATAATTGAACTGAGCCAAACTCAAATTCACTTAGTATTCTAACTGACCTGAACCTGAGTTGATTATATACCCAAATCCATTTTATGCATGAACCGACCCGAACCAAACCCATTGAAATCCAACCCACTATTGCTTAAAATAGTTAATAAGCTTCTCGTTTGTTAACATATAATCTTCTTAATGAATACATGTTTCCATCAATTACATATTTGTTGATTGGCGGGTAATTAGGTTTAGAATACCAATCATATCATGACCCGAGTTGAGACCCAAACCTGTCCATACCCGAACCCATTACCCCATACAGGACTTCATTTTTAAGCCATACCCAGATTCGAACCTGGGCTGAAATCAAAATGAGTCAGGTCTGGGTCTAATTCTTATACCTGATTAAAAACAGTTATATTGAAGGTATAGGTCCACAAGTTTCAGCCATAACCAAACCCAGACCCAGACCTGAATTAGATTGGGTCGGGATTGGTTCTAAGTTTCTAACTTTTAGACCCGATTCAAAATTGGGTCTGATAAGACCCGACCTAGTTACACCTCTAGGAAGTAGGCTTAAATGCTTGTTAGTTCCTTTCTCATTCATTTTCTTGCTTCTCGCTTCCTATCGGGGTTAAAAGAACTGTTTTAATATTTTGCTTTAGTATTTTTAGTTTCTACACTCCTTGGCAGAGCTACATCATTCGTTATTCGAGGCTTCGATAGATTCAATACAAGTTCTCGGTGTATAAACTACAAAGTTCCACTTAAAAGAACTCTAAAGGTAGAAATTGGCACGACAACGTTCCACTTAAAAATTTCAGGCCCCTTTTGGATGATGGTTTTGGAAATTTACGTTTAAATAAATTAATTTATTAGAGAAAACTTTAAAACCCGAAATTAAAATTGTATTTTGAATAACTTCAAGTTTTATAACCTCTCTCTCTCTCTCTCTCTCTCTCTCTCTCTCTCTCTCTCTCTCTGTGTGTGTGTGTGTGTGTGTGTCTGTGTGTGTGCGTGGCACTCGCCAGCAAACCTTCGCATTCAGATTTAGTTTTACAGTGTCCACCAGACCATATTATGGCCAGAGAGTGGCAGGAAAGGTGCTGTACATGGTGGCCAGCACCGAGTCTGTGATTTTGGAAACCCATGAGATTATTGGGAAGCTAGAATGATGATATGCCATTGACGCTTTTGCAACAACTTTGGAGCAGTAACCTTGGCCGAAATATAATAGAGAGAACGGGAATCTCATCATTTTCCAGGCAGACCTTGGCTAAATGAACATTGGAAAAGGGAAGGGAAAATTGGTGGTCACCAGAGCGGTGAGAAAAGTGAAGAGAGGGATGGGAGTCGAAGGGAAAATGATTTGTTTAAGAACATGTTTACCTCAGAGAATTACCCTTACAGAATGTTTGGGAGAAAAAAGTTTTTTTTTTTTTAGGCAAGCTTGGGTTAGGCAGACCCCTACCAGTTATACAACTATACCATTGGGTTTTGAACCTGCAACGTCCCAACACAAGGTGGCGTGCACTGGCAGATCCTACCAGACAAGCGGAGCCCCCTTTTGTAGGGAGAAAAAAGTGTTCGGGAAGAATTTTGGAGTTGTGATACCTGAAGCTCTTGCTCTTTCGTTTACACTCCCAAAGACAATTTAGCGAATAAGCCCTTCTAGGAGACGCTTGTTTCTTAAACAAGAGAAGCGAGCAATTCGTGGAAACGACTGTTTTTGTCTTAATAATAAATATAAATAGGAATTATACACATCCAAATAAATCAGTATGAATATTTGATCTTTGGAAGCACAAGGAAACAAGCAACTATTGGAAAATGAAACAACCATACATGCTCATACAAGAAAGCATCCCAGTACCATCATCACACTCAAGTTGGCCATCGTAAGTCATCATCTCTCACCTTTGCAAACATCACGACATTCACAACATAATCAAACCAGAATTATCATTATCGGTATCAACCACCATCGTGATCATCAAGTATTACAAAAAATTTTAAAGACAGTCACAGCTAAGAATAGTTCTTGCAAATTGTCTACAGTACAAAAGAGGAACTAACTAAATTCAAACATACTGCAGACAGGCTCAACCAATGGAGGCAGGGGAGCCTCAGTGAAGAGGGCTACTCACTGGCTTACCATAATCGCAGTTGGGCTTATCAGGCAAAGGTTCCGAGCCTTCAAAGGAACAACTTCGCTAGTCTAGCCAACTGGGTCTAGGATTCTGATGGTTATGAACTCAATAATGAACCATTGATACACATTAGCGGAATCCAGACGAGGTTGGGGTGTGGCACGCCCATAGCTGATGAATTAACAACCACCATCAATAATATAGAAGAGATGCAGATGGAAAAACTGAAATACTGCCTATCATGTTTGTTTTGCAAAATAAACTTTCGAAAATCACCTCAACATTGCAGAGAATGATAGTACAAGGTGTTCTTTAACCACAAAACCACACCAGCCAGTAAGCTCAAGACGAGCCAACAAACAGAAAAAACCAAAATACCTCTCCGTACAATGAAAAACACAAGTGCCCAAGATTTTATTGCACTTGCTACATCCCAATGGAAAAACAACAGAAGAAAGAGTAAACATTCTGCTAGCAATCCTTAGTCTGTTACACAGCTCAGCCCCAATCTAGAGAAATCTGTACCATGATGAACTGTCAAAAGAGCAAGCCACTAAATGCATCAACTATGCCAGGCAGCGATTCTAAGTCATTCCTTTCAAGCTGCTTTGATCTCCATACGCAGTTGATTGCCACATTTGTCCTGATTGTAGATAACAAATTAAAACCAGATTTTGTAGCAAAACTTGATGGACGCACCATGCTGTTGGTAGGAGCTAAATGAAGAGGCAGACCAGAAAATTAAGCATGAACGATGTACAGAGAGAACAGTTCCTAATCTAGATCCTAGTTTTAGCATAACAAACTAAAACCAAATGTCAGAGAAAATACAAACCATGCAGCATACTGTTAATAAAGCTAAAATAAAAATGCAAACTCCTTAAATTCAATGATAGGATGGAGTATAAATAATTCAGAGAAAATTCATGATCTAGTATCCACTGGTAAAGATGACTTTCAGAAACAATGTTCAACCACCCCCAAAAAAATGACACCTTGCTGGGCATAAGGTCTGGCAAAAAGAGGTTTTCCATTGGCCCTGAAAGTCATAAAACTATTCAAACCATTTAAGGAGTTCCATAGCTCAGTTATCCTATGTTAAAGAAGACATGAATATAAAAGAACAAAAGGATAAAGAAGAAGCTACCCAAACTTGAGCTTTGAAATTACAAAATGGATTATGTGACAACCAACGCCTGGGCGAGCACAGGATAACCCTGCACAAGCCCTGTTCTGAAAAAATTGATTGCTAATCTGAATCCTCGTACACTTCTCCGTCATCAGACAGGTCATCAAATGACCTTATATCAAGCTGGTAGCGAAGGATACCACCAATACCACCAAACCCTCTACAGAATTGGGACCCCTCCTGCGATTTGTTGGTAACAAACTCCAGGGTACAGCCAAAACGCTTGTACTCATTGGCAAACCACTCCAACAGAGATGTTTTCTCTTGAACTTCTAACTCAGCACCAGAAGCCTGGTCTCGAAAGTTATTCTGGTCAGACTCTTGTTCTTTATTCAAATGCTTTATAACAATGTCACCGGACACACTGTTCTTGAGCAAATATCTGTTGACATCCAGATTCTCCCACACAATCAATGTCTCTACTGCACCCATTTCCAAAGCCTTCAAGGTGTCCTCTACTCCAAACACATACTTTCCTGTATCCTGGCTGATCTCTTCAAAATACTTCCCTATCAATTTTTTTTCCTGTATAAACTTTACATTTGAGAGTATCTCAGCCGACAATTCAATGGCCTGATTAAAACCATTCTCCCCTCCATAGGAAACGTCAACCACATTCAATATCTTTGCCTGGAGACGTTGATCAAACATATCCGACTGACTCAACTCTGTCTTGAAGTCAGCAGAACCAGCTAATATCAAGCCAGAAACATTAGGTTGACTTGTGGCAGGATTAATGAAGAACTGTGTAGCAAGTTCTGCTGTCTTCCGGACATAATTGTGGCGCTTCTCCATTCGAAGTCTAGCAAAACGCAGAGCAGATTGCCCTCCTCTTCCATGTTTTTTGGGAAGATCAACAGTAAACTTATGAAGCACCTCACGAGTATTACCACTTAAAGTGCCAAAAAGAGTCCCATTACCATCCATGACTATGAAACCAAATTTATCATCAGACTCCAAAAGTTCGTTCAGAGCTTCAGTATGGAACTTGTTGTCACAAAGATAAAGAGAAGCATTAATGGGTTTGAAAGGTTCAAAATCAATTGTAACCTTCTTTTCTTTCCCATCTTCTGTCACGATAGTTCCTGTATACAGCACCAACCCATTTGGAGGAACCTTATTGTAAAGTTTCAGTCTCTGCTGAGCAGAGGTGATGGCACCCAACACAGATTGTCGATTCACTCTACTCTTGATGTTCGATGCTGTCCCAAACTCATCACCTAACATCTTAGTAACCCGAGATATTTGATCCCGTGGTGGCATGATCAAAGAAATCATGCTGGTGCCATTGCCACGAGCAGACTCAAGTGCCTTGATTAGTTTTTTGATCTTCCATATTTCAATATTCTTATCAGTTTCATGCCCATCAGCCATGGTGAGAGATGCGAGAAAATTCTCCTGCATTACCAAAAATACCAAATAATTGAAGAATGTTAGCATCAACAAGAAGAATTAGACAACAACATATTAAGAGAAAAAAGAAAAAGAAAAAAAAAAAGAAACTTCCATGCTAAGTTTATCAAACCAAGGTAATATCCGCTCATGTGAAGTCAAAGACTCAAAATACAGGATGTTTCCAAACTGCACTTCAGAGAAACAAAAACTGCATGATAACAAAATTATGTTGCGAAATGTTACATAAATGGAAGGAGGATGGTAAACTATTAATGATACTGATACAAAATTCGAGGACCAAACAGTTCTCACTTGACTCCTAACATGATAGGAAGTTAAAGGTGTCAGACTAAAGCAGATTAAATAGCAAATACACAACAACAACAACAACTACGCCTTCATCCCAAAACAATTGGGGTCAGCGATATGAACCAAAAAAGAAAATCATTCTAGGTCTTCCACATGAATCCTTCTCCTCCAATCATTTCTATCCAATGCCATGTCCTCGGTGAGGTTCAAAGCATTCATATCCTTTCCTATCATCTTCATCCAAGTCTTCTTAGGCCTACCCCGACCACTTTTAACTAATATATTTTCCCATTTCTCCATCCTTCTAACTGGAGCATCATTAGGCTTTCACCAAATATGTCCAAACCACCGTAAATGATTCTCTCTCATCTTATTTTCAATGGATGCAACACCTACCTTCTTACGTATCTCCTCATTTTGAATCTTATCTTTTATTGTATTTCCACACATTCATCTAAGCATACGCATCTCCGCTACACTCATTTTTTGAATATGATGTCTCTTAGCAAATGCACCAATATTTATAATCCCTCTGGACTCCTAATGTGATGACGATTACCAACTCCTTCACTCCCACTACCAATCATAATTTTGTAGAGAATCCCATGACTAAATAACTTCTATATAATGAAAACTAAAACAACATATTTAACCGATATAAGAGCAAGTTACCTCATATGTCATCAGTTTGATTTATTGAAGTATCATTCATGTAAGTGACAGTCCAAAAATGCTAATATTTAATAGATATTAACAGTACATGATGCTACTGATATATTAGCAAGCCAATCTCTAAAAATGTACTTAAATCCAACTAGTTACTCTTCAATATTAGATTGGTAGTCTTGATTACAGAAATCTACCTCATCTGTGGTACCTATAGAAAAGCAAGAATCAAATAATAGACACTAATATACACCACACCATGATCATAACAAAATGACAACCCCTTCAGTATCTCTATGGTACTCTTCATCGTGTGAAAGGAAACATGGACTTCCAAAAATTAGATATTGTCAGTTAGGGAACAGACTGTTTTTGGAAGGATATTTTCAGTTAGGGAACAGACTGTTTTTGGAAGGATTCCAATTTACCTTCAACAAATTGAAACCAGTATGATTACTGAATGAATTTGATTAAGCTTACAACTCTTCTAAATGGGCCTTTCATAGAATTGGTTCTGCCTACCACCAAGGTATGGCCAGGTGGAATATGTTCAAGCTTTAGGTTGCAAGGTTATTATGAAGGTTGGGAAACCCAGTTGGGTCTAGATAAAATGCTAACTGACCTCCGGTCAGTTGAGATAGGGATAGATCCAAGCATGTGTAGGTTTAACCCAATCAGTATGAAAGAAATCCATACTGGTGCAGGTCAGATCCTGGGAAACTGACACACATAAACATGGCCCAAGTATGTGCTGGATCAAAGTGAGTCTATTGGATCCTGCTCGAGCTTAGGTGCTAGTTCAGGCAATAGGGATTGCCATTGAGATGCAAGAATATTTCCATGATTAAAGTACCAATATTTTTTTGTTCAATATTTGTTTACACCTTCTAGAAGTATAGATCCTATGAACAAGGCAAACAAAAAATATAATGCTAATAGTACACAAGCTGTTAACAGCAACAATTCCACACAACTAAAGCAGCTTGTACTAACATAACATGAGTAACTCACTTTTTTTCTTCACGAAAACTTGCAATACACCTGAAATAACAGATCTAATACCTGAATGCAAAGAAAAAGATACCACAAAATTCAACCAACATCAACCGTCGAACTTTGGAATGGAAGACAGAGATTGAACTACTTGTCACCGAATCCATTCCAGCCGCAACAAAAGTTTCAAGAGTTTTCACTCTACACATGATTAGGTTCATTGATTTGAATAAACAAAAAAGAGACCTGGAAATCAGATAAGCCGTCTATCGGGACAATCAGCAAAAACAATTCCATCCAGAGAACCAACGATTTATAAATGGGAGAAAACAGAAGGCAAAAACAATAACAGATTCTCAATCAGAAGACCCTTGCAGCTATCCAGAAAAAAAAAACCCTTCGTCTGTGAAATTAGCTATGAATAACATAAATTAGCGACCCTGAAATACGATATCGAACTACATCCCGAAATACATCAAGCGATAGTGATCAGATTATAAAGAAACAGATGAATACTAAGAGTTTTGCATGGACATCAAAGCCAGATCAACAAATCAACAAAAGAAAGAAAAGAAATCGCGAAATCGCAAAATCGACAACAGAAAAGAGAGAAGGGAGGGGAAGAAATAGACCTCTGAGACGCGAAAAAACCTAGCCAAACGAAGAGAACGCACCCGCCTCTCTCTCTCTCTCTCTCTCTCTCTCTCTCTCTCTCTGGATCCCCAATTAGGGTTTATGTACGTGGGGTTGCAAGTGGTTCTGATATAAAGGTAAGGAAGAATCGGTCCGAAACGAACCAGCACAATCGTGTCCTATATAGGGGTGGCAAAACCTTACCCGACCCAACCCATTTATTAAATGGGTTGGCGGGTCGTGTCGGGTTACCCGTTTATTAAACGGGTCGGGTTCGTGTTTGCCACAACTGACCCATTTAATAAACGGGTCGGGTTCAGGTTGAGGTATGTTGACCCGCCAACCCGTCGGGTCCACCCGCCAACCCGACACGATTGCCACCCCTAGTCCTATAGCCTTGCACTCCACCTAGGGATGGCAGTGGATCAGGGGACAACGGGGCCTGCCTCGCCCCATTTGGACCGGGGATGAAGGGCATGAAACGGGGATGGAGGCGGGGATGAAGGTTAAAATCTATCCCCGGGATGGAGGCAGGGATGGCCTTACGCTTTCCCCTGCCCCGGCCCCATCCCCGTCCCAATCCCCACCTCGCCCCGTTTGGACCGGGGATGAAAGGCATGAAACGGGGTGGAGGCGGGGATGAAGGTTAAAATCTATCTCCGTGAGGGGATGGACTTACGCTTTCCCCCGCCCTGCCCCGTTCCCGTCCCAATCCTCGCCTTACCCCGCCCCATTCTCAATCCTTCACGGAATGACTATAGACCGAGGGGAAACGGGGCCACCTCGCCCCCGTTTGGACTGGGGATGGAGGTTAAAATTCATCCCCGTGCGGGATGGAGGTTCGGATTTTGAGATGAGGCGGGAGTGGAGACCTTGTCCCCTGCCCCTGCCCTAGTCCATTGCCATCCTTAACTCCACCGGAGATCTAGGCAAGGCTCTCAGTTTGGGATGCAAATGGATCAGATATGGTGGGATATCCGAATCGAATGAGCGTTCAATCAGTGCTCATATCCGAATGTGCACTCGCAATGGAACCAGATATGTGAAATTGGACCGTCATGGATTCAGCTCAACATTATAGGCTGAATCTGATTCGCATTTTGATCAAAATCTAATCCAATCGCACTCTTTACATATGAATAGCTTGCATTGTTACTTTTTTTTAACAATTTTTAGTATTACCACATATATTTTGGATCCAGATTCAACTTACATTTAGGGGTGGGCAACCGGCCTAGCAGCCCGATGTATCGGACCAAAACTCGACCCTTCATGAGCCGGATTTAGGCCATGATTTTATGCCCGGGTCTGTTAGGTACTGGGCCGAAACCCGGCCTGTTATATACGTGGGTTGGGCTTGGGCTGACCCATGGGCTATTGGGCCGGTCCGATGGACCTTAATTATTTATTAGTTTTTTTAATAATATATATTTTTTTTAAATAACTATTACATAGTAACTTGGATAACTATTATTATTTACCTAGTTAGTTGCATGGTACTATTTACCTAATTAGTTGCAGTAATTAGGAAATAGTTTCATGGGAACTTGCTATTCTCTCATTAACTCGTAATTTCAGTCAAACATTTATGCATTTTAAGATTGGGCCAGGTCGGACTGGCCTGGACCCGACCCTCTTCACATTGGCCGAACGGGCCAATGGGTTGGGCCATGGGCTTCCCTTTAAACTTGAGCCCATTAAGAACCAGGCCCGTTAGTAAATGGGTCAGGCCATCGATCGGGCCAGCTTGGTCAACGGCCCGATCCATTAGCGGGCCAGCTTGGTCAACGGCCCGATCCATTAGCGGGCCGAGCCGGGCCAATGCCTACCCCTACTTACATTATTGGATCAAATTAGGGTCCAAATTCATATTCAAATATGTTGTTCGCATTTGAGATTTGTACTTGGAACTGGTATGATTCAGCCCCACATCCAATCAGTTTGCATCCCTACTCTTAGTAGAGGTGTAAACAGACAAAATACTGGACCTGCTTGACTCAAATCAAAATCCAAATTGTTAGAAGTACATTTGAGCGAGATCCCATGAGGAATGTAAATGGTTTGGATTCGGATTGGATGTGGCCAATACTTGATCCTACTAATCGGGTGTTGCCTAGACGGGTTTGGATTCGGATGTTGAAAAGCTCTTACCAAGTTTTTACATATATTGGGATTCGGATATCCATTAAATTTGCATATCCATCGGGTTCGATAGCAAAAAACCAAAACTATATTTGTATATGATTATAATTGGATATGGTTTCAGCTTACCAAATTTGACTAAATATAATTGGATTTGGTTGGATATTTGATAAAACCTGATCCATTGACATCCCTATATCCCATGAAATGGAGTTGACTCATCATCCAAATCTTGTATAGTAAAACTACATCGAGGGATAGAAGACTATCACAAGCATTTTGCATGCAAAACAAATGTTATAATTAAATCGAATTTTATTTGAAACCAAGCATAGATTTGATTGAAAACATTGATCAGTAATTGGAGTCAGTCAATAGGCGAACGAGTAGTTGGGAGTGTAATACTTATGAATTTTTTTGTAATATCTGACATTTTTTTATATATTTTATAAATTCTAAAAAAATGGCAATATAGATAGATTTTTTGTGCAATTGACATGTCTGATTACGTTCTTATGAATTTTTTGAGAATGGTCTTTGTTTCGTCAAAAACAGAGTTAAAATGTGTTTGTAGTGCGCTTGATAAGTTTCAAGGGTATTTCATTCAGTTTTGGGTTGTTTTGAGGGCTTTTTCATCCTAGAGGACATAGTGGTCCAACCTAGAGTTTACCAAAAAAGTCAACTTCATGAGTAAGCATATTTGGTATTATTTGAATTGTTTTAATAGCATATTTATAGTTTTGTTTTGGATAAAAGGTCAAGCAATGGGTATATAGGGCGCTCTTGGCAAGGAATTGCTTTTGGAGGGTAGCCAACCCAGCAGGTTATACCTGCCAGCTGGACCCTTACCACATGGCAGGGTTGTCCATCCTTGTAGTTTAGCCAACTAGGTTGGGACTTAGTTAACCTAACTAGTGGGGTTAACTAGGAGCCTACACCCCTATCTAGTTGGAATCTGGTCGAAACTCGACCAGATATGAACCTTTTTTATACATTTTGCCCAAGTCTATGCCCATGATGTGTGGGACCCTATAAGCCCTCTGAGTTACGTGTTTCTCTTTTTCTCTCTCTTACCTAGCTCTCTAACACTTACTCTCACATTCTCTCTCCCTTGTGGATGACTCACATGTTCCGCCACTAGTCTATGATTGAACTACACCCTTGTTGGGACCTTGTTGCAGCTGGAACAAGGTGTGGAGGTATCTCGGGTGTGTGAGGGCTTCATCTTAGTGTAGGCGACTCTTTAAGCTCGAGTGTTGTGGTTGGGACAACATGAATTCGAGTTCATGTAGGAACTACGTATAGAACATTGGGAGTGTCCATGTTGTACTTTTTGTAGTTCTATTCCTGTCAAAAATAGCGTTGCAAGGTAGGTGCTCAATTTCTTTTCTCGTATATAGAGAGCATGCTAGGACTACATGTAGTTTTGTGTTGTGGTTTCGTGAAAAGCATGCTTAGAGTGCTATCATATATTAGAAAGATTGACTTTTTATTATGGTGGTGTTTGTTGATGTGTATATTGATTTGAAATTCCCCTAGATGTGTTGGGGTTGGGTTTCAATCGAGTTGGATGCTTTAAACCCTAAGATTTTAATGTTTTGAGAGTATAAAACTGAACTAAAATATCTCAAGAGTTGACTCTTGCACTTTAGGGGTCGACTTATGTAAAATTCTAGGTCATGGTTGACCCAAGGGTTGACTCCTTGATTTCTCTTTTGTCTGATGTTGCTGAGACAAAAAGAGAGTCGACTTATACAATGGGAGAGTGGACTCTTTTTGTAAAAGAGTTGACTCTTCTTGTGAGAGAGTCAACTCTTTTTGTCTATGAGTTGACTCTTTTGGTGAAAGAGTCGACCCTTGAAACTAGAGAGTCGACTACTACATGTTATTTGGGTGTGGTTTAGCCTGAGGGTCGACTCTTGAATTAGGAGAGTCGACTCCTAGGTAATGTTTATGTTCTGTTTGACTCAGAGTAGACTCTTGAACACAGAAGAGCTTCTGAGTGGGTAAAGTGATGAATAATGGTGGATGTGTGTGGTTTTTTTACTGCTATACTTGGGATTTGGTAGAACTAACTCAGAACAGTCGTGCACAGGTTGGTTGGACCAGTGCTTGCAGTTCTTTTGATCTGCACTCATGTTTTTCATGAACTTTTTAACTGGACCATGTGCTTTTACATGTGTCTTTGCAATCTGTATTTGTTTTTTGTTTCAAGAATGCTTATATTTCTAACTTTTCTAATGGTTAAATAAATTAAAATTTTGTAGTTCTTTGTTGTTACAAAAGTGTGTTAAGGATCTGGTTTTTTTACATGATTATGTAAACTAAAAATCCCTTCATTTGTTTTTGTTTTAAATATGTTAAAAATCTGATCTTTTGCACCTCTTAAAGGAGTTGCCATTCCTCTAGTTATTCCTTGTTATAAAAGGGTTTAAAAACCTAATTTTTTCACCTGATACTTGAACTAAAATTTTCTTTTAGCAAGTGGACTATTTTTAATGTATTTCCTTGACATCTAGACTATTAGTTTTGAGGAAAATCATGTTTTAAAAGATAGTTTTCTTAAAAAATGTATGTACGGTAGATTTCATGTGAGAATGGATGATTGAGCATGTTTCTTGATTTTACATGCTTCTAGTTGTGTTGATGTTTTGGCTTTTGGGTAAAAGCTATGTTGAAAATTATATTATTTATTTTGAAATAAAAATTTGCGCTTCAAAGCTTGTTAGAGATAAATCTTGGGTTGAAATATGCATATGTGCTAGCTTGAGTAGCCCAAGTTCATATCCATGTTATGATTGCTTAAAAAATTGTGTTAAGCTTGGAATTTTTATGAGTAATGTATGTGAAATTGTTCATAGCATGTTGAAATGAAGTTGGATGGGGTAGAACCACCGATTGATAGAATTTTTTTTAACTCAAAATCATGTTTTGTTGGATCTACCCGATTCTAGAAAGGGTAGGAGTCAACCCTTGTTGAACAAGAGTCGACCCCTGTTGTTCACAGAAGGTTGGGCAAACCTTAGGGTCGACCTTTACTTCCTGGGGGGTCAACTCCTCTCTGTACAGGGTTGACACTTGTTTTAAAAAAAGAGTTGACTCATTTATGAAGTGTTGACTCTTTTTCAAGAGAGTTGACCTCTGTTTCAGAAAAGTCAGCTCATTTTCAAATGAATTGACCCTTGTATCAGATGAGTTGACTCGATTCAGAAAGAGTTGACTCCTAAGATAAAAGAGTTGACTCTTGTGAGTAGGTTATGAGTTGTTTTACCACAGAGTTGACTCATGTGTATGATTTAAGTTATGTTTGGCCTGTGAGTCGACTTATGTGCACCAGAATGCAATATTTTGTTGTTTTAAGGTCCGGTTAAGGATGTTAAGCCTGAGATTCAAATGAATTACTCTGAGAACATGTCAAGTTACCTGGATGTATGTTGTTTTTGTGAGTTTTATGCACTGAAATGTGTTTGGTGCTCCAAGGAAGAACCAAATTGTGATGAGATGCACAAGTTGCAAGCATGCCTATATGAGACGATGCATATGAATGTGTTCATGCATTCTACTTTCAATTTAGTTTATGAAAGAACGTTGTTATTGTGTAGGTTGGGCATGCATGGTTTTGTTTGGCTTGCATTTGCAAGCATGGCAATATGAGATTATGGTGCAGATGTGAGTACTATCTTAGTTATGTATTGCAGATGGCAATACATAGATTAATGTATGATATAATGCAGTTTGAGGTACCAAAGTGACCTCATGTATGCAATAAAGGTTTTACACAGATAGAACATATTGCTTAAAGAATTGCATTGTGTAGCTTGTTAGGCAAAGACTCAAGGTACTAGTGTGGGTACCTAGATAATTTGCATTACTTCATATGAACTAAAAACAAAGTGAAATAAGTTACACAGAGATGTGTGGTTATACCCTGAAAGATGGGGTAACTTGTCACCTTGAGTGACTTTGTACTCGTCTTGTGAGTGAGTACCAACCCCATGGTATGCTGAGTTGATGATGGACTCCTTCTCAACAACGGTAGTTTGTTGTTGTTGTGAGCCTCGTCTTGGTCACTGAGGCTGGACAAGTCTCCAACCATGGTGGTTTACGGGACATTACTCCTTATATTAGAGGTTCATGCTACGTACACTAGTGGTAGTGCACTATGACTTTTCTAGGAAAAAGAATGCCTTGACGAAAATTTCTGGACCTTGGTGTTGGTGTAACCATGTACTCTTGGGGTTAATAAAATATGTAAATTACAAGTGACTGAAAATACACCTCTATGTAGACCGGTTCTCCTATAACGACTCGAGGCAGTGATGCCCTCACGAAAAAACTTATTAATATCAAAACAAAGTTAATTGCATTGCATCATATACAAAGCAAAATAATGAACTTAAATGGAGAAAGTAATTAAGATATGTGCATTTATCTAGTTTTGATCATGTCTTGATTTGTGTGACTATTGTTGGTATTTTTTTTTCTTCTAAAACTAGAGGATGCATTGAGTCTTGTCTTACAGAGAGACAGTTGTACAACTTATGGTTGTACTTTGGACTTTTGATAGGTCTTGTTTGCTTATAGACTTTGTAGTGCTTGTAAACTTTGGAGTTCGAGTTTCTTATTGAGACAGTAGTTGGTCTCATCCCTACTTTACTTTTTCTTTTTAAGATAATGACAAATAGGCATGCTTTGATGGTAATGTTTGTGTGGATCGAGTATCTCTGAAGCGAGATTCATAGACCCTTCTAGTCTTAGGATTGTTGTGTGTTTTGGGACTTCTATGAATTATGAATTTTTGACATTTTGTAAATGAATATTTGTAGTTAATCATATTTTGTAAATGGACTATATATGGATAAACTTTCTTTTGGATGAAAAGAAAAGAATAGTTGGTTTTAAATTTTGAATTCAATTCAAAGTTGATAATGCATTCTCTTGATTCAATTTTACAAACCAGTTTCCTTCTGTTGTTTTCGATATTATTTAAAATATCAAAAAAAATTGTAGATTTTATAGTGTCATAATTTTTGTAATTACTTAAATAAATAAAGATGAATTGTATGTCTCAATTTAGATTTGAATTTGAAGTTAATATAGAATTGGATTTGGATTTAGTTAAATGTGAATTTTTACATGGCATTTGAATTTGGATTTAGTTTGAATTTTTTAATTTGGATTGAATTTAGAAACTCGATCCACAGTGTGGGATGTCCCTCTATGTGGGCACCACTCGGATCCAAATCCCATGAGATATTTATTGGAGTTAGTCAACAAAATAATTTCATAAGGGTGGGATGTCCCCATTTTACTTCTTTCTTATTTAGCCCAACTAATAAGTTACCTACTTAATTAGGTTGCTTAACTAATAAGATTCCTAATTAGCTAAACATATTAGAGATCCTATGTAAAACCCTCAAAATTTTGATAATTGTCAAACTAAATAAAGGATAAAATCCTTTGAAATAAATACGATAAAATGATGTTGAGTTGATCCAAATGGATCTTAAAATCCAAACTGGATCAACTGGATCCAGTATCTGGATTCGGATACGATGAATGAATTCGGATCCTGGATGGATCCAAAACCCAATTAGAATCCAATTGGATCTAAAGGGATCCAAATAGGGTTGAACCATAATTAAGATCCAGAAATATAGTTAGAAAGTTCATAAGATTTAAAATATAATTATTATCCAACTCATATTTGAGATTCATCGAGAATCAATACGTATATAAGAAAATTAAGTTGCAAGAAAGAACAACTAAAAAGGAGTTGGTGCATTGGTTAGGACAATGGGCTTACAGAGTGGAGGTTATAGGTTCAAATCCCCTAGGTAACATAACACTTTTTATGTAGAAAACGTTTTTGGTTGGTAATATAGTTCAGTCACAACGAGATTAAATACATTAATGTTGCAGGTTATTGCAACGAAACATATCATAGTGCACTGGTGGGAAACGTTTCCCCTTATGGTGGAGACTTGAGTTCGATTCCTCTTGTGCGCCAACAAAGAGGGTTATTTTTATAAAAATAAAATATATTTTTATAAAAATAAAATATATTTTTATATTTTTGGAAAATGAATATTAGAGAGGACATTACCCATTCCCATTTAAGACAGTTTTAAATGTGGAATGGGGTGGCACACGAAGTGGACTGGGCGTTTGTCCCAAAGGGGAAAGCCCCAACCAAATTTAATAAGATTTTTAATCAATAATGAACTTGGGAGGGGGGAAAGAACATTTGGGAAAATCCTTTAATGAGGAAGGTGAAGAGGCAGCATCAAGAATGGAAGATGGCCTGCCGTTTTGGGCAGGCTGTAATGAAAACAAAGAAAAAAAAACGGTAGTTGGTGAGACTTTACAAAATTCGACCTTCTGGAGATCAATCTTTCTATCCCTTCACGTTTTCCATTATCAACAGAGGTTTCTCCATTTTCGTTCTAACCTCACCTCCATTAGCTCTGAGGGAAACCTTGCAAGGGATCATTTGACGCCCGTGAGGAGTAGAAGCAAGTTAACCTCCGAACTATGGTCTTCAACAAGTCGTTCCTCCACCATTAGAGACGAGAACCAGGTTGTTTCTATCACTACGAGAGAAAAAAATGTGAGAGGTCGAACAAAGCTCAAATACAGATTTTTCTATCTTCACAAGGTAAGGGGCCTTGTATCCATATGCGTGTATTCAGTGCTCTGTAGTATGAGTATTCTGCAATGATTTTTTTGTGGGATAACATGGGTCGACTATAGCTTAGGGTGTTCACGTATATCATTTCAGCAAAACCACACATGGATGTATGTGTTGATCTTTCTTTCATACCTGGATTACTCTAACTGAGCATGTGAATAATAGTTACTCGTAACAAACGACATAGGCTTATTTGAATACACAACAGGACCCTTATGCATATGTTGCTCCACAAGGTCTTAATCAACATTAGGCTCAAATGAATGTAGAGATTTGAGAGTATATCTTATGATTGAGAACCAGACGTGGATAGACATACTTGAAACTGCACTTTATTTTCTCTTGTGTGCATGAACAGGTGCATATAGGAGTGCATATGCATGCAGAAAAAAAATAAGGGAGAGAGAAAATTATTATTTTATATATTTTCAGTGTATGACATGTATATATGTTGAAACACCCAACAATATCATAAATATGTTGAGGCACCCAGCGCCATTACCCTGAAGTACCTACATCAACACATGTAAGCTGCACATTTTGAAGTATTCATGTACAGAGGTCATTGACTTTTTAAAGTTTGAAGTTGTCACAATAAAAATGTTTTTTGTACTAGGTTGTGAGCTTCAGACTATGGCACATAACATTAGGGTGGATGGAAATGGATTGAAAATCTTATTTTAATGACAATCTGGTTGGCTTATTTCAGGCATCAACAAGATCACCAAATTTGTATACTGGAAACAAATTTAAATTTTTATGTAATGCTTTGTTCTGGATATTACAACCAAATCTATGTTTGTAAAATTGTAGGCATGCAACCAGATCATACTTTATTTAACACTAGAAATTCTGACCTGCAGAACGTTTTTGGATAGCATCAATCACTAAACCCAAATTTACGTATATGGTGGGCAGGATACTAATCTACCGTTTAGAAATATAAACATATATAAAAATCTAGAAAGGGGCTAATTGTTCCTGCACGTTCTTTGAGATGTTACAAAGTATATGGGACTCACCCATGTTGCTATAAATTTACTACTGCTGTTAGTTAGAAATTTTTTTCAGCCTGTAGCTTCATATTGTACGTGATTCATAGCTTAATCAATCGTGAGAAGGTGCAGATCCACATATACGACCAATACCCACTATTGTGAAGCATTTACATGGAATTAATTTTTTGTACACTATTGATTTCATGCTGCCTACGTTATGAATTTGATTCCTTGTATAGTTGGGATTAATATACATATTAACGGTTGTACCCTCTTACACACGCTAATGTAATGGATGATTTTTGTTATAAAAAAAATGTACATGATTAGATGCTCATAGTGTTATAGTGTGTGCACTATTATGTTATAGTACGTAGGTTACTTAGATCTGGGCAAACAACAAATAGATATGCATGGACATATCTCATCGGGTGATAAAATGTACATTAGCATATTATTAGGGTGTGAATAATTTTATATCTATGTAAATCAGAAACAAAGATGTATGATCAGATTTTTTATTTATTATAATTCATTAATTATGACAGCTCCCAACAACCAACAACTTTATAATATTGAGTACAAAACTTATAACATGATTATTAGAAAATAATGCTCAAACCAATAACGTGATGCATTAAACTGAGTACATATGGGTGGCATGAGACATTGAAATCAGTTCAATGTATAAATGAACTGAGCATGACCAATATACCAAAATGACATTCAGATCTATTAGGTCTAGACCCAAACTATATCAACGATAATGAAAAAAAAACTAGTTTAGAGATGAGCTGCTAGTCTGGCCTGACCCGACTAGGGTCTATAACCCTACCCGGGGTGTGCTCTATCTTGGCATTGGCATACAACCAATGCAGAGCATCCCAATTGAAAGTTTCATGACCAAAATTAATTGCATTATGGTTCTAATTGGGGTCTGTTGCAACCCCAATTTGTTTTTTAAAAGTCATTTCAAGAAAAAAAATCACCATAGTGTTCATGATTAAATAGTATGATGAATTGCCTTATTATCTGTTTATGAATAAAATGGTACGTATCGGTAAATGAGCCAAATGAATGGGAGGTTAATGACGTAATCTTGTTGCACATGGTTTTGGGGTGTGGTTGACATAGGAATGTTGGAAACCAGGTTAAATGCAGGATTCACCTATGGTTAAATATATGATTTTGTTATAAAATAAATATATATAGGGGCATGATGGTCCAAGGTTGAAACTAAGCACACACAACTCTTGTGGCGTCGTATGGGCATTCATGATGCTAATCAATTTGCATATAAATTGATTTATGATTTGTACGTAAGTGTTACGACATGTTTTGTGTGTGAGGTGATCTATGTTTGTATTACAAAAATTTGCAAAGTAAAGGACATCTTCATGCCATGATCATGTGAAAGCTTAAAATTGAGCTTGCAGCTTCGCAAAAAGCTGACAGTGCCATACCAGCACTTAAGAATTGTTAAAGTGGGTTATGTCATGTTGCGACATAACCAGTGGGGTACGATATGTATACCCTAGCACCAAAAACAAAAGTTAAATTAATACATGATGACATAAATGAAAACTCTAGATTCTGGGTATACCTGAAAGAGGGTATATATTACTAGTTTCTATTGGGGTTTCGGGTACATCTGAAAGACGATGTATGTTACTGGACCTAGAGAAAATAATAATGAAAATATACGCACATGTAATATAAACAAGGGATTCTAGGTATACATGAAAGACGGTATATGTTACTGGTTTCCCGGGATACTGGGTATACCTGAAAACGGTATATGTTACTGGTTTCCCAAGGCTCTAGGTATACCTGAAAGACGGTGTATGTTACTGGACCCATGGTCTACCTTGGAGAGGGTAGATGGTACAAGCTCCGTGGGACAATTTTTGTTTTGGTGAGAGTGAGGCATCTTACCCGGTCCCCAGTCCTCGGAGTTAGGGGGCCAGGACTACCAATTCGTCCTAGGTGGTAGATCCAAGTCTTCTGCAGAAGTACAGGGTGCATCCTAGGTCTAGTTCTAGCCATTGGGGAGTACTCTCTCGGTCGTGAACCGTCCCCTTTGGATATCCGTACGGCTAGTCATACGGGTTATAAAATAATAAACCCCCGTGTGGTCTCGGTCCGCTACGATGTTGAATGCTTGTGCGTACCCACAGGGTAATTAACAAGATGAAACATAAAGTTAGTGCATTAAGAAAGATCTTTAAGTAGTTGCATAATGCTCGATGTTGAAATTGTTGGAGTAAGTTGTGACTTCTGTAGAGCATGATTCAAATTAGTTTTCCGTTACATGGAAATTGTGATAACTTATGAATGATGTGTTGAATGTTGATGTTTGTGCTTTATACACACTTTACATGAATTGCTTTAGTTAAGTCAGGTGTACATCCTCATTAGTTCCAAAGTTGTTATTGCTTATATAAATATGGTTCATGTATATGATGTATTGTACTTTGACGTTGATGGAATATATCATGAAATACTTGACTTTAGTAACCTGTACATTTATCACTTGTTAAATGGTTATTAGTTCTATCTAAACATGTTGCACATATACTTGTACACGTGACACTATGCACATTCATATGGATATTATGTTTCTTACTCAGACGTGGTAGTCTGACCCTTTCTGAATTAATGTTTTTCAAGAAACTGAATGACGAGCAATTGCGGTTGTCGCTACGACAGTGCCATGTGACCATATCTTTTTTGGATGTCCTGAGGAATATGACTTGTAATAAATCATTAAGTTGTAAATAATAACTTGTAGTATTTCAATGCAAGAATTATTTTACTTAAGTGCCTTGAGTTTGTGCTATTACTTGTAACCCGCCCAAATAATTTGACGAAGGATTTAATAAAGCTTTTCCGCTGTTGTTTAGAAAAAAAAATTATTCCAAAATTTTCAAGTTAAATATTTGGGGCGTTACATCCTAATTGATTAAAATACAAAAAGGAAGTAATTAAATAGTAGGAGACTTAATTAGGAAGCCATTTGTAAGTTGGATAGCTCTAGGTCCAAACTTCCATTAAAGTTGGTGTGTGGTTGTTCATCCATTGGTGGAGCAACCTAGAAAAGCTGGAGGATCAACTAACAATTTTGGTTTTCGGTTTTCTTCTTTGATTTTTCAGCTTTTGAGGTAGGGGCACACTAATCGTATATATGCATAGTATTAACATGTATAGATCCACATGTGCATATTGATAAGCCCATATTAGTCATGTGTACCACATAGGACTGACGTAACACTGATTATGATGGATTAAAGCTCCAAAATGATTTTTGGTGAAACTCAGTTTTAGAGAATTTAAACTACCTTTATGTAAAAACATTTTTAGATGGTGTGGATATATATTTGTGAATGAACAACATATGGAAATTTCTATTCATGTTGTATTTGTTATTATATGTGTGGGCATGATTTAAAATAAAAAACCATGGTTGGAAAAATTGACTTCGGTATATGGATGTCTTTTTGAGAAATTTGTTTTTTTATATAAAACCATATTGAATCTTGCATGTTATTTGTATTGTGATATTGATTTTTGTGATTTCAGCATATTAAGATGTGTGCATGCATATGTATGAAATGTTTAAATTGAATTAAAACCACGAGATGCATGTTTATAATATTTTTTTATGAAAAATATGTATTTAATTATGTTCTTGTTAAAGAGACATTCAATCCTGCAATTTTTGTTTCGACCAGTCTGAAAAGAATGAATGGTTCTCTCAAACCATAAATTCAAAAAAATTCAAATTTTGGAGTCATATCTCCCAATTCAGACCCTAAACAAACCCAATTTTTTTTAAAACTTTCTCTACATGTCTAAAACATATTCTCAGATGGAATGAAGTTTAAATCTAATTTCTTCAAAAGATTGTGTTAGACATACTTATCTAACTATAGTAAAATTTACATAATCTACCTCATTCTATAAATTTGTTGACTAAGGGTTCTTCAACAAAGTTGAACCAAAAAGTCTGTTATGTGAACAAAAACCAGTTTTAGTAATAGATTTATTTATCCATGTTCTATTGCAAGTCATAACCGAATTTTTCTAATGAATGCATGGTTGGGTTGATTTTATTTCTCCCAATCCGCTTCATTTTTTATGACCAATATTTTTATCAGTGTTATATTGATAAAAACATGGTAAAAATTTGGTGTACAAATTTATTATGGTTTGTGAATTAAGTCACGAAAAATAGTTTTGAAACCTGAAATTTTTAAAACTAAGTCTGTTCAAGAATAATAAGAAACTATATTGCATGAATAATGATAATTGACCTCAATTTGCAGATATGGTTAGCTAACATATGTGTACATCTACTATAAAAAATCCAGATTTTTATGTATTATATTCTAAGCATGACAGAATTTGCATCGACTGATAAATTCTATCAATGCAGTTTTGAATTAGTACTTTGGCTTGTTTTTATGTCATGGTTATGAAAGTGAACCTGTGAATGAGTATGGATCTCAAAATAAGATCGGATTAGACACACATATTGTTAGAGTCCAGAGTGTGGACCCAATGAGGGCATACAATTATACTTTTATTTGAGATCGTGTATTGATTCATATACTGTAAATGTCTGAATAAGGTTAAAATGAATTGTATGCATGACATGATATTGTAACTGCATGGCTCATGAAGAATGATTTATGTATCATGTATTAATGATAAAGTGATATGCTTATGCATGATATTGGGATGCACTTATGCATGATATTGTGATATGCTTGTGCACGATAGCTTGACATGCAAATTGATAATATATGGATTTATGCATACATGTGCCCAAATTAGAGGAATATAACCTTGTGATTGGTTAATTGAAATCATACGTGCTTTTGCCCAAATTGAAAGTTGATAACCTTAAAAATGATTAATTGTGTTTATGCATGTATGATAATAGAACTAATGAAATAAAGATTGGCATTCACATTAATTCTATTAGGGCTTACAAAGAGAGTGATACTTATGGCTCCATAGAAAATTATTTAAAGTATAGAAGGTTGCTTCTCCCCCATCATAGAGATAAAAGATAATGCTAATACTGCAACAACGTGGTGGTATGTGTGTACTTCAATTGAACGAAGTCAAGTTAGAGGTGTTGAGAGCTCTCTCTCGACAAAGTTTGTCCCTTACCCAACATTGGTGTTTGTTGTAAGGCCAAGTTAATAAGTCACAAATTAATTGAAGATACCCTTGAGTCATTGTCCATGGTCCATAAATGAAGTTGTGCTAGTACCCATAGATATTGGATATCGAAACAATTATAGATTATGCATATAGTTTAAGCATTACATGCATCATTTAAATAAGAGAATCAAAATAAAATAAATTAAAGATACTCATGCATGAAAGATATGGTTCATTCTTATTAGTAAGTATATGCATTGATTAATTGTTCATGCATATGTGTGTTGTATGCACATGAGTTGAATTATTCTTTGTTATTTGTGATCAATAGCATGCTCATAATGAGATAATTGTTTAATTATTAAATATATGTGAAATGGATACATGTTTCTATATATATTTGGTTTTGTATATGTATATCATGTTATTGTGTTTTTTCTATTGAGACTCGATGAGTTTAAGCCCATTTATGAAACATGTAGGTACGAATTGAAAAACCAAGGTGATGATGGGGTGTTGTGGTTGTAATACCTATAAATTTTTTGGTATTTATTTAGATTAATAAAGGCAAAATTTTGTCTCAAATTCGGATTTAATTTTTATTAAATAGAATTATAAGTGAATGAGAATATGAAATATAAATTTGAATAAATTTAAAAGTTGTATTAAATTTAACTTAAAATTAAAGTCTAAAAAATTAGAATTTGAGTAGAATTTGGAATTTATTTCATGAGAATGGGGATTTGGATCTAATTACATATAATTGGATCTGACATTTGGACTTGGATGTCAAATAGATCCAAAATCTACTATGGATTGGATACGGATATATACCTAATTCAAATTGAATCGGATCAAATCTGGATATGTGTTCAATTAAGAAACCTAGGTTAGGTATTTTATTTGAAAAAGATATTTAAAATCTTATATTTTATTTTTTGTATGTAGGATCCCAAGGGTGGCTCCCCCCCCCCCCCCCTTTGTGGGCCCTCCTACTATAATGAAAACCTACCAAATTTTAAAACTCTATTTGATGATGCATGAAATGCATATCATTTTATCATAAATTCATGCATTTATATGTACTTTTATAGGATAAATAGTCATGTTTGTGTTGTTTTAGGTATAAAGAAGTCATAGATCGAATTTCATGCAAAAATGGTTTAAAATGAGGAAGATAGAGCTATTTCAAGGTAATTGCATCGGATTTTGAGGTGATTTAGATCCAAATCCTACCCAAAACTTTCATCTTGAACTTTGGACCAGATCCAAATTTGTTTTCACCTAAGATCCAAGGACCCAAGGTATGAAAATTGTAAAATTACCCTCAATAGGTGGCGTCAACCTTGTTTTTAGAAAGTAGTTAGTTTTAGGTAGTTTTTCTAAATAGTTTCTAACCTAGGTTTGTTTTAGGAATTTTTAATAAATTGCTTAATATAAAAACTAATTATTTTCATTGTGAAGGGCGTCCATCATTAGGAAATCATGCCCTCCCTTCTCTTTCTTCCCCCTTCTCTTTCTTCCCCAACATCCTTTCCTTCTTCCACTTCATTTTCTTTTTTTTATTCTTCTTTCGTCCTCCTCTTCCTTCTTTCTTTCTTCTCCTTCTCGGTTTTTCGTCGTGTTTTCTCTTTTGCTTGTGTGTTGGCTATGTTTTATTGTAGGTGCATGTGGCTAAAACTTTCTACTCGAATTTGGCATGGGAACACCATCTACCTCCATAGTCGGCGACTGAGAAGCTTCCATCTATAAAACTGTCGGCCTTCTATTCTTCTCCATCGATCCTCCTCCTCGATAACTCAGTTTTAGCCTCCAACCCAGCAAGTAGATGCATGTGACAGTAAGCTTAGGAGACATATGGTGTGGTTTCCGGAGTGATGGTCCACTCTTTTTCTCTCCCAAACTCGTCGGGCAACCCTTGAGGTGAGCCTTCTCATCCATCGCTTGTAGTTAAGATTGAGTCTAATTAGGGTTTTGTATTCATATTTATTTTGTTGAATCATAGCTTAGGAATTTAGGATTGGATCTTTTTCTTTCACATTTTTATCTGGTTTAAGTGTTTTTAGTGAAGGTGAATTAGATTCCTTTTTAAGAAATAGGGGGTTTAAGGTGTTTTAGCACAATTAGATTTTTGAACTACTTTTGAAAATTGATTTGGTGTTTTTTCTTTGGTGGTTAATTTTTGTATTATTTTTTTTCTAGCAGTTTAATGTGTCTAATTTTTAGAAAAAATAAGTTTTGAGTCATGTCTTTGGCCGGAGTGTCGGCATTGAACCCAAGAACTGGATCTATAGAGAACCTGTCAAGCGACAGGCTTGAAACAAAACAATAAATTGTTTTGATCCTCCACACCAATACCGAAGATATTTCGGGATAAAATTTGGGGAATAGTCTGGTGTGTGTGTCTAGAATCTACATCCCAAATTTTGGGTCAATTGGATCAATAGTTTGAGAGATATTGGTATTTTATCGATGTTTTGTCCTGATTCTACATAACCAGATTCTACAGAATCCAGGTTTGATCCGACCTTGATCCCAAATTTTTCCAAGACAGCCTACTTTGAGTTTTCTTGTGCTTTTTGTTCCTGTGTTTTATTAGGATTTAAGAGAGCCGTGTCTATATTTTTTCCTGATTTATTGAGTTGGTTTTAGGGTCTATTTTTTTCTCTCTCTTCATAAAACCAGGTTTACATGTTCAAATTTGGGTTTTTGCAAAATCGTGTTCTAGTCCTTTTCTAGTTAAAATTGTTTCTTTTCTTAGTTTTAATTTCATCAAAGTAATTAAGAGTTATTTTTGCAGTAGATTTGTTTAATTAGATTGATTAGTTGCTAATTTTCTAGGCTTTGCATGTGGTGTTAAGAAGTTACTAAATTAGAATTCCTACTTTCTAATTTGGTAAGTAGTATTTGCCTAGGTAGTCTCTATTTTTCTTAAATATCTATTTTCTAAGTTAGTTAATTAAGTTTTTAGAAAGTCTTGTGCTGTAAATTTAGGATAGGTTTTAGTTTCTAATTTGCTTCTTGGTTGGGTTTTAGAAAGTACCTAATTTAAGTTTTAGCAACTTTTCTTTTTAGAGTTGGTCAAAGTGTTGACCCAATTTCCTAGTTTGTTTGAGTCTAGTTTTCGGCAAGGTAAGTCTTGGGAGTCAATGTGGGACCAAGAGGTAGACGTGTGGGCCAAGTTAGGCACCCAACTTGGGTCTAGACGTCCAGCTCTCTAGGTGGGGTCCGATCATTAGGTAGTTTCCTTTCTTTTATAGTTTTAGTTAAAGTTTAACTTTGTTAATTTATAGTTAGAAGTTAACGTTATTTTAAGGTTAAATTCTCTTTATTTTCAGTTACATAACAGTAAGTTAGTTGGGGAAATTACTTTTTTTTAGTTAGTATAAGATAATAGTTAGGTAGTAAGTAATTAACTGTTAGTTTAAAGTTAAGTGTAGTTACTTGTAGCTAGTTATAGTTAGCATAGTTTTGCTTGATTTAAGTAGTGTAATTAATTATATTTATTATTTTAGGTTTTGGTGTTGATTAGCAGTAGTTGAATTTTTGTTATAATAGTAATTTAGTTTAAATTAGTTGTGTTTAATTAGTTTTCGATTATGGTTAATTCATAGTTAAGTAGGCTTAGTTGCAGAAATCAGGTGAGGGTGTTATCGTACTTTGGGTCATCATTTTATGTGAGTTTATGTAGAATTTTGTCTCGAAGTAAGTTTGGTTTGATTTGTTAGGATGTTGACTAGAGTCTTGCCAAGTTTCATCCAATTTTAAGTTGATGTGACTGTGACTCCACTTTATTTTTGAAAACTGGTTTTCTATCAAACTGCAAGCCTTTAGCTTATAACAGTAGGGGTATATTTGTCTTTTTATTGTTGTTTAGTGTAGCTTTTGGTGTAGTTTGGTCCAGAGACAAGGCGGAAATGTTAGTCTATTATGTTGGCTAGGTCTCAAAAGAATTTGGTGTGTTTCCAATCTGGTCTGACCTCGCCCATTTGCTGTACAAACAGAACAGTCCCTGTCTTAGCCATAGATAGCTTGTTAGCATATAGTTTAGGGTAGTTTAGTAATTTTATTTAATTCTCGCTTATGCTTTGAGGTTGTTGCAAATTTTTAGGTTTATTTAAGTATTTTAGCATAGTGTAGGCTCTGGTTTTTCGTCAGAAAACCAGATAGGTTAAGTTGAGTAAGTTAGGTTAGTTTGACTATAGTGTAATTTCTTTAATTGCTTTACTTGTTTAGTTATTTTAGTGATAACTTAGACAGTTTATTGCTTTAGTTATTTGCTATTATTTCTTGTTATTTCTAGTTTAATTAAAGTAATTTAGTAACTAACTTTTATTTCGCTTAATTATCATGGTAGTTGGTAGAATAGATATAGTATAGTTTTGCTTTTGCAGGTAGTTCCTCTACGACGTGCCATTGAACAAGGAGAAGGGTGGGCTAAGGTGGATATCATTTGGAGTTTTGGGTCATCCACGAGCATGGACCCGAGTTTAGATTAGGATTTACTTTTGCTTTGTGTCTTCTTATTTGCATTGTAATCCAAAGATATTGTAATTTTCCCTTTTATTTGAGGTATTAATAAAGTGAGTTTTTAAGTGAACTTGTGTGCCTTATTCTCGTTCTCTAAGGAGACAATTTGACTTTCCACTTAACATGAGTGCAAGAACTGCTTTTAATTATTATTTGGTGCACGGTTCTTGGTTTTAAAATTATCATTTTTAAAAATCGCATCACTATCTACTTAAGACATTACCTAAAACTAAAGATCACCTTAAAAATATTTTTCTAAAAATAAACCTAAGAAAAAATAAGGATTAATAAAAAAAAGAGGCAAGGATGGAGGGTCACCCCTCCTACCTAATAGAGAAACCACCTCAGGTGGACTCAAATTTTTTGGAACCAAAATAATGGAGAAGGATGGATTGTCCCCACTCCTTTCTAAGGAAACTCATAAAAAAAAGAGAAAAGAGAAATCAAAAACTTACCTTGAGGAGAAGGAGGCACCAACATGGGAAAGTTGGTGAGCCCCTCTATCCCTTCCCCTAGTTATAGAGGGCTTACTTAGTGGGGAGCCTCACACGCTCCCTCCTCCTCCTCCTCCTCCTCCTCTCTCTCTCTCTCTCTCTCTCTCTCTCTCTCTCTCTCTCTCTCTCTCTCACACACACACACACACACACACACATGCATACACACTTTCTCTTCTCTCCCCTCCTATCCTCCTATCCTTACTTTTGGTTTAAGGACTAAATTTATTTACTTTGGTAAATTTTATGATCCTTCGAATCAATCTTATGTTAATTGAATGACATGTAACTCGCCTAAGGTTTTACTAAAAGTAAAAAGATGTTTATGTTGTTTAATAAAGTATTTCTTTTATGTAATGTAGTAAAATCGGTTTGATCTTTGGCGGTTTCGTACTGGACCTGGTACTAAAAGGCTATGACACACTCGTGTTTGTGCTCAGGTGAGCCGTCTAGTATTTGGTACAGTTGGAGCATAGCCATTGCTAAAACCATTACATCATTACATATTAAAATTAATACTTTAAAAAAATTCTCGTAGTTTTAGCTAAAATTTTGGGGCGTTATAGAAAAATTTATTAAGGAATGAAAGACCACGTGGGGGATTCATAGGAGACCTCCTATAATAACAGTATTTTTTTCTACAGTTATTAAACAAATGAATAATAAAAACCATATACCCTGAATTTTGTCAATAAATAACCTTAGTTAAATTTTGATGATGATTTTTTTTTAAAGAGGAAAGGATGTAAAAATGCAAATTTTTGTTATTTTATGTGAAATAAAAGTGAATCTTAAAATATTATTTGAAATTAAGATGAGATTTAAATTATAATTCAAGTTTTAAATTGGATTCAGAATAAATTTCAATTAAAATTTTATTTTGAATCGGGCTTTGAGTTTTAATCAGAAGTTATTTTGAATCATGGTTTTTTATTTTTAATCAGATTTAATCTGCATTTAAGTTGAACTTAATTGGAATTTCATGTAAGTTTCAATATTAGTCAGGATTTGAATTGAGTGTGCATTTGAATTTGGAGTCTCATTGAATTTTATTTTTAATTTCTCGAGTTTTATCAAATTTGAATTTTGATTTGGGAATTTAAATTTAAATCAAATTTGAATTTGAATTCAAATTTAATAAATATATCTCAAATATTATAATTGAATTTGGGTTTGATTCGAGCATAAACTAAGACTTAATTGAATGTCAATTCAAGTTTAAATTATACAATAATTTGAATCTTCATCGAAATTGAACTTGGAATTTAAATTGAATTTGGATGTATGATGGATTATTTCATGTTTAACAATATTAAACATATTAATGTATAAAAAAATCGTGTTTATATGATTGTTTAGGGTTTCTTATGATTCTTGCATAGATATAATCTTATTTGAGGTATTTCTTGATGATTTTGTGATTCTTAGATGATGTATTGTTATTGTTTTAGCAAGATTAGCATGAATCTGAGCAAAAATTTATTGTATGATGAGGTAAATATGTTTAGAGCATCAAACATCATGATTGTATAGATTTTTACCTTAAATCTTGTTCTTGCTTGATGGATCTTGTACAAGTTTGAATCTTGGTTTTTCTGTCCTTATTTTTTATCCTCAACTATTTCAAAAAAAAAATTGATATCTTTATGAAAACGAAGTCAATAAATTAAAATAAAAATATTGAAGTGTTCTACACATCTAGGGCTTGAATTTGAATCTAGTTTCGCTTTATTTGGATTGGTATTGAGGCTAAAACTTTCATTGCTGCAAAGCATTGGTTTTCTGCCCTGTCTGCAAAACTATTCTGACCCTCAATTTTGATAGTTCGAAATACCCAACCAATGCTGATCAAAATAAATTGAAAAAAATATGGGTGAAAAGTATTATGTATAAAAGGATCTTCTAAAAGGGTTTTGTCAAAAGTTTTTTTTTGTAAGCCTAGAGAAATTCCCCAAACTGAGATAACTTTATACAGATGATAGGATCTGTCTTATATTTTTCTTGAACAGGGTTTAATCCATGAATTTTCTTGATTTTATTATAACAAATTTTTCAGTTTTGTTTCTTGGACTGTGTTCTTGAGATATCGAAACAATCCTAATAAAATAGGAAAAGTGTAATTCAGTTTCGTGGTTTTTGGTGGATTTTTAAAAAATAGGTTAATAGGGATCCGAATTTACACATTATGACATGTATGGATGCTTAATAGTATTTTTCATTATGCAGTATGATTATGGATGTTTATCTCAAAATTTATGTTGATATGCATGCAACCTAAATGTATTTCATGTTATTCTTGATTTATAACCATTCATATGACATGTATGTTATTGAACATTGAATATCATACGACAGGATCAGTGTAAAGTAAATTGTTACACATGTTGCTTATTTAAGCATGATCATCAATTGCATGTGGTTGCATCCCTTACTTATGCATATGAGCATATGACATGGTAATAATGATATGTGATATAAGCATGTATATGGATGTATATGGTTCAGGTGTGAGCCTGGGTTCGATAGAACCTATATGTGCCTATGGTGCATAGAGACAAAAAAGATATCCATGCATATAATCACATAATTGTCTCGTGGAGGCCGGGCTCACAGTGTTAAATGTGGGATCTGGATGAGTTAAAACATACTTACTTATGGAATCTTCAGTAGAGAGATTGGGCTAGTGAGCCCGAGTGCATATGAGGTAAGCACATGTAATTTAATTTATGAGCCTAATAATTAAATAGCACCTATGACCCACTCGGAACATGTCTTTTAGACTAGGGCCCACTTTCGAGAGAGTGCAGTAAACACGATCAGGTGACCACAGTATTGTTTTGGAGAGCGGCGGCATCTCCTAGTCCCCTGCCTCCGGTCATAGAGGCTTCAAATTACCATGTGTCCTACGTGGTATGTCTAAAATCTCTGCAGAGTAGGAATTGATTTTTGCAGGACCACTAAGAGTTTTTCTTGGTTACGGACCGCTCTAGTGGGACCTCGGTGTGAGGTTCCAGATTGTTTAGTTCAATGAAGTTAATAAAATACATGGCATAATATACCCCTTATTGGATTGGTTGAATCAAAGTTAGGAACCCGAGAGTGTACCTTCGAGCATGAGGAAAAGTGAAACATTAGAAGCCAGAATGAAATCATTGAAATATTTTAATTTATGCATAAATTGTTATGTTATTGGCATAATGCATTATAGCTTGTTTTTTTCTATAATATGACTGAAAGCATGATTAGTTGTGTAATTATAAATTGTGCTTAATTCTGATATTGTGATGTTGCATGATTTAGATGATATATGAAATTGTGTCAATGTTTAATTATGTGGTTGGAATATTTGTATTCATGTGTTTTAGTGATTACCTATTGAGGTTGTGAACTTATGCCTCTACTTATAATACTTCAGGTAATGAGTAGGTTGGAGGGTGATGACAGTTGGCTCGGGGTGACGCCAAGAGGGTCATAGTTCTTTATGGCTTTAGGAGAACTTAATATTTTTACTATTTGATTAATTATTGTAAACTCTGATAATGGTTGAGACTAGTATTTGATTTATTATAAATGCAAACTATGCATTGATTGAGCTATTCTAGTCTTACATGTGGTGTATATTGTATATGTAACTCACACATGGCTTGAACCGTTTCTTGAAAAAACGTGTAAAGAGGTTTAAAAAAAATCTTAAATTTTTGGTTTCAAAAATTAGGGTGTTACAGTATCAGAGCCATTTGCCTGGTGAGGGTGTTTTTTGCATTCATATTGTTTTTCCTTATTATTATGGTTGTTGTCTCAACTGAATCGACTTCATTGGTGAAATACCCATATCTATTTAACCTTAATATGACTAATTTTGTGACAATTAAACTCAACCATAACGACTTTCTTTTGTGGCAAACCCAATTTCTTGGTCTTGTAGAAAGTCAAGACATGACAAACTTTCTTGATGGGGAATATCCCACGTCGGCTCAGTATATGCAGACTCTGACTGGCACTGATATGAATCTTGAATACATGGCATGGAAGAAATCTGATAGGTTACTACGATGATGAATCATTGGTACTCTTACAGAAGAAGTCATTGGAATTGTTATTGGACTTCAAACCTCTCGAGAGGTATGGAATGCTCTGATAACCTCCTTTGCTCATGTATCTAATGAACGAAAGTTCTTGCTTGTTCAAAAATTGCAATTGCATCAAAAAAATGAGATGTCTATAGTCGATTATATAAAAAGCTTCAAAAATATATGTGATGAGCTTGCGGCCAAAGGCAACCAATTGATTATGATACCAAGGTGTTTTGGTTATTGAATGGGCTTGGAGCTGGCTATGAATTGTTTGTTACAATCATGCTAAAGCCACCAATCTTGTTATATGAACAAGTCGTCGGGTTGTTGCAAAGCCATCAAACCATATGCGATCTTTATGAAGGAGTGAACAACCACTCAACAAATTTTAGCCAAAGAACTAGAAATCAAAAATATCGATATTTCAACAAAAAATAACAGTTTTCTTTAAAAGGTCGTGAGTTCACTCAAGCAGGTCAAACCATAAATTATGGAAATAATTTAGCCCCAAAGAATCCATTAAATAGTCAAGCAAGAAATCAAATTCAATCGAGAAGTAAAGAAAAAGGTGTGACCTGTCAAATTTGCTTCAAGCTAAATCATTACGCTATCAATTGTTGCCATCGATTCAATCAGACATTTCAGGCATAAGACGTCCCTCAAGCGGTCACAGCACTAAAACTCTCTGATGGTCAAGATAATGTGTGGTTTCCAGATACAGAAGTGGTTGACCATGTCACTTCAGATGCAGGTAAACTTGACATTCTTAATAAGTATTATGGCCTGAAAAAAATCATGATTGGCAATGGCTCTAAACTTGCTATTACTCACACTGGGACGACAAACTTGAAGGTTAGAAGCAAAGAATTGATACTAGAAAATGTTCTTGTTGTTCCTCAGATTAAGAAAATTTTGATTTTTTTTAGCCAATTAACATCTGACATGCCTTATTCCTTTGAGTTTTCATCTAACGGTTTTTTAGTGAAGGATCAAGTCAACAACAAGGTGGTGGTGACGGGCAATAGAATCGGTGGCCTGTATGGAGTCATACTGGAGAATAAGCAAGTCTACTATTCTACATGATTCTGATATGTTAGCAAGGATGTCTGGCACGTAAGACTCGGCCATCCCAATATGCAGCTGGTTGATTTTCTAGTTAAAAAAAAATTTATTGAGGTAACTGCACAAAATAAATCCCTTTCAGTATGTCTGAGTTGCCAAATGGGCAAAATGTGTAGGTTACCATTCCTTCATGTTGATCAACATTGTTCTCAATAGTTTGATAAGGTTCATTGTGATTTGTGGGGGGCAGCACCCATATATTATTTTCAATAATTCAAGTTTTATGCTATATTTATTAATGAATATTCAAGATTCACATGGTTTTTTCCGTTAAAGGCCAAATCTGAGCTCATAGAAAAATTTATTGAATTTTACAATTTGGTGATTACTCAATTTGAAAAAAAAAATCAAAGTTTTCAAACCGATGCAGAAGGAGAATTTAATAGCCATGTGTTGAAAAAATTTTGAAAGAAAAAGGCATTAAACATATTAAAGTTAGACCAAAAATGCTAGAGAAAAATGGAATGGCAGAGTGTAAACATCGCACTATTACTGAACTGGGATTAACTATGATTTTTCATAGTAATATTCCAACATGTTTTTGGGTGGAAGCTTACTCTACGGTTGTATGGTTGATTAATAGACTTTCTTCTCCAAATCTTCATATGAAGTCGCCATTTGAGTTGCTAACAAAGAAACAATCAAATTTCTCATGCATTAGATCATTTGGCTGCAAATGTTTTCCATATATTAGAGACTACATCAAAAATAAGTTTGAACCACGATCTTTACCATGTGTATTTCTGGCATATAGTGAATTCCATAAAGGGTACAAATGGCTTTATCCTCCTACTAGCCATGTTTTTATATCCAGACATGTGTTTGATGAACACGTTTTTCCATACAAAGCTCCTAGTAAATTGTTGTCTTCTATAACTGACAATGAAGAACTAGTAAGTTTTATTGATTCAAATAATTGTCATCAAGCTGATAATTTTATGCAGAAGATTTACGTTAATGATGATCGCCAAACTAGTGCTCTTCAAGATAATACTTTAGCTTTCATACTGAGTGTCAAAATGATTCTCAAGATCTTGATAACCATGAGAATCATGGAAATCCGATTTCTCTTTTCCTTGATACTCAACCTGAAGAAGGTGTTATTCAACCCGAGAACTTAGATGTTGTTGGGACAGATGTTTAGAACAGTCAGCATATGGTCACACGATCGAAAAAAGGAATAATCAAACCAAATCCTAAATATTTCTTAGCTCTAATTGTACCACTGGAACCAAAAACTATTAATGAGGCATTGAAGAGTTCAGACTGGCATCAAGCTATGGAAGAAGAATTACTAGCATTAGAACAAAATGATACATGGGTTCTAGTTCCTCGTACGCCTAATATAAATGTGATCGGGAGCATATGGGTTTTTAAGACAAAAAATAAAAGTGATGGGAGCATAGAACGTCTTAAAGCTCACTTGGTGGCTAAAGGGTTCAATCAAATACCTGGAGTTGATTTTGCAGAAACCTTCTCCTCTGTTATAAAACCTTGAAACAAGTTCTACAATCCTGGTATTACAGGTTTGGTACATTTTTATTCTCTATGGGATTTTATTCTAGTGTTGTTGACTCATCTCTGCTTATTTATCAAAGTCATCATGGGATAATGTTTCTTTTACTTTGTGTTGACGATATCATTCTCACAGGAAATAATCTCACCATGATAAATGATTTTGTTACCAAAGTTAGCAATGAGTTTGTTGTGAAATTTTTGGGCTATCTCCACTACTTTTTGGAAATAGAGGTTCATCGCCTTTCTCGAGGCTTATTTCTGAATCAGATATGGTATGCTTATGCTTTATTGGATCATGCTCAGATGCTAGGCGCAAATCCGGTCTCCACTCCTATGACATCTAATCTTCATCCCACTAAAGAAAGTCAAAATTTATTCTATGACCATACTCTATATAGAAGTTTGGTCGAAGGATTTCAATATTTAACCTTTATTGGACCAGACATCTCATACAATGTAAATTATGTTAGTCAATTCATGCAAAATTTTCACTAAGTTTCACTTTCAAATTGTTAAAACAATTTTATGGTATATTCATGGAACTATTGAGTATGGAACTCGGTTATTGGCTAACACTCCAATTCAATTATATGTCTTTTCTGATGCGGATTGGGTAGGATGCCCTCTTACCAGAAGATCCACCATAGGTTTTTGCACCTTCCTTGGTGCCAATTGCATATCTTGGGCTGCTAAGAAACAACACATTGGCTGGTTCAAGCATTGAAGCTTAATACAAAGCAATGGCGTCGACAACACCAGAACTTACATGGTTATCATTTATTCTTCGGGACATTGGGATATATTTATCTAAACCACCTATTCTATTTTGTGATAATCTTTCAGCTCTTCAAGTGACTATTAAACCCGCATTTCATTCTCGCATGAAGCATGTTGAGATTGACTTTAACTTTGTTTCAGAAAGAGGTGGCTCACGGTAGTCTTATCACTAAGTTTGTTCCTTCGTCACAACAGGTAACGGATATCTTAACCAAGGCTCTTCCTTTGATTGACTTTGCAGCAAACTCGAGTTGTGGATTTACCCCAACTTGAGTTTGAGGGGGGATGATAAAGATAAGAGGCATAACCGACTTATGCATAATCGAATAATGAAGAGTCTTGATCAAGATAAGAGGCATAACCGATTGAAGAGTCTTGATCAAGATAAGATGGATAACCGAATACACGATAATCAGAGTCTAAGGCAAATGGAGGTTCATGATAGGGTGGATAACCTAATACACGATAATCGGAGTCTAAGGCAAATGGAGGTTCATGATAGGGTGGATAACCGAATACACGATAATCAGAGGCTAAGGCAAATGGAGGTTCATGATAAGGGTGATAACCGAATGAAGCATCTTGATAATGATCGATTGAGGCTAAGAGGAGTTCACGATAATGCTCAAAACTTGAATCATAAAGAAAGAGAGTCTGGATATGTTTGAAATATATAATTGTAAAAACTAAATAAAGACTCTCAATAATGGAATCTACTCAAGTCGTTGAGTTGAGATCTTGTGCCATGGATGTAGGTGATCCCACACTGAACCATGTAATATCGTGTGTAGTAAGTTGCTCTTTCAATAAGTTCTTTTTTGTTTTTATGGTGTTGCTTTATGACAGTTGGGGCACGTAAGGCTGGGTGTTGGCCACTTGCAACATACAGAACAACAACATATAAATTGGCTTCTCATCTAAAATTGTGATTCAAACTATTTGACGATACCTTGATTTAGACCACATAATGTGCATTAGTTTTCAAGGTCTATATCTTATTGTTGATTGTCAAAGTAGTTAAAGGTTAACTTTTTGTGATTTTAGTCTGATACTAAACCAGCATAAGTAATGATGGCACTTACATAGATCTGATCTCCAAAAGTAAAATCTAACCTTTGGATCAAATTTAGCATATTCTATTTACTATTTTCATGTGTTAAAGTTGACTTTAACTCGATGTTTTCTATCATTTTCACCTTTATTTTCATGAATTGTGAGCCATTGATTTTTCACCATCTCAAAAATCAAATTTTGTGGTGTATTAGACAAAACTCTTTAAGATAGTAAATAAATCATGTGAAATACACTTGTATGGCTAGATCTAACATGTCACCATCTTAGTTTGGGCTCCTAGACTATGGCACCCTCATGGCAATCTATTTGATTGTATCGAAAGGCCCAATAAATTGGGATTTCCCTATTGGGTCAGGTCATTTTGGGGCAAGAAGATCATTTATCATAAAGAAGATAAGCTTCAAGAGAATGATTCAGAGTTCTTGCAGAGTGGAACCGTGCAGTACCAGACACGAGATAGATCTTTCAAAGAACAAGGTTTTTTTTTAATAAGTCAATTCATTTGGGACCCTGCAGATCAATTCTTTTTCCTATTCAAAGATCAGCCCTTTGTCTCTGTGTTTTCACGTCGAGAATTTAAATAGAATCTTATAGCGTATTAGACATGAAAATTTATTTTAAGATAGTAAATAAACTATGTTAAATACACTTATATGGTTAGATCTAACATTTGGTGGATATATTCATACAAACAAGAGTTTGCCTACATTCTATAACATTCTTTTTAATTGGAAGAGTTGCGCTCATGTGAAACTATCTACTGAAGATAAATAGTATATTATTTATGACTTGTCTAAAAATTATCAAAATTAAGGATAATTGACTTCAAAACTACAAAGTCACATATTAACAATGTTAAAGGCATTCTCTCCCAAAAAAAACAATGTTGAAGGCATCAATTTCCAAGGTTTCTATATAGAAAATAAGGATTGGTGTAACTCACTTGTAGAAAGGGAGCCCTCAAGAGTTTGTTCAATCAGAGGCCTGCCAATGTGTGGTTGTTGATGGGGGTTTTCTCTTGGCTTAGCTATATATTTTTTTATTTATATACAATTTTACATAATATTTTTTAGATCTTTTAAAGTAAAAAATTTGATTTCTCTTGAGATTTTACTTGCTGATATTTTTTTATAATGATATTTTGTGGCTATGCTTGTGATTTATGCATAACAATACATATGGTCTGGATAGGCAACACTACACAAAGCTCAACTCGAACTCAACTCGTTTAAGCTTGGTCTGAGCTCATCGGAGAGGGTAAATGAATCTAGGAACCAAGCTCAGGATTGGACAAAATGAACAAAAAAGATGGAACAAAACATTAGTTTTGTTCATTCTATAACAACTATACCAAGTCCAACATTTGTTTGGACCGTACTCGGATGTTGTGTTCTAAATGTCCATTGTTTGTTGACGATGTGTGGACAACTTGAACAATCATGAATAATGGGTCGGATTACTTCATTTTGGATCGTATGACCTAATCCATCCATCATTTTACATGTTTTAACAAGTTTATTATGAATTTTTGGCCCAGAAACAACTTATCCCACCGCCACCGTTGACTTTCTTTATTAGGAACATGGTTACTTTTTGTAGCATTTCAAAAACAATCCATTTGTTTAGAGTAATTCATGATAGATTTTTCCTCAAAATTTTTCTTTAGCTTTTCTGTGAATTCAAAACACTCTCATTTTATAAATGAAAATTGACCATACGACAAAAATGACGTGTTTTAAAATATGCACCATAATTTATCAAATTTGTCAAATGGATAATTTTACAGATTTTCATTTTTGAACACTTTTACTCTTCGCAACTGCGAATTTCTGATTTTTGTGGGCCACGATGCTAAAAATGGATAGACACAGAAAACTTGTCAACAAAATTTTATTTGAGTTGTGACATTTCAAAAAAGATTGTGAAGTTCCAAAACACTTTCAAAAATCATGACAAGTATCACAAGGCACATTGTGAAATTCCTTTAAGTGTTGAGAAATTTCGTACCTTGCAAAATTTCAAAAGAGTTTCGCAGGGTATTGCAATTTTTTTTTCTTATGAAATTCCGTTCTATATAAATGATACTTTGTTTCTCAACCCCTTATTTGCATTCAGATGCCCTATTTTCACAAACCTAGGGTTCTTGTGGTCCCCAATCGGTGGTACCCAATCCTTTTGACGAACTTCTAATGACATTTCAGCGATATTTAGGCTTGCAAAAATCCCTCATCAATGGTGGTTCATCAACAATGGTTTATCGGCAATGGTAAACCTCGAAAGCATGGGTGACACTTCATCGACAATGAGTTTTTTCAGTTAAAACATGGATAACACTTCATCGACAATGAGTTTTTCTGGTAAAAGCATAGGCAACACTTCATCAACGGTGAGTTTTTTGGTAAAAGCATCAGTGGTGAGAAGATTGATGGCACTTCATCAACAGTGACTTTTTTTCGGTAACAACATCGACAGTGAGATCTTATGGTATTGGTGGGATAGAAAACCAAAAGTATGTGAGTTGTTTGTGAGAGCTACATTCTCATCATAGAGAATTGTAATAGTCGAAAAGATATGATGATGATGTAGAGTCGACGTATTTCATAGTCAATGTTCATTCGATAACATGGTATGGGTGAGATAGAAAAAATCAGGAAAACAATACAGAATGTAAAATCAATGATGGTATACTCTGTTTTCTCTCTATCAAAGATGCAATGATATTCTTGAGGGCCAAGAGATGAATGTACATCTGCACATACAATGTTTTCTCTCTATCAAAGAGGCATTGAGAAGCAATATTCTTGTGAAAGAATGGAATAAATGCAATATATGAGTAGCTTAATTTGGTAAAAGAATGGAACGAATGCAATGTATCAACGATTTCATTTTATGAAAGAATGAAATGAATGCAATGTATGCACGACTTTGCTTTGTAGATGAATAAAATGAATGCAATGTATGAGAATCTTCATTTTATGAAAGAATGGAATAGATGCAATGTATGAGCGACTTCATTTTGTTAAAGAATGACACTTCATTTCTCAACCCATTTTTTTTCATCCAGATGCCCTATTTTTGCAAACCCAAAATTTTGGTCACCCTCCAACAATTTTTCAGCGAATCTCCTGCGAATGGTGGAGACGAATAAAAAAACTTTCGCAAGAAATAAGAATTTCGCAACCCCCATACGAAATTCATGGGAAATTTCACTTCTGTGTGAACACAGAGGATTGCAAAAATCCACATGATTTTCGCATTTATAGTACAAAAATTGCGATACTACTTGTGAAGTTTGTCAAGAGTTTCACGTTGTTGGTTGTGAAATTACTTAAAAGTTTGCAGAATTCTTGAAATATTTGCAAAATTCATGAAGTTTTGCATGCGATGATGCCAAATTTCTTTTCAATGTGTGAAATGATTGTCGCATTAAATACGATGTTTCATTTCTGACGACTATTTTCAGAGCACACATCGACGGTACTTTATATTGTCATTGATTTTTTACCCAAAAATGAAGAAATCTGAAAAAATGAAGATTGTAGATGAAAATATATTTTCAATGATATTTTATTCACTAAAAAATGACAAACGGGCGTTGAGATACAACCATAAGAACGTTCCTAAAATAGGAGATGAACATGCACAACTGTGCCTATCCCGATGATTATATTTTATTTTCCGTTAACCTATGTCAAAAATTCAGGAAAACAAATAAAATAACATAGGAAGATAAAGACGTTAATTTTTCTGATGAACGGTTGAAAAGAAACATCTTTTGAAACACCGACTATTTGGTTGTAATAGTCAAAATAGTTTTTTATTCCGGATTTGAATCTCAGAAACCAGAATCCTAGATAAGTTTTGGGTTCTAACTCAAAACATGAAAGTTCGAGATCGGTGTTTCGGCAACTGCTATAAAAATGTGGGTTTTCAATATTGAGATATAGATCTGAGAACAGAGGTTGTTATGCAGATTTTTGAAAAAAAAATCATGGAGGTTGCGAAATTCGTGAAGTTCCCACTTAAGAAGGGTAAAAAAGGTCCTAAAAATATTCAGAACCTGCAAAATTTTTCATTTGTCAGATATGATAAATTATGGGGCAATTTTGAAAAGCATCATTTTTGTCGTACAGTCATTTCCTGTTTTCTAAACAGGAGAGCACAATGTGTTGGTCACTTAACCTTCTAATTCCACTACAGGTGAGTGATTCTGTAATATCCTTTTCTGTGTTTGATGGGCAAGCTGGGAGATAACCCAGTTGGGATTTGAACTCAAAATTATGATAGCCCGACTCCATGACACTATACCTAAAAGTGTGGTAGATCAATGTACAAGTCTTCAATCTTTGGCCATATTTTGACAGACTAACCTCTGGTTTTAGTCCAAGTAGGTTTGTTACTTTTCACCAATGGGCTCCGCGTGGTTGGTAGGAGCTGTCAGTGCACGTCTCCTTATGGTGGGACGTTCCAGGTTCAAAACCCAGTGGTACTTTGAATAGTAAATGGTGGAGGCCTGCCTAACCCCAGCTTGCTTTTCAAAAAAAAAAGTTCGTTACTTTTCAGCGTCAGTGATACTTTATTAGCTTGATGACATACTAAGAACCACTAAACCTTGAAAGCTCGCTTTTCAAAGCTCACTTCAGAAGGGTGAAACGATGTTTTTAGAACTTTATGAGAAGCTCATTTTCCTCACTATGGAATTAAAGACTCATTGATCTTGGAAACGCCTTTTTTATGTTAGAAAATTTGCATAGTCACGCTGCCCAAAAGTTAAGATCATATAACAAGCTGAAATCTAGTGAATTCCCAACCAGTTTTTTATCACATTAGAAAAGGAACCAAACACCTTAATGAAAAATTGTACACCCCTCATACAACTTTCATTGGACACTACCATTTCTTTCAAGACTTCAGTTCCACACAAATCATATGAAACAAGGTCTGGCACAACCGCTGATTATGGAGCCATTAGAACACCTAACAAGGAAACGGATTTGGCAGTGGCAATGCACAAACGGAAGTAGGATTTTAAGAACCAATTTGTGTGTAAGTTTATAACAAGAATCATTATGGTTATACACATTTCATGTGATCAACTTCGATCGATCCCATATTAGTGATACATAAGATTGGTAACCAGGCTTAACAAGCCAAAGCAGATACTCGGCTCACATGGTCCAACTGATCTGGTGGCAACCCCTCGACTACAACCAACTCTAACCTGAATTCAAAAGATTTGAAGATAAGAAGTTTAGGCAGAAACACAAATTGGATGGTGATTAACGAAAGAAACAAGTGGGTTTAACTCAGAATCAGATTGAGGGTGCACGTATACCAAAGCCCAGGACACAAGAAAATTGAGTGCCTCATTGCTTGTTGACAAGGACTCCTTGTTAGAATAGAAGTGTGAGTTAAATTTACAGGAATGCTCAGGAGAAACAGCCGGTATAATAAGCCTAAAGTGACGAACTGGTAAGAATTTAGAGCCACACCTGATGACAGCAAGGAACTGCATAGGTACAACTTATTGGGTAGAGACAGAAAACAACTCTAGCATGTATAAGATCCCCCCAAAAAATATACATGACCAGGACTCCAGTAGTGTGACAGTGTAATCCCTGTGCTGAAGGATTGGCTAAGATCATCAAAACATTCAGGCCTTGCAATTGGGAAGACCAGTTGCATGACCTTCAACGCACCATCAGTGGAATTCTCCAAGATATCTTATAAAAAATTAAAAGAAAATAAGGGAAGAAAACCTCTAGTATAAGCTTAGTTCCTTGAGTTTGGTTTGTATCCTACTTGATACGGATCCCAACCACAATCTGGCTCCTTGTGCTTCATGGAAGACCGAGCCACAGAAATTTGTTGCAAGGACGTGAGGTGATCTTCCACAGATGAGCTACTTCCAGGCAAGAAAAGATTTTTTATGCCCTCCCCATCTCTGGAATCAGCCTCCAAGGATGTTGCTCCTGCAGCATTCAGGTCAAGATTTGGCCTCAACATATTGACATCGTGTGTTCCCTGTGCACCAGTAACAAGGCCCATGAGGAAAGGTCTAGGAAAAGCAGCGAGGGTACCAGGCCCTAGCATCTGGGGTATGACAGTGGCACCTCGTGAATCCACCATGTAAGGAACTGCACCCATTGAATGACTGGATGAACTGGGTGGCACAGTAAGGCCTAGACCCATTGCATTGTAGGGGAAAGTAGGCTGAGTTGCATAAGCCAGAGTGGGCGGTACAGGGACCACCCTGCCCATATGGCCCATATAGGGAACTGCACCAGGTCCAGTCACTAGGAATGACTGGGTACGGTTCAGAAGCTCCTTCTGCTCGGCAGCATACTCATGATGTAATGAACTTGAATCAGAATGGTTTGGAGCTAAGACACGATCAGCATCTCGCTGTATCCTCAATCCCATGATTGAAACAACCGGAGCATCCAGTCTGGGCATTTTTGAAGGTCTACTGAAACCTGGTCCATGAGAATGATGAGCATCACTGAAGGCTAGGTTGTCATTCAGATCAAAATCCCTTGATGGAGCCCTTAAAGAAGATGCAACAGATGTACTGAGCGACTCATTCTGCTGGTGTTGCAGCCTATAGCCTGCTGACCAATCTGATAAAAGATCTTGACAATTCTCATCAATTTCACCAACACGATTGAGATCCAGATTAAGCCTTTCAGCCCGTTTTGAATTGACTTCCACAGATGAGTCATCAGAAGGTAGACTTGCTGACACCCGACCATGTTTACCCACAAACATATCTATTTCTGCAACATCACCTCCATCAACTACATTGAGGTCAATTCTACCACAATGGTTCGATTGTTTCCAAACATAGTTATTCTCTTCAATGGAGCATGTGTTGTCTTTCTCTGGAGTCCTTCGAGATGAGGCTGGACGGAATGCACTAGTGGATGCAGTTCCTTTCCATCCCAGCTCCCCTTCAAAGTCAAAGCGGGTTACAGGCAGACCAACAGGTCTTCTAGAAGCAGCTATCACTGGAATTGGTGCCGACAAGGTTTTAACAGGGAAGGAAGATGCAGTTTCATCCGGAGACTTTTCAGGGCAATCAGCTTCTTCCATATGAATATCCTCATTTAAATCAAAACTAAGGTGAGTCTTTTCATTGGCACTTGATTCCTGATGCACTGTCGTCAGCTGAGAGGACTCCTGATCATGAAGTCTATCTTCATTTTCAGGTACTGTTTCACTGATCTCTTGTGGCATATCTTCTCCCTCCGAGCATGACCGCTCATTTTCTGCTGACATTTCCTGGTCCACCTCCTTAGATGAACGAGAGCTGTCTGAATTATTCTGCTCATTGCATGATTCATTTCTCTCTACTTCTGATCCTTTCTGAACATTGGCAGAATCAGCAGTACTAGGATTTATTGCTTCTCCGTCAGTGTCCATTTTGGAGCTAGAGCTGCATGAGGCCTCTCTGTAGATTCCCACCTCTTTTTCCACTTCTTTTGCAACCTGCCTAGCAACTTCAAGTGCATCGAGTACCCCATATGCAAGGTCCATTTCTAATTTCTTCCCATTTCTCTCTATTATGTTTTCTCTTTCTAGTGTCAAAATTGAAGAATCATTCTTCTCTTCCACAACTGATATCCTTTCAACCGCTTTCATCTTCATATCAGATTTAACAAAGGAATCTTTCTTTACTTCTGTTCTAAAGGTGAATGCGTCCTCATTTGATATCCCAAATTCACCTCTGCCATGAAGGGTGTCAACATTGTTCTCTATCACCTTAGAGGGCAAGGACAGATCGTTATAATTCTCAGGCTTCTGCTGCATTATTTTTTTCCAATAATCTGGTGAATCTTCACTTAACATTGTTGACTGTGACTCATTATGCTGCTTCTGCTCCAGGTTAATGTAGTTCATGGACAAGGTGGATCTCCTCTCTTTGCTTTCTTTATCCTCATCATATGGCTCAGCTGAGGCTGAAGGATGAATAATATTTGTAGGAGACAATGACGAGACACTTTTTTTTGGTAAAGACGATGAGGGCTCAGTTTGTTTCTTCTGTGATGCTTCCAAAGGTAAGGACAAAGGATTATCTTCAACATGATTCTCCTCAATGTTAGAGCAATCTTCATCAATCAGTTTGTTTCCTTCTTCATTTTCAGAAACCTTATCATGGCCTAGATCTGTTACATTTTCTGAAGATCTGATTTTCGAAATCATCCCTTCCAAAGAATTTGGTGGTGTATCAGGAGTAACGGAGCATTCCACTAAGGAAGAATCACTGGCATCAGATCCACATGGATCTACACTTACACTGTTTGGACAATCAGTTGCACATTCTCTGCTTTTAGTTTTCAACAGAGTTCCATGAGTAGTGCATCTCTGTTTACCGTCCTGCACATTGTCCAACCTAACGGGCACAACCTTAGACACAGAATCCTGTGTACTATTGCAAGCCTCTTCAGCAGAATTTTCCAAAGCGGCACCTTCTTTCATTGGTAAAGTGTCAGTCTTTTGGCAATCTGAACGCTCAGTACTTTCTGATGAATTTTTAACAAATCTATTCTCACATCCTTGAAGAATTCCAACTTTGTTTTTTTCCTTCAAATCTGCATCCATATTTATGACCTTTCCCCAAGCAGCAGACAAGTTTTCTGCTCTCCCGTGAATCTCAAATTTTTTATGTGAAAGGAAACATGCAACAGTTTTTCCAATTCCACATGCTTTCAACCCTTCTTCATCGAGGGGGAGAGTCTTGAGTGCATCCAACACTGCAATTATTAGTTCTTCCACAGGCTTTTCACTGCCAACGACTTCACCCTTCTGAGCTTCTTGGAGCCACCTGTCCAATGATTTCACCCCACCTAACTGAATAAAATGTCTAAGGCAATCACTGCTCTGTGTGATGGATAAGATCTTTGCAACAGTGGACCAATGCCTACATATGTCCGCCTTATTACTTTGAACTCTATCCTGCTGAATCAAAGAGACCAATTGCTCGACCTTAGAAGGGCTTACAAGCCCATTCTCCAACTCCATCGGTGTAAAGAAACTCTCTAATGCCATGTTTTTTGGTGTCAAGAATACTGATGAATGATATCAAACCTTAGGTAACACTGTATACCAAAGATGCTCCAACCTGAGCCAACGGCTTTCTTCTAGGCACAAACATGGAGCCAACAAAGCACTCAACACAAGGACCATTCCAGCTTCTGATTCTGCACAATTATCCCTAGCAGGGTTTAGTTCAGCAGACAGCATATATGACAGAACTTCAAATTCAGCTTGATAAGGCCAAAGAAAAGAATTCTTTTGTATTCAAAACAAACAAATAGAACATAGTTCTTGCAAAAAGATTAGGCAAAAAAAATTTAAGAATAAAAGGCTAATTGTGGCTTCACTGCAGGCGATTCACCCCAGAAACAGTAGAATGAATGTTAGTATGGCACCCAAAACAGAAAACCATAATTAGTCATTCAGTAAATGTAAAGTGCGCAAATTTTTCAGATTTTCAAAATGAATGAAAAGGAATTCTTGTGAATTATTCTGGATAAATACCACTTTTCTGAAAAATATCAATTGATTAATTAGCAAATTCATTATCGGCAATATTTCAACATTTATTCAAGTTATTTAATGTTTAATTGGGGAAATTACAAGATCTTTGCAGAGTATTTGGATCTCCATATGATTCGGGTCAACCCAAATGGATTTGGAAATTGTTTAGAACCATATCAGAGTTTGGACCGGACCTAGAAGGGATTTGGATCCATTTGAGACGTTACAGTAAATATCCAAAATGCAAAAACAAAAATTAATTTGTGAAGTTTAATCAACTTGAGATTGTTGTGTTTAATCAACTAATAACATACTTCAGGAACCTTGATAATTTGCATCATATATGTCCACTTTTCTTAAAAAGCTCTTGTATTTACATTCCAAAGAAGTGTTCATTTGCCATAAAACTCCAGTGAGAGAAAGACTGCAACACATTCTGAGCATAAGAAACCTCATTCATTGTACACTTGTTCCCAATAGTTCATGTGTTTCTCAAATGAGGAAATATTGTGCCTATTTTTTGGAAAAATAATAGAAATTTTCACAAAGGTACCATCCACAACTACCTTCAAGTTGTTCATCCACAGAATACAGGCAACTGAAGTAGCTAGAACAACCATTACAATGAAAGGAACACATACGATGAGATTCTATAAATCACCAATACTTCAACAACCAAAACATAAAACAAAAAAAAATCAAATCAAACAAAGGTTTACCAAAAAATTTATATATCATATTTTTTCCATTTATATTGGCTAAAAAAAATGCAGTCAGCCAGGGACCCATTTCTCCAATATTCTGAACATGTTAATTATAATTATGACAGAGTAGCACAACTATGTTCCTTTTACTTGTCCAATAAAGGTTGCAGTAGTGCAATTATGTTTGCTTTACTCATCCAACAATTATTGTCTTATGATTACTTTGATAACCAGTCTCGCTTCCACCACCTGCTTTACCTATATAAAGTTCTATCAAAAGCTGAACTGCGATTGAGAAGCCAAAAATTACAAAACATTTTGCATAAAAACTTTCTTCCTCTATGATTATTCATATTAGTGATTTCTATAATGAAATCACATAATATTCAAAGAAATTGCAAGTTTTCACCCTAAGGTGGCAACTTATAAACGGACATTTGATTCAATCAGCAGGATTTTCATTTTGGCCTGCTCAGAAGGAATCAGCTTTGGACAAGGTGAAGGGGCTGGAACAAGAAGTTTATCTCATCAGATGCTATCTCAATTAATGTCAATGTCAATGAGTCATTAGGAAGCCTTTATAGGCAATCCACGTTCAGCCCTTTCTTTGTTATAGTGAAGGGTCTATGATGAAGAACGTAGCATCTATGGATTCCCTAAGTGATGCAACGAGGATCATCTCATGTGTTGGAACGCTATCGACGTGCGTGCTTCAGACCTTCGCTCGCATGGAATAGGTGCGCAAGGGCACGTCCCTGGATTGTGGTACCGTGCTCGAGGTCGGATCTTATATCCCATTGGTGTCGAGATCCCTGGCCACGCCCGGGTCACTCTGTATAGGCCTAGCCCGGTCCTGCTCTGCATCATTCTCCCCAGGTTGAGAAGAAGTCGGCTCTGATGACTTGTTGTCACCACAGTAAGCACATAGATCAGACACGTTGAACATAGGTGAAATGTGCCAATCTTCGGGCAGTTCAAGGAGGTAGGCATTCGGACTCAATCGTCCGAGGATCTTGAAAGGGTCATGCTTCTTAGGGCTCAACTTACCATAAGTACCTACTGGGAAACGCTCCGGACGCAGGTAAACTCATACTAACTAATCTACTTGAAATTGGACATCATGACGACCTTGGTCTACGAAAGCTTTGTAAGCTTCGTAACTTTCAACAAGTTTGGCTCGGACTTGTCTGTGAATATCACGCATGTATTCGACGACATCAAATGCGTCTGGGGCTGGATCTGGGAGACTAGACACAGGTGCTAGATCTACTACATGGGTTGGTGAACGCCCATAAACCACTTGAAAAGGAGACTTGCCCGTAGACCAGTTGATGGAACTGTTGTAGACGAATTCGACTTGTGATAAGACTAGGTCCCATGTTTTGACATTCTCCCCAACTAGACTCCTTTGCAGGTTCCCTAGGGTGCGGTTCACGACTTCAGTTTGGCCATCAGTTTGTGGGTGGTATGCACTGCTGAACTGGAGCTTGATTTTCAACAAGGTCCATAATGATTTCCAAAAATAGCTCATAAAGTGAGTGCCACGATCTGAAGTGATCGTGTGAGGCAATCCATGAAAGCGGGTCACGTCCTTGAAGTAGTACGAGGCTACTAACGAGGCGTCTGTGGTTCGCTTACATGGGACAAAGATGGCCATTTTAAAAAATCGGTCAACCACAACTAAGATGGAATCAAAACGATGCGAGGTTTTGGGAAGACCCACAATAAAATCCATGGAGATGTGTTCCCAAGGCCGCTCAGTGATGGGCAAAGGAGTATACAAACCACTATTATGTCGTCGATCCTTGGACACTTGACATATTCGACAGCTTTGGACAAACTTGACAATATCTTTGCGCATTTTGGGCCAAAAGTATCGTTCATCTAACAGTGTGAACGTCTTATCATGTCCAAAATGACCAGCTAGTCCCCCTTCATGCAACTCGAAAATCAATTGTAGCCTAAGAGAGAATGTTGGCACAGATAACTTATTACCTCGAAAGAGGTAACCGTTATGTATAGTGAACCGTGGGTCTGCCGTGCTGGCGGAGGAGAGGCACCCTTCCCAGACCTGCTGGAAATCAGGATCCGTCGGGTACAACTCCTTGCACTGCTCAAACCCAATGACTTGCACGGATATAGTCATTAAAAGACTATTTTTCCTGCTAAGTGCGTCAGCTACCTTGTTCAGAGTACATGATTGATGGCGAATTGTAAAAGTGTACTCTTGCAAGACACTGACCCACTTGGAGTGCCTCACACTCAACTTCTTTTAACTTTTTAGATACTTTAACGCCTCATGATCCGTGTACAAGACGAACTCCTTATAAATGATATAGTGCCTCCAATAACGAAGGGCTTGTACAATGGCATAAAACTCAACATCATAAGTAGAATATTGGCATCTCGACTGAGTCAACTTTTCACTAAAGAATGCAATAGGCCTGTGGTTTTGACTCCGAACGGCACCAATTCCCACTTTAGAGGCATCACACTCAACCTCAAAAACTGCGCTAAAATCAGAAAGGGTTAGGACGGGGGCACTAGTCATTTTTTCTTTGATGAGTGTGAAAGCTTTGCCCGTGGCTGAAGTCCAATGGAAACTAGTACCCTTTAAGCATTCCGTGATAGGGGCCATGAGGGTGCTAAAGTTTCTCACAAAACAACGGTAGAAAGTGGCTAGCCCGTGGAAACTACGGATCTCTCCTATAGTCCTTGGGGTAGGTCATTCTACAATCGCACGGACTTTGGCGGGATCCGCTTTAACTCCATCAGACGACACAATATAACCTAAAAATACCACACTTGATGTCAGAAACTCACACTTATTGGCATTGACATACAACTTCTCATTCCTTAAAATCTCTAGGACTTGACGCAAATGATTTAAATGATCAGACAACGAAGAACTACAAACCAAAATGTCATCAAAATATACAACGACAAACTGTCTTATACAAGGACGCAACACTTGGGTCATCATGTTCATGAAAGTACTCAGGCATTTGATAACCCAAATGGCATGACTAAACCACTCATACAACCCATCACGTGTCTTGAATGTCGTTTTCCACTCGTCCCCCTCTCGGATACGGATTTGGTGGTACCCACTTTTTAAATCGATTTTGGAGAAAATAGAGGCATCGGCCAACATATCAAACATGTCATCCAATCGGAAAATAGGGAAACGGTACTTGACAGTGATGTGATTGATCACTCTACTGTCGACACACATGCGCATGGACCCATCTTTCTTAGGCGTGAGAAGGGCGGGCACTGCGCAAGAGCTTACACTTTAACGAATAAAACTCTTTTGCATTAACTCTTGAACCTACCTCAACAGCTCGACATGTTCAGATGGATTCATGCGATAGGTGGGGAGGTTAGGTAGACTCGACCTCGATACAAAATCGATGGCATGTTGCACGACTCTCATCGAAGGTAGACCATCAGGAAGGTCGTCTGGCATAATGTCGCGAAACTCCTCAACAAGGGACGCGATGTCCGTGGGAACGAGCAATGACGTACTCATAGACGGTTTAGCCACCAGAGCATAACAATAACCGTCCTCCCTACAATGGCTTAAGAAAGTCTGGTATGATAGGCCCGCGAGCCGAAGAACTCACTTAGGCTTATCCACAATGGGAAAATCGGTCTCCTTGATAGGAAGAAGGATTATCTTATGACCCTTAAAAATAAATGAGTATGTGTTCCTACGGCCATCGTGAATGGTCTTGCGGTCAAACTGCCAAGGACGTCCCAAAAGAATATGACACGCACTCATAGGGGCTACATCACACCACACCTCATCGTGGTAATGCTCCCCCATAGAGAACCGAACTAGACAACGTTGGGTAATGGGAACCTTGTTCCCTCTTTTGAACCATGTCATCTTGTATGGTTGGGACAATTTTTCCGTTTTCAGATTCAGGGTGGACACGACACTCTCGGAAACTATGTTCTCACAAGCCCCAGTGTCAATGATAACATCGCATGCATGCCCCTCACAGTTGCACCAGGTTCTAAAAATGTTGTTCCGCAACCATTTTGCAAGAGACGACTCTCGGGGTGCGGTCAAAACATGACGGATGGACAACAAATTTTCGACGTTACCGTCGAACTCTACAACTTCCCTCTCATTCTCTCCCTCAACCGACGACTCACCCTCATGCTCACTATCGGATGCTGACTCAACAATACCCTCAATGAAATGGACGTTCTTGTTCACGGTGGGGCACCTGGACGCTACGTGTCCTAACTCCTGACACCTAAAACAACGGATGGTTGACTCACTAGGTTTGGACTTGGACCTGGTATGAAAAGCTGGTTCGGACTGGTCAGACTTGCTAGGGTCGACTCTTGGGGTGGGCTTTGAGTCTTCCTTCCTAGGGGAGCTCGCTCCCCTGGTTGGGAAACTCAACTTGGGTCGACAGGACTGGTCACTTCGAGAAACTCTATATTCCTGCCTCTTTTTCAACTTTTCCTCCACATTCATGGCATAACTGATGACCTGATTCAATGACTCGACTGTGACACAGCTGAAATCATCATAAATAGCAAAACGAAAACCAGAAATATACCTCGTGACCTGCTGATGGGCAGTCTCCTCGATCTGCACTCGTAGGGATAGGCGATGGAACTTAGCAGTGTATTCCACCACGGTACGGGTGCCTTGACGCAGGGTCAGGTACTCATTGTAGGCTCTCTCGGCGTGGTCTGAATGCACGAACTTGGATTGCATCAATCTCTGCATCTTTTCCCATGTTTGCACACGTTCTTGTCCATGTCGTTCCCTCGACCTTCGCAACTCAACCCACCATGTCTGCGCTAGGCCCCTCAATCGAGTGGACGCTAGAGAGACATGACGGAGCTCAGCTACCGAGTGGTAGTCGAAGAAAATTTGCACTGTATTGGCCCAGTCGAAGAACTGCTCTGTGTCAAATCGTCCTGCGAACTCTGGAAGGTCCAACTTCACCCCGTAGGTAGAGGTGTGCTCTGGCGCTATCTGCTGACATGGTTCCACCATGCCTGCAGGGTACTCATTCCAGAGGGCGTCATCATCCATCAAGGCATCATCATCTTCGTCACGGTACTGCTCGCCTAGGGGTTGATGCTGACGAACTCCAGTGACATGTGGTCGGCGCTCAGGTCGCGTCGATCCCTGCTGAATCTGCATAGTTGTGGTCTGAAACTGCCTGGGTCTGGCCTGCCCTTGGGTGGGAGCCATCTGTTGCTGACGTTGAGGCACCGCTATAGTAGGGGGTCCCGCCAACAGCGGAAGGACTTGTCGGTTAACCAGGTCTGGGTTGGTAGGAATGGGGTAGTATGGGTTTGGGTTAGGGGTTGGGTTATGGTAGAAGTAGTTGGTCGGATATGGGGCAGGGTTCTAGATCGGGGACGGGATAATGGATTGGGCCAGGTTTGGGGTTTGGTAGTACTGAGACGACTCACCTGATTGGATCTAGATCAGGTCAAGACCTAAGCTATTCGTCGGACCCAAAATGGGGTGGGCAGGATCATGGATCGAGTTGTGGTGTGAAAAGGCCTGGTTAGAACTCGATCCTTGATCCATAACAGGATGGGTCGGGTTTTGACCCAGCTCAAATTCAAACTGGAGATCCGTCCGGGTCCGATATAGGTGTGGGTCGGTATTGGATCTGTATTGGGGTTCAAAACTAGTTGGTTGGATTTGGTTCAGGGAGACCCACGAACCAAACCCAACTGGGTAGGTCGGGTAATGGGGATCGAGACTCAGACCCGCTCCCTGGGACCCAAAGGATGCTCCCCGAGATCTGGGTCTGGGCCCCGCTATCAAAATTTCTGGTTCTGACCCTCTCGGGTTCGGCCCGCTCCACAGGGGTCCACCTCCCCCTGCTCGTTGGTGGGCTGCAACAGAGCCCCCACGCGCAGGCTCAGGAAGTGGGACTTGATCAGCCCCTGCTCGGCTGACACAGTTGTGCCTGCAGCCTGACCCAACGTCACGCTCGGGTCTGGCTGAGCATGTCTGGCCTGCGGCCCTATTGTCGTGGCTCGAGGCCAGGCCTGCGCACTCAGGCCAAGGTTGGAGGGTCCGCCGATGACCACTTGGTTCCGTTGGACGACTCCCATCCCTGCATCTGCAGCCATGACAGGGTTCGAAGGAGGTACCGTTTGTGAGGAGTTGACGTGACCCGCATCCCTGTGCAAGGCCATCTCAACGCCCTCACGTCGCACAGCACGCTGAAAACTTAATTGGGTTGGGTCGGTCGTTGCGGCATCTGCGAGATTGATTGCACCCTCGCCTACTCCCATACCCCACTTGTTCGCTTGTGTTGTGTGTGCTTCCACCGGCGATTCAAGAATGACAATCCGATCTTCGATCTCATCCATACGCTTGGACATGCCAGCTACGTCTTTGCTTACGTGTAGCAAATTTTCTTGGATCTTGGTCATCATGTCGATCATCCCCATCATGGGATCTTCGTTGACGGTACCTGATTCCTCACGCTTCTTCCCGCTCATAGGATCGTCCCTCGCTTCTTGCGCCATACCGTCGACCAAGGAGGAGGGGTTGCACTCTTATACCACTTTGATGCAGCGAGGATCGGTAAACCAATCAATCTACGTTGATTCACTTATTAAAAAGGAAGATACAATGAAGAAAAGAATTAAAGAGAAAACAGAAATAACGGCTGCAGTGTGAAAACAAGTGCTAACAGAAAGAGAAACAATAAAAAAAACAAATCATCAATCTTCTCTACCCTACGTAACCCTAGGGCTGAATATTAATAGACTGCATAGTGGATCTGGATCTTGGGTCCAGTCCCTGGACCCGAGACTAAATCGATGTTGCTGACGTGCTGGATCATCTCATGTGTTGGAACGCTATCGACGTGCGTGCTTCAGACCTTCGCTCGCCTAGAATAGGTGCGCAAGGGCACGTCCCTGGATCGTGGTATTGTGCTCGAGGTCGGATCCATCACCTGGGTCCGATCTTCCATCCCATTGGTGCTGAGATCCCTGGCCACGCCCGGGTCACTCTGTATAGGCCTGGCCCGGTCCTGCTCTGCATCACTAAGCAGTACCCAGCTCCTGGGCGTTCAGCCCCTCACAGTTTGTGGTGTTCAGGAAAGCTTTTCATAGTGAAATATCCCAATACTGGCTATTGATTTTTATTACAGTCCCTTCACTAAAGGTCAAATAAGAGGAATATGGCCTTTGGTCTTGAATTCAGGGGATGCAATGAGTTTAGCTGCAGAATACATTTTAATCTGCAATACAGGGAATCTTTCCCTTAAATATCTAAGCACGTCTCTCATTGAAGGCTATACAAATCATGACATTAAGAAAACTAATGAAAAAGAATCACATAAAAGTTAGTCAAGGTCATGGTTAGCACAATATCACCCTCTTTCAGGCTTGCAAAATATGTTTCAGTCCCAATCGATATACATAGATATAAAATATCTCTCATTTTTACCTCAAGAGATGTTCCATCGGCAGGAAATACATTTGATGCGCTTGAGTTATGACATTCGGATAAATTATCACCATTTGGTGTCATATGAAACGAGACACCTGACTCAAGAAGCCAAGATTTACCAGGATTGAAGAATGATGAAACAATGGCTCTAGTTGATGAAGGTGAAACTTTTGAGGAGGGGTTGAAGAGACTCCACTAGTTAAGTCAAAGACATGTTTCCAATAGATGAATCTTGTGTGGTACTAACATCATTTGACTCTTGTGGAGGGTCAATTGAGGCAACCTTCTTCTCATATGTCATTTTTAACTTAGGACAATATGTTTTGATGCGACCGGGTACATGATAATAATGACAAATAATTTTTTTTTTCATATTACCTTGTCTTCCATAATACATTGCTTTCCATAATGAACTAGTTTGTAGATATGCACATAGTTTTCCAACCTACAAACGGCTAGTACCAAGTCATCTTTATTCTTCATAGTTTGCCTTTGAAGCCTATTTTCCTCCATGTATAATTACTCAATTGTGTCCTCAATAGAGTGAACTTTTTCCCTACGAAAGAGGCTCGATTTTGTAGTGAAATATGCGAAAATACAAAATAAGGGTCTCTAAAGGCTTACAAGATTATAAACACAAAATGCACATACATAAGTCCAACTAAAGGACAATACAAGAGTACAAAGGCACAACACAACCACTAAGTGCATTTAAGACATTAAAGAACTAAAGAGAACACAAAACATAAAAAATATTCATCTTATTGAACATGAATGCTTAAGAGAAGCATTAAAAAATGAAAGGACATAAAAGCCCCTATTTATACACATACAAGAGAGAGAGAGAGAGAGAAAGACCTCAATAGAGTTGTTGGATTATTCCTAAAGCTCTATTAACTAGTGTAACAACCCCAACTCATACCCATGAAAAAGTAAAAAAAAAAATTAAACAATTGTAGAAACAAACCTAGAGACCCGGGGACCTTCCAGGCATAACACATCCATAACCATAAGGGATCTTACACCATTATCCAAACCAAAATAACTTTATTCATCAATCAATAAAGTTTAAGAACAATAAGTAAAGAAATAACAAGTAAAGCAAAATATAGAGTCACTCTGTCCCATAGTAGCTCGTGGCTATCTATAGAAGTTTGTCTCATCACTGGGCATCAGAGGTTGTGAAAAACATATAATATACGGTGTCAGAATCATAGATTCTGCGTACGAATTCCTCTAATGAATCAAATAAGTAAGAAGAACATAAATCAAATTTATGCAATATTTTAGAGAAAATACAACAATTTTCAATACAACAACAACAACAACAACAACAACTACGCCTTCATCCCAAAACAATTGGGGTCAGCGATATGAACCAAAAAAGAAATTCATTTTGGGTCTTCCACATGAATCCTTTTCCTCCAATCATTTCTATCCAACGCCATGTCCTCGGTGAGGTTCAAAGCATTAGCAAATATTTACCATGCAACAATACTATATCACAATTAAAAAAAAGGTAAATATGCATGATCTAATGCAGAACAGGAATATGCATGATATCAATGCACATGAATGACTTATTATCTTTTATTAGAGTTTTTTTTTGTATGCATGTCCCTATTAAATGCACACAATTTTAGTTTCACTTTCTATTAAAACCCGCGGATACTAAAAAATGGGTACAATAATTTTCAAGTTCAAGTTTGATTTTCAGTTGTAGTTTAACACACAATTTATATTTTATTACTAAATTTCACACTTGGCTATCGATCGATATCAGGAATCAACGTTATCCATCGGAACATTAGAAATCAACATCTAATGTCAGGATAATAGAAAAATCAATATTCACTGATGTCACTTTCTTGGTATACCAATAACAATAGCAATGTCTACACACCACCTCCAGGCAAAGTGTCGGAATCTCCCTAAAATCATAGTCGGAAAGTGAACCACCTAGTTGGGTTAAGGGGCAGAATTGCATACGAAGTTTTAGTATCCTCACGGTTCCCCAAAACCGAAGTCCAGGATTCTCACACTGTAAAAGGTACATCTAGGAAGAAACATTAATTACACAGTTTTATCTCTTTTATCTTTTTATCCAAAAGACAGGTTCTTTACAAAAGTTTTGTTTTGCAAATCAACATGCAAAACACAACACGGGACCTTTGCCTGTTACAAAATTTAACAGTGCAATTAATTCATAAATTAAATCAATATCAAGTTGATTTTTGTGATGCATATAACAAAATGTAGAGCACCCCCGGCTCGTGGCCCACATGACCTGCAGTGGTTCGCTTTCGACTACCGATGCACCATATACAAAAACCACAATGAGCATGCACACATAAAATCATTCATCATGCTCACAAATGCATATTCATACAACCATAATGAGAATGTACATGTATAACATCACATGATTGCAAGTTAAATCTTTATTTTCATGATTTCTTTTATGTACAATATGCAAATATGCATTTAATCATGTTAGTTCAACGACAACATAAACTTCAGGATTTGCACGTGTTTTCCACATGTCTAAGAATGTAACATCACAATAAATGGCATAGGCATGCATAACCAACAATTCTTTTTGCCATCTCAGGCAAATTGAAGGTACAACACATAAACCCCAAGTCCAAATCATGCTACCCATACACGGGACAGCACTGTTAAATTTATAGAAAGAATAGTCCCATGTTCATATGAAATCATGTGTAAAGTCTAGACTTTTAGCATACGTAAATCTGAAAGTAAACATAAGCATTTTACACGTAAATCTGAACAGGAGCATTTGACATATATAAACTTGAACATACGCGTAAATTTGCACGTACACATGAGTCTGGTCATATATGTGAATCTGGACACATATGAACCTTTAAATATGTACATACATAACCCTGTCAATCTGGCCATGATCCTAAACATGCAACGTAGGCAAATTCTAGGCATACTTATGCATAATTATATGTTTTTCTTTTTTTTGAAAACTGATTCTGCCCAGAATCACCTTTGACCCTGACCAATCAAACCGCAAGTTGACTGGGTTCAGCCGGGCATGAAGACTGCCCAGCTTATTCTTTTAATTCAGCCCGGTGTTATTTATTATTTTATTTTTTTGTTGTTACTGTTTGATGCTGCCCAACCGACAGTCGGTTGGGCATTACCCATCATGTGATTGCCAGTCAAGTGGCTGCCCAAAATTTTATTTTATCCAAATTTGTTCAGTTTTTTTTTCTTCCTCGAAAGGCAACTGCCAGTTACATAACATACCATTGGGTCTTGAACTTGCAACATCCCAACACCAGGTGACGTGCACTAACAGCTCCCACCAAACCAGCAGAGCCCCAGTTTTATATTATCTCTTTTTTTTACAGGGAATCGACCCAGCCGAACCAGTCGGCCGGGACTGAACAGTACACAGTTATAAGTTATAACCAGTTTTCTTTGTGTTTTTTTTTTACTAAACCAGCCCAATCGAGGCAGTCGTCTGGGCATAATATTATAAGGTTTTGCCCAGCCAGTTGGGCTTTTTACCCGGAAGCCCAAGTTTTTTTTTCATCCATACAGCAGATCATTAGATTAGAAGAAAGAGAAATGTAGATATACTTCCATTCATTTTCAGGTATCAAAACCCCTCTTCAAATCTGTCCAGTTTTGTCCACCATTGCAGTGGACAGATCTGTCCATATTGGACAGATCTCCATCATTACAATGGTCAGATCTGACAGTTCATCTTATGGGACAGATTTGCCCAGATCTCTCCATTATATATATATATATATATATGCCTTTATTACAAAATCAGATCCTAAATTTGAAATATACACAACAACCATGATTAAATCGATTTCCCCTTTTCTTTTCCAATAAAAACCTTACACAAACCCGGCTTATGCTATTCCTACCTATTCAAGACAAGAGAGAAAACATGTACCATGTTTTGAAGTTCGAAAAATATGGAGAAAGCGTCGAATGATCAGAGAAGAAGGTAGATCCTCTCTCTCTCTCTCTCTCTCTCTCTCTCTCTCTCTCTCTCTCTCTCTCTCTCTCTCTCTCTTCCTTTTTTTATTTTAAATAATGGGCGCTCTAGGGGGTGCCCCCCCCCCCCCCGACTGGAGATAGGACTTCCCATATGGGAGTCCATCTTCAACACCTCTTTCCTAAATCTATTAACATTCCAAATCTTGGCTTCTCAAACTCTTTCCCTTTTTTTTTGTTAACTTTTTCCAACTTCTACTCTTTCTAAAGTTACTAATAGGCTCTTACAGAAACCCTAATTAGTTAGCTACCTCTTCCAGTAAATTTTGGAATATATTAATTTCAATATTAAAACAATTATTAATTAATAAAATCCCATAAATTTTTATAAGGTACCTTATCCCTATGGGAGTCTTTTAAACCTTATATTTCTTTAATTTAACCCTTTTTTAAAATGTAAAGCTTTATTTTTATTGTAACTTGATTTTGGATATGGATCCGGATCTAAAATCTAAATCCATATCTATAATCCATTTGGATCCTAAGCTGGATCATAACCTAATTAATATGGGTCTCGGACTAAGTTCATATCCATATTAACTTGTATCATATGGATCATATTCAGAATGATCCAATCCAGACCCGGTCCCATCGAGGGGGGACTTTTTTAAAAAAATGCAATTTTCGGGCCAACCGGAGCCCTAATTCGAAAAAGTAAAATACTGTTAAAACTTAGAATTCTGAGGCGCATCTAACGATATATAATTCGAATTTTACCTCCAAAATTCGCCTGAATTTTGCTTGATTTTAAAGGTTAAAAATAAAACTTTTTATCACATTTTAACTAGCTCATTTTGGTCTTGTCAAAGAGACCTAGGCCACACCTAGACTCAAATCTCACATCCTAATATCGAGGATTTTCCTATATTTTTACAACATTTATCCAAATTTCAAAAATCTCAAAATTTAACTAAGTATGAAAATACACGATGTTACAACTAGTCAACTCTATGTTGACTAGTCAAAAAAAAAAAACAACAACTCTCCTGACTAATCAAAAAAGAATCCAACAACTCTATTTGGTATTTGACCAAATAGTCGTCCCTATAAAAATAGAAAATGACAAAAAAAAAGAATAAAGTAAAAGCACTAATGTATCCCTAATGAGCACCACCTATTACAAGGAGTGAAATTACCAAAATACCCTTAATGGGTATTTACCTATTATATCATTATAATATATATATATATACACACAATACAGTGTTATTAAAAACGTGCCTCAAGGCGCAAAAAGCGCGCCACGCCTCAAGGCGAGGGGCTTTATGCCTTGAGGTGCACATATAAAGCGCAAAAGGTTCAAAGCATGCGCTTCATACGCCTTGAGGCGCATGCCTCGAGGCGAAATGCGCCTCAATGAGAGGCATATGCGCCTCATTTTGTTGGTCAAACAGGGGTCAAAGCCCCCATTTGACCAAAACCTAGATGTTATTAAATCAGCCCCCCCCGACCCTAAGCCCTAATTTTTTATTTCGTCTCGCAGTCTCTCTCTCTCGTCTCTCGCTCATCTCTCTCTCGCAGTCCCCCACTCGTCTCTCGTAGTCTCTCACTCGCATGTCACTCATCTCTCTCTCACAGTCCCTCACTCGTCTCCCACTTCTCGTCTCGGTCTCTCCCACCTCTCTTTGTCTCGTCTGTCAACCTAACCCGAGCTTGGGTTTCGGAAGAAGAAGAAGAGGTACATGTTTTATATATTTGTATATATTTTTCTTTTATGTTATTTTTTTGTGTGAAATTTCAGTCTGCAGTTCGATTGAGTTCTAATCTCCTTTAGCGTTAAAATTTGTCACGAGCATATACGAGTCAAGTTGAACCAAGTAGCCATTGTTCACATTCAGCTTGTTAAGCCTCTTTTATGAGTTTGAGTGGCTCGGCTTGTTTCACTGCCCTACATGCTCAAACTCTTCAAAATGTTCTGATAAAGGAAAAAAGGGGAGATGGGAAGATGAAATACACAAGAACAAACACACTTAGGGTGTGTCTGCATGGCTTGCGGTTCAAGATCCGATCTAGACATGCGGACCACCCCAGATCCGACCTTCATTCAACTGGGGGATCTCTGAGATCTCAAAACCATTAGAAATCCAAAATTTCTAACTGAGAAAAAAGGGAATGACCTGAGATCATGAATCTGAAAAAGTATCAAGATATACAAATTTGATTTTATTTTAATTAAGGTTTCTGTTTGGGAAAAAATTCAAATCCAATCCATTTGCACTCTTGTATTGATTTTGGTTGTGCATGAAACGCCTAAGCAATAAGAGATTTTACACTTCTTTAGAATAGATTTAGTGTGGCCTTGGTGGCATTGAAATGATCAGGTTTCAAACTTAGTTCTGGTTGGATATCTAACAAATCCATATCCAATTAGCAGGATTAAGTAGAACTAGCAGGTAGTAAATAATCAGATTCGAGTTCAATATGCAGTCTTACATCTGAATCTGAACCAAATCGAAATTTAAACACATAGGATAATGAACTAATTACATATAGAATGTATCTGATTACCAGTCAATGTGGGCTCTGTATTATATTTTCCCATCTGACTCTGAATTTGAATTTAAAGTAAGATCTTACTAGGTTGGATTCTGTAATGCCTACAACAGAGATGAATTTAACCCCTTTGCATCTTGTTACTTAAGCATTAGAGATTTTTTTTTCTATATTGTACAATTTTAAAAGATTCAAAATAAATCTAGCAAAAATCTCATACTTTTTCCGTATTTATTTGAGATTTTTTATTTTTTATTGGTTGTTGCTTCATCAATAAAGCATTTCTTATTTATTTATAATTTTAGATCATTTTTATAGTTTTTTTAAGTTAAAAAAAATGTTTTTAAGGCTTACGCCTCACCTCAGATTTTGGTGGAGCGCCTCGCTATGCCTCAACGCTTTTCACAACACTGGTTAGAATCATTAAGTTTTGAGCATAATGGTGACACTTTCTTTGTCATCCCTTTTACAAGGGTGAGAGAAAGAGATAAAGACATGGAGTGAGGAAAGATATAAAGAAAAAGGACAAAAGGAAACAAGCATGATCACTCCACCAAAAAAATTGAAGTAAAGGTAACATCGATCTAGCACCACCAATGAAAGACACAAACACTTGGATTTGAATCTTCAAGTGTGCAACTACAATCCCAGGAACAACAAAGAGCTATGTCACATGGGTATAGGTAAAGGCACAAGTATGGGTACATGTATAGAGGGTACGACACAACAATTTCAAAAAATGAGGGTATGGGGACACAACTATATATATAAAGAAAGAGAGGGTTTGGATATGGATCATAATATAGATCTATATCCAAACTTACCTTATAAAAGGGGAAGGGCGTAGCCCTTCGCCCTTTTCTCTCTCTCTCTCTCCGGCTCTCTCTCGCCCTTTCGATGTAGCAAGAAGAAGAAAAAGAGGAACAAAGGTAGGCTCTCTCTCTCTCTCTCTCTCTCTTCTCTCTCTCTCTCTCTCTCTCTCTCTCTCTCTCTCTCTCTCTCTCTCTCTATATATATATATATATATATATATATATATATATATATACATAGATAGATAGATAGATATAGATATAGATATAGATTTCTTCCTCTTTCTTTCTTTCTTTTTTCTTCTTCTTCTTCCTCCTCCTCGTCTTTCGCTCGAGAAACAAAAAAAAGGTTGGGTTGGGTAAGGGTTGGACCCGACTCGACCCGGACCAGCACATACCCGTGTTGCGTCCGGTACCAGCACTTGTGTCGACACGGGTACGGCTGCCAATATGGCACGTCTATGTGATAGAGACAAAGAGCTTAGCACCACCAAGCTCTAATACCATTAAAGGAAATTAGGGCCTCCAACAAAGTCCACCAAATCACCAAAATGAACACAAAAGGGTGTACTCACAAAACCCACAAAAGAGGCTCAAAAAATATAAAATTAATATTGTATCGATGTTCAAAATATGCAAGAAGCATTACAAATGACAAGGGGTGAACCCCTTTTTATACACAAGGGAGAGCAAGAGAGACGTTAGAACTAGCCCAACAGCTCTATTTATAGCCATTGGACTAGTTCCAACAGCAATATTTGACTAGTCAACTTTGTGTTGACTAGTTCAAATAGAATAAAAGAAAAGAAAAAGAAACTTATTTACAACAATAAATATATATATATACATATATAATATACTGCATATATATATATATTGATACACATATATATTATATATATGGTATATACAATTTAACAAGACCAAGTGAAATTTGGAATAAAACCACCAAAATTTTCACTCCTCCTACATGTCCTCTACAATTATTAAATCTTCCACCTTTTCATTACCCACCTCTAGTATTCAAAGCAAAACTAGAATTGTTACATGGAAAAAGAACATCATGGATGGTTGCTACTAAAAGACATGTTAGCAGCACACTGGCTTGAAAACGACTCATGATAAGTTAACATTGGATGAAGCTCCAAGAATACCAAATATGGCGGCTTTGCACTCTAAGGGGACAAATGATTCATAATTCTCTCTAAAACATCTCATCGTACACTATGCCATGTTTGAATCACCCACAAATTGTTTGAATCATCGCAATTGGTCAATACTCCAAAATAACTGTATCAAGTTGGATTGCAAGTGTTGTGCTTAGGAATTCTTCAGTTTGTCTCACACTTCCTATGTAGTCAATAAATCAACTAGTTTGCCCAAATACCTGCAGATAGAGTAGGATTCAGCTACTCAAGTAATCATTGATCATCAGCAAGTCAAATGTCATACAAAGGATTTGTGACCAAGACCTTTCACTTCCTATTTTCTAATTAACTTCCTCTTCCACACTGGTGCCTTCACTAAGACCTTTCACTTCTTATTTTCTCTATTAAATGTATTCAGGTGGTGCCTTCATTGTACCATCTGTAATGAAATATGCGGAAAAGAAGTGTATGTCCTACTATGGACATTCACACATAGAAATCAAAGAACAAGTCCAAAAGAGGACATACACAAAAGCCAATAATGGCACTAAGAGGTTTGAAGAAGCCACACTTACAAAGGGGGAGACCCCACTTATTTATAGGCAAGAGAGGAGTGAGGGAGAGTTAGAGAAAAGAAAGAGAGAGAGATCGTTGGGAGTCCCAACAATGAGTTGTTGGGCTCCCAACGGTCACAATTGTGACCGTTGGGGGCCCAACGACTCTTTGTTGGGGCCCCCAATGGCTGTGCATTTAATGCACAAAAGGTACAAAAAGAACAAAAAAGAAATAAGAAAAAAACAGAAAAAGAAAAAAGAAAAAAAGAAGGAAAAAGAAAAAGTCTACAATGCCCTTATTGGGCGAGTTTACAGAACTACCCCTTATCGGGTAGTGTATGATAAATATATATATATATATATATATATATATATATATATATATATATATATATATATTACATATATTTTAACACCCTCCCTCAAGCTTTACGGGGATACAACCGAAAGCTTGTTGAGAAGAAACATGAAACGAGGAGCAGCAAGAGCTTTGGTGAAAAAGTCTGCCAACTGGTACTCGGATGTGACATAGGGTAGTGCTATGGTTCCTTTTAGGTATTCATCTCGAACATAGTGGCAATCCATCTCAATGTGTTTAGTACGCTCATGGAAGGTGTGGTTGCTTGCAATATAGATAACACTCTTGTTATCGCAACACATCTTCGAAGGAATTGAGATGATGATGCCCATATCACAGAGGAGACTTCTAAGCCACACAAGCTCCATGGTTGTAGTGGCCATTGCACGATATTTCGCTTCTGTTGAGGATAATGACACTTTATGCTGCTTCTTGCATCTCCAAGAAATCATAGTCACCTAAGAAAACACAAAAACCAGTGGTTAAGACTCTATCATTGGGATTTCCTCCCCAATCAGCATCTGTATAAGCAATTAATTCAAGGGATGATGAAGAGGAAAGAAAAACACCCTTAGTTATGGTGTTTTTAATATATCTGACAATCCTTAAGACTGCACTCATGTGCATGTTGAAACTGACTGACGGAGTGAACTGCATGAGCTATGTCTGGCCGAGTGATGGATAAATATGTCAGAGACCCAACGAGTTGACGATAGGGAGTAGGATTCTCGAGAAGTGTCCCATCTTCCAGCCTTAGCTTTGCATTGATAACCTCAGAGGTTTCTGTCTTCTTATCATCCGAAATTCCAGACTTAGAACAAATGTCAGCAGCAAGTTTCATCTGAGAGAGAATATACCCTCGAGGAGAATATGCAACTTCAATACCTAAAAAATATCTTAAGAAACCAAGGTCAGACATGTCAAAATTTTCTTTCAAAATTTTCTTAATATCATGGATTCCTTGCTCATCACTTCTAGTGATGATCATATCATCAACATATAGTAGTAGAATAACTACAGAGGACCCTGCACTTTTCACAAACAACGCAGTGTCAGTATAACATGAACGAAAATTTAAGCTAGTCATTACATTGCTAAATCTGTCATGCCAAGCCTTTGGAGCTTGTTTTAGCCCATATAGTGCCTTTTTTAGTTTAAGAATTTTATTTTCACCAATAGATACTCCTGGTGGAGGATCCATATAGACCTCTTCACTTAGTTCGCCATTAAGAAATGCGTTCTTAACATCCAATTGATAGATAGGTCATTTTTTAACGGATGCAACCGCAATAAGAGTCCTAACACTAGTCATTCTAGCTACGGGAGCGAAGGTTTCTTCATAGTCTATTCCGTACTCTTGAGCATATCATTTGGCTACCAACATAGCTTTATAACGTTCTAATGACCCATCACTTTTAGTTTTAATTTTGAAGACCCATCTACATCCAATAGACTTCTTTCCAGTGGGTAATGAAGTTATTTCCCAAGTTTTAGCCTTTTCAAGGGCACTAAGTTCTAGTTTCATGGCTTCAACCCATTGAGAAATGTTTTTGGCTTCATTATAGTGTGATGGTTCATGATAAGAGTGTAATGCAATTATGCATGCCCTATATTTAGGTGTTAGGGATTCATAGGAAACAAACCTATTAGGAGGATTGGAGATTCGGGTAGATCTCCTTAAAGAGGTTTCTTCTATGTTGGAATCTTGAGAATATTTTTCTAAGGCACTTATGGGAGCTTCTTGACCACGCCTAGCATAGGTTTGAATTGACCTATTCTCAAAATTATTACTTCTATTTTCAACATTACTAAGAGGAGTATCATCTAAATCATTAGGAACTTCCTCTTCGTGAGGAGTTACATCTTCTTGAGAGAGAAGATCAAATAAGAAAGCATATTCGCTTTCATCAATATCTTTATTTTTCTCAAAGTCGTTCTCATTTTCTAAAAAGGTAACATCTTTGGATATATATAGTTTGTTGCTTTTAGGGTCGAAGCACCTAAAACCTTTTTTATTTTCTCCGTATCCTAAGAACACACATTCGATAGCTTTAGGAGATAACTTATCTCTTTTATGTGTAAGGACAAAACACTTACACCCAAAAAATTCTTAATCTATTAAAATCGGGTGTTCTTTCAAAGAGTTTTTCATATGGAGATATATTTTGTAGGGATGAAGATATCATTCTATTTATCAAATAAGTGGAAGTTAAGGCGGCTTCGGCCCAATAGCACTTTAGAATTTCTTTGGAAATGAGAAGAGTCCTAGTGGTTTCCAAAATGTTTCTATGCTTTCTTTCGGCTAGACCGTTTTGTTGGGAAGTCCTAGGACATGACCTTTGATGACAAATGCCATTGGTTTCCAAGTATTCTTGAAATTCATTTGATAGATATTCTCTACCGGAATCGGATCGAAGAATGAAGATATTACTTGAAAATTGATTTTTGACAATCATATGAAATTTTTTAAAGAAATTAAAAACTTCAAATTTTAGATTGAGAAAATAGATCCACACATATCGAGTGAAATCATCAATGAAAGTAACATAATATGAGTATCCTCCTTTTGATATGACCGGAGAAGGACCCCAAACATCCGAATGGACTAATTCAAAGGGTCTTTTGGACAAAAATGTTCTCTTTAGAAAATGGGTGGATTTCATTTTTCCAAAAATACAACTCTTGCAAACAAAATGTTTCTCATTACAAAATTTCTTTCCAAAAGAAAAGGAGTACATTTTTTGAGAAGCTTGGATGTCCAAGTCTTTGATGCCAAGTTTCAATATTTTTATCTTGGACATGATTACAAAATGAGTTGGTGGGAAGTTTCAAATTGTTCATGTAGTAGAGATCTCCCCTCCTATGGCCTTGCCCAATCCGCTTCCCGGACTGGAGATCCTGTATAGAGCAATCCTTGGTTGAGAAGGAGATTTCACATTCATGATCACATATTTGAGAGACAGATAAAAGATTTAAATTAAGTTAAGGTACTACTCTTACATTTGGCACAAAAAAATCTTTTGAAAAGTCTAAGGTTCCAAACTTTTAACTTGTAAAGAGGTACCATCGGCGGTGGAAACAAAAGAATTTTTGGAGTTGCTACATACATTGGGTAGTCCATTTTCAATAGGGGTCATATGAAAAGATGCTCCAGAATCAAGAATCCAAGAAGGCGTACCTGGAGGAGAAGAAGAGGCAATGGCGGCTCCCGAAGTTGACGGCGATTTGAGTAGAATTTGAAGTGCTTTGGATAATTGAGCAAGGGAAAAGGACTCTTTCCCTTTCATTGACTCCTTTTGTGAGATTTCTTCAATAATAGCAACTTTACCTTTTGGAGGTTCATTTATCTTTAGACAATTAGGTCTTATATGACCCGGTTCTTGACAATGATGGCAAATGGCTTTCCTATAATTGTCATTATAGTTATTTTGCCTCCCAAAGTGTGGAGGCTTATAAGCTTTCATATGATTGTCGGGTTTAGACACGGCAATAACTCCATCTCCTCCTTTAATCATGCTAAGACGCGTTTCTTCTTGGCATATTTCGGCTATGGCATCTTCCAATGGAAGCGATTTAGATCTATGAAGAAGGGAGGACCTAACTTGTTCATATTCAGGCCTAAGCCCATGTAAAAATTGGAAAAAGTGTTCTTTTTCCATTTGTTCTCTTCGCATTTCCACATCTTCACTAGATACCCATTTGGGTTCAAGAAGGGATAGCTCATCCCATAAAGGTCCAAGAGTGCTATAGTAATCTCTTACACTCATTTCACCTTGCTTAATGGTACAAATTTTTTCTTGGATAAAGAATTGACGAGCAAGGTCTTTTTGGGTATACATACCTTTCATAAAGAACCATGCTTCATTGGCTAGGCGGAATTTAGCAATGTTGGCGCAAATCTTTAGCTCCACGTTGTTCATGAACCATGCAAGAATTTTTGCATGCTTACTTTCCCAATCTTCTACCTTGGATTGGTGATCTTCAATAGCCTTCATGCGAGCATTTCCTTCTAGAGCTTTTTCTTGATCACCATCCATTTTCGTAAGTTGAAGTTGAGGTTCCCTAATGGTGCCCATAACATATCCCCAAAGCTTTTTACCTTTGAGGTTGTTCTCCATGGCGGCGGCCCACATCATGTAGTTAGTACCATTAAGCTTGAAGGAGAGATCAATCTTTTGTTCTCCTTCCATCATATAATCAAGAATGGAGGACAAACCAAGAGAGAGGTATAACTAGACAACTAGCTATATGAATCAACATCACAACCAAGGCTCTGATACCATGTAATGAAATATGCGGAAAAGAAATGTATGTCCTACAATGGACATTCACACATAGAAATCAAAGAACAAGTCCAAAAGAGGACATACACAAAAGCCAATAATGGCTAGAAAGCATAAAATCTTATAAAGGCACTAAGAGGCTTGAAGAAGTCACACTTACAAAGGGGGAGACCCCACTTATTTATAGGCAAGAGAGGAGTGAGGGAGAGTTAGAGAAAAGAAAGAGAGAGGGACCATTGGGAGTCCCAACAAGGAGTCGTTGGGCTCCCAACGGTCACAATTGTGACCGTTGGGGGCCCAACGACTCTTTGTTGGGGCCCCCAATGGCTGTGCATTTAATGCACAAAAGGTACAAAAAGAACAAAAAAGAAATAAGAAAAAAACAGAAAAAGAAAAAGGAAAAAAAGAAGGAAAAAGAAAAAGTCTACAATGCCCCTATTGGGCGAGTTTACAGAACTACCCCTTATCGGGTAGTGTATGATATATATATATATATAGATATATATATAGATATATAGATATATATATATAAATATATAGATTACATATATTTTAACACCATCCGCGTGCCCTACAGATTTCATATGCCTGATATAGGGAAGCACCACTGTTTTCCACAGGAAAGCTGAGATTAGAAATACTAGTTGCAGAAGATGAAGATGGTTCAATGAAGAACATGTAAGCAAGTAGAGAAACTAATGACAGATTGAAAGAACAAAGAACAAAAGAAATAACAAGAATCAAAAGGATAGCAATTCAACTTGAAATAGCACTGACAAAAAGTTAGGTAGACAATAATAGTGTCTTTGTGCCTTTTTTAATTTTTCCTTTTTTTTTTTGAGCAGAGAGCAAAATATGTTTGAAAAATAGTTCTGTGGCACCTAAAATGGTTGATCACCACACAATAAACAGCACATAAAACAAGGTAATGATTATGTCACCTTTGGTATGATGTAAAATAAATAACACTGGATCTTACCCATTTTCAGTTATACTCTGATCTGAGAACCAATATTATTTGTTAGAGAAGAAAGGAAGGGAATGATTTAGCAGCAAATAGAATAATTCAGAACATGATAACAAAGTTGGATTCCAGGATAGAGATGTTTATGCTATGAAGAAGAAACAAAGATAAAGAAAAGATGCAAACAAAAGAGGATGAAATATAGAATAAGACCAAACAAGAAGAGGAAGATTTAGAACAAAAAGAAGAGAATGATCTTAAGAGAGGGAAGAAGAAAATATACGCATATTATACCTTGAGATACAAGTGAGACATGTATTCGGGCAAACCTAGTTCTAGTACCATGTAAATTTTGGTATCTAGTGTTTAGTAGTAGTAGAAGGAGAATTAAAGAGAGAAGCAGCCTTCCCTAAGCCCCTGGTGCTCCTTCCACTGAGGGGTGGCACCTTTAGAATTTCATTTACATAACAAACCCTAATCAGGTAGTACAAAAAAAAGTTTTAAAAAAAATCAGTTTACATACATGACACCATTCAGTGAAGGGTAACAGAAAAAATAAAAGAATGTTATGAAGTACAGAGATTTACGGAGTATTATAAATTACACAATTGCCTAATAGGGAATAGAGACCAGGGTTACCAGAAGTGCCCATAGTCATGGGGAAGCGCACTTCCTTGAAATGTGTTTCAGAAGCGTGAAACGCGGTGCTTCCGAAACATTAGGGGAATCACCATTTTTAAATGGGAAGCTCACTTCCCAATAATGGACAGTTTTAGCCCTTAAAAACTTTTTTTAACAAAAAAACAAAAGAAATACCCTTTTTAAAGGGTATAACGGTCATTATAACATTATAAAAGGGAAAGTCAAATAGGGTTTCAACTTTCCAAAATCCAAACTCTCTCTCCCCCTCTTGTTCTCGACCTCTGTCGACTTTTGGCAACTTCCAGAGACCATGGCTCTCTCTCTCTCTCTCTCTCTCTCTCTCTCTCTCTCTCTCTCTCTCTGTAAAATGTTATGCTGAATATTCAACAAACAACTACAACTACGCCTTCATCCCAAAACAATTGGGGTCGGCGATATGAACCAAAAAAGAAAATCATTATGCTGAATATTCAGTTGCAAAAAAATATATTATCCAATTTTTTCGATTGGCTTCTTTTGTGTTGTCCAATTTTTGTGTTATTCAGCAAATCCTATGTAGATTGGCTTCTTTTGTGTTATCCAATTTTTGTGAAAAAATATGCTGAATATTCAGTTGCCAACATGTGTACTGTGTACATTGATGTTATAGTCTCAACTCTTGATTAATTTTGCTTGGGATCAAACATATTTGACACCCAAACATTCATGAACCTTGCTTGCTGTTATGATTCTGGTATTGGACCCCATTAAGTCATTTTTTTTGCCATGTAATTTGTTGACGAGTATCATAACTGCAATAATATCTGCAAGTTTTTTCCTTGGGAAAAATTTAGTGCAGTTTTTCTTGGGATTCAAGGATTTGCTGAGTACAAACTTGTAATGTTGAATATTATAATTAATGAAAATATGTTTTTGAGGAAATATCATGATAATATTTATTTTTTTGTCCAGATATTTTCAGTACATTGGAGATACATGTGCTAAAGGTGTCAATTGGTGTGTGTGGTCATTTGTGTGTTTTTGGCTTTGTAGCTGTAGAAGTAGAGAAATTAAAAAATTATTTGTTTTATGTCACTAGCATTCCATGAATACAATGTAAACAAGGAATCAAATCATCGATGCATATATGATAAGGCTGATGATCCAACCAGAAATTTTTTAATTAAGAAAATTGCTTAGAAGTAGAACTCTTTATAGTTGCAAATTGCAAATGTGATTAGTTTAAAGATTTGTGGTTGCTTCTTCACACAAACACATAGATATTAGTTTATACTTTATACTTTATAGTTTTACACTTCATAGATTTGTGGTTTGCTTTGTGTGCTTTGTGTGTGTGGTCATTGTTTGCTTTTAATTTGTCCAAATGAACCGTTCACCATCATTTGGATTTCAACACTAGTTATCTTATATAGTTTGCTACTTTGCTTGTGTTGGTTTTTCTTTTGTGTGGAATTGCCATGGTCAATGCACGCAAAGACATTTACCATCTTGTTGTGCTCATGTTATATAGTTTCACTTCCACATGCATCTTAATTCTTGACGAACTTTAGACTGATGCAGATGCATGTACTTTTCTGGTATCTTTGCTTGTTCTTTGCTTAACTAATAACTTTCACAAATGACGAGCCCGACAATTATGGTGACGAGGATGATTTTCTTTGCAATTTAGAGCATGAATCTGCTAGTGGTGTTGGGAATGACAGAAATGATAAGGAGTTTGATCGTCCATATGAGTTTCAGGAAGCGGATGAAGATGGTTTCGATGAAGAATATGACATAGATGGGTATTATGAAGATGACTCAAAACCACCTAGCATGCATAAAAACAACAATACTATGACACCATGTATGAAGACAAAAGAAGAGTTGACAAGGCAAGCAAAGTGGAAATCATGTGTTTATGTGCAGGCAGTGCAAAACTATTTATCATGGGTCATATACTCGAGTTTTTGCATATTTCATGTGAGCTTTAAAGGAAAAAAGTGTTGGGATTGTCTTTTGTCATGTTGCAAAAAGTAAAGAGTTGGCAAGAAAAATTAAGAGGCAAGTTTGACGAGTGCAAGCTTCATCAGGCACATTTCAGTTGAAAAGATAAACAGATAAATTGAAGCTTATTACTCCTACTACATCTTCTTTTGCCTCTAGTGGAAGCACGGTTGATAATTGTGATACCTTTAAAAAGATAGAAAGAGATAATGTAGATCATAAAGTTATTAAGTTTTTATGTGCAAATGGCATACCTTTTAATGTGCTTCGATCAACATATTGGAAAGAAATGACATCAACAGTTAGTAAAGTGCCTAGATATAAGCCTCCATCGTATGAAAAACCCGAACGTTGCTTGACAATGAAAAAGAGTGTGTCTATAGAGAGTTAAGTGAATTTCAAGAAAAAAATGAGTTTGGAGTTTTTATTGTCTCAGATAGTTGGACAAATATAAAGAACAAGCACCTAATATATATACTTGCATCAAATTGTTTTAGGTCGATGTTCTTATGTGAGTGACTTTTCTGATATGTAACAATCGGCTACAAATATTATCGAGTTTTTAAATACTGGATTTAAAATAATGGGGTCTTATAATGTGGTGCAAGTGATTACAGACAATGCAACAGATTGCAAGTTAGTTGGTGAATAATTGAGGCAAACATAGAAGTATATTTTTTGGTCATCTTGTGTTGTGCACACCATCAATTTGATCTTCAAAGATTTGACACGTGAGTTTCACTGGATGGGAGAAACATATTTGAAGAGTAAAGAAATTGTGAAGTATATTACAAATCATTCGAAAACATTAGCAATATTTAGAAGCAATGAAAAATTAAAGTTAATAAAGATTGCAAAGACAAGGTTTGCTTCATATTACACTACTCTAAAGCACTTGCATGATGTAAAGGAGAGCTTGAGGTTTACTATCATATTAAATAGATGGAGTGAGTGGAAGCAATCATGCACTGATGAGACAATGAAAAGGAATGTTATTATGACAGAAATATTGTTCTTGATAAAGAATAATAGAATTTTGTTTGTTTAGCATGATTGATCATAAAACTCATCTATAAGATGATTTAATTATGTGATCAAGAAAGCCTTCTAACTGGTGAAGTATATGAAGGCATGCACAATATGTTGGGGGAGATCAAAGACAATCTAAAAGGACAACTAGATTTGCATGAAAAGATTCAGAGGATTTTCTCGAATAGATGGGATAGAATGAACATGGCCACCATAGTCTAACCCGCATGCTTACTCTGAAATATTATGAGCTAGAATATCTCAAGATCCCAGCTCCAGGAGGGGTCAAACAAGTTTCTCCTGGTAAAGATTTTATTCTATCTATGTGATAAATAAACTTTAAACTTTAATAATTTAATTATTTTATTCTTTTATTTGTATTTTCTTGTTATAACTTAACAATCTTTTTCTTTTCTGCAGAAAAAAACAATGATATTTTAGATGGTGCAATGCATGATATCATATCTAGTAGAAATGAAGAAGTATATTCACTTTATAGGTCACAACTTGTAGCTTTTGTATCGAAAAGTGGAAAATTTAACCAGAATGCAACAAGAATGGATGCATTAAATTCTACAATGCCAGTCCTTGATTGGTGGTGTTTTATGGTGGTGATATGTCCCAGTTGAGAGCATCAGCCATTAAGGTTTTATCTCAACCTATCAACACATCTTTTGCTGAAAGAGTGTGGAGCACCTATAGCTACATTTATAATGTTAAAATAAATAAGCTCAATGAAGATCGTATATCCATTCGAATCTTCGCTTGATTGACAAGTATAATTAAAGTTTTTTTTACTTTTGTTTTAATATCTTATAAAATATTTATGTATCATTGATTATTTGTTAGCATTCATATTTTGTATTCTTGTCATAAAAAGGCGCAACAATCGCTACAGAAGACCTAGTTGAAAATGGGATATCAATTTGGAACTTCCTGTTATAGAAGAAATGCGTTGAAATTAAAGGACATGCGCTAGAGAGACTTGGGTGATAGTGCACAACAATCAAGCATTATTTCCAAAACCAAAGATACACAATTAAGAGCTCCATTGCCTCCGATAATCACACGTAGAAATGAAGTTGAAGAGGATTCAGATCAATCAAATAGAGCTAGGGGTACGACTAGTAATAAGTAATATACAAGAGCGACAGTCGGTTCCCCAGGGCCGGATTGATCGTTTCTTTAGCAACAAACCTAGGCAAGGTATGAATTATATATCTTGTGTTTTTTTATTTTTTCACTTTATTCTATATATGTATTGTTTATAATTTAAATTAAGATTTTTGAACATTTTACGTTTTTAACATATTCATTATAGGAAATGAAAGAAGTGGAAGGAATAGAGAGCATGGTGGGCATGAAGAGGCAGGAGGAAGTTCTTCCAAATCTATTGTTGATCTAAAGGGGAAGAAAAAGATAACAGATTATTGATTATTGACTATGAAATGAACTCTTGAAACTTGATAATTTATTTTGATTATGTAGTTGGAGCGTTGGACTTTGGAAACTCTTATGTTGCTTTGACCGTTTGGCCATCACTTTTTTGTCATGGAGTTGTAATATTTTGTTGGTTTGACTTTGGTGATTTGAAATTTGAATGTTCAAGTGAAGTAATGAATTATGTTAATTTTAAAGTTTAAAGTTTATATTTTAAACTTTGAAATGCTTGAAATTAAATTATGTTTTTTTAGGGATTAAAGCCTTAAATGCATAATTTGTTTTGTGAATTTAAAATTTTAACCATATCTCCATGTAATCTTTTACTTTATTGATTTTTCTATCTTGCAGAGATCACAACCTCAAATAACAAGTCATTTGATTCATTTCTTGAAAAGGGTACGCTTCTTAATCAAATTTATTAGTTTTCATGATATATTATTTATTAATAGTTACAATAGGAATATGAATTTCTCTTGATGTATTATTTATTAAATGCTTGCAATAGGAATATGATTTTTTCTTGATGTATTATTTATTAAATGCTTACAACAAGATGCATTTGTTAAATGGTTGCACTTGCATATATAGTTCAGTTTTGAGATTAATATATCAGTTTTAATGTTATCTACTCATGTTTTATTGTCAATGATAACATAAATCTTACATTTTGGTAAATTAGGAAAATTGTAATTATATCTTTGCTTCCCTTTTGATTCCTATTCGCTTCCTACTGGAATCTTAGGTCGCTTCCTTTTCGTTCCCCCTTTGAATCCTGGTTCGCTTCTGGTTCGATTATTATGTCGTTATCGATTCTCTTTCCTTCTCGCTTCTGAAACGATTCCTGGTTCGCTTCAAAGTCGTCCCGCACTTTCCACTTCCTAAAATTTTAGAAGTACCTCGATTCCCACTTTCGCTTTCAGGATCGTTTTCTGCTCCCGCTTCCTCGACTAGCAACTCTGATAGAGACTCTTCTTCAGCCCAAGGATTCAAGGACTCCAATAAAAAAGCATCTTATCCCAATCCAAGCTTATGCAAGAAAGCCTAGATGACCTTTAAAGAATGCATCTTGATAGGCAGCCCAAGATTTTCCATAATATAGATCCATACCTCAAATTGCCTTTCAAACTGGTTTTCTAGCCAAAGCAAGGCCAATGGAGGCCGATTTTATGCAGAATTACCCACCATTTATTCACTGCCTTTTTTAGTATATAAGATGGGAAAAAACTCTAGAGAAACCCTCAAATGCTTTTAAGAGTATTGAGGAATAACAAGGGCCTCACTCCAGCACATGGGAGGTAGTCCAGCTCTTTGGACGGCCTTCCAACAGTCATTATTATGACTGGGAGGCAATCCAACGTCTAGTTGGACTGCCTCCTCACAATCATATTTTGATTGTAGTGCCCAACATATTTTGATTGTTGTGTCCAACAGTCATATTATGATTGTTGTGCCTAACAGTCATAATATGGTTGTTGGGCAGGTTATTTATTACAATACTAAATTACATTTCAGTCCCTAGTGGACTGTACTATATGATAAAAGACAGAAATACACTTATCGGGTATTTAAATACAATTTTTTTTAACACTCCTCAAACTTATGGGGAAATCACCAAAAGTTTTCTAAGAAGATACAAAAATTGAGACAGTGGAAGAGCTTTGGTGAAGAAGTCTCAATCTAAAATTCAGACCGGACATATGGCAATGTAATAGTCCCCTTCAAATATTCTTCACCAACGTGTTTTGTTCACTCGTGAAATGTGTGATTGTTGACTATATAGATGGCACTTTTATTATCACAACATAGTTTTGAAGGTTTTGAGACATCAACACCCATATCGGAAAGTAGTGCTCTCATCCACACAACTTCAGTAGTTGTGGTAGTCATTGTCCTGTACTCAGCTTCCGTAGAGGATAAAGACACTTTCTGTTATTTTTTGCATCGCCAAGAAATGAGAGAATCACCTAAAAACACACAAAAGCTAGTAGTTGAGTGACGGTTATTGGGATCTCCTCCCCAGTCAGAATCAGTGTAAGAAATGCGACTTAAGGATGAGGAAGAGGATAAGAATAGTCCTTTAGATATAGTTTTCTTGATGTATCAAACTATTCTTAATACTGCACTCATGTGGACGATTGTGAGCGCATGTTGAAATTGACTTGCAGAATGTACGGCATGCGCAATATCTGGCCTTGTAATGGACAGGTACATCAACGATCCAATAAGTTGTCGATAAGAGGTTGGATCATCTAATAATACTTCATCTTCAGCTCGCATGTTTGCATTTATTACTTCAGAAGTATCAACATATTTTGTGTCAGTGATTTATGAATGTTCAACAATATTAGCTGCAAACTTGATTTGAGATAAAATGTATCCTCTTGGTGAGTAGGCTACTTCAATTCCTAAAAAGTATCTCAAAAAACCAAGATGAGTCATATCAAAGGTTTTTTTAAGCAAAATTTTAATATCTTCAATTTCCTTTTGATCATTCCCTGTAATGATCATATCATCAACATACAAAAGAAGAATGATCAATGAGGCACCTGTAGATCTCACAAAAAAGAGTTTTGTCAGTGTAACAAGATTTAAATCCAAGTTTTAATATCGTACCACTGAACCGATCATACCATGCTTTAGGGGCTTGTTTAAGCCCGTATAGGGCTTTTTGAAGACGGACCATGCCTTTTTCAATAGACAGACCAGGGGGAAGATTCATGTATACTTCTTCATTTAAGTTTTCATTCAAGAATGCATTTTTAGCATCTAACTGATATATCGATCATTTTTTAATGGATGCTATAGCAACTAGAGTTCTAACCGTAGTCATGCGAGCTACTGGGGCAAAGGTTACTTCATAATCTATACCATATTCTTGAGAATATCCTTTTGCAACAAGTCTTGCTTTATATCTCTCAAGAGACCCGTCACTTTTTGTTTTAATTTTAAACACTCATCTACACCCTATTGTCTTCTTTCCGATAGGAAGAGGTTAAATTGCCCAAGTGTGAGCCTTGTGTAATGCATCTAATTCAATTTTCATGACTTCAACCCATTCATTTATATTTTTGGCCTCATTATAATTGGATGATTCATGATAGAAATGAATGGCTAAAAGACATGCCCTGTAGTTTGGTAAGAAGGATTTGTATGAGACAAACCTACTTGGAGGCCTATGTGTTCGTTCTGACCTTCTAACACTAGTTTCTTCATTATTTGTTGGTTGATTATATCTGTCAAGGGCACATGGATGCTCCCCAGTATTTCGTCTAGAGTATTGAAGAAGATCTTGAGATGGTTCACTACTTGAGTCATTAATAGACTCGAAGGTTTCAATATCATTACTAATACCTTTATTGGGTAACAAATCAAATAAGAAAGCATACTAAATTCTTCCTTAAGAACTTCAAAATCAAATCCATTGTCATTTTCTAGAAATGTAACATTTCTAGAAACATAGAGTTTATCATTTGTTTTATCATAACATCAATATATTTTTTTATTATCAGCATAACCAAAGACACATTTTATAGCTTTAGGAGAGAGTTTGCTATATTTTTCAAGAAGCATGAAGTATTTACAACCAAATACCCTTAGCCTTTTTAAATCAGGAGAAATTTTAAAGAGTTTTTCAATAGGAGACTTGTTTTCCAAAGTTTGAGAAGGCATTATATTTATTAGATAGACTGCGGTTAGGGTAGCTTCAGCCCAAAATTGCTTTGGAATTTCTTTTGAAATAAGTAGAGTTCTAGTAGTTTCAATGATGTGACGATGTTTTCTTTCAGAAATCTCATTTTGTTGAGGTGTCCTAGGGCATGATTTTTGATGCACAATTCCATGATTTTTTAGATATAATTGAAATTCATTTGAAAGAAACTCTCTCCCAGAGTCGAAGCGGAAGACTTTAACGTTTGTTTTAAATTGATTTTTAACTAGATTATGAAAGTTTTTAAAACATGAAAAAACTTCGGATTTGAGTTTTAGAAAGTAAATCCAAGTATGTCTATTAAAATCATCTATAAATGTAATATAGTACGAATAACCACCTTTTGACATAACAAGAGCGGGACCCCACACATCCGAATTTGAGTTTTCAATAGGAGACTTGTTTTCCAAAGTTTGAGAAGGCATTCTATTTATTAAATAGACTGCGGTTAGGGTAGCTTCAGCCCAAAATTGCTTTGGAATTTCTTTTGAAATAAGTAGAGTTCTAGTAGTTTCAATGATGTGACGATGTTTTCTTTCAGAAATCTCATTTTGTTAAGGTATCCTAGGGCATGATTTTTTATGCACAATTCCATGATTTTTTAGATATAATTGAAATTCATTTGAAAGAAACTCTCTCCCAGAGTCGAAGCGGAAAACTTTAATGTTTGTTTTAAATTGATTTTTAACTAGATTATGAAAGTTTTTAAAACATGAAAAAACTTCGGATTTGAGTTTTAGAAAGTAAATCCAAGTATGTCTACTAAAATCATCTATAAATGTAATATAGTACGAATAACCACCTTTTGACATTACAAGAGCGGGACCCCACACATCCGAATGCACTAATTCAAAAATTTTATGTCACAGAGGTTCTAGACCCAAAAGGTATCATTTGCATTTTTCCAAGTATACAATCTTCACATACAAAATTTTTATCTTTACAAAATTTTTCTAAAAATGGAAAAAGAGATAATTTGGATATACTTGGGTGTCCTAATCTTTTATGCCAAAGATCTATATTAATGTCGTTGACATGATTACAACACGAGTATTTTGGTAAACATAGGAAATCCATGTAGCAAAGTGTAACGAGATATTGCGGAAATATAAAGAGTGTTTATAAGCACTTACAACAACGAATAAAAGAGACAATATCATAAGTCCACTAAGGGACAATACAAACACAAGCCTCTAAGAAGGCAACAATATAAAAAGCCTCTTATTGAAAAGAGAGAGAGCTCTCAAGAATGCATACATACAAGGGGTTAGTGGAAGGAAAAGGAAGGCCAAGGGGCTCAAAAGAAGAGCCCAAAAGGGGGCTCCCATGGAGTCGTTGGGAGCCCCCAACGATCACATTTGTGACCGTTGGGAGCCCCCAACGGTCACATTTGTGACCGTTGGGGCCTCCAACGACTATGATTGGAGCCCCTTTTGGTTCCTAAAAAATACAAAAAAAGAAAACAAAAAATAAAAAAAGAAATTACATTTTAACAAAAAGTGAAAATAGTCGTTTTCTAAAACTATATGAAATTACAAAAATACCCCTATCGAGTATTGATGTAATATATATATATATATATATATATATATATATGGAGTACATTTTAACACCCCCCCTCAAACTTTACGGGAAAATGATGGAAAGTTTGCTAAGGAGAAACATGAAGCGGAGAGCCGGAAGGGCTTTAGTAAAGAAGTCTGTCAACTGATATTCTAAAGTGACATACGGTAGAACAATTGTTCCTCGTAAGTATTCATCACGAACATAGTGGCAATTCATTTCGATATGTTTGGTACGCTCATGGAAGGTATGATTGCTTGCAATATAGATGGCACTCTTGTTGTCGCAACATAGCTTTAAAGCTTCGGTAAAATCAACCCCCATGTCTTTAAGCAAACTGTGAAGCCATACAAGTTCCATTGTTGTGGTTGTCATAGCCGATACTCAGCTTCAGTAGATGATAGTGAAACTTTTTGTTGCTTCTTGCATCGCCAGGCAATCAAAGAGTCCCCTAGAAAGACACAAAAACCAGTAGTTGAGACTCGATCATTAGGATTACCTCCCCAATCTGCATCAGTATAAGCAAGAAGATTCAAGGGAGAAGAGGAGGATAGAAATAGCCCTTTATTGATGGTGTTCCGAATGTAACGAATGATCCGGAGAACAGCACTCATGTGCACAGTTGTAGGAGCATGCTGAAATTGACTAACTGAGTGAACCGCATGGGTGATATCTGGTCTGATGATGGTTAAGTATGTGAGAGACCCAATGAGTTGTTTGTAGGGTGTGGGATCTTCCAGAAGAACCCCATCCTCCAACCGTAATTTGGCATTAATAACCTCGGGAGTCTCTACTTTTTTATCATCTGAAATGCCAGACTTAGAACATATATCTGCAGCAAGCTTCATCTGTGACAAAATACATCCTCGAGAAGAATATGCAACTTCAATTCCAAGAAAGTATCTAAGAAAACCTAAATCAGACATATCAAAATTATTTTTTAACGTATTTTTAACATCAACAATATTATTTAGATCATTCTCAATGATAATCATATCATCAACATAAAGTAACAACATAACAATACTAGTACCTGCATTTTTATCAAAAAGAGCAGTGTCAGTATAACAAGAGTGAAATCCTAATTTTATCATGATATCACTGAAACGATCATACCAAGCCTTAGAGGCTTGTTTAAGGTCATACAACGCTTTTAAAAGCCGAAGAGTCTAACCTTGCTCAATATTAATTCCAGGTGGTGGATCCATGTAAACATCTTCATTTAAACTTCCATTTAAAAAAGCATTTTTTATATCAAGTTGATAAATAGGCCATTTTTTGGTTGAGGCGACAGCTATTAAAGTCCTGACACTGGTCATTCGAGCTACGGGAGCGAATGTTTCTTCACAATCAATTTCATATTCTTGTGAGTATCCCTTAGAAACTAACCTAGTTTTATATCTTTCTAAAGATCCATCGCTTTTAGTTTTGACTTTGAAAACCCAGCGACACCCAATAGGTTTTTTGTGTGTGGGTAGATTAACTATTTCTCAAGTATTAGCCTTTTTTAGTGCATCTAGTTCAACTTGCATTGCTTCAACCCAATGTGGTATAGATTTAGCTTGATTATAGTGAGCAGGTTCAAAATAAGAATGTAGGGTTATTAAACATGCTCGATAGTTGGGTGTCAAAGAATCATAGAATACAAACCTATTTGGTGGTATTGATATTCTAGAAGAATGTCTAATTTGTGGTTCCACTATAGACTCAAAAATTTGGGAGTATTTTTCGAGGGCACTAATAGGGTTTTCTTGATTTCTACTTGAGTATACATTCATATTTGTATTATTATCATTTGAGGGTATTATATCAAGGTTGGACACCTCACATGTATCTTTTATGCTTTCAAGAGAATCATTTTGTATGTCATCAATAAGATCATATAAAAATATGTAATCAATTTCATTTGTTTCTTCTATTTTATCAAAACCATTCTCATCTTCTAGAAATGTTACATCTTTTGAAACATAAAGTTTATCATTTTTAAAATCATAACATCTATACCCTTTTTTATTTTCACCATATCCTAGAAAAACACATTTAATTGCTTTTTGAGACAACTTATCTCTCTTATGCAATAGAACAAAGCATTTACAACCAAAAATACGAATACAATTGAAATCGGGTAAAAATTTAAAGAGTTTTTCATAGGGAGAAGCATTTTTTAACTTAGAAGAGGGCATTTTATTGATTAGATAAGTTGCGGTTAGAACGACTTCGGCCCAAAACTTCTTTAGAATATTTCTAGAGACAAGTAATGTTCTAGCGGTTTCTACAATGTGTCTATGTTTTCTTTCCACTAGGCCATTTTGTTAAGGGGTTCTAGGACATGATTTTTTATGACAAATTCCATTTTGAGTTAAATAGTTTTGAAATTCATGAGATAAATATTCACCACCGGAATCGATTCTCAAAGTAGATATGTTACTTTGGAATTGATTTTGAATTTTTTTTATGAAAATCTTTAAAGAAAGTAAATACTTCTGACTTATGACTAAGAAAAAAAATCCAAACATACCGAGTAAAGTCATCAATAAAAGTAACATAACAAGAATAGCCCCCTTTAGACATGACCGGAGAAGGCCCCCAGACATCCGAATGCACCAATTCAAATGGTCTTGAAGAAAAAAAAGTTTTAGTTGGAAACGGAATAGACTTCATTTTTTCAAAAATACAATCTTTGCAATTAATTTCTTTTTCCTTACAAAATTTGTTTCCACAGGAAAAAAGATACATTTTGGAATAACTTGGATGACCAAGTCTTTTATGCCAAGTTTTCATATTTTTTTCTTGGACATAAGAACAAAAATAATTTATGGGAAGGTCTAAATGATCCATATAGTAGAAGTCTCCCTTCCTATGGCCTTGCCCAATCCGCTTCCCGGACCGAAAATCCTGCACAAAGCAACCATTAGATGAGAAAGATATTTCGCATCCATGGTAGGCAATTTGGGAGACCGAAAAGATATTTAAATTTTGTTTGGGAACAACTCTTACTCTTGGAACACAAAAATTTTGAGTCTTTAAAAGAGCCAATAATTGAAATTTTTAAAAATGTTTCATCGGTCGTAGAGACACAAGAACCCTTTGAATTGGTGCAAACATCAACAAGTGCATTTTCATGGGGGGGCATATGAAAAGAGGCTCCGGAGTCAAGGATCCAGAAATACGTACCGGGTGATGATGTAGAAGCAATAGCCGCACCCGATGTGGAGGAAGAAGCTTTAAGAATTTGTTGAAGAGCCATAGATATTTGCCCAAGAGTTTCTTTGAGGTCACCATTCTTGCCTTCATCTTCTTTGGTGGTAGTTTCTTCAAGAGAGGCCACCTTAGGCTTGAAAGTTACATTAAGCTTTGGGCAAGCGGGTTTGATGTGACCCGGCTCATAGCAATGATGACAAACAATCATTTTTCTTCCTGCATTATAGTTTTCTTGTTTCCCAAAGTGAGGAGGTTTATAGGTTCTTACCTATGTCACAGGGACTCGGCAAAACAGATGTCGCACCCGCGTCGACGCAATGCGGGTGCGCGTGCGAGCAAGGTTTTAAAACCCGTGACTCGGAACTCGACTCGTTCTTTATTGACTCGTGACTTGGCGGGTCAACTCGGTGACTCGGACCGGGTTTTGTTAAATTTTGATTTTAAAAGAAAACACTATATAAATTATCATTTAAACATATAAAAGTTTGTAGAATGACTTAATTACTAGTGTAATTGATTAATAAGTAAAATAACATCAAGTAAAACTATATCTAACTTATAATTACTAATCTAATAGCAAGAAATCGAACAACCAAGCAAAACAATAATTCAATATTTCAATAGAAACAAGCTCTAAAGTAAAGTTAAGTTAAAAACTTACAAGAGTAAGAGTAAAAACTAAAGTAAAGATAATCATACTTGAGCAATCTGCCAATGCAGGTCAGCAATCAACTTTCGCATCTCAACAATAACCATACTAAAAACAAAACAAAGAATTAACAAAACAGAAATTGAAATGTATTGAAAAAAAGACAATGCATGTAATGAAAGACAGGAAGTTCAGTAAAAAAAAATGATACTTAGCAAAATGAAGAGCAAAACTCAGTAAAATAACAAAACAAAAAAATAAAATTAGTAAAATGAAAACAAACAGAAATTCTGGAAAACAAACTGCAAATAAAAAAAACCAAAATATGAAATTACCGAAACTAAAACAACAAATGCAATGAGATTGAGACTAATGATACACAGAAATGAACATACGACGAATAATGAACTGAAATAAAAAAAAAAAAACACCAAATTTGAAATGCAGGTAAAAAAATTTTGCAGATATGAGAAACTGCTCTAATACAGGATGAACAAATGATTCAACAATGAGATTAAACAGAAAGCAATTAATGCAGGGAAAATGCGGATAAAAATGAAAATACAAAGCACCAGAAATGACATGCGAAAATGAAAACTTAGACGAATGTTGTGCAACTCACCATGTAATGCATGGTACTGAGGGGTACGCCTTAGGTACTGTCTCACAACATAAGACTCAACGCCTCGCTTCGCCTCAGTGTGCATACAACATACATACCTTCACAAATCTCTCCGAAAAAACTCGCCGGAAAATCTGCACTCGCCGGAAAATCTCGTCGGAATATCGAGCGGCGACACACTGTTTTTGCTGGAGAAGATGTGTTGGATTTGCAATGACGCCTTATTGTTCACCGTCGATGTGTTTGCTTCGTTCCCAAAAAATAACGATACATACCTTCAAAAATCGTGCCGGAAAATCTCGCTGGAATATCGCGCGGCGACACATTGTTTTTGTTGGAGAAGATGCGTCGGATTTGCAACGACGCCTTAATGTATTTAATCGATGTGCTTGCTTCGTTCCCAAAAAAAATAACGATACATACCTTCACAAATCTCGTCGGAAAATCGTGCCGAAAAAACGCACGGCGTTGCTGTTATTGTTCACGCCAGAAAATCCTTGTCGGCGTCGTTGTTCATGCCAGAGCTATCATCGGATGGATAAAAACTGAAGAGTTGAAGACCTCGGCTTCTCCTCTCTTCAGTCGAGAGTCTCGAGATTGCTTGAAAACTGAAGAGTCGAACCCTAAAGACCCTTTAAGAGTTTTCGTTAAAAGGTAAAGTATTTTTAATTTCAAAATTGCCATTTTCACTAAACCAGCGGGTCTTCAGTGACTCGTGACTCGGTCTGAGTCGCCCGAGTCAGAGCGATCCTTCCAGCGAGTTTTGTCAAGGCAAAGGTGGCAGAACTCGCCAGAGTACGCCATGACTCATGACTCGGCCGAGTCAGCCCGAGTCAGGCCCGAGTCTTGGCAATCCGAGTATGCCTAGCCGGGTTGACTTGCTGGAGGGCCGAGCCGAGTCAGCCGAGTCAACGAGTTGACTCGGCGAGTTTTTAAACGTTGCGTGCGAGTGCGGCACCGGGTGCGGTCAACACGACTCTGGGTGCGGTCAACGCGCCCAGGGTCATTTTTGTCCACTGTTTGGGCGTTAAAAAAAAATCCCCGATGAAAAGGAGGATTAGGGCAAAAAAAATTTTTTGCCCTAATCTCTCCTCTCCCCCTGAGCTCGAGCTCTCTCCCATCGCCACCTCCCAGGCTCCTCCTCTCCTTTCGCAGGTATGTACCCTCTCTCACTCTCTTCTTGGATCGGCAGGGGAGGGGCCGAGCACCCCCTTCCCTTCTCGCTCTCTTGTTGGGTTGACAGGGAAGGGGACAACCCCCCCCCTCTCTCGGTCTCTTGTTGGGTCGGCAGGGGAGAGGCTGAGCCCCCCCCGATCCCTCGTTTTTCGACACAGGAGGGGCCGAGCCCCTCCCCCATCTGGCTCTTTTTTTTATTGACGCTCTGGTTCTGGAGAGGAATGTCGAAGAGGTTGTGAGCACGGGGAAGGGGATCTTCTCGGGGGTTCCGGTGAGGAAGGTCTGCTATAGGTTCTGCGAGAAAGGGGCCCCCGAGCACTCGTCGTTCGTATCGGTTCCTTGTGGGGTTTGTCTGGTGATTCATGAGTGCACCCCTGATGGGTCCATTTCGCCTAAAACCTGTGTTTACTTCAAAGAATGGCTTGATTTTTAGTAGAAAATGTAGTTTAGCTTTTGTTGGTGGAAAGATGGATGAAGGTATGCTATTGGGGTTTCATGATTCATGGGTTCTTCAGTGATGAAAGCTTTGGGTTTTCTTTATAGAGGTCTTTGTGAAAAAAATTGGGGTTCTTTATAGATGGATTTACTTTAATGAATAAGTAATCAACCAAATGGCAGATTCTTTGTTTCATATCTATTATCTCTGAATCATTTTGGTTCCCTATCTGCTCCTTATTGCAATGAATGTGGCTGAACTTAAATTTTTTTTCTCTGATCATAGATGGTCATGTCACAATGATCACAGTTTCAAGGATAATGCAAGCCTAAAACTGATTTAATGGCTGAACAAACAAGGAATTTGGTCTTTATTTTGATCATTGTCTTGCTTGTTGTGACCATACATGGATTTATTTGGCAGCATTTTACCCTAATGGTATATTATTGGATACCTATGATCATTGCAATTTTTTTTCTCTTTTCCTTTTTCTCTTTACTCTTTCTAGCCTCTTTTCCCTTTTTGATTGATATTTAGGTTGATTTATGTAATTGCTTTACTTATTTGATTGATAATTTGATATTTAGGTTGACATACTGCATGCATGATAAATCATATTATGACAATGTTTATTGTTAAATGTTAAACTGTTAAAACTTCAAAATTATATATATATAATTTTTTTTTACATTTTTGCCCCTGCCGCATCCCCGCACCCGGGTTTTTTGGAAGTGCCGCATCCCCGCACCCGCACCCATGTAACATAGGTTCTTACATTGTTGTCGGGTTTGGATACGGCAAGCACTTCATCAACATGTTTACTCATGTCAAGCCTTGTCTCCTCTTGAATGATTTCGGCAATGGCATCCTCAATTGGAGGAAAGATAGATCTATAGAGAAGTGAGGATCTCGCTTGCTCAAATTCGGGACGTAGCCCAAAAAGAAATTGAAACAATCATTCTTGTTCCATTTGTTTTTATCTCAATTCAATATCTTCCATAGCAACCCATTTTGGCTCTAAAAGAACCAATTCATCCCATAGTGGGTTTAAGGCACTATAATAGTCTTGAATGCTAGAATCACCTTGTTTGGTGGTTCTAATTTTTTCTTGCAAAAAATACGCCCTTGCAAGATCCTTTTGGGTATACATACCATTCATAAAGAACCAAGCCTCATTGGCCCGACGAAATTTAGCTATATTAGCACATGCCTTGAGTTCAACATTGTTCATAAACCACGCAAGAATTTTTGCATGGTTGCTCTCCCAATCTTTCACTTCTTTTTGATGATTTTCAATGGCCTTGAGGTGAGCATCTCCTTCAAGAGCTTTTTCTTGACCTCCTTCGTTCTTTGAGAGCATAAGTTTAGGTATCGGAACGGTACCCATGACAAAACCCCAAAGTTTCTTTCAGTTGGTTTTATTGTTGATGCCCACGTCATGTAATTCTTTATATTGAGTTTGAAGGATAGGTCGATCATTGCCTCCGTGATGTTTCCAAGAAGTGAGAAGAGAAGAGATACACAAAATATGAAATATATGTACCACACTTTTCTTTCAAGAACCGAGTGGCTCTGATACCATGTAATGAGATATTGCGGAAATACAAAGAGTGCTTATAAGCACTTACAACAATGAATAAAAGAGACAATATCACAAGTCTACTAAGGGACAATACAAACACAAGCCTTTAAGAAGGCAACAATATAAAAATCCTCTTATTGAAAAGAGAGAGAGCTCTCAAGAATGCATACATACAAGGGGTTCACCCCTATTTATACAAGAGGGAGTGGAAGGAAAAGAAAGGCCAAGGGACTCAAAAGAAGAGCCCAAAAGGGGGCTCCCATGGAGTCGTTGGGAGCCCCCAACGGTCACATTTATGACCGTTGGGGGCTCCAACAACTCTACGGTTGGAGCCCCTTTTGGTTCCTAAAAAATACAAAAAAAGAAAACAAAAAATAAAAAAGGAAATTACATTTTAACAAAAAGTAAAAATAGTTTTTTTCTAAAACAACTATGTGAAATTACAAAAATACCCCTATTGGGTATTGATGTAATATATATATATAAGTACATTTTAACACAAAGGTCTCCTTGTCTATGGCCTTGCTAGCTTACTGGAGATCCTGCACTCAACACATCTTAGATGAGAAGAATACTTTAAAACCATAGTCAGCAATTTGAGAGACCGAAAAAAGATTTAAATCCAGCTGAGGAATGACTCTCACTTTTGGAACAAAGAATTTTTTTGAAATATCATCAAGGTTTCCTATTGAGGCTTGGAAATGCTTGGGAGAGAAAGGTTTAGAATGGTTGACAAATCTTTTTAACAAGATTTGGCGGACAAATAAGATGCCTAATGAGTGGAGGAAGAGTACTTTGGTGCCTCTATATAAGAATAAGGGTGATATACAAGATTGCACAAACTATCGTGGTATAAAACTCATGAGTCATACTATGAAACTTTGGGAGAGGGTGATTGAGTCTAGGTTGAGGAAGGTTGTCATGATATCGGAGAATCAATTTGGTTTTATGCCTGGAAGATCTACTATGGAAGCTATACATCTTCTTAGACAACTTATTGAGAGAAATAGAGAGAGGAACAAAGATTTGCATATGGTTTTTATTGATTTGGAGAAGGCTTACGATAGAGTACCTAGGGACGTTCTCTGGTGGACAATGATGAAGAAAGGTGTTTCTCTCAAGTACATTAGTATAATTAAATATATGTATGAAGGAGTAGTAACCAATGTCCGCACTTGTGAAGGGGTGACAACCAATTTTCCTATAACGGTTGGGTTACATCAAGGATTTGCTTTAAGCCCTTTCCTATTTGCTATAGTGATGGATGAGCTTACGAGATCAATTCAAGAAAATGTGCCGTGGTGTATGTTGTTTGCTGATGATATTGTTTTGATTGATGAGTCTAGAGCTGGGGTTAATGCTAAGTTAGAATTATGGAGACAGACATTGGAAGCAAGAGGTTTTAAGTTGAGTAAGAGTAAGACAGAATACATGGAATGTCGATTTAGTAAGCAACGAAATAGAGATGGGAGTGTAGTGAAGCTTGGTGAGCAAGAAATACCGATGGATGATTCTTTCATATATTTGGGATCTATCATTCAAAAGTATGGAGAAATTGATGGAGATGTAAATCATAGGATAAAGGTTGGGTGGATGAAATGGAAGAGTGCAACTGGAGTGTTGTGCGATCGTAGAATGCCATTGCGGTTGAAGGAAAAGTTTTATAGGACGACTATTAGGCCCGCTTTACTATATGGTATAGAATGTTGGGCTGCCAAGAGACATCATATTCAAAAAATGAGTGTAGCTGAGATGCGTATGCTGAGATGGATGTGTGGAAATACAATAAAAGATAAGATTCGGAACGAGGAGATACGTAAGAAGGTAGGCGTTGCACCCATTGAAAATAAGATGAGAGAGAATCGTTTACAGTGGTTTGGACATATTCGACGAAGGCCTAATGATGCTCCAGTTAGAAGGATGGAGAAATGGGAAAATATATTAGTTAAAAGAGGTCGTGGTAGGCCTAGGAAGACATGGATGGAGGTGATAGGAAAGGATATGAATGCTTTGAACCTCACTGAGGACATGGCATTGGATAGAAATGAATGGAGGAGAAGGATTCATGTGGAAGACCCAAAATGATTTTCTTTGTTGGTTCATATCACCGACCCCAATTGTTTTGGGATGAAGGCGTAGTTGTTGTTGTTGTTGTATCATCAAGGTTTCCTAAGCTTTTGATTTTTAAAGAGGTACCATCGGCAAAAGGAGAAATGGTCCTATGAAGTAAGGAAGATCTTACTTGCTCAAATTCCGATCGAAGGCCATAAAGAAAGGAGAAAAGATTTTCTCTTTCGATTTGGGTTCTCATATCAATAGCCGAACCTTTCCATTTTGGTTTCAACATGGCTAATCCATCCTAAATAGGAGATAAAATACCATAAAAACATCTTACACTTTTATCTCCTTGTTTTGAATTATGTACTTTGTCTTGGAGATAATAAAGTCTAGCCATATCCTTTTGGATAAATGTACTTCTTAGAAAGCTCCATGCGTCACATGCCTTCTTGAATTTGATGATATTGATGATGATCTTGAACTCCATGGTATTCATAAACCATGAGTATTTGTGCATTGCTTGCCTCCCAATTAGGGGTGGCAAAACCTTACACGACCCGCCAACTCGCCTCTTAGGCGGGTTCGGGTTTGAAAAAAACGAACCCGTTTAATAAACGGGTCGACCCGCCTAACACGTTTATTAAACGGGTCGGGTTCGTGTTAGGGGTATGTCAATCCGCCTGACCCGTTTAATAAACGGGTTAGGCGGGTGGGTCAACCCACCAATCCGCCAACCCGACCCGCCAACTCGTCTGCCAACCCGCCAATCCGACCCGTCGATCTGACCCACGAACCTGAGAACCCGTTTACCCTACCCAACCCATTTATTAAATGGGTTGGCGGGTCGTGTCGGGTTACCCGTTTATTAAACGGGTCGGGTTCGTGTTTGCCACAACTGACCCGTTTAATAAACGAGTCGGGTTCGGGTTGAGGTATGCTGACGCGCCAACCCGACCCAATTGCCACCCCTACTCCCAATCTTCCAATCTATTTTGGTATTCTTCCAAGGCTTTTTCTTTTTCTTCTTCGGACAAGGTTTTGACTTGATCTCCTTCTCTTCTAGTCAATTTAAGTTGTGGTTCACTAGTAGAACCACTAACAAAACCCCACATTTTTTTCCTTTGATATGATTCTTCGTAGGAGTAGTAGTAACCAATGTTCGCACTTGTGAAGGGGTGACAACCAATTTTCCTATAACGGTTGGGTTACATCAAGGATCTGCTTTAAGCCCTTTCCTATTTGCTATAGTGATGGATGAGCTTACGAGATCAATTCAAGAAAATGTACCGTGGTGTATGTTGTTTGCTGATGATATTGTTTTGATTGATGAGTCTAGAGCTGGGGTTAATGCTAAGTTAGAATTATGGAGACAGACATTGGAAGCTAGAGGTTTTAAGTTGAGTAAGAGTAAGACTGAATATATGGAATGTCGGTTTAGTAAGCAACGAAGTAGGGATGGGAGTGTAGTGAAGCTTGGTGAGCAAGATATACCGGTGAATGATTATTTCAAATATTTGGGATCCATCATTCAAAAGTATGGAGAAATTGATAGAGATGTAAATCATAGGATAAAGGTTGGGTGGATGAAATGGAAAAGTGCTACTGGAGTGCTGTGCGATCGTAGAATGCCATTGCGGTTGAAGGGAAAGTTTTATAGGACGACTATTAGACCCGCTTTACTATATGGTACGGAATGTTGGGCTGCGAAGAGACATCATATTCAAAAAATAAGTGTAGCTGAGATGCGTATGCTTAGATGGATTTGTGGAAATATAATAAAAGATAAGATTCGGAACGAGGAGATACGTAAGAAGGTAGGCGTTGCACCCATTGAAAGAAAGATGAGAGACAATCGTTTACGGTGGTTTGGACATATTCGGCGAAGGCCTAATGATGCTCCAGTTAGAAGGATGGGGAAATGGGAAAATATATTAGTTAAAAGAGGTTGGGTTAGGCCTAGAAAGACATGGATGGAGATGATAGGAAAAGATATGAATGCTTTGAACCTCACCGAGGACATGGCATTGGATAGAAATGAATGGAGGAGAAGGATTCATGTGGAAGACCCAGAATGATTTTCTTTTTTGGTTCATATCGCTGACCCCAATTATTTTGGGATGAAGGCGTAGTTGTTGTTGTTGTTGTTGTATGATTCTCCGTAGTCGTCGCCCACATCAAATAGTTGTTTTCATTGTAGGTAATGACGGTGGCGGACTCTCTTTCTCCCATAATGAATACTTGAGTTTAGAATAGAGGAGATAGGGAATGATCAATGATCGAAGAACACTTCCTTCACGAAATTCTCCTTCTTTCAAGAGCCTAGCTTTGATACCATGTAACGAAACAAGGTACAATGAAACAATAGTGAAACAAACACAATGCCAACAAAGGGCTTTAATAAACTCACTTAAGGTTGGTCACTAATGAACCAAATACAATCTCAAAAGAGATAAAAATATCAAACAACACAAGAGGCATACAAGCCTATAAGATGGGAAAAAACTCTAGAGAAAACCCTCAAATGCTTCTAAGAGCATTGAAGAATAACAAGAGAGTGAGGCTCTAACATGGGAGGCAGTCCAGCTCTTTGGACTACCTTCTAACAGTCATTGCCTCCCAACAGTCATATTATGATTGTTGTGCCTAACAGTCATAATATGGTTGTTGGGTAGGTTATTTATTTCAATACTAAATTACATTTCAGTCCCTAGTGGACTGTACTATATGATAAAAGACAAAAATACCCTTATTAGGTATTTGAATACAATTTTATTTTTAACAATATATATGGATAATGTATATTTTGTGTAATATATAAAAAGAAGAATACATAAAATATATATAAAAAGAAGGATGAATGAAAAATATATACATAAAATATGAACTATTATGTGTACCTAATGTGACCGGGTTCATTACAGTTGTGGTAAATGATTTTTTATTCACCTTTATTTCTATTGAAGTGATGTTTTGATGCGGCAAGAGCGTGGTCCTCTTCTTGACCATTGCTAGAAGTAGCAAGAACACTAACATTTTTACTCATGTTTAGCCTAGTTTCTTTTCCACTGAGTTTAGTGAGAATCTCATGAATAGGAGGGGGTGTTGAAGATGATAGCAGTGAGGACCTTGTTTGTTCAAATTCGGGTCTCAAACCATAGAGGAAGGCAAAGAGTCTATCTTCTTCAACTTGAACTCTTCGAATTTCTATACACTTACCTTCTCATTTGGGTTCAAATTGGGCAAGTTGAGTCCAAATTGAAGATAACTCCATAAAGTAATCTCTTACATTTTTATCTCATTGTTTGTTTGATATTTCTAACATTTTCTTGAAGATAATACTTGTGAGCCATATCTTTTTCGGTAAACATATCTTTAAGATATTTTCACGTTTCATTTGCCTTTTTGTAGCATAATAGATTTGAGATGATTTTTGTCTCAACTCTACTTAGCATCCATGAAAGAATTTTTGCATTTCTCATTTCCAATTCATCTAATTTCTTGTAGTATTCTTCCATGACTTTGTTTCTTTCTTCAAGACTAGTCCCAACTTCATTTTCACCTAATGAAATCTTGGGAGTGGGTTCAAGAATAGTACCTCTTACGAATCCCCACAAACCTTGACCTTTGATGAATGTCTCCAAGTGTCCCGCCCAAATATTATAGTTGCTTCTTTCAAGTTTGAACGGTAGAATAAAGTTGAAATTGCTTGTATTGTGTGAAAAAGATTCACCCATAGTGAATTAAAGGAGGAAAAAAAATCACCACCACGAAATAGAATAAACATTATTTACGAGGCAACTCACCGATGCACCGTTGATCATACACCTAGCTTTGATACCATGTAAAGAGCCTTATAAACAATAACTTGATATTTCAAACACAACACAAAGTTGCACTCAAATGTTACACACCACAAAAGCAAGAAAGAGCATAAAATGCACTATTTTATTAACAAACACAAGGGAATAAAAACCTTTACCCTTATTGAATAATAATACAATGGGCTGGGAGGCCCTTATTTATAGAGGGGTGAAAGAGAGGGAGTTGTTGGGCTGTAGAGCCGTTGGGTACAGTCCCAATTAGTAGACAGAGACTGAATTACAGACTGTGCAACACACAGTCTATCATTAGCTGACAGACTGTGCAGCACACAGTCTGTCATTAGCTGACATGTTCAGCTGATGACAGATTACATAAAAAATAATTTTTTTTTTATAAAATTAAAATATACATATCTGTATTATTTTCTGACAAATATGTGGGTGCAAGAAGCCTGAGGTTGATACTGTACCTATCATAGATTTGGATTATGGAGTGCTCAATAAGCCTTGGGGGTCATCAGTGTATATGATATTATATCCTCTACACCTGTTCACTGGGTATAACATGGAGGCTGCAACTGAAAGAGGATATGAATATATACCATCTTTTGGTGCTTTAGACATTCAACAAATCGGGCATTTATGGTCTATTGCATTTAAGTCACTTTGTGTCCTCAACAAGTGCTACTAGATTTAACTTGATCTCCTTCCACATGTTAAAAACAAGAATATTCTCTCTTTGGTTCACAGAATAAAGTTAAACAATCTGAATGCATCAGTATACCATTGTTTTGGGGTCCCTAACTAGGGCTGGTAAACGAGCCGAAGGAACCGAACAGGGCATGCTCAGGCTCAGCTCGTTTACTAGTGGACTGAGCTCGTGGCTCCGCTCGTCCCTGAATGAGATGAGCCGAAAACGAGCTGGCTCATGTAAAAACATTCCATGTTATTTATACATAGTATATACAATTTTATATATTATACTTGAAAATATATATAACTTTTTATAAATGTTGATGGTACTGCTTTAGAAATAGAAGGTGTTGGAACATTTAAAAATAATAGCAAATTTTATATTCCAAAAATAAGATTTATACATAAACTACATCTTAACCTACTTTCAGTTTCGCAAATCTCGGATCATGGATGTGATGTCATTCCCTCATTGAATAAATGTTGGGTGCAGGATCGTCAGTCCGACAAATTGATTGTGGAAGGTTCTAGGCAAGGAGATCTCTATTGTATGGATTTCCTTTGTATTCCAAAGGAATCATTTTGTAACATTTCCCAAACAAAAGATATATGGACTTGGCATCATAGACGTGGGCATCCAAATATAAAGAAATTAAATTTTGTACCAATTACCAAAAATATTTGTAAGGAAAATTTTGAATGTAAAGAATGTTTACTTGGTAAAATGACAGCCTTGCCTTATGGTCAAAGAACTTTTTATTCTTCAATGCCTTTTGAATTAGTTCACACCCGTAGCTTCTAAAGGAGGATTCTCCTACTATGTTGTGTTTATTGATGATTTCACTAGATATTGCTGAATTTACTTTCTTAAGTTTAAATCTGATGTATTCGAAATCTTCAAAACATTCTATAACACGATTAAAAATCAAATTGAAAGTAAACTCAAAATCCTCAGAACTGACTCTGGAGGAGAATATTTGTCAAATGAATTTAAATAATTTTTAGAAAATGAAGGAATCCTACATCAAAAATTGTGTCCTAGAACTCCACAACAAAACGAAATTTCAGAAAGAAAACGCAGGCACGTTATGGAAACTACAAGGACTCTTCTTATTGCTAAAAATGTTCCAAAAAATCTTTAGGCAGAAGCTACATTAACTTCAGTATATCTTATAAATAGGATGCTTTCAAAAACATTGTCCAATGAAATTTCCCTTGAAAAATTATTTAAATATCAACCTGACTATCAAAGATTGAGAATCTTTGGTTGCAAATGTTATGTTTTAAATGATAAAGGAGATAAACTGTCCTCTAAGGCTATTCCATGCGCGTTCATTGGCTATTCAGAAACACAAAAGGGATTCAAATGTTATGATATAAAAAATGATAAACTTCTTGTATCAAGGAATGTCAATTTTGTTGAAAATGAAAGTGGATTTGAAGAAAACATGTCGGAAGACATAAATTCTGATTATTCATTCTTATTTAAACTGTTGTCTAATGATGAAAATATTTATGTAGAACCTCTTATTGAGAATATAACAACAGCTGAACCAATAGTATACACTAGAAGGAATCGAAATGCAACCAATGAAGGTGTAAATCAAAGCAATCATGAAGCTTTAGAAATTCCCTCACAACAATCAACTATTCGTAGATCTGAACGAACCTCAAGGATCCCAAATAAATTTGTGTCTTATGACTCATTCTCTCCTAAACATAGAGCATGTCATATAGCCATTCATTCTTACTTTGAACCTTCATGTTACAATGAAGCAAAAAATTTACCTGAATAGATAAAAGCTATGCATATAGAATTAGATGCTCTTAAAGAAGCTAATACTTGGAAAATTCTAAATTTACCCATCGGAAAGAAGACCATAGGTTGTAGATGAGTTTTTAAGGTAAAAACCAAAAGTGATGGATCCTTGAAAAGACATAAAGTCAGGCTAGTTGCCAAAGGATATTCTCAAGAATACGGAGTTGATTATGAAGAAACTTTTGCTCCTGTTGCCAAAATGACCAATGTTCGGATGCTTGTAGCTATTTCAGCCATGGTTTTAAAACTCGCTGAGTCAACTCGGTGACTCGGTTGACTCGGCTCGGCCCTCCAGCGAGTCAACCCAGCAGGGTAAACTCGGCTTGCCTTGACTCGGCCTGACTCGGCCGAGTTCTGGGATATTTGAAATTTGATTTTTTGGGTATTTCAAAATAACAGTTTAATAATAAATAATAAATTACAAGACAAACTAATTCAAAGATATAATAATCTATCAATCTTTATGTGTTGATTAAACATATTGGCAAAAAAATTATTCAAAGATCTAACAAAAAAGTAAAGCATACACGTATCAGTGCTTGTACTTCATGTTCTGGTATTGGGTGCCTTTGAGTGTTGTTTTATGAACACATATCATATCCTTCATTGTATATAAAAATACATTTTTGTACAAAGTCTGTATCACACCTGTGCATAACAATTTGTACCCTGTCATCCTTATTTTTTGACAGAAACACCCATATCATACCAGTTGTGCTGATCTTGTACAGTATGCTTGTACATGTATCCATGTGACAGCATTTCCCTTGGTCATAATTGGAATTTCTTCTGGTGATTCATTCTCTTATTGTTGTTTTACCTTGTTGCAACTAATTCAATCTGGCTTTTTATGCAAGATGATGTGTTGTTGTTCTCAATGAGGTGAGATCACTAGAAAGGAAAGCTAACAAAAGCTAGGGTGTCTTCTGGAGAAGTTTAGCTGATATTCCTAAACCATTCTATTTAGAAACTTGAGTTTAAGTATGTTTCTAGACTCAGTTACATGGGGCCTTCATTGAATACCAAAGACATGCTTGTTATGAAGAAGTTTCTTCATGTAACTTGATCTTTCCATGTGACCTTGTTATGAAGAAGTTTGTACTTTTTCTACTCTGAACTTGCAATTTTTTATTGTCAACTCTTTAGACTATATGTTTACTGAAAAACATGGTTTGAGACAAATTATATATTGTTTTTCTTTTAAAATCAAAAGTTAACAAAACCCGGTCCGAGTCACCGAGTTGACCCGCCGAGTCACGAGTCAATAAAGAACGAGTCAAGTTCCGAGTCACGGGTTTTAAAACCTTGATTTCAGCTATTAAAAATTTAAATATATTTCAAATGGATGTTAAAAATGCCTTTCTGAATGGGCATATTAATGAGGAAGTATATATGGATGTTCCACCAGGATTGATAATTCCTTCAGGTAAAGTGCTTAAATTGAAAAAGGCATTGTATGGTCTCAAACAAGCACCTAAAGCTTGGTTTGATACTTTTAACGACGTTATTACAAGATATGGTTTTAAACCATGGTATATTGATACCAAGGTTTTAAAACCCGTGACTCGGGACTCGACTCGTTCTTTATTGACTTGTGACTCAGCGGGTCAACTCGGTGACTCGGACCGGGTTTTGTTAACTTATGATTTTAAAAGAAAAACAATATATAAATATGCACTAGAAGATAAATAGTTGAGAAATGATAAATAGTTGCTTCATCCTTGTGATTTGAGGTTTTAATTTGGTTGGTGAGTCTGTTTTTCTTGGATCTAGTCATAATGATCATTCTTGTAAAGGAACATGAGAAATTCTCAGAACAGTTTGATCACTTCTCCTTCTAAATCTGTTCTTTTTCTCGTGTTGTTGTAACCATCTATTTCTTTTCCCTTGTTACCTTTATGTTCATCATTTATTTCAGAGAAGCTTTCTATTACAGTTGATCTGCAATTTTTATGTTCTCCTTCGTTGAATTTGTTATGGTAAGATGAAATGATTTGGAATTTTGGATGTGTTGTCAAATGTGTTAGGAATGCACATCTATGTTATGTGTTGTTAAAATTTAAAATTTTACTGGTGCATTGTCTTTAATGGAACCTACAAGTCACAGGTTAACACAAAAATACACAGATGTAGAATTGCAAAGTCAAGGATGAAAGCACATAGTTGAGCGTGATGGATAAGACTGATATTTCCTTAATTTTTACCTTCAAAATATTTATGATAGTAAGATAAATTGGATTGTTGTGGTCAAATCATAGTGATAGACTTCTCTTAAGGTCCTTGTGATGCACACTATAATCTAGTGACAATTTTGATGCACAACAAGATAAAAACAATTTCATATACACTAGAAGTTTTTTTTCTTCAGTATGATCTAAGGCCCAGCACTCGCCCCAGACAGGCCGGAGCCTTGGCAAACCGAGTTTGCCTTGCCGGGTTGACTCGCTGGAAAGCTGAGCCGAGTCATTGAGTTGACTCGGTGAGTTTTAAAATACAAGTTTATTTATTAAGAATTCTCCTGTAGGTATTATAATTTTACTTTTGTACGTGGATGATATGTTGATTACAGGTAGTGACAAATAAAGAATCAAGAAAGTAAAACAGTTTTTGAATAATTCTTTTGAAATGATAGATCTTGGGTTTCTAACATACTTTCTTGGTATAGAAGTATCCTACTCTAACAGAGGATACATATTGTCACAAACAAAGTTTGCTTCAGATATTATTGACGAGTCAGGACTATCTGATGATAAAGTTGTTGACACCCCAGAGACAGTTGAAATGAAGATACGAGTCGATAATGGAGTTCCTTTGGACAACCCAACCCCCTTCAGACAACTCGTGGGATCTCTTATGTATTTAAGTATTACAAGACCGGACATAGCTAATGTTGTAGATATAGCCAGACAATTTTAACATGCTCCAACATCAACTCATATGAGTGCAGTCACGAGAATCATTAAATATGTCAAAAGTACAATAAATAAGGGAGTTTTTCGATCTTCTTCTTCCTCCTTAGATCTTATTGCATACTCTGATGCTGATTAGGAAGGGGATCCAAATAATAGGCACTCAACAACTGGTTTTTGTGTGTTTCTAGGTGAATTATTGATTTCATGGAGATGCAAAAAACAACAAAAAGTGTCGCTATCATCTATCGAAGCCGAATATAGAGCAATGGCAACTACTACTATGAAAATCGTATGGCTCAAACAAGTAATTTTAGATATGGGAATTCATCTTCAGAATCCTACAAGATTATGTTTTGACAACAAGAACTCCATATACATTGTTCGAAATCATACGTTCCATGAAAGAACTAAGCATATAGAGATGGATTGTCATTTTGTTTGTGAAGAATACTTAAAGAAGACTATTGTTCTTCCTTATGTAACATCAGAATATCAACTTGCGGATTTCTTCACCAAGGCACTGTGCTCACCAAGATTCAAGTTTTTACTTGACAAACTTTCGGTGATTTCACTATAAGTTTGAGGGAGGCTGTTAGAAAATAATACATATATGTATATTTTAATTCTGTAATTTTTCTTTTTTATTTTTTATGTAATCTGTCATCAGCTGAACATTGTCAGCTAATGACAGACTGTGTGCAACACAGTCTGTCAGCTAATGACAGTCAATGATAGACTGTGAGCACAGTTTGTCAGCTAATTACAGGTTGTGTTGCACAGTCTCTGTCTACTAAAGAGACGTTGGGACTGTACAGCCCAACGCCTCCCTCTCTTTCATCCCTCTATAAATAAGGGCCTCCCAGCCCATTGTATTATTATTCAATAAGGGTTTTCATTCCCTTGTGCATGTTAATAAAATAGTGCATTTTATGCACTATCTTGCTTTTGTGGTGTGTAACATTTGAGTGCAACTTTGTGCTAGCCATTGTTTGAAATATCAAGTTATTGTCTGTAAGGCTCTTTACAATATTATCAAAATTCTTGCTAAAGACACTAATATTGAGATAATGTTTCTGAAGTCTAGATGGCCCAACCTACATTGAGAAAACCAGTTAATCAAACCAAACAGAAAAAAACTGCACATCATGTCCATGATTAGCCGCGTAACTCCTCTATTAATCACATAATACACAATTAATGTGTGAATATACAAGTAAAATGTACTTAATTAACAGTACATGATACGTCCAAGAGAGTAGAGCGAGTTATACAAGCCTTAATCCTTATTAATAGCAGCTGGTGTGTATGAAAATTTGCTTTTGTTGAGACTAAGATGTTTTTAGTAAAATGTTTTTAGTAAATAAGTTTTTCTAAACTAGAGGTTATTTGAATCTTATTCTTTAATGAGGGACCTGGGTGTAATTTTGTTCCTTGGACTATCTCTATTTAATATAGAGATTAGCCCTAATTGAATATGAAGTTCAACTATTCTCCAGCCGTCTCTCTCTCTCTCTCTCTCTCTCTCTCTCTCTCTCTCTCTCTCTCTCTCTCTCTCTCACTCTCTTCCTCTCTCTCTCTCTCTACCTCGGTTTATGCGCTTCTCACCTTACCTTCAACATGGTATCAGAGCCATCGTCCTTGGGAGCGTGATCTCGTGCCCTGCGCCAAGTTCGAGTGATTACGAAAAAGGTGTGATCGATCTGTGTTTTGAAATAAGTAATACAGATCTGAGATCTGACAAATGTCATGACTCAGATCTGTAATCAGATCTATTGGTTATGGTGGATATCTATATACATGTTGATAAGTACGAGTTCTGAGCAAAAGTCGTGAAACTAATTTCTCTCTTGGCTGTCGTGATTTATATTGCTGGGAGACGTGAAACTGATATTATTTTGGCTGTCGTGATTTATATTGTTGGGAGTTGCTGTCGTAAATTCCTTTATTTATGTTGATAAATACGCAGTTGTCGTGAATACCTTTATCTATGTTGATAAGTACAAGTGTTGTGGCTGGGAGCAGATGTAGTGAGTTAAAAAAAAATTCTCATGTTATCGCTGGTTGTGCTCAGATTCTATTTAGCAAGTAGCTGGGTGCTGTGTAGTGATCTTTCTAATTCATCAGGCATTATGTATATGGCTGGGAGCAGATGTCGTGAGTTAAAAAAAAATTCTGCTCATAGTATTGTTGGTCGTGCATCTAGTTGTTGTGTCGTGATCCTTTTGACTCAGCAAGAAGCGGGGTGATATGTCGTGATCCTTTTGGCTCAGCTTTTATCGCAACTGCATGTTAATAAGTTTTTTTTGGAATTAGCAGGCGTGATTCCCTGCTGTGCTGAAAAATATTCTGTTTGTGGGAACCGTGTCTTTTGAAGTGGGATTCTGTGTTGGGCATTGTGGTATCACACTCTAAGTCGTGTGTTGGGTGCTGCTACTGGTTGTCGTAGTGGCGAATGTGTGATGATAACACACTCTAAGTCGTGTTGGATGTGTGATCTTGATTTACAGCCTATAGTCATCATTGGTTGAGGTGACAGGTTTTGGTCAAGTTTCTTTAAAATTATATTTGGAGTTTGGATCTGAACAGTCGAAGGTCGTGTTTCTCAGATTTCATTGGTGAAGTCAAAACTTGATATAGTCAAGCTTGTGGTTGATTGTGGGTAATGCGCGTATGGTTACTCCTGCATTTTGTGAATCAAGCCCATTAGTTTCTATTATGGCTCAAGTGGTTAAATCAGATGCAGATTCCTCCAATGATTTTGTAACTCTTAGCAGGGCTGAATATGACGAGCTCCTTGCTTTACTATCATCCAATTCAAAGTCTTCTATTGCGGAGGTTGTGTGCTCGACAGGTGATGGCCTATTTGCTCAAGGTGGTAGGTGGGTCATTGATTCTGGAGCCTCTGGTCACTTGTGCGGAAACTCGAGTAATTTTTTGAGCTTAAAACCTGTGACAGGTCAGAAAGGGGTACATCTTGCTGATGGTAGCTCTTCCCCAATTGTAGGGCAGGGAAACATGTCTATTACCCCTACTCTTCAATTGTCACATGTTCTTCATGCTCCTTCGTTTCCACAGAATTTATTATCAGTCAGTCGAATGACAAAAGAGTTGAATTGTAGAGTGATTTTTTATCCTATGGGATGCACCTTTCAGGACTTGCTGACGGGGAGAAGGATTGGTGGGGCTATGAGGAAGGTGGTCTGTATTACCTTCACCAACCAGAGGTTTCGGCCCACTCTGTTGTTACATCATCCTCAAGTCCTCTATTGTGGCATCATCGTTTGGGTCACCTTCCTGTGACAAAACTTCGTCGTGTCATTCTTCATATACCTCCCTAAGTTTCTTTTCAGTGTGAAACATGTCAATTGGGAAAACATTGTCGAAGCTCTTTTCCCTCCTCCCTCCAGTCAGAGTCCATCAAGTCAAGGATTGTTTAATCTTCTTCATGTAGATGTGTGGGGTCCGAGTAGGATTCCGAATAGGTCTCAATGTCGTTATTATCTAGTTATTGTTGATGACTTCTCGAGACTATCGTGGGTGTTCCTGTTAAAAGATCGGTCTCAAGGTCCTGTCATTCTTAATCTTTAATTGCAGAGATAAAAACTCAATTTGACATATGTGTTAAAATTGTTCGCACTGATAATGCTCTTGAGTTCAAATCCAAAGACTTACTTCAATTCTACTCTGGTAATGGGATTCAACCTCAATTTACATGTCCCCATACCTCCCAGCAAAATGGGGTGGCTGAGAGGAAACATAGACAAATCCTTAATGTTGCTCGGTGCCTTATGATTCAATCCAATATGCCTGCTACATACTCAGGCGATGCGGTTTTGACAGCCGGGTTTCTTATAAATCGCATGTCGTCCAGTTATGTAGAAGACCAGATCCCAATTCAAATTCTCCATCCAGAGGCTCCTCTCTTTCCTATCCCCCCTAAAGTTTTTGGATGTGTGTGTTTTGTGCATAAGCTGGGTCCTGATCGAGATAAACTTGTTGCACAGTCTATTAAATGTGTTTTCCTTGGGTATCCTAAAAACCAAAAAGGATATTGTTGCTATGACCCTATATCTCATAAAGAGTATGTCAGTGCGGACGTTACCTTCTTTGAGTCTATTCCCTATTTTTCGAGTACTACTCCAAGGTTACAAGAGAGTCAGGGTGATGTTTTTCCTCTGCCTATTCCCCCTTTTCCTTTAGAGTCGTTCACTCCAAAGCCTGTGGCTCCATCCTTTGGGGAGTCTCGATACAGAAACCCTCCTATAGTGTATACTCACAGGTTACCACCTACCTCCATGCCCCCATTATCTTCTTCTCCTGAGGCAAGTATCACTGAGCATACTGAAGTTTCTGCTATTGATGAGGATCTTCCTATTGCTCTGCGAAAAGGGAAAAGACAGTGCACCCTTCATCCCATTTCTCAGTTTGTTTCTGAAGTTAATCTTGGGGCTTCTATGAAGAAGTTTATCTCGGCTTTGTCTGCCTCCTATGTTCCGCTTCATCACAGTCAGGCTCTATTCGACCCCAAATGGATGCAGGCTATGAAGGATGAGATGGATGCCCTATGTTCTAGGGGCACTTGGGATTTGGTGGATCCTCCAACTAATGCAGATATTGTTGGCTGCAAATGGGTATATATCATTAAATATAACTCGGATGGGTCAATTGAACGGTACAAAGCCCGGTTGGTTGCAAAAGGGTATACTCAGACTTATGGTGTTGACTTTTTTGAAACTTTCTCCCCAGTTGCTCGTCTTGGCACGATTCGTCTTGTTCTTTATGTTGTTGTGCACCATGGATGGCCCTTGTTTTAGTTGGATGTCAAGAATGCCTTTTTGTATGGGGATTTGCATGAAACTGTCTACATGCAACAACCCCCAGGCTTCGAGGTTCAGGGGGAGTGTAAGAAGGTGTGCAAGTTGAAGAAGGCTATTTATGGCCTGAAGCAGAGTCCAAGGGCATGGTTTCACAAATTATTTGAGGTAATGTCTAGTTTTGGCTTTGTCAGGTCAGCTTCAGATCACTCCTTGTTCATCAAGAAAACCAGTGCTGGAATTGTTGTTATGGTGGTATATGTCGATGACATCATATTAACAGAGAGCAGTGCCCAAGATATTTTTGCCACAAAAGATCATCTTCAGAAACACTTTGTTACTAAAGATCTTGGTCACCTTCGATATTTTCTGGGTATCGAAGTTGCAAGAAACAAAGAGGGCTTAGTGTTGTCTCAAAGAAAGTATGTGTTGGACTTATTAAAAGAGACTGGAATGTTAGGAGCCAAGCCAACTAATATTCCAATGGATCCCAAAACTCACATGTTCGATGAGAGGTCTGAGTATGTAGACAGTGCCAGCTTTAGATCCTTGGTGGGTAAGTTACTATATGTGATTGTTACTAGACCTGACATTTCATTAGCTGTGAGTAAAATCAGTCAGTTCATGGACAAACCTACAAAAGTTCACTGGGATGCAGCTATGATGGATATTCGGTACTTAAAGGCATCTCCTGGTAAAGGTCTGTTGTTTAAACGAAATCCATCTTTGGACGTTGTTGCTTACACTGACGCGGATTATGCAGGATCTGTTGAAGATAGGAAGTCAACATCTGGATTTTGTGTGTTTGTGGGAGGAAATCTTGTTACCTGGAGGAGTAAGAAACAAACCGTTGTAGCCAGGTCGAGTGCTGAATCTGAATACCGAGCAATGGCCCAGACTGCAGCTGAGATTATGTGGGTAAAGTCAGTCTTGACCGAGCTTCAGGAGAAAGTATCCCTACCTATATTGATGATGTGTGACAATAGGGCTGCTACATATATTGCCAACAATCCAGTGTTTTATGAAAGGACTAAACATATTGAAGTTGACTGTCACTATGTTCGCAACTTGGTTCAGGCTGGGTATATCTGCACCGATCATGTATCTTCCGAAGATCAAGTAGCTGATGTTTTTACCAAAGCCCTGGCAAGACCAAATTTCTCAAAGTGTTGTGACAAGCTGAGCATGATTGATATCTATGCTCCAGCTTGAGGGGGAGTGTTGAGACTAAGATGTTTTTAGTAAAATGTTTTTAGTAAAATGTTTTTAGTAAATAAGTTTTTCTAAACTAGAGGTTATTTGAATCTTATTCTTTAATGAGGGACCTGGGTGTAATTTTGTTCCTTGGACTATCTCTATTTAATATAGAGATTAGCCCTAATTGAATATGAAGTTCAACTATTCTCCAGCCGTCTCTCTCTTTTTCTCTCTCTCTCTCTTTCTCTCACTCTCTTCCTCTTTCTCTCTCTCTCTCTCTACCTCGGTTTCTGCGCTTCTCACCTTACCTTCAACAGCTTTCATGAATATTTTGTGACATACAGGTACCGTACTTTGACAACTCAACTATATAAACTTTTTAAATTTATTCCAATAAAATTATTTTAGATCAACTATACTCTCTGCTAGAAACATCTAATCAAGAAAAGCAGTAGAAGACTGTAACTCACAAGGTTAGCTACAGCCAAATTCTTGGGAGAATCAATCACTTATAGAAGAGAAAGGGAGACGGATGCTCCAAGAAAGCATGATCCACCGGTAACTATTGGTGCAATTATTACAGAAGCACTTAGGTTTTCTTTTTTATTCTTCCAAAAGAAGACCTAAACTTTTCTCTTTATTTAAAAGAAGGTGTGAAGAAGTAAGACCCTTATTGACTGGATGTCAAATGTGCCTTTATCAACCATCTTTAGTATATAATCAATTAATGGATCGAAAATATGTGTTCCTGATACTGTTTTGCTACCTAACCATACTATGTTAAGCATCAACCATGTTGCCTAAAGGACATGTATTCCCAAATGGAGGTGATAGTTACATGAGTTTTAATTCCCCAAAATTTATGTGTTACCAGAATCAGACAACATTTAATGAATGCACTGCATTTCTCTGCAGATTAGGTCAAAAAAAATGAAAAAGAATACTTGATGCTCTCGTAAAACCTCATTCTGGTAGCTAAGTTTGAAAGCTCCAAACTCACATACAAGATGCCTGAAAATCCTGTGTACTCCAGCACTTAAGGTCGTTATTGAAAATTCTCATGTTCTTCGTGGAATTTCTCAACCACATAGTAACATGCCTAATTTTCTATACAATATGCTTCCAAAAGACAAACCACAGCATGCCGAGTGTCAGGTTAATTGAGAATTAAAAGCCCTATTGGTAAATGGAGATCCAATCACAGGTACACTGAGACAAAGAAGGACGGAAGAGGGGCTTTCCAATTTTTCAAAACATTAACAGGGTCTCAGATGACCATAGGATTGAACCATAGAGAATGGTAGGAACAACTGGCTAATTTCATCTGGAAGCACATTAACATTTTAGGCTATTGGAGACAACTATCAACTATCAAGCGTTTATCAATCCTTGATCAACGAGATTCGGTGTGTTTCTGGAGTCTAGAAGGAAGAAACACAGCAATTATGAAAGATTCATTATGTGGGATAAGAGGTGGGAACAGCATTTTTTGAGATAGATGAGATCTCTATTTTAGTGATTATAAAAAGTGCCCAAGTAGGAAAACCGATTTATTTGCCTTTATGTATAGGTTAGTCACTGGTGACAAGGAGAAACTTCTTTGGGGGGAGCTGGAAGGCATTCAAGATAGGACTAACATGCCTTGGTGCTTGAAAGGGGATGTCAGTGCTATTTTTAACCTTGGATGATTTGAACCTTCAGCTAAGGTGAGATGCTAAACTGAGAAGATTAAGGGAGTTCTTCAACAAGGAGGAGCTACTGGATATCCCATTGGGAAGTGATCACTTTTCATCATCAAATAACAGACAGATACATGCTTGAAGAAACTAGACAGATTTATATTGTCACATGGCTAAGGACATGAACCGTTAAGGTGTTTTTTAATTGTTATTGGATCAAGATGCTGTAGTGTTGAAGTGAGCTTTTGGGTGAAATCTAGGAATGATCACGTTAGAATTTCTTCTTTTCTTTTTTCTGCACCTAACAATGAAACGGGAACTTCAATGTTCTGCCAAAAATAACAACTGCAACATAAACAGCAGTATTGATGATTAACTATTTTAGAATACACAACCAATCGACTGATACGAGCAACCCCATGTTAAGTTTCAAAAAGGGAAAAAAGGTTCCAAAGACAACCATTAAGACACCACCTAGTTAAGGGCCACAGCATTCTCCATTTCGGGCAATCTACCTACTAGAATATTAGACTGTCCTCTACAGCACAAACTATTTGATCCCATGTCTGCGAAAGCAGCAGATTTCGGGGGAACCTACTGCCCGGCATACTGAGAGATCTATATAGTTCAACAATCCTAAACCCCCATGAGCTACCTCCTCTGTTGGCGCTCCGAGGAGGACTGAGGATCGTGCTCGAATTACAACATCTCGAGTTCAATGAATCCAACCGAGCACCGTAAAAACAAATTTCAATCAAACGACGCAATAAATGTTCGGTCCGAAAACAAAGGGAAAAGCCTCGTCTTCCTCGAATGACAGGTTGAAAACTCCAACCTCGTTAAAACAATTGTATTTTGGTCGCAAACTAAATCGCAGAAATGACCACAGAGGAAACACAAGTAGACCTTCAAGCACACAGAACGCCACCTAAAATCTCCGATAAGATCGAAGCAACAAGCAAAAAATCTCGCCCGGGATTAAGGAGCACAGCAACAACAAATCAACAACGAGCAACATAACCTCCAGAATAAAAAAAAGGAGTAGAGTTTCCGAGAATGCAGAACAAAAACATGCAGAAACCCGCCAACGAAAACTTGATCGCGACGAAAGCGTCTTCATCGGAAACAGAAAACGAACCACAAGAACTCATCAACAAAGCTTCAAACAAAATCACAGGAAGTGCTCGAACAATCAAATTGGACCATTGACCCCACGATACAAAAAAAAAACTAGAAGAAAGAAAGCAAGCAAGCAAGAGAACCAAAACACGGAGCCCGCGCGAAAGCAAAACCCTAGAATTCCACTCGATGAAGAAAAAGGGAAAGAGGTAAGCGACCAAACGCTTACGTACCTGGCCGGAAACTGAGCCGAGTTGAGGGCGTGCTCCGACAACCCCGCAGGAACAAACCCCGAATCGAAATTTCGGAAGAGAATAGAAATTCCGAGAGAAAAATTAATCCCAAATGAAAAAGGAGGAAAATAGAAGGTGAGAAGGTAAAAATCCTGCGAATTGATCGAGAGTCCCAAGGGTCTCTCTCTCTCTCTCTCTCTCTCTCTCTCTCTCTCTTTTGGGGTTGGGGGCAAAGGGACGAGGCCGGTCGAGGGGAGAGAATATGACGACGACGGTGTCTCCGGGTTAGCGTCAGTGGGGTCAGATGCAGATCCGACGTCATCAGCAGGTGGGCCCCACAAAAAAACGACTGCGGGCTTACGTCACGTGTCAAACCTGACACGCTGACATGGGCACTAACAAGTAAAAAATAACATTTTAATGTTGCAATAATACTTTAAATTTTAATAACATATGCATTTTTTATTTTAAACATTAAAATATCAAATTCATATTTTGTTGATTAAAAAAAAATATTGTCAAGGCCATCCCTCTCCTTAAAAATGATTGTGGACCAGGAAAAAATGCCAGGATGGAGGACATAAAATGAAGAATGAACCAGAGATGAAGGTGAAAATCAAAACATGCACTGAATGAAGGTGGGGATGAACTTACTCGTGCCTCCATTCTATCACTGTCCTCATGGCCACCGCGATTCCTGATCCATGTTAATGAAATCATTAATATACCTTTAGATATTATAAAATCTTTATATATAGAGAGAGATATTCTTATTCTTAACCCTAAATGTTTTTTCTCCTTGTTTTCTTCTTATTCCTCTTAAAATAAAATTAAAGTTATTTTGAGACCAGGACAAGGATGGAGATGGGGACAACTATTTTGAAACAGAACTGGTCCACTGCCATCCCTACCTCTGGTTGGTAAAAACCCTTGAAGTCCCCCTACCCACGGGGGAGTACACCCTGCTATGGCCTTGGTGTCCTTATATCCTTTTTCAAAGAAATTTCGAACTTGCATCATGTATCGAGTTGCAATCATATCATTGGGACATGGCTATAGTCCGACCCTTGCAGAGATGATTTGCCTACATATCTCACTCTTACAAGAAGACTGAAACATACATAAATAATACATTCATAGGTTTAGCTCTATTAACTCAATCTGATCACATAGATGTATTGAGCATGGTTTGTTTGCTACGGATCAAACCTTGAATCATGTTAGTTTGATAAAAGAATACGATTTTTTGTTATGAAATTTTTGTGCATTGAGGGAGTTGAATTTTGAAGCACTTAAAAATTTTACCTAAATGTCACAACTCACAATCACCTTATTCAAAACTTATTTTTTTACCAAGCAATGAGTTATACTGAATAGTTATGTGACATGACAGCACCAAATATTAACCTACCTCACCCTCTTATATATAGGATAAATATTGGGTACTAATGAAGGTGAGGAACTAATGAGTAGATATAAAAAAAATCTAATTTTTTATAAATCAAATGTTACATACGAGATCTACATGTTTTGTTTAGTATGAAACTTGTTTTGAATCATGTGATTATGATAACTAATTAGGTTTTTAAAAAAGTACAAAAATCAACATCCCACGATGTGCCAAAATTTTATAACTCAAAAGATCACATTTTTACATCAATGCTTGATCCTTATCAAACAAACCATGCTGAACACATATATATTGTTAGATTGAGTCGATACAACTTGCATGTATGATTTCTAGCTCATTAGTTCCTTGCTTTCATTAGTAGCTAATATTTTCTCATATGTATAGCCAGAGAGAAAAAATATATATTAGTCACTCCCTAAAGTACTGTATTCTCTAGCTAACACTTACAAGTGCAAGTTTTATTCTATAAATTTAACCTCACATATCTTTAAGACTTACATGTTTTTGACCAAAAAATTATATAGATCATATATTTAGGCTTGATTCACAAAAGAAAATACAAAACAAAAGTGATTGAATGGGTTGTTTAGAGTATGGTACACTTGAGGGCAGCCAATATTTTCACACACACACACATACACATATATATATATAGAGAGAGAGAGAGAGAAAAAGAGAGAGAGAGAGAGAGAGAGTTGTGTGTATATATAGCCGATGTATGGCAAAATTATGTTTAACAATTTTAGTTAATGTCTATGTATTCAATAAATTGCACTAGTGACTTCGTTTTGTTCTTTTTGTTAAACAACTAACTCTATTAACTCTTTAAAATGAGACATTTAATCTTTTTTTCCTTTAAGTTGTTCATGTTGCTTTTATAGTTTTAAATTTTTTAAAGTACAAAAAAAAAATGAATTGTTTGTCATCTAAACAATTGTCTTAAAAAAAGTAAGTGATTATCTTAAATATTTAAAAATCGAAGCATCTAAACATAAATCCACAATACATTGATCTTATATATGTAAATTACCCTTGATATTTTTTATATATGTAATTTTTTAATTATTTATTTTTATTTCAAACTATAAATTGCTTAGGACCTTTCTATTTGGAAAAATATTTGATATAGGGCAAAGAAACAAGACGAGAAGCACGTTGTTTGGCTCGGCTAAAAAATTGAGCTTGGCAAGTGGAGCTATAAGACAAGTCGTTTAGGTAAATAAGTTGAGCACAAACGTGGCAAGCTTTGTAATGCACTAAAAATTTAACCTGAAAATACATGATTTTTTTATACATCTCCAACCAGACTAAGCACTATGGACCCCACTTGTGTGAAAGCGCTAGTGCATATTAGCCCACTAGAACTAAGTTCGAAAAGAAGACAACCAAGGACAAGAAAAAACAGAAATATAGCAAAAACATTTATTTTTAGTTTTGGTTAGAATTTCAGGCAAGTTACAGGAATTTAAACACAACATAGGACTGGATCTACTTCTCGTATTAGACTTGAATCAAGGTCTAACTCGTAATTTAGTTCCAACTCAAGAATCTGAATTTGCTACATAAAATATACAATATAGTTCATGAATCAATTTAAAATCATTCATAAATTAATTCAATTGTTTATAAACCATTGTCAAGCAAATTAACAAGTCTTCCAAATTAAGACTAATCCTATATTTGCATATTTAGTTTTTGGCACCACCTGCACCATCTTGTCATCACTCTAGCTTATTCATTCATTACCTGAGTATTTGTAATATAGGAGTCAGACTCATCAAGTCTTAGTAGGAACACAATAACAATGTATAAATCTACAGAACAAAGCATACATGATAACATTATGCCTACACCACACCAAGAAATATAATATAAATAAGTATTCTTTAGAGTATAAATAATGCAATATATATTATAATGCATGTATTCAGTTGGACGAGTATAACAATCAAATTCATGCAGCATAATTCAAATCATATCTATAATTGAGCTTTTGCATTATTAGGACATATTTTCAATACAAGTTTTCACACAGAATAAATGTGTTAAAGTGTAAGGATTTTGTTTCTCTCACGTATGTATCTCTATGGACACTCACTGGGCCAGACATCAAGACAAAGAGCTGATTTGAGAGTTTATTATGCTATGTATTATATATACTTGAGTGCCTTAATGAATCAGTCGCATTGTGGGTGGTTTGTTACTGAGAGAAATTTTCACTGATGGCAGTATAACAACAATATGATGCATCCTAAACATTTATAGAAGACATGGGCTTACCACCTAGGATGCATTGATAGTTTGGCCCCTAACTTCGAGGACTAGGGACCAAGTGATATGCCTTTGCTTTAAAAAATACATGGCGAACCAACAGAGTTTTGTACCACATACCCTCTTCAAGGTAAGCCACAATTTGAATAGTTGTTGAGTTTTCTTGATTAAGGGTCTCATTGCATTTATCGCATGTGTTGTATATCGTTCAACATTCTATAGCTCAATAGTCCAAGTACTCTTTCAGGATAACTTTACACATTACCTTATGACATGAGTATTATTCTATCGATTCCTAGTAGATAAATAGTTTTATTAGCTCATAATGTTGATAACCCATTCAATATGCTCTGGTATCTTTTATTTAGCATTTAGGTTTAGTGATTTTTGTATTTTTTTCCTAATTAACATTTAGGTTTTAAATGAGATGAATATTAATTAGTTATTTTTGTATTTTTTTAATCAACATTATATATGATCCACAAGCTTGATTTTAGTTAGAAATTTAAGGGTTATGTTTTTTTGTTTTAATTAGTTTATGTATCAAAACTATGAATGACGTTTGCTAGAATTGAGGTTTTCATTTAGTTTTTGTTAATAGCATGAGTATTTAATTGAGTTTTAGAGTTTTTTTATGTTTTTTGAATAAAATTTAGTTTTTTATTTTATTTTTAAATAAGTTGAATGTTTATTTTGAGTATTTTTGTATTTTTTTAATTAACTTTAAACATGATTCTACATGCTTGAATAACATTAATGCATAATTGATGATGTAAGAAATAGGGTTTCAATTTTGTATCTTTTTAAATGACATGAATCTTAGATTATGCTTTTAAGGTGTTATGCATTTTTTTTAATACTTGACTTTGGTTATATGCATTTTTTTAATACTTGACTTTGGTTACAACTTAAATTTATACGGTTTTCTTGTTTCAATCAACATAGATGGGAATTTTAGTTTTTTTTTTCAATTAGCATGTATTAATTTTTTCAATTAGCATGTATTTGTTTTTTTAATTAGCATATATTTATTTCAATTAATATTGTTCTTATTCACTTATTAAATACTTGCTACTTGTTAGTGATCATTAGTATATATTTTTTAAAAGTTATTTAAAAAAAATAGTTGGTACATGATTTGATTAGAGAAATAATTAATTAGGTTTTATTTAACTATGGTAATATAAAAATACACATTAATATTTTTACCAAAAAGTGAGTGTGTAATTAATGCTAAATGATTCTTACTTTTATTCTTATTTGGTCTATTAATATACAAGGATGGATAAACTCGTTATAAGAATGCATATTTCTCATCAATCTTCTTCAATTGAAGAAGATGAGATATAGTAAAGGAAAATCATTCAAGAAACAAAACCAAAAAAAAAAATTTTAATCTAGCAAAATTACCTGCAGATCCAAGACTTTGTATTTGTATTTCTAATTATCATCCTGATGAACAAGATAATATTCATAGTAAATATCTTGGTATGAGTTTGTATGAAACTCGTAAGAACAAATTTCATAAAAGATTATTGAGGATACATTATGACAGTTTAACAATGCTTGATTTGATGAGTATAAAGGTTAGTTAGAGTATAAATTCAAAATACATCATTTTGCTTATATTATTATCTTTTCAAGCCAAGTCGATCAAAGAAGTGGAAAAATGTTTAGTTTTCTCAAGGGTTTGATAGTTGAAAAGAGAATAAGAAACTTTATGTACTTATTGAAGGTTTTGACAATTATCATAATGGTGCATGAACTAAGTGTGTAAAACTAATGAAAAATGCACAACATATTCAAACAGTGGCTCACAAGCAATTTGATTGTTAAATAAATGAATATTGAATTCACCTCAATGCAACAATTACCGTGATCATATACTTTTTGAGGCCAAGATTGTCATTTCATAGACATGATGAATATAAAGAATCTGTTAATAGATAAATCTTTCTTGAGTTGTTGAAGGCTTTTGCAGATATTAATAATGATATAAAAAATATTATACTTCAAAATACTCCAAAATATCTCAAGTTAGTATCGCCTGGCATATAAAAGGATGTTGTGAGAGTTCTTGATGTAGAAACAACAAATGTCATTATTAAGAAACTTGGAGATGCATTTTTTCCTATTTTAATTGATGAATCACAAGATATATCAGTTAAAGAACAAATGACTATTGTTTTGTAATTTGTTAATCATCAAGATCAAGTAGTCGAACGATTTTTAGAGCTTGTATGTGATTGTGACACAAGTACTACATCTCTTAAAACAACATTTGAGGATGTATTCTCTAAACTTAGGATAAGCCTAGCAAAAGTGCATGAACAAGGTTATGATGGAGCAAGTAATATGCAGAGAGAGTTTAATAAACTCAAGATACTTATATTGAGAGAAAATGAATCAATTATTTATATTCATTATTTTGTACATCAACTCCAATTAGCATTAGAAGCTCTTGTAAGAAATCAATCACAAATCAACTGATTTTTTTATGCAATTTTTGGTCCATCAAATGTTTTGCAAATGACTTGATCATCTTCGAGAGGTACAAGCAATTCAAATTGTTGATGCAATTGAGTTAAGTGAACTTGAAAGTAGGTGAGGATTAAATCAAGAGAAGACTTTCAAATGACTTGGTGATATATGTTGGAGATCTTATTATGTTGCATTGATGAATTTAATTAGTATGCATTCTATCATGATTGATGTATTAAAAGTTATTGAAGAAACTTTAGAAAAAATGGGAGAAGCACTTACCTTATTAGGTATTTTGCAAAACTTTTATTTTATACTTTGTTATATCTGATGTGTGATATTTTAGAAATTGCTTTGACCTTTCATAAACATTTTAACAAAAATATCAAGATATTGTTAATGCTATGAGTCTAGTTGTGGTATCAGATGAATGACTTCAAGAAATCATAGATAAAGGATGAGATTTTCTCTTGGATAGAATCTTTGTTTTTTGTAACAAGTTTGATATTGTCATTTCTAATATGATTGATTTATATAAACCTCAAGGATAATCAAGATATAGGGTTGAAGATATTACAGTGTTTCATTATTGAATTGTTTTATATGGTTATCGATATGGAATTTCAAGAGTTGAATAATCGTTTTACAAAAGAAAATACAAAGACACTTTTTTTTTTGGCATGTTTAAGTGTAAAAATTTCATTTTCTACAATTGACAAAGACAAGTTGATAAGCCTTACTAAATTTTATCCTAGAGACTTTTTACATCATATTTAGTAATACTGGACAATCAACTACAAACATATATCATTAATGTGAGATGCAATATGAAGTTTTCAAATTTAAAATACCTAACTGAGCATGCAAAAATGATGGTAAAGACCGAATAACATAATATATTTTCTCTGGTTTATTTGTTTATGACATTAGCTTTGACTCTACCCTTGTGACCACAAGTGTTAAGAGAGTATTTTCAGCTATAAATATTTTCAAGAATCAATTGCATGCTCGAATGGGGGATGAATGGGTAAATGATGCTTTTGTTACCTACTTCGAGAATGACATATTTGACACCATTAGCAATGAATCAATTATGAATGGTTTTTAAAATATGAAAAATCGATGATGCCAATTGTAAAAGGTATTGGTTAGAGTAACTATTTGATGTTAAATATGTTTGATGTTTCTCTTCTTTTCTAGTGACTTATACTTTTTTAAGTATTTATAAAACATTTATAATGTCCTTTGTAATTTTTTTGAAAGATTAACTAATTAATTGGCGATATATTTGTATGATGTTTGTGTTCCTTTGTCATGTCTTGTCGAATGCATTTCAAGATCGAAACTAGAGCTTAATCACACTACATTATTTATGGAAGACACTTTTTTTGGTCTTTATATCAAACAAAGCTAAATTTTAAAGTATAATGACATGTTATTATGGTACTCTGGAGTTCTTAAATAATGTTCCTTATTACTGAAAAGATGTTTAATTTCAACCAAGATTCCTAATTACGAATATGACACTCTATAGTTTTTCAATTTTGTTTGCACTTGCCAGTATAGTTTATTGGCATGAAATTTATTTTTTCTTTTTAGTGTGCATTTATACCCACCCTAGCTTCAATTTCTGGCTTCACCCTATATATATATATATATATATATATATATATATATATATATATATATGAGTGAGTGGTAGGTGCCTAACCACATACGTGCCTGATCAAATGGATGCTCGTTGAACGTCTATCATGCAACACAATGCAATGTCAAAAAGATCTTTAGCGGCACTTTTAAAGCGCCACTAAAGGTCTAAGTGAAAATTAGACCTTTAGTGGGGCTTCAAAAGCATCGCTAAATGCCCTTTACACAACCAAAATCACATGTGTAGAGGGCCTTTAGCGACACTTTTGAAGTGTCATTCAAGGTCTAGGCAGAAATAAGACTTTTAGCAACACTTTAAAAGTACTGCTAAGGGTCATTTTTGACGCTGCAACACACTGAGCGTGCATATGAACGCATGTCCATTCGGTCAGGCACGTATGTGGTCAGACACCTACCACTTTTCCTATATATATATGAATGCATATATAATATGTATTATCCATATATTATATGTATTTCATTGAAGCAGGTTATGTGTTCCCCCCCGAAACAGGCAAGTGTGTGTTCTCGGGTCTGAATGAGCACCACGTATGTAAGCACGTGGGGCTTGTTTCCCCGTGTATGTCTGCATCACTTAGCATCAAAGTCCGATGTGTTTGAAAAGACTAAAGTATCCTTTCCCGCCATTAGCACCATGAAACGAGGTTTCAAGTAATGTACCAAAATCTCCTCCAGCCAGAAAATGGAGGATAACCTTCTGTTTTCGCCCTAAGAAACACCTCTACTTGAAGAGTGTCAACCTCAAAATATGTCACCCTCTCCGTTCCGGATCACCCTTACACCTCTGGAGGAGCACTCTTTGCATCGTCTGCTGCCGTGGGAGCACCCTTTGTCGTCATTTGTTGCTGGAGCACCTTTTACCGTCGTCTGCTGCTGAACCTCCTTTTACCGTTGTCTGTTGTTGGACAACCCTTTATTGCGCATCTAAGAATCTAACAGATATTAAATCAAAAAGCGTAGATTCAAAAGTATACTCTGCAGCTAGTAGCTCCAAGTTTTTCTGCAGAAGTTCTGACAACAACTCTGTATCAGGGGTCAGATCCCACATATCCTTTGCAAGCAAACGAGCTCATTCGTACTGGCAGTCCACTACACCATTCAAATCGATACAGTTTCTCAGATGTTTGTTATGTTCAATATTGTTTCAATTGGTGGTTGTACATACTCATCGAAGAGAAATAATTGAAGATCTTTACAAAGAATGGGTTGACCCTGCCAATGGAAAGATGATTCAGATATTTGTAATGATCTTCGAGTTATTATTTACCATGCCAATAAAAGTAACGTTTTATAGTATTAATATGTTTTGATGCGATTCATACGACAAATAGCGTAATAATTGACACTAGCAAACACATAATATCTATTTACAATGATTCATACTTTAAATAATGTGCAGCGAGTTTAATAGAAATCGTTAACTAAGCAACAATTTGAACACACACATCGATGTACATATCGCATAATATACTACGAATCGATATGACAATTTAGCAAAATCACTTATTCATATTACAAATTGATATGATAAACGTAAGTACTGTTATGCCTCACAAACCCTGGACAACAACAATCGTGGTAACTTCATAAATCATAAATACAAATCATGAAGCCTGATCCATCAGATATTGAATGACACATATTTTGGAAACAAAGCCAAATCAACACAATTTATGATTTATGAGTTATGATTTATACGTTTAAAGCAGCAATGATTTATACATTTAACGCAGTAGTGATTTATGATATATAAAGTTACCAAGATTTGTACTCAAGTTTGCTAAATCGTACAACGAGGTTTACTGTTGAAGCCAAAACGTTATAATGATATGCACTTATGAAGGGTGTGATTTATACATCGATTTGTAAGTTTGAAGCAACTATTTGTACGTTTAAATTAGAAATGATTTATACGTTTGATGCAATAGCAATTTATAATTGTTGATGATAGCGATTCACATGACAACTATTTAATTACAGGTACGACGCTTTAAAGCGATTTTCATAGAAATTGCTAAAGGAGCAACAATTTGAACATGCAAATGGCCACTTCATGTCCCTACAATTGTTATTCCTCACGCACAAGTTTTAATTACATACTACAAGTATCTAACCCTAAAACCTAAACCATAAACCATAAACGACAAACCATAAACCATAAACCATAAACCATAAACCATAAACCATAAACCATAAACCATAAACCATAAACCATAAACCATAAACCATAAACCATAAACCATAAACCATAAACCATAAACCATAAACCATAAACCATAAACCATAAACCATAAACCATAAACCATAAACCATAAACCATAAACCCTAAACCCTAAACCTAAACCCTAAATATCTTACTAAACCCTAACGGCAAATACTAAACCCTTAACATATTACTAAACCCTAAACCCTAAATCCTAAATCCTAACCCTAAACCATAACCCCTAAACCCGAAACCCTAAACCCTAACCCTAAACCCTAAACACTAACCCTAAACCTGAAACCCTGAACCCTAAACCATAACCCCTAACCACTAAACCCTGACCCCTAAACCATAAACCCTAAACCCTTTTCCCGAAACCCTAAACCCTTTACCCTAAACCCTAAACCTTAAATCACAAACCCTAACCCTAAACCCTAAACCCTAACCCTAAACCCTAAACCTTAAACCTTAAACCCATAATATCTTACTAAACCCTAACGCTAAACCCTAAACCCTAAATAAATTACTAAACCCTTAACCTTAAACCCTAAACCCTTAATAAATTACTAAACCCTTAACCTTAAACCATAAACCCTAAAACTTAGACCATAACCTCAAACCCCGAAACCCTAAACCCTAAACCCTAAATCCTAAACCCTAAACATCGTGTCGATTTGTTCTTTAGTAAGTCTAAACATTATGTCGATTTATTTAAAGTTATTTCCTTTCCGCCTTTTATGAATCAGTCATTAGGTAAATCGTGATACGATATATCGTTCACGTAGAAAATGCTCGTAAAAGCAAATTGTTATAGGATATCATTCACATAGACAAAGCTGGTAAACACAATTCGTGATGGACAAATTGTTAACGATTTAGGTTCATTGTTGTACAGATCTTGATAGAACACTTCTATAAAATAGTGATAACGATTTTCAACTTTAACTTAATGTTTGTTGTTGTACAGATCGTGATAGAACACTTCTTCTATATAACAGTGATAGCGATTTACAACTTTTTAATAGTTATCAAGTTGTAAATCGATTTGTATTTTACTAAGTCTAAACGTCGTGTCGATTTGTGTACACATGCGTAAAACCCTATTCTATGTAAAACCCAAATATAGATCTATGTAAAACCCTATTCTATGTAAAACCCTACCCGACCCGTTGTCCATGTCTAAAACCCTAATCTATTTAACCTCTCTTCCTCTTTTTTGCGGTAGTGCAACTTCTTCTTCCTCTTCTTTCCCATCCGCCTTCTTCTTCTTCTTCTTCTTCTCCTTCTTCTTCTTCGTCCTTGTATTTTTCTTTATTCTTTGTTCTTCTGTGTTCCTTCTACTTGTGCTTGATAGCTGGGTTTTGATGCTGATAATGTAGTTGTTTCACGCAGTGAGAAAAGATCTGTAAAATCTTCGATGATGATTATGGTCGTTATCTTCTGTGTATACATCGATATATTCATGACACATACGACTATGGCGTATTTGTCGTGAAGTATATCGAACCTTATGCAAAATATTACGACCATAATCATCTTCAATCGTTGCCGTCATACCAGAGCAAGAACAAATATTCTACATGATAGATAGGAGGTGATGTTGATGTTCATCTATTTGATCTATTCCTACTGTCGGACCTCCATTGTTCCTAAACCATAATTCATAGTTGAAAAAATATCTGCCTACCTTTGATATACTTCATGACAAATATGCACATAGTATCATTTCCTTCTAGCGGTGAGTGCCTAAGCATTAGTTTATGAAGAATATTCTCAAGAGTGTGCTAATTTCTTGCTGCATTGCGCTTCTATGTGTCGATCACATATATATCTCTCTAAAGCTCTTTCTAGCTGGAATATGAACTCCGTGCCAGGAGTGATAACATTGGAGGATCTCTGAAAACAAAGAATGTGCAACACTCTGAAAGCAAAAAATGTTCAGTTGAGGATATTTGCATAAGAAGCAAAGAATGTGCAACACTCATATATTTTGTAAATGAATGTGGTTGTAATGTATCATTGAAGTTAACTCAATTTATTGTTTACTATGCCTAAACATCGTGTTGATTTGTTTATTGTATTTTTCTTTCTGCCTTTTATGAATCAGTCATTATATAAATTGCGGTAGGACATGTTCACTTATACAAAGCTCATAAAATTAATTCGCGAAAGAACAATCGGAATCAAGCAAATCGCAATAGGATATTCAATGTATAAAACGCAATAGACAAAGCATAATATATTAATCATCGATACGGCAATTCAACATAATATTGATTTCTATGTTGATTCTTAATATGGATTTAATGTAAAACCCGAAAAATTTCGATAATTATCAAACTAAATAAAGGATAAAATCCTTGAAAGTAAATATGATAAAATAATATGGAGTCGATCCAAATGGATCTTGAATCCAAACTGGATAGAATGGATCCAGTATCTGGATTCGGGTACGACAAACAGATTCGGATCCTGAACGGATCCAAAACCCAATTAGAATCCAATTGGATTTTTATGGATCCAAATATGGTCGAATTTCGATCAAGAGACAAAAATCTAGTTAGAAGATTCAGAAGATCTAAAATACAATTCGTAATTGAAATTCGTCGAAAAATCAATTCGTATATAAAAGAATTAAACATGGCCAATAGTGCAACAAGATGAGAAACAACGTTGTGGTGAGGTGTATTGCCTAGGGATGAGGCAACCCGAGTTCAAATCCCATGAACTACACTCACACAGATATTAGAAAAAAAAAGATGGGTCTTTTTGTCAAAAATGTTATTTTTGGAATTTTCGCCAAAACCTTACTAAAGCTTAAATAAATTAGCGTTGCAAGAAATTGCAACGAAATATGCAATAGTGCATTGGTGGGGCTTGTTATCCATTAGGGAGGAGGTCTATGGTTCAAATCCCTTTGGGTGATAGAGCCTTTTTAAAACTGTTTTAAAAAAAAAAAACAAATACATAACTCCTCATTAAAGTGGCTTTAATAGAAAAACGCATTTTTTTAAAGAGAGGGGGGCTGGGCGATTTTCCCAAAAAGGAAACCCAACCGTCCAGCATGGGGAAGCCTCCCTTCCATTTTTGGCTATGGGAGTTTCAAGAATAGGTATTAATGTGGCCATCCGTTTTGAGGAGGGCCATAATGTAGAAACGTTTTTTTTGGGAGGCTACAAGATCGTGGTGCCTTGATGGATCCTCTCCTTTCCTCTCTCAACTCTCTCTCTTCCCCATGCCTACCCTCTCTAAGCCCAGTCGTGTGGCCACTCCTCTTGGCATAGCTTCCTCCATTACTTCCGGCGAGAAGCTTGCATAAGCTCATTCAATGCATGAACCTCCATTGATTCCGGCGACGCGTTAGTGCGAAAAGGTACAGACGTCCACCAGAGAAAAGAGGCTATGGTCGTCGGGTTCGCGCTCTCACGAGGTAAGGGCATTCTATCTTTATGTGTATGCCTAGTGACATGTGGTACTTGTATTAATTCTACCAGCCGAATAGATATGTAGGAAAATACATATCTGCAAGACTAGAAGCATGCATGGTACCAAGTGAGTCACGGCTGTTCAGAACACAAATTTTCATTTGTGGCCATTTGGTTTGCTTGTCTTGCTTAGGCTTATATGATTAGAAATTTAAATTATCAGGTTATCATGAAGTTAGCTTAGGCCTATATGGTCAGGAATTTAATCTACAGTACTAGATCAGAGCGTTTGTCATGTTTTCACGTGGTTTGTTCAAATTGACATGAACAAAAAAAAAACATTTAAACTGCAAGGACCGATCATATAGCGAAGGCCATGTTATCATGAGGTTTGCTTAAGACTATATGATCAGAAATTTAAACTATGGTATTATATTAGATAGCATCTATCATGTTTCACCTGATTTGTTCAAATCGACATGAAAAAAAAATTTAAACTGTAGCAACTATCATGTTACCAGTTTACATGAGAGGGTGTTCAAATATGCATATACAGAAATTAATTCCCTAGTTTTCAATCATATAGTGACTATCACGTTTTCACGTGACTGGTTTAAATCTATAAGCAATCAACTCTAAGGTATTAAATCATATAATGATCAACATCTTTTGTATGTGATGTGTTTAAATCCGTAGAAAAGAAAACTTGTAACCTGCAGTATTGAATCATATAGCAACTATTGGGATCTCGCATGATGGGTTAAAGCTGTATGAATAGTAAATAACTCTGCAGTATTGGCTTAAAACAGTGACTATCAAGTGCCCATGTGATTTGTTGATTTAGATCTGTACAAAGGAAAAATTCATAAGTATGCATTTCACACTATAGCGTGATGATCGTTTCAATGGTGGATTAATTTGAACTTGTACAAACAGAAAATCAACTTATAAATTTTGACAGCATTGAGATTGTCATAATATCATGAAATTTATTTCATATGTGTACGAGTAGAAAGTAAATGTGTATAACTGAATCATATTGTGTTTAGACATGTGGTTCATTAGGTATTATGCGATTTAGTTTATATCTAGAACAGATAGAATAAAATATGACACCAGGCTATCATTGAATGCCTTTAGATCTGCAAAAAAAAAAAATGTATTGATAAAACTGTGAATAATTGGATAGCATAGCCGGTTGTGGTCCTATTGACCCAGCGGTGGCCTCTTGCACCTTGTAGGTCTGAAACACTATGATAATGTTGTAGAACTGAAGGGGGGGGGGGGGGGCTATGTTCGAACTGCTGGTACTGTTGCAGGTAGCGAACGACTATGGTGCATTGTTGGTTGGATGCACCTTGATCTCAGTCATTGCCAGCATGTCAATAGCTGGTACTATCGCCCATAGCAGGTCAGTTGGGTTTGCCAACCTAACCGACTACGGGGGAATGGCAGCATAGATGTACTGCAGATGCAAGAACCATGGTGGCTGGCCACGCCAACCGGGCTTTTCTGGTCAGCGAAACAGGTGCACGTCACATTATGACGAGATATTGCAAGTCCAATTAACCATTGTCTACATGTAATTGGTGGGTGTCTGCCTAAAATTCGGTTGCTTTTCAAAAATAAAAAAATAAAAGAGATCGAATAGAATACAAAATGGAAAATATATATATGTATATATATGTATATATATATATATATATATATATGTATATATATATATATAGATCTCCAACTGCAAGTTTCAAATTATCATAAACAACGATTGTTAGCTTGTTGCATGTAATGGAATAGGCTGAATTTTGATCATAACCAAAAAGAAAGGTAAAAAGGATGATTGGGTTGGACATCATTTCATGTGAAATGATAAAGGTGAGAATACATTTGCAAAGTTAGCTACATTTACTATCTTCAAGAGAATGCATTATTTCCTTGAATGTTTTGTTTTTCGAATCATGTAATATAAAGAACTATCAAGTTAGTTCTGTTACATTTACTTTGAAAATCTCCAAGCATGATCAGGTCTCACAGACTATTGTCCACCACACACATGAGATTATGTATCCTTCACATGTGCGTGTCTTGACCATGTTCTAATTATAAAATGCTCATTTCATATATGAATTGGTTACAGAATTGGATTCTAAAAAGGGTTGTCATGTACTCAACCGGGCAGTTGTTATGATCGAAAACTCGTTAAATCGATAAAGGGATGCATACTTTATTATTCAGGCCATTGACTGATTGGAATGAGTGTGTTGGCATGTTCTGGCAAAAATATAATTTTTATCACATACATATGAAAATATTGTTGTGCTACCACTGTGCTTTGATAGAAAATGAAATATCCATGATGGAAATAGTTTCGATAGTAAACTAAACATACGATTCACATATGAACTTTAGGACTATGTCCAGTATCTGGACCGTGCATGATATGGGTAATTGCACATTTAAGATCATTGCATGTTCATGATTATATAAAAGTTCAAAATTGAACATGTGGTTTTGCTAAATGCTGATAGTTCCATACAAGCACTTATGAAATCTTGAACTAGTGACATGCCATGTGGTGGCATAATTGATGGGATACGATACATATACTCTAACATTGAAAACAAAAGCAAAGTTAATACATGATGACCCAAATGAAAAATCCATATCGTGGGTATACCGGAAAGAGGGTATATGTTACTGGTTTCCCAAAGTTCTGGGTACACCTGAAAGACGGTGTATGTTACTGGATCCAAACAAACAAGAATGTAAAATATGCACATAAAAATAATACTAAAGGGGGATTCTGGGTATACCTGAAATGGTATATGTTACTGGTTTCCCGGGATACTGGGTATACCTGACAACAGTATATGTTACTGGTTTCCCAGGGCTCTGGGTACACCTGAAGACGGTGTATGTTACCGAACCTATGGTCTACCTTGGAGAGGGTAGATGGTACAACCTCCGTGGGACATTATTGTTTTTGTGAGAGCTAGGCGTCTCACCGGTCCCCAGTCCACGGAGTTAGGGGGCCAGGACTACCAATGTGTCCTAGGTGGTGGATCCAAGTCTTTTGCAGAAGTATAGGGTACATCCTAATTCTAGTTCTAGCCATTGGGGAGTACTCTCTCGGTCGTGAACCGTCCCCTTTGGATATCCGTACGGCTAGTCATACGGGTTATAAAATAATAAACCCCCGTGTGGTCTCGGTCCGCTACGATGTCGAATGCCTGTGCGTACCCACAGGGTAATTAACAAGATGAAACATAAAGTTAGTGCATTAAGAAAAATCTTCAAGTAGTTGCATACTGCTTGATGTTGAAATTGTTGGAGTAAGTCATGTAGAGCATGATTCAAATTGGTTTTCCTTTACATGAAAACTGTGATAACTTATGAACAATGTGTTGAATAGTGATATTTGTGCTTTATGCACACTTTACATGAAATGCTTTAGTTAAGTCAGGTGTACATCCACATTAGTTTAAAAGCTGTTATTACTTAAATGAATATAGTTTATGCATATGATGGATCGTGCTTTGATGTTGATGGAATATATCATGAAATGCTTGACTTTATTGACATGTATATTTATCAATTGTTAAATGGTTATTAGCTCTATCTAAACTTGTTGCACATATACTTGTACACATGACCCTGTGCACATTCATATGGATATTATGCTTCTTACTCAGACGTGGTAGTCTGACTCTTTCTGAATTAATGTTTTTCAGGAAACTGAATGACGAGCAATTGTGGTCGTCGCTGCGGACAGTGCTATGTGACCATATCTTCTTCGGATGTCCTGAGGATTTCTGACTTGTAATAAATCATCAAGTTGTAAATGATAACTTGTAGTATTTCAATGCAAGAATTTATTTTACTTAAATGCCTTGAGTCTGTGCTATTACTTGTAACCCGCCCAAATAATTTGAATAAGGATTCAATAAAGTTTTCCGTTGTTGTTTAGAATTTTTTTTTCCCAAAATTTTCAAGTTAAATATTTGGGGCGTTACATTTAAGATATTATTTCATTCTTAATATCGATTTAAGATACTGTTTTGATTATAAATATCGATTATTAAGATATCAATAGGAATTTGCATATCAATTAAGATGTTGTTTTGATTCCTAATATCGATTTAAGATATTGTTCTGATTCTAAATATCGATTTGAAAGATATTAACACAAATTTTCAAATCGATTTAAGATATTGTTCTGAATCTGAATATCAATTTCTATGATGATTCTTAATATCAATTTAAGATATTGTTTTGATTCCTAATATCATTTTAAGACATCATTTTGATTCTAAATATCAATTTTTAAGATATCAATAAGAATTTTGATATCAATTTAAGATATTGTTTTGATTCTTAATATTGGTTTCTATCGTGATTCTGTATATCGATTTATAAGCTTTCAACAATAATTTTCATATTGATTTGTATGGTATTTGATAATTCGATTGTGTTATACTATGACAATATTTTCACGACAAAAGCAGATCTTTGTAGCTGACAACGACGTCATTTTAAAATCTTTTATTATAATACGTGAACCGCCAAAAACATGAATTGACAAAAAATCTTGGGCGGGTCCCATAAGCATTAAACTCCTCTGCTATAAAAGGAGTTCTTCGCAATATTTCTCGCAAAATGTTCCACAAAAATTCTCACACTTCATGTTCTTTCGCCGGAGTACCCTTTGTCGTCTCGATAAGTTTTTGTGTTGTGCAGGTTTCCAATGGCTTACATTTCTAAGAGAAGAAACACTTCATCATCAGTGGGGAAAACTCTTGACGTAACTATCCAAGAGTATGCTTTGTATGAGCAAGTAGAAGCATACTACAGAATAATGAAGATTGAGAATGATAAAGAAAGGGAGAAATTGCTGGTAAAGGATAGATCAGAGCCTGTAAACACCCCAAATTTTCACTCACCTTCCTGACATCTCCACCATTCATCATATTTTGGTTCTTCGAGATCACTGGAGGGCAAAATGGTTATTTTCTGAAATAAGACCTTGCAGAAAGTCCAAAATGAATTCTCAAAACTCAAAATTTCTCAATTTTGGCTCAGAAACATCTCCAAATCGCAAAATTTTAAAATCCTACTCTTGACAAGAAGCTAAAATTTCCAATTCCTGATTCAGAGTGGTATTTCTTGAGACATGTCTTTGCATATCATTGCATGAACATTTCATATCATTTCACTGCGCAACATGTCATTTCGAGATCCAGAATTCCTGATTTTCAAAATTATCAATCTAGATTCGAATTTTAACTCTTCCAAAATTGATTTCAAATCTCTGAGTTTTTCAAAATTGTCAGTTTCTCTCGTTTTAACCCCAAGACTCCAAATTACAAAAGTTTTCTCAGGAAAACAATCTGAATGGTTTTTTATATTGATTTTAAAATTTCGTCAATTGGAAAGAAGGGGACTCAACTTTAAATTTAGAAGATTTTATTGCAAACTTTTGCAAAAAAAAGACTTTAAATTTCTTTACAAAATTTCTGCATTTTTTTTATATATTTTGCCCTGAAGGACCATTTTCCTTCTAAATTTTTGAAATCAAGCCAAATTTTACTTTGTATTTTCCAATTAGCCTATTATAAAAATCTCAAAAAGAATTTGTTTTGCTTGTTATTTTCAAATAAATGACGTGAGACCCACCCTGAAGTGGCATCACACTCAAATTCCCAGACATTTCTTTGATTTTCAAGCAAGGCCCACCCCGGGGTGGCACAGATTTACAAATCCTTTTATTTATTTTATAAAATAAGAAAGTGGGCCCACACATAGGTGGTGCTTCACTAGAGCTCCCTGCAAAGAAAAAGCAAATAAAATTTTATTTCAAAAAGTTTTTTTCTTAATCCAGCTGAGGTGGCACCACCTTAAAAAAAAAGAACCTGTTTTACCCATTTTTTTTGTTTTACTTTTTCAGCCCCCAAAGGGCGCCACCGTGAAACCCTCATTTTACCTAAGTTTTTGAACTCAAAAATCTCCTTCAGAAAAGAACGTCGTCCTCTTCCAAAAAATATGGCGAGTTTTAAAAAAAAATCAAAAGTTTGTTCAAAGATTTTAAAATGCTTTCAAAGTTCGGTGGAGAAGTTTCAAAATATGCTGATCTTTCGGATGAAATTTCTGAAAATCTTTAAAAAGGCCCCCAATGGGATTCCAGAAAAGGGGGGGAGGGGGCCTATCTTTCGAATCCAGACGAGATTCCATTTTCTCCTACCTTTTGAACTCCCCTACTTCCTCTAAGGTTTTCGACTTTCTTTGGAATCCCCTTCTCGCAATATGTGATCTTTGATAAGTTTCATCTTTTCAACATCCATCAGCCGAGAGTCCAAGAGAATTGATCTGATCAGAGCAGTGTGTCAAAGGCAGACTATTCCCCCCTTTTGCAATCCATTATAGATATCAAGTGGCTCGTTTTCAGGCAAGACATTTTCTCAGGATCGACATCCAGGAGGCGTCCAACTCAAGTAGCCAAGTAAGGAATCCTCTTCTTTATCTGCATTTAGGCAAATTAGGAACCATATTCATGCCATATGCATTGTAGCCTGTTTCATCGACTGACGTGGTTTACATCTCGGTTTATCCAATGCGTCAAGAATCGATGATGTCTCTCAATGACATTATCGATTCAATTTGAAGGTCCCAATCTCATCAAATCGTCATTTTTCCCCAAGGCTTTATGTGGTTAATTCCAACATCATAAATGTTTCAAAATAACAATTTCATTACAATTTGTGATTTTCATGTTCATATTTAGATCATTCTGTTACGTATCCATGATTTCGTCCTTATTTATGAAGATTGTTCTATAAGGGATTTTCAGTTTTATCGATGTTTCAATCTTTTTCAATACCATAAACAACATTTCAGGTTTTAGCTATGGTAATATTCTCATTTTCACAGGACTTTTCTTATTTTCCTATGTATTTTCTGCTTAACATTAACTTCAAAACTTTCTGCATATCATGGGATCAAATGATGTCTGGAAAGACTTATTGTATATTGAATAGTGCCTTTAACTTAGGCACAACACTTTCTACTAATTTTGAACATCTTTCTTTTGTAGTTAGTTTCCTGTACGTTGTTAATTTCTTGTAGGTTATCTTATCATATTTTGCATCCCATTATGTCATCTCCATCATATATTGCATCAACATATCTGTAATCATTCAATAGCTCCAAACTGGTTGCCATTAGCCTTATACTCATTGTCAATTAATCATAAGTCTTACAACTTCTTATGACAAGAGACACAGTAATTCAGGAAGAAACCTCTATTGCAACAAGGGGCGATATACGCTATCATCATTGTAAAATTTCATTTCATGGTAACTGGTTAAATTATGGCTATATAAATCCTTGGACTATGACATTGGTGTATGTAAACACCCCAAATTTTTACTCACCTCCCCGACACTTCCACACAGTCATCGCAATTGGTCCTCCAAGATCTTTAGAGGGCAAAATGGTCAATTTCTGAGACTGGACCTTGCAAAAGTCCAAATTTCATTGCCAATTCTTAAAATTTCTCTCTTTTGGCTCAAATCTTCACTTTCAGTCATGAATTTTCAAAGTCTTACTCATAATAGGAGACTAGAATCTCTAATCCCGGGTTCAGAATTGCATTTTCCGAGACATGTCATTGCATATCATCGCATAATGTTTCAATGCATAGCATGTCATTTCGAGGTTCAAAACTCATAATTTTTAAATTCTCAATCCAGATTTGAATTTCAAACTCTTTTGAAATCAATTTCCAACCCCCGGGTCTTCAAAATTGCCATCCTTTCCCATTTTAACCCCCAAGACTCTGAATTTCAAAATGTTTTCTCAAGAAAACAATCTGGATACTTTTTTATTTTCAAAATTTGTAAACTGGACCGGTTCTGCCTAAAGGAGGGGACAAGGCTCTGAAGCTAGAATTTCTATTTTAAATTTGCAAAAAAGACTTTGAGTTTTATAAAACCTCTTTATTTACCCTTTTTATCAACAATTTCATGCCGTTTTCATAAAAATGCTTTGACAAGCACCCTCTTTAAAACTTTTCGTAATTAGGTCAAGTATTAGTTTACAATTGCTAATTAGTTTAGAGTTTTATGAAAATTCCAAAAAGAAGTGTTAAGTTTTGCTTTTTCCTTTTTAAGTCTTTTGTTTTCGAATTATAACCAATAAAAAGGTAATGTGGGGTCCACCCTGAGGTGGCACCACATTAGCGGGGTCCACTCTGAGGTGGCACCACATTAGCCCTTCTTCCGAATTAGGTTTTTATTTTTAGCTTTTGAAAATCCTAAAAGAGAGGAGCCACCCCTTTTGAGGTGGAGCCCCTAAAAAAAAGAGTATATATATAATAAAGATATTTTTTGTCCCAAAAAAAAAATGTGGAGCCACTCTGAGGTGATGCCACATTAAGTTTGCTTTTTATATTAGATTCTAGCTTTTTGAAAAATCCAAAAAGTAAGAGCCGCCCCTCTCTGAGGTGGCGCCACCCTAAGGCAATGTTGCCATTTTGCTTTGTTCAAAATAAAATGGGGCCCACCCCTGAGGTGGTGTCTCTCCAGCTTTGCTTTTGAATTTAGGTTTTCGCTTTTAGCTTTTTAAAAAAGCCAAAAGGTAGGAGCTTCCTCTAAGGTGGTGCCATCCTACAACCTTGATTTTATTTATTTCTTCATTTTAATAATAAATGTGGCCCCTGAGATGGCGCCACATCTGAGCTCCCTCAAAAGTAGTCTGCTTTAGCTAAACTTTAGGAAAAGTAAAAACCAAAAAAATAAAAAAAGTTTCAAAAAGCAAATTCGCCCCCTCCCTGAGGTGGCGCCTCTCTAGAGCTCCCCTTTCATTCTATGTGGGCCCTCACTTTGAGGTGGCGCCACATTGAGAACCTCTTTAGAAAAAGCAAAACAAATTTTTAAAAAAAAATTTGAAAAGAGCCAAAATCGCCCCTTGGCTTTTCCTAAAAGTTAGAAAAAAGCAAATTCACTCTTTGCTTTTCCTAAGTTGTAGCCACTTCCTTTTTAACCCCCCTAGCCGACTCCTCTGGGAGGTCATCCATCCAATCCATCACTGGCCACCTTTTCTGAAGACCTCCTCTTTTTCTCTCCTACCACACGCTTTTTCCAGCTTCTTCCACCTTCCACCAAGTCTCCAAGTAGCAGTCAAACCTCCAAGTAGCAGCCAAGTCTTGCAAAGGTGATCTCCATTCCTTCGCCTTCAGCCTAGCATCCAAATAGCAATCGACTCACCAAGGGAAATATCTCTAGCTGCCCCGGCTTCGATCGTTGCAAGCCCCAAGCAAGAGCGTCAAGGTAAACTCCTACGTGCCTTTTTCTCTTGGAAGTTCATGCTATATGTGTTCCCTTCCATATGATTGTCATAATATTTAAGGTGAAATCGATTTTGAATCGGATTCGTGTTGGTATCTTGCTTGCAAAGGTAATAAATGCCATTCAATATAGAAGATTTGTCCAATCAATGGACCAAATCATTCTTGTTTATGGCATATAGAAATTGAAATCCATTCCTCCTTGCGTCATCTGCATCATATCATCAGTAATATGCCTGCATCATGTTAGATATACTCTTTTATTTTAATAACATTTTCATGATTTATTTTGCATGTCATTTTGCTTCTGTTTCATTTCTGTAGAATTATGATTTTAGCAGTCAGTCCACCTATTATTTCATGTTTGTATTTTATTAAAAAAAATCCCCAAAAAATCATATAATGGGCGGATAGTTGTTCCTCATATCTTGCAAAAAATTCAGAATCATTAGAAATTGTTTGCTTTATTCAAAATCCGAAATGCTGAGCCGGGTTTTAGGGTCAGAAAAACGCTGGACAAATCAAAATCTGGATTATAAATTCGAGATCTCCTTCATGGAAGATCCGATTACTGATCCAAAAAATGCAGCAGTCTCAAAACTCAGTCTAGTATTTAACCTGATTTTATTGCATTTTCCCAAATATTTTGCTGTCTGTCAAAAATCTAAGACCACAGGACACCTGTCAGAGACTGATACGAGCCTCTGAGACTCAGGATCGACTGTTGCTCTCTAGGCGTAACTCAAAATCCGAGTCTATAAAAAGAGAAGTTCATCCTCCAAATGTCTACTTTCTGCCTCTAGAATTTTTAGAATAAGTTTTGTTGTTTCTCTTAGAATTTTAAGGTACAATCTGTGATTTTCTTGTTATTTTGATGTTCTGAATAATTCCTTGATTGTCAAATTTTCCTATCAGTAGCAGTAGGTCGTATGCCAAAACTATCAAAACATAGTTTCTTATCTGTATGTCAGCAATATCTTCTTAAATTTTTGGAAATTTTGGTGGCATATTACTATTTTTTATCTATTTTTATAGAAAATCCTGTTAAATTCATGCGTATCAGAATTGGATCATTGCTATCGAAGTCACCGTAGATCAAATCTTGGGGATGTGAAAGCCAAAGTTACTTATTTTTATGTCTGTCAGTAGCCTTCAAAATCTCAGATATTTCTATGGTGGATTGCTTTGCTATTGTGTTTAAAAATAGTGTTCGGTTTGCTGAGACTAAAAATAACTTTTGACAATAACAGGTCTTTTGCAGAAAGTTCAGGTTTAACCCTTATCCTGAGCGGGAACTGCCTATGATGGGACAGTGAGGAACACTGGGAAGTGTGCAGATCTAAGAGCGTTCAGATCAGACGAAAGGAAAGGACTTTTCAGTCCTAATGAGGGATGATGTCAGGATACGTCAAAACGAACATCAAGTTCTTACTTCATGTTGGGATAACGAGAAAATATTGCCAATAAGATGCCAAAAATTGTAGTTGATTCAGAATGATTGAATTGTGCTTATGTGTGAAAATATCACCTCTTTTTACCTAGAGTATTAACTCCAATTGGGCTAACTCTGTAGAATCAAGAATCAAATTCAAAATTTTGTTGCTGTTGAGTTTTTTCAAGGAAGATATCAATTTCTTTGATATGAAAACAGAGGAAATATTCTTAGTTTCATAAAAGCAATTGAGTGAAAAGATATTGATAAAAAAATTTCACATAGATAAAGATGATTCCTGACAGCTTCGGGCAGTTTGATATCCTGGGGTTTTCCCATGATGATCTTTTTGCACTCTTTTGAATCATGGAGCTTTCTTGGACTTTTTGGGAGAAGCTTATTACATCATCCTTCATCTTAGAGATGTCTTGACTTTTCTCTTTTTTCGGGGAAGGGTATGTCGCAAACTCCTTCATCTTGGAGATGTTCTGATCCTTCTTTTTCTTTCTCAGGAATTATGCTTGATGATATTGGTTCATTGGTCGAAATCTGTAGATGATAGCAGAAATCAAATATCTTTTAGGGTTTGTTGGGAGGTTTATTGCAGTCGCCTTCATCTTGGCGGTGATCTGAACGTTCCATGGAAGGATCCGTCACAAACTCCTTCATCTCGGAGATGATCCAAATCTTCTTTGGCCCCGGGGGTCTAGCTCGTATATTCGTCTTCATCTCGATGACAATTGAGAGATCCCTTTTGCGGATATTTGATTGCAGCTCAAATGACTGAGGAGATATGGATTGGGTAGATTCTTTTTTACTGCCCAGGATACTTCCACTGTCTTACTGCCAAGAGAATGATCTTTAAGAATGTGCCATACGTATGATCAATATCAGTTCACTTATGGCTTTTCAACATCATTGAATTTTTCCTTTGCCGGTCATATCGAAGATTTTTCTTCATCCTTTTGGTTGACCAACAGAAAACGCTTGAATTCAGTTCTTATTTCGCAAAAGTCTTGCTCTTTTGGAAATAATACTAAAGGTAGTTGGAGGAAATTCTCTATGTGATGAAAACTTTGAGATCAACAATGACTTTTGATAGCAAATTGGCAAAGTATTCTAGAAATCCTTGATGAAAGAAATTACTTGATATCGAATCGACACATCCATGACAAAATTCTTCTCTCTTTTTCCCAAAAAAGAGAGACTCAGGCTTAGCCCTTATCTGAATGAGAAGTTAGAAATACTCTTCTCTTCCCTGAAGAGGTGTTTGCAAAATGGAACTTTCGAAGAGAAATTAAGTTTTCGTCAAAACTCCCTATCTCTAGGCTTCTCTTATGGAAAGGCGGCCGAAAACAAAGTTTGAGAAAGTATCACAGAGGAACGAGTCCATCAAACTCTCCCTAGAAGAGGGTCCTCTGTGAAGGGATTGGCCAAAAATGAGAAAAAAATGGGGGCCACAAAAAGAAACGAGCTTCCGTCGAAGCTCTCCCTGGAAAAGGGGTTCTTTTGTGTAAAGTTGGTTGTTGTTTTGCAAACTATTCGCGAAGAAAATGAGTCCCTTCAAACTCTCCCTGGAAGAGGGTTCTTGCGAACGAAAGATGGTTGCATGCGAAAGGAACGAGCTCCCTCGAACTCTCCCTGAAGAGGGTCCTTCGCAAGAGAAAAAGATTGATTTTTGACAAAATGATAACCCGAAGGTTGAATTTGAGAATTTAGAGCTTGAATTGTTGATGATTGGTTAGTACAAAGACTGAACCTGGAGGGCTAACTGATCAGTCAGCCCGACACTAGCACGAGCACTAGATGCACCAGCACTGGATTTGAAGATGTACCTGTACGAGCACTGGGTTTTGAAAAACACACCAGTACGAGCACTGGATTTCGAAAATGCACATTAGTACGAGCACTGGGTTTTCAAAAGGGCACACCAGTACGAGCACTGGGTTTCGAAATTGCACACCAGCACGAGCGTTGGGTTTTTGAAAGTGCATACCAGCACGAGCACTAGGTTTTCGAAAGTGCACACCAGCACAAGCACTGGGTTTTTCAAAAATGCACACCAGCACAAATACTAGGTTTTCGAAAATGCACACCAGTACAAGCACTAGGTTTCCAAAATGCACACCAGTACGAGCACTGGGCTTTCGAAAGTGCACACCAGTATGAGCACTGGGTTTTCGAAAGTGCATACCAGTACAAGCACTGGGTTTTTGAAAATGCACACCAGTACGAGCACTGGGTTTCGAAAATACACAGTAGTATGAGCACTGGGTTTTCGAAAGTGCACACCAGTACGAGCACTGGGTTTCGAAAATGCACACCAGTACGAGAACTGGGCTTTCAAAATTACATACCAGTACGAGCACTGGGTTTTAAAAAACACACCAGTACGAGCACTGGTTTTCAAAATTGCACACCAGTACGAGCACTGGGTTTTCGAAAGTGTATACCAGTACGAGCACTGGATTTTCGAAATTGCATACCAGTACGAGCACTGGGTTTCAAAGATGCACTAGTACGAGCACTGGTTTTTCAAAATGCACCAGTACGAGCACTGGTTTTTCAATAGAGAATTTAAGAAAAAGACCGACATTCGAAAATATTTGAGAATTAAGCGAGAATGATTGTCGGTGTTTCAGGATTATCCCTTATCTTGAAGGGGAAGTTCAGGTTTGTCCCTTAACCTGAAAGGGAAGTTGGAGAACTTTGGTCCAATACGAGCATAGGATCAACAAAAGGGAAATTCGAGTCGGAACTCAAAAATCGCGACAATGGAAGAAAAAAAAGGGGAAAACCCGAGTTGGAACCTAGTTTTCCGAAATAAAAGAATGAGTGAAAAATTGAGTTTTGAGAACTCGAATTTTCACAGGGACGATCGGTTCCAACACGAGCGTTGAATCCGATAGGAAGCCCGAGTCGGAACTCGGAATTCCGAAAATAAGAAATATATACAAAAGAGGAAAACCCGAGTCGGAACCTGGTTTTTCAAAATAGAAGAATAAATGAGAAAATCGAGTTTGAAAACTCGAATTCTCGACGTAACAATTGGTCTAATGCAAACATCGGAACCAAAAGGAAGCCCGAGTCGGAACCCGCAACTCCGGAAACAAGAACATATATAAAAAGAAGAAAACCCGAGTCGGAACCCAGTTTTTCAAAACAAAAGAATGAATGAGAAAAATCAAATTTGAGAACTCAAATTCTTGACGTAGCAATTGGTCCAATGCGAACATCAAAACCAAAAAGGAAGCCCGAGTCAGAACCCAAAACTATGAAAACAAGAATATATATATATATATATAAAAAGGAGAAAACCTGAGTCGGAACCCGGTTTTCGAAATAAAAGAATGAATGAGAAAATTGAGTTTGAGAACTCAAATTCTTGACGTAGCAATTGGTCCAATGCGAACATCAGAACCAAAAAGGAAGCCCGAGTCGGAACTCGAAACTCTAAAAACAAGAATATATATATAAAAAGGAGAAAACCTGAGTCGGAACCCGGTTTTCGAAATAAAAGAATGAATGAGAAAATTGAGTTTAAGAATTCGAATTCTCGACGTAGCAATTGGTCCAATGCGAACATCGGAACAAAAAAGGAAGCCAGAGTCGGAACTCGAAACTCTGAAAACAAGAATATATATATATATATATATATATATATATATATATATATATATATATATATATATATATATATATATATATATATATATACAGGAGAAAACCCGAGTCGGAACCCGATTTTCAAAATAAAAAGAATGAATGAGAAAATCGAGTTTGAAAACTCGAATTCTCGACGTAGAAATTGGTCCAATGCAAACATTGGAACCAAAAGGAAGCCCGATTCGGAACCTGAAACTCCGAATATATATATATATATATATATATATATATATATATATATATATAAAGAGAACACCCGAGTCGGAACCCGGATCTTCAAAATAATAATAAAAACAGAAAACCCGAGTTTTGAAAAACTCGAATCTTCAAAGGAACGATCGGTTCCAACATGAGCGTTGAATCTGATATGAAGTTCGAGTCGGAACTTGAAACTTCAAACGACACAAAAAGTGAAAACCCGGGTTGGAACCCGAATCTTCAAAATAATGATAAAAAATGAAATGAAAACAAAAACCTGAGTCGAAACTCAGATAGGAAGGAAATGATTCTTACCCAAGAGTCGGATTTTAGAAGGATTGACAAAATGTATGAATAGATTCCGACAATGAAGAAGATGAGAGATTCATTTTCGATCCTTGACCCAAGATGGCCTAAGATTTGAGTTTTATTTATGATGGTCTTCAGGATTATCCCTGATCCTGAAGAGAATTTGACAAAATCAAAGAAGATTGGTGGAGATTGATAAAGGATAAAGAATTGAGAAAAGAGAAGAATCAATGAAATTGACAATAAGAATTTAAAAAAGATTGGTAGAAATAGGCAAAATTTTGAGAAAAATTAATGACAAAAGATTTCAGGACCATCCCTTATCCTGAAATAGGAAGGACCTCGGTGTGAACACCCCAAATTTTTCAAAATCTTTTAAATATTCCCTTTTTGCCCTTGATATCAATTTTTTTTAGTAATTAAGTCACTTTTTAATCTGAATTCCACTTTATTTCTCAAGTTTTCTGAAATTAAATTCATTTTGTATATCAGACTCAATTTCGGATCCGGGTCCAGATAAAAGATCAAAATCTGGGCTTCGTTGTCCAATCTTTAAATCAAATTCTCAAAATTACCAAAAAAAACTATTTAAAAGGTTCAGACACTTCGTCTGGTATCTGTTTGGATTCATCATGTTATATTCCTCGATTCGAGGATTGAAACTCAAATATTTTCTCAAAACTTGGGTCCAAAACCCATTTTCTGAAGAAATTTCCCCAAAATAACCTTGAAAGCCTTCTTTTGTAAATATTTCCCAAAAATACAAAAAATTAGTTTAAATCCTCGTTTTCTCATAAAATATAAGGTTTTATTCCAAAAATACCAAAAAATGGAAAATGCAAAGGAAAAGAAAAATAAATGTCTAACAAAAATAGGTTTTTAAAAACCTCTTTCTAAAAATATCCTTTTAAGAAAAACTTTTTTAGAAAAACCTGGTAAAAAAGAGTCTTCTTTTTTAAAATTGCGTGGAAAATCTGAAGGACACCGAAAAAAGAAAAAAAACTTTTTTTAGGGGTTTTCTTGCAAGGGGTCGGAGGCCGAACGATTTCCCCCCTTTCTCTCTAGCTTTTTCCTTCGCTCATCACCAAACCCTCCAGAGGCCTCCACAAGCTTCTCCATAGCCACCGCCCATCATCAACGGCTTGTTGTTCCCCATCCTTAGCCCTCTATCATCAACGACATCGTTGATTCTAGAAACCCCCTCTTTTCTATAAAAAGGATGCAAAAGGGGGGGGGGGAGGATCATCAGTGATCGGCATATTCCCCTTCTCTCTGTCTTCATTGTTCGATGAAGCAGCCTTACCATATAGCGTTATTAAGAGGAAGCACATCTTCATCTCCTCAGCTAACAAAAGGTGAGTGCATTTTTGGCTTCGATTTTGCATAAAACGATTATCGTTCCTCTGCTAGTCGACTTTGCTTATATTGTTTCCCCTTTAATCTTTATTCTTTTCTTTTTTTTTGGCTTTCATTTCTTCCATTTTTTTTTATTCGTTAATCTGACTTCGATGCTATGGTGGGTGCTGCCTCAATCGGCCCCTCACAAGAATCATATTAGTCAGTTTGTTTCTACCATCCAATGAAAGCACATAGGGCAACATCAGTCTGTATATAACAACATTGACTTGCCTATTGCGACAGAGCATGAACACCTTTTTTTCTTATTATCACTTAGCATCGTCATTAATGATTTCGCCCGCGCTGTATTCTTCGTTGAATATCATCTACCATCTCCATCCATCGGTTATGCATTTTTTTTTACGATTATGCCTTCATTTTTAGTTTCATCTGAATTTATAAGGTATCGAGCCTGCGTTAACATCATTCCACATGGCATTAATGCCAACGAATGACCTACATTTCTAAAGCTCAAATATGCATTTCGAGGCCTTCTCCTCTTCTGTTTTTCTACAGTGTATTTATCTGAATTTTCTCTGGTACATGAAAAGGTGGGGATATTCGTTCCGATTCCATATCTTTTTTAGTGGTCGGTCATTACATTCACTATAGAAATATCTCATTAGTAGACTCCTGTCAAGCATCTTGGTTAGCTGAATCTATCCAGGTATTTTATATGTTCTATTCACCTCATCATATTGCTTTTATTCGACTCTCCCTATTCGGATCTGCCTTTCATTTTTAATTACCATTTATGCATGACATTTGTACATAAGATGTACTTTACCATTAGCATTCTGTTCGTAATTACATGTCTGAGCATTTCACTTCAATTAGCATATTTTTACACTTTCAGACATCGTAGCTTATAGACAGACATCTAATGCTACTAGTGTTCGACAAGCTTAACTGTTCTTAACTTTGTTGTATCCTACTCTAAGTTCCCATGTATGTAAAGTTTTAGCCTCTACCTTCTAGGAGGAGGGTAAGATGCATGATTTCGTATATACAGTTTTAGATATGGGACAGAAAGAGGTGATTGGAACAGCTAGTGTATGTCCTGAACTGATTTGCTTGGCAATAAGGGAAGTGGAGAAGCTAAACATTTTTTTTCTTTCTCTTATTCTTCTTTCTAATATTGAAGTCGTAAATATCATGTTTAAAGTTTATGATAAAGCTAAAGATCTGCTGGAATTCTTTAAAGATGATTAATGCTGGCAGTTTTGCATCTTTGGGTAATCGTGTTATTGTGACTTCCGAGGCATATTCACACGGATTTTTGCAGATGAGCAGGAATGATCTCTGCTGGTTTCCTCTTATTAAGTAGGATTTCCAGCATCTTCCTTCTGATATATGAATCTGTATAATTTTTTTTTTCTATTGTAAAAGGGGATATGCAAGTTCTCCATGCATGTTATAGTTTGGTCTTAAGCATTACCTCGGTTGACCTTATGAACCTGTGTCTGATGGCCTCCTTATAGCATCTACATCAGTAATCTTACACTGTTACAGGAGTTACATCTGCAGAAGTCAAGGTACAAAAGTTGTTTCTTTCCCTACTACTGGAAGCAATTTACCTATCATGTTGCATTGATTTTCTATATGTTCATTGGCTGTTTTCCCCTTCCCAAGCATTCACCATATATGTCATTTACTGTACATAGCTTCACCGACCACCTGTATCACTTCTATCGATCTCACTCGGTCCATCATAAAAAATTTTCTTTTCTTTTTTTTTTATATTCACCTATACCTGCACATTCACGAGTATATTTCACTATGCCCAGCATATAGGTCACTCATCTTCATCATGGCCTATTGATCTGTCCATTCTACTTTTTGCCTTCATCGCTCATTAAACCACTGATTTTTTTATTTAAATTGATAAAAAAAAAATTATTAATGCAACCCAAGGTTTCTTGTTACTGCAGGAAAGTGCTGCAAGAGTTGGTGAGTTCAATATCGCCTAAAGAAAAGTGCTGCAAGAGTTGGTGAGTTCAGTATCACCTAAAGGTACACTGCTGAAATCCTGTAAAATTCCATCGTTAGATTGTAGCTAAGAAACTTTTGTTGTTGCTGAGTCTCATGCCTTATACCACAGTCTTATGCGTTAAGGAACTCCATTTTTTTTATGTGTGTTTAGCCATTTAGATCAGCATATCTTGTGTTTGACATGTTTGGATTGCTATCATGACATAATCTGCATCACCTGTGTCCACTGTCTGCATCATACCTTCATAGCATCCCTTGCAGATTTTTTTTTCATCAGTGTGCCAACCATGGCTTTGATTCCTAGCAGCATGGAAATTGCGGCCAATTCCGCCAAGAGAGAAAAACCTCTATCAGATAGGCACATCCAAAGTTGACGGTGCTCACCGTGGGGATGGATCATAGTTCTGGATACATGGATGAATGTTCAAGTTTTGGAGTTTGTTAGTAACTCCTGAAAAGGGCAGGCTTAGGTTCCATTCTCTATGTATTTTCTTTACATTCTGACTCACTGCATTGGTTCATAAAGTTGACTTGCCTAAAAATCAAGTTTTGTGTTCTATCAAGTTGAAGTGAGATGGTTTTTCTCACTGAATGAAAATCGGATTATAGTTCTTACCCCCTGTTTATCATCACCTATTGCATCCCTTCGTCATGACCCTGTCAGTCCTGTGCCCTGCACCATGCCTCATCACTACACTTGCTGCAATAGACTCAAAAACCCTGTCACCATCCACCCCTCCCAGCACTATCCATCCCCATGAAGACCGCCAGTTGAAGCTCACCTATAGCTATAGGCTTGTGTGGAGCAAATGATTCTTGGTTCCTAACAGGGTGAATGTAATAAAGATTTATCACAGCATTGTATGTCTAAAACTCTAGCAAGCTTGTCCGTCATAGATGAACTTGAAGTGGTGCATCTTCATGAGTACGACTGCAAAATTTTGTTCAGTTAGGATGGGATGATCAGTTTCATTTCCAGCCTTCTAGGAAATACTGTAATTAATATTGTGAATCTGTGATTGTGCAGGGTATCTTATTTTCCATGCTAAGGTTGAATTCAGCTATTTCTTAGGATATTAGACCATCATACTTGTTTCTTCCTAGAATTAGTTGCTTTTAATTGATACTTTTGTTTTTTGGTGCTGCATTATCAATAAGTTCTACATCATACTGGTTAATTTAGGTGCCTAGCTCATCAACTTTCCGTGATACCCATCGGAGTGATATTGCTTTTGTTTGTTACTCTTTATCGTATTTGTAGGCATTGTCTTAATTATTAATCTTAAAGCAATTAGTTTTCTGCTTCCAGCAGTGGCCATTATTTTGAGTTATTGGACATACTTTGTGCAGTTACCCATACCATGTCTATCCCTGCATTACCCTATACGATAGGCTTGGTGTTAATTTCCTTCTCCTCTTCATGTAAATGGTCTTCTATATATATATTTTGATGCAATACCTTCCATTATCCTCCATGCTTTGATACTAACCAAGTGTTTTTGCAGGGAACATATTATTACTTAAGTTGTAAATATAAATGTAATAAGCTAGATCATAATAAGAAGATTACATTCCCAGCTCTTAGGTAAAATGAATGAGCATTATAAATATCATAAATTGCTTATTTTCATGCTTTTTATCTTCATTTTCCAAAATCTCACAATGGTAAAACAAGAATGGCATGTGCACCATTTCGTAAGAGGTAATTAATCCTAAGTTGAAGATTTACATCAATGGCCATAGTCAGGATGTAAACAAAACTTAGTATTTTTATCTTTTATAAAATAACACTAGATCCACACTGGATCATTTTCAAAATTTATCATGTTTTCTTTAAAAAATTTCCTCTTTTATCAGAGTTTAATTTAAAATTAAGTCAATATATATACCAATGGCCATAGTCAGGGTATATTGAGAGTTAATTTCATTTTAAACTCTAAAAAAAGCACCAAATATGTATTTTATTATTCACTTGAATTTAAATGTGGTTATTATATAATACGTTCAACGACCATAGTCAGGAATGTATTATATCCTCAATCTTATTTTTAATTCATTTAAAGAATGGAATAGCTTTTCAAAATCCAATTTCAAGATTCTTTAAATACATTCATCATTTAAGATAGAACAACATCATATTTTAATTTTTTTTTTTCATAAATCCAAGTGATTTCCTTCAGATATCTTCTTCACTTCTCAAATCAATTTTCAACTCTTGTAAATTCAAAATATCATTTTCAGATTCTAACTTTAAATTCGAAGTCCAATTTGACTTTGAAATTCATTTGTATATCCAAAAATTCAAATTCTAATTCAAATCAAATTTCAAAGATCAAATTAACTTTGAAACCTCCAATTCATCTTCTCATTCCAAGTTCAGAATCAAGTTTATTTTCTTATCCTCAAAATCCAAGTTTTGAGATTGATTCTGAATCTCAAGATTGAAGTCTTTTTCTAAGTTTTAAATTCAATCTGTGTTTTTAAAGACCCAAATCCATCTTCAAAGTCCCATTTGGACTTTCAAAGTTCAAAATCCAAAGTTAGAACTCAATCTCACCTTGGATTACAGGTCTCAGATTCAAATCCATTTTTAGGATCCAGAACCCAGTTCTACTTTTGATCTCAGACTTCAGATCCAATTCCATTTTAGGATCCAGAATCCAATTCCACTTTGGATCTCAGACTTCAGATCCAAATCCATTTAGGATCCAGAACACAGTTCCACTTTGGATCTCAGACTTCAGATCCAACTCTATTTTAGGATCCAAAATCCAATTCCACTTTGGATCTCAGACTTCAGATCCAAATCCATTTAGGATCTAGAACTTAGTTCCACTTTGGATCTCAGACTTCAGATCCAAATCCATTTAAGATCCAGAATCAAGCTCCACTTTGGATCTCAGACTTCAGATCCAAAATCCATCTAAAGGGTCCAGAATCCAACTCTATTTTGGATCTCAGATTTCAGATCCTAAATCCATTTTTAGATCCAATTCCATTCCCAATTCTAGATTTCAAATCCAATTCCATTTTCAGATCTCATCTGAACTTCTTAAATCCATTTCTATTTTTAAATACTATTTAGTTTTCTCAAATCCATCTTGATTTCAAACTTTAAATTTCGAATTCAATATCACTTCAAATTTCATCTTCTTCTCCTAAATCCATGTTTAAAATTCAAATTCAAAGTCCATTTCTGACTTTGAAGCTTCATTTCCTTTTCACTCATCTTCCAATCATTCTTTCTAAATTCAAAGATTTATTTTCCCAACTCAGACTATTTCAAAAGACTTAGAACTTCTCTGATCTATTTCAAGTTCTAAATTTAATCATTTCTTAACTCTAGAATACTTGGAAATTTTCAAAACATCTTTTCAAAAGAGCATACATCCTTGCATTGCACAAGCATGATTCTTTGTGCATATTTTAGACTTAGAAGAAATTCTTAGATAATATTTAGGCAAAGCAAAAGGCATAAATTCGATCCTTGGTTCGATTACCCTTGGTAAAGGGGCTAGGAACAGTCGAACCTCGTACCGACGAGCGAGCCCTGTCTCTCCATTTTCCCGCAAATTTTCAAAACGGAGGCGAGTTAAATTTTTAAATATTTTCAAATTAAGGTCAAGTGAGACCCCACAAAAGAGTTTCTCTTCTTCTCTTCTTTCTTTTCTCTTATCTCTTTTCTTTTCTTTCTTTTATTCTTCTCCCTTTAAAAAGAAGGAAAATAGAAGTTAGAAAAGGAAAAGAGAAGGAAGAGAGAGAAACCACAAGAGAGGAAAAGTTTTGCGATGATCACACTCGCGGGACGAGGTTCAGGTTTATCCCTTAACCTGAAAAAAAAAGAATAAAATTTATAAAAATGGAGAAGAATTTAAAAAAAATTATTGAAAAATTATTTTGGAAAAGAATTCTCACGGGTAGCATCGGTGCTCCTATGAGGGGTATCAGGATTATCTCTTGTCCTGAATGGGAACACCTCGGAGAACGAGGGTCAGGCTTTTCCCTTAACCTGAGCGGGTAAAAGAATGCCTCGAAGGCTGAGGTTCTAGTTTATCCCTTAACCTGAAATGGGAAAATAAAGAATACCTTGTGGGAAAGAGGCATCAGGTTTATCCCTTAACCTGAAAGGGTAAAATAAAAATTTAAATTGATGAAAAATTGATAAAACTTGACAAAACTGATAAAATGGATAATAAATTGATGAAAATTTGATTTAAATTGAAAATGAAATGAAGTAAATGTAATTAATAAAAATAACAAGATTAACTAAAAATTGACGAGGTTTTAAAAAAAAAACGAGTTTTTGTCTGATCCTGTCTGCATATGATGAAGGAAAACAAGTATAGATCAAAATAAAATGCCCCAGTATCATGGAGAAGAATGTGAGAATTTGATAAAAGATTACTGCTTTATTGTAAAAGGTGTTTTGAAGAGTACAAAAGGCTAGGATGAACAATTCAAGTGTAAAATCTCTTCAAATGTAGAGCGTTGATAGGATCTGGCAGTTCCACCCCGTCTGCGTTGATCAGACGATAGGAATTGTGAGGCAGCGCTTCCTTAACCACATAAGGTCCCTCCCAGTTGGGTGACCACTTGTCCCGTGGTCGATGCTTGAGATGAGTTGTCGATCTGAGCACCAGATCATTAACTCGAAATCTTCTCTCAATAATGGACTTGGCGTAGTGCCGAGCTATCCTCTGACGATAGGCTTGAGTGTGCCTTGCTGCTTTGAGTCTTTTCTCATCCAACAGATCAAGTTGTACCAATCTCTACTGCTGATATTGATCAAGCGGGAGTTCTATGAGCGACACAAACTTGAATACGGGCTTCTGAACGTGGAGAGGTAATACCACCTCGGTCCCATAAACAAGCTTTGAAGGAGTATCGTTGGTTGGGGTTCGAATGGTGGTTCGGTATAACCAGAGTGCATCGTGCATCTTCTCATGCCAATCACGGTCTATCTCCATAGTTCTTTCTAGAATGTAGATTAAAATTTTATTGGTGGCCTCTCCTGACCATTCCCTTGGGGATAATAAGGAGTTGAAAAATGGTGATGAATCCTGAACTTCGAGCAGAAGGTCTTCATCCTCTCATTCTTGAAGTGACTATCGTTGTCTGACACAATATCATGTGGGACGCCGAAGCGACAAAGAAGATTCTTATAAATGAAAGAAACCACATGTCGGACTTCTACCGTTGGCAGAGTTACAACCTCGACCCATTTGTTGAAGTATTCTGTAGCTGCAAGAAAGTATTTGTGGCTATTAGAAGCAGAAGGAGTGATCAGACCTACCACGTTGAAGGCTCACATCGAAAAAGGCCAGGGAGAAACCACAGATTGCAAGTATGCGGTTGGCGCATGAATGGAAGGTGCGTGCATTCGACATTTTACGCACTTTTTCACAAATCGATGGCAATCCTGTGTGATCATCGCAAAATTTTTCCTCTCTTGTGGTTTCTCTCTCTTCCTTCTCTTTTCCTTTTCTAACCTCTATTTTCCTTCTTTTTGAAGGGAGAAAAATAAAAGACAGAAAAAGAAGAGAGAAGAGAAAAGAAAGAAAAGAAGAGAGAGAGGAACTCTTTTGCGGGGTCTCACTTGACCTTGATTTGAAAATATTTAGAAAACTACTCACCTCCGTTTTGAAATATTTGCGAGAAAAATGGAGAGACGGGATTCGCTCATTGGTACGAGGTTCGACCGTTCCTGGCGCCTTTACCAGGGGTAATCGAACAAAGGATCGAATCTATGCCTTTTGCTTTGCTTAAATATTATCTAAGAATTTATCCTAAATCTAAATGCATAAAGAATCATGCTTGTGCAATGCAAAGATGTATGCTCTTTTCAGAAAAATGGTTTTGGAAATCTCCAAGTGTCCTGAGATGGACTTGATAATGGAGTGAAGAAATGGTTTTTGAATGGTAGAATCTAATCTTAGAACTCGAGATAGATTAGGAAGGATATTTTGACGTTCTAAGTCTTTAAAATGATCAGAGTCGGGAAAATAAATCTTTGAATTTTGGAAAGAATGATTTAAAAAGGAGAAAAGGAAGAAAATTTCAAAGTCGAAAGATGGACTTTGAACTTAGATTTAGGAGAAGAGGTAAAATTTGAAATGGAATTGAATTTAAGATTTGAAACCAGGATGGATTTGAGAAATCCAATTGGTATTTAAAAATAGAAATGGATTTAGGAAGTTTAGAGGAGATCTGAAAACAGAATTGGATTTGAAATCTAGAATTTGGGAATGGAATTGGATCCTGGATCCTGAATAGAATTGGATCGAAAATCTAGAATCCAAGATGGGATTAGATTCTGAATCCTAAAATGGATTTTGGATCTTAAAATGGGTTTAGGATCTGAAATCTGAGATCCAAGATAGAGTTGGACTCTGGATCATGAGATGGATTTTGGATCTGAAGTCTGAGATCCAAAAGTAGAACTGGGTTCTGGATTCTAAAAATGGATTTGGATCTTGAAGTTTGAGATCCAATGTAGAATTGAATTCCGGATCCTAAAATGGAGTGGATCTGAAGTCTGAGATCCAAAGTAAAATTGGGTTCTGGATCCTAAAATGGAATTGGATCTGAGGTCTGAGATCCAAAATAGAGCTGGACTCTGGACCCTAAGATAGATTTTGGATCTTAAGTCTGAGATCAAAAAAGTGGAGATTGTACTTGGAAATCTGGATCCAAGTTGGGATTAAGATCTAACTTTGGATTTGGAATTTCAAAATTGATTTGAGAATTGAATTTTGAATATACAAATGAATTTCAAAGTCAAATTGGACTTTGAATTTGAAGCTTGAATCTGGAATTTAGAAGATGAATCAAGAATTTTCAAAGTTAAATTGAACTTTGAGTTTGATTGGGGTTTTGAATATAAAATGAATTTGAAATTTCAAAGTCGAATTGGAATTTGAAATCGGATTTTGAAAATGAGATAGAGTTGATGAATTTGAAATAGAAATTGAAGAAAGATATTCAAGATTACTTGGATTTCGGAAAAGAATTTTGAAAATATGATGTAGTTCTATCCTAAATGATGAATGAATTTAAAGAATCTTGAAATTGGATTTTGAAAAACTATTCCATTCTTTAAATGAATTAAAAATGAGATTGAAGATATAATACATCCCTGACTATGGTCATTGAATGTATTATATAATAACCACATTTAAATTAGTGAAGAATAAAATACATTTTGGTGCTTTTATAGAGTTTAAAATGAAATTAACTCTCAATATACCCTGACTATGGCCATTGGTATATATATTGAATTAATTTTAAATTAAACTCTGATAAAAAAAGAAAATATTTGAAGAAAATATGATGAATTTTGAAAAAGGAACCAGTGTGGATACATTGTTATTTTATAAAAGATAAAAATACTAAGTCTTGTTTACATCCTGACTATGGCCATTGATGTAAATCATCAACTTAGGATTGATTTACCTCTTACAAAATGATGCACGTGCCATTCGTGCTTCACCAATTGTGAGATTTTGGAAAATAAGAATAAAAAGCATGAAAATAAGCAATTAATCATATTTACAATGCTCATTCATTCTATCTAAAAGCTGAAATTTAAATTTCTCATTTATACCTAATTTGTTACAACTTTGAATTGCAAATATCAAAAATTTCTAGTCTAAGAGAGAAATTCAAGCTTTTTATATCTTCCTGCAAAAGAGAGTTAGCACAGGATATTGAATATTTAATAGACGGATGTTGTATTAAGAATTGATATATATCTATGTAGGCAATGTACATATATGAAAAATACACATATATATATATGCATATATATAGGTATATATATATATATATATATATATATATATATATATATATATATATATATATATATATATATATATATATATATATATATATATATATATATATATATATATGCTCACATTCAATATGTGTGATGTAAATGAATGACATTCGCTATGCTGAATGTGAAGGGACTGTGTAGGTGCAGTTTGCAGGAGGAAGGTGACAGTGAATGGGTGATGTGGTGTCAAGGTGAAATAATGAAGTGACTGTATCAAATGTCATGACAATGGTAATGTGCTGCAGCAGGAATTAGTGGATATTGCAGGAAACCTAGAGATGTTGGTGAGGTAAATGTTGGTGTGCATGCAGTGAAAAATGTTGAAATGAAATGGAATACAATGGCATATGTTGTGGTAGGCTACAGGATGAATGGTGCTATTAACATAAAATGTGTATCGATGATGATACTATAACTTACAGGTGATACTGTGGATGTTGCAAAGGATATAATGAGGGCTGCTATACTGTTATGAATACCAGGAGGGTGGGACACAACAGTGCATTGGCACTGCTGTGAATATATGCAAACGCTACAGCAGTGTCAAGCACGACTGTAGGTGTATGGATAGCCAAATGATAGATGGTAAAGGTATGGAGTGATGAAATGTTGGTTGTGAATAGGAAGAGGATGACATTCATGCTGCTGCAAGTACAGTGGTGATACTGTAAAGAATGTAAATGAGATGCTGGGAAATAGGGATAGATGGCAAGTATTCAGGGAAGGGTTGAAGCTGGAGGCATAGAGTTTTTGTTTGACTGGAAAATGGAAGACCACTAGCCATAACCTCTGCAGGCAACATAGAAATATCTGCACTTTCGCAGCTTCTTGTATCAGTGACAGATATAGAACCGGTACCCAGGCCATTCCCCCACTGCCTTATTGCTGATGATAACAGCAACAATAATTGCTGGAGCAACATCCTCCAGCTGATCACAAGGCTTTTCAAAACACTTTATCTTATCAAATGAGATAATGTAATCCTTCTATACTGCAGTCACTTTCTGCTCATATTCTAATTGAGGTGGATCATTTCCATAACTGAGCTATCGTAGTCAACTGGAGGAGGAACCAGAGCATCAAAACTCGTAAGTTGGGTGTGTGTTGTAGTGTGCTCTTCCAAAGCTGACAAACCACATCCCTCATTGTCATTTTTAGGAGAGTCCTGGGATGACTCCTTTTGATGTTTTCTACCAATGCCACAACCATACAACCTTCATCCTCAGCTTCCGATCCAACCCAGTTTTTTTTTTTTAAGCTTATCACCTTGTAACATACTGCCATTCATTCTATCCTCCTTAAGCAAATCAGCTCCAACGTTAGAACCCAAAGAGAACATTTTATTGGGGCCTCTTTTAGCCATATCTGCCTTTGAACCAGTGACAAACAAAGCAATATCGATTTTGGAATCATTGTCCAACAACAAAATTTTTCCAAAACATCAACCTGGTGCAATTGGTCATGCTAATGTTCTGTTCCATTTGTGGCATCAGCACGATCATCTAAAACTAAAGACACATGTATCTTATTGTGATTATAGGGAATGTAAACAAATGAAAATTACTATAATGTAGGTATGATGATAAAGGGGATATAGGTGTTACTGTGACGTGCTGTGAAGTACAAGTGATTGATACATATGGGAGTGTAGGGGTATGGGAGCGCAGCTAATGTGTAGGTGCAGCAGATACTCTGGAGCATCAACGCAGGAAACAATGGGAGAGTGTACGGGAGATAACATGGTGTTGAATATTAAATCACAGAGGACATTCTTGAAATACTTACAGGATGGAAGAAAATGTGATAGGCTCAGATGAAAATTAATAAAAAAAAAATGAAAAATGTGTTACAGAATGTGAATCAACCTAAAACATAATTTACATGGTATGATATAAAATTCTAAAATGTAAATGATGTGTGATGCTTAAAAGAAGTTAGATGTGATAAGGGGGGGGGGGAATAGTGTCACAGTGATTGTTTACTAATCAACATCATTCTGCTAAAAAAAAAAAACAAATCATACTCTCGATATGGCTTGTATATCTAGTATATTTTGAGAAGGTAAAGCAAATAAAATGCAGAATCATGCACCAAAGACCATTATCTGACTTTGATGCCTTACAACCTCGAGTATAGACATAACCAAAACCCAACTATTTGGCAGTAAATTGAATGCTCTGCTAGACAAATCAAAGTAATTGAATCATATAGGTAATTTGCTTTCCAAATTAAAAACAACAAAAATTTTTGAAGGTGTCTTCTAAAGGGGAAAGAAAAGAAACATGATAGACCAAAAAATATATTACCAAGTCAGAACAACAACAAAAAAAAAACTTTATTTACAGAGATAAAAGAGAAATGACCTCCACATCTTATTTCAAGTAAATTTCAAACGTCATTCGATTTCAATGAACAACCATGACATGTACTGCTGTTAGAGAGAATGCAATGCCAGAACTGATGTGAGCCAAGCAATCACACGTTAATCAGAAATCAAGATGAAAGAAAAACTAAAATAAATGATGTACAGGTAGAAATGTGACTCTGACCTTGATCAGTAATGACCTATGTGCAGCCTCTTTACTTATTATTACACCAGTCGTCAATTCTGAGGGGCTTTGGAACCATGATCTGAAAGTATTTCTTACCCATCACCTCTTTGATAACGAGGATGGAAGCAGCATTGAAAATCTTGATCGGTGTCTGATTTCTTTTGGACCCCCTCCCCCTGTCATTAACACACTTCAGAAGAAAGAATTTATATGATAACAAGGTATCTATGGCTGGAAAACGCGTCCTGATTCATTCAGAATATGATATTCTCATGGATAGAACCTGGTGACTCATAAACAAAGGTGATTTCTGATTTTCAATGTATGAACAGAGTCTTATCTGAGCTCGAGTCTTACTTACCTTTATTGCCATGTCTGATTATGAATCGACACCACAAAGCAGAAATAGAATGATTAGATAAGTCCAATTTCGAACATTGTTTCAGAATTCAGAGAAACAATCGTCTGGGCTCACCCTATCGGCAAACGAAGTCATTTGCTGGGGTTCAACTTGTGCAAAACAGGGATTAGCAGGTTATAATTAATCCAGACTCCCAATTGATCATTCTCAGATAGCTAACTAAATAGATTCACGACTAGATTTCTTCTGAAGAAACCTCTTGAAGAAAGAGACACCTATCGTTGATAAGATTTTAATGCGATAAAGCATCTCAAAGACCAACAAAAATATGTTTCTACCTGTCAGTTTTGGGTAGTATTTAACCATCAGAAGTCCATTGGAGGTTGCAGGAACCTTAATGGCAAAATGAACAATCAAAAATGGTCCCAAGGGGGCGGGTAGTCCAGCGTTTCAAGACAGATCTAACGATCAAATTATCCAACCAGAATTTGCTAGAAACCCAATTACAGTCAATTGATATCCCAAGGAATCAATCGGATCAAACTTTAACAATGTTCTGATAGATCGGAATTGATACAGAGATATAATCAATATCAAAAGATGCCCCCCAAAAAAAAAGGAAAAGAAAGAAAAATAGGAAATCACAGCATAAAAGAAAGGTAGTGGCCAGCAAAAATGGGAACTCAAATTGCTAGAACAGAGACAATACCTTGAATCAGAAGATTAGAACTCTCAGGAAATTGAAATGAAAGCAAAGGTCGAGAATTAACATAAGAATAGGATGGGATATGAAACGCACATTTGCCAACATAAGCAAAAACTGAATGAAATTGTAGGTCAACTAAACAAGTAAATCATAGAAAAAAAAATTTGTCGGAACATGACTGTTCCTCTTGCTATAGCACAAGGATGGGTTGGTGTTGCACAAACAACTCCACGCCGTCCCTGGTGCGTAACTGGGACCAAAACGAAAACAAAAGAGGTTAAATAGAGAGCTTTAAAGAAAATAAAAGAGGATGTGAGACTTACCGAAGTGTTGCAAGGACTCTGGATGAAGGAGATATGTGGAGGAAAAATTAGGGAAATCTGGAGGAAGGCTGAATTTCTACTGCGGGACTTTGGAGGAGAAGCAGGCTACTCGATGGTGCTTCCTCTAAACTGTTGAAGGTTACTGGTAACTTTCGCTTTTTGGCTATTTAAAAGGAGAGGCTCCGAGAAGCAAGAAAACAGAAAGCGAAAGATTGATCCCCGCCGTTGGTGCTGCAACTCATTGATGTTGCCGCTTTCTTGTTGCTGGAGGGGAATCCCTCTACTGCCGAAGAAATGGAGAAGGAAAATCGTCGAGAAGGAGAGAATCCGTGGGGTGAAAGTGGTCGATGCGTGAAGAAAAGAAGGGTGCGGGGGTGAGAGGCGATGGATTTGGGATTTCTCATCGTGCCCCTCTTAAGGAGGGGGGCGAAGGTTCAGGAAGGGGAATAAGTTGTTGAAGATGGATGAAGGAGAGAAGGAAAGGTCGTTGCTGATGGACGATGATGGGGAAAGAGGAGATGTGCAGGGAGTAGTGGAGGAGTTTGTGATCATCGCAAAATTTTTCCTCTCTTGTGGTTTCTCTCTCTTCCTTCTCTTTTCCTTTTCTAACCGCTATTTTCCTCCTTTTTGAAGGGAGAAGAATAAAAGAAGGAAAAGAAAAAGAGAGGAGAAAAGAAAGAAAGAGAGAAGAAGAACTATTTTGCGCGGTCTCACTTGACCTTAATTTGAAAACATTTAGAAATTTAACTTGCCTCCGTTTTTGAAAATATTGCAGGAAAATGGAGAGATGGGATTCGCTCGTCGGTACGAGGTTCGACCGTTCCTGGCGCCTTTACCAGGGGTAATCGAACCAAGGATCGAATCTATGCCTTTTGCTTTGCCTAAATATAACCTAAGAATTTTATTCTAACTCTAAATGCACAAAGAATCATGCTTGTGCAATGCAAGGATGTATGCTCTTTTGAAAAATTGATTTAGAAATTTCCAAGTATTCTGAGGTGAACTTGGTAAAGGAATGAAGAAATGATTGAATTCAATTTAGAGCTTGAGATAGATCAGAGAAGTTCTAAGCTTTTTGAAGTAAATCAGGATTTGGAAGAATAAATGAGAAAGAATGACTTGAAGCTTTGAAATGAAAGGAAATGAAGTTTCAAAGTCAAAATCGACTTTGAATTTGGATTTGAATTTAGAAAAGGAAATGAATATTTGAGATGAAATTGAATTTTGGATTTTTAAGTTTGGAATGGATCTGAGATAATCAAATGGTATTTAAGAATAGAAATGGATTTAGGGAATTCAGATGAGATCTGAAAATGGAATTGGATTTGAAATCTAGAATTTGGGAATGAAATTGGATATTAAAATGGATTTAAAATTTGAAATCTGAGATCCGATGTAAATTTGGGTTCTGGATCCTAAGATGGATTTGGATCTGAAGTCTGAGATCCAATGTAGAGTTGGACTTTGGATCCTAACATGGATTGGGATCTTGAAGTCTGAGATCCAATATAGAGTTGGACTCTGGATCCTAAGATGGATTTGGATCTGAAATCTAAGATCCAAAGTGAAATTGAAGCCTGGATCCTAAAGAGGAACTGAATTTGAAGTTTGAGATCCAAAAGTGGAATTGGACTTTGGATCCTAAAGGGGAATTGGATCTGAAATCTAAGATCCAAAGTGAAACTGAAGTCTGGATCCTAAAGAGGAATTGGATCTGAAGTCTGAGATCCAAAAGTGGAATTGGACTTTGGATCCTAAAGAGGAATTGGATCTGAAGTCTGAGATCCAATATGAGTGAAATTGGACTTTGGATCCTAAAGAGGAATTGGATCTGAAGTCTGAGATCCAATATGAGTGTTGAATCTTGGATCCTAAGATGGATTGGATCTGAAGTCTGAGATCCAATATGAGTGTTGAATCCTGGATCCTATAGAGGAATTGGATCTGAGGTCTGAGATCCAATATGAGTGTTGAATCTTGGATCCTAAGATTGATTTGGAGTTAAATTCAGGAGATGAATCAATAACTTCCAAGTTTAATTTGAACTTGAAAAATGAATTTTAGAAATTGAATCTTGAATATACAGATGAATTTCAAAGTTGAATTGGATTTTAAATTTAAGATAGAATTTGGAATTTGGAATACAAGATGATTCTGAAGTTTCAAAGTCAAATGGGACTTTGAAATTGAATTCTTGAATCCCTTCGAGAAATAGAATTGAATTTTGAATTTATAAATAGGATTTGATCTGAGAAAGGAAAGGATTACTTGGATTTTATGAAAAAGAATTTAGAAATATGATGCAAATCTATCTAAATGATGAATGAATTTAAATTTTTGATTTTGAATTTTTTTTAAAAGCTATTCCATTCTTTAAATGAATTAAAATAAGATTGAAGATATAATACATCCTTGACTATGGTCATTGAATGTATTATATAATAATCTATATTTAAATTCAGGTGAAGAATGAAACACATTTGGTGCTTTTATAGAATTTAAAATGAAATTAACTCTCGATATACCCTGACTATGGCCATTGGTATATATTTTGAGTTAATTTTAAGTTAAATTCTGATAAAAGAAGAAAATATTTGAGGAAATATGATGAATTTTGAAAACGGATCCAGTGTGGATCCAGTGTTATTTCGTAAAAAATAAAAATATTAAGTTTTGTCCATACCCTGACTATGGCCATTGATATGGATCATCAACTTAGGATTAATTACCTCTTACGAAATGGTGCACGTGCCATTCGTGTTTCACCATTCGTGAGAAATTTTGAGAAATAAAGGAAAAGATGCGTGGAAACAAGTAATTCATGGTATTTTACAATGCTCATTCATTCTAATCTAAGACTGGAAACGTAAATTCTCATTTAAGTCTAGCTATTACAATCTTGAATTCTCACAAAATTCTAGACTAATGATATTTCTACCTGATTTCTGCAAAATTTTAAGTTAACACAAGTAAGATATAAAACATAGAAAAATATGAAGAATATGTTACACTGTGATAGGCTAAATCATATGAATATGTCAGAAAATAGAGTAAAGGAAATAAAGCTACTGTAATAAGTGAGATGCTAATCATGATATTCAAATGTACAGGAGATATGCTGTTTGGTATGCCATTGTAGATATAGCAGTGAGCATGGGGAATATGATACATGGTGACACGTAGGTCTAAAAAAATTTACCATGATTTCCTAGCCGTTGATCCTTGAGATCACACAGGAATGTAGCAATGTGTTGAGCTTATTATGATCATAGTGGTAAAATGCAAAAATCTCTTAATCTTTATGCCCATCTCTAAGACATTTGAGAGTGTTCCATGAAAAGGGCCAATTTGTAATGTGACAGCCCAAATATCTAACAATCAGTTACTGTTTTACAGGATAGACTACACGTTTAACATTCCTTGAGCTTTCAGATTCAAATACTTGAGAGCTCAACTGGGAACCCAGGGAGCTACAATAGTCATTAATATGTTGGCAGGTCCTGTAAAGGCAGGAAGAAGAGACCACAATGTTCCTTTGCAAAAAGAAGTCCAGTTCTGTTGTACTTTGGAGTGCTGTTAGTGGGAACAAAAGGATGTTGTTGAGACATTCACAACAAGTGGTATGGGGTGATTATGATACATGCCATATGCTTAGATATGCCCTTATTCAATCATTAATGCCCATGCTATATCTGATAACTTTTGATCTCCACAAAGTTGACAACACTGATATTTACTAGTATTGAGCCGTCAACACCTATCAACCTACAGTCCATTTGGCAAGGATTGACATATCTACTGTTTAACACCTTCTAGAATTCAATTTTACCGTTGACTCACTAAAATGATCCTACAAACTTATTGGCTACCTAAACAAGCAATATGCACCATTTAATCTAATATCCATCAAGCCAATTAATGACAGTTATTTTAAAATATGGCACTTGGTCCAAGCTGAGTTTAAGCATTAAATTGATCTGTCAGTATGATTATCAGCAGGAATAGTGTTTAACATTTATGTATAGAAATCTTAATGAAATAGCAGATTAAAATAACATGGTATGACTTAGGTATGGGGCTCAGGAGTGACCGATTATCATGATCCCGAACACAGATGTAGAAACATGACTACTCAACATACCTTACTGGTAGGTGGTGACACTGATGATCAGGTAGCTGGGCAGTGTGTAGATGGGCGGAGGCTGGTAAGATTATACCCCTGAATTCTTCTTTGATTAGCTTCTGACAGTAACGTATCTCTCCGACTTGCCTAAAACTCCTTGCCCACCGAAGTTTGGTGATTCTACCGATACTTGACTGATCCCATCAACTCTGCAGACACCCGAAATGGGGGGGGGGAAACGATGCGTGCAGCGGGCGGCTGCGATGGCCTCGAGAAGAAAGGAAACTTTTCCTCTCTTCGTACTGTGTAGACTCCGGAATAGGAAATCGATCGGATCAAACCTCTTCCCCCCAGACTGCTTGAAGCTTTGGCACTTTACCGAGGGAGTCCAGCTGAAAGGAGATGGACGATTGTTTACCAAGAAAATGGAGAAGAAAGAAAAACGAATGATACTGAAAGAGAAATGGTTATCTGGCCAGTGGATCCCCCTTTTCGCTTCTTGTTGGCCTTCCTTTATAGAGGAAAGGAGAAACTTCGAGAGGGAAGGATTCTGTTGCCGATCGATGGTTCGTGTGAGAGGCCAGTCATCGGAGGGTGGATGAGCTCGGGCGATGGAAGCGTGCGAGTTCGTTGGTGATGAACAAAGGAGGAGGAGCTCGGGCGATTGGAGGGTTTGTGGCGGGTTTTTTTGTGGGAGAGGCGAGAGGTGCCGCCTCCGTCCCCCCCCCCCCCCGTTTTTTTTTTTTTTTGCCAAGGGTTTCCTTGAAAACCCTAAAAGAAAATTTCCGCCAAAGGGCCCCTTAGTTTCAAGATTTTAAATAAAGCGGGGGGTCCTTACCCGATTTTCTAAAAAAAGGTTCTTCAGAAAGAGGCCTTCCAAAAAAAAAAAAAAAGACTATATATATATCTTTCTTTTCTATATTTTCTGAATTTTTTTTTTGTTACTTTTGGAAATAAAACCTAAGCAGCATGAGAGATGAAACTATTTTTTTTTTTTTTGCATTTTCTTAATAAAAATTTGCAAAAAGAGAAGTTTTTGAAAGTTTGGGTTTGATTTCTTTAAAAAATGGGTTTGGACCTAGGTGTTGAGAAAATATTCGAGTTTTAAACCTCGAATCGAGAAATACAATTTGATGGATCCAAACGGATACTGAGCGAACTGTTTGAGCTTTTCAAAAGTTATTTTGGAAATTCCGAGAATTTAATAAACATTTGGACAACGAAGCTCAGATTTGTATTTGGATAATGGTTCCGGATCCGAAATTGAGTCAGATATGGAAAATGAATTTAATTTCAACCAAATTTTGAGAAACAAAATGAAATTTAGATTTAAAACTGACTCAATTACCCAGAAAAAGGGGGCAAAGGGCAGAAAGGGGATATTTACAATATTTTGAAAAATTTGGGGTGTTCACAGATGCCCCTCTTTGCTACTAAGCCGGTTGAAAGCCGAGCTTAGTGGCAAAGAAACACTCCAAATTTTGAAAAATGCCCCAGTCAGCTGATCCGAGCTAGGTGTGGAAGACTTATTTTGAAAACACGCCTCTTTGGGCTTGAAACCTTATCTTGAATGGTCCTGGGGGGATGAAATCCTCGACAATGATACGACTGAATGATAGAAATGAGGAAATCGTGATGGGACTTTGGGTGAAAAAATTCCAGGGATCGTGAGAGATAAGAATTTTAATCAAGTCTCATGGGTGAGACAAGATCAGCCCTTTGGAATGACTCAAGTTTTAGCCCTTAACCTGGATGGGACAAAGATAGATCAAGATAATTTGGATGGGGAGGAATATAAACAGACCTCGATGGGACATTTTGAGAGAAATGCCTCGTGACATGAAACTCAAGGATGATCCTTTCCTGGATGGATGTACAACGAGCACAGATTCTTTTGTGGGGAAAGCCATGATGGGACAGGAAGATTGCCTCGTCAAAATGAGGCTCAGGTTTAACCCAAACCTGAAAGGAAGGTACCTCACAGAGTGAGATTCAGGCTTCACCCTTATCCTGAAAGGGATGACCATACAGACTCTTTAAACAAAAGAAACCGTGATGGGACAGGAAGGAACATATCATCAGAAGAAGATTTAAGATTTTAATCCTTGACCTGAGTGGGGGATGATACGGAATCTTCGGATGAAGAAACTGTGATGGAGCCTTCAGAATTTGGACGAACAAATCCTGAAAGGGGTTTGCGAGAAGAGAAAAACAAGGGATTCCCTAAAGCTTGGAAAAGGGATGATCTTGGGCGCCTCATTGCTGAGACTAAAAATCAGCTTTCTAAAAACAGATGACCTCTCGCAGAAGGTTTGAGGTGGTACCTCGAGGAGCGAGGTAACAGGTTTAATCCTTAGCCTGAATGGATACAGAATCCTCGAGGAGCGAGGAAACGGTGATGGGCCTCTAGACTTTGCACAACAAGTCCGTGAGGGGTTTTTGCAAAAGGATAAAAATGGGGGTCCCTAAAGCTTGAAAAGGGGTTGTTTTTGGGCGCCTCATTGCTGAGACTGAAAATAGCTTTTGACAATAACAGATCTTTTGCAAAAAGTTCAGGTTTAACCCTTATCCTGAGCGGATACTGTCTATGGCGGGACAGTGGGGAGCACAGGGAAGTGTGCGAATCTGAGAGCACTCAGATCAGACGGAGGGAAAGGACTTTTCAGTCCTAAGGAGGGATGACGTCAGGATATGTCAAAAACGATCTTCAAGTTCATACTTCATGTTGGGATAATCAGAAAGTATTGCCAATAAGATGCCAAAAGTTGTAGTTGATTCAGAATGATTGAATTGTGCTCATGTGTGAAGATATCACCTCTTTCTACCTAGACTATTAGCTTCAATTGGGCTAACTCTGTAGATTTTGAGATCTAAAATTCAAATTTGTTGCTGTTGAGCTCCTTTAAGGAAGATATCAATTTCCTTGACATGAAAAGAGAGGAAAACATTCTTAGCTTCATAAAAGCAATTAAGTGAAAAGACATTGACAAAGAATTTCACATAGATAAAGATGATTCTTGACAGTTTCGGGCAGTTTGATATCCTGGGCATTTCCCATGATGATCTGTTTGCACACTTTTGAACCATGGATCTTTTCTGGGCTTCTTTCACATCATCCTTTATTTTGGAGATGTCCTGACTTTTCTCTCTTTTTCGAGGAAGGGTACGTCACAAACTCCTTTATCTTGGAGATGCTCTGATCCTTCTTTTCTTTCTCAGAGATTATGACATTGGTTCTTGGGTTGAAATCTCTAAATGATAGCATAAATCAAATATCTTTTAGGGTTTGTCGGTAGGTTCATCGCATCCGCCTTCATCTTGACGGTGATCCGAACTTTCCATGGAAGGATCTGTCGCAAACTCCGTCATCTTGGAGATGTTTCAAATCTTCTTTGGCCCCGGGGGTCTACTCGCTTAATTTGCCTTCATCTCGACAACAATTGAGAGATCCCTTTTGCGGATATTTGATTAAAGCTTAGCTTGGATGGCTGAGGATATATGGATTGGGTAGGTTCTTCTTACTGCCCAGGATATTTCCACTGTCTTACCGCCAAAAGAATAATCTTTAAGAATGTGCCACTGCTATGATTAATATCAGTTCCCTTATGGCTTCTCAACATCATCGAATTTTCCTTTGCCGGTCATATCGAAGATTTTTCTTCATCCTCTCGGTTGACCAACAGAATAAGCTTGAATTTAGCTCTTACTTCGCAAAAGTCTTGCTCTTTTGAAAATGATACTGAAGGTAGTTTGAGATAATTCTTTTGTGCGATGAAAACTTTTGAGATCAACAATGACCTTTTGCAGCAAATTGGCAACGTATTCTAGAAAGATCCTTGACGAAGGTCGCTTGACATCGAGTCGACACATCCATGACAAAATTCTCCTCTCTTTTTCCCCAAAAAGAGAGACTCAGGCTTAAGCCCTTACCTGAATGGGAAGTTGGAAATACTCCTCTCTTCCCTGAAAGAGGAGGTGTTTGCAAAACGGAACTTTCGAAGAGAAATTAAGTTTTCGTCAAAACTCCCTATCTCTAGGCTTCTCTTATGGAAAGGCGGCCGAAAAACAAAGTTGAGAAAGTATCACAGAGGAACGAGTCCATCACACTCTCCCTAGAAGAGGGTCCTCTGTGAAGGGGTTGGCCAAAGATGATAAAAACAGGGGCCACAAAAGAAACGAGCTTCCGTCGAAGCCCTCCCTAGAAAAAAGGTTCTTTTGTGTAAAGTTGGTTGTTGTTTTGCAAACTGTTCGCGAAGAAAACGAGTCCCTTCAAACTCTCCCTAGAAGAGGGTTCTTGCGAACGGAATATGGTTGCATGCGAAAGGAACGAGCTCCCTCGAACTCTCCCTGAAGAGGGTCCTTCGCCAGAAAAAAAAGATTGATTTTTTTGATAAAATGATGACCTGGAGGTCGAAATTGAGAATTTAAAACTTGAAATGATGATGCTTGGTTAGCACAAAGACTGAACCTGGAGGGCTAACTGATTAGTCAGCCAAACACTAGCGCAAGCACTAGATGCACTAGCACGAGTACTGGATTTCAAAAAGAAAGCCCTAGTACGAGCGCTGGGTTTTTGAAAAATGCACACCAGTACGAGCACTGGATTTTCTAAAAGGAGGATTTAAAAAATGAGACCGACATTCGAAGATATTTGAGAATTGAGCGAGAATGATTGCCGGTGTTTCAGGATTATCCCTTATCCTGAAGGGGAATTTAAGGAGGAACTTTGAGAAAATAAGGATATACAAAAGCGAAAATCCAAGTCGGAACTCGGTTTTTCAAATATAAGAAAATGAGTGAGAATCGAGTCTGAAAACTCGAATTCTCAACCCAACAATTTTGTCCAACATGAGCATTGGATCTAAAAGAAAGTTCAAGTAGGAACTTGAGACTTCAAATGATATATAAAAGGAAAAACCCGAGTCGGAACCCGGATCTTTAAAACAATGATAAAAATAGGGAATCCGAGTTTCAAAAAACTCGGATCTTCAAGGGTACGATCGGTTCCAATCACGAGCGTTGAATCCGATAGGAAGTCCGAGTCGGAACTCGAAACTTCACATGATATATAAAAAGGAAAAACCCGAGTCGGAACCCGGATCTTTAAAATAATGATAAAAATGGAAGAACCCGAGTTTTGAAAAACTCGAATCTTCAAGGGTACGATCAGTTCCAACACGAGTGTTGAATCCGATAGGAAGTCTGAGTCGGAACTCGAAACTTCAAACGATATATAAAAAGGGAAACCCGAGTCGGAACCCGGATCTTTAAAATAATGATAAAAATGGAAGAACCCGAGTTTTGAACAACTCGAATCTTCAAGGGTACGATCGGTTCCAACACGAGCGTTGAATCCGATAGGAAGTCCGAGTCGGAACTCGAAACTTCAAACGATATATAAAAAGGGAAACCCGAGTCGCAACCCGGATCTTTAAAATAATGATAAAAATGGAAGAACCCGAGTTTTGAACAACTCGAATCTTCAAGGGTACGATCGGTTCCAACACGAGCGTTGAATCCGATAGGAAGTCCGAGTCGGAACTCGAAACTTCAAATGATATATAAAAAGGAAAAACCCGAGTCGAAACCCGGATCTTTAAAATAAAAATGAAAACAAAAACAAAAACAAAACAAAAACCTGAGTCGGAACTCAGACAGGAAGGAGATAATTTCTACCCAAGAGTCGGATTTTAGAAGGATTGACAAGATGTATGACTAGATTCCGACAATGAAGAGGAGAGATTTACTCGAGATCCTTGACCCAAGATGGCCTAAGATTCGAATCTATTTATGATGGCTTCAGGATTTTCCTTTATCCTGAAGGAGTATAGAATAGAATTTGATGTGAATTGAGAAATTTATGAGAAATAATTCAGGTTTATCCCTTAACCTGAGAGGGAAAAGAATATTTAAATGAAGAGAAATTGATATAAATTTGGAAAATCAATAAAGCTTGATGAAACTTGTATTTACAAAAGAATTCTCGTAGGTAGCGTTGTTCCTCCTACAAGGGGTCTCAGGATTTTCCCTTATCCTGAATGGGAGATGAATAGAATTTAAGAAAATTTAGCGAAGTCAAGTTGATATAAATCTAGAAAATCAATAAAGATTAACAAAACTTGTATTTACAAACGAATCCTCATAGGTAGCGCTGTTGCTCCTACAAGGGGTCTCAGGATTTTCCCTTATCCTGAATGGGAAATGAATAGAATTTAAGAAAATTTAGCGAAGTCAAGTTGATATAAATCTAGAAAATCAATAAAGATTAACAAAACTTGTATTTACAAACGAATCCTCATAGGTAGCGTTGTTGCTCCTACAAGGGGTCTCAGGGTTTTCCCTTATCCTGAATGGGAACACCTCGGACAACGAGGGTCAGGTTTATCCCTTAACCTGAAAGGGCGAAAAAAAGAAGATTTAGAAAATACCTCATGGGAAAGAGGCATCAGGTTTATCCCTTAACCTGAAAGGGTTAAAGAATAAAAATTGATAGAATTTAATGACATTGATGAAAACTTGACGAAAAAATTGATAAAGATAATGAACTGACGAAAATTTGATTAAATTGAAGATGAAATGAATGCAACTAATAAAGATAAGAAGATTAACTGAAAAGTTGAGAAGATTTTTTTTTTAAAAAAAGAGTTTGTCTGATCCTGCCTGCACGTGGGATCTTTAAAGGAAAATCATTTTTGGGAAGAAAATCTACTGCAAGAAGAATGATCGGTGCGAGGACTGATCCTTCGAATCAACATGAGAGATCATCATGAGGGTCAATTTTTGAAGGCAATGGTTTTTTTTTTTTTAAAACCTATTTTTGAAGAATAGATCTGATTTCTAAAAATAACAGTTCGAAATTGATTATAAGATCAACACAAGGGTTGATCTTTGAAGGTAATGCTTAAAAACCAATCTTGGAAGATAAGACCAACACAGGGTCGATCTTTGAATATAATGATTTAAAACCCATTTTTGGAAGATAAGACCAATGCAATGATTGATCTTTGAATATGATGATTTATAACCCATTTTAAAAGATAGGAACGACGCCAGGGTTGATCTTTGAAAAGTTTTGAGATCAATTTTGGAGGATAAGACCAACGCAAGGGTTGATCTTTTGAAAAGATTTGAAATCCATTTTTGGAAGATAAGATCAATACAAGGATTGATCTTTGAATATAAAGATTTTAAAATCCTTTTTGAAAGATAAGATCAACACAAGGATTGATTTTTGAATATAAAAGTTTAAAATTCATTTTGGAAAATAAGACCAACACCAGGGTTGATCTTTCAATACAATGGTTTGAAAAACTTATTTTTGAAGACATGATCAACACAAGGGTTGATTTTTTTGTCAAAGGTTAGACCAAGGAATATGTGAACTCCTTGGTCCTGACGAAGATTTTTAAAATTTCATGATTTTTTTGAAAAGGCCCTCATAGGTAATATCATTTCTCTCATGAATGATTTCAGGATTGCCCTGCATTCTGAAAAAGAACGGGAATTAAAATGCTCCAGTATGGCAAAGAGAAAAGAAGCAGTGGATATAAAAGGAAATTGACATTTCATTTGATAAGCAAAGGTTTGATAACAACTGAATATTTACAAGAACTTGAAAAGGAAAAAGACTCATAGAAGATTGGGCTGACTAGCCCCTACAGGACAACTGAAAAAAAGTGACGAAAGCAAACAAAACTTTGGCTTTATCAATTCTTTGAGTGGTCCGGGAATGGTTTAGGTTGGAACTGCAGGTTGTTCCCTTCCTTCATCTAGTACCAAAATTTCTTTGTCGATGAAATCTTGTATGATGTTTTTGAGGACGAAGCAATGCTCTGTATCGTGCCCCCTTACTTGATGGAATTTGCAAAAACATTCTTTCCATTTTCCCATGGTGACTGAAGGATCAACTCCCCTGGGAAGCTTGATCATATCTTCCGTGAGCAGGTATTCGAGAACCTCCTCGACTGGCTGACCTAAAGGGGAAAACTCGCGATCATAACTCCAGCCAACATGCTTTGTCTCCTTTGGCTTGCCTGATTTTTGTCGAGAGCCGTCCCTTTTCTGAGAGCTAGACTGAGCGTGCTTGGTTAGGGGAAACATGCACTTTTCTTCTTTGTCTTCAACAAAAAGATTCCTATCAATGCAGTCTTGAATAATATTTTTGAAAACAAAGCAATGATCGGTGTCATGTCCTGTTGTCCGATGGAATTTGCAGAATTGGTTCTTGTATTTTCCCAAGATAGTGAAAGGACTCGTGGCTTTTAGGAGCCTGACTAGTCTCTTGGTTAACATGTATTCAAGAACTTTATCCAGCGGCTCATCTAAGGGAGTGAAATCTCGGTTACTACCCCAATCTTTACGCTTTAGCTTTTCCTGATTCTTCTCCTTCTGCGGAGGATTGGATTGAAGTGGTTCATCTTGGTTTCTGCTGAACTTTCTCTTCTGGTTCCTAGATGACTCCAAATTGCTGTCTCGATTGCCCGGGTTGCCTTTGTTGCCACTCCTGCTGGTTTTAGAACTTCCTGTACTGCCATCGTTGTGCTTGCTCGTTCGGAAAGTGACAGGTGCCTCTTCCTTGGTGGGAGCTTTTCCAAAACTGGCTTCAGCCTGCTCGGATAATATCTCAACCATCATCTTTTTGAACAACCGATATATGGCAGGATCAATCTCATTCTGGCTGTCCTGACCTCCTTCTCTGGCAAACCTCTGAGAGTCCATTTCTCAATTCTTGCTTCTAACTGGTACGGTCTCTGATCTCAGTCTGGACCACTCGTTAATACCAAATGCTTTTTCTGCAGGACAAAATGGGACCCTTTTAGAAAGATTTTGGAGGAAACTTTGATAAAGGAAGAAATCAAATTGATAAAGAGATATCCCACTACTAGGGATTGAGCCCGTACGAGAGGTATGACAATTGCGTTATTTTCCCGCAAGAAGAAATAAACAATTTAGAATATGATTAAAAGGACATCTCTTGATGGAAGAGATTTTTGTTACAAAATAGATTTAGAAGATATGTAGAAGAAAATTTTTAGAATAGATGGTAAATTTTGAAAAAATGGAAAAAATTGCAGGCAGGATCAGAAAAGAATTTAAAGAAATCAAGAAAGGAAAAGAAAAATACACCTGGGGTTTCTGAAGAGAAGGAAATTTTGAATAATATGCCCAGGGTTTTGGAAAGGTTTGATATATATATATATATATAAGAAAATATGAGAGACATTGCATAACTAAAGTCATATCAACAAAGATGTGCACACAACATTCCTTAAAGGCTGACTCTAAATGCAATATTTGAAATGGCAGATAGGACCTTAATCCTAACTCTAAGATTTATATCATCTGATTCCAATCAAGGTATGCCGATATACTCAAGCCGAAGCTCGAAATACGTGGCATATAAAGATATCTCTCCGGTTCTAAGGTAATGGCTTCCCAACATCCTTGAGCACCTACCGATATACCTCGGACTACGGCCCTTAGGTACGTGGTAGGGGGGCGCGAACCCAAATAAGTGGTCCAGTTGTGAGGCTCTCTCCCGAACTATGGTTTAGTGAGACAGCCTAGCAACGTGAAGACCGGGACAATATAGGTAGGGATGTTTTCAAAATATGATCAACATGCAATAAAATCAGAAGGCTCTAATGCAAGTCCTAAAGAGATAGATCTAAATAAAGAAGAAGCATACACTTGCATACATTGTTTGCATTCAATCCTTAAAATTGAGGAGAGTTGTATTTAAGACCTAAGTCTAATGTGAACATGGATAATCTCCTCAATATGGTCCTACCAAACCATACTTAGATCCTATATGCAATGATGTCAGCTTAGGACAAAATCTAGGCTTCCTAAGGTTTGCATGAAAAATGTAGCTGACATATGTTAGAATAAAGACTTAGATTATATAAAAGCAAAGCAAAGGCATAGATTCAATCGGACGAAGACGGGTCCCATCTCGGTCGCCAAACCTGTGATCATCGCAAAATTTTTCCTCTCTTGTGGTTTCTCTCTCTTCCTTTTCTAACCGCTATTTTCCTCCTTTTTGAAGGGAGAAGAATAAAAGAAGGAAAAGAGAAAGAGAGGAGAAAAGAAAGAAAGAGAGAAGAGGAACTATTTTGCGCGGTCTCACTTGACCTTAATTTGAAAACATTTAGAAATTTAACTTGCCTCCGTTTTTGAAAATATTGCGGGAAAATGGAGAGATGGAATTCGCTCGTCGGTACGAGGTTCGACCGTTCCTGACGCCTTTACCAGGGGTAATCGAACCAAGGATCGAATCTATGCCTTTTGCTTTGCCTAAATATAACCTAAGAATTTTATTCTAACTCTAAATGCACAAAGAATCATGCTTGTGCAATGCAAGGATGTATGCTTTTTTGAAAAATTGATTTAGAAATTTCCAAGTATTCTTAGGTGAACTTGGTAAAGGAATGAAGAAATGATTGAATTCAATTTAGAGCTTGAGATAGATCAGAGAAATTCTAAGCTTTTTGAAGTAAATCAAGATTTGGAAGAATAAATGAGAAAGAATGACTTGAAGCTTTGAAATGAAAGGAAATGAAGTTTCAAAGTCAAAATCGACTTTGAATTTGGATTTGAATTTAGAAAAGGAAATGAATATTTGAGATGGAATTGAATTTTGGATTTTTAAGTTTAGAATGGATCTGAGATAATCAAATGGTATTTAAGAATAGAAATGGATTTAGGGAATTCAGATGAGATCTGAAAATGAAATTGGATTTGAAATCTAGAATTTGGGAATGAAATTGGATATTAAAATGGATTTAAAATTTGAAATCTGAGATCCGATGTAAATTTGGGTTCTGGATCCTAATATGGATTTGGATCTGAAGTCTGAGATCCAATGTAGAGTTGGACTTTGGATCCTAAGATGGATTGGGATCTTGAAGTCTGAGATCCAATATAGAGTTGGACTCTGGATCCTAAGATGGATTTGGATCTAAAATCTAAGATCCAAAGTGAAATTGAAGCCTGGATCCTAAAGAGGAACTGGATTTGAAGTTTGAGATCCAAAAGTGGAATTGGACTTTGGATCCTAAAGGGGAATTGGATCTGAAATCTAAGATCCAAAGTGAAACTGAAGTCTGGATCCTAAAGAGGAATTGGATCTGAAGTCTGAGATCCAAAAGTGGAATTGGACTTTGGATCCTAAAGAGGAATTGGATCTGAAGTCTGAGATCCAATATGAGTGGAATTGGACTTTGGATCCTAAAGAGGAATTGGATCTGAAGTCTGAGATCCAATATGAGTGTTGAATCTTGGATCCTAAGATGGATTGGATCTGAAGTCTGAGATCCAATATGAGTGTTGAATCCTGGATCCTAAAGAGGAATTGGATCTGAGGTCTGAGATCCAATATGAGTGTTGAATCTTGGATCCTAAGATTGATTTGGAGTTAAATTCAGGAGATGAATCAATAACTTTCAAGTTTAATTTGAACTTGGAAAATGAATTTTAGAAATTGAATCTTGAATATACAGATGAATTTCAAAGTTGAATTGGATTTTAAATTTAAGATAGAATTTGGAATTTGGAATACAAGATGATTCTGAAGTTTCAAAGTTAAATGGGACTTTGAAATTGAATTCTTGAATCCCTTCGAGAAATAGAATTGAAATTTGAATTTATAAATAGGATTTGATCTGAGAAAGGAAAGGATTACTTGGATTTTATGAAAAAGAATTTAAAAATATGATGCAAATCTATCTAAATGATGAATGAATTTAAATTTTTGATTTTGAATTTTTTTAAAAGCTATTCCATTCTTTAAATGAATTAAAATAAGATTGAAGATATAATACATCCTTGACTATGGTCATTGAATGTATTATATAATAATCTATATTTAAATTCAGGTGAAGAATGAAACACGTTTGGTGCTTTTATAGAATTTAAAATGAAATTAACTCTCAATATACCCTGACTATGGCCATTGGTATATATTTTGAGTTAATTTTAAGTTAAATTCTGATAAAAGAAGAAAATATTTGAGGAAATATGATGAATTTTGAAAACGGATCCAGTGTGGATCTAGTGTTATTTCGTAAAAAATAAAAATACTAAGTTTTGTCCATACCCTGACTATGGCCATTGATATGGATCATCAACTTAGGATTAATTACCTCTTACGAAATGGTGCACGTGCCATTCGTGTTTCACCATTCGTGAGAAATTTTGAGAAATAAAGGAAAAGATGTGTGGAAACAAGTAATTCATGGTATTTTACAATGCTCATTCATTCTAATCTAAGACTGGAAACATAAATTCTCATTTAAGTCTAGCTATTACAATCTTGAATTCTCACAAAATTCTAGACTAATGATATTTCTACCTGATTTCTGCAAAATTTTAAGTTAACACAAGTAAGATATAAAACATAGAAAAATATGAAGAATATGTTACACTGTGATAGGCTAAATCATATGAATATGTCAGAAAATAGAGTAAAGGAAATAAAGCTACTGTAATAAGTGAGATGCTAATCATGATATTCAAATGTACAGGAGATATGCTGTTTGGTATGCCATTGTAGATATAGCAGTGAGCATGGGGAATATGATACATGGTGACACGTAGGTCTAAAAAAATTTACCATGATTTCCTAGCCGTCGATCCTTGAGATCACACAGGAATGTAGCAATGTGTTGAGCTTATTATGATCATAGTGGTAAAATGCAAAAATCTCCTAATCTTTATGCCCATCTCTAAGACATTTGAGAGTGTTCCATGAAAAGGGCCAATTTGTAATGTGACAGCCCAAATATCTAACAATCACTTACTGTTTTACAGGATAGACTACACGTTTAACATTCCTTGAGCTTTCAGATTCAAATACTTGAGATCTCAACTGGGAACCTAGGGAGCTACAATAGTCATTAATATGTTGGCAGGTCCTGTAAAGGCAGGAAGAAGAGACCACAATGTTCCTTTGCAAAAAGAAGAAGTCCAGTTCTGTTGTACTTTGGAGTGCTGTTAGTGGGAACAAAAGGATGTTGTTGAGACATTCACAGCAAGTGGTATGGGGTGATTATGATACATGCCATATGCTTAGATATGCCCTTATTCAATCATTAATGCCCATGCTATATCTGATAACTTTTGATCTCCACAAAGTTGACAACACTGATATTTACTAGTATTGAGCCATCAACACCTATCAACCTACAGTCCATTTGGCAAGGATTGACATATCTACTGTTTAACACCTTCTAGAATTCAATTTTACCGTTGACTCACTAAAACAGATCCTACAAACTTATTGGCTACCTAAACAAGCAATATGCACCATTTAATCTAATATCCATCAAGCCAATTAATGACAGTTATTTTAAAATATGGCACTTGGTCCAAGCTGAGTTTAAGCATTAAATTGATCTGTCAGTATGATTATCAGCAGGAATAGTGTTTAACATTTATGTATAGAAATCTTAATGAAATAGCAGATTAAAATAACATGGTATGACTTAGGTATGGGGCTCAGGAGTGACCGATTATCATGATCCTGAACACAGATGTAGAAACATGACTACTCAACATACCTTACTGGTAGGTGGTGACACTGATGATCAGGTAGCTGGGCAGTGTGTAGATGGGTGGAGGCCGGTAAGATTATACCCCTGAATTCTTCTTTGATTAGCTTCTGACAGTAGCGTATCTCTCCGACTTGCCTAAAACTCCTTGCCACCGAAGTTTGGTGATTCTGCCGATACTTGACTGATCCCATCAACTCTGCAGAAACCCGAAATGGGGGGGGAAACGATGCGTGCAGCGGGCGGCTGCGATGGCCTCGAGAAGAAAGGAAACTTTTCCTCTCTTCGTACTGTGTAGACTCCGGAATAGGAAATCGATCGGATCAAACCTCCTCCCCCCTGACTGCTTGAAGCTTTGGCACTTTACCGAGGGAGTCCAGCTGAAAGGAGATGGACGATTGTTTACCAAGAAAATGGAGAAGAAAGAAAAACGAATGATACTGAAAGAGAAATGGTTATCTGGCCAGTGGATCCCCCTTTTCGCTTCTTGTTGGCCTTCCTTTATAGAGGAAAGGAGAAACTTCGAGAGGGAAGGATTCTGTTGCCGATCGATGGTTCGCGTGAGAGGCCAGTCATCGGAGGGTGGATGAGCTCGGGCGATGGAAGCGTGCGAGTTCGTTGGTGATGAACGAAGGAGGAGGAGCTCGGGCGATTGGAGGGTTTGTGGAGGGTTTTTTTGTGGGAGAGGTGAGAGGTGCCGCCTCCGTCCCCCCCCGTTTTTTTTTTGCCAAGGGTTTCCTTGAAAACCCTAAAAGAAAATTTCCGCCAAAGGGCCCCTTATTTTCAAGATTTTAAATAAAGCGGGGGGTCCTTACCCGATTTTCTAAAAAAAGGTTCTTCAGAAAGAGGCCTTCCAAAAAAAAAAAAGACTATATATATATATATCTTTCTTTTCTATATTTTCTGAATTTTTTTTTTGTTACTTTTGGAAATAAAACCTAAGCAGCATGAGAGATGAAACTATTTTTTTTTTTTTTTTGCATTTTCTTAATAAAAATTTACCAAAAGAGAAGTTTTTGAAAGTTTGGGTTTGATTTCTTTAAAAAATGGGTTTGGATCTAGGTGTTGAGAAAATATTCGAGTTTTAAACCTCGAATCGAGAAATACAATTTGATGGATCCAAACGGATACCGAGCGAACTGTCTGAGCTTTTCAAAAGTTATTTTGGAAATTCCGAGAATTTGATAAACATTTGGACAACGAAGCTCAGATTTGGATTTAGATAATGGTTCCGGATCCGAAATTGAGTCAGATATGGAAAATGAATTTAATTTCAACCAAATTTTGAGAAACAAAATGGAATTTAGATTTAAAACTGACTCAATTACCCAGAAAATGGGGGCAAAGGGCAGAAAGGGGATATTTACAACATTTTGAAAAATTTGGGGTGTTCATAGAGTTCCATGGCTTCTGGAGGGTTCGGGCCAGAGGGGAGATCGCCCTGTAACCCTCTTTTACGAAGAGTTTTTTTTTACTGAAACCCTAAAAAAAAATGAGTTCAAAGGGGTCCCCTTTTTTTTCAAGTTTTTGCAAAGAGGGGGCGCCCTAACAATTTTTTGCAAAAAAGTATTCTCAAAACCCGATTTTTCAAAAGGGTGCTTTTTAAAGGCCATTTTTGTGTTATTTTTTTCCTATTTTCTTATTTTTTTATGGTTTTCTTGAAATTATATATATATTTTTTGTATTTTTTGAAGACAGAATTCTAAAAACTAAGGGATTTGACTACTTTTTACAAAGTTTCAAAATATTTATAAAAGAAGAGTTTTTTTTTGAAAAGTCAGGGTTATTTTGGAGAAATTTCTTCAGAAGAATGGGTTTGGGACCTAGGTTTTGAGAAAATATTCGAGCTTTAAACCTCGAATTGAGGAATATAACGCGACTGATCCAAACGGATACCGGGCAAAGTGTCTGAGCTTTTCAAAAGTTATTTTGATAATTTTGAGAATTTAATTTAAAATTGGACAACGAAGCTTAGATTTTGATCTTTTATCTGAATCCGGATCCGAAATTGAATCAGATATATAAAATGAATTTAATTTCAGAAAAAATTGAGAAATAAACTTGAATTTGGATTTAAAAGTGACTCAATTGCTTAGAAAATGATATCAGGGGAAAAAGGGAAATATTTAAAAGATTTTGAAAAATTTGGGGTGTTCACATCCTGCTGCATGGTTTTCCAATAATAACCTGCTCGGATAATCTGCTTGACGAGTGTTTGGTAGCCAACGTGACCACCACAAATTCCCTCGTGTGCCTCTCAGACAACTTCCATGGCTTCATCTTTGTCTAAGCATCTGGCATACTCAGAACTGAACCCACGACGGTAAAAAGTATTGCAAGGATGAAATAACGGGCTGACATGTGCTGGATCGCACGTTGCTCTTTTCTTGGCATTTCCGATAGAAATTCACCAGTCTCAATAAAGTTTTTGATGTCTTGATACCAAGGCTTCTCTTTCTGAGTGGCTTGGTTTACTTGCTCAGCTGGAATGTAGGCAGGTTGATCAAGTCTGCCAATCTTGAAGGAACAACAGGATTCACTGTCTTTGAACGACAAAATAGAGCCTAAACAAGCTAGGCCATCTGCTATGTGATTGTATTCCCTCTTGACATGATTGAGCTGAAATTCTTCAAAGTTGCCTATGAGAGCCAAGGCAATCTTTTGATAGGGAATCTATTTTGAATCCCTGACTTGCCATTCAGCATTAACTTGGCTAGCAACAAGCAATGAATCACCAAAGGCATGTACTCTCTTGACATTGAAGTCTTGCAAAAATTTGAGGCCTTGTATTAGATCTTCATACTCGGCCATGTTGTGAGTACACTGAAAGCTGAGCTTGAGGGAGTAAGGGATCATCTTCTTTTCGGGAGTGATTAATAAGATCCCAATCCCTATGTGAGACATGTTTCTGGCTCCATCAAAGAAAAGGGTCCAAACTGAGGACTCCTGAACATTGCAAATTCGATCGTCAGGAAAATCATCTTTTGCCTTGATCTTTTCTATCAACGGGAAATCTGGCAACTGATCTGCGATGGACTGACCCTTGACTGACTTCTGAGAAACATATTCCAAGTCGTACTGCATTAAGAGAACTTGTCATTTTGCAATCCTCCCAGTAAGGAAAGGCTGCTCAAGGATGTACTTGAGAGGATTAAGTCTTGACAAAATTTTGATTTCTGACACCAACAGATAATGTCTCAGCTTCTGACACATCCATACTAAGGCTAGACATGTCTTTTCCATCTGAGAGTATCTTTTCTCGTAATCGATGAAAGTCTTGCTTATATAGTATATGGCATGCTCTATCCAGCTGCCTTCCTCATACTGCGCAAGAAATCTGCCACAAGCATTCTGATTGACAGAAATATACAAGAGAAGCGGCTTTCCAAGTTCTGGTGGCTTCAGAACAGGTGGATTGAGGACATACTGCTTGATGCACTCAAATGAGAGCTGACATTCTGGTCCCCACTCAAATTTCACTTTTTTTCCCAACAAGTGATTGAAGGGCTCGCATCTCATGGCCAAATTGGAGATGAAGCACCGAATAGACTGAACGTGCCCTTGAAGGCTTCGCAGTTCTTTTAGATTGGTGGGAGGTGGCATATCAATGATTGCCTTTGCCTTGGCAGGATCCACCTCTATGCCTTTATTGCTGATCATGTAGCCAAGTAGTTTGCCTGACTCTACTCTTAAGACACATTTTTGCGGATTGAGTCTCAACTTGTAAAGAATAAGTCTTTTGAAGACTTGGCCGAGAGCGTCAAGATGATCCTCTCCTTCTTTGGATTTGACTAGGATGTCATCTACATAGGCATCCATGTTCTTATGTATCTGGTCATGGAAAATAACTGCCATCGCTCTCTGATAGGTCGCTCCAGCATTTTTAAGTCCGAATGGCATGACTGTGTAGCAAAAAGTACCCCAAGGTGTGGTGAAAGAAGTTTTGGACTGGTCACGAGCGGCCAGTTTGATCTGATTATAACTTGAGTATCCATCCATAAAAGAAAACATGGCATGGACCGTCGTTCTATCAATCAAAAGATCGATGTTGGGGAGTGGATAATCATCCTTTGGGGTGGCCTTGTTCAGATCCCTGAAATCAATGCAGATTCGGACTTTGCCATTCTTTTTGGGAACTGCTACGATGTTTGCCAACCAATTGGGATATTCAATAGTCCGGATGAATCCTGCCTTCAACAACTCTTCAAGTCCTTCTTTAACTTATGGTGCCACTCGGGGATCCATTTTCCTTAATTTATGCTTGATTGGCTTGCAATCTGGCTTCAGCGCGAGACGATGCTCGACTAACTTGGGGTCTAAGCCTGGTATATCTTCATAAGTTCAAGCAAAAACTTCTTGGTGCTGTTTTAGGAAATGGATGAGCCTTTTCTTCTCATCTGAACTTAAGCTGGAACCAATTTTGAGGATTTTCGAATCATCTTCTGAACCAATATTAATATCTTCTGTCGGATCTTGAACCAATGGTGATGTTCATCCTGCTTCTGAATACTGTCAAACTCTGGCAACTCTTGAATCGCTGAGTCGAATTCTTCGATCTGCTCTACCACTTTGTTGACTTGTGCCCCTGCCTTTGCCTTGCAGATTCTGGCCGGTTTGGAATTACTTTGAGAAAAGTTGGTATTGATAACGAGCCTTTTGAGCAATTTAGGAGCCATGATCCTGGCAGTCCTGAAAAGTGCAAAGAAGGTTTTTGAGAAAAAGGTAAGATGTTCAGAAATAGCCTTTAGTACAAAAATAGAGAATGACGACATAAACAAAGATATAAGCAAAAAATCATGTACGCCAAGATGAGAATAGGAAACCAAAACTTCATTGATTGAATAACTTTGATATTTACATATGATTGTTGATGAAGAAAGAAAAAATTGGGGCGGGTTTTTGCCCCTACAAGATGAAAAGAGAAGGAAAGCAAAAAACACTGGCATTGCCTTCACTCTGTTCCTTTGATGAAAGTGGTCTTTCTGTCGGATGACTAACCTGAAAAAGCCAAACCTGTACCCTCAACATGCCAAGCGGGGACGATTGGCTCTATCATGCCGTCCTCATTTTTACCAAGGCCTCTAAAAGGCTGATAGTCGTGCTTCATCAGAAGATCAAACCCCTTCTTGATTTTCGAGAATTGAGGGAAAAAAGGATGATCCTTGAAAGAAGCGCAATTGAGGAGTCCTCCAATCTTGTAGAAATGAGGTCCCTGCCACTAGACTACTGTGGTGACATTCTCGGTTGGCTGGACTTCCTTCAGTTTTAGCATGTCCAGGCTTTCACTGAGATTAATCTCATCGACCTCCCGAATGCTTGGAATGTCAGCAGTGAAAGTAGGACCAGGAATCATCGGCTGTGGAAGTCTTTCCTCTGGATCTTCTCCCAAAACTGTGGTGATCATGCCCCCTTTCGACCACTTGATGCACTGATGAAGGGTTGAAGGAATGGCATTGGCGTTGTGGATCCAAGTGCGTCCCAGCAGAAGGTTGTACGTAGGTAGCACATTCACTACGTGGAAAAGTACAGTATGTACTGAATAGTTGATAAAAATTTCAAGAAAAATCTTTCCCCCTGGATGTCTGCCTGTGGTTGTCAAAACCATAGATCGTGATCGGATCTGGGGTATACTTCTCTTCTTTGAGGCCCAAGGCCCTGGCTGTCATCTCGGGACAGATGTTGAGGCTACTGCCTCCATCAACATGCATATGAGGGACTGTCATGCCCCTGGTCCGCACCACTATGTATAAGGCATTGTTGTGAAATGAATGAGGCTTTGGCAAATCCTCATCAGAAAATGTTATTGGTGCGTTCGTCATAGCTTGATTGACGATCTGAGCCATATCTTGCGGAGTTGTGCTAGGTTTGACCTTGATCTTTCTTAGCAGATCTTCTAGCACTTGCTGATGCTCCGGGGAAGCATGGGTCAAGTCCAGGATAGAGATGTTTGATAGAGCAGTGATTGGCATCTGTACTGACCCTGAAGTCTCTTCTTTCTTCAAAGTTGTTTTGATGAAGCACTTCGGAATCCTGGGGATTGGCTTGGCAATGTCTGTCGTTACTTTCGCTGGCTCTTTAGTTGGTTTCTTGTTGCTAGAAAATGCAGTAATATCCACCCTCTTGGCGAAAGACTGCGCTTGATGTAGGACTAAGATCTGATGTTGATCTTGAATGTCCTGGCTGGAACATGGTTGGATATTGTTCTCAAGAAAGACTGTTTGTTCTCAAATCACCGATGCAGAATGTTTAGAGAAGGGCTTGGACAAAATTTCGGGCTGTTGCTCATCCTCATCTTCGATTGATAAATTTTTATCGATACAATCCTGGATGATGTTTTTGAGGACAAAACAATGTTTGGTGTCATGTCCAACAGTTCAGTGAAACTTGCAAAATTTATCGGTCCACTTACCCATAGCAACTGGCAGATCTGCCACCTTGGGGAGTTTGATCATTCCTTTCGACATCATATATTTCAAGATGTCTTCGCGGGACTATTCTAGAGCGGTGAATTCCCGATCATAACTCTATCTCCCATGTTTTGGCTTTTCTTGCTATTTCGCTTTCGGCTGCGGCACTGACTGGACGGGCTGTGGCTTAACAAACTTCCCTTTTTGGGCTACAGAGTTTGTTCTTTCGACCCTGGAGTGCCCTGAATTCTTGTTGCGATTTTTCTTGCTCTTCTTGCTGCCAGAACTGGTGCTGTGGTCTGAGAAATCTATGGAATAGGCAACACATGCTTTCTTCTTCTGCTCAGGATTCCTTTGGATGAAAGGGTAACCCTCATATAGGCCATTGTCCAATCCTGTTTCGAGCCACTCGGCTCTCTCAACCAGCTTGATAAACAACTTTGCCGGAGATGTGGAAATGAGATTCCTCAGAGCTTGAGCAAAGTTATTCAAAATGATTTGCAGGGCATGCTCCTCTGGGATGGAAACCTTCATCTTGTTACAGGTGCTCCTCCACCTGTGGATGAATTCACCGGCTCTCTCATTCTCATTCTGCTTCAAATTTTATAGATGGTTGAGAGTTGGTGAGGCCTCAATGTTGAACATGAAGCACTCGATGAACAGGTTCACGACTTTATCGAACTCTCATAGTTCGATAGGGTTGATGTGGTCTGCATACCACCTGGCCGTTGTTTCCTCTAAGCTGCGAGGAAAGCAGATGAATAGTGCCTTTTTGTCCTTCCTGAAACAGCTGCACTCAGCATAGAATGTGGCCAAATGAGCCTTGGGATTGCCCGTTCCATCAAACTTGAAGAATTTGCGAGGGAGATTTTCCAGATTGTCATCCCCGTCTAGGTCGTTGTAGAAGTCTTCACCAGAGTAGGTTTGCTTGCCCTTGCTTTTGGCCTGGATGTCCTTAATTGTCTGAGTCATTTCTCTCATTTGCTTGTGCATCAGATCCTCAACTGGAATAGGCTTGTTCACAGATTCAGGCTCTGCGGTGATCTTCACAAACTGTCGCGGAGGATTCTGATTGTAGACAAACTGCTCTTCCTCTTCTGATTCTTCCTCGGTTGATTCAGACTCCTCAGAAGTAGTGTCAGGTTGGACCTTTTTTCTGACAATCCTGACTGGCTTTTTCACAACTTTCTTCTTTGGTTTGCTTTTTGGAACAACCTTCTTCAGACTGGCCTCAGCCTGCTCTGTCATCATTCTGGCCATCATTTTCTGAAAGAGACTGTATATAGCAGGATCGATATCATCGCCTTTGCTCTGACCCTGCCCTCTGACTGACTTGGGAGAGTCCATTGCGTCAATTTCGCGGTAGCTGTGCTGATGGGCGGTTTCTTTTCCAGCTCTTGTCTGAACCATCTTTGATAATGCCAATGATTTTGGTTTCTGTAGAATAATGGGATGGTTAGAGCGCGAAAGAACTTTTGGAAACACGACCTTTTGAGAAAAAGATAAAAATGAAGGAATTGATGGACAATTAAGCAAGTTATCCCATCACCAGAGATCGGGTCACCACAAAATTTATGATAATTGTGTTACCATTTTTGTGATAACGGAAAAATGCGCCTTATTACCTAGGCGAGGTTGTCCATCATGATAAGAGATATTTGAAGAAGAAGGGAATTTCTCATCACTAGGGATGAGGTCGTCACAAAAAATGTGACCATTTATGCTATATAAAACAAGATAAAAGAAAAATTTGGCCCAAAAAACTTTTTAACAGAACAAAAGTTGCATTTTATTGATGACAAAATTTAAATACAAAGAGAATGTGGGCAGACAGTTTGCCACCATTCTTGATATTCAGAAGATACATTGGGCCCAGGAAATACAGATAAAGGAATGAAGGAGTCTAAAGTGTATTTGGTTACATGGTATGCCCCAGACCACTGATCCGACTGCAGATCGAATTTTGGCATGTGGCCCGTCGGAAAGCGAGTGTTGACATGAATATGCCGCTGCGAGAATTGTCTGAGATACCTCTCTGGCTGATAGTCGACACAGAAAAAGGGACCAAGCAATATGTAATGCTTGCTACAAGCATAAGTGTAGCGAAGAACTGATTCTCGTATGTCGAAGTAATCCCAAAGGATCTCTTCTTGATGCAGACTCTCGATGGAAGCTTGACACTGAACATCAGACTTCGGCTTCTTGTTGTTGAACCTGAAGGAACTGGCTTTTGATGGCACGTGCCGCAAGAACCACGACTGCAAGGCATAGGTGCATCCTTCTACTAGGATGGTCTCTCCAAGGGCAAAACGAGCTAAGCCTCGATAAAGAAAGGCTAGGGTTGTCATGGAAACTAAAAGTTGACGGGTCTGCTTGCTTCCCCATCTTTGAAAGAGTTGGGCGACTTTGACATCGATGAAATTCTGGTTGTCCTGGAAGAATGTCAATCCCGCTGTGCATAGGACCATAGCATGTTGGATTCTTTCTTTCGCTGCTTGAGACAAGGTGTCAACTTCCTTGTAGGCTCCATACTTGCGATAGAGTCCAAACAGATCAATGAACTGACTTCCATTGATCTCAGTGAGAGGCCAAGATCTGCTCCATGTTGCTCTGGCTAACGCTTCTCGAACATCTATACCCTTGACATTGATCAAGAACTGTTGCTCAACCGGATCATCTGGCTGACCAGCTGGTTCTAGAAATCCCATAATGTCGCTGAATTCGTCCATCAGCAGAGTCATCTCTCCCCATGAAAACCAAAATGTGCAGGTACATGGATTCCATCGTTCTGCCATAGTCTGAATAAGACTGTCGTTGATGGTTCGCTTGCCTACTACCGATGCCATCTCCAATCCACAATCATCCAAGTGGTCTGAAAACATACGCGAGAAGGTGGCGAACCAAAAATATTACCACCGAGGGAAGAACGAATGAGACTGAATAACCCGATGATCCGGGGTTCCATCCCTTATTTGATAGAAGACATGATCTCTGGGAAAGACATCATCAAGGGAATCAGACGCCATTGGAATGACACTGGGGAAAATGAGGAGAATTAGATAGAATGCAGGACTTACGGATAGACTCTTAAAGAAAAGAGGATAGACACAACTCTTGGAATTTTTGAAAGATCAAGGGAATTTAGAAAAAGGGATTTTTCGGGTTTTTTAAAGAAAATTTGACATAAAAGAGAAAAGAATGTAGGTAAAGGAAAAATATATACCTGGGGTTTTTGAAAATAAAGGGATATTTTGAATAATATACCCAGGGTTTGAAAAAGTTTTGATAGAAGAATGCAAAAAAACATCGCATAATCAAAGCTTCACAAACAAGGATGCGCATACAACACTCCCTAAAGGCTAACTCTAAATGCAATATTTGAAATGGCTTGTAGGACCTTAATCCTAACTCTAGGGTTCAGATCATCTGATTCCAATCAAGATATGCCGATATACTCAAGCCGAAGCTCGAAGTATGTGGCATATAAAATATTTCTCCGGTTCTAAGGCAAAGGCTTCCCAACATCCTTGAGCACCTACCGATATACCTCAGGCTATGGCTCTTAGGTACATGGTAGGGGGGCACGAACCCAAATAAGTGGTCCAGTTGTGAGGCTCTCTCCTGAACTATGGTTTAGTGAGACAGCCCAGCAACGTGAAGACCAGGACAATATAGGTAGGGATGTTTTTGAAAACATGTTCAACATGCAGATAAAACCAGAAAGCTCTGATGCAAGTCCTAAAGAAATAGAATTTAAATGAAGAGAAGCATACACTTGCATACATTGTTTACATTCATTCCCTAAAATTGAGGAGAGTTGTATTTCAGACCTAAGTCTAATGTGAACATGGAATAATCTCCTCAATATGGTCCTACCAAACCATACTTAGATCCTATATGCAATGATGTCAGCTTAGGACAGAGTCTAGGCACTTAAGGTTTGCATGGAAATGAAGCTGACATTTGTAGAATAAAGACTTAGAAAATATTAAAGCAAAGCAAAGGCATAGATTCAACCGGACGAAGACAAGTCCCATCACGGTCGCCAACTTCTGTGATCATCGCACAAATTTTCCTCTCTTGTATTTCTCTCTCTTCCTTCTCTTTTCCCTTTCTAACCTCTATTTTCCCTTTTTGAAGGAGAAAAATAAAAGACAGAAAAAGAAGAGAGAAGAGAAAAGAAAGAAAAGAAAGAGAGAGAAACTTTTGTGTGGGGTCTCACTTGACCTTGATTTGAAAATATTTAGGAAAATAACTCGCCTCTGTTTTGAAATATTTGCAGAAAAAATTGGGAGACGGGATTCGCTCGTCGGTACGAGGTTCGACCGTTCCTGACGCCTTTACCAGGGTTAATCGAACCAAGGGTCGAATTTATGCCTTTTTGCTTTGCTAAAAGATTATATAAGAATTTATCCTGAGTCTAAATGCACAAAGAATCATGCTTGTGCAATGCAAGGATGTATGCTCTTTTTGAAAAGAATGATTTTGGAAATCTGAGGTTTTTCAAGTGAAAATATGATGATGAAATGAAGAAATGACTTCTGAATAGCTGAATCTAACTTAGAACTTGAGATAGATCAGAAAAGATGTTTGAAGTTCTAAGTTTTTGAAATAATCAGAGTTGGGAAAATAAATCTTGATTTTTGAAAAGAAGGATTTGAAGCTAAAATAAAAGAAATGAGGTTTCAGAGTCAAAAATAGACTTTGAATATTGAATTTTGGATCTGGATTTCAAAGTGGAGATGGAATTTGAAATGGAATTAGATTCCAGATTTAAAGTTTGAAATCAGGATGGAATTTAGATTTGAGAAATTGAAATGGAAATTTAAAAATAGAAATGGATTTAAGAAGTCCAGATGAGATCTGAAATTGGATTTAAAACCTAAAAATCAAGATAGATTTAGATTTGAAATCTGGAATTAAGAATAAAATTGGATTTGAAATCCGAGATCCAAGATGGAATTTGAATCCAAAGTCTGAATCCTAAATGGAATCTGGATCTGAAGTCTGAGATCCAGGATGGAATTGGATTCGAAATCTGGAATCCTAAATGGACTTTGGATCTGAAGTCTGGGATCCAAAATGAAGTTGAATTCTGAAATCTGGTTTCCTAAATGGAATTGGATCTGAAGTCTGAGATCCAAGATAGAGTTGAATTCTGGATCCTAAATAGAATTTGGATCTGAAGTTTGAGATCCGAAGATGGGGTTGAATTTCTAGAATCCTAAAATGGAATTAGATCCGAAGTCTGGGATAAAAAAAATGGAGATTGGATTTCGAAATCTGGATCCCTAAATGAAGTTGAATTCTAATTCTAGAATTGGATTTTAAAGTTCTTAAATTTAGAAAATGAATCAAGAATTTCAAAGTTTAAATTGAGCTTTGAATTTTGATCTGATATGTTAATTTAAATTCGAATTTGAATCTTGAAAATGAATTTAGAATTCCAAAGTTGAGTTTGAACTATTAAATTTGATTTAGAATTTAAATATAAATGAATTTCAAAGTCAAATTGGACTTTGAATTTGAAGTTTGAATTTGGGATCAAAAGATGAATTAGAAATTTCAAAGTTTAAATTAAACTTTGAAATTGAATGTTGAGATTGCTGAATTGAATTTGAATTTGGTTCTGAATTTGAATTTTGAATGTAGAAATGAATTTCAAAGTCAAATTTGGACTTTGAAATCTGATTTGAATTGGAATTTTTTAATATAAAATGAATTTGAAATCTCAAAGTTAAATTGGACTTTGAGATTGAAAATGAAATAGAATTGAGAATGAAAAGATGAATTGGAATTTACAAGAATTGAAGATTGATTGAAGAAGGTACTAAAAATCACTTGGAGTTTTGAAAAAGGAATTTTTGAAAATATGATGCAATTCTATCCTAAATGATGAATGAATTTAAAAAAAATGAAATTGGATTTGAAAAGCATATTTGATTCTTTAAATGAATTGAAATAAGATTGAAGATATAATACATCCCTGACTATGGTCATTTAATATATTATATAATAATCGTATTTAAATTCAAATGGAGAATAAAATACATTTTGGTGCCTTTATAGAGTTTAAAATGAAATTAACTCTCAATATATCCTGACTATGGCCATTGATATATATTTTGAATTAATTTTAAGTTAAACTCTAATAAAGGAAGAAACTATTTGAAAATTTGATGATTTTTGAAAAGGGATCCAGTATTATTCCATAAAAGATGAAAATCCTAAGTTTTGTTCACATCCTGACTATGGCCATTGATGTGAATCATCAACTTAGGATTTAATCACCTTTTATAAAATGGTGCACGTGTCATTCGTGTTCCCATTTGTGAAATTTTGGAAAATAATAATAAAAATTATATGAAACAAGCAATTCCTAAGAAAATACACATGCTCATACATTCTAGTCTATGCTAGAAAGTAAATATTCTCATTGATGTCTAGCTATTACATTTTTGAATGAAAATTCTAATCTAAGTAGGAATTGGGCAATTTCTACATGTTCCTGCAAAACAAGTTTAATGTAAAGCAATATGCTTAAAGATACAGAAGATATCATGGTAAAATTGACATATTTATGACTAAGTGTGATGTCTACCTCTAATACAGGAAATGTATATATATGCCTATGACTAGAAAATTTTCATAAGATTTGAATTTGTTTATACATATATCATGCATACGAAGTTGGTGCCTAAGTGTAATTTGGAATGTAAGGATGAATATAGGGAGTGGCTGCCAGATGGAGTATATGTGCTTGTGTGGGTAATACAACAAGTGTTTGTTCAAGGTGAATATGTCACAGCCTGTGACAGATACTATGGAGTTCTAGCCGGGTTATGGCAGCTTATGAGAAAGCTAGGAAAAGGGTAGTAGATAGATGAGAATGAAAAAAAAAAACTTTTGCAGGGAAATCCAGATTACCATAGATCTGACTAAAGGTGAGATGCTAGGTGCGTATAACAGTACCTTTTGCAAGTAAAGGGTGTGCTACATAGTGGAGGATAACCATGGGAAGCTGGGAGTGTGGTTGCTATAACTGGAGTTATGATATTATTGATACTAAATGCAAGAGGTAACAAGTAAACAAACAAAAAGAAAATAGAACTGCTAATATATTTGGGTTAACCCGATCTTTTCACCCCTGCAATCTCAATCACATCCACCATGAATATCCTAAGGTTGCTGGCAACCAACAGCAGATATGTGGGCTTCCTCTGATGCTCAATTAAGTCCAGCCATAATATCTTCAATTTCCCTCTAGATTTTTCATGAATCTCTACTCAAGAGCACTTAGGAAGAATGATTGGATGATTTGAACAGATTTAAACCCACTAGCTGAACTTATTCCTCCGCCTCCACAGATCTTCGGGTTCCCAGAAAATATGTTGACATGAGATGGGGTGTCTCAAAACCTCAGGTAGAAAATTCGATCTCCAATGACCAAGATTTTGTAGGAGAATGAAGCCTGAAGAACCCCCTTTTTTTTTTGATATTCCCTATTTCCTGTTCGAGAGAGGGTCGATTATTTGAACCTTCAAACCCAACATGAAATGTTCAATATTGGAGCGGGAAACCATTCAACATATAAATGATCTGGTTAAAAGAGAAAGGAATTATGAAAATGAGAAAATCAGAACTACACTCCTGTTGTGGGGATTGATCTGTCAGATCTTTCTTCAACAGGACACCTGGTCATGATTATCTTAATATAACTCTCCTCTTGGCTCTTGTTCAGGAAAAGCCAAATTCTACTCATAAGAGCAGCAACTCTGAATAGGGTTATACCCTTTGTTTCATGTTCCAACATAGACAAACAAACAAACAATATGAAATTGCTCACCAGGGAGAACAAAACCATGGCTCAAAGACTGAAGTGAGAATTTACCAGTTGCGTTACTCCCATCCTCAGGAAACCCCTCTGTAATCAATGTTAGACAACCATGCCAGAGGTATTGTACATGCTCAACGTTGGATACCAATGCCAGAGTTTCTGTAATCAGCGTTGGGCAATAATTTGGATAGAAGGCTTGGCAGTCTATGCTCGCTGCCAGTTTCAATGCACGAGATTGATGAAGCTACTGGTGGTCTTGCATTTGATGCATTTTCTGTATTGCAGTCAGACGCAGAGGAACAAAATTTCCACAGGATGGATTGTTTCTAGCTTCTTTCTCCACCTCTGACCTAGTATGTATAAGCCATATAGACAACAATGGACAGGGAACCTCTGTGGCTCTGGGTGTACATCCCGAAAAGGGAGGACTTCTCCATTACCAATTGCTTTACTAAAACAATATTTGGGCAAGACATGATCTCAATTTTCCAGATCAAAACTACGTTCAGATTGAGGAGGAATGGCAAACACTGGTGGGTGCTGTGAGAGTGAGGTATATTGGATGGCTAAGTAGAGATTCTACAACAAATCACACGGACATTTCAACAGCCACCCTGATTGGGTGATGTGCAGGTACTAATTCATATAAAACATGCATGATAGAGATGGAATGTATAGGAAATGACAATAATAAACAAACATTGTAAGAAAGGAGAAAGAGATAATGAACCCATGGTTCAAATGAACGGAAGACACAAATTCCTGTTACAGCAAGACTTAATCGTCTGTTATAATGGAAAATTCTGGGAGGATTACAAGGTTTGCCCAAATCCAAATGCAGATAACCAAATACAAACAAGAAATCAAACTTTCAAAACAAAGATGACAGTATAGACAGGAAAAAGTTCACAAACAAGAAAAAAAGAAAAAGAAAAAAAGGGAAAACAATGGCAACGAAAATCAAGAGTCAATAAGAGATTAGAATTGGACTTAGATGGCACTCATAAGAGGATTGAATTTGATAATCATAAGCAGAACTTAAAAAAAAAAAATTGACATTGTCAACTCCTTCTCGTCACTCTGAAGCCACACTAATGCAGATATAAAGAGATTGTGAATGTACAGAGTTTAGAGATAACACACAATATCTCATGCTTCTTTTAGGTAGAATATAATGATGATCAGTAGCTGATAAAAAAAAAGAAATCATTACATTGGGACCGAGAATGAATTGTGTTGTTGGTAGATAAATGGATATGACAAAACATCAAGCGAGGATTTGAATGATCAAAACATCTGTAGGTCACGTATGACTGCTAGATGGTGAACTTGGATAGAAGGTGAGAGATTCTAAGTTATCAACTAGTAATAATTTAGAATGGCTCTAGAGGGGTGACAATAACATGCCTATACAATGGTCAGAGAGCACAAAGTGATTACAACCAATAGATGGGGCGTGTATTTATGCTATAGCGAAGAATAAACACATACTCGTGATGAAATTGCAGGGATATTACCTCAGATGAACAGTGTATCGCTATTTACAGAAGCATAAACCCCAGAAAATACAAATCCCACAAAAGGGGGGTGTCCTCAATTCGCAAATGAGGTAATTATGATCTCAAAGATTACGAATTGCAGATGCAGGTAGTATATCTAAAATAATCGAGGAAAGAAACAAGAAAACCATAAATCAAAAACTACAGAAAATTTTAATTGAGGAAAGGAAATGTCAGAATTAGAAAATTCCGTTTCTATTGCATTTAAGGTAAGTTGATTTGTTATAGGCAAACCAATGTTACCATGGATGCTTCGATAAGGCAAGAAAGGAGAGAGAAAAAGAAAGAAAAAGAAAGAAAAAAAGAAAAAAGAAAAAAAAGAAGCGGAAAGGAATCAGAGAAAATTAGAAAACAAAAGAGCGACAAAGAGAGGAGGGCTCTTACCTTGATCTTGCACGAATTCTGAAGATGGAGAGGAGACTTGATCGTGAAGGAAAAGGCGGATGGATGATGTTGGGGGCGAAGAACAGACTTAATGGATGATCGACCCCTTCCCCTGTGCCTCTTTTTATAGAGGGAGGAGGAAGAATCGAGAAGGGAAGTGGTTCATTGGGGATCAATGGTCGAGGAACGAGGATGGTGATCGGAGGGTGAGGAAGAAATGAATTCTCCAAAAGGGGGAGGATCGGGAGAGGGAGAGAGTGTGATAGAGGATGCGAACGGGAGGTGGCCGTTACAACTTTCCTCAAATTTCAAAGAGGTGGCTCCCTTTAAAGAATTCTTTCATAAAAGGGTTTTCAAGAGAGGTTTTTAGCAAAAGAAGCTTTAAATTACCTACTCTTCGCATATTTTCCGATTTTTCAAAACAAGGTTCTAAAACTTTCTCTAAAAGAGGTTTTTGAAATATCTTTTGTATTTTAAAATTTTGTTTATTTTCTTGGTATTTTCTGATTTTTTTTGTTGTTTTTGAAATAAAAATTCTAAAACTAAGGGATTTTAAAACTAAATTTTCAAATATTTACAAAAGAAGGGTTTTCTGATATTTCAGGTTTATTTTTGAAAATTTCTTCAGAAGACGGGTTTAGATCCGGGATTTTGAGAAAATATTCAAGTTTTAAACCTCGAATCGAGAAATACAAGGCAGTGAGTTGTGATCATCGAAATTTTTTTCCTCTCTTGGTATTTCTCTCTCTTTTTTCTATTTTCCTTTCCAACCTCTATTTCCTCCTTTTTGAATAGAGAAAAATAAAAGACAGAAAAGAAGAGAGAAGAGAAAAGAAAAGAAAAGAAGAGAAAGATGAACTCTTTTGTGATGTCTCACTTGACCTTAATTTGAAAATATTTAAGAAAATAACTCGCCTTCGTTTTGAAATATTTGCGAAAAAATCGGGAGACGGGATCTGCTCGTCGGTACGAGGTTCGACCGTTCTTGGCGCCTTTACCAGGGGTAATCAAACCAAGGGTCGAATTCATGCCTTTTGCTTTGCCTTAATATTACCTAAGAATTTATCCTAAGTCTAAATGCACAAAGAATCATGCTTGTGCAATGCAAGGATATATGCTCTTTTGAAAAATGTTTTGAAAATCTTCAAGTGTTTCTAAGATGAATTTGATAATAGAGTGAAGAAATAGCTTTTGAATCTTTAACTTAGAACTTGAGATAGATCAGGAGAGATATTTTAAAGTTCTAAGTCTTTAAAAATAGCCAGAGTTTTGGAAGGATAAATCTGGACTTTGAAAGGAATGATTTTGAAGTTGAGATAAAAAGGAGAAGAAGGGAAGTTTCAAAGTCATAAATGGACTTTGAATTAGAATTTTGAACCTGGATGAATGTTTTGAAATGGAATTGAATTCTAGTTTTAAAGTTTGAAATCAGAATGAGATTTGAGAAATCCAAATAGAATTGAGAAACGGAATTGGTTTTTGGAATTTTGAGAATCAAGATAACCTTGGATTTTGAAATCTGGAATGAAATGGAATTGGATTTGAGAGTTGGAATTGGGAATAGAAACTGATTTGAACTCTGAAATTTCAAGATGGAATTTAAATCCAAAGTCTGGATCCTAAATATGGTTGAAATCCAAGATGAAATTGAATTCTGGATTTAGAATCCTAAATGAAAATTGAATCTGAAATCTGATATCCAATGATGAAGTTGAATTCTGAATTTAAAATGGAAGTGGATCCAAGATCTGGAATCCAAGATGGAATTTGGATCTGAAGTCTGAGATCCAAGGTGGAATTGAATTCTGGATCCTAAAATGGATTTTGTATCTGAAGTCTGAGATCCAAGATGGAATTGGATTCTGGATCCTAAAATGGATTTTGGATCTGAAATTTGAGATCCAAGGTGGAATTGGATTCTGGATCTTAAAATGAATTTTGGATCTGAAGTCTGAGATCCAAGATGGAATTAGATTCTGGATCCTAGAATGGATTTTGGATCTGAAATCTGAGATCCAAGATGGAATTGGATTTTGGATCCTAAAATGGGGATTGGATCTGAAGTCTGAGATCCAAAAGTGGAGATTATACTTGGAAATCTGGATCCAAGTTGGGGTTAGGATCTAACTTTGGATTTCGGATTCTAAAAGTCCAAATGGGACTTTTTGAAGATAGATCTGGGTTTTTGAAAACCCAGATTGAATTTAGAATTTAAGAGGGGTCAAGTTTTGAGATTCAGAATCAATCTCAAACTTTGTTTTTGAATTTGAAATCAGAAGATGACTCAGAAATTTCAAAGTTAAATTAAACTTTGAAATTGAATTTTGAATCAAATTGGAAATTTGAAATTTGAATACAAGATGATTTCAAAATTTCAAAGTCAAATTGGACTTTGAAATTAAATTTTTTTGAATCTTGAAATGAGATAGAATTGAGTTTGAATCTATAAATAAGATTTGATCTGAGAAGTGAAGAAAAAGAATCACTTGGAATTTTGAAAAGGGAATTTTGAAAATATGATGCAATTCTATCCTAAATGATGAATGAATTTAAGTAATTTTGAAATTGGATTTGAAAATCATATTTCATTCTTTAAATGAATGTAAATAAGATTAATGATATAATACACTCCTGACTATGGTCATTGAATGTATTATATAATAATCATATCTAAATTCAACTGAAGAATAAAATATATTTTTGGTGATTTTATAGAGTTTAAAATGAAATTAATTCTCAATATATCCTGACTATGGCCATTGATATATGTATTGAATCAATTTTAGACTAAACTCTGATAAAAGAGGAAAATATTTAAAGAAAATATGATGAATTTTGAAAAGGATCCAGTGTGAATCCAGTGTTATTTTGTAAAAGATAAAAATACTAAGTTTTGTTTACATCCTGACTATGGCCATTGATGTAAATCATCAACTTAGGATTAATTATTTCTTACGAAATCGTGCACGTGTCATTCGTGTTTTACCATTGTGAGATTTTGGAAAATAAAGGTAAAAAGCATGAAAACAAGCAATTTATGGCATTTACAATGCTCATTCATTCTAATCTAGAACAGGAAATGTAAATTCTCATTAAGATCTAACTTATTACAACACTTAAAATTGAAAATACAAATCCCAAGTAATGACATTCTTCACATATTCCCTGCAAAACACTTGGTTAGTATGAAAGCAAAAGAGAATTGCACATATCATATGGAGGTTAATGGTGAACATGCTCATATGCCAAGATGTTTAAGATTTAAAGTGTAGGAAGGTGAAGATGATATACCTAGATATATATACATGTATATATATATATGTGTGTGTGTAAGTGTGTGTGTGTATCTATATATGTATATGTGTCTATATATATGAATATATATACACATATGTATATATAGGTGGAATGGTGAATGTGAAGGGAAGCAAGTGATATGGAAAATATATAGTGATACAGAGGAAAAGAATGTATAGAGAACAACAAGTGAAGATAGTGAAGGGTTTGAAATGCACCAAGGTGCTATTGTAGGATATGTGCTTTTGTAATGGGTGCTGAGATAAGTTCAATGTGGTAATGATGGTGCCTTTTGAAAGGTGAGGGTTGTGTAAATTGTAGTATGGGTTGCAAGTGGGGAGTATACAAATTTGTTGGTGGAAGTTGTAGGAAATGTTGAATGTGATGAATGAGATAGGGTGGTGGTCAATTGGGAGGCTGTTAAGGAAGGCTTACCTAAAGAGGCTGCAGGACTTGCATAGCCCTTCAATATCTCTGAGCTGCATCCAGATGCTAGCTCTAACATGCTAAAAAGAGGTGTTATTGATGTGTTGCAATGCTATTTACAGGCATTGGGAAGAAGGAATACAGTAGGGAAGGCTGCTGTGGAGAAGCCAAGTTCATGTCAAACCCTGCCCCACCAGCCATGGTCGCAGTGGCATAGTGTGACAACAAGAGAAAAACACTATGTCAAGTGTTTGTGAAGCATAGGTCCATGGTAATGAAGGGATAAATGGATGTGATGGACATCTGTGTCATAACAACACCTTCTGTTGTGAATTTATACAAAAGATGTTCAAAATATTTACACAGCTTCTACTCTAACCACTTCCCAACAATTTAATAAGGGCAACCTACCTAGAGGTGTTGGGTAGCAATTTATCAGAGAAAACAACTGGGAAGAGTTTAGGTCCATGGTGAATTGTTCATCCACTGAACAACCATCGCCAGTCACCTGCAGTGATGCTGCTATACACGGTCCATGAATAAATTTAGATAGATGATCTTGGGAAATTAATAACTCATGTGGATGTACAGATGGAGATTTACATTTTACAGAGTCTGGAAGCTAAGATGGTGGAAATTAGTAAGCTAGGTAGCCGACTTTATGGATTTCAGATCTAATGACATCATGCCATGGAAGGCTGACCTGGAATTCCAGGCGACCTATGAAGGTTGATAACCTGCTGTGGGTCGTGAAAGAAAAAGGGTACATCATCTGAGTCCCCTGGACATTTAATGCAAAATCATCTTCTGCTAGATGAAAGAGAGGGACTTGGGTTGACAATATTCCAGAACATGTAGGCATTGAGAGACTTTTGCCCAGCCTACTGAAATGTTCTCAGCAGAGCACATCATGTCACTGATATACAGGAGACAGAGAGTGTTGTGCGCAAATGACATGATAGATGAAAAGGTTTTAGTGGAATGTAGGAAATCTCACAGAACAAAAGGGGACAGACGTAGCTGCAGTCACAATTTTCATGCTGATGAAGTTAAATGGGCTGGGAATTGATATTTACACTACACAAAACACATCAAATATATGACAAATGCTAGCCTATAACGAATAGCTGCAGAACCACGAATTTTATGAAATTGGCGCAATTGGATCAGGATAAGCTACTGTGAGGAATCTTTAAACAGAATTGCATCACCTGAATAGCACACGTATGTATCTTATTGATGGAATGCAGTGGCTGACCCAAAAAAAAAATGTCCTCGTCAGATGTGCTGTAGTTTTTATCATGCTGGAGATACTTTGTATCTTCAATCTTTAACAACCTGCAACTATCATCTAAGAAGGATGCCATCACCACTGACTAAACGACTGAAATGAAATGCAGAGATTTAAAAGGGACACAAACAAACCAAAAAAAATAAAAAATAAAAAAAGAATACTGAATTGTAATGACTTCAACACCCATTTAACTAATATATAGCAAACTATTTCTCTCCCTGTACAAGTAACAAACAACTGGTCTATGTTATTCACATGCTCTTCATGATCCTTAGCAGTCAAGATGCATATGCTACAGCTGACATCTTGCTCCCAAGGTATCGCTACAGGCATGGCCAAAACAACTATCACGACATCCTTACCATGAAATCCTTTCAACACACAAAAATCACAACGTGATATTCAGATCTGAAAGAGCCCCAAATTGTTGTGAAACCAGAATCTGATTGAGCTATACCTCCACAAGCAATGGCTTTGTTATGTAAATGACCTTGTATAGCTGATGCTCGTGTGGAGTAGGATTACAATATGACACAGAATTTGAGTGAAAGTGCGGTGGTGTAAAAGATTAACCAATACCTATTGTCTTAAGCAGAGGATTCCAATTCGAGGAAAAAGTTATTTACCTCAAATTGAATTAACACCTAAATCCCTCACTGAAAGATGCAAGCCAAGCAATGCAAGAAAAACCCACGGCCTGGGATGTATGTGATGGAAGAATGGCATATAAACATTGGGATCGGATCCAGGGGAGGGGAAAATATACATGTATGCAGGGAATAGTCCTGGGGTTCATGGAGTGAAAGCAGGCATTTGTGCTATATCAAAGCACTTGCTGTAACGAGGTTTAGAGGGATAGAAAGCACATATTCACGTTGTAGCAAAGCATGATCATGTGCTGTAATAAAATTTTAAGGGTGAAAGCCGGTGTTTATGCTATGGCTAAGCATAAACACATGCTTGCAGTGAGATTTCAGAAAGACAGACATATGTTTATGCCATGATCAAACATAGACGTTTACTGTGAGAGAAAAAAAAAAGAAATCGAATGAAATTGCAAAAAACTGACAATGAGAAGGTTGAAAATCGTGAGCAATATACAAGAACAATGATCAGAAAATGAAGGTATGTTATAAAGGCAAGATAAATGCAGAAACTATTCGTATATCGTGCCAGAAAAGGGGACAATGTAAATGGACAGTAATGGAATTAAATTAGAGGCAGGAAATAAATCAACACAGAAGCAGAAATAAATAACATATTATTCAGATTAACAAAAAAAAAAGAAAAGAAGGGAAGAAGAAAAAAAAATTGTTGGAATCTAACATTCCGTTAATATGGCACAGCATGCGTAGATCGATCTTTGCTTTGTGCAAAATCGAAGCTACATGGGTGCTCTAGTGTAAGATCCGTGAATATTTCTGAGGAGTTTACTGCTTACTTAGTGTTGATATGTATGCTTTCATATAATTACGAGGTTATATTGCATAATTAAGTATATTTTGACTGTGCTTGTGTTTTGGCTTTGTACGAGCAACCCGAAAATCACGTAAATATACTGTGTGAGTAAGAAGTGCCTAATTCTGGACAAATTCATCCTTGAAATTTTAAGGGTTAGTTTATAATATATTTTTATACTTTGTCCCCGAATTTGGGACTTATAGGACGTAAAAACCTCATCAGTGCATGTGAATTACGAGTTTTGTATCCGAAGACATAATACGCTTAATTCTAGCAAACAAAGAGCAATTTTATTGAAAGGCCTTGACCATTTTGTACTAACTGAGGTTATTTAGAGCACTAAATGATTTATTGAGATTTATTTAATATTTTAGTGCATTAATTAAGTGTGGTTTTGAAACACTACATATAGCGATTTATGAAAGGTGGCATAGGGTTGCAGCTGAGTTTGAAGGGTGAACTGATGGTAAATAGTAGTGAAAAAGATGGTGCTATGTGTATATACTATACACTGTGGATGTGGATGCATGATAAAGGTAAAGGTGAAAGCTGTGCAAATGATGCAGCACATGGATGAGGTGAGTGTCATGGGATGAAATAATGATGAACTATGACATATAGCAAATGATAAGGATGGTATGGCAAACAATGCAGTCACTCTGTCATTCCAGTCCATTAGGGCTAAAAAAAAGAAAGAAAGAAAACATGCTACTCATCATTTTTATACTCCCTCAAGTAGCTGACAGGCCCCAGTAAGAAGACCAGATGTAAATGCTCCTCCAATCTCCGAGTTATGTTGCCTTGAATTGATATTTCGTCATGGTATGGAATGAATGCCTCACTACCGCGATATTATATTTGAAATGCTGACGATTCATACAATTACTGAATATTATCAAATAAGACTGAAGCTTCTCTTGTAGTTACTGAATATTATCAATCATTCATATTAGAGACAGTAGAAAAACAGTGAGAGGATGTTCCTGAAGCAAATATTCATTCTCATCAAACTAATATATATGTTTTTTTTTTTACCACTGACAGACCATCAAAGGTTGTAGCTGTATGACCATCAAAGGCTCAAAGAAGGCAAAAGAAGGAAAAAAAAATCACTTAGCTATGGAACACACTTTGAAACTTTAACTTCTTTCCCCATTGTTTCCTCTTAATTAGGTACTTACAGTCATTTAAAAGCTTTAAGCCAATGGGGGATTCCAATAACTTCGACTTGGTTATGTTTCTCAAATGCTGGAATGGATTTTGATAAGAATGAGTCTAACAAAAGTTCTAGCAGAAAGACCAGACAACCTTCTTGGTCAGCTACATTCTTGTTACTCGTTTACATAATTACATATACCAGCAGTTTTAACCAAGCAATTGGTGATAGTGAACCCATTTTTTTCAGATTGTATTTATACTATATTAAAATATAACAAGAGAAAAAGAAAGGAACTTAAGTGAAATCAAAACCGATGTTATAAATAAATTGAAATGAAGCTCTGAAGCGGCAGATAGGTTGTGAAACGAACACAAAAATGCAAATGACTACCGATGTTATACCCAGCGGACACAAAATTGCTTGATATACCTACAAATCGAAACATTAGAGATGTGATTCACTGAAACATGAAGAAAAAAAATATATAATGCATGTTATATCATTATAAATATAGGGAATGGGATTTAGACAAATTGAAAGCTGAAATTAGGAGTTAAAATTGAGATATGGACTGAAATAATAAATGAATTCAGCAGATAAGGCGAGAGATACAAAAAGGAGAAAAAAAAAACTATACCAAGCTCGATCCGAGGCATACTTTCGAATTTACTGTAGAAAATCATAAACGTATTTTGGCAATTGACCATGATGCATTGTAGCCTCTGAATGGGCCTTGATGCCATTGCAAAGCTGTAACATCAGCACTGCTATATGCAGCCCGATGGTGCATAATACATTTATCAGGAAAGCTAAGAACTGAGATAAGAGAAAAAGAAATCGGGAAAAATCAGGAAGAATAAAGGGAGAGGGAATGTATTTCACAACCAGTGTTTGCTTGCAGCTGAAATCAGATGTTGGGATCAGAGATCTCCTTTGTTCTAGCGAATGACGGATCGGCCCTGCTATAAGCAGGTCAATCCTATCATGGGTGCCTTAAAAGGGAGAAAACGAATGAAGATCGATACAGAGTAATACCATAAGCAAATTTCAATAGAAAATCAAAAGAAAAGAGAAAATGAAGGAAAAGGAAAAGTAAGATGAAAGCAAAGATGAAATTGAAATTCAAACATCCAGATGAATAAGCAAAGATCAAAACCCACTGTAAAATTTTAAACAGAGATAAATATTAGAAATCATAATGCAAATGAAGAAATACCGATAATGAAGAAAATATTCATACATTCTAAACTGACCACTGCACATTACCTTATGCCACCTTTCATAAACCCCATATGCAGTATTTAGTCCATACTGTATACATTCCAAATAGCACAAAACAACTGATATATGCTTCAAATGTCCACTTTCCTTCTTTTTAGTCACCTAAGGCACCGTATACAGGTTCTGTGTGTAAATCAGCTTGAATATATCATTTTAGTAAATACTTCATCATTCAAAATTGCGTTTTTTTTAGTGAGAGGCATATACTTGAGTGCATCATAAGTAATATCCTAGGCCCAGTATGAGACCATGTAAATTAATTTTTTTCTCTTTATATATATATACTTTGTATTAACTAAGTGTTTTGCAGAGAATATAAGGAGAATATCATCACTTGAGATTTGTATTTTCAAATTTAAACCTTGTAATAAGTTAGGCCTTAATGAGAATTTACATTTCCAGCTCTTAGGTAGAATGAATGAGCATAGTAATATCATAAGATTGCTTGTTTTCATGTTTTTTACCTTTATTTTTCCAAAAATTTCACAATGGTGAAACATGAATGGCACGTGCACCATTTCGTAAGAGGTAATTAATCCTAAGTTGATGATTTACATCAATGGCCATATTCAGGATGTAGACAAAATTTAGGATTCTTATCTTTTATAAAATAACACTGGATCCACACTGGATCATTTTTAAAATTCATCATGTTTTCTTTAAATATTTTCCTCTTTTATCAGAGTTTAGTTTAAAATAAATTCAATACGTATACCAATGGCCATAGTCAGGGTATACTGAGAGTTAATTTCTTTCTAAACTCTATAAAAGCACCAAAATGTGTTTTATTCTTCATTTGAATTTAGACATGATCATTATATAATACATTCAATGACCATAGTCAGAAATGTATTATATCATCAATCTTATTTTAATTCATTTAAAGAATGAAATATGATCTTCAAAATCCAATTTCAAAATTTAGATTTATTCATCATTTAGGATAGAATTGCATCATATTTTCAAAATCTTTTTCAAAAACCCAAGTGATTTTGAACCTCTTTTCTTCAAATTTCTATTTCAAATTCCAATTCTATCTAAAATTTTAAAGTCCAATTTGACTTTGAAATTCCAAAATCATTTTTATATTCAAACTTCAAATTTCCAACTCAAATTCAAAATTCAATTTCAAAGTTCAATTTAACTTTGAAGTTTTTGATTCCTCTTCATATTCAAAACCAAGTTTATCTTCCTAACTTCAAAATTCAAAAAATCAAAGTTTGAGATTGATTCTAAATCTCAAAGCTTGACCTTTCCTAAATTTTAAATTTAATCTGGGTTTTCAATACCCAGATCCATATTCAAAAGTCCCATTTGGACTTTTCAGAATCCAAATCCAAAGTTAGAATCCCCATCCCAACTTGGATCCAGATTTCCAAGTATAAACCTCTACTTTTTGGATTTTAAATTTCAGATCCAAAACCCATCTTAGGATTCAGAATCCAATTTCACCTTGGATCTCAGACTTCAGATCCAAAATCCATTTTAGGATCCAGAATCGAGTTCCATATTGGATCTCAGGTCCAAACTTCCATTTTAGGATCTAGAATCCAATTCCCTCTCGGATCTTAGATTTCAGGTCTAAAATCCCTTTAGGATCCAGAATTCAATTTTACCTTGGATCTCAGACTTCAGATCCAAATTCTATCTTGGATTCCAAATCTTGGATCCAATTCCATTCTAAATCCAGAATTCAATTTCATCTTGGACTTCAACTCTATTTTGAATCCAAACTTTGGATTCAAATTCCATCTTAAAATTCCAGATTTCAAATCAATTTCTATTCTCAATTCTTAAATCCAAAATTCCATTTCATCTCAGATTTCAAAATTTCAAAACAAATTTCATCTATCAATTCTATTTGGATTTCTCAAATCTTATTCTGATTTCAAGTTTTACAACTGAAATTCAAATTATATCTCTATTCTAATTTAAAGTCCATTTGTGACTTTGAATTTTCCTTTCTTCTCCTTTTATCTCAACTTCAAAACGATTCCTTTTGAAGTTCAGATTTATTTTCCCCAAGCTCTGATTATTCCAAAAACTTAGAACTTTAAATCTTAAGTTCTAAAGTTAGAAACCATTTCTTCACTCTCTTATCAGATTCATCTCAGAAACACTTGGAGATTTCCAAAATCATTTTTTTTTGAAAGAGCATACATCCTTGCATTTGCACAAGCATGATTCTTTGTGCATTTAGACTTAGGATAAATTCTTAGATAATTTCTTAGCAAAGCAAAAGGCATGAATTCGACCCTTGGTTCAATTACCCCTGGTAAAGGCGCCAGGAACGGTCGAATCTCGTACCGACGAGCGAATCCCGTCTCCCAGTTTTCCGGCAAAAATTTCAAAGCGGAGGCGAGTTATTTTCTTAAATATTTTCGAAATTAAGGTCAAGTGAGACCCCGCAAAAGAGTTCATCTTCTCTCATTTTCTTTTCTTTTCTCTTCTCTCTTTCTTTCTATCTATTATTTTTCCCCTTCAAAAAGGAGGAAATAGAGGTTGGAAAGGAAAAGAGAAGGAAGAGAGAGAATATTACGAGAGGAAAATTTTGCGATGATCATAGTTTTGGCGACCGAGATGGGACACGTCTTCGTTCGGTCGGATCTATGCCTTTTTCTTTGCTTTAATATTATCATATTCTTTATTCTATAAATGTCAGCTTCATTTCCATGCAAACCTTAGGAGCCTAGACTCTGTCATAAAGCTGACATTATTGCATATAGAATCTAAATATGGTTTGGTAGGACCATATTGAGGAGATTATTCTATGTTCACATTAGACTTAGGTCTCAAATACAACTCTCCTCAATTCTAGGGATTGAATGTAAACAATGTATGCAAGTGTATGCTTCTTTTCATTTAAATCTCTCTTTAGGACTTGCATTAGAGCCATCTGATTTTATTGCATGTTGAACATGTTTTTGAAAACCTCCCTACCTATATCGTCCTGGTCTTCACGTTGTTGGGTTGTCTCACTGAACCATAGTTTGGGAGAGAGCCTCACAACTGGACCACTTATTTGGGTTCGCGCCCCCCTACCACGTACCTAAGGGCCATAGTCCGAGGTATATCGGTAGGTGCTCAAGGATGTTGGGAAACCATTATCTTAGAACCGGAGGAATACTTCTATGCCATGTACTTCGAGCTTCGGCTTGAGTATATCGACGTATCTTGATTCGAATCAGATGAACTGAACCCTAGAGTTAGGATTAAGGTTCTGCAAGCCATTTCAAAATATTGCATCTAGAGTCAGCCTTTAGGGAGTGTTGTGTGTGCATCCTTGTTTGTGCAGCTTTTTTGTGATGTTTTTATTATTCTCTCATATATATGTATCAAACCCTTTTCAAAAACCCTGGGTGTATTATTCAAAACTTCTCCTTACTTTCAAAAACCCCAGGTGCATATTTTTCTCTAAATACATTTCTTTTTCTCTTTTTAGATCAAATTTTCTTCAAAACCCTGGAAAATTCCTTTAAAATCTCCTCAAATCTTTCAAAAATTTCCAGGTTTGATTCTTCAAGAGTCTATCTGTAAGTCCTGCATTCTATCTAATTTTTCTCCTCATTCTTCTTTGCCCCAGTATCATTTCGATGGCGTCCGATTCTCTCGATGTTGTCTTTCCCAGAGATCATGTCTTCTATCAGATTCAGGATGGATCCCCAGATCATCGAGTTATCCAGTCTTGTCCTTTCTTCCCTCGGTGGTATTATTCTTGGTTCGCCACCTTCTCGTGTATGTTCCCAGACCACTTGGATGACTATGGGTTGGAGATGGCATCGACAGTAGGCAAGCGAACTATCAATGGAGCTCTGATTCAGGCTATGGCAGAACGGTGGAATCCATGTACCTGCACATTTTGGTTTCCATGGGAAGAGATGACTCTACTGATGGACGAGTTCAATGATATTATGGGATTGTCCGAACCAGCTGGTCAGCCAGATGATCCTGTCGAGCAACAGTTTTTTATCAACATCAAAGGGGTAGATGTTCGAGAAGCTTTGGTCAGAGCAACAGGGAGCATATCCTTGCCTCTCACTGAGATTGGTGGGAATCAATTCATCGACCTGTTCAGACTCTATCACAAGTATGGGGCCTACGAGGAGGTTGACACTTTGTCTCGAGCAACAAAAGACATAATTCAGCATGCCACGATCCTATGCACAGTAGGATTAACTTTCTTCCAAGATGGCCAAAATTTCATAGATATCAGAGTTTCCCAGCTCTTTTAAAGATGGGGAAGTAAGCAGACCCGTCAGCTTTCAGTCTCCATGGCCGCATTAGCCTTTCTTTACCGAGGCTTGGCTCGATTTGCTCTTGGAGAGACTATTTTGGTAGAAGGATGCACTTACGCCCTGCAGTCGTGGTTCTTACGACATGTTCCATCGAAGGCCAGTTCCTTCAGATTCAGCAGCAAGCAGCCAAAGATGGCCATTCAGTATCGAGCCTTGATCGAGAAACTGCATCAGGAGGAGATGGTTTGGGACTTCTTTGACAGAAAAGAGTCGATCCCTCGCTACACTTATGCTCACAGTAAGCACTACAGATTGCTTGGCCCCTTCTTCTGTGTTGATTATCAGCCGGAAAGATGTCTCAAGCAGTTTTTGCAGCGGTAGGTTCGTGTCAACACCGGCTTCCCGACAGGCAACATGTCAGAGTTCAATCTGTAGTTGGATCAGTGGTCTGGGGCATACCATGTAACTAAATATACCTGAGACTCTTTTGTTTCTCTGTCTGTATTTCTTGGGCCAAATGTATCTTCTGAATATCAGGAGTGGTGGCAAACTGTCTGCCCACCTTCTCTTTGTTTGTAAATATTACTATCAATAAAAATTACTTTTTGGGCCAAAATTTTATTTCTTGTATTTTTGATTTATAGCAAAAATGGTCACAATTTTTTGTGACAACCTCATCTCAGATAAAAGGGGACATTCCTTCCACATTTCTTCAATACATTTTATCATGGTTGACGATCTCGCCTAGGTAACAAGGCACATTTCTCCGTTATCATCTAAAATGATAACACAATTGTCACAAATCTTGTGATGACCCAATCCTGGGTAATGGGATAATCTCTTGGAATTGTCTACCGAAAATTTTCATTCTTTTCTTCTAAAATTATGGTTTTCAAAAAGTTTCTCCATACTCTAACCATTCCCATATTCTGCAGGAAAACTTTGGCATCTGAAGATGGTTCAGACAAGGGCCGGTAAGCAGATTGCTCAGCGGCACAGTGACAACAAACAAAAAGAGATGAATTCTCCTAGATTATCCAAGAAGCATGACTCAGGGGATGAGAGCGATGTTGATCCGGCCATGTACCGGGTCTTTCAAAAAATGATGTCTAAAATGATGGCCGAACATGCTAAGGCTGGTCCAAAGAAAGCAGCTTCTAAGAGCAAGGTTATAAAGAAGCCCATGAAAAAGCTTGTCAAGATTAGCAAACAGAAGGTACAACGTGACAGTACTTCTGAGGATTCTGAGTCAGCAGAAGAAGTCTCTGAAGAAGAAGAGCAGCTGATTTACATTCTGAAGCATCTGCGATCATCCAAGAGGCCAATGGAAGAGCCATTGTCAGTAAACAAACCCAAGTACGGGGCCCCCGCAGAGGATTCAATCCAAGCATTGACCAAAATAGTCAAGGACTTACAGATTCGGGATAAAGGGAAAAGGTCATACACCAGGCAGGACTTCTACCTCGGCTTGGAAGGGGACAACAATCTGGAGAACCTTCCTCGAAAATTCATTAAGATTGACAGATCCGGTGATCCTAAAGCTCATTTGGCCATGTTTTTCGCGGAATGTGCCCGGTTCAGTGAGGATAACTGTGCCCTATTTCTTTGTTTCCCCCGTAGTTTGGAGGGGATAGCGGCTAAATGGTACGCCGAGCACGTTAATCCCATTGAGCTAAGGGATTTTGACAAAGTTGTCAACATGTTCGTTGAACGCTTTCTGCTCAATACGAAAGCTCTTCCCACCCTGAACCATTTGTGCAACCTCAAACAGGAGCCCAATGAGAAAGCCAGGGACTTCATCCATAAATGGAGGAGTGTTTGTAACAAAATGAGAAACCCCATTTTTGAAGAGCATGCCCTCCAAGTCATTCTCAACAACTTCTCTCAACCCCTGAAAAGCCTCCTTTTCCCATATCCATCCAAGTCGTTTATTGAACTGACGGAGCGAGCAGAATAACTCGAGATGGGGGTGGAAAATGGAACGTACGAAGGTGTCACCTTGGCCAAGAATGTCTAGGATCCAAAGAAAAAGGCACACTTCACTTACTCAGCCGAGGTTCCCGGGGATGACCAGGGCAGTAGCAGCAAGCATGGCAGCGGCAGTGGCACGAAGCCTGAACAGAGTAGAGGGAGAAAGAGGAAGTTCTTCAAGAACAATGATAAGCCTCTCCCGACCGGTCCTCAACAAAAGGGGGACCTTTAAGAAAAACCCAAGCACATAAACTAGAGCAGAGATTGGAAATTCACTCCTTTGGACCAGCCTTTAGAAAAGGTCTTGGAATATCTATTGTCCTACGGAATGGTGAAGCTTCCCAAAGTTGCAGATCCGCCAGTGATCATGGGAAGGTTCAAGGAACAGTACTGCAAGTTCCACAAGGCAACAGGCCATGACACGGAATATTGTTTCGTCCTAAAGCATTTGATCCAGGACTTCATCGATAAGAGCATCCTCATCGAGGATGAAGAAGAAGGAAAAATGGATATCATATCCGCCCCATTCCCGAAACATTCAGCATCAACCATTTCAGAACATTCTTTTCTTCCACAAAGTCATATACATCCATGTTCCAGCGAAGATATAAGTCTTCAGCATCATGTATTAGTTCTACATCAGGATCAGCCTACATCTCAGAGGATGAACATCCTCTCCTTTTTAAACCTAAGAAATATGTCAGTTGAAAACGGAAAAACTCAAGTTTTTCCAAAAAGATTTCTTAAGAAAGAAGCCTACGCAGAGGAAGTAGAAACCTCCGAGGCAGCAGAAGAGCGGGCCAAAAGCCTTCAGAAACCTATTACAGTGCTCTCCAACATTTTTGATTCTCCCAAGCATCGGAAAAAGCTAGATGATCTACTGAGAAAGATCAAAGTGAAGTCGGGCACTACGCCTGAAGATATGACACAAATAGTGAATCAGGCGATGACAAATGCGCCTATTATCTTTTCTGACAAGGACTTGCCAAAACCTCATTCTTTCCACAACAATGCATTGTATATTGTGGTGAGGACCAGGGGCATGACTGTCCCGCACGTACTGGTGAATGGAGGCAGCAGCCTCAACATTTGCCCAGAGATGACAGCGAAGGCTCTGGGATTAAAAGAAGAAGAATACGTGCCTGATCCCATTACCATTTATGGCTTCGACAATCACGGGCAAACTGTAAAGGGCAAGACCTTTCTGGAAATTTTCATCAACTATTCAGTGCACACCGTTCTGTTCCATGTCGTCAACGTACCTCCCACTTATAATCTTCTGCTAGGACGAACATGGATCCACAATGCCAATGTCGTTCCTTCAACCCTCCACTAGTGCATAAAGTGGTCCAAGAGAGGAATGATTACCACTATCTTGGGCGAAGATCCTGAAGAAAGGCCGCCACAGCCTATGATTCTCCGTCCGACATTTACAGCAGATATTCCCAGCAACCGGGAGGTAGACGAAATCAATCTCAGTGAAAGCCTAGAGATGTTGAAGTTGAAAGATGTCATGGAAGAAGAAAACATGGCAGCCACGGTCCAATGGCAGGGACCTTGTTTTTTCAAGTTAGGAGGACGCATCAATTACACCTCCTTCAAAGATCATCCTTTATTTCCACAATTTTCTAAAGCCAGAAACGGATTTGATCTGTTAATAAAACATGGATATCAGCCATTCCAAGGCATGGGGAAAAATGAGGATGGCATAATAGAGCCTATCATTCCAGTTCAGTATGCGGACAACTCAGGGTTGGGGTTCACCGGCCAGGATTCCTGCAAAAGGACTATTTTTGTCAGAGGAAGCAAATGAAGAGATGATGCCTTAGTTTTTCTGCTTTTTCTATCTTTTGTTACTCTTGTAGGGACAACACAGTCCCATCTTTTGTCGATATCTTGTAAATATTATACTTCAATCAATGAAAGACCAATCTTTTCTTTATATTCGAGCATCTATCATTCTTTCTCATATTTTGTCTATGTCATTGTTTTTTACTTTGTACAAAAATTTGTTTTGGCTCGTACTTTCTCTTAAAAACCTTTCTTACATTTTCAGAAACATTAACTCCTAAATCGATGAATAAATTCATTATCAATCCCAAGTACCTAAAATAGGCAAGGTTTCCTAAGATGAAAGACAGGGCAAAGGTCAGCTAGACAACAGAGCAGACCGAAGAGCCAGTCGAGTTTGACTCAACTATCGAAGAATTGCCAGAATTTGCTCATATTCAGAAGCAGGATGAACCCTCATCTTTGGTTCAAGATCCAACTGAGGATATCAACATTGGGTCGGAAGATGATCCGAAAATTCTCAAAATCGGTTCGGGTCTAAATGCAGTTGAAAAGACTAGACTCATCCAATTCCTTAAGAAGCACTAGGAAGTATTTTCCTGGACTTATGAAGATATGCCAGGATTAGATCCCAAGCTGGTTGAGCATCGGAGAGAGAGAGAGAGAGAGTTGGTGCCAGAATGCGATTGATCGTGATCGTGCGAGGTGAAGCAGAGAGGTCGTGGGCGCTAGAAGGAGGGTTTTAAAAAGAAAAATTTTCTTAAAAAGGGTTTTAAAATTTATTTTTTCGTAATTTTCTTTATATTTTGAAGTCTTTTTTTATTTTTCTTCGCATTTTCTGTATTTTTTTTGTTATTTTCGGCGTAAAAATCTAGGCAAAGTGAGGGATTTAAAAACTATTTTTATATTTTTGAGAAATATTTACAAAAAGAGGGGTCTTTTGAGGATTCAATGTTATTCTTTGAACAATTCTTTAGAAAAAATGGGTTTGGATCTGGAATTTGAAGAGATATTCGAGTTTTTAACCTCGAATCGAGAAATATAAGATAGTGGATCTAAACGGGTACCGGATGAGCTGTCTGAGCCATTCAGAAAATATTTTTGATATTTTTATAATTTTAATTTGAAAACTGGATAGCGAGGCTTAGATTGGATCCGGATCCATAATCGAGTCAGATATAGAAAATGGATCTGATTCAAGTAAAATTTGAGAAATAACTAGAATTTAGATCGAAAATGACTCAATTTACTAAAAAACAATGGAGACCAGGGGCAAAAAGGGAGTATTTACAAAATTTTAAAAAATTTGGGGTGTTCACAGATGCCCCTCTTTGCTACTAAGCCGATTGTAAGCCGAGCTTAGTGGCAAAGAAAACACTCCAAATTTTGAAAAATGCCCTAATTGACAGATCTAAACTGGGTATAGAAGAATTTATTTTGAAATCATCATTCTCAGGCTTAATACCTTATCCTGAATGACTTTGGGGGGACGAAATCCTCGAAAATGATATAACCGGATAACAAAGAATAAGAAAATCGTGATGGGACTTTTGGTAAAGGTCTTGAAATGGTGGAAAATGAGAATTTTGATCAAGTCTCATGGGTGAGATAAGATCAACTTTTTGGAATGACTCAGGTTTAGCCCTTAACCTGGATGTGACAAAGATATATCACGATGAATTTCAGGAGAAAAAGAATATATGAGGACCATGATGAGATATTTCTGAAAGCAAATTGGCAAAATATTCTAGAAATTCTTGGTGAAGGTAGTTGCTTGACATCGAATCGACACATCTATGAAAAAATTCTCCTCTCCTTTTTCCCAAAAAGAGAGACTCAGGCTTTGCCCTTACCTGAATGGGAAGTAGGAAATACTCCTCTCTTCCCTGAAGAGGAGGTGTTTGCAAAATAGAACTTTCGAAGAGAAATTAAGTTTTTGTCAAAACTCTCTATATCTTGGCTTCTCTTATGGAAAGGCGACCGAAAATAAGTTTGAAAAAGTATTACAGAGGAACGAGTCCATCATACTCTCCCTCAAAGAGGGTCTTCTGTGAAGGGGTTGGCCAAAGATGAGAAAATCGGGGGCCACAAAAGGAAACGGGCTTCCATCGAAGCTCTCCCTAGAAAAGGGTTTTTTTTGTGTAAAAATTGAGTTGTTGTTTTGCAAACAGTTTGTGAAGAAACGAGTCCCTTCAAACTCTCCCCGGAAAAGGGTTCTTACAAACGAAAAGATGGTTTCATGCGAAAGGAACGAGCTCCCTCGAACTCTCCCTGGAAGAGGGTCCTTCAAAAGAGAAAAAGATTGATTTTCGACAAAATGGTAACCCAAAGGTCAGAATTGATATTTAGAGCTTGAATTGTTGATGAGCGGTTAATACAAAGACTAAACCTGAAGGGCTAATTGATCAGTCAGCTAGACACTAGCACGAGCACTAGGTGTATCAGTACGAGCACTGGATTTTGAAAATACACCAGTACGAGCACTAGATTTTTGAAAATGCACCAGTACAAGCACTGAGTTTTCGAAAATACACCAGTATGAGCACTGGATTTTGAAAAACACACCAGTATGAGCACTGGGTTTTGAAAATGCACTAGTACGAGCATTGGGTTTTCGAAAATACACCAGTATGAGCACTGGATTTCGAAAATGCACCAGTACGAGCACTGAATTTTGAAAAAAACACTAGTACGAGCATTGGATTTTGAAAACACACCAGTACGAGCACTCAGTTTTCGAAAATGCACCAGTACGAGCACTGGATTTTGAAAAACACACCAGTACGAGCGCTGGATTTTGAAAATGTACCAGTACGAGCACTGGGTTTTCGAAAATACACCAGTACGAGCACTGGATTTCAAAAATACACCAGTACGAGCACTGGATTTTGAAAATGTACCAGTACGAGCACTGAGTTTTGAAAATGTACCAGTACGAGCATTGGGTTTTTGAAAATGCACCAGTACGAGCACTGAATTTTGAAAATGCACCAATACAAGCATTGGATTTTGAAAAACACACCAGTACGAGCACTGGGTTTTGAAAATGTACTAGTACAAGCACTGGTTTTTTAAAGAAGCACACTAGTACGAGCACTAGTTTTTGAAAATGTACCAGTATGAGCACTGAATTTTTGAAAAATACACCAGTACGAGCATTGAATTTTTGAAAAAGCACCAGTACAAGAACTGGGTTTTGAAGATACACCAGTACGAGCATTGGGTTTTGAAGATGCACCAGTACGAGCACTGGATTTTGAAAATGCACCAGTACGAGCACTGGGTTCTGAAAATGTACCAGTACGAGCACTAGATTTTTGAAAATGCACCAGCATGAACACTGAGTTTTGAAGACTCACCAGTACGAGCACTAGATTTTGGAAAATGCACCAGTACGAGCACTGAGTTTTGAAAATATTCCAGTACGAGCACTAGATTTTTTAAAATGCACCAGCACGAGCACTGGGTTTTGAAGACGCGCCAGTACGAGCACTGGATTTTGGAAAAGGGATCGACACTCCTAAGATATTTGGAAATCGAAGCGGGAATGATTGCTGATGTTTCAGGATTATCCCTTATCCTGAAGCGGAAGTTCAGGTTTATCCCTTAACCTGAAAGGGAAAAGAGAGGAAAAACTATGGTCCAATACGATCATTGGATCAAAAGGGGAAATCCGAGTCAGAGCTCGAAATCGCAGAAATGGAAGATAAAGGGGAGAACCCGAGTCAGACCTCGGATCTTCAAACAAAAATATAAAAGGGAAAACCCGAGTCAGAACCCGGACCTTAAAAAACAAAGATAAAATAGAAAACTCGAGTTTGAAAACTCGAATCTTCAAAGCAACGATTGGTTCCAACACGAGTGTTGAATCCAATAAGAAGTCTGAGTCAGAACTCGGAACTTCAAACGAAATATAAAAAGGAAAAACCCGAGTCGAAACCCGGATCTTTTAAAAATAAAGTTAAAATGGAAAACCCGAGTTTGAAAACTCGAATCTTCAAAGGAACAATTGGTTCCAACATGAGCGATGAATCCAATAGGGAGTCTGAGTCAGAACTCGAAACTCCCAGTGAAAATATAAAAGGAAAAACCTGAGTCGGAACCCAGATTTTCAAAATCAAAGAGAAAAGAGAAAATCGAGTTTGAAAACTCGAAGTTTTGAGTTAACAATTGGTCCAATGCGAGCATTGGATCCAAAAGGAAGCCTGAGTCGGAACTCGAAACTCCGAAAATGAAATATATAAAAAAAGGGGAAAACCCGAGTCGGAACCCGGATATTCAAAATAAAAGAGAAAAGAGAAAATCGAGTTTGAAAACTTGAATTTTCGAGGTAACAATTGGTCCAATGCGAGCATCGGATCTAAAAGGAAGCCCGAGTCAGAACTCAAAACTTCAAAAATGGAATTTTATAAAGAGGAAAAACCCAAGTCGGAACCCGGATCTTAAAGAATAAAAGATAAAAGAGAGATTTGAGTTTGAAAACTCAAATTTTGAACGTAACAATTTTTCCAACGCGAGCATCGGATCCAAAAAGAAGTCCGAGTCGGAACTCGAAACTCTGAAAATGAAATATAAAAAAAAGGAGAAAACCCGAGTCGGAACCTGGATCTTCAAAATAAAAGATAAAAGAGAAAATCGAGTTTGAAAACTTGAATTTTCGAGGTAACCATTGGTCCAATGCGAGCATCGGATCCAAAAAGAAGCCCAAATTGGAACTCAAAACTTGTAAACACCCAAAATTTTCCTCATTCATTCTCAAATAATCCTCCTCGTGCAGTGCCAACCTTGTTAGGTCAGTGTAGGAGTCAAACCCTGAGTCAGTTTCAGAAAATCACCACTTTACCCATTTTCACTAGGAAAATTATCATTTTACCCTTAGGTCATCTTGAACCCCAGTCACTCAGAGTCAACCAAGCTCATTGGTCAGTTCAAAACAGTTAGAATATCAGTCATTTCAAGCTCCTCTGAGCTCATGATGAACAAACCATTTTCATTTCTGACAATTCCTGTCAAAATGGGATCATTTCTTCAGAAATGAGCTCATTTCTCACTCAAGTCTAAGCCAATTGTCTCTGAATCAGTCATTTCCGGTCAATCCTATTCCCCTGAGTCTAGCTTAAGCTCACCAGGAGTTCAAGTGCTCCAGTTTCAGTTCAAAACCACTTTCATGTGTCCAAGAGCCCATTTTAGCCCATTTCAGCTCTTTCAGCTGAAATTGTGCTGAGTCTAGTCGATTAAGCTAGTGTTCAAGCTTCGATTTCAGTTTATGTTAGTATCACTGATCTTTGTTCTAGCTCAAACCTAGCTCGCGTTCATAATTCACTTCACTCCAGTAACCATTCTGTACCATTTCTCTAAAAATGGTAGGTTTTCTTGAAAATTTAGTCGAAAAGGTCAGTTGAGTCAGTGCCTTGTCAGTCTAGTTGAGTTCTGAAACTCTAAAACCCAGCTCAATCCAGCTCATTTCAGTTCAATCCAGCTCAAACCCCAATTTTCAGTGTCACTCTGGCCCGATAGCTTCTGAAAACCATTTCTTGAACTATTTTGCAAATTTTATCAATTTTAACACTTTTTGAACTGGTACAAGTGTCAATCAAAGTCCAATATCCAAAATCCTTTATCCAGGGTCAGCATTTCACATGGCATTACATGTCATTTCTCATCATTTCATATCATTCCTTAGCATTTCATAACATTTCATTCTATTTTCGAAGTCCAAAACTCTAGTTTTATAAATTTCAATCCAGATTTAGTTTTAAAAGTTTTCAAAATTCAATTTCAAACCCTGGGTTTTTAAAATTGTCATTTTTACCCCCGGGAGTCTAAATTTGAAAATATTTTCTTGAGAAAGACAATCTTGATTTCTTTCAAACTCAAATTTTCAAATTCTACACTGAATTTACTTCGCAACAGGGTATTGAACTTCAAAATCCAAGCTCATTTCAAAAACTGCAAAAAATAGCTCATTTCGTCTGAAAATTTTCTGAAAAGACTATTTTACCCCTCTAATCTTCAAAATGAATTTCAAAATTGGAATTTGGACCCGCTCTGAGATGGCTCATCTATTTGCAATTTCCTTTCAATATATATATATATATATATATAAAGTTTTACTTTATTTTCTTTTTAGTTATTTATTTTTCTTTTTTTTTTACCTAAGGTGGGACCCACAAGGGGGTCGACCCCCCTAGCCCACTCTCTTTCCTTTCTTCCTCTATTTTTCTTTCCCTCTTCTTTCTTTCATCTTTTCTTTCCTTTTCCCCTTTTCCTTCTCCTTTCCTTTCTTCTCTTCCCTTTCTTTCCCTTCCTTCCCCTTCTCCATCCCATTCACGTAAACCCTTGGCTTCCCTCAAATTAAACCTACTTCCATTTAAAACTTAGGAAAAAAATCTCATTGGCCTCTAAGTTAAAAACCAAAAAAAAAAGACCATTCACGTGGATTCCTCTCTCACGCCCAACTCTCTTCTCTCTCTCCCTCCCTCCCTTGCAGCCACCATTGCTGCTACCACTGACCTCCTTCTTCATGCCCTTTAACTTGGGCTCCAGCCACCACTTCCTCCATCATCTTCAACCCACTTCCAACACTCCAGCCACCATCTTCAATGCCTTCAGCACCATATGCAACTTCAACCTTCAAACGGCTGCAGCCTTGTTCCAGCTATCTCCCACTGTTGCAGCAAGGCCCCAAGGCCTTTCCTTGGTACAGACTTTCTAGTTGAAGCAGCTTCCTTGGAGACGCCCAACCCATCTTCAAGCTTCAAGGTTGCAGCCACCATAGCCTTCCCTCCAATCGATCCAAGGTAAGATCCCTAATTACATCAAAATCTTCATTATATATTACATATTTTCATGTTTTTTATATATTCCATATGTTCGCTATTGAAAGAAACGGATCCGTCCAATCAATGGACTGGATCTTCCCTTCAATAGCCAAAATGAAAGAAACACATTTATGCTTCCTTGAGATTTTCTTTATTTCTTGATTTTGATGTTGATTATATGTTTTCAAAAGCACTTAATTAATTTTTACAGCATCATGTCTCATTTGTTTGATGTTTCCCACAATTTCATCCATTTTTCCCATCTGCCTTCTATTTTTCCTGTATTGTTTCCCGAAACCTGTTTGTTTACACTAAATCCTAGAGTCGCCAGATTCCGATCTGACTTGCCGGAGCTGTACAGCTCCGACCATAGGTCAAAACCAGAATGTATAAAAGGAAAAAATCTTAGCCTAACTGTCCTCTATCATCCCATAAAATTTGAGAAACTTTTATGGAAGTTAGACATCCAAAATCCAATTTAGAGTTAGCATTTTAATAAAAAATCACAAAATTTAGGGGTTTTATTTTAATTTCCATATTTAAAAATTCCAAAAAATATATTTTCGGATTCTATTCTGTTCCTAGGGTTAGTCTAGGTGTCCATGCCAAATTTAGCTCAAATCCAAGTTCATTTTTGTGTGTGTTAGTTTATTTTTAAATTTAGAAGCGAAAATCAGGCGAAAATCGAGTCAAATTTGATATTTTGTGATATTTTTTCCATTTTAGGGTTTTTATTATATAAATAAGCATGGTATGTCATATTAGAGTTAATTTCAATCTCATTTGAATTTCAATTTCTTATTTTTGCAAAATTTATTTCAGAAAACCCTGGTTTCAAGGCCATAGTCTTGTTATCAGGGGCATTTTGGTCATTTTGACTTTAATTTCGAAACTTCAAACTTTAATTTTTAAAATTTTCATGCATATCATCATATTTCATCATATTATGTTTTATTTATTTCATTTGATTTTCAAATTTCTAAAATTTACAAAAATTCTCTAAAAAAACCCTGATTTCAAGGTCATCAGGGGTATTTCAGTCATTTTGACCCCAATTTCGAATTTCCAAGCCTATTTTCGAAATTTTATTACTTATTTCTCATGTTTATATCAAAGGGGGCATGAATTTGGGTTTATATTTGAATAATATCTGATAATTTCTAGTATTTTCGGATAACATCAGAAAAACCAACATTACTATGCTAACATTGTCTTCTAAGTTTTGCACGAGCATTCAATAAGAAAATTTGGTTATTTTATTTCTTTTCTTTATTCAATTCAATGTAAAAAACAATGTAATAATTTGGAATAAGAGTAACATTTCCTGCATAGAATAGGACTGCATTGCATATAGTTTGATTTCTGAAAAATTCAATATCTGATCTATGATACATATGCACATTTTTCCAAAATCACTATGGTTGACACGAATGACACGTTGTGAACACCCCAAATTTTTCAAAGTTTTGTAAAAATGACCTTTTTGCCCTTGACTCCATCTTCTGAGAAAATCAAAGCGATTTCAGAGCTAAATTTTAGTCATTCTTCAGATTTTCGGAATGAATTCCATATTGATATACTCAAAATTCAATTCTGAATCCAAACCTAGTGTTTTAAACCCAAATCTGAGCCTTGTTATCCAAATTTTAAAATTAAAATTTTAAAATATCAAAAGTAAATTTTGAAAAGCTCAGACAATCCATCTGGTATCCTGTTGGATCCACAACCCTATATTTCTCAATTCGAGGTTTTAAACCTCGAATATTTCCTAAAAATCCATATATAAACCCATTTTCTGAGGAAATTTCCAAAAATAACCTAAATTCTCATAAAATCTTTCTTGTGTGAATACCTTTAAATTTTATAAAAATATTTTAAAATTCCCCTAGTTCTATAGTTTTTATCTCAAAAACACAAAAAAAAAATATACAGAAATTATAAAAGAGCAAATATATATATATATATATATATATATATATGGCTTTAAAAACCGCCCTCTTTTGAAAAACTTAAAGGCCCTCTCTTTTGGAAATAGTGAAAACAAAGAGGGACCTCCCTCGTAAAATCTCCAACGGCTTCCCGCTATAAAGGGAGACTGCAGAGGAAGGGGTGAGCATCGAGTTTTCCATCGCACTCTTCTTCACAGTTTCGTTTCTCACTTCCTCGTTGCGTTTGATCCATTAGCCTTCCTTGCATAAGCAATCCTTTTCCCTCTTTCCCTCTCTCTATAGCTTCTTCTACTCGATAGGTGAAGAAACTCGATCAAGCCTATTAGCAGCACACAAAGGAAGACCTCTTTCTCCTCAACCCAGCCTGATTCAGGTAAGACCCCTTCCACTATTTTCGTCTCTCCTTTTTCTTCTTTCCTGTAAAATTTCCATTCCTTATGGATTCTGTTTTCTTTGCCTTGTTTTTCTGCATTTTACTTTGAGCATAATTCATAGGATCGACCTGCATATAGCAGTGTCGATCTATGAATTGCAACATTAACGAAATTGCCCCATTCCAACATTTATTTTCTTGTTTTCCATTGTATTTTGTTATCCCGATCTATAGGTAGTTTTACTTCTGATTTCCTTTTCACATATCAGCTCCCTACTTGCTTCGGGATTTTGGTTCCGTTATGATTGGCTTGCATTTTCGGTTCTTTGTTTTGCTTTTCTATTAGTCATGATTATCCGCTTGCATCTGATTTCTTGCTTTGATAATGCATGATTCATTGTTTTTATTCCTTATTGTGTTTTTGTTTAAAACATCATCTCTATTTAAATTTCTACACTCTGTCGACATCCTTTGATTTCTGGAGTTTTCATCATTAGCATATGACCATCGTCCCTATGTTTCTCTGCTAGGGCATTCCATCATCTGATCGTAATTACCTGTTATGTTTTTGGGTTCAGCAAGTTGATCTAGTGCATCATCCATTTACCTGGTCGTTCATGTTTTATATTCGTCGGATTATATATCAGGTGTTTGATCTCATCATTTGCATTTTGTCTCTCCTGTCATTCAGTGTCGTGTGTCTTGCTGAAGGTTTTATATCCCCTGCTTTAGGGTCCAGTTATATGAAGGTAGCCAATGGTTCTAGAAATCAACGAGTTTGTGACAATGAAAGTTTGTGTATTGGATTTCCCACAAACTCTGATCAGAAGCATAGACGTATCCCCTGTAGCTGTTGTCTTCATAAACATAGATATTAATTTCATGTCTCTACTGTTGGATTCACGATATCAACCTCTTGTTCACCTGGCATTATGCATCATATTCATCATATCTGTTTTTTTATTTTTTATTTTTTTTTCGGTATCCCTTTTGCAACTGATTTTCTGTCCCATTGTGATAATTGATTCGTATTTTTACCTCTACCGATTTTCGATGCCTTGTTTTCATCTTTTGATCTTGATTGCCTGTTTGCGTCCTGATGACCCATGTACTGCAATAAGAGGTTGATTGTGTTATGCTCGTTGTTACCTTCAGTTTGCTTGACCTTCAACATCCTATCCTTTTACTATTTATCATTTTGTTTCCATGACAAAAGGCGACTTGACTAAATTTTTTTTATCAGCATTTTATTGATCTAATTGAAGTCCCATAATTTGTATACCAAACATTACATGAACCTCTAACTGTGTTTCTTGCTTCCATCATGCTCCTCTTTCTATTCCCTGTTTTAACATGCACAATGCCATTACTTAATTTCACCCTTCATGCACCACCTTAGATATGAATATCATGTTCTATTGAATTATTCATGTGTCTCTGGTTTATTCATCATTTATAGTAGCATTTCGTTCATCATGGCATAGAGTTTTGTTGAATCATCATAATTGTATAGCATTCTGTATTTATATCAGTCACTTACATACAGTACCCCTCCCTTTTCACTATCACCTGTTGCTCCAAGTGATAAAATCAATATTACTGAAGAAAAGGTTCCTACTGAAGTCATTGAGTTTATGGATTTCAGTCCAACAGAACTGAGGCATATGGATGAAGAAGATGAAATTCTCAAGCCAGACAATGGCTTATTTGGAAAGGTGCCACTTACATGTGGTAACGAAAGTTATAGATCAAATGGTGTAGAAACTGAAGCTACACTCGATGGCTAATTCTGCTTGAATGTGTGAACATTGGAAGAGGGAACACTAGATATGACTCAAGATACTATGGTAGTAAAGCATAATGTAGTTGCATGTAATCTCAGCTCAGACTCAGCACTAAACATTTTTTTTTTAACTAAATAAACCAAGTGATACCCTTGATAGCCAAATTCATGGCTCTCCTCGGTTGGCTTTTAAAGAAAAGGAAGAAATAGTTAAAAAGGATGATAATCGTGTGAAGAAAGATACTGAATTTCTCAAATCTGATGCTCAAAAGGAAAATTGATTTGTAAGTATACTGTCGTGATGATCTATTGTCACTGGAATCTACATGCTGGCTAGAATCAAGGTCTTTTGCTGCTGTCAAAGGGAGTTCATCAAACTATCAAGCTGTGATAGATCAATCTGAGAAGCCAAATCGTTGTGCGAGGTTATTTGTTTAAAATCAATTCATAGTTGTAACAACGGCTGTTGTTGATACTCATACCAATACTTTCCCACAACACATCACTGAAGGTTCCCTTTTATAATACATTACTTGCACACCACTTTCTCGCTTCCTACACTAATTCCCTGCTGCACATATACAACACCTGTTCATTTTTTTTTATTTATTATTTTTGTTACATTTCATAATACTTGCCTCCATTCCATTTCCTGTAGTGCATTTTACCATTAGCTCTTCATGTTCTCATCACTACACCACTTATTTCATTACATTTTGCACTACATCTCACAACATAGCTTTTACATCAGTACCCTGTGTAACACCATCCCTAATGCACTCCACTACCATCACCACTTAGACCACCAAAATTTTGTTTTTATATTTACCTGCGTATATAAGCACTGCTACAACATAGTACCTGTGTTGCCCATACTCTGTGCTCACTAAACTCATCCCTGCGGCATTTGCACAACTGCTATATTCCTTGTTGCATGTCACCAGTAACATTGCACAGTATTGTTACATCCTTCTCAATTGCAAGCTTCAGCAGTCATTTGTGTGTAACTGTGTTGTATGCATCATCATCATGTGAGAACTAAGGGGTTCGGGTCCTTCCAGACCAACTTTTGGGTATTTTGTATACATTATTGTGTATTTTGCCTACTATGAGCTCGTGTTCTGTCATGGTTTGAGAATCCCTTGAGAAGCTATTGGCTATCCTGGGAACAATTTTTGTAAAGAGGGAACCTACAGAAACCACGTCCAAGCATATTATCAGTAACCATTTTCTGGAGTCACTTTGCCGGGATCGATTTTGCAGTAATCGAGTCATTGCAAAATCAATTCTTCGTTAAAACAGTCCATCATTTTGCGGTTGCTAAGAAGGAAATCCTTTGATTTACTATGTTGAAGCCTTCTTGATTGGTTAAAAAGGTGCCTTGAAATGCTAAATAAAATCACCCTGATCCAGAAGGTGCTCTGTACTGATAAAAGCCATTTTGTCATATTATGTATCATCAGCTTGAGCAAGCAGTTTCAAAAATCGGTTTGGTAATCAATTTACTGTTATAACTTATAACTTATATGCCTATTCTGGTTATTGTATAGCATCTCTATTAACACCTGTAATATACTTCACCCCACTGCATCTGTATGTTCACTGCACGGTGTACGACACATGTACATTGATATCTTATATTTACTTCAGTTTCAACAAGCACCAAACACACTCTCATCCACCTACATTGAGTGCATGTCATATGTGATACATATATAAATATATACACACACACACACACACACACACACACACATATATATATATATATATATATATATATATATATGTGTGTGTGTGTGTATATAAAAATATATATATATATTTATATACATATATATATATATGAATATATACATATATATGCATATATCTATATGTATATACTTGTACATATGTATGTATATATAGGCTTGCATGTATATATACGTATGTATATAGGTATGTATGCCATTCTTCATCTTTTCCATCATGTATATCTTGGCACATGAGCACTTTACCATTGACATCTATATGATAAGTGCAATTTTCTTTCTCTTTTCATACTAATCAAGTGTTTTGCAGGGAATATGCGAAGAATGTCATTACTTGGGAGTTGTACTTTCAATTCTAAATGTTGTAATAAGTTGGATCTTAATGAGAATCTACATTTCCCGTTTTAGATAGAATGAATAAGCATTATAAATATCAAAAATTGCTTTCATGCTTTTTGCCTTCATTTTTTCAAAATCTCACGAATGGGAACACGAATGGCACGTGCACCATTTCGTAAGAGGAAATTAATCCTAAGTTGATGATTTATATCAATGGCCATAGTCAGGATGTAAACAAGACTTAGCATTTTTATCTTTTATAAAATAACAATGGATCCATGCTGGATCCTTTTTAAAAAATCATCATATTCTCTTTAAATATTTTCCTCTTTTATCAGAATTTAATCTAAAATTAATTCAATATATGTACCAATGGCCATAGTCAGAGTATATTGAGAGTTAATTTCATTTTAAATTATATAAAAGCACCAAAAATGTATTTTATTCTTCACTTGAATTTAAATGTGGTTATTATATAATATATTCAATGACCATAGTCAGGGATATATTATATCTTCAACCTCATTCTTAATTCACTTAAAGATTGGAATAGCTCTTCAAAGTCCTATTTCAAAATCATTCAAATTCATTCATCATTTAGGATAGAATTGCATCATATTTTCAAAATTCTTTTTCAAAAAAACCAAGTGATTTTGAACATCTTTCTTCAAATTTATATTTCAAATTCCAATTCTATCTTGATTTCAAAGTCCAATTTGACTTTGGAATTTCAAAACCATTTTATATTCAAAATTCCAATTCAAATTCAAAATTCAAATTAAACTTTGAAGTTTCTGATTCATCTTCTGATTCAAAATCAAGTTTTCTTCAAATTTCAAAGTTGAGATTGATTGTGAATCTCAAAATCTAAATCTTCCTAAGTTTTAAATTCAATCTGGGTTGCCAAAACCCAGATCCATCTTCAAAAGCCCCATTTGGATTTTTAGAATCCAAATTCAAAGTTAGATCCTAATCCCAAGTTGGATCCAGACTTCCAAGTACAATCTCCATTTTGAATCTCAGGCTTCAGATCCACAATCCATCTAGGGTCTAGAATTCAACTTCCACTTTGGATCTCAGACTTCAGATCCAGAACCCAATTCCACCTTTTGGATCTCAGGCTTTAGATCCACAATCCATTTAGGATCCAGAACCCAATTCTACTTTGGATCTCAGACTTCAGATCCAATTCCATTTTAGGATCCAGAACCCAATTCTACTTTGGATCTCAGACTTTAGATCCAATTCCATTTTAGGATCCAGAACCCAATTCTACTTTGGATCTCAAACTTCAGATCCAATTCCATTTTAGGATCCTGAACCCAATTCTACTTCGGATCTCAAACTTCAGATCCAATTCCACTTTAGGATCTTAGATCTCAGATCCAAATTCCATTTAGGATTCAGAATTCAAATTTCATCTTAAATTCTGGATTTCAAAATCCAATTCCATTTTTTTTTAGATCTCATCTGAACTTCCTAAATCCATTTCTATTTTTAAAATACCATTTGGATTTCTCAAATTCATCCTGAACTCCAACTTTCAAATCAATCCCATTTCTCAATCCTATTTAGATTTCCCAAATCTCTTTCAGATTTCAAACTTCAAAGCCAAAGTTCAACTTCATTTTTAGATATTCATTTCCTTTCCTAAACCCAAGTTTAAAATTTAAGATTCAAAGTCCGTTTCTGACTTTGAAACTTCATTTCAGCTTTAAATCATTCTCTCTCAGAAATCAAGATTTATTCTTCCAACTCTAAATTACTTCAAAGACTTAGAACTTCTCTAATCTTTCTTAAAAAATCTAAGTTGGATTTTATCATCCAGAAACCATTTCTTCACTCTATTTATGAGAAACACTTGGAGATTTCCAAATCATTTTCAAAAAGAGCATACATCTTTGCATTGCACAGGCATGATTCTTTGTGCATTTAGACTTAGGATAAATCCTTAGATCATTTCTTAGCAAAGCAAAAGGCATGAATTCGACCCTTGGTTCGGTTACCCCAGGTAAAGGCGCCAGGAACGGTCGAACCTCGTACCGACGAGCGAATCCCGTCTCCCAGTTTTCCCGCAAATATTTCAAAAACGAAGGTGAGTTATTTTCTAAATATCTTCAAAATTAAGGTCAAGTGAGACCCTGCAAAAGAGTTCATATTCTCTTTTCTTTTCTCTTCTCTTCTCTCTTCTTTTCTTTCTTTTATTTTCTTCCTTCAAAAGGGAGGAAATAGAGGTTAGAAAAGGAAAAGAGAAGGAAGAGAGAGGAATACCAAGAGAGGAAAAATTTTGCGATGGTCACACACGTGCACAAGCTCTTATAGAGTTTATAAACTTGGTGAAGTTTATATTTTTGGCCATAGTCAGAATACAAAGAAAACCAAGATTTATGATCTTTGTATTAGCCACATTCAGCCTACACTTTTAGGCTAACTTAAAAAATGCACTGCATTTCTCAAAATTTCAAAAGGATTTCCCAATTTCTTAATGAAATATTCATATTCATTCATTCAATTTGCATTATCTTCAAACTCATTTCCCAATTCCATTTCAGAAAAATCGGTTTTCCCAAAATTTTCCAAGTCTTTCATAGAATTTGATTTTCTCAAAACTCTGAATTTTTAAATGAGATTTCAAAATATTTTTCAAGTTCAAATCATAATTTACCAAGATTTCCACATTCTTAATTTCATTTTCAAAATCCCAAAGTCGATTTTCTTAAAATCTTGAATTATTTCTGAAACTGGTTTTCCCAGAATTCTCAATTTCCCTTCAGAAATCGATTTTTTCAGAAAAAGCAATTCAAATTCCAAAAATCATTTTTCTCAAAGTTCAAGTTTTCCTGAGAATCAAATTTCTCTTCAAAATTCATTTTCCAATACAATTTTTGATTTCCGATGAAATTCGATGATTTTTCCAGGAATTCCCTTTTCCAACACTTTTCCAATAATTTTCCAAGTACATCTCAATTTTCTAAAGCAAACATCATATTTTCTTCAACTTGCATCTTTTCAAAATTTCATAGCACAAGCGTGATTCTTTGTGCACTCTAGGAAAATAGAGCATGATTTAGATATTTGAGTCAAGTCAAAGCACACATTTGATCATTGGTTTGATTACCCTTAGTAAAGGTGCCAGGAACGATCAAACCTCTTATCGACAGGCGGATCCCATTCCATAAAAATTTTCCACAAATTTTCAAAATAGAGGCGAGTAATTTTCAAAACAAATTTTCAAAACTTTGGTCGAGTTTGACTCGCAGAATCGTTTCTTTCTCTCACAAGGGAGGGAGAAAAATTTTGCGACAATAACAGGTTTGGCGACCATGATGGGACCTGTCTTCGCTTGATCAATTGTGTGCTTCACTTAGCTCAAATTGTCAAAATCGTGCTCTACAAAATGTCAGCTTTATTTTCTGATATCATGTGAACCTAGGAGCCTAGACTTGAACCTATCTGACATGGATTGCATATAGACTAGGTATGGTTTGGTAGGACCAATTAAAGAGAATTATTCATGCTCACTTAGACTTAGGTCTGAAATACAACACTCCTCAATCTAGGATTCGTATGAAAATAATGTTTGCTTCTTCAATATTTTTAAAATCTCTATCTCTTTAGGATTTAGAGCCCTCTGTTTGCCTACATGTGCTCATGTTTTCAAAAACCACCCCACCTATGTCTACTCGGTCTTTACGTTGTTGGGATCTCTTCCAGAACCATAGTTCGGGACAGAGCCTCACAACTGGGCCACTTATTTGAGCTAACGCCCCCCTGCCACGTACCAAGGGACACAGTCTAACATGTAAAACCCATGAAATTTATGAAAGTCTAAATGAATAAAAGGGAGCAGTTATGTGAAATAGTAAGATTTTAAGTTAGGCAGTACAATTTTTTTTGACTTGTGGTTTCTAGAACGAAACCGATAACAAACTCTCACAAGTGGTTTTGGATCTGGATCTTGGCAAGATCCGATGATCTGACCCGACTTACGGGGCCCAATGGGAAACCTGATGGTTTCGGAATGATAGCGTGAGATCCGAAACACAATTAGAGTAAGCGAGTGCAAGTTTAGAACAAATGGGTGAAAAATCCATGTGAAAACGAAAGAAATCCATCAACAAGAAAAAATGTCTCATTGTGGCATAAAGAAAAATTTCTGCAAAAGTAAACACCAAGTGATGGTGTGGTGTTGTGGTAGGACACACGGTGTGTGATACCACAACCCAAGTTTAAAGCCCCATGTGCACAATTTTTTCTTTTTACACAAACAAGTTAGAATTTTTACTTGAAAAAAAATATATATAAAAAGGAAAATCGTGGGGGCGGGGGGAGTTAAAACCCTACTCTCTAGACCCTCTCCCACAATAAACGTGTGGGAGTTGGCCTTTGTGTTTCCTCTTTTTCCAAGAAATATGGGAAATCCCCCCAAATGTGGTGAGGGTACCCATAAAGCAACCTTGGAAAAACACTTTGCTAATGGGGAAAAGGGGGGCAATCTAGGAAGTTTCTAAACAAACCACACAAAACGTGGGGCTGGAGGTTAGATCTTTTTGGAAATAAAAAATTTCCCTAAATAGGGAAGAAAATTAAATTGGATGAAAAGGAGGAGACGGCTACTCTCTCTCTCTTTTTCTCTCTCTCTCTTTTTCTCTCTCTCTCTCTCTTTTTCTATCTCTCTCTCTCTCGGTGGTGGTCGACCTCCATTGTTGGACTGTGTGGACCTCCCTTGCTGAACGCGTGAACATCCATTATCGACGTGGGGTGCCGCTCTAATGAAGAGAAGGGGTTGCAGCCTTGCCGTCGTGAGACTCCAAAGAGGTAAGGAGCATTGCTATTTGTATGTAAGTGGTTGATGCCTTGTTGCACATCTATGTTGCAATATCATGGAGTTTACGCGACAAGCACCACCTATATGTAGGTGCGTTTAGGGCCTCGAGACCAAGGTGGCACGAGCTGAAACACCTACTGGCCAATAGGTCAATATGTAGTGGTTTAGCCAATGGTTCTCACCCTTGGCCAATGTTGGGGCACTGTGGTGTTCTTTGTAAGGGCATTATGTTCCTATGCCTGGGAATAGATAGTGCGCATATCAAAACCTACAGTTTGAATCTATGTAGAAAAATGCATATATTTTTGGTGTGGGCGTTAGCCATGACGTATTCAAGATCGAAACAATCTTAAGTAGGCAAATGGCGTGGAACCTTAAATATCTCAGATTATTATTCATTAAATTATTGTTTGGTTGTATTTTCTTGTTCAATACACTTTTCATACTGTGTATATTGAATGGTCTTAATAAAGTCTGAAGTTATGTATACGTGACGGCTATTTCACATCATGATAAAATAAAGATATATCATTCCTATTGGGTAATTCGATTGAATTTGATGTTTTTGAGTGTGGAATTCACTCCTATTTATAGTTGAAAGATTCAATACATTGAGGATGAAAGGGCGGTAAAATAATCCATTTAAAATGATCAAAATGTTTGAAAAATAAAAAGACACACTTTTCTTTAAAACGTTACAGAAAAACGACAAAATTAGTCGACTGGAACAATAGTTAGTCGACTGATCATATAATCAGTCGAATGATAAAACCTTCAGTCGACTGCTGCTAAATTTTCCAGAAAACTGATATTCTGTTCAGTTGACTGATAAAACCTTCAGTCGACTGCTACTAAATTTTCCAGAAAACTGATATTCTGTTCAGTCGACTGATAAAACCTTCAGTCGACTGCTGCTAAATTTTCCAGAAAACTGATATTCTGTTCAGACGACTGATAAAACCTTCATTCGACTGTTGCTAAATTTTCCAGAAAACTGATATTCTGTTCAGTCGACTGATAAAACCTTCAGTCGACTGCTGCTAAATTTTCTAGAAAACTGATATTCTGTTCAGTCGACTGATAAAACCTTCAGTCGACTGCTGCTAAATTTTCCAGAAAACTGATATTCTATTCAGTCGACTGATAAAACCTTCAGTCGACTGCTGCTAAGTTTTCCAGAAAATAGACATTTTGTCTGGTCGACTGATAAAACTTTCGGTCGACTAATTTTATAAAAAAATAACGTTTTGCTTAGAAGATTTGAAGCAAAAAGGTTGGTCGACCGGTGAGTCTATTGGTCGACTAATAAACCTGAAAAAAATTAAGTAAAGAGTTTTCTAAAATGATTTTCATGAAGGGTTCTTTTAGAAAATTTCTCCTAAAGACTTTTTAGGTGAAATGCAATTGAAATATCTATGAAGGGAATAGTTTTGATGGTAAACTAAATATGTGATTCACATATGGACTTTAGGATTATGTCCAATACATAGAACACACATGGTACAGATACTTGCACAACGAAGATCATTTCTTGTTCATGACAATATAAGAGTTCAAAAATGAACATGTGGTTTCGCTAAATGTTGGGAGTGCCCAACAAACACTTAAGAAATGATAAAGTTAGATAATGCCATGTTGCGGCATAACCAGTGAGGGTACAAAACGTACACTCGAGCTCATAAACAAAACTTAAAATGCCGATTGTATAAGTACTGGACACAAAGTTGAACCAGAATTTTGAGAAATTTTGGTGGCCGCCTATTGGGCTTCTAGTAAGTAATGAGCATACACTAAGATCACCCCGAATGTGGGTTGGGAATTGGAAAATCCTATGGTGCATTGACTCACACTAAGAATTTTACAAAATGCAAAATATGCATTATATAACTTAAATGTGGGATACTTGGTATACCTGAAAGACGGTATATGTTACTAGTTTCCCTGGGTTCTGGGTATACTTAAAAGATTGTGTGTGTTACTAGACCCAAACAAACAAGAATGGAAATTTATACACATATAAATTTAATATATTGGATTCTGGGTATACCTGAAAATGGTATATGTTACTGGTTTCCAGGGCTCTGGGTACACCTGAAAGATGGTGTATGTTACTGGACCCATGGTCTACCATAGAGAGGGTAGGTGGTACAAGCTTCGTGGACATTCTTGTTTTTTTTGTGAGAGCTAGGCGTCTCACCCGGTCCCCAGTCCACGAAGTTAGGGGATCAGGACTACCAGTATGTCCTAGGTGGTAGATCCAAGTCTTCTGCAGAAGTGTCAAGTGTGCATCCTAATTCTTGTTCTAGCCACTGGGGAGTTCTCTCTCGGTCACGAACCGTCTCCTTTGGATATCCGTACGGCTAGTCATACGAGTTATTAATTAATAGACTCCCGTATGGTCTCGGTCCGCTATGAGGTCTATGCTTGTGCGTACCCACAGGGTAAGAGTAAGAGTAAGATAAACATTAAATAATTTAAGTTAAATGAAATACTCATTCTTGAATAATCATGAACTGTCGTTATGATTTTCGCAAAACTTGTAGAATCTACAGCTTATGCTAATGTGAATAAATGTATCTTTAGTTCAGTTATCTGTTGCACTGTATCATGAATTAGAAAGCACAATCATTTTCTTAGAATGATTTAAATTTCCATGCTAGTTATATCAACAATTGTTGCACATATTTGTACATAGAACACTGAGCACCACATATAAATATAATGCTTCTTACGCAGACAGGGGAGTTTGACCCTTCTGCTTTAAACATTTTCCAGGAAGCAACTAAATCGGAGCATCGGAGAGTCGTTATGGAAATAGCCAAGCGATCTCATTTATTCAGTAATTTATGTTTGAACTCTGGTTAATAGATTTATATTTCTGTTATGAGATGTAATTAATGACTTTAATGCTTTAATTAATGAATGTTATGCTTTTAGTACTTCTCTGTTTTACCCTGTAATGCACCCGACTTGTGTTTTTCCCACTTCTGCTATTTAAAAAAAAAAAATTCTACTCCAAAAATTTTTACTATAAAAAGTTGGGGCGTTACATAACGTATATCGGCAGATGCTCAAGGATGTTGGGAAAACACAAGCCTAGAACTGGAGATGAATTTTTATGCCACGTACATCGAGCCTCGGCTCGAGTATATCGGCATAACATGATTGGACACAGTTGATTTGAGCCTAGAGTCAGGATTAGGGTCCTACAACTATTTCAAAACTGATGCATTTAGAATCAGCTCCTTAGGGAATGTTGTATGTGCATAATTGTTTGTGATTGAATGTATGATATTCATTTTCATCTTATTTTCCTCAATTTTTCCCAATCTTTTCAAAATATTGGATAATTTTTCAAAATATCTCATTTATGAAATATCTCATTTTTCTCAAAAAACCTAGACAATTTTTTTCAAATTATCCACTTTTTCTTCAAAACTCCAGGTGATTTTCCATTCTTTCATTCCTCTGAACTTTGAACTTTCAGCATTTCACTTTATTCTGCCTACAAATTTCAAAATTCTTGTATTTTTCTAAAGTCTAATTTCAATCTTCCTATCTTTCAGTCCAATGGCATCCAGTCAGCTCGACTCTGTCTTTACTGAGGGTCACATCTCCTACGAGGTGCGACAAAGTCTTCCCGAGCATCGAGCTCTTAGCACCGGACCCTTCTTTCCCCAGTGGTACTATACTTGATTCAAGAACTTCTCTCGTATGTTTTCGGACCACTTAAGCGATTGCGGGTTGGAACTGACATACGCAGTGGGAAAGTTGACAGTCAACGACAATCTGATCTATGCACTAGTAGAGTGATGAAATCCATGCACTTGCACATTCTGGTTCACATGGGGCGAGATGACCCTGCTGATGGATGAATTTTCAGAGATCATGGGATTGCCCGAGCAAGCCGGTCAGCCTGGAGATCGATTAGAGCAACAATTTTTTATTAATGTCAAGGGTCTAGACCCCAAAGATGCCTTAGCTCATGAAACTCCATATGCTGAAATTTTCTTTTGGATTCTTCAACCAAGAAGATTTCCTTTTGGAGTATGGTTCACAATATTGTCAGGCTTCAAAAACCAGCAAATTCAGGATAAACCAGAGATGGTTGTTTCAGTTCTAAATATTAAATCTGCTGGCTTGGGTGAGTCTTACACTAGAGTTACTCTGTGGTGTTTTTGTTGCATATGTCAATCTTATTGATGAGTTTGCCTTCTTCTTTTAACACAAATTTGTTTTGGATCCTTGATTTTACAGGCAGTTTTAATAATCTTTGTCAGAGATCAATACAACAACAACAACAACTACGCCTTCATCCCAAAACAATTGGGGTCAGCGATATGAACCAACAAAGAAAATGATTTTGGGACTTCCACATGAATCCTTCTCCTCCATTCATTTCTATCCAATGCCATGTCCTCGGTGAGGTTCAAAGCATTCATATCCTTTCCTATCACCTCCATCCATGTCTTCCTAGGCCTACCCCGACCTCTTTTAACTAATATATTTTACCATTTCTCTATCCTTCTAACTGGAGCATCATTAGGCCTTCGTCAAATATGTCCAAACCACCGTAAACGATTCTCTCTCATCTTATTTTTCAATGGGTGCAACGCCTACCTTCTTACGTATCTCCTCGTTCCGAATCTTATCTTTTATTGTATTTTCACACATCCATCTCAACATACACATCTCAGCTACACTCATTTTTTGAATATGATGTCTCTTGGCAGCCTAACATTCCGTACTATATAGTAAAGCGGGCCTAATAGTCGTCCTATAAAACTTTCCCTTCAACCACAACAACATTCTACAATCGCACAACACTCCAGTTGCACTCTTCCATTTCATCCACCCAACATTTATCCTATGATTTACATCTCCATCAATTTTTTCCATACTGTTCTTGATATTTCAGGATGGCATCTAGTAATTAAGAAACTGCTTGAAAACCTGTTGAAAATCCTTTTCAAATTAATGGGAATGATTATAAGTCTACAAGTGAGGTCTAGAATCTATAACTTTGTAAAGTTTAAAAAACTGCTCAGTGGTTGTCATGTCCCAATTATTATTATGAAAGTTAATCATTAAGAAAGCAAGCACTTAGAATTTTAGATTCTCATGCTTTTTCCTAGTATCCAACAGCATCATGCTTCTGAAAACTGCCCATGTAGGTGCAGTTTTCTTTCTGTTGTTGCTAACATGTCATGAGAATTTTAAGGTTCTGATTGCAAATTCTTTTGTTCTAGTGTCCTCTGTCAGTTTTGGATCCTTTATTTCAAGTGTTTTCTCCTTGTTTCTCATGGTGCTGAAGTTGGAATGACTGGTTTTCTTTCTTATGCAACAGGTGAAATTATCAGTCCACACTACCAAAGGATTTTTTATGGGGTTTCTTTTCCTTTCGGTGTTTCCTCTGTTTATGATCTTCTTAGTGGCAGGAGGTAGGCTTGGTTTTATTTTGTATGATTGAGTTGTATTCTTTCAAAGTTTCATATTGTGCCTATAATGTTTCTTATTGAAGTTTTATATGTTACAGAATTCCATCTTCTATAAATATTGGGATGCCATCTACAATGCCATGGATGTCAATCGACTCTAAACAACTTTGGTTGCTTGCTCACTCCTCGGTGCTTTCACTTTGGGGATACGAAAGCTAATTTCTCATTCTTTGTTTACCATTAACGAGGTCACCAATCAAACAGGTTATTCTGGTTTCTCATTTCCATCTAACATATAGTGAGAAGATTGCAACTGCATGCCATATATGATCTTTTATATGGTTTTCCGCTCTGGCTGAAGGCTTCAATATGATCTTCTTAGTGGCAGGAGGTAGGCTTGGTTTTATTTTGTATGATTGAGCTGTATTCTTTCAAAGTTTCATATTGTGCCTATAATGTTTCTTATTGAAGTTTTATATGTTACAGAATTCCATCTTCTATAAATACTGGGATGCCATCTACAATGCCATGGATGTCAATCGACTCTAAACAGCTTTGGTTGCTTGCTCACTCCTCGGTGCTTTCACTTTGGGGATATGAAAGCTAATTTCTCATTCTTTGTTTACCACTAACGAGGTCACCAATCAAACAGGTTATTCTGGTTTCTCATTTCCATCTAACATATAGTGAGAAGATTGCAACTGCATGCCATATATGATCTTTTATATGGTTTTCCGCTCTGGCTGAAGGCTTCAATATGATCTTCTTAGTGGCAGGAGGTAGGCTTGGTTTTATTTTGTATGATTGAGTTGTATTCTTTCAAAGTTTCATATTGTGCCTATAGTGTTTCTTATTGAAGTTTTATATGTTACAGAATTCCATCTTCTATAAATACTGGGATGCCATCTACAATGACATGGATGTCAATCGACTCTAAACAGCTTTGGTTGCTTGCTCACTCCTCGGTGCTTTCACTTTGAGGATACGAAAGCTAATTTCTCATTCTTTGTTTACCATTAACGAGGTTGTTATGATAATGAATCCATACATGGTACTTCAAGTACAAGGTTTTGATGATGAGCAAGTGGAATCAACTGCATTTCAGCTAAGGCTATGAAGAAATTGAAGAATTCGGTGAAGAATCTTTGAAGACTAGTGTGCAAATGTTTAATTCATTAAAAGTCTTAGATTCTTGTAAGAGCCTTACTTAGAGTGCATATTTAGGTTGCATTTCACCTTAAAAGTCTTTAGAAAAACTTTTCTAAAAGAAACTCTTTTGAAAATCTTTTTAGAAAACTCTTTTCTTAAATTTTCATGTTTATTAGTCGACCAATAGACTTATCAGTCGACTAATCCTTTCACGCCATATTTTCTAAAAAGTCATTCTTGTCAAATTAGTCAACCGAAGATTTTATCAGTCGACTGGACAGAATGTCTGTTTTCTGGAAAATTAGCAGTAGTCGACTAATGGTTTTATCAGTCGATTGAATAGAACATGTGTTTTCTGAAAATTTAGCAGCAGTCGACTAAAGCTTTTTATCAGTCGACCGAACAGAATATTTGTTTTTCAGAAGATTTTAGCAGCAGTCGACTAAAAGGTTTTTCAGTCTACTGATGATATTATCAGTCGAATAACTTTTCTTCAGTCGACTAAGTTTCAAAAGTTCAGATTTTCAAACGGCTCGATTAACAGATCAGTCGACCTACGATAACTGTCAGTCTACTAATAACTAACTATTAGTCGACTAACTGATATTTCAGTCGACTAATTTTGTCGTTTTCCTGAAACTTTAAAAAGGCGTGTCTTTTCTTTTTTCAAACGTTTTGATCGTTCAAAATGGACAGTTTTGATACCCTTTCATACTCTCAACGTATGGAATCTTTGAACTATAAATATGAGTGCATTCTACACTCAAAAACATAAAATTCAATAGAATTACCTTGAATTACTTCTTGCTTTTCACTCCTATTCATTCAAGTATTTGTTTTCTCACTCACGTGATATTTTCACTTCAGTTTTTCACTCAAATCACTTTGAGAGATAGTGAATTCATGAGTAGAGTGTTTCAACAACCTCAAAAGCCAATTGCATCTCATTTGCATTCAAAAGGAAGGCTCATAGGTTGTATTGTAAGTTGTTATTTCTTTTGTGTAAAAAGGACTCCTTGGTGTAAAGGAGTTGTTTGCTTTCAGTAGGATTGTTACTGAAAGTGGGACCAGTTATAGTCTGTGTGATCTTGTAGTTTACAAGGTTGATAGTGGAAAATCTCAAGCGGGTTTTGCTTGGGGACTGTATGTAGGTCGTGTTAGACCGAACCAGGATAAAATCTTGTGTTCTTTGTGTGTTTGCTTTGAGATTTGCAAAATCATTCTATTTCCGCAGAAAATTTTAAAAGCACTATTCACCCCCTCTAGTGCTCGTTGCCTCGATCCTAGTGCACTTTCATTTGGTATCAGAGCACAGGTTTGCTATTACTTTGATTTGACCATCATCTAGCATGACAACTACAACATCTCAGCACAAAGAAGGAAGTTCCTTTGTTCTTCCTCCTCTCTTTGACGGAACAAACTATGGATACTGGAAAGTAAGAATGACAATATTCCTGCAATCCATGGATCTCGATATCTGGAGAGTTGTTTCAGAAAAGTACCAAACTCCATCAACTGATTTCAGTCGATGGACCGATGATGAAAAGAAGACTGCTTCACTTAATGCCAAGGCAATGAATGCCTTATATTGTGGCGTTGACAAGGTAGAGTTCAATCGCATCTCTCAATGCTCTACAGCTAATGAAATCTGGCATACTCTTCTCGTAACACACGAAGGTACGTCAAAGGTATAAGAATCTAAAATTGCTTCTTTAGTTCATAAATTTGAATTGTTCAAAATGAAGCAAAATGAATCTATATCGGACATGGTAACTAGAATGACCGATATAACTAACACTTTGAAATCCCTTGGAAAAGAATATTCACAAGTGGATTTAGTCAGAAAGATTTTAAGGTGTTTAACTCTTGAATAGGAGAGAAAACCCACTGCTATTGAAGAAGCAAATGATCTCAATACTCTCACTCTTGAAGACTTAGTTGGTAACCTAATGGCATATGAGGTCCAACTTCAAGACAGACAAGAAGAAGAGCCTAAAAAGAAATCTCTTGCTTTTAAGGCTACTTCTGACTCAGAAAATTCTGAAGAAGATGAAGATGAAGATATTGCCCTCATCACAAGACAATTCAGAAGATTCATCAAAAAGGAAAGATTTCAAAGAAAGGCAAAGAAAGCAGATTCTTCCATTCCCAGTGAAGTAAAGTGCTTTAATTGCAAAAAGGCAGGACATATCAAGAAAGATTGTCCTCTTCTCAAATTCAAGCCCAAGGACCAATTCAAGAAGAAAAAGGCATTTCAAGCATGTTGGGATGATAGTGACTCCTCTTCCGATGAAGAATCAAATGAAGAAGTCGCCAACATGTGTTTTGTAGCACAAGAAGATTCGGTAAGTCAATTTGACTATGATGAGTTATTTGAAGCATTTAATGATTTATATGCTAAATTTAAGAGCCTTAGTTCTAAAAATAAAGAGTTAAAAACTGAAAATTTGACTCTTGACTCTCAAAATAAAGTGTTACTTCAAGAAATAGAAGATCTCAAGAAGGAAAATTCTTGCCAAGCACTTGAGATAAAAGAAATTGGAGTTAGAACCAATCTCTTACAAAATAAAATATTTAGTCTTAAAGAAAAGTCAAAAGATCTTCTTTCTATAGTGACCAAATTCACCAATGGTCAAGAGAATCTAGAAAAACTTCTTGGTTCTCAAAGATGCTCGGTTAATAAAACCGGTTTGGGATATAGCTTCTTTGATACTCAAAATAGACCAAACTATGTGGTGAAAAATCAAAGACATTATTCTCAACCTTTTGTTCATAAAACTAAACTTTCTAGTTCTAATAGAAATGCATCTAGAAATGATTATTCTAGAAATGTTTATTCTAAATCCTTTTATAGAAAGAATATTTATTATCAAAGGAAACCAAAATCCAAATGGATATGGGTTCCTAAGACTAACTCTCATGGACCCAAAAATAGAAAGGGGTCAAATGATCTGTTTTCTGATTTTGTTGTAGGTACACAACATAAGGAGCAAATGGATATTGGATAGCGGCTGTTCCAAACATATGACTGGAAGGCCGGAGTTATTTTCCACCCTCCAAAATAAGGATGGAGGAATCGTCACCTTTGGTGACAATAACAAGGGAAAAGTGATAGGTATTGGTAATATTGGTAATCCAAAATTTCCGTTGATAGAAAATGTTCTTTTAGTAGATGGTTTAATGCATAATTTAATATCTATTAGTAAAAAAGGTTTTCATGTTTCTTTTGAAAATGATTTATGCTTAATTTTTTATTTTAAATCTAAAAAGATCATTTTTAAAGGTAAAAGAAGAAACAATGTGTATGAACTATATCTAGATGAATTACCCTCTTTTAATGAAAAATGTCTTATTGTTTCAAATGAAATTCAATGGTTATGGCATAAGAGACTTGGACATGTTAACTTTAAAATTATTTCAAAATTATCCAAGAATGATCTTGTAAGAGGCCTACCTAGAATACCATATAAAAAGGATCACTTATGTGATGCTTGTCAAAGGAGTAAACAAATCAAAAGTTCTTTTAAAGCAAAAGATATAGTTTCAACAAAACGTCCTCTTGAACTTTTACATTTAGATCTATTTGGACCATCTAGAATTCAAAGTTTGAATGGTAGCAAGTATGCTTTTGTTATAGTAGATGATTATTCTCGGTTTACATGGGTGATTTTTCTAAAAAGCAAAAATGATGCTTTTTCAGAATTTTCTAAACTTTGTAGAAGAATTACAAATGAAAAATCTATATCTATTATTAAAATTCGTAGTGATCATGGTGGTGAATTTGAAAATGAATCTTTTCTAAAGTTTTGTGATTTACATGGTATCCCTCATAATTTTGCTTTTCCTAGAGCGGCTCCACAAAATGGAGTTGTGGAAAGAAAGAATAGAACTTTGCAAGAATGTGCTAGAACCATGCTTCAAGATAAAAATTTACCAAAATATTTTTGGGCTGAAGCAATTAATACAGCATGTTATGTCTTAAATCGTGTTCTTATTCGACCAATTTTACATAAAACATGTTTTGAATTGTATTATGATCGTATACCAAAGATCTCATATTTCAAATTTTTTGGTAGTAAATGTTTCTTGTTAAATACCAAAGATAATCTTGATAAGTTTGATTCAAAATCAGATGAATCAATATTTCTTGGATATTCTTCTAGAAGTAAAGCATATCGTATTTTCAATAAAAGAACATCTGGTATTGAAGAATCTTTACATGTTGCATTTGATGAGAATTGTGAGCAGGTTATTCCTCTAAGCGAAGAAGAAGAAGCAATACTTCAAGAAGAACCCTTGATAGAGAGTACTTCTCAAGAAAATATTCTTCTTCAACTGGTTTGGAAAGAAGTTCCTAATCATCCACATGAACAAGTTATTGGTGAAATAAAGAGTGGTGTCCAAACTAGAAGGCAGTTGGAAAAATATATTGCAAATGTTGCTTTCATATCTAAATTAGAACCAAAGAATATCAATGAGGCATGTGATGATGAATTTTGGCTTTTAGCCATGTCTGAAGAACTTAACCAATTTACTAGGAATGATGTTTGGGATCTAGTTGATAGACCAAAGGATCATCCAGTAATTGGAACAAGATGGGTCTTCCGAAATAAGCTGGATGAAAATGGTGAAGTCATTCGTAACAAAGCAAGGCTAGTGGCACAAGGCTATAATCAATAAGAAGGCATAGATTTTGATGAAACCTATGCACCAGTGGCTCGATTAGAGTCAATTCGTATGATGCTTGCTTTTGCTAGTTACATGAACTTCAAGTTATATCAAATTGATGTTAAGAGTGCATTTTTAAATGGACACATCAATGAAGAAGTTTATGTAGAGCAACCTCCAGGCTTTGAAAATGAGAAATATCCAGAAAAAGTCTATAAATTGAAAAGAGCTTTGTATGGACTCAAACAAGCACCAAGAGCGTGGTATGAAAGACTACGAAATTTTCTAGAACTATCTGGTTTTTCCATTGGTCGAGTAGACTCCACTTTATTTATTAAAAATCTTAATTCAGATATTCTTATTGTGCAAATTTATGTTGATGATATAATATTTGGTTCTACTAATGATTCTCTTTGTAAAGAATTGCTAAAGCTATGCAGGAAGAGTTTGAAATGAGCTTGATGGGCGAATTAAACTACTTCCTTGGACTTCAAATAAAGCAAACTGATGAAGGAATCTTCATCAATCAGGCTAAGTATACAAAAGAACTTCTCAAGAGATTTGGGATGGACTCATCGAAATCAAGAAGGAATCCTATGAGTACAACTACTTCTCTTGATAAAGATGAAAATGGTAAAAGTGTAGATACTAAGCTCTACAGAGGTATGATCGGATCTCTATTATACTTAACTGCTAGTCGACCTGATGTTATGTTTAGTGTTTGTATGTGTGCAAGATTTCAAGCTAATCCAAAGGAATCTCATTTAACTGCAGTAAAACAAATTTTTCGTTATTTGAAAGATACTTCAGATTTCGGTTTGTTTTACCCAAAATCATCTTCCTTTGATTTAGTTTCATATAGTGATGCAGATTTTGCAGGAAGTAAATCTGATCACAAGAGTACTAGTGGAACTTGTCATTTCTTAGGAAATTCCTTAGTCTCTTGGTTTAGTAAAAAGCAAAATTCAGTATCACTCTCAACAACTGAAGCTTAATATATAGCGGCTAGTTTAGCATGTTCACAAGTACTTTGGATGAAACAGACCTTAAAAGATTTTGGTTTGAATTACTCCATAACAACTATTTATTGTGATAACACTAGTGCTATAAATCTTTCGAAAAATCCTATTTAGCACTCAAGAACTAAGCATATTGAAGTTAGACATCATTTTTTAAGAGATCATGTGTTAAAAGGAGATATTTCGTTAAATTTTATTTCCACTAAAGAACAACATGCTGATATCTTCACTAAACCTCTTAAAAATGAAGATTTTATGAGAATTAGGAGAGAACTAGGTATTTGCTCATTTTTGGATTTATAAAAATGCTGATTTTTGAACAAAATCTCAAAATCGCACTATATTAGTCGACCGATAAAATTCTAGTCGACTGATGTTTTACATTTTGGAATGTATCGCACCATATTAGTCGACCGATATATTTCCAGTCGACTAATGATATTTTTAGAAAACGTCGCACTTTTTAGTTGACCGATAAAGTTTTAGTCGACTAAATTTTTTTTTAAAATATTTTAAATGAAGGGACCTGACACCCCTTGGATATGTTTAAAACCCATTTTTTTTTAAAAGAGGTATCGTTTCATTTCATACCTTTTCGTTTTTCTTAAAAACGAAACCCTTAAAAAAAATCGAAAACCCCTCTTTCTCTCTTGCCTCTCTCTCTTCCGAAAAACCCTCGGAGTGTCGTTCGACTCCATCATCGCCGGGATTTTCTTACCATAACAGGGAGACGCCGGAATCTTCTGGTCGTGATCTTGAAACGCCAGAACTCTCTTGCCGTGACAGTGCATTGCCGGAATCCCCTTTTGGTCGACTTCTCCTCACCGTTAGCCACCACATTGTCCTTCATTTTTTATCGCCGGAAAGTTTTTTCCCTTTGTCGGATGTCATTTGGAAGCCGACATTTTGGTAACCATGCCTCGTACGAAGTCTGCATCTGCAAAAGGTTTAGGTTCTCCTCCTCCTACACCTACTTCAAGACATGGTTTTTCACTAAGATTACTTCGCAATCCTCTTCTCTATGACACTTTTGGATCAATTTCTGCACTACCTATTTTACCAGGCCGAAATGTTCTATTTCACTTGTTTTCTCGTTACAAAATAAGAGAATTATTTCCTGGTATTTCACATCTTTTTGATGCTTGTGCAGATACCCTTCACTATCCTTTTCTTATTCACTTGTTTTACACGAATTTACAAATGAATCATGAAACTGGAGTTTTGTCTTCTCTTGTTCATGATGTTGAAATCGAGTTTGATTCAAAATTACTTGGAGAAATTCTTGAAATTCCACCTTCAGACACTCTTTTCAACACTATTGAATTGAATGATGAAAGAGTTTTTGAACAAATTCTTCTTCCAGAAGCTCCTCACTGCCCTCCTTTTAAAAATACTAATCTTCAAACTCGTGCACGCATTGCTGGACGAATCCTTGCCCACAATGTTCTACCCAAAACTGGTTCTTTTGATTATTATTCCATAGATCTATCTACGACTCTTTATGTTTTTTTTGGAAATATTTCTGTCAACTAGGCCAATGTGTATTTTACAAACTTGTGGAAACAAAAACCATTTCTTCCTTATGGTTGTCTTTTAACCCATATTTTTAGACATTTTAAAGTTCCTTTAACAAATGAAAAGTACATTGAGCAAAAAGAGTTTTTTGATCAAACAATTTTTAAAAGAATGAAAATTAAATATCTGCCTCCCTTAAATGTTGATCAAACTGAACCATCTGATCCTAATGAACCATCTATTTCTGAACCTTCACCTTCTGCGACACCTTCATCTCATGCAAAAAGAAAGACATTTTTGACAAATCAAGACCATGATGAAGTTATGCAGAGACTGGAAGCTTGGGAGCTGCATCAACACACTTTTCGTGAAGATGTGACTCAACAACTTGCTTCAATTCAGAAGGATGTAATTGCCATTAAGGATTTGCTAAACTCTCTTTTCTGATCTTTGATCTTTGAAAAACATACTTTATGGGTTGTAATATTTTTAAACTTGTATCTCTATTTTGCTTATGCTATTTTTGCCCTTACTCTTTTTGATTCTGACAAAGGGGGAGAAAAATATAAAGATAGCATTACATTGAAATTGCAGGAGATCTTGAGAAAAAGATGATAGCAATTACATTACAGGAGATCTTGCATCAGAAATGCAAAATTAAGAGAAAAAGAAAGCTTTGAATGAATGTATTTCTAAATGCATGAAGAAATGATGAATGAAAATGCAAACCAATCAATATGTGATATATGTGCTTTAAATGTGCTAACTTTTAATGTTTTGCAGCATATTGATAGGGGGAGTAAAATCTCCATCTATGCATCTAAATGCTTCATCTTTGATTAAGTTTGTCATCATCAAAAAGGGGGAGATTGTTACGACAATGAAGCCAAACATGGTACTTCAAGTACAAGGTTTTGATGATGAGCAAGTGGAATCAACTGCATTTCAGCTAAGGCTATGAAGAAATTGAAGAATTCGGTGAAGAATCTTTGAAGACTAGTGTGCAAATGTTTAATTCATTAAAAGTCTTAGATTCTTGTAAGAGCCTTACTTAGAGTGCATATTTAGGTTGCATTTCACCTTAAAAGTCTTTAGAAAAACTTTTCTAAAAGAAACTCTTTTGAAATTTTTTTTAGAAAACTCTTTTCTTAAATTTTAATGTTTATTAGTCGACCAATAGACTTATCAGTCGACTAATCCTTTCGCGTCATATTTTCTAAAAAGTCATTCTTGTCAAATTAGTCGACCGAAGATTTTATCAGTCGACTGGACAGAATGTCTGTTTTCTGGAAAATTAGCAGCAGTCGACTAATGGTTTTATCAGTCGACTGAACAGAACATGTGTTTTCTGAAAATTTAGCAGCAGTCGACTAAAGTTTTTTATCAGTTGACCGAACAGAATGTTTGTTTTTCAGAAGATTTTAGCAGCAGTCGACTAAAAGGTTTTTCAGTCTACTGATGATATTATCAGTCGACTAACTTTTCTCCAGTCGACTAAGTTTCAAAAGTTCAGATTTTCAAATGGCTCGATTAACAGATCAGTCGACCGACGATAACTGTCAGTCTACTAATAACTAACTATTAGTCGACTAACTGATATTTCAGTCGACTAATTTTGCCGTTTTCCTGAAACTTCAAAAAGGCGTGTCTTTTCTTTTTTCAAACGTTTTGATCGTTCAAAATGGACAGTTTTGATACCCTTTCATACTCTCAACGTATGGAATCTTTGAACTATAAATATGAGTGCATTCTACACTCAAAAACATAAAATTCAATAGAATTACCTTGAATTACTTCTTGCTTTTCACTCCTATTCATTCAAGTATTTGTTTTCTCACTCACGTGATATTTTCACTTCAGTTTTTCACTCAAATCACTTTGAGAGATAGTGAATTCGTGAGTAGAGTGTTTCAACAACCTTAAAAGCCAATTGCATCTCATTTGCATTCAAAAGGAAGGCTCATAGGTTGTATTGTAAGTTGTTATTTCTTTTGTGTAAAAAGAATGACTCCTTGGTGTAAAGGAGTTGTTTGCTTTCAGTAGGATTGTTACTGAAAGTGGGACCGGTTATGGTCTGTGTGATCTTGTAGTTTACAAGGTTGATAGTGGAAAATCTCAAGCGGGTTTTGCTTGGGGACTGGATGTAGGTCGGGTTAGACCGAACCAGGATAAAATCTTGTGTTCTTTGTGTGTTTGCTGTGAGATTTGCAAAATCATTCTATTTCCGCAGAAAATTTTAAAAGCACTATTCACCCCCCCTCTAGTGCTCGTTGCCTCGATCCTAGTGCACTTTCAGAGGTCACCAATAAAACAGGTTATTCTGGTTTCTCATTTCCATCTAACATATAGTGAGAAGATTGCAACTGCATGCCATATATGATCTTTTATATGGTTTTCTGCTCTGGCTGAAGGCTTCAAGTAGTGTTCATTTATCCATGGTGTATGATGTTGCATAATCTCATAAAATTGACAGTTATGCGTGCACGCACACACACACACACACACACACACACACACACACACACACACACATATATATATATATATATATATATATATATATATATATATATATATATATCATAGTCATCGATGTCGGTGATATTTTAAAAATATTGCGAGAAATTCTAGTATTTTAAGGTAGCCAATAATATCAAAAAAATCTTATGATATTTTCAACACATCACTAAAATGAAATTATCATGATATTTTTAAAATATTTTTTAAATCTTATTTTAATATATTTTAAGTTTACTTGTAACACCTCGATCCAGGACCTATGGAGTTTGGGTTCATGGGTATTACTTCCCAAAGGAAAATACCAAAATTGCAAACATAAACATGGTGCTGAATTTTTTTGTTATCAATTAAATTCAAATAAATAAATCTCACTTAAGCCATAAAGGCTACATCATCCAAATGAGGCATTGCCTCTCAAGTTCACTAAATAAAAGAAGAAATAAAAAAACTACTCTGCCGGCACACAGGTCACCTACGTCTTGAAGAAAGCTGACAATGTCCTAACACCAAGACCTGTCTTACAAAGTCACCTGAAATCTACACTTGTAATAATAAAAAAGGATATGACTCAACCCCCGTCCCTGCACCATTTCAGATGGAAATCACGTTGGGAACGTGGGAATGTAACAAACCTTGGACACGACGGACACACGAAATGTGTTCGCCACATCCTTATTTTACTCTAATTTTCGCTCCATAACCCGCCTGTTACGGTTAGAACGGGAACACGAGGGATGTCTGACTCTCTCATCCCCCCCCCCTCCTCTCTCTCTCTCTCTCTCTCTCTCTTACAGCCATGCGACGAGGGGATGAGGCAGTGTTAGGATCACCGGCGTCAGTGGCGAGGACGACGTTGAGTCCCCCTTTTCTTCTTCAGACTCTCTATCTCCTCCTTTTCTTCATTCCTCCCCTTTTTCTTCGTTCCTCTCTCTCTCTCTCCCTTCGTTTTTTGTTCTTCGTTCTTTTTTTGTTGTTGTTCTTTCTTCTTCGTTCCTCTTCTTCTTCTTCTTAGGGCTTTGATTTGTTTTTTTTTTCATTAATTAAGGTTATTTTATTTCCATTGATTAGAGTTTTTTCTTTGATTTTCACTTATTAGGATTTTTTATTTGATTTTCACTTATTAGGATTTTTTATTTGATTAGGGCTTTGAATCGAATTTCTTAAATTAGGGCTTTTTGCATTTAATTTGATAAGGGTTTTTTATTTGATTTTCTGTGATTAGGGCTTTGAATCAATTTTTTTCTATGATTATTTTTCTTAAAGTTTAGGGTTTTTTGGTTTATTTGATTTATTAACTTATCATCTTGCATTTTTAGGTTTTATAATTTATAATTAGATTTTATTGTTAATTTTATATTAATTCTTAATTCTTAAATTACTTAATTACTAGATTGATAGATTTGACTATTGATCCAATTCAATCTATAATGCTAAAATCATAATACAGGTTAATACTCTCGATATGTTGCCTGATCAAGTTTACGATCTAAAACAAAGTTATCTAAGCTCACAAATCCATAAACATTTAAAACACTCATAAGTAGATCAACATAACGTAAAACAAACTTGGACAACCATAATCACAACTTTTTATACAGCGACACATACTGACCTTAGTTTAATAATTACATAACAGTCTAACAACATTCGTCCTTATAATGTTCGTTCATTCGTCCAAACTTGGACAGCATCAACAAGCCATAGCTCTTTATACAGTCTAAACAACCATAGTCCTTAGTCATTTTATGCACTTATGTCAGTAACTTGTTGTGCTTTTATTGCTCACTTGTGGTTTGCTTTTACACTTGATTTTATTACACCCAGTGTTATTAAAAATGCACCTCAAGGTGCAAAAAGGGTGCCTCACCTCAAGGCGAGAGGCTTATGCCTTGAGGTGCATGTACAAAGTGCAACAACCCCGAGGCGTGCGCCTCATACAACTTGAGATGCACGCCTTGAGGCGAGGCACACTTCAAGCCGAGGCGTACACGCCTTGAATTTTTTAGTCAAATGAGTGTCAAAAACCCTCATTTACAAAAAATTAGATTTTTTTACGCAGTTTTAACTAAGTTGCTAGTAAAAAGGGCATTTACTAAGCAAGAGCATCAGAGCAGAAACAAGAGAGATATATAAAAAGATAAGCAAGGGTGACAACCCTAAACCTAAACAAATCGGGTCTGATCCATAAGACACCGAGTTTCAAACATAAGCCCCAAAAAAATTATTCCGGGGGGCGCTGCCCCCCTAAGACCCCCACCAGGGGCGCCTCCCTGAACCCTCCTTATTACAAGGGCAAAAACTCTGAATCAGGCTCCACAACTCATCAGTTGGACCTATATTAAAATGAGTAGGTTCAAACCTGAAACTGACTAAGTAATATAGGTATCAGATCAAGATTCGGATTTAATTGGATTTTTATAAGAAAAACTATACCCAGATTCGATGAAAATTACATAAACTAGACCTAGTCCATACCTGGCAAAATAATATTTTTAATTATTTTACATTAAAAATTTAAGAATCTTAACCAAAACTCTGGTCAGACCTGGTTTGGCATAAAATTTTATAAATCATACCCAACCCATATAATAATCGGACCTCCTGGGTCCAACCTGAATAATTAATTAGAATGCCTTCTTTGCAACCAAACCCTATCCCTATAAGATCCAATATGTGTCAGGATCGGGTCATACCCAATCCATTGACACCCTTAGTAGCAGGTTCACCAATTTGCAGTCTAATAGACACTCAAAGCAACCACGTTAATGAAGTCATTGAGATTAGTTGCTTCGTTTCACAGAAAATTAATATCACCGTGTCAACTTGTTCAATATATTCAATTTCGTAGTTGCAATAATCTCTTCTAGAATGTAACGTTAAACCCTTTTAGTGGCAAAATCAAGTCATGCAATTACATGCAGTCACAACCCTATATATATGTATATATTAACATTTGGTTGTTAATGCTAAAATGCATTTTCTAATTATGACATGATATTGTTAATGCTAATATGCATTTCGTTGTTAATGTTAATTTTTTATTTAATGAATGCTCATGTTTTATTTCTTAGATACTTACATAGATCAAGTTGTTGCATTAATGTCATTTTTACATGTTAATCTCATATTTTTTCAGTATTTATTTGAGATTTTTTATTTTTTGTTGCTTCATCAATAAAGAATTTTTTATTTATTTATAATTTTAGATATTTTTTATAGTTTTTTTAAGTTTTTTAAAAAACAAACTTTGAGGCTTACACTTTATGCCTCAAGCCTCACCTCAGATTTTGGTGGAGCACCTCGCTACTCCTCGACGCTTTTCACAACATTGATTACACCAATAGGGCACTCCCCTCTAGGCAGAGAAAGAAGAAGAAGATCGGCAGGTATGCACCCTTCTCTCTCTCCTTCTCCTCCTCCTTTTGTTCTCCTCCTCCTCCTCCGTCTGTCTATCTTCTCCTTTGTCTCTTCTTTTTCTTCTCATTCTCTTCCTTTTACTCCTTCATCTTCCTTTGCCGATCTTCTTCTTCTTCTTCTGTTCTCCTCCTTCTTCTCTATGCCTTGTAGTTGTTACTTGAAATTCATTTTATAATTTAATTTAGATTCTTCATGTAACACACATGTTTTTCAAAAAAACAAATTTTTTTGGATGCAGGTTGGATCTGACCGGATCCAACCCAGATTCGGGTCTTAATCCCCCTCGTATTCTATTTAAACCCCCCCAGGGGGGGTCTTTTTATCGCAAGCCTGCACACCCTCTCTCCCTGATTACTCCCTCCCCCGCTCTTGTCTTCCCTCTCGACTCCCCTGCTCCCTCTCCCCGATGCCTGCCCTCATCTCCCTGTCTTCTCTCTTTCGTCTTCCTGTACCCTTGCTCTTCCTCCCTCTCTCATTGGCAGGACTCGATCCTGCCTCCCTACGCCGACGACCTCCCACCTTCTCCTCAGCCTCGTCGAAGTTGCGCGACCCCTCAGGTGCGCATCTCTCACTCTCTGCTTCCTCTTTTAGCAGAGGAGGGTTGCCTCCCTCCCCTCTCTGCTCTCTCTCTCTCTCTCTCTCTTAGGTGCCACTTCCGGCTCCCTCTTCTTCCCATTCTGTGACTGGGTTGGGCTCAGCAACCAGACCGAGCCCAGATTGGTCTATGGTCTCAGAGGAATCGAGCCTAAGCCCCGTCCCATCCAGGGATGGGGTCAGGCTTGGCCTGGCAGCCGAGCCCACCCCACTTCCCCGATTTTTTTTTGGTCGGAATTGAGCCTAGCTCGGTTGGGGGTCCAACCGAGTCCGTTTCTATTGGGGCCTAACTGGCCCACACGATCAAGTTGAGCTTGGTCCTTACCGAGCCCAACTTGACCCCTCCCCGCTTGTAGCCAGTCGGACTCAGCCGAGCCTGGCAAACCTCGGGCCCCAAATCGGCTCACCCCGATTAAGAAACTGATTTAGCTAGGCGGATCAAACTAGGGTTCGGTTCGTCTCCTTTTGACCCAAACACAATACCAACACATGATTTTAAAAAAGGGATTTGTCTTGTTCTTATTTTTGCAGTACGACGAATACTCTAGTGCATCCCATCACCCATTGGCCCAATGAACGCGACACGCACACCAAGGCATGAGCCCTTGAAGACCTACACTCGTAATCGTCCACGAGTCTGACAATCTTCGAGGTAGGAGAAAGTTGTATCCAAGACAATTGTAGGACAATTCTAAAATATGTGTATAAGCATATATAATATATACATATATGCTTTTAAATCAAGGACGCAATTTTGTGAATCCTTGTCCATTTACCTTTATGTCATTTACTTTGCCACTGCGCTGTTACGTGCACATGCTACTGCTTACACATTTATTTAGTCGAGGTGCTGTTTCGTACTTCGTGCATTGCTTATACAATTTTTGCTTATACAATTTATTTAACTCAATGTGTGGTTTCACACATCGAGTCTTGCTTTATGCTATTTACTTTGTTGTCACGCTATTCCGTATCTCATGCACTACTTACATATTTATTTAGTTGAGGTGCGGTTTCGTACATCATGCACTACTTACATATTTATTTAGTCGAGGTACGGTTTTGTACCTCGTGCATTGCTTAAGCATTTATTAGCCTGATGTACGGTTTCATACATCGTGCACTGCTTATACAATTTATTTAGTCGAGGTGCGGTTTCGTACCGCATGCACTGCTTACGCAATTTATTTAGCTCGATGTATGGTTTCACACATCGAGTTTCGCTTTTGTCATTTACATTGCCGCCGCATTGTAATGTGCATATGCTTATGTTTGATATACATATACTACACCGCTACGTTGTAACGTGCATGAGCTTACGCTTGCTTTTAAAAACGCAAATTTGCATATGCTCGACCAGTCTTTTAAAAAAGGGATTTCATGCAATATTTCAATGTTTGAAATATTCGTTGTTTCGAAAAGCAAAAACGGATATCTCGTGGTTGCCTATTCGTAACCAGGTCTTTCCCTCAACCCTGTGTAGCCCTAAGAGGTACATAAAGTCTTGTTGTGATATCCGAATGACTTGGATATCCCCAGTCTAGAGCATGAGACTTGAGATTTCAAAATAGTGTTGGGGTTCCTTGCTGAGTAACTGATACCCCTTTCATCGTAGCGGTACTATCAGACATGCGCGGCATGTTAGTACTATGATGATTTTGATGAGAGGTTTATGGTAACCTCGTAGTATGCAAATACAAAATAATAAAAAGAAAATCACATAAATAGTGATAAATAGAACATTAAAATTTTTAAATGATATTGAGGTTTCTTTTTAAGAAACCGATACCCTCTCATCATAATAGTAATATCAGATATGCACGACATATTAGTACTACACTGATTGGATGAGAGGTTTATGGTAACCTCCAAGTGTGCAAATGTACAATAATGAAATGAAAATCACATAAATTGTGATCATCACTTTCACAAGCAAAATGCTCGAGTTGATTTGAAAGCCCAGAGCATGTAGAATGGGTCATTAGTTAAAATAAAACCTGACGTACCTATTTGTCTTTTGGTTTAGTCAAGAAAGATGATGAGATGATACAAAAACTCTGATGGACATGTTAACAGCTACCCCTCGAGCAAATGACTCGGTGTCCCTCGTCATCAGAGTTAGGGGACTGGGCTACCAAAAATTATCCTAGGTGGTAGGTCCCAATGATTTCTGCAGAAGTATGGATGCATCTTCTTGAACGAGTGGCCTCTGGGGAATTCTCTTTTAGTCATTGACCATCCCCTTAAGAGCAGACTTAGCTAGTTGTCCGGAGTATCAAAATGCATAACATAATAAACCCCTGAGCAGTCTCAGTTGTTTTTATGTTTTCATGTGCGCACCTTCAGGACAATTAATATCGAAACAAAGTTATCATGTTCATTTTACTTATTTGGACTTGCACACCACGAAAAGAACAACATATATGTTAGTTTGGTTCTTAATTCTGTTAGTATTCTCATTTTGCTCATTCTAAACTGCATATCATGAAATTTGCAACACATATGTTAATCTTGCTATGAATTGTTATACCTATGCACCTATAAGTTTTTTTATCGATCTGACTCCGTTTTATGGGTACAGGTGATGATTAGGTCAGTACGGCAAGCGATGACACGATGACGTGATGATATCAAGATGAGACTCTTTCCCTGACGTTTTTCTCTTGAGGACATTTTTTGTAATTTGATAAAAAAAGTTTTCTTTGAAATTCTACTTTTCGTATAAACTTCAAAACCTCGTTTTGAATCTCTTTGGTTTCAACGAATGTACGGAGTTACAAATTCGTTGTGTAAAGGAAATGTTCGCAAGTAATGCGCCTAAGGTCCGTTGACTTGTTATTTTAAAACACTATTTTCCGCTGAATTACTATTTAAAACTCTGATAAAGGAATGATTACAAGACTTTCAAAATTTTCCTAAAAAGTTACAAGTCTGGGATTTTGGGGGCATTACACTTCACTTAATATCCAATTATTCATTAATAGTACATAAATGATGCATCTTTATTTTTGTTTTTTCGTTTGGTCAATTTTTTAATATTTTTTTGAAGCTTACACCTTATTCCTCGAGGCTTACGACTCACTTCACGAGCAGGTCTTACGCCTTGATACTCCTCAACGATATTCACAACATTGATCTGTCTAAAAGAGGCTTACCTAAATTAGCTCAACTATTCACAAGGTTGGGTTTTAGGGGAGGTTCTCTATTCCCATAATTGTTGGATCATGATGGGTATTGGGTTGGATCTAGGAACCAGATCCACAATATTGTGTTATGCTGTATTATTAATGGTTCTTTTATTTCTCATATTGTCTTTTTCTTTAAAGATGTTCTAACATGCTGTCAAGGGTATATATGTAATCTATCATTATGTCACAGTTTTCTGATATAAAGGAATAGGAACCCACAATATTCCACATTGGGAATCGTGGTGAATTTGAGCCCCTATCGTTGTGTATCTTCTATCTTCTGCTATGCTGATGCTTTGGGTTTAAGATTAAGGTTCTGATATGGTATCAGAGCAAGAGGGATTCACTTGGACTTCATCAAGATTGGCTTGAAAGGTCATCTCCTTCTACTCTTTCTATAGTTTACTTTTGATTCTTTTATCTCCCTTTATTTGATTCCCAATCTCCTGTTCATGTTCTTTCTTTCTTATTCTAGTTCTTTATTCTCATTATCCATCACTTCTTTCTTACTTTCTTCCTATCATCTCTCTCTTTTGACCTAGTCAGATAACGTTAGATCTGATTGGGTCCTTCTCTTGGCTGACATGACATATGTTCTTCTCTTTTGCGCCTGCTCAGATCACGTCAGATCTGATTATAAGTTTTCCTCGGCTAACGTGAAATATCATAACCTATTTTCACGTGATATCAAGTATCTTGTTATTTTGAATCTTATTCCTCTTTCATTCACGCTGGGTTTAATTCTATTTTACTGTTGGGATATGAAATATTTCCCTTTTCTTTAGTTATATTTGCATGCTTTGATCCTTTGTTCCCAAATATGGATCCCAACTCCTTCCAATCTGTTTTGCCTTCAAATTTTCTTAATTAGCTTGTATATGAAAAGTTGACTAATTCCAACTTTCTGACACGGAAACGTCAAATCACCCCCTTTATTTGGAGCCATGATCTTTCAGGCCATCTCGATGGGTCGATTTCAATCCCACCGGAGTATCTCATCCCGGATAAAAAAGGTGATAAAGGGATTGTAATATCTACCATTGCTGTCAGAAATCTAGAGTACATTGTCTGAATGAGAAGGGACCAAGCCTTGGTCGCCTATATTACGTCTACTTTTTCACAGGAGGTCCTTCTTTGGTATCGCAGACGATTGCACTACTAGGCCGCTATGGTCACATATGGCATACACATACTCACAGATTTCAGAATCAAGAGTGTTGCTGTTGAAAAAGGAGTTTCATAGTCTCAATAAGGGGACAATGGGCACTATGGAGTATCTTAACAAAATAAAGTAACAAATCAACTTGCTTTGATTGGTTATGAAATTCAAGAAAAAAATTTGTTCAACATATTTTTCTCGGGTTGGGTTCTGAATACCATGTTTTATCTACCACCCTACAAAATCTCCAAACACTTTTTACACTTGGTGAGATAAGGGCCAAGCTTCTTATTTGTGAGAACACCCTTAAAAGCTTGGTAGGGGAGAAAAACAGTGGAAACTCATGAAGTTTTTTCTATTGGCATGAGTCATGGTAGAGGAAGAGGAAGAGGAAGCCCAAAGGGTGGTGGAAGACGTGGTCTTGGAGGAAACCAGGGAGAAACCGAGGAGGCCGTGGATTGTTGCCCTTGACAAATATTCCTTCGATTGATAATTGTCAAGGCAGAGGGGGTTCCCACTTGTTAAATCTGAAAGAAGCTAGGACATATCAAAGCCAGGTATAATTCTCAAACATTTGTTCAGAACAAGAATCAAAATAAAACCCATGTTACCAATCAAACTAGTGAAGGACAAACCTCTGGAGGTCAAATTGTGGTGAAAAAATAGTTACTATTGGCAGCCTTTTCAGGCCTCAATCTCAAACAAAATGATTAGGGGGTGTGGTAAATAGATTCCGGATCAGCCAACCACATTACTGGAGATGAGGGTAAGCTTCTGAAATTGATTCCTTATTCTGGTAGTTCTAATATTATTACTGGTGACAGTACTCATCACCCCATGACAGAGCGTAAGTCTTGGCCACTAATTGAGAAAAATTGAAATGAATGTGTGAACCTGATCAAGATCTACCGACGGTATGGGGCATTTACAGAAGTCAGCTCATTATCCAGAATAGCTCGAGAAAGAATTCAGTATGCGATGGTCGTATGCACTGAAGGGCTCGCTTTCTTCCCAGATATACATATGTGTATGGCAAGCAATTCAAGCTACTTGGACCATTTTCCTTTACCTAGTACTATCCAGAGCGATGCGTCAGGCAATTTTCTTAGAGACAGAAGCGCGTAGAAGCTCAGCTACTATCAGGGGTTATGCCAGAGTTCGACCTTGCATCTGCGCAGTGGTCTGGAACATACCATTCTGCCGGATATGACTGAGATTCTTTCATCACTCTCACTCTTTTCCCCGGTTTTCGTGTCTCTATTGATCATTAAGAGTAGTGGCAGACTGTCTATATACCCCTCTTTCTCAACTCTACTATTGATGCAATCATATTTTTCCTTCAATAAAAAAATCCTTTAATTTTTATTCTATCATGGTTTGACGACTTCGCTTAGGTGACAAGACATTTGTAGTTGTTTGTTCTCCTCGCAAAGAATGGCAACACAATTGTCGTGACTCTAGCGATGACCCAATCCCTAATAATGGGAGTTTCTTCCAATTATCTACCAAATCCTCATCAAATATTTTTCCTATATTCATTTTTATCCTAAATCTTCATTATCAAAATTTAATCATCCATCACATTTTGCAGAGATCTGCTTTAAGCCCTTTCCTATTTGCGATAGTGATGGATGAGCTTACGAGATCAATTCAAGAAAATGTACAGTGGTGTATGTTGTTTGCTGATGATATTGTTTTGATTGATGAGTCTAGAGCTAGGGTTAATGCTAAGTTAGAATTATGGAGACAAACATTGAAAGGTAGAGGTTTTAAGTTGAGTAAGAGTAAGACTGAATATATGGAATGTCGGTTTAGTAAGCAACGAAGTAGTGATGGGAGTGTAGTGAAGCTTGGTGAGCAAGAAATACCGGTGAATGATTATTTCAAATATTTGGGATCCATCATTCAAAAGTATGGAGAAATTGATGGAGATGTAAATCATAGGATAAAGGTTGGGTGGATGAAATGGAAAAGTGCAACTGGAGTGTTGTGCGATCGTAGAATGCCATTGCGGTTGAAGGGAAAGTTTTATAGGACGACTATTAGACCCGCTTTACTATATGGTACGGAATGTTGGGCTGCCAAGAGACATCATATTCAAAAAATGAGTGTAGCTGAGATGTGGATGCTTAGATGGATGTGTGGAAATACAATAAAAGATAAGATTCAGAACGAGGAGATACGTAAGAAGGTAGGTGTTGCACCCATTGAAAATAAGATGCGAGAAAATCGTTTACGGTGGTTTGGACATATTCGGCGAAGGCCTAATGATGCTCCAGTTAGAAGGTTGGAGAAATGGGAAAATATATTAGTTAAAATAGGTCGGGGTAGGCCTAGGAAGACTTGGATGGAGATGATAGGAAAGGATATGAATGCTTTGAACCTCACCGAGGACATGGCATTGGATAAAAATGATTGGAGGAAAAGGATTCATGTGGAAGACCCAAAATGAATTTCTTTTTTGGTTCATATCGCTGACCCCAATTGTTTTGGGATGAAGGCGTAGTTGTTGTTGTTGTTGTTGTATCATATTCTGCAGAGAATATCGGTATTCCCAAGTGGTCCAGATCAGATAAGAAGACGCTTCTATATCAAGTGCATTAGTGATTTTTAAAGCGTCAAGTAAAAAGAGATGAATTCTCCAAGAATTGTTAGAAGACAGAGTCAGACTGATGGGGATGGCATCGATCCCATTGCACATCAAATGTTCAAGAAGATGATGATCAAGATGATGTCTGAGCAAGCTGGAGACAATCTTGGAAAGGCTCCCCTCAAGGAAAAGACATCTGTCTCATTCTCCCAGAATATCATTGGCAAGAACAACAACACAGAAAGTTCTAAGTTCAGCAGAAGCAGCAATGGGGGCAAAAAGAGAGAAGCCTTCAAACAAGACAACAAGCCCTTCTCGTCAGACTCTCACCAGAAATCTCAGCAAAAAGAAAAGATAAAGCGGGACGGCTGGGGTTACGATCGCCAATTTGCTCCTCTCGAGCAGTCTCTCGATGAAATCCTTGAATATATGTTGGCCAAAGAATTGGTAAAGCTCCCAAGAGTCACAAATCCTCTCACAATCATGGGAAGATTCATGGACCAGTTCTGCAAATTCCATCGGGCAGTAGGGCATGATACTGACCATTGTTTCGTCTTCAAGAACATTGTCCAAGATTATATCGACAAGAATTTCTTCGTTGAGAATGAGAAAGAATACCGGTCGACTATCTCGGCCAAGTCTCAACAGAAGTCAAGCACTCAGCAAAAAGTATAGCATGACGGTTGGAACCAGGACCGCAAGATGGCCCCATTGGATCAAATACTCGAGAGTTTCTTGGAATACATGCTCACAAAAGATATGGTCGGACCTCCAATGACTCACTTTACTCTTTCTGCCAATGATAGCAATCATGATAACTATTCAGAAGGATCTATGGGCCAAAAAGGAAAGTTCTCCAACAATGATAAGCCTTTTTAATCTAGTCCTCAACATAAAGAGAAAGATCAAGAAAAGCCAAAGCGCAAGGATTAGAGTATGGATCAGAAATTCACCCCTCTGGACTAGACACTCGAAAGTGTTCTGGAATACATGCTCGCAAAAGATATGATCCATTTACGCAAAGCAGTTGATCTTGCAACAATCATGGGCAGATTCAAAGAAAAATTCTGCAAATTCCATCGGGCAATAGGGCATGACACTGAGAATTGTTTCATCCTAAAGAATATCATTCAAGACTGCATCAACAAGAATATCCTTATTGAAGATGAGGAACACACTAGTCGACCATCCTGAGCAAGTTTTCTAAGAAATTACAACGTCAAGACTATGTCACTTTCATCATTTTGTCATTTTGAAGGGACAATACAGTCCTCGTTCTCTTATCAATTTGTTATTTTCTTTTGCATCAATAAAATTATCAATTTTCCTCATAAGCTCGTTCTCCTTCTCTACAAAATGTTCTTTCATGATGAATGACCCTCTTTAGAGTCTATTCTGAATCAATCAAAAGTCAGTTGCTTTGTTACCTTTAGAGAGCATTCTTCAAATGTCAAATATCTTCCTTTTATCCAAAATTTCCTTTCCCTATTATACTGGGGCATTATTTTAAAAATTATCTTCAAAACATCCTGTATGCAGGCAGGATCAAACAAATCTCTCATTTTGCATGCATGTGCATCCATTTACATCATTTTGCATTCATTTGCATTTACATGCATTCATTCGCATTCATTTACATTCATTTGCATCAAATTCATAATTCATTTGCATTTGCATGCATTCATTCGCATTCATTTACATTCAATTGCATCAAATTCATATTCCCTTTCAGGTTAAGGGATAAACCTGAGTTACCCATTCAGGATAAGGGATAAATCCTGAGACCCCGACAGTTGTCTAAGTCGTCGTGAGGGTGAAGACTGAAAATCTTCTATCAGAATCAATTGGTAATTTTCCAAAATCCAGTGTTCGTGCTGGTAATTTTTCAAAAAACCCAATGATCGTGTTGGTAAATTTCCAAAACCTAGTGTTCATGCTGGTAATTTTCCAAAACCCAGTGTTCGTGCTGGTAATTTTTCAAAAATCCAGTGTTCATGCTGGTAATTCTCCAAAACCCATTGTTCATGCTGGTAAATTTCCAAAACCCAATGTTCGTGTTGGTACATTTTCAAAATCCAGTGGTTGAACTGGTACACTTAAAAAAAAAACCGGTGCTCGAACTGATACACTTTCAAAAATCCAGTGCTTGAACGGGTACACTTTCAAAAACCAGTGCACGAACTGGTATATTTTCAAAATCCAACGCTCAAACTGGTACACTTTAAAAAAACCCAGTGCTCAAACTGATACACTTTCAAAAATCCAGTACTTGAACATGTACACTTTAAAAAAACCCAATGCTCGAACTGGTACACTTTCAAAAATCTAGTGCTCAAACTTGTACACTTTAAAAAACCAGTGCTCGAACTGGGACACTTTAAAAAAAAAAACCAATGCTCGAACTGGTACATATTAAAAAACCAGTGCTCGAACTGGTACATTTTCAAAAATTCAGTGCTGTAAACGCCCCAAATTTTCATTCACCTCCCCGACATTTCCACCAAGCATCATCATTCAGCCTTTGAAATCGCCGGAGGGCAAAATGGTCATTTTCTGAGCCCGGACCTTACAGAAGCCTAAATTGCATCCGGAACTCTCAAAATTTCTCTATTTTTAGCTTAGATGTTCAAAATTTTATTCCTGACAGGAGACATGCATCTCCAAGTCTTGGTTCAAGATTATATGGCATAAGACATGACATTGCATATCATTGCATGAGCATCTTATATCACTGCACTGCACAACATGTCATTTCGAGGTCCAGAACTCTTGATTTCAAAATTTCCCATCCAGATCAGAATTTCAACTCTTTTCAAAATTGATTTTAAACCTTGGGTCTTCAAAACTATCAATTCTTCCCATTTTACCCCCAGGACTCTAAATTTCAAAATACTTTCTCAGAAAAACAATCTGGATAGTTTTCAATATGGATTTCATCCACCTTATCTCAGATTTTTCCCTTTTGATAATTTCAAATATCTTCCTTTTACAAAATTGCCCTACAGGGGCCAACTTTTTTCAAAAATTTCAGTTTTACCAATTAGTCCAGATTTTATGAAAATTCCAAAAAAAGAGGTTGTTGTCTTGTCCTTATTTCAATAAAGAAGCAATGTGGGAGCCACACTGAGATGGTGTCACACAGGCTTTTCTTTTGAAAAACCTGAGCTTTGAAAAACCCAAAAAAATAGGAGCCTTGTCCCCTGGATTGGCGCCACTTGTCTTTTCTCTCTCCTCCCATTTATCTACCAAGTGTCAGTGTGGGGCCATCTTAAGATGCCGCCACATGTCATTAGACATCCTCTTCATTTTATGCCACGTGTCAGTGTCCACCATCTTCACCCTGTGCCATGTGTCATTCCAAGGTCACCATGAGATGCCACGTGTCATGTGTTGTCCTGTTCACAAAAAGTAGAGCTTGTCTCCCCTGAGGTGGCACCATTTGAATTATGTCTCCTGCAAGTGACACATGTCACTCTCTCCTTTCCTCAGGAAAAGTAGATGACACATGTCACCCTCTGCTCTTCTCAGAAAAGCAAGTGACACGTGTCATTCTCTGCTCTTCTTAGAAAAAGCAAATGACACATGTCATTCTCTGCTCTTCTTAGAAAAAGCAAATGACACATGTCATTCTCTGCTCTTCTCAGAAAAAGCAAATGACACATGTCATTCTCTGCTCTTCTTAGAAAAAGCAAATGACACATGTCATTTTCTGCCTCCTTCAGAAAAAGCAACAACTCAAATATTCAAACTCCAGGATGAGGTGGCGCAAATCCTGAAGTCTCCTCCCTAAATTCATTTTTTGAGATGGTGCCACATGTCCCTTTCCCTCATTTTCCTCCCTCTTGCCACATGTCATTGTAGGAGCCACCCTGAGGTGGTGCCACATGGCAGTCTCTCCTTTCCTCTAGAAAAACCAGAAATTTAAATTTCAAACTCTCTCTTAGGTGGCACCATCTGAATCCTTTGCTCCTACCTTCTGACACATGGCAGTGTGGAGCCACCCTGAGGTGGCGCCACATGGCAATCTCTTCTTCTTCCAGGAAAACCAAGCTTTGAATTTCAAACTCCAAGAGGACATGCCCTGAGATGGCGCCACATGGAAGGTCCAGATTCACTGTGTTTGAATTTTGAAAATCTCCAAAATTTCTACAAATACCCTAGCCCATGCCCAGCTCAGGGGGAGCCCTGTTTGAGAATTGAACTTCATAATTCCATTTTTTTCTTTCTTGGTGTCCTTTGGATTCACGCCCCTCTGGAGCCCATTATCAAGGTAGCCACTCATTTTGGGAGTTCCAAAACCGCTGGAGAACACAAGGTAAGCCTCCATTCCTATTGATTTCACCATGATAATTCCTTTGGTTTGATTCGTGTTGTCGTTTGAAGAAAGAGCTCATCTGAGGGATGGATTGAGCTATTCTCATGAAACGACATATATAAAAATATTCAATTATGCCTCTTTGGTGATTTTTAGCATTAATGCATTTAGTTAGATTTAATTTGCATTTTATTTTGTTAATTTAGCATGTTTCATGAGTTAATTAGGATTAATTTAACATTTATTTCAATTCTGCTCAGTTTCAGTAGTTCTCTGTTTTTGTTAGTCAGTCCATACGTCATTTCATGCATTTTATTTTTGTTACAAATTCCAAAAAAATCATGAAATTCGCCCTTAGGTGTCCCTAAAAATGTTCCAAAAATTCAGAAGCATTTGAATTCATTTACTGCGGTAAACGTTCAAAAAGGTGAGTCGGGTTTTTTTACCCGGGATGCGTTTTAAAATGTCTCTTCCGACTTGTAAAATTGAGATCTCCCTCATGGGAGATCCGATTTTCGATCCGAAAGATGTTATTAACTCGGAAGAATGTCTAATTTTTAACATGGTTTTCTCAGATTTTTTCGATTTTTTTAATGTCTGACAAAAATCCGAGAGTGCGGGACACGTGTGAGAGCCTGATTTGGTCCTCTGAGACTTTGGATCGACTTAGGTCGATGGGTTCTCTTTGAGTATTGCTCCAAATCCAAATCTGTAAAAAGTGAATGTTATGTCCGAGATGTCCTCTGTTTTCATATGAAAGTCTGTGATTTTTAGAACAGTTGGGACAGTTGTTTCAGATTTTTCTTGTCAGTCACCAGTTTGGTCACATTTGTCTATTCTGTCGATTTAGGAATGCAAAGTTAGATTTTTATCCATGTTTCTATTGATCAAATTCCAAAGTCATGAACATGAAAGTTGTCCCTGTAGGTGTCTTGAGTAGCTCTGTTAAATATCAGAAATTTCTATGGTTGTTTTCTAATGTTTTAGCATTTTATATTAGATTAGGTTGATTTTTACCTCCGTCAGAACCAAATCTTTGTTACCAAACTCACCATGGCTCAAATACCGAGGCTGTAAAAAACAAAAATGTTTGCATTCGGGTCCTTTAGCAGTATGCAAAATATCAGAAGTTTTCATGGTGTAAATTTTGCATTATCATATTAAGCATTGCATTTGGTTCGAGTCCGTAGGCGAAATCCACCCATTTTAGGATTTTCTTTAAAGTTTAGCATTTAAATCATATCATTTCATAAATTTTAGTATCCTAGGCTGTTTATCAGAGTTGGTAAATGCTTCATACCGAATTTGGTGCAATTTGGAATTCATTTGAGGCTTGATTTAGCCACATCATCAAAACAGGGCCCTGCGGGACCCGAATCCAAGCGAAAAACAAGCGAAATTCGTTATTTTGGATAAATTGCAAAATGTCAAATTCTGATTTTACAGTCTTAATGTGTTTAGCAGCTTGTCATCATATCTCATTATGCATTTCATCATCATTTGATTCAATTTGAATTTTGAAATATCAATTTTACCAAGTTTTCCTTAAAAAAACCCTAATTTTAAAGGTATAACTTTAATGTTAGGGATATTTTGGTCATTTTGACCCCAATTCCGAATTTCAAACTATTTTCTACTGGATTTCTTGCATTTTTATCATTTCAAATATCAAGGAATCATGAGAATAGGGTTTATATCCACTTAAGTCCAATAATTTCATAATATTATTGGAAAATCTTGGGAAAAACCACATATTTGAGCTAACCTTATTTCAAGTTTGGCAGGGACATTCAAAAGAAGGAGCTGAAGTCTGCAATTTCCATTTATTTCATTTATTTAGTGATGTAATAATGTAAATCTTGGAATAAGATTTTAATTTCCTGCTTAGACTAGGATGCATATCATACAGTTTGAATTTATGCAATATCCTGCTTATATGATTCATGCATTTTATTTCAAAAGCACTATGGATGTTCACAAATGGCACGTGCACCAACTCTTAGGGAGTTGATGAACTTGGTGGAATCCATATTTATGACCCTAGTCGGAATATGGACGAGACCCAGATCCATCATCTTTCTACTAGTCACATTAAGCCTACACTCTTAGGCTATCTTAAAATGCACATCATATTTCCAATATTTGCAAAGTATTGTGCATTAAATCAACTAAACTCTGAACATATTCATGGCCACAGTCAGAATATGTGAAGGATTTATTCTGACTTAATGCATATTTTCCAACAAATTTCTTAGAAAATCTTTCAAAGTGCATTCATTCATATCATTTGCATCATGAATTCATTGGTTTTCCCATGATTTTCTTAAGAAAACTTCATTATCAAAGAAATCGATTTCTCAAGAAACTCTGAGAATTTTTCAAAATCAGTTTTCCCAAGTCAAGTTTTTCCACAGTTTTCCATGGAAAAGATTACTTTCTCAAGGTTTTCAAAAGAAGTCTCTCATCTTTCTCAAAATCAAAATCGATTTCCAAGTGTTTCAAAGCTAAGATTCCCAGGATTTCAATTTCCCAAGTTTCAATTTTCCTTCTCCACAAGGGTTTTCCCAGGTATTTCAATCATTTTCCCAAGAAAACTTTCAAAACTTGAAGCTTTTTCCTGAGAAGTGTTTCCCTTTTCAAATGTTCATCTTTTTCTCAAGAATCACTTCTATTTTCCCAGGATTTTCAACTATTCATGATCTTCCCACAACTTTATGAACTTTCTCGTGATTTCAAAAACCCTTTTCATCTGAGTTTCCTGAGAAATTGACTTTCATCTTTTTCCTGAGAGATCCTTTTCAACTCCAAATATTTTCTAAGCATACATCATGTTTTCCCAAGCTGCATTTTCCAAAATCTCATAGCACATGCCTGAATTCTCTGTGCATATAGGATAGAACACGATTTTGATGATTCAACTAAGTCAAGCACAATTTTGGTCCTTGGTTCGATTACCCCTGTTAAAGGCGGCAGGAACGGTCGAACCTCGTACCGACAGGTCAAGCCCCATCCCATGGATTTTCCCGCAATTTTCAAAATGGAGGCGAGTATTTCAAAACAATTTCCAAAATCCGGTCAAGTTTTAAGCGCGAAAGCGTTTCTCCCCCTCTCTTTCGCAAGGAAGGGAAGGCGGGAAAAATTTCACGACGATAACAAGTGCTCAAACTGGTACACTTTAAAAAAAAACCCAGTACTCGAACTGGTACACTTTCAAAACCCAGTAATCGAACTGGTATATTTTCAAAATCCAGTGCTCGAACTGGTACATTTTTCAAAATCCAGTGTTCGTGCTGGTAATTTTTCAATACCTAGTATTCGTACTGGTAATTTTCTAAAACCCAGTATTCGTACTCATAATTTTTCAAAACATAATGCGTGTACTGGTACATTTTCAAAATCCGGTGTTCACACTGGTACACTTTAAAATTCAGTGTCCACATTGGTCTAGTTTTCCTTCGGAATTCGAGTTCCAACTCGAATTTCATTTCCTTCCAATGGGTCTAGTTTTTTTCAGAATTTGAGTTCCGACTCGAATTTTCTTTACTTCTAATTGATCTAATTTTCCTTCAGGATTCGAGTTCTGACTCAAATTTCTTTCCCTTCCAAATTAATCTACTTTTCCTTCAGGATTCGAGTTCTGACTCGAATTTCTTTTCCTTCCAAATTGATCTAGTTTTCCTTTAGGATTCGAGTTCCGACTAGAATTTCTTTTCCCTAAAACCAAATTGGTCTAAGTTTTTCCTTTAGCATTCGAGTTCCGACTTGAATTTAATTTCCTTCTGAACTTTCTAGTTTTTCCTTTATGATTTGGGTTTCGACTTAAATTTCTTTTCCTTAAATTCAAATTGGATAAATTTTTCCTTTAGGGTTCGAGTTCCGACTCGAATTTCCTTTTCTTCTGAAATTTTCCAGTTTTTCCTTTGGAATTCGAGTTCTGACTCAAATTTCCTTTCCTTCTAAATGATCTAGTTTTTCTTCAAGATTCGAGTTCCGACTCAAATTTCTTTTCCTTCCAAATTTATCTACTTCTACTTCAGGATTCGAGTTCTGACTCAAATTTCTTTTATTTAAAACCAAATTGGTCTAAGTTTTTCCTTTAGGATTCGAGTTTCGACTCAAATTTTCTTTTTTTCTAAACTTTCCAGTTTTTCCTTTAGGATTCGGGTTCCGACTCAAATTTTTTTTTCTTAAATCCAAATTGGATAAAGTTTTTCTTTAGGGTTCGAGTTCCGACTCGAATTTCCTTTCCTTCTAAAATTTTCCAGCTTTTCCTTTAAGATTTGAGTTATGACTCGAATTTCCTTTCCTTCTAAAATTTTCCAGTTTTTCCTTTAGGATTTGAGTTTCGACTCAAATTTCTTTTCCCTTAAATCCAAATGGGTCTTGTTTTTTCTTCGAAGATTTGAGTTCCGTCTCAAATTTTCTTTCCTCCAAAACAAAACTTTCTAGTTTTCCTCTAAAGATTCGGGTTTCGACTCGAATTTTCCAGTTTTCTTTACAGGATCTGAGTTTCGACTCGGTCGTTCTTTCAGAACCAACTTCTGAGTTAGACTTACCTTCAAAATCCAACATTGTGCTAGGACTTACCTTCAGAATTCCAATTTCGTATTGGATTTACCTTTAGAGTTCAGGTTTGTGTTGGACCTTCATCTAGAATTCCACTGATATGTCAACTCGGATATCAAGCAATTTCTTTCACCAAAGATTCCAAGAATATTTTGCCAATTTGTCATTAAATATTTGTTGATTTCAAAACCTTTATTGCATAAAAGAATTACCTCAAATTACCTTCAGTATTACTTCCGAAAGGACAAAGGTTTCGCGAAGAAGGATTCAAAATTCAAAATCTTTCTATTTGCCAACCAAAAGGATGAATAATAAATCCTCGATATGGCCAGCAAAAAAAATTCAATATTGTTGCAAAGCCATAAGTGATCGGTATTGATCGCAGTCAATTGCACATTTTTAAAAATCATTCTTGGAAAATAAGGCAGTCGAAATATCCTGGGTGATACAGAAAAATTCATTCAATTTCCATATCTTCTCAATCACTTAAGCTGCAATTAAATATCTGCAAAGGAGATCTCTCAATTGTCGTCAAGATGAAGACAAATTATGCAAGTTAGACCCTTGGGGCCAAAGAAGATTTGGATCATCTCCAAGATAAAGGAGTTTATGACGGATCCTTCTAGGGAAAGTTCAGTTCACCATCAAGATGAAGGCGACTGCGATGAGCCTCCCGACAAACCCTAAAGGATATTTAATTTCTGCTATCATCAAGAGATTTCCAACCAAAGAGCCAATAACCATCAATATAATCCCTAAGAGAGAAGGATCAGAGCATATCCAAGATGAAGGAGTTTGTGACGTACCCTCCAAAAAAAAAGAGTAAGAGAGAGAAAAGTCAGGACAACTCCAAAATGAAGGATGATGTAATAAACTCCCCTAAAACCCAAGAAAGCTCTAATTCTGCCAATAAAAAAAGAAGAAGGCAGAAAGATCATCATGAGAAAAGAATCCCAAGATATCAGACTGCCAAATCTGCCAAAGAATCCTCTTTAAAATTTGTGCAATTCTATTATCAATATTCTTTCTCCAATTGCTTTCACAATATCGAGAATACTCTCTTTTCTGTATATATCAAGAAAATTGATAGCTTCCTTGAAAGAAAGTCAATCGCAAGCAATTTGAATTTGAATCTTGATTCAACGGAGCTATCCCAATTGGAGGTAATACTTTGGATATAAAAGAGGAAAGATTTTCATACCAATATACATCAATTTCAAGTATTTTGAATCAACAAACAATTTTTAACATTTTGGCAATATTTTCTTACTATCTTGACTTGAAGTGAAGAGCTCGATGTCCATCTTGACACATCCTAGTATCACCTTTTACCTCCTTAAGAGGGTAACCTTTGCCATCTTTCGCGTTGCCAAAAAAAATCATCTTTCATGTTGTCGAAAGAATCGCCTTGCTCCTTTGGATCACCTTGTCATCTTTCACATTGTTGAAAGAATCACCTTGTTCCTTTGGATTGCCTTTTCATCTTTCGCGTTGTTGAAAGAATCGCCTTGCTCCTTTGGATCGCCTTATCATCTTTCGCGTTGTTGAAAGAATCACTTTGTTCTTTTGGATCGCCTTCGTTATCTTTCGCGTTGTCGAAAGAATTCATCTTTTGCATTGTCAAAAGAATCGCCTTGCTCCTTTGGATCGCCTTGTCATCTTTCGCATTGTTGAAAGAATCGCCTTGTTCCTTTTGATCGTCTTTGCCATCTTTCGCGTTGTCGAAAGAATTCATCTTTTGCGTTGTCAAAAGAATCGCCTTGCTCCTTTGGATCACCTTGTCATCTTTCACGTTGTTGAAAGAATCACCTTGTTCCTTTGGATCGCCTTTGCCATCTTTCGCGTTGTCGAAAGAATTCATCTTTTGCGTTGTCAAAAGAATCGCTTTGCTCCTTTGGATCGCCTTGTCATCTTTCGCATTGTTGAAAGAATCGCCTTGTTCCTTTGGATCGCCTTCTCCATCTTTCGCGTTGTTGAAAGAATTGCCTTGTTCCTTTGGATCACTTTTGTCATCTTTCGCGTTGTCGAAAGAATTCATCTTTTGCGTTGTCAAAAGAATCGCCTTGCTTCTTTGGATCACCTTGTCATCTTTCGTGTTGTTGAAAGAATTGCCTTTGCCATCTTTCACGTTGTCGAAAGAATTCATCTTTCACGTTGTCGAAAGAATTCATCTTTTGCGTTGTCAAAAGAATCACCTTGCTCCTTTGGATCGCCTTGTCATCTTTCGCATTGTTGAAAGAATCGCCTTGTTCCTTTGGATCGCCTTTGCCATCTTTCGCATTGTCGAAAAAATTCATCTTTTGCGTTGTCGAAAGAGTTGCTTTATTCTTCTTCAAAAAAAAAGTTGTCTTATTCACAATCTAACTTACCATTTTCTATCTTCCCAGTCAGGTTAAGGGCTAAACCTGAGCCTCATTTTGATGAGGTATTTCATTCCCAGTCAGGTTAAGGGTTAAACCTGAGCCTCATTTTGATGAGGTATTTTATTTCCCGGTCAGGTTAAGGGTTAAACCTGAGCCTCATTTTGATAAGGTATTTCATTTCCCGGTCAGGTTAAGGGTTAAACCTAAGCCTCATTTCGATGAGGTATTTCATTTCCCGGTCAGGTTAAGTGTCAAACCTGAGCTTCGTTTCTACACGAGGTATTTCCCGTCCCATCCAGGTTAAAGGCAAAACCTGAATCTCACTTCTTCAAAGCAAATTTTTCTTCTTTGTTCTTCATTTTATATCTACCATTTTCATCAGGGCTAATTTCTTCATATTCAGTCAAATCTTTCTATCTGTGGCATTTTTATAGCCCAAATTTGCTATGTTTTTCTTTGCCACTAAGCTCGTCCTCAAGCCGACTTAGTATCAAAGAGGGCCATCTGTAAACACCCCAAATTTTCCTCATCCATTCTCAAATAATCCTCCTCGTGTAGTGCCAACCCTGTTAGGTCTGTGTAGGAGTCAAACTCCAAGTCAATTTCAGAAAATCACCACTTTACCCATTTTCACTAGGAAAATTACCATTTTACCCTTAGGTCATCCCGAACCCTAGTCAGTCGGAGTCAACCAAAATTATTTGTCAGTTCAGAACAATTAGAATATCAGTCATTTCAAGCTCATCTGAGCTCATGATGAACAAACCATTTTCATTTCTGACAATTCCTGCCAAAATGGGATCATTTCTTTAGAAATGAGCTCATTTCTCACTCAAGTCCAAGCCAATTGTCTCTGAATCAGTCATTCCCGGTCAATCCTACTCCTTTAAGTCTAGCTTAAGCTCACCAGGAGTTCAAGTGCTTCGATTTCAGTTCAAAACCACTTCCAAGTGTCCAGGAGCCCATTTTAGCCCGTTTACTTTTTCAGCTGAAATTGAGTTGAGTTTGGTCGATTGAGCTAGGGTTCGAGCTTTGATTTCAGTTCATATAAGTATCAATGATCTTTGTTTTAGCTCAAACCTAGCTCGTGTTCATAATTCACTTCACTCCAGTGACCATTCCGTATAATTTCTCTAAAAATGGTAGCTTTTCTTGAAAATTTACTTAGAAAGGTCAGTTGAGTCAGTGCCTTGTCAGTCCAGTTGAGTTCTGAAACTCTAAAACCCAGCTTATTTCAGTTCAATCTAGCTCAAACCCCAATTTTCAGTGTCACTCTGGCCCGGTAGAGCCTAAAAACCATTTCTTGAACTATTTTGCAAATTTTATCAATTTTAACACTTTTTGAACTGGTACAAGTGTCAATCAAAGTCCAATATCCAAAATCCTTTATCCAGGGTCAGCATTTTGCATGGCATTCCATGTCATTTTTCATCATTTCATATCATTCTTTAGCATTTCATAACATTTCATCGCATTTCATTCCATTTTTGAAGTCCAGAACTCTAGTTTTATAAATTTCAATCCATATTGAGTTTTGAACGTTTTCAGAAATCAATTTCAAACCATGGGTTTTCAAAATTATCATATTTACCCCCGGGAGTCTAAATTTGGAAATATTTTCTAGAGAAAAACAATCTGGATTTCTGTCAAACTCAAATTTTCAAATTCTACACTAAATTTACTTCGCAACGGGGTATTGAACTTCAAAATTCGAGCTCATTTCAAAAACTGCCAAAAATAGCTCATTTCGTCTGGAAATTTTTCGAAAAGACTATTTTACTCCTCTAATCTTCAAAATGAATTTCAAAATTGGAATTTGGGCCCGCTCTGAGATGGCCCATCCATTTGCAATTTTCTTTCAATATATATATATAAAAGTTTTACTTTATTTTCCTTTTAGTTATTTATTTTTCTTTTCTTTTTTTATCTAAGGTGAAACCCACAAGGGGGTCGACCCCCCTAGCCCACTGTGAACACCCCAAATTTTTTAAAGATTTGCAAAAATGACCTTTTTGCCCCTGACCCCATCTTCTGAGAAAATCAAAACGATTTCAAAGCTAAATTTCAGTCATTCTTCGGATTTTCGGAATGAATTCCATATTGATATACTCAAAATTCAATTCTGAATCCAAACCCAGTGTTTTAAATCCAAATCTGAGCCCCGTTGTTCGACTTTCAAATTAAAATTACAAAAATACCAAAAATGGTCCTAAATGCCTCGGGCAATTCATCAGGCACTCTGTTGAATCCCCAACCCTATAATCCTCAGTTCGAGGTTGTAAACCTCAAATATTTCCTAAAAATTCGGGCATAAATCCACTTTCAGAAGAAATTTTCTCTAAAATCGTCTTGAGTTCTCAGAAAAACTCCCTTTTGTAAATATTTTTACAAAAACACAAAAAAAATAGTTTTAATCTTTGGTTTCTCGTAAAACTTTAGGACTTTATTCTAAAAATGCAAAAAATGGAAAAATAACATAAAAAAAACCAAAAAAATTGGAAAAAGCTATGAGAAAAACAAATGGTTTGAAGCTTTTTAAGTTAATTTTCCTAAAAACCTCAATTTTAAAACATTTTTATAAAAATTGCTTAAAAAGGGACCTCCTTTTTGGAAAAAAGGAAAACTTCCAACGGATTCTTCCCGCGCTCCTCTCCTCTCCTCTCCACCTTCGATCTTCAACAATTCCTTTCTCCCTCAGCCTTCGATCCTTAACAGATTCACCTTCAGGAAACGTCGATCCTCTCTTTAAGAAGGGATCCTCAAGCCTCTTAGGAGGGCATCTACTTTCACGCATCCGGTTTTTGATCGACATCTCTTCTCATCAAATATCCATCAGTTTTCTTCCTGGAGGCATCCATTACAATCTACCTTCATCGAATTTCCTCTTTCTGAGTTGTTATCAACACCCATTAAACTCATCATCAAGCAATATCTGCAAGTGAAACCAGAAGGACTGACCAAGCATTCATTAAACCTCTCCATCGATCATCTTGAGACAAAGGGGGACGGCTACCTCTGCGAAGCTACAGGCAAGTAACCATGTTATCTTTTTTTTTTCTTTTTCTCCTATGATTCACTGTCAAAATCCTTTCCCTGTTTTCCTTTTTAGATTTTCTATTTCATATAATGCTCTTTGCTTTTGACGCCAGATTTTTGGTCTTCATCATCGCTTTATCTTGATTATTCGTATTTTTTTTTACCTTAAACCATTCTCATTATTCCTGTTTTAGTCCCCATTTACGCATAATGGGTGGTGTCGGATTGTTTACAGCAACTCCGGCCCATCTCATGCAACAACAATGGGATCTCATAAATCCCCACATTCATTTACACGATTCATTTCATCGGATCTCCTCACTTTATCTCATGAGTAAGATCCTGTTTATGTTGCTCCCTGGTCGATTTCTGATTCACCCTTTCAATCTCCTTTCGTCATTTCCTGTTTATAACATTTTGAAGTCCATCATCTGCCACGTATTTCAGCAATCTACGTTTGGGAATGATGAAAATCACTTTGGCATCAGACCTAAGGTCGTGTCTTCGTAAGGGACGATTTGGAGTTTTGCTAGGTCATTTGGCAACCCAGTTGCTCAGGAATGACATTTCCCACAACATTTTCGACTTCCAGTCACTTTTGTCATCTATGCATTGGTTATTAAATTCATTTGCCTGGACCGATCCATTATGTTGTATCTCAATTAGCATATACTTCTGAGGATCAGAGGTTTGGCAGGGATGGCTACTTCGGTTTAATATTTGGGATACATGTTTACTCTCCTTATTTTCTCTCAACTTGGGTTACCCGTCCTCTTGCCTTTGTATCATAAGTTTTCCCAATATTTACCTTCGCTGATTCATTTAATGTTTCATTGGGCCTTACGTGTTTGTCTAAATTCAGACTATCATCTCTGAAATCATATGTCAATAGGGAATAAGCTGCCATATTGTATTTTGGTTTTCGTTTTCCTATATGCATCATGGTCATTATAGTTTGGTTATAAATCATTGCATTCTAGTCTCTATGTTTCAGTGATTATAGTATCTCTGTTTCATACATACATGCTTTTGCTATTATCAAAACATCCCAATTTAGTGGCAGGTTCCATTTTAGTTCCAGAAAATTTCCACCAGCATTTCACTTCTGGTTCATTTCATAATATCAACTGCGTTTTATTTGAACACCTGATCTAATTTTTCTGTACATACTCTGGTTTATCGATTTGTATCCTTATTGTTGAGCTTACAATAAATTCTCCATGGTGATTTCTGTTGTTTGGCCTGTATAACCAAATTTTGGTCATGGTTCTGCAAGTATATCATAGGATTTGAGTTGAATATTTCTGTTATTTTTTTCTTCTTTTGATAATTCTAATGTTGTGTTTTTCTTCTTCTTCTTTTTTTCTTTCTTTCTTTCTTTTTTTTTTTTTATACCACACCAGTTCTACATCTACCTTGGTGGTCCCTTTATAACAGAAATTGCAGCTATGAAACACCCATTACCTTCTCTATTGGTTTTGAGGTCAAAAAGAGAATGTGCTCTGGAGTCATCAAAGTCGATGGGCTTTATTGAAATGTCATATTTCCTGTTATCAGAGCTGGTTGAACCAAATGCTCAGTTATTTATTTCTCTCCTCTTTTGTTGTTTGTTTGAATTCCTGAAGGACCAGGAAACTTTAGGGGAAGGGAGCTGATTTCCTTCTATAGACAGAGATACCAGTCTGAGAATTGGTTCCTGGTTTGAAGAAAACTGGTTGTAAAACTGGATCAAATGGCCCAGCCTAGGGTGTCTCTCAAAAAAAGAAAAAAGAAAAAAACCACTGTGAGATTCTAAGACCCATTGGGGGTTTCAACAAATTTGTTGATTGATATTTTGCGTTATCCTGTAAACTTGATGCATTGAGTTTTAAAATGAAAGCCCCTTCTCTTAGGGGGTAGGTGTGCTTCCTACTGATGAAAGCTGGAACTGTCCATCATGCTACTAGCCTGAGTATTGGAAACAGGGTTTGTTTCATTCTATACAAATTTTGTCCCTCTGTTCCTATGCCGAAGTTTGGATTTAGGTCCCGAATCGTTATCTGAGCAAACACATGCTCATGACTGCCCTGTTGCATCGGTAAAATCTCCAAGGATTAGGTGTTACAACCGATCTCAAGGGGGGATTGCAGTGTGAATAGTATCGATAAACCCTGCGCATGGATTACCAACCGGTTTCCCTACCTGTAGTTCATTTGACTATCGGATGGGGGTGTCATGTATAAATCACTTGCTGCTCTATGCGGCACATTTTCTGGATATACACTTATTAGCAACATGCGTTCTGCAAATAGAAAGATAAGTTTAGCAAGACAAAAGGGGAATATACATTTATTTATATTCAGTTGCATATGTCAGCTCGTATTCCTGTATTAGCTTATATATATGGCCATGTCATTTAATATCAATTGGAGACATTCATATAGCAGATTCGTTTTATACAAACAGGGAGTAAACTTTGCTGTCAGTATTTCATTCCCTCTGCTTGTTATAATCCTACTCAATCACTACTACAACAACTTCCACCTTCACATCACAGCTCCATCATCACTCACAACACTGCCTTCACTACATGTTCTGCCATACAGGCTCCACCCTTTATACCATTGTTGTGCCACATAGCAGTAAAACCCCTGCACACCAGCACTTACCTCCCTAACACCTTCAGGCTTCCTGCAACAACGGTCACTGCTGCACCCTTATCTTCCCTTGCCGTCAACCTCTATAACATCATCCTACACCTTAGTCGCCCCTGCTAGGTAGCAACCACCTGTAATATCCCACCTGCTGTCTCTGCCCATTACGGACCATTTCTATGATCTTTACCATAGGTGACACCTGTAATTCCTACAGCCGGTATACATACTTTCACTGTTGCAAATTTCTTTTACCGCAACTCGATCAGTTTCTCTGATCCCTTCATTTGCATAATAATCTCTTTAGCTTTATTCTCATTAAATACCTGTCATATGTGATATATATATGTATATGTGTAGATATATATGTATATATATATAGATAGGTATATATATATCTATATATCTATATGTATACATATGTATACATTCATATATATGTATATATATAGGCATATATATATGTGTATATATATAGGTATGTAAGTCATTCTCCATCCTTTTTCATCATGTATATCTTGACATATGAACATTTCATCATTGATCTCCATGTGATATGTGCGATTTTTTTCTATTATTCATCTTAAATCAAGTGTTTTGCAGGGAATATAAAGAGAGCATCATCACTTGAGATTTGTATTTTCGAAATGTAAAACTTGTAATAATTTAGATCTTAATGAGAATTTACATTTCTTGCTTTAGGTAGAATGAATGAGCATTGTAAACATCATGAATTACTTGTTTCATGCATTTTTTCCTTTATTTCTCAAAAATTCTCACAAATGGCAACACGAATGGCACGTGCACCATTTCGTAAGAGGTAATTAATCCTAAGTTGATGATTTACATCAATGGCCATAGTCAGGATGTAAACAAGACTTAGTATTTTTATCTTTTATAAAATAACAATGGATCTACACTGGATCCTTTTAAAAAATCATCATATTTTCTTTAAATATTTTCCTCTTTTATCAGAATTTAATTTAAAATTAAACTCAATATATATACCAATGGCCATAGTTAGGGTATATTCAGAGTTAATTTCATTTTAAATTCTATAAAAGCACCAAAAATGTATTTTATTCTTCACTTGAATTTAAATATGGTTATTATATAATATATTCAATGACCATAGTCGGGGATATATTATCTCTTCAACCTTATTCTTAATTCATTTAAAGAATGTAATAGCTTTTCAAAATCCTATTTCAAAATTGTTCAAACTCATTCATCATTTAGGATAGAATTGCATCATATTTTCAAAATTCTTTTTTTCAAAAACCCAAGTGATTTTGAATATCTTTCTTCAAGTTTCTATTTCAAATTCCAAATTCTATCTCAATTTCAAAAGTCCAAATTGACTTTGGAATTTCAAAATCATTTTATATTCAAACTCCAAAATTCCAATCCAAATTCAAAATTCAATTTCAAAGTTCAATTTGAACTTTGAAGTTTCTGATTCATCTTCTGATTTAAAATCAAGTTCTCTTCAAATTTCAAAATCAAAGTTGAGATTGATTCTGAATCTCAAAATCCAAACCTTCCTAAGCTTTAAAATCAATCTGGGTTTTTAAAACCCAGATCCATCTTTAAAAAGTCCTATTTTGGACTTTTTTAGAATTCAAATCCAAAGTTAGGCTCTAATCCCAACTTGGATTCAGATTTCCAAGTACAATCTCTACTTTGGATCTCGAATTTCAAATCCAAATCCATTTTAGGATCTAGAACCCAATTCTACCTTGGATCTCAGACTTCAGATCCAATTCCATTCTAGGATCCAGAACCCAATTCTACTTTGGATCTCAGACTTCAGATCCAATTCCATTCTAGGATCCATAACCCAATTCTACTTTGGATCTCAGACTTCAGATCCAGTTCCATTCTAGGATCCAGAACCCAATTCTCCTTCGGATCTCAGATCTTAGATCCAATTCCATTCAAAAATCAGAATCCAATTTCATCTTTGATCCCAGAATTCAGATCCAATTCCCACTTTAGATTCTAAATCCAGAATTCGATTTTAAATCTCAACTCTATATTAGAATCCATACTTTGAATTCAAATTCCAGATTTCAAATCAACTTCTATTCTCAATTCCAAATCCAATTCCGTTTTCATCCCAGAGTTCAGATCCAATTCCCACTTCGGATTCTAAATCCAGAATTCGATTTTAAATTTCAATTCTATTTAGAAACCAGACCTTGGATTCAAATTCCATCTTAAATTTCAACTTTCAAATCAATCCTATTTAGATTTGCCACATTTTCATTGTGATTTCAAAACTTCAAAGTTAGAATTCAATTTCATTTCATCTCCATTCTGATTCAAAGTCCATTTATGACTTTGAAATTTCCTTTCTTTTCCTTTTATCTCAACTTCAGAAGAAACATTCCTTTCAAAGACAAGATTTGTTCTCAAACTCTGATTATTTCAAAAACTTAGAACTTTAGTCTTAAGTTCTAAGTTAGAAACCATTTCGTCACTCTATTATCAAATTCATCTCAAAAACACTTGGAATATTTCAAAACATTTTCAAAAAAAAAAAAAAAAAGAGCATACATTCTTGCATTGCACAAGCATGATTCTTTGTGCATTTAGACTTAGAATAGATTCTTAGATAACTTCTTTGCAAAGTAAAAGGCATAAATTCGACCCTTGGTTCGATTACCCCTGGTAAAGGCGCTAGGAACTGTCAAACCTCGTACTGACGAGCGAATCCCATCTCCCAGTTTTCCCGCAAATATTTCAAAAATGGAGGCGAGCCATTTTCTCAAATATTTTTAAAATTAAGGTCAAGTGAGACCCCGCAAAAGAGTTCCTCTTCTTCTTTTCTCTCTTTCTTTTTTTATCTTTTTATTCTTCTTCCTTCAAAAAGGAGGAAAATAAGAGGTTAGAAAAGAAAAAGAGAAGGAAGAGAGAGAAACCACAAGAGAGATTTTTTTTTTTTTTTGCGATGATCACAGTTTTGGTGACCGTGATGGGACTCGTCTCCGTCCGGTCGAATTATGCCTTTTTCTCTTGCTTTGATATTATCTAAGTCTTTATTCTTCACATGTCAGCTATATTTCCATGCAAACTTTAGGAGCCTAGACTCTATCCTAAGCTAACATCATTGCATATAGGATTTAAGTATGGTTTGGTAGGACCATATTGAGGAGATTATTTCATGTTCACATTAGACTTAGGCCTGAAATACAACTCTCCTCAATTTTAGGGATTGAATACAAAACAATGTATGCAAGTGTATGCTTCTCTTCATTTTAATCTATCTCTTTTAGGACTTGCATTAGAGCCATCTGATTTCTTGCATGTTGAGCATATTTTGAAAACCTCCTTACCTATATTGTCACGGTCTTCACGTTGCTGGGCTGTCTCACTGAACCATAGTTCGGGAGAGAGCCTCACAACTGGACCACTTATTTGGGTTCGCGCCCCCCTACCACGTACCTAAGGGCCATAGTTCGAGGTATATCGGTAGGTGCTCAAGGATGTTGGGAAGCCATTACCTTAGAACCAGAGAAATATTTCTATGCCACGTACTTCGAGCCTCGGCTTGAGTATATCGACATATCTTGATTGAAATCAGATGATCTGAACCCTAGAGTTAGGATTAAGGTCCTACAAGCCATTTCAAATATTGCATTTAGAGTCAGCCTTTAGGGAGTGTTGTGTGCGCATCCTTGTTTGTGCAACTTTTTGTGATGTTTCTCTTATTCTCTCATAATACATGTATCAAACCCTTTTTCAAAACCATGGGTGTATTATTCAAAACTTACCCTTATTTTCAAAAACTCCAAGTGTATATTTTTCTCTACCTACATTTCTTTTCTCTTTTAGATCAAATTTTCTTCAAAACTCTGGAAAATTCCTTTAAAATTTCCTCGATCTTTCAAAATTTCCAAGTTTGCATCTTCAAAGAGTCTATTCGTAAGTCCTGCATTCTATCTAATTATCCTTATTTCTTCTTTACCCCAGTATCATTTCGATGGCGTCTGATTCTCTCGATACTGTCTTTCCCCGAGATCATGTCTTCTATCAGATTCAGGATGGATCCCCGGATCAACGGGTCATTCAGTCTCGTCCTTTCTTCCCCCGGTGGTATTATTATTGGTTCACCACCTTCTCGCGTATGTTCCCTGATCACTTGGATGACTGTGGATTGGAGATGGCATCAGCGGTAGGCAAGCAAACCATCAATGGAGCTTTGATTCAAGCTATGGCAGAGCGGTGGAATCCACGTACCTGCACATTCTGGTTTCCTTGGGGAGAGATGACTCTACTAATGGATGAGTTCAACGATATCATGGGATTGCCTGAACCAGCTGGTCAGCCAGATGATCCTGTCGAGCAGCAGTTTTTGATCAACATCAAAGGGGTGGATGTTCAAGAAGCCTTGGCCAGAGCAACAGGTAGCAGATTCTGGCCCCTTACTGAGATTAGTGGGAATCAATTCATCGACCTGTTCGGACTATATCGCAAGTACGAAGCCTACGAAGAGGTTGACACCCTGTCTCGAGCAGCAAAAGATAGAATTCAGCATGCCATGATCCTGTGCACAGTTGGATTAGCTTTCTTCCAAGATGGTCAGAATTTCATAGATATCAGAGTTGCTCAGCTCTTTCGAAGATGGGGAAACAAGCAGACCCATCAACTATCAGTTTCTATGGCAGCCTTGGTCTTCCTTTACAGAGGCTTGGCTCGATTTGCTCTTGGGGAGACCATTCTAGTAGAAGGATGCACTTATGCCCTACAATCGTGGTTCTTGCGACATGTTCCCTCAAAGGCCAGTTCTTTCAGATTCAGCAGTAAGCAGCCGAAGTCAGCCATTCAGTGTCGAGCTTTGATCGAGAAACTGCATCAGGAGGAGATTACTTGAGACTTCTTTGACAGAAGAGAGATCGTTCCTCAATACACCTATGCTCGTGACAAACGCTACAGATTGCTTGGCCTTTTCTTTTGTGTTGATTATCAGCCGGAATGATGTCTCAGGCAGTTTTCGCAGTAGCAGATTCGTGCTAACACCCGCTTCCCGACAGGGAACATGCCAGAATTCAACTTGCAGTCAGATCAGTGGTCTGGGGCATACCATGTCACTAAATACACCTGGGACTTCTTTGTTTCTCTGTCTGTATTTTCTGGGTCAAATGTATCATCTGAATATCAAGAATGGTGGCAAACTGTTTGCCCACCCTCTTTTTGTCTTTAAATGTTAAAAATATCAATAAAAAAATTACTTTTGGCCAAAATTTTATTGTATTTTGTTTATAGCGCAAATGGTCACAATTTTGGTGACGACCTCATCCCAGATAAATGGGACATTCTTCCCACATTTTCTTCAATATATTTTCTCATGGTTGACGACCTCGCCTAGGTAACAAGGCACATTTCTCTGTTATCATCAAATGGTAACGCAAATCATGTGATGACCCAATCCCGGGTAATGGGATAATCTCTTGAAATTATCTACCGAAATCCTTCATTCTTTCTTCCTCAAAAAGTTATAATTTTTAAAAAAGCTTCTCCATACTCTAACCATTCCCATATTCTATAGGAAAACTTTGGCATCTGAAAATGGTTCAGACAAGGGGCTGGTAAACAGGCTGCTCAGCGACACAGTGACAGCGAGCCAGAAGAGACGAATTCTCCCAAATTATCCAAAAAGCATGACTCAGAGGATGAGAGCGATGTTGATCCGACCATGTACCGGATCTTTCAAAAGATGATGACCAAGATAATGGCTGAGCAGGCTAAGGCTGGTCCTAAGAAGGCAGCTTCTAAGAGCAAAGCTAAGAAGAAGCAAATAAAGAAGCCGGTCAAAATCAGCAAGCAGAAAATACAGCGTGACAGTACTTCTGAAGGTTCCGAGTCAGCAGAAGAGAATTTTGAAGAAGAGCAGCTGATTTACATCTTGAAGCATCTGCGGCAATCCAAGAGGCCGGTAGAAGAGCCACTGTCAGTAAACAAGCCCAAGTATGGGGCCCCCGCAGAGGATTCGATCCAGGCACTAACCAAGATAGTCAAAGACCTGCAAATTTGGGATAAAGGGAAGAGGTCATACACCAGACAGGATTTCTATCTCGGCTTAGAAGGGGACAAGGATATGGAGAACCTCCCCCAGAAATTCATTAAATTTGAAGGAACCGATGATCCAAAAGCTCATTTGGCAATGTTCTTCGCAGAATGTGCCTGGTTCAGTGAAGATAACTGCGCCCTTTTTCTCTGTTTTCCTCGAAGCCTGGACGGAATAGCTGCCAAGTGGTACACTGAGCATGTCAATCCCATCGAATTGAGGGATTTTGAGAAAGTTGTTAATATGTTTGTTGAGCGCTTCCTGTTCAACACAGAAGCTCTACCTACTCTGAACCACTTGTACAACCTCAAACAGGAGCCCAATGAGAAAGCCAGAGATTTCATCCATAAATGGAGGAGTATCTGTAACAAGATAAGGAATCCCATTTCTGAGGAGCATGCCCTCCAAGTCATCTTAAACAACTTCTGTCAGCCCCTAAAAAGCCTTCTTTTCCCATACCCATCCAAGTCATTCATTGAATTGACAGAACGAGCAGAATGGCTCAAAATGGGGGTAGAGAATGGGATGTATGAAGGCGTCGCTTTGGCCAAAAACATCCTGGACCCAAAGAAGAAAGTCCATTTTACCTACTCAGCTGATGTTCCCCGAAGACAATCAGGGCAGTAACAGTAAGAATGACAACGGCAGTGGCACGAGGCCTGAGCAGAATAGAGGTAGAAAGGGAAAGTTCTTTAAGAACAGTGATAAGCCTCTCCCCAGCGGTCCTCAACAAAAAGGGGACTTTCAAGAAAGACCTAAACACATCAATTGGAGCAAGGATCGGAAATTCACTCATTTGGACCAGCCTCTGGAAAAGGTGCTGGAATACCTATTGTCCCACAGGATGGTAAAACTGCCCAAAATTGCAAATCCTCCAGTATTCATGGGAAAGTACAGAGAGCAATATTGCAAATTCCATAGAGCCATGGGACATGATATAGAACACTGCTTCGTCTTGAAGCATTTGGTCCAGGACTGTATCGACAAAAGCATCCTCGTAGAAGATGAAGAGGAGGGCAAAATGGAAATTTTATCTGCTCCATTCCCAAAGCATTCAGCATCAACCATCTCAGAACATTCATTCCTTCCACAAAGCCATATACATCCATGCTCTACTGAAGAGCTAAAACTCCAGCATCAGGTAATGGTTCTACATCAGGACCAGCCCATATCTCAGAAAATGGATATCTTCTCGCTTCTTGACCAAGTAAGTGTACCAGTCAAGAACGAAAGAACTCAAATTTTCCCAAGAAGATTCCTTAAGAAAGAAGTCTGCACAGAGGAAGCAGAAACCTCTAAGGCAGCAGAAGAGCGGGCCAATGATTTTCAGAAGCCAATTACAACGCTCTCCAACATTTCCATCTTTGAATTAACTCATGATTCTCCCCAGCATCGGGAAAAATTAGATGATCTACTAAGAAAGATCAAAGTGAAGTCGGGCACTACGCCAAAAGACATGGCGCAGATTGTGAATCAGGCGATGACTAACGCGCCTATCACTTTTTCAGATGAGGACCTGCCAAAGCCTCATTCTTTTCACAACAACGCATTGTATATTGTGGTCAGGACCAGGGGCATGACTGTCCTGCATGTGCTCATTGATGGTGGCAACAGCCTCAACATTTGCCCAGAGATGACAGCAAAAGCCCTGGGATTAAAGGAAAAAGAATACGTGCCTGATCCCATTACCATTTACGGCTTCGACAATCACGGGCAGACTGCAAAAGGCAAGATCCTCTTGGAAATTTTTATCAACTATTCAGTGCATACGGTATTATTCCATGTTGTCAATGTGCTGCCAACTTACAATCTGTTGTTGGGACGAACATGGATCCATAACGCCAATGCCGTTCCATCAACCCTCCACCAATGCATAAAGTGGTCCAAGGGCAGAATGATTACTACCATCCTGGGCGAAGATTCTGAAGAAAGGCTACCACAGTCGATGATTCCCCATTCAACATTCACAGCTGATATTCCAAGCATCCAAGAGGCGGATGAAATTAATCTCAGTGACAGTCTAGAGATGTTAAAACTGAAAGATGTCATGGACGAAGAGAATGTTGCAGCCACGGTCCAATGGCAGGGACCTTGTTTCTTCAAGCTAGGAGGACACATCAATTACACCTCCTTCAAAGATCATCCTTTATTTCTACAATTTTCTAAAGCAAGAAAGGGATTTGATCTGTTAATAAAACATGGATACCAGCCGTTCCGAGGCATGGGAAAGAATGAAGATGGTATAGTGGAGTCAATCGTTCCTGCTCAGCATTCAGACAGCTCAGAGTTGGGATTCACCGGCCAAGATTTCAGCAAGAAAATAATATTTGTCAGAGGGAATAAGTGAAGATGATGCCTCAGTTCTCCTGCTTTTCTGTTCCCATTTCTTTGTTTAAATCTTGTAGGGACAACACAGTCCCACCTTTTGTCAGTATCTTGTAAATATTATATTTCAATCAATGAAAGATCAATCTTCTCTTCATATTCTGAGCATCTATCATTCTTATCTTATATTTTGTCTGTACCATTATTCTTTGCTTTATACAAAAGGCTTATTTTTTATACTTTCCCTTAAAAACATCTTCTTGGCATTTTCAAGACCATTAACTCCTGAATCAATGACAAAATTCGTTATCAATCCCAAATATCTAAAATTGGCAAGGTTTCCTGAGATGAAACACAGAGCAGAGGTCAGTCAGGCAGCAGAGCAGATTGAAGAGCCAGCCGAGTTTGATTCCACCATTCAGAATTTGCCAGAATTCGCTCACATTCAGAAGCAGGATGAACCATCAGCTCTGGTTCAAGATCCAACCGAGGATATCAACATTGGGTTGGAAGATGATCCAAAAATTCTCAAAATCAGATCGGGTCTAAGCGAGGTTGAAAAGCAAGATTCATCCAATTCCTTAAGAAGCATCAGGAAGTATTTGCCTGGACTTATGAGGATATATCAGGATTAGATACCAAGCTGGTTGAGCATCGACTCAAGTTGAAACCAAAAGCCAGACCAATCAAACAGAAATTGAGGAAATTAGACCCTCGAATTGAGCAACAAGTAAAGGAAGGACTTGAAGATTTATTGAAAGCAGACTTCATCCGGGCCATTGATTACCCAAATTGGTTAGCAAATATCGTAGCAGTTCCTAAAAAGAACGGAAAAGTTTGGATCTGCATTAATTTCAGGGATCTCAATAAGGCCACCCCGAAAGATGATTATCCGCTTCCCAATATTGACCTGTTGATCGATAGCACAGCAAGTCATGCCATGTTTTCTTTCATGGACAGATATTCAGGTTATAATCAGATCAAGCTAGCCGTTCATGATCAGTCCAAGACTTCATTTACTACACCATGGGGAACCTTCTGCTATACAGTCATGCCATTTGGGCTAAAAAATGCCGGGGCAACTTATCAGAGGGCAATGGTCGTTATTTTCCACGATCAAATGCACAAGAATATGGATGCATATGTGGATGACATTTTGGTTAAGTCTAAAGAAGAAGAGGATCACCTCGATGCTCTTAGTCAAGTTTTTGAAAGATTTATTCTTTACAAGTTAAGACTTAATCCTCAGAAATGTGTTTTTGGAGTGGAGTCCGGCAAATTGCTCGACTTCATTATCAGCAAGAAGGGAATCGAAGTAGATCCGGCCAAAGCAAAAGCCATTATTGATATGTCGCCTCCAACTAATCTCAGGAAACTGCGAAGCCTTCAAGGGCGTATTCAGTCTATTCGCAGGTTCATCTCCAATTTGGCTATGAGATGTGAACCTTTCAATCATTTGCTAAGAAAAGAAGTTAAATTTGAATGGGAATCAGAATGCCAACTCTCGTTTGAGCGCATCAAGCAGTATCTCCTTAATCCACAATTTTTGAAGCCGCCTAAGTTGGGTAAGCCTCTCCTCCTATACATTTCTGTCAATCAGAATGCCTGTGGTGGATTCCTCGCGCAGTATGAAGAAGGCAGCCTGATAGAGCACGCCATATACTATGTGAGCAAAACCTTCATTGATTATGAAAAGAAGTATTCTCAGATGGAGAAAACTTGTCTAGCTCTGGTTTGGATGTGCCAGAAATTAAGACATTACCTGTTGGCTTCCGAAATCAAATTTCTATCGAAGCTTAATCCTCTCAGATACATCTTGGAACAACCATTCCTCACTGGATGAATTGCGAAGTGGCAAGTCCTCCTAATGCAATATGACTTAGAGTATGTTTCTCAAAAGTCGATTAAAGTCCAAGCGATCGCAGATCAGTTGGCGGATTTTCCTTTGACAGAAGAAATTAAAGCAGAAGATGATTTTCCTGATGAACACATCTGTAATATCCAACAGCCCCCAGTTTGGAACATGTTATTCAATGGCTCTAAAAACATGTCTGGCATAGGGATTTGAGTCTTGTTAATCACTCCAGAAAAAGAAATGATCCCTTTTTCTCTCAAACTTGATTTCCAATGCACCCATAATATGACCGAGTATGAAGCTTTAATACAAGGCCTCAAAATTCTGTAAAATTTCAATGTCAAGAGAGTGCATGCTTTTGGCGATTCACTACTTGTTGTCAATCAAGTTAACACTGAATGGCAAGTGAAAGATTCCAAATTGATTCCGTATCAGAAGATCGTCCTAACTCTTGTGGACAACTTCGAAGAATTTCAGCTCAGTCATAACAGAAGAGAGCATAATCAAATAGCTAATGGTTTAGTCAGTCTGGGCTCCATTTTATCCTTCAAGGGCAGTGAATCATGTCGTTCTTTTGAAGTCGGCAGACTTGAGCTACCTGCTTTCGCTTTAGTTATGCAAGTAAACCAGGTCGATCAGAAGGAGAAACCTTGGTATCAAAATATCAAGAATTTCATTGAGACTGGCGAATTGCCACCAGAAATGCCAAAAAGGGAGCAACGTGTGATTCAACGTATGTCTACCTGTTATTTCATTCTCGCCAATGTCCTTTACCGCCGTGGTTTCAGTTCTGAATATGCCAGATGTTTAGACAAAGGAGAAGCTATGGAAATTATCCAAGAAGCACATGAAGGGATTTGTGGTGGAGATGTCGGCTATCAAACTCTCGTCAAGCAGATCGTCCGAGCAGGTTACTACTGGAATACCATGCAGCAGGACTGTCATTGATTTGTGAGAAAATGCGTCAAGTGTCAGATGCACACACCCTCCATTCATGCACCGGCCACATATTTACAATCAGTTGTTTCTCCGTGTCCATTTTCCATGTGGGCTTTCAACGTCGTAGGCCCAATCACCCCTTCTGCTTCCAACGACCACAAATACTTCCTGGCTGCAACAGATTATTTCACAAAATGGGTTGAAGTTGTTACTCTACTGATCATGCATATAATTCAGGGTTTATTAACATTTAAATATGCATGATTTTATAAAATAATATTTCAAAAACCCAATTTTATGATAGTTTTCGAGTAAATGTGCTTAAATGATTTAAAAATAGAAAATGCATGAAAAATAGTTTTATTTTACATTTTTATACATATTTTAGTTTTTGTTACATTCATAGTAGTTTGGTTTTAGTTTTTATTAAAATTAAAAATAAGAAAAATAAGAAAATAAAAAAAATGGAGAAAAATAGTTTTATATTCATTTTAAGTGTTTGTTTTTTTAGAAAAGAAGAAAAAAATTATTATTAGAATAGTTTTATTTTTAGTTTCTTTTTAAATAAAAAAATAAAAAAAAAGTTTTGTTTGTAACTTGTTGAAAAAATTGTAACAAACCATTGCACGGTTTGGTTTTTGATTTAAAAAAAAAAAAAACTGAAAAAAAAAAATAGCAAACCGCAGTTTTTTTAAAAAAGCTGAAAAAAAAAAATTGTACAAACCGGTGAACCGGTTTGATGTTTTTAAAAACCCCAAAAACAGAAAAAAAGAGGCGCCTCTTCCATACGCCTGAAGCCCCTTTTTCCCTTCTTTCCCTCTCTTTCCCTCTTTTCTCACCATCCTTCACTAACACCGGCATCTCCTCTTCCCTATCTTCCCCTTCTCTCTCTTTCTCTATCTACATTCCAGCCGGCAGCAGTGGAAGACTCTTCAGTTCGGTGAATGGCGCATGGTGGAGGCCGCCGCCAACTTCTCTTTCAATTCCTTTCTGATTCATGGTAAGTTCTGATTCCTCTACTTCTTTATCTTCTTCTTCTTCTTCTCCTTCAGATCTTCTTCTCCTTCCTCTGCATCTTCTTTTCTTCTCCTAATCTTCTTTTCCTAATTTTTTCTATTGTTCGATACAGTAGTCGATAGGTTGCTTAAAATCAAAATGAAAAAAAATGTTAGATTAAATTTCGTTTAATCCTGTGTTTCAGAATTTAGTTTTTTTTCTTCTGCAAAATGTTTTGTTCTGCTGTATTTTGAGCATATTGATAATTGATTTGTTTCTCCAGAAATTTGATCTAAAGTTCATCGATCCTTTAATCTAAAATTTGTTGCCGGATGTCAACACAATCTCACAGAAATGTGATCGATCGTCTTGATCGATTCTCATTCTTTTTTCAAGTGATTACTGTGTTTAAAATAAATCGGGATTGATATTGATTGAAATCTGATTCAAATCAATAGTGTTATTTGAGAAGAATTCTCAATTGATGCTCAAGTTACGCTTGTGATTGAAAATTTTGGCATCGATCAGAGAACTGGATTTATTCCAGCCGTGAATAGTTATAACTGGCCAGAATCCCCTGCATAAGTCGGATTACCTTTGATCTCTGTAATGATTCACCTTTGATCAACATTGTTGCTGTGTCTGGAAGCATCTGAGCAGTGCCGTGATATTGCTCAATCGTCTGATGTTTGAGCATTTGTCTGAGTTCTGGAAATTAATTGGATGAGTATCTAACTTCAGCGTATCTGTTTAAACTCTGACATGTATTTGAACTGCTAAAATCCTTCTGTCTTTACCGTGAGGATAGATCAGCTCCTCTGCAGAAGTGTCTCCAGCTAGGGTCTATTATTTTAGTATAAGTGTGATTTTGTATTGAGAATCTTATGTCACGATTTGTGTTTGAATCTGATTAATGTGAATCAGAATCACAACTTATTCTAGTGAATGTTGAGTTTTGGCAATACATGTACATGATTTCCAGCTGATTGGATTAATGTGAGTCACTGATTGTCAACTACTGATTTTTACTGAATTCCACTGTTGATTTTCAATGAGCTTCATTGTATGTTTTCATTAAGTGATTAAATAGAGCAAATTTGAGTTTCACTGAGAATTGTTGAGTTTTAATTGTTGATGCTTCGTTTTAAAGAGTATTAGTTCATTAGCTTGCAGTTGTTTAGTTTAATCTACCAATAGTTAGTTGTTAGTTCATTAATAGTTAGTAATCATTTTTAATTAGAAGTGTCAATTAGACTTTATAATTTTTTTAGTATAGATTTATTCTTTTATTTTGTATTGCTCGTGTTCATTTGACCTGTGCAGGATTGCTCAGGAGTGGAGCTGAAGTGCATATATGACACGAAGTACAAGAAGATAGAAGATTTTTTTTTTCTCTTTTATTTTAGCATTTAGAATTTTAATTGGGTTTGTAAATATTGCACTTTACGCCCTCTGCGAAGGGTATTCATTTGTTGTAATAGTTAGTTGTTTTACTCTTTTCTGAACATTTTACATTTCAATAATTTGGCAATAAAGAATAGTTTAGATTTGTATACTTGAATACGATATATTCCCGTTCCCTGAGTTCGACTCGGTCTCATCCACTAGTGAGAACCGGTTTTTATTATTTGATGTCTGGTTTTCACATGTTTTACATTAAAAAATCTTTTTAAAATTACAACGATTTAAAAGAAGACATCAAATTTTTGGCACCGTTGTAGGGGAACGGCGTAATATTATTATTCACTTTATTGCCTAGTGTTGGTGTTGCATTTAGGTTTAGAACCACGTATGTGCATATCTTAGAGATGAGCTTACTTTTCTGCACAGCCCACCTATTAGGATCCCCTTAGAGGTGACTGTGTACGATTGGTACCATACACATAGATTTCATATTTTTAATGCATAATCTCTGTTATATGTAACTACGTGGTGTTTGTTTAGTTTTTGTTGTTTTTAGTTTACTCGCTTTGTGGTTTGCGTGGTTTGGCCGCTTAGTGCGTTAGTTAGGTAGAAAACCCAAAGTTAGGACGTGTGCTACACCGGTCTACTCTAAGGTGTACGCAATGGCTGACGATCATCAATTGATCCGTCCTTTGAGGGAGTACTTCATGCCAAATACGTATACTCCCGCCTCCTGCATCACGAGACCTGATGTAGGAGCGAGCCATTTTGAGATTAAGGCCAGTGTGATTCAAATGCTACCTTCGTTTTATGGCCTTAGCAATGAGGACCCATATCGTCATCTCGACGAATTCCTTGAGATTTGCTCGACTGTGCGAATCAATAACTTTGGAGATGATGCTATGAGGTTAACTTTGTTTTCATTCTCTCTCAAAGATAAAGCCAAGCACTGGTTAAAATCTCTTGAGACGGTTCGTATTACTACTTGGGAAGGAATGCAAAAAGAATTTTTAAAAAAATATTTCCCAATTGGTAAAACGAACCAGTTTCGTAAAGCTATAACTAGTTTTTCTCAAATCGAGGGAGAACAATTTCACGAGTCTTGGGAGAGATTGAAAGATCTTCTCCGCAAGTGTCGCCATCACCAGGTGCCTCGTTGGCAGTTGGTGCAGTATTTTTATGACGGGCTTACTGAAAAGCATCGTCAAATGGTTGATTCGTCTTGTGGGGGCACTTTTATGCTCAAGAGTGAGGACGAGGCGTGGTCTCTATTCGAGACCTTGAGTGAAAACACGATGCATCATACCTTGTCTTCACGGCTCGATAGGAATACATCTCTGTCTAGTGGTCCTAGGAAAATAGGGTTTTCTGAAGTAGGATCTGAGTTAGAATTGCGTACCAAGGTTGACCAGTTGACTAGGAAGTTAGATCAATTCTTAGCCAATTCTTCAAGAAGTCCAGTAGGAAGAGTGTGCGAGCTATGTGCTAGCTCTGCACATTGTGTTTTAGATTGTCCGACAGTGCCATTATATCCTAAATTCGTTCAGGAGCAGGTGAATGCTGCCCAAGGTTTCGCTAAACCCATGCTTGATTCAGTTACACCATCATATACCCCAGGTTGGCGAAATCAATCCATTCCCCTATCCCATCAGCCCTCCCAGACACAGTATAGACCCAGTAACCCTTCACAAGGTTACTCGCACCCCATTTTTCCACAGGTTCATCCCCCAGCCCAACATGCTTATACTCAACCCCATCCTCATGAGCCTTCATTTAGTCAATCCTTCCAAGATAGGATATTACAAGTTTTGAGCTCCCATACGCAGTCAATAGCCAAGCTAGAGACTCAAATGGGACAATTGGTTGAGACTTTCGCTAGGCAAAGCCAGAGGAACCTTCATAGTCAGTCTGTTGTCTCAAAGGGAGAGAATTCCATGTCATTTGACTTGCAACCCACTGATTCACATCATGAGCAAGTCAAATCTATTACATCCTATGGGAAGGCGTGTCACTCCACTCAGGAATCGACTCATGAACCTCATATCATTTCTACTGACGAGTCGATCTCCATGATACCTCAACAGAAGGGGCCTTACTCATAGCATACATTTTCATCATATAAAGCCCCATTTTCTCAGCCTTTAGGATCACCAATTTTTAGTAAGCAAGAGGTACAGATACAGAAGGTGCTTGATCAAGTCAAGCCTGATCATATTCACCACTTGTCTGAAGTTGCATTCATTGGTACTCGGTCTGTCCTAGACTCTCGATTCTTGACCAGTCTCTCAGATGAGACTAATCTCCGTCCTTCATGTCAAGAGAGTCATGGTACTACATTTGGAGGTAGAAGGGATGGAAACACAGTGCGTAGTGTCACAGATGACACTCTTTTCTTCATAGAGCCCGGTTGAGTCTGACTTCACGTCCATTGATCTCATGGACGATGAAGGATTTTTTCAGGGATCCGTCTGGCTGGGGACGTGAAGCTTAGCGCTTTATGGGAGGCAACCCATATCTTGTATATTATTAGATTTGATTAGAATTTATAGATTTTATTTTGTTTTTACTTTTTCGTGAGTTTTTCATGTTCTTTTTGTTTCATTCTATGAGTTTTATGTTTTGTCATGTATACATTGCATTCATTACATTCATAGAACGTATATTTTTAATTCATGTCAGGTTATTCTACTCTTTTCCCTCATTTATTTTCTCTCATGTGCATTCACGTAGTTTCATATAAGCATGGGAGAGTGCCACTGGGACAGTGTCATTCAAGCATGGGGAAGGGTGTAGTTTGCACACCTTGATATTTTTGTTTATGTTCTTGCACATGTTTACACATCTCTCATGAAAAAGTAGATTTTTAAAGAAAGAGTTTGAACTTATATGAATGTTATTTCAAATCTGATGTTTTTAGAGGATTTTTAAGCCCCACAAAATTTTTTTCTGACATAGATCTAAAAATTATGGTTATTTATGCGGATTTCAAAGAAATGATGATAGATACATGTTAGAATTTATTTTGAATCATAAATATGAATATGCACAGTTCTATTTTTGAAAAACTAAGCAAATGAACAAAAAGCGTAAAAATGAGCTCATAAAGAGAAAAAAATAGCATGCGTTAGGTTGTTTGGATAGTTCCACAATCCTTAGTAGATGGAACTTAGATGTAAGTTGAAACTTTTAATTCCATTTTCGAAAAGGAGAGTGGAAAACTTCATGATCCTAAGTAACTGAGAATAGATACAAGTTGAAATGTTTGATTCTCATGTTATAAAGGTGAATGAAGGAAGTCACTTTTATGTCTTAGTTGATATCTTTTTGTATGTATTGAAAAAGTATAAAAGATATTGACATTGCACAAGGCATAAAAGCAGACCACACGCAAGCTATAAGAGAAGAATAAGTGCGCAAAAAGAAAAAGCGTGAAAAAATGAAAAAATAGAGAAAAGAGCTGAAAAAGAGAGAAAAGTTCAGTGCTTAGAAGTGTGATTGAGAAAACCTGTGCAGAAAACATATGAGTGAGGATAAGTAAATAATAATATGTTTTTATTGGATTTTCTAAGAATAAAACATAAATAATTGTGATATTTAGAAAAGTGAAAGAAATTCTTTTTCTGTGGTGGTATATAAAAGAATCTAATTATGTTTTGATTTTGAAATAACAGGAAATATTTGTGAAAATAAAGTCTTTAAGTACCTACTGATTGTGAGGATGTGTAATATTATGCATACATGACAGAGATGTTTGTGGGTAGCATCACTGCAAACCCTCACGAGACCTTACTCGTCCACTGGGGTGACCCAGGGGTTGAAAGGGCTTGTTGCATAAGCTAAATGCAACCGTGATTCCTACGAAAGTGAGTTAGGTGATAGTTTGATTTCTTGCATTTTTCTAGTTTGCTCGAGGACTAGCAAAACATAAGCATGGGGGTATTTGATCATGCATATAATTCAGGGTTTATTAACATTTAAATATGCATGATTTTATAAAATAATGTTCCAAAAACCCAATTTTATGATAGTTTTCGAGTAAATGTGCTTAAATGATTTAAAAATAGAAAATGCATGAAAAATAGTTTTATTTTACATTTTTATACATATTTTAGTTTTTGTTACATTCATAGTAGTTTGGTTTTAGTTTTTATTAAAATTAAAAATAAAAAAAATAAGAAAATAAAAAAAATGGAGAAAAATAGTTTTATATTCATTTTAAGTGTTTGTTTTTTTTAGAAAAGAAGAAAAAAATTATTATTAGAATAGTTTTATTTTTAGTTTCTTTTTAAATAAAAAAATAAAAAAAAAGTTTTGTTTGTAATTTGTTGAAAAAATTGTAACAAACCATTGCACGGTTTGGTTTTTTATTTAAAAAAAAACTGAAAAAAAAATAATAGCAAACTGGCTGGAACCGGTTTGCAGTTTTTTTAAAAAAGCTAAAAAAAAAAAATTTGTACAAACCGGTGAACCGGTTTGATGTTTTAAAAAACCCCAAAAACAGAAAAAAAGAGGCGCCTCTTCCATACGCCTGAAGCCCCTTTTTCCCTTCTTTCCCTCTTTTCTCACCATCCTTCACTAACACCGGCATCTCCTCTTCCCTATCTTCCCCTTCTCTCTCTTTCTCTGTCTACATTCCAGCCGGCAGCAGTGGAGGACTCTTCAGTCCGGTGAATGGCGCATGGTGGAGGCCGCCGCCAACTTCTCTTCCAATTCCTTTCTGATTCACGGTAAGTTCCGATTCCTCTACTTCTTCTTCATCTTCTTCTTCTTCTTCTCCTTCAGATTTTCTTCTCCTTCCTCTGCATCTTCTTTTCTTCTCCTAATCTTCTTTTCCTAATTTTTTCTATTGTTCATTACAGTAGTCGATAGGTTGCTTAAAATCAAAATGAAAAAAAAAATGTTAGATTAAATTTCGTTTAATCCTGTGTTTCAGAATTTAGTTTTTTTTTCTTCTGCAAAATGTTTTGTTCTGCTGTATTTTGAGCATATTGATAATTGATTTGTTTCTCCAGAAATTTGATCTAAACTTCATCGATCCTTTGATCTAAAATTTGTTGCCGGATGTCAACACAATCTCACAGAAATGTGATCGATCGTCTGGATCGATTCTCATTCTTTTTCAAGTGATTACTGTGTTTAAAATAAATCGGGATTGATATTGATTGAAATCTGATTCAAATCAATAGTGTTATTTGAGAAGAATTCTCAATTGATGCTCAAGTTACGCTTGTGATTGAAAATTTTGGCATCGATCAGAGAACTGGATTTATTCCAGCCGTGAATAGTTATAACTGGCCAGAATCCCCTGCATAAGCCGGATTACCTTTGATCTCTGTAATGATTCACCTTTGATCAACATTGTTGCTGTGTCTGGAAGCATCTGAGCAGTGCCGTGATATTGCTCAATCGTCTGATGTTTGAGCATTTGTCTGAGTTCTGGAAATTAATTGGATGAGTATCTAACTTCAGCGTATCTGTTTAAACTCTGACATGTATTTGAACTGCTAAAATCCTTCTGTCTTTACCGTGAGGATAGATCAGCTCCTCTGCAGAAGTGTCTCCAGCTAGGGTCTATTATTTTAGTATAAGTGTGATTTTGTATTGAGAATCTTATGTCACGATTTGTGTTTGAATCTGATTAATGTGAATCAGAATCACAACTTATTCTAGTGAATGTTGAGTTTTGGCAATACATGTACATGATTTCCAGCTGATTGGATTAATGTGAGTCACTGATTGTCAACTACTGATTTTTACTGAATTCCACTGTTGATTTTCAATGAGCTTCATTGTATGTTTTCATTAAGTGATTAAATAGAGCAAATTTGAGTTTCACTGAGAATTGTTGAGTTTTAATTGTTGATGCTTCGTTTTAAAGAGTATTAGTTCATTAGCTTGCAGTTGTTTAGTTTAATCTACCAATAGTTAGTTGTTAGTTCATTAATAGTTAGTAATCATTTTTAATTAGAAGTGTCAATTAGACTTTATAATTTTTTTAGTATAGTTTTATTCTTTTATTTTGTACTGCTCGTGTTCATTTGACCTGTGCAGGATTGCTCAGGAATGGAGTTGAAGTGCATATATGACACGAAGTACAAGAAGATAGAAGATTTTTTTTTCTCTTTTATTTTAGCATTTAGAATTTTAATTGGGTTTGTAAATATTGCACTTTACGCCCTCTGCGAAGGGTATTCATTTGTTGTAATAGTTAGTTGTTTTACTCTTTTCTGAACATTTTACATTTCAATAATTTGGCAATAAAGAATAGTTTAGATTTGTATACTTGAATACGATATATTTCCGTTCCCTGAGTTCGACTCGGTCTCATCCACTAGTGAGAACCAGTTTTTATTATTTGATGTCTGGTTTTCACATGTTTTACATTAAAAAATCTTTTCAAAATTACAACGATTTAAAAGAAGACATCATCTACGCACAGTAGAAGGCCGCCATGTGGTCTCTTTCATTCACAAGAACATTCTTTGCCGCTTCGGCATACCACATGACATTGTTTCAGACAATGAAACTCATTTTAAAAATGAGAGGATGAAAACATTTTGTTCTAAATTCAGAATTTCCCATCATTTCTCAGCTCCTTATTATCCTCAAGGGAACGGCCAAGTAGAAGCTACCAATAAAATCTTGATCCGTATTTTGGAAAGGACTATAAAAACAGGTCAAGATTGGCATGAGAAAAATCATGATGCACTTTGGGCATACCGAACCACCATTCGGACCCCGACTAATGCCACTCCTTCGAAACTTGTTTACGGAACTGAAGTGGTGTTACCTCTCCATATCCAAAAGTCCGCTCTCAAATTTGCTTTACTTATAGAATTGCCACTTGATCAGTATCAGCAGCAGAGGTTGGTGCAGTTAGATTTACTGGATGAAAAAAGGCTCAAGGCAGCAGAGCACGCTCAAGCTTATCGACAAAGGATAGCTCGACACTATGCCAAGTCCGTCATTGAGAGAAAATTTTGAGTTAACGATTTGGTGCTCAGATCGACAGCTCATCTCAAGCACCGACCACGGGGCAAGTGGTCACCCAATTGGGAAGGCCCTTATGTGGTTAAGGAAGCACTTCCTCGCAATTCATATCGTCTAATCAACGCAGATGGAGTGGAAATGCCTGATCCCATCAATGCTCTGCATTTGAAGAAGTTTTATACCTGAAATGTTCATTCTAAGCCTTTTGTACTATTCAAAGAGTCATTTCAATAAAGCAATGATCTTCTATTAATTCTTACATTCTTCTCCATCATACTAGGGCATTTTATTTTTGGTCTATAAATCATCTTCTTTCATCATATGCAAGCAGGATTAGACGAAAGCTCTTTTCCTCAAAATTTTGTTAATTCTCAATTGATCTTGTGATCTTTATTTTTCATTTCATTTGATTCACTTTTTGTTTGACCAAATTTTTTTTAAGTTATTTCTGTCAAGTTTCAACAAATTTTTCAATCTTATTAAAATTCCATCTACTTTTATCTTTAAAAGTACCCCTTTCAGGTTAAGGGATAAACCTGATGCCTTCTGTCAATGAGATATTTTTTTTTGTTATTTCCCCGTTCAGGACAAGGGGACAAAATCCTGAAAGTCGACCACATGCAATCAAACTATGATGGTCCATTAATTTTTACCAAAGAATCTTTATTATCTAAAAAATTCACTATGTTTAGCTTATCTTTACAACCCAGTCCTCGCACTAGGGTATTTTCCAAAATCTTCAAATATATATTGAGTTCATTTGGAGGATACGATCCTCGCACCAATAACTTTCTACATTCAGTCTTTTGATCAAAATCTTTTTCTTCCACAAAAATTCAAGTTCTGATTTAAATCTCCCAAAATTTGATGTATTTCAAACGTTCCAGTTTTTGCTGGTCGTGTATTTCCAAAAAGATCCAACACTTGTTGGTTATGTATTTCAAACGTTTCAGCTTCTCGCTGGTCAGGTATTTTGAACGTTCCAGCTTTTGCTGGTCAGGTATTTCAAAAGATCCAGCACTCGTTGGGCATGTATTTCAAACGTTCCAGCTTCTCACTAGTCAGGTATTTCAAACGTTCTAGCTTTTTGCTGGTCAGATCCAACACTTGTTGGTTATGTATTTCAAACGTTCCAGCTTCTCGCTGGTCAGGTATTTCAAACGTCCCAGCTTTTGCTGGTCGGGTATTTCGAAAGATCCAACACTCGTTGGGCATGTATTTCAAACGTTCCAGCTTTTTGCTGGTCAGGTATTTCAAACGTCCCAGCTTTTTGCTGGTCAGGTATTTCCAAAAAGGAGCCAACACTCGTTGGTCATGTATTTTAAACGTTCCAGCTTCTCGTTGGTCAGGTATTTCAAACGTCCTAGCTTTTGTTGGTCAGGTATTTCCAAAAAAGAGTCAACACTCGTTGGTCATGTATTTCAAATGTTCCAGCTTCTCGCTGGTCAGGTATTTCAAACGTCCCAGCTTTTGCTGGTCAGGTATTTCAAAAGATCCAACACTCGTTGGGCATGTATTTCAAACGTTCCAGCTTCTTGCTGGTCAGGTATTTCAAACGTCCCAGCTTTTTGCTGGTCAGGTATTTCAAAAGATCCAACACTCGTTGGGCATGTATTTCAAACGTTTCAGCTTCTCGCTGGTCAGGTATTTCAAACGTTCCTGCTTTTTGCTGGTCAGATCCAACACTCGTTGGTTATGTATTTCAAACGTTCCAGCTTCTCGCTGGTCAAGTATTTCAAATGTCCCAGCTTTTGATGGTCGGGTATTTCGAAAGATCCAACACTCGTTGGGCATGTATTTCAAATGTTCCAGCTTTTTGCTGGTCAGGTATTTCAAACGTCCCAACTTTTTGCTGGTCAGGTATTTCCAAAAAAGAGCCAACACTCATTGGTCATGTATTTCAAACGTTCCAGCTTTTCGCTGGTCATGTATTTCAAACGTTCCAGCTTTTCACTGGTCATGCATTTCAAACGTTCCAGCTTTGCTGGTCATGTATTTCCAAAAAGGACTCAGCTTTTGGTCGTGTATTTCCAAAAGACCCAGCTCTCGCTGGTCATATATCTCAAAAAGTCCATAAATCAAACCTTCCATAAATCAAACCCATTCCATAAATCAAACCTTCAGGGTGCGATTTCTCCATTCTCTCATTACCAAACCTTCGGGTTTCGAATCTCTCAAATCTATCATTTCCAAAAACTTCATATCTCCAAATCTCCCGATTCTATCAAATCTCCAACCTCTGGGTGCAATGTTTTCAAAATTTCATCATTTTCTCAACCCTCGGGTCATAATCTCCCAATTTTGATCATTCTCAAAACCTTCAAAACCTTTTTTTTTTATTAAAACCCAGTTTTCATAACCAGTCGTGTATTTCCCAAAAGATCCAACACCCGTTGGTCGTGTATTTCCGAAATGTTCCAGCATTTTGCTGGTCAGGTATTTCAAACGTTTCAGTTTTGCTGGTCAAGTATTTCAAAGGTTTCAGCTATTTGCTGGTCATGTATTTCAAATGTTCCAGCTTTCGTTGGTCAGGTATTTCAAAAGATTTCAACATCTATTGGTCGTGTATTTCAAAGGTTCCAACTTTCGCTGGCCATGTATTTCAAAGGTCCCAACTTTTGCTGGTCATGTATTTTCAAAATCGAAGATTACAACTAAATGTCTCATCAAAATCTGTATTGATTGATTATTTCATAAAGAATTCGTGAAAACTTTGCCAATTTGCTAAATGCATTTGTTGATTCCAATAATCTGACTACACAAAAAGAATTTCCTCAGATTACCTCTGGTATTCTTTCCAAAAGGGTGACACTTTTTCACGAAAAAGTGGTAAAATTCAAATCTTTTCTTGTTGATCAACCAAAAGGATGTAAGAAATGTCCTCAATATGATCAGTGAAAGAAATCTTCGATGATGTTGAAAAGCCAGAAGCGAATTGATATTGATCTTGTCTATGGCGCATGTTTTAAAAAGTCTTTCTGGCAATCAGGCAGTGGAAATATCTCGAGTTGTAGAAAGAATCCACTCAACCCATATCTTCTCATTCGTTTAAAGTTGCAATCAAATATCCGCAAAAGGGATCTCTTAACTGTTGTCAAGATGAAGACGAATATGCGAGCTAGACCCCCGGGGCCAAAGAAGATTTGGATCATCTCCGAGATGAAGGAGTTTATGAAGAATCCTTCCAGGGAAAGTTCAGATCACCGTCGAGATGAAGGCAAGTGTGATGAACCTACCGACAAACCCTAAAAGATATTTGATTTCTGCTATCATCTACAGACCTTTTTAGCCAATATTAATAGAATCTCTGAGATAAAATAAGGATTGGAACATCTCCAAGATGAAAGAGTTTGTGACGTACCCTTCTCTGAAAAAAGAGAGAAAAGTCAGGACCCATCCAAATGAAGGATGATGTAAAAGCCCGAGAAAGTGCAATGACTCAAAAAGAGTGCAAGAGGATCATCATGGGAAAACACCCAGATATCAATCTGCCAAAGTTGACAGAAGTCATCTTTTCTCATGCAAAATTTTTTTATCAATATCTTTTCACTACTTGCTTTTATGAAATTAAGAATATTTCTTCTCGTCGCATATCAAGGAAATGGATAGCTTCCTTGAAGAAAATCATCAGCGCTAAAAATTTGAATCTGACTCTTAGAACTGAGGAGTTAACCTCATTTGAGGGAACTACTCTAGGTAAAAGAGGGAATATCTTTTGCACATACGTGCACATTTCCAAGCGTTTGAATCTACTACGATTTTATCTTATTGGCAATTTTTTCTAGCTATTCCAAAAATGAAATAAATATTCAATATCCATTTTTGATGCAACCTAGCGTTGTCTATATCTTCCAGAAGAGTTGCCTCATTCAATTGAAGTATCTCTTCCTGTCCCATCGCGGTTTCTTCAGTCAAGGATTTCGTATGGTGTTCCCACTCAGGTTAAGGGTCAAAACCTGAATTTTCTGCGAGAGGTCATTTGATTTCAAAAAGCTATTTCAGTCTCAGCAAATGAGACACCCAAAATCATTCCTTTTTCCAAGCTTTAAGAACCATATCTTCTTCCTTTCGCAAAACCCCGTTCGGATTTGTTCGCCCAAATTCCGAAGGTCCCATTATGGTTTCTTCATTTGAGAAACCCGTATGGTAGATTTCCTATTCAAGTTAAGAGTTAACCCGGAACCTCGCTTCGCGAGGCATCTTCCTTTTAGGTTTGGGTTAAACCTGAGTCTCGTTCCAACGAGATTCCTCGTTTTGATGAGATGTTTTTCTCCCAGTCCCATCATGGCTCTTCCCATCGAGGAATCCATGCTTTGTATATCCATCCAAGATAGGATCCTACTTTAGCTTCATTTCACGAAACATTTTCCAAAAATATCCCATCAAGGTCCTCATGTATTCCTTTCCTCATTCAATACATTTTTGATATATCTTCGTCCCATCCAGGTTAAGGGCTAAACCTGAATCATTCCAAAAAGAGTATCTTGTCTCACCTATGAGACTTGATCAAAATTTTTTATTCCCACCATTTCAGAATTTCCATCCAAAGTCCCATCACGATTTCCTCATTCTCTACTCAATCATATCATTTTCGAGGATTTCATCCCCCCAAAACCATTCAGGATAAGGTTCTAAGCCTAAGAAGCCATATTTTCAAAATTAATTCTTCCACACCCAGTTCAGATCTGCTGACTGGGGCATTTTCAAAATTTGGAGTGTTATCTTTGCCACTAAGCTCGGCTTTCAATCGGCTTAGTAACAAAGAGGGGCATCTGTGAACACCCCAAATTTTTCAAAGATTTGCAAAAATAACCTTTTTGCCCCTGACTCCATCTTCTGAGAAAATCAAAACGATTTCAAAGCTAAATTTCAGTCATTCTTCGGATTTTTGGAATGAATTCCATATTGATATACTCAAAATTCATTTCTGAATCCAAACCCAGTGTTTTAAATCCAAATCTGAGCCCCGTTGTCCGATTTCCAAATTAAAATTACAAAAATACCAAAAATGGTCCTAAATGGCTCGGGCAATTCATCAGGCACTCTGTTGAATCCCCAACCCTATATTCCTCAGTTCGAGGTTGTAAACCTCGAATATTTCCTAAAAATCCAGGCATAAATCCACTTTTTGAAGAAATTTTCTCAAAAATCGTCTTGAGTTCTCAGAAAAACTCCCTTTTATAAATATTTTTACAAAAACACAAAAAAATTAGTTTTAATCTTTGGCTTCTCGTAAAACTTTAGGACTTTATTCTAAAAATGCAAAAAATGGAAAAATAACATAAAAAAAAACCAAAAAAATTGGGAAAAGCTACGAGAAAAACAAATGGTTTGAAGCTTTTTAAGTTAATTTTCCTGAAAACCTCAATTTTAAAACATTTTTATAAAAATTGCTTAAAAAGGGACCTCCTTTTTGGAAAAAAAGGAAAACTTTCAACGGATTCTTTCTGCGCTCCTCTCCTCTCCTCTCCACCTTCGATCTTCAACAACTCCTTTCTCCCTCAGCCTTCGATCCTTAACAGATTCACCTTTAGGAAACGTCGATCCTCTCTTTAAGAAGGGATCCTCAAGCCTCTTAGGAGGGCATCTACTTTCACGCATCCGGTTTTCGATCGACATCTCTTCTCATCGAATATCCATCAGTTTTCTTCCTAGAGGCATCCATTACAATCTACCTTCATCGAATTTCCTCTTTCTGAGCTGTTATCTACACCCATTAAACTCATCATCAAGCAATATCTGCAAGTAAAACCAGAAGGACCGACCAAGCATTCATTAAACCTCTCCATCAATCATCTTGAGACAAAGGGGGACGGCTACCTCTACAAAGCTACAGGCAAGTAACCATGTTATCTTTTTTTTTTTTCTCCTATTATTCCCTGTCAAAATCCTTTCCCCGTTTTCCTTTTTCCTTTTTAGATTTTCTATTTCATATAATGCTCTTTGCTTTTGACGCCAGATTTCTGGTCTTCAACATCGCTTTATCTTGATTATTCGTATTTTTTTTTTACCTTAAACCATTCTCATTATGCCTGTTTTAGTCCTCATTTACGCATAATGGGTGGTGTCGGATTGTTTACAGCAACTCCGGCCCATCTCATGCAATAACAACGGGATCTCATAAATCCCCACATTCATTTTCACGATTCATTTCATCGGATCTCCTCACTTTATCTCATGAGTAAGATCCTGTTTATGTTGCTCTCTGGTCGATTTCTGATTCACCCTTTCAATCTCCTTTCGTCATTTCCTGTTTATAACATTTTGAAGTCCATCATCTGCCACGTATTTCAGCAATCTATGTTTGGGAATGATGAAAATCACTTTGGCATCAGACCTAAGGCCGTGTCTTCGTAAGGGACGATTTGGAGTTTTGCTAGGTCATTTGGCAATGCAGTTGCTCAAGAATGACATTTCCCACAGCATTTTCGACTTCGAGTCACTTTTGTAATCTATGCATTGGTTATTAAAGCCATTTGCCTGGACCGATCCATTATGCTGTATCTCAATTAGCATATACTTCTGAGGATCGGAGGTTTGGCAGGGATGGCTACTTCGGTTTAATATTTGGGATACATGTTTACTCTCCTTATTTTCTCTCAACTTGGGTTACCCATCCTCTTGCCTTCGTATCATAAGTTTTCCCAATATTTACCTTCGCTTATTCATTTAATGTTTCATTGGGCCTTACGTGTTTGTCTAAATTCAGACTATCATCTCTGAAATCATATGTCAATAGGGAATAAGCTGCCATACTGTACTTTGGTTTTCGTTTTCCTGTATGCATCATGATCATTGTAGTTTGGTTATAAATCATTGCATTCTAGTCTCTATGTTTCAGTGATTATAGTATCTCTGTTTCATACATACAAGCTTTTGCTATTATCAGAACATCCCCATTTAGTGGCTGGTTCCATTTTAGTTCCAGAAAATTTCCACCAGCATTTCACTTCTGGTTCATTTCATAATATCAACTGTTTTTTATTTGAACACCTGATCTAATTTTTCTGTACATACTCTGGTTTATCGATTTGTATCTCTATCGTTGAGCTTACAATAAATTCTCCATGGTGATTTCTGTTGTTTGGCCTGTATAACCAAATTTTGGTCATGGTTCTGCAAGTATATCATAGGATTTGAGTTGAATATTTCTGTTATTTTTTTCTTCTTTTGATAATTCTAATGTTGTGTTTTTCTTCTTCTTTTTTTCTTTTCTTTTTTTCTTTTTTCTTTTTTTTTTTATACCACACCAGTTCTACATCTACCTTGGTGGTCTCTTTATAACATAAATTGCAGCTATGAAACATCCATTACCTTCTCTATTGGTTTTGAGGTCAAAAAGAGAATGTGCTCTGGAGTCATCAAAGTCGATGGGCTTTATTGGAATATCATATTTCCTGTTATCAGAGCTGGCTGAACCAAATGCTTAGTTATTTATTTCTCTCCTCTTTTGTTGTTTGTTTGAATTCCTGAAGGACCAGGAAACTTTAGGGGAAGGGAGCTGATTTCCTTCTATAGACAAAGATACCAGTCTGAGAATTGGTTCCTGGTTTGAAGAAAACTGGATCAAATGGCCCAGCCTAGGGTGTCTCTCAAAAAAAAAAACCACTGTGAGATTCTAAGACCCATTGGGGGTTTCAACAAATTTGTTGATTGATAATTTATGTTATCCTGTAAACTTGATGCATTGAGTTTTAAAATGAAAGCCCCTTCTCTTAGGCGGTAGGTGTGCTTGCTACTGATGAAAACTGGAACTGTCCATCATGCTACCAGCCTGAGTATTGGAAACAGGGTTTGTTTCATTCTATACAAATTATGTCCCTCTGTTCCTATGCCGAAGTTTGGATTTAGGTCCCGAATTGTTATCTGAGCAAACACATGCTCATGACTGCCCTGTTGCATCGGTAAAATCTCCAAGCATTAGGTGTTACAACCGATCTCAAGGGGGGATTGCAGTGTGAATAGTAACGATAAACCCTGCGCATGGATTACCAACCTGTTTCCCTACCTGTAGTTCATTTGACTATCGGATGGGGGTGTCATGTATAAATCACTTGCTGCTCTATGCGGCACATTTCCTGGATATACACTTATTAGCAACATGCGTTCTGCAAATAGAAAGATAAGTTTAGCAAGACAAAGCGGGAATATACATTTGTTTATATTCAGTTGCATATGTCAGCTCATATTCCTGTATTAGCTTATATATATGGCCATGTCATTTAATATCAATTGGAGACATTCATATAGCAGGTTCGTTTTATACAAACAGGGAGTAAACTTTGCTGTCAGTATTTCATTCCCTCTGCTTGTTATAATCCCACTTAATCACTACTACAACAACTTCCACCTTCACATCACAGCTCCATCATCACTCACAACACTGCCTTCACTACATGTTCTGCCATAGAGGCTCCACCCTTTATACCACTGTTGTGCCACATAGCAGTAAAACCCCTGCACACCAGCACTTACCTCCCTAACACCTTCAGGCTTCCTGCAACAACGGTCACTGCTGCACCCTTATCTTCCCTTGCCGTCAACCTCTATATCATCATCCTACACCTTAGTCGCCCCTGCTAGGTAGCAACCACCTGTAATATCCCACCTGCTGTCTCTCCACATTATGGACCATTTCTATGATCTTTACCATAGGTGACACTTGTAATTCCTAGAGTCGGTATACATACTTTCACTGTTGCAAATTTCTTTTACAGCAACTCGATCAGTTGCTCTGATCCCTTCATTTGCATAATAATCTCTTTAGCTTTATTCTCATTAAATACCTGTCATATGTGATATATATATGTATATGTGTACATATATATGTATATATATATATAGATAGGTATATATATATCTATATACCTATATGTATACATATGTATACATTCATATATATGTATATATATAGGCACATATATATGTGTATATATATAGGTATGTAAGTCATTCTTCATCCTTTTTCATCATGTATATCTTGACATATGAACATTTCATCATTGATCTCCATGTGATATGTGCGATTTCTTTCTATTATTCATCTTAAATCAAGTGTTTTGCAGGGAATATAAAGAGAGCATCATCACTTGAGATTTGTATTTTTGAAATGTAAAACTTGTAATAATTTAGATCTTAATGAGAATTTACATTTCTTGCTTTAGGTAGAATGAATGAGCATTGTAAACATAATGAATTACTTGTTTCATGCATTTTTTCCTTTATTTCTCAAAAATTCTCACAAATGGCAACACGAATGGCACGTGCATCATTTCGTAAGAGGTAATTAATCCTAAGTTGATGATTTACATCAATGGCCATAGTCAAGATGTAAACAAGACTTAGTGTTTTTATCTTTTATAAAATAACAATGGATCTACATTGGATCCTTTTAAAAAATCATCATATTTTCTTTAAATATTTTCCTCTTTTATCAGAATTTAATTTAAAATTAAACTCAATATATATACCAATGACCATAGTCAGGGTATATTGAGAGTTAATTTCATTTTAAATTCTATAAAAGCACCAAAAATGTATTTTATTCTTCACTTGAATTTAAATGTGGTTATTATATAATATATTCAATGACCATAGTCAGGGATATATTATATCTTCAACCTTATTCTTAATTCATTTAAAGAATGAAATAGCTTTTCAAAATCCTATTTCAAAATTGTTCAAACTCATTCATCATTTAGGATAGAATTGCATCATATTTTCAAATTTCTTTTTTTCAAAAACCCAAGTGATTTTGAATATCTTTCTTCAAGTTTCTATTTCAAATTCCAAATTCTATCTCAATTTCAAAAGTCCAAATTGACTTTGGAATTTCAAAATCATTTTATATTCAAACTCCAAAATTCCAATCCAAATTCAAAATTCAATTTCAAAGTTCAATTTGAACTTTGAAGTTTCTGATTCATCTTCTGATTTAAAATCAAGTTCTCTTCAAATTTCAAAATCAAAGTTGAGATTGATTCTGAATCTCAAAATCCAAACCTTCCTAAGCTTTAAAATCAATCTGGGTTTTAAAAACCCAGATCCATCTTTAAAAAGTCCTATTTTGGACTTTTTCAGAATTCAAATCCAAAGTTAGGCTCTAATCCCAACTTGGATCCAGATTTCCAAGTACAATCTCTACTTTGGATCTCGAATTTCAGATCCAAATCCATTTTAGGATCCAGAACCCAATTCTACCTTGGATCTCAGACTTCAGATCCAATTCCATTCTAGGATCCAGAACCCAATTCTACTTTGGATCTCAGACTTCAGATCCAATTCTATTCTAGGATCCAGAACCCAATTCTACTTTAGATCTCAGACTTCAGATCCAGTTCCATTCTAGGATCGAGAACCCAATTCTCCGGATCTCAGATCTTAGATCCAATTCCATTCAAAAATCAGAATCCAATTTCATCTTCGATCCCAGAATTCAGATCCAATTCCCACTTCGGATTCTAAATCCAGAATTCGATTTTAAATCTCAACTCTAATTTAGAATCCATACTTTGAATTCAAATTCCATTTTGAATTCCAGATTTCAAATCAACTTCTATTCTCAATTCCAAATCCAATTCCGTTTTCATCCCAGAGTTCAGATCCAATTCCCACTTTGGATTCTAAATCCAGAATTCGATTTTAAATTTCAATTCTATTTAGAAACCAGACCTTGGATTCAAATTCCATCTTAAATTTCAACTTTCAAATCAATCCTATTTAGATTTCCCACATTTTCATTGTGATTTCAAAACTTCAAAGTTAGAATTCAATTTCATTTCATCTCCATTCTGATTCAAAGTCCATTTATGACTTTGAAATTTCCTTTCTTTTCCTTTTATCTCAACTTCAGAAGAAACATTCCTTTCAAAGACAAGATTTGTTCTCAAACTCTGATTATTTCAAAAACTTAGAACTTTAGTCTTAAGTTCTAAGTTAGAAACCATTTCGTCACTCTATTATCAAATTCATCTCAGAAACACTTGGAATATTTCAAAACATTTAAAAAAAAAAAAAGAGCATACATTCTTGCATTGCACAAGCATGATTATTTGTGCATTTAGACTTAGAATAGATTCTTAGATAACTTCTTTGCAAAGTAAAAGGCATAAATTCGACCCTTGGTTCGATTACCCCTGGTAAAGGCGCCAGGAACGGTCAAACCTCATACCGACGAGCGAATCCCGTCTCTCAGTTTTCCCGCAAATATTTCAAAAATGGAGGCGAGTCATTTTCTCAAATATTTTTAAAATTAAGGTCAAGTGAGACCCCGCAAAAGAGTTCCTCTTCTTTTCTCTTCTTTTCTCTTCTTTTCTCTCTTTCTTTTTTTATCTTTTTATTCTTCTCCCTTCAAAAAGGAGGAAAATAAGAGGTTAGAAAAGGAAAAGAGAAGGAAGAGAGAGAAACCACAAGAGAGAAAAAAAATTGCAATGATCACACCCACTCTCTTTCCTTTCTTCCTTTATTTTTCTTTCCCTCTTTTCTTTCCTTTTCCCCTTTTCCTTCCCCTTTCCTTTCTTCTCTTCCCTTTCTTTCCCTTCCTTCCTTCCTTTCTCTTCTCCAGCCCATTCACGTAAACCCTTGGCTTCCCTCTAATTAAACCTACTTCCATTTAAAACTTAGGAAAAAAATCTCATTGGCCTCTAAGTTAAAAACAAAAAAAAAAAAGACCATTCACGTGGATTCCTCTCTCACGCCCAACTCTCTCTCTTCTCTCTCTCCCTCTCTCCCTTACAACCACCATTGCTGCTACCACTGACCTCCTTCTTCACCCCCTTTAACTTGAGCTCCAGCCACCACTTCCTCCATCATCTTCAACCCACTTCCAACACTCCAGCCACCATCTTCAACACCATATGCAGCTTCAACCTTCAAACGACTGCAGCCTTGTTCCAGCTATCTCCCACTGTTGCAGCAAGGCCTCAAGGCCTTTCCTTGGTGCAGACATTCTAGTTGAAGCAACTTCCTTGGAGACACCCAACCCATATTCAAGCTTTAAGGTTGCAACCACCATAGCCTTCTCTTCAATCGATCCAAGGTAAGATCCCTAATTACTGAAAGTGCCGTAGGATCGAAGCAACGAGCACTAGAGGGGGGGTGAATAGTGCTTTTAAATATCGTCTTCGAAATTTTGACAGATTTTGCAATTCGCAAAGCAAACAAACAAAGAACACAATAATTTATCCTGGTTCGGTCTTTCCCGACCTACATCCAGTCCCCAAGCAAAACCAGTTTGAGATTTTCACTATCAACCTTGTGTAACTACAAAATCAACCAGACCAAATTCGGTCCCACTTTCAGTAACACACCTACTGAAAGCAAACAACTCCTTTAAACCAAGGAGTCCTTCCTTTTACAGAAAAAAAAAGAAGTAACAACTTACAAAACAACCTATGAGCCCTTCTTATGAATGCAAATGAGATGCAATTGGCTTTTGAGGTTGTTGAAATACTCTACTCACGAATTCACTGTCTCTCAAAGGAATTTGAGTGAAAAGCTGAAGTGAAAAATATCAAGTGAGTGAGAAAATGAATATGAGTGAAAAACAAAGAGTAATTCAATGTAATTGCATTCAAATTGATTGATTTTGAATGTAGAATGCACTCATATTTATAGTTGAAAGATTCCATACGTTGAGGGTATGAAAGGGTGTCAAAACAGTCCATTTTGAACGATCAAAACGTTTGAAAAATGAAAAGACACACCTTTTAAAAGTTTCAGGAAAAACAACAAAATTAGTCGACTGGAACAGTAGTTAGTCGACTGATAATTAGCTATTAGTAGACAGACAGTTATCGTCGGTCGACTAATGTGTTTATCAAGCCGTTAAAAAATCTAAAGTTTTGAAACTTAGTCGACTAGAGAAAAATTAGTCGACTGATAATATCATCAGAAGATTGAAAAACCTTTCAGTCGACTGATGCTAAATTTTTCTGAAAAAAAAATATGTTTTGTCCGGTCGACTGATAAAATCATTACTCGATTGCTGCTAAATTTCCAGAAAACAGACATTCTGTCCGGTCGACTAATAAAACCTTCGGTCGACTAATTTGACAAAAATGACATTTTGTTTAGAAAATTTGGCGCAAAAGGATTAGTCGACTGGTGAGTCTATTGGTCAACTAATAAACACGAAAAATTAAATAAAGAGTTTTCTAAAAAGATTTTCATGAAGGGTTCTTTTAGAAAACTTTTTCTAAAGACTTTTTAGGTGAAATGCAACCAAAATATGCACTCTAAGTAAGGCTCTTACAAGAATCTAAGACTTTTAATGAATTTAACCATTGCACACTAGTCTTCAAAGATTCTTCGTCGAATTCTTCAATGCTTGTCATATTTCTTCATTGCCTTAGCTGAAATGCAGTTGATTCACTTATTCATCATCAAAACCTTGTACTTGAAGTATCATGTATGGCTTCATTGTCATAACAATCTCTCCCTTTTTGATGATGACAAACTAATCAAAGATGGAGCATTTAGATGCATAGATGGAGATTTTACTCCCCCTATCAATATGCTGCAAAACATTAAAAGTTAGTACATTCAAAGCACCTATATCACATATTGATTGGTTTGCATTTCCATCATTACTTCATGCATTTTTAAAACTTTTTCATAAATGCAAATTTTAATTCTTTCACATGATGTAATTTCCATGTCATGATGCAATATGCAATTTCTATCTTTTTCTCTTAATTTCTCATGCAAGTTCTATCTATTTCTCCTAATTTCTCGTGCAAATTCTATCTTTTTCTCATTTCCATGTGATGCAATTTCTCATGTAATTTCCGTCTTTTTCTCCCCCTTTGTCGTAATAAAAAAGAGTAAGGGCAGTAATAGCATAAGCAAAATGCAAATTCAAGTTCAAAATATTACAACCCATAAAGTATCAAAGTTTAGTAAGGACTTTAATCAAAGATCAAGAGAAGTGTTGCTTGATGATCTCCTTGAGTTCAGCAATATCTTTCTGAATTGAAGAAAGTTGTTGAGTCACATCTTCACGAAAAGTGTGTTGATGCGGCTCCAAAGCTTCCATTCATTGCAAAACTTCATCATTGTCTTGACTAGTAGAGAATTTCTTTCGTTTTGCTTGAGATGAAGGTGTCACAGAAGATGGTGAGGGTTCAGAGATTGATGGTCCAGATGGTTCTGTTTGATCAAACTTTAAAGGAGGCAGATATTTGATTTTCATATGTTTAAAAATAGTTTGATCAAAGAACTCCTTTTGTTCAATATATTTTTCATTGGTTAAGGGTACTTTAAAATATCTGAAAATACGAGTAAGAAGACATCCATACGAAAGAAAAGGTTTTTGTTTCCACAAATTAGTAAAATACACGTTGGCCCAATTTACAGAAATATTTCCAAATAAGACATAAAGAGCCGTAGATAGATCTATGGAATAGTAATCAAAAGAACCAACTTTAGGTAGAACATTGTGGGCAATAATTCGTCCAGCAATGTGTGCACAAGTTTGAAGATTGGTATTTTTGAAAGGAGGACAATGAGGTGCACCGGGGAAGAAGAATTTGTTCAAAAATTCTTTCATCATTAAGTTCAATAGTATTGAAAAGAGTGTCTGAAGGTGGTATATCTAGGATTTGTCCAAGCAGTTTAGAATCAAACTCAATTTCAAGATCGCGAACAAGGGAGGAAAGAAATCCAATTTCATGATCAATTTGTAAATTTATGTAAAATAAGTGGATCAGTAAAGGATAATGAAGGGGGTCTGCACCGGCATCAAAAAGGTGAGAAATGCTTGGGAATAATTCTCTAATTTTGTAACGAGAAAATATATGAAACAGGACATTTCAGCCTCATAAAATAGGAAGTGCAAAAATCGATCCAAAAGTATTATATAAAAGAAGATTTCTGAGTAGTCTGAGAGAAAATTCATGACGTGCTTGTGGTGTAGTTGGAGGAGAACCTTGTGCGGATGCAGTCTTCTGACGAGGCATGGTTGATAAGGAACAAAACAAATTCACCTGTCAAAAAAAAATCGCAGTTGCAGAGAGTGATTGATCAACACAGTCGTTGAGAGGAACAAGTGGAGATGGTGTTGATGTCGGCTTCCAAATGCTTTAAAAATGACGTCCGGTGGGAGAAAGATATTGTCCAGCGTCGTGGCGTAGAACCAATGCAACAGAAACACTTTGTGCGATGAAGACACTATGCCTTCTACGATCAAGGTCGTTGGTAGTGGCCAAAACAATTGGCAGTAACAACCCACCAAAAGGAATGTCGTGTTTCCACGGATTTTAGTCAAGAGTGAAGAGGAGAGGAGGAGTCCGTCTGCTACAGAAATAGAAGATAACGCGGTGGATGACGATAGGTGAGAGGAGGTTTCCACAAACGGTGTTGGCTGAAGAGGCACCCTATCACGGCAAGAAGATTCCGACGAGGAGGGGTGCGATCGGCACTCTGAGGGATTTTCGGAAGATACAAAAGAGAGAGAGAGAGAGAGAGAGAGAGAGAGAGAGAGAGAGAGAGAGAGAGAGAGAGAGAGAGAGAGAGGGTTTTGTTTAAGAAAAGCGAAAATGAATGGGCGTAAAAATGAAATGGTGCCCTTTAAAAAAAAAACGGGTGAAAAAAAAATCCAAGGGGTATCGGGTCCCTTCAGTTGAAATTTAAAAAAAAAAATATAAGTCGACTAAAATTTTATCGGTCGACTAATAAGGTTGTAAACACCCCAAATTTTTATTCACCTCTCCAACATTTCCACCAAGCATCATCATTCAGCCTCTGAAATCGCCGGAGGGCAAAATAGTCATTTTCTGAGACCGGACCTTACAGAAGTCTAAATTACATCTGCAACTCTCAAAATTTCTCTATTTTTAGCTCAGATGTTCAAAATTTTACTCCTGACTGAAGACAGGAATCTTCAAGTCTTGGTTCAAGATTCTATTGCATAAGACATGACATTGCATATCATTGCATGAGCATTTCATATCACTGCATTGCACAGCATGTCATTTCGAGGTCCAGAACTCTCGATTTCAAAATTTTCAATCCAGATTTGAATTTCAACTCTTTTCAAAATTGATTTCAAAACCCTGGGTCTTCAAAATTATCAATTCTTCCCATTTTACCCCCAGGACTCTGAATTTCAAAATATTTCCTCAGGAAAACAATCTGGATAATTTTCAATAAAGTTCAACTCAGATTTTGCCTTTTGTCAGCTATTTCAACTATCATTCTTTTACAAAATCGCCCTACAGGGGCCAACTCTTTCCAAAAATGCCTGTTTTACCAATTAGTCCAAATTTTATGAAAATTCCAAAAAGAAGTTGTGGTTTTATCCCTATTTCAATAAAGAAGCATTGTGGGACCCACACTGAGGTGGTGTCACATAGGCTTTTCTCTTGAAAAATTTGAATTTTGAAAAACCCAAAAATATAGGAGCCTTGTCCACTGGATTGGTGCCACTTGTCTTTTCTCTCTCCTCCCATTTCCATGCCAAGTGTCAGCGTGGGGCTACCTTAAGAAGCCGCCACATGTCATCCCATTTATCTGCCATGTGTTAGTATCCACCATACCTCTCATGCGCCATGTGTCATTTCAAAGAACACCAGGAGATGCCAAGTGTCATAGGTTGTCCTGTCCAGAAAAAGTAGGCTTGTCTCCTCTGAGGTGGTGCCATTTGAAGTGTGTCGCCTGCAGAGGACACATGTCAATCTCTCATTTCCTCAGAAAAAGCAAATGCCATGTGTCATTCTCTGCTCTTCTCAGAGAAAAGCAAATGACACATGTCATTCTCTGCTCTTCTTAGAAAAAGTAGAGGACACATGTCATTTTCTGCCTCCTTCAGAAAAAGCAATAATTCAAATATTCAAACTCCAGGCTGAGGTGGCGCAAATCCTGAACTTCACATTTTCTATTTTGTCTTAGATGGTGCCACGTGTCCCTTTCCCTCCTTTTTCTCACTCTTGCCACATGGCATCGTAGGCGCCACTCTGAGGAACTCCCACATGTCCATCCTTCATTCCTCTAGAGCCAACCTCCATTTGAAATTCAAGTTCACCTTCTCAGGTGGCGCCATTTGAGAAAGCCTCACCAGACAGCTGACACTTGTCTGCCACATGTCCAGACCTCCCTACATCAGAAAAAGTAGAAAAACCCCCCTCTGAGGTGGCGCATTTTGCTTCCTCCATTCATATTCTCCTGCCACATGGCATCGTAGGAGCCACTCTGAGGAAATGCCACATGTCAGCCTCTCCTTCCCTGCAGAAAAGTAGAATTTGAATTCCTCTGAGGTGGCACAGTATGCTTCATCCACTCCTGTCCTTCTGACACATGGCAAGAGCCTCCAGAGATGGCGCCACATGGCATGCTCCTATTGTTTTCAGCTTTACACCTCAAATCATTTTTTGAGGTGGCGCCAATCCAGAGTCCCACTTGGCTTCAAATTTTATTTTTATTTTATTTTTAATAAAAGTAGCACACCATGAGGTGGCGCCACCTGAGGGCTCCCTGCAAAAGCCAAATTCGAATTTCAAACCCCCAGATAGCACCCCCTGAGATGGCGCCACATGGAGGGCTCAGATTGAGCCTGTTTGAAATTCAAATTTTTTCAGAAAATCTATAAAAACAAGGCTCCATGCCCAGCATGGAGGGACCATCTTTGAGAACTTTTTTTGGACTTGGAAATTCGACCTAGCCTTCTTGAGAATCCGATTTTTGCACTTTGGAAGTCACGCCCCCTTTGGCTCAGTGAAGAAGGCACGGTGGGTCGATTTTGGTGAATCATCTGAAGCTCGGATCGAAGGACGAACAAATCCCGTGATAGCCACCCCTTTCAAGAGCTTCAACGCTGCCTAACGAAGCAAGGTGCACCTCTTTTCCTCTTGATTTGATTTCATAATTCGATTCGAGAGTCGTTTGAAGAAAGAGCTCATCCGAGAGATGGATCAAGCTATTCTCATAAAACGACACATATAAAAATACATGATTATGATTTCTTGATGGTTTTTAGCATTCATGCATTTAGCTAGATTTAATTTGCATTTTATTTCGTTTATTTAGCATGTTTCATGAATTAATTAGGATTAATTTAGCATTTTTTTCAATTCTGCTCATTTTTAATAGTTCTCTGTTTTTGTCAGTCAGTCCACACGTCATTGTATGCATTTATTTTTTATTAAAAATCCCCAAAAAATCACGGAATGCGCCCTTAGGTGTCCCTAAAATTGTGACAAAAATTCATAAGCATTTAAATTTGTTTACTATGGTAAACATTCAAAATGACAAGTTGGGTTTTGTTACCCAGGATGCGTTTTAAAACATTATTCTCCGATTTGTAAAATCTAGATCTCCCTCATGGGAGATCAGATTTTAAATATGAAAGACGTTCAGAACGCGGAAGAATGTCTAGTTTTTAACCTGATTTTATCCGATTTTTAAGATTTTTTTTTATGTCTGAAACAAATCCGAGAGTTCGGGATACGTGTCAGAGCCTGATTTGGGCCTTTGAGACTTTGGATCCACTTGGGTCGATGGCTTCTCTTTGTGTGTTGCTCCAAATTCAAAACTGTAAAAAGTGAAAGTTATGTACGAGGTGTCCTCTGTTTGCATCTGAAAGCCTGTGATTTTTAGAACAGTGTTGGTACTTGCTTCGTATTTGTCTTGTCAGTCCTATGTTTTGTCACATTTGTCTGTTCTGTCAATTTAGGATTAAAAAGTTATATTTTTATCCATGTTTCTGTTGGTCAAATGCCAAAGTCATGAACATGAAAGTTGTCCATATAGGTGTCATGAGCATCTCTGTTAAATATTAGAAATTTTCATGCTGTTTTTTATTTATTTAGCATTTTATGTTAGATCAGGTAGATTTTTACCTCTGTCAGAACCAAATCCATGTTACCGAACTCACCATGGCTCAAATACCGAGGCTGTAAAAACCAAAAGTGTTCCATTTCGGGTCCTTTAGCAGTCTGCAAAATATTAGGAGTTTTCATGGTGTAAAGCTTGCATTATCATATTAGGCATTGCATTTGGTTCGGATCCATAGGCAAAATCCACCATTTTAGGATTTCCTTTAAATTTTAGCATTTAAATCACATCATTTCGTGATTTTTAGCATTCTAGGCTGTTTATCAGAGTAGGTAGATGCTCCATACCGAATTTGGTGTAATTTGGAATCCATTTGAGGTTCAGATTAGCCATAATACCAAAACAGGGTCCCGCAGGACCCGAATCCAAGTGAAAAACAAGCGAAATTCGTTATTTTGGATAAATTGCAAAATGTCAAATTCTGATTTTACAGTCCTAATGTGTTTAGCAGCATGTCATACTGCATTTCATCATCATTTGATTCAATTTGAATTTCAAAATCTTAATTTTACCAAGTTTTCCTTCAAAAAACCTTGATTTTAAAGGTATAACTTTAATTTTAGGGGTATTTTGGTTATTTTGACCCCAATTCCGAATTTCAAACTATTTTCCACCGAATTTTCTGCATTTACATCATTTCAAATATCAAGGAAGCATTAGATTTGGGTTTATGTCCAATTAAATCCAATAATTTCAGAATATTATTGGAAAATCTTGGGAAAACCCACATATTTGAGCTAACCCCATTTCAAGGTTTGGCAGGGACATTCAAAAGAAGGAGCTGAAGTCTGCAAATTTCTTTTATTTCATTTATTTAGTGATGTAATAATGTAAATTTTGGAATAAGAGATTTAATTTCCTGCTTAGACTAGGATGCATATCATATAGTTTGAATTCATGCAATATCCTGCTTATATGATTCATGCATTTTTATTTCAAAAGCACTATGGATGTTCACGAATGGAACGTGCACCAACTCTTAGGGAGTTGATGAACTCGGTGGAATCCATATTTACGGCCCTAGTCGGAATACGGACGAGACCCAGATCCATCATCTTTCTACTAGTCACATTGAGCCTACACCCTTAGGCTATCTTAAAATGCACATCATATTTCCAATGTTTTCAAAACATTGTGCATTAAATCAATTAAACTCTGAACATATTCATGGCCACAGTCAGAATATGTGAAGGATTTATTTTGACTTAATGCATATTTTTCCAACAAATTTCTTAGAAAATCTTTCAAAGAAGAAATCGATTTCTCAAGAAACTCTGAGAATTTTTCAAAATCGGTTTTTCCAAATCAAGTTTTCCACAGTTTCCATGGAAAAGGTTATTTTCTCAAGATTTTCAAAAGAAGTCTCTCATCTTTCTCAAAATCAAAATCGATTTCCAAGTGTTTCAAAGCTAAGATTCCCAGGATTTCAATTTTCCAAGTTTCAAATTTTCCTTCTCCACAAGGGTTTTCCCATGTATTTCAATCATTTTCCCAAGAAGACTTTCAAAACTTGAAGCTTTTTTTTTTTTCTAAGCAGTGTTTCCCTTTTTCAAATGTTCACCTTTTTCTCAAGAATCACTTCCATTTTCCCAGGATTTTCAACCATTCGTGATTTTTCCACTTCTTCATGAACTTTCTCGTGATTTCAAAACCTCTTTCACATGAGTTTTCTTGAGAAATTGACTTTCATCTTTTTCCTGAGAAATTCTTTTCAACTCCAAATATTTTCTAAGCATACATCATGTTTTCCCAAGCTGCATTTTCCAAAATCTCATAGCACATGCCTGAATTCTCTGTGCATATAGGATAGAACACGATTTTGATGATTTAACTAAGTCAAGCACAATTTTGGTCCTTGGTTCGATTACCCCTGTTAAAGGCGGCAGGAACGGTCGAACCTCGTACCGACAGGTCGAGCCCCATCCCATGGATTTTCCTGCAATTTTCAAAACGGAGGCGAGTATTTCAAAATCCGGTCAAGTTTGAAGCGCGAAAACGTTTCCCTCTCTCTTCCTCAAGGAATGAAAGACGGGGAAAAATTTCGCGACAAAAACAGGTTTGGCGACCGAGATGGGACCTGTCCTTGTTTGACCTAAATTGTGTTTGACTTAGTTCAATTATCAAAACTGTGTTCACAAAATGTCAGCTCTTTACTTTTTGCTATCATGCGAACCTAGGAACCTAGATTCTGACCTAGCTGACATTAACTGCATATAGACTAGGCATGGTTTGGTAGGACCAGATTGAGGAGATATTTTCATGCTCACATAGACTTAGGTCTAAATACAACTCTCCTCAATTTAGGATCTGAATGTAAACAATGTATGCTTCTTCAAAGTTTTCAAAATCTATCTCTTTAGGACTTAGAGCCCTCTATTTCTTGCATGTGATCATTTTTCAAAATCTCCATTACCTATCATTACCCGGTCTTTACGTTGCTGGGCTCTCTTCCAGAACCCTAGTTCGGGACAGAGCCTCACAACTGGGCCAATTATTTGGGTTAACACCCCCCTACCACGTACCGCGGGCCACAGTCCGAAGTATATCGGTAGGCGCTCAAGGATGTTGGAAAACCTTACCTTAGAACCGGAGTTGAAATTATATGCCACGTACCTCGGATTTCGATTCGGGTATATCAGCATAACTGGATTGGACAAAGATGATCTGAACCTAGAGTTAGGACTAGGGTCCTACAACTGTTTTCAAAGTGATGCATCTAGAGTCAGCCTTTTAGGGAATGCTGAATGTGCATAAATGTTTGTGCATGATGTGATTGTATGTGTGTGATTTCCTCAATTCTTTATATTTCCCAATGTTTTCCAACTTATTAGACTTTTTCAAAACATCCTTATTTTCCACGGATATTTTCTCAAACCCTGGATGATTTTCTCAAATATCCCATTTTTTTCAAAACTTCAGGTGATTTTCTATTCTCCTGTTCTACTGGATCTCGAACTTTCAGCCTTATTCCAATCCTGCCTGCAAATTTTTGAAATTTCAAATTTTGCTTATATCTTCAAAAACTTTTCCATATCTTCCAATATATCTTCCAAATTTTATCCAAAAAATTTTGTCATGTCCTTCTAATCCCATCATTTGTTTTTCTCTCAAGATTGTCGCTTTCAAAATTCTTTTTTCCATCATGCTAAACATCCCATGTTGTTCTGCAGAGGGCATTGGCATAGTTGTGTGATCCTGACAAGATCAAAGACCACACTACTTCAGCACATTAGTTACAGACAGTGAGTAAGAAATGGATTCCATAAAGTCTGTCAAAGAGGGAGCTCAGACCATCAAGGAGGAAATTGATCCCGCTATATATCGTTTGTTCAAAAGAATGATGATTAAGATATTATCCGAGCAAGATAAAGCCAACCTCGGAAAAGTTCTTGTTAAAGAAGAGGCATCCATCACCATCCCTATGAGCATCATTGGAGACCACAACAGGGCAACCAGTTCTAAACCCAGCAACAACAAAAACAGAGGCAGTCAAAGCAGCAAGTTAGAAGAGTCTAAAGATTTGAAAGGAAAGTATTCTAGAATCCAGAATAGACCTTTTCAATCCAGCCCTCAGCAAAAGAAAAAAAATCAAGGAAAACCAAAGCGCGAAAAATAGAGCGGCGATCGAGATTTCACTCCTATAGACAAGCCACTCGACGAAGTCCTTGAATACATGTTGATTAAGGGATTAGTGAAGCTCCCAAAGGCCACAACTCCTCCCACCATCATGGGAAGGTTCAAGAATCAGTTTTGCAAGTTTCATCGGGCAATGGGGCACGATACTGAACGCTGCTTCGTTCTCAAAAATATTATACAGGACTACATCGATAAAGAGCTTTTGGTGCCAGAAGAAAGAGAGGGAAGAGTTGCAGTCCTGACTAAGCCTTTCCTAGATCACTCGGAAGAATGACAATGTCAATGCCAATGCCTTCTCATTTTGTCATATTTATTTTTGTTAGGACGATATAGTCCTAGTTGTTTTCCCTTTTCAAGTTGTCATCCCTTTTTAGGCATCAATAAAATCATCAACTTTTCTCATTTAATTATGACATTCTTTTTTGGTTGTTCTGTTTTTGCTATTATCTCTCTCCCATTACACTGGGGCATCTTTTTGAAAATTTGTTTTCAAACATTCTATATGCAGGCAGGATAAACAAATTCCTCATTTCATGCACTTTTGCATTCATATGCATCAATTCATATTCATTTGCATTCAATTGCATGAACAACAATCTGGTCAGTATTGGGATTTCAACAAATAGTCCCATCACAATTCCTAATGATTCAAAATGGAAAGATCATCGCCAATACTGAACCAAAACCCAGCGCTCGAACTGGTATTATTTCAAAATCCAGTGTTCAAACTGGCACTTTTTCAAGATCCAACGTTTTGGAAAACTGAGTTTCGACTCGGGTTTTTATTCAAAACATCTTCTTTTGTTGATCCGAGTTCTGACTCGTGATCTCATTATTCGAGCTCAGACCCAAGCTCTTTATTTTCTTTTGTTGATCCGGGTTCCGACTCGAGATCTCTTTATCTTCATTCGAGCTCAGATTCGAGCTCTTCATTATCTTTTGATGATTCGGGTTCCGACTCGAGATCTCTCTACTCCTTCGAGCTCAGATTCGAGCTCTTCATTTTCTCTGTTGATTCGGGTTCCGACTCGTGATCTCGTTACATCATTCGAGCTCTGATTAGAGCTCTTCATTTTCTTTTGTTGATCCGGGTTCCGACTCGTGATCTCTATATTTTATTCGAGCTCTGACTCGAACTCATCATTCTTCTTTGTTGATCCAAGTCATTTTGAACCTCAGGGTCTGTCAATTGCTCAAATTTGATATTTTGCCCTCCAAATTCCAATTTAAATCTTCAAACCAGGCAATTCTCCAATTTTGACCTTCAGGTCACCCAATTTCCAATTCTCAATTTCAATTACTAATTTCCAATTTTCGACCCTCGGGTCAATCAATCTCCAAATTTTCGACCTTCGGGTCATCCAATTTCCAAATTTCGACCTTCGGGTCACTCAATTCACAATTTCGACCTTTTGGTCAACCAATTCTCAAATTCGATCGTCAGGTCATCCAATTTCGACCTTCGGGTCATTCAATTTCCAGCAACCAATTTTCCAATTTTCAATTTCGACCTTTGGGTCAATCAATATCAAAATCCAAATTCAATCATTTTCTCTTGCGAGAGACCCTTTTAGGGAGAGTTCGAGGGAGCTCGTTCTTTTCGCATGCTATCCAATTCGTTCACTTAGCCCCTTTTTAGGGAGAGTTTGAAGGGACTCGCGTCTTTGTGAACCATTTGCAAAACAATTTCCAATTTCACACGAGGAACCCTTTTTAAGGGAGAGGCTCGACGGAGACTCGCTTTTCTTGTGACCCCCCAATTTCATACAAGGCCATTTTTCATCATGAAAGACCCTCCTTGCAGGGAGAGTATGATGGACTCGTTCTTTTCATGACCCGATTTTCAGACCTCACTATTATCGGCCCCTTTTCCATAAGAGAAGCCTAATATTAGGGAGCTTTGACGAAAGCTCAATTTCTCTTCGAAAGTTCGTTTTGCAAACACCTCATCTTCAGGGAAGAGAGGAGTATTTCCCATTTCCCATTCAGGTAAGGGCTAAGCCTGAGTCTCTCTTTTTGGGGAAAAAGAGAGGAGAATTTTTGTCATGGATGTGTTGGGCCGGATTTCAGATACTCTCTTTCACTCAGGATTTCAAGAAAATTTTGTCAATTTGTCAATCAAATTATTTGTTGATTTAAGAATCTTTATTGCACTAATCTCAATCTCAATTTACCTTCAGCATCGCTTCCAAAAGAGTGAAGCTTTTGCGAAAAGAGATTCAAAACTCAAATTCTTTCTATTGGCCAACCAAAAGGATGAAGGATAAATCCTCGATATGGCCAGAAAAGAAGATTCAATGTTAGTGAAAAGCCATGGATGATTGATATTGATCACAGTCAATGGCACATCTTTAAAGATTATTCTTGTAAAATGAGGCAGTGGAAATATCCTGAGCGCTTGAAAAAGAGAGCATTCATCAAAACCCTGTCTCCTCAAAATCACCTAAGCTGCAATTAAATATCTGCAAAAGGGATCTCTCACCTGTCATCAAGATGAAGGTGAATTATGCAAATAGACCCCCGGGGCCAAAGAAGATTTGAAACATCTCCAAGATGACGGAGTTTGTGACGGATCCTTCCAGGGAAAGTCCAAAGCACTGTCGAGATGAAGGCAGATGCGATGAACCTCTCGACAATCCCTAAAAGATATTTGATTTTAGCTATCATCCAAAAATCTCCAAACCCATCGCCCAAGAAGGATCGAAACATCTCCAAGATGAAGGAGCTTGTGACGTACCCTCCCAAAAGAGAGCAAGAGAGTAAAAAGAAAGAGAGAAAAAGTCAGAACATCTCCAAAATGAAGGAGAATGTAGCCAAAACACTAGAGGGTCAAATGAGTGCAAAAAGATTATCATGAGAGAAGCTCCCAGGATATCAAACTGCCAAATCTATCAAGAATCCTCTTTAAATTTGTGAAATTCTATTATCAATACTCTTTCATCAACGGCTTTCATAATATCAAATTCTCTTTCCTGTTCATATCAAGAAAATTGATAGCTTCCTTGAAGAAGGTCAATTGCGAGCAATTTGGATTTCAAGTCTCGATTCTACGAAGTGAACCTTATTTGGAGGTAATACTTTGGGTAGAAGAGAAAGAATATCTTTACAACAATATTCAACATTTTCAAAAAATTTGAATCAACAGCAAAATTTCTAACATTTTGACAATATTTTCTAGCTATCCTGACGTGAAGTGAGAGCTTGATGTCCGTCTTTGATACATCCAGACACCAAGTTTAAATCCCTCTTAAGGACTTGATTCCTTCCCTTCTTTGAGAGCATGAACTCTCAGATTTGCACACTTCCCTGTGTCCCCACTGTTCAACCATAGATAGTCCCATTTCGGTTCGAGGTCGAACCACCAATCATTTTCTCGCAAGAGGCAATTTCAAAAGCTGATTTTAGTCTCAGCAATGAGGCGCCCAAAATCAATCCCTTTTCAAGCTTTAGGGACCCCATTTTCCTTTCTTTTGCAAAAACACTATCGGATTTATTGTGCAAAATCCGAAGGTTCCATCATGGTCTCTTCTTTCGAGGATTCCATTCATTTTCTGCCCGATCAGGATAAGGGTATAAACCTGAGCCTCATTCAAAGAGGTATTCCATTTTCCGCCCGATCAGGATAAGGGTATAAACTTGAGCCTCATCCAAAGAGGTATTTCATTTTCCGCCCGATCAGGATAAGGGTACAAACCTGAGCCTCATTCAAAGAGGTATTTCATTTTCCACCCGATCAGGTTAAGGGTACAAACCTGAGTCTCATTTCGATGAGATATTTCATTCCCCAATCAGGTTAAGGGTCAAACCTGAGCTTCGTTCCATACGAAGCATTTTCTGTCCCATCCAGGTTAAGGGCATAAACCTGAATTTCACTCTCACAGAGTGAGTCTTTTCTCTCCATTTTTTCGCTTCATATCTACAATCTTCCTCGGGCCAATTTCTTCATACTCAGACAGATCCTTCTAACTGGGGCATTTTTTTATATATATAGCCCAAATTTGGTGTGTTTTTCTTTGCCACTAAGCTCGGTCACAAGCCGGCTTAGTAGCAAAGAGGGGCATCTGTAAACACCCTAAATTTTCATTCACCTCTCCAACATTTCCACCAAGCATCATCATTCAGCCTCTGAAATCGCCGGAGGGCAAAATAGTCATTTTCTGAGACCGGACCTTACAGAAGTCTAAATTACATCTGCAACTCTCAAAATTTCTCTATTTTTAGCTCGGATGTTCAAAATTTTACTCCTGACAGAAGACAGGAATCTTCAAGTCTTGGTTCAAGATTCTATTGCATAAGACATGACATTGCATGAGCATTTCATATCACTGCACTGCACAACATGTCATTTCGAGGTCCAGAACTCTCGATTTCAAAATTTTCAATCCAGTTTTGAATTTCAACTCTTTTCAAAATTGATTTCAAAACCCTGGGTCTTCAAAATTATCAATTCTTCCCATTTTACCCCCAGGACTCTGAATTTCAAAATATTTCCTCAGGAAAACAATCTGGATAATTTTCAATAAAGTTCAACTCAGATTTTGCCTTTTGTCAGCTATTTCAACTATCATTCTTTTACAAAATCGCCCTACAGGGGCCAACTCTTTCCAAAAATGCCTGTTTTACCAATTAGTCCAAATTTTATGAAAATTCCAAAAAGAAGTTGTGGTTTTATCCCTATTTCAATAAAGAAGCAATGTGGGACCCACACTGAGGTGGTGTCACATAGGCTTTTCTCTTGAAAAATTTGAATTCTGAAAAACCCAAAAATATAGGAGCCTTGTCCCCTGGATTGGTGCCACTTGTCTTTTCTCTCTCCTCCCATTTCCATGCCAAGTGTCAGCGTGAGGCTACCTTAAGAAGCCGCCACATGTCATCCCATTTATCTGCCATGTGTTAGTATCCACCATACCTATCATGCGCCATGTGTCATTTCAAAGAACACCAGGAGATGCCAAGTTTCATAGGTTGTCCTGTCCAGAAAAAGTAAGCTTGTCTCCTCTGAGGTGGCGCCATTTGAAGTGTGTCTCCTGCAGAGGACACATGTCAATCTCTCATTTCCTCAGAAAAAGCAAATGCCATGTGTCATTCTCTGCTCTTCTCAGAAAAAAGCAAATGACACATGTCATTCTCTGCTCTTCTTAGAAAAAGTAGAGGGCACATGTCATTTTCTGCCTCCTTCAGAAAAAGCAACAATTCAAATATTCAAACTCCAGGCAGAGGTGGCGCAAATCCTGAACTTCACCTTTTCTATTTTGTCTTAGATGGTGCCACGTGTCCCTTTCCCTCCTTTTCTCCCTCTTGCCACATGGCATCGTAGGCGCTACTCTGAGGAACTGCCACATGTCCATCCTTCATTCCTCTAGAGCCAACCTCCATTTGAAATTCAAGTTCACCTTCTGAGGTGGCGCCATTTGAGAAGGCCTCACCAGACAGCTGACACTTGTCTGCCACATGTCCAGACCTCCCTGCATCAGAAAAAGTAGAAAAACCCCCCTCTGAGGTGGCGCATTTTGCTTCCTCCATTCATATTCTCCTGCCACATGGCATCGTAGGAGCCACTCTGAGGAAATGCCACATGTCAGCCTCTCCTTCCCTGCAGAAAAGTAGAATTTGAATTCCTCTGAGGTGGCACAGTCTGCTTCCTCCACTCCTGTCCTTCTGACACATGGCAAGAGCCTCCAGAGATGGCGCCACATGGCATGCTCCTATTGTTTCCAGCTTTACACCTCAAATCACCATTTGAGGTGGCGCCAATCTAGAGTCCCACTTGGCTTCAAATTTTATTTTTATTTTATTTTTAATAAAAGTAGCACACCATGAGGTGGAGCCACCTGAGGGCTCCCTGCAAAAGCCAAATTCGAATTTCAAACCCCCAGATAGCACCCCTTGAGATGGCGCCACATGGAGGGCTCAGATTGAGCCTGTTTGAAATTCAAATTTTTTCAGAAAATCTATAAAAACAAGGCTCCATGCCCATCATGGAGGGACCATCTTTGAAAACTTTTTTTGGACTTGGAAATTCGACCTAGCATTCTTGAGAATCCGATTTTTGCACTTTGGAAGTCACGCCCCCTTTGGCTCAGTGAAGAAGGCACGGTGGGTCGATTTTGGTGAATCATCTGAAGCTCGGATCGAAGGACGAACGAAGCCCATGATAGCCGCCCCTTTCAAGAGCTTCAATGCTGCCTAACGAAGCAAGATGCACCTCTTTTCCTCTTGATTTGATTTCATAATTCGATTCGAGAGTCGTTTGAAGAAAGAGCTCATCCGAGAGATGGATCGAGCTATTCTCATAAAACGACACATATAAAAATACATGATTATGATTTGTTGATGGTTTTTAGCATTCATGTATTTAGCTAGATTTAATTTGCATTTTATTTTGTTTATTTAGCATGTTTCATGAATTAATTAGGATTAATTTAGCATTTTTTTCAATTCTGTTCTTTTTTAATAGTTCTCTGTTTTTGTCAGTCAGTCAACACGTCATTTCATGCATTTATTTTTTATTAAAAATCCCAACAAAATCACAGAATGCGCCCTTAGGTGTTCCTAAAATTGTGACAAAAATTCGGAAGCATTTGAATTTGTTTACTATGGTAAACATTCAAAATGACAAGTCGGGTTTTGTTACCCGGGATGCATTTTAAAACATTATTTTCCGACTTGTAAAATCGCGATCTCCCTCATGGGAGATCAATCTTTCGATCTGAAAGATGTTCTGAACTCGTAAGAATGTCTAGTTTTTAACATGATTTTATCCGATTTTTACAGTTTTTGTTTATGTCTGAAACAAATCCAAGAGTTCAGGACACGTGTCAGAGCCTGATTTGGGCCTCTGAGACTTTGGATCGACTTGGGTCGATGGGTTCTCTTTGTGTGTTGCTCCAAATTCAAAACTGTAAAAAGTTAAAGTTATGTACGAGGTGTCTTATATTTGCATCTGAAAGCCTGTGATTTTTGGAATAGTGTTGATACCTGCATAGGATTTTTCTTGTCAGTCCTATGTTTTGTCACATTTGTCTGTTCTGTCAGTTTAGGATTAAAACGTTATATTTTTATCCATGTTTATGTTGGTCAAATGCCAAAGTCATGAACATGAAAGTTATCCATATAGGTGTCTTGAGCATCTTTGTTAAATATTAGAAATTTCCATGGCTGTTTTGTATTTATTTAGCATTTTATGTTAGATCAGGTCGATTTTTACCTCTGTCAGAACCAAATCCATGTTACCGAACTCACCATGGCTCAAATCCCGAAGCTGTAAAAACCAAAAGTGTTCCATTTCGGGTCCTTTAGCAGTCTGCAAAATATCAGGAGTTTTCATGGTGTAAATCTTGCATTAGCATATTAGGCATTGCATTTGGTTCGGATCCATAGGCAAAATCCACCATTTTAGGATTTCCTTTAAATTTTAGCATTTAAATCACATCATTTCGTGATTTTTAGCATTCTAGGCTGTTTATCAGAGTAGGTAGATGCTCCATACCGAATTTGGTGCAATTTGGAATCCATTTGAGGTTCGGATTAGCCATAATACCAAAACAGGGTCCCGCAGGACCCGGATCCAAGTGAAAAACAAGCGAACTTCGTTATTTTGGATAAATTGCAAAATGTCAAATTCTGATTTTACAGTCCTAATGTGTTTAGCAGCATGTCATACTGCATTTTATCATCATTTGATTCAATTTGAATTTCAAAAATCTCAATTTTACCAAGTTTTCCTTCAAAAAACCTTGATTTTAAAGGTATAACTTTAATTTTAGGGGTATTTTGGTTATTTTGACCCCAATTCCGAATTTCAAACTATTTTCCACCGAATTTCCTGCATTTACATCATTTCAAATATCAAGGAAGCATTAGATTTGGGTTTATGTCCAATTAAATCCAATAATTTCAGAATATTATTGGAAAATCTTTGGAAAACCCACATATTTGAGCTAACCCCATTTCAAGGTTTGGCAGGGACATTCAAAAGGAGCTGAAGTCTGCAAATTTCTTTTATTTCATTTATTTAGTGATGTAATAATGTAAATTTTGGAATAAGAGATTTAATTTCCTGCTTAGACTAGGATGCATATCATATAGTTTGAATTCATGCAATATCCTGCTTATATGATTCATGCATTTTTATTTCAAAAGCACTATGGATGTTCACGAATGGCACGTGCACCAACTCTTAGGGAGTTGATGAACTCGGTGGAATCGATATTTACGGCCCTAGTCGGAATACGGACGAGACACAGATCCATCATCTTTCTACTAGTCACATTGAGCCTACACCCTTAGGCTATCTTAAAATGCACATCATATTTCCAATGTTTTCAAAACATTGTGCATTAAATCAATTAAACTCTGAACATATTTATGGCCACAGTCAGAATATGTGAAGGATTTATTTTGACTTAATGCATATTTTTCCAACAAATTTCTTAGAAAATCTTTCAAAGTGCATTCATTCACTCTTATCATTTGCATCATGAAATCATTGATTTTCCCGTAATTTTCTTAAGAAAATTTCATACTCAAGAAATCGATTTCTCAAGAAACTCTGAGAATTTTTCAAAATCGGTTTTCCCAAATCAAGTTTTCCACAGTTTCCATGGAAAAGGTTATTTTCTCAAGATTTTCAAAAGAAGTCTCTCATCTTTCTCAAAATCAAAATCGATTTCCAAATGTTTCAAAGCTAAGATTCCCAGGATTTCAATTTCCCAAGTTTCAAATTTTCCTTCTCCACAAGGGTTTTCCCATGTATTTCAATCATTTTCCCAAGAAGACTTTCAAAACTTGAAGCTTTTTTTTTTCTAAGCAGTGTTTCCCTTTTTCAAATGTTCACCTTTTTCTCAAGAATCACTTCCATTTTCCCAGGATTTTCAACCATTCGTGATTTTCCCACTTCTTCATGAACTTTCTCGTGATTTCAAAACCTCTTTCACATGAGTTTTCCTGAGAAATTGACTTTCATCTTTTTCCTGAGAAATTCTTTTCAACTCCAAATATTTTCTAAGCATACATCATGTTTTCCCAAGCTGCATTTTCCAAAATCTCATAGCACATGCCTGAATTCTTTGTGCATATAGGATAGAACACGATTTTGATGATTTAACTAAGTCAAGCACAATTTTGGTCCTTGGTTCGATTACCCCTGTTAAAGGCGGCAGGAACGGTCGAACCTCGTACCGACAGGTCGAGCCCCATCCCATGGATTTTCCCGTAATTTTCAAAACGGAGGCGAGTATTTCAAAATCCGGTCAAGTTTGAAGCGCGAAAACGTTTCCCTCTCTCTTCCGCAAGGAAGGGAAGACGGGGAAAAATTTCGCGACGAAAACAAAGGTGCAATTCCTTCAGTAAAAAAATTTAAAACATCAGTCGACTAGAAGTTTATCGGTCGACTAATAAGGTGCAATTTTGAGATTTTGTTCAAAAAATTAGCATTTTATAAATCTAAAAATGAGCAAATGCCTAGTTCTCTCTTAATTCTCATAAAATCTTCATTTTTAAGTGGTTTAGTGAAGATATCGGCATGTTGTTCATTAGTGGATATAAAATTTAACGAAATATCTCCTTTTAACACATGATCTCTTAAGAAATGATGTCTAACTTCAATATGCTTAGTCCTTGAGTGCTGAACAAGATTTTTCGAAAGATTTATAGTACTAGTGTTATCACAATAAATAGTTGTTGTGGAGTAATTCAAACCAAAATCTTTTAAGGTTTGTTTCATCCATAGTACTTGTGAACACGCTAAACTAGCCGCTTGTGAACACCCCAAATTTTTCAAAAGTTTGTAAATATTCCCTTTTTGCCCTTTATCTTCATTTTTTTGGGTAATTGAGTCACTTTTAAATATAAATCTAGTTTTATTTCTCAAGTTTTCTGAAATAAAATTCATTTTGAGTATCTGGCTCAATTTCGGATTCGGATCCAGATAAAAGATCCAAATCTGAGCTTCGTTGCCCAATGTTTAAAATTAAAATTCTCAAAATTTCCAAAATAACTTTTTGAAAAGCTCAGACAGTTCATCCGGCATCCGTTTGGAAACATCGAATTATATTTCTTAATTCGAGGTTTAAAACTCAAATATTTTCTCAAAACTTGGGTCCAAACCCATTCTTTTGAAGAAATTTCTCCAAAATAGCCTTGGAAACCCTCTTTTGTAAATATTTCTCGAAAATACAAAAAATTAGTTTAATTTTTAGGATTTTATTTTAAAAATATAAAAAAAAAGGGTAGAAAATGAAGGAAAAGGATAAAAAAAAATATGAGAAAAGAAACAAAAATCAGACTCTTTTTTAAAACAATCTTTTTAAAAACCAGTTTTTTTTGCAAAAAAATCTTTAAAAAGGACCGGCTTTTTGAAAATTTGTTTTTCTTTCGTCGATTTTCTAGGGTTACTAAGGTTTTTCTCTTAAACTCTCGCCTTCTCCCCTTCACTTCCGGAAGAACTCCAGAAGTTTCTTCTTAACCTCCATGGCCTGAACCCTCCAGCCTAAACCCTCATCGCACGCCCCATGTGCGACCACCTCCATCTCCCGTCCATCGTTAACAAACCCGCCCTCCTCCATCCATCCACAACGGAAGCACCCTTTTGGATTCTTCCCCCTAAAGGCACCCACGCTTCACCCCAGCATCTTCCTTCCTTCACCTTCAGCAACCCGTTTTCACCCTACCACCGCACCTTCCTTCTTTCTTCTCATCATATTTTACCTCCCCATTTTCATCTTCTTCTTCTTTTCATCCGTCGCTCACCTCCGAACCCCTCTTCTCGGATTTCTTCCCCATCTTCTTCTTCACAATCCGTTTCTTCCTCTTCTCCTTCATGATCACCCTGAAACTTTTCCCCTAATCGATAGATGGATCTTCAGTTCCAGCAATACAAGTAAGCCAGGAGCGGCTGAAGAAACTTTGGTTCTCTCCTTTAGGACTCCTGCAAAATTACGAAGGAGATCAACCATTCCTGCAAAAGGGGGATACGGTCAGTGCCTCTCTTCTCTATGAATTTTCTGATTTCAGTGAAGCTTTCTTGATTCATTGTCCCGACAAAGCACTTTGGGTGGTGCCAATTTGCTTACAGCAAGATCGATCCACACGTATGCGACATCAATGGAATCCTCTGATTCCAACATTTCTTTATTTTGTCATTCTGTGTGATGTCCATCTTTTAATTCCGTATTTTACATGTTGGATATTGAGTTTTTTTTTTCGTTTTATTTTATTCAGTTCGAGGCTTGCCTTCGTCTTCATCTTCCCATCTCTGCAGTATATATTCATCATATATTAATGTTCCCTTCTTTTCTTCCTTTTTTTTTTTTTTAGGCAAAATGATGGGATCGATCTACGTATGGTAGGATCGACCCATCTGGTGCTATAACAATGGAATCTCCAAGTCCGACAATCACTTTCTATTTTTCCTTTCATTTCCTTTGTAAGTTATCCTGAGGGTCCTTTGGTTCTTTTCTTTTTTTTCCCTTTTTTTTTTCTTTCTTTCTTCTCTCATATCCGATGTGGTATAAGTGTTAACTCATTTCTATCATTCATATTTTTCCCTTTTAGATTGTTTATTATATTTTGATTTTTGGTTTACATTTTCCATTTTGGGTTGCATTTAATTGATCTTCCGATTATATTTTGTTCATTGGACTGTATTCATCTTATTACATGTTCTGTTCCTTGTACATTCACTATGTATTTTCTTGTATGCTTCGGTTTTCTATATGTTGCGTATAATTGTTCATCGCAAGTTTTTTTTTTACTTCCTGATTCTCTCATTCTTGAAAGATATTTGATCCCCTGTACATCTATTCGACCCATGTCTGCATTTTTCTTTACTATAATTTTGAGTTTACATAGTTTCAGTAACATGAGTATCTCTGTTTTGCTTGATTTTACTTCAACGTGTATTTCAGTTTTCTGATTCAATATCGTTGTTTATATTAATGACTTCACATTAGCGTTAAGAGTGTATTCTGTGTCATACGTCTATTAAGTCACTTGATTCCTTGAGCACCATCTGCAATCCAAAATCCTGACTTTCGAGGATCGCAATCAACAAATATTCTGAGCTAGCAGCTTGTGCCATCCCTTGATTATGAGATATTCAGCCACATAGTCGGTTTATCACTATAGATTTTAAAGTAAGGTGGGGCTTAGACATGATTCAAAGCTCGTTTGCCAAGATTATGACAAGAGAATTACTCGTGGGCTAGTAGCTCAAAGTCTTCCTCTCAGTTGATGGTCGCTATATGTGCCATTGGAGTTCTATCAGTCACCCATCGGAAGGTCTTCTGCTTAACGTTGTTAGAGAGATACCTTTGAAGTGTCGTATATGCCTAGGAGGAGTTAACATTCATCCCCTGGAAGTTCCAGTTATCTTACCCCCTTTTCTTTTTATCATTATTTCTCTTTTTTTTTCTCTCTCTCTTTCTTGTATGATGTTTTTGCATATCAGTGATTTACAAGTGGCATATTGTATTTGAAGTTTCATACTGATAGATGTAGTAGCTATTATATTTTCCTGCTTATCTCATATGTTTCAAGTGGATGTCTTTCATTTTCTGGCTTTCCTATGATCCTACCCTCCTGACCATACCGAAAAATACATTTTAAAGCCTCATTGAGGTGTTGTCCATCTCTATATCTGAATCGTGTAATGTCATTCTTCACCTGTTAAGGATAGAGGAAAATTGTTTGTCAGCATCAGTGTGAACTACTCTGAGCCAGGAAGAACATTGGAATATGCTCCAAGGCCATATGAAAGGAATGGGCATCCAATAGCTAGCTCAACCACATCGAGCAAAACCTTGGACAGTGAGAAGCCATCATCAGGCACAATTTCCTTGTTCAGTGGGGGATGTGGAAGGTTTTTTTTTGTGGAGCCTGCAGCATTGGCCAACACTACCAGCTTCAAAATTTTTCAATCAACTTTATAGCTTACTGCTCTTGCTTAGCCCCGTTTTTTTTTTCTTTTTCTTCTTTTCTTTGCTGGGCAGTATGCAGTCTCAGATTCCATATAGAGGATGCAATCCAAGCCAATTCCCCAAATTCTGAATTTAGTTGTGCTTTTCCTAAGAATAGAGCAAGCAGAAGTTCATGACCTTTATGGGGCTCGCGGAGTTGAAAAGCCGCAGTAGCAGTCGCTGCTTTGTCTTCATGGTACATCAGTCTGCTGAGGCCTCCAACATGTTTATGGCATCCCATCCCTAAGGTTACGATTGATGTCCATGCCTTCATAAAAACTGTCACTGGTGCTTGGCATTCACCTCAACTTCCAGCATCCCTGTTGACGCAGCTTCTCAAGGACTATAGTAAAAGGCGCAACACTTTTTGCATTAAGAGGGTGTAAGGTAAGTCTATGTATGTAGTATTCATGCTATTTGTTTGTTTCTAAATTCTCCTGTAAATTGCTAGATTCTCAAGTAGCTTATCCTGAGAAATCGTCATTGCAAATACTATCCCAGTGATAAAAAAAAAAATCTCCCAAAGTTGACTGTTCTCTCAATCTCAAATCTTCTTGGAAAGATCATTCGGCATGTTCATGATGACTGCCATGTGAAAAACATTTTTTTTTAGCAATAGGATTGAGTCATCAGTCAATTGGACAACTCCAATGGGGTGTAAACTCTCCTGAGCCTCTTCAAAATTTTGTTCCAGCTTCCTACATTCCACTAGCCTCCCCTGTAGCCTTTTCTGTATCTGATTGTGGTATATTTAAATCCCTATGTTAACTATATTACATTGTGCTCACACTGTTGATAGATTGTTATGATAAGCATGAATACTTTGTAACTTTCCCTCTTTTATACTGTGATGATTAAGTAAAAACCATCAGGCTTGTTTGGAGGATTACGTAGTGAGAGTTTCAGTTTAAACAGGGTCTTACTTTTTCTATCAATGCAACTAGTTTCAGAAGTGAGAATCTAAATCAACAGTATAGAGCCAATTCACAATCAGGATGGTTGTACCTGTTGAACCACTTACCTTGATGAAGTTCATATCCCTACCATTTGTTGTTCAGACATAGGAGGACCATATAGTTAGGGATTAAGTAGCCATGTCCCATGCATTTAAATACCATGAATTGCATTAAGTTAGGTAATATGCATTTAGGAATTAGGTAGGTAGGTGTTATTCATTGATATATGTTTGTTGTGAAGATTTGTTCCATCATAACGCATTCTCTACTAATATTTAACCTTGCCCATACATTGGACATGACTTTGTTTCTGCTTAGACACTCAATCTAGCTATACATTCATATAATATCTTGCACATACGTAATATAGATATCCTATCTAGTTATAAGCATTTAGGTTTGTAACATAGTATCCCCATTTTCTCATATATTTGTTTTTTTTCATTATGCTTTACACTAACCGAATTTTGCAGGGAATATATGGAAAATGTTGTTACTTGAAGTTGTAAATTCAATTTTATATGTTGTAATAAGATTAGATCTGAATGAGAATTTATATTTCCTGTCTTAGATAGAATGAATAAACATTGTAAGTGTCATAAATTGCTTATTTTCATGCTTCTTCCTTCATTTTCCAAAATCTCACAAATGGTGAAACACGAATGACACGTGCACCATTTCGTAAGAGGTAATTAATCCTAAGTTGACGATTTACATCAACGACCATAGTCGGGATGTAAACAAGACTTAGTATCTTTATCTTTTATAAAATAACACTGGATCCATACTGGATCCTTTTCAAAGATCATCATATTTTCCTTAAAATAATTTTTCTCTTTTATCAGAATTTAATTTAAAATTAATTCAATATATATGCCAATGGCCATAGTCAGGGTATATTGAGAGTTAATTTCATTTTAAATTCTATAAAAGCACCAAATGTATTTTATTCTTCTCTTGAATTTAAATATAGATTATTATATAATACATTCAATGACCATAGTCAAGGATGTATTATATTTTCAATCTTGTTTTAATTCATTTAAAGAATAAAATAGCTTTTCAAAAATCCAATTTCAAAATTCTTTAAATTCATTCATCATTTAGGATAGAACTACATCATATTTTCAAAATTCCTTTTTCAAAACTCCAAGTGATGTAAAAATCTTCTTCAATCAATCTTCAATTCTTGCAAAATCCAATTCATCTTTTCATTTTCAATTCTATTTCAAATCTCAAAGTTCAATTTAACTTCGAGATTTCAAAATTCATTTTATATTCAAAAATTCCAAATCAAAACAGATTTCAAAGTTCAAATTAACTTTGAAATTCCAAATTCATTTTATTCAAAACTCCAATAAAATTCAAAGTTCAATCTAACTTTGAAATTCTTGATTCATTTTATAAATTCCAAATTCAAGTTCAAAGTCCAATTTTGACTTTGAAATTCATTCTCAAAATCAATTTTGAAAATTCCAAAAATCGAGAGTTAGATCCTAATCTCAACTTGGATCCAGATTTCCAAGTATCAATCTTCACCTTGGATCTCAGACTTCAGATCCAAAATCCATTCTTGGATCCAGATTTTCAAGTATGAATCCAACTCCACTTTGGATCTCAGACTTCAGATCCAAATCCATTTTAGGATCCAGAATCCAATTCTACTTTGGATCTCAGACTTCAGATCCAAATCCATTTTAGGGTCCAGAATCAAATTCCACTTTGGATCTCAGACTTCAGGTCCAAATCTATGTTAGGATCCAGAACCCAGTTCCACTTTTGGATCTCAGACTTCAGATCCAAAATCCATCTTAGGATCCATAATTTAATTCCATTTCCAATTCTAGATTTCAAATCCAATTCCATCTACAGATCACATCTGAATTTCTTAAATTCATCTATATTTTTAAACACCATTTGGATTTCTCAGATCCATTCTAAATTTCAAACTTCAAAATCTAAATTCAATTCCATCTCAAGTATTTATTTTCTTTCCTAAATTCAAAGTTCAAATTCAAAGTCCATTTCCCACTTTGAAACTTCATTTCCTTTCATTTTTAAAGCCTCAAGTCATTCTTTCTCAAAATCAAGATTTATTCTTCCAACTCTGATTTACTTCAAAGACTTAGAACTTCTCTGATCTATCTCAAGTTCTAAGTTAGGATTCAATCATTTCTTCACTCATCTCAGAATACTTGGAAATTTTCCAAACATCTTTCAAAAAGAACATACATCCTTACATTGCACAAGCATGATTCTTTGTGCATTTAGATCTTTAGGATAAATTCTTAGATGATATTTAGGCAAAGCAAAAGGCATAAATTCGATCCTTGGTTCGATTACCCCTGGTAAAGGCGCCAGGAATGGTCGAACCTCGTACCGACGAGCGAATCCCGTCTCTCCATTTTTCTTGCAATATATTTCAAAACAAAGGCGTGTTAATTTTCTAAATATTTTCAAATCAAGGTCAAGTGAGACCCCGCAAAAGAGTTCCTCTTCTCTCTTCTTTTCTTTTCTTTTCTTTTCTCTCTTTCTTTTCTGTCTTTTACTTTTCTCCCTTCAAAAAGAAGGAAAATAGAAGTTAGAAAAGGAAAAGAGAAGGAAGAGAGAGAAACCACAAGTGAGGAAAAATTTTACAATGATCACACCGCTATATATTCTGCTTCAGTTGTTGAGAGTGACACTGAATTTTGCTTTTTACTAAACCAAAAGACCAAGGAATTTCCTAAGAAATGACAAGTTCCGCTAGTACTCTTGTGATCAGATTTACTTCCTGCAAAATCTGCATCACTATATGAAACTAAATCAAAGGAAGATGATTTTGGGTAAAACAAACCAAAATCTGAAGTATCTTTCAAGTAACAAAGAATTTGTTTTACTGCAGTTAAATGAGATTCCTTTGGATTAGCTTGAAATCTAGCACACATACAAACACTAAACATTATATCAGGTCGACTAGCAGTTAAGTATAATAGAGATCCGATCATACCTCTGTACAACTTAGTATCTACATTTTTACCATTTCATCTTTATCAAGAGAAGTAGTTGTACTCATAGGATTTCTTCTTGATGAATCCATTCCAAATCTCTTGAGAAGTTCTTTTGTATACTTAGCCTGGTTGATGAAGATTCCTTCTTCAGTTTGCTTTATTTGAAGTCCAAGGAAGTAGTTTAATTCGCCCATCAAGCTCATTTCAAACTCTTTCTGCATAGCTTTAGCAAACTCTTTACAAAGAGAATCATTAGTAGAACCAAATATTATGTCATCAACATAAATTTGCACAATAAGAATATCTGAATTAAGATTTTTAATAAATAAAGTGGAGTCTACCCGACCAATGGAAAAACCAGATTTTTCCAAAAAAATTCGTAGTCTTTCATACCACGCTCTTGGTGCTTGTTTAAGTCTGTACAAAGCTCTTTTTAATTTGTAGACTTTTTCTAGATATTTCTTATTTTCAAAGCCTGGAGGTTGCTCTACATAAACTTCTTCATTGATGTGTCCATTTAAGAATGTACTCTTAACATCAATTTGATATAACTTAAAATTCATGTAACTAGCAAAAGCATCATTCAAATTGACTCCAATCGAGCCACTGGTGCATAGGTTTCATCAAAATTTATGCCTTCTTCTTAATTATAGCCTTGTGCTACTAGTCTTGCTTTGTTTCGAATGACTTCACCATTTTCGTCCAGCTTATTTCGAAAGACCCATCTTGTTCCAATTACTGGATGATCCTTTGGTCTATTAACTAGATCCCATACATCATTCCTAGTAAATTGGTTAAGTTCTTCAGACATGGCCAAAAGCTAAAATTCATCATCACAAGCCTCATTGATATTCTTTGGTTCTATTTTAGATATGAAAGCAATATTTGCAATATATTGCAATTGCCTTCTAGTTTGGACACCACTCTTTATTTCTCCAATAACTTATTCATGTGGATGATTGGGAACTTCTTTCCAAACAGGTTACAGAGGAACATTTTCTTGAGAAGTACTCTTTATCAAAGGTTCTTCTTGAAGTATTACTTCTTCTCCTTCGCTTAGAGGTATAACCTGCTCACAATTCTCATCAAATGCAACATGTAAAGATTCTTCAATGCAAGATGTTCTTTTATTAAAAACACGATAAGCTTTACTTCTAGAAGAATATCCAAGAAATATTGATTCATCTGATTTTGAATCAAACTTATCAAGATTATCTTTGGTATTTAACAAGAAGCATTTACTACCAAAAATTTTGAAATATGAGATCTTTGGTATACGATTATAATACAATTCAAAACATGTTTTATGTAAGATTGGCCGAATAAGAACACGGTTTAAAACATAACATGTATTTATTGCTTCAGCCCAAAAGTATTTTGGTAAATTTTTATCTTGAAGCATGGTTCTAGCACATTCTTGCAAAGTTCTATTCTTTCTTTCAACAACTCCATTTTGTAGAGCCGCTCTAGGAAAAACAAAGTTGTGAGATATACCATGTAAATCACAATACTTTAGAAAATATTCATTTTCAAATTCACCACCATGATCACTACGAATTTTAATAATAGATGTAGATTTTTCATTTGTAATTCTTCTACAAAGTTTGGAAAATTCAGAAAAAGCATCAATTTTGCTTTTTAGAAAAATCACCCATGTAAATCGAGAATAATCATCTACTATAACAAAAGCATACTTGCTACCATTCAAACTTTGAATTCTAGATGGTCCAAATAGATCTAAATGTAAAAGTTTAAGAGGACGTTTTGTTGAAACTATACCTTTTGCTTTAAAAGAACTCTTGATTTGTTTACCCATTTGGCAAGCATCACATAAGTGATCATTCTTATATGGTATTCTAGGTAGGCCTCTAACAAGATCATTCTTGGATAACTTGGAAATAATTTTAAAGTTAACATGTCCAAGTCTCTTGTGCCATAACCATTGAATTTCATTTGAAACAATAAGACATTTTTCATTAAAAGTGGGTAACTCATCTAGATAAAGTTCATACACATTGTTCATTCTTTTACCTTTAAAAATGATCTTTTTAGATTAAAAATCAGGAATTAAGCATAAATCATGTTAAAAAAAAACAAAAAAACCTTTATCACATAATTGACTAATGGATAATAAATTATGCATTAAACCATGTACTAAAAGAACATTTTCTATCAAGGAAAATTTTGGATTACCAATGTTACCAATACTGATTACTTTTCCCTTGTTATTGTCACCAAAGGTGACGGTTCCTCCATTCTTACTTTGGATGGTGGAAAAAAACTCCGGCCTTTCAGTCATATGTTTGGAATAACCGCTGTCCAATATCCATTTGCTCCTTATTTTGTGTACCTACAACAAAATTAGAAGACAAAGCATTTGACTCTTTTCTATTTTTGGGTCCATGAGAGTTAGTCTTAGGAACCCATATCCATTTGGATTTTGGTTTCCTTTGATAATAAATATTCTTTCTATAAAAAGATTTAGCATTTCGAGAGTAATCATGTCTAGGCTTATAAACATTATAAGTTCCATGATTAGATGCATTTCTATTATAACTAGAAAATTTAGTTCTTTGAAAAAATGGTTGAGAATATCGTCTTTGATTCTTCAACACATAGTTTGGTCTATTTTGAGTATCAAAGAAGCTATATCCCAATCCAGTTTTATTAACCGAACATCTTTGATAACCAAGAAGTCTTTCTAGATTCTCTTGACCATTTGTGAATTTGGTCACTATAGAAAGAAGATCATTTGTTTTTTCTTTTAGACTAGTTATTTCTTTTTGTAAGAGATTGGTTCTAATTCCAATTTTTTTTATCTCAAATGCTTGACAAGAGATTTCCTTCTTGAGATCTTCTATCTCTTGAAGTAACACTTTGTTTTGAGAGTCAAGAGTTGAATTTTCAGTTTTTAACTCTTTGTTTTTAGAACTTAGACTCTTAAATTTAGCATATAAATCATTAAATGCTTCTAATAAATTATCATACTCAAATTGACTTACTGAGTCTTCTTGTACTACAAAGCACATGTTGGTGACTTCTTCATTTAATTCTTCATCGGAAGAGGAGTCACTATCATCCCAACATGCTTGAAATGCCTTTTTCTTCTTAAATTGGTCCTTGGGCTTGATTTTGAGAAGAGGACAATCTTTCTTGATGTGTCCTGCCTTTTTGCAGTTAAAGCACTTGACTTTATTAGGATTGGAAGAATCTACTTTCTTTCTTTGAAATCTTCCCTTTTTGATGAATCTTTTGAATTGCCTTGTGATGAGGGCAATATCTTCATCTTCATCTTCTTCTGAATTTTCAGAGTGAGAAGTAGCCTTAAAAGCAAGAGATTTCTTCTTGGGTTCTTCTTCTTGTCTGTCTTGAAGTTGAACTTCATATGCCATTAAGTTACCAACCAAATCTTCAAGAGTGAGAGTGTTTAAATCATTTGCTTTCTCAATAGCTGTTGTTTTTCTCTCTCATTCAGGAGTTAAACACCTTAGGATTTTTCTGACTAAATGCACTTGTGAATATTCTTTTTCAAGGGATTTTAGAGTGTTAGTGATATCGGTCATTCTTGTTACCATGTCCGATATAGATTCATTTTGCTTTATTTTAAACAATTCAAATTTATGAACTAAAGAAGCGATTTTAGATTCCTTTACCTTTGACGTACCTTCGTGAGTCACGAGAAGAGTATGCCAAATTTCATTTGTTGTAGAGCATTGAGAGATACGATTGAACTCTACCTTGTCAACGGCACAATACAATGTATTCATAGCTTTGGCATTAAGTGAAGCAGTCTTCTTTTCTTCATCGGTCCATTGACTAAAATCAGTTGATGTCATTTGGTACTTTTCTTAAAACAACTCTCCAAATTTTGAGATCCAAGGATTGTAAGAATATTGTCATTCTCACTTTCCAGTATCCATAGTTTGTTTCATCGAAGAGAGGAGGATGAACAGAGGAGCATCCTTCTTTGTGCTGAGATGATGTTGTTGCCATGCTAGATGATAGTCAAATCAAAATAATAGCAAACCTGCTTTGATACCAAATGAAAGTGTAGTAGGATCGAGGCAACGAGCACTAGAGGGGGGGTGAATAGTGCTTTTAAATATCGTCCTCAGAATTTTGACGGATTTTGCAATTCGCAAAGCAAACACACAAAGTGCACAATAATTTATCCTGGCTCGGTCTTTCCCGACCTACATCCAGTCCCCAAGCAAAACCAGCTTAAGATTTCCACTATCAACCTTGTGTAACTACAAGATCATACAAACCAAATCCGGTCCCACTTTCAGTAACACACCTACTGAAAGCAAACAACTCCTTTAAATAAAGGAGTCCTTCCTTTTACAGAAAATAAAAATAAGTAACAACTTACAAAACAACCTATGAGCCCTTCTTATGAATGCAAATGAGATGCAATTGGCTTTTGAGGTTGTTGAAATACTCTACTCATGAATTCACTGTCTCTCAAAGGAATTTGAGTGAAAAGCTGAAGTGAAAAATATCAAGTGAGTGAGAAAATGAATATGAGTGAAAAACAAAGAGTAATTCAATGTAATTGCATTCAAATTGATTAATTTTGAATGTAGAATGCACTCATATTTATAGTTGAAAGATTTCATACGTTGAGGGTATGAAAGGGTGTCAAAACAGTCCATTTTGAACGATCAAAACATTTGAAAAATGAAAAGATACGCCTTTTAAAAGTTTCAGGAAAAACAACAAAATTAGTCGACTGGAACAGTAGTTAGTCGACTGATAATTAGCTATTAGTAGACTGACAATTATCGTCGGTCGACTAATATTTTTATCAAGCCATTGAAAAATCTGAAGTTTTAAAACTTAGTCGACTAGAGAAAAAATTAGTGGACTGATAATATCATCAGTAGACTGAAAAACCTTTCAGTCGACTGAAAAACCTTTCAGTCGACTGATGCTAAATTTTTCTGAAAAAACATGTTCTGTCCGGTCGACTGATAAAATCATTACTCGACTGCTGCTAAATTTCCAGAAAACAGACATTCTGTCCGGTCGACTGATAAAACCTTTGGTCGACTAATTTGACAAAAATGACATTTTGTTTAGAAAATTTGGCTCGAAAGGATTAGTCGACTAGTGAGTCTATTGGTCAACTAATAAACATGAAAAATTAAATAAAGAGTTTTCTAAAAAGATTTTCATGAAGGGTTCTTTTAGAAAACTTTTTCTAAAGACTTTTTAGGTGAAATGCAACCGAAATATGCACTCTAAGTAAGGCTCTTATAAGAATCTAAGACTTTTAATGAATTTAACATTTGCACACTAGTCTTCAAAGATTCTTTATCGAATTCTTCAATGCTTGTCATCTTTGTTTATTGCCTTAGCTGAAATGCAGTTGATTCACTTGTTCATCATCAAAACCTTGTACTTGAAGTATCATGTATGGATTCATTGTCGTAACAATTACATCAAAATCTTCATTATATATTACATATTTTCATGTTTTTTATATATTCCATATGTTCGCTATTGAAAGAAATGGATCCGTCCAATCAATGGACCAGATCTTCCCTTCAGTAGCCAAAATGAAAGAAACACATTTATGCTTCCTTGAGATTTTCTTTATTTCTTGATTTTGATGTTGATTATATGTTTTTAAAAGCACTGAATTAATTTTTACAGCATCATGTCTCTTTCGTTTCATAAGCTTAGTATAGGTCTATTAAGGGCTTCTTATTGTTTTGCAAGTATTGAATTTGCGCGTGTAGTCTAGCTATCGTTTCATGTCTAGTTTTTCATCAATAAATATTATTTTTTTTGTGTTAGATAAACATGTTTACCTGTGTTTCTCCACCAAAAATCCAGATTATATTGGGTTTTGAAACCCCTTTGAACAAAACAAAACCCTAAATCGGGTTTTTTATACTTTGGAATTTCCAATTTCTGTTTTAGCAGACTTGTCGGCCTAAGATCCCCTAGATGGGAGATTCGAATCTCCCCCTAAAAATTACAGTAGATTCAAAGTGGAATCTAATAATTGTCTGAAAATTTGGGGATTTTTATAAGTAGATTGGCCTCTGTTAAAAATCGATTTTCTCAGTCCCCTGGGAAAACCTCGATTTTTCCTTGTCACGGTATAGACCGACCCTAATGTGCTGTGTCCGCTCAACCCGTAATTTGAATGCAAAATCTTTCAACATGAAAGTTGTTTCTAACTCATTTCTTTGTCATTTACCAAAATTTAGGATTTTTTGGGATTGTCCAAGTATTTTTCCTAAAATTATCTTTTCTGTCTGACAGATTCTCATGCCCGAAAATTTCAGAGATCCAGGTCTCTGATAACAATGTGCTCATTTCCAAACTATAACTTGAATCCCAATTATGTAAAAAGATGAAATTTGCCTCTTATTGTCAGGGACATTTTCCCACAATTTCAGCCATTTTTTCATATCTGCCTTCTATTTTTCCCATATTTTTTCCCGAAACCTGTCTGTTTACCCTAAATCCTAGAGTCGCCGGATTCCGATCTAACTTGTCGGAGCTGTACAACTCCGACCATAGGTCAAAACCAGAATGAATAAACGGAAAAAAATCTTTGCCTAACTGTTCTCTATCATCCCATAAAATTTAAGAAATTTTTATGAAAGTTTGAAATCCGAAATCCAATTTAGAGTTAGCATTTTAGGCAAAAATCACAAAATTTAAGGTTTTTATTTTAATTTCCATATTTAAAAATTCCAAAAAAATATATTTTCAGATTCTATTCTGTTTCTAGGGTTAGTCTAGGTGTCCATGCCAAATTTGGCTCAACTCCAAGTTTATTTTTTTGTGTGTTAGTTTATTTTTAAATTCAGAAGCGAAAATCGAGTCAAATTCAATATTTTGTGATATTTTTGCCATTTTAGGGTTTTTATTATATAAATAAGCATGGCATGTCATATTAGAGTCAATTTAAATCTCATTGGCATTTTAATTTCTCATTTTTGCAAAATTTATTTTAGAAAACCCTTGTTTCAAGGCCATAGTCTTGTTATCAGGGGCATTTTGGTCATTTTGACCTCAATTTCGAAATTCCAAACTTTAATTTTTTAAATTTTCATGCATATCATCATATTTCATCATATTATGTTTTATTTATTTCATTTGATTTTCAAATTTCTAAAATTTACAAAAATTCTCTCAAAAAACCCTGATTTCAAGGTCATCAGGGGTATTTCAGTCATTTTGACCTCAATTTCTAATTTCCAAGCCTATTTTCAAAATTTTATTACTTATTTCTCATGTTTATATCAAAGGGGGCATGAATTTGGGTTTATATTTGAATAATATCTGATAATTTCTAGTATTTTCGGATAACATCAGAAAAACCAACATTACTGTGCTAACATTGTCTTCTAAGTTTTGCAGGAGCATTCAAGAAGAAAATTTGGTTATTTTATTTCTTTTCTTTATTTAATTCAATGTAAAAAACAATGTAATAATTTGGAATAAGAGTAACATTTCCTGCATAGAATTGGACTGCATTGCATATAGTTTGATTTCTGAAAAATTCAATATCTGATCTATGATACATATGCACATTTTTCCAAAATCACTATGGTTGACACGAATGGCACGTGCACAAGCTCTTATAGAGTTTGTAAACTTGGTGGAGTTTGTATTTTTGGCTATAGTCAGAATACGAAGAAAACCAAGATTTATGATCTTCTTATTAGCCACATTCAGCCTACACTCTTAGGCTAACTTAAAAAATGCACTGCATTTTTCAAAATTTTAAAAGGATTTCCCGATTCCTCAATGAAATATCTTTCAAATTCATATTCATTCATTCAATTTGCATTATTTTCAAATTCATTTCCCAATTCCATCTCAGAAAAATTAGTTTTCCCAAAATTTTCCAAGTCTTTCTCAGAATTTGATATTCTTAGAACTCTGAATTTTTAAATAAGATTTCAAAATATTTCCCAAGTTCAAATCATAATTTCCCAAGATTTCCACATTCTCAATTTCATTTTCAAAATCCCAAATTCAATTTTCTTAAAGTTTTGAATTATTTCTGAAACTGGTTTTTCGAGAATTCTCAATTTTCCTTCAGAAAATGATTTTTTCAGAAAAAGCATTTCAAATTCCAAAAATCATTTTTCTGAAAGTTCAAGTTTTTTTTAGAATCAATTTTCTCTTCAAAAGTCATTTTCCAATACAATTTTTGATTTCCAATGAAATTCAATGATTTTCCCAGGAATTCCCTTTTCCAGCACTTTTCCAATAATTTTCCAAGTACATCTCAATTTTCCAAAGCAAACATCATATTTTCTCCAACTTGCATCTTTTCAAAATTACATAGCACAAGCCTGATTCTTTGTGCATTCTAGGAAAATAGAGCATGATATAGATATTTGAGTCAAGTCAAAGCACACATTTGATCCTTGGTTTGATTACCCCTGGTAAAGGTGCCAGGAACGGTCGAACCTCGTACCAACAGGCGGATCCCATTCCACGGAATTTTCTGGCAAATTTTCAAAATGGAGGCGAGTAATTTTTAAAACCAATTTTCAAAACTTTGGTCGAGTTTGACTCGCAGAATCGTTTCTTTCTCTCGCAAGGGAGGGAGAATAATTTTGTGACGATAACAAAACTCCGAAAATGGAATTTTATAGAGGAAAAACCCGAGTCAGAACCTGGATCTTAAAGAATACAACAACAACAACTACGCCTTCATCCCAAAACAATTGGGGTCAGCGATATGAACCAAAAAAAGAAATTCATTTTGGGTCTTCCACATGAATCCTTTTCCTCCAATCATTTCTATCCAATGCCATGTCCTCGGTGAGGTTCAAAGCATTCATATCCTTTCCTATCATCTCCATCCAAGTCTTCCTAGGCCTACCCCAGCCTCTTTTAACTAATATATTTTCCCATTTCTCCAACCTTCTAACTGGAGCATCATTAGGCCTTCGCCGAATATGCCCAAACCACCGTAAACGATTCTCTTGCATCTTATTTTCAATGGGTGCAACACCTACCTTCTTACGTATCTCTTCGTTCCGAATCTTATCTTTTATTGTATTTCCACACATCCATCTAAGCATCCGCATCTCAGCTACACTCATTTTTTGAATATGATGTCTCTTGGAAGCCCAACATTCCGTACCATATAGTAAAGCGGGCCTAATAGTCGTCCTATAAAACTTTCCCTTCAACCGCAATGGCATTCTACGATCGCACAACACTCCAGTTGCACTTTTCCATTTCATCCACCCAACCTTTATCCTATGATTTACATCTCCATCAATTTCTCCATACTTTTGAATGATGGATCCCAAATATTTGAAATAATCATTCACTGGTATTTCTTGCTCACCAAGCTTCACTACACTCCCATCACTACTTCGTTGCTTACTAAACCGACATGCCATATATTCAGTCTTACTCTTACTCAACTTAAAACCTCTAGCTTCCAATGTCTGTCTTCATAATTCTAACTTAGCATTAACCCCAGCTCTAGACTCATCAATCAAAACAATATCATCAGCAAACAACATACACCACGGTACATTTTCTTGAATTGATCTCGTAAGCTCATCCATCACTATCGCAAATAGAAAAGGTCTTAAAGCAGATACTTGATGTAACCCAACCATTATCGGAAAATTGGTTGTCACCCCTCCACAAGTGCATACATTGGTTACTACTCCTTCAAACATATCTTTAATTATACTAATGTACTTGAGAGAAACACCTTTCTTCATCATTGTTCACCAGAGAACGTCCCTAGGTACTCTATCGTATGCCTTCTCTAAATCAATAAAAATCATATGCAAATCTTTGTTCCTCTCTTTATATCTTTCAATAAGTTGTCTAAGAAGATGTATAGCTTCCATAGTTGATCTTCCAGGCATAAAACCAAATTGATTCTCCGATATCATGACAACCTTCCTCAACCTAGACTCAATCACCCTCTCCCAAAGTTTCATAGTATGACTCATGAGTTTTATACCACGATAGTTTGTGCAATCTTGTATATCACGCTTATTCTTATATAAAGGCACCAAAGTACTCTTCCTCCACTCATTAGGCATCTTATCTGTTCGCCAAATCAAGTTAAAAAGATTTGTCAACCATTCTAAACCTTTCTCTCCCAAGCATTTCCAAGCCTCGATAGGTATACCATCTGGGCCAACTGCCCTTCTTGATTTCATTTTCTTCAAAGCCTCTGCAATTTCTTTCTTTTGAATCTTGCGCATGAAGTCACGATTTATCTCATGAAAAGGAATGGAGAAGTCTCCAAGATCTTGAGCATGACTATCATTAAATAGCTTATCAAAATAATCTTTTCATCTCTCCTTAATCTCCTCATCTTTGACTAAAACCCTTTGCGTTTCATCTTTGATACAACTAACCATACCCAAATCCCTCGATTTCCTATCTCTCATCTTTGCAAGCCTATAAATATCCTTCTCGCCTTCTTTGATATCCAACTTGTCATAAACCTCCTTATATACCTTAGCCCTCGCGTTTCGAACTACTTTTTTAGCTTCCTTCTTTGCTATCATATACTTCTCCAAATTCTCATTATCACGACTCTTACTTAAATTTCTATAACATTCTCTTTTAACCTTAATAGCTAATTTGACATCCTCGTTCCACCATGATGTATCCTTACCTAGTGGTGCACCGCCTTTAGACTCACCCAATACCTCCTTAGCCACTTTTTTCATGCCACCCGCTATCTTATTCCACATTGATTCTGAATCCTCCTCGAGACACCAATCAACTTCCTTAACTACCTGCTCTACAAACATTCCTTGTTTAGCTCCTTTCAGTGCCCACCACTTAATTCTAGGATCTATCCTATGTCTATCCCTTTTGCGGCATTGTCTAATTCTAAGATCTAAAATTAAGACTCTATGTTGTGTAGCTACACTTTGTCCCGGTATAACCTTACAATCGATGCAACAACCCCTATCTCTCTTTCTAAGTAGGAAAAAATCTATCTGACTCGTATTAACCCCACTTTTAAATGTTACTAGGTGAGACTCCCTCTTCGTACACCAAGTGTTTGCTAAGATCATATCATAGGACAAACAAAAATCTAAAATCCTTTCTCCACTTTCATTTCTTTCTCCTATACCATAGCCTCCATGGATACTCTCAAATTCATCCCTACTAATGCCTACATGTCCATTAAGGTCACTGCCGATGAAAAGCTTTTCTCCATAAGATATCCCTTGTACTACTCCATCTAAATCTTCCCAAAATTCATGCTTAATGAAATCATCTAAACCTACTTGAGGTGCATAAACACTAATAATATTCATACCTAATACTAATTTAATAAGTAAAATTCTATCACCCTTCCTACGGACCTCAACTACATTATCTATAAACTGACGACTCATAACAATCCCTACTCCATTCCTATTCCTATTTATTCCTGTATACCAAATCTTATATCCCCAAGGTTCTATCACTTTTGCTTTCTCACCTACGCATTTGGTCTCTTGTAGACATAAAATATCAATCTTTTTCCTACACATAACATCTACTAACTCTACCAACTTACCAGTTAAAGACCCTATGTTCCAAGTGGATAACCTAATTTTATGGTCTTGGACTAACTTCTTTACCCCCACCCGTCCAACAAAGTGAGGGAACCCTTGCCTATTTGACACCACACCCGGGCGCCGGTGTGACGCGTCGCTTCTGGGCGAAGACCTAGCAACCCTTGCCCATTTATCACTGCCTCCGGGCCTAGAGAGTACAGTGTGTCGCTCAGTAGGGAATGCCCCAACGAAATTCTCATATTGGTTCATTTTCATAGGTTATGACTAAGTTTTTATGCTGGCTGTCACAAGCCTACCGCAACCCTCCTCCTTTATCCGGGCTTGGGACCGGTAGTGTATAACTAAACAGTTATACACAGGCGGAGTTTAAAAACTCGAATTTTGAACGTAATAATTGGTCCAACACGAGCATCGAATCCAAATGGAAGCTCGAGCCGAAACTCGAAACTCCAAAAAAATGGAATATAAAAATGAGACCCGAGTCAGAACCCAGATCTTAAAATAAAGAAAATAAAATGAAAAACAAAAACCTGAGTCAGAACTCAGATGGGAAGGAAGCGATTCCAGCCTGGGAGTCCGATTCTGGAGGGATTGACAAAAAGGTATGAATAGATTCCGACGATTATGAAGAAGATGAGAGATTTATTTGAGATTCTTGACCCAAGATGGCCTAAGATTTGAATTTATTTATGACAGTTTCAGGATTATCCCTTATCTTGAAGAAGAATAAAAATTTGACAAGATCAACAAAATTGATAGAGATTAATAAAGGATAAAAGGAATTGATAAAAAGGAAAGAATCAATAAAATTGATAAAATTGACAATAAAAATTGAAAAAGATTGGTAAGGATTTGATAGAAATTTAAGAAAAAATTAATGATAGAAGACTTCAGGACTATCTCTTACCCTGAAAGAAAAAGGACCTCGCGGGACGAGGTTCAGGTTTATCCCTTAACCTGAAAGGGAAAAAAAATAAAATAGTACCTCATTGAAAAGAGGCATCAGGTTTATCCCTTAACCTGAAAGGGTAAAGAAAGAAAGGAATACCTCATGGGAAAGAGGTGGTGTCTATTTTGAAATCTGTTGTAGTTTTAAAAAGATTTTTATATGTAAAACATGTGAAAACCAGACATCAAATAATAAAAACCGGTTCTCACTAGTGGATGAGACCGTGTCGAACTCAGGGAACGGGAATATTTCGTATTCAAGCACACAAATCTAAACTATTCTTTAGTGCCAAAATGTAAAATGTGCTAGAAAAATAAGAACAACTAACTATTACAACAAATGAATACTTTTCGCAGAGGGCGTAAAAGGCAATATTTACAAACCCAATTAAAATGCCTAATATCGAAAATAAAAGAAAAAGTCTTCTATCTTCCTGTACTTTGTGTCACAGATGCGCTTTAGCTCCACTCCTGTGCAATCCTGCATAATTCAAAGGAACACGAGCAACACAAGAGAGAAATATAGAAACTAAACAAAATATACTAACTAAATACTAAAACAATGAAAGACATGTGAAAGAACATGAAATGACAATTTCATATGGAATTGATTACTACTCACTAAATCACATGCTAAACATGAAATATTACCAATTCTTAACTACTTAATCTAATGACAAAACAATTAACAATGCTAACTGGTATTAAATGCAAAGTATGTTATCTAATGCTAATGCTATAAACGAATGCTACTACTAAACATAGTGTTGTTACACACTCACACAGTAAATGCATCAGATTGCTGTTATCGAATATTTGCTTATTAGACAAGAACAATCATGACTCAACCAGAAATTTAAACACAGAAGTAAACCAGGAATAACTATTGATCAATTCAACAGGAACAACTATCGATCAATTCAAACAGATGTAAAGCGCTCACTGTTTGAAACTCAGCAGTTCAAACAGTTAATAACTGTAAAGCATGGCTCAACTTGAGTTTTTGCTGGAAACAGTAAAAGTCACTGCCATCAAAAACATTAACAAACTGGAATTCAATCAAAATTCCAAACAGTTATTAGACGGAAATTCAAATATTGATCTTCTGAAATTTATCTTCTGGAATTTCACACAGTCGCCAAAAAGAAATTTATCAATCATGTATTAATCAGATTCAACTTTGATTAACTCTGAGCAAATACTTACTGATTAATTTTGATTAACTTTGATCAACACAGAACAAAAAAAAACCTTGATTAACTCAATTCTATTCACCGGAAATCAGGTACAACAATTTCGGAACTCTGCTCTCAGAACTCTAATCGACGCTAAATTTCACTCAGCTGATCGATTGGAGATGCAGTGTCCACCGGAGATGCAATATCCAAAGTAGTAATGAAACTCTTGATCGATCAATTGCAGTGCAGGGGATCACCTGAGATGCAGCAAATGAAAGAGGTCACCGACAATGCAATGCTCAGAAACAACTCCAAACCGCCGGATAGATCAGGAGATCTATTGCCGGTAAAACAAAGATGCCAAAAATTATGTTCACGAGTTCTAGATTTCACTCAGCCTCAGCCGCTGGAATAATATCGCTGGAAAACATTGAACATCATTGAAGTTCAACAGATTCCTCTATGAATCATGATTAACATAAAGGAATCATGATTCCTCTGTAAATCGTGGCTGAAACTCATGAATTCACGATGGATCGTAGGAAGATTTCACTGGCCTGAGATCAGAGGATTCCGGCAGCTAGACACTAGATCAAAACAAAGCATTCACCGGAGAGCAACGTTGATTAGATGTTCTCCCCTTTTTCCGATCAGTTACCGAAATTTATTTGATCATCAAACAAATTATTATTCTGTAATCTCAAACAGATTGGTCAACTGAAATTGCACACCGATTTCTGATGTTTGATCATAAATCATGCTCAATTATTAGTTGAGGAACAATAGATCTCAATCGAAAAACAAAACAGTAAAGCAATTAGATTTCTGCTTGTTGTCTGATGAACCAATGCTTTGATGTTTTACAATGCACAAATCACATCTAATCAAAGTTTAAAACAATGTGATGAAAAGAAAAAAATATCAAATGCAGTAAATCAAATGCAAAACAAAATAGTAAACATTAAATGAAGAAAAAAATGCAATCTAAATTTTTTCAGTAAATCGACATTTTTAAAACATGATTTCAATTGAAAATTCAAATAAGAAAAAGAGAAAGAATAAAAATAGAAAAGAAGAAGAAAAAAGAAGAGAAAGAGAAAGAAAAGAAAAGGAAAGAAAGAAGAGGTTAAGAAGAAGAGGAAGAAGGATCTTACTCTTTGCCTTGGTTGAGAAGAGAGGTTGGAATCCTCCTTTTTGCGCCGCCGCTGGATTCACTCCACCAGAAAGAGGGAAGAGAAAAGAGGAAAAAAAGAGGGAGAAGGAGAAGAAAAGGCAAGAAAGAGGTGGTGATGAAGGGGAAGAAGAGAGGGGCTTTGCAAGGGAGAAGACAAGCTTCTCTTCCCCCTACGTATGGTATTTATAATTTTGAAAGTTTTTCCATAAGTCCATCTTCTTTTTAAAATTGCATTTCAAAACCTCTCTTCAAAAAGTTATTTACAAAACAACTCAAAATAACTATGTTTTAGAAAATACAAAACTAAGTCTATTTTAACTCTAATTTTTTTATTATTTTCAAAGAAAACTAAACTACTACAATTATGTCAAAAACTAAAATATGCATTAAAATGTAAAATAAAGCTATTTTTCATGCATTTTCTATTTTTAACTCATTTTAACTCATTTACTCAAAACTAGCGTAAAATAAGGTTTTTAAATCATTTTCTCATGAAATCATGCATATTTTTATATGAAATATCTTTAAAATATATGCATGATCAAGAGGCATCAGGTTTATCCCTTAATCTGAAAGGGTAAAGAAAAGAGGATTGATAAAATTTAATAAAATCGATGAAAAACTTGATAAGGATTGATAAAGTTGATAGTAAATTGATGAAAATTTGAAAAAAAAATGAATAAAGATAGATGAAAACTAATAAAGATAACAAGATTAACTGAAAATTGACAAGATTTGAGGAAAAAGAGTTTGTCTGATCCTGTCTGCATATGATGAAAGGAAGACAGATGCATATAAAATAAAAATGCCCCAGTATTATGGAGATGAATGTGAGAATTGATAGAAGATCATTATTTTATTGAAAATGCTCTTTGAAGAGTACAAAAGGCTAGAATGAACATTTTAAGTATAAAATCTCTTCAAGTGCAGAGCATTGATTGAATCTGGCAGTTCCACCCCATCTGCGTTGATTAGACAATATGAATTGCGAGACAATGCTTCTTTAACCATATAAGGGCCTTCCCAATTGGGTAACCACTTGCCCCGTGGCCGATGCTTGAGATGAGCTGCCGATTTGAGCATCAGGTCATTAGCTCAAAATCTTCTCTCAACGACGGACTTGGCATAGTGTCGAGCTATCCTTTGACGATAAGCTTGAGCATGCTCTGCTGCCTTTAGTCTCTTTTCATCTAGCAAATCTAGTTGTACCAATCTCTATTGCTGATACTGATCAAGCGAGAGTTCAATGAGCGACGCAAATTTAAATGCAGGCTTCTGAACGTGGAGAGGTAATACTACCTCAGTCCCATAGACAAGCTCTGAAGGAGTAGCATTGGTCAGAGTCCGAATGGTGGTCCGGTACGCTCAAAGTGCATCATGCATCTTCTCGTGCCAATCATGGCCCGTTTCCACAGTTCTTTCCAGAACGCAGATCAAAATCTTGTTGGTGGCCTCTGCTTGACCATTCCCTTGAGGATAATAGGGGGCTGAGAAGTGATGATGAATCATAAACTTCGAACAGAAGGCCTTCATCCTCTCATTCTTAAAGTAGCTGCCATTATCTGACACAATATCGTGTGGTATGCCGAAACGACAAAGAAGGTTTTATGAATAAAAGAAACCACAAGTCTGCCTTCTACAGTTTGCAGAGTTACAACCTCGACCCATTTGGTGAAGTATTCTTTAGCTGCGATAAAATATCGGTGACCATTAGAAGCCAAAGGAGTGATTGGACCCACCACGTTGAAGGCCCACATTGAGAAAGGCTAAGAAGAAACCGCAGACTGCAAGTATGCGGCTGGCGCATGAATGGAAGGTGCGTGCATCTGACATTTGATGCACTTCCTTATAAATCGATGGCAATCCTGCTGCATGGTCTTCCAGTAATATCCTGCCCAGATGATCTGCTTGACGAGTGTTTGGTAGACTACGTGACCACCATAAATTCCCTCGTGGGTTTCTTAAACAACCTCCATTACTTCGTCTCTACCTAAGCATCTCGCATACTTTGAACTAAACCCACGACGGTAGAGAGTATTGGCAAGGATAAAATAGCGGGCTGACATGCACTGGATCGCACATTGCTCTCTTCTTGGCATCTCTGGTGGAAATTCACCAGTCTCGATAAAATCTTTGATGTCAAGGTACCTAGGCTTCTCTTTCTGAGTAGCTTGGTTTACCTGCTTAGATGACAAGAAGGCAGGTTGATCAAGTCTGCCAATTTCAAAAGAACGACAGGATTCCTTGTCTTTGAAAGACAAAATGGAACACAGGTAGGCTAGGCCATCTGCTATGTGATTGTATTCCCTCTTGACATGATTGAGCTGAAATTCTTCGAAGTTGCCTATGAGAGCTAAGGCAATCTTCTGATAAGGGATTAATTTTGAATCCTCGACTTGTCATTCGGCATTAACTTGGCTGACCACAAGCAATGAATCACCGAAGGCATGCACTCTCTTGACGTTAAAGTCTTGCAGAACTTTAAGGCCTTGTATTAGAGCTTCATACTCGGCCATGTTATGAGTACATTGAAAGCTGAGCTTGAAAGAATAAGGGATCATCTACTTTTCGGGAGTGATAAATAAAATCTCAATCCCTATGTCGGACATATTCCTAGCTCCGTCGAAGAATATGGTCCAAATTGGGGATTCTTGAACGTTGCAGATGCGATCGTCAGGAAAATCATCTTCTGCCTTGATCTCTTCTGTCAACGAAAAATCTGCCAACTGATCTGTGATAGACTGACCTTTGATCGACTTCTGAGACACATACTCTAAGTCGTATTACATCAAGAGGACTTGCCATTTCGCAATTCATCCAGTAAGGAAAGGTTGCTCAAGGATGTACTTGAGAGGATTGAGTCTTGATAGAATTTCGATTTCTGAGGCCAGCAGATAATGTCTCAGCTTATGACACATCCATACTAAGGCTAAACATGTCTTTTCCATCTGAGAATATCTTTTCTCATAGTCGATGAAAGTCTTGCTCACGTAGTAGATGGCATGCTCTATCCGGCTGCCTTCCTCATACTGTGCAAGAAATCTGCCACAATAATTCTGATTAATGGAAATATATAAGAGAAGTGGTTTTCCCAATTCTGGTGGCTTCAAAACGGGTGGATTGAGGAAATATTGCTTGATGAGCTCAAACGAAAGCTGACATTCTAATCCCCACTCAAATTTCACTTCTTTTCTCAACAAGTGATTGAAGGGCTCGCATCTCATGGCCAAATTAGAGATGAAGCGCCGAATCGACTGAATGCGCCCTTGAAGGCTCCTCGGCTCTCTAAGATTGGTAGGAGGCGACATATCAATGATCGCTTTTGCCTTAGCTGGATCTACCTCTATTCCTTTTTTGTTGATCATAAAACCAAGCAGTTTGTCTGACTCTACTCCGAATACGCATTTCTGCGGGTTGAGCCTCAACTTGTACAGAATGAGTCTTTTAAAGACTTGGCCAAGAGCATCGAGATTATCCTCTCCTTCTTTGGACTTGACTAGGATGTCATCCACATAGGCATCCATGTTATTATGTATCTAGTCATGAAAATTAACTGTCATTGCTCTCTGATAGGTTGCTCCAGCATTCTTGAGCCCAAACAGCATGACTGTGTAGCAAAAAGTACCCCAAGGCGTGGTAAAAGAAGTTTTTCATTGGTCACGAGCGGCCAGTTTGATTTGGTTGTAGCTTGAGTATCCATCCATAAAGCAAAACAAGGCATGACCTGTCATACTGTAGATCAAAAGATCAATGTTGGGGAGTGGTGTGAACACCCCAAATTTTTTAAAATCTTGTAAATATTTCTTTTTTGCCCCTGACCCTCATTTTCTGAGAAAATCGAGTCATTTTAAAACAAGAATCCTGTTTATTCCTCGGATTTACTGGAATCAAATCCATTTTACATATCTGACTCAATTTTGGACCCGGATCCAGTGCCAAAATCCCAATCTAAGCCTCGTTATCCAATTTTCAAATTACATTTCCAAAATTACCAAAAATAATTTCTGAAAGGCTCAGACAGTCCATCCGGTACCCGTTTGGATCCATTGCCCTATATTCCTCGATTCGACATCCAAAACTCGAATACTTTCTCAAAACCTTGGATCCAAACCCGTTTTCTAAAGGAATTTCCAAAATTCAAAACCCAAATTCTCAGAAAACACCTCTTTTATAAATATTTCTCAAAAATCACAAAAATAGTTTTAAAATCCCCTATTTTCCCTTAGATTTTTGAATTTTATGTCAAAAGCCCCAAAAATATAGAAAAAGTTAAAAAAAGAAAAAAAAATCATCAAAATGGAACAAAAAGAAAATACGAATATATATATATATATATATATATATATATATATATATATATATATATATATATATATATATATATATATATATATATATATATATATACACCTCGAAAGCTCCTTTTTGAAAAATCATCTTTTGTTAAAATCTATTTTTTTGAAAAACCTTATAAAAGAGCCTCGTTTTGAAAATTTTGACGAAATTAAAGGACATGCTTGAAAAAAAAGAAAAAAAGAAGAAAACCCTAACCACATTTCGGTTTGAGGAGGCCGGGTGGCTCCCTCTTCCAGCTCTCTCTCTCTGCCTGGAACTCCCTCGATCGATCCCCCCCTCCGATCGATCTTTGCTCGCATCCTTCCATTCATCTCCAACAAACTTCCTCCCCTCCCGATTCCTCCTTTCCCTCTTTAAAAAGGTGCAAAGAGGAAGCTCTCGGCATCCATCTTCACCCCCGCACCCCCTTCTTCATGTATCAAATCGCTTCTTCACCTCAGCACCTTCCTTCTTCCTCTTGATCCATTTTTCACCTCAGCATTGCCTTCTTCACAAATCCATCCGTCTTCACCCATCCCTTTGCGCTCGAATCACTCTCTTGACCCATTTTTTTCCTCTAACTCTGCAAAAGAAGACATCAAGCTTGAGGAAATCGGTTTGATCGAGTGTTTGGGAAGAGAAGGAAGAAGATGGAATTCTTCTCCCTCTTCCCCTCTACCAACCTGAAATCCATCTCTCGATTGATAGTTTTTTTTATCCCGCCAACTTCTTCTTCCTCTTCTCTCTGTTGTTATATTTCAGATTTATCTTCTGCATTTTTTATTTATTATCATCATTGTTCATTTGTGCTTTCTTTAATATTGTATTATGCATTTACAGTTATCTTTACAATTCTGGGTGATTCCCATACTTTTGATTCTTTGTTTTACATCTTGATGTCGCGTTTTATATTTTAATTCAGTTTTGAGAATTGCATCTACGACACCTTGATAAATTTTGATTTCTCCTTTGTTTTCTGGATTCAAGCCCCATCAACGCACTATGGAGGGGTTGAGTTGTCTATAACAATGTCGACCCCTCCCTTCGTGCAATATCAACGGAACTAGTGGTTCCAACATTTTGTTTTCAGTTTCACAATTCATCTTATCCAATTTATTTAGTCTGTGTAAATATAAATTTCTTCAGATTTAATATTTTTTTTTAATTTATAGCATCACTTTCTTCTTATTCTTCTTTTCTGTTCGTTGTTTTTCGTTCTTCTTTATTTACATTCCATAATATCGCCCTTGATTATGCATTTTCGCATTTCTGCAGTTTGAAATCGAGAATTGGTAATTCATTTTAGAAACTTATGTTATCTGAACTTATATTTCTGCAAATGGTGATGTGAATTTACTGAATCATTTTGCCCAGTTTTCATGAGATCTAGCTACTGCAGTTTGTGATTGGGAAGCATCATTCATCCTGCTTCTTGCTGTTGTTGGTGGAAAGTTGGAGCACATGATTAGTCAGTTGGCAAAAGAAGTTAGCGTGGAATACCTTCAGCGAAATCACCCGATGATCACTTCTGGTTCAAATCACCTGGCTTTGTTCTCAATCTGATTCATTTTATATTATTTCAGAATATATTTGAGATTGCACTTTATGTCTGCGTATTTGTAAGTGTATCATAATTCTTATCATTGACGTTTTCTCTTTGTTTGATCATGAAGTTCATTTAGGGATGACCTGTACTGTTTGTTTACTGATTTCCCTAGAGTACGTTTGGCTTCCATTCTTGCCTAATGGACAAAGTGGCTTATTAATCCCAAGATTCTTCATTGGCTAAACTTTGGTCTGATAATTTTAGGGAGTTCGTTCTTTCTTTATGGATTGTCAACATGCTTGTCTATTGCAAGATTATCATTCAGGGGCTCTATAGCTACAATACTCTTCCTCTGTATGCGCTGGTCATTCAGATGGGTAGCGTGACCTTGGTCATGTTTGATGAGATAGACAACAGCAGGACCTTTATAGATCCCATTGTCTGTGATGATATATGAGCAGATTGTTTGAAAATATTGAGCAATGAGGCGAATAGAAAATCCCCTCATAAGATCAGGGAAAGTTGTCGATTGCTTCATGTAAACACCCTAAATTTTTTAAAACCTTATAAATATTCCCTTTTTGCCCCTGGCCCCATCTTCTCAGAAAATCAAAACAATTTCAAAACCAAATTTCAGTTATTCTTCAGACTTTCTGGATTAAATTTCATGTTGATATATCCAACTCAGTTCCAGATCTAGACCCAGTGTTTAAAATCCAAATTTGAGCCTCGTTATTCAATTTACAAATCGAAATTATAAAAATGCCAAAAACATTTTCTAAATGGCTCAAACAGCTCATCCGGTATCCATTTGGATCCGCTATCTTATATTTTCTCAATTTGAGGTCCGAAAACTCGAATATCACCCCAAATTCTGAGTCTAAACTCACTTTCTGGAGAATTTTCCAAAAGAATAGCCCCAGATTCTCAGAAAACCCCTCTTTTGTAAATATTTCTAAAAAATCCAAAAAAAAAATTAGTTTTAAATCTTTGTTTTCTCGTAAATTTTAGGGTTTTATTCTAAAAATACAAAAATATAGAAAGACAACAAAAAAACAAAAAAAAACTAAAGAAAAACTATGCAACGAGTAGTTTTTAAACCTTTTAAAGTAGGTTTTACTAAAAATCTCTTTTTAAAACCACTTTTTGAAAATTTGTTTGGAAGGATCCTCTTTCTGGAAATATTGGAAATGTGCAACAACCTCTCTCCCGCGCACTCCTCCTCAACGAAGCCTTCATCTCTCACCATCGTCCATCTTCAACGATCTCTTCATTCTCCTCCTTCCATCCTCAACAAACTGCCTCTCGAACTTTCCTTCTTCTCTTTAAAGAAGACACTCGGAGGCCCCTTTTGGGGATCATCCATCAAATTCCTCTACTCGCACTCCCTTCATCCAGCCTACAACACAAGGATCCCCACAAGCAAGCTTCTCTTCAGTAGCAAAGGACTCCCACCAAGAAGAGAAAGACTCAATTCATCAAAATCTCTGCAGCATTTCAGTGAGTATTCTTCCATCTCTCAAAGCTCTTATATTGGTCTTTCCCCTTTTCATTCTGACCCCATTAACGCACCTGTGGGGAAGTTGGATTGTTGTTTAGCATCATCCACTCCCCCTCTTGTGCAATATGAAATGGAATCCTTCAATTCTGATATTTCTTTTGTATCATTACTTTTATTCCTCTGTTTTGCAATTTGCTTTTGTTCATACCATTAGATTCAATGCTTCTTTTGGGTTTTATCTGAATCTCAAATTGATTTTCTATCAAACCCTCTGGTAGTGGTCTGTAGTGGACATCCAGATGAGGCATAACTAGATATTGAATACTCGTTTGCCGGTGAGCTGTGTGATGTCTAAACAGTGATCCAGGGAATTTGATAGGCTCTCTTTGAAACCTTCATTCTATTTTCTTAGGAAGGTATGAACTATGGCATTTTTTTTTTTACTTCTCGTATCTATAGTCCTTTCCATTTCTAATTCTGATATCTAATCCTCAGTTGCATCAATCCTCGTGGCAATACGCATCTGTGCGATATGCATTTTGAGGATACATCAGTGTTGATTTCTCTTGTTTATAATATGTTTTTGTAAATTGTTCTATGTGTTTTTACTTCATTGCTTTAGATTTACATCTCCATTATCAATTATATGGGTCTATTTTTCTCCCTGCTTTTCGACCTTCATACCTGGCATTTTCTTTCCCTTTTTTTTGTTGTTGTCGTTGTGTTTTGTTCCATCATCCATTTGATGTATGTTGTTTCAGTCATTGAAATTTACTACCTGCAGTCGTATTTCCATTATTTCAATCTGTTTCATTAATTGATGCTAGTCATTAGTCTTGTTTATCATGCTTTTCCCTACTTAGATATAGTTTCTTCCATTTTGCTCTGATTACTTCCTCCTTTATTTTGATCATGGGTTATAAGAGCATTCAGAATTTTTTCGTGTTTCATGTGTGCTGATCATGTCTTACATGCATTGCTCTGGCACCCGTTAGCGCCTGCACCTATGACTGATTTTATTAAACGTCATTGATGTGTTGACTGTAATGGATATTCATTCTCTGCGTTCTCTTTTTGATTTACGCTATCTGTGGCCTTCTTTATCTCTCTTCCAGGCATTTGTATCATATGCTTTCCTAATATTTTGTTCATTAATTAGATGAGGTGATCCATTCGTTGCTTGTTCAATTTAGTAAATTCATCTATTACTGAAATAATGGATCAATAAATGTATTAAAAGGCATTCTGTTATATCGTGGTTTCAATCTCCATGAATGACTGTCTAAACATAATAGGATGCTTTTGTTGTATCAACAAGAACAAATGATGGTGGAAAATCAGTTGTGTGTCTCCCTTGAAAGATAAAATAGCAGGATCAATACTCCTCCTTAGACCTTGGGTTAATCCCCTGTTGTGACACAGTGATCGTAGCTCTCATTGATTTCCTCGGGGCATTAGTTCTGCAACTTGATTGTAAGCCTGTAACCTCTGCAACTTTTGGAAGGAAATCTTTATCAATAAGATTTGTTTCTTGCTTTGATGTCATGGTTACAATACGTGGCTCAAGTTCCTTATGGAGAAATGTAAGTCTAGAGGAAACACCAGTGTAAACTGCCGCTCTCTTAGATCAGTGAAGTTCAATTTTTGGGGACCTAGTAAGGCATCTGAGAGGTTGTTGTTATCCAGATATCCATAAACCAACATCTGGCTACCTTTATGGATACAACATCCAATTAATTGGATAAGGTCTGGTTGTCTAACTTTTGATATTATGTGAATCTCTCATGTGGTCTCCTTACTCTGATTCTGTCGAAAGTGTTTTGGTTACAACTTATGTGTCATCCTTAGGATTCTCTTGAACACCACATTGAATTTACCTCCACTTATTCTCCTAGATGGATGGAAGTTACTTGTAGCCTATTCCATTTTCAATATCAGAGTGCAGCTGGGTAAACTCATCATCAAAGGATTCATCCGTTTATCCACAGTAGGAACTTGAAGTCGTAAACTCTCATAGCTGTTGACAAGTTATCTGAAAACCCTCTAAAATTTTTGTAAACTCTGTAAGAAAGTGTTGTGATCTATGGAACAAATAACCTCAATAATGCAGCTAAACAAATTGTTGGGAAAATGAACAAATCAGGATTATATGCTGACTTCTGATGTACTAAAATGCTATTGTGGATCGAGATGATGAGATTTAGAAGGCAATTCTTGGAAAAGCGCTTGCATCAAGAGCTGTCAAAGTTGCTCACTGCTACATCCATCACAAGCCTCCATTAGATGTGCCATCTTCAATCTCAATAGCACTGCATACACATTCTGCCACTCTTCCTACAAAAACCCACTCACCATTTAATACACCCAGCATTATTACTCTCTTGCAGCATAACACATATTCCCATTCCTCCCCTCTTTAGTATTTACAGCAGTGCTTAGGCACTGCTGTAGCTTCACTCTTGGGCATCTGTGGGGGTGTCGGCCATCTACAACCCCTAGGTGGCCCAACATTCATTTGATTCTTTCAATGTTACTAAACTCCCATTACAAATCCCAGCCAATGCTACAACACTAGCTCCTTCACTGCACCCATATTCAAGTAGACACTATTTATAACATTGCAGCAACCTTTTCAGCACAGTACCTTCATCCATTACTAATCACCATACCACGACTATTTATTTGCTGCCTTCCTACTTCAATATTCACTTATGCTCTCATTTCCATCCCCAATCTCACCACCTCACAGTATCTTCCACACTACCCTCACCATGCCGTAGCTGCCAACAGTCCACTATCAGCTATGTATTGCTGAAATTACCTATTGCAGGTTCCCTTTAAGTACTACCACCTACACCCACACCCCTGCCATTTATTGGGCATAATGTTGTTTCCTTCCAGCACATCTTAACCAGCCATGGTCATACCTGCTGCAACATCCCTGGTGATGATTACAGCTGCCCAGCACCCCATACCCATCATACACCTGCTACACTGCAGCATTTTTCCTTCACACAGCCTCCCAAAGGCTCAATGTCCACCATTTTGCTTTTCCTTGTAAATGTTGTTTTTTTTTTTTTTTGAATTTCAGTATGGAATTCAGCATTGATGTCTTTTGAGGTTGATCTTGCCATAAAATCATTTTTTTAATATGTTTGGAAGAGTTGTCTTGTAGTCTATTCAAAAAAATCAATAGCTGGAACCGTTCAATTCGGCAACACAACATGAGTGCATACCCAATTCTCACCTCTCTTATGTCACAAGGTATTGTATATGCCATAATTATATATATATATATATATATATATATATATATATATATATATATATATATATATATATATATATGCATATATATATATACATACATGCATATATATAGGTATGTATATAGGTATATATATCATTTTCTATCTTCCTATCATAAATATCTTGACATATGAGCTTTTCACCATTGGCATCTTTGAATCCATGTGATATGTGCAATTCTCTTCTATTTTTCATACTAACTAGGTGTTTTGTAGGGAATATGTGGAAAATGTCATCACTTGGGAGTTGTATTTTCAATTTTAAGTGTTGTAATAAGTTAGTTCTTAATGAGAATGTGTATTTTCTTGCACTAGATAGAATGAATGAGCATATACATACCTTAAATCACTTGTTTTCATATCATTTTCATCTTATTTCTCAAAAAATTCACAAATGGGACCACGAATGGCACGTGCACCATTTTATAAAAGGTGATTAATCCTAAGTTGACGATTTACATCAATGGCCATAGTCAGGATGTGAACAAGACTTAGGATTTTCATCTTTTATGGAATAACACAGGATCCACACTGGATCTCATTTCAAAAATCATCATATTTCTAAATATTTTCTTATTTTATCAGAGTTTGGTTTTAAATTAACTCAAAATATATATCAATGGCCATAGTGAGGATATATTGAGAGTTAATTTCATTCTGAACTCTATAAAAGCACCAAAATATGTTTTATTCTTTACCGGAATTTAAATATGATTATTATATAATACATTCAATGACCATAGTCAGGGATGTATTATATCTTCAATCTTATTTTAATTCACTTAAAGAATAAAATAGGATTTTCAAAATCTAATTTCAAATTCTTTAAATTCATTCATTATTTAGGATAGAATTGCATCATATTTTCAAAATTCTTTTTAAAAAAAAAATCCAAGTGATCTTAAATATCTTTCTTCAAGTTTCTATTTCAAATTCAAATTATATCTCATTTTCAAGATTCGAAATTCGATTTCAAAGTCCAAATTGACTTTGAAATTTCAAATTCATTTTTTTTTTCAAAACTTCAATTTCCAATTCAAAATTCAAAACTTTAAAGTTCAATTTAACTTTGAAATTTCTGATTCATCTTCTAATTCAAAATCAAGTTTATTTTTTTATCTTCAAATTCAAAATCAAAGTTTGAGATTGATTCTGAATCTCAAAGTTTGACTCTTCCCAAATTTTAAATTCAATCTGGGTTTTCAAAACCCACACCCATCTTCAAAAGTCCCATTTGGACTTTTAAAATCCAAATCCAAAGTTCGAACCCAATCCCAATATTGGATCCAGATTTCCAAATGCAATCTCCACTTTTGGATCTCAGACTTCAGATCCAAATTCTATTTAGGATCCAGAATTCAATTCCATCTTGGATTCTAGATCTTGGATCCAATTCTATTTTTGGATCCAGAATCCAATTCCATCTTGGATGTCAGACTTCAGATCTAAATTTCATTTAGGATCCAGAATCCAACTCCATCTTGGACCTCAGACTTCAGATCCAAAATCCAATTCCATCTTGGATCTCAGACTTCAGATCCAAATTCCATTTAGGATCCAGAATCCAATTCCATCTTGGATCTCAGACTTCGGATCCAATTCCATTTAGGATCTTAGAATTCAACTTCATTTTGAATCCCAGGCTTCAGATTCAATTTCATGTAGGATTCTGGAATTCAACCTTATTTTTTATCTCAGACTTCATATCCAATTTAAATCCAAATCTCATATTCAACTCCATCCTAGATCTCAGGCTTCAGATCCAGATTCCATTTAGAATTCCAGACTTCAGACCCAATTCAATTTAGGATGCCTGATTTCAAATCCAAGTCTATCTTGATTTCCAAATTCCAAAAACCAATTCCATTTCTCTTAAACCCAATTCTATTTGGATTTCTTAAATCTCATTCTGATTTCAAACTTCAAAGCTGGAATTCAATTCCATTTCAAACATTCATCCGAGTTCAAAATTCTAATTCAAAGCCCATTTCTGACTTTGAAACTTCCTTCATTTCCCTTTTATCTCAACTTCAAAATCATTCCTTTCAAAGTCCAGATTTATTTTCCCAAACTCTGATTATTTCAAAGACTTAGAACTTCAAATATCTATCTCAAGTTCTAAGTTAGAAACCATTTCTTCACTCTATTATCAAATTCATCTCAGAAATACTTGAAGATTTCCAAATCATTTTTCAAAAAAAGCATACATCTTTGCATTGCACAAGCATAATTCTTTGTGTATTTAGATTTAGGATAAAATTCTTAGATAATCTTTTAGCAAAGCAAAAAGGCAATTCGACCCTTGGTTCGATTACCCCTGGTAAAGGCGCCAAGAACGGTCGAACCTCGTACCGACGAGCGAATCCCGTCTCTCAATTTTTCCCACAAATATTTCAAAACGGAGGCAAGTTATCTTCTTAAATATCTTCAAAATTAAGGTCAAGTAAGACCATGCAAAAGAGTTCATCTCTCTCTTCTTTCTTTTCTTATTCTCTCTTCTTTTCTATCTTTTATTCCCCTTCAAAAAGAGAATCGAAGTTAGAAAGGCTTAAGAACGGAAAAGAGGAACGAGATGAAAATTTTTGCGATGATCACAGGTTTGGCGACCGTGATGGGATTCGTCTTCGTCTGGTTGGATCTATGTGTGATCATCGCAAAAATTTTCCTCTCTTGGTCTTTCTCGCACTTCCTTCTCTTTTTCCTTTTTAGCCTCTATTTCCTCCTTTTTGAAGGGAGAAAATAAAAAGATAGAAAAGAAGAGAGAAGAGAAAAGAAAGGAAAGAAGAGAGAGAGAGGAATTCTTTTGCGGGGTCTCACTTGACCTTAATTTTTGAAAACATTTAAGAAAACAACTCGCCTCCGTTTTTGAAATATTTGTGGAAAAATTTGGGAGACGGGATTCGCTCATCGGTACGAGGTTCGACCGTTCCTGGCGCCTTTACCAGAGGTAATTGAACCAAGGGTCGAATTTATGCCTTTTTGTTTTGCTCAAAGATTATCTAAGAATTAATTCTAAGTCTAAATGCACAAAGAATCATGCTTGTGCAATGCAAAGATGTATGCTCTTTTTGAACAATGATTTGGAAATCTCCAAGTATTTCTGAGATGAATTTGATACTAAAGTGAAGAAATGGTTTCTAACTTAGAACTTGAGATAGATCTTGGATAGATATTTTGAAGTTCTAAGTTTTTGAAAATAATCAGAGTTTGAGAGAATAAATCTATACTTTGAAAAGAATGGTTTGAAGTTTTGAGATAAAAGGAAAGGAAAGGAAGTTTCAAAGTCAGAATTTGGATTTTGAATTAGAATTTTGGACCTAGATGAATGTTTGAAATGGAATTGAATTCTAGCTTTGAAGTTTGAAATCAGAATGAGATTTGAGAAATCCAAATAGAATTAAGAAACAGTATTGGTTTTTGGAATTTTGGGAATCAAGATAAACTTGGATTTTGAAATCTGGAATGAATTGGAATTAGATTTGAAAGTTGGAATTGAGAATAGAATTTGATTAGAAATCTGGAATTGGGAATGAAATTGGATTTGAAGTCTGAGATCAAAGACGGAATTGGATCCAAAATTTGGAATGGAATTTGGATCTGAAGTCTGAGATCCAAGATAGAGTTGGATCCGAAATCTGGAATTCTAAATGAAATTTGGATTTGAAGTCTGAGATCCAAAATGAAGTTGAATTCTGGATCTAGAATCCTAAATGAGAATTTGATCTGAAGTCTGAGATCCAAGATGAAGTTGGATTCTGGATCCTAAAATGGAATTTGGATCTGAAGTCTGAGATCCAAGGTAGAATTGGATTCTGGATCCAAAAATGGGTTTTGGATCTAAATTCTGAGATCCAAAATGGAATTGGATTCTGGATCCAAAAAATGGGTTTTGGATCTGAAGTCTGAGATCCAAGATGGAATTGGATTCTAGATCCTAAGATGGATTTGGATCCAAGATCTGGAATCCGAAAGTGGTGATTGTATTTGGAAATCTGGATCTAAATTGGGATTGGGATCTAACTTTGGTTTTGGATTTTGAAAGTCCACATGGGACTTTTGAAGATGGATCTGGGTTTTGAAAACCCAAATTGATATTTAAGACTTGGGAAGAATCGAATTTTCAGAATCATTCTCATAACTTTGAATTGAAAATCAAGACTCAATCTTGGGATAGAGCTTTGAAGATGAAGAATAATTTTGAATTTGAAACCAGAAGATGAATCAGAGATTTCAAAGCTAAATTGAACTTTGAAATTGAATTTTGAGATATTGATTTAAATTTAAATTTTGAAAATGAATTTTGGAACCTCAAAGTTGATTTGAACGTTGAAGTTTGATTTATATTGGATTTTTTTTTTTGAAGTTTTGAAATGAATTTGAAATTTCTAAGTCAAATTGGACTTTGAAATCGAATTTTGAGATAGAATTTGGATAGAAACTTGAAGAAAGATATTCAAAATCACTTGGGGTTTTGAAAGAATTTTGAAAATATGATGCAACTCTATCCTAAAATGATGAATGAATTTAAATAATTTTGAAATCGGATTTGAAAATCATATTTCATTCTTTGAATGAATGTAAATAAGATTGAGGATATAATACACCCCTGACTATGGTCATTGAATGTATTATATAATAATTATATTTAAATTCAAGCAAAGAATAAAATACATTTTGGTGCTTTTATAGAGCTTAAAATGAAATTAACTCTCAATATATCCTGACTATGGCCAATGATATATGTATTGAATTAATTTTAAACTAAACTCTGATAAAAGAGGAAAAATATTTAAAGAAAATATGATGATTTTTTAAAGAGGATCCAGTGTGGATCCAGTGTTATTTCGTAAAAGATGAAAATCCTAAGTTTTGTTTACATCCTGACTATGGCCATTGATGCAAATCATCAACTTAGGATTAATCACTTTTTACGAAATGGTGCACGTGCCATTCGTGGTCCCATTTGTGAGGTCCTTGAGAAATAAGATAAAAATGATATGAAAACAAGCGATTTTATATGCTCATTCATTCTATCTAGTGCAGAAAATGTACATTTTCATTAAGACCTAACTTATTACAATACTTAAAATTGAAAATACAATTCCCAAGTAATGACATTTTCCACATATTCCCTGCAAAACACTTGGTTAGTATGAAAATAGAAGAAAATTGCACATATCATATGGAGGTCAATGATAAAATGATCATATGCCAAGATATACATGATGGAAAGATGGAAAATGACATATACACCTATATGCATACATATATATACATGCATATATAAATGTATGTTCATATATATAGGTATATATATATATGTATATAGGTATATATATATATATATATATAGGGTATATACAATAGCTTGTGAGATAGGAGATGTGGTAAAGGGGCTGTGGCAACGAATGATGGGGTGGACAATGTGCTGGAATATGGGTGGTTGTGTTGGTGCAATAATGCTAGCAATGAGCTATGCATAAATGGAAGCACTAAAGCATTGTACAGGGGATTGTGGAATAGTGTAGCTGTAGCAAGGGAATGAATTTGACTCAAGTTGTTGCAAACAACACTGTAGCAGTGGGCAACTAGATGAAAGATGTTGACAACACGGTTGTAAACACCCCAAATTTTCATTCACCTCTCCAACATTTCCACCAAGCATCATCATCCAACCTTTGAAATCGCCGAAGGGCAAAATGGTCATTTTCTGAGCCCGAAACTTACAGAAGTCTAAATTGCATCTGCAACTCTCAAAATTTCTCTATTTTTAGCTCAGATGTTCAAAATTCTACTCCTGACAGGAGACGGGAATCTCCAAATCCTGATTCAAGATTACATTTCATAAGATATGTCATTGCATAGCATTGCATGAACATTTCATATCACTGCACTGCACAGCATGTCATTTCGAGGTCCAGAACTCTCGATTTCAAAATTTTCAATCCAGATTTGAATTTCAACTCTTTTTAAAATCAATTTCAAAACCCTGGGTCTTTAAAATTATCAATTCTTCCCATTTTAACCCCAGGACTCTGAATTTCAAAATATTTTATCAAGAAAACAATATGGATAATTTTCAATAAATTTCATCTCAGATTTTGCCCTTTTGTCAAACAATTTCAAATATCTTCCTTTTACAAAATCAACCCACCGGGGCCAACTCTTTTCAAAATTTATGTTTTGCCAATTAGTCCAAAATTTTATGAAAATTCCAAAAAGAGGTTTTCTATCTTGTCTTTATTTCAATAAAGAAGCAATGTGGAGTCCACCCTGAGGTGGCATCACATAGGCTTTTCTTTTGAAAAACCTAAATTTTGAAAAAACCAAAAATATAGGAGCCTTGTCCCTGGAGAAGGTGCCACTTGTCTTTTTCACTCTCCTCCCATTTCTCTGCCATGTGTCAGCGTGGGGTTCACCTAGAGGGGGTGCCACATGTCATTTTCTCTCTCTTTTTCCATTTCTTTGCCAAGTGTCAGTGTAGGGCCTCTTTAAAATGGCGCCACATGTCCACCATCTTCACCCTGTGCCATGTGTCACTCCCATGCCACCCTGAGATGCCACGTGTCATGTGCTGCTTTGTCCAGAAAAAGTAGAGTTGTCTCCTTCTGAGGTAGCGCCAATTGAGGTATTCTCTCCTGCAGTAGACACGTGTCATTCTCTGCTTTTCTCAGAAAAAGCAAGTGACACATGTCACCTTCTGCTCTTCTTTAGAAAAAGCAAAATGACACATGTCTCTCCCTACTTTTCTTAGAAAAGTAGGTGACACATATCACTCCTAACTTCCTTTAGAAAAAGTAGAGGACACGTGTCACTCTTGGCCTTCTTCAGAAAAAGCAACTATTCAAAAAAATTCAAACCCAGGCTGAGGTGGCGCAAATCCTGAACTTTACCTTTCCCATCTGGTCTGAGATGACGCCATATGTTCCTTGTTCCTCCCTCCTGCCACATGGCATTGTAGGAGCCACCCTAAGGTGGCGCCACATGGTCACCCTCCCTTCTTCCAGAGCCAACCTCATTTGAATTTCAAATTTCTTCCCTGAGGTGGCACCATCTGAAGAACCTCCTCCAGCAAGCTGACACTTGTCAGGCATGGAACCATCCTGGACTGCCACATGTCCAGATCTCCTTTTTAGAAAAAGTAGAGTTCAAACTCCTCAGAGGTGGCGCCACATGGCATGCTCCTACTGCTTCCAGCTTTAAACCTCAAACTCCCTTTTGAGGTGGCGCCATTCCAGAGCCCCACTTGGCTTCAATTTTCATTTTTATTTTATTCAAAATAAAAGTAGCCCACCATGAGGTGGCGCCACATGACGACTCCCTGCAAAAGGCAAATTTTGAATTTCAAACCCAAGCAACACCCTCTGAGGTGGTGCCATTTGGGAGCCTCCTGCAGAGAAAATCAAGCAAGCTTTTTGAAAAATTCCAAATTCCCATGCTGAGGTGTCTCACCCACAAAATTCTCATTTTTATTTTCTAAAAAATTCCAAATGGCATGCTCTGAGATGGCGCCACATGGAGGGCTCAGATTGAGCCTGTTTGAAATTCAAAATTCTCCAGAATTGCTACAAATACAAGGTCCCACGCCCAGCTTAGGGAGAGCTCCTTTTAAATTTTGAACTTCAACCTAGATCTTCTTCAGAACTCAATTTCATTTTTCTAAAATCACGCCCCCCCTGGGTTCAATTGAGAGGGTGCATTGAAGCACCAACATTGCTCGCACCACTTCCAATTCGTTTGAGGTGTGGACTAAATTTTGTGAACCCTCCGAAGCTCGGATTGAGAGACGGGAGAAACCATTCATACACACTCATCTCGAGAGTTTCAAAGCTGCAGAAAAATGCAAGGTGCACCTCCATTCCTATTGATTTCACTATGATAATATCATGCTTCGGTTCGTGTTGTCGTTTGAAGAAAGAGCTCATCCGAGGGATAGATTGAGCTATTCTCATAAAACGACATATATAAAAAATGTTTCTTATACTTTCTTGATTAAATTTCATGTATTACATCATGATCATGCATTAAAATAGGTTAGATTTACGTTTTATTTCATTTAAATATCATGTTCCATGAATTTATTTAATATCTCATGCATTCAGCTTCATTTATGTAAATCTTTGTTTTTGTCAGTCAGTCCACATGTGATTTCATGCATTTATTTTTCATTAAAAATGCTGATAAAATCATAGTGTGCGCCCTTAGGTGTCCCCAACAATCTGCCAAAAATTCGGAATGATTTGAATTTGTTTACCATGGTAAAAGTTTAAAATGATAGGTCAGGTTTTGTTACCCGGGATACATTTTGAAAATTCATTTTCGACTTGTAAAATCGAGATCTCTCTCATATGAGATCTGATTTTCTATCCAAAAAATGTATTGAACTCTAGATGATGTCTAGTATTTAATCTAATTTTCTCAGATGTTTTTGAATTTTTTTGATATCTGACAAAAATCTAAGAGTTTGGGACACATGTCAGAGTCTGATTTGGGTCTCTGAGTTTTTGGATCGACTTTAGTCGATGGGTTCTCTTTGGGTATTGCTCCAAATCCAAATCTGTAAAATGTGAATGTCATGTTCGTGATGTCCTCTATTTGCATCTGAAATTTTATGATTTTTAGAACAGTATTAGTATCTGTTTCGGATTTGTCTTGTCAGTCTTTTGTTTTGTCATATTCATCTGCTCTATTGATTTAGGCATGAAAAGTCGTATTTTTATCTCTGTTTCTGTTGATCAAATGCCAAAATAATAAAAATGAAAGTTGTTCCTGTGTGTGTCGTTAGTTCCTCAGTTAAATATCATAAATTTCTATGGTAGGATGCTAGTTTTTATGCAATTTTACATTGGATCAGGTTGATTTTGCCTCCGTCAGAACCAAATTCTTGTTACCGAACTCATCGTAGTTCCAATCTCAGAGCTGTAAAAGACAAAATTGCTTATTTTCATGTCATTTAGCATTCTGCAAAATCTCAAATGTTTCTATGGTGTAATTCTCGTATTACTGGATTAAGTGTTGCATTTGGTTCAGGTCCGTAGGCGAAATTCGCCCTTTTTAGGATTTTCTTTAAATTTTAGTATCTAAACCATGTCATTTCGTGAGTTTTAGCATTCTAGGCTATTTATCAGAATAGGTAGATGCTTCATACCTAATTTGACTGCATTTAGAATTCATTTGAGGCTCGATTTAGCCATATCGTCAAAACAGGGCCCCGCGGGACCCTGATCCAAGCGAAATTTGTTATTTGGGATGAGTTGCAAAATGTCAAATTCTGATTTTACAGTTCTAAGGTGTTTAGCAGCATGTCATCATGTCTCATACTACATTTCATCATCATTTGTTTCAATTCGAATTTCAAAATCTCAAATTTATCAAAATTTCCTTCAAAAACCCTGATTTGAAGGTGTAACTTCAATATTAGGGGTATTTTGGTCATTTTGACCACAATTTCGAATTTCAAACTATTTCTTACTGAATTTCTTGCATTTACATTATTTCAAATATCAAGAAAGCATGAAAATAGGGTTTATATCCAACTAAGTCCAATAATTTCAGAATATTATTGGAAAATCTTGAAAAAACCCACATATTTGAGCTAACCCCATTTCAAGTTTGGCAGGGACATTCAAAAGAAAAAACTGAAGTCTGAAATTTCCCTTTCTTTCATTTATTTAGTGATGTAGTAATGTAAATTTTGGAATAAGATATTTAATTTTCTGCATAGACTAGGATGCATATCATATAGTTTAAATTCCTGCAATATCCTATTTATGTGATTCATGCATTTTATTTCAAAAGCACTATGGATGTACACGAATGGCACATGCACCAACTCTTAGGGAGTTAATGAACTCAGTGGAGTCCATATTTACGGCCCTAGTCGGAATATGGACGAGACCCAGATCCATCATCTCTCTACCAGTCACATTGAGCCTACACTCTTAGGCTATCTTAAAATGCACCTCATATTTCTAATTTTGCAAAAAAATATTATGAATTAAATCAATTAAACTCTGAACATGTTCATGGCCACAGTCAGAATATGTGAAGGATTTATTTTGACTTAATACACATTTTTCCAACAAATTTCTCAGAAAATCTTTTCAAAGTGCATTCATTCACTCATATCATTTGCATCATGAAATCATTGGTTTTCTCATGATTTTCTTAAGAAAATCGATTTCTCAAGAAACTCTGAGAATTTTTCAAAGTCGGTTTTCCCAAGTCAAGTTTTTCCACAGTTTTCCATGGAAAAGGTTATTTTCTCAAGATTTTCAAAAGGGAGTCTCTCACCTTTCTCAAAAATCAAGATCGATTTCCAATTTCTCAAGGCTAAAATTTTCTGAATTTCAAGTTCCTAAGATTCGACTTTCCTTCTCCAAAAGTTTTCCTATGAATCTTCAATCATTTTCCAAAGAAAGCTTTCAAAACTTGAAGCTTTTCCTGACAAGCATTTTCCCTTCAAATGTTTACCCTTTTCTCAAGAATTCTTTTCATTTTCTCAGGATTTTCATCCATTCATGATTTTCCCACACCTTTGTGAACTTTCTCGAGATTTTAAACCCTTTCATCTGAGTTTCCTGGGAAATTGACTTTCTCTGAGAAATATCTTTCAACTCCAAAGATTTTCTGAGCATACATCATGTTTTTCCAACTTACATTTTCCAAAATCTCATAGCACATGCCTGAATTCTCTATGCATTTAGGATAGAACACGATTTTGATGATTTAACTAAGTCAAGCACAATTTTGGTCCTTGGTTCGATTACCCCTGTTAAAGGCGGCAGGAATGGTCGAACCTCGTACCGACAGGTCGAGCCCCATCTCATGGATTTTCTCGCTATTTTCAAAATGGAGGCGAGTATTTCAAAACAAATTTCCAAAATCCGGTCAAGTTTGACTCGTGAAAGCATGTTTTCCTCTTTCTCTCCCGCAAAGGAATGGAAGACGAAAATAAATTTTGCGATGATAACAGGTTTGGCGACCGTGATGGGACCTGTCCTTGTCTGATCAAAAGTGTGCTTGACTTAGTTTAATTATCGAAACTGTGTTCGCAAAATGTCAGCTCTTTACTTTTGATATCATGCGAACCTAGGAGCCTAGATTCTGACCTAGCTGACATTGACTGCATGTAGCCTAGGCATGATTTGGTAGGACCAGATTGAAGAGATATTTTCATGCTCACGTAGACTTAGGTCTAAATACAACTCTCCTCAATTTAGGATATGAATGCAAACAATGTATGCTTCTCTAAAGATTTTCAAAAGTCTATCTCTTTAGGTTTTAGAGCCATCTATTTCTTACATGTGATCATTTTTTTAAACCTCAATTACCTATCATTACCCGGTCTTCACGTTGCTGGGATCTCTTCCAGAACCCTAGTTTGGGACAGAGCCTCACAACTGGGCCACTTATTTGGGTTGACACCCCCCTACCACGTACCGCGGGACACAGTCTGAAGTATATCGGTAGGCGCTCAAGGATGTTGGAAAACCTTACCTTAGAACCGGAGTTGAAGTTATATGCCACGTACCTCGGATTTCAATTCGGGTATATCGGCATAACTGTATTGGACAAAGATGATCTGAACTTAGAGTTAGGGTTAGGGTCCTACAGTTGTTTTCAAAATGATGCATCTAGAGTCAGCCTTCTAGGGAGTGTTGTATGTGCATAAATGTTTGTGCAGGACATGATTGTTTGTATGTTACCTCTATTTTCTTACATTTTTCCCAAACTATTTTTAAATACCCATATTCTCATCATTTTCCTTTATTTTCTCAAACCCTGGATGATTTTCTCAAATATCCCATTTCTTTCAAAACTCCAGGTGATTTTCCATTCTACCTTTCTACTGGATCTCAAATTTTCAGCTGCATTTTTATCCTGCCTGTAATTTTCCAAAATCATATGTTTTCTCTCATTGGATTTTCAATTTTTTGTCTATTTACAAAATTCTTTACCTTATTTTCCTCATGCATACCTTGATTATTGTGGTGGAAATTGTTTACCCACTTGCCTTCTCCTTATTTTAAATCCGTTTGCGGATTATTTTTTTTCCAAGAGATATCTCTTTCCTTCAAAAATGGTGTTTTCCTCGTGGTTGACGACCTCGCCTAGGTAACAAGGCACATTTTCCATTGTTATTTCTCTTACAAAGAATGACAACAAAATTGTCGTGATTTCAGTGGCGACTCCATCCCTAGTAATGGGATATTCTTCCAATTGTCTACCATATCATCAATAATCATTTTCCTCCCAATCCAAAAATTCTCCCAGGGTCTAATCAAGACTTCATCCTACAGAGAGCATCCACAACATTTGATGGTTCAAACAAGGTCAGGCAAAAGAACAATGATATCCCAATCCTCGTCCGCCTCAGAAGAAGAAATGGGCACCCAGCGATCCGAGAGGAGTCAAGAGCAGCAACAAAAGGATGATGGCATAGACCCTCAAATGTATGCCATGTTCCGGAAAATGATAAAAAAGATGATGAATGAGTAGCCCGAGACCAGCTTAGAAAAGAATCCTTTCAGAGAGAAGTTTCACGGGCACAAGGATAAGAAGGCCTCCAAGAAGCATGTTCAGTCAGAAGAAATTTTAGATAAATCAAAATCAGAGGAAGACACCGATGAAGAATATGAGGTGCCTCCGGCATTTCAGAAACATAGCCGAGAACAAAGGAGGAGTCGCAAATCAAAAGGTCAAGTTGCAGAAGAACTCTTGCAGACACAGTTCAGGGAAATGACCAAAGTGGTTAAAGATCTGCAAGCCCGCGACAAGGGCAAGAAAGTCTTCACTAGCGAGGACTTTTATGATGGCTTAGAAGGTGATGAAGACCTGGAGAACCTTCCCCAAAAGTTCATCAAGTTCGATGGTTCTGGCGACCCGAAAGCCCATCTCGCCACGTTCTTTGCTGAGTGCTCAAGGTTCAAGAGGGACAACAAAGCACTATTTCTATGCTTTCTCCGCAGTTTGGAAGGAGTCGCGGCCAAATGGTACGCGGAACATATCAACCCTATAGAACTGAAAGAGTTCGACAAAGTTGTGAATTTGTTCGTTAAACGATTCATGTTCAATACTGAAGCACTACCAATGCTAAATCACCTTTGTAATCTGAAGAAGGGAGATAGTGAAAAGGCCAAAGACTTCATTCGCAGATGGAGAGAGACCTGCAACAAAATGAGGGATCCTATATCACAGAGGCATGCTCTATCGCTGATCCACAAGAATTTTTTGCAACCTCTGCGAGGATTAATCTCTACCTCACCCTCCAAGTCTTTCGTTGAACTCATTGAATGAGCTGAATGGCTCAAAATGAGAGTGGAGAATGGAGTCTATGAAGGCCTTACCATTGCAAGAAACAGTCAAGATGTCAAAAAGAAGGCTTACGCCACTTTTGCGGCCAAATCTTTCAATAATAGCAAAGGCAACAAGAATGATCATGGCAACAATTTGGAGAGAATCAAAAGGCAAAAAGGGAAAGACATCAACAGTGATAAACCTCTTCAATCCAGCCCTCAGCATCAGGAAAAAGATCAAGAAAAATCAAAGCGCAAGGATTGGAGAACTGATCGAGAATTCACACCTCTGGATCAGACACTCGAGAGTATCCTGGAATATATGCTTGCGAAAGACATTGTCCGGTTGCCCAAAGTCGCTGATCCCCCTGCAATTATGGGCAGATTCAAAGAACAGTTTTGAAAGTTTCATCGAGCAGTAGGGCACGATACAGAAAACTGTTTCAGCCTTAAAAACATTGTTCAAGACTGCATTAACAAGAAGCTCCTCGTTGAAGATGAAAAGGAGGACTAATCATTCTGACTAAGCTTTTTCCAAAATCATTCCAAAAGATGACAATGCCAACACTTTCCTATTTCTCATCTTGCTTTCATTATTTCAAAAGAATATTGTAATCCCATTCTCTTTCCTTGATTTTAAAGCATCAATAAAGTCATCGAATTTTTCAATAGCTTGAAGCCATCTTATTTGCTTCTTCTTCCTTTTCACAATGTCTCTCTTGTGAGGGATGATCTTGAGGATATCTATCAGTCAAGAAGCTTGTCGCCTTACTCATCAATTATCCTTCTTTTATTCAAAATTTTCCTCCCTAGTTACACTGGGGCATTTTTTTTGAAAATTAAACTCCGCATTACACTGTCGATCCCAAGCCCGAATAAAGGAGGAGGGTTGCGGTAGGCCTGTGACAGCCAGCATAAAAACTTAGTCATACCCTATGAATATGAACCAATATGAGAATTTTGTTGGGGCGTTCCCTACAGAGCGACGCGCTGTACTCTATAGGCTCAGAGGCAGTGATAAATGGGCAAGGGTTGCTAGGTCGTCGCCCAGAAGCGACGCGTCACACCGGCGCCCGGGTGTGGTGTCAAATAGGTAAGGGTTCCTTCACTTTGTTGGACGGGTGGGGGTAAAGAAGTTAGTCCAAGATCATAAAATTAGGTTAGCCACTTGGAACATAGGGTCTTTAACTGGTAAGTTGGTAGAGTTAGTAGATGTTATGTGTAGGAGAAAGATTTATATTTTATGTCTACAAGAGACCAAATGGGTAGGTGAGAAAGCAAAAGTGATAGAACCTTGGGGATATAAGATTTGGTATACAGGAATAAATAGGAATAGGAATGGATTAGGGATTGTTATGAGTCGTGAGTTTATAGATAATGTAGTTGAGGTCCGTAGGAAGAGTGATAGGATTTTACTTATTAAATTAGTATTAGGTACGGATATTATTAATATTATTAGTGTTTATGCACCTCAAGTAGGTTTAGATGATTCCATTAAGCGTCAATTTTGGGAAGATTTAGATGGAGTAGTACAAGGGATATCTTATAGAGAAAGGCTTTTTATCGGCGGTGACCTTAATGGGCATGTAGGCATTAGTAGGGATGGATTTGAGAGTATTCATGGAGGTTATGGTATAGGAGAAAGAAATGCAAGTGGAGAAAGGATTTTAGATTTTGGTTTGTCCTATGATATGATCTTAGCAAACACTTGGTTTAGGAAGAGGGAGTCTCACTTAGTAACATTTAAAAGTGGGGTTAATACGAGCTAGATAGATTTTTTCCTACTTAGAAAGAGAGATAGGGGTTGTTGCATCGATTGTAAGGTTATACCTGGAGAAAGTATAGCTACACAACATAGAGTCTTAATTTTAGATCTTAGAATTAGACAATGCCGCAAAAGGGATAGACATATGATAGATCCTAGAATTAAGTGGTGGGCACTGAAAGAAGCTAAACAAGGAATGTTTGTAGAGCAGGTAGTTAAGGAAGTTGATTGGTGTCTCGAGGAGAATTCAGAATCAATGTGGAATAAGATAGCGGGTGGCATGAGAAAGGTGGCTAAGGAGGTATTAGGTGAGTCTAAAGGCGGTGCACCGCTAGGTAAGGATACATCGTGGTGGAACGAGGATGTCAAATTAGCTATTAAGGTTAAAAGCGAGTGTTATAGAAATCTAAGTAAGAGTCGTGATAATGAGAATTTGGAGAAGTATATGATAGCAAAGAAGGAAGCTAAAAAAGTAGTTCGGAACGCAAGGGATAAGGTATATAAGGAGGTTTATGATAAGTTGGATACTAAAGAGGGCGAGAAGGATATTTATAGGCTTGCAAAGATGAGAGATAGGAAATCGAGGGATCTGGGTATGGAGATGTATCAAAGATGAAACGCAAAGGGTTTTAGTCAAAGATGAGGAGATTAAGGAGAGATGGAAAGATTATTTTTTTAAGCTATTTAATGAAAGGCATGCTCAGGATCTTGGAGACTTGTCCATTCCTTTTCATGAGATGAATTGTGACTTCATGCGCAAGATTCAAAAGAAAGAAATTGCAGAGGCTTTGAAGAAAATGAAATCAAGAAGGGCAGTTGGCCCAGATGGTATACCTATCGAGGCTTGGAAATGCTTGGGAGAGAAAGGTTTAGAATGGTTGACAAATCTTTTTAACAAGATTTGGCGGACAAATAAGATGCCTAATGAGTGGAGGAAGAGTACTTTGGTGCCTCTATATAAGAATAAAGGTGATATACAAGATTGCACAAACTACCATGGTATAAAACTCATGAGTCATACTATGAAACTTTGAGAGAGGGTGATTGAGTCTAGGTTGAGGAAGGTTGTCATGATATCGGAAAATCAATTTGGTTTTATGCCTGGAAGATCAACTATGGAAGCTATACATCTTCTTAGACAACTTATTGAGAGAAATAGAGAGAGGAACAAAGATTTGCATATGGTTTTTATTGATTTGGAGAAGGCATACGATAGAGTACCTAGGGACGTTCTCTGGTGGACAATGATAAAGAAAGGTGTTTCTCTTAAGTACATTAGTATAATTAAAGATATGTATGAAGGAGTAGTAACCAATGTCCGCACTTGTGGAGGGGTAACAACTAATTTTTCTATAACGGTTGGGTTACATCAATGATCTGCTTTAAGCCCTTTCCTATTTGCTATAGTGATGGATGAGCTTACGAGATCAATTCAAGAAAATGTGTCGTGGTGTATGTTGTTTGCTGATGATATTGTTTTGATTGATGAGTCTAGAGCTTGGGTTAATGCTAAGTTAGACTTATGGAGACAGACATTGGAAGCAAGAGGTTTTAAGTTGAGTAAGAGTAAGGTTTTAAGTTGAGTAAGAGTAAGACAGAATACATGGAATGTCGGTTTAGTAAGCAACAAAGTAGTGATGGGAGTATAGTGAAGCTTGGTGAGCAAGAAATACTGGTGGATGATTGTTTCAAATATTTGGGATCTATCATTCAAAAGTATGGAGAAATTGATGGAGATGTAAATCATAGGATAAAGGTTGGGTGGATGAAATGGAAAAGTGCAACTGGAGTGTTGTGCGATCGTAGAATGCCATTGCGGTTGAAGGGAAAGTTTTATAGGATGACTATTAGGCCCGCTTTACTATATGGTACGAAATGTTGGGCTGCCAAGAGACATCATATTCAAAAAATGAGTGTAGCTGAGATGCGTATGCTGAGATGGATGTGTGGAAATACAATAAAAGATAAGATTCGGAACGAGGAGATACGTAAGAAGGTAGGCGTTGCACCCATTGAAAATAAGATGAGAGAGAATCGTTTATGGTGGTTTGGACATATTCGGCGAAGGCCTAATGATGCTCTAGTTAGAAGGATGGAGAAATGGGAAAATATATTAGTTAAAAGAGGTCGGGGTAGGCCTAGGAAGACATGGATGGAGGTGATAGGAAAGGATATGAATGCTTTAAACCTCACCGAGGACATGGCATTGGATAGAAATGATTGGAGGAGAAGGATTCATGTGGAAGACCCAAAATGATTTTCTTTTTTGGTTCATATCGCGGACCCCAATTGTTTTGGGATGAAGGCGTAGTTGTTGTTGTTGTTGTGATCTTTACCTCAAAACATCCTGTATGCAGGCAGGATAAACCAATCTCTCATTTTGCATATATATGCACTCATTTGCATTAATTTTGCATCAATTTGCATTCAATCATATTCATTTGCACTTCATTTGCATTTCATGTGCATGTGCATTGCATTTGCATTAATTATGCACCCAATTCCATTTCCCATTCAGGAGAAGAGATAAATCTTGAGACTATGAATGATTTCCCATCTTAATCATCAATCTCTGACTCTAGTCTACAATCTCTGTTGATTTTTTCTCAAAATTCTTCAGATAGGATCCTCTTTTCAAAAATCCAGTTCCCGCACTGACAATTTGCAAAATTTTGATCCCCTAACCGGGTTCTCCTCTGAAGATCTGAATTCTGATTCAACTTTCTTTCAAAATCCAACTTTTAAGTTGGTCCATAATTTTCTTTTGTTGATTCGGGTTCCGACTCGAGATCTCTTTATTCATTTGAGCTCAGATTCGAGCTCTTCATTTTCTTTTGTTGATTCGGGTTCCGACTCGAGATCTCTTTATTCATTCGAGCTCAGATTCGAGCTCTTCATTTTTTTTTGTTGATCCGGGTTCCGACTTGAGATCTCTTTATTCATTCGAGCTCAGATTCGAGCTCTTCATTTTCTTTTGTTGATCCGGGTTCCGACTCGAGATCTCTTTATTCATTCGAGCTCAGATTCGAGCTTGTCATTTTCTTTTGTTGATCCGGGTTCCGACTCGAGATCTCATTATTCATTCGAGCTCAGATTCGAGCTCTTCATTTTCTTTTGTTGATCCGAGTTCCGACTCGAGATCTCTTTATTCATTCGAGCTCAAATTCGAGCTCTTCATTTTATTTTGTTGATATGGGTTCCGACTCGAGATCTCTTTATTCATTCGAGCTCAGATTTGAGCTCTTTATTTTCTTTTGTTGATTCGGGTTCTGACTCGAGATCTCTTTATTCATTCGAGCTCTTCATTTTCTTTTGTTGATCCGGGTTACGACTCGAGATCTCTTTATTCATTCGAGCTCGGATTGGAGCTCTTCATTTTCTTTTGTTGATTCGGGTTCCGACTCGAGATCTCTTTATTCATTCGAGCTCAGATTCGAGCTTGTCATTTTCTTTTGTTGATCCGGGTTCCGACTCGAGATCTCTTTATTCATTCGAGCTCAGATTCGAGCTTGTCATTTTCTTTTGTTGATCCGGGTTCCGACTCGAGATCTCTTTATTCATTCGAGCTCAGATTCGAGCTCTTCATTTTCTTTTGTTGATCCGGGTTCCTGTAAACACCCCAAATTTTCACTCTTATCCAGTGCTCACATTTCATGTGTCATTGCATATCATTGCATGCATTCGGCATACCATTTCATTGCACTGCATAGCATTACATGTCATTGCATCTCATCATCAAGATCCAACACTCCTGTTTTCAAAATATTTAATCTAGATTCGAGTTTTAAAACTTTTCTTTCAAAATCAATTTTAAAACCTTGGTTTTTAATCAACATTATGTCATTTGCCAACCCCCAGGACCTTATATTTTGAAGTACTTTCTCATAAAATAATCTGGATTCATTTCAAACTCAATTTCAATCGATTTCAATTCTCAGAGGAGACCCATTCAGATGGTGTCGCTTCTAGATTCTTTCATTTCTCAAAAATCTCAAAAATTTTAGAGTCCTAATTGGATCAGGACTCTGTATTTTCATCAGTTTGAATCTTTTTGAACCTTTTTAAAACATCATTCTGATTTTGAACCAGTTATGGTCCTATCCCTTGTCCATTTCCTCCATTTTGGCCAAAATCTTAGAGTCCTAGTTGGATCAAGACTCTTTTTCCAGATTCCTAGTCGGATCAAAACTCTACTTTTCACTACCTTTTTACCTGTTTTTGAAGAAAACCTTTTAAAATCTTCTGTTTTGGCCAAAATCTCAGAGTCCTAGTTGGATCAGGACTCTTCTTCAAGAGTCCAGTCGGATCAGGACTCTTCTTCAGAGTTTCAATTGGATTGGGACTATAATCTTTTACAGCTATTTTATTCATTTTCAATCAAATCTTTCAAAATCTTTCAAAATGAGTCAGAAACTCAAAGTTTCAATCAAAGCAGGACTCTGTTCAGAGAATCCTAGTTGGATCAGGACTCTGATCCTGATTTCAATTTTGAGAGAATCTTTCTCTATTATACTTAACTGCTAGTCGACCTGATATTATGTTTAGTGTTTGTATGTGTGCAAGATTTCAAGCTAATCCAAAGGAATCTCATTTAACTGCAGTAAAACAAATTCTTCGTTATTTGAAAGATACTTCAGATTTCGGTTTGTTTTACCCAAAATCATCTTCCTTTGATTTAGTTTCATATAGTGATGCAGATTTTGCAGGAAGTAAATCTGATCGCAAGAGTACTAGTGGAACTTGTCATTTCTTGGGAAAATCCTTAGTCTCTTGGTTTAGTAAAAAGCAAAATTCAGTATCACTCTCAACAACTGAAGCTGAATATATAGTGGCTAGTTTAGCATGTTCACAAGTACTTTGGATGAAACAGACCTTAAAAGATTTTGGTTTGAATTACTCCACAACAACTATTTATTGTGATAACACTAGTGCTATAAATCTTTCGAAAAATCCTATTCAGCACTCAAGAACTAAGCATATTGAAGTTAGACATCATTTTTTAAGAGATCATGTGTTAAAAGGAGATATTTCGTTAAATTTTATTTCCACTAAAGAACAACATGCCGATATCTTCACTAAACCTCTTAAAAATGAAGATTTTATGAGAATTAGGAGAGAACTAGGTATTTGCTCGTTTTTGGATTTATAAAAATGTTGATTTTTGAACAAAATTTCAAAATCGCACTATATTAGTCGACCGATAAAATTCTAGTCGACTGGTGTTTTTATATTTTGGAATGTATCGCATCATATTATTCGATCGATATATTTCTAGTCGACTGATGATTTTTTAGAATGAGTTACAATTCAGAAGGATGTAACTGCCATTAAGGATTTGCTAAACTCTCTTTTCTGATCTTTGATCTTTGAAAAACATACTTTATGGGTTGTAATATTTTCAAACTTATCTTTATTTCTGCTTATGCTATTTTTGCCCTTACTCTTTTTTATTCTGACAAAGGGGGAGAAAAAGATAAAGATAGCATTACTTTGAAATTACAGGGAGATCTTGAGAAAAAGATGATAGCAATTACATTACAGGAGATCTTGCATGAGAAATGCAAAATTAAGAGAAAAAGAAAGCTTTGAATGAATGTATTTCTAAATACATGAAGAAATGATGAATGGAAATGCAAACCAATCAATATGTGATATATGTGCTTTAAATGTGCTAACTTTTAATGTTTTGCAGCATATTGATAGGGGGAGTAAAATCTCCATCTATGCATCTAAATGCTTCAACTTTGATTAAGTTTGTCATCATCAAAAAGGGGGAGATTGTTACGACAATGAAGCCATACATGATACTTCAAGTACAAGGTTTTGATGATGAGCAAGTAGAATCAACTGCATTTCAGCTAAGGCTATGAAGAAATTGAAGAATTCAGTGAAGAATCCTTGAAGACTAGTGTGCAAATGTTTAATTCATTAAAAGTCTTAGATTCTTGTAAGAGCCTTACTTAGAGTGCATATTTAGGTTGCATTTCACCTTAAAAGTCTTTAGAAAAACTTTTCTAAAAGAAACTCTTCTGAAAATCTTTTTAGAAAACTCTTTTCTTAAATTTTCATGTTTATTAGTCGACCAATAGACTTATCAGTCGACTAACCCTTTCGCGCCATATTTTCTAAAAAGTCATTCTTGTCAAATTAGTCGACCGAAGGTTTTATCAGTCGACTGGACAGAATGTCTGTTTTCTGGAAAATTAGCAGCAGTCGACTAATGGTTTTATCAGTCGACTGAACAGAACATGTGTTTTCTGAAAATTTAGCAGCAGTCGACTAATGCTTTTTATCAGTCGACCGAACAGAATGTTTGTTTTTCAGAAGTTTTTAGCAGCAGTCGATTAAAAGGTTTTTCAGTCTACTGATGATATTATCAGTCAACTAACTTTTCTCAAGTCGACTAAGTTTCAAAAGTTCAGATTTTCAAACGGCTCGATTAATAGATCAGTCGACCGACGATAACTGTCAGTCTACTAATAACTAACTATTAGTCGACTAACTGATGTTTCAGTCGACTAATTTTGCCGTTTTCCTGAAACTTCAAAAAGGCGTGTCTTTTCATTTTTCAAACGTTTTGACACCCTTTCATACTCTCAACGTATGAAATCTTTTAACTATAAATATGAGTGCATTTTACACTCAAAAACAACAATTCAATCGATTTGAATCTTGCTTTTCACTCTTATTCAGTCAAGTATTGATTTTCTCACTCACGTGATATTTTCACCTCAGTTTTTCACTCAAATCACTTTGAGAGATAGTAAATTCGTGAGTAGAGTGTTTCAACAACCTCAAAAGCCAATTGCATCTCATTTTCATTCAAAAGGAAGGCTCATAGGTTGTATTGTAAGTTGTTATTTCTTTTGTGTAAAAAGAAGGACTCCTTGGTGTAAAGGAGTTGTTTGCTTTCAGTGGGATTGTTACTGAAAGTGGGACCGGTTATGGTCTGTGTGATCTTGTAGTTTACAAGGTTGATAGTGGAAAATCTCAAGCGGGTTTTGCTTGGGGACTGGATGTAGGACAAGTTTGACCGAACCAGGATAAAATCTTGTGTTCTTTGTGTGTTTGCTTTGAGATTTGCAAAATCCTTCAATATTCCGCAGAAAGTTTTAAAAGCACTATTCACCCCCCCTCTAGTGCTCGTTGCCTCAATCCTAGTGCACTTTCAAGTTGTTCAAAATGAACAAAGATGAACCCATCACAGAGATGTTTATCAGATTCACCAACATCACCAACGATCTGAAATCTCTGGGTGTAACATACTCCCAGACAGAAAAGGTGAAGAAAATCTTGAGATCTCTCACAACTGATTGGGAGAAAAAGACTACAGCTATTGAAGAAGCTCAAGATTTATCTAAGCTAACTCTGGACGACTTAATAGGCAATCTTATGGCCTATGAAGTCCACATGAAAGAAAGAAGGGAAGAAGAACAACCAATAAAGAAAACTCTAGCCTTCCCAGCTCTATCTGAGAATGAAGACTCAGATAAAGAATCTGAAATTGTGCTACTAACCAGAAAATTCCAGCGCTTCATGAGAAGGAACCGGCTTCCAAACAAGCACAAGGAAAGAAAAGATCCTAAGGAAGATCCCATGTGCTATCAGTGTAATAAGCCAGGTCACTTAAGGCGTGACTATCCCCTTCTCAAAAGAAAGTCCAAGACCGAGGAACCAAAGAAGAAGTTCTTCAAGAAAAAGGCTCTGCATGCTCAATGGGATGACTCAGAACCATCCACAAGTGAAGAGTCAAGTGATGATGAAGCCGAAACTGCAAACATGTGCTTCATGGCAAACGAAAGCTCTGTAAGTGAAATTTCTGATTTTTCCTTTGAAGATCTTCTAGATGCTTTTCAAAACTATTTGAAGAATCTAGAAAATTAAGCTTCAAAAATAAAACTTTAAAATCTGAAAATTTAGAGCTTTCCCAGAAAAATGAAAAACTCAGTAGTGAAAACTCTGAGTTGAAAAAGAAAAATCTTCATATTACTTCTGAAATCTTATCTACTAGCTTCAAGACTAAAAATCTGCAAGTAGAAATTTCAGAATTAAAAAGTAAAACTGAAAACCTTATGAAAACGGTTTTCAAGTTTACCAAAGGAAAAGAGAACTTGGATAAACTCCTATCTTCTCAAAAAGTCTCTTTCTACAAGAATGATATTGGCTACTCTCATTTCAACAAGCCTTCTTGTATGAATCAAAAGACCACTTTTGTGAAAAGTTCGTCTGAACCAAATAAGGAGTATTATAATGTTAATTCTTTTAACTCCTCTAAGGTTGTAGACAAACCCAAATCCAAATGGATATGGGTTCCAAGGTCTAACAAAAAGGGACCCGATTGGGTACCAAAAAGAATATTTACTTGATGATTTGCAGGCTCCAAATAAGAAGAACAGATGGATTCTAGACATTGAATGTTCAAAACACATGACAGGACATCCAGACCTTTTTGCTGTTCTTCATCATAAAGAAGGAGGAACCGTCACCTTTGGAGATAACAACAAAGGTTTGATAATTGGCATTGGTAATATTGGTAACATAGATAGACCTCTTATCAAAGACGTTCTCCTTGTTAAAGGCTTAAAACATAACCTACTAAGTATCAGTCAAATGTATGACACAGGTTATAATGTTAGCTTTAATCATGATGCATGCCTCATAGCAGACACCAACGAAAACATCATCTTAAAAGGTATAAGAAAGAATAATATATATGAACTATACCTAGAAAACATCACAGAACATTGCCTTATAGCTAATAATGACTCTCAACATTTATGGCACATGAGAATGGGTCATGTAAATTCTAAGTACATGTCTAAATTAGCTAAAAATAAGTTAGTACGTGGGTTACCCAAAATATCTTTTAAAAAGGATTATTTTTGTGATGCATGTCAATTAGGAAAACTGTCCAAATCATCTTTTAAATAAAAAAATATCATTTCTAGCAAAAGACCTCTAGAGCTTCTCCACCTGGATCTTTTTGGTCCTTCTAGGGTAGCTAGTCATAATCACAATAAATACGTTTTTGTCATTGTAGATGACTACTCAAGATTTAATTGGGTGATATTTTTAAAAAACAAAAGTGATACGTTTTGTCAATTTGAAATTTTATGTAAAAAATTACAAAATGAAAAATCTTGTTCTATTGTTAAAATTCGTAGTGACCATGGAGGAGAATTTGAAAATGAACTTTTTGAAAATTTTTGTAACTTGCATGGTATTTCTCATAAGTTTGCCTTTCCTAGAGCTGCACCTCAAAATGGTGTAGTAGAAAGAAAGAATAGAACCCTTCAGGAATCTGCTAGAACTATGCTCCAACACAATAATTTTGCTAAATCTTTTTGGGCAGAAGCTGTTAATACTGCATGCTACATAACAAATAGAGTTCTCATTAGACCCTTATTAAATAAAACTCCCTATAAACTATTCTATGACAGAACTCCAAGAATAGACTATTTCAAAGTCTTTGGTTGTAAATGCTTTATCCTAAACACAAAAGATAGCCTACATAAATTTGATGCTAAATCTATTAAAGGCATATTTTTAGGATATTCAAGTCATAGTAAAGCATACAGGGTTTTCAATAAGTGTTCTAAGTCTATTAAAGAATCTATGCATGTTAGTTTCTGTGAATCTATTGATCAATCTGTTCATAAGCAAACTAACGATGATGATGTTGAAAGTACAGATTTATTTTTAGATAACACAGCTAAGTCTAATGAAGATGATCATCAAAGAACATTTGTTGATATCAAAGATCATCCTCAAAAGCAGATTTTGGGACAACTGACAAAGGGGGTTCAGACTAGAGCTCAGTTAGAACGGATTGCAAATATGGCATTCATTTCTCAACTTGAACCAAAGAAGATTGATGAAGCCATCATTGATGAGTTCTAGATGCTAGCCATGACTGAAGAACTGAATCAATTTCAAAGGAATAAAGTTTGGGATCTTGTACCAAGACCAAATGATCATCCAATCATTGGGACAAGATGGATCTTCAGAAACAAGCTAGATGAAACAAGTAATGTTGTAAGAAATAAGGCAAGACTAGTAGCTCAAGGATACAACCAGGAGGAATGTATTGATTTTGATGAAACATTTGCTCCTGTTGCTAGACTTGAATCTATTAGAATGTTTTGAGCATATGCAAGCTATATGGATTTCAAATTATATCAAATGGATGTTAAAAGTGCTTTTCTAAATGGATTTATAAATGAAGAAGTTTATGTAAAACAACCTCCAGGATTTGAAAATGAACAATATCCAGATCATGTTTTCAAACTCAAACGTGCTTTGTATGGTTTAAAACAAGCACCTCGTGCTTGGTATGATAGACTTAAAACTTTTTTGTTAAAAACTGGTTTTTCTGTAGGCAAAGCAGACTCTACATTATTTGTTAAAATAGTGAATAATCATACCCTAATTGTTCAAATATATGTAGACGATATCATCTTTGGATCTTCTAACAGCACTCTTTGTGAAGAATTTTCTAAGTCCATGCAGAAAGAATTTGAAATGAGTATGATGGGAGAACTCACCTACTTTCTTGGACTGCATATTAAGCAAACCAAGGATGGAGTTTTCATCAATCAATCTAAGTATGCTCATGAACTTCTGAAGAGGTTCAACATGAACTCAACTGCTTCAAAATCTACTCCTATGAGCACTACTACTGTTTTGGACAAAGATGAAGATGGTAAGTATGTTGATACAAAGGTATACCGAGGTATGATAGGATCACTTCTGTATTTAACTGCTAGCCGTCCAGATATTATGTTCAGTGTTTGCTTGTGTGCTAGATTTCAGTCAAATCCAAAAGAATCGCATCTTAAAGCTGTAAAAAGAATAATGAGATATTTAAAAGACAGTTGATTTTGGATTATTCTATTCAAAATCTTCTACATTTGATCTAATCTCATACAGTGATGCTGACTTTGCTGGAAGTAAATCTGATAGAAAAAGCACAAGTGGAACATGTCATATGCTAAGGCACTCACTTGTATCATGGTTCAGTAAGAAAAAAAACTGTGTATCCTTATCAACTACTGAAGCCGAATATATTGCTGCTAGCCTAGCCGGTACACAAGTTATCTGGATGAAACAAACCTTAAAAGATTTTGGTTTAACTTTTGAAAATACAACTATCTTCTGTGATAATACTAGTGCTATAAACTTATCTAAAAATCCTATTCTACACTCACGAACTAAGCACATTCAAATAAGACACCACTTCTTAAGAGAACAAGTCTTAAACAAAATAATTAAACTGGAATTCATACCCACTAATCAACAGTTAGCAGATATTTTCACTAAACCATTGAAACATGAAGACTTTACACGAATTAGAAGAGAACTAGGAATATGCAAACTAAGTGACTTATAAATTAATCACACTTATTATAATAAGTTTTATTAAAATCTTATTTTAAAAGTTTTCTTCTTCTCATCGATTTTTGTTAGTCAAACTAGATTTCTCTATTCACGTACACTTCAAAACTCTTATAAGACACACTCTTTATGTCTTTCAACTTGTCATCTTTTCAAGTATACATCCATTATGACTTCTTGTCCTATCTCCTTTCACTCATATCCATAAAAACTAATTATATTAAAAGCTATCATGACATTGTTCACATCACTCATCTCATAACTCCTTTATTATTTTTGTCCTTTTGTGAAAACTTCTCTTACGATAATTTGATTCACCTTCAACATAATAACATATTTAGTTTATGAAAAATCTTGCTTTTCAAATTTTTGGTTCAATTCGAATGATTATTTCTTTTGGTTCTTTTACCTTATTCTAAAGATCTAGTTACTATGTTCTCACATAAATTTTTACTATATCATGTGATATCTCATATATTACGTACACTCTATTATATCTCACATACATTTTTACTATATCATCTGTTATATCATAGCGTAAAGAACTATCTATTATCATCTCTTCTTATTTTACATCTTTTACAAAAAGTATTGTAAAAACACTCGTACTCCACCCATTAGTACGTTTTGTATCACCATTTTATCTCTCTCTCTCTACATTATACATAGCTCCTTCTCATCCGTGACCATGACTCTCTCATACTTTTTATATCTCTCTCCAATCGAGACTCATTAAAACCTTGTCCCTCATATTTTTTATTCTCATTAGTACCTTTAGTACTTTTTCTCTCTCTCATACGAATTGAGCCTCCATTCTTGTCTATTCATGTTTGTGACTCCTCTACTAATTTAAAACTTAACTTTATTCTTTAAAAACTACGAACTTCCTCAAATCGAGTTTCTTTAAAAATATGTTTATCAAATAAACATTAATTCATGTCAATCATAACTTTATTATCTCATGTCTTTCATCTCATATCAATCATGAATTTTTTTTACTTCTTATCTTACTCGACAATCCATATATGTCATCTCACTTTTCTCCATGACTACTCTCACTCCTTCTACACATATCCATAAAATTTTTCTTATACAAACAATTATTACTCTTCATTCATAAATATCTTTTTGTCTCATCACTATTTATAGTCAAAGTGTGTCCCTCTCATCTTTACGTATACTCATAAAACAATACAAATGTGAAGACACATTAATCATGACAAATTTGTTTAAAGCATTCTTTTCTTTCAAAAATGTCATATCTTTCAAACCACATATCCGTATCACCCTTCTTTATGTCTAGTTATTCTTTTTCCACACATATCAAAATATATACTTATTAAATAACAAATTATTGCCTCTCACTCTCTTATCTTTGTTTGTCTTATTCCAAAATCACTCTTCACGAATTTGGAATGCTTCCACATCAAGTAATATCATATAGAAAAAGTTGTTTGTTTTATTAGGCCATTATTTTCTTCACTCTCTTCAATATGTCACTCCATACTACATTCATAACTTTTCTCACTACTCGATACACTCTCCCATAGTTTATTTGTTCAAATCTATGTCCCTCTTAACTTACATACCAATATGATACACTATCTTCCACAACATGATAAACTATCTTCCACCATTGATTTGATTTGTCATTCACTAGCCCCTTAACTTACAACTCACGAATTTCCTTATTCAAACTACAATCCAAAAATCATTCACTTTCATTGTCATTCAATTATTGTCACAATTATTTCTCTCTTCTATTTAAACGTTTGGTTCATTCCTCACCACTACCACTCATAGCATACATACTTTCACACTCGTTCCTCCGCTCTCAACTCCCTTTTGCAATGGCTTCCTCTTCAAACTCTGTAATCACTGCCGCAGATCTAAGGTATCCAGATCTATTTCATGACTACAACTTACTTTGTTCTCGCCCAATTCATAAAGGAAAGTTGGTTCACTATGAAGACTTCATGTTATTTAACCTAGACAGCTCTCTCCCCGAACTCAAACACCTACTAGGATCTTCATCCCAAGCTGCCTACTATCCTAAACTAGTTCGACTATTCTATACAAACTTTTCTACTGATCATGAACAAACTACTATCACCACCAAAGTATGCGGACAACTGATGTTCTTTCATGCTTCCTCACTAGGTAGAATTCTAAACCTACCTTCCACCGGCACAGACCTCAACACCATAGTACCAATCGAACGATCGGTACTTCAAAAAATTCTTCTCTGCACCAACTGCTACCCACTTCCCTGGCACATGAGGAATCTCCAACCTCATGCTCAATTACTTGCCCAGATTCTTCTCCACAACATCTATCCCAAGCTTCCCCGCAAGGGATTAGTTTCACGAAAAATCTCTCTCCTTATCTACGCCATTTTTTCCTCTACTCCGATAAACTGGTCCTCCATTCTTTTCAACCTTTTTATTCGTTATCAGAAATTCAAGCCTCTTCTTTTCGGGTGTTTCATAACTCCCATTCTCAAATACTTCAAAGTACCCCTTCACAACAAAGTTATCCTCCATCCCTCTCAGGTCCTCGATGCTACCACCTTCAATCTAAGGTCCTTGCACATGCCCGGCTCTGATAAAGAAGATCCAACATCCACCTTCAATTACTTCCCTGCTCTGATGCATGTCCAGCGCTCTCAGGATCGTATTCTTCGCCGTCAAGCCTCGTTGCAGCAAACTCTACGGACCCTCCAGTCAGATCAAGTCAACCAAACACATCAACATACTCCACCTTCGGGATAAACTTATTTCTTTTGACTGTAATATTTAATTACTTTTGGTCTGTAATAACTCTCTTACTCTAATCCCTTCCTTTTTGACCATGACAAAGGGGGAGAAAACCTGTCTCCATTATTGGAGAAATACTCTCTTTAAACATTTTTCAATATTTTATCATATTATTATTTCTATGCATAATGTCTTTTTGACAGGGGGAGCATATTTTGTCATCATCAAAAAGGCGGAGAATGTTGAGAAACTCTGTTTTGATGTCACATAATATGATACACTGTCGTATTTGATTTTATATGATATGATAATATGTCCTCTTGAAAAATGTTATATTATGACTGAATATGTTTTGCCATAAATCTAACGAGTATTTGATGCAAGGATATCTCACCCAAAAAGGATGGAGACTTCCTGTTCAAGTACAACTAGTGCAATCATACTCCTTGAAGAAAAAGCTTGATGAGCCATGCATTCCTAAAGTTCAACTGAAGAGATCGGCTACCTCAAGATGAAGATTTTTTTCTTCTTTAGAGTCATATCTAACAGAACCTTCAGAAACATGCATATTGCATATTACATACTCATTCATAAAAACTATATCATAAAAGTATACGATAGTTTCAAAAAGCTCCTTTTTGAAAACTAATAATTGTACCTCCTTACAACCATTTATGAAAAAGGTATTTTGACATGATTTCAAAATGTAATAATTGTACCTTACATCATATACAAGGCAACATGAAAAGAAATGTAGGAAAAAGACAAAACATGAAATCGGCTAGATAAAGAAAAACAAATATAATATGTTTTTGAAAAGACTCTAGTTACCTTCTTTAAAGAAATGTTTTTAAATATGGGTAAAAGACAAAACATGAAATCGGCTACATAAAGAAAAACAAATATAATATGTTTTTGAAAGGACTCTAGTTATCTTCTTTAAAGAAATAATTTTAAAATATGGGTAAAAGACAAAACATGAAAATCGGCTACACAAAGAAAACAAATATAATATGTTTTGATAAAGACTTTAGTTACCTTTTTACAAACCCATAGAATGTCGACTTACTTGAAGTCATCATTCTCTTTGTACAAGCATTAAATACCTCCTGTAAAAAATCCTTGTTAATTATCCTTCTCAAGAATGTCGACTTTCTTGTAGTCCTCATTCTCTCTAAAGACTTTGAAAAACACAACATAAAGAAAACACTTGACATGACTATGTACAAATAAATATCTCAAAGCACTCATTGTACTTACACTCATTTAGAGTAAAGAAGTACTTATGTACCTCAAATCATTAATTAGAATAAAGACAAAACTACAATCCAACGTTTAATGTACTATTGTAAGAAATAGACTTTTTACATAAAATATGTATTACCTAAAATATTACAACGACTAGTGTACCGTATATTTTACTTTTATGGAAAAAGGCATTCTCGAATTTCTCTAAAAGATGTTTTTGAAATGACATAACATTTCACATTTCAGAAAGGCTACGATTTCAAAATGTAATGACTACTTTTTTAAAAGCTATATAAACACACTCAAATAAACTATTCAACATGGAATGGAATAGACGTGTGAGCTTACAACGAGAAAAATTCTATTCATTATTTGAAAAGAGAGCCTTGAAAAAGAAAGAGAAAAAGAAAAGAAAGAAAAGAGAAAAAGTCAAGTCCAGCTCTTTGACAAAGAGTATCCTCTGAGTGACAAACAGAACATTCTGAGAATCCTTCATTCGTGCATTCATATCATTCTGAAGGTTCTATAGGAAGTATCGTAACTTTCTGTTATTCACTGTATTCATTCTTTGTTGAAAGAAGTAGACCTCTGAGAAAGAGGGTGTTGTCCTTCTCTGTTGAGAGAAGAAGACCTCTGTGGAAGAGGGTGTGCCCCTTCTCTGTTGAGAGAAGAAGACCTCTGAGGAAGAGGGTGTTGTACTATTTATCCGGTGACTCGGATGTTATAGTGGAAAGTTCAAGTGGTTTGCTTGGGGACTGGATGTAGGTCTGGGTATTGACCGAACCAGTATAAACTCTGTGTTTTATGTGTTGTGCCTTATTGCCTGATTATTTTATTTTATCGATTTTTATCGTATTTCACTATTCACCCCCCCTCTAGTGGAATTTCACTGGTAACAGCTGTGAGTTAGCAGATTCATGCTTATGGCTCCAGAGATCAAGTTCATTTTCAAAACAAGTTATTATTTAATGTTTTCGAGATCCTGAACCCTATCAGACTCGCCCACCTGCTATTGAATAATGCCATTCTGTCTGAGAGTCTTCCACCATGCATTTCGTTATTGTTAAACTTGCTATGCCAAGATGAATAACTAGTTCAATGGAACACAATCCCAGCCTCCTATGGTGCCACTTTGCAAAATGCTTGGATATATTGATCAAGAGCTCCCTGAGGGACAGAGTAAAGCTTCCCTGTCTCTTGCAAATCAGAAGGTCGGTATGCAGAAGAAAAACTTTGATCTACTGCATAAACATTTTCTTTTACAGAATTAATATGTTAATAGATTTGTTGTGTTGTAGCTTAACTGTGGGTGCTAATACTCATTGCTCAAATGTTTATTTATTAATTAATACTCATATCATCACTTGTATATAGGATTCAACATATTCATCTTCTTTAGCTGCATGTTCCCAACATCATCTAGATTGGTGGTTGTTACTGATTGTAAATTGCTGCAGGGTTTATCTGAATCTGATTGAGTTAGCAATCACTGTAAATCTGATCAAAGATCATCTCCAAAGCCTGCCATGGACTTTCATTGTTGGATCATATGCTAAACCCAAAAACACTCTTTATGGTCATTCAATCCAATTGAACTTATGTTCATGATTTAAAAGTGGCTGGACCTTTCTTTTCACAAGAATGTGTGTGCTTGTATGTGGGGAAGAACAAGAGATCATGATCACCTTTGGGCATTGGTGATGTCCATTGCAAATTCAGGTCCTATGGTCCATCCATTCTCCGCCTGCTGAAGGAGAATGAACGAGGCTCAAATTGAACTTGCATTGGATGACAACCATTGAAATTATCATTTGATTGAAAGAGAAAGAAATGAAGAAGCTTGCATCATTAATCAAAGAGCCTCTAGAAGAAACAGAGGTCTGAAATTCACATTGGGCTGCAAGTCACCCACCGTGAACAGTAAAGGGGAGCCTTCGAGTAAAACGAGAAAGCACAAGTAGGTTGCGAAAACCTTCTGGAAAGTCTCTCGATTCACCATCGGAAGCCTCTGCCAAAGGTTCTGTCCAACCTTGTTTTTGTTGTTTTGTGTGTTTTGCTTCGATTTTTTGGTGCTTATAAGCATATAGCGCAGTTACAGGTTTCTTTTGCTTTACCATATGTATATGTCAACTGCCGATAACATGTCCATTAGTTAAATTTTGACTCATGATATCCTTTTGGCCATACACTGTCCATCCAAACTCTTTAAGGTATGAAAAGAATTTTTTTTTGCCATCTGTATTGTTCACTACATGTTATATAGCATGTTCTGTACGTTGCAGCTGTATCTTATTGTCAATGTTTACTGCGTTTCTTTTTCTTTGTGTGATTTGCTATTTTAAACCCATTGTAGCACCCAGTTGCTGCACTATTCATTCCCTATGTTATTCATCTTATCCTTATACATATTTGAATTTGTATATTGATATGCATAATATGATTCTTGGTTATCCCATCTCAGCAGCTCCAACAGTTTCCATGGTTATTCTTTCATGTGTAGGTATATGTGTTATGTAAGCACTTCCATGTGTCTGGTGTGTGCGTATATGTTCCTGACTCTGCTTCGATGTTCTGCTTCTGCCATTCTTTTTTTTTGGCATGGAGGCTGTTATCCTGGCTTCTGTAAAAGAGCCTCTCGTATTTTCATGTGTGCTCATTTGCTCCTTTAAAGAAACTGCAAAGTGGTATTTGGCCTTTGCAAGATGATATGGTAACTCCTACAGATGGGTTTTCTTTCCTTGAAAAAGGCACTGAATCTGGCTCCTTGTTTGATTTCAATGCATTGTAGCAGTACATATTATTATGTCCTCAGGTTTTGGAAGGTGGATTCAATAGAGACTATTACCATTCTTGTTACTGCCTTAGTGGACTTTCAGTATGTTAGCATGAATCAACAACATAGGATGTTATACAGTCAAAATCTGGGAGCATAAGGGTTGTACATCAGCTGAATACGAATTTGTTTCATCAGTAGAGATTTATCTGGAAAGCATATTCAGTTGTATGAACTGTAAAAGGTAGGGATGTGTTATTTCATATGTTTTCAATTGTTTTGCACATCACTATTTCAGTTAATATCCTTTATATCATTGTGTTGTTCCGTTTTGTTACTGATTTTCATCCATATGTTCAGTCATGACAAGTCATCTTTGTGATATTTTTAAAATCATTGACTCACCATCTGTATATCGCCCATCCCACTGATGCACTTTCACCTACAGCAGTGCTTAGCACTGTTGTAGCTTTCCATAAGATCTGCAACAGTATTAATACACTGCTGTGGTGCATCCCTTGGCACTACAGTAGTGTTGGGCACGGTCGCAACTTCTAACATACCTACAATAGTGCCAAGGCACTGCTGTGGTCTCTTCTTCCTACACTTACAACAGTACAGGGCATTGCAAACATCCTCTTTTCAACATGATTTCTAATACAACAAGCTAATATTCTGCTGTAAAAGAGTTGGCAAATGTCAGGGTTATAAGGCAACCAGAATAATGTTGATAATCCATGTATGAAATTGAGCAAAATTCTGCTCCCCTTTGCCAATAATACTAAGTCAGCATAGTCATATTATTATCGTGTAATTACCTACAAAACTGAAAAGGTAATGTCTAGAGTCTTATACATGTAGCCCAAACATCCATTTTCAGCATATTACACATGCATCTTTGGACATTCATTTCCTCATTCAATTCATTTCCATATATGAGTTTTCTCATCCATAATATGTTAAAATTTCGTTAATTCAGAACATAGACATAACATTCCATCATCTTGCATCTTAAATGCAATATGATGTTTCCATTATGTATATACATATATTCTCTTGCTTGTGCTAACTCTGTCTTTTTGCAGGAAATACATGGAAAATGCAATTCTCTTCTTAGCTTAGAAATTCTTTATTTAAGTCAATGATGTAATAGTTAGGTATTAGTGAGAATGTTTGTATTTCCAGCTTTTAGATAGAATGAATGAGCATTGTAAATGTCATAAATTGCTTATTTTTCATGTTTTTTGCCTTTATTTTCCAAAACCTCACATTGGTGAAACACGAATGGCATGTGCACCCCTTTATAAAAGGTAATTAATCCTAAGTTGACGATTTACATCAATGGCCATAGTCAGGATGTGGACAAAACTTAGGATTTTCATCTTTTATGGAATAACACTGGATCCTTTTCAAAAATCATCATGTTTTCTTTAAATATTTTTTTTTCTTTTATTAGAGTTCAGTTTAAAATTAATACAATATATATATATCAATGGCCATAGTCAGGATATATTGAGAGTTAATTTCATTTTAAACTCTATAAAAGCACCAAAAATGTGTTTTATTCTTTATCTGAATTTCAATATGATTATTATATGATACATTCAATGACCATAGTCAGGGATGTATCATATCTTCAACCTTATTTACATTCATTTAAAGAATGAAATGTGATTTTCAAAACCAATTTTGAAACTCTTTTTCATTCATCATTTAGGATAGAATTGCATCATATTTTCAAAAATTTCTTTTCCAGAACTCCAAGTGATTTTTTGTTTCTTCTTCAATCAATCTTCAATTCTTGTAAATTCCAATTCATCTTTTCATTCTCAATTCTATTTCATTTTCAATCTCAAAGTCCAATTTAACTTTGAGATTTTAACTTCATTTTATATTCAAAAAAATTCCAATTCAAATCAGATTTCAAAGTTCAATTCGACTTTAAAATTCCAAAATCATTTACAGGATTCAATTTCAAATTCAATTCAATATCTCAAAAAGGAATTTCAAAGTTAAAATTTAACTCTGAAATTTTTAATTTATCTTCTGATTTCAAAATCAAGTTTATTTTCTTATCTTCAAATTCAAAATCAAAGTTTGAGATTGATTCTGAATCTCAAAAATTCGACTCTTCCTAAATTGTAAGTTCAATCTGGGTTTTCAAAACCCAGATCTATCTCTAAAAAGTCCCATTTTGACTTTCAAAATCTAAATCCAAAGTTAGAATCCAATCCCAACTTGAATCCAGATTTCCAAATACAATCTCCACATTTTGGATCTCAAGCTTCAGATCCAAAACCCATTCTAAGATCCAGAATTCAACCCCATCTTGGATCTCAGACTTCAGATCCAAAATCCATTTTAGGATCCGGAATTCAATTCCATCTTGGATCTCAGACTTCATATCCAAAATCCATTTTAGGATCCAGAATCCAATTTCATCTTGGATCTCAGACTTCATATCCAAAATCCATTTTAGGATCCGGAATCCAATTCCATCTTGGGTCTCAGACTTCAGATCTAAAATCCATTTTAGGATCCAGAATCCAATTCCATCATTGGATCTCAAATTTCAGATCCAATTCCCATTTAGGATTCTAAATCCAGAATTCAATTTTATCTTAGATCTCAAATCTATTTAGAATTCAGACTTTGGATTCAAATTCCATCTTGAATTCCAGATTTCAAATCAAATTCTATTCCCAATTCCAGATTTCAAATCAAATTCTGTTCCCAATTCCAACTTTCAAATCCAATTCCATTTCTCTTAAACCCAAATCTATTTGAATTTCTAAAATCTCATTCTAATTTCAAACTCCAAGGCTAGAATTCAATTCCATTTCAAAAATTCATCCAGGTTCAAAATTCTAATTCAAAGTCCATTTATGACTTTGAAATTTTCTTTCTTCTCCTCTTATCTCAACTTCAAATCCCAATTTATTTTTTTAAAAAACTCTGATTGTTTCAAAGACTTAGAACTTTAAATCTCAAGTTCTAAAGTTAGAAACCATTTCTTCACTCTATTATCAGATTAATCTGAAAAACACTTGGAAATTTCCAAAATCATTTTCGAAAAGAGCATACATCCTTGCATCGCACAAGCATGATTCTTTGTGCATTTAGATTTAGGATAAATTTTTAGATAATATTTTAGCAAAGCAAAAAGGCATGAATTCGACCCTTGGTTCGATTACCCCTGGTAAAGGCGACAGGAACAGTCGGACCTCGTACCGACGAGCGAACCTCGTCTCCTGATTTTTTCCCGCAAATATTTCAAAATAGAGGAGAGTTATTTTCCTAAATATCTTCATAATTAAGGTCAAGTGAGACCCCGCAAAAGAGTTCCTCTTTTCTCTTCTTTTCTTTTCTCTTTTCTCTTCTCTCTTCTTTTCTTTTCTCTTTTCTCTTCTCTCTTCTTTTTCTATCTTTTTTTTTCCTTCAAAAAGGGGAAAATAGAGGTTAGAAAAGGAAAAGAGAAGGAAGAGAGAGAAATACAAGAGAGGAAAATTTTTGCGATGATCACAACTGTAGGATTAGCTCTCTTTTCAGATGGACGAAATTACATGGATATCAAGATAGTTCAACTTCTGTGAAGGTGGGGAAGTCGACAGACCAGCCGTCTCTCCATAGCTATGGCCACACTCGCTTTTCTATACCAAGGGTTGACCCGTTTCACACTTGGAGAATCAATTCTAGTCGAAGGGTGCACCTATGCATTGTAGTCTTGGTTCCTCCGGCATGTGCCAGACCGAGCCAATTCATTCAGATACAATGGTGAAAAGCTTCTTCTAGTTGCGCGATACTGATTCTTGATCGATAACCTTCAGGAGAAAGAAGTCGTGTGGGACTATTTTGATCGTCAAGAATCACCTCCCAGATATACTTACGCATACGACAAGTGGTTCAGGCTACTTGATCCCTTCTTCTGCGCATACTATCATCAAAAGCGTTGTGTTAGGCAGTTCTCTCCGAAACAGAAGTGCATAGAAATTCATCTATATCAGGGATCTTGCCAGTATTCGATCTCACATCAGATCAGTGGTCCAGAGCATACCATTCTGTCAGACCTGGCTGGGATTCTTTTGTTACTCTCACTATTTTTCCTGGTCCTCGAGTGTCCTCTGATTATCAGGAGTGGTGGAAAATTGTCTGTACCCCTCCCCTTTGTCAAGTTTATTATTAATAAAATCATGTATTTCCTTCAATACAATTTCTTTAATTTTCATCTTGGTTTGACGACCTCGCCTAGGTAACAAGGCATATTTCCAGTTGTTTATTTTGCAAAGAATAGCAACGCAATTGTCGTGACTCCAGCGATGACTTAGTCCTTAGTAATGGGACATCCTTCAAATTGTCAATCGAAATATCCAGCAAATATTTTCTATTCAAAACTATTTTCAGCAGCTAATCCTCAGTTTTGCTCTGCAGAGAGTATTTGCACCCTTATATGGTTCAAAAAAGGTCCGGCAGAAAAATTACACCCGTTCAGCGTATCAGTTACTCGCCAAGCCTCAGAACAAGAAATGGACTCTTCAAGATCTATCAAAAACAAAAATCAGCACGGCAATGATGATGTTGATCCTCAAATGTATGTCATGTTTCAAAAGATGATGAGTAAGATGATGGCAGAGCAAGCAGAGGCCAATTCTGACAAGATATCTAGCAAGAAGAAGAGTAAGGGCCAAACACTGAAAAAACAACTATGATATCCAAGAAACATATCCAACATGAGGATACATCTGATGAATCAGAATCGGTAGGTGGCACTGATGAAGAGTATGAAGTCCAGCAAGCATTTCAAAGATTCCCTCATAGACAAGAGACAACCTATAAATTGAAAAATCAAACAATGGATGATCCAGTCCAAATACAGTTGAAGGAAATGGCCAAGATGATTAAAGATTTGCAAGCCCGTGACAAGGGCAAGAAGGTCTTCAGGAGCAAAGACTTCTATGATGGCATCACCCCCATCAGGAATAATCAAGATTCAGAAAAGAAGACAAATTCCACCTTCTTCGCCAATGCCAACCGCAGCGATTGCAAAGATAACAAGGGAGATCATACAAGTCAGAAAGAAAAGTCTTCGAAGCGGAGTGAAAAATTGAGTCAACAGAAAGAGAAGAAAAAGCATGACAATTGGAGTTTTAAACATGACTTTACTCCTCTAGATCAGTCACGTGAAGAAATCCTTGAGTATATGTTGGCCAAGGAGATGATTGAGCTCCCAAGAGTCGATGATTCTCCTATCATTAGGAGAAGATTTAAAGATCAATTCTGCAAGTTTCATTGGGACATAGGGCATGATACCAAGTATTGCTTCGTTCTCAGGAATATTATCCAAGACTATATCAATAAAAATATCCTTGTGGAAGGCAAAGAAAAGGATAAAGCAGCCAGCTCATCAGCACCCTAAGAGAGACAAGGCCAACACTCTTTCATTCTTGCATTTTGCTTTTGTCATTTTATATGGATGGCATGGTTCTATCTCTTTCATCAATAAAATTATCAATCTTATGTCTTGAATTGGTCTAGAAGATTCGAGTTCCGATTCGAATCTTCTTCCAAATCCAATTCAGAGTTGGTCTAGAAAATATGAGTCCCGACTCAAATTTTCTTCCAAATCCAGTTCATCTAATTTTCTTTTCTCAAGATTCTAGAATTGGTCTAGAAGATTCGAGTTCTGATTCAAATCTTCTTCCAAATCCAATTCAGAATTGGTCTAGAAAATCTGAGTCCCGACTCAAATTTTCTTCTAAATCCAGTTCATCTAATTTTCTTTCCTCCAATGTCTAGAATTGGTCTAGAAGATTCGAGTTTTGATTCGAATCTTCTTCCAAATCCAATTCAGAATTTTTCTAGAAAATCTGAGTCCAAACTCAAATTTTCTTCTAAATCCAGTTCATCTAATTTTTCTTTCCTCCAGATTCTAGAATTGGTCTAGAAGATTCGAGTTTCGACTCAAATTTTCTTTCAAATCCAATTCAGAATTGGTCTAGAAAATTCGAGTTCTGGCTCGAATTTCCCTCCAAATCCAATTTGCTTAGCTTTCCTTTAAAAGTTTGAACTTCTACTCAAACTTTCCTGCAAATTTAGCAATTGGTCTAGAAGATCCGAGTTCCGACCTGAATTCTCTTTCAAAATCCAATTCATCTAGTCTTTCCTTGAAGATTTGAATTTCGATTCAAAGCTTCCGACCGAACCCAGTTTTCCACTGGTCCGATTAAATCCAATTTTCAAATTGGTCCTTTTATGAAATCCAACATCGCCTTGGTTGCTTTACCAAATTTGTATTTGTATGGATAATCTTTCAAAAATCCAGTGCTTGTACTGATAATCTTTTAAAATCCAGTGCTCGTACTCGTACTCTTTCAAAATCCAGTGCTCATACTGGTAATCTTTTAAAATCTAGTGCTCGTACTGGTACTTTGTCAAAGTTCAGTCTTCATACTGGTTGCAACATAAATCTTACATTGGGGTTCAGACTCAATGTTAATCTTCGAATCTGCGAACCAAACCATCTTTGTCAGACCCTTGGGTCATTCCAATCTATCAAGCATACCTTCGAGTCATCTATTTTGTTAGTCAGACTTCCGATAATCAAATTTTTAGCAAGCGAAACCTTTGGGTTAACAGATTCTATCAAAGTCAATCATATCTTTCCAACCTTCGGGTCACATCCGACAATTATGGTCTTTCAAGATTCGATCTTTGTGTTGAATTCGTCCACTAACTGGCTCAAAATCAATTATCAATCATTTTCTCTTGCGAGGGACTTTTTTTCCAAGAAGAGTTTGAGGGAGCTCATTCTTTTTGCATGTCTTTATTGTTCGTTTGTTGAACCCCTTTTTCTAGGGAGAGTTTAAAGGGACTCATGCTTCACGAACAGTTTGCAAAACAATTTTTGTTGTCACACAAGAAATCCTTTTTTCAGGGAGAGTTTCGACAGAAGCTCGTCCTCCTTGTAAACCTAAATGTCTTTTGTTAGCCCACCCCCGTCATCGAGGACACTTTTTCTAGGGAGAGTGATGGACTCGCTCCTCTATGATATTCTTCCAACCTTTGTTAGCGGCCCCCTTTCCATAAGAGAAGCCTAGAAGTAGGGAGTTTTGACGAAAACTTTATTTCTCTTCGAAAGTTCGTTTTGCAAACACCTCCTCTTCAAGGAAGAGAGGAGTATCTTTATATTACCCATTCATGTAAGGGTCAAGCATGAGTCTCTCCTTTGGGGAAAGGAGAGGAGAATCTAGCCACGGATGTGTCATTCAGACCTCAAGTGATTTCTTTCACCAAGGATTCCAAGAATATTTTGCCAATTTGTCATGAAAAATAGTTGTTGATTCCAAAAATCTTTTATTACACAAAAAGAATTACCTCAGATTACTTTCAGTATTACTTCCAAAAAGAGTGAAGCTTTTGCAAAGAAGGATTCAAAATCCAAATTCTTTCTATTGGCCAACCAAAGGGATAAAGAATAAATCCTCGATATGGCCAGCAAAGAAAATTCAATGTTGTCGCAAACCCATAAATGATTGATATTGATCGAAGCAATGACACATTTTTAAAGATCATTCTTGTAAAGACAAGGCAGTCAAAATATCCTGGATGATACAGAAAAATCCGCTCAATTTCTATATCTCCTCAATCACCCAAACTACAATTAAATATCTGCAAAAGGGATCTCTCAATTGTCGTCAAGATGAAGACGAATTGTGCGAGTTAGACCCCCGGGGCCAAAGAAGATTTGGATCATTTCCGAGATGAAGGAGTTTGTGACAGATCCTTCCAGGGAAAGTTCAGAGCACCGTCAAGATGAAGGCGATTGCGATGATCCTCCCGACAAACCCTAAATGATATTTAATTTCAGCTATCGTCAAGAGACCACCAACCAATGAGCCAATATCGTCAATATAATCCTTGAGGCAAAGAAGGATCCGAACATCTCCAAGATGAAGAAGTTTGTGACGTACCCTTCCAAAAAAGAGAGAGAGAGAGAAAAGTCAGGATATCTCCAAAATGAAGGATGATGTAATAAACTCTCCAGAAACCCAAGAAAGCTCTAATTTTGTCGAAAAAAAAAGAACACGGGCAGAAAGACCATTCTGAGAAAAGAATCCGAGGATATCAAACTGACGAATTTATGGAGAATCATCTTTAATTTTGTAAAATTCTTCTATCAATATCCTTTCACCAATTGCTTTCACAATATCAAGAATACTCTTTTTTCCGTTCATATCAAGGAAATTGATAGCCTCCTTGAAAGAAAGTCAATGGCAAGCAATTTGAATTCGAATCTTGATTCTACTAAGTTAAGTTCAGTTGGAGGTAATACTTTAGGTAGAAAAGAGGGAATATTTTTCATATAAATATACTTACATTTTAATCATTTTTTCAATCAACTATAATTTTTTTCTTATTGCAAATCTTTTCAAGTTTTCCTGAGGTAGAGCTTGATGTCTATTTTGATGTATCCAGGCGTTGTTGTTATCCCTTTTAGGATTGGATGACAGGAGTTGTCCAATATCCTTCTCTTATTGTTTTGATCTGAGCGCCTGGGCTCTCAGATTCGCACACTTCCCTGTGCTCCCCACTGTCCCACCATAGATAGTTCCCATTCAGGTTAAGGGTTAAACCTGAATTTTTCTGCAAAGTGGCATCTGTCTTAAAATCCATTTTCAGTCTCAGCAATGAGATGTCCAAGATCAATCCCTTTTCAAGCTTTAGGGAACCCACTTTCTTCCTTTTGCAAACCCCTCTCAGATTTATTGTGCAAAATTCGAAGGTCCCATCATGGTTTCTTCATTTGAGGATTCTGTTTATCGTCCCCTTTTAGGTTAAGGGTTAAGCTTGAGCCTCATTTTTTCACGAGGTATTGTCCCCTTTCAGGTTAAGGGTTAAGCCTAAACCTCATTTTTTCATGAGGTATCGTCCCCTTTCAGGTTAAGGGTTAAGCCTGAGCCTCATTTTTCCATGAGGTATCATCCCCTTTCAGGTTAAGGGTTAAGCCTGAGCCTCATTTTTCCATGAGGTATCATCCTCTTTCAGGTTAAGGGTTAAGCCCGAGCCTCGTTTTTCCATGAGGTATCGTCCCCTTTCAGGTTAAGGGTTAAGCCTGAGCCTCGTTTTTCCACAAGGTATCGTCCCCTTTCAGGCTAAGGGTTAAGCCTGAACCTCATTTTTCTACGAGGTATCGTCCCCTTTTAGGTTAAGGGTTAAGCCTGAACGTCATTTTTCAATGAGGTATCGTCCCTTTCAAATTAAGGGTTAAGCCTGAATCTCTTTTTTTCCACAAGGTATCTTTTGTCCCATCCAGATTAAGGGCTAAGTCTGAGCCTCATTTTAATGAGGTGAATCTTCTTCTATATTCTTCATTCCATATTTGTCATTACCATGGTAGCCAATTCCTTCATACTCGGTCAGATTCTCCTAACGGGGGCATTTTTTTTATATATAGTCCAAATTTGGTGTGTTTTTTTTTTTTGCCACTAAGCTCGGCCCTATACCGGCTTAGTAGCAAAGAGGGGCATCTGTAAACACCCCAAATTTTCACCCTCATCCAGTGTTTATATATTTCATGTGTCATTGCATATCATTGCATGCATTCGGCATACCATTTCATTGCATTACATAGCATTGCATGTCATTATATCTCATTTTCGAGATCCAGCACTCCTGTTTTCAAAATATTTAATCCAGATTCGAGTTTTAAAACTTTTCTTTTAAAATCAATTTTAAAACCTGAGTTTTTAATCAACATTTTGTCATTTGCCAACCACCAGGACCTTATATTTTGAAGTGTTTTTCTCAGAAAATAATCTGGATTCATTTTAAACTCAATTTTCAACTGATTTCAATTCTCAGATGAGACCCATTTAGGTGGTGTCGCTTCTGGATTCCTTCATTTATCAAATTTCTCAAAAAATTCAGAGTCCTAGTTAAATCAGGACTCTATCTTTTTATCTTTTTAAAACATTTTCAAAACTCCATTTTGATTTTAAACCAGTTATGATCATATCCCTTGTCCATTTCCTCCATTTGGCCAAAATTTTAGAGTCCTAGTTGGATCAGGACTCTTTTTTCAGAGTCCCAATCATATCAGAACTCTACTTTTTACTACCTTTTCTACCTGTTTTGGAGAAAACCTTTCAAAATCTTCCGTTTTGGCCAAAATCCCAGAGTCCTAGTTGGATTAGGACTCTTCTTCAAGAATCTCAGTCGGATTAGGACTCTTCTTCAGAGTTTCAGTCAGATTAGGACTCTGTATTTTGTCACTATTTTTACCTGTTTTTTACCAAATCTTTCAAAATGAGACAAAACTTAGAGTTTTAGTCAAAACAGAACTCTTTTCATAAAGTCCTAGTTGGATCAGGACTCTGATCCTTATTTCAATTTTGAGAGAATCTTTCAAAAATCTTTCCATCTATCAAAGCTATTACACTTTTATCAAAGAATTTCAAAATTCTGGGATTTTATCCTAGAGTTTTGATAGAATCAAGACTCTGCACTCTATACAAAGTTTGTTTTCTCACTCCATTTTCACTGATTTTCAAAATTTCTGTTTAAATTTCATCATTTGCTTATCCGAAAACCAAAAATTCTTAGAGTTCTGATCGAATCAGGACTCTTTCTCAGAGTTCTTATCAGATCAGGACTCTGAACCAAAACTTTAATTTTATCCTGTTTTTAATTGTTTTTCAAAATTCTCTCATTTGTTTCTCAGAAAATCCAAAAATCTGAGAGTCCTAGTTCAATTAAGACTCAGTTAAATCAGAACTATGTTTTATTTCAATATTTGATATTGTTTTCACTGTTTTCACAAGTTCTTTCATCTGTTTTTGAAAAAATACCAAAAAAATCTAGAGTTTTAGTCCAATCAGGACTTCGTCCCAAAGTCCTAATCCAGTCAGGAGTCTGTTCTAGAGTCTATTTTTGCTTCTATTTTTACTTTTTCCATTTGTTTTTCAAAAATTAGGTTATTTTGTAGAGTCCCAGTTGATTCATAACTCTATTTCAGAGTTTCGGTTGAGTTAGGACTCTAACCCTGATTGCTTTTTCTGCCTTATTTTACCATTTTTTTTTAAAAGATCTTTCAAAAACTCCTTCATTTGGCTTTTAAAATCCAAAATCTCAGAGTTTTAAAGTTTCAAGACTCTAGCTCAGAGTACTAGTTCGCTTAGGACTTTATTTTCAAACCTTTGAATTCCATTTGTTGATTTTAACTCCTTTTCAAAGCTATTTTCAATCTTTATTTCAAAATTTTCAAAACTTCGATGTGGGGCCCACCCAGTTGGAGCCATATCTGCGGGAATTCTGACCTAGTCAGAACTCTATTCTATCTCAAAATTTTCAATCTCAAAATCTACTTTTGAATATCTTTTGAAAAACCTGTCATTTTCAAGTTTAAAAATCATTTTTGAAAATTCAAGTGGGGCCCACTCGGGGTGGTGCCACATTTGAAGAAGTCAAGGTTAGACTAGGGTTAGTCAATGTCTTATTTAGGTTAGGGGTATAAAGGAGTCAAAAGAAATTTTGAAAATTCATTTTATTTAAGTTTTAAACCATTGGTTTTTAAAGGTTTTAAATTCAAGTTTTAAAAACCAAATGTGGGTCCATACTAGGTGGTGCCACATTTGGACTTTTCAGGATTTAATTAGGGATTAATTAGAGTCCATTTATGTTAGAATCCTCTAGGAAAATCGTTGGTCCTTAGTGGATTTATTAGAAAGAGTCCTGAAAAAAAAAAACTTCTTAATTAACCCTAATTAAGTAACTTTTTGAAAACCTATAAAAGGGGGACTTCAAGAGGTCAAAAGGAGGATGTTTTTCTCTCAATTTTTTGTGGTCACCCGACTCTTCCCAGCACATCTTATTCCTTCATTGAAGCTGCAACCCCAAGGTGAGTTTTTTTAACATTATTTTATTATTTTTTATTAGTTTTTTATGATTTTATATTAGATTTCACCATTGGCAACTCCCCTTTCATGGATTTAACCTCAAGAACCTCAAGTTTAATTCAAGAAGATGATCTAACCCTATTATATGCTGTTTTCCATGATTTTAATCCATGAGAATCATTTATTGCATTGTTTTTTATATTCTTAACCAAGAAAACATGAGATTTATCCGATTAAATGGATTAAATCCATGATTTCAAGGGTAAAAGCAATTCTAGCCATGGATTCCCTATTTTTTTTTATTTTTTAGTACATTACTGTCTATTTCATGTATTACAGCATCAAAATAGGATTCGTTTTACTGTTTAGATATTTTTTTTTTTGTTTTCATTAAATAAATCATGTTTTATTGGTGTTTCTTAGATTTCTGCATATTTTAATTTTAGATCAGTAGAAAGCATGTTAGTTTGTATTGAAATATTTATTGGAAATTCCTAAATTTTTTTATATGTTGTTTACGGATATGTCAGTGAACTACTGTAAAAAAATCAGACGTTTTGGGATTCGGGAACCCTGTTAATAAAATACAAAGTCAAATTGGGATTTTTGTTGATTAAAATCATTGTTTAAATTCAAGCATAACTTGCAGATGTGTTATTTCTTTCATCCAATATTCGATTTGAGATCCGTAAAATGCAGTGTCTTCGCGTTGATGTAAGCTATTTACTGTAAATTTTTCATAATTTTTTATCTCTGTTTGGTATTTTTTTTTGTCAGAAAGTCGGATCCATCTTTTAAAACTCATTATGACTTATAAAAACCCTAATCCGACTTGTACTGATCATAGATCTTAAATCGTAGATTTGATTCATAATCTGTAAAAAAAAAAGTTTATTATTTTTTTGCTTATTGTTCACTTATGAAATTTCAGAAATTTTTGATCAAGTATGCTATTTTTTTTTTGTATTTTCAATCGGAAACACCTGTTTTTATTATTTTTATATTCATTAAATTTAAGTACAGATTGACGGAATGATATCTCCCTAACCGAAGATGATTTTTCTGATCTGTAAAAAAGCGATTCTCTGTTTTTCTGTCTAGTTAGTCTATGTAAAAGTTTAGAAATTTTCATGGTGGATTGGCTCCTGATTTGGATCTAACACTGAAACTGGTATGTGACCATCGGTAAAAATAGCATATTTTAGGGTTTTAATGCAATTTTTGAATTAGAATAATGTCAAAAATATATTTTTATGGTTTAAATATGATTTTAGGGTGATAACAAGTGCAAGTACCAATTTTTATCAATTTTGGAATCCATTTGATGCTTAGATGAGCCAAATTGCAAAACAGGGTGCCCGCAGGATCCCGAAACATTGCTAAAACCATGGTTTTCATGATATTTCTTGATTTTCGTGTATACGTTTATGTTTTTAGGGTTTGTTCATGTTTAAAATCATATTAGGATGCTTCATGGTCAATTTTATGTTTATTTCAATCCTAAATCCAAAGTTTTTACCAAAATTTATTTAAAAAAACCCTGATTTCAAGGCCATAGTCTTGCTATCAGGAGCATTTTGGTCATTTGACCTCAATTTCGAAATTCTAAACCCTAATTTTCATATTTTTAATCATATAATGTCATATTATGTTTGATTTATCCTCATTTGAATTTTAAAAGTTGTATTTTACAAAATATCTTTCTGAAAACCCTAATTTCAAGGCCATAGTCTTGTTTTCAGGGGTATTTTTGTCTAGTTTTCTCAAATTTCGAATTTCAAAGTTATTTATCTTCATTATTCATTCTATTTTATTTCATATTTTATTATGTTTATCTCAGGGAATTATGGAAAAAGGCTTATATCTAAAGAAATCCAGTAATTTCCAGATATTACTGGATAAATCTAGAAAAGCCAACATATCTTCACTAACAAGTTTTCTAGTTTTGCAGGGACATTGAAGACTTTATTTTTATGTATTTAAATCCAGTTAGTGATGTAAATTAAATTAAATTTGGAATAAGAATTTCAATTTCTGCTTAGATTAGGATTTGCATTGCATATAGTTTAATTCTTCAAATTTTAATATCTGATAAATGCATATTCATGCATATTTTTTATAAATCCACCATGGTCTACAGGAATGGAACATGCACTAGCTCTTAGGGATTTGACAAGCTCGGTGGAATTCGTATTTCTGGCCATAGTCAGAATACGAATGAGACCCAAATTTGTGATCTTCGTATTAGCCACATTCAGCCTACACTCTTAGGCTAACTTCAAAATGCACTGCATTTTTCAAAACTCAAAAGAATTTTCTCAATTCCTCAAAGAAATATCTTTCAAATCCATATTCATTTACTTCATTCAATTTGCAAATCCCAATTCCAATTCAGAGAAATCGATTTTCTCAAAATTTTCTAAGTTTTCTTGAAAAAAATGCTTTTCTCAAAATTCTTAGCTTTCAAATGATATTTCAAGTATTTATCAAGTTCAAATCATGATTTTCAAGTTATATATTCAATTTCAAAGTTTAAATTTAGAAAAATCAAGTTTTTCAAAGTTACTTGAAATCCCTTAGAAATCAATTTTCACAAAACCTCTAGATTCTTCAGAAATTGATTTTCATTTTCCTTAGAAATATTCTCTCAACAAGGCTCATGATTTTCCAAATGATATCTTTTCCAAGAATTTTCCAATTATTTCAAATCTCAGAAGCAAACATCATGTTTTCAAATCTGCATTTTTCAGAAAATTCATAGCACATGTCTGATTCTTTGTGCATTTAGGAAATAGAACACGATTTAGACAAGTTGAGCAAAGCTAAGCACACTTTTGATCCTTGGTTTGATTACCCCTGGTAAAGGCACCAGGAACGGTTGAACCTCGTACCGACAGGCGAGTCCCATTCTTCGGAATAATCCTGCATTTTAAAAACAAAGGCGAGTTATTTTCAAAATCTTTTTCAAAGGTCAGTTTGACTTGCAAAAGTAAAATTTTGCAATGATAACACTTCCCCATGTTGGACGGTTGGGTTTCCCCTTTCTTTAAAAAATGCATTTTTCTATTAAAGCCACTTTAATGAGTTACTTTTTTTTTTTTGAAAAAAAACTGTTTTCTAAAAGACTCTAGCACCCAAGGGGATTTGAATCGTAGACCTCCCGCCTAAGGGTAACAAGCCCCACAAATGCACTATTGCATGTTTCGTTGCAATTTCTTGCAATGTTATTTTATTTATCCTCTATTAACGTTTTTGACGAGTTTTACCAAAATGACATTTTTTTTTTGTCAAAACTTTTGGCACACAAGGGGATTTGAACCTAAGTTCTCCTTCCTAAGAGTACATCTCCCTGACCACTGCACCAACTCCTCTTTAGTTGCTCCTTCTTGCAACTAAAATTCTTTTATCTCCTTATGAAAATCCGTCCAAGTCCCTATCATGTACGTTTTCATAGGATTTTTCCGCGGACGGGGGTTTCGATCCTAGGATGTCTCTCCATGTCATGTCTCTTGACTCAATATCCTTTAAGCATGGGTTGTGTCTCATCGTCCTCTTACTTGATTACGACATCATTCTCCTAAAAATTTCAAACTGTTATTTTCTGCCTTTTCAAAACTTGATTGAGATTCGACCCTATTTGGATCCATTAAGATCCAATTGGTGTAAGGCCAATGATAGTTCTGTAAAATATGGTCTCAGTAGTTGGAATTTCTCGTATGGTTACGAGGATTTTTTTTTCAAAATATATATATATGTATATATACCTTATTGATGAGCAAGGTCCGAACTCGTGTAAGTAAGATATACGAAGTGGCATGAGTACTATTTATGAGGAATCAATTCTCGAGAATCATAAGTCCAATTCATAATATATAAGACTAGTAAATGCTCAAATTTGCTTCCCAAACGAGGAAAAAACCTTGTTATTTCATGTGAATTACTAGAAAACGTATATCAATCGGATATGGTCATAACGAGGGCGATATTCGCAAGAGATGAAACTTTAGAAAAGTGCTTTGCGAATTTAGTTGAAATTGAAAATCTGAAACTGAATTTTAAGTGGGTTTTGACTCCATCCGAGATCCGAATTCATATATTTTATTTGAATCCAAATACTGGATCCGTTTGATCCACTTGGATCGACTCTACATCCTTTTATCTTATCCATTTTCAGGAATTATAATATTTATTTATTTTGATCATTGTCAAAATTTTGCGAGTTTTACATCCTTTCCCCATAAAAAGGAATTTCGTCTGCGAAATTCGTTAAAAGAACTAAGCAACTCGACTGGAGTATTTTTCTTGTATTTTAAAATTTTGGTTTTCCTCGTATATTATCCAATCAAAATCTCTCAAAGAATTTCAAAGATTCAATCTAGTTTACTGTTAAAAATTCTTCGTTATGCATCTTGAATTAGCATTGTGGATGTTTGACCTGACACAACCCTAGATAAGTCATCAGTGAATCCAAGAGATCGTCACACCTAGCTTTCCAAGCCATTTAGTTGAGCAACAAACTATCATAAGTTTCTCGATGTAACTTGACCACAACATAAATATAATAATGTTCCTAGCAATATATCTAGGTTTTCAATTTTCACACAATAAATCAATTTCTTCAAGAAATAAAAACATAATTCATATACTATATACTTACAGAGCGCTTGCAGAGTCGCTGAAAGGCCATGAACCATACAACATTCTCTAAGAAGCTGACTCTAAATGCATCAATTTTGAAAGAGTTTTAGGACCCTAATCCTGACACTAGGCTCAGATCAGCTGTGTTCAATCATGCTATGCCAATATACTCAAGCCGAGGCTCGATATACGTGGCATAAAAATTCATCTACAGTCCTAGGCTTGTGTTTTAACAGAGAACAAATCTGCTTATAAAAATCCCAAATTTTTCAAACAATTAGTAGATTCCACCGTGAATCTACTGTAATTTTTAAGGGAGGATTCAGATCTTCCATCTAGGAGATCCTGAATGCTTTTGTCTGCTAAAACAGAAGTTGAAATTTTGGGAGGGTTCAAAACCCGATTTAGAGTTCGATTTATTAGAGGGGGTTTCAAAACTTGAATCAATCTGGGTTTCTGGCAGAATAACACAGACAAATCAATATAACTACCATAAAATTTCTAGGATTTTTAAATGAAAAATTAAACAGGAAATTATAATTAGACTACATGCATGGATTTAAATTTACAAACTATCAATGAAACTTTAAAAAGATAACTAAATGAATGAAAAAAAAACTAAACATGTTGTCTAAAACATGAAAGTTATATGATAGAAAATTAGAAAATAGAAAAAAAATTTTGGGGAGGCATGCTTGAAATTTGTTTTGGCTATTTGGAATGAGGGGCTTCATCCATTGAACGGATGGACCACCTCATCCGTATAGCCCTAAGTTCATGTAAAACATAAAAAAAGAAGAAGAGAGAGCTTATTACCTTGGCTTGGTAGGCTGGAGCCAATGGAGGGTTGGCCGGAGTTGCTTCGAGGTCAATGAAGAGGCTGCAGTGATAGATGCTGTAGTGGAGTCACCATGGTTGAAGGAGGAGCTGCACCGGTCGCTGTTGTAGTGGAGTCACCAAGGTTGAAGGAGGAGCTGCGGCTGGAGGAGCTAAACCAATGGAGAAGGCTGCTGCACCACTTGTTGCTGTGTCTGCTTTCAAGGCTGAAGGAGGTGCTTGGTGTAGATGGTTGCCAAGGAAGAAAGTGCAGCAATGGGGGCTGCAGCCCAAAAGAGAGAGAAAGAGAGAGAGAGAGAGAGAGAGAGAGAGAGAGAGAGAGAGAGAGAGACGTGAATGCCTCTCTTCCCTTTTTTTTTTAAAAAAAACTTAGGCTTTAATGAATTAGGGCTAAGGTTTTTAATGAGAGGCTAATGAAAAGGAAAGAAAAGCACGTGAATGGGCTGGAGAAGGGAAAGAAGAAAGGGAAGGGAAGAAGGAAAGAAAAGAAGAAAAGGAAGGAAGAAGGAAAAGAAGAAAGGAAAGAAAAGAAAGAAGAAGAAGGAAAGGAAGGGAAGAAAGAAAAGGAAGGAAGAAGGAAATGAGACTGGAGGCTTGGTCAACCCCCTTGTGGGTCCCACCTCCTCTCAAAATGCGAAATAAAATAAAAAAAAACAAAACAAACAAATAAAAAGGAAATTGAAAGGGAATAAAAGAAATATTTTTTTTTAATAAAAGGGAAATGTAAATGAATAAGCCATCTCAGAGTGGGCTTATTTTCAAATTTGAAATTTGTTTTGAGAATCTTAGGGGTAGAATAGTCTTTTTAGAAAAATTCCTCGTTGCTATTTTTGGCAGCTTTTGAAATGAGCTTGGATTTTGAAGTTCAATACCCCATTGTGAAGCAAATCCAGTGCAGAATTTAAAATTTTGAGTTTGAAAGAAATCCGGATTGTTTTTCTCGAGAAAATATTTCTAAATTTAGACTCCCGGGGGTAAAAATGTTAATTTTGGAAACCCAGGGTTTGAAATTGATTTCTGAAAACTTTTAAAACTTAATCTGGATTGAAATTTATAAAACTGGAGTTCTGGACTTCAAAAATGAAATGAAATATGATGAAATGTTATGAAATGCTAAGAAATGATATGCAAAATGCTAACCCTGAATGAAGAAATTTAGATATTTGACCCCGATTGGCAGTTGTACCAGTTCAAAAAGTGTTAAAATTGACAAAATTTGCAAAATGGTTGAAGAAATGATTTTCGAGGTCTGCCAAGCTAGAGTGACACTAGAAATTAGGGTTTGAGCTGAAATGAGCTGGATTGAGCTGGATTTTAGAGTTTCAGAACTCAACTGGATTGACAAGACACTGACTCAACTGACCTTTCCGACTAAATTTTTAAGAAAAGCTGCCATTTTTAGAGAAATGGTACGGAATGGTCACTGGAGTGAAGTGAATTACTAATCTGAGCTAGGTTTGAGCTAAAATAAAGGTTAGTAATACTGAAATGAACTAAAATCGAAGCTCGAACACTAGCTCAATCGACCAGGCTCAGCTCAATTTTAGCTGAATGAGCTTAAACGGGTTTAAATGGGCTCCTAGACACTTGGACATGGTTTTGAACTGAAACTGGAGCGCTTGAACTCTTGGTGAGCTCAAGCTAGACTCTAGGGAATATGACTGACTGTGAATGACTGACACGAAGACAATTGGCTTGGATTTAAGTGAGAAATGAGCTCGTTTTTGAAGAAATGATCCCATTTTGGCAGGAATGGTCAGAAATGAAAATGACCTTCTCACTGTGAGCTTGAAATGACTGATATTCTAATTGTTCTGAACTGACCAATGAGCTTGGTTGACTCCTACTGACTGAGGTCCGGGATGTCCTAGGGGTAAAATGGTAATTTTCCTAATAAGAAATGGGTAAAGTGGTAGTTTTCTGAAACTGACTCGGGGTTTGACTCCTACACTGACCCAATAGGGTTGGCACTGCACGAGGAGGGTTGTTTGAGAATGGATGAGGAAAATTTGGGGTGTTTACACCTGTCCTCTGACTGACTTGAGAAAATCCATTTCTTCGACCTCACTGTCACTATGTTGAGGAACTGTTTCCTTTCTAGTCCTTGTCTGAACCATTCAGACAATGCTAATACTTTCTGCAGAATAAGGGAATGATTAGAGCGAGGAAGAAACTTTTTCAAAACAAAATTTTGAGGAAAGAATGGAGGACGTGGTAGACAATTAAAAGGATTATCTCATTACCAGGGATTGGGTCATCACAAGATTTGTGACAATTGCGTCATCATTCTTATGACAACTGAAGAATGTGCCTTGTTACCTAGGCGAGATCATCAACCATGATAAAAGATACTGAAGATGAATGAGGAAGATAAAAGAATGTCCCCATTGTCGGGGATAAGGTCACCACAAGTATCGCGACTATTTATGCTTTAAAAATAATATTTGGCCCGAAATGCTTTTTAGTAGAACAAAAGTAAATTTTATTGATAATAGATTCAGAGACAAAAAGAGGGTGGACAGACATTTTGCCACCACTCTTGATATTCAGTAGATACATTGGGTCTAAGAAATACAAAAAGAGAAATGAAAGAATCCCAAGTGTATTTGGCCGCATGGTATGCCCCAAACCACTGATTCGACTGCAGATCAAATTCTGGCATGTTGTCTGCCGAGAAACGAGTGTTGACGCGAACCTGCCACTGTGAGAACTGTCTGAAACACCTCTTGGGCTGATAATCAACACAGAAGAAGGGCCCCAATAATCTGTAACGTTTGTCATAGGCATAAGTGTAGCGAGGCCTTGATCCCTGCCTGTCGAAGTAATCCCAAACGATCTCCTCCTGATGCAGACACTCGATCAAAGGTCGACACTGAATGACAGACTTCGACTTCTTACTGTTGAACCTGAAGGAACTGGCCTTTGATGGCACATGTCGTAGAAACCACGCCTATAAGTCATAGGTGCATGCTTTGACCAAAATGGTCTCTCCAAGAGCGAAGCGAGCTAAGCCTCGGTAGAGAAAGGCTAAGGCGGCCATGGAAACTGAAAGTTTATGGTCTGCTTGTTTCCCCATCTTCGAAGGAGCTGAACAGTTCTAACATCGACAAAGTTCTGACCGTCTTGAAAGAATGTTAATCCCACTGTGCATAGGACCATGGCATGCTGAATTCTGTCTTTCGCTGCTCGGGACAAGGTGTCAACTTTCTCGTAAGCTTCATACTTGCAATAGAGTCTAAACAGATCAATGAACTGATTTCCACTAATCTCGGTGAGAGGCCAAGATCTGCTACCTGTTGCTCTGGCTAAAGCTTCTCGAACATCGACCCTCTTGACGTTGATCAGGAACTGCTGCTCGACAGGGTCATCTGGCTGAGCAACTAGTTTTGGCAATCCCATGATGTCATTGAATTCGTCCATCAGTAGAGTCATCTCTCCCCAGAGAAACCAAAATATGCAGGTACGTGAATTCCACCGCTCTGCCATAGACTGAATCAGACTTCTGTTGATGGTCTGTTTGCCTACTGTCGATGCCATCTCCAATTCACAGTCATCCAAGTGGTCTGGTAGCATACGCGAGAAGGTGGCAAACCAAGAATAATACCACCGGGGGAAAAAAGAATGAGTCTGGATAACCAGATGATCCGGGGTTCCATCTCTTATCTGATAGAAGATATGATCTCTAGGAAAGACAACATCGAGGGAATCAAACGCCATTGATATAATACTGGGGCAAAGAAATATGAGGAAAATTAGATAGAATGCAGGATTTATGGATAGACTCTTAAAGAATAGATACAAAACCTGGAAATTTTGAAAGATCAAGAAAATTTAAAATAATTTTCTAGAGGTTTTGAAGAAAATTTGATCTAAAAGAGAAAAGAATGTAGATAGAGGAAAAATATACACCTAGGTTTCTAAAAATAAGGGAAAATTTTGAATAGTATACCCAGGGTTTGGAAAAGGTTTGATATATATAGGAGAATACAAGGAGACATCGCATAATCACAGCTGCTCAAACAAGGATGCGCATACAACACTCCCTAAAGGCAAACTCTAAATGCAATATTTGAAATGACTTGTAGGACCTTAATCCTAACTCTATGGTTCAGATCATCCGATTCCAATCAAGGTATGCCGATATACCCAAGTCGAAGCTCGTGGCATATAAAATATTTCTCTGGTTCTAAGGTAATGGCTTCCTGTGATCATGCAAAAATTTTTCTCTTGTTCCTCTTTTCTCCCTTTTGAAGGGAAAAAGAGAAGAAGAGATAAACTCTTTTGCAAAGTCTCATTTGACCAAAGAAAATGTTTTGAAAATCACTCGCCTCCATTTTGAAAATTTGCGAGAAAATAGAGAGACGGGATTCGCTCGTTGGTACGAGGTTTGACCGTTCCTGACGCCTTTACCTGGGGTAATCGAACCAAGGCTCGAATTTATGCCTTTTTGCTTTTCTAAAATATTATCTACGAATTTATTCTACGTCTAAAATGCACAAAAAATCATGCTTGTGTGAATGCAAAGATGTATGCTCTTTTTGAGAAAATAATTTAGAAAATTTGGGATTTTCTCAAGTGATTCTGAAATAATTTTGATAATGTAATGAAGAAATGATTTTTGAAAGCTGAAGATTGTCCTGGAAAAGTTAATCTAACTTAAGACCAGAAATAGATTTAGAAGAAGAGATTTGAAATTCCGAGTCTTGGAATGATCAGAGACTTTGAAAAGATAACTTTTCAGATAAAGAGAAAAGGGAACTTAGAATTGGAATTTTGAAATAAGAATGAATTTTCAAAGTCATAATGGACTTTGAATTTGGATTGATTTTCAAGAATCGATTTTGAAAAAAGAAAATTTTGAATTTAAGACCCAAAGCAGGAATTGAATTTGTTTTCAGATTTGAGAAATAAATTTGAAATTGGTTTAGGAAATGGAATTGGATTTGAAATCTGGAATCCAATTTGATCTTAAATCTGGAATCCAAGACGGAGTTGAATCCGAAAGCTGGAATCCTAAATGAAATTAGATCTGGAGTCTGGAATCCAAAATGGAGTTGAATCCGAAATCTGGAATCCTAAATGGAATTGGATTCGAAGTCTGGAATCCAAAAATGGAGATTGGATGTGGAAATCTGAATCCAAGGTGGAATTGGATTCTAAACCTAGAATCCAAGATGGAGTTGAATTTTGAAAATCCAAATGGATCAGGATTTTGAAAAACCAGATTTGAATTTAAAGCTTAGGAAAAATCAAATTTTGGAGATTCAGAATCAATTTCAAAATCTTGATTTTGAATTGAGAGTCAAGACTCAATCTTTAGATAGAACTTTGGAGATTCAAAAAAATAAAAGATAAACTTTGATTTAAAGTTTGAGTTTGAAATCAGAAGATGAATAAGGAATTTTAAAGTTAAATTGAACTTTGAAATTTGATCTAAGATGTTAAATTGAATTTAAAATTGAATCCTAAAAATGAATTTGGAATTCCAAAGTTGAATTGAACTTTGAAATTTGATTTGAATTTGAATTTTGAAAAAAAATGAATTTGAAATTTCAAAGTCAAATTGGACTTTGAAATTGAATTTTGAATTTTTGAAATGAGATAAAATTGAATTTGAATTTATAGATAAGAATTGATTTGAAAAATGAAGAAGGTATTTGAAGAATTATTTCGAAATCACTTGGATTTTGAAAAAGAATGTCGAAAATACGATGTAATTCTATCCTAAATGATGGAATGAATTAAAGAATTTAAAAAATGAATTTGAAAAGCATATTTCATTCTTTAAATGAATTGAAACAAGATTGAAGATATAATACATTTCTGACTATGGTCATAAAATGTATTATATAATAATCATATTTAAATTCAGGTGAAGAATAAAACATATTTTGGTGCCATTATAGGGTTTAAGATGAAATTAATCCTCAATATATCCTGACTATGGCCATTGATATACATCTTGCGTTAATTTTAAATTAAACTCTAATAAAGGAAAAAATTATTTAGAAAAATATGATGATTTTTGAAAAGGATCCAGTGTAGATCCAATGTTATTCCATAAAAGATGAAAATCCTAAGTTTTATTCACATCCTGACTATGGCCATTGATGCAAATCATCAACTTAGGATTTAATCACCTCCTATTAGAATGGTGCACGTGCCATTCGTCTTCCCATTTGTGATTTTTTTTTTGAAAATAAAAGGCAAAATGATACGAAACAAGCAATTTATGGAACTTACATGCTCATACATTCTAATCTAGTGCTTGAAATGTAAATAATTCTCATTATACCTAGCTATTACATTTGAATTGAATTGGGGTTCAAATTCCTAATCTAGAAGAGAATTTCAACGATTCATAGCTTTCTTGCCAAAAATAGAGTTAATGAGATATGAATATAGGAAGAAGATGGAATGCTCAAAGTATGATGTTCTTAAGCTAATGAGGTTTCAATGTGCCATGGGTAAGAAGACATTAGAATGCACTAAATGAGGGACTGGCTGCCTAAAATGCATAGGTGATATGCTGATGTCTACATAATAGGTTAAACTAGTGGTAACACTTATGTACAAATTGATCTCTAAGCCGATGAGCATAGGCATATAGGTAGAATGGTGAAACATGCCAAGATGAATGCTGAAAAACGACTAATAGTTGACATGCATGTGTTGTGTGACTAGGTGTGAAGATGAATGACAGGTATGTTACTGCAAAAGTAATTGTAGCAAGAAGTATAACGGTGGGTGGTGGATGATAGTGGCAGGTGAGGTACTGTATATATTGCAATAGGTAAGTCAATGAGGTTGGGCTACAAGGGGTGACAACAGCAAGTGAAGGCTGAGGTGAAGTTGTCATAAGATGTTGCAATAGTGAGTGGGCATGATATAGGAAGGGGCTGAGCTGCCGATGATGGAAATGTGTAGATGAATAGTGTGATACTGTTGTGACTATTGCAGGTATGTATAACAGGTGGACAGAAGATGCAGTGAGTGCAATACAGGAAGGAGAAAAGAATGTTGTGAAGGGACACAGGTAACATGCAACGCCCTGTAGAGTTAGTGTGAATAGTCTTAGCCAGCGCAATTCCAGTGCTCCCAGCTAACACATTGCAGCGACTTCAGCCAATGTGAAATCGATAAAACCTTCAGCACCAGTGAATGTACAACAAACATTCAGCAGGATTATAGATCACTTTCAGTGGTAATGGTCTAATTTGCACAACAAATTGACTTCCACAACTGTCTTTAGAGATAGTCACTGTAGTGACTGATAATGAACTGCAGTGTGATGATTGGGGCTACACCAAGGTGCTGTACCGGAAGTCGAAGGTGACATTGACTCTTACCTGCATTATTGAATTGTGTGCTTGTTTCCCCATAGCTAATATAGCTCCCTTATCACCAGTTCGAATAGTCCACAAGAGATTTCGTCGGCTAGCTGTGATCATGCAAAATTTTTCCTCTCGTTCCTTTTCTTCCCTCTCTTTGCCTTTCTAGCCTCTATTCCCCCCTTTTTAAAAGAGGAATAAAAAGATAGAAAAGAAGAGAGAGTAAGAAAAAGAGAAGAGAGAGAGGAACTCTTTTGCAAGGTCTCATCTGACCAAAATTTTCAAAAAAATGTTTTAAAATCACTCGCCTCTGTTTTGAAAATATGCATGAAAATGGAGAGACGGGATTCGCTCGTCGGTACGAAGTTTGACCGTTCCTGGCGCCTTTACCAGGGGTAATCAAACCAAGGATCGAATTTACGCCTTTTTGCTTTGCTAAAATATCATCTAAGAATTTATTCTAAGTCTAAATGCACAAAGAATTATGCTTATGTGAATGCAAAGATGTATGCTCTTTTGAGAAAATGATTTGGAAATTTCCAAGTGTTTCTGAGATGAACTTGATAATGGAGTGAAGAAATGGTTTTTAAATTTGAATCTAACTTAGAACTTTGAGATAGATCTTGGGAAGATTTTTGGAGTTCTAAGCTTTGAAATAATCAGAGTTGGAGAAATAAATCTTTGATTTTAATGAAAAGGAGAATTTTTAAAGTTGAGATACAAAAAATGAAGTTTGAAAGTAAAAAAAAATGGGTTTTGAATTTGAATTTTGAATCTGGAATGCTAGATGGATTTGGATCTGAAATATGAAAATGGAACTTGGATTCGAAGTCTGGAATCCAAGATGGAATTGAATCCGGGATCTGAAATCCTAAATAGAATTGGATTCGAGGTCTGGGATCCGAAAATGGAGTTGAATCTGAAATCTGAATCCTAAATTGAACTGGATCCGAAGTCTGGAATCCAAAATGAAGTTGAATTCTAGAATCCTAAATGGAATTGGATCCAAAGTCTGGGATCCGAGATGGGATTGGATCCGGAATCTAAAATTTCTAAATAGAATTTGGATCCGAAGTTTGAGATCCAAGATTTAGTTGGATTTGAAATCTGGAATCCTAAATGGAATTTGGATTCAAAATCTGGACCCCTAATTGGAATTGGATCTGAATTCTGGACTCCAAGGTGAGATTGGTTTTTGAAGATTTGAATCCAATATGGAATTGGGTTCTAAATTTAGAATCCAAGGTGGAATTTTGGATCTTTTGAAGATCCGAAATGGGATTTTTGAAGAGGGATCTGGGTTTTGAAAACCTAGATTGAATTTAAAACGTAGGAAAAACTGAATTTTTGAGATTTTAAAATCAATCTCAAAACTTTGATTGAGAATCAAGACTCAATCTTTAGGTATAACTTTTGAAGAATAAGTTTGATTTTGAAGTTTGAATTTAGAAGATGAATCAGGAATTTCAAAGTTTAAATTGAACTTTGAAATTTGATTTGAATTTGGAAATGAAATAAAAAATGAATTTGAAATTTCAAAGTCAAATTGGACTTTGAAATTGAATTTTGAATAAAAGAATGAATTGAAATTGAAGATTTGATATTCAAGATCACTTGGATTTTTGAAAAGGAATTTTGAAAATATGATGCAATTCTATCCTAAATGATGAATGAATTTAGAGAATTTTGAAATTGGATTTGAAAAGCATATTTCATTCTTTTCGTGAATTAAAATAAGATAGAAGATATAATACATTCCTGACTATGGTCATTGAAGGTATTATATAATAATCTATATTAAGATTCAGGTGAAGAATAAAATATATTTTGGTGCTTTTATAGCATTTAAAATGAACTCTCAACATATCGTGACTATGTCCATTGATATATATCTTGAGTTAATTTTAAGTTAAATCCTGATAAAAGAAGAAAGTATTTAAAAATAAAAAATAAAAAATATGATGATTTTTGAAGTGGGATCCAGTGTGGATCTGTGAACACGCAAAATTTTTTAAACATTTGTAAATATTCCCTTTTTGCCCTTTGCCCCCATTTTCTGGGTAATTGAGTCAGTTTTCAATCTAAATTCCAGTTTATTTCTCAGATTTTACTAAAATTAAATTCATTTTATATATCTGACTCGATTTCGGATCCGGATCCAATATCAGAATCCAAATCTGAGCTTTGTCATCCAATTTATAAACCAAATTCTCAAAATTACCAAAATAACTTTTTGAAAAGCTCAGACAGTTCGTCCGGTATCCGTTTGGATCCATCACATTATATTCCTTAATTCGAGGTTCAAAACTCGAATATTTTCTCAAAAAAAACTGGATCCAAACCCATTTTCTGAAGAAAATTCCAAAAAAATAAACCCAAATTCTCAATACTTCTTTGATAAATATTTTTAAATTTTGTTAAATTAGTTTAAAACCCTTTTAGTGTTCAGAGTTTTTAACATCTAAAACACCAAAAAAAAAATAGGAAATTTCAAAGAAAAGGAACAAAATAATAAATAATAAATAAAAAAATAGAAAAGGAAATTCAGAAAAGATAGTTTGAAAACCTCCTTTTGAAAATATCCTTTTTTTAAAAAACCCTTTTTAGAAAACCTTGTGAAGGAGCCCTTTTTAAAAGAATTTTGAAAACCTGAAGGGCCCCGTTGCAAATTTCTTTTTAGGGTTTCTCTTTGAGACCCCTTCGCAAGAGGTCGGATGACCAGGAAAGCGGCTCTGGCTCTCACTCTCCCTCTCGAACTCCCTCGACCTTTCTAGATCCCTCTTCCATTTTCTACATAAACCATCATCGAGAACCCTCACCTTCACCGCCTCTTCACCCCTGCACACCTCGTCTCTTCTCCTTCACAAAACCCGTCTTCACCCCATCTTCCTCTGATCGATCACTTTTGGTATTCCCCTAATCTCTTCTTCATCCTTCTTTCCCTCTGGTGCCTCCTCCCTGGAGTCTCTCCTTTGGTGAACCGCAGGGTCTTCAGCCATCAGCAAAAAAAAAAGAACAATGGGAGGTAAGTGATTTCTCCTCCCTCTTCTCGTTTTCTTCCACTCTTTTATATCATTTGCCCTTCTTTTCGGTTCTATGTCATTCTTTTCTCGAAATCGGCCTTCATGAGTTTTCTTTCCTTTCCATGTTAATTTCTGTAAAACTTTTATCGTTTAATCTTGTTTTCTCATTTCATTTTTTTCTTTTTCTTTTTCTTTCTTCATCGTAAGGCAACCGTGGTGGAATCGACCTGCGTATAAGCAGAGTCGACCCACCAATTGCAATATCAATAGGAATCAACAGATTCCAATATTCATTTCTTTATTTCTTATTTTATTTTATTTTTCTCATGACGAATTTGCTTTCTCTGATCCATTTAATTTTTAGCATTCGCCTTTCATTTTTTTTTTTACTATTTTATTTCTTCCTCTTTATTTTCCTTTTTCCTGTTTTCCTGTTGTTCTGATTTTGTTAATTTTCTTGTTCGTGGCCCCATTAGAGCATCCATATAACGTTGATTTCGCCTGTAGCAAACATCAAACTACGTAAATGTATACATATCAAAAGGGAGCGATCATGTTCTAACAAATTTTTTTTCTTCTTTTTTCTTTCGATCCGATTGTGGTTTTTGTATGATAAAATATTGCTGATATGCTTTATGATATTTACTTCAATCCTCCCTGATCTGATAGTGTTATCATCTCATATGTATTTACGATTTGATATTTATTTATTTATTTATTTTTTTGTTGATGTTACCCATTGCGGATCTCTCACATCAAGGGAAGTGCCCTCCATCCATAGCAATTTTCTCTGTTGGAAATCAGTGATGTCCTGCCAAGACACCACTGATTCACCTGGATGTCACGAGCTACCATCGTTGGCCTCATGACACCCTTTTATCATCGTTAGTTTCTAACATTTGTTTTACATCATATTAATCTTTCCCTAGAAACCATGTCATTTTCCCCCTTTTCCTTTCACAACTTTTTCTCATTTCGTTGGTTCATTAGAAACAACCCTCCTCACTTGTTTCCATTGGATATGCCTAATCAAGCGATGGAGGATAAGGTACACAGATCTGGTCTAGTGAGGCCGTCAAAGTTATGATCCATATATATATCATCTGGGGTCTGTTAATGGAAGGCACCATGATCAGTGGTGGCGGCAAATCTGAACACCCAGTATATTGAATCTTTGTTGTAAATGTTAGCTGATGGTTGCTGATAAAGCTATTTTGCAGAGACTGATCCAGGTGGTAACACTTGGTGGTTTGATCAATTTCTTGTTTAGCACATTACTTTATTCTTTTATTTCCTAATAGTCTTCATGTATCTTATAAGCTCAAGGATGGCATATTATTTTTCTGAGTGGGTGGAGATGCATGCATACTTGATATATGACAAATTTATCACTCTCAAAGGAGATGAATTGAAAAAGTTACCTGTTCCTGGGGTCGCTTTGAAGTATTATATGGAAGAAGACTTGTACTTATCTGATGAATTTCAAACGTCTCACACTAGGAGGCCAAAAAAAAAACATTTTTTTTTGTAATGTCACATTATCAATTTCAATGCTCCATTGTTTAACTTGCAAAAGACAAGCACCTATTTATCGTGTATTCAGTTTCATTCTGTGCAAGTACCAAACCTCCCATTATTGAAAATTTTCTCATGATGCATGTGAAATAGATGCATAGTTGATGACGACACTAGTGTTGTAGCATCAATTAGGATTCGTTCTTGTTGGATGGATGTGGAACAAGCATTCTCAGGTTATGTTTACAATTTCTTGAAAGACCACAATGTGTTCCTGGTTATACATTCTGCTAATGTTGTTTTGGAAATTTGGAGTGGAGATAGTGATTCTATTTCATATGCTAGTCTAGGATGTGTGTGTTGTGAAACTTCTTGTCTTCTCAGTAATGATATGCTAATCGCTGAAATCATATCTTTGAACCTCCGAGAATGATGCTACTTGCTGAAATCTGGGAAACAGGATTGAAATCTTGCAGAAAGCTATGCGATCATGGAGTTTGTGTGCAAAGTGATGCTTAGATTTCAAGTGGGGATGCCAGGTTTGTCGTCCATGCCTAGATGTTAAATTGATTTAAGGGCATCTGGTTTTAATTGTGATGAATGTTTTATTAGTATTGTTGTTCATACACTGTTCATATTATCGGTTATATCTTTTATTTTATCACTAGAAGCCCCTAACATGCTCCATCTTCACACTCTAACATAGCATCGATATTCACTTTGCTGTCCATCCTTTTGCATTATGCTACATTCACCCATTCCATTCATGTGCATCATTACCACTTACAGCTCCTATAGCATCATTTACATTGTTGCATCTGTACATTCAATGTGTAGCCCAAGTACTACCATTATAAAGGAACGTAAAATGGTGGTTCTCTCGTTCATTCAATAAGGACTGATTATTAATGTGTTGGCATCAAGTTTACCATATAGTGGTCTGGAAGTTGTGGGTTACTTGTAACCATGTCTGTCAATCCTGATAACTGTTCTGTTCAAGTGGAAAAGCAGGATATGTGGGCTGCTCTTTGGAAGTTAAGATGGTCAGGAGACTAGCAGATTGTTCTATTGTTCTAGAATTCAAGATGTCTTGTTGCTGATTCGTTCAAATGGTTCCTCTTGGATGGTATGATTGAAGGCAATCATTAAAAGGAGACATTATTTAAATGTTCAATATCAGATATTGTCTTAAACGAGATTATTTGGCTTGATAAGCCTTCCAATTGGGATGATAAGCTTATCAACTGATTGTTTGATGCACTTGAAAATGTGAAACATAACGAACCAATGGTTAGCACTGCAGACAAGGGAAATTGAGGCCATTACGTCCTGTTCAACACCCATTGATTATGATGCATAGAGATCTTGCTGCCATAGACATGTTCTCTGCTTCAAGGCAACTCGGGCTTGGTTCTGCTAGACCTGATGCAACAAGAGGATTGGTATATGTTAGATGCTAAAAACATTGATCAGCAACCCAGAAATTTTGAACGAGTGCTTTGAGTCTTGTTGCTAGGCGTGTTGGGTTCATTACTTGAATAACAAGGGCAAGCTTCCCCAAAGTCCTCTGTTCCATCATGAGGAATGACAACTTGCCATAAAGAACACGAATACTTCCAGGTATGTACAGTCTCATAATAATCTCTATTCTTTTGTTTGAAAATTGCACGACACCCTTCACTGCACTTTTCCTGCAAAAGTCACTATTCACTGCACTTCACAATACTTTCCATTTAACACCCACTATGCATATGCTGCACCCGTTGGCTCCACACTCCATTATTTCCCGATATATCCCTCACATGCTGCCCATTTCCCCCACCTGTATTTGCACACAACATATTTCCACCGCTGTACATTTGTTGCCAATACCAATTGTTCCCACTGTACGCACTATGTGAATGCTAACATTCTGCAAAAATAACAAACTAAAACCATTTTTTTTATGCAAACAATTGTGTGAATAGAACATTGCAACATGTATATGAGTTAATATTGCCTACTCAATCAGAAGTGTTACATTGCAAATAGTTAGTATTCAGGCACTCCTTTCACAAGCAACTCAGGTTGCTACACCTTCATTCCCTTAACCACCTGCAGTGTACCCTGTGTTCTGCACCCACACCTTCACCTACATTGTGCACCTATGTACACTCCACCACTCACTAGGTATAAATTTTTCCACTAGCTCGGGTACAACATCTTAGCATTGCACTTCTGTAACACCCCAAATTTTCACCCTCATCCAGTGTTTATATATTTTATGTGTCATTGCATATCATTGCATGCATTCGGCATACCATTTCATTGCATTGCATGTCATTACATCTCATTTTCGAGATCCAATACTCCTGTTTTCAAAATATTTAATCCAGATACGGGTTTTTAAAACTTTTCTTTCAAAATCAATTTTAAAACCTGGGTTTTTAATCAACATTATGTCATTTGCCAACCCCCAGGACCTTATATTTTAAAATATTTTTCTCATAAAACAATCTGGATTCGTTTTAAACCCAATTTTCAACTGATTTCAATTCTCAGATGAGACCCATTTAGGTGGTGTCGCTTTTGGATTCCTTCATTTATCAAATTTCTCAAAAATTTTAGAGTCCGAGTTGGATCAGGACTATCTTTTTATCTTTTTAAAACATTTTCAAAACTCCATTTGGATTTTAAACCAGTTATGGTCATATCCCTTGTCCATTTTCTCCATTTTGGCCAAAATCTAAGAGTCCTAGTTCAATTAGGACTTTGTCCCCAGAGTCTCAGTTGAATCAAAACTCTGGTTTATTTCAATATTTGTTATTGTTTTCGCTGTTTTCACAAGTTCTTTCATCTGTTTTTCAGAAAAATACCAAAAAAAATCTCGAGTTTCAGTCCAGTCAGGAGTCTGTTCTAGAGTCTGTTTTTGCTTCCATTTTTACTCTTTTCCATTTTTTTTTCAAAAATTAGGTTGTTTGGTAGAGTCCCGGTTGATTCAGAACTCTATTTTAGAGTTTCGGTTGAGTCAGGACTCTAACCTTGACTGCATTTTCTGACTTATTTTACAATTTTTGATAAAATCTTTCAAAAACTTCTTCATTTGGCTTTTAAAATCCTAAAATCTTAGAGTCTTAAAAATTCAGGACTCTAGCCCGGAGTTCCAGTTCGGTTAGGACTCTATTTCCAAGTCTTTGAATCTCATTTATTGATTTTAACCCCTTTTTAAAGCTATTTTTAGTCTTTATTTAAAAATTTTAAAACTTTGATGTGGGCCCACTCAGTTGGGGCCACATCCAGAGGAGTTCTGACCTAGTTGGAACTCTATACCATTTCAAACCTTTCAATCTCAAAGTCTACTTTTGAATCTCTTTTGAAAAACCTCTCATTTTCAAGTTCTAAAATCGTTTTTGAAAATTCAAGTGGGGCCCACTGGGGGTGGCGCCACATTTGAAGAGGTCAAGGTTAGACTAGGGTTAGTCATTGTCCTAGTTAAGCTAGGGGTTTAGAGGAGTCAAAAGCAATTTTAAAAATCAATTTTATTTAAGTTTTAAACCATTGGTTTTTAAAGGTTTTAAATTCAAGTTTCAAAAGCCAAATGTGGGTTCATACTAGGTGATGCCACATTTGGACTTTCTAGGGTTTAATTAGGTGTTAATTAGGGATTAATTAGAGTCCCACCTAGGCTATAATTCTCCAAAAAATCGTTGCCCCCTTTATTGGATTTATTAGAAAGAGTTCTAAAAAAATAAAACTCCTTAATTAACCATAATTAAGCAGGTTTTGAAAAACTATAAATAAGGGCTCTTTAGAGGGGTTAGAGAGCTCTTTTCTCTCTCAAATTTTCATGGCTTCTCTCTCCTCTCCATCACCTTCACCTTCCTCCATTGCAGCTGTAGCCCCAAGGTGAGTTATTTAATATTATTTTATTATTTTTTTATTGGTTTTTTATGATTTTTCAATGGATTTAACCATGGAAACTCCCCTTTCATGGATTTAACCATGGATTCAACCTCAAGAACCTCAAGTTCAATTCAAAAAGATGATCTAACCCTGTTTCATGTTGTTTTCCATGATTTTAATCCATTAGAATTGATTATTGCATTATTTTTTATATTCTTAACCAAGAAAACATGAGATTTATCCGATTAAATGGATTAAATCCATGGTTTCAAGGGCAAAAGCAATTTCAGCCATGGATTCCCTGTGTTTTATTTAGTTCTTTACTTATTCATATTTATTACACGTTTCCCAGCATATAGATTAATTTTATTTTACTGTTTAAGTATTTTCTTTATTGTTTTCATTGATTAATGCATGTTTTATTAGGTTTTATTAAATTTCTGTGTATTTTAAGCTTAGATCAGTAAAGAGTATGTTATTTCGTATTGAAGTACTCACTGTAAATTTCTGATTTTTTAATATGTGATACATGGGTATGTCAGTGAACTACTGTAAAAATTTAGGATGTTTTGGGATTCGGGAACTCTGTCAAAAAAACAAAAGATTAAACCGTGATTTTCAATCATTTAGAATCAATATTGAAATTCATAGGTAACTTGTAGTTGTGTTATTTTCCTCATCTGATATCGAATTCAAGATCCGTAAAATGCAGTGGCTTTATGTTAATGAGAACTATTTACTTTCAAATTTTGGTAATTTTTGGTTTCTGTTTAGTATTTTTCCTCTGTCAGAGAATCAGATTTGAGATTTAAAAGTCGTTAGGGTTTACCAAAACTCTAATCTGACTTATGTTAATCATAGATCTCAAACCGTAGATCCGATTCATGATCTGTAAAAAAGGAGTTTCATTATTTTTTTTGTCTACTATTCACTTCCGAAATTTCAAGAATTTGTGATGAAATATGCTATTTGTTTCTGTATTTTCAATCGGAAGTACCTGTTTTAACCTACTTTAGATTCGTCATATTTAAGTCTGGATTGCCGGAACAATATCTCTCTCATTGGAGATGATGTTTCCGATTTGTAAATTGGGAAATCTCTATTTTTTTGTCTAGTTTACCTCTGTAAAATTTAGAAATTTTCATGGTGGATTGACTCCTGATTCGGGTCTAACTCTGGAACTGGTCTGTGACGAAGGATAAAAATAGCTTATTTTAGGGTTTTAATGCAATTTTCGAGTTGAAATATTATCAAAAATATATTTTTATGATTCCAATCTGGTTTAAGGGTTATAATAAGTATATGTGTCGATTTTTATTAAATTTTAAATTCATTTGAGGCTTGAATAGATCAAATTGCAAACAGGGTACCTGAAAGATCCAAAAACATTGCCAAAATTGTGATATTTGTGATATTTCTTGATTTTCGTGTATAAGTTCATGTTTTTAGGGTTTGTTCATGTTTAGAATCATATTAGGATATTTCATGTTTGATTTTATGTTTATTTCAATCATAAATCCCAAGTTTTTACTAAAATCTATTTCAGAAAACCCTGATTTCAAGGCCATAGTCTTGCTATCAGGGGCATTTTGGTCATTTGACCTCAATTTCGAAATTCTAAACCCTAATTTTCATGTTTTTAATCATTTCATATCATATTTGGTTTAATTTATCCTCATTTGAATTTCAAAAGTTGTATTTTACAAAATATCTTTCTGAAAACCCTGGTTTCAAGGCCATAGTCTTACTATCAGGGGTATTTTGGTTATTTTGACCCCAATTTCGAATTTTCAAATCTCATATTTATTATTTATTTAGTTTTATTTCATATTTCATTAAGTTTATATCAGGGAATCATGGAAAAAGGCTTATATCTAGCAAAATTCAGCATTTTCCAGATATTACTAGATAAACCTAGAAAAGCCAACATATCTTTACTAACAAGTTTTCTAGTTTTGCAGAGATATTGAAGACTTTATTTTTCTGTATTTAAATTAAATTAGTGATGTAAATTTTAATTAAATTTGGAATAAGAATTTCAATTTCTGCTTAAATTAGGATTTGCATTGCATATAGTTTTAAACTTTGATATATAACTGTTGTGTATGCCAATTCATGCACATTTTTTACAAATCCACTATGGTCTACACGAATGGCATGTGCACTAGCTCTTATGGAGTTGACAAACTCGGTGGAATTTGTATTTATGGCCATAGTCAGAATACGAATGATACCCAGATTTGTAATCTTCGTATTAGCCACATTCAGCCTACACTCTTAGGCTAACTTCGAAATGCACTGCATTTCTCAAAAATACAAAAAGGATTTCCTCAATTCCTCAAAATTAAGTCTTTTAAATCCATATTCATTCATTTCATTCATTTGCAAATTACAATTTCAATTCAAAGAAATCAATTTTCTCAAAATTTCTAAGTCTTATTCAGAAATCGATTTTCTCAAAACATTGATTTTCCAATTATATTTCAAGCATTTCCCAAATTCAAAATCCTGAATTTTCAAGTTACATTTTCAATTCCCAAGTTCTAATTCAGAGAAATCAAATTTTCCAAAGTTATTGGGGTTTTCTCAGAAATCGATTTTCACAAAACCTCTAAATTCCTCAGAAATCGATTTTTATTTTCCTCAGAAATATTCTCTCACCATGGTTCACGATTTTCCAAGTGTTATCTTTTCCAAAAACTTCCAAGTATTTCAAATCTTAAAGCAAACATCATGTTTTCAAACCTGCATTTTCAGAAAGCCATAGCACATGCATGATTCTTTGTGCTTTTAGGAAATAAAACATGATTTAGACAAGTTGAGCAAAGTTAAGCATACAATTGATCCTTGGTTCAATTACCCCTGGTAAAGGCACCAGGAACGGTTGAACCTCGTACCGACAGGCGAGTCTCATTCTTTGGAATTATCCCGCATTTTAAAAATGGAGGCGAGTTATTTTCAAAAACTTTTTCAAAGGTCAGTTTGATTTGCAAAAGTAAAATTTTGCGATGATAACAGGTTTGGCGACCGTGATGGGACCTTTCTTCGCCTGATCAATTGTGTGATTGACTTAGTTCAAATTGTCAAAATCGTGTTACATAGAATGTCCGCTTTTATTTTATGATATCATGTGAACCTAGGAGCCTAGACTTGAACCCAGCTGACATGGATTGCATGTAGACTAGGCATGGTTTGGTAGGACTATATTGAGGAGAATTATTCATGCTCACATAGACTTAGGTCTAAAAAAACACTCCTAAATCTAAGAATTATATGAAAACAATGTTTGCTTCTTCAAAAATTTTAAAATCTCTATCTCTTTAGGACTTAGAGCCTTCTGATTTGCTTGCATGTGCTTATGTTTTCAAAAATCACCCCACCTACTTTTACCCGGTCTTCACGTTGCTGGGCTTTCTTCCAGAACCATAGTTCGGGACAAAGCCTCACAACTGGGCCACCTATTTGGGTGAAACCCCCCCTGCCACGTACCAAGAGCCATAGTCCAACGTATATCGACAGGTGCTCAAGGATGTTGGAAAACTTGAACCTAGAACCGTAGAAATTGATTTTATGCCACGTACATTGAGCCTTGGCTTGAGTATATAGGCATAGCATGATTGGACACAGATGATCTGAGTCGTAGAGTTAGGATTAAGATCCTAAAGCTATTTCAAAACTTGTGCATCTAGAGTCAGCTATTAGGGAATGTTGTATGTGCATACTTGTTTGTACAGGATGTGATTGAATGTCCGTTTCTTTTATTATATTTTTCCATAAGTTTTCTAAAATACTGGATGATTTCCAAAAATCTCCATTTTTTCTATCTGTTTCCATATACTATCTAAAATTTCTGTTTTATTCAAACTCTGGACGATTTTACAAATTTCCCTCTATTTTCTTCAAAACTCCAGGTGATTTTCCATCCTTTCGTTCTTCTAGATCTCAAATTTTCAGCTTTATTTTTATCCTGCCTGCATCTTTTCAAAATTCCTGTATTTTCCCAAGTCTTATTCCAATTCTCCATGTCTTCCAGTCTGATGGCATCCAGTCAACTCGATTCAGTCTTCCCTGAGGGTCACATCTCCTACGAGGTGCGACAAGGTCTTCCTGAACATCGAGTCCTCAGCACCTTATCCTTCCTTCCCCGGTGGTATTATTCATGACTCAAGAACTTTTCTCGTATGTTTCTGGACCATTTAGACGATTGTGGATTGAAACTGGCATCCGCAGTGGGAAAGCAGACAGTTAACAACAATTTGATCCATGCACTGGCAGAACGGTGAAATTTGAGCACTAGTACCTTCTGGTTCCCATGGGGGGAAATGACTTTGTTGATGAACAAATTCTTAGAGATTATGGGATTACCTGAACCATCTGGTCAGCCTGGAGATCCACTGGAGAAACAATTTTTGATCAATGTCAAGGGTCTGGATCCCCAAGACGCTTTAGCTCGCATGACAAGACGCAAGTCTTGACCATTGATCGAGGAGAATGGAAACGAATATATGAACCTGCTCGAAATCTACAAACAGTATGGGGCATGTGTGGAAGTCAATTCCTTATCTCGAACAGCTCGAGAAAGAATCGAGCATGCGATGGTCTTATGTACTGTGGGATTAGCTCTCTTTCCAGATGGACGGAATTACATGGATATCAAAATAGTTCAACTTCTGCGAAGCTGGGGAAGTCGACAGACCAGCCGTCTCTCTATAGCCATAGCCGCACTCGCTTTTCTATATCGAGGGTTAACCCGTTTCACACTCAGAGAATCAATTCTAGTCGAAGAGTGCACCTATGCATTGCAATCTTGGTTCCTCCAGCATGTGCCAGCCTGAGCCAGCTCATTCAGATACAATGGTGAAAAGCTTCTTCCAGTTGCTTGATAATGATTCTTGATCGATAACCTTCAAGAGGAAGAAGTCGTATGGGACTACTTTGATCGTCAGGAGTCACCTTCCAGATATACTTATGCATATGGCAAGCAGTTTAGGCTACTTGGTCCATTCTTCTGCGCATACTACCATCCAGAGCGGTGTGTCAGACAGTTCTCTCAAAGACAGAAGCGCATAGAGATTCGTCTACTATCAGGGATCTTGCCAGAATTCGATCTCACATCAGATCAGTGGTCCAGAGCGTACCATTCTGCCAGACATGGCTAAGATTCTTTTGTTACTCTGACTATTTTTCCTGGTCCTCGAATGTCCAATGATTATCAGGAGTGGTGAAAAATTGTTTGACCCCCTCCTTTTTGTCAAGTTTATTATTAATAAAATCATGTCTTTTTCCTTCAATAAAATTCCCTTAATTTTCATCCTATCTTGGTTTGACGACCTCGCCTAGGTAACAAGGCATATTTTTAGTTGTTTATTTTGCAAAGAATAGCAACACAATTGTCGTAACCCCAGCGATGACTCAGTCCCTAGTAATGGGAAATCCTTCAAATTGTCTACCAGATATCCAGCAAATATTTCTAATTCAAAACTCATTTCCAGCAGCTAATCTTCAGTTTACCCTGCAGAGAGCACTTGCATCCTTACATGGTTTAGACGAGGTTCGGAAAGAAAACCGCGCCAGTCCAGATTACCAGTTCCCCATCAGCTTTAGTACAAGAAATGTTCTCTTCACAATCTGCCAGAAATGGAAATCAGTAAGCTAATTATGACATCGACCCACAGATGTATTCATTGTTCCAGAGAATGCTGAGTAAGTTATTGTCTGAGGAAATAGGGGCCAACTTAGGAAAGGCCCAGAATAAGAAAAAAGTCAAAGGCCAAACAGTGAAGAAGAATGCGAAGATCACCAGAAAGCAGAATCGTCATGAAGAAACATCTGATGAATCAGCAAGAGATACTGATGATGAATATGAAACTCATCAGGCATTTCGAAAGTCAACTCAAGGGCAGGGGTCAACCCATAAATTCAAAGATCAGTCTATCAGTGACTCTGACCAGCCACAATTCAAAGATGTGGTCATAATAATTCAAGATCTGCAGGCCCGTGACAAGGGCAAAAGGGTCTTCACAAGTGAAGATTTTTATGGCGGACTGGATGGGGATGATGATCTTGACAATCTCCTTAAGAAATTTATCAAATTCGATGGTTCGGGTGACCCAAAGGCACACCTCGCACTTTTATTTACATAATGTTCCAAGTTCAGAAGGAATAACCGATCCTTATTTCTTTGTTTCCCTCACAGTCTGGAGGGTATTGCAGCAAAATGGTATTCAGAGCATATTAATCCTATAGAGCTGAAAGAGTTTGACAAAAGTGGTCAATTTGTTTATTGAACACTTTTTATTCAATGTTGAGGCCCTCCCGACTCTCAGTCATCTCTGTAGTCTAAAGCAGAAGGAAAATGAGAAAGCCAGAGATTTTATTCATAGGTGGAGATCCGCTTGTAACAAGATGCGTGATCTGATATCAGAGGAACATGCACTATCTTTGATCTTGAGTAACTTCTCGCAACCCCTAAGGGGACTGATTTCCACCTCTCCATCCAAGACCTTTATAGAATTGACAGAACGAGATGAATGGCTCGAGTTGAGTATGGAAAATGGATCTTACGAGGGTTTCATCTTCACCAAGAATAGCAATCAACAAGAATCGAAAAAGAAAATCAATTTCACCTTCTCTTTCAACGCCGACCAGAGTGACTGCAAAAATAGCAAGAGCAACCATACAGGCCAAAAAGAAAAGTCTTCAAAGCAAAATAAAAAGTTGGATCAACAGAAAGAAAAGATAAAGTGAGATGGTTGGGGTAGTGATCGCCAATTTACTCCTCTCAAACAAACACTCGAAGAAGCCCTTGAATTCATGCTGACCAAGGGATTAGTGAAGCTCCAAAAGGCCACAACTCCTTCCACCATCATGGGAGGGTTCATGAATCAGTTATGCAAGTTCCATCGGGCAGTAGGGCATGACATCGATCATTGTTTTGTCTTCAAAAATATTATTCAGGACTGCATTGACAAGAGCCTTCTTGCTGAAGATGAAGACGAGTTGGCCATCCTGATCAAGCCTTTCCCAGATCATTCAGAAAATTGATGATGCCAAAATTTCCTGCTTTCTTCCTTTTGTTTTGCCAGTCACCTCGTAGGGGCAAGTCCGCCCAGTTTTTGCAACCTTTTGGTCGAGTACTTATAAGTATGCAGTCTTTTTGTTATCCGTTCTGCTTATCAATAAAATGTCCATTTTCTTCATCCAATACTTCTTTATTTTGTCCCATTAGGGCATCTTTTCAAAATAAATAAATAAATAAATGTAACATTTTCGTTTTAAAGAATCCTCTTTGCCATCAGCTTCTATAATGCCACATTAAATTCCCTTTCTTTTCGAGATGAGGGGCAATCCCAACATCATTCATGAGAGAAATGAAATTACCTATGAGGGTTTTTCAAAAATCGTGAAATTTTAAAAAAAATTTACGAACATCTTCATTATGATCACCCAAAAGTTTAATACTTTGGTCCAATCTTTTTCAAAAATCAACCATCGCAGTGATCTTCTTTTCTTAAATTTAATTTTGAACATTATCTTTAAAAATCAACCCTTGTGTTGATTTTCTTTTCCAAATATATTGTTAAACCAATTTGTTTTCAAAATCAACCCTCATGATGATCTCTCAACCCCCGTGTTGATTCCCCTTTCAAAGATCAGCTCTCACACTGATCATTCTTCAAAATCAACCTTGCAATTGATTTTCTTCCCAAAATGATTTCTCACTTTCAAAATAACATTCTCCTTTTACTTTGAAGATCCCATGTGCAAGCACTTTCTCACTTCTCATTTTTGCTTTTATCATTTTAAAGGGATAATATAATTCTGTTTTCTTTCCTCGATTTTTAAGCATCAATAAAATTATTAAATTTGCTAATAATTTGGCACCATTTTATTTGCGTCTCTTTCCTTTTCACAATATGTCTCTTGTGATGAATGACCTTGAGGATGTCTCTCAATCAAGAAGCCTGTCACCTTATTCCTCGATTATCCTTCTTTGTATTCAAAATCTTCCTCTCTAGTTACACTGGGGTATTTTTTTTTGAAAAATCTATCTTTACCTCAAAACATCCTGTATGCAGACAGGATAAACCAATCTCTCTTTTTGCATGTATATGCACCCACTTGCATTTATTTTGCATTCATTTACATTTCATGTGCATTTGCATTTCATTTTGCATTAATTCTGCATCCATTTTCTTTCCCTTCAGGTTAAGGGATAAACCTGAATCATTTTCCATGATTTCCCCAAAATTCTCAAATTTCTATTTATATCCCCGTTCAGGATAAGGGGTTAATCCTTAAAATCAGACCATATACATCTAAATATGATGGTCTTTTTCATTGCAAGTCAAATAATCCAGTCCTCGAACTGGCCATTTTCAAAGCTTTCAATCTCAGTCCTCGCACTATCGATTTTCAAAATTCAATCTTCTGATTAAAGATTTTTCCTTTAAGATTCGAACTCGACTCAAACTTCCAATTCTCCTTTGAGATTCAAGTTTCTACTCGAACTTCTAAATTTTCTTTGAGATGCGAGTTTCGACTCAAATTTTCTAATTTCCCTTTAAGATTCGAGCCCTGACTCAAACTTTTCAGCTTTCCTTTGAAAATTTGAGTTTTAACTTGAGTCTTCTTTTCCTTCAAAAATAAATGAACTTTCAAGTTTCCCTTTGAGATTCGAGCCCTGACTCGAACTTTCCAGCTTTCCTTTGAAAATTTGAGTTTTAACTCGAGTCTTCTTTTCCTTAAAAAATCGAAACTTTCCAGTTTCCTTTGAGATTCGAGACCCGACTCGAACCTTCAAGCTTTCCTTTGAAGATTTGAGTTTTAAACTCGAGTTTTCTTTCCTTCAAGATTTGAACTTTCAAGTTTTTCTTTGAGATTCGAGCCCCGACTTGAACCTTCCAGTTTTCCTTTGAAAATTTTAAGTTTTAAACTTGAGTTTTCCTTTGAAGAATTGGGTTTCGACTCAAATTTTCTCTCCTTAAAAACCAAACTTCCTAGCTTTCCTTCAAAGGCTCGAGTTTCGACTCAAATTTTCCTGTTTTCCTTATAGAACCCGAGTCCTGACTCAGTCGTTCTTTCGAAACCAACTTCTGAATTGAGCTTACCTTCAAAATTCAGCATTGTGCTAAGACTTACTTTTAGAATTCCAATTTTGTATTGGATTTACCTTTAGAGTTTAGGTTTGTGTTGGATCTTCATCGAGAATCCCACTGATGTGTCAACTCGGGTATCAAGGAATTTCTTTCACCAAAGATTTCAAGAATATTTTGCCAATTTGTCATTAAATATTTGTTGATTTCAAAACCTTTATTGCATAAAAGAATTACCTCAAAATTACCTTCAGTATTACTTCCAAAAGGACAAAGCTTTTGCGAAGAAGGATTCAAAATTTAAAATCTTTCTATTGGCCAACCAAAAGGATGAAGAATAAATCCGCGATATGGCCAGCAAAGAAAATTCAATGTTGTTGCAAAGCCATAAGTGATTGATATTGATCGCAGTCAATGACATACTTTTAAAGTTCATTCTTGGAAAATAAAGCAGTCGAAATATCCTGGGTGATCCACTCAATCTCCTCAATCACCTAAGCTGTAATTAAATATCTGCAAAAGGGATCTATCAATTGTCGTCAAGATGAAGGTGAATTAGGCGAGTCGACCCCCGGGGCCAAAGAAGATTTGAATCATCTCCAAGATGACGGAGTTTGTGATGGATCCTTCCAGAGAAAGTCCAAAGCACTGTCGAGATGAAGGCAGATGCGATGAGCCTCCCGACAAACCCTAAAAAATATTTAATTTCTGCTATCATTAAGAGATTTCCAACCAAAGAGCCAATAATCGTCAATATAATCCCTGAGAGAAAAGAAGGATCAGAACATCTCTGAGATGAAGGAGTTTGTGACGTACCCTTCCAAAAAAAAGAGAAAGAGAAAAAAGTCAAGACATCTCCAGAATGAAGGATGATGTAATCCCCGAATACCCAAGAAAGCTCCAATTCTGTCAAAAAGAGAGTGCAGAAAGATAAGCATGAGAAAAGAATCCCAGGATATCAAACTGCCAAATCTATCAAGAATCTTCTTTAATTTTGTGAAATTCTTTTATCAATATTCTTTCACCAATAGCTCTCACAATATCAAAAATACTTTCTTTTCCGTCCCTATCAAGGAAATTGATAGCTTTCTTGAAAGAAAGCCAATTGTAAGCAATTTGAATTTGAATCTTGATTCTACGGAGTTAGCCCAATTGGAGGTAATACTTTAGGTAGAAAATAGAAAATATTTTCGTACCGATATACATCATTGTTTAGTATTTTGAATCAACAAACAATTTTTAACATTTTGGCAATATTTTCTTACTATCTTGACATGAAGTGAAGAGCTCAATGCCCATCTTGACACATTCTGGCATCACCTTTTGCCTCCTTGAGAGAGTAACCTTTATCATCTTTCGCGTTGTTGAAAGATTAGCCTTCTCTCCAAAAGGATAACCTTATTCATCTTTTGCATTGTCGAAAGAATCGCCTTGTTTCTTTGGATCACCTTATTCATCTTTCGTGTTGTCGAAAGAATCACCTTGTTCTTATGGATCACCTTATTCTTGTTTCCCGTTGTCGAAAGAATCGCCTTGTTCCTATGGATCACCTTATTCATCTTTCACATTGTCGAAAGAATCACCTTGTTCCTATGGATCACCTTATTCATCTTTCGCGTTGTCGAAAGAATCACCTTGTTTCTTTGAATCACCTTATTCATCTTTCGCGTTGTCGAAAGAATCGCCTTGTTCCTTTGGATCACCTTATTCATCTTTCGCGTTGTCGAAAGAATCACCTTGTTCCTTTGGATTGCCTTATTCATTTTCCGCGTTGTTAAAAGATTAGCCTTTTCTCTGAAAGGATAGCCTTATTTATCTTTCGCATTGTCAAAAGAATTGCCTTTCATCACCTTATTCATCTTTCGCGTTGTCGAAAGAATCGCCCTGCTCTTTTGGATCGCCTTATTCATCTTTCACGCTGTCGAAAGAGTTGCCTTATTCTTCTTCAAGAAAGTCGTCTTATTTGTCATCCAACTTACCATTTCTATTCCCGATCAGGTTAAGGGTATAAACCTGGGCCTCATTTGATGAGGTATTTCATTTTCCGATCAGGTCAAGGGGTTAAACCTGAGCCTCATTCCGATGAGGTATTTCATTTCCCATCCCATCCAGGTTAAGGGCTAAGCCTGAGCCTCATTTCGATGAGGTGAATCTTCTTCTTTGTTCTTTATTCCCTATCTATCATCATCATCTGAATTAATTCTTTCACACCTTGCCAAATTTTAACTCGGGCAATTTTATAGTCCAAATTTGGTGTGTTTTCTTTGCCACTAAGCTCGGCTTAGTAGCAAAGAAGGGCATCTGTAAACACCCCAAATTTTCACCCTCATCCAGTGTTTATATATTTCATGTGTCATTGCATATCATTGCATGCATTCGGCATACCATTTCATTGCATTGCATGTCATTACATCTCATTTTTGAGATCCAGTACTCCTGTTTTCAAAATATTTAATCTAGATACGGGTTTTTAAAACTTTTCTTTCAAAATCAGTTTTAAAACCTGGGTTTTTAATCAACATTATGTCATTTGCCAACCCCCAGGACCTTATATTTTGAAATATTTTTCTCATAAAACAATCTAGATTCGTTTTAAACCCAATTTTCAACTGATTTCAATTCTCAGATGAGACCCATTTAGGTGGTGTCGCTTTTGGATTCCTTCATTTATCAAATTTCTCAAAATTTCAGAGTCTTAGTTGGATCAGGACTCTATCTTTTTAAAACATTTTCAAAACTCCATTCGGATTTTAAACAAGTTATGGTCATATCCCTTGTCCATTTCCTCCATTTTGGCCAAAATCTAAGAGTCCTACTTCAATTAGGACTCTGTCCCCAGAGTCTTAGTTGAATCAGAACTCTGATTTATTTTAATATTTGTTATTGTTTTTGCTGTTTCCACAAGTTCTTTCATCTATTTTTCAGAAAAATACCAAAAAAAATCTAGAGTTTCAGTCCGATCAGGACTCTGTCCCGGAGTCCTAATCCAGACAGGAATTTGTTCTAAAGTCTTTTTTTTCTTCCATTTTTACTCTTTTCCATTTGGTTTTTTAAAAATTAGGTTATTTGGTAGAGTCCCGGTTGATTCAGAACTCTATTTCAGAGTTTCGGTTAAGTTAGGACTCTAACCTTGACTGTATTTTCTGACTTATTTTACAATTTATGATAAAATCTTTCAAAAACTTCTTCATTTGGCTTTTCAAATCCTAAAATCTTAGAGTCCTAAAAATTTAGGACTCTAGCCCGGAGTTCCAGTTCGATTAGGACTCTATTTCCAAGTCTTTGAATCTCATTTATTGATTTTAACCCCTTTTTAAAGCTATTTTTAGTCTTTATTTAAAAATTTTAAAACTTTGATGTGGGCCCACTCAGTTGGCGCCACATCCAGAGGAGTTCTGACCCAGTTGAAACTCTATACCATTTCAAACCTTTCAATCTCAAAGTCTACTTTTGAATCTCTTTTGAAAAACCTCTCATTTTCAAGTTCTAAAATCGTTTTTGAAAATTCAAGTGGGGCCCACTGAGGGTGGCGCCACATTTGAAGAGGTCAAGGTTAGACTAGGGTTAGTCATTGTCCTAGTTAGGCGAGGGGTTTAGAGGAGTCAAAAGCAATTTTAAAAATCAATTTTATTTAAGTTTTAAACCATTGGTTTTTAAAGGTTTTAAATTCAAGTTTTAAAAGCCAAATGTGGGTCCATACTAGGTGATGCCACATTTGGACTTTCTAGGGTTTAATTTGGTGTTAATTAGGGATTAATTAGAGTCCCACCTAGGCTATAATTCTTCAAAAAATTGTTGCCCCATTTATTGGATTTATTAGAAAGAGTTCTAAAAAAATAAAACTCCTTAATTAACCCTAATTAAGGAGGTTTTGAAAAACTATAAATAAGGGCTTTTTAGAGGGGTTAGAGAGCTCTTTTCTCTCTCAAATTTTCGTGGATTCTCTCTCCTCTCCAGCACCTTCACCTTCCTCTATTGCAGCTGCATCCCCAAGGTGAGTTATTAAATATTATTTTTTTTATTCGTTTTTTATGATTTTTCAATGGATTTAACCATGGCAACTCCCATTTCATGGATTTAACACTGGATTCAACCTCAAGAACCTCAAGTTCAATTCAAGAAGATGATCTAACCCTGTTCCATGCTGTTTTTCATGATTCTAATCCATTAAAATTGATTATTGCATTATTTTTTATATTCTTAACCAAGAAAACATGAGATTTATCTGATTAAATGGATTAAATCTGAGGTTTCAATGGTAAAAGCAATTCCAGCCATGGATTCCCTGTGTTTTATTTATTTCTTTACTTATTCATATTTATTACATGTTTCCCAGCATATAGATTAATTTTATTTTACTGTTTATGTATTTTCTTTATTGTTTTCATTGATTAATGCATGTTTTATTAGGTTTTATTAAATTTCTGTGTATTTTAAGCTTAGATCAGTAAAGAGTATGTTATTTCGTATTGAAGTACTCACTATAAATTTTTGATTTTTTAATATATGATACACGGGTATGTTAGTGAACTACTGTAAAAATTTCGGATGTTTTGGGATTCGAGAACTTTGTCAAAAAAAACAAAAGATTAAACCGTGATTTTCAATCATTTAGAATCAATATTGAAATTCATAGGTAACTTGTAGTTGTGTTATTTTCCTCATCTGATATCGAATTCAAGATCCATAAAATGCAGTGGCTTTACATTAATGAGAACTATTTACTTTCAAATTTTGGTAATTTTTGGTTTCTGTTTAGTATTTTTCCTCTGTCAGAGAATCAGATTTGAGATTTAAAAGTCATTAGGGTTTACCAAAACCCTAATCTGATTTGTGTTGATCATAGATCTCAGACCGTAGATCCGATTCATGATCTGTAAAAAAAGAGTTTCATTATTTTTTTGTCTATTATTCACTTCCGAAATTTCAAGAATTTTCTTTGAACTCTGCTATTTGTTTCTGTATTTTCAATCGGAAGTACCTGTTTTAACCTACTTTAGATTCGTCATATTTAACTCCGGATTACCGGAATGATATCTCTCTCATTGAAGATGATGTTTCCGATTTGTAAATTGGGAAATCTTTAGTTTTTTTGTCTAGTTTATCTCTGTAAAATTTTAGAAATTTTCATGGTGGATTGACCCTTGATTCGGGTCAAACTCTGAAACTGGTCTGTGACCAAGGATAAAAATAACTTGTTTTAGGGTTTTAATGCAATTTTGGAGTTGAAATAATATAAAAAATATATTTTTATGATTCCAATCTGGTTATAGGGTTATAATAAGTATATGTGTAGATTTTTATTAAATTTAGAATTCATTTGTGGCTTGAATAGATCAAATTGCAAAACAGGGTACCTGAAAGATCCAAAAACACTGCCAAAATTGTGATATTTCTTGATTTTCGTGTATAAGTTAATGTTTTTAGGGTTTGCTCATGTTTAGAATCATATTAGGATATTTTATGTTTGATTTTATGTTTATTTCAATCATAAATCCCAAGTTTTTACTAAAATCTCTTTTAAAAAACCCTGATTTCAAGGCCATAGTCTTGCTATCAGGAGCATTTTGGTCATTTGACCTTAATTTCGAAATTCTAAACCCTAATTTTCATGTTTTTAATCATGTCATATCATATTTGGTTTAATTTATCCTCATTTGAATTTCAAAAGTTGTATTTTACAAAATATCTTTCTGAAAATCCTGGTTTCAAGGCCATAGTCTTGCTATCAGGGGTATTTTTGTCATTTTGACCCCAATTTCGAATTTTCAAATCTCATATTTATTATTTATTTAGTTTTATTTCATATTTCATTAAGTTTATATTAGGGAATCATGGGAAAAGGCTTATATTTAGCAAAATCTAGCATTTTCCAGATATTGCTAGATAAACCTAGAAAAGCCAACATATCTTTACTAACAAGTTTTCTAGTTTTGCAGGGATATTGAAAACTTTATTTTTCTGTATTTAAATTCAATTAGTGATGTAAATTTTAATTAAATTTGGAATAAGAATTTCAATTTCTGCTTAAATTAGGATTTGCATTGCATATAGTTTTAAACTTTGATATGTAACTACTGCGTATGCCAATTCATGCACTTTCTTTACAAATTCACTATGGTCTACACAAATGGCACGTGCACTAGCTCTTATGGAGTTGACAAACTCGGTGGAATTTGTATTTATGGCCATAGTCAGAATACGAATGATACCCAGATTTGTAATCTTCGTATTAGCCACATTCAGCCTACACTCTTAGGCTAACTTCAAAATGCAGTGCATTTCTCAAAAATACAAAAAAGATTTCCTCAATTTCTCAAAATTAAGTCTTTCAAATCCATATTCATTCATTTCATTCATTTGCAAATTCCATATTCATTTCAAAGAAATCGATTTTCTCAAAATTTCTAAGTGTTATTCAGAAATTGGTTTTCTCAAAACATTGATTTTCCAATGATATTTCAAGCATTTTCCAAATTCAAAATCCTGATTTTTCAAGTTACATTTTTAATTCCCAAGTTCTAATTGAGAGAAATCAAATTTTCCAAAGTTATTGGGGTTTTCTCAGAAATCGATTTTCACAAAACCTCTAAATTCCTCAGAAATCGATTTTTATTTTCCTCAGAAATATTCTCTCACCATGGTTCACGATTTTCCAAGTGTTATCTTTTCCAAAAACTTCCAAGTATTTCAAATCTTAAAGCAAACATCATGTTTTCAAACCTGCATTTTTAGAAAGCCATAGCACATGCCTGATTCTTTGTGCATTTAGGAAATAAAACATGATTTAGACTAGTTGAGCAAAGTTAAGCATACAATTGATCCTTGGTTCAATTACTCCTGGTAAAGGCGCCAGGAACGGTTGAACCTCGTACCAACATGCGAGTCTCATTCTTTGAAATTATCCCGTATTTTAAAAACGGAGGCGAGTTATTTTCAAAATCTTTTTCAAAGGTTAGTTTGACTTGCAAAAGTAAAAATTTTGCGATGATAACAACTTCCATTTAGAGGGTACATGTATATTCTAAGTACCCTAGGATATCATTCACACCTTTCAAATAAGCCTACTTTAGGTTCATTATTTCTTTAGGATATTACATTTAGGATGTTACATGTATATTCTAATACTCAGTAATAGAATTCGTCATTTACATTGCATTTTTCATTAGTATAAGATATATGATTGAGTATTTCATTAGTTACACCTTAGGTCCTATGTGATATATTTGAATTACTTTCTATATATATTTCTTGGGCTAACTTGAATTTTGCAGGAATTATATAGAAATGGTTTTCTTCTTCTTAGTTTTTGGAATTTGAATTTCAATCTAAGTAAAAGCTCATAATAGCCCGATATTAATAAGAGCCTTACATTTCTAGCTTAGAATAGAAGGTATGAGCATTGTAGATATCATAGATTGTTTGTTTCATATTACTTTTCCCCTTATTTCTCGAAATTCACTAATGGGAACACGAATGGCACGTGCACCATGTCATAAAAGGTGATTAAATCCTAAGTTGATGATTTGCATCAATGGCCATAGTCAAGGTGTGAACAAAACTTATGATTTTCATCTTTTATGGAATAATATTGGATCCCTCTTCAAAAATCATCATATTTTTAAAATATTTTCTTTTTTTATCAGGGTTTAATTTAAAATTAATTAAAAAATTATATATCAATGGCCATAATTAGGATATATTGAGAGTTAATTTCTTTTTAAACTCTATAAAAAGCACCAAAATATGTTTCATTCTTCACCTGAATTCAAATATGATTATTATATAATACATTTAATGACCACAGTCAGAAGTGTATTATATCTTCAATCTTATTTTCAATTCATTTAAAGAATGAAATATGCTTTTCAAATCCAATTTCAAAATTCTTAAATTTATTCATCATTTAGGATAGAATTACATCATGTTTTAAAAAATTCTTTTTCAAAATCCAAGTGATTTTCTTCAAATATCTTCTTCACTTCTCAAATCAATTTTCAATTCTTGTAACTTTAAATTCAATGTCCAATTTGACTTTGGGATTTCAAATTCATCTCTATATTCAAAATTCAATTTCCAATTCAAAACCAAATTCAAATTCAATTCAACATCTCAAAATTCAATTTCAAAGTTCAATTTAAACTTTGAAATCTTTGATTCATCTTCTGATTTCAAAAACTCAAGCATCAAGTTCATCTTTTATTTCTCATTGAGTCTTGATCCTCAAAATCAAAGTTTTGAGATTGATTCTGAATCTCAAAATTCGATTCTCTTCTAAAGTTTTAAATTCAATTTGGGTTTTCAAAACCCAGACCCATCTTCAAAAGTCCCATTTGGGCTTTCTGATTAGAATCCAATTTCACTTTGGATTCAGATTTCCAAATCTACTCTCCATATTAGATCTCAGACTTCGAATCCAATTCCATTTAGGGTTCCAGAATTCAACTTCATTTTGGATCTCAGACTTCGGATCCAATTCCATTTAGGATTCAGAATTCAACTTCATTTTTGGATCCCAGACTTCAGATCCAATTCCATTTAGGATTCAGACTTTGTATTCAAATTCCATCTAGGACTCCAGATTTTAGATCCAATTCTATTTTTCAGATCCCATCTGGGATTCTAAATCCAATTCCATCTCAAATTCCAAATTTCGGATCCAATTTTATCGTGGATTCCAGGTTTCACAATCAATTCTAAATTCCAAAATCCCATCTATATCTCTTCTGCCTTTTTATTCTAATTTCAAATTTTTAATCTATAGTTCCACTCTATCTTCAAAAATTCCATCTTGACTCTCAATTCTAGATCCATTTTAAAGTCCATATTCAGCCTTCAATTCTTTCCTAAAAATCCCTTCTTCAAATTCAGGTTTATCTCAGCTTTGATTATTTCAAAACTCAAGATCTATTCTAAATCCTAAGTTAGAAAATCTAACTTCTTCAAGTCCTTCAATTTTTAAAAAACCATTTCTTCATCATATTCTTCACAATTTCAAAATCACTTAGATAAAATTTCCAAAATTCTTTTCGAAAGGGCATACATCTTTTGCATTTACACATGCATGATTCTTTGTGCATTTTCTAGACTTAGAATAAATTCTTAGACAAAATTAAGGCAAAGCAAAAAGGCATAAATTCGATCCTTGGTTCGATTACCCCTGGTAAAAGCGCCAGGAACGGTCGAACCTCGTACCGACAAGCGAGCCCCGTCTTCCAATTTTCCCGCAAATATTTCAAAAATGGAGGCGAGTAATCTTTCTAAATATTTTTGAAATTAAGGTCAAGTGAGACCCCGCAAAAAAGTTCCTCTCTCTCTTCTTTTCTTTTCTCTTCTTTTCTGTCTTTTATTTTCTCCCTTTCAAAAAGGAGGAAATAGGGATTAGAAAGGAAAAGAGAAGGAATAGAGAGAATACAACGAGAGGAAAAATTTTGCGATGATCACAAGATCCAGTGTTATTCCATAAAAGATGAAAATCCTAAGTTTTGTTTACACCTTGACTATGGCCATTGATGCAAATCATCAACTTAGGATTTAATCACCTCTTATAAAATGGTGCACGTGCCATTCGTGTTCTCATTCATGCATTTTTCTGATAAATAAAGAAAAATGATATGAAAACAAGCATTTCTAGAATATATATGCTCATACATTCTAATCTAGTGCAAGGAATGTAAATTCTCATTATATCTAGCTATTACACCATTGAATTGAATTGATATTACAATTTCCAAACCAAAAAAGGTAGCATTTTCCATGTATTTCCTGAAGAAAAACAAGGTTAGTACAAAGCAAAATCTGACAAATATATGAGGAAATGAAAAGATGTCCTATGAAGACCTACGCAACTATGTAAAAAGGTCTATATCCGAATATATATAGGATACAGGAAATAAAGGTCAAGGTACATGACCTCCTAAGCTAGGGATGAGAATGGTTGTTAAATGCCTATATCAAATTCTAGAAAGATGAACTCTAAGGTGTCATATACCATTTCAAAGAAGGGACATTATTATAATGCAAGTGGTAGGATAATACAGTATGTTGTTGATATATATATATATATATATATATATATATATATATATATGTGCAATCTTATATCCATGTATCAACTAAGGAGATGTGTAGGTAAATAGTGAAGCAAGGTGACAACCAGTAGATGTGAAGGTGTGTATATGCAAGACAGTGAAAAGACAAGCGGAAGCATTGTTGTGCAACAAATGGCTGAGATGGTGAATGTGAAAGCACACGGATGGGAAGTGGAATGCAGTGGCAAAATGTTGCATAGCTGGAGCTATGGGCTGTGCACAGGGGAAGTGCAGGAATACAACAATGGTTGTGCAGGTGAATAGCAGCATAGCTGCCAGAAGGTGGGGTGTAAAGTAAACAATAGGTAATGGGCAGGTGAGGTGCAGAGCATGTGGATAGTGGGGTTGAAGCTGTGATATATATGAATGTAGTGTTGCACTGTGAAAGGGAAAGAGGGCAATGGTGATTGATGATGTTATAAGATTCAGTGTAGCCCAAACTCGTTAGCTAAGTGCCGGCTAATTTGGTTGGAAATGGAAATTTACAGTGTAATATGCTATATAGCAAGCATGAACAGGATATTGTTGTGGATGCAAGCACAATATATGATGGTGTATAGGTACATGAGTGACAGCAGGTGGATGTTGTTATAACAACGCAGCAGGGCGTGCAAGTGAGTTTGAGAAGGCAGCTGCAGGTTATGAAATGAAAGGCTATAGAAGAAATTTTATAACATGGATACAGATCGATCCAAGCATCACAGCCCTCTCTGATTAATTGAATCTGATTCTAGCTTTATTGAGCCACAAAATATGAATGAAGCAGATGGTGATGTTGTGCCAATGTAAATGTTACAACAGGGTAAGGAAAATGATGGAGAATGTAAAATTGAAGGATATATATGGGTGACAGTGGAGTGGATGTTGAATGGAGTTTAGGGTTGGCTGGTATTGTGAAGTGAATAGTGTGTTTTGCAGTGAATGTTTACAACATATGCAGATGGTTGTAACAGTGCGGCTAGCAGGTGAGTGGGAGTGTGCAGGAAAACTGAATGCAAGAGGTATGCATATGCAGCTGTGGATAATGCACATGATGAAACTGCAGAAATGAGATGCAACTAATTAAACAAAGTATAAATACACAGAAACTAATCTATCATGGTATATGAGAGAGTAGACTAGTGTTTAATGAATGTCATAATGCATGCAAATTACAATATGTGATGTGGCCAATATGCGAAAGACTAACCTATGTAATGCATTTAATGTGTAAAACTAAACATATGTCATATACAAACTAACACATGAGACGTATCTATCATGCCCAAACCAACACATATGCAATGGGGAGAATCATGATGGGCGAATCACGGTGATTTTGTCATTGCCCTTTCTAGAACGGTGCCTTCAAGACCCCATATACAACAAGATTAAATCCACTTAAATTTCTACTAACCTCAGAGGTTGTCCAGTATGAGCTCCCCTTTTTCATTATATGCTTGTTTGGATTTGGGACCCTCTCCAGGAAAAGAACACGAATTTCTAGCTACCTGAGTTTGGTCGAAAGCAAATGGTATTTAATAATTTGAATTTCTTGGACTCTGAAAAGCTCGATATGTATGGTACAGAGGCCTTGATGAGAATCTTGGCCTGGATGGAGTTAAACATCAGATTATTCATCTGACACAAACATATTCTTAATCTGCTCTATGATTTGAAGCTTTACAATTTCATCTTGAAGAGCCTGCCTTGCTGGAGATGACCTACACATGGCATTGTTCTTTTTGTCAGCTCTATGACACTTCTGCTCTACAAAACTTTTGCTGCAGCTAGTGTCTGCCTGAACCATCTCCATATTCTGATAACTATTTTGCAGATGTGGGGCATGGCAAATTGATAACAACTTGATTTTAGTATGCTGGTTCTTATAAAATGGTCACTACTGACAAAACAGAAAGTCCTCTCACCGGTACGCCATCTTAGTGGTTGCAACATATAGACTTGGGTGCATATTGATGTAGATTTTAGGCCAATGAGAACCAGCACCATCAAGATGGATATCGTGTCATAAGGAATGCAGGAGTGTAGAACACAGGCAACAAGGGAACCAAATACTTAATAAACTATATTGAGCAGGATTTCATCATTTGGATTTTCTGTAGGGTAAAGTCGATTAAGGCTGAGCAAGTCAGATTGAATGTGGTTCAACCATGTGAATCTCTCTATAATGATCGGTACCCAACAGTTTACATTGATCATAGTTGATGATGCATGAAATGCACATCATTTTAATTATTTATTCATGCATTTTGTGGTGATTTTAAGGTTTAGAACCCATGATTGGATGTAATTTGATATCAAGGGGTTGTGATTCGAATTTTAGAAAAATCAGAGTTAAATTGAGAGAGTTATGGCTATTTTAGTGTTTGGGCACGGATTTCAAGGTGGATTGGATCCATATCCGACCCAAATAGGCTGTTTTGGACCTTGGATTAATGTTTGAAAAGCCTAAATCTAACCCACATGAACCCATATCCATTTAGTAAAGGTTTTCAGAAAACCCCCTCTAAAAGTGGCGCAGAGCAATAAAATATTTTATAAACCTCTTTCTGAAAAGTGCCCAAATTATAAAGTCAATTTTTCAGCAAGCCCTAGACGTGTTTGCCTTGGATTTCAAGCCCCCTCAACTGAATCTTGCTCCAGCCCCCTTCTCATCTCTCATTCCACGCCATATCCATTGAAGATTGTGATTTTGCTTGAGATTCAAGCATTTCTTCATATCTTGTTCTTACATACCTTTCATTTCTTCTCATCCTTGTTGGATATTCACTTTGTTTGCTGTGTTTTGCAAGTGCAACAAAGGTTGAAGACACTTTTTCTTGCGTGAAAGTGCGAGACACTCCAACAAGAAGGATCGGCTCTACCTCCATCCGATCTTCTACGCCACCCGATCGAGAATCGGCTCATTTTCCATCCTCGATGGACTTCAAACGTGGTGCAACTGCAAAGGATAGCTTCGTAGTGATATTCCAGCATCAACGAAGATGATGAGGCATGTTTCCAATGGTTGAATCCGCTCTTTCCATCCCCACAATCGTCGGATCACCCTGGAGGTTGGTCTTACTCTTTTCCTCGTTCTTCTAGATAGAATTGTGTCTACCTATAGTCGATCCTCTATCTCAGCCCAAATTCTGTATTTTCTCGTTATTTGACAGCAAACCACTGTCATGTCTCTGTTATTTTCTGATTTTGAATTCTGTTTTTGGGTCTAGGTTAGGTGTATTCCGTGAATCACCCCTCGATTTAGCCAAATAGTGACAATCGGCTAGATCTAATCCAGCTGATCTTGGCGTTTTATTGTGTGTGTTCTGAATTTTTTCTGCAGTGAGAACGTGTCAATCAGATCTCGTTCAAGTCGTGTCTAGTGTGATTTATCTTAAATTTCAAGTTGGTTTAGTTCCAATTGTGTCATGCAGTCTGATTTTGCAAAATCGTTGGGTGAAAACTCAATCGGCTAGATCTAGTCTAGTCGATTGTATTGTTTCTTTATTTTCTGATTTTCGAAATTCTTTTAGCAGTATTGTGTGTCAAAATTAGATTGTTGCAATTAATTTTCATTTTCAATTGGTGTTATTTCTTGTTGAACTGTTGGTCATAACTTAGGGTTGTCAAGTTAGATTGATCGGTTAGATGTGTTATTTCTTCGTTTCAGTTTAGCACTAGTTTTCTTTTTGTTGCAGATTCAATATGTCGTGTTTCAGCATTTTTCCATTTGATTTAGTTAATGATTAAGTTACCTTTTTATTTTGTTTGAGTTGTTCAAAAGAAAAAGAAAAAAAATATTCTTTAGGGTCGTTTTTCTTAATTTAAGTAGAATCGAGTTTTGTAGTTAGAAGGTCTTCTTCCCCAAGCTGGACGTCTGCCATTAGAGGTCCAACTGAAGCTTAGTTTTATTTTTTATTTTTTTTTAGGATTAGGTAGATTAATATTTTTGTCCAAATTCGTTTGGGTGTTGTGATCATCGCAAAATTTTTCCTCTCTTTATGGTTTCTCTCTCTTCCTTTTCTTTCCTTTTCTAACCTCTATTTTCCTCCTTTTTGAAGGGAAGAAAAGTAAAAGACAGAAAAGAAAGAGAGAAGATTAAAGAAAGAAAGAGAGAAGAGGAACTCTTTTGCGCGGTCTCACTTGACCTTGATTTGAAAAATATTTAGAAGTTTAACTCGCCTCCGTTTTGAAAATATTGCGGGAAAAATGGGGAGACGGGATTCGCTCGTCGGTATGAGGTTCGACCGTTCCTGGCGCCTTTACCAGAGGTAATCGAACCAAAGATCGAATCTATGCCTTTTGCTTTGCCTAAATATTATCTAAGAATTTATCCTAAAGATCTAAATGCACAAAGAGTCATGCTTGTGAAATGCAAGGATGTATGCTCTTTTGAAAGATGTTTTGAAAATTTCCAAGTATTCTAAGATGAATTTGGTAAGGGAGTGAAGAAATGATTGAATCTAACTTAGAACTTGAGATAGATCAGAGAAGTTCTAAGTCTTTGAAGTAAATCAAAGTTGGAAGAATAAATCTTGACTTCGAGAAAGAATGATTTAAAGCTTTGAAATGAAAATAAATGAAGTTTCAAAGTCAGAAATGGACTTTGAATTTAATCACGGATTCAGAAGAAGAAGATGAAATTTTAAAGTGATATTGAATTTGAATCTTAAAATGGATATGAGAAAATGTATTTAAAAATAGAAATGGATTTAGGGAGTTCAAATGAGATCTGGAAATGGACTTGGATTTGAAATCTAGATTTTGAAATGGAATTGGATCTTAAAATGGATTTAAGATCTGGGGTCTGAGATCCGATGTAAAATTGGGTTCTGGATTCTAAGATGGATTTGGATCTAAAGTCTGAGATCCAAAAGTGGAATTGGATCTGAAGTCTGAGATCCGATGTAAATTTGGGTTCTGGATTCTAAGATGGATTTGGATCTGAAGTCTAAGATCCAAAAGTGGAATTGGATCTGAAGTCTGAGATCCAAAGTAGAATTGGGTTCTGGATCCTAAGTGGATTGTGGATATGAAGTCTGAGATCCAATGTGAATGTTGAATCCTGGATCCTAAAGGAGAATTGGAGTTGTTAAATTCAGAAGATGAATTAAGAACTTCTAAGTTTTAGATTGAACTTGGAAAATGAAATTTAGAATTTTGAATATATAAATGAATTTCAAAGTCAAATTGGACTTTGAATTTGGGGCTTGAATTTTTAGAAAATGAATCCGGAATCTCAAAGTTAGATTGAACTTCGAGTTGAAGTTTTTAATATAAGATGAATTTTGGAATTTCAAAGTCAGTTTGAACTTTGAAATCTGATTCGAATTTGAATATAAAATGTATTTTGAAATCTCAAAGTTAAATTGAACTTTGAGATTGAAAATGAAATTGAATTTTGAAAATGAAGGATGAATTGGATTTTATAAGAATTGAAGATAGATTGAGGGAGATATTTACATCACTTGGAGCTTTTGAAAAAGGAATTTTGAAAAATATGATGCAGTTCTATCCTAAATGATGAATGAATTTAAAGAATTTTGAAATTGGATTTTGAAAAGCTATTCCATTCTTTATAGGAATTAAGATAAGATTGAAGATATAATACATCCTTGACTATGGTCATTGAATGTATTATATAATAATCTATATTTAAATTCAGGTGAAGAATGAAATACATTTGGTGCTTTTATAGAATTTAAAATGAAATTAACTCTCAATATACCCTGACTATGGCCATTGGTATATATTTTGAATCAATTTTAAGTTAAATTCTGATAAAAGGAGAAAATATTTAAGGAAAATATGATGAATTTTAAAAACGGATCCAGTGTGGATCCAGTGTTATTTCGTAAAAGATAAAAATCCTAAGTCTTGTTTACATCCCGACTATGGCCGTTGATGTAAATCATCAACTTAGGATTAATTTACCTCTTACGAAATGGTGCACACGCCATTCGTGTTGCCATTTGTGAGAATTTGAGAAATAAGGACAAAGATGCATGAAAACAAGCAATTCATGATATTTACAATGCTCATTCATTCTATCTAGAGATGGAAATGTAAAATTTCTCATTTATACCTAATTTATTACAACTCTAAATTGCAAATATAAAAAATTTCTAATCCAAAAGAGAAATTCAAGCTTCTTACATCTTCCTGCAAGACCGAGTTAGCACAGGACATATGATAGACGGATGTTATATTAAGAACTGATATACGTTTATGTAGGCCATGTACATGTATGAAAAATACATATATATGTATATATACATACGTATAGGTATATTCATATATATATATATATATATATATTTACACATATATATTTATACATATATATATATATATAGAGAGAGAGATATACATATATATATACATATCCAAGCATGATATTTATATATATATATATATATATATGCTCACATTCAGTATGTGTGACATAAATGAATGGCATTTGCTATGAGAATAGAGATACTGAATGTGAAGGGACTGTGTAGGTGCAGTAGTGCTAGCAATGAGCCACACATAAGTGGAGACACAAAGGCAATATACAAGAGATATTGTTGATGAATGACATGGGGGTTGCTTGCTGGCAACAACAATGTGTTGTTTGAGGCACCTACAACAGGTGGTGGGATGTGGCGGCGGCAATGTTCGGCTAAGCATAAGTACAAAGAAATCAAACAGTAAAGTGTAAGGGGATGGTGATGCTGCAAGGGTGCAGCTGGGGGTGCTGACAGGTATGAAATTTAGATGGCAGCGACGGACTACGAGGTGATCAACTCCAACCACCTGATTTAGCTTATCAGAAAAGAAAAAGGAGATTTGCGAACATATAGTGAGAGGTGTTTTCCTATATGGTACTCTGGCTTTTGCTCATCTGCTGTTGTAGATGCAGCTTGATCACTGCGATAATATTATATCTCAAGTTCATGGAACCTAGCACCTCCGTTGCAAAGTTTATGCTCGAGAAGAATAATATTGTAGGTAGCATGGTGGTGAATGTTGAAATATTGAAAGCAATAACACAGACCAACACTATTTTACTGTTTCAACACACTACATTACTCATATAATGTTAACTCATGCACTGTCAGCCCAGATCTAATAACACGCTCTTACTGCTAAGATGTTAACATACCCTATGCCATCATATCAACACAGTCTGTATAGGCTCACTAACTTATTGCACAGGCTAAATAACACTCTGATCCAAGTAAGCCAAGTGTATATCAACTCACACACCGATGCCAATTCCCCAAATGCCAATACTGCTAACACGGTTACTGACACAGTCACACTAACCAAGACTGACACATGCACAACACTAACGATGTATACTACAAAGGATGCTAACAGAAGTCATTACGATCTGCTAATTCATACTATGCTAACCCAGGCTGCTAACACTTGTTACCCTATCACTAACACAGGTCCCTTTACTGCTTAGGCACCAACGTATCCTAGCTACTAACGCCTACACTAACCGTCAACATGCTAACACGGCCTATACTAATCTCCCAGACTAACTCCACTAATAACCACATGGTCACTATTGAATACACAGCTATTGACTAATCATACCTGGATGCTATGGCGCCCAATGTTAAAACTGGTATAAAGGATAAAAAAAAAACGATACTAATCACCTAGGTAAAATATGCTAACTATTTTAAACCGACTAAGTTAACCTGCTCGCGATTAATCACCATTAACAGCCAAGGCTAGAAAGTCAGAAATTGCTATTAACGATGATAAGGAATCGCAAACTAACAGGATGGAATTACAGCAGGGAAATGAACGAATATGAAAGCAGAACATGCTGTTATGATATAAGTGCAACAAGACGATGAACTAAAACACCATACAGATGTTGCTTATGCTATTTACAATGTGAGTAACAGGATATAGGTGAGATGAACAGGGTAAAAATGAATGTGCCCATCGAGTGTACAGCATGTTGTGCAAGTGAACCATGATAGACTGAAGAAGAAACTAAAATTCTCAAAGCTAAAGGTTACCCAAATTAAACCCAAACACACCATCTTCTTAATTTGTCACCAAAATTCCTAAGAAAACCCCCGTTATTTCAAATCTAAGCCCTTAAAAACCTCTAGCAGCAGGGATATAAATAGATGAAGATAATGTTAAATAAGAGATGTATTTGCAGAAGATGTAAAAACCCACAAAAAAAATATATCAAATAGCACAGATGCATATTTGTAAACAATAGAATGACATGGCATATGCTACTGATCAAAAGCAGATGATATCATGAAATGAACAGGAACAAAATGCAGTAAAAGCTAACATGGCGTGTTGTGATTCTTTCTCTGCAACACCTTCAGATATGGGAGGCAACACCATACGATGGCTGCACCTCCTGGAGCACTTTCATGAAATAGAGCTTTTCACATACATAGTTCTTCTTATTCAGCAAAAAGGGGGTCGACTTTGATGCAAATGCAGAGTGAGCTACTCAAGCATTATTCCAAAACTGTATGCTAGAGAACTCGCCAGATGGGCATGGGTATATTGATGAAGAGATGGGGCCTCATAGCTCATGAATGTGGCAGATGTTATAAAAGTAGAAATGATGGCGTAAATTGAAAATCCGGTCATAAAGAAATAATCAAAACAAAATGAAAATAAGAAACCTGACATTAAAAGAGGAGAACACCTCCCGAATGGGAAATCTAAACTTTAAAGAAAAGGAAATCAAAATATAGGCATAAAACAGTGAATCAACAAGAAAATCGGATTGATACTCAAATGAGCTACATAAAATCATTGAATCTGATGGCATAAACAGAACGAAAGTAAATAAATTACAAACAAAAAGAAAAAAAGAAAAAATTGTTGAAACACCTTTGTTCCTTTCGATATTGCTTGTTTGTAATCTCGATTTACTATATGCCAGTCGAGATTACAGAGAGTGCATCAATGAAAAAAAAAATAAGAAAATCAAAAGAACAATGGAAAGGGAAAGGGAAAGGGGAATTGATCAAAAGAGAACATCCGAACAACAAAGAGAAAATACAATAGATAGAAGCAGGATTTTATAGAAAATAGAAAGGAAGGAGAGATATTTACTTACCTGTAATTCCACTGATGTTTGACCGATTGGATTTGCTTGGAAATCCTTGGTTGTGTTGTGATTCTGAAGAAGGGAGGAGAAGAATGATGCTTTCTTGTGGGTTTTCCTTCAAGATATCAAATGCAAGGGAAGAGGGGAAACTATATGAGAAAGAAAGAAAGGGCGATGGAGGGATGAAGGCCGATGTTAATGAAATTCAATGGATGGAAAAATGGATGCTGGAGAAGAAGGATCGAATGGTGGATGATATTAAAAAAAATGGATCTGCAGGTGGAGAGGTAGGAGACGGATCCCTCTCCCCTCTGCGTGCTCCTCTTTTAAAGAGTGAAAAGGGAGATCGAGAGAGGGAGGTGGTTGAAGATGGAGGGAGGAAAATCCATGGGTTTGTTGAAGATCGGAGGTGGAAATAGAGGGGGAAAGGTGCGCGGGAGATGGCCGTTCGCTTTTTCCCTCTTTTCCAAAAGGAGGGTTCCTTTTTTTGAAGTTTTTTGTAAAAATGGCTCAAAATGAGGTTTTTGGCAAAAAATCTTCAAAAACCACTTAGTTTTCTTGTAGTTTTCCGATTTTTTTGGTTTTTTGCAGATTTTTTCCATTTTTTTGTATTTTTGAAACAAAACTCTAAGTTTTTATACAAAAACAAAGATTAAACACTAATTTTTTTGTATTTTTCTAAAAAAAAAATTTATAAAAGTATTTTTCTGAGAATTTCAGACCATTTCGGGGAAATTTCTTCAGAAGAATGGGTTTTGACCCAAGTTTTGAGAAAATGTTCGGGTTTTGACACTCGGATCAAGAAATACAACGTGATGGATCCAAACAGATGTCGAAGGGACTGTTTGAGCTATTTAAAAACTATTTTTGGTATTTTCTGTAATTTTGATTTAGAATTTGGACAACGAGACTCAATTTTGGATCTGGACAATGAATCTGGATCCAAAATCAATTTAAACATATAAAATGAATTTAATTTCAGTAAAACTTGAGAAATGAACTGGAATTTAGATTTAAAAGTGGCTTAATTGCTCAGAAAATGATATCAGGGGCAAAAAGGGAATATTTAAAAGATTTTGAAAAATTTGGGGTGTTCACAGATGCTCCTCTTTGCTACTAAGTCGGTCGAAAGCCGAGCTTAGTGGCAAAGATAACACTCCAAATTTTGAAAATGCCCTAGTCCGCAGATCTGAACTGGGTGTGGAAGAATTTATTTGAAAGACATGGTTTCAGGCTTAAAACTTTATCCTTGAATGGCTTGGGGGAGACGAAATCCTCGAAAATGATATGACTACATAACAGAAATGAGGAAATCATGATGGGACTTTGGGTGAAGATCCCGAAATGATGAAAGATAAGAATTTTGATCAAGTCTTATGGGTGAGACAAGATCAGCTTTTTGAATGACTCAAGTTTAGCCCTTAACCTGGATGGGACAAAGATATATCAGGATGAATTGAATGAGGAAAGGAATATATGATGACCTTGATGGGACATTTTTGGCAAATGTCTCATGAGATGAAGCTCGAGTAGGATCAAAGCATGGATTCCTCGATGGGAAGAACCATGATGGGACTTGGAAGGAAACACCTCGTCGAAACGAGACTCAGGTTTAAACCAAACCTGAAAAAGGAAAATACCTCGAGGGGCAAGGTTCAGGCTTAACCCTTAACCTGAAGGGGACGACCATATGGAATCCTTGAGTGAAGAGACCATGATGGGACCTTTGGAGTTTGGACGAACAATTCCGAAAGGGGTTTGCGAAAGGAGGAAGGAAATGGGGTTCCCTAAAGCTTGAAAAAGGGATGAACTTGGGTGTCTCATTGCTGAGACTGAAACCAGCTTTTGAATTTAATGACCTCTCGCAGGAAGTACATGTTTTGACCCTTAACATGAGTGGGAACAACTATACGGATTTCTCAAAACCGTGATGGGACAGGAGAGATACTTCAACTGAATGGGGTAACTCTTCTGGAAGATATAAACAACGGTAGGTTGCATCAAAATGAATATTGAATATTTATTTCATTCTTGGAATATCTAGAAAATTTTGCCAATAAGATAAATTTATAGTTGACTTCAACGCTTGAAAATGTGTACGTGTGTGCAAAAGACATTCCCTCTTTTACCTAGAGTATTTCCTCCAATGAGGTTAACTTCTCGGTTTTAAGAGTCAAATTCAAAATTTTAGCGCTGATGATTTTCTTCTAGGAAGTGATCCATTTCCCTGATATGAGAAGAGAATAAATATTCTTAATTTCATAAAAACAAGTAGTGAAAAGATATTGATAAAAGAATCTCGCATAAGATAAGATGACTTCTGGCAATTTAGGCAGTTTGATATCTGGGTATTTTTCCCATGATGATCTTTTTGCACTCTTTTTGAGTCATTAAGCTTTTTCGGGTTTTTACATCATCCTTCTTTTTGGATGTTCCTGACTTTTCTCTCTTTTTCAGGGAAGGGTACGTCACAAACTCCTTCATCTTGGAGATGCTCAGATCCTTACTTTTCTCAAGGATTATATATGATATTGGCTCAAAAGGTCTATTGATGGTAGCGGAAATCAAATATCTTTTAGGGTTTGTCGGTAGGTTCATCACACTCGCCTTCATCTCGACAGTGATCTGAACTTTCCTTGGAAGGATCTTTCACAAACTCCTTCATCTCGGTAGATGATCCAAATCTTCTTTGGCCCCGGGGGTCTGCTCGCCTATTCGCCTTCATCTTGACGACAATTGAGAGATCCCTTTTGCAGATATTTGATTGCAACTTTAGAATGGATAAGGAGATATAGATTGAGTGGATTCTTTTATCGCTCAGGATATTTCCACTGCCTAATTACCAGAAAGTCATTTTAAAACATGCGTCATAACTATGATCAATATCAATTCGCTTCCGGCTTTTCAATGTTCATCGAATATTTATTTCACTAATCATACCGAGGATATTTCTTTTATCCTTTTGGTTGATCAACAGGAAAAAGATTTGAATTTTACCTCTTTTTCTCAAAAAGTTTCACCCTTTTGAAAAGAATACTGGAGGTAATCTGAGGAAATTCTTTTATGCAGTAAGATTTATTTGGAATCAACAAATACTTTTAGCAAATTGGCAAATTTTTCATGACTCCTATGTGAAATATTTACTCAATATAGATTTTGATACGACCTTTAGTTGCAATTTATGATTTTGGACATTCTGACCAGTAAAACTGGAATCTTTCATTTAACAACCAGCGAAGGAGCTGGAACCTTTTATTTAATGACCAGTAAAAACTGGGACCTTTCATTTAATGACCAGCAAAGGAGCTGGGACATTTCATTTAACGACCAACGAAAGAGTTGGAACATTTCATTTAACGACCAACGAAGTAGTTGGAACATTTCATTTAGCAACCAGCGAAGTAGCTGGAACATTTCATTTAACGACCAACGAAGTAGCTGAGACATTTCATTTAATGACCAGTGAAAACTAGGACCTTTCACTTAACGACCAACGAAGTAGCTAGAACTTTTCATTTAACGACCAGCGAAGTAGCTGGGACATTTCATTTAGCGACCAACGAAGTAGCTGGGACATTTCATTTAATGACCAGTGAAAACTGGGACCTTTTATTTAATGACCAGCGAAGTAGCTGGAACCTTTCATTTAACAACCAGCGAAGTAGCTGGGACATTTCATTTAATCATTTAACGACCAGCGAAGTAGCTGGACATTTCATTTAATCATTTAACGACCAACGAAGTAGCTGGGTGTTATCATCGCGAAAATTTTCTCCCGTCTTCCCCTTCCTTGCGGAAGAGAAAGAGGGAAAACGCTTTCGCGCTTCAAACTTGACCGGATTTTGGAAATTGTTTTGAAATACTCGCCTCCGTTTTTGAAAATTGCGGGAAAATCCATGGGATGGGGCTCGACCTGTCGGTACGAGGTTCGACCATTCCTGCCGCCTTTAACAGGGGTAATCGAACCAAGGACCAAAACTATGCTTGACTTAGCGAAATTATCAAAGTTATGTTCTATCCTAAATGCATAGAGAATTCAGGCATGTGCTATGAGATTTTGGAAAATGCCAGTTGGAAAACATGATGTATGCTTAGAAAATATTTGGAGTTGAAAAGATTCTCTCAGGAAAAAGCTGAAAGTCAATTTCTCAGGAAACTCAGATGAAAAAGATTTGAAATCTCAGGAAAGTTCATAAAGACTTGGGAAAATTATGAATGGTTGAAAATCCTGGGAAAATGGAAGTGATTCTTGAGAAAAGATGAACCTTTTGAAAAGGGAAACACTTCTTAGGAAAACTTGGACTTTGAGAGTTTTCTTAGGAAAATGATGGAAGATTTATAGGAAAGCTCATTGGAGAAGGAAATTCAAAACTTGGGGAATCGAAATCCTGGGAATTTTACCTTTTGAAATACTTGGAAATCGATTTTGGATCTTGGAGAAAGATTGGAAAACTCTTTTGAATCTCTTAAGAAAATATCATTTTCCTGGGAAAACTGTGGAAAAACTTGTCTTTGGAAAACCGATTTTGAAAAATCCTTAGAATTTCTTGAGAAATCGATTTCTTGAGAATGAAGTTTTCTTGAGAATGAAGTTTTCTTGAGAAAATCTTGAGAAAATCAATGATTTTATGATGCAAATGACATAAGTGAATGAATGCACTTTGAAAAGATTTTCTAAGAGATTTGTTGGAAAAATATGCATTAAGTTAAGATAAATCCTTCACATATCCTGACTGTGGCCATGAATATGTTCAGAATTTAGTTGATTTGATGCACATGATTTTGAAAACTTTGGAAATATGATGTGCATTTTAAGATAGCCTAAGAGTGTAGGCTCAATGTAACTAGTAGAAAGATGATGGATCTGGGTCTCGTTCATATTCCGACTAGGGCCGTAAATATGGATCCCACCGAGTCCATCAACTCCCTAAGAGTTGGTGCACGTGCCATTCATGAACATCCATAGTGCTTTTGAAATAAAATGCATGAATCATAGAAACAGGATATTGCATAAATTCAAACTATATGACATGCATCCTAGTCTAAGCAGGAAATTAACTCTCTTATTCCAAAATTATTACATCACTAAATAAAAGAAATAAAAGAAATTTGCAGACTTCAGCTCCTTCTTTTGATTGTTCCTGCCAAACTTGAAATTGGGTTAGCTCAAATATGTGGGTTTTTCCAAGATTTTCCAATAATATTATGAAATTATTGGATTTAATTGGATATAAACCATATTCTCGTGCTTCCTTGATATTTGAAATGATGTAAATGCAGGAAATTCAGTAGAAAATAGTTTGAAATTCGGAATTGGGGTCAAAATGACCAAAATACCCCTAAAATTAAAGTTACACCTTTAAAATCAGGGTTTTTTGAAGGAAAACTTAGTAAAATTGGGATTTCGAAATTCAAATTGAATTCAATGATGATGAAATGCAATATGACATGCTTCTAAACACATTAGGACTGTAAAATCAGAATTTGACATTTTGAAATTTAGCCAAAATAACGAATTTCGCTTGTTTTTCACTTGGATCCGGGTCTTGCGGGGCCCTGTTTTGGGTATTATGGATGATCCGAACCTCAAATGGATTCCAAATTGCACCAAATTCGGTATGAAGCATCTACTTACTCTGATAAACAGCCTAGAATGCTAAAAATCATGAAATGATATGATTTAAATGCCAAAATTCAAAGAAAGTCCTAAAATGGTGGATTTTGCCTATGGATCCGAACCAAATGCAATTCCTAATATGATAATGCAAGATTTACACCATGGAAACTTCTGATATTTTGCAGACTGCTAAAAGACCCGAAATGGAACATTTTTGGTTTTTACAGCCTTGGGATTTGAGCCATGGTGAGTTCAATAACAGGGATTTAGTTCTGACAGAGGTAAAAATCACACTAATCTGATGTAAAACGCTAACAAAATATCAAACAGCCATGGAAATTTATGAAATTAATCAGCGCTATGCAAGACACCTACATGAACAACTTTCATGTTTATGACTTCGGCATTTGATCAACATAAACACCGATAACAATATAACTATTCCTGCCTAAACTAACAGAACAGACAAATGTAGCAAAACAGAAGGCTGACAAGAAAAATCCGAAGCAGGGGTCAACACTGTTCTAAAAATTACAGGATTTCAGATTCAAACAGAGGACACCACGGACATAACTTTCACTTTTTACAGTTTCGGATTTGGAGCAACACACAAAGAGAAACCATAGCCCTAAGTCGATCCAAGATCTCAGAGGCCCAAATTAGGCTCTGACACGTGTACTGACATCTCGGATTTTTGTCAGACATTAAAAAAAATCAGAAAAATCTAAAAAAATCATATTAAAAACTAGACATGCTCCCGAGTTCAGAACAGCTTTCTTATTGAAAATAGGATCTCCCATGAGGGATATCTAGATTTTACAAGTCGGAAAATGATTTTCAAAACGTATCCCGGGTAACAAAACCCGACTTTCCATTTTGAATGTTTACCGCAGTAAACAAATTCAAATACCTCCGAATTTTTGGAAAAATTTCAGAGACACCTAAGGGCGCATTCCGTGATTTTTTTGGGATTTTTAATAAAAAAAAAATGCATAAAATGACGTGTGGACTGACTGACAAAAACAGAGACCTACTGAAAATAAGCAGAATTGAAATAATGGCTAAATTAATCCTAATTAACTCATGAAATGTACTAAATGAATAAAATAAAATGCAAATTAAACCTAGCTAACTATATGAATGTTAAAAATCATCAAGGAAGCATAACAAAACATTTTTATATATGTCATTTTATGAGAATAGCTCAATCCATCCCTCGGATGAGCTCTTTCTTCAAACGACTCCCGATTCGAATTATAGAATCACATCAAGGGGAAAAGAAGTGCACCTTGCTTCGTTACGCAGCGTAGGAGCTCTTGAAATGGGTAGCTATCACGAGCTTCCTTCTTCCTTCGCTCCGAGCTTCGGATGGTCCACCAAAATCGAGCTCTGTTGGAATCGAATTCGCCACAGCACGAGCTCTACTCCACCTTTCTTCAATGAGCCAAAGGGGGCACGATTTCCAAAGTTCAAAATCGGATTTTAGGAAGGCTAGGTCGGATTTTCCAAGTTCATCAGAGCTAAAAAATGATCCCCCTTTAGGCTGGGCGTGAACCCTTGTTTTTATAATTTTTCTGAAAATTTTTGAAATTCAAACAGGCTGGATCTGAGCCCTCCATGTGGCGCCATCTCAGGGGGTGTCATCTGAGGGGTTTGAAATTCGAATTTGTCTTCTGCAGGGAGCCCTCAGGTGGCGCCACCTCATGTGGCTACTTTTATTAAAAATAAAATAAAAATAAAATTTTGAAGCCAAGTGGGACTCTGGATTGGTGCCACCTCAAAAGGTGTTCTGAGGTGTAAAGTTGAAAGCAGTAGGAGCATGCCATGTGGCGCCATCTCTGGAGGTGCTTGACATGTGTCAGAGGGATAGGAGTGGAGGAAGCAGATTGTGCCACCTCAGAAGAATTCAAATTCTACTTTTCTGCAGGAGAGGCTGACATGTGGCATTTCCTCAGAGTGGCTCCTACGATGCCATGTGGCAAGAGGGAGGAATAGGAGGGAAAGGGACACGTGGCACCATCTCAGACAAAATTGAAAAGGTGAAGTTCAAGATTTGCGCCACCTCAGTCTGGAGTTTGAATATTTGAATTCTAGCTTTCTCTAAAGGAGGCAGAAAGTGACATGTGTCACTTGCTTTTTCTGAAGAAAGCAGAGAATGACACGTGTCCCTTGCTTTTTCTGAGAAGAGCAAAGGGTGACATGTGTCACTTGCTTTTTCTGAGAAAAGCAGGGAGTGACATGTGTCTTCTACTTTTTCTAAAGGAATCTGGAGATGACAGGTGTCATCTACTTTTCTGAAAGAAGTAGGGAGAAGACATGTGTCCTCTACTTTTTCTGAAGGAGGTAGAAGGGGACATGTGTCACCTGCTTTTTCTGAAAGAAGCAGAGAATGACACGTGGCAAAGGGGAGAAAAGGAGGGCCAAGCCATGTGGCGCCATCTCAGACAACATGGAAAAGGTAGAAGTTCAGGATCTGCGCCACCTATGAGGAGATTTGAACTTTTGAATTCTAGTTTTTCTGAAGAAAGCAGGAAATGACACATGGCACTTGCTTTTTCTGAGGAAATGAGAGCTTGCCACATGTCCTCTGCAGGAGACATTCCAGATGGCGCCACCTCAGAGGAGACAAGCCTACCTTTTTTGTAGAAATTCAGAAGTGACACATGTCTCCTACTTTTCTGAGAAAAGTAGGAAGAGACATGTGTCAGGCTACTTTTCTAGAAGGAAGGAGGGGTTGACACGTGTCCCCTGCAGGAGACACTCTAGATGGCGCCACCTCAGAGGAGACAAACTCCACTTTTTCTAGACAGGACAACCTATGACACTTGGCATCTCCTGGTAGTCTTTGAAATGACACATGGCGCAGGATGGATAGGGTGACACATGGCAGACAATTGGGATGACATGTGGCGGCTTCTGAAGGTAGCCCCACACTGACACTTGGCATGGAAATGGGAGGAGAGAGAAAAGACAAGTGGCGCCAATCCAGGGGACAAGGCTCCTATATTTTTGGTTTTTTTTCAAAATTCAAATCTTCAAAAGGGGAGCTTGTGTGACACCACCTCAGTGTGGGTCCCATATTGCTTCTTTATTGAAATAAGGATAAAACAACAACTTCTTTTTGGAATTTTCATAAAATCTGGACTAACGGGCAAAACAGGAATTTTGGAAAGAGTTGGCCCTTGTAGGGCGATTTTGTAAAAGAAAGATATTTGAAATTGTCAAAAAGGGCAAAATCTGAGGTGAAGTGACTCAAATCCATATTGAAAACTATCCAGATGGTTTTCCTGAGGAAATATTTTGAAATTCAGAGTCCTGGGGGTAAAATGGGAAAAATTGATAATTTTGAAGACCCAGGGTTTTGAAATCAATTTTGAAAAGAGTTAAAATTCGAATCTGGATTGAAAATTTTGAAATCAAGAGTTCTGGACCTCGAAATGACATGCTGTGCAGTGCTGTGATTTGAAATGCTCATGCAATGATATGCAATGTCATGTCTTATGAAATGCAATCTTGAATCAAGACTTGGAGATGTCTGTCTCCTGTCAGGAATAAAATTTTGAACATCTGAGTTAAAATTAGAGAAATTTTGAGAGTTGCAGATGAAATTTGGACTTTTGCAAGGTCCGGCTCAGAAAATGACCATTTTGCCCTCCAGCGATTTCAGAGGCTGGATGATGATGCTTGGTGGAACTGTCGGGGAGGTGAGTAAAAATGTGGGGTGTTTACACTGGGACATTTCATTTAATCATTTAACGACCAGCGAAGTAGCTGGGACATTTCATTTAACGACCAGCGAAGTAGCTGGGACATTTCATTTAATCATTTAATGACCAGCGAAGTAGCTGGGACATTTCATTTAATCATTTAACGACCAGCGAAGTAGCTAGGACATTTCATTTAATCATTTAACGACCAACGAAGTAGCTGGGACATTTTATTTAATCATTTAACGACCAACGAAGTAGCTGGGACATTTCATTTAATGACTTGATTTAAGATTGAGACTTTCTGAGAGACAAACAACACGAGGACTGATGAACTTGATCTTTAGATTTGAAAACTTAGCAAAATAACCAATGCGAACACTAGGTTTTCCAACTGAGAGTCGGGAAGGAGATCGTCCTATTTAAGATATTTAGGGATCAAAGCAAGAGGAATGGCCGGTGTTTCAGGATTATCCCTTATCCGGAAGGGTAAATAGAATAGACATTTGATGAGAATTTAGGAAAAGAATGATTCAGGTTTATCCCTTAACCTGAAGGGGAAATGGAAGATTTTGTGACGAGATAACTTGAAACTTGAATTTAGAAGGGATATGACAAGATTTAGAATTTATGATCTATGATTTTTAGAAAGACCAGGTATGTGGTCCAATTTTCAGGATTTAAACCCTTTATTCTGAACGGGGAAAATAGAAGAAATAGAATTTTGAGAAGAGAGAAGGATATAGAATTTTGATGAAAAAAATGGAGAGAATTTAAGGAAATTGATTTATTTTGTAAAAAGAATTCTCACAGGTATCATGGTTGCCCCTATGAGTGATCTCAGGATTATCCTTTATCCTGAATGGGAAAAAGAATAGAATTTAAGAAGGTGAAGAGAAATTGATATAAATTTAGAAAATCAATAAAGGTTGACAAAACTTGTATTTACAACAGAGTCCTCATAGGTAGCGTTATTGCTCCTACGAGGGGTCTCAGGATTATCCCTTATCCTGAATGGGAACACCTCGGACAATGAGGGTCAGGTTTATCCCTTAACCTGAAAGGGGGAAACAAGATTTAGAAAATACCTCATGGGAAAGAGGCATCAGGTTTATCCCTTAACCTGAAAGGGAAAATAATTGATAAAATTTAATAGAATTGAGGAAAATTTGATAAAACTCGATAAAACTTGATAAAATTGATGTAAACTTGATGAAAATATGAACAAAATGAATAAATTTGATAAAGATATCCAAATTAACTGTAAATTTATAAGATTTAAGAGAAAAAGGAGTTTTTCTGATCCTGCCTGCATATGGGATCTTGAAAGAAAAAATGTTTATTTAAAAGAAAATGAGAAATCATTTTGGGGGAAGAAAATCCACCACGAGAAGAATGATCAACGCGAGATCTGATCTTTTTAAATCAAACATGAGAGATCATCATGAGGGTTAATTTTTGAAAACCTATTTGGTGAAGAAGAAGATCAGCAATAGATCCGATTTCTAAAAAAATAATAGCTCGAAATTGATAATAAGATCAATACAAGGGTTGATCTTCGAAGATAATGTTTTAAAACCAATCTTGGAAGATAAGACCAACACAAGGGTTGATCTTTGAATATAATGATTTAAAATCAATACAAGGATTGATTTTTGAATGATTCGAAACCCATTTTGAAAGATTAGACCAACACAAGGGTTGATCTTTTGAATATAAAGATTTGAAATCCATTTTGGAAGATAAGACCAACACAAGGGTTGATCTTTAAAGATTTGAAATTCATTTTGGAAGATAAGACCAACAGAGGGGTCGATCTTTGAATGATTCAAAACCTATTTGGAAGATAAGACCAACACAAGGGTTGATCTCTGAATATAAAGATTTGAAATTCATTTTGGAAGATAAGACCAACACAGGGGTTGATCTTTGAATATAATGTTTTGAAACCAATCTTTTGGAAGATAGGATCAACATGAGTTTTGGAATTTTAATGCAATGATTTGAACACTTACTTTTGAAAATATATTCAACACGAGGGTTGATTTTTTTGACAAAGGTTGGACCAAAGAATATTTGAACTCTTTGGTCATAACGAAGATTTTCAAAATTTCATGATTTTTGAAAAGCCCTCATAGGTAATATCATTTCTCTCATGAATGATGTCAGGATTGTCCCGTATTCTGAAAAGAACAGGAATTAAAATGTCCCAATATGGCAAAGGGAAAAGAAGCATTGGATATAAAAGATATAAAGGAAATTGACATTTCATTTGATAAGCAAAGGTTTGATAACAACTGAATATTTACAAGAACTTAAAAAAGGAAAAGACTCATAGAAGACTGGGCTGACTAGCCCCTACAAGACGACTCACAAAAAGAGACGAAAGCAAACAAAAAACTTTGGCTTTATTAATTCTTCGAGTGGTCCGGGAATGGTTCTGTCAGGACTGCTAGCTGCTTTTCTTCCTCGTCCTCTATCAGCTCACTTCTGTCGATGCAGTCTTGTATCATGTGCTTGAGGACGAAACAGTGCTCTGTGTCGTGCCCCGTTGCCCTATGGTATTTGCAAAATTGGTCCTTGAATTTTCCCAACATTACGGGAGGATCTGCGATCTTAGGGAGTTTGATCATCCCGTGCTTCAAAAGGTAATTCATAATCACTTCTAGACTCTTAGATAACGGAGTGAAGACTCGATCTTTCCCCCACTTGATGTACTTGGGCTTCTCTTGAAGATCACCCTTTTGCTGAAGGCCGATTGAAAGCGGTTTATTATTGTTTTTAAAGGATCCCTCCTTCTGCCCCTTGTTCTGATCTACTCTCGGACCACTGCCACTGTTGTTCTTGTTTCCTTTGCTGCTGCTGCCAAGATTATTGCAGGAGGCATCAACTGAATGAGCGAATTGCGCCTTTTTCTTCTGGTCTTGGACATTTTTGACCAGAGGCGTGCCCTCGTAAAGTCCTCTTTCTATTCCTGCTTCGAGCCATTCGGCTCGCTCAATCAATTTGATGAAGGATTTCGCCGGGGAAGTGGCGATGAGGCTTCTTATGGGCTGAGAGAAATTGTTGAGGATTACCTGCAATGCGTGCTCCTCTGGAATGGGCACCTTCATCTTATTACAGGTGCTTCTCCATCTGTGAATGAAATCACCTGCTCTTTCAGTCTCTCCTTGCTTCAGGTTGTAAAGATGATTTAATGTAGGTGAGGCTTCAGTGTTGAATAAGAAGCGCTCGATGAACAGATTTACTACCTTATCGAACTCTCGTAGTTCGATAGGATTGATGTGATCGACATACCATCTGGCTGCTACACCTTCCAGACTGCGGGGAAAATAGATGAACAGAGCCCTGTTATCTTTCATGAAACGGCTTCACTCTGCATAAAATGTGGCCAAATGGGCTTTAGGGTTGCCAGTCCCGTCAAATTTGAGAAACTTGCGGGGAAGATTCTCCAGGTTATCGTCCTCATCTAGACCATCATAAAAAACTTTGTCAGTGTAAGTCTGCTTGCCCTTACCCTTGGCTTGAATGTCCTTGATTACGCGACTCATTTCCTTCATCTGCTTGCTCATCAGGTCCTCGACTGGGGTCCTAGACTTGGGCTTGTTGACGGATTCAGGCTCACTTGCAGCTAGCTTTATGGATTGTTTCGGAGGATTCTATTTATAGACGATCTGCTCTTCCTCTTCTGATTCTTCCTCGACTGACTCTGATTCCTCAGAAGTAGTGTCTGGCTGTACCTTCTTTCTGATGATTCTGACTTGCTTCTTTACAGGCTTCTTCCTCAACTTGCTTTTAGGAACTGCCTCTTTTAGCTCGGCCTCGGCTTGCTCCGACATCATCCTCGCCATCATCTTTTGGAACATATCATACATAGCGGGGTCGATGTCATCTTTCCTGTTTTGACTCTGTCCCCTGACTGATTTAGGAGAGCTCATCCCTTCCGCTTCACTGTCGCTGTGTTAAGGAACTCTTTCTTTTCTCGCTCTTGTCTGAACCATTTTGGAATATCAACGCTCTCTGTAGAGGAAAGTGGAGGTTTTTAGACCAAAGAAACTTTTCGGAGAAGTTTTGATAAGAGGAAGGATTTAGGTTGAAATCAAAAAATTGTATCCCATTACTAGGGATCGAGTCACCACAAAATTTGTGACAATTGCGTTGTTTACTTTACGAGGGAGAGTAACCAACTAAAATATGAAAGAAAATACCATTTTGAAAAGGATATCTCTTGACGGAAAGAGATTTTTTTGAAAATATAAACATGAATATAAAATCAGAAGAAAATAAGAGAAAAAATGAAATTTGAGAATAAATGGTAAAGATTTAAAATTTTGAAGAACTTGCAGGCAGGATCAGAAGAATTTTGAAGAATTTTTTTTAGAAGAAGAAGAGAAAGAAAAATACACCTGGGTTTTAAAACAAAAGGGAAAATTTTGAAATATATACCCAGGGTTTTGGAAAATATAAGGTAGACATATATATAAAATAAAATATCATACAATCACAGATATACAAGCAAAAGATACACAACTAGCACTCCCTAAAGCTGACTCTATGTGCAATACTTGAAATGGCTGATAGGACCTTAATCCTAACTCTAAGATTTTAGATCATCTGATTTCAATCAAGGTACGCCGATATACTCAAGCCGAAGCTCGAAGTACGTGGCATAAAAGATATCTCTTCGGTTCTACGGTAAAGGCTTCCCAACATCCTTGAGCACCTACCGATATACCTCGGACTATGGCCCTTAAGTACGTGGTAGGGGGGCGCGAACCCAAATAAGTGGTCCAGTTGTGAGGCTCTCTCCCAAACTATGGTTCAGTGAGACAGCCCAACAACGTGAAGACCAGGACAATATAGGTAGAGATGTTTTCAAAATATGATCAACATGCAATAAAATCAGAAAGCTCTAATGCAAGTCCTAAAAGAGATAGAATTTAAATGAAGATAGGCATACACTTGCATACATTGTTTGCATTCAATCCCTAGAATTGAGGAGGGTTGTATTAAAAGCCTAAGTCTAATGTGATCATGGAATAATCTCCTCAATATAGTCCTACCAAACCATACTTAGATCCTATATGCAAATAATGTCAGCTTAGGACAGAGTCTAGGCTCCTAAGGTTTGCATGAAAAAATGAAGCTGACATATGTTAGAATAAAGACTTAGATTATATAAAAGCAAAGCAAAGGCATAGATACAACCGGACGAAGACGGGTGCCATCACGGTCGCCAAAACTGTGATCATCGCAAAATTTTTCCTCTCTTTATGGTTTCTCTCTCTTCCTTCTCTTTCCTTTTCTAACCTCTATTTTCCTCCTTTTTGAAGGGAAGAAAAGTAAAAGACAGAAAAGAAAGAGAGAAGAGAAAAGAAAGAAAGAGAGAAGAGGAACTCTTTTGCGCGGTCTCACTTGACCTTGATTTGAAAAATATTTAGAAGTTTAACTCGCCTCCATTTTGAAAATATTGCGGGAAAAATGGGGAGACGGGATTCGCTCGTTGGTACGAGGTTCAACCGTTCCTGGCGCCTTTACCAGGGGTAATCGAACCAAGGATCGAATCTATGCCTTTTGCTTTACCTAAATATTATCTAAGAATTTATCCTAAAGATCTAAATGCACAAAGAGTCATGCTTGTGCAATGCAAGGATGTATGCTCTTTTGAAAGATATTTTGAAAATTTCCAAGTATTCTGAGATGAATTTGGTAAGGGAGTGAAGAAATGATTGAATCTAACTTAGAACTTGAGATAGATCAGAGAAGTTCTAAGTCTTTGAAGTAAATCAAAGTTGAAAGAATAAATCTTGACTTCGAGAAAGAATGATTTAAAGCTTTGAAATGAAAAGAAATGAAGTTTCAAAGTCAGAAATGGACTTTGAATTTAATCACGGATTCAGGAGAAGAAGATGAAATTTTAAAGTGATATTGAATTTGAATCTTAAAATGGATATGAGAAAATGTATTTAAAAATAGAAATGGATTTAGAGAGTTCAAATGAGATCTGGAAATGGACTTGGATTTGAAATCTAGTTTTTGAAATGCAATTGGATCTTAAAATGGATTTAAGATCTGGGGTCTGAGATCCGATGTAAAATTGGGTTCTGGATTCTAAGATGGATTTGGATCTGAAGTCTGAGATCCAAAAGTGGAATTGGATCTGAAGTCTAAGATCCGATGTAAATTTGGGTTCTGGATTCTAAGATGAATTTGGATTTGAAGTCTGAGATCCAAAAGTGGAATTGGATCTGAAGTCTGAGATCCGATGTAAATTTGGGTTCTGGATTCTAAGATGGATTTGGATCTGAAGTCTGAGATCCAAAAGTGGAATTGGATCTGAAGTCTGAGATCCAAAGTAGAATTGGGTTCTGGATCCTAAGTGGATTGTGGATCTGAAGTCTGAGATCCAATGTGAATGTTGAATCTTCGATCCTAAAGGAGAATTGGAGTTGTTAAATTCAGAAGATGAATTAAGAACTTCTAAGTTTTAGATTGAACTTGGAAAATGAAATTTAGAATTTTGAATATATAAATGAATTTCAAAGTCAAATTGGACTTTGAATTTGGGGCTTGAATTTTTAGAAAATGAATCCGGAATCTCAAAGTTAGATTGAACTTCGAGTTGGAGTTTTTAATACAAGATGAATTTTGGAATTTCAAAGTCAGTTTGAACTTTGAAATCTGATTCAAATTTGAATATAAAATGTATTTTGAAATCTCAAAGTTAAATTATCAATATTCTTTCACCAATTGCTTTCACAATATCAAGAATACTCTCTTTTATGCTCATATCAAGAAAATTGATAACTTCCTTGAAAGAAAGCCAATCGCAAGCAATTTGAATTTGAATCTTGATTCTACAGAGTTAGCCCAATTGGAGGTAATACTTTGGGTAGAAAAGAGGAAAGATTTTCATACCAATATACATCAGTTTCAAGTATTTTGAATCAACAAACAATTTTTAACATTTTGGCAATATTTTCTTACCGCCTTGAGAGAGTAACCTTTATCGTCTTTCGCGTTGTTGAAAGATTATCCTTTTCTCTAAAAGTGTAACGCCCCGGATTTCCAAAACAAAGCTAAGTTAAATTTTTCATGAATTTCTTTTTTTTTTTCTTTGCAGCGGAACTTACAAAAGCTTTTAGCAGTGGAATAAGATGATAATGAGTCGTCGGTTTTAGAAAACTCCGAGCACGTTGCAGGTATGTGGCCAAGCAACTCATTGACCACCAAAGTGTTCCATTTTATCGAAAACCACATGTTTATTACAACACTACTGCTTAGAAAAGCAGTGTAGGTTCAATAAAAGGAAGCAGTACAACTCTGTCTAGAGAAACCTTGAAACTCGATGCCGCCTTACTCTGCATATCACCACGCAGGTACAACACCTGAAATCCCCATTAAACGAGGTCAGAACCACTGATGGTCTGGTAAGCATGCAGTCATACATCCATTCAACTCAAGTACAAATAATGACCACTCAGGGTTGCAGTTCGTAATAGCGACGCTCAAGCCTCCAAGACTTAGGGTATATCGCAAGAGCCTCCTCAGGGCTATGAGTTGAACATTCACTCAAGTCTTCACGACTTAGCCTTGACCTCTTTCGGGTCTCCAAGTGATGTCTAGCTCAAGTCTTTATACTTGGCATATCTGTATCCCACACATCTAAGGACAACTCCTTGAGCTTTGCTTAGTCGTGCGGATACAACACGGCTCTTTGCCTAGTCGGTCCAATAGTATACCGAACATGACACCTTCACAAAGGTTATGCAGGACTGACTCAACAACGTACATACACGCATACATTCAAAGTATCGTTGTACCTAAGCTAATGCTTTGTTTCGATAATTGCACCTCCCCCTGGGCTTAGGGGACTCATATCTGGGCGACAATGCGACGATCTGGGGGTTGATTATTCTATGTATTTTAGATACCCCAAAGGCCTATTGACCCCATCCCCCTAGTAGGACGGTACAACATACCAGAAGAGATCCTTACTAGGTATCCGAATGCATTCTGCTACTGCAGTAGTTGGGTTCAATCCTTAGATATTTAAGGATAACCACGACCTCTATACCTCTGAGTGACGGAGGCCATCAATGAACTCTATCAGGTTTAGGTGAAATATATGTCACTCAAGGCTGCGTCATCACCGTCTTTCTCGGTGAGAAATTCTGAAAGGGGGCTGCCGGTCTTACAATTACTTGACGAACATTGCATGCCTATAGGGCAGCCTTTGAGAAGTATGTACCCGACCCCAATCAACCACACAGTTTTCACCGTGGAACAAAGGTTTTATTCATATGCATGCTTAACTCTGCTCTCGGCACTTCGGCCTTGACAAGCACTTCACATCTTTCGGTGGAAACAACACACTCCGGCTTAGCGGCCCTTACGAGTCTGGTTGTCTGATAATTCTCAATGAGCATGCACATGACTCGATCTCTACGGATCAACTACTCGGCGTATTTTTACGCAACGAGCTCAGGACCTCGTCAAGGCGCAACGGCTCTTACAAGTATGGTGCCCTTGCAGGTGTCAGGGAGACGAGTCATTCTAACATCGTTCCAACAAAGGGCATCATTGTGCCACTTAACTGGTTCTGGCCGCTCTTTTGCGAACCATTCCGTCAGCACCTTCTCTGCTCTATCGGCAGTGGCGTGACGAACCTTTCTACATCGTAGAAGGCGTTCCATGAACTGGGTAGCACTCCTGCTACGTTCTTTCTGAGCTATTCTTAGCTCCTTCAGGAATTTCAGCAGCACTTCCTCTCTTTAACGGAGAAAGCGTGCATTTTCTTTTTATCCAATTCAGCGGCATCTCCCCTCTTTGGTGGGAAATCGCTACACTTAACTCGGAAAATGGATGCGCACCGTTGTGCGTACTTTGCATCCATCAAGGTTGCAGGAACCCTGGGCCATAGTCAGGCCATACGTAATTGATTTAGTTTTTACGTAAAGAGCATTTTGCCAAAAACTGAAGCCTTTCCAATAGGTGCTTCATTCGTCAAGCAGAATCTTGAACGAGGAGCGGTAAGGGAATTATATTGGCGATTTGGAGTTTGATCTCCATTTGAACGATCATTTACGCACCATATATGTAGTATAAGCAGAAGCTTGTGCTTTATACAACGGCGGCGTAAAGGAAATGCATATACTATTGTTCAGGGTGTGTAACTGAATTAAATAAGACAATATATGTTACTGGTTTCCCGGGATACTGGTATACCTGACAACGGTATATGCTATTGGTTTCATAGGGCTCTGGGTACACCTGAAAGACGGTGTATGTTATCGGAGCCATGGTCTACTTTGGAGAGGGTAGATGGTACAAGCTCCGTGGGACAATTATTGTTTTGTGAGAGCGAGGCGTCCCACCAGGTCCCCAGTCCTCGGAGTTAGGGGGCCAGGACTACCAATTCGTCCTAGGTGGTAGATCCAAGTCTTCTGCAGAAGTACAGGGTGCATCCTAATTCTAGTTCTAGCCATTGGAGAGTACTCTCTTGGTCGTGAACCATCCTCTATGGATATTTGTACGGCTAGTCATACGGGTTATAAAATAATAAACCCCCGTGTGGTCTCGGTCCGCTACGATATCAAATGCCTGTGCATACCCACAGGGTAATTAACAAGATGAAATATAAAGTTAGTGAATTAAGAAAAATATTCAAGTAGTTGCATACAGCTTGATGTTGCAATTATTGAGTAAGTTGTGAACCCTATGTTGCATACCTCAGATCGGTTTTCCCTTTTCAAGAAATATGTGATAACTTATAAATGATGTGTTGAACATTGGTTTGTGCTTTATGCAAATTTTACAGGGAATGCTTTACTTAAGTCAGGTGTACATCCGCATAAGTCTAGAGTTGTCATTACTTATATAAATATGGTTTATGGATCGTGCTTTGATGTTGATGGAATATATCATGAAATACTTGAATTTAGTGACCTCTACATTTATCAATTGTTAAATGGTTATTAGTTCTTTTTAAACCTGTTGCACATATACTTGTACACACGATACAATACACATTCATATGGATATTATGCTTCTTACTCAGACGGGGTAGTCTGACCCCTTCTGAATTAATATTTTTTAGGAAACTGAATGGCGAGCAATTGCGGTTGTCGCTGCGGACAGAGCCATGTGACCATAGCTTCTTCGATTGTCCTGAGAATTTCTCACTTGTAATAAATCTTCAAGTTGTAAATGATAACTTGTAGTATTTCAATGCAAGAATTTATTTTACTTAAATGCCTTGAGTTTGTGCTATTACTTGTAACCCGCCCAAATAATTTGACTAAGGATTTAATAAAGCTTTTTCGCTGTTGTTTAGAAAAAAAAAATTATTCTAAAATTTTAAAGCTAAAATTTGGGGCGTTACATGCATAATTGTTTGTGATTGAATGTATGATATTCATTTTCATCTTATTTTTCCATATTTTTCCCAATTTTCCAAAAATACTGGACAATTTTCTAAAATACCTCATTTTCCATCTTTTATGGAATATCTCAATTTTCTCAAAAAAAATGGATGATTTTTCCAAATTATCCACTTTTTCTTCAAAACTCCAAGTGATTTTCCATTCTTCCGTTCTTCTAGACTTCGAATTTCCAGCTTTCCATCCTGCCTGCAATTTTCAAAATTCTTGTACTTTTCCCAAGTCTAATTTCAGTCTTCATGTCTTTCAGTCTAATGGCATCTAGTCAGTTTGACTTTGTCTTTCCTGAGGGTCACATCTCCTACGAGGTGCGACAAAGTCTTCCCGAGCATCGAGCTCTCAGCACCAGACCCTTCTTTCCCCGGTGGTACTATACTTGGTTCAAAAACTTTTCTCGTATGTTTCTGGACCACTTGAGCGACTGTGGGTTGGAACTGACATCCGCAGTAGGAAAGTTGATAGTCAACGGCAATCTGATCCATGCACTGGCAGAGCGGTGGAATATGTGCACTTGCATGTTCTGGTTCCCGTGGGGCGAGATGACCCTTCTGATGGATGAATTTTCAGAGATCATGGGATTGCTCGAGCCAGCCGGTCAGCCTGGAGATCCACTTGAGCAACAATTTTTTATCAATATCAAGGGTTTGGACCCCCGAGATGCTTTAGCTCGCATGACAGGGCGTAAGTCCTGGCCGCTGATTGAGGAAAATAGAAATGAATATGTGAACCTGATCGAGATCTACTGACAGTATGGGGCATTCGCAGAAGTTAACTCATCATCCAGAACAGCTCGAGAAAGAATTCAGTATGCGATGGTCGTATGCACTGAAGGACTCGCCTTCTTCCCAGATATACATATGTGTATGGCAAGCAGTTCAAGCTACTTGGTCCATTTTCCTGTACCTACTACTATCCAGAGTGATGCGTCAGGCAATTTTCTCAGAGACAGAAGCGCATAGAAGCTCGACTACTATCAGGGGTTATGCCAGAGTTCAACCTTGCATCAGCGCAGTGGTCCGGAACATACCATTCTGCAGATATGACTGAGATTCTTTCATCATTCTCACTCTTTTCCCTAGTCCTCATGTCTCTATTGATCATTGAGAGTGGTGGCAGACTGTCTATATGCTCCCTCTTTCTCAAGTCCACTATTGATGCAATCATATTTTTCTTTTAATAAAAAAAAATCCTTCAATTTTCATTCTATCACAGTTTGACGACCTCACCTAGGTGACAAGGCATATTTGCAGTTGTTTATTCTTCTCGCAAAGAATGGCAATACAATTGTCGTAATCCCAACGATGACTCAATCCCTAGTAATGGGATATTCTTTCAATTATCTACCAAATTTTCATCAAATATTTTTCCTATATTCATTTCTATCATAAATCCTCATCATCAAAATTTAATCATCCATCTCATTCTGTAGAGAGCATCAATATTTCCAAGTGGTTCAGATCAGATCAAGCAAGAAGACACCACTATGTCAGTGCATCAGTGATTTTAGAAGCAGGCAAGAAGAAATGGATTCTCCAAGATCTGCCAGAAGATAGATTCTGAATGATAGGGATGACATTGATCCTGATGCATATCAGATGTTCAAGAAAATGATGATTAGGATGATGTTTGAGAAAGCTGAAGACAGTCTCAGAAAGGCTCCCATCAAGGAGAAGACATTTGTCTCTTTCTCTCATAATATCACTAGCAAGTGTAACGAGCGATTTGGCGCGTGTCTGCCCGATATTTCATTCTCGCCGATGTCCTCTATCATCGTGGATTCAATTCTGAATATGCCAGATGCCTAGATGAAAATGAAGCCAAAGAAGTCATACGGGAGGTACACGAAGGCATTTGCGGTGATCACGTCGGCTACCAAACTCTTATCAATCAAATCATCCGGGCAAGATATTATCGGAAGACTATGCAGCAAGATTGCTACCATTTTGTGAAGAAGTGTGCTTTATGCCAGATACATGCACCTTCTATTCATTTGCCAGCAACATATTTGCAAACTGTCATCTCTCCATGGCTATTTTTTATGTGGGCCTTTGATGTTGTGGGCCCCATCACTCTTTTTGCTTCAAACGGCTACAAATATTTTCTTGCCGCAACAGAATATTTCACTAAATGCGTCAAAGCTATCACTTTGCGTACAGTAGAAAGTCGACACATAGTCTCATTCATCCATAAGAATATTTTGTGCCGCTTTGGTATACGACATGATATTGTGTCAGACAATGACAGTCATTTCAAGAATGAGAGAATGAAGACATTTTGCTCAAAGTTCAGAATCCATCATCATTTCTCCGCTCTTTATTATCCTCAAGGGAATGGTCAGGCAGAGGCCACCAATAAGATTCTGATTCGAATCCTGGAGCAAACTTTGAAAACAGGTCGTGACTGGCATGAGAAGATCCATGATGCATTGTGAGCATACAAAACCACCACTCGGACTCCAACTAATGCTACTCCGTCAGAACTTGTCTACGGAACTGAAGTAGTACTGCCTCTACATATTTAGAAACCTGCCCTGAAATTTGCATCACTTCTAGAATTACCTCTTGATTAGTATCAACAACAACGGCTAATATAGCTTGATTTGCTCGATGAAAGGAGGCTCAGAGCAGCAGAGCATGCTCAATCATATCAGCAGAGGGTAGCCAGACAATATGCAAAATTTGTCATTGAAAGGAAATTCCGAGTCAATGATCTAGTGCTAAGATCCATGGCTTATCTCAAGCACCGCTCAGGTGGCAAATGGTCACCGAATTGGGAGGGGCCCTATGTTGTCGAGGAAGCATTACCCTGCAATTCATATCTTCTCATCAATGTCGATGGTGTGGAATTATCAAACCCTATCGATGCTCAACATTTGAAAAAATTATATACTTAAATCCTTTATTCCATCCTTTGTAATTCCTCAATATATTTTCTTCAATAATGGTCAAATTCTTCTTCCCCTATTATACTGGGGCATTATTTTGAAAATTGTTTTCAAAACATTCTGTATGCAGACAGGATCAAACAAATGTCTCATTTTGCATGCATGTACATTCATTTACATTATTTTGCATTCATTTGCATACATCTGCATTTATTTTCATTTGCATGCATTCATTCACATTCATTTACATTCACTTGCATCAAATTCATTTCTCCATCAGGTTAAGGGATAAACCTGAACTACCCATTCAAGATAAGGGATAAATTCTGAGACCCCGACAGTTATCCAAGTCATTGTGAGGGTGAAGACTGAAAATCTTCTATCAAAATCAATTGGTAATTTTTCAAAAATTCAATGTTCGTGCTGGTAAGTTTTTTAAAAATCCAGTGTTCATGCTGGTAATTTTTCAAAAACCCAGTGTTCGTGCTGGTAAAATTTCAAAAACTCAGTGTTCATGCTGGTAAATTTCCAAAACCCAGTGTTCGTGCTGATAATTTTTCAAAAATCTAGTGTTCGTGCTGATAATTTTTCAAAAATCCAGTGTTCGTGCTAGTAATTTTTCAAAAACCCAGTGTTCGTGCTGGTAATTTTTTAAAAATCCAGTGTTCGTGCTGGTAATTTTTTAAAAACTCAGTATTCATACTGGTAATTTTTCAAAACATAATGCTTGTACTGGTTCATTTTCAAAATCCGGTGATCATACTGTTACACTTTAAAATTCAGTGTCCACATTGGTCTATTTTTCCTTCAGGATTCGAGTTTCGACTCAAATTTCTTTTCCTTCCAAATTGATCTATTTTTCCTTCAGGATTCGAGTTCCGACTCGAATTTCTTTTCCTTCCACAATGGATCTAGTTTTTCTTCGAAGATTTGAGTTTCGAACCGAGTTTTCTTTTCCTTCTGAATTGGTCTAAAAAATTAGAGTTCCGACTCGAATTTTCTTCCAAATCCAATTCAAATGGCTAGAATCAGTCTAGAAAATTAGAGTTTCAACTTGAATTTTCTCTCAAATTCGATTTGCTTAGCTTTTCTTTAAAGGTTTGAACTCCTACTCAAACTTTTCTGCAATTTAGTAATTGGTCTAGAAGATCAAAGTTCCGAATCAAATTTTCTTTCAAAACCCAATTCATTTAGTTTTTCCTTGAAAGATTTGAATTCTGATTTGAATCTTTCTTCAAAACCCAGTTTATCAACTGGTCCATTCAAAGCTCATAAGTTGAATCCTTCATTCTTAAACTATGGTCCTTAGGTTAAATTCCTATGGAATCAAACATCTCCATCCTGGATTTGACCCATGCTTCTCCCGAGCATCAGCAGGTTCTGGATGACCTGCTAAGAAAGATCAAAGTCAAACCCAGCACAACCCCACAGAACATGGCGCAAATCGTCAACCAAGCCATGACGAACGCACCAATAACTTTCTCAGATGAGGATTTGCCAAAGCCTCATACTTTTCACAATAATGCTCTTTATATAGTGGTGTTAACCAGGGGCATGACGGTCCCACATGTGCTAATAGACGGAGGCAACAACCTTAATATCTGCCCAGACATGACAGCCAATGCCTTGGGCCTTAAAGAAGAAGAGTATGTCCCAGATCCCATAACGATCTATGGCTTCGACAACCATGGGCAGACTATCAAAGGGAAGGTCTTCCTTGAAATCTTCATCAACTACTCAGTGCATACCATGTTGTTCCATGTGGTGAATGTGCCACCCACGTATAACCTTCTGCTAGGGCGCACTTGGATTCATAATGCCAATGTTGTTCCTTCTACCCTTCACCAGTGCATCAAGTGGTCGAAAGGGGGCATGATTACCACAGTCTTGGGGGAAGATCCGGAAAAGAGACTCCTGCAACCGATGATTCCCCATCCTACTTTCACTACCGACATCCCAAGCATTTGGGAGGTTGACCAAATGAATCTTAGTGAAAGTCTAGACATACTGAAGCTGAAACAAGTCCAGCCGTTGGAGAATATCACAGTGGTGGTTCAGTGGCAGGGACCTTATTTTTACAAGATCGAAGAACGCCTCAATTGTGTTCCTCTCAAAGATCATCCTCTATTCCCTCAGTTCTCGAAAGCAAAGAGAGGATTTGATCTTCTGATAAAGCATGTCTACCAACCCTTCAGGGGCCTTGGTAAGAATGAGGATGGCATCTTGGAGCCGATCGTGCCCGTCCAACATATTACCGATGCAGGTTTGGGTTTCACAGGTCAGTCATCAGGCAGAGGAACTACTTTCATCAGAGGAGCAGAATGAAGACAATGCCTTTGTTTTTTGTTTTCTTTTTTTTATTCTCCTGTCATCTTATAGGGACGATTCAGTCCCAGTTTTCCTTTCTTTTAAATCATCTGTAAATATCAAGTTGCTCAATCAATGAAATTTTGATCTTCTCTTCACATCTTGGCATATATTGTTCTCTCTTTATATTTTTGTCTATGTCATCATTCTTTGTTTCTGTACAAAAGGCCATTTTTGAATTTCTTACTTCTCCTCAAAAACCTTCTTTGCGTTTTTCAGGATTGCCAAATTATGGCTCCTAAATTTCTTAAAAGGCTCGTCATCAATCCCATTTTTTCTCAAAATAATTCCAAACCGGCCAGAATCTGCAAGGCAAAGGTAGTGGAAGGGGTCAGCAAGATGACAGAACAGATTGAAGAGCTAGCAGAGTTTGACTCAGCGATTCAAGAGTTGCCAAAATTTGCTAGTATTTAGAAGCAGGATGAACCATCACCTTTGGTGCAGGATCCGATAGAGGATGTCAATATTGGTTCATAAGATGATTCGAAGATCCTCAAAATTGGCTCCAGCTTTAGTTCAGATGAGAAGGGAGGACTCATCCATTTTCTCAAACAAAATCAAGAAGTCTTTGCTTGAACTTATGAGGATATGCCAGGCTTAGATCTCAAACTGGTCGAGCATCATCTTGTGCTGAAGCCAGATTTCAAGCCAATCAAGCAGAAGTTGAGGAAAATGGATCCCCGAGTAGCACCACAAGTTAAAGAAGAACTTGAGGAGTTGTTAAAGGCAAAATTCATCCATACTATTGATTACCCGGACTGATTGAAGAACATTGTGGCAGTTTCCAAAAAGAATGGCAAAGTCCGAATTTGTATTGATTTCGGGGATCTAAACAAGGCTACCCCAAAAGATGATTATCCACTCCCCAATATCGATCTTTTGATCGACAGCACGACAAAACACACCATGTTTTTCTTTATGGATGGATACTCAGGCTACAACCAAATCAAACTGGCCGCTCGTGACCAATCAAAAACATCTTTTACCACGCCTTGGGGTACTTTTTGCGATACAGTCATGCCATTTACGCTCAAGAATGCTGGGGCAACCTATCAGAGAGCAATGGCAGTTATTTTTCATGACCAGATGCACAAGAACATGGATGCCTATGTGGATGACATCCTGGTCAAGTCCAAAAAGGGAGAGGATCATCTCGATGCTCTCAGCCAAGTCTTTGAAAGACTCATTTTGTATAAGTTGAGTCTCAACCCACAGAAATGTGTATTCTGAGTAGAGTCAGGAAAACTGTTTGGCTTTATGATCAGCAAGAAAGGGATTGAAGTAGATCCCGCTAAGGCAAAAGAAATCATTGATATGTCGCCTTCAACCAATCTTAGAGAGCTTAGAAGCCTTCAAGGGCACATTCAGTCAATTCGATGCTTCATCTCCAATTTGGCCATGAGATATGAGCATTTCAATCACTTGTTGAGAAAAGAAGTGAAATTTGAATGGGGATCAGAATGTTAGCTTTTGTTCGAGCGCATCAAGCAGTATCTCCTTAATCCACCCGTTCTAAAGCCACCAGAACTGAGAAAACCACTTCTCTTGTACATTTCCGTCAACCAAAATGCTTGTGGCGGGTTTCTTGCACAGTATGAGGATGGCAGCCGGCTAGAGCATGTCATCTACTACGTGAGCAAAACCTTCATCAACTATGAGAAGAAATATTCTTAGATGGAAAATACATGTCTAGCCCTAGTATGGATGTGTCAGAAGCTGAGACATTATATGTTGGCCTAAGAAATCAAAATTTTGTCGAGGCTCAATCCTCTCAAGTACATCCTTGAGCAGCCTTTTCTTACTGGACGGAGTGCGAAATGGCAAGTCCTCCTGATGCAGTACGACTTAGAGTATGTGTCTCAAAAGTCGGTCAAGGGCCAGTCTATTGCAGATCAGTTGGCAGACTTTCCGTTGACAGAAGAGATCAAGGCGAAAGATGATTTTCCCGACGACCGCATCTGCAACGTTCAAGAATCCCCAGTTTAGAGCCTATTCTTCGATGGAGCTCAGAATATGTCTGGTATAAGGATTGGGATCTTGTTGATCACTCCCGAAAAGGAGATGATCCCTTATTCCCTCAAGCTCAGCTTTCAGTGTACTCATAATATGGTCGAGTATGAAGCTCTGATACAAGGCCTCAAGATTTTACAAGACTTCAACATCAAGAGAGTACATAACTTCAGCGATTCATTGCTTGTGGTCAACCAGGTTAATGTTGAATGGCAAGTCAAGGATTCAAAATTGATCCCCTATCAGAAGATTGCCTTAGCTCTCATAGGCAACTTCGAAGAATTTCAGCTCAATCATGTCAAGAGGGAATACAACCATATAGGAGATGGCCTAGCCTGTGTGGGTTTCATTTTGTCTTTCAAATACCGAGAATCCTGCCGTTCTTTTGAGATTGGCAGACTTGATCAACCTGCCTTCATTTTAGCTGAACAAGTAAACCAAGTCACTTAGAAAGAGAAGCCTTGGTACCAAGACATCAAAGACTTTATTAAAACCGGTGAATTTCCATCGGAGATGTCAAGAAAGGAGCAATGTGCGATCCAGCGTATGTCAGCCCGCTATTTCATCTTTGCCAATACTTTCTACTGTCGTGGATTCAGTTCTGAGTATGCTAGATGCTTAGACAGAGATGAAGCAATGGAAGTTGTCCAAGAGGCACACAAGAGAATTTGTTGTGGTCATGTAGGCTATCAAACACTCGTCAAGCAGATCATCCAAGCAGAATATTACTGGAAAACCATGCAGCAGGATTGCCATCGATTTGTGAGGAAGTGCGTCAAATGTCAAATGCACGCACCTTCTATTCATGCGCCAGCTACATACTTTCAGTCTGTGGTTTCTCCTTGGCCATTTTCAATGTGGGCCTTCGACGTGGTGGGTCCAATCACTCCTTCGGCTTCTAATGGCCATAGATATTTCCTCGCAGCTACAGAATACTTCACCAAATGGGTGGAGGTTGTAACTCTGCGAACAGTAGAAGGCCGACATGTGATTTCTTTCATTCATAAGAACTTTCTTTGTCGTTTCAGCGTGCCGCGTGATATTGTGTCAGATAATGGCAACCACTTCAAGAATGAGCGGATAAAAACCTTTTGTTCAAAATTTAGGATTCATCATCACTTCTCAGCTCAGTATTATTCTCAAGGGAATGGCTAGGCAGATGCCACCAACAAGATTTTGATCCGCATTCTAGAAAGAACGGTGAAAACGGGTCGCGATTGGCACGAGAAGATGCACAATGCACTTTGGGCGTACCAAACCACCATTCGGACACCAACCAATGCTACACCTTCAGAGCTTGTCTATGGGATCGAGGTGGTGTTACCTCTCCACGTTTAGAAGCCTGCGTTTAAATTTGCAACGCTCATAGAACTCCCGCTTGATCAATATCAGCAACAAAGGTTGGTACAGCTAGATCTGCTAGACGAGAAGAGACTCAAGGCAACAGAGCATGCTCAAGCTTATCATCAAAAGATAGCTCGACACTATGCCAATTCCGTCGTTGAGAGAAGATTTTGAGTTAATGATCTGGTGCTCAGATCGATAGCTCATCTCAAGCATCAGCCACGGGGCAAGTGGTCACCCAATTGGGAAGGCCCCTATGTAGTTAAAGAAGCATTGCCCCGCAATTTGTATCGTTTGATCAACACCGATGGGGTGGAACTGCCAGATCCAATCAATGCTCTGCACTTGAAGAAATTTTATACTTAAAATGTTCATTCTAGCCTTTTGTACTATTTAAACAACCTTTTCAATAAAACAATGATCTTCTATCAATTCTCACATTCTTCTCCATAATACTGGGGCATTTTTATTTTATATACATTTGTCTTCCCTTGATCATACATGCAGGCAGAATCAGCCAAACTCTTTGCTTCAATTTTATCAAATTTTCATTAAATCTTTGATCAATCTTTATTTTATCATTTTTTATTCAATTTTATCAAATTTTCATCAATTTTATTAAATTTTATCAATCTTTATTCTCGTAACCCTTTCAGATTAAGGGATAAACCTGATGGCTCTTTTCAATGAGGTACTCCTTCATTCTTTTTCCCTTTCAGGTTAAGGGATAAACCTCATCCTGTGAGGTCCTTCTTCCTTCAGGATAAGGGATAGTCATGAAGTCTTCCATCATCAATTTTTCATTGAATTTCTACCAATTTTTTACCAATCTTTTCTAATTTTTATTGTCAATTTTATTAATTCTATTGAAATTTTATTAAATTCTTTATCAATTTTATTAAATTTTGTCAATTTTTATCCTATTCTTCTTTAGGATAAGGGATAATTCTGAAACCATCATAAATGAATTCAAAATCTTAGGCCATCTTGGCTCAAGAATCTTGAATAAATCTCTCATCTTCTTCATGATCGTCAGAATCCATTCATATCTTTTGTCAATCCCTCCAGAATCTGACTCCCGGGTTGGAATTATTTCCTTCCCATCTGAGTTCCGACTCAAGTTTTGTTTTTCGTTTTTATTTTTACTTTTACTTTTAAGATCTGGGTTCCGACTCAGATCTCATTTTTATATTCTATTTTCAGAGTTACGGGTTTCGACTCGAACTTCCTTTTTGGATCCAATGCTCGTGTTGGAACCAATCGTTGCTTTGAAGATTCAAGTTTTTCAAACTTGGGTTTTCCATTTCATCTTTATTTTTAAGATCCGGGTTTCGACTCAGGTTTTTCCTTTTGGTTTGACTTTTGGAGTGGTATTTTTTTAAAAGATATTTTCAATAAAAGCATTTAGAAAATCGTCAACCAAAGATAATAAAAACCGACTTTCCACAGAAGTGGCGAGTACGGATCGAATCCACAGGGAATGGGATACATTCTGAATTAAATCTAAAATATCAATTTATTAATATCACAGAGTTTTACAACTATGTTAATATTACAATTCTAATTAAATAACAATCTAAAATCATGAAAATGAACTAAAACAGGTATCTAAGTCTTCTTCAGATCGCCAGGGGTAAATCTGTCTTTTCACTACATATGCATTTGCACTTTGCATTGGAAATACACCTGTAAATCCGTTTCTAACTTATCAACCTACAACAATGAAAAGAAGAAGTTAGTAACAATGCATAATTAAATCTAAATTACAATCTAATTATTTCTACACTAATAAATAGATTAAACTACAATTAAATAACTATAGAAAACTAAAATTACACATTCTAACTAAACTAACTAAACAAATCAATCCTAATTATTCTAACTACAGTTAATTCACTAACTATATGCTAGGTAATACTAAAAACTACGTTAAATCAAGCGATTAACTAAATGACTATTTTATCCCTAAACAGTGCAAAAGTGGATTCTGACAGCTTTTCGCAAACAGATGATTTGAAAGGCCAAAGAATTCCAAATTCCACAAAATTTCTTCTGTTTTGTTCATGACAAATCCAAGAATCTGATAGTTTTTACGGATTTCAAAAATTCATTCTGGAATTCCAGATATAAGCGTTTCAAATTCAGGATAAATCTGGAAATCGCAGGACCCAAAATTGAAAAACCCGAAAAAGCTATTTTTGGAAAACGCTTAAAAGTCAGACCAAATCAACTCGAAATGAGATGATTTTTGGTCTGCAGACAGTGAACACACGGATGTAGAGAACAGAACAAAAATTTCTAGAAAACTCTAAAAATATTCACATAAAATGACGAGTGCAAGATACGGTAAAAATCGGTTTCTTCACTCAATGCACTATTCATTTATGCAACTCCACTAATAACACTATAGCATTAAATCACATGCAAAAACAGTCCTAAACTACTCTAAGCTACTGTTAAACTACAACAAAGGACAACAATTAAACTAATTATAAAAACTTGTAAATGCATTACACAAACTAATACTAAGTCTAGTCTAAACAAATCACTAAGACTAATCTATCCTAAACTAAGTTGTGATTTTAATTAAAATATCCATATGAATGAAACTACTTAATCCTAATGTATTCTATCTAATATAACTAACTAATTAACTCACTAATCAATTATTAAGTCTAAAACCTACTTAAAACACAAACAACAACCTAAGGTTAATTCAACTGGGGTTAGTAACTAACTAGGGTTAGCTAGGGTGCGGTTAACTACTTAGGATTAGCTAGGTTAGCTAGGGTGGCGGTTTAGGATAGAGCTTTGACTTGGTTCCACGCCACCCTAGAAAGACTAATTAAACTAACTAAGAAATAAATAATACTTATTAAACCAAGAATGAAAGGAATTCAAATAACAACTAAGTTATCTAATTAAAACTCCTAAATGAAATGCAAATTAATATTAATACAAATATAACACACTTACTAAGTTAGGCTACACGATTTTTGTAATTCTAATCTAAGTTAATAACTACTAAATTAATAACGTCCTATCTATGCTATGTCAATATAGGAGGTTAGCACAAGGGCTATAAATGCTCAAACATGAATTTGGAAAGAAATGATCCCCCATCTATCTTGCCTTACTCATCCAATTGGAAAGGTTTAATTACAAAATTCGTCCAGCTTGGGTCCCACACGGTTTTGAGGTTTCTCATTAAAAACACTAAATCCTTTTTGAAATTATTTCCCCAAACACGATTTTATGAATAGATTTGAAACTCTCAGTTGTTTCCAAACATTTAAAAGGGAAAGAGTCTTCTATTTTGCTGGATTACCCAAAGCCAAAACCTTCCTTAAATGCATTCCACGATATTGAAGGTGTTTCCATTATACCAAAAACATCTTTCAACTAGAATTATCCAAATGGCCTTTGTCTAACATGCAAAACTAAATAATTACTTACTCTAAATGAATATTAACCTAAATAAATTAAACTATGCACATATAACTCAAAGGACATGAATAGTAAACATGAATTGGAAAGATCTATTAATTTAAATACTACACCAAAAACTGACATACTGAGTTAATGCTAAATTAAATAAAACTGTGTAAACACCCCAAATTTTCACCTTCATCCAGTGTTTATATATTTCACGTGTCATTGCATATCATTGCATGCATTTAGCATACCATTTCATTGCGTTGCATGACATTGCATGTCATTACATCTCATTTTCGAGATCCAGCACTCCTGTTTTCAAAATATTTAATCCAGATTCGGGTTTTAAAACTTTTCTTTCAAAATCAATTTTTAAAACCTGGGTTTTTAATCAGCATTCTGTCATTTGCCAACCCCCAGGACCTTATATTTTGAAATGTTTTCACATAAAACAATCTGGATTTGTTTTAAACTCAATTTTCAACAGATTTCAATTCTCAGATGAGACCCATTTAGGTGGTGTCGCTTCTGGATTCCTTTACTTGTCAAAAATCTCCAAAAAATTCAGAGTCCTAGTTGGATCAGGACTCCTTTTCCAGAGTCTAGTTGGATCAGAACTCTACTTTTCACTACCTTTTTACCAGTTTTCGGAGAAAACCTTTTAAAATCTTCTGTTTTGGCCAAAATTGCAGAGTCTTATTTGGATCAGGACTCTTCTTCAAGAGTCCAGTCGGATCAGGACTCTTCTTCAGAGTTTTAATCGGATTAGGACTCTAATTTTTTACAGCTATTTTATCTATTTTCAACCAAATCTTTCAAAATGAGTCAAAACTCAGAGTTTTAGTCAAAACAGGACTCTGTTCAGAGAGTCCTAGTTGGATCAGGACTCTGATCCTGATTTCAATTTTGTAAGAATCTTTCAAAAATCTTTTCATCTATCAAAATTGTTACACTTTTATAAAAGAATTTCAAAATTCTGAGGTTTAATCCCAGAGTCCTGATCAAATTAGGACTCTACCCCAGAGTCCTGATCGAATCAGGACTCTATTTAAAATTGGTTTTCATACTTCATTTTCACTGGTTTTCAAAAGCTTTGCCCAAATTTCATCATTTGCTTATCAGAAAACCAAAATTCTTAGAGTTCTGATCGAATCAGGACTCTTTCTTAGAGTCCTAATGAGATCAGGACTCTGAACCAAAACTTCAATTTCATCCTGTTTTCAACTATTTTTCAAAATTCTCTCATTTGTTTCCTCAGAAATTCCAAAAATCTGAGAGTCCTAGTTCAATTAGGACTCTGTTCCGAGAGTCTCAGTTGAATCAAAACTCTATTTTATTTCAATATTTGTTATTGTTTTCATTGTTTTCACAAGTTCTTTCAACTGTTTTTCAGAAAATACCAAAAAAATCTAGAGTTTCAGTCCGATCCGGACTCTGTCCCAGAGTCCTAATCCAGTCAGGATTCTATTCTAGAGTCTGTTTTTACTTCTATTTTCATTTATTTTCATTTATTTTCATTTGTTTTTCAAAAATTAGGTCATTTTGTAGAGTCCAGTTAATTCAGAACTCTATTTCAGAGTTCTGATTGAGTTAGGAGTCTAACCCTGACTGTATTTTTTGACTTGTTTCACCATTTTTGATGAAATCTTTTCAAAAACTCCTTTATTTGGCTTTTAAAAAACCAAAATCACAGAGTTCTAAAAATCCAGGACTCTAACCCGGGGTTCCAGTGCGCTTGAGACTCTATTTTTAAAAAATTTGAATTTCAATTATTGATTTTAACACCTTTTTAAAACCATTTTCAGTCTTCATTTCAAATTTTCAAAACTTCGATGTGGGGCCCACCCAGTTGGCACCACATCCAGAGGAGTTTTGAATCAGTCAAGACTCTATACCATTTCAAAAATTTCAATCTCAAAGTCTACTTTTGAATCTCTTTTGAAAACCCTCTCATTTTCAAGTTTTAAACTCGTTTTTGAAAATTCAAGAGGGGCCCACTCGGGGTGGCCCCACATTTGAAGAAGTTAAGGTTAGACTAGGGTTAGTCATTGTCCTAGTTAGGTTAGGGGTTTAGAGGAGTCAAAAGCAAATTTAAAAATCCATTTTATTTAAGTTTTAAACCATTGGTTTTTAAAGGTTTTAAATTCAGGTTTTAAAAACCAAATGTGGGTCCATAGTAGGTGGTGCCACATTTGAATTTTCTAGTGTTTAATTAGGTGTTAATTAGGGATTCATTTGAGTTCATTTAGGTTAGAATTCTCCAAAAAAATCGTCCTCCCCATTTAGTTTATCAAAAACCATTAAAAAGAGTCCAAAAATCAAAACTCTCCATAAACAAATCCAAAAAAAAAATCTATAAAAAGGGGACCTAAAGGGGGTCAAAGAGAGCTCTTTTCTCTCTCAAATTTTCGTGGCTTCTCTCTCCTCTCCAGCACCTCCACATTCCTCCATTGCAGCTTCAGCCTCAAGGTGAGTTATTTAATATTATTTTTTTATTTTTTTATTTTTTTATTAGTTTTTTATGATTTTTCAATAGATTTCACCATGGAAACTCCCCTTTCATGGATTTAACTATGGATTCATCCTCAAGAACCTCAAGTTCAATTCAAGAAGATGATCTAACCCTCTTCCATGCTGTTTTCCATGATTCTAATCTATTAGAATTGATTATTGCATTATTTTTTATATTCTTAACCAAGAAAACATGAGATTTATCCGATTAAATGGATTAAAACCATGGTTTCAATGATAAAAGCAATTCCAGCCATGGATTCCCTGTGTTTTATTTATTTCTTTACTTATTCATGTTTATTACACGTTTCCTAGCATAGAGATTAATTTTATTTTACTGTTTAAGTATTTTCTTTATTGTTTTCATTGATTAATGCATGTTTTATTAGGTTTTATTAAATTTCTATGTGTTTTAAGCTTAGATCAGTAAAGAGCATGTTAGTTCGTATTTAAGTACTCACTGTAAATTTCTTATTTTTTTATATGTGATACACGGATATGTCAGTGAACTACTGTAAAAAATTCAGATGTTTTGAGATTCGGGAACTCTGTTAATAAAATACAAAGTCAAATCGGGATTTCTGGTGATTAAAATCATTGTTTAATTTCAAGCCTAACTTGCAGATGTGTTATTTCTCTCATCCAATATCTGATTTTAGATCCATAAAGTGCAGTAGCTTCATGTTGATGTGAACTATTTACTGTGAAATTTTGATAATTTTTTTCTTTGTTTGGTATTTTTCTTTTGCCAGAGAATCAGATTTAAAATTTAAAACTCGTTAGGGTTTACCAAAACCCTAATCTGACTTGTACTGCTCATAAATCTCAAACCATAGATCTGATTCATAATCTGTAAAAACAGAGGTTCATTATTTTTTTGTCTACTATTTACTACTGAAATTTAAGAAATTTTTTATTACATTTTTTATTTATTTCTGTATTTTAAACCCAAAGTATCTGTTTTAACCCATCTTAGATTCGTTATATTTTTGTTCAGATTGCCGGAAGGGTTTCTCCCTAACCGAAGATGATTTTTCCAACCTGTAAAAAGGAAAATTTCTGTATTTATGTTTAGTTTACTTATGTAAAATTTTAGAAATTTTCATGGTGAATTGACTCTTGATTTGGGTCTAACATTGGAACTGGTCTGTGACCATGGGTAAAAATAGATTATTTTAGGGTTTTAATGCAATTTTTGAATTACAATAATGTCAAAAATATATTTTTATGATTCCAATCTGTTTTTAAGGTGATAATAAGTGCAGGTGTCGATTTTTATCAAATTTGGAATTCATTTGATGCTTGAATAGATCAAATTGCAAAACAGGGTACTTGAAAGATCCAGAAACACTGCCAAAATTGTGATATTTGTGATATTTCTTGATTTTCATGTATAAGCTCATAATTTTAGGTTTTTTTAATGTTTAGAATCATGTTAGGATGTTTCATGTTTTATTTTATATTTATTTCAATCATAAATCCCAAGTTTTTACCCAAAATCTATTTTAGAAAACCCTGATTTCAAGGCCATAGTCTTGCTATCAGGGGTAATTTGGTTATTTGACCTCAATTTTGAAATTCTAAACCCTAATTTTCATATTTTTAATCATGTCATATCATATTTGAGTTAATTTATCATTATTTGTATTTCAAAAGTTGTATTTTACAAAATATCCTTCTAAAAACCCTGATTTCAAGGCCATAGTCTTGCTATCACGGGTATTTTGGTCATTTTGACCCTAATTTCGAAATTTCAAATTCCATTTTCATATTTATTCCATCTTATTTCATATTTTATTAAGTTTATAGAAGGGAATCATATGGAAAATGGCTTATATCTAGCAAAATCCAGTAATTTCTAGATATTACTGGATAAATCTAGAAAAGCCAACATATCTTCACTAACAAGTTTTCTAGTTTTGCAGGGATATTGAAGACTTTACTTTTAATTTTCAGTCATTTAAATTCAATTAGTGATGTAAATTGTAATTAATTTTGGAATAAGAATTTCAATTCCTGCATAGAATAGGATGCATTGCATATAGTTTTAAATTTTGATATATAACTGCCATGTATGCCAATTCATGCACATTTTTTATAAATCCACTATGGTCTACACGAATGGCATGTGCACTAGCTCTTATGGAGTTGACAAACTCGGTGGAATTTGTATTTATGGCTATAGTCAGAATATGAATGAGACCTAGATTTGTAATCTTCGTATTAGCCACATTCAACCTACACTCTTAGGCTAACTTCAAAATGCACTGCATTTCTCAAAAATACAAAAGGGTTTTCTCAATTCCTCAAAACCAAGTCTTTCAAATCCATATTCATTTATTTCATTCATTTACAAATTCCAATTTCAATTCAAAGAAATCGATTTTCTCAAAATTTCTAAGTATTATTCAGAAATTGATTTTCTCAACACATTGATTTTCCAATGATATTTCAAGCATTTCCCAAATTCAAAATCCAGATTTTTAAGTTACTTTTTTCAATTCTCAAGTTCTAATTCAGAGAAATCAAATTTTTCAAAGTTATTGGGGTTTTCTCAGAAATCGATTTTCACTTTCTTCAGAAGTGTTCTTTCAACATGATTCATGATTTTCCAAGTGACATCTTTTCCAAGAATTTCCAATCATTTTCAATCCTTGAGGCAAACATCATGTTTTCAAATTTGCATTTTCAAGAAAATTCATAGCACATGCCTGATTTTTTGTGCATTTAGGAAATAGAACACGATTTAGACAAGTTGAGCAAAGCTAAGCACACTCGTGATTCTTGGTTCAATTACCCCTGGTAAAGGCGCCAGGAACGGTTGAACCTCGTACCGACAGGCAAGTCCCATTCTTCAAAATTATCCTGCATTTTAAAAACGGAGGCGAGTTATTTTCAATTTTTTTTTTAAAGGTCAGTTGGATTTGCAAAAATAAAAAATTTGCGATGATAATAGGTTTGGCGACCGTGATGGGACCTGTCTTCGCCTAATCAATTGTGTGCTTAACTTAGTTCAAATTGTCAAAATCATGTTCCATGGAATGTCAGCTTTTATGATATCATGTGAACCTAGGAGCCTAGACTTGAACCTAGCTGACATGGATTGCATGTAGACTAGACATGGTTTGGTAGGACCATATTGAGGAGAATTATTCACGATCACATAGACTTAGGTCTAATACAACACTCCTCAATGTAGGATTTGTATTAAAACAATGTTTGCTTCTTCAAAAATTTTAAAATCTCTATCTCTTTAGGTTTTAGAGCCTTCTGATTTGCTTGCATGTGATCATGTTTTCAAAAACCACCCCACCTATCTTTACTCGGTCTTCACGTTGCTGGGCTTTCTTCCAGAACCATAGTTTGGGACAAAGCCTCACAACTGGGCCACCTATTTGGGTGAAAACCCCCCTGCCACGTACCAAGGGCCATAGTCCAACGTATATCGGCAGACACTCAAGGATATTGGAAAACTTGAACCTAGAACCAGAGAAATTGATTTTATGCCACGTACATCGGGCCTCGGCCTAAGTATATCGGCATAGCATGATTGGACACAGTTGATCTGAACCTTAGAGTTAGGATTAAGGTCCTACAGCTATTTCAAAACTTTTTCATCTAGATTCAGCTTTTAGAGAATGTTGTATGTGCATACTTGTTTGTATAGGATGAAATTGAATGTTAGTTTCTTTTGTTCTATTTTATCACATTTACCACAAGTTTTCTAAAATACTGGACGATTTTCAAAAATCCCCAAAAAATTTTTCATATGTTTCCATCTACTGTCTAAAATTCTTGTTTTATTCAAACCCTGGACGATTTTTCAAATCCTCCTTTATTTTTCTTCAAAACTCCAAGTGATTTTCCATCATTTCGTTCTTCTAGATCTCGAATTTCCTGCTTCATTTTTATCCGGCCTGCATCTTTTTCAAAATTCTTGTATTTTCCCAAGTCTTATTCCAAATCTTCCATATTTTTCAGTCTATTCTGATGGCATCCAGTCAACTTGATTCAGTCTTTCCTGAGGGTCACATCTCCTACGAGGTGCGACAAGGTCTTCCAGAACATCGAGTCCTCAACACCGGATCCTTCCTTCCCCGGTGGTATTATTCATGGCTCAAGAACTTTTCTCGTATGTTTTCAGACCATTTGAACGATTGTGGATTGGAACTGGCATCCGCAGTGGGAAAGCAGACAGTTAACGACAATTTGATCCACGCACTGGCAGAGCGGTGGAATCCAAGCACTAGTACCTTCTGGTTCCCATGGGGGGAAATGACTTTATTGATGGACGAATTCTTAGAGATTATGGAATTACCTGAACCAGTTGGTCAGCCTAGAGATCCATTGAAGAAACAGTTTTTGATCAATGTCAAGGGTCTGGATCCCCGGGACGCTTTAGCTCGCATGACAGGACGCAAGTCTTGGCCATTGATCGATGAGAATGGAAATGAATATGTAGACCTGCTCGAAATCTACAGATAGTATGGGGCATTTGTGGAAGTCAGTTCCTTATCTCGAACAACTCGAGAGAGAATCCAGCATGCGATGGTCTTATGTACTGTGGGATTAGCTCTCTTTCCAGATGGACGGAATTACATGGATATCAGGATAGTTCAACTTCTGCGAAGGTGGGGAAGTCGACAAACCAGCCGCCTCTCCATAGCCATGGCCGCACTCGCTTTTCTATACCGAGGGTTGACCCGTTTCACACTCGGAGAATCAATTCTAGTCGAAGGATGCACCTATGCATTGCAATCTTGGTTCCTCCGGCATGTGCCAGCCTGAGCCAGCTCATTCAGATACAATGGTGAAAAGCTTCTTCCAGTTGCTCGATACTGATTCTTGATCGATAACCTTCAGGAGGAAGAAGTCGTATGGGACTACTTTGATCGTCAGGAATCACCTCCCAGATATACTTATGCATACGACAAGCGATTCAGGCTACTTGGCCCATTCTTTTGCGCATACTACCATCCAGAGCGCTGTGTCAGGCAGTTCTCTCAGAGACAGAGGCACATAGAAATTCATCTACTATCAGAGATCTTGCCAGAATTCAATCTCACATCATATCATACCATTCTGCCAGACATGACTCAGATTCTTTTGTTAATCTTACTATTTTTCCTGGTCCTCGAGTGTCCTCTGATTATCAGGAATGGTGGAAAATTGTCTGTCCCCCTCCCCTTTGTCAAGTGTATTATTAATAAAATCATGTCTTTTTCCTTCAATAAAATTCTCTTAATTTTTATCCTATCTTGGTTTGACGACCTCGCCTAGGTAACAAGGCGCATTTTCAGTTGTTTATTTTGCAATGAATAGCAGTGCAATTGTCGTGACCCCAGCGACGACTTAGTCCCTATTAATGGGATATCCTTTAAATTGTCTACCAGATATTTAGCAAATATTTCCTATTCAAAACCATTTTCAGTCGCTAATCCTCAGTTTTGCCCTGCAGAGAGCACTTGCATCCTTACATGGTTCAGACGAGATCCAGAAAGAAAACTGCGCCAGTCCAGATTACAAGTTCTCCGTCAGTTTCAGTACAAGAAATGGCCTCTTCACAATCTGCCGGAAATGGAAAGCAGCAAGCTAATGATGACATCGACCCACAAATGTATTCATTGTTCCAAAGAATGCTGAGTAAGTTAATGACTAAAGAAACAGGAGCTAGCTCAGGAAGAGCCCACAATAAGAAAAAGGTCAAAGGCCGAACAGTGAAAAAGAATGTGAAGATCACTAGGAAGCAGAATCGTCACGAAGAAATATCTGATGAGGCAGAATCAACATAAGATACTAATGAGGAATATGAGACTCACCAAGCAGTTAGAAAGTCTACTCAAAGGCAGGGGTCAGCTTATAAATCTGAGAATCAGTCTGTCAATGACCCTACTCAGCCACAACTCCAAGATGTGATGAAGATGGTCAAGGATCTGCAGGCCCGTGACAAGGGCAAAAGGGTATTCACAAGTGAAGATTTTTATGACGGACTGGATGGGGATGATGATCTTGACAATCTCCCCAAGAAATTTATCAAATTCGATGGTTCAAGTGACCCAAAGGCACACCTCGCCCTTTTCTTTGCAGAATGTTCCAAGTTTAGGAGGAATAACCGAGCCTTATTTCTTTGTTTCCCTCGCAGTCTGGAGGGTATTGCAACAAAATGGTATTCAAAGCATATTAATCCTATAGAGCTGAAAGAGTTTGACAAAGTGGTCAATTTGTTTATTGAACGCTTTTTATTAAATGTTGAGGCCCTCCCGACTCTCAGTCATCTCTGCAGTCTAAAGCAGAAGGAAAACGAGAAAGCCAAGGATTTTATTCATAGGTGGAGATCCGCTTGTAACAAGATGTGTGATCCAATATCAAAAAGACATGCACTATCTTTGATCTTGAGTAACTTCCCGCAACCCCTAAGGGGATTGATTTCCACCTCTCCATCCAAGACCTTTATAGAATTGACAGAACGAGCTGAATGACTCGAGTTGAGTATGAAAAATAGATCTTACAAGGGTTTCATCTTCACCGAGAATAGCAATCAACAAGAATCGAAAAAGAAAATCAATTTCACCTTCGCTTCCAACGTCGGCCACAGTGACTGCAAAAATAGCAAGAGCAACCATACAGGCCAAAAAGGAAAGTCTTCAAGGCAAAATAAAAAGTTGGATCAATAGAAAGAAAAGATAAAGCGAGATGGTTGGGGTAGCGATCGCCAGTTTACTCCTCTTAAGCAACCTCTCGATGAAATCCTTGAATATATGTTGACCAAGGAATTGGTAAAGCTTCCAAGAGCTACAGATCCACCCACAATCATGGGAAGATTCATGGACCAGTTTTGCAAATTCCATCGGGCAGTAGGGCATGATACTGACCATTGCTTCGTCTTTAAGAACATCGTTCAAGACTGCATTGACAAGAATCTCCTTGTTGAAGATGAAAAGAAGGACCAACCATCCTGATTAAGCTTTTTCCTCAATCACTCAAGAAACTAACAATGCTAGCATTTCTCATTTTGCATTTTGCTTTCATTACTTTGAGGGGATGATGAAATCCCATTTACCTTTCCCTGATTTGTCATTTTTCCTTCACTACATCAATAAAATTATCAATTTTCCTCATAAGCTTGATGCCATCTCTTGTTCTCCTTCTTCATAAAATATTCTTTCATGTGAAATGACCCTTTTCAGAGTCCCTCGTGAATCGATCAAAAGTCGATTGCTTTATTACCTTCAGGGCGCGTTCTTCGAACGACAATTATCTTTCTTCTATCCAAAACTTGCTTCCCCTGTTACACTGAGGCATTACTTTGAAATTTGTCTTTAAAACATCCTGTATGCAGACAGGATCAAACAAATCTCTCATTTTGCATGCATATGCATCCATTTGCATTCATTTGCATGTATCTGCATTCATTTGCATTCAGTTTACATCAATCTAACTACCCATTCAGGATAAGGGATAAATCCTGAGACCCCAACAGTTGTCCAAGTCATCGTGAGAATGAAGACTGAAAATCTCTCATCAGAATCAGTTGGGTAAGATTTTCAAAATCCAGTGTTCGTGCTGGTAAATTTTCAAAAATCAGTGTTCGTGCTGGTAAAATTTTGAAATCCAATGTTTGTGCTGGTAATTCTTCAAAATCCAGTGCTGGTAATTCTTCCAAAAACAGTATTCGTACTGATCCATTTTCAAAATCCAGTACTTGTACTGGTTCTTTTCCAAAATCCGGTATTCACACTGGTACATCTTTAAAAATCCAATTTTTATTGGTCAAACTTTCTAAATCCGGTTTTACTGGTTAATGTTTTCAAACCTAATCCATACTGGTCTAGTCTTCTCGCGGGATTCGAGTTCTGACTCAAATTTTCTTTCCTCCTGGATTCGAGTCCCAACTCAAATTTCTTTCCTTTCTGAATCAGTCTAGAAGATTCGAGTTTCGATTCAATTCTTCTTCCAAATCCAATTCAGAATTGGTCTAGAAAATCTGAGTTCCGACTCGAATTTTCTTTCAAATCCAATTCATCTAGTTTTCTTTCCTTCAAATGTTTTGAATTGGTCTAAAAGATTCGAGTTTCGATTCAAATCTTCTTCCAAATCCAATTCAGAATTGGTCTAGAAAATCTGAGTCCCGACTCAAATTTTCTTCCAAATCCAATTCGTCCAATTTTCTTTCCTCCAGATTCTAGAATTGGTCTAGAAAATCCGAGTTCTGACTCGAATCTTCTTCCAAATCTAATTTACCTAGTTTAAAAGTTTGAACTTCTACTCAAACTATCCTGCAAATTGGTCTAGAAAATTCGAGTTCCGACTCAAATTTCTTTTCCTTCCAGATTCATCTAGTTTTCCTTCAGGATTCGAGTTCCGACTCAAATTTTTTTTCCTTCCAAATTGGTCTAGTTTTCTATTAGGATTCGAGTTCCGACTCGAATTTTCTTTTCCTTAAAACCAAATTGGTCTAAGTTTTTCCTTTAGGGTTCGAGTTCCAACTCGAATTTCCTTTCCTTCTGAACTTTCTAAGTTTTTTCTTTAGGATTCAGGTTCCGACTCGAATTTCTTTTTCTTAAATCCAAATTGGTTAAAGTTTTTCTTTAGGGTTCGAGTTCCAACTCGAATTTTCTTTCCTTTAAATCCAAATGGATCTAGTTTTTTCCTTCAAAGATTTCAGTTTCGACTCAAAATTTTCTTTCCTTCAAAACCAAACTTTCTAGTTCTCCTTTGAAGACTCGGGTTACGACTCGAACTTTCCAGTTTTCCTTACAGGATATGAGTTTCGACTCGGTCGTTCTTTCAAAACCAACTTCTGAGTTGGACTTACCTTCAAAATCCAGCATTGTGCTAAGACTTACTTTTAGAATTCCAATTTCGTATTGGATTTACCTTTAGAGTTTAGGCTTGTGTTGGACCTTCATCCAGAATCCCACTGATGTGTCAACTCGGTTATCAAGCAATTTCTTTCACCAAAAATTCCAAGAATATTTTGCCAATTTGTCATTAAATATTTGTTGATTTCAAAACCTTTATTGCATAAAAGAATTATATCAAAATTACCTTCAGTATTACTTCCAAAAGGACAAAGCTTTTGCAAAGAAGGATTCAAAATTCAAAATCTTTCTATTGGCCAACCAAAAGGATGAAGAATAAATCCGCGATATGGTCAGCAAAGAAAATTCAATGTTGTTGCAAAGCCATAAGTGATTGATATTGATCGCAGTCAATGGCACACTTTTAAAGATCATTCTTGGAAAATAAAGCAGTCAAAATATCCTGGGTGATACAGAAAAATCTACTCAATCTCCATATCTCCTCAATCACCTAAGCTGCAATTAAATATCTGCAAAAGGGATCTCTCAATTGTCGTCAAGATGAAGACGAATTATGCGAGTTAGACCCTCGAGGCCAAAGAAGATTTGAATCATCTCCAAGATGACGAAGTTTGTGACAGATCCTTCTAGGGAAAGTCCAAAGCACTGTCGAGATGAAGGCAGATGCGATGAGCCTTCCGACAAACCCTAAAAGATATTTAATTTCTGCTATCATCAAGAGATTTCCAACCAAAGAGCCAATAATCGTCAATATAATCCCTGAGAGAAAAGAAGGATCGGAACATATCTGAGATGAAGAAGTTTGTGGCGTACCCTTCCAAAAAAAAAAGAGAAAGAGAGAAAAGTCAGGACATCTCCAGAATAAAGGATGATGTAATCCCCGAATGCCCAAGAAAGCTCCAATTTTGTCAAAAAGAGAGTGTAGAAAGATCATCATGAGAAAAGAATCCCAGGATATCAGACTGTCGAATCTATCAAGAATCTTCTTTAATTTTGTGAAATTCTTTTATCAATATTCTTTCACCAATAGCTCTCGCAATATCAAAAATACTTTCTTTTCCGTCCCTATCAAGGAAATTGATAGCTTCCTTGAAAGAAAGCCAATTGTAAGCAATTTGAATTTGAATCTTGATTCTACGGAGTTAGCCCAATTAAAGGTAATACTTTGGGTAGAAAAGAGAAAATATTTTTGTACCGATATACATCATTGTTTAGTATTTTGAATCAACAAACAATTTTTAACATTTTGGCAATATTTTCTTACTATCTTGACATGAAGTGAAGAGCTCAATGCCCATCTTGACACATTCTGGCATCACCTTTTGCCTCCTTGATAGTGACTTCTCTTCCGATGAAGAATCAAATGAAGAAGTCGCCAACATGTGCTTTGTAGCACAAGAAGATTTGGTAAGTCAATTTGACTATGATGATTTATTAGAAGCATTCAATGATTTATATGCTAAATTTAAGAGTCTAAGTTCTAAAAACAAATACTTAAAAACTGAGAATTCAACTCTTGACTCTCAAAATAAAGTGTTACTTCAAGAGATAGAAGATCTCAAGAAGGAAAACTCTTGTCAAGCATTTGAGATAAAAGAAATTGGAATTAGAACCAATCTCTTACAAAAAGAAATAACTAGTCTAGAAGAAAAATCAAATGATCTTCTTTCTATAGTGACCAAATTCACAAATGGTCAAGAGAATCTAGAAAGTCTTCTTGGTTCTCAAAGATGCTCGGTTAATAAAACTGGATTGGGATATAGCTTCTTTGATACTCAAAATAGACCAAACTATGTGGTGAAGAATCAAAGACAATATTCTCAACCATTTGTTCATAGAACTAAATTTTTTAGTTCTAATAGAAATGCATCTAATCATGAAACTTATAATGCTTATAAGCCTACATATGATTACTCTAGAAATGCTAAATCTTTTTATAGAAAGAATATTTATTATCAAAGGAAACCAAAATCCAAATGGATATGGGTTCCTAAGACTAACTCTCATGAACCAAAAAATAAAAAGGGGTCAAATGCTTTGTCTTCTAATTTTGTTGTAGGTACACAAAATAAGGAGCAAATAGGTATTGGACAGCGGTTGTTCCAAACATATGACTGGAAGGCCAGAGTTATTTTCCACCCTCCAAAATAAGGATGGAGGAACCGTCATCTTTGGTGACAATAACAAGGGAAAAGTAATAGGTATTGATAATATTGGTAATCCAAAATTTTCTTTGATAGAAAATGTTTTTTTAGTAGATGGTTTAATGCATAATTTATTATCCATTAGTCAATTATGTGATAAAGGTTTTTATGTTTCTTTTGAATATGAATTATGCTTAATTTCTGATTTTTAATCTAAAAAGATCATTTTTAAAGGTAAAAGAAGAAACAATGTGTATGAACTTTATCTAGATGAGTTACCTACTTTTAATGAAAAATATCTTATTGTTTCAAATGAAATTCAATGGTTATGGCACAAGAGACTTGGACATGTTAACTTTAAAATTATTTCCAAGTTATCCAAGAATGATCTTGTAAGAGGCCTACCTAGAATACCATATAAGAAAGATCACTTATGTGATTCTTGCCAAAGGGGTAAACAAATCAAGAGTTCTTTTAAAGCAAAAGATATAGTTTCAACAAAACGTCCTCTTGAACTTTTACATTTAGATCTATTTGGACCATCTAGAATTCAAAGTTTGAATGATAGCAAGTATGCTTTTATTATAGTAGATGATTATTCTCGATTTACGTGAGTGATTTTTCTAAAAAGCAAAAATGATGCTTTTTCTGAATTTTCCAAACTTTGTAGAATAATTACAAATGAAAAATCTACATCTATTATTAAAATTTGTAGTGATCATGGTGGTGAATTTGAAAATGAATCTTTTCTAAAGTATTGTGATTTACATGGTATATCTCACAACTTTGCTTTTTCTAGAGCGGTTCAACAAAATGGAGTTGTTGAAAGAAAGAATAGAACTTTGCAAGAATGTGCTAGAACCATGCTTCAAGATAAAAATTTACCAAAATACTTTTGGGCTGAAGCAATAAATACAACATGTTATGTTTTAAACCGTGTTCTTATTCGACCAATTTTACATAAAACATGTTTTGAATTGTATTATAATCATATACCAAAGATCTCATATTTCAAAATTTTTGGTAGTAAATGCTTCTTGTTAAATACCAAAGATAATCTTGATAAGTTTGATTCAAAATCAGATGAATCAATATTTCTTGGATATTCTTCTTGAAGTAAAGCATATCGTGTTTTTAATAAAAGAACATCTTGCATTGAAGAATCTTTACATATTGCATTTAATGAGAATTGTGAGCACGTTATACCTCTAAGCGAAGAAGAATAAGTAATACTTCACGAAGAACCTTTGATAGAGAGTGCTTCTCAAGATAATGTTCCTCTTCAACCGGTTTGAAAAGAAGTTCCCAATCATCCACATGAACAAGTTATTGGAGATATAAAGAGTGGTGTCCAAACTAGAAGGCAATTGCAATATATTGCTTTCATATCTAAAATAGAACCAAAGAATATCAATGAGGCATGCGATGATGAATTTTGGCTTTTGGCCATGTCTGAAGAACTTAAGCAATTTACTAGGAATGATGTATGGGATCTAGTTGATAGACCAAAGGATCATCCAGTAATTTGAACAAGATGGGTCTTCCGAAATAAGCTAGACGAAAATGGCAAAGTCATTCGAAACAAAGCAAGGCTAGTAGCACAAGGCTATAATAAAAAAGAAGGCATAGATTTTGATGAAACCTATGCACCGGTGGTTCGATTGAAGTCAATTCGAATGATGCTTGCTTTTGCTAGTTACATGAACTTTAAGTTATATCAAATTGATGTTAAGAGTGCATTCTTAAATGGACACATCAATGAAGAAGTTTATGTAGAGCAACCTCCATGCTTTGAAAATGAGAAATATCCAGAAAAAGTCTACAAATTAAAAAAAGCTTTGTACGGACTTAAACAAGCACCAAGAGCGTGGTATAAAAGACTACGAAATTTTCTAGAACAATCTGGTTTTTCCATTGGTCGGGTAGACTCCAATTTATTTATTAAAAATCTTAATTCAGATATTCTTATTGTGCAAATTTATGTTGATGACATAATATTTGGTTCTACTAATGATTCTCTTTGTAAAGAGTTTGCTAAGACTATGCAGGAAGAGTTTGAAATGAGCGTGATGGGCGAATTAAACTACTTCCTTGGACTTCAAATAAAGCAAACTGAAGAAGAAATCTTCATCAATCAGGCTAAGTATACAAAAGAACTTCTCAAGAGGTTTGGGATGGACTCATCGAAATCAAGAAGAAATCCTATGAGTACAACTACTTCTCTTGATAAAGATGAAAATGGTAAAAATGTAGATACTAAGCTTTACAAAGGTATGATTGGATCTCTATTATACTTAACTGCTAGTCGACCTGATATTATGTTTAGTGTTTGTATGTGTGCAAGATTTCAAGCTAATCCAAAGGAATCTCATTTAACTGCAGTAAAACAAAATCTTCGTTACTTGAAAGATACTTCAGATTTTGGTTTGTTTTACCCAAAATCATCTTCCTTTGATTTAGTTTCATATAGTGATGCAGATTTTGCAGGAAGTAAATCTGATCGCAAGAGTACTAGCGAAACTTGTCATTTCTTAGGAAATTCTATAGTCTCTTGGTTTAGTAAAAAGCAAAATTCAGTGTCACTCTCAACAACTGAAGCAGAATATATAGCGGCTAGTTTAGCATGTTCACAAGTACTATGGATGAAACAGACCTTAAAAGATTTTGGTTTGAATTACTCCACAACAACTATTTATTGTGATAACACTAGTGCTATAAATCTTTCAAAAAATCCTATTCAACACTAAAAAACTAAGCATATTGAAGTTAGACATCATTTCTTAAGAGATCATGTGTTATAATGAGACATTTCGTTAAATTTTATTTCCACTAATGAACAACATGCCAATATCTTCACTAAACCACTTAAAAATAAAGATTTTATGAGAATTAGGAGAGAACTAGGCATTTTCTCATTTTTGGATTTATAAAATGCTGATTTTTTGAACAAAATCTCAAAATCGCACCATATTAGTCAACCGATAAATTTTTAGTCGACTGATGCTTTAATTTTTTTTTTTGAAATGAGTCGCACCTTATTAGTCGACCGATAAAATTTTAGTCGACTAAAATGTTTTTTAAATTTCAACTGAAGGGACCCGATACCCCTTGGATTTTTTTTTACACCCGATTTTTTTTAAAGGGCACCATTTCATTTTTTTTTACGCACCTTTTCATTTTTCTTAAACGAAACCCTTTGAAAAACGAAACCCTCTCACTCTCTCCTCTCTCTCTTCCGAAAAACCCTCGGAGTGCTGTTTGAACCTCTCCTCGCCGGAATCTTCTCGCCGTGACAGGGAGTCACCGAAATCCTCTTGCCGTGACCGGTGCATCTTCAGTCCTCGCCGGAATCCTTGTGGCAGCCTCCTCTCACCTGTCGTCATCCACCGCGGACTCCTCCTCGTCTCTTCCCTCTTGCATAAAATCTGTGGAGAATCGACATCCTTTTTCAGTGGGTTGCTACTGTTGATTATTTTGGCCACTACCAACGAATTTGAAGGCACATCGTTCACTTTGCATAAAGTGTTTCTGTTGCACAACGACAGATATCTTCCTCCTGCCGGACGTCATTTGGAAGCCGACATCAACACCATCTTCAACTGTTCCTCTCAACAACTGTGTTGATCAATCATTCTCTGCAACTGGAATTTTTCTTTGGTGAATCTGTTTCAACCATGCCTCGTCAGAAGACTGCATCCGCAAAAGGTTCTCCTCCTACACCTCTAGCAAAATATGGATTTTCTCTCAGATTACTCTGAAATCCTCTTTTGTATGATACTTTTGGATCAGTTTCTGCACTTCCTATTTTACCAGACCGAAATGTCCTCTTTCACATGTTTTCTCGTTACAAAATCAGAGAATTATTTCCAGGTATTTCACATCTTTTTGATGCCTGTGCAGACACCCTTCATTATCCTTTTCTGATTCACTTATTTTATATAAATTTACAAATTGATCATGAAACTGGAGTTCTTTTCTCTCTTGTTCGTGATGTTGAAATTGAGTTTGATTCTAAACTACTTGGATAAATCCTAGAAATTCCACCTTCAGACACTCTTTTCAATACTATTGAACTTAATGATGAAAGAATTTTTGGACAAATTCTTCTTCCCGGTGCACCTCATTATCCACCTTTCAAAAATACCAATCTTCAAACTCGTGCACGCATTGCTGGACAAATCCTTGCCTATAATGTTCTACCTAAAACTAGTTCTTTTGATTATTATTCCACAGATCTTTCTACGGCTCTTTATGTCTTATTTGGAAATATTTTTATAAATTGGGCCAACGTGTATTTTACTAATTTGTGGAAACAAAAACCATTTCTTCCTTATGGATGTCTTCTTACTCGTATTTTCAGACATTTCAAAGTACCCTTAACCAATGAAAAATATATTAAGCAAAATGAGTTCTTTGATCAAACTATTTTTAAATGAATGAAAATCAAATATCTGCCTCCTTTAAACTTTGATCAAACTGAACCATCTGATCCTACTGAACCATCAATTTTTGAACCCTCACCATCTTTTGTGACACCTTCATCTCAAGCAAAATGAAAGAAATGTTCTACTAGTCAAGACAATGATGAAGTTTTGCAGCGACTGGAAGCTTTAGAGCTGCATCAACACACTTTTCGTGAAGATGTGACTCAACAACTTTCTTCGATTCAGAAAGATATTACTGCAATCAAGGACTTGCTCAACTCACTTTTCTGATCTTTGTTTTCTGTCTTTACTAAACTTTGATACTTTATGGGTTGTAATATTTTGAACTTGAATTTACATTTTGCTTATGCTATTTCTGCCCTTACTCTTTTTTATTATGACAAAGGGGGAGAAAAAGATAGAATTGGGTAGACACATGCATGAAAATTGCAGGAGAAAAAATAGACCTTGCATGAGAAATTAAGAGAAAAAGATAGAAATTGAATATTGCATTATAACATGGAAATTACATCATGAGAAAGCAGCATTGAAAATTGCATTTTTGAAAAAGATAAAAGTTATAAAAATGCATGAAGTAATGATGGAAATGCAAACCAATCAATATGTGATATATGTGCTTTGATTTGTACTAACTTTTAATGTTGTGCAACATATTGATAGGGGGAGTAAAATCTCTATCTATGCATCTAAATGCTTCATCTTTGATTAAGTTTGTCATCATCAAAAAGGGGGAGATTGTTACGACAATGAAGCCGTACATGATACTTCAAGTACAAGGTTTTGATGATGAACAAGTAAATCAACTGCATTTCAGCTAAGGCAATAAACAAAGATGACAAGAATTGAAGAATTCGATGAAGAATCTTTGAAGACTAGTGTGCAAATGTTAAATTCATTAAAAGTCTTAGATTCTTATAAGAGCCTTACTTAGAGTGCATATTTCGGTTGCATTTCAGCTAAAAAGTCTTTAGAAAAACTTTTCTAAAAGAACCCTTCATGAAAATCTTTTTATAAAACTCTTTATTAGTATTTATTAGTCGACCAATAGACTCACTAGTCGACTAATCCTTTCGCGCCAAATTTTCTAAGCAAAATGTCATTTTTATCAAATTGGTCGACCAAAGGTTTTATTAGTTGACCGAACATAATGTCTGTTTTCTGAAAATTTAGCAGCAATCGACTAATGCTTTTATCAGTCGACTGGACAAAACTTGTGGGTTTTTTTTAGAAAATTTTAGCAACAGTTGACTGAAAGGTTTTTTAGTCTACTGATGATATTATCAATCGACTAACTTTTCTCTAGTCGACTAAGTTTCAAAACTTCAGTTTTTCAAATGGCTCGATTAACAGATCAGTCAACTGACGATAACTGTCAGTCTACTAATACCTAATTATTAGTCGAATAACTATTATTTTAGTCGACAAATTTTGCCATTTTTTCCTAAAACTTTGAAAAGGTGTATCTTTTCATTTTTCAAATGTTTTGATCGTTCAAAATGGATTGTTTTGACACTCTTTCATACCCTCAACGTATAGAAACTTTTAACTATAAATATGAGTGCATTTTACACTCAAAAGCACTGTAATTCAATCAATTTGAATCAATTAATCTTTGCTTTTCACTCATTCATTTTCTCACTCACTAGATATTTTCACTTCATTTCTTCACTCAAATTCCTTTGAGAGATAGTGAATTCGTGAGTAGAGTATTTCAACAACCTCAAAATCCAATTGCATCTTATTTGCATTCAAAAGAAGGGATCATAGGTTGTATTGTAAGTTGTTACTTGTTTCAATTTTCTGTAAAAGGAAGGACTCCTTGGCTTAAAGGAGTTGTTTGCTTTCAGTAGGTGTGTTACTAAAAGTGGGACCGGATTTGGTCTGTATGATCTTGTAGTTACATAAGGTTGATGGTGGAAATCCCAAGTAGGTTTTGCTTGGGGACTGGATGTAGGTCGGGAAAGACTGAACTAGGATAAATTATTGTGTTCTTTGTGTGTTTGTTTTGTGAATTGCACAATCCGTCAAAATTCCGTAGACAATTTTTAAAAGCACTATTCACCCCCCATCTAGTGCTCGTTGCCTCGATCCTAATGCACTTTCAATTAATTTATAAAACAAAAAGAAATTTAACTAAATTTTAACTAACACAAATACGCTACTCAGGAATTTAATCTAAACTACACTAACACAAGAATAAAACTGGAATTTTAGACTATGAAAACTCAAACACTATTCTCAACACTATGCTGTAAATGAAACAAATAAAACAGAAAACGCTAAAACAGAAATCTACTACAATCGGCTAATCTAAAACCAAAACAGAAATCATTAATCAACTAAATCTGAGGCAATATTAAAACTATTTAGTTTGTACAACAATCACTAATTTAAACTACTAATATACCCAAACGAATATTCTCACATAACGTGATACAACCGACTAGCATTAGACAAACATGTAGAAGCCAAGAAACTAAAAACGAAATCAACTATTAAAACATCTAAGTAATCTATTGCTGGCAAGAACACACCCAGACCTAACTATGGCAGAAGAAATATTGGAAAAATGCAGACAACAGAAAATAATCTCACGCATGAACTCAAAACAAAACTAAAACTTAAATCACGATTAATTCAAAGGAGACACAAAACACACCTAAACGACCTCTACATGCTGGTTTATGCACAAAACAGCTACACTAACGCTTGGAAACAACAAAGCACACAACACACACACTAAACAAAACAAACAACAAACAGCCACACGTTGGGTTTTATCTAGAAGAAAGAGATGAGAAGATCGTACCTCAAGGGTGATCCGATGAGTGAAGGGGTAGAAAGAGCGGACTTTGCCATGGTTTCGTGCCACAAAGGACTTCGCTGATGCTGTCTAACATCGCTTTGCTGCCATTTGCTGGGAAACGACTGGATGAATGTGCCCCGAAGATGGCGTGCTTTAATGGAGAAGAGAGCTGACGGGAGACACGGACGACTTGCTATGGAGCGGCAGACGGCACCCCTACCACGGGTGGTTCACTCCACCTGCAGCTTCAACCTGCAAAAAGGCAACCTTGATGATTAGCTTCAGTAGAGTGAGAAGAAAGACGAGATATGAAAGGAAGAAATGGAAGACAAGGGGCAGCTTCTCCAATGGTGGCTGCAATCTCTCTTGGTCTCCATGGATGAGGAAGAGAAGGTGGATGCATGGGAGGCTGGGAAAGAAAGTGGTGGAGCAAGATTCGTGCCCCTAGGGCACGAAAACCTAGGCAAAGACAGCCCGACAAGGGGCGTCATCTTCTATTTAAACGATAGGGGTTATTTTCTGGATTTTCCAAAAAAGGGATTAAAAACAAACTTTTCTCTAGGCGCCTCTTTAGAGAGGGGGTTTTTAGAAAACATTTTATAAAATGTGAATGGGTTGGGCTGGAGTGGATCATTATGCTTTTTGGCCCAGATCCAAGGCCCAGATGGCCGTTTGGATTGCAAAATATCCTATTCTACTTCGAGGTTTGACCCGTTACACTGTAAATGCACTAACTTCTTCGTTTTAACTCCGATTTGGACAAAATTTGAATCGTAGCTCCATAACATCAATTTGTACCTAAGTGTGGGTTCTAAACCTATAGATGATGCATTTATGCAGTAAAAATATATTAAGAATATGTGTATTTAATGCATCATCAAATACCCCCATGCTAGAATAATTGCTAGTCCCTAGCAATATACTTTACCCACGCAATGAAGATATGGACTACCCAATTAACATGTAAGCTCTTATTAAATAACTAACTCACTTTCGTAGCAATCACGGTTGCATTTAGCACATGCAACAAGCCCTTTAAACCCTTTGGTTACCCCAGTGGACGAGTAAGGTCTCGTGAGGGTTTGCAGAGATGTTACCCACAAACATCAATGTCATGCATGAATGATTTTTTCAGAAATACTAGGCAATTAAGAACTCATTGTAAACAAATATTTCATGTAATCTACATTCTCATAACAGATTTAGAATTTTTATGCCACCACAGTAAAAACATTTTTCTTTCACTTTTCTAAAACTGTAATTATGTATGATTTTTCTCAGAAAGTCAGGTATTATCATGTTATTATTCATTTATCCTCACTTGTATATTTTCTGCACAGCATTCACAATTATTCCTAAGCAATGAATTTTTTTTCTCATTAAGCTCATTCTTTTTCTTTTGATTTTCAATTTTCACCCTTTTTAAATTTTTCTCACTTGATCATTCTTCTCTCTTGAGCACTATTTCAAATATCCAGTTTAGTGACTCCCAGGTCAGACGACCTTAGGGCACCAGATACAGAGTACCCCTCGAACTTAATTGCTCGAGTCACTAGACCTTCTATTTGAATGAGTTACGTATAGTCTTCTTCTCATCATGTGAAATGTCTCTATCTCTTAGGCTTTCTATGCAGTTCATGTAACAAGCTTTCGAATCGGTGGCTCCCAAACCAGATGGCTTTAGGGCACCAGGTGTAAAACACCCTTCAGACTCTACTTACTCAAACCACAAAGGCCACATATATCGACTAGACAAGAAGATGATCTCCTTCGTTATCCTTTTCGTCAAGAGACTCAAATACTTCAACTTGTGTCTAAGTTCCACTACTAAGAATCGCTAAGACATCAACAACTAAACGTAGCTCTATTTCTATTAAGCTCATCTTTCTAAACATCTTTCAGTTGCTTAGTTTTCCACAAAACATACTGTGCATACTTATACTAAAGTGATTCAAAATTTTCTAACATTCAAATTCTATCTTTTCTTTTGAATTTTCTCATAAACACTACTCTATTTAGATCAGATCAGAGAATTTTTCTTTTACATGGGGCTTAAAAATTTCTAAATTGTTAGATTATGCAGAAAAACAATCATATATGCTACAAACTCGTTCCTAAAGACCTACTTTTATGAGTTTTGAGCTACCTGACATAAAAAAAAAATGTAGTGTGCATCTAAACCATCCCCCCATGCCTGAATGACACTGTCCCTAGTGGCATACAAAATATGCAATCATACAATACAGATGCACACTAAAGAACAATAAAATAAATATAGGAGAAAGGATAGATACAACCTGTTATGCTCGAGCCTCTGAAGCTGGCGATTGACTAGACTTCGCCCCACCACAATGCATGTGCGAATGCATAGTTTTCTGCTGATCTGGTCAATGGTCTACTCCTGGAGGCTTATTTGGTGTCAGGTACTTGTACTCATGCATTGAGGCATCAGATGGAATGATATTCATGTATGTCAACAATGAAATAAAAAATGAAATCAAAACAAAATTCAGAACAGAACACATAAACAACTAACTAATTTATTTCTAGTATACATATGATACACAGAGAAAAACAATGAACAAAATAAACTCTAACACATTAAACAGCTAAACTACGTCAGACTTATTCTATGAAAATCAATCTATATCTAAATCAGCAAGTTTAGCAAATACTCTATCTTACTCTATGTCAAAACAATCTAATTAATCTATGAAATAAAAGACAATTCTGCTCTAAAATACAAAATTAGTAAAATACAGGAAATCACCACTAAGTTCTCTAAGACTCACCTGTCTAATTGCTCTTTAAATCATGAAATTCAGTGAATCCTAGGAAAAACAACATGTGAATCCTATATTTTCTAACTATGTTAAATCCTAATAACTAAAACAAATAAAACAACTAACTAAAACACATATTAATAAACTGACATCTAAGAAATAATCAAAATATAATCGCCGTTCCCAGGCAACGGCGCCAAAATTTGGTTTGACTTTTGGTGTGGTATTTTTTTAAAAGATATTTTCAATAAAAGCATTTGCAAAAACGTCAACCAAAGATAATAAAAATGGACTTTCCACAGAAGTGGCAAGTACGGGTCGAATCCACAGGGAACGGGATACATTCTGAATTAAATCTAAAATATCAATTTATTAATATCACAGAGTTTTACAACTATGTTAATATTACAATTCTAATTAAATAACACTCTAAAAACATGAAAATGAACTAAAATAGGTATCTAAGTCTTCTTTAGATCGCCATAGGTAAATCTGTCTTTTCACTACATATGCATCTGCACTTCGCATTGGAAATACACCTGTAAATCCGTTTCTAACTTATCAACCTACAACAATGAAAAGAAGAAGTTAGTAACAATGCATAATTAAATCAAAATTACAATCGAATTATTTCTACACTAATAAATAGATTAAACTACAATTAAATAACTATAGAAAACTAAAATTAAACTTTCTAACTAAACTAACTGAACAAATCAATCCTAATTATTCTAACTACAGACAAATTCACTAACTATATACTAAGAAATACTAAAAACTATGTTAAATCAAATGATTAACTAAATGACTGGTTTATCCCTAAACAGTGTAAAAGTGGATTCTGACAGATTTTCGCAAACAAATGATTTAAAGGGCCAACTAATTCTAAATTCCACGAAATTTCTTCTATTCTGTTCATGACAAATCCAAGAATCTGACAGTTTTTACGGATTTGAAAAATTCATTCTGGAATTCCAGATATAAGTGTTTCAAATTCAGGATAAATCTGGAAATCGCAGGACCCGAAATCGAAAAACCCGAAAAAGCTGTTTTTGGAAAATGCTTAAAAGTCAGACCAAATCAACTCAAAATGAGATGATTTTTGGTCTGCAGACAGTGAACACATGGTTGTAGAGAATAGAACGAAAATTTCTAGAAAACTTCAAAAACATTCACATAAAATGACGAGTGCAAGATAGGGTAAAAATCGGTTTCTTCACTCAATGCACTATTCATTTATTCAAATCCACTAATAACACTATAGCATTAATTCACATGCAAAAACAGTCCTAAACTACTCTAAGCTACTGTTAAACTACATCAAAGGACAACAATTAAACTAATTATAAAAACTTGTAAATGCATTACACAAACTAATACTAAGTCTAGTCTAAACAAATCACTAAGACTAATCTATCCTAAACAAAGTTGTGATTCTAATTAAAATATCTATATGAAGGAAACTACTTAATCCTAATGTATTCCATCTAATATAACTAACTAATTAAATCACTAATCAATGATTAAGTCTAAAACCTACTTAAAACACAAACAACAACCTAAGGTTAATTCAACTAGGGTTAGTAACTAACTAGGGTTAACTAGGGTTAGCTAGGTTGCGGTTAACTACTTATGATTAGCTAGGTTAGCTAGGGTGGCGGCTTAGGATAGGGCTTTGACTTGGTTCCACGCCACCCTAGAAAGACTAATTAAACTAACTAAGAAATAAATAATACTTATTAAACCAAGAATGAAAGGAATTCAAATAACAACTAAGTTATCTAATTAAAACTCCTAAATGAAATGCAAATCAATATTAATACAAATATAACACACTTACTAAGTTAGGCTACACGATTTTTGTAATTCTAATCTAAATTAATAACTACTAAATTAATAACATCCTATCTATGCTATGTCAATATAGGAGTTTAGCACAAGGGCTATAAATGCTCAAACACGAATTTGGAAAGAAATGATCCTCCATCTATCTTGCCTAACTCATCCAATTGGAAAGGTTTAATTACAAAATCCGTCCAGCTTGGGACCCACACGGTTTTGAGGTTTCACATTGAAAACACTAAATCCTTTTTGAAATTCTTTCCCAAAACATGATTTTATGAATAGATTTGAAACTCCCAGTTGTTTCCAAACGTGTAAAAGGGAAAGAGTCTTCTATTTTGCTGGATTACCCAAAGCCAAAACCTTCCTTAAATGCATTCCATGAATTTGGAGGTGTTTCCATTATACCAAAAACATCTTTCAACTAGAATTATCCAAATACCCTTTGTCTAACATGCAAAACTAAATAATGACTTACTCTAAACGAATATTAACCTAACTAAATTAAACTATGCACATATAACTCAAAGGACATGAACAGTAAACACAAATTGGAAAGATCTATTAATTTAAATACTACACCAAAAACTGACATACTAAGTTAATGCTAAATTAACTAAAACGGAAATCAAGGAATGTAAATACTTTAATTAAGCTATGACTAAAGCTAATATCAAACACATCAAACATTAATCTATCATGCTATTATATACAGAATTTGAGCAAGACAAAAGATTAAACAAGACTACTACATTAATTTATAAAACAAAAATCAATTTAACTAAATTTTAACTAACACAAATACGCCACTCAGGAATTTAATCTAAACTACACTAATACAAGAATAAAACTGGAATTTTAAACTATGAAAACTCAAACACTATTCTCAACACTATGTTGTAAATGAAACAAATAAAATAGAAAACGCTAAAATAGAAATCTATTACAATCGGCTAATCTAAAACCAAAACAGAAATCATTAATCAACTAAATCTGAGGCAATATTAAAACTATTTAGTTTGTACAGCAATCACTAATTTAAACTACTAATATACCTAAACGAATATTCTAACATAACGTGATACAGCCGACTAGCATTAGACAAACATGTAGAAGCACGATTCACAAGGATCAATCATACCACCAAGAAACTAAAAACAAAATCAACTATTAAAACATCTAAGTAATCTATTGCTGGCATAAACACACCCAGACCTAACTATGGCTGAAGAAATATTGAAAAAATGCAGACAACAGAAAATAATCTCACGCATGAACTCAAAACAAAACTGAAACTTAAATCACGATTAATTCAAAGAAGACACAAAACACACCTAAACGACCTCTACGTGCTGGTTTATGCACAAAACAGCTACACTAAGGCTTGGAAACAACAAAACACACAACACACACACACTAAACAAAACAAACAACAAACAACCACATGTTGGGTTTTATCTAGAAGAAAGAGATGAGAAGATCGTACCGCAAGGGCGATCCGACGAGTGGAGGGGTGGAAAGAGCGGACTTTGCCATGGTTTCATGCCACGAAGGACCTCGTTGATGCTGTCTAACATCACTTTGCAGCCATTTGCTAGGAAACGACTAGATGAATGTACCCCGAAGATGGCAGGCTTTAATAGGGAAGAGAGCCGACGGGAGACAGAGAATGCTTGATATGGAGGGGCAGACGACACCCCTACCACGGCTGGTTCACTCCACTTGCAGCTGCAACCTGCAAAAAGGCAACCTTAATGATTAGTTTCAGCAGGGTGAGAAGAAAGACAAGATATGAAAGGAAGAAATGGAAGACAAGGGGCAGCTTCTCTAATGGTGGTTGCGATCTTTCTTGGTCTCCATGGATGAGGAAGAGAAGGTGGATGCATGGGCGGCTTGGGAAGAAAGTGGTGGAGCAAGATTCATGCCCCTAGGGCACGAAAACCTAGGCAAAGACAGACCAACAAGGGGCGTCATCTTCTATTTAAACGATAGGGGTTATTTTTTGGATTTTCCAGAAAAGGGATTAAAAAGAAACTTTTCTCTAGGCGCCTCTTTAGTGAGGGGGTTTTTAGAAAACATTTTATAAAATGTGAATGGTTTGGGATGGAGTGGATCATTATGCTTTTTGGCCCAGATCCAAGGCCCTGATGGCCGTTTGGATTGCAAAATATCCGATTCTACTCCCAGGTTTGACTCGTTACACTGTAAATGCAATAACTTCGTTTTAAGTCCGATTTGGACGAAATTTGAATCGTAGCTCCATAACATCATTTTGTACCAAAGTGTGAGTTCTAAACCTATAGATGATGCATTTATGCAGTAAAAATATATTAAGAATATGTGTATTTATTGCATTATCAAATACCCCCATGCTAGAATAATTGTTAGTCCCTAGCAATATACTTTACCCTCGCAATGAAGATATGGACTACCCAATTAACATGTAAACTCTTATTAAATAACTAACTCACTTTCGTAGGAATCACGGTTGCATTTAGCACATGCAACAAGCCCTTTAAACCCTTGGGTTACCCCAGTGGACGAGTAAGGTCTCGTGAGGGTTTGCAGAGATGCTACCCACAAACATCAATGTCATGCATGAATGATTTTTTCAAAAATACTTGGCAATTAAGAACTCATTGTAAACAAATATTTCATGTAATCTACATTCTCATAACAGGTTTAGAATTTTTATGCCACCACAGTAAAAACCTTTTTCTTTCACTTTTCTAAAACTGTAATTATGTATGATTTTTCTCAGAAAGTCAAGTATTATCATGTTATTATTCATTTATCCTTACTTGTATATTTTCTGCACAACATTCACAATTATTCCTAAGCAATGAATTTTTTTTCTCATTAAGCTCATTCTTTTTCTTTTGATTTTCAATTTTTCACCCTTTTTAAATTTCTCACTTGATCATTCTTCTCTCCTGAGCACTGTTTCAAATATCCTGTTTCGTGACCTGTGTAACGAGCTTTGGGTCAGTGACTCCCAGACCAGACGACCTTAGGGCACCAGATACAGAGTATCCCTCGGACTTAATTGCTCGAGTCACTAGACCGTCTATTTGAATGAGTTACGTATAGTCTTCTTCTCATCATGTGAAATGTCTCTATCTCTTAGGCTTTCTATGCAGTTCATGTAACAAGCTTTCGAATCGGTGGCTCCCAAACCAGATGGTTTTAAGGCACCAGGTGTAAAACACCCTTCAGACTCTACTTACTCAAACCACAAAGGCCACAGATATCGACTAGACAAGAAGATGATCTCCTTCGTTATCCTTTTCGTCAAGAGACTCAAATACTTCAACTTGTGTCTGAGTTCCACTACTAAGAATCGCGAAGACATCAACAACTGAACGAAGCTCTATTTCTATTAAGCTCATCTTTCTAAACATCTTTCAATTGCTTAGTTTTCCACAAAACATACTGTGCATACTTATACTAAAGCGATTCAAAATTTTCTAACATTCAAATACTATCTTTTCTTTTGAATTTTCTCATAAACACTACTCTATTTAGATCAGATCAGAGAATTTTTTTTTTACATGGGGCTTAAAAATTTCTAAATTGTTAGATTATGCAGAAAAACAATCATATATGCTACAAACTCGTTCCTAAAGACCTACTTTTATGAGTTTTGAGCTACCTGACATAAAAAAAATTTGTAGTGTGCATCTAAACCATCCCCCCATGCTTGAATGACATTGTCCCTAGTGGCATACAAAATATGCAATCATACAATGCAGATGCACACTAAAGAACAATAAAATAAATACAGGAGAAAGGATAGATACAATCTGTTATGCTCGAGCCTCTGAAGTTGGCGATTGACTAGACTTCGCACCACCATAATGCATGTGCGAATGCATAGTTCTCTGTTGATCTGGTCAATGGTCTACTCCTGAAGGCTTATTTGGTGTCTGGTACTTGTACTCATGCATTGAGGTATCAAATGGAATGATATTCAAGCATGTCAACAATGAAATCCAAAATGAAATCAAAACAAAATTCAGAACAGAACACATAAACAACTAACTAATTTATTTCTAGTATACATATGATACACAGAGAAAAATAATGAACAAAATAAACTCTAACACATTAAACAGCTAAACTACGTCAGACTTATTCTATGAAAATCAATCTACATCTAAATCAACAAGTTTAGCAAATACTCTATCTTACTCTATGTCAAAACAATCTAATTAATCTATGAAATAAAAGATAATTCTGCTCTAAAATACAAAATCAGTAAATACAGGAAATCACCACTAAGTTCTCTAAGACTCACATGTCTAATTGCTCATTAAATCATGAAAATCAGTGAATCCTAGGAAAAACAGCATGTGAATCCTATATTTTCTAACTATGTTAAATCCTAATAACTAAAACAAATAAAACAACTAACTAAAACACATATTAATAAACTGACATCTCAGAAATAATCAAAATATAATCGTCATTCCTCGGCAACAGCGCCAAAATTTGGTTTGACTTTTGGTGCGGTATTTTTTTAAAAGATATTTTCAATAAAAGCATTTGGAAAATCGTCAACCAAAGATAATAAAAACGGACTTTCCACAGAAGTGGCGAGTACGGGTCGAATCCACAGGGAACGGGATACATTCTGAATTAAATCTAAAATATCAATTTATTAATATCACAGAGTTTTACAACTATGTTAATATTACAATTCTAATTAAATAACACTCTAAAAACATGAAAATGAACTAAAACAGGTATCTAAGTCTTCTTTAGATCGCCAAAGGTAAATCTGTCTTTTCACTACATATGTTTCTGCACTTCACATTGGAAATACACCTGTAAATCCGTTTCTAACTTATCAACCTACAACAATGAAAAGAAGAAGTTAGTAACAATGCATAATTAAATCTAAATTACAATCGAATTATTTCTACACTAATAAATAGATTAAACTACAATTAAATAACTATAGAAAACTAAAATTACACATTCTAACTAAACTAACTAAACAAATCAATCCTAATTATTCTAACTACAGTTAATTCACTAACTATATGCTAGGAAATACTAAAAACTACGTTAAATCAAATGATTAACTAAATGACTGGTTTATCCCTAAACAGTGTAAAAGTGGATTCTGATAGCTTTTTGCAAACAGAGGATTTAAAAAGCCAACAAATTCCAAATTCCATGAAATTTCTTTTGTTTTGTTCATGACAGATCCAAGAATCTGACAGTTTTTACGAATTTGAAAAAGTCATTCTGGAACTCTAGATAAAAGCGTTTTAAATTCAGGATAAATCTGGAAATCGCAGGACCCGAAATTGAAAAACCCGAAAAAACTGTTTTTGGAAAATGCTTAAAAGTAAGACCAAATCAACTCGAAATGAGCTGATTTTTGGTCTGCAGACAGTGAACAGATGGATGTAGAGAACAAAACAAAAATTTCTAGAAAACTCTAAAAATATTCACATAAAATGACGAGTGCAAGATAGGGTAAAAATCAGTTTCTTCACTCAGTGCATTATTCATTTATGCAAATCCACTAATAGCACTATAGCATTAATTCACATGCAAAAACAGTCCTAAACTACTCTAAGCTACTGTTAAACTACAACAAAGGATAGCAATTAAACTAGTTATAAAAACTTGTAAATGCATTATACAAACTAATACTAAGTCCAGTCTAAACAAATCACTAAGACTAATCAATCCTAAACTAAGTTGTGATTCTAATTAAAATATCTATATGAATGAAACTACTTAATCCTAATGTATTCTATCTAATATAACTAACTAATTAACTCACTAATCAATGATTAAGTCTAAAACCTACTTAAAACACAAACAACAACCTAAGGTTAATTCAACTAGGCTTAGTAACTAACTAGGGTTAACTAGGGTTAGCTAAGGTTAGCTAGGGTGCGGTTAACTACTTAGGATTAGCTAGGTTACCTAGGGTGGCGGTTTAGGATAGGGCTTTGACTTGGTTCCATGCCACCCTAGAAAGACTAATTAAACTAACTAAGAAATAAATAATACTTATTAAACTAAGAATGAAAGGAATTCAAATAACAACTAAGTTATCTAATTAAAACTCCTAAATGAAATGCAAATAAATATTAATATAAATATAACACACTTACTAAGTTAGGCTACACGATTTTTGTAATTCTAATCTAAGTTCATAACTACTAAATTAATAACATCCTATCTATGCTATGTCAATATAGGAGGTTAGCACAAGGGCTATAAATTCTCAAACACGAATTTTGAAATAAATGATCTTCCATCTATCTTGCCTTACTTATCCAATTGGAAAGGTTTAATTACAAAATCCGTCCAGCTTGGGACCCACACGGTTTTGAGGTTTCACATTAAAAACACTAAATCCTTTTTGAAATTCTTTCCCAAAACATGATTTTATAAATAGATTTGAAACTCCAAGTTGTTTCCAAACGTGTAAAAGGGAAAGAGTCTTCTATTTTGCTGAATTACCCAAAGCCAAAACCTTCCTTAAATGCATTCCACGAATTTGGTGTTTCCATTATACCAAAAACGTCTTTCAACTAGAATTATCCAAATACCCTTTGTCTAACATGCAAATCTAAATAATTACTTACTTTAAACGAATATTAACCTAACTAAATTAAACTATGCACATATAACTCAAAGGACATGAACAGTAAACACGAATTGGAAAGATCTATTAATTTAAATACTACACCAAAAACTGACATACTAAGTTAATGCTAAATTAACTAAAACGGAAATCAAGGAATGTAAATACTTTAATTAAGCTATGACTAAAGCTAATATCAAACACATCAAACACTAATCTATCATGCTATTATATACCGAATTTGAGCCAGACCAAAGATTAAACAAGACTACTACATTAATTTATAAAACAAAAATCAATTTAACTAAATTTTAACTAACACAAATACGCCACTCAGGAATTTAATCTAAACTACACTAATACACGAAGAAAACTGGAATTTTAGACTATGAAAACTCAAACACTATTCTCAACACTATGCTGTAAATGAAACAAATAAAATAGAAAATGCTAAAACAGAAATCTTCTACAATCGGCTAATCTAAAACCGAAACAGAAATCATTAATCAACTAATTCTGAGGCAATATTAAAACTATTTAGTTTGTACAACAATCACTAATTTAAACTACTAATATACCTAAACGAATATTCTAACATAACGTGATACAACTGACTAGCATTTGACAAACATGTAGAAGAACTATTCACAAGGATCAATCATACCACCAAGAAACTAAAAACGAAATCAACTATTAAAATATCTAAGTAATCTATTGCTGGCAAGAACACACCCAGACCTAACTATGGCTGAAGAAATATTGGAAAAATGCAGACAACAGAAAATAATCTCACGGATGAACTCAAAACAAAACTGAAACTTAAATCACGATTAATTCAAAGGAGACACAAAACATACCTAAACGACCTCTACGTGCTGGTTTATGCACAAAACAGCTACACTAATGCTTGGAAACAACAAAGCACACAACACACACACTAAACAAAACAAACAACAAACAACCACATGTTGGGTTTTATCTAAAAGAAAGAGATGAGAAGATCGTACCTCAAAGGCGATCCGATGAGTGAAGGGGTGGAAAGAGCGGACTTTGCCATGGTTTCATGCCACGAAGGACTTCGCTGATGCTGTCTAACATCGCTTTGCTGCCATTTGCTGGGAAACGACTGGATGAATGTGCCCCGAAGATGGCGTGCTTTAATGGAGAAAAGAGCCGACGGGAGACAGGGACGGCTTGATATGGAGGGGCAGACGGCACCCCTACCACAGGTGGTTCACTCCACCTGCAGCTGCAACCTGAAAAAAGGCAACCTTGATGATTAGTTTCAGTAGAGTGAGAAGAAAGATGAGATATGAAAGGAAGAAATGGAAGACAAGGGGCGGCTTCTCCAATGGTGGCTGCAATCTCTCTTGGTCTCCATGGACAAGAAAGAGAAGGTGGATGCATGGGCGGCTGGGGAAGAAAGTGGTGGAGCAAGATTCGTGCTCCTAGGGCACAAAAATCTAGGCAAAGACTGCCCAACAAGGGGAATCGTCTTATTTTTAAACGATAGGGGTTACTTTCTGGAATTTCCAGAAAAGGGATTAAAAACAAACTTTTCTCTGGGCGCCTCTTTAGAGAGAGGGTTTTTAGAAAACATTTTATAAAACGTGAATGGGCTGGGCTGGAGTGGATCATTATGCTTTTTGCCAAGATCCAAGGCCCAGATGGCCATTTGGATTGCAAAATATCTGATTCTACTCCGAGGTTTGACCCGTTACACTGTAAATGCAATAACTTCTTCGTTTTAAGTCCGATTTGGATGAAATTTGAATTGTAGCTCCATATCATCAATTTGTACCTAAGTGTGGGTTCTAAACCTATAGATGATGCATTTTTGCAGTAAAAATATATTAAGAATACGTGTATTTAATGCATCATTAAATACCCCCATGATAGAATAATTGCTAGTCCCTAGCAATATACTTTACCCTCGCAATGAAGATACAGACTACCCAATTAACATGTAAACTCTTATTAAATAACTAACTCACTTTCGTAGGAATCACGGTTGCATTTAACACATGCAACAAGCCCTTAAAACCCTTGGGTTACCCCAGTGGACGAGTAAGGTCTCCTGAGGGTTTGCAGAGATGCTACCCACAAACATCAATGTCATGCATGAATGATTTTTTCAGAAATACTAGGCAATTAAGAACTCATTGTAAACAAATATTTCATGTAATCTAGATTCTCATAACAAATTTAGAATTCTTATGCCACCACAGTAAAAATCTTTTTCTTTCACTTTTCTAAAACTGTAATTATTTATGATTTTTCTCAAAAAGTCAAGTATTATCATGTTATTATTCATTTATCCTCACTTGTATATTTTCTGCACAACATTTACAATTATTCCTAAGCAATGAATTTTTTTTCTCATTAAGCTCATTCTTTTTCTTTTGATTTTTAATTTTTCACCCTTTTTCAATTTTTGTCACTTGACCATTCTTCTCTTTTGACCACTATTTCAAATATCCAGTTCTGTGACCCATGTAACGAGCTTTGGGCCAGTGACTCCCAGGTCAGACGACCTTAGGGCACCATACACAGAGTACCCCTCAGACTTAATTGCTTGAGTCACTAGACCTTCTATTTGAATGAGTTACGTATAGTCTTCTTCTCATCATGTTCAATGTCTCTATCTCTTAGGCTTTCTATGCAGTTCATGTAACAAGCTTTCGAATCGGTGGCTCCCAAACCAGATGGCTTTAAAGCACCAGGTGTAAAACTGTTATCATCGCAAAATTTTTACTTTTGCAAGTCAAACTGACCTTTGAAAAAGATTTTGAAAATAACTCGCCTCCGTTTTAAAATGCGGGATAATTTCGAGGAATGGGACTCGCCTATCGGTACGAGGTTCAACTGTTCCTGGCGCCTTTACCCGGGGTAATTGAACCAAGGATGAATTGTATGCTTAACTTTGCTCAACTTGTCTAAATCATGTTCTATTTCCTAAATACACAAAGAATCAGGCATGTGCTATGAATTTCTGAAAATGCATATTTGAAAACATGATGTTTGATTTGAATATTGAAAAATATTGGGAGATTCTTGGAAAAGATAACACTTGGAAAATCATGAGCTTAGTGAGAGAATATTTCTAAAGAAAGTGAAAATCGATTTTTGAGGAATTTAGAGGTTTTGTGAAAATCGATTTGTTAGAAAACCCCAATAACTTTGGAAAATTTGATTTCTCTGAATTAGAACTTGGGAATTGAAAATGTAACTTGAAAAATCAGGATTTTGAATTTGGGAAATGTTTGAAATATCATTGGAAAATCAATGTGTTGAGAAAATCAAATTCTGAATAATACTTAGAAATTTTGAGAAAATCGATTTGTTTGAATTGAAATTAGAATTTGTAAATGAATGAAATGAATGAATGTGGATTTGAAAGACTTGATTTTGAGGAATTGAGGAAATCCTTTTTGTATTTTTGAGAAATGCAGTGCATTTTGAAGTTAGCCTAAGAGTATAGGTTGAATGTGGCTAATACGAACATTACAAATCTGGGTATCATTCGTATTCTGACTATGGCCATAAATACAAATTCCACCAAGTTTGTCAACTCCATAAGATCTAGTGCACGTGCCATTTGTGTAGACCATGGTGAATTTGTAAATATATGCATGAATGACAAACATAGCAATTATATATCAAAGTTGAAACTATATGCAATGCAGCCCTATTCTAAGCAGAAATTGAAATTCTTATTCCAAAATTTACATTTAATTTACATCAGTAATTGAATTTAAATGACTGAAAATAAAGTCTTCAATGTCCCCGCAAAACTAGAAAACTGGTTAGTGAAGATATGTTGGCTTTTCTAGATTTATCCAGTAATATCTAGAAATTACTGGATTTTGCTAGATATAAGTCATTTTCCATATGATTCCCTTAGATAAACTTAATAAAATATGAAATAAGATGGAATAAATATAAAAATGGAATTTGGAATTTCGAAATTTGGGTCAAAATGACCAAAATACCCTTGATAGCAAGACTATGGCCTTGAAATCAGGGTTTTCAGAAAGATATTTTGTAAAATACAACTTTTGAAATACAAATAATAATAAATTAACTCAAATATGATATGACATGATTAAAAATGAGAAAATTAGGGTTTTGAATTTTGAAATTGAGGTCAAATGACCAAATTACCCCTGATAGCAAGACTATGGTCTTGAAATCAGAGTTTTCTGAAATAGATTTTGATAAAAACTTGAGATTTATGATTGAAATAAACACAAAATCAAACATGAAACATCCTAACATGATTCTAAACATGAACAAACCCTAAAAATATGAAACTATACACGAAAATCAAGAAATATCACAAATATCATGATTTTGGCAATGTTTTTGGATCTTTCAAGTACCCTGTTTTTGCAATTTGATCTATTCAAACATTAAATGAATTCCAAATTTCATAGAAATTGGAACCTACACTTATTATAACCTTAAAATCAGATTGTAATTGCAGAAATATGTTTTTATAATTATTCCAACTCAAAAATTACATTAAAACCCTAAAATAAGCTATTTTTTACCCTTGGTTACAGACCAGTTGCAATGTTAGACCCGAATCAGGGGTCAAATCTCCATGAAAATTTCTGAAATTTTACATAGAGAAACTAGACAAAAAACAGAAAATATCACTTTTACAGATCGGAAAAATCATCTTTAATGGGGGAGAAACCCTTCCGGCAATTCGGACTAAAATATAACGAATCTAACATGAGTTAAAACAGATACTTTGGGTTGAAAATACAGAAATAAATATCAAACTTAATAAAAAAATTCTGAAATTTCAGCAGTTAACAGTAAACAGAAAAATAATGAAACTCTTTTTTTACAAATTATGAATCGGATCTGTGGTTTGAGATTTATGAAAAGTACAAGTCAGATTAGTGTTTTGGTAAACCCTAACAAGTTTTAAACTTCAAATCTGATTCTCTGACAGAGGAAAAATACTAAACAGAGCACAAAAATTATCAAAATTTTACAGTAAATAGATAATCTCAACACAAATCCACATCACTTTATGGATCTCAAATCGGATATTGGATGAGAAAAATAACCCAACATCAAGTTATCTATGAATTTCAATATCAATTCTAAACGAATGAAAATCACGGTTTAATCTTTTATTTTTTTGACAAGGTTCCTTAATCCCAAAATATCCGAAATTTTTACATTAGTTCACTGACATATCCATGTATCACATATTAAAAAATCAGAAATTTACAGTGAGTACTTTAATACGAAATAATATGTTCTTTGCTGATTCAAGCTTAAAACACACAGAAATTTGATAAAACCTAGTAAATCATGCTTTAACTAATGAAAATAATAATAAAAATTACTAAACAGTAAAACGGAATTAATTTCTATGCTAAAACACATGTAATAAACATAAATAAGTAAAAAAATAAATAAACACAGGGAATCATTTGCTGGAATTTGATTTTACCTTAAAAAACATGGATTTGACCCATTTAACGGGTAAATCGCATGTTTTAATGGTTAAGAACATGAAAACCCATGCTACAATCGATTCTAACGGATTAGAATCCCTGTAAAAACATCAAAACAAAGTTAGATCATATTCTTGAACCTCTCTTGAGGTTCTTGGACTTGAATCCATGGTTAAATCCATGAAATAGAAGGCACCAATGGCTAAATTCATGTTTAAACTAATAAAAGCATTAAATAAAACCAAAAAAATTAAGAAAGTTTCTTACCTTGAGGTTGCAGCAATGGAGAAAGGGCTGGAGAGGAGAGAGAAGCTTCAAGAATCCTCAATGAGAGAGCTTGAAAAATCATCCCCCCTATAGCCTCCTTTTATAATAAAAAAATTGGGTTTTAAAAATCACACTTTTGAAAATTTTGGACTCTCTAAAGGGGGGGGGGGGATTTTTGGGTGGAGTTACCTAACTACCTCTAGCCTAAATTATCCTAATTAGTTCCTAATTAGCCCCTAGCTAAATCTAGAAAACCCCCAAATGTAGCGCCACTTGGCGTTTTCCCACATTGGGTTTTTAAAGTTTTAACTAAAACTTTTAAAAACAACAATTTAAAACTAAATTTTCAAATGGGTTTTTCAAAATGGATTTTGACTCTTTTAAACTTCTAAAACTAACCAAGACACTGACTAACCCTAGTCTAGCTCTGACTTTCTCAAATGTGGCGCCACCTCGAGTGGGCTCCACTTGAATTCTCAAAAACGATTTTAAAACTTGAAATTGAGAGAATTTTCAAAAGATTTCCAAAAGTAAGCTTGAAATTAAAAGTTTTGAAATGGCATTGAGTTCCAACTGGGTTAGAACTCCTCTGAATGTGGCGCTAACTGAGTGGACCCACATCAGGTTTTGAGAAATTTGAAATAAACACTGAAAATAACTTTGAAAAGAGGTTAAAATCAATAATTGAAATTCAAAATCTTTGAAAATAGAGTCTCAGGCGAACTGGAACTCCGGGTTAGAGTCCTCAATTTTTAGGACTCTGTGATTTTGGTTTTTAAAAGCCAAATGAAGGAGTTTTTGAAAAGATTTCTGAATTAACTCAATCAAAACTCTGAAATAGCGTTCTGAATTAACTGGACTCTACAAAACGACCTAATTTTTTAAAAACAAATGAAAATAGAAGTAAAAACATGTTGAGAAACTCGGTTTTGATGTCACATAATATGATACACTGTCTCATTTGATTTTATATGATATGATAATATGTTCTCATGAAATAATGTTATATTATGACTGAATATGTTTTGCCTGAAATCTAACGAGTATTTGATGCAAGGATATCTCACCCAATAAAGATGGAGACTTCCTGTTCAAGTACAACTATGGTGCAATCATACTCCTTGAAGAAAAAGCTTGATGAGCCATGCTTTCCAAAAGTTCAAATGAAGAAATCGGCTACCTCAAGATGAAGATTTTTTTCTTCTTTAGAGTCATATGTAACAGAACCTTCAGGAACTTGCATATTGCATATTACATACTCATTCATAAAAACTATATCATAAAAGTATACGATAGTTTCAAAAAACTCCTTTTTTGAAAACCAATAAGTGTACCTTCTTACAACCTTTTATGAAAAAGATATTTTGTCATATAATAATTGTACCTTCTTACAACCTTTTATGAAAAAGACATTTTGTCATTATACCTTATACTATATACAAGACAACATGAAAAAAGGAATGTAGGAAAAAGACAAAAACATAACATCGACTACATGGAGAAAACAAATAAAATATGTTTTTGAAAAGACTCTAATCTCCCTCTTTAAAGAAATATTTTTATAAGAAGAAGACAAAAAAACATAAAATCGACTACATAAGAAAAACAAATAAAATATGTTTTTGAAAAGACTTTAGTTATCTTCTTTAATGAAATGTTTCTTAATACAAGAAGAAGACAAAAACATAAATCGGCTACACATAAGAAAAACAAATAAAATATGTTTTTAAAAGGACTCTAGTTATTTTTTTTCATAACCATAGAATGTCGACTTACTTGAAGTCATCATTCTCTCTACAAAGCATTAAATGCCTTCTGTAACAAATCCTTGTTAAATATCCTTCTCAAAGAATGTCGATCTTCTTTTTGGTTCTCATTCTCTCTGGAGACTTTGAAATACACAACATAAAGAAAACACTTGACATGACTATGTACAAATAAATATCTCAAAGCACTCATAGTACTTACACTCATTTAAAGTAAAGAAGTACTAATGTACCTCAAATCATTAATTAGAATAAAGACAAAACTACAACCCAACGTTCAATGTACTATTGTAAGAAATAGACTTTTTACATAAAATATGTATTACCTAAAATATTACAACGACTAGTGTACCCTCTATTTCACCTTTATTGAAAAAGGCATTCTCGAACTTCTCTAAAAGATGTTTTTGAAATGACCTAACATTTCACATTTCAAAAAGTTACAATTCCAAAAATGTAACAACTACTTTTTATAAGCTATATAAACACACACAAAGAAACTATTCAAAAAAAAAAAGGGAATGAAATAGACGTGTGAGCTTACAAAGAGAAAAATTTCTATTCGTGATTTGAAAAAAGAGCCTTGAAAAAGAAAGAGAAAAAAAAAAAGAAAGAAAAGAGAAAAAGTCAAGTCCAGCTCTTTGACAAAGAGTATCCTCTGAGTGACAAACAGAACATTCTTAGAATCCTTCATTCGTGCATTCATATCATTATGAAGGTTCTATAGGAAGTATTGTAACTCTGTTATTCACTGTATTCCTTCTTTGTTTAAAGAAGTAGACCTCTGTGAAAGAGGGTGTTGCCCTTCTCTGTTGAGAGAAGAAGACCTCTTGGGAAGAGGGTGTGCCCCTTCTCTGTTGAGAGAAGAAGACCTCTTGGGAAGAGGGTGTTGTACTATTTATCCGGTGACTCGGATGTTATAGTGGAATTCTCAAGTGGTTTGCTTGGGGACTGGATGTAGGTCTGGATATTGACCGAACCAGTATAACTTCTGTGTTTTATGTGTTGTGCCTTACTGCTTAATTATTTTATTTTATCGATCATTATTATATTTCACTATTCACCCCCCCGCTAGTAGAATTTCATTTGGTATCAGAGCAGGTTTGCTGGTTTCGACGTAACAAGTCTTCTAGCACAAATGGCATCTACCTCTTATGCTCGTGATATTGAAGGTCAACACGCATCTCGTCCTCCTTTCTTCAATGGCTCCAACTATGGATATTGGAAGTGCAGAATGGCTATCTTTCTCAAATCCATAGACTTTACTGTATGGAAAATTGTTGAGCATCCATACACATCTCCATCCACAGACTATAACTTATGGTCTGATGAAGAAAAGAAAATGGCAAACCTAAATGCAAAGGCTATGAATGCCTTGTATTGTGCCATTGATCAGAATGAATTCAACAGAATATCTATATGTGAATCTGCATATGACATTTGGCATTCATTGGAGGTTATTCATGAAGGAACCAACAAAGTAAAAGAAGCCAAAATATCATCTCTTGTCAAAAAATATGAGTTGTTCAAAATGAACAAAGATGAACCCATCACAGAGATGTTTACCAGATTCACCAACATCACCAATGATCTGAAATCTCTGGGTGTAACATATTGCCAGACTGAAAAGGTGAAGAAAATCTTGAGATCTCTCACAACTGATTGGGAGAAAAAGACTACTGCTATTGAAGAAGCTCAAGATTTATCTAAACTTTCATTGGACGACTTAATAGGCAATCTTATGGCCTATGAAGTCCACATGAAAGAAAGAAGGGAAGAAGAGCAACCAGTAAAGAAAACTCTAGCTTTCCCAGCCCTATCTGAGAATGAAGACTCAGATAAAGAATCAGAAATTGCGCTACTTACCAGAAAATTCTAGCGCTTCATGAGAAGGAACCAACTTCCAAACAGGCACAAGGAAAGAAAAGATCTTAAAGAAGATCCCATGTGCTTTCAGTGTAATAAGCCAGGCCACTTTAAACGTGACTGTCCCCTTCTTAAAAGAAAGTCCAAAACTGAGGAACCAAAGAAGAGGTTCTTCAAGAAAAAGGCTCTGCATGCTCAATGGGATGGTTCAGAACCATCCACTAGTGAAGAGTCAAGTGATGATGAAGCCGAAACTGCAAATATGTGCTTCATGGCAAACGAAAGTTCGATAAGTGAAATCTCTGATTTTTCCTTTGAAGAACTTCTAGATGCTTTTCAAGAACTATTTGAAGAATCTAGAAAATTGAGTTTCAAAAATAAAGTTTTAAAATCTGAAAATTTAAAGCTTTCTCAAGAGAATGAAAAACTCAGCAGTGAAAATTCTGAGTTGAAAAAGAAAAATCTTTTGCTTATGTCTGAAATTTCTTTTACTAGCTCCAAAACTAAAAATATGCAAGTAGAGATTTCAGAGCTAAAAAGTAAAACTGAGAACCTCATGAAAACGGTTTTCAAGTTTACTAAAGGTAAAGAGAACTTGGATAAACTCTTATCCTCTCAGAAGGTCTCTTTTTACAAGAATGGTATTGGCTATTCTCATTTCAAAAAACCTTCTTGTATAAATCAAAAGACCACGTTTGTGAAAAGTTCATCTGAACTAAATAAGGAGTATTACAATGTTAATCTTTTTAACTCCTCTAAAGAGATAGACAAACCCAAATCCAAATGGATATGGGTTCCAAAGTCTAACAAAAAAGGACCCGATTGGGTACCAAAAAGGAGATTTACTTAATGTTTTGCAGGCTTCAAAGAAGAAGAGCAGATGGATATTAGATAGTGGATGTTCAAAGCACATGACAGGACATCTAGACCTTTTTGCTGTTCTTCATCATAAAGAAGGAGGAACCGTCACCTTTGGAGATAACAACAAAGGTTTGATAATTGGTATTGGAAATATTGGTAACATAGACAAACCTCTTATCAAAGACGTTCTCCTTGTTAAAGGCTTAAAACATAACCTACTAAGTATCAGTCAAATGTGTGACACAGGTTATAATGTTAGCTTTAATCATGATGCATGCCTCATAGCTGACACCAATGAAAACATCATCTTAAAAGGTATAAGAAAGAATAATATATATGAACTATACCTAGAAAACATCACAGAACATTGCCTCATAGCTAATAATGACACTCAACATCTATGGCACATGAGAATGGGCCATGTCAATTCTAAATACATGTCCAAACTAGCTAAAGATAAGTTAGTACGTGGGTTACCCAACATATCTTTTAAAAAGGATTATTTTTGTGATGCATGTCAATTAGGAAAATTGTCAAAATCTTCTTTCAAATCAAAAAATGTCATTTCAAGTAAAAGACCCTTAGAGCTTCTCCACCTGGACCTTTTTGGTCCTTCTAGGGTAGCTAGCCTTAATCATAATAGATATGCTTTTGTCATTGTAGATGATTACTCAAGATTTACTTGGGTAATATTTTTGAAAAACAAAAGTGACACGTTTTGTCAGTTTGAAATCTTATGTAAAAAATTACAAAACGAAAAATCGTGTTCTATTGTTAAAATCCATAGAGACCATGGAGGAGAATTTGAAAATGAACTCTTTGAAAATTTTTGTAACTTGCATGGTATTTCTCATAACTTTGCCTTTCCTAGAGTTGCACCTCAAAATGGTGTAGTAGAAAGAAAGAATAGAACCCTTCAAGAATCTGCCAGGACTATGCTCCAACACAATAATCTTGCAAAATCTTTTTGGGCAGAAGCTGTTAATACTGCATGCTACATAACAAATAGAGTTCTCATTAGACCCTTATTAAATAAAACTCCCTATGAACTATTCTATGACAGAACTCCAAGAATAGACTACTTCAAAGTCTTTGGATGTAAATGCTTTATCCTAAACACAAAAGATAGCCTGGATAAGTTTGATGCTAAATCTGTTGAAGGCATATTCTTAGGATATTCAAGTCATAGTAAAGCATACAGAGTTTTCAATAAGTGTCATAATACTATTGAAGAATCTATGCATGTTAGTTTTTGTGAATCTATTGATCAATCTGTTCATATACAAACTAATGATGATGATGTTGAAAGTACAGATTTATTTTTAGATAACACAGCTAAGTCTAATGAAGATGATCACCAAAGAACCTTTGTCGATATCAAAGATCATCCTCAAAAGCAGATTTTGGGAGAACTAACAAAGGGGGTTCAAACTAGAGCTCAGCTAGAACGGATTGCAAACATGGCATTCATTTCTCAACTTGAACCAAAGAAGATTGATGAAGCCATCATTGATGAGTTCTGGATGCTAGCCATGACTGAAGAACTGAATCAATTCCAAAGAAATGACGTTTGGGATCTTGTACCGAGACCAAAGGATCATCCAATCATTGGGACAAGATGGATCTTCAGAAACAAGCTAGACGAAACAGGTAATGTTATAAGAAACAAGGCCAGACTAGTAGCTCAAGGATACAACCAGGAGGAAGGTATTGACTTTGATGAAACATTTGCTCCTGTTGCTAGACTTGAATCTATTAGAATGCTCTTAGCATATGCAAGCTATATGGATTTCAAATTATTTCAAATGGATGTTAAAAGTGCTTTCTTAAATGGTTTTATAAATGAAGAAGTCTATGTAAAACAACCTCCAGGATTTGAAAATGAACAATACCCAGATCATGTTTTTAAACTCAAACGTGCTTTGTATGGTTTAAAACAAGCACCTTGTGCTTGGTACGAAAGACTTAAAACCTTTTTATTAAAAACTGGTTTTTCTGTTGGCAAAGCAGATTCTACACTATTTGTCAAAGTAGTGAATAATCATATCCTAATTGTTCAAATCTATGTCGACGACATCATCTTTGGATCTTCTAACAGCACTCTCTGTGAAGATTTTTCTAAGTCCATGCAGAAGGAATTCGAAATGAGTATGATGGGAGAACTCACCTACTTTCTTGGACTGCATATTAAGTAAACCAAGGATGGAGTTTTCATCAACCAATCTAAGTATGCTCATGAACTTCTGAAGAGGTTCAACATGAACTCAACTGCTTCAAAATCCACTCCTATGAGCACTACTACTGTGTTGGACAAAGATGAAGATGGTAAGACTGTTGATACAAAGGTATACTGAGGTATGATAGGATCACTTCTTTATTTAACTGCTAGCCGTCCATATATAATGTTTAGTGTTTGCTTGTGTGCTAGATTCCAGTCAAATCCAAAAGAATCACATCTTAAAGCTGTAAAAAGAATAATGAGATATTTAAAAGACACAGTTGATTTTGGATTATTCTATTCAAAATCCTTTACATTTGATCTAATCTCATACAGTGATGCTGACTTTGCTGGAAGTAAATCTGACAGAAAAAGCACAAGTGGAACATGTCACATGCTAGGGAACTCACTAGTATCATGCTTCAGTAAGAAACAGAATTGTGTATCATTATCAACTACTGAAGCCGGATACATTGCTGCTAGCCTAGCTTGTACTCAAGTCATCTGGATGAAACAAACATTAAAAGATTTTGGTTTAAATTTTGAAAATACAACTATTTTCTGTGATAATACGAGTGCTATAAACCTATCTAAGAATCCTATTTTACACTCACGAACTAAGCACATTCAAATAAGACACCACTTCTTAAGAGAACAAGTCTTAAACAACATAATTAAACTAGAATTCATACCCACTAATCAACAGTTAGCAGACATATTCACTAAACCATTAAAACATGAAGACTTCACACGAATTAGAAGAGAACTAGGAATATGCAAACTAAGTGACTTATAAATTAATCACACTTTTTATAATACTTCTTATAAGTCTTGTTTTAAATTGCTTTCCTTCTTATCGATTTTAGTTAGTCAAACTAAGTTTCCATATTCACGTATTCTTATAAGACACATTCTTTATGTCTTTCAACTTGTCATCTTTCAAGTACACATCCATTATAACTCCTTGTCCTATCTCCTTTCTCTCATATCCATAAGAACTAATTATATTAAAAGCCATCATAACTATGTTCACATCACTCAACTCCTTTATTATTTTTGTCCTTTTATAAAAACTTTTCTTACGATAAATGGTCCTACTTAGTTTATGAGAACTCATACTCTTCATTAGTTAAAATCGAATGACTATTTAGTTCCTTTAAAAGATCTAGTTGATATATTCACGCGTATTTTTTTTACTATATCATCCATTTTATCATAGCCCAACAAACTATCTATTATCATCTCTTTCGTATACAAATTAAGCCTCCATTCTTGTCAACTCTTGTTTAAAACTTAACCTTGTCGAGTTTCTTTAAGAATATAAACAATGAATCATATCAATCATAACTTTATGTCTTTCATCAATAATTTTTTTTATTACTTCTTTATCCTTCACAAAAATCCATATATGTCATCTCACCTCTCTCTATGACAACTCACATTTATTACTCTTCATTCATAAATATTTCTTTGTCTCCTCATTTCATCTCTCGAATACATTTTATTATATTTTCGAATCTGACTCCTCCATGTCTATTCTTATTTCAATTCTTATATATTTTTAACTCTTTCTCCTTTTTGTCTTATCATCTCTCTTACCACTAGTCTAAGTCAAATATGTCCTTCTCATATCCACGTATACTCTTAAAAAATTACAAATATTAATCATGAAACATTTTTTTTAAATGTCATATCTTTCAAAGTACACATCACATGATCACCCTATGACCTTTCTTTCCATCCGTGACCTTGTCTCTCTCTTATTGTATATCTCTCTAAAATCGAGAACCTTTAAAGTCTTGCCCCCAAGCAAACCTTTATTTATTCTATCTCTACTTTATGTCATATCTAAATCAAGTAAATGTTGTCCTTTATTTTCTTTCTCTCCTCTCTAGATATCCACATCATCTTTTTTTTTAACTCTCCATTCACGAATTTAGAATCCCTTCACATAGAGTAACAAGTTGTTTGTCTTGTTAGGCCATTATTCTCAAAGATCAATCATTTTTTTTATTCAACATGACACCCCATACTCTATTAATGGGTTCTCTCACTAGTCGATAAACTCATCCATAGTAAAATCTATATATTTCAATACTATGTCCTCCTCAATCTAATATAATACACTATCCTCCATCATTGATTTGATTTGTCCCTCACAAGCTTCTTAACTTACTACTCACGGATTTCCTTATTTAGCTAAAATCTAAAAATCACTCTTTTCCAATGTCATTCATTTCATATCAACAATTATTTTCCTCTTTCTATTTAATCTATTGGTTCATCTCTTACCATTCCATTCGATCTTTTATATCCTTATACAAACTTTCTCTCGGTTCAAGCTCCTTTCTCTCCTAGTGCTTTATAATCAAGAAATTCGATAATGGTTTCCTCCTCCACCAATGTGATCACCTCCGCCGATCTAAGGTATCCTGATTTGTTTCACAATTACAACAAACTCTGCTCTCGCCCCATTCATGAAGGAAAATTGATCAACTTTGCCGACTTCATGTTCTTCGACTTAGACACCTATCTCCCTGAACTCAAACCTCTCATAGGATCTTCATCTCCAGCTGCATATTATCCCGAACTAGTCCGACTGTTCTATACCAACTTCTCTACTGATCATGAACAAACCTCAATCACTAGCAAAGTCCGAGGACAGCTGATGATTTTCGATGCTTCCGCCCTAGGTAGAATTCTAAACCTACCTTCCACCGGTACCAACCTTAACACCATAGTACCAATCGACCGATCGGTACTTCGAAAAATACTTCTCTACACCAATTGTTACCAACTTCCGTGGCACATGAGGAATCTCCAACCTCATGCTCAGCTACTTGCTCAGATTCTTCTCCACAACATCTATCCCAAGAGTCCCCGCCAGGGATTAGTTCCTCGAAAAATCTCTCTTCTTATCTACGCAATCCTTTCTTCTCTTCCGATAAATTGGTCATCCATTATTTTCGACCTCTTTATTCGTTATCAGAAATTTGAGCCTCTTCTTTTTGGGTGTTTTATAACTCCCATTCTCAAATACTTCCAAGTACCACTTCACAACGAAGTCATCCTCCGTCCCTCTCAAGTCCTCGATGGTACCACCTTCAATCTTAGGTCCCTGCACATGCCCGGCTCTGATGAAGCAGATCCAATGTCCTCCTTCAATTATTTTTCTGCTATGATGGATATCGAGCAAACTCAGGATCGAATCCTTCGTAATCAAGCCCTGTTGCAGCAGACTCACAAGCGGAATCGTGCCAACCGGCCACCTTCACCTTCTTCACCTTCGAGATAGACTCATTTTTTATATTTGGTCTGTAATAACTTTTAAATACTTTCGGTCTGTAATATTTTTTACTCTTATCCCTCCTTTTTGTCCATGACAAAGGGGGAGAAAACCTGTCTCCATTATTGGAGAAATATTCTCTCTTTAAACATTATTTCACCTTTTTTTATCATATTATTATTTCTATGCATAATGTCTTTTTGACAGGGGGAGCATATTTTGTCATCATCAAAAAGGGGGAGAATGTTGAGAAACTCGGTTTTGATGTCACATAATATGATACACTGTCTTATTTGATTTTGTATGATATGATAATATGTTCTCTTGAAATAATGTTATATTATGACTGAATATGTTTTGCCTTAAATCTAACGAGTATTTGATGCAAGGATATCTCACCCAATAAGGATGGAGACTTCCTGTTCAAGTACAACTATGGTGCAATCATACTCCTTGAAGAAAAAGCTTGATGAGCCATGCTTTCCTAAAGCTCAAATGAAGAAATCGGCTACCTCAAGATGAAGATTTTTTTTCTTCTTTAGAGTCATATGTAACAGAACCTTCAGGAACTTGCATTTTGCATATTACATACTCATTCATACATACTATATCATAAAAGTATACGATAGTTTCAAAAAGCTTCTTTTTTGAAAACCAATAAGTGTACCTTCTTACAACCTTTTATGAAAGAGATATTTTGTCATATAATAATTGTACCTTCTTACAACCTTTTATGAAAAAGACATTTTGTCATTGTACCTTACACTATATACAAGACAACATAAAAAAAAGGAATGTAGGAAAAAGACAAAAACATAAAATTGACTACATAAGAAAAACAAATAAAATATGTTTTTGAAAAGACTTTAGTTATCTTCTTTAATGAAATGTTTTTTTAAGAAGAAAACAAAAACATAAAATCGACTACATAAGAAAAACAAATAAAATATGTTTTTGAAAAGACTTTAGTTATCTTCTTTAATGAAATGGTTCTTAATACAAGAAGAAGACAAAAACATAAATCGGCTACACATAAGAAAAAGATGTTTTTTTAAAGGGACTCTAGTTACCTTTTTTTTCATAACCATAGAATGTCGACTTACTTGAAGTCATCATTCTCTCTACAAAGCATTAAATGCCTTCTGTAACAAATCCTTTCTAAATATCCTTCCCAAAGAATGTTGACCTTCTTTTTGGTCCTCATTCTCTCTGGAGACTTTGAAATACACTACATAAAGAATACACTTGACATGACTATGTACAAATAAATATCTCAAAGCACTCATAGTACTTACACTCATTTAAAGTAAAGAAGTACTAATGTACCTCAAATCATTAATTAGAATAATGACAAAACTACAACCCAATGTTCAAATGTACTATTGTAAGAAATAGACTTTTTACATAAAATATGTATTACCTAAAACAATACAACGACTAGTGTACCCTCTATTTCACCTTTATGGAAAAAGGCATTCTCGAACTTCTCTAAAAGATGGTTTTAAAATGACCTAACATTTCACATTTCAAAAAGTTACAATTCCAAAATGTAACGACTACTTTTTATAAGCTATATAAACACACACACATAAACTATTCAAAGAAGAGGAATGGAATAAACGTGTGAGCTTACAAAGAGAAAAATTTCTATTCGTGATTTGAAAAGAGAGCCTTGAAAAAGAAAGAGAAAAAGAAAAAGGAAGAAAAGAGAAAAAGTCAAGTCCAGCTCTTTGACAAAGAGTATCCTCTGAGTGACAAACAGAACATTCTTAGAATCCTTCATTCATGCATTCATATCATTCTGAAGGTTCTATAGGAAGTATTGTAACTCTGTTATTCACTGTATTCCTTCTTTGTTTAAAGAAGTAGACCTCTGTGAAAGAGGGTGTTGCCCTTCTCTGTTGAGAGAAGAAGACCTCTTGGGAAGAGGGTGTGCCCCTTCTCTGTTGAGAGAAGAAGACCTCTTGGGAAGAGGGTGTTGTACTATTTATCCGGTAACTCGGATGTTATAGTGGAATCTCAAGTGGTTTGCTTGGGGACTGGATGTAGGTCTGGATATTGACCGAACCAGTATAACTTCTGTGTTTTATGTGTTGTGCCTTATTGCTTAATTATTTTATTTTATCGATCATTATCATATTTCACTATTCACCCCCCCTCTAGTGGAATTTCACTAGTTAACACAGGAAATGACTATATTAAAAGAACAAGAAGACTTGTAAAACAAACAGGAATAAGAAATACTGAAATGCAATTCAATGAAAAACAAGAAACTATAACATTTATACAACAAGAAAATGCAGGAAATCTTGAAAACAGGAAATGAGTGTTTTAGCAACAGAAAAATGAAATGAAAAACTGACAGGCAAGAGAGACACTGCAATGAAAAATAGGAATTTAAAAACAGCAATTGTAAGGAATAAGTGCAAGAAATTGACAATTTCAAAACTGGAAAACAGAACAAGTAATGCATAAAACAGAAAACTGAAAATACATGAAATAAAAACCAGACATTTATCCAATGAAAAACAGAAATTCAGGTATTGAAAACAGAAAAAAAAAACATGTAAAAACTGAAAAATTAGAAAGAATTGCAAAGGCTGAATAACAAGAAAATACAGGGAAAACAAACTGGAAATGACTAAAAGAAAAATCAAGAAATATAAAACAAGAAATGGAAAACTAGAAAACTGGAAATCGATTTCAAAAACTATAAAATGAAATAACTAAAAATAGGAAATGACTTTGTAAGAAAAACAGGGAATGAATTAAAAGAAAAACAAGAAATGATTGAATTGTAAAATAGGAAATCGTGTAAAAACCAAACTTAAAAAAAAAATGAATGTAAGAAAGCAAAACAGGAAATCAAGATATGATAAAAACAACTGGAAACCGGAAATTAAAAACAGAAGTTACATTGAGTAAAAACAAAAAAATAAAAAAATGAAATCAGGTGCTCATCCATGCAATGAAGTTAAAATCTGCTATAAAATGAAATTCAGGTGCCGTGAGTAACTCAGGTGAGGCTGCCAGATAAGGTGAATCACATTCTTCCAGTGGATTGGTTCACGACAGCAAGATGCCGATGAAGATGAATTGCCATTTGCCGACCGATCCAGATATTTGAGACACTTTCACAGTGGATGCATACTCAAATCCGGCAGAAACAGATGCAGATGATTCTAGAACAGTAGATCGAGTTTGTTCTGCCGATGAACAGAGAATGCCGGTAAACAGTGAAATTCCGGCAGCTATATTGCAAATCCGGCAGCTTAGAAAATGCATATTCACAATCCAATGAATTCAGGCATGCACAGTTATTTAGATGCAATGAAATTCATGAATGAAGCTAGATCAAGTGAGAAATGCACAAATGGATGAAAACAGAATGCACAAACAATGAATGTATGAAAAAAAATTACAAAATAGGAAGTGTGATGCTGAAATACAAGAAATCAGAATATGAGAGAAAAAATAGGGAATCCGATGCATCTTATTATTTTTCTGAAATGTAAACTGAGATAAGAAGAAGAAGAAGAAGATGATGAAGAAGAACGATTGAGAGATGAACTTACCGTAACTTGAGAGGGATTAGAAGAGAGGTGGCCTCCTCCCGTACGCCGTCACCGGACTGAAGAACCTCCACTGGAAAAGAGAAGAAGAGAGAAATAGGGAGAAGGGGAATAAAAAGGTAAGGAATGGTGGAGGAGAAGGGTTAGAAAAGAGGGTTTTGGCGCACAAGGGGGAGACAAAATTTTTTTTCACTTTCTTTGGTTTTAAAAACACATTTCGGTAGGTTTGTTACAGATTTTTTTCAGTTTTTTCAAAAGTCCTAAAATTTACTAGAAATTCCAAAAACCTATTCCAACAAAATATTTACAACATTCTATACTAATGCTAGTCTAATTCTAATAATTTTTTTCTTTTATTTTTAAAAAAATAACTACTCTAATATGTATCTTTAATAAAACAATTTCTTCTTCTTTTCTTTAAAGAAAACCAAAATGATTTTATTAACAATATAAAAATGTATACTAAATTGCAAGATAAAGCTATTTTTCTCTATTTTCTCTATTTTTTATTTTTTTATTAAAATGCTCTATCCTAGCATATAGATGGGGTTTTTAATTGATTTTAATATGAAATCATGCTGTTTTTATGTAAAATATACCTAAAATCTATGCATGATCAAATACTCCCATGCTTATGTTTTGCTAGTCCTCAAGCAAACTAGACAAATGCAAGAAATCAAACTATCACCTAACTCACTTTTGTAGGAATCACGGTTGCATTTAGCTCATGCAACAAGCCCTTTCAACTCCCGGGTTACCCCAGTGTACGAGTAAGATCTCGTGAGGGTTTTCAATGATGCTACCCACAAACATCTTTGTCATGTATGCAAAATATTACACATCCTCATAAGTAGTAGGTAATTAAAGACTTTGTTTTCACAAATATTTCGTGTTACAAAAAAGATCAAAACATAATTAGAGTCTTTATATACCACCACAGAAAAAAAAATTCTCACTTTTCTAAATATCACAATTATTAATGTTTTATTCTTAGAAAATCCAATAAAAACAAATTATTATTTATTTATTCTCACTTATATGTTTTCTGCACAGGTTTTCTCAATCACATTTCTAAGCATTGAACTTTTTTTCTTTTTAAGCTCTTTTTTTTTTCTTTTTTCTCACATTCAATCTTCTCTTATAGCTTGCGTGTGGTCTACTTTTCTGCCTTATGCAATGTCAATATCTTCTATACTTTTTCAATGCATACCAAAAGATATCAACTAAGACATAAAAGCAACTTCCTTCATTTACCTTTGCAACATGAGAGTCAAACACTTCAACTTGTATATGTTCTCAGCTACTTAGGATCACGAAGTTTTCCACTCTCCTTTTCGAAATGGAATCCAAAAGTTTCAACTTACATCTCAGTCCCATCTACTAAGGATTGTGGAATTATCCAAACAACCTAACGCATGCTTTTTTTCACTTTTTGAGCTCATTTTTGCGCTTTTGTTCATTTGCTTAGTTTTTCAAAAATAGAACTGTGCATATTCATATTTGTGATTCAAAATAAATTCTAACATGTATCTATCATGATTTCTTCGAAATCCGCATAAACAACCATAATTTTTAGATCCATGTCAGAAAAAAATTTCATGGGGCTTAAAAATTCTCTAAAAATAACAGATTTGAAATAACATTCATATAAGTTCAAACTCTTTCTTTAAAAACCTACTTTTCATGAGAGATGTGTAAACATGTGCAAGAACGTGAACAAAAATATCAAGGTGTGCAAACTACACCCTCCCCCATGCTTATATGAAACTAAGTGAATGCACATGAGACAAAATAAATGAGGGAAAAGAGTAGAATGACCTGACATGAATTAAAAAAATGCACGTTCTATGAATGTAATGAATGCAATGTTTACATGACAAAACATGAAACTCATAGAAAGAGATAGAAAACGAAAAATAAAACCAAATAAAATCTACAAATCCTAAAAGCGAATGTAATATTGTATAAAATATGGGTTGCCTCCCATAAAGCGCTAAGTTTGACGTCTACAGAGAGATGGATCCCTGGAAAAACCTTCATGATCCATGTGATCAATGGACATAAAGTATCGCTCAATCAGGCTCTATGAAGAAACAAGTGTCATCTGTGACACTGTGCACTGTGTTACCATCCTGTCTACCTCTAAATGTGATATCATTGTTGAGAAACTATGTTTTGATGATACATAATATGATATGCTATCATACATAATAAATATATGATAAGCTTTAATATGATATGATAAATATGATATGTCTTCATGAATATGTTATATTATGACTGGATATGCTTTGTCATGCATTTAACAAGTATTTGATGCAAGGTTATTTCACCTAAGAAGAATGGAGACAACCTGATCAAGTACAACTATTTGATGCAATCATATTACTTTGAAGAAAAAGCTTGATGGGCCATACATTCATAAAGATTATCCAAGAAGATCGGCTACTTCAAGATGAAGACTTTTTTCTTCTTTAGAGTCATATGTAACAGAACCTTCAGAAGCATGCATATTGTATATCTCATGTTACATTATATGCTTTAAACATCATACAAGCCATCTATTTACAAAAAGCTAAGCTTTTCATAAAATTATACGATATTTCAAAAACACTTTTTTGAAACAAATCATTGTACTTTCTTACAAGCATTTATGAAAAAGATATTTTGACAAGATATAATAGCTCATGATTTCAAAAGCATTAATTGTACCTTCTAACAAGGATTTATGAAAAAGACAACTTAAAAATATAGAAAAGCTAATGATTTCAAATATGAAAGAAAAAGACAAAATGAATTTACTCATAATACGCAATCGTCTATCTTGAATTGACAATTTGAGAAAACAAATATTGTTTTATATACAAAATTACTTATTGTTTAAACAAGACAATTAAGTTTGGAAAAGATCTTTTATTTTTTAATACACACTCAAGAATGTCGACTTACACTTAAAGCCATCATTCTTTCTATAAACATTAAATGTCATCTCAAAAAGCATTTGAGAAATGACCATTTATAAATAAAGTACTTAACAAGCATTTATTGTACTTATATACATTTAACCAAAGAAGTGACGATTTGTAAGAAAACTATTAATATACTACAAATTATTAAATTGAATAAAGACAAACTTACACTTCAACATTCAATGTACTACAAAGCATTTATTTTGAGAAAAGACTCATTACAAATTAAATATCATTTTTAATTACAACAACGTATAGTATACTTCAAATAGTTAATTTATGAATAATGACTTTTTGAAAAAGCAATATAGTACACATTTCATTTCACACAAAGTTGTTTTTGTGATGACCTGACACCTCACATCTCAAAAGGACAATCATTTCAAAAAGCAAAGACTATTTTCTTAAGACTATATATATACAAACAAAATAGTATTTTCACAAGACACATGTGAGCTTTCAAAGAGAAAAACTCCTATTCGATATTCTGAAAAAGAGCTTAGAAAAAGAAAGAGAAAACAAAAAGAAAAAGTCAACAAAAGCTCTTTGACAAAAGAATCAACTGTGTGTGAAAAGAAAAGAACTTTTTGTTCCTCTGAGAGATTATTCTATCCATATTTCAAAGAGAGAACATTCTGAGAATCTTCATACGTGCATTCATATCATTCTGAAGGTTCTTTAGGAAAGTGTTGTAACTTTCTGTTATCTTTTGTATCCCTTCTCTATTGAGAGAAGTAGACCTCTGGGAAAGAGGGTGTTTCCCTTCTCTGTTGAGAGAAGTAGACCTCTGGGAAAGAGAGTGTATCCCTTCTTTGTTGAGAGAAGTAGACCTCTGTCAAAGAAGGTGTTTCTCTTCTCTGTTGAGAGAAGTAGACCTCTGGGAAATAGGGTGTTTTCCTTCTCTGTTGAGAGAAGTAGACCTCTGAGGAAGAGGGTTTGTACTATTTATTTCGTAACACGGATTTTATAGTGAAAGGCTTAAGTGTTTTACTTGGGGACTGAATGTAGGTCAGTAACTCGACTGAACCAGTATAAATCCTATGTTTATTGTGTTGTGTCTTATTGTCTTTAATTTTATTTTATCGATCTATATCATATTTCACTATTCACCCCCCGTCTAGTGGAATTTCATTTGGTATCAGAGCAGGTTTTGCTGGTTTTGACATAACAAGTCTTTCAGCACAAATGGCATCAACATCTTATGCTCGTGACATCGAAGGTCAACACGCATCTCGCCCTCTTTTCTTCAATCGCACTAACTACGAATATTGGAAATGCAGGATGACCATATTCCTAAAATCTATAGACTTTGTTGTATGAAAAATTGTTGAATTTTCATACACATCTCCATCTTCAAACTATAGCTTATGGTCTGATGAAGAAAAGAAGATAGCCAATCTAAATGCAAAGGCTATGAATGCTTTGTATTGCGCCATTGATCAAAATGAATTTAACATAATATCAGTTTGTGAATCTGCATATGATATTTGACACTCTCTGGAGATTATTCATGAAGGAACTAACAGAGTAAAAGAAGCTAAGATCTCATCTTTTGTTAAAAAATATGAGCTATTCAAAATGAATAAAGATGAGCCAATCACAGAGATGTTTACCAGATTCACCAACATCACCAACGACCTTAAATCTCTGAAAAAAACCTATTCCCAGATCGATAAGGTGAAGAAGATCTTGAGATCTCTTACAACTGACTGGGAGAAAAAGACCACAACTATTGAAGAAGCTCAAGACTTATCCAAGCTTACTCTAGATGACTTAATAGGCAATCTTATGGCCTATGAAGTTCATATGAAAGAAAAAAGGGAAGAAGAACAACCTACAAAGAAAAATCTAGCCTTCCCAGCCATTTCTGAGGATGAGGACTCAGAAAAGGAATCTGAAATTGTGTTGCTTACTAAAAAATTTCAGCGCTTCATGAGAAAGAACAGGCTATCAAATAAGCACAAGGAAAAGAAAGATTCTAAGGAAGATACCATGTGCTATCATTGTAATAAGCCAGGTCACATGAGATATGACTGTCCTCTTCTAAAAACAAAATCCAAAATTGAGGAACCAAAGAAAAGGTTCTTCAAGAAGAAGGCTCTATATGCTCAATGGAATGATTCAGAACCATCCACCAGTGAAGAGTCAAGTGATGATGAAGTCGAAACTGCAAATATATGCTTCATGGCAGAAGAAAGCTCTGTAAGTGAATCTTCTGATTTTTCTTTTGATGAACTTCTAAATGCTTTTCAAGAACTCTTTGAAGAATCTAGGAAAACGATTCTCAAAAACAAAATTTTAAAATCCAAAAATTTAGAGCTTTTCCAGAAAAATGAAAAACTCAGTATTGAAAATTCTGAGTTGAAAAAGAAAAATTTTATTCTTACTTCTGAAATCAGTACTACTAGTTCCAAGACGAAAAATCTTCAAGTAGAAATTTCAGAACTAAAAAGCAAAACTGAAAACCTTATGAAAAGGGTTTTCAAGTTTACCAAAGGGAAAGATAACCCGGACAAACTCCTATCCTCTCAAAAAATCTCTTTTTACAAGAATGGTATTGGTTACTTTCATTTAAATAAACCTTCTTGTATGAATCAAAGGACTACATTTGTCAAAGGTTTTACTGAGCCTAAACAGGAGTATTACAACTTCAATTTTAATACCATGTACTTCTCTAAATCTGTAGACAAACCTAAATCAATATAGATATGGGTTCCAAAGTCTAACAAAAAGGGACCCGATCGGGTACCAAAAAAAAGTTTTACTTGATCTTCTGCAGACTCTAAAGAAGAAGAACAGATGGATATTAGACAGTGGATGTTCAAAACATATGACAGAACATCCAAATTTTTTTGTTGTTCTTCATTATAAAGAAGGAAGAACTGTCACCTTTGGAGACAACAACAAAGGTTTGATAATTGGTATTGACAATATTGGTAATATCGATAAACCTCTTATCAAAGATGTTCTCCTTGTTAAAGGTTTAAAACACAATCTCTTAAGCATCAGTCAAATGTGTGACACAGGTTATAATGTTAGCTTCAAACATGATGCATGCCTCATAGCAGACACCAACGAAAATATTATTTTAAAAGGTATAAGAAAAAATAATATATATGAATTATACCTAGAGAATATTACTGAACACTGTCTTATAGCTAATAATGACTCTCAAAATTTATGGCATATGAGAATAGGACATGTTAACTTTAAATATATGTCTAAATTAGCTAAGAACAACTTGGTACGTGGGTTACCTAAAATTTCATTTAAAAAGGACTATTTTTGTGATGCTTGTCAATTAGGAAAATTGTCAAAATCATCTTTCAAATCAAAAAATATTGTGACAAGTAAAAGACCTTTAGAGCTTCTCCACCTGGATCTTTTTGGTCCTTCTATGGTAGCTAGTCTTAATCATAATAAATATGCTTTTGTCATTGTAGATGATTACTCAAGATTTACTTGGGTAATATTTTTGAAAAATAAAAGTGATACGTTTTATGAATTTGAAATTTTATGTAAAAAGTTACAAAATGAAAAATCTTCTACAATTATCAAAATTCATAGCGACCATGGAGGATAATTTGATAATGATCTTTTTGTAAATTTTTGTAACTTGCATGGTATCTCTCATAACTTTACCTTTCCTAGAGTTGCACCTCAAAATGGTGTAGTAGAAAGAAAGAATAGAACCCTTCAAGAATCTGCTAGAACTATACTCCAACATAATAATCTTGCTAAATATTTTTGGGCTGAAGTTGTTAACACTGCATGCTATATCTCAAATAGAGTTCTTATCAGGCCCTTATTGAATAAAACTCCCTATGAACTATTCTATGACAGAACTCCAAGAATAGACTACTTCAAAGTCTTTGGGTGTAAATGCTTTATCCTTAACACAAAAGATAGCCTTGATAAATTTGATGCTAAATCTGTTGAAGGCATATTCTTAGGATATTCAAGTCATAGTAAAGCATACAGAGTTTTTAATAAGAGTACAAATACTATTGAAGAATCTATGCATGTCAGTTTTGTGAATCTATCGATCAATCTGTTCATAAAGAGACTAACGATGATGATCTTGAAAGTATAGATTTTTTCTTAGATAACACAGCTAAACCTAATGAAGATGATCTTCAAAGAACATTTGCTGAAATCAGAGATCATCCTCAAAAGCAGATTTTGGGAGACCTGACTAAGGGGGTTCAAACTAGAGCTCAGCTGGAACGTATTGCAAATATGACATTCATTTCTCAACTTGAACCAAAGAAGATTGATGAAGCCATCATTGACGAGTTCTGGATGCTAGCCATGACTAAAGAACTGAATCAGTTCCAAAGAAATGATGTATGGGATCTTGTACCAAGACCAAAAGATCATCAAATCATTGAGACAAGATGGATCTTCAGAAACAAGCTGGATAAAATAGGTAATGTTATAAGAAACAAGGCAAGGCTAGTGGCTCAAGAATACAATCAGGAGGAAGGTTTTGATTTTGATAAAACATTTGCTCCTGTTGCCAGACTTGAATGTATAAGAATGTTTTTGGCATATGCAAGCTATATGGATTTCAAACTATACCAAATGGATGTTAAAAGTGCTGTTTTAAATGGTTTTATAAATGAAGAAGTTTATATAAAACAACCTTCAGGTTTTGAAAATGAATAATTTCCTGATCATGTTTTCAAACTAAAACGTGCTTTATATGGTTTAAAACAAACACCTCATGCTTGGTATGATAGACTTAAAACTTTTTTATTAAAAATCAGATTTTCTGTAGGCAAAGCAGATTCAACTTTATTTGTAAAAATAGTGAATGATCATACCTTAATCATTCAAATATATGTGGACGATATCATCTTTGGATCTACTAACAACAGTCTTTGTGAAGATTTTTCTAAGTCCATGCAGAAAGAATTAGAAATGAGTATGATGGGAGAACTCACCTACTTTCTTGGACTGCATATTAAGCAAACCAAGGATGAAGTCTTCATCAATCAGTCTAAATATGCTCATGAACTTCTGAAGAGGTTCAACATGAACTCAACAGCTTCAAAGAATACCCCTATAAGAACAACTACTGTATTGGACAGAGATCAAGATGGTAAGACTGTGGATACAAAGTTATTCAGAGGTATGATAGAATCACTACTTTATTTAATTGCTAGCCATCCAAATATTATCTTCAGTGTTTGCTTGTGTGCTAGATATCAATCAAATCCAAAGGAATCACATCTTAAAGTTGTAAAAAGAATAATGAGATATCTAAAAGGAACAGTTGATTTTGGGTTATTTTATTCAAAATCATCTACATTTGATTTAATCTCATACAGTGATGCTGACTTCGCTGGAAGTAAATCTGACAGAAAAAGCACAAGTGAAACATGTCATATGCTAGGGCACTCACTAGTTTCATGGTTCAGTAAGAAACAAAATTGCGTATCATTATCAACTACTGAAGCTGAATACATAGTTGCAAGCCTAGCATGTACACAAGTCATCTGGATGAAACAAACATTAAAAGATTTTGGTTTAAAATTTGAAAATACAACTATTTTGTGTGATAATACTAGTGCTATAAATTTGTCTAAAAATCCTATTCTTCACTCACGTACATAGCATATTCAAATTCGACACCACTTTTTAAGAGAACAAGTCTTAAACAACATAATCAAACTGAAATTTATACCCACTACTAAACAATTAGCTGTTATTTTTACTAAACCTTTAAAAAGTGAAGACTTTATAAGAATTAGACGAGAATTAGGAATCTGTAAACTAAGTGACTTATAATTAATCACACTTATTTATAGTTTTAACTAGATAAAACTTTACAATATCTTATGATTTTTTATCATTTATATATTTTAAGTTTTGTTTGTATCTGATTCCTTCTTTTCGATTCCTATTTTTTTTCTCTTTCATTTATTCTTAACTTTTTTACTTTTCGTGTCTCATCATCTCTTTTACCTCTTTTCAAAGTCAAAAAGAGTAATTCACATATTCACGTACACCACAAGCTTTTTAATATAAAACAAATGCTTTATGTCATATCTTTCAAAGTACACTCAACTTTATGTCTAATCATCTCTTTTACATATCTCTATAAGAATCTATACAAAACTCTTTTTCGACAATCATGTCTCTCTTCTTCTTTTTTATATAGCAAATCAATTAAGTATTAGTTGTCCTTTTTTGTTTGATTGATCCCATCTTTCTCTCTTTTTCACAAAATCTGAATTCACCTTTTTTTCATCTCAAAACCTTGGATTTGGCCCTATGACAAGATTTTACAACTTCATTTTTTTATTCTCCAAAACAATGGACTCTCTCATGTCGAGTTTCTTTTGTCTTTAAAACTATATCTTTCAACAATATGTCTGTTATACCTATATGGGCTATAAAAATTAATTCAAGACAATCATGACATTTCTTTATGTCTTTTATCTCATGTCACTCATTAATTATTTTTGTCCCCTTCTCTATCCATGTCTTATTTAAAAAATCCATGTATGTCATCACTCTTTTCTTTGTCTACTCTTGCTCCTTTCACGCCTATCCATAAAAACCACTTTTACATAAGCAATCATAACTCTTTTCTCATAAGTCTCTTTTGTCTCTTTCTCAATGCATTCCTTACGAATATTGAATCTATCATCTTTAAGTAAAAATCATTTTTTATATCAACTTATTGTTTGTCTTATTAGGCCATTATTCATCTTTTATCTCACATGATATTACTTTATAACATTCTTACACACATCCCTTTTCACGACATCTTTTATTTTCCCTCATTCCAAGACTCTTCACATCTCAACACCTCTTAATGGAAATCTTCAAATCCGTGGGTCATTATTTACATCGTGCAACACACCTCTTTGGTTCTATTCATCTCTCCTCTTTTGTCCATCCGTTTTCAATCACACAATAATTCCAAAGAGCACTCCATACTCAAACCATGACTACTCTCTAAATACGATGGTCTCTCCTATATCAGGGTTTCCTTATAATGAAAAATAATTTTCGAAACTATGTTCTGTTTGTCATCTAACATAATATAATAAATTTTTATCCTCACACTCTTCCAAAGAGTGATTTGATCTCTCATTCACATGTGCCTTAAGATACAAATTGATATTCATGAGTGATCCACTCAACTAAAATCCAAACTTTATTCACTTCAATTGTCATTCACTTGTTATTATAATAAATTTCATCCTTCTATTTATAAAATGATTCACTCTTCACGAATTCATCACCTATTTGAAATCTTCTATCAACATACATTCTCTCCAAGTTCATTTCTTAGTCTCTCAAGATTACTTGCCATGGCCTCCTCTTCAAAATCTTTCTCAGATGATGTCAACATGATTGAGTCTGCAGAATTGAGATATCCTGATCTCATTCATAACTTCCACTATGTTAGCTCTCTTCCAATCCAAACAGATAAGTTAATCAACTTTCAAGACTTCACCTCCTTCGATCTTGAAACTTCCATACAAGACTTTGTTTAAATCTTAGGATCATCCAACACTATGTCTTATTACCCCCATCTCATCAAAATTTTTTATACCAATCTCTCTGTGAACCATGACCAATCGACTATCACCACCATGGTCCATGGTAAAATAATTTCCTTTGACATTCACTCGTTAGGCTGCATTCTTAACCTTTCATCCTATGGAGTCGAACTACCAAACATAGTACCTATTGATCATACTGTTTTTAAAAAAGTACTTCACTCCATTCGATCCACCCACTTTCCGTGGCATTTGAGCAATCTGAAACCTCATGCTCTGCTTTTGTCACAAATTCTTTTCCACAATGTCTTCCCCAAACAACCGTCCAAGGGATTCATGCCAAACAAAATCTCTCTTTTCATCTATGTGATCTTCTGTTCCTTCCCAATAAACTGGTTGAGCATCATATTCAACAATATGATTAATTTTCATGCTTTTCGTTCACTTCCATTCGGATATTTTATCACTCATATTCTCAAGTACTTCAATGTGCCACTTCAAAATGATGTCGTCTCTTATTCAATACATGCATTTAATGACACCTACTTCCCCAAAGAAGGGTCACCTCCACAACATTCTGACGATGAAGGCCCCGGTGAGGCAGATCCGGCTCTGCAATCTGAACTAGACATATTCTCAGCTCTTGTCAATGTCTAGAACACTCAGGATCTCCTACTGAAGAATCAAGCTTCTCTGCACCAAGCCTTTCAATCACTGAAGATTGGCCAAGATGCTCTACTTCGGAAATTTGATCACTCATCTGATTCTAAATGAACTATTTTTTTTGGTCTGTAATAATACTTTCCTACTCTGATCCCTTCTTTTTGTCTATGACAAAGCGGGAGAAAAAACTTGTCTCTCCTATGTTAGAGAAATTCGTTTTCTTAAACTTAACTTTTACTTATTTTTTATGCATTTTTTATGATATCATATTCAAATTATTATTATGCATATGGATTATTGACAGGGGGAGAATATATTGTCATCATCAAAAAGGGGGAGAATGTTGAGAAACTATGTTTTGATGATACATAATATGATATGATGTCATACATAATAAATATATGATATGCTTTAATATGATATGATAAATATGATATGTCTTCATGAATATGTTATATTATGACTGGATATGATTTGTCATGCATTTAACGAGTATTTGGTGCAAGGTTATTTCACCTAAAAAGAATGGAGACAACCTGATCAAGTACAACTATTTGATGCAATCATATTACTTTGAAGAAAAAGCTTGATGGGCCATACATTCATAAAGATTATCCAAGAAGATCGTCTACTTCAAGATGAAGACTTTTTTCTTCTTTAGAGTCATATGTAATAGAACCTTCAGAAGCATGCATATTGCATATCTCATGTTACATTATATACTTTAAACATCATACAAGCCATCTATTTACAAAAAGCTAAGCTTTTCATAAAACGATACGATATTTCAAAAACACTTTTTTGAAACAAATCATTGTACTTTCTTACAAACATTTATGAAAAAGATATTTTGACAAGATACAATAGCTCATGATTTCAAAAGCATTAATTGTACCTTCTAACAAGCATTTATGAAAAAGACAACTTAAAAAGATATAAAAGCTAATGATTTCAAATATGAAAGAAAAAGACAAAATGAATTTACTCATAATACACAATTGTCTATCTTGAATTGACAATTTGAAAAAACAAATATTGTTTTATATACAAAATTACTTATTATTTAAACAAGACAATTAAGTTTGGAAAAGATCTTTTTTTTTTTAATACACACTCAAGAATGTCAACTTACACTTAAAGCCATCATTCTTTCTGTAAACATTAAATGCCATCTCAAAAAGCATTTGAGAAATGACCTTTTATTTATTTAATAATAAAATCCACACTCAAGAATGTCGACTTATTTAAAGCCATCATTCTTTCTGTAAACATTAAATGACACCTCAAAAAGCATTTGAGAAATGACCATTTATAAATAAAGTACTTAACAAGCATTTATTGTACTTACATACATTTAACCAAAAAAGTGACGATTTGTAAGAAAACTATTAATATACTACAAATCATTAAATTGAATAAAGACAAACTTACACTTCAACGTTCAATGTACTACAAAGCATTTATTTTGAGAAAAGACTCATTACAAATTAAATATCATTTTTAATTACAACAACGTATAGTGTACCTCAAATAGTTAATTTATGAATGACGACTTTTGAAAAAGAAATATAGTACACATTTCATTTCACACAAAGTTGTTTTTGAGATGACCTGACACCTCACATCTTAAAAGGACAATCATTTCAAAAAGCAACGACTATTTTCTTAAGACTATATATACAAACAAAATAGTATTTTCAAAAGACACATGTGAGCTTTCAAATAGAAAAACTCCTATTCGATATTCTGAAAAAGAGCTTAGAAAAAGAAAGAGAAAACAAAGAGAAAAAGTCAACAAAAGCTTTTTGACAAAAGAATCAACTGTGTGTGAAAAGAAAATAACTTTTTGTTCATCTGAGAGATTACTCTATCCACTTTTCAAAGAGAGAACATTCTAAGAATCTTCATACGTGCATTCATATCATTCTGAAGGCTTTTTAGGAAAGTGTTGTAACTTTCTATTATCTTTTGTTGTACTATTTATCCGTAACACGGATTTTATAGTGAAAGGCTCAAGTGTTTTACTTGGGGACTGGATGTAGATCAATAACTCGACCGAACTAGTATAAATCTTGTGTTTATTGTGTTGTGCCTTATTGTCTTTAATTTTATTTTATCGATCTATATCATATTTCACTATTCACCCCCCCTCTAGTGGAATTTCAATCATGACTCCCTCGACAAGAAGAACGGAGATTAGTCTCATCTGAAAGACTAGTCAAGAAATGAGAGTCTAGGACCGACCAACTATCAATGAATGCAACTTCAGACAAGTGGTGAATATGATATGGCTTGACTTGGTCAAGCACCTTCTGCATCTGTACCTCTTGCTTACTAAAAACAATTAGTGATCGTAAAGTCTCAGAAAATGGGGCTTTATGTGAAGACTGTAACAACTGAACGCCTTGCCCCTTCTGCTGAGGTATAATGGAAATCGACTCGTCAGTAGAAATGATATGGGGCTCATGAGTCGATTCCTGAATGGGATGATACGTCTTCCCTCTCTGAAGGGATGTAACAGATTTGACTTGCGCATGATGTGAAGCGGTGGGTTGCAAGTCAAATGATATGTGCTCCTCTTCCTTGGATGTGACAACAGACTGACTATGAAGGTTCCTCTGGCTTTGTCTACTCAATGTTTGAGCTAACTGTCCCATTTGAGTCTCTAGCTTGGCTATTGACTGCATATGAGAGCAAAGAGTGGCCTTGATATCAAAAAAGGCATCTAACATCTTCTCTTGAAATGATGAACTTGGAATGGGCTCCTGAGGAGAAGGTAGACTAGACTGGGAATGAACTTGTGAAGAAATGGGAAGCAAGTAACCTTGTGATGGGTTACTGTGTCTATACTGCGTCTGGGATGGCTGATGGGATGGCGAAATGGATTGATTTTGCCAACCTGGGTTATATGATGGTGTAAATGAATCAGGTATGGGTCTAACGAAACCTTGGGCAGCATTCACCTGCTCCTGAACGAATTCAGGATATAGCGGCGCTGCCGGACAATCCGAAAAACAATATGCAGGGCTAGCACATAGCTCGCACACTCTTCCTATTGGACTTCTCGAAGAATTGGCTAAGAATTTATCTAACTTCCTATTCAACTGGTCAACCTTGGTACGCAATTCTAACTCGGACCCCACTTCGGAAATCCCTACTTTCCTAGGATAATTAGACAGAGATGTAGTCCTATCGAGTCGTGAAGACAAAGCATGATGCATCGTATTTTCACTCAAGGTCTCAAATAGAGACCACGCCTCATCCTCACTCTTGAGCATAACAGTGCCCCCACAAGACAAATAAACCATTTGACGGTGCTTCACAGTAAGCCCATCATAAAAATACTGCACCAACTGCCAATGAGGCCTCTGGTGATGGGGACACTTACAGAGAAGATCTTTCAATCTCTCCCAAGACTCGTGAAATTGTTCTCCTTCAATTTGAGAAAAAATGTTTATAGTTTTACGAAACTGATTCGTTTTACCAATTAGGAAGTATTTTTTGAGGAATTCGCGTTGCATTCTTTCCCAAGTAGTAATACGAACCGTCTCAAGAGCTTTTAGCCAGTGCTTGGATTTATCCTTGAGAGATAACAGAAACAAAGTTAACCTCATTGCATCATCTCCAAAGTTATTGATTCGCACTGTCGAGCAAATCTCAAGGAATTCGTCGAGATAACGATATGGGTCTTCATTGCTAAGGCCATAAAATGAGGGTAGCATTTGGATTACACTGACCTTAATCTCAAAGTGGTTCACTCCTACATCAGGTCTTGTGATGGAGGAGGCGGGAGTGTAAGTGTTGGGCATGAAATACTCCCTAAGAGGACGAATAATCTGCTGATTCTCAGCCATGGTTGCAGATCTCTGGGCTCTTTTAATGATGGACTCGGGGTCCTAAACTGGTTCTGCAAAATCAGGGTCAAGTGACCGTCGCCCTTGCATACACCTTGAAGTAGACCGGTGTAGCACACGTCCTAATTTTGGGTTTTCTACCTCACTAACGCACTAAGCGGTGAAACCACGCAAACCACAAAGCGAGTAAACTAACAAACAACAACTAAACAAACACCACGTAGTTGCACACAACAAGGATTATGCAAAGAAAGTATGAAATCTATGTGTACGGTACCAATCGTACACAGTCACCTCTAAGGGGATCCTAGTAGGTGGGCTGTGCATAAAACTAAGCTTGTCTCTACGATATGCACATACGTGGTTCTACTCCTAAATGCAAACAAACACTAGGCAATAAAGTGAATACTAGTATTTCTCCGTTCCTCGGCAACAACGCCAAAAATTTGATGTCTATTTGAAATTTGTTATAGTTTTGAAAGATTTTTAAATGAAGAACATGTGAAAATCAGACATCAAATAATAAAAATTGGTTCTCACTAGTGGATGAGACCGGGTCGAACTCAGGGAACGAGAATATTTCGTATTCAAGCACACAAATCTAAACTATTTCTTTATTGCCGAATTATAAAATGTAAAATGTACGAGAAAAGTAAAAACAACTAACTATTACAACAAATGAATAGCCTTTGCAGAGGGCGTAAAAAGCGATATTTACAAACCCAGAATTAAATTCCTAATTCTAAACTGAAAACAAACTTCTACTCTTGTGCTTCCGTGTCACTCAATCACTTTCGCTCCACTCCTGTGCGATCCTGCACAAATCAAATGAACATGAGCAGTACCAGAGATAGAAATAGAAACTTATATTAAACTAGCTAAATGTTAAAAACACTGAAAGATATCATCAAAAGAATCTAATGACAATTAAAACTATATTAACTAATGACTAATGATAATACTAATCATCCACAAATTGATAAACTAACAACTCACTAGTTATTTAACTGAGCAACCAAGTAAATTCACTTAACAACTAACACCTAGTTAACACAGGAAATGACTATATTAAAAGAACAAGAAGACTTGTAAAACAAACAGGAATAAGAAATACTGAAATGAAATTCAATGAAAAACAAGAAACTATAACATTTATACAACAAGAAAATGCAGGAAATCTAGAAAACAGGAAATAAGTGTTTTAGCAACAGAAAAATGAAATGAAAAATTGACAGGCAAGAGAGACACTGCAATGAAAAATAAGAAGTTAAAAACAACAATTGTATGGAATAAGTGCAGGAAATTGACAATTTCAAAACTGGAAAACAAAACAAGTAATGCATAAAACAAAAAATTTAAAATACATGAAATGAAAACCAAACATTTATCCAATGAAAAACAGAAATTCAGGTATTGAAAATAGAAAAAAAAAACATGTAAAAACTGAAAAATTAGAAAGAATTACAAAGGCTGAATAACAAGAAAATACAGGAAAAACAAACTGGAAATGACTAAAAAAAAATCAGGAAATACAAAACAAGAAATGGAAAACTGAAAAACTGGAAATTGATTTCAAAAACTATAAAATGAAATAACTAAAAATAGGAAATTGCTTTGTAAGAAAAACAGGGAATGAATTAAAAGAAAAACAAGAAATGATTGAATTGTAAAATAGGAAATCGTGTAAAAACCAAACTTGAAAAAAAAAACTAAATCTAAGAAAGCAAAACAGGAAATCAAGATATGATAAAAACAACTGGAAACCAAAAGTTACATTGAGTAAAAACAAGAAAATAAAAATTGAAATCAGGTGCTCATCCAAGAAATGAAGTTAAAATCTGTTGTAAAATGAAATTCAGGTGCCATGAGTAACTCAGGTGAGGCTGCCGGATAAGGTGAATCACATTCTTCCAGTGGATTGGTTCATGGCAACAAGATGCCGATGAAGATGAATTGCCATTTGCCGGCCGATCCAGATATTTGAGACGCTTTCACAGTGGATGCATACTCAAATCCGGCAGAAACAGATGCAGATGATTCCAGAACAGTATATCGAGTCTATTCTGCCAATGAACAAAGAATGTCGGTAAACAGTGAAATTCCGGCAGCTATAATGCAAATTCGGCAGCTTAGAAAATGCATATTCACAATCCAATGAATTCAGGCATGCACAGATATTTAGATGCAATGAAATTCACGAATGAAGCTAGATCAAGTGAGAAATACACAAATGGATGAAAACAGAATGCACAAACAATGAATGTATGAAAAAAAATTACAAAACAGGAAGTGCGATGCTGAAATATAAGAAATTAGAATATGAGAGAAAAAAATAGGGAATCTGATGCATCTTATTATTTTTCTGAAATGTAAACAGAGATAAGAAGAAGAAGAAGAAGAAGAAGATGATAAAGAAGAACGATTGAGAGATGGACTTACCGTAACTTGAGAGGGATTAGAAGAGAGGTGGCCTCCTCTCGTACGCCATCACCAGACTGAAGAACCTCCACTAGAAAAGAGAAGAAGAGATAAATAGGGAGAAGGGGAATAAAAAGGTAAGGAATGGTGGAGGAGAAGGGTTAGAAAAGAGGGTTTTGGCACACAAGGGGGAGACAAAAAAAAATTCACTTTCTTTGGTTTTAAAAACACATTTCGGTAGGTTTGTTCCAAATTTTTTCCAGTTTTTTCGAAAGTCCTAAAATTTACTAGAAATTCCAAAAACCTATTCCAACAAAATATTTACAACATTCTATACTAACGCTAGTCTAATTCTAATAATTTTTTTCTTTTATTTTTAAAAAAATAACTACTCTAATATGTATCTTTAATAATTTTTTTTTCTTTTTTTCTATAAAGAAAACCAAAATGATTTTATTAACAACATAAAAATGTATACTAAATTGCAAGATAAAGCTATGTTTTTCTATTTTCTCTATTTTTTTATTAAAATGCTCTATCCTAGCATATCGATGGGTTTTTTAATTGATTTTAATATAAAATCATGCATGTTTTTATGTAAAATGTACCTAAAATCTATGCATGATCACTGACTGATCAGTTAGCCCTCCAGGTTTAGTCTTCGTACTAAGCGTTCATCACAATTCATGCTCTAAATTTCAATTTCAACCTTCGGGTTACCATTTTGTCAAAATTCAATCATTTTCTCTTGCGAAGGACCCTCTTCCAGGGAGAGTTTGAGGGAGCTCCTTCCTTTCGCATGCAACCATCTTTTCGTTTGCAAGAACCCTTTTCCAGGGAGAGTTTGAAGGGACTCGTTTCTTCGCGAACTGTTTGCAAAACAGCAACCCATTTTTACACAAAGGAACCCTTTTCTAGGGAGAACTTCGACGGAAGCCCGTTTCCTTTTGTGGCCTCCCAATTTTCTTGATTTTGGCCAACCCCTTCACAGAGGACCCTTTTCCAGGGAGAGTGTGATAGACTCGTTCCTCTGTGATACTTTTTCAACCTTATTTTTGGCCACCTTTCCATAAGAGAAGCCTACAGATAAGGACTTTGGACTAAAACTTAATTTTTCTTCGAAAGTTCAGTTTTGCAAACACCTTCTCTTTAGGGAAGAGAGGAGTATTTTCTACTTCCCATTCAGGTAAGGGCTAAGTCTGAGTCTCTCTTTTTGGGGAAAAAGAGAGGAGAATTTTGTCATGGATATGTCGATTCGATGTCAAGCGATTCCTTTCATCAAAGATTTCTAGAATATTTTACCAATCTGCTATCAAAAACCATTGTTGACCTCAAAGCTGTTATTGCACAAAGAATTACCTCAAACTACCTCCAGTATTATTTTCAAAAGGACAAGACTTTTGTGAAGAAAGAATAGAATTCAAGCTTTTTTTTTTGTTGGTCAACCGAGAGGATGACGGAAAATCTTCGATATGACCGGCAAAAGAAAATTCAATGATGTTGAAAAGCCATAAATGAATTGATATTGATCATAGCTATGACACATTCTAAAAGATCATTCTTCTGACAGTAAGGCAGTGGAAATATCCTGGGCAGTAAAAGAACCTACCCAATCCATATCTCCTCAGCCATTTAATTTGCAATCAAATATCTGCAAAAGGGGTCTCTCAATTGTCGTCAAGATGAAGATGAATATGCGAGTTAGACCCCCGGGGCCAAAGAAGATTTGGATCATCTTCGAGATGAAGGAGTTTGTAACGGATTCTTCCAGGGAAAGTTCAGATCACCGTCAAGATGAAGGCGACTGCGATGAACCTCCCGACAAACCCTAAAGGATATTTGATTTCTGCTATCATCTAGAGATTATTGACCAATGAACAATATCATCAGTATAATTCCTGAGAAAAAGAAGGATCGGAGCATCTCCAAGATGAAGGAGTTTGTGATGTACCCTTCCCAAAAAAAGAAGAAAAAGTCAGGACATCTCTAAAACAAAGGATGATGTAATAAGCTTCTCTCAAAAACCCAAGAAAGCTCCATGATTCAAAAGAGTGCAAAAAGATTATCATGGGAAAAAGCCCCAGGATATCAAACTGCCAAAGCCGCCAAGAATCTTCTTTATCTATGTGAAATTCTTCTATCAATATATTTCCATTTGATTGCTTTCATGAAGCTAAGAATATTTCCTCTCTTTTCATATCAAGGAAATTGATATCTTCCTTGAAGAAACTCAATAACAATGAATTTGAATTTGATTCTTGATTCTGCAGAGTTAGCCCAATTGGAGTTAATACTCTAAGATAGAAAGATGTGATATTTTCACGTATATGAGCATAGTTCAATCAATCTGAATCAACTACAATTTTTAGCATCTTATTGGCAATATTTTCTAGTTATCCCAATATGAAGCAAGAACTTGATGTTCATTTTGACATATCCTGACGTTATCCCTCATTAGGACTGAAAAGTCTTTCTCTTCTGTTTGATCTGAGTCTCTCGGATCCACACACTTTTTTGTGTTCCCCACTGTCCCACCATAGACAGTTCCCGCTCAGAATAAGGGTTAAAATTGAACTTTTGCAAGAGGTCTTTTGTTTTTAAGAGCTGATTTAGTCTCAACAATGAGGCGCCCAAGAACATCCCTTTTCCAAGCTTTAAGGAACACCATTTTCCTTCTTTTGCAAACCTCTCTTGGATTTGTTGTGCAAAATTCAGAGGTCCCATCACAATTTCCTCGCTCCTCGAGGATTCTGTATCCATTCAAGCTAGGGATTAAACTTGTTACCTCACTCCTCGAGGTATCACCCACTTAGGTTAAGAATCAAACATGAACTTTCTACAAGAGGTCGTCTGTTTTTAAAAACTGATTTAGTCTCAACAATGAGGCGCCCAAGAACATCCATTTTCCAAGCTTTAGGGAACCCCATTTTTCTCCTTTTGCAAACCCCTTTCGGATTTGTTCGTCCAAACTCTGAAGGTCCCATCATGGTTTCTTCACTCGAGGACTCCATATGGTCGTCCCTTTCAGGTTAAGGGTTAAGCCTGAACCTCACTCCTTGAGGTATCGTCCCTTCAGGTTAAGGGTTAGGCCTAAACCTAGTTTTTCCATTAGGTTATGTTATCATCGTAAAATTTTACTTTTGCAAGTCAAACTGACCTTTGAAAAAAGTTTTTGAAATAACTCACCTCCGTTTTTAAAATGTAGGATAATTCTGAAGAATGGGACTCGCCTGTCGGTACGAGGTTCAACCGTTCCTGGCGCCTTTACCAGGGGTAATTGAACCAAGGATCAAAAGTGTGCTTAGCTTTGCTCAACTTGTCTAAATCATGTTATATTTCCTAAATGCACAAAGAATCATGCATGTGCTATGAATTTTCTGAAAATGCAAATTTGAAAATATGATGTTTGCTTCAAAGTTTAGAGAAAATACTTGGAAAATTCTTGGAAAAGATGTCACTTGGAAAATCATGAATCATGGTGAAAGAATATTTCTGGGGAAAAAGAAAATCGATTTCTGAAGAATCCAAGTGTTTTGTAAAAATGGATTTCTGAGGAATTTCAAGTAACTTTGGAAAAACTTGATTTCTATGAATTTAGACTTTGAAATTGAATATATAACTTGGAAAATCATGATTTGAACTTGATAAATACTTGAAATATCATTTGAAAGATCAGAGTTTTGAGAAAATCGATTTCTGAGAAAGATTTCGAAAATTTTAAGAAAATCGATTTCTCTGAGTTGGAATTGGAATTTGTAAATGAATGAAATGAATGAATATGGATTTGAAAGACTTGATTTTGAGTAACTGAGAAAATCTTTTTGTATTTTTGAGAAATGCAGTGCATTTTGAAGTTGGCTTAAGAGTGTAGGCTGAATGTGGCTAATACGAAGATCACAAATCTGGGTCTCATTCGTATTCTGACTATGGCCATAAATACAAATTCCACCGAGTTTGTAAACTCCCTAAGAGCTAGTGCGCGTGCCATTTGTGCAGACCATGGTGAATTTGTAAAAATATGCACATGAATGATGCATTCATCAGATATTAAAATTTGCATAATTAAACTATATGCAATGCAAATCCTAATCTAAGCAGAAATTGAAATTCTTATTCCAAATTTAATTTAATTTACAACACTAACTGAATTTAAATACATAAAAATAAAGTCTTCAATGTCCTTGCAAAACTAGAAAACTTGTTAGTGAAGATATTTTGGCTTTTTTAGATTTATCCAGTAATATCTAGAAATTACTGGATTTTGCTAGATATAAGTCTTTTTCCATGATTCCTTGAGATAAACATAATGAAATAAGAAAAAAAATTAAATAAATATGAAAATAGAATTTGAAAATTCAAAATTGAGGTTAAAATGACTAAAATACCCCTGATAGCAAGACTATGGCCTTGAAATCAGGGTTTTTAGAAAGATATTTTGTAAAATGCAAGTTTTGAAATTCAAATGAGGATAAATCAAACATAATATGACATGATATGATTAAAAATATGAAAATTAGGGTTTTAAAATTTCGAAATTGAGGTCAAATGACCAAATTGCCCCCGATAGCATGACTATGGCCTTGAAATCAGGGCTTTTAGAAATAAATTTTGGTAAAAACTTTGGGTTTAGGATTGAAATAAACACAAAATCAACCATAAAACATCCTAATATGATTCTAAATATGAATAAACCCTAAAAACATGAACTTATACACAAAAATCAAGAAATATCATGAAAATCATGATTTTGGCAGTGTTCCGGGATCCTACGGGCACCCTGTTTTGCAATTTGGCTCATCTAAGCATCAAATGGATTCCAAAATTCATACAAATTGGTACCTGCACTTGTTATCACTATAAAATCAGATTGGAACCATAAAAATATATTTTTGACATTATTCCAATTCAAAAATTGCATTAAAACTCTAAAATATGTTATTTTTACCCATGGTCACAAACCAGTTTTAGTGTTAGACCCGAATCAAGGGTTAATTCACCATGAAAATTTCTAAAATTTTACAAAGACAAACTAGACATAAAAACACAGAATCTCCTTTTTACATATTGAAAAAATCGTCTTTGGTTAGGGAGATATTGTTTCGGCAATCTAAACTTAAATTCAACGGATATAAAATTGATTAAAACAGATACTTCCAGTTGAAAATACAAAAACAAATAGCATTTTTCATCAAAATTTTTTGAGAATTCAGAATTAAATAGTAGACAAAAAAATAATGAACTTCGCATTATATAGATCATGAATCAGATCTCCGGTTTGAGATCTATGATCAGTACAAGTCGGATTAGGGCTTATATAAATCATAACGAGTTTTAAACTATGGATCTGACTTTCTGACAGAGGAAAAATACAAAAAGAGACAAAAAATTATAAAAATTTTACAGTAAATAGCGTACATCAACACAAAGCACTGCACTTTACGGATCTCAAATTGGATATTTGAAGAAAGAAATAACACATCTGCAAGTTATGCTTGAAATTAAACAACGATTTTAATCAACAGAAATCCCGATTTGACTTTGTATTTTATTAACAGGGTTCCTGAATCCCAAAATGCCTGATTTTTTTATAATAGTTTCTGACATATCCATGTATCATATATAAAAAAATCAGCAATTTCCAATAAGTATTTCAATATGAACTAACATGTTTTCTACAGATCTGAAATTAAAATCTACAGAAATCCAAGAAACACCAATAAAACACGATTTATTTAATGAAAACAACAAAAAAATATATCTAAACAGTAAAATGAATCCTATTTTGATGTTGTAATACATAAAATAGACAGTAATGTGCTAAAAAAAAATAGGGAATCAATGACTGGAATTGCTTTTACCCTTGAAATCATGGATTTAATCCATTTAATCGAATAAATCTCATGTTTTCTTGGTTAAAAATATAAAAAACAATGCAATAAATGATTCTAATGGATTAGAATCATAGAAAACAACATGGAATAGGGTTAGATCATCTTCTTGAATTGAACTTGAGGTTCTTGAGGTTGAATCCATGGTTTAATCCATGAAAGGGGAGGTGCCAATGGTGAAATCTAATATAAAATCATAAAAAACTAATAAAAAATAATAAAATAATGTTAAAAAAACTCACCTTGGGGTTGCAGATTCAATGAAGGAAGAAGAGGTGCTAGAGAGAGGAGGGAGACCACGAAAATTTGAGAGAAAAACAACCTCCTTTGACCCCTCTAAAGACCCCTTTTTATAGTTTTTTTCAAAACCCATGTAATTAGGACTAATTAATACCTAACTTTGACTTTTTCAAACCCTATCTAAAACCACCAAGGGAGGATGATTTTTTATGGTTTCCTAACCCTAAAGAGACCCTAACTAAACCCAATTAAACTTCTAAATATTTTAGGGAACTTCCCAAATGTGGCGCCACTTGGCGTTTTTCAAAAACCTTAATTTAAAACTTTAAAATCAAGGTTAAAATCTAAAGTAAAAAAATATGATTTTTTAAAATCAAGTTTGGACTCTTATAGATTCTTAACCTCTAAACTAACTAGAACTATGACTAACACTAGTCTAACCCTGACTTCCTCAAATGTGGCGCCACCTCGAGTGGGCCCTACTTGAGTTTTTCAAAAACGATTTTAAAACCTGAAATTGAGAGGTTTTTTAAAAGATATTCAAAAGTATATTTTGAGATTGAAAGTTTTGAAAGGACACTGAGTCCTGACTGGATCAGAGTTCCTCAGGATATGGCGCCAACTGAGTGGGCCCCACATCGAAGTTTTGAAAAACTTGAAACAAAGACCCAAAATGATTTTGAAAAAGGTTAAAATCAACAGTTGAAATTCAAAGTTTTGAAAATAGAGTTCTAAGCGAACTGGAACTCCCGGCTAGAGTCCTGAATTTTTAGGACTTTGAGATTTTGGATTCTAAAAGCCAAATGAAGGAGTTTTTGAAAGATTTTATAAAAAAAATTGGTAAAATAAGGCAGAAAATGCAGTCAGGGTTAGAGTTCTAACTCAATTGAAACTCTGAAATAGAGTCCTGAATCAATCGAGACTCTGGAAAATGACCTAATTTTCGAAAACAAATTGAAATGAATGAAAATAGAAGTAAAAATAAACTTCAGAATAGACTCCTAACTGGATTAGGACTCTGGGACAGAGTCCTGATCAGACTGAAACTCTAGATTTTTTTGATATTTTCTGAAAAACAGATGAAAGAACTTGTGAAAACAATAACAAATATTGAAATAAAACAGAGTCCTGATTCAACTGGGACTCTGGGGACAGAGTCCTAATTGAACTAGAACTCTCAGATTTTTGGATTTTCTGAGAAAACAAATGAGAGAATTTTGAAAAATAGTTAAAAACAGGATAAAATTGATATTTTGGTACAGAGTCCTGATCTGATTATGACTCTGAGAAAGAGTCCTGATTCGACTAGGACTCTAAAAATTTTTGGTTTTCTGATAAGCAAATGATAAAATTTAAACAAAGCTTTTGAAAACCAGTGAAAATGAAGTGCGAAAACCAACTTTGGATAGAGTCCTGATTTGATCAGGACTCTGTGGCAGAGTCCTGATTCTATCAGGACTCTAGGATAAAATCCCAGAATTTTGATTTTTTTTGATAAAAGTGTAATAGTTTTGATAGATGGAAAGATTTTTGAAAGATTCTCTCAAAATTGAAATCAGAATCAAAGTCCTGATCCAACTAGAACTCTCTGAACAGAGCCCTGTTTTGACTGAAACTCTAAGTTTTTGACTGATTTTGAAAGATTTGATTAAAAACAGGTAAAAATAGTGACAAAAGACATAGTCCTAATTCGACTGAAACTCTGAAGAAGAGTTCTAATCCGATTGGGATTCTTGAAGAAGAGTCCTAATCCAAGTAGGACTCTGGGATTTTGGCAAAAGCGGAAGATTTTGAAAGGTTTTCTCCAAAATAGGTAGTAAAAAGTAGAGTTCTAATCCGACTGGGACTCTGCAAAAAGAGTCCTGATACAACTAGGACTTTAAGATTTTGCCAAAATGGAGGAAATGGACAAGGGATATGACCATAACTGGTTTAAAATCAGAATGGTGTTTTAAAAAGGTTCAAAAAGATTCAAACAGATGAAAATACAGAGTCCTGATCCAACTAGGACTCTAAAATTTTTGAGATTTTTGATAAATGAAGGAATCCAGAAGCGACACCACCTTAATGGTCTCATCTGAGAATTGAAATCAGTTGAAAATTGAGTTTAAAATGAATCCAGATTGTTTTATGAGAAAACATTTCAAAATATAAGATCCTGGGGGTTGGCAAATGATAGAATGTTGATTAAAAACCCAGGTTTTAAAATTGATTTTGAAAGAAAAAATTTTTAAAACTCGAATCTGGATTAAATATTTTGAAAACAGGAGTGTTGGATCTCGAAAATGAGATGTAATGACATACAATGCCATGCAATGCAATGAAATGGTATGCCAAATGCATGCAATGATATGCAATGACACATGAAATATATAAACACTGGATGAGGATGAAAATTTGGGGTGTTTACAGGTATCTTCCATTCAGGTTTGGGTTAAACCTGAGCCTCGTTCCAACGAGGTAGTTCTCTCAGTCCCATCATGGTTTTCCCCGTCATGGAATCCATGTTCTTCATATCTATCTAGGAAAAGATCATACTTGAGCTTCATCTCACGAGGCATTTTTCTAAAAAATGTCCCATCAAGGTCTTCATATATTCCTTTCCCATTCAGGTAAGGGTAGAACCTGAAATTCATCTTGATATATCTTCGTCCCATTCAGGTTAAGGGCTAAACCTGAGTCATTCCAAAAAGTTGATCTCGTCTTACCTATGAGACTTGGTCAAAATTCTTATTTCCCACCATTTCAGGATCTTCACCCAAAAGTCCCATCACGATTTTCTCGTTTCTGTTATCTAGTCATATCATTTTCGAGGATTTCGTCTTCCCAAAGCCAATTAGGATAAGAACTTAAGCCTGAAAAACCATATCTTTCAAGATAAATTCTTCCACACCCAGTTCAGATCTGCTGACTGGGGCAATTTTCAAAATTTAGAGTGTTTTCTTTGCCACTAAGCTTGACTTTCAACTGCCTTAGTAGCAAAGAGGGGCATCTGTGAACACCTCAAATTTTTAAAAATTTTGTAAATATTCTTTTTTTGCCCCTGGCCCCAATTTTTCTGAGTAAATTGAGTCATTTTCACTCAAAATTCGAGTTTATTTCTCGGATTTACTGGAATTTAATCCATTTTCTATATCTGACTCAATTTCAGATTCGGATCTATTGTAAAAATCCAAATCTGAGCCTCGTTATCCAATATTCAAAAATAACAAAAAAAGAATTTCTAAAAGGTTCAGACAGTCGATCCAGTGTCTATTCGAATCCATGCCCCTATATCTCTCAATTCAAGGTTAAAAATTTGAATATTTCCTCAAAATCCGGATTCAAACTCATTTTTCTTAAGAAATTTTCAAAATTCAAACCCGAATTCTCAAAAAATCCCTCTTTTGTAAATATTTCTCAAAAATACAAAAAAAAATATTTTAAATTCCTTACTTTTCCATAGTTTTAAAGTTTTATTTCAAAAATACAAAAAAATGTAGAAAACAAGAAGAAAAGAACAAAAAAATCAAAGCACAAAGAAAATTACAAAAAAATAAAAATAAATAAATAAATAAATATATATATATAGAGTTTTAAAACCCCCCTTTTTGAAAAAGTTTTTACGAGAGCCTTGTTTTTTGAAAAAATGAAAATCCTACAATGACTTTTCGTTGCCCGATCACGGTCTCTCTCTCTCTCTCTCTCACTCTCTCTCTCTCTCTCTCTCTCTCTCTCTCTCTCTCGATTCACCCTTTGATCGATCGCTCTTCCCTCATCCGCTTATCTCCAACCGTCGTCTCTCTTGATTGATCCACCATTCGATCACCTTCTTCTTCCTCTCCCGTTCATCTCCAATGGCTCCTTCCCTTCCTGATCCTTCTTCTCCCTCTTTAAAAGGGCGCTAAGGGGAAGCCCTGAGGGATCCACCATTCACCTCCCCATCGCTCCACTGTAAGATCGATTTGTTACCCCGCCTAGCCTTTGATTCACTTCCCCTCTTTCCTCTCTCCCCTAATCTTCCTTTTTTTGGTTTTTCCTTCTGGTCGACTGAAAGAGATTGATCCATCCTCAAGTTCCAGAGGAGACATCACCACTCTATCGAGTTAAATGAAGCAAAAGCTCCATTACAGTAAGAACTGTGTTCTCCCTCTCTTTGATATTTTATGAATTTATTTTCTTTTCTTTTAAGTTTCGCATTGTAAATTCCTTCTTCACCTCTTTTAGCATTCGTTGTTCATCCAAAGCATATCGTGTATCATCGAATTGCATATAGCAATATCAATGTTACACCTTTGCAATAGCATCATGGCCTACTGAAATTAAGGCTACAATACACCCCACGGCTCACTCTTTTCTCTTTCTATTTTCATGTTTAAGGATTTCTTCTCTTTAGTATTCATTCCAATTTTAATGAATTGAATCACTTCTTAGTGTCGGATTACATATCTGCGTTTGTTTTTGTTTACAGATCACTATTATATCCCTTAGATCCTTTCTTATTTCACACCTGCATCATACATCATTAGTTCTAACAACTATGCATCGTATGCATCTGCCACTTTCAGCATAACACCTCCTTCACTAGCACTTTCTTCATCATAATATCTCAACAACTACCTGCAGTTGACTATTGTGATCGAAAGTCAATTGACTAGATGAGTTTTTTTTTTTTGGATTGAGTGATCGGTTAACTGAATTCTATAGCTGGTGAGTTTTCTGGGATAAATATTGTGCTTGGAGCTAATTGATATCTGAACTCCCCTATGTCCTATGTGTTTACGTGTTAAAATTGATTTGTTGAATTACATGCTCAGGGTTGATCATACATATATGTTCAATGTGCCTACCTGTCAAGTTAAACATAAGTTCTGAAAAATTGAATGCGTGTGAAAATAATGTGGGTTTGATATATAATACCCATGATCGTTCATTATGTTAAACTGAGTATATATCTCTAGCAGCACACTTTGATTTCATTTGGCTGGGATGAATGTGCGTGGTCTAAGAAAGGGGCTAACTGGGTAAGTACTTCCTGGGTTATGTATTAACTGAAATTTTGAGGTTTTCAAACACTGTGAGAGTATACTGTGTATGTGAGTATGTTAAGTGAATAACGATAATGTCATTTACAGAATGGTATATATCTATTAATATATACGTGTTAGCATACGTACCTGAGTATGTGTGTCAATAGCAGACTATATTGTGCATGTTACCATTCTCATTTATATCTGTATTCTTTAAAGTACCTCTGCATTTTCTCATCTAAAGATCCCCTGCACATTCATCGCAATACTTGTCTACAGTCCCTTTACACTTCCACTTACCACTTCACCCAACAGTTTTCTTCACTGCACCACCAACAACATATCATACGGCACTATGCTCCTTCACTATCATCACTGCCACTCACCTATGCTTAGCTCCAGCACCTCCCTACACTCTTCCATTTGCACAGGCAGCAACACTTAAGCACCTTGCAGCCACCTATTACATCTTCATTTTCCACACCATTTGCACCTTGTAATGCATAAACATCCCCTTTCCAGTCTTATACCTCTGCATCCATGTCATATATATATATATATATATATATATATATATATATATATATATATATATATATATATATATATATATATATATATATACATTACTTACCATCTTTCCATACCTTAGATCATAAATGGTGTTTCACTTAGTATTAAGCACAAGGTAGATATATGGGCATCTCATCACTTGCATCTCTAAGATCAATGTGACATTTACAATCCTCCTCCATCTTGTATTAACTCTATTTTCTTGCAGGAAATGTATAAAAGGGTTATTTTTCCTCTTAGCTTAGGAATTGTAATTTCCATTTCAATTTTAAGAAATGTAACAGCTAAATTATAATGAGAAGTTTACATTCCTTGCATTAGATTAGAGCATGTGCATATATCTTAGAAAATGCTTGTTTCATATCATTTTATCTTTTATTGCAAAATTTCACAAATGGCACGTGCACCATTTTATACAAGGTGATTAAATCCTAAGTTGACTATTGGCATCAATGGCCATAGTCATGATGTGAACAAAACTTAGGATTTTCATCTTTTATGGAATAACACCGGATCCATACTGGATCCCTTTTTCAAAAATCATCATCTTTTAAATATTTTCTTCCTTTATCAGGGTTTAACTTAAAATTAATTCAAAATATATATCAATGGCCATAGTCAGGATATATTAAGAATTAATTTCATTTTAAAACTCTAAAAAGGCACCAAAATGTATTTTATTCTTCATTTGAATTTAAATATGATTATTATATAATACATTTTATGGCCATAGTCAGAAATGTATTATATTTTCAATCATATTTTAATTCATTTAAAGAATGAAATATGCTTTTTCAATACCCAATTTCAAATTCTTTTAATTCATTCATCATTTAGGATAGAATTACATCATATTTTTAAATTTCTTTTCATATTATTTCAAAAAAACCCAAGTGATTTTGAGATAATCCTTCAAATACCTTCTTCATTTCTCAAATCAATTCTTATTTATAAATTCAAAATCATCTTCTCAATTCTATCTCATTTCAAAATTCAAAAATTCAATTTCGAAGTCCATTTTGACTTTGAAATCCCAAGTTCATTTTTATATTCAAAATTCAATTTTCAATCCAAATCCAATTTCAAAGTTGAATTCAACTTTGAAAATTCATATTCATTTTCATTTCCAAGATTCAATTTCAAATTCAATTTAGCATCCCAGAACAAATTTCAAAGTTCAAATTAACTTTGAAATTCCTGATTTATCTTCTAATCTCAAAACTCAAGCATTAAATCAAGTTTATTCTTTATTTTTCAAAATCTCCAAAGTTCTGATTGATTCTTGATTCTGAATTCAAAATCAAGGTTTTTGAGATTGATTCTGAATCCCAAAAATTTGATTTTTTTTCCTAAGTCTAAAGCCTACTTTTAAATTCAAATCTAGATTTCCAAAAATCCTGATTCATCCTCAAAACCCCATTTGGATCTTTAAAATCCAAATTCCCTCTTGGATTCTAGATTTAGAACCCAATTTCACCTTGGATTCAGATTTTTAAATCCAATCTCCATCTTGGATTCCAGACTTCGGATCCAATTCTATTTAGGATTCCAGATTTTGGATTCAACTTCATCATGGATTCTAAGACTTCGGATCCAATTACATTTAGGATTCCAGATTGCGGATTCAAATTTCATCTTGGATCCCAAACTTCGGATCCAATTCTATTTAGGATTCATATTTGAGATTCAAATCCATCTAGGATTCTAGATCAAATTCTATTCCAGATTTAAAATCCAGTTCCATTTCAAATTTTCATTTCTGAAGCCCATTTTAAATCTATTTCTCAAGTGTAAATTTCAATTCTACTCCTGTTTTGGGTTCTGAATTCAAAATTTCTTTTTTTTTTGAAAATTGATTCTTGAAAATCGATCCGAATTCAAAGTCCATTCTGACTTTGAAAATTCAATTCCCTTTCAAAATTTCATCTCAAATTTGAGTCCTAGATTAAAAAATCAAAAATTCAAAGTTATTATGACTTTGAAAATTCACTTGTTACTGAGGAATTACCAGGACTTCCGCCACTTCGTGAGGTTGAATTTGGAATTCAATCATTACCTCGAATAGTGCCAATATCAAAGGCCCCCTATCGGATAGTGCCAGCAGAGCTCAGTGAGCTAAAATGTCAGCTAGAAGAGCTGATGGAACAAGGGTTCATGTAAACACCCCAAATTTTCACCCTCATCCAGTACTTACATTTCATGTGTCACTGCAGGTCATTGCATGCATCTGACATGTCATTTCATTGCATTGCATGTCATTGCATCTTATTATTGAGATCCAACACTCGTATTTTCAAAATATTTAATCCAGACTCGGGTTTTTAAAACTTTTCTTTCAAAATCAATTTTAAAAACTGGGTTTTAATCAACATTTTGTCATTTGCCAACCCCCACGACCTTATATTTTGAAATATTTTCTCAGAAAACAATCTGGATTCGTTTTAAACTCAATTTTCAACTGCTTTCAATTCTCAAATGCTTTCAATTCTCAAATGAGACCCATTTAGGTGGTGTCGCTTTCTGGATTCCGTCATTTATCAAATTTCTCAAAAATTTCAAAGTCCTAGTTGGATCATGACTCTATCTTTTTATCTTTTTAAAACATTTTCAAAACTCCATTTTGATTTTAAACCAGTTATGGTCATATCCCTTATCCATTTCTTCCATTTTGGCCAAAATCTTAGAGTCCTAGTGGGATCAAAACTCTTTTTCCAGAGTCCCAGTCGGATCAGAACTCTACTTTTTACTACCTTTTCTACCAGTTTTGGAGAAAACCTTTCAAAATCTTCCATTTTGGCCAAAATCCTAGAGTCCCAGTTGGATTAGAACTCTTCTTCGAGAATCCCAGTCGGATTAGGACTCTTTTTCAGAGTTTCAGTCGGATTAAGACTCTATTTTTTGTCACTATTTTTACCTGTTTTTAACCAAATCTTTCAAAATGAGTCAAAACTCAGAGTTTCAGTCAAAACAGGACTTTGTTCAGAGAGTCCTAGTTGGATCAGGACTCTGATCCTGATTTCAATTTTGAGAGAATCTTTCAAAAATCTTTCCCTCTATCAAAACTATTACACTTTTATCAAAGAATTTTAAAATTCTAGGATTTTATCCTAGAGTCCTGATCAAATCAGGACTCTATCCAAAGTTGGTTTTCACACTTCATTTTCACTGGTTTTCAAAAGCTTTGTTTAAATTTCATCATTTGCTTATCAGAAAACCAAAAATTTTTAGAGTCCTAGTCGAATCAGGACTCTTTCTTAGAGTCATAATCCGATCAGGACTCTGAACCAAAACTTCAATTTTATCCTGTTTTTAACTGTTTTTCAAAATTCTCTCATTTGTTTTCTCAGAAAATCCAAAAATATGAGAGTTCTAGTTCAAACGGAACTCTATCCCCAAAGTCTCAGTTGAATCAGAACTCTATTTTATTTCAATATTTGTTATTGTTTTCACTATTTTCACAAGTTCTTTCATTTATTTTTCAGAAAATACCAAAAAAAATCTAGAGTTTCAGTTCGATCAGGACTCTGTCCCAGAGTCCTAGTCTAGTTAAAAGTCTATTCTGAAGTTTGTTTTCACTTCTATTTTCATTCATTTCCATTTGTTTTCGAAAATTAGGTCATTTTGCAGAGTCTCGGTTGATTCAGGACTCTATTTTAGAGTTTAGGTTGAGTTAGAACTCTAACCCTGACTGCGTTTTTTAACTTGTTTTTACCAGTTTTGAAAAAATCTTTCAAAAACTTCTTCATTTGGCTTTTAAAATCCCAAAATCTCAGAGTCTTAAAGTTTCAGGACTCTAGCCTAGAGTCCTAGTTCACTTAGGACTTTATTTTCAAACCTTCGAATTCCATTTGTTGATTTTAACCCCTTTTCAAAGCTATTTTAAGTCCTTATTTCAAAATTTTAAAACTTCGATGTTGGGCCCACTCAGTCAGGACTCTGTACCATTTCAGAACTTTCAATCTCAAAGTCTACTTTTGAATCTCTTTTGAAAAACCTCTTATTTTTAAGTTTTTAAAATCGTTTTTGAAAATTCAAGTGGGGCCCATTCGGGGTGGCGCCACATTTGAAGAAGTCAAGGTTAGACTAGGGTTAGTCAATGTCCTAGTTAGGTTTGGCGTTTAGAGGAGTCAAAAGCAATTTTGAAAATCCATTTTATTTAATTTTTAAACCATTGGTTTTTTAAGGTTTTAAATTCAAGTTTTAAAAACCAAATGTGGGCTCATACTAGGTGATGCCACATTTGGACTTTTTAGGGTGTTAATTAGAGATTAATTAGAGTCCATTTAGGTTAGAATCCTCTAGGAAAATTGTTTCCCTTAGTGGATTTATTAGAAAGAGTCCTGAAAAAAAGAAAAACCTCTTAATTAACTCTAATTAAGTGACTTTTTGAAAACCTATAAAAGGGGGACTTCAAGAGGTCAAAGGGGGCTCTTTTTCTCTCCAAATTTCGTGGCCTCTCTCTCCTCTCCAGCCCTCCTCTCCTTCCTCCATTGTTGCAGCCCCAAGGTAAGGTTTTATTTAATTTATTTTATTAATTTCATCATTTTTATTACTTTATTTCTTTAAAATAACCATTGTCGCCTCTTTTAGCATGCTTTTTCTTTTCTTTTATTTCAAAAAATCATGTGAGGACCTCAAGATGATGTTAAGCTGATATTTGATGGTGCATTACACGTTTTTATTCATTAACAATGTTTTATTTTATTTGTTTATTATGCTAAACGCCCGAAAAAGATTACGATTCACCCATTTAATGGGTCGAATCCATCTTTTAATGGATAAATCAAAATCTAACCATGGATTCCCTATGTTTTATTTATTTTTTTAGCATATTAATGTTTATTACATGTGTTTCATTATTAAAATTATAATTTTTTTGCTGTTTAGATAAATTTTATGGTTTTTCATGATTAAATCATATTTTTCTTAGTGTTACTTAGATTTCTGTAGATTTTAATTTATGATCAGTAGAAAGCATGTTAGTTTATATTGAAATACTAGTTAGAAATTACTGATTTTATTATATGTGATACACGAATATGTCAGTGAACTACTGTAAAACATTCAGACGTTTTGAAATTAAGGAACTCTGTTAATAAAATACAAAGTCAAATCGGGGTTTCTGTTGATTAAAATCGTTGTTTAATTTCAAACCTAACTTGCAAATGTGTTATTTCTCTCATTCGATATCCGATTCAAGATCTGTAAAGTGCATTAGCTTTGTGTAAATGCAGTCTATTTACTGTATAATTTTCAAAAAATTTTGCTACTGTTTGATATTTTTACTCTGTCAGAAAGTCGGGTCCAACTTTTAAAACTCGTTATGATTTATAAAAACCATAATCCAACTTGTACTGATCATAGATCTTCAACCGTAGATCCGATTCATGATATGTAAAAAAGGAAGTTTATTATTTTTCTGTTTAATATTCACTTCTGAAATTTTAGAAATTTTTTATTAAGTTTGCTATTTATTTCTGTATTTTCAATAGGAAGTACCTGTTTAATCAATTTTAGATTCGTTATATTTAAGCCTAGATTGTCAGAAGGGTTTCTCTCTCATCGAAGATGATTTTCCCGATCTGTAAAATAGAGATTCTTTATTTTTTTGTCTAGTTTGTCTATGTAAAATTTTTGAAATTTCTATGGTGAATTGACTCCTGATTTTGGTCTATTACAGAAACTGGTATGTGACCATGGATGAAAATAGTATATTTTAGAGTTTTAATATAATTTTTGAATTGGAATATTGTCAAAAATATATTTTTATGATCCTAATCTAATTTTAGGGTGATAAAAAGTACAGGTGCTGATTTGTATGAATTTTGGAATCCATTTGATGCTTGAATCTATCAAATTGCAAAACAGGGTGCCCGTAGGATCCTGAAACACTGCTAAAATCATAATTTTCATGATATTTCTTGATTTTCGTGTATAAATTCATGTTTTTAGGGTTTGTTCATGTTTAGAATCATACTAGGATGCTTTATGATCAATTTTGTGTTCATTTGATTTTATTTTAACCCTAAACCCAAAGCTTTTACCAAAATTTATTTCTGAAAACCTTGATTTCAAGGCCATATAGTCTTGCTATTGGAGGCAATTTGGTCATTTGACCTAAATTTTGAAATTCTAAACCCTATTTTTTATGTTTTTAATCATGTCATATCATATTTGGTTTAATTTATCCTCATTTGAGTTTCAAAACTTGCATTTTATAAAATATCTTTCTGAAAAACCCTGGTTTCAAGGCATAGTCTTGCTATCAGGGGTATTTTGGCTATTTTGACCCCAATTTTGATTTTTCAAATATCATTTTCATTATTTATTCTATTTTATTTCATATTTTATCATCTTTATATTAGAGAATCATGGAAAAAGGCTTATATCTAGCAAAATCCAGTAATTTCTAGATATTACTGGATAAATCTAGAAAAGACAACATACCTTCACTAACAAGTTTTTCTAGTTTTGCAGGGATATTGAAGACTTTATTTTTATGTATTTAAATTCAGTTAGTGATGTAAATTAAATTAAATTTGGAATAAGAATTTCAATTTCTGCTTACATTAGGATTTGTATTGCATATAGTTTGAACTTTGGTATATAACTGTTATGCTTGTTATTCATGTGCATATTTTTTATAAATCCACCATAGTCTACACGAATGGCACGTGCACAAGCTCTTATGGAGTTGACAAACTCGGTGGAATTCGTATTTATGGCCATAGTTAGAATACAAATGAGACCCAGATTTGTGATCTTCGTATTAGCCACATTCAGCCTACACTCTTAGGCTAACTTCAAAATGCATTGCATTTCTCAAAAATACAAAAGGATTTTCTCAATTCCTCAAAATCAAGTCTTTCAAATCCATATTCATTCATTTCATTCATTTGCAAATTCCAATTCCAGCCTTGAAAAATCAATTTTCTCAAAATTTTCTAAGTCTTATTTAGAAAGTGATTTTCTCAAAACTCTGAGCTTTCAAATGGTATTTCAAGTACTTTTCAAAGTTCAAAATTCGATTTTTCAAGTTATATTTTCAATTTCAAAGTTTGAATTCAGGGAAATCAAATTTTCCAAAGTTACTTGAAATTCCTCAGAAATCGATTTTCCTAAAACACTTGAATTCTTCATAAATCGATTTTTATTTTCCTCAAAAATATTCTTTCACCATGATTCACGATTTTCCAAGTGACATCTTTTCCAAGTATTTCAAATATTCGAAGCAAATATCATGTTTTCAAACCTGCATTTTCAGAAATCCATAGCACATGCCTGATTTTTTGTGAATTTAGGAAATAGAACACGATTTAGACAAGTTGAGTAAAGCTAAGCACAATTTTGATCCTTGGTTTGATTACCCCTGGTAAAGGCGCCAGAAACGGTTGAACCTCGTACCGACAGACGAGTCCCATTCTTTGGAATTATCCTGCATTTTAAAACGGAGGTGAGTTATTTTCAAAAACTTTTTCAAAGGTTAGTTTGACTTGCAAAAGTAAAATTTTGCGATGATAACAGGTTTGGCGACCGTGATGGGTCCGTCTTTGCCTGATCAATTGTGTGCTTAACTTAGTTCAAATTGTCAAAATCGTGTTCCATGGAATGTCAGCTTTTATTTCATGATATCATGTGAACCTAGGAGCCTAGACTTGAACCCAGCTGACATGGATTGCATGTAGACTAGGCATGGTTTGGTAGGACTATATTGAGGAGAATTATTCATGCTCACATAGACCTAGGTCTAATACAACACTCCTCAATCTAGGAATTGTATGAAAACAATGTTTGCTTCTTCAAAAATTTTAAAATCTCTATCTCTTTAGGTTTTAGAGCCATCTGTTTGCTTGAATGTGCTCATGTTTTCAAAAACCACCCCACCTATCTTTACACGGTCTTCACGTTGCTAGGCTTTCTTCCAGAACCATAGTTCGGGACAAAGCCTCACAACTGGGCCACCTATTTGGGTGAAAACCCCCCTGCCACATACCAAGGTCCATAGTCCAACGTATATCGGCAGGCGCTCAAGGATGTTGGAAAACTGGAACCTAGAACCAGAGAAATTGATTTTATGCCACGTACATCGAGCCTTGGCTCGAGTATATAGGCATAGCATGATTGAACACAGATGATCTGAACCTTAGAGTTAGGATTAAGGTCCTACAGCTATTTCAAAACTTGTGCATCTAGAGTCAGCTTTTAGGGAATGTTGTATGTGCATACTTATTTGTGCAGGATGTGATTGAATATGTTGTAGTCATTTCCTTTTATTTGCCACAAGTTTTCTAAAATACTGGACGATTTTCAAAAAATCCCCAATTTTTCCATTTGTTTCCATATACTGTCTAAAATTCCTGTTTTATTCAAACCCTGGACAATTTTCCAAATTCTCCTCTATTTCCTTCAAAACTCCAGGTAATTTTCCATCCTTTCATTCTTCTGGATCTCGAATTTTCTGCTTTATTTTTATCCTGCCTGCATCTTTTTCAAAATCCTTGTGTTTTCCCAAGTCTTATTCCAATTTTTCATGTTTCCCAGTCTGATGGCATCCAGTCAACTTGATTCAGTCTTTCCTGAGGGTCACATCTCCTATGAGGTGCGACAAGGTCTTCCTGAACATCGAGTCCTCAGCACCGGATCCTTCCTTCCCCGGTGGTATTATTCATGGCTCAAAAACTTTTCTCGTATGTTTTCGGACCATTTGGATGATTGTGGATTGAAACTGGCATCCGCAGTGGGAAAGCAGACAGTTAACGACAATTTGATCCACGCACTGGCAGAACGGTGGAATCCAAGCACTAGTACCTTCTGGTTCCCGTGGGAGGAAATGACTTTGTTGATGGATGGATTCTCAGAAATTATGGGATTACCTGAACCGGCTGGTCAGCCTGGAGATCCATTGGAGAAACAATTCTTAATCAATGTCAAGGGTCTGGATCCCCGAGACGCTTTAGTCGGCATGACAGGACGCAAGTCTTGGCCACTGATCGAGGAGAATGGAAATGAATATGTGAATCTTCGCGAAATCTACGGACAATATGGGGCATTTGTGGAAGTCAGTTCCTTATCTCGAACAACTCGAGAAAGAATCCAGAACGCGATGGTCTTATGCACTGTGGGATTAGCTCTCTTTCTAGATGGACGAAATTACATGGATATCAAGATAGTTCAACTTCTGCAAAGGTGGGGAAGTCAACAGACCAACCACCTCTCTATAGCCATGGCCGCACTCGCTTTTCTGTACCAAGGGTCGACTCATTTCGCACTCGGAGAATCAATTCTAGTCGAAGGGTGCACCTATGCATTGTAATCTTGGTTCCTCCGGCATGTACTAGCCCGAGCCAGTTCATTCAGATACAATGGTGAAAAGCTTCTTCCAGTTGCGCGATACCGATTCTTGATTGATAACCTTCAGGAGGAAGAAGTCGTGTGGGACTACTTTGATCGTCAGGAATCACCTCCCAGATATACTTATGCATATGACAAGCGGTTCAGGCTACTTGGCCCCTTCTTTTGCGCATACTATCATCATCCAGAGCGTTGTGTCAGGCAATTCTCTCAGAGACAAAAGCACATAAAAATTTGTCTACTATCAGGAATCTTGCCAGAGTTCGATCTCACATTAGATCAGTGGTCCGGAGCATACCATTCTGCCAGACATGGTTAGGATTCTTTTGTTACTCTCAGTATTTTTCCTGGTCCTCGAGTGTCCTCTGATTATTAGGAGTGGTGGAAAATTTTTTGTCCCCCTCCCCTTTGTCAAGTGTATAATTAATAAAATCATGTTTTTCCTTCAATAAAATTTCTTTAATTTTCATCCTATCTTGGTTTGACGACCTCGCCTAGGTGACAAGGCATAATTTTTTGTTGTTTAGGAATGACAACGCAATTGTCGTAATTCCAGTGATGACTCAATCCCTAGTAATGGGATATTCTTTTAAATTGTCTACCAAATTTCTTAGCAAATATTTTCCTTCCAATCAAAATCTCTCTCAAAAACCTAATCCTCAACTTTGCTCTACAGAGAGCGTTTGTGATATTCAATGGTTCAGACAAGGTCAGGAAAGAAGACCACAGAGTACTCAATGGCTTCAGAAGAGGAAATGGATTTCTTGCGGTCATTTAAAAGTCAAGGAAAGCAAGCAGATGATGGCATCGATCCTCAAATATATGCCATGTTTAAAAAGATGATGAGCAAGATGCTGGCAGAGCAAGATGAAGCCAGTGCAGAAAAAAACAAATCAAGCAGAAAGCAAAAGGCCGAATAGTCAAAAGGGATTCAAAGTTTTCCAAGAAGCATGTTCTGAATACTGATACGACAGATGAAGAGGAATCAGTAGAGGACACTGACGAAGAATATGAAGCTCAACAAGTGTTTCAAAGATCCCCTCATAGACAAGGGATAGCCTATAAGTTGAAGAGTCAAGCAATGAATGATTCAGTCCAAGTACGGTTGAAGAAAATGGCTGAGGTGATTAAAAATTTGCAGGACCGTGACAAGGGCAAGAAGGTCTTCGCGAGCAAAGACCTCTACGAGGGTATCACCTCCGTCAGGAATAATCAAGACTAAAAAAAGAAGATGATTTTCGCCATCTTCGTCAATGCCAACCACGATGATTGCAAAGATAACAAAGACAACCATACAAATCAGAAAGAAAAAACTTCAAAGCAGAGTGAAAAATTGAGTCAACATAAAGAGAAGATAAAACATGACAGTTGGGGTTACGATCGCGAATTTACCCCTCTAGATCAGCCCCTCGAAAAGATCCTTGAATACATGATGATCAAGGAAATGGCTAAACTCCCAAAGATTGCTAATTCTCCTGTCACAAAAGGCAAATGGAAAGATCAATTCTGCAAATTCCAACAAACAATGGGTCACGATATTGAACATTGTTTTGTCTTCAAGAACATCATCCAAGACTATATCGATAAGAATTTCTTCTTCGAGGATGAGAAAAAATGCCAACCAATTGTCTCGGCCAAGTCTCAGCAGAACTCAAGCACTCAATAAGAGGTACAACGGGACAATCGAAACCAGGACCGTAAGATGGCCCCATTGGATCAAATGCTCGAGAGTTTCTTGGAATACATGCTCACAAAAGATATGGTAAGACCTCTGAAGGCGTATCTTACTCCTTCTGTAGACAACAACAAGGGTAACCAGAAAAATCATGATGATTATTCAGAGGAATCCGAGAACCGAAAGGGAAAAGTCGCCAACAATGATAAGCCTCTTTAATCTAGTCATCAACATAAAGAGAAAGATCAGGAGAAACCAAAACACAAAGACTGGAGCACTGATCGAAAGTTCACTCCTTTGGACCAGAAGCTCGAGACTATTCTAGAAAATTTGCTCGCAAAAGTCATGATTCATTTACCAAAAGTCATCGATCCCCCGACAATCATGGGTAGGTTCAAAGAACAATTTTGCAAGTTTCATCATGCAATAGGACACGACACAAAAAATTATTTCATCCTAAAAAACATTGTCCAGGATTGTGTTGACAAGAATATTCTAGGGAAAACAAAACAGCAGACCAATTGGCTATCCTGGCCAAATCCCTTCAATCATACTCCCAACATAAGGCAAATACTCAAAAGAAGCCAAAACATGAAGGTTGGAGATATGACAGCCAATTTACCCCATTAGATCAGACACTCGAGAGCATGCTCGAATATATGTTGCCCAAAAATATGGTCAGACTTCCAAAGGCTGTCGATCCTGCTGTCACTTCGGGGAAATGGAAGAATAAATTCTACAAATATCACTGAGCATTGGGGCATGACATAGAACATTGCTTTGACTTCAAGAACATCATGCAGAATTGCATCGACAAAGGATTGCTTGTAAGGGCTAAGTCAGAAAATCAATCAGCTATCTTACCTGAATACAAAGAAGAATGATGATACTAATGATCTCATTCTTTCCATCTTACTTTTGTCATTTTAAAAAGAAGACGTAGTCCCAATTCTCTTATTAGTTATTTTTCCAGTACATCAATAAATCATCAATTTGCCTTATTTCTCTTGCAAGATATCTCTCACAAGGAATGACCTCTTCAAAGTCCCTCCAGAATCAATCAAAAGTCAGAAAGCATTCTTCAAATATCAATTACTTATCCTTTCATCCAACCTCTCACTCCCCAGTTATACTGGGGCATTATTTTGAAAATTGTCTTCAAAACATCCTGTATGCAGGCAGGATCAAATAAATCTCTCATTTTGCATGCATGTGCATCCATTTATATCATTTTGCATTCATTTACATACAATTGCATTCATTTGCATTTGCATGCATTCATTCGCATTCATTTGCATCCATATGTATCGAATTCACTTCCCCTTTAGGTTAAGGGATAAACCTGAGCTACCCATTCAGGATAAGGGATAAATCCTGAGACCCCAACAGTTGTCTAAGTCATCGTGAGGATGAAGATTGAAAATCTCTCATTAAAATCAGTTAGATAAAATTTTCAAAATCCAGTGTTCATGTTGGTAATCTTTCAAAACCCAGTGTTCATACTGGTAATTTTTTTAAAAAAATCCAGTGCTCGTGCTGATACTCTTCCAAAATCTGATGCTCATACTAGTAGAACTAGTCCCAAATGTCATCTTTACACTTATCAACTTTTCTTTCCTTCAAATGTCTTGAATTGGTCTAGAAGATTCAAGTTCTGATTCGAATCTTCTTCCAAATCCAATTCATAATTAGTCTAGAAGATCTGAGTTCCGACTCGAATTTTCTTTCAAATCCAATTCATCTAGTTTTCTTTCCTTCAAATGCTTTGAATTGGTCTAAAAGATTCGAGTTTCGATTCAAATCTTCTTCCAAATCCAATTCAGAATTGGTCTAGAAAATCTGAGTCCCGACTCAAATTTTCTTTTAAATCCAGTTCATCTAATTTTCTTTCCTCCAGATTCTAGAATTGGTCTAGAAGATCCGAGTTTTGATTTGAAGCTTCTTCCAAATCCAATTCAGAATTGGTCTAGAAAAATCAAAGTTCTGACTTGAATTTTCTTCCAAATCCAATTCGCTTAGTGTTCCTATAAAGGTTTGAACTTCTACTCAAACTATTCTGTAAATTGGTCTAGAAAATCCGAGTTCCGACCCGAATTCTCTTTCAAAATCTAATTCATTTAGTTTTTCCTTGAAGATTTGAATTCCGATTCGAATCTTCCCTCAAAACCCAGTTTAGCACTTGGTTCATTCAAAGCTCACAAGTTGAATCCTTTCTTCTTAAACTATGGTCCTTAGGTTAAATCCCTATGGAATTGATAGTTCGTAGGTCGAACCCCTGCTGAACCGATATGATCCCTAGGTTAAATTCCTATGGAATTGATAGTTCTTAGGCTGAATCCCTATTGAACCCATGTCGTTCATAGTGAACCAATGTTGTTCTTGGGGTGAATTCCTATTGAACCCATATTGTTCCCAGTAAACCAATTCTCAATTTCGACTTCCAGGTCATCCAATTTCTAATTTCCAATTTTTCAATTTCCAATCCCAATTTTGACCTTCGGGTCAATCAAATTCCAATTTCGGCCCTTGGGCCATCCAATCACCAATGTCGGACCTCAAGCCGTCCAACTATCACCTCGGCCCTCGGGCCACCCAATTTCCAAATCTCTAATTTCGACCTTCGGGTCACTCAATTTTCAATTTTGACCTTTGGGTCACCCAAATTTCTAATTTCGACCTTCAGGTCAATCAATTTCCAATTTCCAATTTCTAATTTCCAATTTTCAAAGTCCAAATTTCCAATTTTGACCTTCGGGTCAATCAATTTCCAATTTCCAAATATCACTTTCCAAATTCCAAACTTCCAATTTTCAATTTCAAATATCAAATTTCAAAATTTTAAAATTTCAACTTCCAATTTCGGCCCTTTTGGTCATCCAATACCAATTTCAATCATTTCCTCTTGCAAGAGACCCTTTGTACAGGGAGAGTTCAAGGGAGCTCATTCTTTTCGCATGCTATCCTTTGTTCACCTAGCCCCTTTTCAGAGAGAGTTTGAAGGGACTCGTGTCTATGTGAACCGTTTGCAAAACAAATTTCCAATTTCATACAAGGAACCCTTAGTTCACGGAGAGCTTCGACGGAAGTTCGCTTTCCTTGTGATCACAAATTCATACTAGGCCATTTCATCATGAAGAACCCTCTTTTCAGAGAGAGTGTGATGGACTCGTTCCTTTATGACCAATTCACCAACCTCACCATTACCGGCCCCCTTTCCATAAGAGAAGCGTAATGTTAGGAAGTTTTGACGAAAGCTTAATTTCTCTTCGAGAGTTCATTTTGCAAACACCTCCTCTTCAGGGAAGAGAGGAGTAATTTTTATTTCCCATTTCTAAATCTTCTCCTTTGGTGAAAGGAGAAGAAAATTTCTGCCATGGATGCGTTGAGTCGTGCTCCAAAGGCTCGCTTCCACAAAGGATTTCAAGAAAAAATTGCCAATTTGTCATTAAATATTTGTTGATTTTAAAATCTTTATTACACAAAAGAATTACCTCAGAATATCTCCAGTATTATTTCTGAAAGGACAAAGCTTTTGTGAAGAAGAATTCAAAATTCAAGATCTTTCAATTGGCAAACCAAAAGGATGAAGAATGAATCCTCGTTATGGCCAGCAAAGGAAATTCAATGTTGTTGCAGAGCCATAAGTGATCGATATTGATCGCAGTCAATGGCACATTTTTAAAGATCATTCTTGGAAAATAAGGCAGTCAAAATATCCAGAGTGACATAGAAAAATTCACTCAATTTCCATATCTCCTCAATCATCTAAGCTACAATTAAATATCTGCAAAAGGGATCTCTCAATTGTCATCAAGATGAAGACGAATTATGCGAGTTAGATCCTTACAGCCAAACAAAATTTGAATCATCTCCAAGATGACGAAGTTTGTGACGAATCCTTCCAAGGAAAGTCCAAAGCACTGCCAAGATGAAGGCAAATGCGATAAACCTCTCGACAAACCCTAAAGGATATTTAATTTCTGCTATCATCAAGAGATTTCCAGCCAATGAGCCAATAACCGTCAATATAATCCCTGAGAGAAAGAAGGATCGGAACATCTCTGAGATGAAGGAGTTTGTGACGTACCCTTCCAAAAAAAAAAGAGAAAAAAAAAGTCAGGACATCTCCAAAATGAAGGATGATGTAATAAACTCTTCCGAAGCCCAAGAGAGCCCAAAAGAGTGCAGAAAGATCATCATGAAAAAAGAATCCCAGGATATCAGACTGCTGAATCGGCCAAGAATCTTCTTTAATTTTATGAAATCCTATTATCAATATTCCTTCACCAATTGCTTTCATAATTCAAGAATACTCTATTTTCTGCTCATATCAAGGAAATTGATAACTTCCTTGAAAGAAAGGCAATCGCAAGCAATTTGAATTTGAATCTTGATTATACAAAGTCAAGCCCAGTCGGAGGTAATACTTCAGGTAGAAAAGAGGGAATATTTTCAAAACAATATGCGTCACTTTCAATTATTTCAAATCAACAATAATTTTCAACATTTTGACAATATTTTCTAGCAATCCTAGCGTGAAGCGAGAGCTTGTTGTTCACCTTTGGGGCATCCTGACATCATTTGTTATCCCTTTTAGGACTTGATAACGGGAGTTTTCAAGATTCCTTCCCTTCTTTGGTATAATCTGAGCGCCTGGGCTCTCAGATTCGCACACTTTCCGGTGTCCCCACTGTCCCACCATAGACAGTCCAATTTCGACTTGAGGTTAAGCCACCAATAATTTTCTCGCAAAAGGTCATCAATTTCAAAAGTTATTTAGTCTCAGCAATAAGGCACCCAAAATCAAACCCCTTTTCAAACTTTAGGGACCCAATTTCATCCTTTTGCAAAACCCTATCGGATTCATCGTGCGGAAGTCCGAAGGTTCCATCATGGGTTCTTCTTTCGAGAATTCCATCATTTTCATTTCTCGGTCAGGTTAAGAGTTAAACTTGAGCCTCATTTGATGAGGTATTTCATTTCCGCCCAATCAGGTTAAAGGTATAAACCTGAGCCTCATTTGATGAGGTATTTCATTCCCCAATCAGGTCAAGGGTTAAAACCTGAGCTTTATTTCATACGAGGTATTTCTGTCCCATCCAGGATAAAAGCAAAACCTGAATTTCAATCTCGTAGAATGATTCTTTCTTCTTTATTTCATATCTACCATTTTCATCAGGGCTAATTTCTTCATATCCAGTCAGATCCTTCTAACTGGGGCATTTTTATAGCCTAAATTTGGTGTGTTTTCTTTGCCACTAAGCTCGACCTTACACCGACTTAGTAGCAAAGAGGGGCATTTATAAACACCCCAAATTTTCACCCTCATCTAGTACTTACATTTCATGTGTCACTGCAGGTCATTGCATGCATCTGACATGTCATTTCATTGCATTGCATAGAATTGCATCTTATTATCGAGATCCAACACTCCTGTTTTCAAAATATTTAATCCAGATTCGGGTTTTTAAAACTTTTCTTTGAAAATCAATTTTAAAACCTGGGTTTTAATCAACATTTTGTCATTTGCCAACCCCCACGACCTTATATTTTGAAATGTTTTCTCAGAAAACAATCTGGATTCGTTTTAAACTCAATTTTCAACTGCTTTCAATTCTCAAATGAGACCCATTTAGGTGGTGTCGCTTTCTGGATTCCGTCATTTATCAAATTTCTCAAAAATTTCAAAGTCCTAGTTGGATCAGGACTCTATCTTTTTAAAACATTTTCAAAACTCCATTTTGATTTTAAGCCTGTTATGGTCATATCCCTTATCCATTTCTTTCATTTTGGCCAAAATCTTAGAGTCCTAGTTGGATCAGGACTCTTTTTCCAGAGTCCCAGTCGGATCAGAACTCTACTTTTTACTACCTTTTCTACCTGTTTTGGAGAAAACCTTTCAAAATCTTTCATTTTGGCCAAAATCCCAGAGTTCTAGTTGGATTAAGACTCTTCTTCAAGAATCCCAGTCGGATTAGGACTCTTCTTCAGAGTTTCAGTCGGATTAAGACTATATCTTTTGTCACTATTTTTACCTGTTTTTAACCAAATCTTTCACAATGAGTCAAAACTCAAAGTTTCAGTCAAAACAGGACTCTGTTCAGAGAGTCCTAGTTGGATCAGGACTCTGATCCTCATTTCAATTTTGAGAGAATCTTTCAAAAATCTTTCCATCTATCAAAACTATTACACTTTTATCAAAGAATTTTAAAATTCTAGGATTTTATCCTAGAGTCCTGATAGAATCAGGACTCTGCCCTAGAGTCCTGATCAAATCAGGACTCTATCCAAAGTTGGTTTTCACACTTCATTTTCACTGGTTTTCAAAAGCTTTGTATAAATTTCATCATTTGCTTATCAGAAAACCAAAAAATTTTAGAGTCCTAGTCGAATCCGGACTCTTTCTCAGAGTCATAATTAGATCAGGACTCTGAACCAAAACTTCAATTTTATCCTGTTTTTAACTGTTTTTCAAAATTCTCTCATTTGTTTTCTCAAAAAATCCAAAAATCTGAGAGTCCTAGTTCAAATGGAACTTTGTCCTCAGATTCTGAGTTGAATCAGAACTCTGTTTTATTTGAATATTTGTTATTGTTTTTATTGTTTTCACAAGTTCTTTCATCTATTTTTCAGAAAATATCAAAAAAATCTAGAGTTTCAGTTCGATCAGGACTCTGTCCCAAAGTCCTAATCCAGTTAGAAGTCTATTCTGAAGTTTGTTTTCACTTCTATTTTCATTCATTTCCATTTGTTTTAAAAAATTAGGTCATTTTGCAGAGTCTTGGTTGATTCAGGACTATATTTCAGAGTTTCGATTTAGTTAAAACTCTAACATTGACTGCATTTTTTAACTTGTTTTTACCAGTTTTGATAAAATCTTTCAAAAACTTCTTCATTTGGCTTTTAAAATCCCAAAATCTCAGAGTCTTAAAGTTTCAGGACTCTAGCCCAGAGTCCTAGTTCACTTAGGACTTTATTTTCAAACCTTTGAATTCCATTTGTTGATTTTAACCCCTTTTCAAAGCTATTTTTAGTCTTTATTTCAAAATTTTAAAACTTCGATGTGGGGCCCACTCAGTTGGTGTCATATCCAGAGGAGTTTTGACTCAGTCAGGACTCTATACTATTTCAAAACTTTTAATCTCAAAGTCTACTTTTGAATCTCTTTTGAAAAACCTCTCATATTCAAGTTTTAAAAATCGTTTTTAAAAATTCAAGTGGGGCCCACTCTGGGTGGCGCCACATTTGAAGAAGTCAAGGTTAGACTAGGGTTAGTCAATGTCCTAGTTAGGTTAGGGGTTTAGAGGAGTCAAAAGCAATTTTGAAAATCCATTTTATTTAAGTTTTAAACCATTGTTTTTTAAAGGTTTTAAATTCAAGTTTTAAAAACCAAATGTTGGCCTATACTAGGTGATGCCACATTTGAACTTTTTAGGGTTTCATTAGGTGTTAATTAGGGATTAATTAGAGTCTATTTAGGTTAGAATCCTCTAGGAAAATCGTTGCCGTTAGTGGATTTATTAGAAAGAGTCCTGAAAAAAAGAAAAACCTCTTAATTAATCCTAATTAAGTGACTTTTTGAAAACCTATAAAAGGGGGACTTCAAGAGGGCAAAAGGGGCTCTTTTTCTCTCCCAATTTCGTGGCCTCTCTCTCCTCTCCAGCCCTCCTCTCCTTCCTCCATTGTTGCAGCCCCAAAGTAAGGTTTTATTTAATTTATTTTATTATTTTCATTACTTTTATTACTTTATTTTATTAAAATAACCATTATCGCCTCTTTTAGCATGTTTTTTCTTTTCTTTTATTTCAAAAAATCATGTGAGGACCTCAAGATGATGTTAAGCTGATATTTAATGGTGCATTACATATTTTTATTCATTAAAAATATTTTATTTTTTTTATTTATTATGCTAAACGCCCGAAAAAGATTATGATTCACCCGTTTAATGGGTCAAATCTATCTTTTAATGGGTAAATCAAAATCTAACCATGGATTCCCTGTGTTTTATTTACTGTTTTAGCATATTAATGTTTATTACATGTGTCTGATCATTAAAATCAATTTTGTTTTTCTGTTTAGATAAATTTTATGGTTTTTCATGATTAAATCATATTTTTCTTAGTGTTTCTTAGATTTCTGTAGATTTTAATTTCAGATCAGTAGAAAGCATGTTAGTTTATATTGAAATACTAGTTAGAAATTACTGATCTTGTTATATGTGATACAAGGGTATGTCAGTGAACTACTGTAAAAAATTAAGACATTTTGGAATTCGGGAACTCTGTTAATAAAATACAAAGTCAAATTGGGATTTCTGTTGATTAAAATCGTTGTTTAATTTCAAGCCTAACTTGCAGATGTATTATTTCTCTCATCCGATATCCGATTTGAGATCCGTAAAGTGAAGTAGCTTTGTGTTGGTGCAGGCTATTTACTGTAAATTTTCATAATTTTTTCCGCTGTTTGATATTTTTACACTGTCAGAAAATCGGGTCCAGCTTTTAAAACTCGTTATGATTTATAAAAACCATAATCCAACTTGTACTGATCATAGATCTTCAACTGTAGATTTGATTCATAATTTGTCAAAAAAGAAGTTTATTATTTTTCTGTCTAATATTCACTACTGAAATTTCAGAAATTTTTGATTAATTTTGCTATTTATTTCTGTATTTTCAATCAGAAGTATATGTTTAATCAATTTTAGATTCGTTATATTTAAGCCCAAATTTTCAGAAGGGTTTCTCCCTCATCGGAGATGATTTTCCTGATCTTTAAAAAAGAGATTCTTTGTTTTTCTGTCTAGCTTGTTTTTATAAAATTTCAAAAATTTCTATGGTGAATTGACCCCTGATTCGGGTCTAACACTGAAACTGATATGTGACCATGTATGAAAATAGTATATTTTAGAGTTTTAATGCAATTTTCGAATTGGAATAATGTCAAAAATATATTTTTATGATTCCAATCTGATTTTAGGGTAATAAAAAGTGCAGTTGCCGATTTTTATGAATTTTGAAATCCATTTGATGCTTGAATCTATCAAATTGCAAAACAGGGTGTCCGCAGGATCCCAAAACACTGCTAAAATCATGAATTTCATGATATTTCTTGATTTTTGTGTATAAGTTTATGGTTTTAGCTTTTGTTCATGTTTATAATCATAATAGGATGCTTCATGATCAATTTTGTGTTCATTTGATTTTATTTAAACCCTAAACCCAAAGTTTTTACCAAAATTTATTTCTAAAAACCCTGATTTCAAGGCCATAGTCTTGCTATCGGGGGAAATTTGATCATTTGACCTAAATTTCGAAATTCTAAACCCTAATTTTTATGTTTTTAATCATGTCATATCATATTTGGTTCAATTTATCCTCATTTGAATTTCAAAACTTGCATTTTATAAAATATGTTTCTGAAAAACCCTCGTTTCAAGGCCATAGTCTTGCTATCAAGGTTATTTTGGCCATTTTGACCCCAATTTCGATTTTTCAAATATCATTTTTATTATTTATTCTATTTTATTTCATATTTTATCATGTTTATCTCAGGGAATCATGGAAAAGGGCTTATATCTAGCAAAATCCAGTAATTTCTAGATATAACTGGATAAATCTAGAAAAGCCAACATACCTTCACTAACACGTTTTTCTAGTTTTGCAGAGATATTGAAGACTTTATTTTTATGTATTTAAATTCAGTTAGTGATGTAAATTAAATTAAATTTGGAATAAGAATTTCAATTTCTGCTTAGATTAGGATTTGTATTGCATATAGTTTGAACTTTGATATATAACTGCTATGTTTCTTATTCATGTGCATATTTTTTATAAATCCATCATGGTCTACACGAATGGCACATGCACAAGCTCTTATGAAGTTGACAAACTCGGTGGAATTTGTATTTATGGCTATAGTCAGAATACGAATGAGACCCAGATTTGTGATCTTCGTATTAGCCACATTCAGCCTACACTCTTAGGCTAACTTCAAATTGCACTGCATTTCTCAAAAATACAAAAGGATTTTCTCAATTCCTCAAAATCAAGTTATTCAAATCCATATTCATTCATTTCATTCATTTGCAAAATCCAATTCCAGCCCAGAGAAATCGATTTTCTCTAAATTTTCTAAGTCTTATTTAGAAAGCGATTTTCTCAAAACTCTGAGCTTTCAAATGGTATTTCAAGTATTTTTCAAAGTTTAAAATTCGATTTTCCAAGTTATATTTTTAATTTCAAAGTTTGAATTCAGGGAAATCAAATTTTCCAAAGTTACTTGAAATTCCTCAGAAATCGATTTTCCTAAAACACTTGAATTCTTCAGAAATCGATTTTTATTTTCCTCAAAAATATTCTTTCACCATGATTCACAATTTTCCAAGTGACATCTTTTCCAAGAATTTCCAAGTATTTCAAATATTCGAAGCAAACATCATGTTTTCAAACCTGCATTTTCAGAAATCCATAGCACATGCCTGATTTTTTGTGCATTTAGGAAATAGAACACTATTTAGACAAGTTGAGTAAAGCTAAGCACACTTTTGATCCTTGGTTTGATTACCCCTGGTAAAGGCGCCAGGAACGGTTGAACCTCATACCGACAAGCGAGTCCCATTCTTCGAAATTATCCTGCATTTTAAAATGGAGGCGAGTTATTTTCAAAAACTTTTTCAAAGCTTAGATTGACTTGCAAAAGGAAAATTTTGTGATGATAACAGTTCATCCGTACGAGTGTATCATCATGGAGAGCCCCGGTGCTATTTGTAAAGAAGAATGATGGATCTCTTCGGTTATGCATCGATTACCAAATGCTTAACCAGGCAACTGTTAAAAACAAGTATCTGTTGCCTCAGATTGAGGACTTATTCGATCAACTAAGAACAACAAGAGTGTTCTCCAAGATTCATCTAAGGTCTGAGTATCATCAACTCAGAGTTAAAGAAGAGCATATACCTAAGACTGCCTTCAGAATGAGATATGGCCATTATGAGTTCGTAGTAATATCTTTCGGACTCACTAATGTGCCTGCTGCCTTCATAGATCTAATGAATCGGATATTCAGACCATATTTGGATAACTTTGTCATCATCTTCATTAATGACATTCTCATATATTCAGAGAACCCGGAACAACATAGTGAGCACTTGAGAATCGTCTTGAAGACCCTTCAAGATAATAAACTCTATGCCAAGTTTTCGAAATGTGAATTCTGGCTAGACAAAGTGATGTTGATTGGCCATGTAATCTCTAGAGATGGGATCGCAGTGGATCCTGCGAAGGTGGAAGCTGTGATAGACTGGAAACAGCCAGAGAATATCACTGAGGTCTGCAGCTTCCTAGGACTTGCCGAATACTACAAGAAGTTCATGCAAGACTTCTCCCGAATCGCCGTACCCATGATGAAATTGTTGAAAAAGGGAGTCAAGTTTGAATGAAATGGCTAGTGTAAGGAGTGCTTTGAGATTCTCAAACTGAGGCTTACTACTGCCCCTATCCTTACTCTACCTTCTGGTCAAGGAGGATTCGTAGCTTACACATATGCCTCAGGAATGGGACTAGGTTGCGTGTTGATGCAGTATGGCAAAGTGATCGCCTATGTGTCACGACAATTGAGAATACATGACAAGAACTATCCAATCCACGACCTTGATCTTGCCGCGGTGGTGTTCACACTTAAAATTTGGTGACACTACCTATATGAAGAGAAATTTGAGGTCATGTTGGGTCATAAAAGCTTAAAATACCTCTTTTCTCAAAAAGAACTCAATATGCGACAATGGCGATGGCTGAAATTTCTCAAAGACTATGAATTCATACTTTCTTATCACCCTGCAAAGGTGAATATCATAGTAGATGCCCTTAGTCGCAAGACTGTTGGCACTCTAGCCAACCTCGCAGGATAATGGAAGTTGATGGAGGATTTCGTCAATTGGAAGTGATTCTTGGCTGATTTAGGCAGAATCTGATTGTTATGTTTGACAATCCACATCAAAATCCTTGAATGAATTATAGTCGAACAGTTCAAGGACCCTCAGTACTTGGAATTAAAAGCTCATGCCGGAAAAGATGATACTTTTTTCCATTTGAAAGAAGATGGAGGAATATGGATGGAAGAAAGAATATGGGTTCCAAATAACCCAAGATAAGAGAGGAAGTACTCTGGGAAGCTCATAGTAGCAAGTACACTATCCACCCTGGAGGTACAAAAATGTTCTGAGACTTGCAGAAAAAGTACTGGTGGAGGGGTATGAAAAGAGACGTGGCTATGTTTGTCTCAAAGTGTTTGATCTGCCAGCAAGTCAAGATCGAACATCAGCGACCTGACAGAAAAATGCAACGGATCGAAATTTCAGAATGGAAATGGAAAGGCATTACGATGGATTTCATTGTAGGACTACCTTGATCCAAGAGACATCATGATTTAATATGGGTGATTATGGACAGACTCACTAAGTCTGCTCACTTTCTGCCAATCAACACTCGATAATCAACCAAAAGATTGGCAGAAATCTACATTCGAGAAATCGACAAACTCCATGGAGTGCCGACATCGATCATATCTGATCGTGACCCGAAGTTCACCTCCCACTTCTGGGATCAACTTCAGAAAGTTCTGGGGACGAAACTCAAGTTCAGTACAATATTCCATCCCCAAACAGATGGGCAATCAGAATGAACCATACAGACTCTGGAACATATGTTGAGAGCCTGTATGTTGGAATGAAAAAGTGATTGAGATTCCTATCTTGTGTTGGCTGAATTTGTTTATACTAATAGCCATCACACTTGCATTGGGATGGCACCGTACAAAGGCTTGTACAGACGACCATGTCGATCACCAATTCATTGGGGCGAAGTGGGTGAGTGAACCTTGGACTCGCCCATCGTGTTGCAGCATTATACTGTGCAGATCCATATGATTAGAAAGAAGCTACTGACTACTCAAAGTCGACAGAAGAGCTACGCAGATCAACGGTGTAGGGAGCTCACTTTTGTGATTGAAGATAAGGTTTTTATCAAGGTCTCCCCAACCAAGAGTGTGTTTCGTTTTGGAAAGAAGGGGAAGCGCAGCCCCAGATTCATTGGTCCTTTTAAAGTTTTGAGTTGTATCGGAGAGACCGCCTACTGGGTAGCATTGCCACCATAATACACGCAAATACATAACATATTTCACGTATCAATGCTTAGGAAATACGTTCATGATCCTTCTCACACCATCCAACATGAAGATATCCACATTCGAGAAGACATGACGGTGGAAGAAAGGCCAGTGGAGATCATGGACCGACGGGAGCAAGTGCTAAGGACGAAGGTCATTCCACTTGTTAAAGTGAGACAGTAACATCATAGAATCGATGATTGCATTTGGGAACCCGAATCTTATATGCGGCATAAGTATCCTGAACTCTTTGCCTTGTACTTTTAACTGAATTTCGCGAACGAAATTCCTTTAAGGGGGTAATGATGTAAAACCCACAATTTTTCAAATAATTTCTGAATAAAATTCATGAGGCATTTATCGATAAATATAGAATTTTCACTCAGAATGTGAAATGAATCAACTTTCATGAACCAGTTATATTTAGGGTATTTGTCACTTCACAAATTTATACTCAAACACTCTGGAAGTCATAACTTCATACCTGAATGAAATCAAAAGATTTCCTCGAGCCAATTTTCTTAGTTACGTCAATACGAAAGGAATGGCATACTCAGAATTTTTCAGAAAAAAATCGCTAAAAAGACAAATTTTTTGCAGGACCCACAGAAATGTTGGTACCTCTTGGAATTAAAAAGAAGCCAAAGGCATGAAGGTAAAAGGAAAACTTGGGGGTCAAGTTTCATTTTCTAAAAATAGAGGTGCCCCCCTTTAGAAAAAATCGCCCCCCCCCCCACCTTTCTAGCCCACTCTCTCTCTCTCCTCCTTCTTAAACCTCCCCTACCTAGCCCACTTGGTCTGAGCTTGCCTGATTTAAACCTAGCCTACTTGACCTGGTCTGAACCCACTTGACCTGGTCCAAACCCAGTTGACTTGACTTGAACTTGGTTTGGTTTGAAGTCAAAGTCAAGGTCCTTTTTGTTCCTAGATTCTGGTTTGGTTTTCTGAAACAGACTCAGCCTACATGGGCTAAGTCCGAACCTACTGAACCTAGTTGACTTGGACCGAATCAAGTTTGGTTCAAACCACTTAGGTTGAGCAGCTTGACCTACTCTTCCTCTTTCTCAACTAGGTCGAACCCATCTAACCTAGTCTGACCTCTCGAGAGAAGGATCAAAGTCATTGAAGCCAATGGAGCCTTCCGGAGCTATTTCTTCCGCCAATTGAAGTAAGTTTGCTTTGTTGATCCATCGCTTTCAAGTATTTGCTTGTTTGTATATAGCATATACTTTCTAAATTAGTATCTAACCCTAGTTCTTGGTTGAGCCCTTTGGGACATTTCAGTGTTTAACCGCTCGCCTCATAACTATCGTCGGATATATATATTGAATACGCAGTATATGCGTTATTAAAAATGGTATCTTATGCTAGTTCTTGGTTGAGATTTTTGGGACACTTCAATATTCACCCGCTTGCCTCGTAACTCTTGTTGGATGACAAACTTCGTGTATATCATCTGATAACTGTCGTCACGTCTTATATCGCCAAGGCCTTGTAATTTACCTTTGCCGTTGCATCGTATGATGCCAAGGCTCCTTGCTTTCTGTATTTTTGATTCTGCACTTCCGATTATGCATTTACTTACATCATCGCGTTGAATAACGCTAAGGCTCCTGCTTTCTGCAAATATATATGTAGAATATTTTGTTCGGTTACACACCCCGAACAATAAGTATATGTATTTTTTTTACGCCGCCACCATATAAAGCACAGGCTTCTGCTTATATTACATATATAGCGCGTAAATGAGCGTTTAAATGGAGATCAACTCTAAATCGCCGATGGAATTCCTTTACTGCTCATCGATCAAGATTTTGCTTGACGAATGAAGCCCCTATTGGAAAGGCTTCACTTTTGCACAAAACCGTATTTTCGTAAAGACTAAGTCATTTGCGTATGGCCTGGCTATAGCCTAAGGTTCCAATCAACCTTGATGAATGCACAGTACGCACAATGGTGTGCATCCATCCCTGAGTTAAGCGTAGCGATTCCCCCGCCAAAGAGGAGAGATGACGCTGAAAATAGTTAAAAGAAACACACGCTTTCTCCATCAAAGAGAGGTAGTGCTGTTGGAATTTTTGAAGAAGTTAGAAATAGCTCTGAAAGAATGTAGCAGGTTACTCCATCATATAGAGGAGTTGCTACCCAGTTTGTTGGACACTTTCTACAACATAGAAAGGATCGTCACACTTCTGTCGTTGGAGCATGGGAGGTGCTGACAAAATTGTTGGCAGAAGAGTTGCCACAACCGGTTAAATGACACAACGATGCCCGTTGTTGGAACGATGCCAAAATGGCTTGTCTCCCTGATACTTGTAAGGGCACCTTGCTCGTAAGGGACGCTGCGCCAGAGTAGTGGTTGTGCCTTGACTAGGTTGTGGGCTCGTTACGTAAAAATACGCCGAGCATCTGATCTATTGAGATCGTGCCATATGCATGCTCATTGAGAGACAGATATACAACTAGACTCATAAGGGCCACAGAGCCAAAGTACGTTGTCTACTCAAAGAGGTGAGATGATCGTGATGGTCGTACTACCGAGAGCAGAGTCAAGCATGCATATGAATAAAATGAAAAGACCTCGCGGTTGATGACTATATTAGGGGCACACTGAACGGGGTCGGGTACATACTCCTCAATGGCTGCCCTATAGGCATGCATTAAGTAGCTTGTCAGACTCGCAGACCCCTTCAGAATTTCTCATTGAGGAAGACAGTGATGGTTCAACCTTGAGTGACTTATATTACCCTCGAACCTGATAGAGTTCATGATGACCTTCGTCACTCAAAGGTATGGAGGTCGTGGTTATCCTTAAATTCTAAGGATTGAACCCAACTATTGCAGTAGCAGAATGCATTCCAATACCTAGTAGGGACTTCTTTAGGTATGATTATATTGTCCTACCAGGGGGATGGGGTCAACAGGCCTCTGGGGTATCCAAAAAATATATAGAATAATCAAGCCCCAGATCGTCGCGTTGATGCTCAGATATACCTCCTTTAAGCCTAAGGGGAGGGGGCTAATTAGCGAAACAAAGCATTAGCTTAGGTTCAGCGATGCTTGAATGTATGAGTGGATGGATGTTGTTGAGTCAGTCCTACTTAACCTTTGTGAAGGTGTCAAAATCGGTATACGACTGGACCGACTGGGTAAAGACTCATGTTCTATCCTCCTGACTAAGCAAAGCTCGAGGAGCTGTCCTTAGATGCATGGGATACGGATGCACCAAGTATAAAGACTTGAGCGAGAGATTTAAATCACAACCCTTAAGAGGCTTGCGCTAAGTCATGAAGACTTAAGCGATTGTTCAACTCATAGCTCTTAGGACGTTCTTGCGATATACGTTAAGTCGTAGAGACTTAAGTGTTGTTATTTCGAACTGCGACCCTGAGTGGTCAATGCATTTACTTGAGTTTAATGGATGTGTGATTGCTTGCTTACCAGACCATCAGTGGTTCTGACCCAATTTTATGGGGATTTCATGTGTTGGACCTGCATTGCGATATGCGGAGCAAGGCGGTATCGAGTTCTAGAGTTTCTCTAGACAGAGTTGTACTGCTTCTTTTTATTGAACCAATCATGCTTTTTCAAGCAGTGATGTTTGTAATAAACATGTGGTTTTTGATAAAATTGAACACTTTGGTGGTCAATGAGTTGCATGGCCACATACCTGTAATGTGCCCAGAGTTTTCTAAAACTAATGACTCATTATCGTCTGATTCTGCTGCTAAAAGCTTTTCTATGTTCTGCTGCAAAGAAAAAAAGAAATTCATGAAAATTTTAACTTAGCTTTGTTTTGGAAATTCGGAGCGTTATAAAATTGGTATCAGAGCTTGTGTCTGAGAAACCTGGTTCAAGATCCATCATGTTTGCGATATCGCACTGTAAGTATATTTTCTTTAAACTTGCCAATTTGAGTGCATCTTTATATAGATGGCAACTCACGACTCATGTAGTTATTGTTATCGTTGCAAGTTCATGCACGATGAGTGGATATGCACGTATGAAGTTCAAGACTATCAGTTTTGTAGCGAGGATGGGCATTCCGCCAACAAATGCCAAAGGAAATATACCACCGATCTGGGTCGGCGGGGATCAAATGGTCTTAAGGATGAGACCTTGCGCGTCAGTGGACCACATCACTCAAGTATTGGGAGTAATAGTACCCCAACGACTTTTGATGGATCACCAAGTCTAAGAGACTTTGATTTGAACTTCCTTGAGGAAGTCAATCACTCACCAAGCTACCACCCGACATCATATACGCCAAGCTTGAATGATCTGAATGAAAGAGGGAATTTCTTTTATTCGTCGATCATAATTTCAGACTCCCCGAGTCTTGATACTGTTGTCTAGGAGAGTGGACCGACATCCCTCATCTATCCCTAGGATTCGCTTGAGAGTGCGGAAGTGCCGCCCAAACCAACTCTAGTGGTGCCTATACCAAGGCGATGTGGCAACCGATGGACTTTTATTAGTTCATACTCATCAAGGAAATCCAGTTCTTAAGAGATTGGTAATGTTTTTTAAGTCAATAGACTTATGTATATACTTTCTCGTCGCCTATGTCTGCTAGTGTGGCATAACACTTTTATATAAGGCAATGTTTATGTAATGGAATGCATATAAGTAAATAAAGTTTTACTTCCTTATATACATCAAGAAACTAAAAACAAGTGCTTGTGTGTGAATAGATAAATGGCTCCTACGATAAGGAGAATCATGCCGAGCGAGGAGTCCCATACACAAGGATTCCTATTAGAGACGCTCAACAACCTAGTTACAACCATTCGTGAGACGAGGCCAGAACCAGTCATACCTCACAACGAGAACCTGAGAGGAATAACCTATGAGAAGTTCCTCAAACTTGACCCACCAATTTTCGACGGTAGAGTCGATCCAGAGCTTGCAGAAAGCTGGATCGAGGAGACAGAATGTGCCTTCCTAGTATTGGGAGTACCAAAAGAGAAAAAGACAAACTTTGGCACGTATAGACTAAAGGATAATGTATGAAAGTGGTGGAATACCACTAAGTTGATCCAGTTCTCACAACTCGAAGTCGTTCCTTGGGAGGACTTTTGGAGAATTTTTATGGATAACTATTTTTCATTGCATTCTAAAAACAAGAAAAAGATGTAGTTTCTGGAGTTAGAGCAGGGTGGTATGAGTCTGATCGACTGTACTACCAAATTCTAAAATCTAGAGCGATACTGCTCCTGGTTGTTTGACACAGACCAGGAGAGAGCCGACAAGTATATCAACGGTCTACGGGAAGGGCTGTGGTCTCGAGTTATAACAAGCATGCCCTCAACCTTTCAAGCTACAGTGGCGACAGCTTCAAAAATTCATATGGATTGGGAGCGATCCGAAGGGGTCATAGCAAAAAGGCATGTAATCAATGGTGAGAGTCATAAGAGAACATTTCCAAGTGGCCAAGGTTCACGACAACCCTTTCAAAAGAAGAAGTTTCAAGGTGGGAACGTTGCTCAGCAAGTCATGGAGCCCATGCAGAATGTGGCTCCCAACAGTCAGCAATCCAACTTCAGCTGCCCGAAGTGCCATGTGAACCACCCTGGGAGACCATGTCCTCGTGACATGGGTGGTTGCTTCTATTGTGGCAAAATAGGTCACATTGCGAGGCAGTATGGAAAGAAGCTTGCAGATGAGCAAAGGAGGAATACCGGATCTGCTGGACCCCCTCGAAAAGTGCCACAATGACCCCAGTTCCAGCGACACCCACCTAAAGTAGAACAAAGGCCTGTTGCAGGTCATGTATACACTGTAACGACTGAACAAGTAAAAAATGGTGACATGATTGAAGACATTGTACCTGTTAATGGACATGCAGCTTACGTCTTGTTTGATTATGGTGCTACTCATACCTTTATCTCTGATGATTTCACCGAACACCTCTATACTTCGGTGCAACCGGTTGATAAAATAATCAAGGTATACAATTCGCTTGGTTCATGCACCAAATGTATCCGGTGTGTGCAAGACCTGGATATAGAGATAGTTGCGAAACACTTGCCTATTGATGCCATCCTAATCGATACGGTACAGTACAATGTCATTCTAGGAAAGAATTGGTTGACCCAGAACATTGCTAGGATTTTGTGCTGCGAGGGCAGGGTAATTCTATCTTGACCGGGATTGCCTAAGGTGGAATATCGGCTATCCAAACCTGTCCCGTAAAAATGGCTCATATTAGCTCTTAAGGCACAAAAATACCTTAGGAAGGGTTGTGTAGCCTTTCTATTGAGTCTCTCAGTGAAAAATTCAAATATCCAATCCCTTGAGAGTTTGGAAGTGGTGAGGGAGTTTCCCAGTGTGTTTCCTGAGGAATTACCAAGACTTATGTCACTTCGTGAGGTTGAATTTGGAATTCAATCCTTACTTGGAACAACGCTAATATCAAAGGTCCTCTATCGGATAGCACTAGGAGAGCTCAGTGAGCTAAAATATCAACTAGAAGAGCTGATAGAACAAGGGTTCATCCATCCGAGTGTATCACCGTGGGGAGCCCTGATGCTATTTGTAAAGAAGAAGGATGGATCTCTTCGGTTATGCATAGATTACCGAATGCTTAACCAGGCAACTGTTAAAAACAAGTATTTGTTGTCTAAGATTGAGAACTTATTCGATCAACTCAGAACAGCGAGAGTGTTCTCCAAGATTGACCTCATGTCTGGGTATCATCAACTCAGAGTTAAAGAAGAGGATATACCTAAGACTGCCTTCAGAACGAGATATGGCCCTTATGAGTTCGTAGTTATGTCTTTCAGACTCACTAATGCGCCTGCTGCCTTCATGGATCTGATGAATCGGATATTCAGACCATATTTGGACAGCTTTGTGATCGTCTTCATTGATGACATTCTCGTATATTCAGAGAACCCGGAACAGCATAGTGAGCACTTGAGAATCGTCTTGAAGACCCTTCAGGATAATCAACTCTATGCCAAGTTTTCGAAATGTGAATTCTGGCTAGACAAAATGATATTCATTGGCCATGTAATCTCTAAAGAAGGGATCACAGTGGATCCTGTGAAGGTGGAAGCTATGATAGACTGGAAACAACCAAAGAATATCACTGAGGTCTGCAGCTTCCTAGGACTTGCCGGATACTACCGAAAGTTCACACAGGACTTCTCCCAAATCGCCATACCCATGACAAAATTGTTGAAAAAGGGAGTCAAGTTTGAATGGAATGACTAGTGTAAGTGTAAACACCCCAAATTTTTTAAAATCTTATAAATATTTTCTTTTTGCCCCTGACCCCATTTTCTGAGTAATTGAGTCAGTTTTAAATCTAAATTCCAGTTTATTTCTCAAATTTTACTGAAATTAAATCCATTTGATATATCTGACTCGATTTCAGATCTGGATCCATGGTCCAAATCCAAATCTGAGCCTCACTATCTGATTTTCATATTAAATTTAACAAAAAAACCAAAAATAAATTCTAAAATGCTCAGATAGTCGATCTAGTGTCCATTTGGATTCAAGACTCTATATTCCTTTGTTCGAGGTTTAAACCTCGAATATTTCTTTAAAATCTGGATATAAACCCATTTTTCTGAAGAAATTTCCCCCAAAATAACCCTGATTTAAAAAAAAAAAACCTTCTTTTGTAAATATTCTGAAAATTTTGCAAAATTAGTTTAAAATTCATTAGTTTTTAGGGTTTTATTCCAAAAATACAAAAAAAATATAGAAAATAAAGAAAAGAACAAAAAAATAAAAAAAAATATAGAAAAGAAAAAAAAAGTTTTGAAAACCTCCTTTTTGAAAATATCTTTTTTCTAAAAAAACCCTTTTTGAAAATCGTTCTTTATAAAAAATCACTTTTTAGAAAAAACTCTCGAAAGGAGCCCCCTTTTATAAAATATTTTAAATCAAAAGGGGGGCCCGTTGAAAGTTTTTTTAGGGTTTTGAAAATCCTTAGCAAGAAGAAGTCGGACAGGACGACAACTCTCTCTTGCCTTCTCCCTCTCGCAGGCTATCCTCTGGAAGCTTCCCCGTTGAAGTTCCTCCACCCTCCATCACCAACGGCTTCTCCCTCTCAAGATCGATCTCCATCAGCCATTGATCCCTAACCTCCGCCCTTCCCGAATCTTCTTCCTCCTCTTTAAGAGAGGCACGATGGGGAAACCCTAGACCATCGCTTCTCCACCCCAGCATCCCTCTGCTCTTCACACGATCCGTTCCTCACCTCCTCCCTTCAGAGTTCTTGCAAGATAAGGTAAGAATTCCTACCTTTCATGATTGATCTATGATTTCCCTCATTATTATGTGTATTTCTTCATTTGCCTTCTACTTCCCAATACCCATCTCTACTTCAAGTTTACGGTAAATTTTTGGTTTTACCTTTCCATACATACTAAGGACCGATGATGCCTCGCAATGGCATCGTCGATCCATTTGGGTTTTAAAAGTTTTAACTATGTCTCTATATATATGCCATTTTTTTTTCTTTTCTCTCTTTTGATTTCTCCGATTTCCTTTTCAGTTTCTTTTTTTTTTTCATTTACGCACCATGGAATGTGTGAAAATGCTTATAACAACTTCAATATGTCCCTATGCAATAGTAATGGAACATTTGTTCAAACATTTCCTTTACCCTTATTGAAATTTCTCTGGTTTTGATTAAGTATTTGCCTATACCCTATTTCCTTATCTTCGCTTTCATTATCTAGTTTCTCATTTGCAGCAAACGTTTTTTTTATCATCACTTGTTTATATGCGATTTCTCGTTTGCGTTTTGTTTATCTCACATATTTATTCTGATTTCCCATTTTTTGTTTTTGAACCCATCCATTGCTTTCTGCTGTTCACATTTGTGAAATGTGTGATCTAACTTATCCCATCAATATGTATTTCCAGAAATTATTTCCCTGTAAATTACGATCTGTAGTTATTAGTTTGTTTTAACGTTCTGTCCAGCTGAAATTACGATGGCAATGGATGATATGTATCCTGGTGATTTTCTTTTTAAGATTCTACTTCTGTAATGGGTGATTTGGAGATGTTATGCATTTTCTTTTGTGATTTCCACTTTTGAAGTTATGCTGCTATGAGGAGTAACCTACGGACATCGTTCATTTGGATGACTTGGGTCCCCTTGGGAGAAGTCCCTGCAACTTCATTGCAGACAAATGTTATTCTCTTTCATAGCATAAAGCTATCACGTTGAAGGTCGAAAAAGGGAAGATTGCAATTTACAGGCTCAGGAAAGCACTGATACGAGATCTTCCATGTGTATCTCCCTTATGCCTTTGTTCTACTTGTATATCATCATTCCTTTTTCATCTGCAGGTTACATCCGCCTCCATCAAATGTTTGCTCTTCCAGTTTAGAAGTTTCATTGATATTGTAATTACCACCATCCTGTATTATTATGCTTGTTTTAGTATCTGTCCACCGGATGCATCGTCTTCCTCTGCAAAAAAAAAAAAAGAGCTCATGCTTCAGCTGCTACTTCTACTACTGAAAATCTAGGTAGCGGTTATGGAGGAAACTATGGGGACCCTGGAATTGAATATGGAGGAAACATTTATCCTGCTGATTATGAAATGAATCCTGTTCAGGGTGGTCCAAAAAGTGCTTTGTAGTATGGATCTGGCTTCGGTTCATGGGGTGCATATGACATGCAGCATGCCCATGTGCGCCAATAAATGTGTGATGGAGTGTTTCTGTGATTCCTGTTGTTGCTTATCTTCAGAATGGTATCTTAGGCCATAACTTGCAATTTAAACCAGTCTGGGTCTGAAGTTGTTTGTCATGAATGTCATCTTGGAGAGACAAATGCTTACTGCAACTAAATTTTGAGTATGTCATGGTCCTGTGCGTATTGATCTCTTTGCACCCTAAGAAAGCATTTACTGAAAATTGGATGGTAAAATTCATCTGGTCTGATTTTAATTTCATTAATTCATGTAATCTAAAGTTGGTCAATTCAATGTCTGCCTTACTTAGATAGTCATGTGTGAACACCCCAAAATTTTCAAAGTCTTGTAAAAATGACCTTTTTGCCCCTGGCCCCATTTTCTGAGAAAATCAAAGCGATCTTAAAACTAAATTTTAGTTATTCTTCGGATTTTCTGAAATAAATTCCATGTTGATGTATCCAACTTGATTTCGAATCTGGATCCAGTGTCAAAACCCAAATCTGAGCCTCGTTATCCAAATTTTCAAATTAAAAATTTAAAATATCAAAAGTAAATTTTGAAAAGCTCAGACAGTCCATCTGGTATCCTATTGGATCCACAACCCTATATTTCTCAATTCAAGGTTTTAAACCTCGAATATTTCCTAAAGATCCAGATATAAACCCATTTTCTGAAGAAATTTTCCCAAAATAGCCTTGAGTTCTTAGAAAAACTCTCTTTTTTAAATATTTTGCAAAAATACAAAAAAAATAGTTTTTAATCTTTGTTTTCTCGTAAAATTTTAGAATTTTATTCCAAAAATACAAAAAAAATGGAAAAATAACACAAAAACCAAAAAAATCAAAAAATCTATACGAAAAACGAATGTTTTAAAATTCTTCAAAGTTGGTTTTTACTAAAAAACTCTTTTTTTAACCATTTTATGAAAACTTGTTTTAAAAGGGGACCTCCTTTTTGAAAAAAAGGAAAAATGGCAACAGCCGCAGGCTCCCCCCCCCCGCGCATTCCCTCTCTCCCCGCCATCGTTCATCTCCAATAATCCCTCCTCTTTTCCACCTTCCATCTTCAACTGACCTCCCTCTCGAACCCTCCACTTTTCCTTTAAGAAGAGGCCTCCATCCATGATCGAGATCATCCATTTTCCATCAATTTTCACGCAGAAACCCTCCCTCGGCATCTATCCTTTTCCTCTTCAAACATCCATTATCACATCATTCGCTTTCCTCCACGATTCGCTTCTTCATTGCATTTCTCTCATCAGAATCCCCCTTCTTCTTCAACAAAAAGGGGCTTCCACAGTAGAAAAGGAAGGAACTCCCTCTTGCATCATTTATTAGCATCCATTAATCGACTTTTCTTCTAGAGGATCGACCATCTCGGCAGTTACAGGAGGTGTCGCCCTTCACTCAAAAAAAAAAAACCCTACCGAGTTGCATGAGCTTTTATCGATCCGATCGACTATAGTCCACAGAGATCCTAACAAATCGGGTCTTAATTTGTCGAACGTCTGAAATACCAGTTAGTGCAGAATCCTCCTAAATTACTGAACAACAGAGTTCAATCTGTTATATCAAGCTCTGATCACAGGTATGTCAAACATTCCATCGTGGATATTGAATATTGCCTGATGTTTTTGTTAATGTTTGTCCTATTTGAAGCATTGCTAAGTTGTGATCAAGGGACTATTCCAAAAAAGTAATGTTGGTTTTTTTTTTTCTTTTCCACTCAAACCAATGCTGGTAGAACCAGCTTCCTTCATCACTTTTCACCCCTCTATAGCAGCCACCAGTCCACAGCAGTACCAAGGCATTGCCATGCTTTCCTTCCACTTTAGGCGTCTGCAGCAATGCCAAGCATTGCTGCAACCTGTCGCACAGAGGCATCCCTCATTTCACTCACTTCCATCAGCATAGTTCTTCCTACACCTCCCACAGAAGCAATAAACTATCTATTGTACATAGTCTATGTAAGACCTCAGTAGATCCTCGCTGACCAGCTAACTTCTGTATAGAATCTCACCATAACAGTAGTTGTCAGGATGGAACCTGGACATTGAAGAGAATGCTAGTCCGGGAAGTCATTTAGTTGGGTGTGCCTGGGTGATCTCTGATCCAGAAAGTGCAGCTAGAAGGTTTGCAATTTTTAAAGTTGATAGGAGTAAGGCAGCGTTCCATGCCTAAGCATTAGGAGCATCATCTTTAAGAACCTGTACTATCACGAAAGAGCATAAAGAGTTCCTAATTATTGGTTTGATAAATCTAATAGCGTTGCATAGGTATGAGTTGCCTGTCAAATGCAAATATCGTGTTCTTCACCACGATATCATATCCCAATAACTCCCTTGTGCACAACATATGTGCATTTCCTCACTTAGCCTACCCCACCTCTATGCGCTTGTTAGTCAAATGCTACTAACAACCCTTCCCCTACTTTCTTGGGAAGCAAAGGCTTAAGATTTTTTTTTTCTGCAAAGGGGTTTTGCATCACTGTCACATCCGAGTGACAGAAGGTATCTTCTTCATGGGATAGAACCACCAGCATCTTGCTTGGTGAGAATACTGCTGTAAAGAGTGACAGACTTTGGGTTGTCAAAGCTGGGCCAAGGCTTGATCAAATTTACATCAGTGAAGGGAAAACCCAGGTTTGTCACAATCTAAGATCCCTTAACGGACGACCATTTCTCCTGTTCCTTACAACATCTTCAAGCACTTCCATTTTCTGTATGTCAATCCCTTGTATATGCCATATATATATATATATAGGTATATATATTACCTATATATATATATAGGTATGAATATCATCTTCCATCTTTCCATCATGAATATCGTGGCATGTGAACATCTCACCATTGGCATCTTTGAAATCCATGTGATACGTGCAAATTCTCTTCTATTTTTTTTGCACTAACTAGGTGTTTTGCAAAGAATATGTGGAAAATGTCATTACTTGGAGTTGTAAATTCAATTTTATATGCTGTAATAAATTAGGTCTTAATGAGAATTTACAATTCCCAGCTTTTAGATAGAATAAATAAGCATTGTAAATGTCATGACTTGCTTGTTTTCATGCTTTTGGCCTTTATTTCCCAAAATCCCACATATGGTGAAACAGGAATGGCACATGCACCATTTCATAAAAGGTGATTAATCCTAAGTTGATGATTAACATCAATGGCCATAGTCAGGATGTAAACAAAACTTAATATTTTCATCTTTTATAAAATAATACTGGATCCACACTGGATCCTTTTTCAAAATTCATCATATTTTCTTTAAATATTTTCCTCTTTTATCAGAGTTTAGTTTAAAAATTGATTCAATACATATATTAATGGCCATAGTCAGAATATATTGAGAATTAATTTCATTTTAAACTCTATAAAAGCACCAAAATATGTTTTATTCTTCACTTGAATTTAAATGTGGTTATTATATAATACATTCAATGACCATAGTCAGGGATGTATTATATCTTTAATCTCATTCTTAATTCATTTAAAGAATGAAATATGCTTTTCAAATCCAATTTCAAAATTCTTTAAATTCATTCATCATTTAGGATAGAATTGCATCATATTTTCAAAATTTCTTTTTTTTCTTTCAAAAACCCAAGTGATTTTGGATATCTTTCTTCAAATTTCTATTTCAAATTCCAATTCTATCTCATTTCAAAAATTCAATTTGAAAATCCAATTTGACTTTGAAATTTCAAAATCATTTTGTATTCAAACTTCAAATTTCCAATTTAATTCAAAATTCAATTTCAATGTTCAATTTAACTTTGAAGTTTTTTATTCATCTTCAAATTCAAAACCAAGTTTATCATCCTATCTTCAAAATTCAAAATCAAAGTTTGAGATTGATTCTGAATCTCAAAAGCTTGACCCTTCCTAAATTTTAAATTCAATCGGGGTTTTCAAAACCCAAATCCATCTTCAAAAGTCCCATTTGGACTTTCAAAAACCAAAATCAAAATTAGATCCAAATTACATCTTGGATTCCAGATTTCAGATCCAATTCCCATTTTAGGATCCAGAATCCAATCCCATCTTGGATCTCAGATTTTAGATCCAAAACCCATTTTGGGGTCTAGAATCCAATTTCATCTTGGATCTCAGACTTCAGATCCAAAATCCATTTTAGAATCCAGAATCCAATTCCATCTTGGATCTCATACTTCAGATCCAAAATCCATCTCAGATTTCAGATCCAAAACCCATTTTGGGATCTAGAATCCAATTCCATCTTGGATCTCAGATTTCAGATCCAAAAACCAATTTTAGGATCCAGAATTCACTTCCATCTTAGATCTCAGACTTCAAAATCCAAATTCCATCATTGGATCTCAGATTTCAGATCCAATTCCCATTTAGGATTCCAAATCCAGAATTCAATTTCATCTTGGATTTCAATTCTATTTAGGATCCAGACCTTGGATTCAAATTCCATCTTGAATTCCAGATTTCAAATCAAATTCTATTCCTAATTCCAACTTTCAAATTCCATTTCATTCCAGACTTTAAAATCCAAGTTTATCTTAATTCCCAAAATTCCAAAAAAACCAATTTCGTTTCTCAATTCTATTTGGATTTTTCAAAATCTCATTCTGATTTCAAACTTCAAAAGCTAGAATTCAATTCCATTTCAAACATTCATCCAGGTTCAAAATTCTAATTCAAAATCCATTTATGACTTTGAAATTTTCTTCTCCTTTTATCTCAACTTCAAAAAAACATTCCTTTCGAAGTCCAGATTTATTTTCCCAAAACTCTGATTATTCCAAAAACTTAGAACATTAAATCTTAAGTTCTAAGTCAGAAGCCATTTTCTCACTCTATTATCAAATTTATCTCAGAAACACTTGGAGATTTCCAAATCATCTTTCGAAAAAAAGCATGCATCCTTGCATTGCACAAGCATGATTCTTTGTGCATTTTGATTTAGGATAAACTCTTAGATGATATTTTAGCAAAGCAAAAAGGCATGAATTCGACCCTTGGTTCGATTACCCCTAGTAAAAACGCTAGGAATGGTCGAACCTCGTACCGACGAGCGAGCCCCGTCTCCCGACTTTCCCGCAAATATTTCAAAACGGAGGCGAGTTATTTTCTTAAGTATTTTCAAAATTAAGGTCAAGTGAGACCCCACAAAATAATTCCTCTTCTCTTCTTTTCTTTTCTCTTCTCTCTTCTTTTCTGTCTTTTATTTTTCTCCCTTCAAAAAGGAGGAAATAGAGGTTGGAAAGGGAAAGAGAAGGAAGAGAGAGAAATACCACGAGAGAAGGAAAAATTTTGCAATGATCACGTCATGAAAATCTGTTTTATGCATAGTGAGAAACGATCCTGTCTCAACCTGCCCAGCTGAGAAAATTGCAAATGATATCTCCATTCAATCTGGTTGCAAAGACAAAGCATGTAAAAATCTTCAACTCTATGATATTTGAACCTTTCTTTAATTTCTGTTTCAATATTCATGTCATAAAATGAGTTATTCATTTTCTCGTTCTTGTCATGGGTTACGTCAAACTACAGATATTGCATTGCTTATGATAGTGGTGATTTGAAACAGGTAGCCCATCCAATCATGAAGCTGAACCCAATATCATGTCTCTAGGGGAGAGCCAAGTTTTTTTTTCTTTTTTTTAATAGGGATTCTTTGGAGAATGAATCTAATAAGCACCTACCATCTACTAAACACCTTTCCTCCAAGATTGGTGATCAAGTGAATGAAGCGAGAAGAGTTGAAAATGATTTGTCGGTCATTAATCTGGCTAGTGATGGTGGAAGTTTTGCAGAAATTCAGCCACCAGATGAAGCTCACGCTGTATTTCCTTTAGAAAGCCTTGGTAAATTGGATATGCAAACATTAATTCAAACACCAGAACCACCAAATAGGAGGGATGGTGGGTGGCCATGATAGGTTGCATGCTGACCATGATGAGTTGTTTTGGAATAGGAATAACACTATGATTTGGGTTTCATAGTGTGGAACTGCTCCATGCTACGTGGTAAACATTGTTTCTGTTCTAATATTCTCAAGTTGAAGGGCTTATCTTCAAATTGTGAGGGAGTTCAGTGACCATTGTATACAATAAATAGTCATGATAATGATGCCATACCTGGCCACTAACTAAAACCTTTTTGGTTATTTGCTAAGCATCCAGTCTGCCTTAAGAACACTGTTATTTCTTCTTTGTGTAAATTGCTGTTATAGAAGCAGATTTCCAAACTTCTTAACTTAAGCCTTACTGTGAAGTTTAGTGCTATTTCCATTGAGGTTGATTTTGCTATTGAATTGACCTTCTGAACCTGTCTGCAGAACTGCCTCTTTGACATCTTTTAAAAATTCAAGAGTTGCCGGTGGACTTGTAACTGAGGCTTTATATTGATTATCATTGAATATCGGCATCCAACGGTTGTTTTGTCATGTGACTGAGGATTTCTCTTGAACAAAAAAAAAAGGTAAAGGAAAATGAACAATATAGAGCAATTGATTACGATGCACCCATTGAACCAAGGAAAGGTTCAATTGGACTTGGCACCAAGGTAACTTTAAAAGGGACTTTGAATACTTTGACAGTTGTTTGTTACACATTATGGTTCCATCCCTATAGATTGCTAATCTTTGGTTGCGAACAAGGTAGGTTGGAGTTGGTGTTGTTGTTGTTGCATTGGATTTGATGTTTACTTTGGGTGATTGTCTTCCTTCAGGAAGCATTAGCACCAGTGATAATTTTTCAGTGGAAAGCAAAAAGCTCTCAGAAAAAAAGAAAAGCATTATAGGTAAACAAAATGAAAAGAGGAAGATTGTTGATGAGTTTACTCCGTTAATGAACAATGTTGCACATCATTTTTTAGACATGATCTAATTCCAGTTTACTCACTTTTTGGTCCCCTGTTGTTTTATGCATAATTATATCTAGTCAAGGTCAGGATGTGACTTAAATTTGCAGGGTAAATTGAAAGCACAAATACCATGCACACATGCACATGGGTTTTATTTTATGCTAATTTCTCTTTGAAGTTTTAATAGCATAACAAAGATTTACAGACATAGGTCATCCTTCTATTTTTTTTTTTATCTTCCTGAAAAACTAATTGCAAAAGGGTATCTAAGCTTTTTATTATAAATTGAGAGTATCGAGTCTTTTTGTTAAAGAAGAAAAGGTGCAACTGTGTGCCAGTGGTTGAGGTCTTGCTGTAGTCTCATGCTTCTTAGTATCCGAGCACTTACTATTATCTTGTTGAACTCTTTGATATGTTTTCTATTTGTGATGATAAGTCACGTGCATTCTATTTCTCTTTGATATAGAGCCTCGTGCTACATAACTAAAATTTATGCAGAATGATTGGCGTGAAAAAACCTTGCTTAAGTATTTGATCCATCTTGTTCTTTGGCTCAATCTGCTGATATCAAGAAGTGTTGCCAATGTGGGGTATCCTATCACCCTTCATCATCCTACTTAACCCCCATTACATTATGTGAAGATATGTAGTCAGCAAAGCCCCATTTCAGCAGCCAGGCCACTGTATTCAATTTTGTTTCCAAGAAATATGTAATTAGCCCCATCTTGAGACCCAGTGGTTTCAAACTATTGGTTCCAAAGAGAGTATGTTCATGGATAGTTATCGATCCTCACAACCATTTTGGGGCATCTGCTGGAACCATCTCTCAGGTATGTTCAGTGCTCCTCGGTGGATTCCTTCTTTAAGTTGCTTTAGTATTTGGATTATCATGTTCCATTCTTTTTTTTTTAATTCAGTAATTTATCCTTACAAATGAATCTATCATATATTTGCTCTGGTTGCTTTGGAAACAATACCTACTATGATCCCCTTCATGAAAACACAACTTTATGTGTTGATGTTTGAGAGGAATTGAAGGCCTTGGACTGGGGACAGATATAAGGGAATAAGGGCATCGAACTACCTGATGCTTTATCAAATATAAGCAAAGGTTGCAGTAAACTAGAAAGCTCTATGGCTGTTGAAAATCCATTACAAAATTTGGAAATGTGAAGCTCTGGGTTCCCAAAGTCAATGCCAAGACAAGGTATGTCTATGCCTTCAGGAACCTCTGTAACTAAATCAGGTTCATAACCATATAGTGTTGGGATTCTTGTATATTTGTACAGTTTCTGTCTTATGTTGATCACATTCTTGTGTTCACACGCATTAATCACATTGCACAGGTCAGTTTGGGTAGTAGCTGTATATTGCATTAGTTTGCATATACAATTATACTGCTAAATGATAGAAATTATTCAGTATTCATATAAGTTGAGCAGTAAGTTAATTATTTGAGATTTATGTTGCCATAATGTATATATTAACACCTCATTACACAACTTCTCAACACCTCCGTATATGTCCACACTTCATTCCCCTACATCTACTAGTGCATATATTCAGCAAATTCTCAGTTTTCCTTCACTTGAACATTTAAGCATTTTTGTATAACATACATGTACATTTCAGTGTTGCATAAAAATCATCCATTTTAGCACTTGAATTCCGTTGGTAGGTTCAAATTCCTTGTATATATTTGCTTTGAATAAATAATGATTTAGTTCAATGACATATGCATGTGTTATAGTAAAGTTTCTCACTCCACCACCTATTCCCTTGTTAGTTTAGAGCATTAAAGCTAATATATACATTTTCTCATAAGTGAATATTCCATTATTCTGCATCTTAATGTGTATATTCTTTTTCCTTTCTCTGTATATTCTTTGGTTTATAGTAACTAGGAAACATATGGGAAATGTCGTTTCTTTTTCAAGCTTAGACATTGTCACATCAATTTCAGAATTGTAATAGCTGTATTATAATGAGGACTTATATTTCATGTACTAGATTAGAATATATGAGCACGTACATACTTGCTTCATCTCATTTTAACTCTTATTTCTCAAAATTTCACAAATGGGCACACAAATTGCACGTGCACCGCTCTATAAGAGGTGATTAAATCCTAAGTTGATGATTTACATCAAAGGCCATAGTCAGGATGTGAACAAAACTTAGGATTTTCATCTTTTATGGAATAACATTAGATCCACACTGGATCCTTTTCAAAAATCATCATATTTCTAAATATTTTCTTCTTCTATCAGAGTTTAACTTAAAATTAACTCAAAATATATATCAATGGCCATAGTCAGGATATATTGAGAGTTAATTTCATTTTAAACTCTATAAAAGCACTAAAAATGTGTTTTATTCTTCATCTGAATTTAAATATGATTATTATATGATATATTCAATGACCATAGTCAGGGATGTATCATATTTTCAATCTTATTTTAATTCACTTAGAGAATAAAATAAGATTTTCAAATTCAATTTCACATTCTTTAGATTCATTCATCATTTAGGGTAGAATTGCATCATATTTTCAAAATTCTTTTTCAAAAACCCAAGTGGTCTTGAATATCTTTTCTTCAATTTCTATTTCAAATCATCAATTCTACCTCATTTTCGAAATCCGATTTCAAAGTCCAAATTGACTTTGAAATTTCAAAACTCATTTTATATTCAAAACTTAAATCAAATTCAAAGTTCAATTTAAAATTTTTGATTCATCTTCAAATTCAAACTTCAAATTCGAAGTCCAATTTGACTTTGAAATTCATTTGTATATCCAAAAATCCAAATTCATTTTTATTCAAAATTCCAATTCCAAATCAAAATGAAACTTCAAAATTCAATTTAACTTTGAAATTTCTGATTCATCTTCCGATTTTCAAAAACTCAAATCAAATTTATCCTTTATCTTTTATTGAGTCTTGATTCTCAAGTTCAAAATCCAAGTTTTGAGATTGATTCTGAATCTCAAAATTTGACTCTTCTTAAATTTTAAATTCAATTTGGATTTTGAAAACCCAGACCCATCTTCAAAAGTCCCATTTGGACTTTCAAAATCCAAAATCCAAAGTTAGAATCCAATCCCACTTAGGATTCCAGATCCAGAATTCAATTTCATTTTGGATTCCAGACTTCATTTAGGATTCCAGAAATCAACTTCATTTTGGATCTCAGACTTCAGATCCAAATTCTATTTGGATCTCAGACTTTAGATCCAAATTCTATTTGGATCTCAGACTTTAGATCCAAATTCTATTTGGATCTCAGACTTCGGATCCAATTCCCATTTAGGATTCTAGATCCGAAATTCAACTCTATCTTGGATTCTAGATCTTGGATCCAAGTCCATTTAGGGTCCAAAATTCAACTTCATCTTGGATCTCAGACCTCAGATCCAGATTCCATTCCTGATTTCAAATCCAAGTCTATCTTGATTTCCAAATTCCAAAAACCAATTCCATTTCTCTTAAACCCAATTCCATTTGGATTTCTTAAATCTCATTCTGATTTCAAATCTAGAATTCAATTCTATTTCAAACATTCATCCAGATTCAAAATTCTGATTCAAAGTCCATTTCTGACTTTGAAACTTCCTTTCTTTTCCTTCTCAGAACCTCAAATCATTCTTTTCAAAGTCTAGATTTATTCTCCCAACTCTGATTATTTCAAAGACTTAGAACATCAAACATCTTTTTCAGATCTATCTCAAGTTCTAAGTTAGATTCAACTATTTATCATTTCTTCCTTTCCATTATCACATTCACTTCATTTTCACTTGGAAAAATCTCAGATTTCTAAATCATTCTTTTCAAAAGAGCATACATCCTTGCATTGCACAAGCATGATTCTTTGTGCATTTTTGACTTAGAATAAATTCTTAGATAATATTTATGCAAAGCAAAAAGGCATAAATTCGATCCTTGGTTCGATTACCTCTGGTAAAGGCGCCAAGAACGGTCGAACCTCGTACCGACGAGCGAATCCCGTCTCCCAATTTTCTCGCAAATATTTCAAAAACAGAGGCGAGTTATTTTCCTAAATATTTTCAAATTTAAGGTCAAGTGAGACCTTCGCAAAAGAGTTCCGCTCTCTCTTCTTTTCTTTTCTCTTCTCTCTTCATTTTTTGTCTTTTATTTTCTCCCTTCAAAAAGGAGGAAATAGAGGTTAGAAAGGAAAAGAGAAGGAAGAGAGAGAAAGACACAAGAGAAAATTTTTTGCGATGATCACAGTTTTGGCGACCGTGATGGGACTCGTCTCCGTCCGGTCGAATTTGTGCATTTTTGCTTTGCTTTGATATTATCTAAGTCTTTATTCTTCAAAATGTCAGCTTCATTTCCATGGAAACCTTAGGAGCCTAGACTCTGTCCTAAGCTGACATCATTGCATATAGAATCTAAGTATGGTTTGGTAGGACCATATTGAGGATATTATTCCATGTTCACATTAGACTTAGGTCTGAAATACAACTCTCCTCAATTCTAAGGATTGAATGCAAACAATGTATGCAAGTGTATGTTTCTCTTTATTTTAAATCTATCTCTTTAGGACTTGCATTAGAGACATCTGATTTCTTGCATGTTGAACATGTTTTTGAAAACATCCCTACCTATATTGTCCTGGTCTTCACGTTGCTGGGCTGTCTCACTGAACCATAGTTCCGGACAGAGCCTCACAACTGAACCACTTATTTGGGTTCACGCCCCCCTACCACGTACGTAAGGGCCATAGTCCGAGGTATATCGTTAGGTGCTCAAGGATGTTGGGAAGTCATTACCTTAGAACTGGAGAAATACTTCTATGCCACGTACTTCGAGCTTCGGCTTGAGTATATCGGCGTATCTTGATCGGAATCAGATGATCTAAATCTTAGAGTTTGGATTAAGGTCCTATCAGCCATTTCAAAATATTGCATTTAGAGTCAGCCTCTAGGGAGTGCTGTATGTACATCCTTGTTTGTATATCTGTGATTGTGTGATATTTTATATCTTCCTTATATTTTTCAAAACCCTGGGTATATATTATTCAAAATGTCCTCTTTGTTTTTAAAATCTAGGTGTATTTTCCTCTAAATTTCTTCAAAATTCTTCTGATCTTGCCTACAAGTTCTTCAAATTTTAAATCTTTACCATTTATTCTCCAATTTCATTTTCCCTCCTATTTTTTTTTCTGATTTTATATTCTTGTTTATATTTTCATAAATAAAATCTCTTTCTGTCAAGAGATATCCTTTTTAAAATAGCATTTTCCTTCGTGTTTTAGTTGGTTCCTCTCTCTCATGGAGTAACAAACGCAATTGTCATAGATTCTGTGACGATTCGATCCCTGGTAATGGGATATCATTTTGTCGACCTAATTTTGTCAAAAATTTCTTTCAAAATTCTTTATTCTCAATATCTCATTTTTAAAGTTCTTCTATTTTTCTCAAATAACATTCTTCCTTTCTAGTTATACTGGGGCATTTTTTTTAAAAATATATAGATATATAAATTCATATTTCAAAAAATTTGTTTGCAGGCAGGATCAAACAAACTCATTTTTCTCAAATTTCATAAATTTTTTTAGTTACATCTTGTTATCTTTATCAGTTTCATTCATTTTATTCATATTTTTATCAAGTTTACATCAATTTTATCACGTTTATCAATTTTTCCTCAATTTTTTTCAACTTTTTACCCTTTCAGGTTAAGGAATAAACCTGATGCCTCTTTTCAATGATGTATTCCTTTTTCTTTATCTTTTACCCTTTCAGGTTAAGGGATAAACCTGACCCTCGTTGTCCGAGGTGTTCCCCTTCAGGTTAAGGGATAAACCTGAAACCTCGGCCATCGAGGTATTTTCTTTTTCCCTTTTAGGTTAAGATAAACATGTACCTCGTTTATCGAGGCATCTCTCCTTCTTCCTTCAGGATAAGGGATAATTCTGAAGTCTTTTTATCATCAATTTTTCATCAAATTTCTACCAGTTTTCACCAGACTTTCATCAGTCTTTATCAATTTTTATTTTTGTCAATTTTATTGATTCTTTATCAACTTTTATCAATTTTATTGATGCTTTGTCAATCTTTTTCAAACTTTTCTTTATTAATATTTTATCAATTTTATTCTTCATCAACCTTGATCACTTTTATCAATTTATTTCCTTTTTCCTCTTCAAGATAAGGGATAATCCTGAAAACTCTGGCAATCATTCTCACTTCAATTTCCAAGTGTCTTGAAGATGCCGATCTCCTCTTCCGACTCTCGGTCAGAAAAGCCAGAGCTCGTGCGAGTGCATTTTCACAATCCAGTGCTCGTACTGGTATATTTGCAAAACCCAGTGCTCGTACCGGTGCAATTTCAAAACCCGGTGCTTATACTGGGGCATTTTCGAAAATCAGTGCTCGTTCTAGTATAATTTTAAAACCCAGTGCTCATACTGGGGCATTTTTTTTCAAAAAAACTAGTACTCATACTGATACATCTTCAAAAATCCAGGGCCCGTACTGGTATGTTTGCAAAATCCAGTACTCGCAATCTAGCACTCGTGCTAGTGTCTGGCTGACCGATCAGTTAGCCCCTCAGGTTCAGTCTTTGCACTAACCATTCATAAAAAATCCAAGCTTTAATTCCAAATTTTGACCTTCAATTCCCAATTTCAAGCCTTCAAGCTATAATCTTCATCAATCTTTCCTCAATCTTCCTTAATTTCTGTCAATCTTTCATCAATTTTTATCCTTTTTTCATCAATTTGACTCAAATTTATTCGTTCCTGTTCGGGATAAGGGAATAATCCTGAAATCAGACCACACACAATCAACCATGATGGTCTTCTCCATCGCAAGTCAGATAATCCAATCCTCGAATTCGTCATTCCCAAAACTTTCAATCCAAGTCCTCGTACTGGCGATTTTCAAAATTCAATCCTCTGATTGAAGATTTTCCTTTGAGATTCGAGTTTTGACTCGAACTTCCGAGTCTCCTTTGAGATTCAAGTTTTTTTTTACCCAAACTTTCCAGATTTGAGCCCTGGCTTGAACTTTCCAGCCTTCCTTCAAAAATTTGAGTTTTATCTCGAGTTTTCTTTCCTTCAATAAATAAACTTTCAGAGTTTCCCTTTGAGATTTGAGCCTTGAGTCGAATTTTCCAGCTTTCCTTTGAAGATTTGAGTTTTAACTCAAAAATCTGAACTTTCTAGTTTTCCTTTGAGATTCGAGCCCCGACTCGATTTTTCCAACTCTCCTTTGAAGATTTGAGTTTTAACTCGAAGTCTTCTTTTCCTTTGAAAAAATCTGAACCTTCCAGCTTTCCTTCGAAGATTTGAGTTACGACTCGAATTTTCCTTTGAAGATTTGGGTTTCAACCCGAATTTTCTCTCCTTAAAAACCTAATTTCCTAGCTTTCCCTCAAAGGCTCGAGTTTTGACTCGAATTTTTTCTGTTTTCCTTGTAGAATCTGAGTCCTGATTTGGATGTTCTTTCAAAACCAACTTTTTTGAGCTAGGCTTACCTTCGAAATCCAGTTTTATGCCAAGCTTGCCTTCAGAACTCCAAATTGGTATTTACCTTCAGAACTCAGCCTCGTGCTGGATTTTTCTCTAGAATCCCACTAATGTGTCAAAACTCGATGTTAAGCAAAGTTTTTGTCATCAAGGATTTCAGAAATATCTTGCCAAATTGCCATAAAATAGTTTTTGACCTCAAACGTTTATTACATAAAGAATTTCCTCAAATCTCCTTAGTATTCCTTCCAAAAGGGTGAAGCTTATGTGAAGAAAGGCTCAAACTTCAAATTTTCTGTTGGTCAATGTTATCATCGCAAAATTTTTCCTCTCCCGTGTATTTCTCTCTCTTCCTTCTCTTTCCCTTTTCCAACCTCTATTTTCCTCCTTTTTGAAGGGAGAAGAATAAAAGAAAGAAAAGAGAAAGAGAAGAGAAAAGAAGGAAAAAGAGAAGAGGAACTCTTTTGCGGGTTTTCACTTGACCTTAATTTGAAAAGTATTTAGCAAATAACTCGCCTCCGTTTTTTAAAATATTACAGGAAAAATGGAGAGACGGGATTCGCTCGTCGGTACGAGGTTCGACCGTTCCTGGCGCCTTTACCAGGGGTAATCGAACCAAGGATCAAACCTATGCCTTTTGCTTTGCCTAAATATAATCTAAGAATTTATTCTAACTCTAAATGCACAAAGAATTATACTTGTGCGATGCAAGGATGTATGCTCTTTTGAAAATTGATTTAGAAATTTCCAAGTATTTTGAGATAAACTTGGTAAAGGAGTGAAAAAATGATTTAATCTAACTTAGAACTTGAGATAGATCAGAGGAGTTCTAAGTTTTTGAAGTAAATCAGGATTGGAAGAATAAATGAGAAAGAATGACTTGAAGCTTTGAAATGAAGTTTCAGAGTTAAAAAATGGACTTTGAATTTGAATTTGATTTTAGGAAAGAAAATGAATACTTGAGATGAAATTGAATTTGCATTTTTATATTTGGAATGGATCTGAGATAATCAAATGGTATTTAAGAATAAAAATGGATTTAGGGAGTTCAGATGAGATCTGAAAATGGCATTGGATTTGAAATCTAGAATTGGGAATGGAATTGGATCTAAAGATGGATTTAAGATCTGAGATCTGAGATTCGATATAAAATTGGGTTCTGGATCCTAAAGGAGAATTGGATCTGAAGTATGAGATTCAAAGTGGAATTGGACTCTGGATCCTAAGGGGGAATTGGATTTGAAGTCTGAGATCCAAAGTGAAATTTGGATTCTGGATCCTAAAGGGGAATTGGATCTGAAATCTGAGATCCAATTTTAGTGTTGAATCCTGGACCCTAAAATGAATTTGGAGTTTGTTAAATTCAGAAGATGAATCAAGAACTTTAAAAAATGAAATTTAGAATTTGAATCTTGAATATACAAATGAATTTCAAAGTCAAATTAGACCTTGAATTTTGAAGTTTGAATTTAAAATTTAGAAGATGAAGGGAATCTCAAAGTTAAATTGAACTTCGGATTTGATTTGGAGTATTTGAATTTAAATTTAGAAGATGAATCAAGAGTCTCAAGGTTAAAATTGAATTTGGAGTTTGATTAGAGTTTTGAATATAAAATGAATTTGGAATTTCAAAGTTAAATTGAACTTTGAAATCTGATTTTGAATTTGAATATAAAATGAATTTGAAATCTCAAAGTTAGATTGAACTTTGAGATTTAAAAATGAAATAGAATTTTGAAAATTGAAAGAATGAATTGGATTTGATAAGGATTGAAGATAGATTTGAAGAAAGTATTTACATTACTTGGAGTTTTTGAAGAGGAAATTTCAGAAATATGATGCAATTCTATCCTAAATGATGAATGAATTTAAATTTTTGAAATTGGATTTTGAAAAAGGTATTTCATTCTTTAAATGAATTTAAAATAAGATTGAAGATATAATACATCCTTGACTATGGTCATTGAATGTATTATATAATAATCTATATTTAAATTCAGGTGAAGAATGAAACACATTTGGTGCTTTTATAGAATTTAAAATGAAATTAACTCTCAATATACCCTGACTATGGCCATTGATATATATTTTAAGTTAATTTTAAGTTAAATTCTGATAAAAGAAAAATATTTAAGGAAAATATGATGAATTTTGAAAACGGATCTAGTGTGGATCTGATGTTATTTTGTAAAAGATAAAAATACTAAGTTTTGTCCACACCCTGACTATGACCATTGATGTGGATCATCAACTTAGGATTGATTTACCTCTTACGAAATGGTGCACGTGCCATTCGTGTTTCACCAATGTGAGATTTTGAGAAATAAAGACAAAAGCATGAAAACAAGTAACTCATGGTATTTTACAATGCTCATTCATTCTATCTAAAACAGGAAATATGAATTCTCATTAAATCCTAACTTATTACAACTCATAAAATTGGATTTACAATTCCAAGTGATGACATTTTCCACATATTTCCTGCAAAACATTTGATTAGTATGAAAATGGAAGAACATTGCACATATCATACGGAGGTTAATGGAAAAATTGCTCATGTGCCAAGATATTTAGAATGTGAGAAGACAAGAGATGATGTGTATGTATATACTTACATATATATATATATATATATATATATATATATATATATATATATGTATATATATATATATACATATATATATATATATATATATATATATATATATATATATATATATATATATATATATACAGGCATGCCAATATACATATATATATATATACATGTGTGTGCATATATATATTTACATATACACTTATATATATATATATATATATATATATATATATATATATATATGTAGCATGTATATAACATAGGTGGATAAGAATGATGGTGGTGTAAGCAGAGTGGTATTTGTGGGAGATACATAGTGGAGGTGCAGGAAATTCATAAATATGATGCAATGGTTATGTCAGTGATTATACAAAAATGAAGCTAAAACAGAGAATCAAGATGGTGTTGCATATGTATGACCATGGAGGGCTATAGATATGAAGCTCATGCTGCTATAAAGGTGCAACTGAAAAACATGGAGGGTGTTAAAGCAGCTGTGAGTTTACTGCAAAACTCGTATTTGAGGGATGCTGAGATGGTGGTGCTGTGCAAGCTAAATGAGGCTGGGACAGGGGAATGTGCTGGCAGTGATATGGTGAAAGATTTACTGCAAAAACTAGTGTAGGTGGTATGAAAGTGTAGTGGTAATGGGTGTTGTAGGGTGAAGGTGTTGGAAAGATAATTGTGATGGTTAGCAGGGGATGCTGGAGAGGTAGTATGCAGCAGTGATAGTAATGTGGGTGGAAAGCATGAATATGATGTGTGGTAGCTACTGCTGCAGTTACAACGGGTGAAAGGAGGTGTAAGGCATGGGTTGGATGGTTGTGTGATAAGTACGGCTGGTTGTGCAAGTGATGAAGGTTTCTCTCAATGAGGATCGGGCTGGAGAGATGACCTACAGTTATGCACAGCAGGGAGTGCATTATGAAAATGTTGAGTGGATATACAGATGATCATGAGGAATGCTATGCGCAATGTATAGCAATGACTGGTGTTGAGGTGTTGTGAATCTTAGTTGAAGATGGGTATTATTTATACACAGTAAACTAAAAAAAAAAATGCACACTCTGCTGTAGCTACAGCAGGTGAAGACCCCTGTGCACAAGTGAACCTTCATAATAGTGAAACAAGGAAGTGGTATGTTCCTGGTTTTTGCTCTCAACTAGATACCATATCCATGGCTTTATTATATACTACGATTACCAGCACCAATAGGTCTTATCGAATCCTCCATAATGCTTATCAAATCAAAAAGCTGACCTAAAATTTCTTGATGTAGTTGAATATAATTCTTGAAAGAAACTGTTTTCCTCCTCATCAAGCATACAACAACCTTGCTACGGTGTCTTGTCAACAGTGTATTACGCGAACAGTTTCGTTCTGAAGGCATATGTTTTTTGTGTATAGCATGATCATATGATTGCTGCAAAAATTTACTAAGAACAGGAACAGTTTGCAGATATATCAGAACAGTAAGCATAAGTCCTGCAAAAAGGCTCAACAAATGTCCAAAACCCAAAAGATCAATACAGCCAAATCTGAAAACTATCAAGATACAAAAAAAAAAAATCAACAGCTCTAATTTCCTAATTTAGATTTTCAAAATGGAAGATCAGTTTGCTAGAAGAGCGAGAAGAAGAGAAAAAAAAATGAAATGAAACCCCACAATGGCTCTCTTCAAATTCTTCAGTCCTGACTAAATTCATATAGTAATCTCCTATGAGCTTGTTCTTGTGGTTCTTCCAAACCAGGTTTCATTGGCTTCATCATGCCCAACTCCGAACTAATAGATCAGATGACAAATTGTATATCATCATAAGATAACAAACTGTTATAACAAACTGTATAACATTATAAGATAATTTACAGAAGCCAACGAATATAAGAAAAAAATCTAAGGGGAATTTATATGCACTGTAGAATATAAACCTGAAGTATATAAAAAAAATGGTACAGAAAATGGAGGTTGAAGTATCTAATGGAATGAAGATATGAGGATGATCTAGAGCATGCAAAATGACGTAACTAAAATGAGGGACTGAAACTTAAATCACAGAAAACGCCAATTTCATGAACTCGATGTAGATAATCCAGGTCTGCTAAAAACATAATGAGATCGAGCCAGATTTAAAACTCGGATGGGTATAACCTCCTACTGATTTTGAACAGGATATTGAAATTGTCTAGGCGTGTGAGGAGGATTCATCGGCTCAAGGGTCTTTGATCTACTGAAGGTAACTTATCTATGGCCATGTATAGGAATAACAAGACATATACAAACTGACTCTGTATACTATATGAAATAATCAAAACAGGATTATGTAACGTGAAATGGCGAATATAACTGGGATCGTCATTCATACTGATGAAGCCAGGTTTGCATAGGTAATATAAGAAATTGTGTTGACATAGTGGAAATAAAACCTAGAGAATGAATAATGCCAAGAGATGCTACAGCATGATGCAGGTAAGGATCTTTAGATTAGACGCATTACTGATTAAAAAGGTGATAAAAAAAATGTCATAAAAGAGCACAAAAAATATGAATAGCGATGAAGAAATGCTAATCGAGGTGCAGAGTATCTCGGATTAACACCAAAGAACCGATGCATAAATCAAATGAGATATTACGAACAGAAAGGAGAAAAAGAGAAAGAAAAGAAGAAAAAAATAAATAATAATACACAATCGAACATCATGGAGGCAAATATATATAAAAAAAATGGGGAAAACATGAAAAATCAAGATGGTGTTGGGACGATTCCCTTCCGTTGCTGTTGCACGGGAGTGTATTGAAGTTGCCATCAGCAACTCAACCCAGTCCATGGTGCGTTAATAGGGGCTTCAAGTAAAAAAAAAAATCGGAAATTACAGAGGGAAGGCAATACTTACTTGTTTGGCTTGAGAGACAAAGAGCTTCCTCTGATAGATCGGGAGAGAGGATCAGAGGAATCCAGAGGAGGAAAAGAAGGAGAATAAGAAGAGGGAATGGAGAAGATGAGTATGGAGGGGTAGAAGACCGGGGGCCTCCTCCCTTCTGCGTGCTCCCTTCTTAAAGAAGGAAAGGAGCCTTCGAGAGAGAGGGGCTGTTGAAGATGAGAGGTTGAGGGAGACGCCAGAGAGGTTGGTTGAAGATCAATGGTGGGAAGCGAAGGGAGCTGTTTGTAATTTTTTCTAAAATTCCCTACAGGGGTCTCCTTTTCAGAAATTTCCTAAAAAATAGTTTTTGTTTTCAAAAAGAGGTCTCAAGAGAGGGTTTTATCAAAAAGGTTTAAAAAGGAAGGTAGATTGCATAGTTTCTGAAATTTTTGGATTTTTTATTTTCTTATTTTTTTCTTTTTAAACATATATTTGTAAAAACAAAACTCTAAAACTAAGAAAATTAATACTAATTTTACAAATTTTCAAAATATTCATAAGAGAAAGGTTTTTTCTGAAAGATCAGGGTTATTTTGGGGAAAATTTCTTCAAAAGAATGGGTTTTGGACCCAAGTACTGAGAAAATGTTCAATTTTGACACTCGAATCGAGAAATACAATGTGATGGACCCAAACAGATGTCGGATGGACTGTCCGAGTTTATTTAAAACTATTTTTGGTATTTTCTATAATTTTAATTTAAAATTTGAACAAGGAGATTCAGATTTGGATCTTGACAATGTATCCAGATCCAAAATCAATTTAAACATATGAAATGAATTTAATTTCAATAATACTTGAGAAATGAACTGAAATTTAGATTTGAAATGACCCATTTGCTAAAAAACTGAATTTAGGGGCAATAAGGGAATATTTAAAGGATTTGAAAAATTTGGGGTGTTCACAGATGCCCCTCTTTGCTACTAAGCCGGTTGAAAGCCGAGCTTAGTGGCAAAGAACACACTCCAAATTTTTAAAAAAAATGCCCCAGTGAGCCGATCTGAACTAGGTGTGGAAGAATTTGATTTAAAAGACATGGTTCTTCAGATTTAAAATTTTATCCTTGAATGGCTTGGGGAAGACGAAATCCTCGGAGATGATATGTCTGAATAATAGAGATGAGGAAATCGTGATGGGACTTTGGGTGAAGGTCCCGCAATGATGAAAGATAAGAATTTTGATCAAGTCTCATGGGTGAGACAAAATCAGCTTTTTCAGAGTGACTCAGGTTTAGCCCTTAACCTGGATGGGACGAATATATCTCAATATAACCTGAATGGGGAAAGGAATATATGAGGACCTTGATGGGACATTTATGAGAGAAGGCCTTGTGAAATGAAGCTTAAGTAGAATCTTATCCTGAATGGATATACGAAGCATGGATTCCTTGATGGGAAGAACCATGATTGGGACTGGAGGAAAACATCTCGTTGAAACGAGGGAAACTCGTTGGAACGAGATTCAGGTTTAACCACAACCTGAAGGGGACGACCATATGGAATCTCGAGTGAAGAGACCATGATGGGACCTTCGGAATTTGGACGAACAAATCCGACAGGGGTTTGCGAAAGGAGGAAGGAAATGGGGTTCCCTAAAGCTTTGAAAAAGGGATGAACTTGGACGTCTCATTGCTGAGACTAAATCAGCTTTTGAATTTAATGACCTCTCGCAGGGAGTACATGTTTTGACCCTCAACCTGAGTGGGAACAACCATACGGATTTCTCGAAACCGTGATGGGACAGGAGAGATACTTCAACTGAATGGGGTAACTCTTCTGGAAGATATAAACAACGCTAGGTTGCATCAAAATGGATATTGACTACTTATTTCATTCTTAGAATATCTAGAAAATTTTGCCAATAAGATAAATTTATAGTTGACTTCAACGCTCTAAAATGTGCACGTGTGTGCAAAGATATTCCCTCTTTTACCTAGAGTATTTCCTCCAACGAAGTTAACTCCTTGGTTTTTAAGAGTCAAATTCAAAATTTTAGCGCTGATGATTTTCTTCAAGGAAGCTATCCATTTCCCTGATATGAGGAGACAAGATATTCTCAATTTCATAAAAGCAAGTTGTGAAAATACATTGATAAAAGATATTTTGCATAAGAAAAGATGATTTCTGGCAATTTAGGCAGTTTGATATCTGAGTGTTTTCTCATGATGATTTTTTTGCACTCCTTTTGAGTCATTGGGCTTTTTCGGGCTTTTACATCATCCTTCATTTTGGATGTTCCTGACTTTTCTCTCTTTTTCAGGGAAGGGTACGTCACAAACTCCTTCATCTCGGAGATGCTCCGATCCTTCTTTTTCTCAGGGATTATATATGATATTGGTTCAAAGGTCTTTAGATGGTAGCTGAAATCGAATATCATTTAGGGTTTGTCGGTAGGTCCATCACATCCGCCTTCATCTCGACGGTGATCCGAACTTTCTCTGGAAGGATCCGTCACAAACTCCGTCATCTTGGAGATGTTTCAAATCTTCTTTGGCTCCGGGGGTCTGCTCGCATAATTTGCCTTCATCTTGACGACAATTGAGAGATCCCTTTTGCAGATATTTGATTGCAACTTTAAACTGGATAAGGAAATATGGATTAAGTGGATTATTTATTGGCTCAGGATATTTCTATTGCCTAATTGCCAGAAAATTGTCTTTAAACATGCATCATAGCTATGATCAATATCAATTCGCTTCCGGCTTTTCAATGTCATCGAATATGTATTTCACTAATCATACCGAGGATATTTCTTTCATCCTTTTGGTTGATCAACAGGAAAAAGATTTGAATTTTACCTCTCTTTCACAAAAAGTTTCACCTTTTATGAAGTAAATACTAGAGGTAATCTGAGGTAATTCTTTTGTGCAGTAAGATTTATTTGGAATCAACAAATATTTTTAGCAAATTGGCAAAGTTTTCATGACTTCTATGTGAAATATTTGCTCAATATAGATTTTGATGCGACCTTTAGTTGCAATTTATGATTTTGGACATTCTGACTAGTGAACTGGGACCTCTCATTTAGCGACCAGCGAAGGAGCTGAAACCTTTCATTTAATGACCAGCGAAGTAGCTGGGACATTTTATTTAGCGACCAGCGAAGTAGCTGGGACATTTCATTTAGCGGCCAGCGAAGTAGCTGGGACATTTCATTTAGCGACCAGCGAATTAGCTGGGACATTTCATTTAGCGACCAGCGAAGTAGCTGAAACATTTCATTTAGCGACCAGCGAAGTAGCTGGAACATTTCATTTAGCGACCAGCGAAGTAGCTGGAACATTTCATTTAGCGACCAGCGAAGTAGCTGGAACATTTCATTTAATCATTTAACGACCAACGAAGTAGCTGGGACATTTCATTTAATCATTTAACGACCAGCGAAGTAGCTGGGACATTTCATTTAATCATTTAACGACCAACGAAGTAGCTGGGACATTTCATTTAATCATTTAACGACCAGCGAAGTAGCTGGGACATTTCATTTAATCATTTAACGACCAGCGAAGTAGCTGGGACATTTCATTTAATCATTTAACGACCAGCGAAGTAGCTGGGACATTTCATTTAATCATTTAACGACCAGCGAAGTAGCTGGGACATTTCATTTAATCATTTAACGACCAACGAAGTAGCTGGGACATTTTATTTAATCATTTAACGACCAGCGAAGTAGCTGGGACATTTCATTTAATCATTTAACGACCAGCGAAGTAGCTGGGACATTTCATTTAATCATTTAACGACCAACGAAGTAGCTGAGACATTTTATTTAATCATTTAACGACCAGCGAAGTAGCTGGGACATTTCATTTAATCATTTAACGACCAGCGAAGTAGCTGGGACATTTCATTTAATCATTTAACGACCAGCGAAGTAGCTGAGACATTTCATTTAATCATTTAACGACCTTTGATTTAATGATTTGATCTAAGATTGAGACTTTCTGAGGAACAAACAGCACGAGGACTGAACTTGATCTTTAGATTTGAAAATTTAGCAAAATAACACGTGCGAGCACTAGGTTTTCCAACTGAGAGTCGGGAAAGAGATCGGCCTATTTAAGATATTTAGAGATTGAAGCAAGAAGAATGGTCGGGGTTTCAGGATTATCCCATATCCTGAAGGGAAAATAGAATAGACATTTTTGACAAGAATTTTAGAAAAAGAATGATTCAGGTTTATCCCTTAACCTGAAGGGGAAATGAAAAAGACATTTGATGAGAATTTAGGAAAAGAATGATTCAGGTTTATCCCTTAACCTGAAGGATGAATAGAAGTTTTTATGAAGAGATAACCTGAGACTTGAATTTAGAAGGGATATGACAAGATTTAGAATTTATGATCTATGATTTAGAAGGACCAGGTATGCGACGGGGAATATAAAAAGAATAAACTTTGAGAAGACAAAAGGATATAGAACTTTGAAAAAAATGCAGAACATTTGAGGAAAATTTGATTTTATTTTTGTAAAAGAATTCTCACAGGTAGCATGGTTGCCCCTATGAGTGATCTTCAGGATTATCCCTTATCCTGAATGGGAAAAAGAATAGAATTTTTAAAGAGATTAAATGGGAAATTGATATAAATCTAGAAAATCAACAAAAGATTGACAAAACTTGTATTTAGAAAGGAATCCTCATAGGTAGCGTTATTGCTCCTACAAGGGGTTTCAGGATTATCCCTTATCCTGAATGGGAAAATAGACTTTAAAGAGAAATTGATATAAATTTAGAAATCAATAAAGATCGATAAAACTTGTATTTGCAAAAGAATTCTCATAGGTAGCATTGTTGCCCCTACGAGAGATCTCAGGATTATCCCTTATCCTGAATGGGAAAAAGCACAAAATTTAAGAAAATTTAATGAAGGAAAATTGATATAAATCTACAAAGAATAAAGATTGGCAAAACTTGTATTTACAAAAGAATCCTCATAGGTAGCGTTATTGCTCCTACGAGGGGTCTCAGGATTTTCCCTTATCCTGAATGGGAAAAAGAATAGAATTTAAGAAAAATTGAATAAAGGAAAATTGATATAAATCTAGAAAATTTAACAAAGATTGACAAGACTTGTATTTACAAAAAGAATCCTCATAGGTAGTGTTATTGCTCCTACGAGGGGTCTCAGGATTTTCCCTTATCCTGAATGGGAAAAAGAATAGAATTTAAGAAAATTTAGTGAAGGCAAATTGATATAAATCTAGAAATTCAATAAAGATTAAAAAAAACTTGTATTTACAAAAGAATCCTTATAGGTAGCGTTGTTGCTCCTACAAGGGGTTTCAGGATTATCCCTTATCCTGAATGGGAACACCTCGGACAACGAGGGTCAGGTTTATCCCTTAACCTGAAAGGGTACACCTCGGAGAACGAGGGTCAGGTTTACCCCTTAACCTGAAAGGGTATAAGAATTGATAAAATTTAATGGAATTTGAGGAAATATTTGATAAACTTTGATAAAACTTGATAAAATTGATGTAAACTTGATAAAATATGAATAAAATGAATGAAACAGATAAAAAAATACCAAAAATTAACTGAAAATTTATAAGCTTTGAGAAAAAGGAGTTTTTATGATCCTGCCTGCATATGGGATCTTTGGAAGGAAAATGTTTATTTAAAAGATAAATGAGAAATCATTTTGGGGGAAGAAAATCCACCACAAGAAGAACGATCAGCGCGAGATTTGATCCTTTAAATCAAACATGAGAGATCATCATGAAGGTCAATTTTTGAAGGCAATGATTTTTGAAAACCTATTTTTGAAGAAGAAGATCAATAATAGATCTGATTTCTAAAAATAACAGTTCGAAATTGATAATAAGATCAATACAAGGGTTGATCTTTGAAGGTAATGCTTAAAAACCAATCTTGGAAGATAAGACCAACACAGGGTCGATCTTTGAATATAATGATTTAAAACCCATTTTTGGAAGATAAGACCAATGCAATGATTGATCTTTGAATATGATGATTTATAACCCATTTTAAAAGATAAGAACAACACCAGGGTTGATCTTTTGAAAAAATTTTGAGATCAATTTTGGAGGATAAGACCAACGCAAGGGTTGATCTTTTGAATAAAAAGATTTGAAATCCATTTTGGAAGATAAGATTAATACAAGGATTGATCTTTTGATATAAGGGTTTAGAAATCCACTTTGAAAGATAAGGGTTGATCTATAAAGATTTGAAATCCATTTTGAAAGATAAGACCAACACAAAGGTTGATCTTTGAATATAAAGATTTAAAATCCATTTTGATAGATAAGATCAACACAAGGATTGATCTTTGAATATAAAAGTTTAAAATTCATTTTGGAAGATAAGACCAACACAAGGGTTGATCTTTCAATATAATGGTTTGAAAACTTATTTTTGAAGACATGATCAACACGAGGGTTGATTTTTTTTTTTTTTTGTCAAAGGTCGGACCAAGGAATATTTGCACTCCTTGGTCATAACGAAGATTCTTAAAATTTCATGATTTTTGAAAAAGCCCTCATAGGTAATATCATTTCTCTCATGAATGATTTCAGGATTGCCCTGCATTCTGAAAAAGAACGGGAATTAAAATGCCCCAGTATGGCAAAGAGAAAAGAAGCATTGGATATAAAAGATATAAAGAAAATTGACATTTCATTTGATAAGCAAAGGTTTGATAACAACTGAATATTTACAAGAACTTGAAAAGGAAAAAGACTTATAGAAGACTGGGCTGACTAGCCCCTACAGGACAACTGAAAAAAAGAGACGAAAGCAAACAAAACTTTGGCTTTATCAATTCTTTGAGTGGTCCGGGAATGGTTCTGTCAGGACTGCTGGCTGCTTTTCTTCCTCGTCCTCTATCAGAATACTTCTATCAATGCAGTCTTGTATCATGTGCTTGAGGACGAAGCAGTGCTCTGTGTCATGCCCCGTTGCTCTATGGAACTTGCAGAACTGATCTTTGAATTTTCCCAAGATTACGGGAGGATCCGCTATTTTAGGGAGTTTGATCATCCCATGCTTTAAAAGGTAATCTAGAATTACTTCCATAGTTTGATCTAAAGGAGTGAAGACTCGATCTTTCTCCCACTTGATGTACTTGGGCTTCTCTTGAAGATCCCCTTTCTGCTGGATGCCAATTGGAAGTGGCTTATCATTGTTTTGAAAGGATCTCTTCTTCTGTCCCTTGCTCTGATCTACTCTCGGACTGCTGCCACCATTGTTCTTGTTTCCTTTGCTGCTGCTGCCAAGGTTGTTGCAGAAGGCATCAACTGAATGAGCAAACTGCGCCTTCTTCTTTTGGTCTTGGACATTCTTGACCAGAGGCGTGCCCTCGTATAGTCCGCTTTCTATTCCTGCTTCGAGCCATTCAGCTCGCTCAATTAACTTGATGAAGGATTTCGCCGGGGAAGTGGCGATGAGGCTCCTTATGGGCTGAGAGAAATTATTGAGGATCACCTGCAATGCGCGCTCCTCAGGAATGGGTACCTTCATTTTATTGCAGGTGCTCCACCTAAGAATGAAATCACTTGCTCTTTCGTTCTCTCCTTGCTTCATGTTGTAAAGATGATTTAATGTAGGTGAGGCTTCAGTGTTGAATAAGAAGCACTCGATGAACAGATTTACTACCTTATCGAACTCTCGTAGTTCGATAGGATTCACATGATCGGCATACCATCTGGCTGCTACACCCTCCAAACTGCGGGGAAAACAGATGAACAGAGCCCTGTTATCTTTCCTGAAACGACTGCACTCTGCATAAAATGTGGCCAAGTGGGCTTTAGGGTTGCCAGTCCCATCAAATTTGAGAAACTTGCGAGGAAGATTCTCTAGGTTATTGTCCCCATCTAGACCATCGTAAAATTCTTCGCCAGTGTAGGTCTGCTTGCCCTTACCCTTGGCTTGAATGTCCTTAATCGCTCGATTCATCTCCTTCATCTGTTTACTCATCAGGTCCTCTGCTGGAGCCCCAGACTTGGGCTTGTTGACAGATTCGGGCTCTTCCGCAACTATCTTTACAGTCTGTCTCGGAGGATTCCGTTTGTAGACAATCTGCTCTTCCTCTTCTGATTCTTCCTCGGCTGACTCTGATTCCTCAGAAGTAGTGTCTAGTTGTACCTTCTTCCTGATGATTCTGACTTGCTTTTTCACAGGCTTCTTCTTCAGCTTGCTTTTAGGAACTGCCTCTTTCAGCTTGGCCTCGGCTTGTTCTGACATCATCCTCTCCATCATCTTTTGGAACATATCATACATAGCGGGGTCGATGTCATCTTTCTTGTTCTGACCCTGTCCCCAGGCCGATTTGGGAGAGCTCATCCCTTCCGCCTCATTGTCGCTGAGTTGAGGATCTGTTTCTTTTCCTGATCTTGTCGTGACCATTTTCAGATATCAAATTTCTTTGTAAAGAAAAGTGGAGGTTTTTAGATCAAAGAAACCTTTTTTTGGAAAAGTTTTGACAAGAGAGAGGATTTCAGGTTGAAATCTAAAAATTGTATCCCATTACAAGGGATGGGGTCGCCACAAAATCGTGTTGTTTACTCCACGAGGAGAGTAACCAACTAAAATATGAAAGAAAATACCATTTTGAAAAGGATATCTCTTGACGGAAAGAGATTTTTATGAAAACATAAACAAGAATATAAAATCAGAAGAAAATAAAAGAATAAATGAAATTTGAGAACAAATGGTAAAGATTTAAAATTTTAAGAACTTGCAAGCAGGATCAGAAGAATTTTTTTTTTTTGAAGAAATTTTTAGAAGAAGAAGAAGAAAAGGATAAAGAAAAATACACCTGGGTTTTAAAAATAAAGAGGACATTTTGACATATACCCAGGGTTTTGGAAAATATAAGGAAAATATCACACAATCATAGATATACAAGCAAGGATATACAAACAACACTCCCTAAAGCTGACTCTATATGCAATATTTGAAATGTCTGATAGGACCTTAATTCTAACTCTAAGATTTATATCATCTGATTCCAATCAAGGTACGCCGATATACTCAAGCCGAAGCTCGAAGTACGTGGCATATAAAGTATTTACTCCGGTTCTAAGGTAAAGGCTTCCCAACATCCTTGAGCACCTACGATATACCTCGGACTATGGCCCTTAGGTACGTGGTAGGGGGGCGCGAACCCAAATAAGTGGTCCAGTTGTGAGGCTCTCTCCCGAACTATGGTTCAGTGAGACAGCCCAGCAACGTGAAGACCGGGACAATATAGGTAGGGATTTTTTTTAAAATATGCTTATCATGCAAGAAATCAGAAGGCTCTAATGCAAGTCCTAAAGAGATAGAATTTAAATGAATAGAAGCATACACTTGCATACATTGTCTTGCATTCAATCCCTACAATTGAGGAGAGTTGTATTTAAGACCTAAGTCTAATGTGAACATGGATAATCTCCTCAATATGGTCCTACCAAACCATACTTAAATCCAATATGCAAATAATGTCAGCTTCGGACAGAGTCTAGGCTCCTAATGTTTGCATGGAAAATGTAGCTGACATATGAAGAATAAAAACTTAGATTATATAAAAAGCAAAGCAAAGGCATAGATCCAACCGGACGAAGACGAAGTCCCATCTCGGTCGCCAAAACTGTGATCATCCTAAAATTTTTCCTCTCTCGTGTATTTCTCTCTCTTCCTTCTCTTTCCCTTTTCCAACCTCTATTTTCCTCCTTTTTGAAGGGAGAAGAATAAAAGAAAGAAAAGAGAAAGAGAAGAGAAAAGAAGGAAAAAGAGAAGAGGAACTCTTTTGCGGGTTTTCACTTGACCTTAATTTGAAAAGTATTTAGCAAATAACTCGCCTCCGTTTTTGAAAATATTGCGGGAAAAATGAAAAGACGGGATTCGCTCGTCGGTACGAGGTTCGACCGTTCCTGGCGCCTTTACCAGGGGTAATCGAACCAAGGATCGAACCTATGCCTTTTGCTTTGCCTAAATATAATCTAAGAATTTATTCTAACTCTAAATGCACAAAGAATCATACTTGTGCGAAGCAAGGATGTATGCTCTTTTGAAAATTGATTTAGAAATTTCCAAGTATTCTGAGATGAACTTGGTAAAGGAGTGAAGAAATGATTTAATCTAACTTAGAACTTGAGATAGATCAGAGGAGTTCTAAGTTTTTGAAGTAAATCAGGATTGGAAGAATAAATGAGAAAGAATGACTTGAAGCTTTGAAATGAAGTTTCAAAGTTAAAAAATGGACTTTGAATTTGAATTTGATTTTAGGAAAGGAAATGAATACTTGAGATGAAATTGAATTTGGATTTTTATATTTGGAATGGATCTGAGATAATCAAATGGTATTTAAGAATAAAAATGGATTTAGGGAGTTCAGATGAGATCTGAAAATGGCATTGGATTTGAAATCTAGAATTGGGAATGGAATTGGATCTAAAGATGGATTTAATATCTGAGATCTGAGATTCGATATAAAATTGGGTTCTGGATCCTAAAGGAGAATTGGATCTGAAGTATGAGATTCAAAGTGGAATTGGACTCTAGATCCTAAGGGGGAATTGGATTTGAAGTCTGAGATCCAAAGTGAAATTTGGATTCTGGATCCTAAAGGGGAATTGGATCTGAAATCTGAGATCCAATTTTAGTGTTGAATCCTGGACCCTAAAATGAATTTGGAGTTTGTTAAATTCAGAAGATGAATCAAGAACTTTAAAAAATGAAATTTAGAATTTGAATCTTGAATATACAAATGAATTTCAAAGTCAAATTAGACCTTGAATTTTGAAGTTTGAATTTAAAATTTAGAAGATGAAGGGAATCTCAAAGTTAAATTGAACTTCGGATTTGATTTGGAGTATTTGAATTTGAATTTAGAAGATGAATCAAGAGTCTCAAGGTTAAAATTGAATTTGGAGTTTGATTAGAGTTTTGAATATAAAATGAATTTGGAATTTCAAAGTTAAATTGAACTTTGAAATCTGATTTTGAATTTGAATATAAAATGAATTTGAAATCTCAAAGTTAGATTGAACTTTGAGATTTAAAAATGAAATAGAATTTTGAAAATTGAAAGAATGAATTGGATTTGATAAGGATTGAAGATAGATTTGAAGAAAGTATTTACATTACTTGGAGTTTTTGAAGAGGAAATTTCGGAAATATGATGCAATTCTATCCTAAATGATGAATGAATTTAAATTTTTGAAATTGGATTTTGAAAAAGGTATTTCATTCTTTAAATGAATTTAAAATAAGATTGAAGATATAATACATCCTTGACTATGGTCATTGAATGTATTATATAATAATCTATATTTAAATTCAGGTGAAGAATGAAACACATTTGGTGCTTTTATAGAATTTAAAATGAAATTAACTCTCAATATACCCTGACTATGGCAATTGGTATATATTTTAAGTTAGTTTTAAGTTAAATTCTGATAAAAGAAAAATATTTAAGGAAAATATGATGAATTTTGAAAACGGATCCAGTGTGGATCTGATGTTATTTTGTAAAAGATAAAAATACTAAGTTTTGTCCACACCCTGACTATGGCCATTGATGTGGATCATCAACTTAGGATTGATTTACCTCTTACGAAATGGTGCACGCGCCATTCGTGTTTCACCAATGTGAGATTTTGAGAAATAAAGACAAAAGCATGAAAACAAGTAACTCATGGTATTTTACAATGCTCATTCATTCTATCTAAAACAGGAAATATGAATTCTCATTAAATCCTAACTTATTACAACTCATAAAATTGGATTTACAATTCCAAGTGATGACATTTTCCACATATTTCCTGCAAAACATTTGATTAGTATGAAAATGGAAGAACATTGCACATATCATACGGAGGTTAATGGAAAAATTGCTCATGTGCCAAGATATTTAGAATGTGAGAAGACAAGAGATGATGTGTATGTATATACTTACATATATATATATATATATATATATACACAGGCATGCCAATATACATATATATATACATGTGTGTGCATATATATATTTACATATACACTTATATATATATATATATATATATATATATATATATATATATATATATATATATATATATATATATATATATATATATGTAGCATGTATATAACATAGGTGGATAAGAATGATGGTGGTGTAAGCAGAGTGGTATTTGTGGGAGATACATAGTGGAGGTGCAGGAAATTCATAAATATGATGCAATGGTTATGTCAGTGATTATACAAAAATGAAGCTAAAACAGAGAATCAAGATGGTGTTGCATATGTATGACCATGGAGGGCTATAGATATGAAGCTCATGCTGCTATAAAGGTGCAACTGAAAAACATGGAGGGTGTTACAGCAGCTGTGAGTTTACTGCAAAACTCGTATTTGAGGGATGCTGAGATGGTGGTGCTGTGCAAGCTAAATGAGGCTGGGACAGGGGAATGTGCTGGCAGTGATATGGTGAAAGATTTACTGCAAAAACTAGTGTAGGTGGTATGAAAGTGTAGTGGTAATGGGTGTTGTAGGGTGAAGGTGTTGGAAAGATAATTGTGATGGTTAGCAGGGGATGCTGGAGAGGTAGTATGCAGCAGTGATAGTAATGTGGGTGGAAAGCATGAATATGATGTGTGGTAGCTACTGCTGCAGTTACAACGGGTGAAAGGAGGTGTAAGGCAGGGGTTGGATGGTTGTGTGATAAGTACAGCTGGTTGTGCAAGTGATGAAGGTTTCTCTCAATGAGGATCGGGCTGGAGAGATGACCTACAGTTATGCACAGGAGGGAGTGCATTATGAAAATGTTGAGTGGATATACAGATGATCATGAGGAATGCTATGCGCAATGTATAGCAATGACTGGTGTTGAGGTGATTGTGTACTGAAGTGTTGTGAATCTTAGTTGAAGAGGGGTATTATTTATACACAGTAAACTAAAAAAAAAAATGCACACTCTGCTGTAGCTACAGCAGGTGAAGAACCCTGTGCACAAGTGAACCTTCATAATAGTGAAACAAGGAAGTGGTATGTTCCTGGTTTTTGCTCTCAACTAGATACCATATCCATGACTTTATTATATACTATGATTACCAGCACCAATAGGTCTTATCGAATCCTCCATAATGCTTATCAAATCAAAAAGGTGACCTAAAATTTCTTGATGTAGTTGAATATAATTCTTGAAAGAAACTGTTTTCCTCCTCATCAAGCATACAACAACCTTGCTATGGTGTCCTGTCAACAGTGTATTACGCGAACAGTTTCGTTCTGAAGGCATATGCTTTTTGTGTATAGCATGATCATATGATTGCTGCAAAAATTTACTAAGAACAGGAACAGTTTGCAGATATATCAGAACAGTAAGCATAAGTCTTGCAAAAAGGCTCAACAAATGTCCAAAACCCAAAAGATCAATACAGCCAAATCTGAAAACTATCAAGAAACAAAAAAAAAAAAAATCAACAGCTCTAATTTCCTAATTTAGATTTTCAAAATGGAAGATCAGTTTGCTAGAAGAGAGAGAAGAAGAGAAAAAAAAAATGAAATGAAACCCCACAATGGCTCTCTTCAAATTCTTCAGTCCTGACTAAATTCATATAGTAATCTCCTATGAGCTTGTTCTTGTGGTTCTTCCAAACCAGGTTTCATTGGCTTCATCATGCCCAACTCCGAACTAATAGATCAGATGACAAATTGTATATCATCATAAGATAACAAACTGTTATAACAAACTGTATAACATTATAAGATAATTTACAGAAGCCAACGAATATAAGAAAAAAATCTAAGGGGAATTTATATGCACTGTAGAATATAAACCTGAAGTATATAAAAAAAATGGTACAGAAAATGGAGGTTGAAGTATCTAATGGAATGAAGATATGAGGATGATCTAGAGCATGCAAAATGACGTAACTAAAATGAGGGACTGAAACTTAAATCACAGAAAACGCCAATTTCATGAACTCGATGTAGATAATCCAGGTCTGCTAAAAACATAATGAGATCGAGCCAGATTTAAAACTCGGATGGGTATAACCTCCTACTGATTTTGAACAGGATATTGAAATTGTCTAGGCGTGTGAGGAGGATTCATCGGCTCAAGGGTCTTTGATCTACTGAAGGTAACTTATCTATGACCATGTATAGGAATAACAAGACATATACAAACTGACTCTGTATACTATATGAAATAATCAAAACAGGATTATGTAACGTGAAATGGCGAATATAACTGGGATCGTCATTCATACTGATGAAGCCAGGTTTGCATAGGTAATATAAGAAATTGTGTTGACATAGTGGAAATAAAACCTAGAGAATGAATAATGCCAAGAGATGCTACAGCATGATGCAGGTAAGGATCTTTAGATTAGACGCATTACTGATTAAAAAGGTGATAAAAAAAATGTCATAAAAGAGCACAAAAAATATGAATAGCGATGAAGAAATGCTAATCGAGGTGCAGAGTATCTCGGATTAACACCAAAGAACCGATGCATAAATCAAATGAGATATTACGAACAGAAAGGAGAAAAAGAGAAAGAAAAGAAGAAAAAAAAATAATAATAATACACAATCGAACATCATGGAGGCAAATATATATAAAAAAAAATGGGGAAAACATGAAAAATCAAGATGGTGTTGGGACGATTCCCTTCCGTTGCTGTTGCACGAGAGTGTATTGAAGTTGCCATCAGCAACTCAACCCAGTCCATGGTGCGTTAATAGGGGCTTTAAGTAAAAAAAAAATCGGAAATTACAGAGGGAAGGCAATACTTACTTGTTGGGCTTGAGAGACAAAGAGCTTCCTCCGATAGATCGGGAGAGAGGATCAGAGGAATCCAGAGGAGGAAAAGAAGGAGAATAAGAAGAGGGAATGGAGAAGATGAGTATGGAGGGGTAGAAGACCGGGGGCCTCCTCCCTCCTGCGTGCTCCATTCTTAAAGAAGGAAAGGAGCCTTCGAGAGAGAGGGGTTGTTGAAGATGAGAGGTTGAGGGAGACTCCAGAGAGGTTGGTTGAAGATCAATGGTGGGAAGCGGAGGGAGCCGTTTGTAATTTTTTCTAAAATTCCCTACAGGGGTCTCCTTTTCAGAAATTTCCTAAAAAATAGTTTTTGTTTTCAAAAAGAGGTCTCAAGAGAGGGTTTTATCAAAAAGGTTTAAAAAGGAAGGTAGATTGCATAGTTTCTGAATTTTTTGGATTTTTTATTTTCTTATTTTTTTCTTTTTAAACATATATTTGTAAAAACAAAACTCTAAAACTAAGAAAATTAATACTAATTTTACAAATTTTCAAAATATTCATAAGAGAGGTTTTTTCTGAAAGATCAGGGTTATTTTGGGGAAAATTTCTTCAAAAGAATGGGTTTTGGACCCAAGTACTGAGAAAATGTTCAATTTTGACACTCGAATCGAGAAATACAATGTGATGGACCCAAACGGATGTCGGATGGACTGTCCGAGCTTATTTAAAACTATTTTTGGTATTTTCTATAATTTTAATTTAAAATTTGAACAAGGAGATTCAGATTTGGATCTGGACAATGGATCCAGATCCAAAATCAATTTAAACATATGAAATGAATTTAATTTCAATAATACTTGAGAAATGAACTGAAATTTAGATTTGAAATGACCCATTTGCTAAAAAACTGAATTTAGGGGCAATAAGAGAATATTTAAAGGATTTGAAAAATTTGGGGTGTTCACAGTCAACCAAGAGGATGAAGAAAAATCTTCGATATGACTGGCGAAGGAAAATTCAATGATGTTAAAAAGCCATAAGTGAGCTGATATTGATCATGGCTATGGCACATTCTTAAAGACCATTCTTCTGGCAGTAAGACACTGGAAATATCCTGGGCGATAAAAAAAATCTACCCAATCCATATCTCCTCAGTCATTTGAGCTGCAATCAAATATCCGCAAAAGGGATCTCTCAATTGTCGTCAAGATGAAGACGAATATGCGAGTTAGATCTCCGGGGCCAAAGAAGATTTGAATCATCTCCGAGATGAAAGAGTTTGTGATGAATCCTTCCTTGGAACATTTTGAGCACCGTCAAGATGAAGGTGACTGAGATGAGCCTCTCGATAAACCCTCAAAGATATTTGATTTCTGCTATCATCTAGAGATTTCAACCCAAGAACCAATGTCATCAAGCCTAATTCCTTAGAAAGAAAAAGAAGGATCGGAGCATCTTCAAGATGAAGGAGTTTGTGACGTACCCTTCCCCGAAAAAAGAGAGAAAAGTCAGGACATCTCCAAAATGAAGGATGATGTAAAAGCCCAAAAAAGCTCCATGACTCAAAAGAGTGTGAAAAAATCATCTTGGGAAAATGCCCAAGATATCAAACTGCCCAAACTGTCAAGAATCTTCTTTATCTATGTGAAATTCTTCTATCAATATCTTTTCATTCAATTGCTTTTATGAAGCTAAGAATATTTCCTCTCCTTTCATATCAAGGAAATTGATAGCTTCCTTGAATAAAACCAACAACAACAAATTTGACCTTGATTCTAGATTCTATAGAGTTAACCCAGTTGGGAGTAATACTCTAGGTAGAAGAGGGAACATCTTTCAAAAGTGCTTGCTTTCAATTACCTTGAATCAACTACAATTTTTATCACTTTGGCAATATTTTCCAGCTTTCCTAATAAGAAATAATAACTTGATGTTTGTTTTGATACATCTTGGTGTTGCCTTCTCCATCTTTCGCTTTGATCGAAAGATTCGCCTTCTCCTTGCTAAAAGGATAGCCTTATCCATCTTTCGCCTTGATCGAAAGATTTGCCTTCTCCTTTTCTAAAAGGATTGCCCTCCTCATCTTTTGCTTTGATCGAAAGATTTGCCTTCTCTTCACTAAAAGGATTGCCCTTCTCATCTTTCGTTTTGATCGAAAGATTCGCCTTCTCCTGTCAAAAGGATCGCCCTCTTCATCTTTCGCTTTGATCGAAGGATTCACCTTCTCCTTTCTAAAAAATTGCTCTTCTCATCTTTCGCTTTGATCAAAAGATTTGCCTTCTCCTTTCTAAAAGGATTGCCCTTCTCATCTTTTGCTTTGATCGAAAGATTCGCCTTTGATCATGCATATATTTTAGGGTTATTTCATATCAAAAATATGCATGATTTCATAAAAAATGATTTAAAACTCAATTTTATGCTGGTTTTGAGTGAATGAGCTAAAATGAATTAAAAACAGAAAATGCTTGAAAATTAGTGTTATTTTGCAATTTAATGAATATTTTAATGTTTGTCATTGTGAGTTCCTAAAAAAAAATAAAAATTAGAGTTGAGAATATAGTTAGTTAGTTTTAGAAAAATAATAAGTTGAAATGAGGTTTAGTGTAAATATTTTTTAAGAAGTAGTCATTAGATTAAAATAGTTTTGAGGTTTTTAGCAAATAGACTTTCTTTAAACAGTCTTTTTAGATTTTTGAAAATAATAAAACAAACCATTACACGGTTTGGGTTTTTTTAAAACTAAAAAAAAAAAAAAAACAAATTGTAACAAACCGGTTCAAACCGGTTTGTGATTTTAAAAACTGAAAAAAAAATAATAACAAACCGGTTTGCTTTTCTTTAAAAGCTGAAAAAAATGAAAAATGAAGGGTCTTCACCCTGTGCGCCAAACCTGATCCCCTTTCCCCCTCTGTTGCATTTCTTTCCCTCTTCTCCAAATCGCCAGATTCCTTTTGTTCCCTCTCTTCTCTCCTTCTTCTTCCTCCTTTTTCCCTTTCATCCCCTTCTCCCTCCTCATCTTCCTCAATCCGGTGGAGGTGCTTCAGTCCGGCGGTGGCGTGTGGGTGGATGGCCACCTCTTCTCTTCTTTTTCTTCTTCTTATTATTATTATTATTATTCGTCTTCATTTTTTTTCTTTTTGAAATTTTGCTATGTGGAAAACGAAAATGAAAAAAAATACATTCCTGATTTTTTTTCTTCTGTTCATCGGCCGATCTTTTAGTTTGCAGTGATTTTTTTTAGTTAGATTTTGTTGATTGATTCATTAATTGTTTGATGCATTCTTCCCTAATTTCTTGTTGCTTTCATTCCTTGTTGCTTTCATTGCATATGATTTCACGTTTTCAGTTCAACCATTGTTTGATTTCTTGTTGATTAATGTTTTAATTGCTTGTAATTTCCTGTTATGTTTTTCTTCTGAATTCTTGTTTTCATCATCATAATCTCCTGTTAACATTTCCTGTTTGTTATACGTTTCAATTCTTGGTAGCTAATTTGTATTTTTGTGTTGTCTGTTTTCTTGATGCAGTAAATTCCAGTGTATTTCACAATTTGATTCATGTTTTTGCTTTTGTTAAATGTTCTTCCTCTGCAATTTTTTCTGTCATTCATTTAATGTATTTCAGTTTTCCTATTTTGTTTACAATTTATTTTCTGTGTTATTTCAATCTTGAGTTACTGTTTTTTTTTTTTTCAAATTACAGATTTCTTGTTTTGTTGAATCGTTTCTAATTCCTGTTGGTTTAATTCCTTTTCTTTTCCTGTTGTCGTTTCTTTCATTAAAATTCTGTGTAGTGTTTTGTTTTTCCTTACTGAATATGTGTGTTTCAAGTCTTATTTTTATGTGATTTCCTATTTTCAGTTTACAAGTATTCTTGTTTCATATTAATTCTTGTTCTTTATTCATCATTCGTTGATTTTTATTGTTTTCAATTCTTCAGTCGTTTGTTTTCATTAGTTCATTTTCATCTGTTTTGTTAATTAGGTTAGTAGTTAATTGAATTTTCTGTTTTGTGAGATTTGATTAGTTGTCTTTTATGTTACTCTTAGTTTTAGAATTACTTTGTTAATTACATTAGTTTAATATAGTTCTAATGGTCATTAGATTCTTTTGATGATATATTTCAGTGTTCTTAGCATTTAGCTAGTTTAATATTGTTTTTATTTCTATATCTGGTACTGCTCGTGTTCATTTGATTTGTGCAGGATAGCACAGGATTGGAGCGGAAGTGATTACGTGACACGGAAGAGTGCAAGAATAAAAGATTTTTACTTTTCAGTTTAGAATTAGGAATTTAATTGGGTTTGTAAATATTGCATTTTACACCCTCTGCGAAGGGTATTCATTTGTTGTAATAGTTAGTTGTTTTTATTTTTTTAGTACATTTTACATTTCATAATTCAACAATAAAGAATAGTTTAGAATTGTAGGTTTGAATACAAAATATTCCCGTTCCCTGAGTTCGACCCGATCTCATCCACTAGTGAGAACCAGTTTTTATTATTTGATGTCTGGTTTTCACATGTTTTATATATAAAAATCTTTTCAAAATTACAATGATTTAAAAGAAGACATCAAATTTTTGGCACCGTTGTCGGGGAACGACGTAATATTAGTATTCACTTTATTGCTTAGTGTTTGTTTGCATTTAGGAGTAGAACCACGTATGTGCATATCTTAGAGACGAGCTTACTTTTCTGCACAGCCCACCTACTAGGATCCCCTTAGAGGTGACTGTGTACGATTGGTACCGTATATATAGATTTCATATTTCTTTTGCATAATCTCTGTTATGTGTAACTGCGTGGTATTTGTTTAGTTTTGTTGTTTTTAGTTTACTCGCTTTGTGGTTTGCGTGGTTTGGCCGCTTAGTGCGTTAGTTAGGTAGAAAACCCAAAGTTAGGACATGTGCTACAATGATCTACTCCAAGGTGTACGCAATGGCTGACGATCATCATTTGATCTATCCTTTGAGGGAGTACTTCATGCCAAATACATATACTCTCGCCTTCTGCATCACGAGACCTGATGTAGGAGCGAGCCATTTTGAGATTAAGGCCAGTGTGATTCAAATGCTACCTTCGTTTTATGGCCTTAGCAATGAGGACCCATATCGTCATCTCGACGAATTCCTTGAGATTTGCTCGACAGTGTGAATCAATAACTTTGGAGATGATGCTATGAGGTTGACTTTGTTTCCGTTCTCTCTCAAAGATAAAGCCAAGCACTGGCTAAAATCTCTTGAGACAGTTTGTATTACTACTTGGGAAGGAATGCAACGCGAATTCCTCAAAAAGTACTTCCCAATTGGTAAAACGAATCAGTTTTGTAATGATATAACCAGTTTTTCTCAAATTGAGGGAGAACAGTTTCACGAGTCTTGAGAGAGATTGAAAGATCTTCTCCGCATGTGCCCCCATCACCAAGTGCCTCGTTGGCAGTTGGTGCAGTATTTTTATGACGGGCTTAGTGAGAAGCATCGTCAAATGGTTGATTCATCTTGTGGGGGCACTTTTATGCTCAAGAGTGAGGATGAGGCATGGTCTCTATTTGAGACCTTGAGTGAAAACACGATGCATCATGCTTTGTCTTCACGACTCGATAGGACTACATCTCTGTCTATTGGTCCTAGGAAAGTTGGGATTTCCGAAGTTGGGTCCGAGCTAGAATTGCGTACCAAGGTTGACTAGTTGACTAGGAAGTTAGATCAATTCCTAACCAATTCTTCGAGAAGTCCAGTAGAAAGAGTGTGCGAGTGTGAACACCCCAAATTTTTCAAAATCTTTTAAATATTCCCTTTTTGCCCCTGATATCATTTTCTGAGCAATTGAGCCACTTTTAAACCTAAATTCCAGTTCATTTCTCAAGTTTTACTGAAATTAAATCCATTTTATATGTCTGACTTGATTTCGGATCCGGATCCATTGTCCAGATTCAAATCTGAGTCTCGTTGTCCAAATTTCAAATTAAAATTACAGAAAATACCAAAAATAGTTTTTAAATAGCTCGGACAGTCCATCCGACAACCGTTTGGATCCATCACGACGTATTTCTCGATTCGAGTGTCAAAACTTAAACATTTTCTCAAAACTTGGGTCCAAACCCATTCCTCTGAAGAAATTTCCCCAAAATGACTTGAAATTCTTAAAGAAACACTTTTGTAAATATTTCTCAGAAAAATACAAAAAAATAGTGTTTTATCTTTGTTTTCTTATACAATCTTAGATTTTTATTCCAAAAATACAAAAAAATGGAAAAACAACACAAAAATAAAAAAAATTGGAAAAACTACGAGAAAAACAAATGGTTTTGAAGCTTTTAAAGATAAATTTTCTTGAAAACCTCATTTTTAAACCATTTTATAAATTTTTTTTTAAGGGGACCTCCTTTCTGAATAAGGAGAAAATTTGCAACGGCCGCAGGCTTCTCCTCGCCACGTTCGATCTGCCTTTTGATGGCCTCTCCACCCTCAATCTCCAAAGGAACCCCTTTGAGAGCCTTCCACTCTCTCTTTAAGAAGAGGCACCCAAGCCTCTTCTAGGGATCGAGTTTTTCTCTGTCTATCGCATCCATTTTTTTTTATCAAGCATCCATCATCTATCGGAGTCTCAAGCGACCTGCCTTCTTCCCCATCGATTGACAGAGTTTGGTCCTACCGTCGAAGCTTCAAGCCATCCGGTAAGAGCCCTTCCCTCTCTTTCTTTTCCTTTTTATTCCCTTTTCCTTCTTATCTTTCTTGGTTTTCCCTTATTAATCGTCCCATTAATGCACCATGGACTGTGCTGAGATGCTTATAGCAACTTCAGCGCCCTCCTGTGCAACAGCAACGGAGTGCATAGGTTCCGACACTTGTTCTGTCTTTTACAATTTACCCCTGAATTTTCTTTGAAGTTTTTATACAGAATTCATCCTTCATGTTCGTGGTTTCCCACGTTTACTTCAGTTCCCTTCCTTTCCTTCATTTGCTTACACCTAATTTTCTGTTTTATCTTAATCATCCGTTGTATTTGCTTAGATTTCAAGTTTTAGCATCATCACTTGTGTCTTGATTTAGGGTGTATCCCCTGCATCTCCATCTTTCTGCTCATAATGCCATTTTCACTGCAACGTCATATCATATGGTTGAAACCTTTCGTTTTATCTTATTTTGTTTTGGTTACAGTATATCATTCTCATGTTATTCTTCATTGTATCCATATATCCTTGTTTTTTTTTTTTTTACTATATTATCATTTCTCGTTTTGATCAATTACATTTGATCCCCTTTCAACATTTAATCTTGTAATATGGCATCTGCATTTCAATTTAAAATCCAAGAGGATCCAGCATATGCATTCCGCAGGTGTTAACATCTACCGGGAGAAATCCTGCTCAGTTGATCTGGGTCCCCTTTGATTTATCGTAAGGAAGGTCCCCATTATCGGCTCATTTTCTTTCCAGACCATGATCTAGCGTCATTTTTTTTATTTCGTGATATCTTGTGCTTCTGCATATGTCTCCCTCCCCATCTGCCTCTGTTGCAATTATAGGTGTTCAGAGGGGGAAGGCCCTTAAAATAATTTTCTCCAACCTATGTTTTCACGCCTCTCTATGTTTAGTTGTCGTTGCCATTTTTTTTGTTGTTTATGTTTGTGTGGTTCTAGGAATTGGTCTCTGATAGATTGCATTCTTTCGTCTGGTAAGATGATCAACGAGGAAGGAAATTGATCTCCTGTCATCTAGTGGATTTGTGCTACGTTAATTTTTCAGGATTAAGAATCTGTTGTCAAAACAAACTGGCAATATAGTTACTTGTCATATGTATGAATAGTTCTTCATCCCAGTATGTCTTTTAGCTTCTGTAGCCATTAAAGGTGGAATTTCATCAGAACTTTCGTCCATTCTCTGAGGCTCAAGATCATACTGTAAGTAGCATGTCAATCTCTCTGTATCATAGTATTTAACTTCAGTATGTTTTTTTTTTCTTTGGAGATAAGATTCTTTGAATATGGCATAAGTGGTTGTCGCTTTTGTCAAACATGGTTATAAACAATACTTAGGAAGACATGGGTTACTGATAAGTCGCAGACCAATGCATTAGGAAATACAAGGCAATTCTATTAGTTTTTTTTTTTTTTCTGTTATGGCTGACAGCAGAGTCACTGTGCTTCTCAAGGAATTTTGAAGGCTGAAGAGCTATGTACAGGGGTTTCTTTGGACATATTGTCTTACTTGTTGTACTCTGATGGATTGCAGGGTCACTGACAGCTTTAGTGATTGAATTAAAGCTCAGTAGGCCTCACCCTATTGAGATGGAGGATATGAGGGTCATAAGTATTTCTCTCAGATTGTTTTGCATATTATCAGTAGTTTATACATCACCACTTACATACATCACACAGCATCACAGCCAAAAATCCAACTACTATTTTTACTTTCAACACTACATCACCTCTCCTGTAGCATTTGCCTAGCACCCACATTTATGACGCCCTTCATAGCATGTCATTCAAAGTTTTCATAAACATGCACCACCCACTTAACTGGGGCTACATTGATGCCATTTGATCTTTGTGATACAACTACATCAAGCCCAGATACATTCTCCCCGCCATGGATACTTTTTAAAGATCAGGCACTTGTTGTTCTTGTGCATGATATGGGTCCAAACTGGGAACTAGTAAGCGATGCTATAAATAGTATATTACAATTCAAGTGTATATTCCAGAAACCTGAAGAATGCAAGGAGCGTCACAAAGCATTAATGGACAAGAATACTGGGGATGATGCTGATAGTACGAAGGATTCTGGATCTTCTCAGCCATATCCATCTACCTTACCTGGAATTCCAAAGGGTAGCGCCAGACAGTTGTTTAAGCGCTTGCAGGAGCCAATGGAAGATGACATACTGAAGGCTCATGTTGAGAAAATCATCCCGATTGGACAAAAGCAGAATTATTATAAACCAAAGTCTGATAATCAAGAATAGAAAATTATATCTACCCCTGCCAATCACCCTGTGCATTTTGTTACCTTTTCCCTTTATTGCCCAACATCAAATACTCACTTATCCTCACCTTCACGGCATGTGCACTTCCATCTTTTGCATTGCCGCATCTTTCTTCCCCATTACCCATGCTTGTAGCAGCTGCATCACTTATAGCACCTATTGCCATTTTTTCCAGTCTCCTACATCACTGCATTTTACTGCAAATAACCCAGTTCTTCATAACATAGCACTGCTGTCACACATTGCATATGGCAATACCTCTTATCCACTGCTTTAGCAGCTTCCAGCTTCCAGTTACCATCTGCAGCACGAAGCTCCTGCCTGTGGCACACTAGTCACCCTATTCTTGGCCTGTTGCTGTTGGTGTAAAAACCCATTAACATATTCACATTTGCCTATCGACACCCATTTCAATATTTGCCTTCATCATTACAGTATTCAGCTGCAACTTGGGTATCAATTGTTGTGCAAACCATAACATCTACCTAAATAGCCACCTTCATTTCCCACCTTACCTGAATATATCCACGACACCACCAGCACTTCACATTGTTCAGCCCCCACCTGTCTTTTGCTGATTTTTTTTTTTTACAAAAGCACTTACATTCCCATGGTAGTTTTAGCATTTATCCATTTGATCACTACCCGTAAATTCCAGCATCACTCTCATCCACCTATGTTGCACATATGACATATACATATATATATATATATATATATATATATGTATGTAGGTATATATGTATGTATATATCACTTCTTACACCTTAAGTCATAAATATCTTGCCATAAGAACATTTCATCATTGGCATCTTTGAAATCCGTATGACATGAACAATTCTTTTCTATGTTTACACTAACTGAGTGTTCTTGCAGGAAATATGTGGAAGATATCATTGTTTGGAGTTGTAAATTCAACTTCATGTATTGTAACAGTTAGATCTTAATGAAAATTTACATTTCCTGTTTTAGATAGAATGAATAAGCATTGTAAATATCATGAATTACTTGTTCTTCATGCATTTTTTTTTTCTTTCTTTATTTCTCAAAATCTCACAATGGTGAAACACGAATGGCACGTGCACCACTTCGTAAGAGGTAAATCAATCCTAAGTTGATGATCCATATTAATGGCCATAGTCAGGGTATGGACAAAACTTAGTATTTTTATCTTTTACAAAATAACATTGGATCCACACTGGATCCGTTTTCAAAATTCATCATATTTTCCTTAAATATTTTCTCCTTTTATCAGAATTTAACTTAAAATTAACTCAAAATATATACCAATGGCCATAGTCAGGGTATATTGAGATTTCATTTCATTTTAAATTCTATAAAAGCACCAAATGTGTTTCATTCTTCACTTGAATTTAAATATAGATTATTATATAACATATTCAATGACCATAGTCAAGGATTTATTATATCTTCAATCTTATTTTAATTCATTTAAAGAATGGAATGACTTTTCAAAATCCAATTTCAAAAATTTAAATTCATTCATCATTTAGGATAGAATTGCATCATATTTTTTAAATTCTTTTTCATAAATCCAAGTAATTATTTCCTTCATTTCTCATGTCAAATCCTATTCATAAATTCAAATTCAACTCTATTTCTCAAAAAGATTCAAGAATTCAATTTCAAGGTCCCATTTGACTTTGAATCTTCAGAATCATCTTGTATTTCAAATTCCAAATTCTATCTCAAATTCAAAGTATAATTTAAAACTTTGAAATTCATCTGTATATTCAAGATTCAATTTCTGAAATTCATTTTTCCAAATTCAATTCCAACTTAGAAATTCTTGATTCATCTTCTAAATTCCAGATTCAAACTTCAAATTCAAAGTCCAATTTGACTTTGAAATTCATATTCCAAGTTCAAAATTCTCAAATCAAATTTTGGAATTCCAAATCCAAAGTTAGATCCTAAATCCAACTTAGATCCAGATTTCTAAGTATAAATCCCCACATTGGATCTCAGACTTCAGATCAAAAATTTCCTTTAGGATCCAGAATCCAATTTCATATTGGATCTCAGACTTCAGATCCAATTCACTCTAAGATCTAGAAATCCAATTCTACTTTGGGTCTTAGACTTCAGATTCCAATCCACTTAGGATCCAGATTCAATTCCATTTTTAGGATCTAGGCTTCAACACTCATATTGGATCTCAGACTTCAGATCCAATTCCTCTTTAGGATCCAGAGTCTAACTTTACATTGGATCTCAGACTTCAGATCCAAATCCATCTTAGGATCCAAAGTCCAACTCTACATTTGGGTCTCAGACTTCAGATCTACTCTATTTCAGGATCCAGAATTCAAAGCCATCTTGGATTCCAAATCTCGGATCCCATTCTGTTTAGGATCCGAAATCAAATTCCAATTCTAGATTTCAAATTCCATTTTCGGATCTAATCCGAATCTCTTAAATCCATTTCTATTTCTTAAATACCATTTGATTTTCTCAGTCCATTCCAATTTCAAACTTCAAAATCTAAATTCAATTCCATCTCAAGTGTTCATTTCTCTTCCTAAATTCAAGTTCAAAACTCAAAGTCCATTTCCGACTTTGAAACTTCATTTCCTTTCATTTCAAAACTTCAAATCATTCTTTCTCAAAATCAAGATTTATTCTTCCAAACCTGATTTACTTCAAAGATTTAGAACTTCTCTGATCTATCTCAAGTTCTAAAGTTAAATTCAATCATTTCTTCACTCCCTTACCAAATTCATCTCAGAATAACTTAGAAATTTCCAAAACATTCTTTTCAAAAGAGCATACATCTTTGCATTGCACAAACATGATTCTTTGTGCATTTAGAGTTAGAATAAATTCTTAGATTATATTTAGGCAAAGCAAAAGGTATAAATTCGATCCTTGGTTCGATTACCCCTGGTAAAGGCGCCAGGAACGGTCGAACCTCGTACCGACGAGCGAATCCCGTCTCTCCATTTTTCCCGCAATATTTTCAAAATAGAGGCGAGTAATTTTCTAAATATTTTTCAAATCAAGGTCAAGTGAGACCCCGCAAAAAGGTTCCTTTTCTCTCTCTCTTTCTTTTCTCTTCTCTCTTTCTTTTTCTTTCTTTTATTTCACTCCCTTCAAAAAGGAGGAGAATAGAGGTTGAAAAAGGAAAAGAGAAGGAAGAGAGAGAAACCAACAAGAGAATAGGAAAAATTTTGCGATGATCACAGTTTTGGCGACCGAGATGGGACATCGTCTTCGTCCGGTCGGATCTATGCCTTTGCTTTGCTTTAATATTTTCTAAGTCTTTATTCTTCTTTGTCAGCTTCATTTTTCCGTGCAAACCTTAGGAGCCTAGACTCTGTCCTAAAGCTGACATCTTTGCATATAGGATCTAAGTATGGTTTGGTAGGACCATATTGAGGAGATTATTCCATGTTCACAATAGACTTAGGTCTTAAATACAACTCTCCTCAATCTTAGGGATTGAATGTAAACAATGTATGCAAGTGTATGCTTCTTTTAATTTAAATCTATCTCTTTAGGACTTGCATTAGAGCTTTCTGATTTTATCTGCATGTTGATCATATTTTAAAAAACATCCCTACCTACATTGTCCCGGTCTTTACGTTGTTGGGCTGTCTCACTGAACCATAGTTCGGAAGAGAGCCTCACAACTGGACCACTTATTTGGGCTCGCGCCCCCCTACCACGTACCTAAGGGCCATAGTCTGAGGTATATCGGTAGGTGCTCAAGGATGTTGGGAAGCCATTACCTTAGAACCGAAGAGATATCTTATATGCCACGTACTTCGAGCTTCGGCTTGAGTATATCGGCGTACCTTGATTGGAAACAGATGATATAAATCTTAGAGTTAGGATTAAGGTCCTACAAGCCATTTTTAAATATTGCATATAGAGTCAGCTTTAGGGAGTGCTGTTTGCGCATCCTTGCTTGTATATCTGTGGTTGTATGATATTTTATATCTTCCTCATATTTTTTAAAACCTTGGGTATATACTTCAAAATTTCCTCTTTTTGTTTCTAAAAACCTAGGTGTATTTTTCTTTCTCTTCTTTTTCTCCTTCTTCTAAATTTCTCCAAAAAATTCTTCTGATCCTGCCTGCAAGTTTTTCAAAATTTAAATCCTTACCATTTATTCTCAAAATTCCATTTTTTTTTCTTTTATTTTTCTTCTGTTTTTTTTTCTTGTTTATATTTTCATAAAAATCTCTTTCCGTCAAGAGATATCCTTTTCAAAATGGTATTTTCTTTCATATTTTAGTTGGTTACTCTCCCTCGTGAAGTAAACAACACAATTGTCATAAATTTTGTGGTGACTCGATCCCTAGTAATGGGATACAATTTTTTAAATTTCAAACTAAATCCTCCCTCTTGTCAAAACTTCTCCATAAAGTTTCTTTGGTCTAAAAAACTCCCCTTTCCTCTACAGAGAGAGATCACTGATATCCGAAAATGGTTACGACAAGAGCGGGAAAAGAAACAGATCCTCAACTCAGCGACAGTGAGGTGGAAGAGATGAGCTCTCCTAAATCAGTCAGGGGACAGAGTCAGAACAGGAAAGACGACATTGACCCCGCTATTTATGATATGTTCCAAAAGATGATGGCAAGGATGATGTCGGAACAAACCGAGGCCAAACTGAAAGAGGCAGTTCCTAAAAGCAAGCTGAGGAAGAAGCCTGTAAAGAAGCAAGCCAGAATCATCAGAAAGAAGGTACAGCCCGACACTACTTCTGAGGAATCAGAATCAGTCGAGGAAGAGTCAAAAGAGGAAGAGCAGATTGTCTACAAACAGAATCCTCCGAGACAGTCCGTAAAAATAGCTGCAGAAGAGCCTAAATCCGTCAACAAGCCCAAGTCTGGGGCTCCAGCAGAGGACCTGATGAGTAAACAGATGAAGGAGATGAATCGAGCGATTAAAGACATTCAAGCCAAGGGTAAGGGCAAGCAGACCTACACCGGCGAAGATTTCTATGATGGTCTAGATGGGGATGATAACTTGGAGAATCTTCCCCGCAAATTTCTCAAGTTTGACGGGACTGGCAACCCTAAAGCCCACTTAGCCACATTTTATGCAGAGTGCAGTCGTTTCGGAAAAGACAACAGGGCGTTGTTCATTTGCTTTCCCCGCAGTCTGGAGGGTATAGCAGCCAGATGGTATGCTGACCACATCAATCCTATCGAACTACGAGAGTTCGATAAGGTAGTAAATCTGTTCATTGAGCGTTTTCTATTCAACACTGAGGTTTCACCTACGCTCAATCACCTTTACAACCTAAAGCAGAATGAGACTGAAAGAGCAGGAAAATTCATCCACAGGTGGAGAAGCACCTGCAACAAGATGAAAGTTCCCATTCCAGAGGAGCATGCATTGCAAATAATCCTCAGCAATTTCTCTCAGCCCCTGAGAAGCCTCATTGCCACTTCTCCGGCAAAATCCTTTATCAAGTTGATTGAACGAGCCGAATGGCTCGAGGCAGGAATAGAAAGTGGGCTTTACGAGGGCATGCCTCTGACCAAAAATATCCAAGATCAGAAAAAGAAAGCGTAGTTCACTCATGCAGCTGATACCTTTAGCAATGATCATGACAATAGCAGAAGAAACAGAAATGACAGCAAGAATGGCCAGAACCACGACACAACTCAAAGGGAGAAGTCTTCCAAGCAGAATAACAAGTCATCTCAGTCTAACTTTCCGCAGAAAGAAAAGATAAAGCGCGAAGGTTGGAGTAATGATCGTGAGTTCACTCCTCTGAAGCAAACACTCGAAGAAGCCCTTGAATTCATGCTGGCCAAAGGATTGGTTAAACTCCCGAAAGTCGCGGATCCTCCCACGGTCATGGGAAGGTTCACAAATCAGTTCTGCAAGTTCCATCGAGCAGTGGGGCATGACACCGATCACTGCTTCGTCTTCAAAAATATTGTTCAGGATTGCGTCGACAAGAGTCTCTTTGTTGAAGACGAAGAGGAAGATGACCTAGCCGTCATGACCAAATCTCTCCTCGGCTACTCAGAAGACTGAAGATGCCAGAATTCTCCTACTTTTCTCCCCCTTTTTGCCAGTCACCTTGTAGGGGGCCAGTCAGCCCAGTCCTTTTGTGACCTTTTTGGTCAAAGTATGTGTAAATATTTCAGTCCTTTGTTATCAGTTTTTTTTCCCATCAATGAAATGTCAATTTTCCTTTATATCTCTAAAATCACAACACTTTCTTCCTCTGCTACGTAAGGGCATTTGCTTTTGAAAATCTATATTTCAAAAATCTCTTCATCGGCTTCTATTAAAACCACATTTAAATTCCTGTTCTTTTCAGAATGCGGGACTAATCCTGACATCATTCATGAGAGAAATGATATTACCTATGAGGGCCTTTTACAAAAATCATGAAAATTCAAAAATTCTTCGTTATGACCAAAGAGTTCAAACATTCTTCGGTCCAAGCTTTGTCAAAAAATCAACCCTCGTGTTGATCATGTTTTCAAAAATAGGTTTTCAAACCATCGCATTGAAAAATCAACCCTCGTGTTGATCATGCTTTCCGAAATAGGTTTTTGAACCATTGCATTGAAGGATCAACCCTTGTGTTGGTCTTATCTTCCAAAATAGGTCTCAAATCTTATGTTGATCATATTTTCCAAAAGTGGTTTTTCAAAACGTTATATTCAGAGATCAATCCTGGCATTGGTCTCATCTTCCAAAAAATTGATTTTAAATCATTATAGTCAAAGATCAACCCCTGTGTTGGTCTTGTCTTCCAAGTTTGGTTTTTCGAACCGTCATATTCAAAGATCAATCCTTGCATTGATCTTATCTTCCAAAAATGGGTTTTAAATCATTATATTCAAAGATCAATCCCTGTGATTGATCTTATCTTCCAAGGTTGATTTTTAAACATTAGCTTCAAAGATCAACCCTTGTATTGATCTTGTTATCAGTTTCAAACTGTTATTTTTAGAAATCAATTTTGTTATTGATTTTCTTTTTCAAAAATTAGATTTTCAAAACCATTGCCTTCAAAATTTGACCCTCATGATGATCTCTCGTGTTTGATTTGAAGGATCAGTTCTCGCACTGATCATTCTTCTTATGGTAGATTTTCTTCCCAAAATGATTTTTCACTTACCTTTAAATGAACATTTTCCTTTCAAGATCCCATATGCAGGCAGGATCAGAAAAACTCTTTTTCCTCTTAAAACTTATAAAATTTCAGTTAAATTTTATATTTTTATCAGTTTCATTCATTTTATTCATATTTTTGTCAAGTTTATATCAATTTTATCAAGTTTATCAAATATTTCCTCGAATTCCATTAAAATTTTATCAATTCTTCTACCCTTTCAGGTTAAGGGATAAACCTGATGCCTCTTTCCCATGAGGTATTTCCTTTATTCTTATTTTTCCCGCTCAGGTTAAGGGATAAACCTGACCCTCGTTGTCCGAGGTGCTCCCATTCAGGATAAGGGAAAATCCTGAGACCCCTCGTAGGAGCCACAATGCTACCTATGAGGATTCTTTTGTAAATACAAGTTTTATCAATCTTTGTTGATTTTCTAGATTTATATCGATTTCCCTTCATTAAAACTCTTTAAATTTTATTCTTTTTCCCATTCAGGATAAGGGATAATCCTGAGACCCCTCATAGGAGCAACAATGCTACCTGTGAGAATTCTTTTCCAAAATAAATTCTCAAATAAATTTCTTTTCTTCTTCTCCATTTTTATAAATTTTATTCTTCTCCCCTTTCAGGTTAAGGGGTGAACCTGAATCATTCCTTTCTAAATTCTCATCAAATGTCTATTCCATTTCCCCTTCAGGATAAGGGAAAATCCTGAAAACGCCAACAATCATTCTTGCTCAAATCTCAAGTATCTTAAAGAATGTCGGCGTCCCCTTCTTTCTTCAAATCTCCATCAGAAAACCTAGTACTCATACTGGGGCATTGTTTTGAAAAAATCCGGTACTCATACAGGTAAGCCTAGCGCTCGTGCTAGTGCTTGGCTGACCGATCAGTTAGCCTCTCAGGATCAGTCTTTGCACTGACCCTTCATAAAAAATCAAAGCTCTAAATCCAATGTTGACCTTCGGGTCATTCAAATCTCAAATTCAAGCCTTCATGTTACAATCTTTCCTCGATTTTCCTTAAATTCTGTCAATTTTCTTCTATCCCTTCTCATCAACTCTCCTTTGAGATTCGAGTTTTCGACTCGAACTTCCAACTCTTTCCTTTGAGATTCGAGCCTTGACTCGAATTTTTCAGTTCTCCTTCGAAGGTTTGAGTTTTAACTCAAGTCTTCTGTTCCCTCACAAATCTGAACCTTTCCAGTTTTCCCTTGAAATTCGAGCCCTGGCCCAAACTTTCCAACTTTCCTTCAAAATTTTGAGTTTTAAAGTTTTCTTGCCTTCAATAAAAGAATTTTGAAGTTTTCCCTTGAAATTCGGGCCCTGGCCCGAACCTTCCTGCTTTCCTTCAAAAATTGAATTTTGTCTCAAGTTTTCTTGCCTTCAATAAATGAACTTTCAAGTTTTCCTTTGAGATTCGAGCCCTAACTCGAACCTTCCTGCTTTCCTTCGAAAATTTGAGTTTTATCTCGAGTTTTCTTGCCTTTAATAAATGAATTTTCAAGTTTTCCCTTGAGATTCGAGCCCCGACTCGAACCTTCCGGTTTTCCTTTGAAAATTCGAGTTTTTACTCGAATTTCCCTGCTTTCCTTGTAGAATCCAAGTGCTGATTTGGATACTCTTTCAAAAGCTTACCTTCAAAATCCATTGTTATGTGAAGCTTACCTACAGAACTTTAAATTCACATTTACGTTCAGAATTCAGCCTCATGTTGGATTCTTCCCCAAAATTCCACTGATATGTCGAAATTCGATGTGAAGCAAAGGTTTCATCATTAAGGATTTCAGGAAAATCTTGCCAAATTGCCATAAGATAGTTGTTGATCTCAAACTTTTATTACATAAAGAATTTCCTCAAATCTCCTTGGTATTCCTTCCAAAAAGGGTGAAAACTTTTGTGAAGAAAGGCTCAAACTCCAAATTTTCTGTTTGTCAACCAAGAGGATGAAGAAAAAAATCTTTGACATGACCGGTAAAGGAAATACTCAATGATGCTGAAGAGCCATAAATGACCTAATATTGATCATAGCTATGGCACATTCTTAAAGATTATTCTTTGCCCGTAAGACAGTGGAAATATCCTGGGCAGTCAGAAAAGAACCTACCCAGTTCATGTCTCCTCAAGTCAGCTAAGCTGCAAATCAAATATCCGCAAAAGGTATCTCTCAATTGTCGTCAAGACGAAGGCGAATTAAGCGAGTAGACCCCCGGGGCAAAAGAAGATTTGAAACATCTCCAAGATGACGGTGTTTGTGACAGATCCTTCCAGGGAAAGTTCGGATCACCGTCGAGATGAAGGCGGATGTGATGGACCTACCGACAAACCCCAAAAGATATTTGATTTCTGCTATCATCTAAAGACCTTTGAGCCAACACCATCATACATGATCCCTGAGAAAATGAAGGATCGGAGCATCTCCAAGATGAAGGAGTTTGTGACGTACCCTTCCCCGAAAAAAAGAGAAAAGTCAGGACATCTCCAAAATGAAGGATGATGTAAAAGCCCAAGAAAGCCCCGTGACTCAAAAGAGTGCAAAAAGATCATCATGGGAAAATACCCAGGATATCAAATTGCCCAAACTACAAAGAATCTTCTTTACCTATATGAAATTCTTCTATCAATATCCTTTCATTTAATTGCTTTTATGAAGCTAAGAATATTTCCTCTCCTTTCATGTCAAGGAAATTGATAGCATCCTTGAAGAAGACCAACAACTAAATTTGACTTTGATCCTGGATTCTATAGAGTTAACCTAGTTGGGGGTAATACTCTAGGTGGAAGAGGGAACATCTTTCGAAAGTACTTACCTTCAATTACCTTGAAACAACTACAATTTTATCAATTTGGTAATATTTTTCCAGCTTTCCTGATGAGAAATGAGAACTTGACATCTAGTATTGATATATCTTGCTGTTGCATTTTTCTTTCTTTCGCGTAGTCGAAAGAGTTGCCTTCCCCTCTTTTATAAGAGTTGCCTCCCTCGTCTTTCGCTTTGATCGAAAGACTCGCCTTCTCCTTTTTGAAAGGATCGCCTTCCCCGTCTTTCGCTTTGTTGAGAGACTCGCCTTCTCCTTGATAAAAGGATTGCCTTCTCCGTCTTTCGCTTTGTCGAGAGACTTGCCTTCTCCTTGACTAAAGGATTGCCTTCTTCGTCTTTCGCTTTGTCGAGAGACTCACCTTCTCCTTGATAAAAGGATTGCCTTTTCCCGTCTTTTGCGTTGTCAAAAGATTTGCCTTTCTCCTTGATTAAATGATTGCCTTCTTCATCTTTCGCTTTGACGAGAGACTCGCCTTCTCCTTGATTAAATGATCGTCTTCCCCGTCTTTCGCTTTGTCGAGAGACTTGCCTTCTCCTTGATAAAAGGATTGCCTTCTCCATCTTTCGCTCTGTCGAGAGATTCGCCTTCTCCTTGATATAAGGATCGCCTTCCCCATCTTTTTGCGTTGTCAAAAGATTTGCCTTTCTCCTTGATTAAATGATCGCCTTCCTCGTCTTTCGCTTTGTCGAGAGACTTGCCTTCTCCTTGTTAAAAGGATTGCCTTCTTCATATCTTACATTTTGCCTTCTCCTCACCAAAAGGATTGCCTTCTTCATATCTTGCCTTCTCCTTGTTAAAAGGATTGTCTTCTTCATATTTCACATTTCGCCTTTTCCTTACTATTGCCATCTTCATATTTTACCTTCTCCTTGCTAAAAGGATCGCTATCTTCATCGCCATCTTCATATTTTGCTTTTACCTTCTCCTGTCCAAAGGATTTGTTTTGTTCCATCTTTTCAAGAGATTCGTCTCCTTGATAAGAGGTTCGCCTTATTCATCTTTTACCCCATCGAAAGATTCGCCTCCTGTTACCTTATTCATCGCTCATTTTTCTCACATCTCCTCCTTTTTCATCCCCAGAAGAGTTGCCTCATTCAGTTGGAGTATCTCTCCTGTCCCATCACGGTTTTAAGAAAATCCGTATGGTTGTTCCCACTCAGGTTAAAGGTCAAAACCTGTACTTCCTGCGAGAGGTCATTAAATTCAAAAGTTGATTTAGTCTCAGCAATGAGACGTCCAAGTTCATCCCTTTTTCAAAAGCTTTAGGGAACCCCATTTCCTTCCGCCTTTCGCAAAACCCCTTTCAGATTTGTTCGTCCAAACTCTGAAGGTCCCATCAGGGTCTCTTCACCCGAGGATTCCGTATGGTCGTCTCCTTCAAGTTAAGGGTTAAGTCTGAACCTCGCCCCTCGAGGTATCTTCCTTTCAGGTTTTGGTTAAACCTGAATCTCGTTTCAACGAGTTTTCCCTTGTTTTGACGAGGTGTTTTCCTTCTAAGTCCCATCATGGTTCTTCCCATCGAGAAAACCATGCTTTGTATATCCGTTTAGGATAAAGTCCTATTTGAGCTTCATCTCATGAGGCATTCTCTTATAAATGTCCCATCAAAGTCCTCGCATATTCCTTTCCCCATTCAGATTATCTTGATATATCTTCGTCCCATCCAGGTTAAGGGCTAAACCTGAGTCATTCTGAAAAGCTGATTTTGTCTCACCCATGAGACTTAATCAAAACTCCTATCTTTCATCATTTCGGGATCATCACCCAAAGTCCCATCAAGATTTCCTCATTTATATATATTCAGTCATGTCATTTTCGATTTCGTCTTCCCAAAGTCATTCAGGATAAGGTTTTAAGCCTGAAAAAAATATCTTTTCAAAATAATTCTTCCACACCCAGTTCAGATCTGCTGACTGGGGCATTTTTCAAAATTTGGAGTGTTTTCTTTGCCACTAAGCTCGGCTTTCAAACGGCTTAGTAGCAAAGAGGGGCATCTGTGAACACCCCAAATTTTTCAAAATCTTTTAAATATTCCCTTTTTGCCCCTGATATCATTTTCTGAAAAATTAAGCCACTTTTAAACCTAAATTCCAGTTCATTTCTCACGTTTTAGTGAAATTAAATCCATTTTATATGTCTGACTTGATTTCGGATCCGGATCCATTGTCCAGATCCAAATCTGAGTCTCGTTGTCCAAATTTCAAATTAAAATTATAGAAAATACCAAAAATAGTTTTTAAATAGCTCGGACAGTCCATCCGACATCCCTTTGGATCCATCACGACGTATTTCTCGATTCGAGTGTCAAAACTTGAACATTTTCTCAAAACTTGGGTCCAAACCCATTCCTCTGAAGAAATTTCCCCAAAATGACTTGAAATTCTCAAAGAAACACTTTTGTAAATATTTCTCAGAAAAATACAAAAAAAATAGTGTTTTATCTTTGTTTTCTCGTACAATCTTAGATTTTTATTCTAAAAATACAAAAAAATGAAAAAACAACACAAAAATCAAAAAAATTGGAAAAACTACGAGAAAAACAAATGGTTTTGAAGCTTTTAAAGATAAATTTTCCTGAAAACCTCATTTTTAAACCATTTTATAATTTTTTTTTTAAGGGGACCTCCTTTCTGAATAAGGAGAAAATTTGCAACGGCCGCAGGCTCGCAAGTTTCTCCTCTCCACGTTCGATCTGCCTTTTGATGGCCTCTCCACCCTCAATCTCCAAAGGAACCCCTTCGAGAGCCTTCCACTCTCTCTTTAAGAAGAGGCACCCAAGCCTCTTCTAGGGATCGAGTTCTTCTCTGTCTATCGCATCCATTTTTTTTTATCAAGCATCCATCATTTATCGGAGTCTCAAGCGACCTGCCTTCTTCCCCATCGATTGACAGAGTTTGGTCCTACCATCGAAGCTTCAAGCCATCCGGTAAGAGCCCTTCCCTCTCTTTCTTTTCCTTTTTATTCCCTTTTCCTTCTTATCTTTCTTGGTTTTCCCTTATTAATCGTCCCATTAATGCACCATGGACTGTGCTGAGATGCTTATAGCAACTTCAGCGCCCTCCTGTGCAACAGCAACGGAGTGCATAGGTTCCGACACTTGTTCTGTCTTTTACAATTTACCCCTGAATTTTCTTTGAAGTTTTTATACAGAATTCATCCTTCATGTTCGTGGTTTCCCACGTTTACTTCAGTTCCCTTCCTTTCCTTCATTTGCTTACACCTAATTTTCTGTTTTATCTTAATCATTCTTTGTATTTGCTTAGATTTCAAGTTTTAGCATCATCACTTGTGTCTTGATTTAGGGTGTATCCCCTGCATCTCCATCTTTCTGCTCATAATGCCATTTTCACTGCAACGTCATACCATATGGTTGAAACCTTTCATTTTATCTTATTTTTTTTTTGTTACAGTATATCATTCTCATGTTATTCTTCATTGTATCCATATATCCTTGTTTTTTTTTTTTACTATATTATCATTTCTCGTTTTGATCAATTACATTTGATCCCCTTTCAACATTTAATCTTGTAATATGGCATCTGCATTTCAATTTAAAATCCAAGAGGATCCAGCATATGCATTCCGCAGGTGTTAACATCTACCGGGAGAAATCCTGCTCAGCTGATCTGGGTCCCCTTTGATTTATCGTAAGGAAGGTCCCCCATATCGGCTCATTTTCTTTCCAGACCATGATCTAGCGTCATTTTTTCTTATTTCGTGATATCTTGTGCTTCTGCATATGTCTCCCTCCCCATCTGCCTCTGCTGCAATTACAGGTGTTCAGAGGGGGAAGGCCCTTAAAATAATTTTCTCCAACCTATGTTTTCACGCCTCTCTATGTTTAGCTGCCGTTGCCATTTTTTTTTTGTTTTTGTTTGTGTGGTTCTAGGAATTGGTCTCTGATAGATTGCATTCTTTCGTCTGGTAAGATGATCAACGAGGACGGAAATGGATCTCCTGTCATCTAGTGGATTTGTGCTACGTTAATTTCTCCGGATTAAGAATTTGTTGTCAAAACAAACTGGCAATATAGTTACTTGTCATATGTATGAATAGTTCTTCATCCCAGTATGTCTTTTAGCTTTTGTAGCCATTAAAGGTGGAATTTCATCAAAACTTTTGTCCATTCTCTGAGGCTCAAGATCATACTGTAAGTAGCATGTCAATCTCTCTGTATCATAGTATTTAACTTCATTATGTTTTTTTTTTCTTTGGAGATAAGATTCTTTGAATATGGCATAAGTGGTTGTCGCTTTTGTCAAACATGGTTATAAACAATACTTAGGAAGACATGGGTTACTGATAAGTCGCAGACCAATGCATTAGGAAATACAAGGCAATTCTATTAGTTTTTTTTTTTTTCTGTTATGGCTGACAGCCGAGTCACTGTGCTTCTCAAGGAATTTTGAAGGCTGAAGAGCTATGTACAGGGGTTTCTTTGGACATATTGGCTTACTTGTTGTACTCTGATGGATTGCAGGGTCACTGACAGCTTTAGGGATTGAATTAAAGCTCAGTAGGCCTCACCCTATTGAGATGGAGGATATGAGGGTCATAAGTATTTCTCTCAGATTGTTTTGCATATTATCAGTAGTTTATACATCACCACTTACATACATCACACAGCATCACAGCCAAAAATCCAACTACTATTTTTACTTTCAACACTACATCACCTCTCCTGTAGCATTTGCCTAGCACCCACATTTATGACGCCCTTCATAGCATGTCATTCAAAGTTTTCACAAACATGCACCACCCACTTAACTGGGGCTACATTGATGCCATTTGATCTTTGTGATACAACTACATCAAGCCCAGATACATTCTCCCCGCCATGGATACTTTTTAAAGATCAGACACTTGTTGTTCTTGTGCATGATATGGGTCCAAACTGGGAACTAGTAAGCGATGCTATAAATAGTATATTACAATTCAAGTGTATATTCCAGAAACCTGAAGAATGCAAGGAGCGTCACAAAGCATTAATGGACAAGAATACTAGGGATGATGCTGATAGTACGAAGGATTCTGGATCTTCTCAGCCATATCCATCTACCTTACCTGGAATTCCAAAGGGTAGCACCAGACAGTTGTTTAAGCGCTTGCAGGAGCCAATGGAAGATGACATACTGAAGGCTCATGTTGAGAAAATCATCCCGATTGGACAAAAGCAGAATTATTATAAACCAAAGTCTGATAATCAAGAATAGAAAATTATATCTACCCCTGCCAATCACCCTGTGCATTTTGTTGCCTTTTCCCTTTATTGCCCAACATCAAATACTCACTTATCCTCACCTTCACGGCATGTGCACTTCCATCTTTTCCATTGCCGCATCTTTCTTCCCCATTACCCATGCTTGTAGCAGCTGCATCACTTATAGCACCTATTGCCATTTTTTCCAGTCTCCTACATCACTGCATTTTACTGCAAATAACCCAGTTCTTCATAACATAGCACTGCTGTCACACATTGCATATGGCAATACCTCTTATCCACTGCTTTAGCAGCTTCCAGCTTCCAGTTACCATCTGCAGCATGAAGCTCCTGCCTGTGGCACACTAGTCACCCTATTCTTGGCCTGTTGCTGTTGGTGTAAAAACCCATTAACATATTCACATTTGCCTATCGACACCCATTTCAATATTTGCCTTCATCATTACAGTATTCAGCTGCAACTTGGGTATCAATTGTTGTGCAAACCATAACATCTACCTAAATAGCCACCTTCATTTCCCACCTTACCTGAATATATCCACGACACCACCAGCACTTCACATTGTTCAGCCCCCACCTGTCTTTTGCTGAATTTTTTTTTTTACAAAAGCACTTACATTCCCATGGTAATTTTAGCATTTATCCATTTGATCACTACCCGTAAATTCCAGCATCACTCTCATCCACCTATGTTGCACATATGACATATACATATATATATATATATATATATATATATATATATATATATATGTTCATATATATGTATATATGTATGTAGGTATATATGTATGTATATATCACTTCTTACACCTTAAGTCATCAATATCTTGCCATAAGAACATTTCATCATTGGCATCTTTGAAATCCGTATGACATGAACAATTCTTTTCTATGTTTACACTAACTGAGTGTTCTTGCAGGAAATATGTGGAAGATATCATTGTTTGGAGTTGTAAATTCAACTTCATGTATTGTAACAATTAGATCTTAATGAAAATTTACATTTCCTGTTTTAGATAGAATGAATAAGCATTGTAAATATCATGAATTACTTGTTCTTCATGCATTTTTTTTTCTTTCTTTATTTCTCAAAATCTCACAATGGTGAAACACGAATGGCACGTGCACCACTTCGTAAGAGGTAAATCAATCCTAAGTTGATGATCCATATCAATGGCCATAGTCAGGGTGTGGACAAAACTTAGTATTTTTATCTTTTACAAAATAACATTGGATCCACACTGGATCCGTTTTCAAAATTCATCATATTTTCCTTAAATATTTTCTCCTTTTATCAGAATTTAACTTAAAATTAACTCAAAATATATACCAATGGCCATAGTCAGGGTATATTGAGAGTTCATTTCATTTTAAATTCTATAAAAGCACCAAATGTGTTTCATTCTTCACTTGAATTTAAATATAGATTATTATATAACATATTCAATGACCATAGTCAAGGATTTATTATATCTTCAATCTTATTTTAATTCATTTAAAGAATGGAATGACTTTTCAAAATCCAATTTCAAAAATTTAAATTCATTCATCATTTAGGATAGAATTGCATCATATTTTTTAAATTCTTTTTCATAAATCCAAGTAATTCTTTCCTTCATTTCTCATGTCAAATCCTATTCATAAATTCAAATTCAACTCTATTTCTCAAAAAGATTCAAGAATTCAATTTCAAGGTCCCATTTGACTTTGAATCTTCAGAATCATCTTGTATTTCAAATTCCAAATTCTATCTCAAATTCAAAGTATAATTTAAAACTTTAAAATTCATCTGTATATTCAAGATTCAATTTCTGAAATTCATTTTTCCAAATTCAATTCCAACTTAGAAATTCTTGATTCATCTTCTAAATTCCAGATTCAAACTTCAAATTCAAAGTCCAATTTGACTTTGAAATTCATATTCCAAGTTCAAAATTCTCAAATCAAATTTTAGAATTCCAAATCCAAAGTTAGATCCTAAATCCAACTTGGATCCAGATTTCTAAGTATAAATCCCCACATTGGATCTCAGACTTCAGATCCAAAATTTCCTTTAGGATCTAGAATCCAATTTCATATTGGATCTCAGACTTCAGATCCAATTCACTTTAAGATCTGGAAATCCAATTCTACTTTGGGTCTTAGACTTCAGATTCCAATCCACTTAGGATCCAGATCCAATTCCATTTTTAGGATCCAGGCTTCAACACTCATATTGGATCTCAGACTTCAGATCCAATTCCTCTTTAGGATCCAGAGTCTAACTTTACATTGGATCTCAGACTTCAGATCCAAATCCATCTTAGGATCCAAAGTCCAACTCTACATTTGGATCTCAGACTTCAGATCTACTCCATTTCAGGATCCAGAATTCAAAGTCCATCTTGGATTCCAAATCTCGGATCCCATTTTGTTTAGGATCTGAAATCCAATTCCAATTCTAGATTTCAAATTCCATTTTCGGATCTAATCCGAATCTCTTAAATCCATTTCTATTTCTTAAATACCATTTGATTTTCTCAGTCCATTCCAATTTCAAACTTCAAAATCTAAATTCAATTCCATCTCAAGTGTTCATTTCCCTTCCTAAATTCAAGTTCAAAACTCAAAGTCCATTTCCGACTTTGAAACTTCATTTCCTTTCATTTCAAAACTTCAAATCATTCTTTCTCAAAATCAAGATTTATTCTTCCAAACCTGATTTACTTCAAAGATTTAGAACTTCTCTGATCTATCTCAAGTTCTAAAGTTAAATTCAATCATTTCTTCACTCCCTTACCAAATTCATCTCAGAATAACTTGGAAATTTCCAAAACATTCTTTTCAAAAGAGCATATATCTTTGCATTGCACACGCATGATTCTTTGTGCATTTAGAGTTAGAATAAATTCTTAGATTATATTTAGGCAAAGCAAAAGGTATAGATTCGATCCTTGGTTCGATTACCCCTGGTAAAGGCGCCAGGAACGGTCGAAACTCGTACCGACGAGCGAATCCCGTCTCTCCATTTTTCCCGCAATATTTTCAAAACGGAGCCGAGTAGTTTTCTAAATATTTTTCAAATCAAGGTCAAGTGAGACCCCGCAAAAAGGTTCCTTTTCTCTCTCTCTTTCTTTTCTCTTCTCTCTTTCTTTTTCTTTCTTTTATTTCACTCCCTTCAAAAAGGAAGAGAATAGAGGTTAGAAAAGGAAGAGAGAGAAACCAACAAGAGAATAGGAAAAATTTTGCGATGATCACAACCAGCTATGTGCTAGCCCTGCACATTGTGTTTCAGATTGCCCGGCAGTGCCATTATATCCTTAATTTGTTCAGGAGCAGGTGAATGCTGCCCAAGGTTTCACTAAACCCATGCCTGATTCATTTACATCATCATATAACCTAGGTTGGCGAAACCAGTCCATTTCCCTATCCCATTAGCCCTCTCAGACACAGTAACCCTTCACAAGGTTACTCGCATCCCATTTTTCTACAAGTTCATCCCCCAGCTCAACCTGCTTATACTCAGCCCCATTCTCATGAGCCTTCACCTAGTCAATCCTTCCAAGATAGGGTATTACAAGTTTTGAGCTCCCATACGCAGTCAATAGCCAAGCTAGAGACTCAAATGGGACAGTTGGTTGAGACCTTCAGTAGGCAAAGCCAGGAGAACCTTCATAGTCAGTTTGTTGTCACATCCAAGGGAGAGGAGCCCATGTCATTTGACTTGCAACCCACTGATTCACATCATGAGCAAGTTAAGTTTGTTACATCCCTTCAGAGCGGGAAGGCGTATTATCCCATTCAGGAATCAACTCATGAACCTCATATCATTTCTACTGACGAGTTGATCTCCATGATATCTCAAAAAAAGGGGTCTGACCCACAGCATGCATTATCATCATATAGAGCCCATTTTCTCAGCCTTTAGGATCACCGATTGTTTTTAGTAAGCAAGAGGTGCAGATGCAGAAGGTGCTTGACCAAGTCAAGTCAGATCATATTCACCACTTGTCTGAAGTTGCATTCATTGATAGTCGGTCGGTCCTAGACTCTCATTTCTTGACCAGTCTCTCAGATGAGACTAATCTTTGTTCTTCATGTCGAGAGAGATTTGATACTACATTTAGAGGTAGACGGGATGAAAACATAGTGCGTAGTGTCACAGATGACACTCTTTTCTTTATAGAGCCTCATTGAGCGATACTTCATGTCCATTGATCTCATGGACGATGAAGGTTTTTTTAGGGATCCGTCTGGTTGGGGATGTGAAACTTAGCGCTTTATGGGAGACAACTCATATTTTGTACAGTATTACATTCGCTTTTAGGATTTGTAGATTTTCTTTGGTTTTATTTTTTTGTTTTCTATGAGTTTTATGTTTTGTCATGTATACATTGCATTCATAGAATGCGTATTTTTAATTCATGTCAGGTTATTCTACTCTTTTCCCTCATTTATTTCGTCTCATGTGCATTCATTTAGTTTCATATAAGCATGGGGGAGTGCCACTGGGATAGTGTCATTCAAGCATGGGGGAGGGTGTAGTTTGCACACCTTGATATTTCTGTTTACGTTCTTGCACATGTTTACACATCTCTCATGAAAAGTAGGTTTTTAAAGAAAGAGTTTGAACTTATATGAATGTTATTTCAAATCTGATGTTTTTAGAGGATTTTTTAAGCCCCACGAAAAAATTTTCTGACATAGATCTAAAAATTATGGTTGTTTATGCAGATTTCGAAGAAATGATGATAGATACATGTTAGAATTTATTTTGAATCGCAAATATAAATATGCACAGTTTTACTTTTGAAAAACTAAGCAAATGAACAAAAGTGTAAAAGGAGCTCAAAAAGTGAAAAAGAAGAAGCATGTGTTAGGTTGTTTGGATAATTCCACAATCCTTAGTAGATGGAACTTAGATGTAAGTTGAAACTTTTAATTCCATTTAAAAAAGGAGAGTGGAAAACTTCGTGATCCTAAGTAGCTGAGAACAGATACAAGTTGAAATGTTTGACTCTCACGTTATAAAGGTGAATGAAGGAAGTCACTTTTATGTCTTAGTTGATATCTTTTGGTATGTATTGAAAAAGTATAGAAGATATTGACATTGCACAAGGTATAAAAGCAGACCACACGCAAGCTATAAGAGAAGAATGAATACGCAAAAAGAAAAAGTGTGAAAAGAAAAAGAGAGAAAAGAGCTTAAAAGAAAAGAAAAGTTCAGTGCTTAGAAGTGTGATTGCGAAAACCTATGTAGAAAACATATGAGTGAGGATAAGTAAATAATAATATGTTTTTATTAGATTTTCTAAGAATAAAACATAAATAATTGTGGTATTTAGAAAAGTGAAAGAAATTCTTTTTCTGTGGTGGTATATAAAAGACTCTAATTATATCTTGATTTTTAAATAACAGGAAATATTTATGAAAATAAAGTCTTTAATTAACTACTACTTATGAGGATGTGTAATATTTTGCATACATGATAGAGATGTTTGTGGGTAGCATCACTGCAAACCCTCACGAGACCTTACTCGTCCACTAGGGTAACCAAGGGGTTGAAAGGGCTTGTTGCATGAGCTAAATGAAATTGTGATTCCTATGAAAGTGAGTTAGGTGATAGTTTGATTTCTTGCATTTTTCTAGTTTGCTCGAGGACTAGCAAAACATAAGCATGGGGGTATTTGATCATGCATATATTTTAGGGTTATTTCATATAAAAAATATGCATTATTTCATAAAAAAATGATTTAAAACTCAATTTTATGCTGGTTTTGAGTGAATGAGCTAAAATGAATTAAAAACAGAAAATGCTTGAAAATTAGTGTTATTTTGCAATTTAATGAATATTTTAATGTTTGTCATTGTGAGTTCCTAAAAAAAAAAAAAAAATTAGAGTTGAGAATATAGTTAGTTAGTTTTAGAAAAATAATAAGTTGAAATGAGGTTTAGTGTAAATATTTTTTAAGAAGTAGTCTTTAGATTAAAATAGTTTTGAGGTTTTTAGCAAATAGACTTTCTTTAAACAGTCTTTTTAGATTTTTGAAAATAATAAAAAAACCATTACACGGTTTGGGTTTTTTTAAAACTTAAAAAAAAAAGAAAAAAAATCAAATTGTAACAAACCGGTTCAAACCGGTTTGTGATTTTAAAAACTGAAAAAAAATAATAACAAACCGGTTAAACCGGTTTGCGTTTCTTTAAAAGCTGAAAAAAATGAAAAATGAAGGGTCTTCACCCTGTGCGCCAAACCTGATCCCTTTTCCTCCTTTGTTGCATTTCTTTCCCTCTTCTCTAAACCGCCGGATTCCTTTTGTTTCCTCTCTTCTCTCCTTCTTCTTCCTCCTTTTTCCCTTTTTTCCCCTTCTCCCTCCTTCTCATCTTCCTCAATCCGGTGGAGGTGCTTCAGTCCGGCGGCGACGTGTGGGTGGATGGCCACCTCTTCTCTTCTAATCCTTCCTCTGGTTAGGTAAGTGGTTTCTTCATCTTCTTCTTCTTCTTCTGATTCCTCGTCTTCATTTTTTTTTCTTTTTGAAATTTTGCTGTGTGGAAAACGAAAATGAAAAAAAATACATTCCCGGTTTTTTTTCTTCTGTTCATCGACCGATCTTTTAGTTTGCAGTGATTTTTTTTAGTTAGATTTTGTTGATTGATTCATTAATTGTTTGATGCATTCTTCCCTAATTTCTTGTTGCTTTCATTCCCTGTTGCTTTCATTGCATATGATTTCACGTTTTCAGTTCAGCCATTGTTTGATTTCTTGTTGATTAATGTTTTAATTGCTTGTAATTTCCTGTTATGTTTTTTTTCTGAATTCTTGTTTTTATCATCATAATCTCCTGTTAACATTTCCTGTTTGTTATACGTTTCAATTCTTGGTAGCTAATTTGTATTTTTGTGTTGTCTGTTTTCTTGATGCAGTAAATTCCAGTGTATTTCACAATTTGATTCCTGTTTTTGCTTTTGTTAAATGTTCTTCCTCTGCAATTTTTTCTGTCATTCATTCAATGTATTTCAATTTTCCTGTTTTGTTTACAATTTGTTTTCTGTGTTATTTCAATCTTTGAGTTACTGTTTTGTTTTTTTTTCAAATTACAGATTTCCTGTTTTTGCTTTTGTTAAATGTGTCGTGGTGTATGTTGTTTGCTGATGATATTGTTTTGATTGATGAGTCTAGAGCTGGGGTTAATGCTAAGTTAGAATTATGGTGACAGACATTGGAAGCAAGAGGTTTTAAGTTTTGTAAGAGTAAGACAGAATACATGGAATGTCGGTTTAGTAAACAACGAAGTAATGATGAGAGTGTAGTGAAGCTTGGTGAGCAAGAAATACCGGTGGATGATTGTTTCAAATATTTGGGATCTATCATTCAAAAGTATGGAGAAATTGATGGAGATGTAAATCATAGGATAAAGGTTGGGTGAATGAAATGGAAAAGTGCAACTGGAGTGTTGTGCGATCGTAGAATGCCATTGCGGTTGAAGGGAAAGTTTTATAGGATGACTTTTAGGCCTGCTTTACTATATGGTACGGAATGTTGGGCTGCCAAGAGACATCATATTCAAAAAATGAGTGTAGCTGAGATGCATATGCTGAGATGGATGTGTGGAAATACAATAAAAGATAAGATTCGGAATAAGGAGATACTTAAGAAGGTAGGCGTTGCACCCATTGAAAATAAGATGAGAGAGAATCGTTTACGGTGGTTTGGACATATTCGGCGAAGGCCTAATGATGCTCCAGTTAGAAGGATGGAGAAATGGGAAAATATATTAGTTAAAAGAGGTCGGGGTAGGCCTAGGAAGACATGGATGGAGGTGATAGGAAAGGATATGAATGCTTTGAACCTCACCAAGGACATGGCATTGGATAGAAATGATTGGAGGAGAAGGATTCATGTGGAAGACCCATAATGATTTTCTTTTTTGGTTCATATCGCCGACCCCAATTATTTTGGGATGAAGCCGTAGTTGTTGTTGTTGTTGTTGTACAGATTTCCTGTTTTGTTGAATCGTTTCTAATTCCTGTTGGTTTAATTCCTTTTCTTTTCCTGTTGTCGTTTCTTTCATTAAAATTTTGTGTAGTGTTTTGTTTTTCCTTACTGAATATGTGTATTTCAAGTCTTATTTTTATGTGATTTCCTATTTTCAGTTTACAAGTATTCTTGTTTCATATTAATTCCTGTTCTTTATTCATTATTCCTTGATTTTTATTGTTTTCAATTCTTTAGTCGTGTGTTTTCATTAGTTCATTTTCATCTGTTTTGTTAATTAGGTTAGTAGTGAATTGAATTCTCTGTTTTGTGAGATTTGATTAGTTGTCTTTTATGTTACTCTTAGTTTTAGAATTACTTAGTTAATTACATTAGTTTAATATAGTTCTAATGGTCATTAGATTCTTTTGATGATATATTTCAGTGTTCTTAGCATTTAGCTAGTTTAATATTGTTTTTATTTCTATATTTGGTACTGCTCGTGTTCATTTGATTTGTGCAGGATAGCACAGGATTGGAGCGGAAGTGATTATGTGACACAGAAGGGTGCAAGAATAGAAGATTTTTACTTTTCAGTTTAGAATTAGGAATTTAATTGGGTTTGTAAATATTGCATTTTACGCCCTCTGCGAAGGGTATTCATTTGTTGTAATAGTTAGTTGTTTTTATTTTTCTAGTACATTTTACATTTCATAATTTGGCAATAAAGAATAGTTTAGAATTGTGGGTTTAAATACGAAATATTCTCGTTCCCTGAGTTTGACCCAGTCTCATCCACTAGTGAGAACCGGTTTTTATTATTTGATGTCTGGTTTTCACATGTTTTACATATAAAAATATTTTCAAAATTACAACAATTTAAAAGAAGAAATCAGCCTTCTCCTGTCAAAAGGATCGCCCTCTTCATCTTTCGCTTTGATTGAAAGATTTGCCTTCTCCTTGCTAAAAGGATCGCCCTCTTCATCTTTCGCATCATCGAGAGATTCACCTTCTCCTTTCTAAAAGGATTGCCCTCTTCATCTTTTGCATCGTTGAGAGATTTACCTTCTCCTTGCTAAAAGGATCGCCCTCTTTATCTTTTCGCTTTGATTGAAAGATTTGCCTTCTCTTTGCTAAAAGAATTGCCTTATTCATCTTTCGCTTTGATCGAAAGATTTGCCTTCTCCTTGCTAAATGGATTGCCTTATTCGTCTTTTATTTTGATCAAAAGATTTGCCTTCTCCTGTCAAAAGGATTGCCTTATTCATCTTTCGCTTTGATCGAAAGATTTTTATTCTCCTGTTAAAAGGATCTTCTTATTCATCTTTTCGCTTTGATCAAAAGATTTGCCTTCTCCTGTCAAAATGATTGCCTTATTCATCTTTCTCTTTGATCGAAAGATTTGCCTTCTCCTGTTAAAAGGATTGCCTTATTCATCTTTCGCTTTGATCGAAAGATTCACCTTCTCCTTGCTAAAAGGATCGCCTTATTCATCTTTTCGCTTTGATCAAAAGATTTGCCTTCTCCTTGCTAAAAGGATTGCCTTATTCATCTTTGGCATTGACGAGGGATTCGCCTTCTCCTTGCTAAAAGGATCACCTTATTCATCTTTCGCTTTGATCGAAAGATTTGCCTTTTCCTTGCTAAAAGGATTGCCTTATTCATCTTCCGTTTTGATCGAAAGATTTGCCTTCTCTAATTGCCCTATTCATCTTTCGCCTTGTCGAGAGATTCGTCTCTTTGATAAAAGGATCGCCTTATTCATCTTTCACACCATCGAAAGATTTTCCTCCTGTTATCTTATTAATCTTGTCGAAAGAATTGCCTCACATCTCTTTATTTTTCATCTCTCACATTCCTAAAAGAGTTGCCTCGTTCAGGAGAAGTATCTCTTCATGTCCCATCACGGTTTCTTCATTTGAGAATTCCGTATGGTCGTACCCACTCAGGTTAAGGGTCAAACCCGTACTTTTTGCGAGAGGTCATCAATTTCAAAAGCTGATTTAGTCTCAGCAATGAGAAACCCAAAATCATCCCTTTTTCAAGCTTTAAGGAACCCCATTTTTCTCCTTTTCGCAAATCCCTTTCGGATTTGTTCGTCCAAACTCCGAAGGTCCCATCATGGTTTCTTCGTCTGAGGATTCCATTTGGTTGCCCCCTTCAGGTTAAGGGTTAAGCTTGAACCTCGCCCCTCAAGGTATCTTCCTTTTTCAGGTTTGGGTTAAACCTGAGTCTCGTTCCGACGAGGTTCCTTGTTTTGACGAGGTGTTTTCTTCTAGTCCCATCATGATCGCCCCATCAAAGGAATCCCTGCTTCATATATCCATCCAGGATAGGATCCTACTTGAGCTTCATCTCATGAGGGATTTTCTCAAAAATGTCCCATTAAAGTTCTCATGTATTCCTTTCCTCATTCAATTCATCTTGATATATCTTCGTCCCATCCAGGTTAAGGGCAAAACCTGAATCCTTCCAAAAAGTTGATCTTGTCTCATCTATGAAACTTGATCAAAATTCTTATCTTTTATCATTTCGAGATCTTTGCCTAAAGTCCCATCACGATTTCCTTATTTCTATTATTCAGTCATATCATTTTCGAGGATTTCGTCTCCCCAAAGTCATTCGGGATAAGGTATTAAGCCTGAAATCATGTCTTTTCAAATAAATTCTTCCACACCCAGTTCAGATTTGCTGACTGGGGCATTTTTCAAAATTTGGAGTGTTTTCTTTGCCACTAAGCTCGACTTTCAACCGGCTTAGTAGCAAAAAGGGGCATCTGTAAACACCCCAAATTTTTCAAAATCTTATAAATATTCCCTTTTTGCCTTTGACCCCATTTTTTGAGTAATTGAGTCAGTTTTAAATCTAAATTCCAGTTTATTTCTCAAATTTTACTGAAATTAAATCCATTTGATATATCTGACTCAATTTCAGATCCGGATCCATGGTCCAAATCCAAATCTGAGCCTCACTATCCGATTTTCATATTAAATTTTACAAAAATACCAAAAATAAATTCTAAAATGCTTAGATAGTCGATCCAGTGTCCATTTGGATTCAAGACTCTATATTCCTCTGTTCGAGGTTTAAACCTCGAATATTTCTTTAAAATTCAGATGTAAACCCATTTTTCTGAAGAAATCTCCCCCAAAATAACCCTGATTTTTAAAAAAAAAACCCTTCTTTTGTAAATATTCTGAAAATTTTGCAAAATTAGTTTAAAAATCCTTAGTTTTTAGGGTTTTATTCCAAAAATACCAAAAAAATATAGAAAATGAAGAAAAGAAGAAAAAAATAAAAAAAAAATATAGAAAAGAAAAAAATAGTTTTGAAAACCTCCTTTTTGAAAATATCCTTTTTCTAAAAAAACCCTTTTTGAAAATCGTTCTTTATAAAAAATCACTTTTTAGAAAACACTCTCGAAAGGAGCCCCCTTTTATAAAATATTTTAAATCAAAAGAGGGGCCCGTTGAAAGGTTTTTTTAGGGTTTTGAAAATCCTTCGCAAGAAGAAGTCAGATGCACAGGACGACGGCTCTCTCTTGCCTTCTTCCTCTCGCAGGCTATCCTCTGAAAGCTTCCCCGTTGAAGCTCCTCCACCCTCCATCACCAACGACTTCTCCCTCTCAAGATCGATCTCCATCAGCCATTGATCCCTAACCTCCGCCCTTCCCGAATCTTCTTCCTCCTCTTTAAGAGAGGCACGATGGGGAAACCCTAGACCATCGCTTCTCCACCCCAGCATCCCTCTGCTCTTCACACGATCCGTTCCTCACCTCCCCCTTCAGAGTTCTTGCAAGATAAGGTAATAATTCCTACCTTTCATGATTGATCTATGATTTCCCTCATTATTATGTGTATTTCTTCATTTGCTTTCTACTTCCCAATACCCATCTCTACTTCAAGTTTACGGTAAATTTTTGGTTTTACCTTTCCATACATACTAAGGACCGACGATGCCTCGCAATGGCATCGTTGATCTATTTGGGTTTTAAAAGTTTTAACTATGTCTCTATATATATGCCATTTTTTTTTCTTTTCTCTCTTTTGATTTCTCCGATTTCCTTTTCTGTTTCTTTTTTTTTTTCATTTACGCACCATGGAATGTGTGAAAATGCTTATAACAACTTCAATATGTCCCTATGCGACAGTAATGGAACATTTGTTCCAACATTTCCTTTACCCTTATTGAAATTTTCTCTGGTTTTGATTAAGTATTTGCCTATACCCTGTTTCCTTATCTTCGCTTTCATTATCTAGTTTCTCATTTGCAGCAAACTTTTTTTTTATCATCACTTGTTTATATGCGATTTCTCGTTTGCGTTTTGTTTATCTCACATATTTATTCTGATTTCCCATTTTTTGTTTTTGGACCCATCCATTGCTTTCCGCTGTTCACATTTGTGAAATGTGTGATCTAACTTATCCCATCAATATGTATTTCTAGAAATTATTTCCCTGTAATTTACGATCTATAGTTATTAGTTTGTTTTAACGTTCTGTCCAACTAAAAGTACGATGGCAATGGATGATATGCATCCTGGTGATTTTCTTTTTTAGATTCTACTTCTGTAATGGGTGATTTGGAGATGTTATGCATTTTCTTTTGTGATTTCCACTTTTGAAGTTATGTTGCTATAAGGAGTAACCTACGGACATCGTTCATTTGGATGACTTGGGTCCCCTTGGGAGAAGTCTCTGCAACTTCACTGCAGACAAATGTTATTCTCTTTCATAGCATAAAGCTATCAGGTTGAAGGTCGAAAAAGGGAAGATTGCAATTTACAGGCTCAGGAAAGCACTGATACGAGATCTGCCATGTGTATCTCCCTTATGCCTTTGTTCTACTTGTATATCATCATTCCTTTTTCATCTGCATGTTACATCCACCTCCATCAAATGTCTGCTCTTCCAGTTTAGAAGTTTCATTGATATTGTAATTACCACCATCCTGTATTATTATGCTTGTTTTAGTATCTGTCCACCGGATGCATCCTCTTCCTCTGCAAAAAAAAAAAAAGAGCTCATGCTTCAGCTGCTACTTCTACTACTGAAAATCCAGGTAGCGGTTATGGAGGAAACTATGGGGACCCTGGAATTGAATATGGAGGAAACATTTATCCTGCTGATTATGAAATGAATCCTGTTCAGGGTGGTCCAAAAAGTGCTTTGTAGTATGGATCTGGCCCTGGTTCATGGGGTGCATATGACATGCAGCATGCCCATGTGCGCCAATAAATGTGTGATGGAGTGTTTCTGTGATTCCTGTTGTTGCTTATCTTCAGAATGGTATCTTAGGCCATAACTTGCAATTTAAACCAGTCTGGGTCTGAAGTTGTTTGTCATGAACGTCATCTTGGAGAGACAAATGCTTATTGCAGCTAAATTTTGAGTATGTCATGGTCCTGTGCATACTGATCTCTTTGCACCCTAAGAAAGCATTTACTGAAAATTGGATGGTAAAATTCATCTGGTCTGATTTTAATTTCATTAATTCATGTAATCTAAAGTTGGTCAATTCAATGTCTGTCTTACTTAGATAGTCATGGAAATCTGTTTTATGCATAGTAAGAAATGATCATGTCTCAACCTGCCCATCTGAGAAAATTGCAAATGATATCTCCATTCAATCTGGTTGCATGGACAAAGCATGTAAAAATCTTCAACTCTATGATATTTGAACCTTTTATTAATTTTTGTTTCAATATTCATGTCATAAAATGAGTTATTCATTTTCTCGTTCTTGTCATGGGTTACGTCAAACTACAGATATTGCATTGCTTATGATAGTTGGGATTTGAAATAGGTAGCCCATCCAATCGTGAAGTTGAACCCAATATCATGTCTCTAAGGGAGAGCCAAGTTTTTTTTTTCTTTTTTTTAATAGAGATTCTTTGGAGAATGACTCTAATAAGCACCTACCATCTACTAAACACCTTTCCTCCAAGATTGGTGATCAAGTGAATGAAGCGAGAAGAGTTGAAAATGATTTGTTGGTCATTAATCTGGCTAGTGATGGTGGAAGTTTCGCAGAAATTCAGCCACCAGATGAAGCTCACGCTGCATTTCCTCTAGAAGGCCTTGGTAAATTGGATATACAAACATTAATTCAAACACCAGAACCACCAAAAAGGAGGGATGGTGGGTGACCATGATAGGTTGCATGCTGACCATGATGAGTTGTTTTGGAATAGGAATAACACTGTGATTTGGGTTTCATAGTGTGGAACTGCTCCATGCTACGTGGTAAACATTGTTTCTATTATAATATTCTCAAGTTGAAGGGCTTATCTTCAAATTGTGAAGGAGTTCAGTGACCATTGTATATAATAAATAGTCATGATAATGGCCATACCTGGCCACTAACTGAAACCTTTTTGGTTATTTGCTAAGCATCCAGTCTGCTTTAAGAACACTATTATTTCTTCTTTGTGTAAATTGTTGTTACAAAAGCAGATTTCCAGACTTCTTAAACTAAGCCTTACTGTGAAGTTTAGTGCTATTTCCATTGAGGTTGATTTTGCTATTGAATTGACCTTCTAAACCTGTCTGCAAAACTGCCTCTTTGACATCTTCTAAAAATTCAAGAGTTGCGGGTGGACTTGTAACAAAGGCTTTATCCTAATTATCATTGAATATCGGCACCCAACGGTTGTTTTGTCATGTGACTGAGGATTTCTCTTGAACAAAAAAAAAAAGGTAAAGGAAAATGAACAATATAGAGCAATTGATTACGATGCACCCATTGAACCAGGGAAACGTTCAATTGGACTTGGCACCAAGGTAACTTTAAAAGGGACTTTGAATACTTTGACAGTTGTTTGTTATACATTATGGTTCCATCCTTATAGATTGCTAATCTTTTGTTGCAAACAAGGTAGGTTGGAGTTGGTGTTGCTGTTGTTGCATTGGATCTGGTGTTTACTTTGGGTGATTGTCTTCCTTCAGGAAGCATTAGCACCAGTGATAATTTTTCAGTGGAAAGCAAAAAGCTCTCAGAAAAAAAGAAAAGCATTATAGGTAAACAAAATGAAAAGAGGAAGACTGTTGATGAGTTTACTCCGTTAATGAACAATGTTGCACATCATTTTTTAGACATGATCTAATTCCAGTTTACTCACTTTTTGGTCCCCTGTTGTTTTATGCATAATTATATCTAGTCAAGGTCTGGATGTGACTTAAATTTGCAGGGTAAATTGAAAGCACAAATACCATGCACACATGCACATGGGTTTTATTTTATGCTAATTTCTCTTTGAAGTTTTAATAGCATAACAAAGATTTACAGACATAGGTCATCCTTCTAATTTTTTTTTTATCTTCCTGAAAAACTAATTGCAAAAGGGTATCTAAGCTTTTTATTATAAATTGAGAGTATCGAGTCTTTTTGTTAAAGAAGAAAAGGTGCAACTGTGTGCCAGTGGTTGAGGTCTTGCTGTAGTCTCATGCTTCTTAGTATCCGAGCACTTACTATTATCTTGTTGAACTCTTTGATATGTTTTCTATTTGTGATGATAAGTCATGTGCATTCTGTTTCTCTTTGATATAGAGCCTCGTGCTACATAACTAAAATTTATGCAGAATGATTGGCGTGAAAAAACCTTGCTTAAGTACTTGATCCATCTTGTTCTTTGGCTCAATCTGCTGATATCAAGAAGGGTTGCCAATGTGGGGTATCCTATCACCCTTCATCATCCTACTTAACCCCATTACATTATGTGAAGATATGTAGTCAGCAAAGCCCCATTTCAGCAGCCAGGCCACTGTATTCAATTTTGTTTCTAGAAAAAAATGTAATTAGCCCCATCTTGAGACCCAGTGGTTTCAAACTATTGGTTCCAAAGAGAGTATGTTCATGGATAGTTATCGATCCTCACAACCATTTTTGGGCATCTGTTGGAACCATCTCTCAGGTATATTCAGTGCTCCCCGGTGGATTCCTTCTTTAAGTTGCTTTAGTATTTGGATTATCATGTTCTATTCTTTTTTTTTTTAATTCAGTAATTTATCCTTACAAATGACTCCATCATATATTTGCTCTGGTTGCTTTGAAAACAATACCTGCTATGATCCCCTTCATGAAAACACAACTTTAAGTGTTGACGTTTGAGAGGAATTGAAGGCCTTGGACTGGGGACAGATATAAGGGAATAGGGGCATCGAACTACCTGATGCTTTATCAAATATAAGCAAAGGTTGCAGTAAACTAAAAAGCTCTATGGCTGTTGAAAACCCATTACAAAATTTGGAAATGTGAAGCTCTGGGTTCCCAAAGTCAATGCCAAGACAAGGTATGTATATGCCTTCAGGAACCTCTGTAACTAAATCAGGTTTATAACCATATAGTGTTGGGATTCTTGTATTTGTACAGTTTCTGTCTTATATTGATCACATTCTTGTGTTCACATGCATTAATCACATTGCACAGGTCAGTTTGGGTATTAGTTGTATATTGCGTTAGTTTGCATATACAATTATACTGCTAAATGATAGAAATTATTCAGTATTCATATAAGTTGAGCAGTAAGTTAATTATTTGAGATTTATGTTGCCATAATGTATATATTAACACCTGATTACACAACTTTTCAACACCTCCGTATATGTCCACACTTCATTCCCCTACATCTACTAGTGCATATCTTCAGCGAATTCTCTGTTTTCCTTCACTTGAACATTTAAGCATTTTTGTATAACATACATGTACATTTCAGTGTTACATAAAAATCATCAATTTTAGCACTTGAATTCCGTTGGTAGGTTCAAATTCCCTGTATACATTTGCTTTGAATAAATAATGATTTAGTTCAATGACATATGCATAAGTGTTATAGTAAAGTTTCCCACTCCACCACCTATTCCCTTGTTAGTTTAGAGCATTAAAGCTAATATATACATTTTCTCATGAGTGAATATTCCATTATTCTTCATCTTAATGTGTATATTCTTTTTCCTTTCTTTGTATATTCTTTGGTTTATACTAACTAGGAAACATATGGGAAATGTCGTTTCTTTTTCCAGCTTAGATATTGTCACATCAATTTTAGAATTGTAATAGCTGTATTATAATGAGGACTTTACATTTCATGTACTAGATTAGAATATATGAGCACGTACATACTTGCTTCATCTCATTTTAACTCTTATTTCTCAAAATTTCACAAATGGGCACACAAATGGCATGTGCACCATTCTATAAGAGGTGATTAAATCCTAAGTTGATGATTTACATCAATGGCCATAGTCAGGATGTGAACAAAACTTAGGATTTTCATCTTTTATGGAATAGCATTAGATCCACACTGGATCCTTTTCAAAAATCATCATATTTCTAAATATTTTCTTCATCTATCAGAGTTTAACTTAAAATTAACTCAAAATATATATCAATGGCCATAGTCAGGTCTGTGAACACCCCAAATTTTTCAAAGTTTTGCAAAAATGATCCTTGTGCCCCTGAACCCATTTTTTTGAGAAAATCAAAGCAATTTCAAAGCTAAATTTCAGTCATTCTTCAGATTTTCTGGATTGAATTCCATATTGATATATTCTAATTCAATTCCGGATCCGAACCTAGTGTTTTAAACCCAAATTTGAGCCCCGTTGTCCGATTTTCAAATTAAAATTACAAAAATATTAAAAATGGTTTTGAAAGGCTCGGGCAGTTCATACAGCATCCTCTGGGATCCACAACCCTATATTTCTCAGTTCGAGTTTAAAACCTTGAATATTTCCTAAAAATCTGGATAAAAATCCATTTTCTGAAAAAAAATTTCCCAAAACTCGCCTTGAGTTCTCACAAAAACTCCCTTTTATAAATATTTTCCAAAAATACAAAAAAATAGTTTTAAATCTTTGATTTTAGGGTCTTATTCTAAAAATGTCAAAAAAAATATAGAAAATGTCAAGTGAAAAACAAAAAAATAAGAAAAGAAGAACATAAAAATAGCCTTTTGAAAACACCTTTTGAAAATAAAGTTCTAGCAAAAATTGTTAAAAACCCTTCTTTGTAAAATTTTGAAAATAAAGGGGGCACGTTGCAAATCAGTTTTTAGAGTTTTTCCTAAAAGAGGACAGCGCCTCTCTCCACTCTTTTCTCAAACCCTCTCTCTCGGGCATTCTCCTTCTCTCGCCCAAACTCTCTAGAACCTTCTTCCTGTCCATTCTCATCGCCCAGCCGCCCGATCACCATCGAGCTCCTTCACCTCCCAATTTCCCTCCATCTGCCTTTGCCTTCTTCCTCCTTGTAACGCCCCGGATTTCCAAAACAAAGCTAAGTTAAAATTTTCATGAATTTCTTTTTTTTTTCTTTGCAGCGGAATTTAGAAAAGCTTTTAGCAGCGGAATCAGACGATAATGAGTCGTCGGTTTTAGAAAACTCCGAGCACGTTGCAGGTATGTGGCCAAGCAACTCATTGACCACCAAAGTGTTCCATTTATCGAAAACCACTTGTTTATTACAACACTACTGCTTAGAAAAGCAGTGTAGGTTCAATAAAAAGGAAGCAGTACAATTCTGTCTAGAGAAACCCTGGAACTCGATGCCGCCTTGCTCCGCATATCGCCACGCAGGTTCAACACCTGAAATCCCCATAAAACGGGGTCAGAACCACTGATGGTCTGGTAAGCATGCAGTCATACATCCATTCAACTCAAGTACGATAATGACCACTCAGGGTCGCAATGCGCAATAACGACGCTCAAGCCTCCAAGACTTAGCGTATATCGCAAGAGCCTCCTCAGGGCTATGAGTTGAACATCCGCTCGAGTCCTCATGACTTAGAGCAAGCCTTTTCAGGGCTGTGATTTGAATAGCCGCTTAAGTCTCCATGACTTAGCCATGACCTCTTCCGGGTCTCAAAGTGATGTCTAGCTCAAGTCTTCATACTTGGCACATCCGTATCCCACGCATCTAAGGACAACTCCTCGAGCTTCGCTTAGTCGTGCGGATACAACACGGGTCTTTGCCCAGTCGGTCCAGTAGTATACCGAACATGACACCTTCACAAAGGTTATGCAGGACTGACTCAACACGTCATCCACTCATACATTCAAAGCATCGCTGAACCTAAGCTAATGCATTGTTTCGATAATTAACCGCTCCCGCCTTTGGTACGCAGGTAGAGCTATTGTCCGGGCATCAACGCGACGTTCTGGGGGTTGATTATTCTATGTATTTTAGATACCCCAGAGGCCTGTTGACCCTATCCATAGTAGGGCAGTGTGTTTCAACTGGGAGAATCCTACTAGGCCCATATTCGGATGCATCCTCTACTTGCAGTAGTTGGGTTCAATCCTTAGATCTTAAGGATAACCACGACCCCAAAACCCATGAGTGACTGAGGCCATCGTGGACTCTATCAGGTCCAAAGTAAAATACATGTCACTCAAGGCTGTACCATCACTGTCATTCCACAGTGAGCATAATTCCTGAAGGGGTCTGCCAGTCTTACAATTACTTGGACAAAATCTGCATGCCATTTAGGCAGCCCGTGCTTTTAGCACTACGGGAGTATGTACCCTACCCCATTCAGTCCGCCCCAACACAGTCATTACTGAGGGGGTACCCCTAACACGATTTTCAACCGCGGGGTATGTGCGACCTTAAGTCTTATTCATATGCATGCAGAACACCGCTCTTTGGCACTTCGGCCACCACGAGCATCACACCTCTTTGGGTGGAAACAACACACTCTGGCTCTTCGGCCCTTACGAGTCTGGTTGCGTAACCGTTCTCAATGAGCATGCATATGACTCGATCTAAATAGATCGGCTACTCGGCGTATTTTTACGCAACGAGTCCAAACCTAGCCAAGCCGCAACCTCTACTCTGGCTCAGCGGCCCTTACGAGCAAGGTGCCCTTGCAGGCACAAGGATACGAGCCGATCTGGCATCGTTCCATCAACGGACATCATTATGTCGTTCCATTGGTTCCAGCAGCTCTTCTGCCAACCATTTCGTCAGCACCTTCCCTGCTCTACCGGCAGTGGTGCGAGGAACCCTTCTACGTTGTAGGGGGCAAACCATGAACTGGGTAGCACTCTGCTATATGTCAGAGTATCCTGCTACGTTCTTTCTGAGCTATTCTTAGCTTCTTCAGAAATTTCAGCAGCACTTCTTCTCTTTTACGGAGAAAGCGTGCGTTTCTTTTATCCATTTCAGCGGCATCTCCCCTCTTTGGTAGGAAATCGCCACGCTTAATTCGGGAAATGGATGTGCACCGTTGTGCGTACTTTGCATCCATCAAGGTTGCAGGAACCCTTGGCCATAGCCAGACCATACGTAATTGACTTAGTCTTTACGTAAAGAGCATTTTGCCAAAAAGCGAAGCCTTTCCAATAGGGGCTTCATTCGTCAAGCAGAATCTTGAACGAGGAGCGGTCAAGGAATCGCATGGGCGATTTGGAGTTGATCTCCATTTGAACGCTCATTCATGCGCTATATATGTAGTATAAGCAGAAGCCTGTGCTTTATACAGCGGCGGCGTAAAGAAATGCATATACTATTGTTCAGGGTGTGTAACTGAACAAAATATTCTACATATATAACAAAGCAGAAGCCTTGGCATCGTTCGACGCGACGGCGTAAGTAAATACATTGCAGAAAGCAGGAGCCTTGGCATCGTTCGACGCGACGGCGTAAGTAAATGCATAATCGGAAGTGCAGTAATCGGAAGTGCAGAAAACAGGGAGCCTTGGCATCATACGACGCGACGGCAAAGGTAAATTACATAGCCTGTGCGATATAAGACGCGTCGGCAGAATCAGCAGATATACACCTAGATCCGCATTCAACGATAGTTACGAGGCGAGCGGGTGAACACCGAAGTGTTCTGAAGGGCTCAACCAAGAACTAGGGCGAGATACCATTTTAAAAATGCATATACTGCGTATTTGAACATAGATATATCCGACGATAGTTACGAGACGAGCGGGTGAACACCGAAGTGTCCAAAAAGGGCTCAATCAAGAACTAAAGCAAGATACTACTTCAGAAAGTATATTCTATATACAAACAATCAAATACTTGAGAGAGATGGATCAACGAAGCGAACTTACTTCAAATCGTGGAAGAAACGGCTCCAGGTTGCTTCTTTGGCTTCGAGCCTTCCTTCGAGAGGTCAGACTAAGTCAGATGAAGCTGACTTAGTTGAGAAAGAGGTAGAGTAGGTCAAGCTACTCAACCTAAGTGGTTTGAACCAAACAGGGTTCGATCCAAGTCAACTGGGTTCAGCAGGTTCGAACTCATCTCAAGTAGGCTAAGTCTCGGTTCAGAAACCCAAACCGGAATCAGGACCAAAAAGGACTTTGACTTTGACTTTAAACCCAACTAGGTTCAAGTCAAGTCAACTGGGTTTGGACTTAGTCAAGTAGGTTCAGACCTAGGTCAAGTGGGTTAGGACCAGGTCAGGCAGGCTAAGACCAGATCAGGCAGGCTCAGGCTAAGTCAGGTAGGCTCAGACCTACTGGGCTAGGTAGGGGAGGTTTTAGGAAATAGGAGAGAGAAAGAGGAGGCTAGAAAGGGGGGGGACGATTTTTTCTAAAGGGGAGGGCCTTTATTTATAGGAAATGAAACTTGGGCCTCAAGTTTCCCCTTTACCCATTTGCCCTTGGCTTCTTTTTAATGCCAAGAGGTTCCTTGGTGTGGGGCCTACTTGGATATTCCATGGGATATTTTTGTGGGTCCCACCAGATATTTTCTGAGGAATATTCCTGTGGGTCCCACCAATATTTTTGTGGGTCCCGCAAGAATTTTGGGTTTTCGACGATTTTTTTTCGGAAAATTCTGAGTACACCATTCCCTTCGTATTGACGTAACTAAGAAAGTTGGCTCGCAGGAATCCTTTGATTTCATTCAGGTAGGAAGTTATGGCTTCCAGAGTGTTTGAGCATATATTCGTGATTCGACGAATATCCTAAGTATAACTGGCTCGCAGGAATTGATTCGTTTCGCATTCTAAGAAGAAATGCTATTTTTACCGGTAAATGCCTCATGAATTTTATTCAGATATTTTCTGAAAAATTGCGGGTCTTACATCATTACCCCCTTAAAGGAATTTCGTCCGCGAAATTCAGCTAAGAGTACAAGGTGAAGAGTTCAGGATATTTATCCCGCATATCCGATTCGGGCTCCCAAGTGCAATCATCGATTCCATGATGCTGCCACCTCACTTTAACAAGTGGAATGACCTTCGTTTTTAGCACTTGCTCCCGTCGGTCCATGATCTCCACTGGCCTTTCTTCTACCGTCATATCTTCTCGGATGTCAATGTCTTCATGTTGAATGACGTGAGAAGGATCATGAACGTACTTTCTAAGCATTGATACGTGAAATACATCATGTATTTGCGCGTATTGTGGTGGCAATGCTACTCGGTAGGCAGTCTCTCCGATTCGGCTCAAAACTTCGAAGGGACCAACGAATCTGGGGCTGAGCTTCCCCTTCTTTCCAAAACGAAACACACTCTTGGTTGGAGAGACCTTGATAAAAACCTTATCTCCAACCGCAAAAGTGAGTTCCCTACGCCGCTGATCGGCGTAGCTCTTCTGTCGACTCTGAGCGGTCAGTAGCTTCTTTCTGATCATGTGGACTTGCTCAGTATAATGCTGCAACACAATGGGCGAGTCCAAGGTTCGCTCACCCACTTCACCCCAATGGATTGGTGATCTACAGGGTCGCCCATACAAGGCTTCATACGGTGCCATCCCAATGCTAGCGTGGTGGCTATTATTATAAGCAAATTCAGCCAACGCTAGGTGGGAATCCCAATCACCTTTCCATTCCAGCATACAGGCTCTTAGCATATCTTCAAGAGTCTGTATGGTTCGTTCTGATTGCCCATCTGTTTGGGGATGGAATGTTGTACTGAACTTGAGTTTTGTCCCCAGGGCTCTCTGAAGCTGCTCCCAAAAGTGAGAGGTGAACTTCGGGTCACGATCAGATATGATCGAAATCGGCACTCCATGGAGTCTAACGATTTCCCGAATGTAGATCTCTGCCAATCGTTCAGTTGAGTATCGAGTGTTGATTGGCAGGAAGTGAGCAGACTTGGTGAGTCTGTCCACGATCACCCATATCGAATCGTGTTGTCTCTTGGATCGAGGCAATCCAACGATGAAATCCATCGTAATGCCTTCCCATTTCCATTCTAGAATCTCGATTCGTTGCATCTTTCCACCAGGGCGCTGATGTTCGATCTTAACTTGCTGGCAGATCAAACACTTCGAGACAAATGTAGCCACATCACGTTTCATACCCCTCCACCAGTACTTTCTTTGTAAATCTCGTAACATCTTTGTACCTCCAGGGTGAATGGTGTACTTGCTATTATGAGCCTCCTGGAGTACTTCCTGTCTTAGCTTAGGGTTATTTGGAACCCAAATCCTTTCTTCCATCCATATTCCTCCATCTTCTTTCAAATGGAAGAAAGTATCATCTTTTTCAGCACGAGCTTTCAATTCCAAGTACTGGGGATCCTTGAACTGTTCGGCTACGATGTGATCGAGAAACTCAATGTGGATCGTCAAACATGACATTTGGATTCTGCCAGAATCAGCCAAAAATGGCTTCCAGTTGACAAAATCCTCCATCAACTTCCATTGTCCGGTTAGGCTGGCCAGAGTGCCAACAGTCTTGCTACTAAGGGCATCTGCTACAACATTCGCCTTTCCAGGGTGATAGGAAAGCGTGAATTCATAGTCTTTGAGGAATTCCAGCCATCGCCGTTGCCGCATATTGAGTTCTTTTTGAGAAAAGAGGTATTTTAGGCTTTTATGGTCCGACATGACCTCAAATTTCTCTCCATAAAGGTAGTGTCGCCAGATTTTAAGCGCGAACACTACCGCGGCAAGCTCCAAGTCGTGGGTTGGATAGTTTTTCTCATGGACTCTCAACTGTCGTGACGCATAGGCGATTACTTTGCCATGCTGCATCAACACACAACCCAGACCTGTTCCCGAGGCATCGGTATAAGCTACGAAGCCTCCCTGACCAGAAGGTAAGGTAAGGACAGGGGCAGTGGTAAGCCTCTGTTTGAGAACCTCAAAGCACTCCTTACACTGGTCAGTCCATTCAAACTTGACTCCCTTTTTCAGTAATTTTGTCATCGGTACGACGATTCGGGAGAAGTCTTGTATGAACTTCCGATAATAACCGGCAAGTCCAAGGAAGCTACGGACCTCAGTAATATTTTCTGGCTGCTTCCAGTTCATCACAGCTTCCACCTTTGCAGGATCTACTGCGATTCCATCTTTCGAGATCACATGACCAAGGAACATCACTTTGTCTAGCCAGAATTCACATTTTGAAAACTTAGCATAGAGTTGGTTATCTTGAAGGGTTTTCAAGACGATTTTCAAGTGCTCCATGTGTTGTTCCTTGTTCTCAGAATATACGAGAATGTCATCAATAAAGACGATGACAAAGCTATCCAAATATGGTCTGAATATCCGGTTCATTAGATCCATAAAGGCAGCAGACGCATTAGTGAGTCCGAAGGGCATTACTACGAACTCATAATGGTCGTATCTCATTCTGAAGGCAGTCTTAGGTATGTCCTCTTCCTTTACTCTGAGTTGATGGTATCCTGACCTGAGGTCGATCTTGGAGAACACCCTTGCTGTTCTGAGCTGATCGAATAAGTCCTCAATCCGATGCAACGGATACTTATTTTTAACAGTTGCCTGGTTAAGCATCCGATAATCGATGCATAACCGAAGGGATCCATCCTTCTTCTTTACAAACAGCACTGGGGCTCCCCACGGTGACACACTAGGACGGATGAACCCTTGTTCCATCAGTTCCTCCAACTGACACTTTAACTCACTGAGTTCAGCTGGCGCCATTCGATACGGGGCTTTGGATATCGGTGCTGTTCCAGGCAAGGATTGAATTCCAAATTCAACCTCACGAAGTGGCGGAAGTCCTGGCAATTTCTCAGGAAATACATTGGGAAACTCCCGTACCACTTCCAAACTCTCAAGGGGTTGGTCGTTGGATTTTTCCACCGAGAGACTCAACAGGAAGGCCACATAACCCTTCCTAAGGTATTTTTGTACCTTAAGTGCTGATATGAGCCTTTTCTGTGGAACAGGTTTGGATAACTGGTATTCCATCTTAGGCAATCCGGGTCGAGATAGAATCACTCTGCCCTCGCGACACAGAATCTTGGCATTATTCTGAGCCAACCAATTCATTCCTAGAATGACATCGTACTGTATCATATCGATCAGGATGGCGTCAGTAGGCAAGTGTTGCCCTGCTATCTCAATATCCAAATTTTTCACACACCGGATACATTTGGTGCGTGAACCCAACGGGTTATATACTTCGATCATTTTATCAATCGGTTGCACCGAAGCGTGGAGTTGTTCGGTGAAATCGTCAGAGATAAACGTATGAGTAGCACCACAATCAAACAAGACGTAAGCTGCATGTCCATTAACAGGTATGGTGCCTTCAATCAGGTCACCATTTTCGACTTGTTCAGTCGTTACAACATATACACAACCTGCAGCAGGCTTTTGTTCTAATCTAGGTGGAGGTCGTTGAAACTGAGAACGTTGTGGTGCTGGTCGAGAGGGTCCGGCAGATCCGGCATTACTCCTCTGTTCATCTGCAGCCTTCTTGACGCAATCCCTTATAAAGTGGCCCATCTTGCCACAATACAAGCACCCACCAATGTCACAAGGACATGGCTTTCCAGGGTGGTTCATACGACACCTTGGGCAGCTGAAGTTGGACTGCTGACCATTCGGAGTTGGGTTCTGTCTTGGCCTCACGACTTGCTGAGTGTTGTTCCCTCCTTGGAACTTCTTCTTTTGAAAGGGTTGTTGTGAACCCTGGCCACTTGGGAACGTCCTTTTACGATTCCCACCATTCACTATGGGCTTCTTTGCTACGATCACTTTAGATCGTGCCCAGTTCTCTTGGATTTTTGAAGCTGCTGCTACCGCAGCCTGAAAAGTCGAAGGCATGCTTGTTATCACTCGAGATCGTAGCCCTTCGCGCAGACCATTCACATATTTGTCGGCCCTTTCTTGGTCTGTTTCGAACAATCGAGAGTAGTAGCGCTCTAGATTATGAAATTTGGTGGTATAGTCCATTAGACTCATACCGCCCTGTTCCAACTCCAGAAACTCCATCTTTTTTCTTGTTTCTGGAATGCAACGGGAAGTAGTTATCCATAAAAGTCCTCCGAAAGTCAGTCCAAGGAATGACTTTGACTTGTGAGAACTGGATAAGTTTAGTGGTATCCCACCACTTCCGTGCATTGTCTTTCAACCGATACGTGCCAAAGTTGGTCTTCTTTTCCTCTGGTACTCCCAGTACTGAGAAGGCACGTTCTGTCTCTTCGATCCAACTCTCCGCGAGCTCAGGATCGGCTCTGCCAATGAAAACTGGCGGGTCAAGCTTGAGGAACTTCTCATAAGTCACTCCTCCCAGGTGCTCGTTTCGTGGTGCGACTGGTTCTGGCCTCGTTTCACGGATGGCTGTAACCAGGTTGTTGAGTGTCTCCAACAGGAATCCTTGCGTATGGGACTCCTCGCTTGGTATGGTTCTCCTCGTCGTAGGAGCCATTTATCTATGCACACACAAGCACTTGTTTTTAGTTTCTCAATGTATATATGGAAGTAAAAAGCTTTATTTACTTAATATACATCATATTTACACAAGCATCGCCTTAAACAAAACGTCATGCCGCACTGGCAAACTTTAGGCGTTGAGAAACTATATACATGAGTCTACTGACTCCAAAACATCACCAGTCTCTTTAAGACTTGGATTTCTTTGATGAAGACGAACTCCAAAAGGTCCATCTATTGCCACATGGCCTTGGTGCAGGCACTACTAGCTTTGGCTTGGGCGGCACTTCCGCACTAGCAAGCGAATATTGGGGATATATGAGGGACTCCAGTCCACTTTCCCAGTCAGCAAGATCAAGACTCTGGGAGTCTGGAATAATGATTGGCGAACAGAAAGAATCCCCTCTTTTGTTCCTGCCATTTAAGCTCGGCATATGTGATGCCGGATGGTAGCTTGGCGAGTGATAGACCTCCGCAGGGAAGTTCAAATCAAAATCCCTCAGCCTTGGTAATTCATCAAAAGATGTTGTGGTATGGTTGCTCCCAACACTAGAGTGATGCGGTCCACTGACACGCGAAGTCTCATCTCTGAGACCCTTTGAAGCCCGCCGACCCATATCGGCGGTATATTTCCTTTGGCATTCGTTGGCGGAATGCCCATCTTCGCCACAGTATTGGCAGTCTTGGACTTCATACGGGCATATCCACTCATCGTGCATGACCTCGCAACGATAGCAGTATCCACGCGAGTCATGAGTTGCCATCTATACAAAGATGCACCCAGATCAGAACAAAAGTATAAAAACATATACTTACAGTGCGATATCGGGATCATGACGGATCTTGAACCAGGTTTCTCAGACTCATGCTCTGATACCAATTCTGTAACGCCCCGGATTTCCAAAACAAAGCTAAGTTAAAATTTTCATTAATTTCTTTTTTTTTTCTTTGCAGCGGAATTTAGAAAAGCTTTTAGCAGCGGAATCAGACGATAATGAGTCGTCAGTTTTAGAAAACTCTGAGCACGTTGCAGGTATGTGGCCAAGCAACTCATTGACCACCAAAGTGTTCCATTTATCGAAAACCACTTGTTTATTACAACACTACTGCTTAGAAAAGCAGTGTAGGTTCAATAAAAAGGAAGCAGTACAATTTTGTCTAGAGAAACCCTGGAACTCGATGCCGCCTTGCTCCGCATATCGCCACGCAGGTTCAACACCTGAAATCCCCATAAAACGGGGTCAGAACCACTGATGGTCTGGTAAGCATGCAGTCATACATCCATTCAACTCAAGTACGATAATGACCACTCAGGGTCGCAATGCGCAATAACGACGCTCAAGCCTCCAAGACTTAGCGTATATCGCAAGAGCCTCCTCAGGGATATGAGTTGAACATCCGCTCGAGTCCTCATGACTTAGAGCAAGCCTTTTCAGGGTTGTGATATGAATAGCCGCTTAAGTCTCCATGACTTAGCCATGACCTCTTCCGGGTCTCAAAGTGATGTCTAGCTCAAGTCTTCATACTTGGCACATCCGTATCCCACGCATCTAAGGACAACTCCTCGAGCTTCGCTTAGTCGTGCGGATACAACACGGGTCTTTGCCCAGTCGGTCCAGTAGTATACCGAACATGACACATTCACAAAGGTTATGCAGGATTGACTCAACACGTCATCCACTCATACATTCAAAGCATCGCTGAACCTAAGCTAATGCATTGTTTCGATAATTAACCGCTCCCGCCTTTGGTACGCAGGTAGAGCTATTGTCCGGGCATCAACGCGACGTTCTGGGGGTTGATTATTCTATGTATTTTAGATACCCCAGAGGCCTATTGACCCTATCCATAGTAGGGCAGTGTGTTTCAACTGGGAGAATCCTACTAGGCCCATATTCGGATGCATCCTCTACTTGCAGTAGTTGGGTTCAATCCTTAGATCTTAAGGATAACCACGACCCCAAAACCCATGAGTGACTGAGGCCATCGTGGACTCTATCAGGTCCAAAGTAAAATACATGTCACTCAAGGCTGTACCATCACTGTCATTCCACAGTGAGCATAATTCCTGAAGGGGTCTGCCAGTCTTACAATTACTTGGACAAAATCTGCATGCCATTTAGGCAGCCCGTGCTTTTAGCACTACGGGAGTATGTACCCGACCCCATTCAGTCCGCCCCAACACAGTCATTACTGAGGGGGTACCCCTAACACGATTTTCAACCGCGGGGTATGTGCGACCTTAAGTCTTATTCATATGCATGCAGAACACCGCTCTTTGGCACTTCGGCCACCACGAGCATCACACCTCTTTGGGTGGAAACAACACACTCTGGCTCTTCGGCCCTTACGAGTCTGGTTGCGTAACCGTTCTCAATGAGCATGCATATGACTCGATCTAAATAGATCGGCTACTCGGCGTATTTTTACGCAACGAGTCCAAGCCTAGCCAAGGCGCAACCTCTACTCTGGCTCAGCGGCCCTTACGAGCAAGGTGCCCTTGCAGGCACAAGGATACGAGCCGATCTGGCATCGTTCCATCAACGGACATTATTATGCCGTTCCATTGGTTCCGGCAGCTCTTCTGCCAACCATTTCGTCAGCACCTTCCCTGCTCTACCGACAGTGGTGCGACGAACCCTTGTACGTTGTAGGGGGCAAACCATCAACTGGGTAGCACTCTGCTATATGTCAGAGTATCCTGCTACGTTCTTTCTGAGCTATTCTTAGCTTCTTCAGAAATTTCAGCAGCACTTCCTCTCTTTTACGGAGAAAGCGTGTGTTTCTTTTATCCATTTCAGCGGCATCTCCCCTCTTTGGTAGGAAATCGCCACGCTTAATTCGGGAAATGGATGCGCACCGTTGTGCGTACTTTGCATCCATCAAGATTGCAGGAACCCTTGGCCATAGCCAGACCATACGTAATTGACTTAGTCTTTACGTAAAGAGCATTTTGCCAAAATGCGAAGCCTTTCCAATAGGGGCTTCATTCGTCAAGCAGAATCTTGAACGAGGAGCGGTCAAGGAATCGCATGGGCGATTTGGAGTTGATCTCCATTTGAACGCTCATTTATGCGCTATATATGTAGTATAAGCAGAAGCCTGTGCTTTATACAGCGGCGACGTAAAGAAATGCATATACTATTGTTCAGGGTGTGTAACTGAACGAAATATTCTACATATATAACAAAGCAGAAGCCTTGGCATCGTTCGACGCGACGGCGTAAGTAAATACATTGCAGAAAGCAGGAGCCTTGGCATCGTTCGACGCGACGGCGTAAGTAAATGCATAATCGGAAGTGCAGTAATCAGAATTGCAGAAAACAGGGAGCCTTGGCATCATACGACGCGACGACAAAGGTAAATTACATAGCCTGTGCGATATAAGACGCGTCGGCAGAATCAGCAGATATACACCTAGATCCGCATCCAACGATAGTTACGAGGCAAGCGGGTGAACACCGAAGTGTTCTGAAGGGCTCAACCAAGAACTAGGGCGAGATACCATTTTAAAAACGCATATACTGCGTATTTGAACATAGATATATCCGACGATAGTTACAAGACGAGCGGGTGAACACCGAAGTGTCCAAAAAGGGCTCAATCAAGAACTAAAGCAAGATACTACTTCAGAAAGTATATTCTATATACAAACAATCAAATACTTGAGAGAGATGGATCAACGAAGCGAACTTACTTCAAATCGTGGAAGAAACGGCTCCGGGTTGCTTCTTTGGCTTCGAGTCTTCCTTCGAGAGGTCAGACTAAGTCAGATGAAGCTGACTTAGTTGAGAAAGAGGTAGAGTAGGTCAAGCTACTCAACCTAAGTGGTTTGAACCAAACAGAGTTCGATCCAAGTCAACTGGGTTCAGCAGGTTCGAACTCAGCTCAAGTAGGCTAAGTCTGGGTTCAGAAACCCAAACCGGAATTAGGACCAAAAAGGACTTTGACTTTGACTTTAAACCCAACTAGGTTCAAGTCAAGTCAACTGGGTTTGGACTTAGTCAAGTAGGTTCAGACCTAGGTCAAGTGGGTTAGGACCAGGTCAGGCAGGCTAAGACCAGATCAGGCAGGCTCAGGCTAAGTCAGGTAGGCTCAGACCTACTGGGCTAGGTAGGGGAGGTTTTAGGAAGTAGGAGAGAGAAAGAGGAGGCTAGAAAGGGGGGGGGGACGATTTTTTCTAAAGGGGAGGGCCTTTATTTATAGGAAATGAAACTTGGGCCTCAAGTTTCCCCTTTACCCATTTGCCCTTGGCTTCTTTTTAATGCCAAGAGGTTCCTTGGTGTGGGGCCCACTTGGATATTCCATGGGATATTTTTGTGGGTCCCACCAGATATTTTCTGAGGAATATTCCTGTGGGTCCCACCAATATTTTTGTGGGTCCCGCAAGAATTTCGGGTTTTCGACGATTTTTTTCCGAAAAATTCTGAGTACGCCATTCCCTTCGTATTGACGTAACTAAGAAAGTTGGCTCGCAGGAATCCTTTGATCTCATCCCTAACGAACTCCAATCGATTCCGCGAACCTTCTTCTCCGTCCACAACCGTCGATCATCAAGGACTTCCCCTCATTTTCCACCTTCCATCTTCAACCACCTTCCGATTCCCGAAGCCTCCACTTCTTCTTTAAAAACAGTCCTTCATCTATGATCAGATCATGAATTTTTCCTTGGATGACAGTGCATCTTCCCCTTTTCAGAAGAAATCCCTATAGTCGATCACGCTGCACCGGTTACCCTTTCCATCCATTGAAGAGAGTTGACAGGTTACCCTTGCAACACGAAGTAGTCCGAACGCTTGCAAAGCTACGAGGGTTCACTCGGCTCCAGCTACTCCAATCATCCAGAACCACCAACGAATCAGACATACAATCATCGAAAACCCTCACCATCCATCGCCCGACTGAAGGAGACCGATTGCAGCAATATCACGGTCATCAGAAGATACCCAGGGCAGAACAAATAAGAGAACTCCTTTACATCCTTCGAAACTTCAATGAAATCCTGAAGCAACGATAAACTGCAAAAATCGCGAACTCCAGCCTTCCTCCGGATTCCCTCGATCTTCATTACTCTCACCAGTCTTCATTCGGGTTTTGTCCTTCAAAAATTCCTACAAACGAGGTAACAACCCCTCTCTCTTGCTCTGCTTTTGGATTTCCTTTGTTTTTTCCCCATTAGAGCACCATCGTGGCATCAGTTTTGCATATAGCAAACACTAACCCATGCACACGGTGCTATATCAAAAGAGGATCCTCGGATTCTGACATCTGAATTTTGCAATTGTAAATCTTCTCTTGGAACGTTCCTTCCTTTTTTTCTATTTTTTTTTTCGTTTTCTCTGTAATTTACGATATATTTCTGCAAGGTTTCTTGTTGAGATTACATCTACTTTGTTCGCAACTTGGGTTTATCCGTCATTTTTTTTTATAGTGTTTCTGTAAGGAAGGATTTGGATGCATCATCCATCTGGATGATTTAGGTCTCCTGGGGCGATATCCTTGCAACCTTGTCACATGCATGTGTTCATGCTCTGTTATGGCATAAACCCGCGCCCACACCTCTTGGTTATGAGTTTCGTGCTATTCAAGACCAATAGCACTATGGTCGGAGGTCATACTTCATAAGTGACTTTCATGGCATCTCCATTTCCCGACCTTTCCTTGTGATAAAGGATAATAAATTGTTGTCTCAATTGATCAGTGAAGCAAGACTTAATGGTAATACATGACTCGTAAAAAAAAAAAAAAGGATGCCAGGATAATTTGAATGATGTATTGGATTGGCTTTCCATATAAGTGGGTTTATCTATATGGATGTACGCATGGTAGAATTGGTCTTGTTTTACTCCTGGTTTTGTAAATCATGCTTCTGTGCAAATGTTGTTGTAAGATTTGAGATTTTTATTTTTTTTAGCTGGTGTCACAGTGTTGTCTTTGAGATATATTGCTAGGATATTTGTGTATTACGAATGGTTCTAATTTGGTTATTCTTGACTCTATGCATCTGACCCTATTTATTTTTTTTGTTTGGTAACATTTTTAACCAAAGAAAAAGGAAACTCGTCAAAATGATAAGTCTTGTTTCTAAATGGGCTTCTATTTGTTGTTGAAAACCCTGTAGATTTGTTGCTTACCTTTTCTATCACCATCGTGATATGTTTCATCTTGCCTGGAAATGTCTCCATCAGCAAAACTCAGAAGTTACTATACTTAATCATGGGTAAGTGAAATATATCACAAAATCTGAGGTTCGCACCCATCAGCTCTGTTGCTTGCAATCGTTGATGACAGCCCATGAAAAGCTCCAGAGAGTTTGATATAGTCATAAGTTCCGGGTGCCAAGGGACCAAAGGCATTATCAAAGTTGGTTGAAGCAATATTTGATGCAGAGGCCTTTTCCCGAAAGCCAATCGGTCAAGGGTGAGAGGATTAAAAAACTAATGTTGCTGCTGGGAGGTAATATGCTAGGATTTGGGGTTGATGATGATGGACATACATATTGCACACACAGTCAATATAATCTTAACAGATAGGATAACCTAAAATCAGTTCCATGGTTTTATTATGGACCTTCGTAAGTGTTGCTTTGAAGCTAGAACTGAATTTACTATAGAACGTATGCTTTGTTCATCTTCCTCCTATAATATTCCTCATGTGCATTAACCACAGGTAATTCTTTTTTTCATTGATATTTCGTTTCAGCTTCCATTTATGAATACCTTCATAATGTTATGTCTCTTTACATCGATTGATGGTGGTGACTGAACATATATTGAATCAGAGCAACATCAGCATTATTTGTTCCTGTTGAGCCTTTATATTCCCTGCAAATATATATCACCTCAACTTAAAATCTCGGTACATAGATCTACAACGTGCCACCATCAAGCCTCGCCTACAGTTTGGTATGTATTAGTAAGTCACTTTATACATTTCTGGAGCAATTATTCACACTGAATGTATATATTGTGCCCGGTTGAGATTATGATGAGTAAATCATTGTTCATATTTTATGAAGTGTGTCTGGATGTTAGTGATTGTCTCGCTGAGTATATATTTGATTTCATCATTACAAATCGCATGGCTGCATTGGTGAGAGAATGAAAATTTTGGTAGGCAAGGATATCCCATACTTAATTATATGTTTTTTTTTCTGTCCTTTGCCAAAACAGGTTGAGCATGCTTGTGTTTCACGTCCAGGCTTATTTGCAGATCTCCTATATGCGTTGTCGTATAGCCTGAATCTGGTTTTATAAGTTGGTCCAGCAACCTGAGGAGGAATTAATCCTCTGGTTCAAACTGTCTGCAAGTTCTGAAGACAAAAGAATGTCCTCGTGTATTTCTTTTTTTTAGGCACCTTCAGGAGAGTCGAATTTTGGACAGTTCTAACGCATGCATGTTACTTCTTATATTTCATTAACTGTCTGTCATACTTCACTTACATAGTCCCTGTACACTTAACATCCATTGTTGCCTATACTTGCAGCATCTCCACCTCAGTGGCATCAATCCCTTGTTTTTAACATAGCCACAGTGTCAGTGTAAGATGTTGTTGATAAGCAAATTTAACCTGATTGCTTCAAATTTGGTAATTTCAAATTACATCGGATCTATTTTTTTTTTTGTGGGATTCAATCCCTAAATTGCTGAGTATTAGCTTTTCATCAGTTTTTCGCATTTATTGAGTAAACACCCCTCTGTTATGCAGTGAAATGCCCTACTGGTTTTAAACCAGATCTCATCATTTGTTTCTCTCTTCGGCAATCACCATCAACCCCATAATCACTGCACCTTAGTCATCCTAGCTATCATCTCAGCATAGTCCTCTAATCACTTCTTCACTACCCACACACTTCCTCTATGCATATGTCGGCCCAAGTATAGATACTGTCCCCTTTAGCAGCCTAGTGAGCAAGTCATCATCTGACTAATTTGTTGCAGTATTACATTGGCCTCATAATGTGCACATATATATCATGCTGCGTGCAAATCTGTAACTCTCTATGTGTCATGCTCCAGTATGTTGAGACCAACTGACCATGGTCTCATATGAGGTAAACTATTAGGATCCAATGATTGACCCTGTTTCTACCCACAGTGACTTCATTACCATAATATCATGCCCAGGCCTCCTCTCTAATACTTACACATCTATTGAACCATTATAAATGTGCATAGTATGTCATTCATCACACAATAAACAAACTGTGTAAATACATATTTTATCATTCATTCAAGGCAAAATTTTGAATATCTTTTCATATATAAGCTCTCATTGATTCTAGATGTTCTGTACATATATGCAGATGTATATATATATGTATGTCTATATACAAATATGTATACATATATATGTATATATATATATACCCATATACATATATATGCATGTATATAGATATATCTATATATCATTTTCCATCTTTCCATCATATATATCCTAACCATTAACCTCCTTGTGATATGTACGATTTTCCCTCTATTAACCCATTTGGCTTGCAGGAAATATATGGAAAAGGTCATTATTTGGAGTTGTAAATTTGATTTCATGTATTGTAATAGCTAGATGTAATGAGAATTTACATTTCTTGCACTAAATTAGAATGTATGAGCATGTAAATCCCATAAAACATGTGTTTTATCTCATTTTTATCTTTTATTTCAAAATTTCACGAATGGTGAAACACGAATGGCACATGCACCATTTCGTAAGAGGTAATTAATCCTAAGTTGATGATTTACATCAATGGCCATAGTCAGGTTGTAAACAAGACTTAGTATTTTTATCTTTTATAAAATAACATTGGATCCACACTGGATCCTCTTCAAAAATCATCATATTTTTAAATATTTCCTTCTTTTATCAGAGCTTAACTTAAAATTAATTCAATATATATACCAATGGCCATAGTCAGGGTATATTAAGAGTTAATTTCATTTTAAACTCTATAAAAGCACCAAAATGTATTTTATTCTTCACTTGAATTTGAATACGGTTATTATATAATACATTCAATGACCATAGTCAAGGATGTATTATATCTTCAATCTCATTTTTAATTCATTTAAAAAATGGAATAGCTTTTCAAAATCCAATTTCAAGTTTTCTTTAAATTCATTCATCATTTAAGATAGAACAACATCATATTTTTGAAATTCTTTTCCAAAAATCCAAGTGATCTCAAATATCTTTCTTCAATCTCTATTTCAATTCATTCTTCTATCTTATTTCAAAGATTTAAATTTCAATTTCAAAGTCCAATTTGACTTTGAAATTTCAAAATTTAATTTTATATTCAAAATTCCATTTCCCAATTCAAGTCCAACTTCAAAGTTAAATTTAACTTTGAAGTTTCTGATTCATCTTCAAATTTAAAACCAAGCTTACTTTCCTATCTTTAAATTCAAAATCAAAATCTGAGATTGAAGCTGAATCTCAAAAACTTGACCTTTCCCAAATTTTAAATTCAATCTGGGTTTTAAAAAACCGAGATCCATCTTCGAGAGTCCAATTCTCCTTTAGGATCCAGATTTCAAATTCAACTTCACTTTGGATCTCAGATTTCAGAACCAATTCCATTTAAGGATCCAGAATTCAATTCCACTTTTTGGATCTCAGACTTCAGATCCAAATCCATTCTAAGATCCAGAGCCCCATTCCACTTTGGATCTCAGACTTCAGATCCAAAATCCATCTCAGGATCCAGAGTCCAACTCTACTTTGGATTTTAGACTTCAGATCCTAAACCCATTTTTAAAAGATCCAAAATCCATCTTAGGATTCAGAATCCAATCCCATCTTGGATTTCAGATCTTGGATCTGATTCTATTCAGGATCCAGAATTCCATTCCCAATTCTAGATTACAAATCCAATTCCATTTTCAGATCTTGTCTGAACTTCCTAAATCCATTTCTATTTTTAAATACCATTTGGATTTCTCAAATCCATCTTGATTTCAAATCTTAAATTCAATTCCATTTCAAATTTTATCTTCTGACTTTGAAATTTCCTTCAATTCCCCTTTTTATCTCAGCTTCAAGATCATTCTTTTCAAATGAAAATGTATTTTCCCAAACTCTGATCATTTCAAAGCCTTAGAACTTCAAAACATCCTTCATAATCCATCTCAAATTCTAAGTTAGATTCAATCATTTAGAAAATCATTTCTTCACTCCATTATCAAGTCTATCTCAAAAAACTTGGAGATTTTCAAATCATTTTTCAAAAAGAGCATACATCCTTGCATTGCACAAGCATGATTCTTTGTGCATTTAGACTTAGGATAAATTCTTAGATAACATTTAGGCAAAGCAAAAAGGCATAAATTCGATCCTTGGTTCGATTACCCCTGGTAAAGGCGCCAGGAACAGTCAAACCTCGTATCGACGAGCGAATCCCGTCTCTCCATTTTTTCCATAAACTTTCAAAAACAGAGGCAAGTTAATTTTCTAAATATTTTCAAATTAAGGTCAAGTGAGACCCCGCAAAAGAGTTCATCTTCTTCTCTTCTCTTCTTTTCTCTTCTCTCTTCTTTTTTCTGTCTTTTATTTTTCTCCCCTCAAAAAGGAGGAAATAGAGGTTAGAAAATGAAATGAGAAGGAAGAGAGAAAAACCACAAAGAGAGGAAAAATTTTGCGATGATCACAGTTTTGGCGACCAAGATGGGACCCATCTTCGTCCGGTCGGATCTATGCCTTCGCTTTGCTTTGATATTATCTAAGTCTTTATTCTTCAAATGTCAGCTTCATTTTCATGCAAACCTTAGGAGCCTAGACTCTGTCCTAAGGTGATATTACTGCATATAGGATCTAAGTATGGTTTGGTAGGACCATATTGAGGAGATTATTTCATGCTCACATTAGATCTAGGTCTGAAATACAACTCTCCTCAATTCTAGAGATTGAATGCAAACAATGTATGCAAGTGTATGCTTCTATTCATTTAAATTCTATCTCTTTAGGACTTGCATTAGAGCTTTCTGGTTTTATTGCATGTTGAACATGTTTTTGAAAACATCCCTACCTATATTGTCTCGGTCTTCACGTGGCTGGGCTGTCTCACTGAACCATAGTTTGGGAGAGAGCCTCATAACTGGACCACTTATTTGGGTTCGCGCCCCCCTACCACGTACCTAAGGGCCATAGTCCGAGGTATATCGGTAGGCGCTCAAGGATGTTGGGAAGCCATTACCTTAGAAACAAAGAATTATTTCTATGCCACGTACTTCGAGCTTCTGCTTGAGTATATCGGTATACCTTGATTGGAATCAGATGATTTGAACCATAGAGTTAGGATTAAGGTCCTACAAGCCATCTCAAAAATTGCATTTAGAGTCAGCTTTTAGGGAATGTTGTGTGTGCATCCTTGTTTGTGCAACTCTAATTGTGCGATGTTTTCTTGTATTCTCCTATATATATCAAACCTTCTCGAAACTCTAGGTGTATTATTCAAAATTTCCTATTATTTTCAAAAACCCCAAGTGTATATTTTTCCTTTTTCTACATTCTTTTTCTCTTTTTATCAATTTTTCTTTAAAAACCCTGGAAATTCTTTTTTAAATCCCTTGATCTTTCAAAATTTCCAGGAATTGTGTCTATCCTTTTTTTCATCAGGAGTTGTGTCTATCCGTTCTGGTAAAGGCGCCAGGAACGGTCGAACCTCGTACCGACGAGCGAATCCCGTCTCCATTTTTCCCTCAAACTTTCAAAAACGGAGGCGAGTTAATTTTCTAAATATTTTCAAATTAAGGTCATGTGAGACCTCGCAAAAGAGTTTCTCTTCTTCTCTTCTCTTCTTTTCTCTTCTCTCTTCTTTTTTCTGTCTTTTATTTTTCTCCCCTCAAAAAGGAGGAAATAGAGGTTAGAAAATGAAAGGAGAAGGAAGAGAGAAAAACCACAAAGAGAGGAAAATTTTTGCGATGATCACAGATATATTGAGAGTTAATTTCATTTTGAACTCTATAAAAGCACCAAAAATGTGTTTTATTCTTCATCTGAATTTAAATATGATTATTATATGATATATTCAATGACCATAGTCAGGGATGTATCATATTTTCAATCTTATTTTAATTCACTTAAAGAATGAAATAAGATTTTCAAATCCAATTTCACATTCTTTAGATTTATTCATCATTTAGGGTAGAATTGCATCATATTTTCAATTTTTTTTTTCAAAAACCCAAGTGGTCTTGAATATCTTTTCTTCAATTTCTATTTCAAATCATTAATTCTATCTCATTTTCGAAATCTGATTTCAAAGTCCAAATTGACTTTGAAATTTCAAAACTCATTTTATATTCAAAACTCGAATCAAATTCAAAGTTCAATTTTAAATTCTTGATTCATCTTCAAATTCAAACTTCAAATTCGAAGTCCAATTTGACTTTGAAATTCAATTGTATATCCAAAAATCCAAATTCATTTTTATTCAAAATTCCAATTTCAAATCAAAATGAAACTTCAAAATTCAATTTAACTTTGAAATTTCTGATTCATCTTCCAATTTTCAAAAACTCAAATCAAATTTATCATTTATCTTTTATTGAGTCTTGATTCTCAAGTTCAAAATCCAAGTTTTGAGATTGATTCTGAATCTCAAAATTTGACTCTTCTTAAATTTTAAATTCAATCTGGATTTTCAAAACTGAGACCCATCTTCAAAAGTCCCATTTGGACTTTCAAAATCCAAAATCCAAAGTTAGAATCCAATCCCACTTAGGATTCCAGATCCAGAATTCAATTTCATTTTGGATTCCAGACTTCATTTAGGATTCCAGAAATCAACTTCATTTTGGATCTCAGACTTCAGATCCAAAACTCCATTTTAGGATCCAGAATCCAAACTCCTTCTTGGATCCCAGACTTCGGATCCAATTCCCATTTAGGATTCTAGATCCATAATTCAACTCTATCTTGGATTCTAGATCTTGGATCCAAGTCCATTTAGGGTCCAGAATTCAACTTCATCTTAGATCTCAGACCTCAGATCCAGATTCCATTCCTGATTTCAAATCCAAGTCTATCTTGATTTCCAAATTCCAAAAACCAATTCCATTTCTCTTAAACCCAATTCCATTTGGATTTCTTAAATCTTATTCTGATTTCAAATCTGGAATTCAATTCTATTTCAAATATTCATCCGGATTAAAAATTCTGATTCAAAGTCCATTTCTGACTTTGAAACTTCCTTTCTTTTCCTTTTATCTCAAAACCTCAAATCATTCTTTTCAAAGTCGAGATTTATTCTCCCAACTCTTATTATTTCAAAGACTTAGAACTTCAAACATCTTTTTTAGATCTATCTCAAGTTCTAAGTTAGATTCAACTATTTATCATTTCTTCCTTTCCATTATCACATTCACTTCATTTTCACTTGGAAAAATCTCAGATTTCCAAATCATTCTTTTCAAAAGAGCATACATCACTGCATTGCATAAGCATGATTCTTTGTGCATTTTTGACTTAGAATAAATTCTTAGATAATATTTAGGCAAAGCAAAAAGGCATAAATTCGATCCTTGGTTCGATTACCCCTGGTAAAGGCGCCAGGAACGGTCGAACCTCGTACCAATGAGCGAATCCTGTCTCCCAATTTTTCCCGCAAATATTTCAAAAACAGAGGCGAGTTATTTTCCTAAATATTTTCAAATTTAAGGTCAAGTGGGACCTTCACAAAAGAGTTCATCTCTCTCTTCTTTTCTTTTCTTTTCTTTTCTCTTCTCTCTTCTTTTTCTGTCTTTTATTTTCTCCCTTCAAAAAAGGAGGAAATAGAGGTTAAAAACGAAAAGAGAAGGAAAAGAGAGAAAGACACAAGAGAAATTTTTTTGCGATGATCACAGTAAGGAGTGCTTTGAGATTCTCAAATAGAGGCTTACTGCTGCCCCTATCCTTACTCTACCTTCTGGTTAAGGAGGATTCATAGCTTACACGGATGCCTCAGGAATGGGACTGGGTTGTGTGTTGATGCAGCATGGCAAAGTGATCGCCTATTGTTATCATCGCAAAATTTTTCCTATTCTCTTATTGGTTTCTCTCTCTTCCTTCTCTTTTCCTTTCTAACCTTTATTTTCCTCCTTTTTGAGGGGAGAAAAATAAAAGACAGAAATGAAAGAGAGAAGAGAAAAGAAAAGAAAGAAGAGAGAAGCGGAATTCTTTTGCGGGGTCTCACTTGACCTTGATTTGAAAATATTTAGAAATCTAACTTGCCTCCGTTTTGAAAATATTGCGGGAAAATGGAGAGACGGAATTCGCTCGTCGGTACGAGGTTCGACCGTTCCTGGCGCCTTTACCAGGGGTAATCGAACCAAGGATCGAATCTATGCCTTTTGCTTTGCCTAGATATAATCTAAGATTTTATCCTAAAGGTCTAAATGCACAGAGAATCATGCTTGTGCAATGCAAGAATGTATGCTCCTTTTGAAAAGAATGTTTTGAAAATTTCCAAGTATTCTGAGACGAACTTGGTAAAGAAATGAAGAAATGTTTGAATTTAACTTAGAACTTGAGATAGATCAGAGAAGTTCTAAGTTTTCAGAGTTGGGAAATAAATATTGATTTTGAAGAGAAAGATTTGAAGCTTTGAAATGAAAGAAAAATGGAATTTCAAAGTCAGAAATGGACTTTGATTTTAATCATGGATTTATGAGAAGAAGATGAAATCTGAAAATGTAATCTTAAGATTTGAAATCAGGACAGGCTTTGAGAGATCCAAATGATATATAGAAAGTAGAAATGGATTCAGACAAGATCTGAAAAGGGGATTGGACTTGAAATCTAGAAATGGAATTGGATTTTAAAATGGATTTAAAATTTGAAATCTGAGATCCGATGTAAATTTGGGTTCTGGATCCTAAGAGGGATTTGGATCTAAAGTCTGAGATCCAAATGTAGAATTGGGTTCTGGATCCTAAGATGGATTTGGGTCTGAAGTCTGAGATCCAATGTAGAGTTGGATTCTGGATCCTAACATGGATTTGGATCTGTGTTCTTTGATCCAAAGTGAAATTGGAGTCTGGATCCTAAAGGAGAATTGGATCTGAAGTCTGAGATCCAAAATAAAATTGTAGTCTGAATCCTAAAGGGGAATTGGATCTGAAGTCTGAGATCCAAAAGTGAAATTGGACTCTGGATCCTAAAGAGGAATTGGATCTGAAGTGTGAGACCCAAAGTAGATTTTGAGTTCTGGATCCTAAGATGGAATTGGAGTCAAATTCAGAAGATGAATCAAGGACTTTTAATTTGAACTTGAAAAACGAAATTTAGAATTTTGAATATACAAACGAATTTCAAGGTCCAATTAGACCTTGAATTTTTGAATTTGGAATTTAGAAGATGAATCGAGAGTCTCAAAGTTAAAATTTGAACTTTGAGTAAGAGTTTTGAATATAAATTGAATTTAGAATTTCAAAGTCAAATCGAACTTTGAGATCTGATTTGAATTTGAACAAAATGACTTTGAAATCTCAAAGTTAAATTGAACTTTGAGATAAAAAAAAATGAAATTGAATTTTGAAAATGAAAGGATGAATTGGATTTTATAAGAATTGAAGATAGATTGAGGAAGATATTTACATCACTTGGAGTTTTTGAAAAAGAAATTTGAAAATATGATGCAGTTCTATCCTAATTGATGAATGAATTTGAAGAATTTGAAATTAAATTTTGAAAAGCTATTCCATTCTTTAGATGAATCAAAATAAGATTGAAGATATAATACATCCTTGACTATGGTCATTGAATGTATTATATAATAATCTATATTTAAATTCAGGTGAAGAATGAACCACATTTGGTGCTTTTATAGAATTTAAAATGAAATTAACTCTCAATATACCCTGACTATGGCCATTGGTATATATTTTGAATTAATTTTAAGTTAAATTCTGATAAAAGAAGAAAATATTTAAGGAAAATATGATGAATTTTGAAAACGGGTCCAGTGTGGATCCAATGTTATTTTGTAAAAGATAAAAATACTAAGTTTTGTCCACACCCTGACTATGGCCATTGATGTGGATCATCAACTTAGGATTAATTTACCTTTTATGAAATGATGCACGTGCCATTCGTGTTTCACCAATGTGAGATTTTTTTGAAATAAAAACAAAAGATGCATGAAAATAAGTAAGTTGTGATATTTGCAATGCTCATTCATTCTATCTAAGACAGGAAGTGTAAATTCTCATTAATATCTAACTATTGCAATACATGAAATTGAATTTACAATTCCCAATAATGATATTTTCGATATATTCCCCTGCAAAAACACTTGGTTAATATGAAAAGAGAAGAAAAATTTGTACATATCATACGGGTGTTAATGGTAAAAGAATGCTCACATGCCAAGATATTTAAAATCTAGAAGTATGGAATGATGAAAATAATATATATCTATTGTGCATTATACATGTATATATATGTATATATATATATATATATATATATATATATATATATATATGTATATCTATATATGTATATGTACATAGATATGAATATATGTATATATATATAGGTATATAGGTGGGATAATGAATGTGAAGGGTTGACATAGTGGATGATATGGGGATGCTAAATATGAAATATGGAAGCAATGAACGTGCATGGTGGTGTATAATAAACATAATGAGATATGTTATGAAGAGGCAACAAAGAGTAGACTGGGTATGAGGGTATGATGTATTTAAGTGAGGCTAAGTGAAAGAGATGCCAATACAGCAAACATAGGTGAATGTGAAAGTTTGATTGGAAATGAAAGTATAGTGCTGGGTATTGAAGGGAAGGTACACATATGCCGAGTTGGTGGGTAATGAAGATAGACCGGGGATGTTGTAAAGGGAAATGCTGGATGTGAGTTAGTAACAAGAGAGATCTGATTAGTGCACTGTACATATTGAAAACAAAGAGACTGGAAATGGAACCTTTGCTATTTAAAAGAGTGAGTGGAATTTTCTCTGGGGATACACCAATTTCCTGCTCTAAAGCTTTTAAAGACGTGACTCAGTAAGGCAGTATTTCCATCAGAATTTCGCAGCTCCTCGATCTCAAACAGATGGTTGGTCAACCTCCTGTGTTCAAATCACCAGAAAATTTGAAATCTGTACTATCTATGATCATCCCATCTTTGAACAAGATAATCTTAGCGAGATATTAGATGGGGCATTTCCAAGAATTGCTTGTATGGGAATGTGATGTTGAATCGACCTTAATATTTTAGGCTGTAGGGTATGCCCTGTAGGAGGACCACTGTCAATAGGAATTTACTTACAGCAGGTAATTTACTTATAGAGGGTTGTGAAGATGAGGTAAGCAAGGTTTGGCAAGGTAAATATAGGTGACGAGGAATGCAGGTGATAAAAAAAAAATGAACTAGAAATGTAGGAATTTCAGACAGGGGAGTTTTATACAGGGAATTACATTCCCACGAATTTTAAACAACACATTTCAGCTTAAAAAAAAAAATTACTTTATACATTTGACAAATCAGAACATGATGGTATTCCTGTGGTTGAGAACCCAAGTAAACTGTTGATTACTGGCAACAACATCCTTGGAATTGCTTGTATGGAACAGAAGTGGTGATATGAAGACCCAAAAAATATCATAGGTGAAAGCACATCGTAAAAGTACTGAAGCGACCTTAATGTTTGGCAAACGAGCCACTTGTAGAACATTTATCATCACAGAAATACCTAGAACGTCTTGTCCAATCCAGGCATAAGATGCATGTTGGTTTGCCACTCAGGATATTGCAAGTGCTGCACAAAATGGTAAAACAACAATAGATAAAACCAGAACTTCACCAAGTAGAGGAAGAGTAACTGTCTTCCGGCAACACCATCCAAATATCCTTGAAATTATTGTGAAAAGGCATGTATGCATTCCCTGAATCCTGCCTATGCAGAACAGAACAATAAGCTGCCAGATAAAAAAAAAAAAAAAAGAATAATGCCATAAAAAAAAAACAGATGCCATTATTATGAAAATGACAGCTCTCTTTACATTGATATCAAGAACCTCCTCAGAGTCATTTGCTAAGGAATTATTGCTTTCCTTCCTTGCAAATCAATTATAATGTTCATTAAATTGATCACATGTAATTAATTCAGACCACACAGAAGCACAAATGACGGTCCCAACAGCCATCAACCATAAGAAAACCACTGAGAAGTTGACCACTAGTCGAATTGGAAAATGCAGTGAAATTTCCACCTTCTGCCCAACAACCAAAGAATGTTGGATCGTATCCCCAACTGATTTAGGAATCATTACAATAGAGATGGTAATGTCAAGGGAAGTATCTGAAGCTAAGTTCACAATGTAAATCGTGAGCAACTGTAACGAACACATTGCAATTAATGACTTAACTGAATGCAGCGTGATTTGGCAGGGGATTAATAATTTTGGTGTGTGTCCCATTCATAAACCAAACAGATTAAGCTAATGAATTAGTCAATCGATTGGGAAGATTACCTGACTAGATTGACTAATCCATGGATGAACCTCCACCACGACCACAGATGAAGAGAAGAAATTTTATCAAACATAAAAGGAAAATCCATATGAATATTGCATCAAATAGCTAAGAACCACCATTCCAGAATTCAGCATCGCAAGGTAGCTAAAAAAATTAGAATCGATCTAGAGGACCGATCAATTTTCCATGAAAAATCAAATGAATGATGATTAAGAGCTGAATAATGCTGAAACAGCAGAAGATGCTTATTGTATTTCAATTCATGGCCAACCCGAAAATAGGTTTCACAACTGGTATTTCAACATGCGCACATTGTTGTGCTGAATGAAAGAAGGTAATAATATTAATAAAGAAAAAATATATATATATATACAAAATGAATCGATGGAGGGCTTTTGACAGCACCGACTCTGTCATGAAAGTGATTCATCACATACAAAATCATGGAAATCTAAAAACAAATTGTAAGGAAAAAAAAAGGAAGAAAAGAAAAATAAAATAAAGAAGAAAGAGGAAAAAAAAAGATGTTGGAATGTAACCATTCCTGATGATCTTGCAAAATGTAAGTCGAGGTTACTAGATGTAAATCGACATTACGAACGGTGCTTAGAAAAAAAAACAGTAGAAAAGAAATATGAAGATGAGTTCTATTTAATTTGAGACAAAGAGATGTAAAATGTAAAAGAAGGAAGGAAAGGAGATGATTATTTATCGTAAATGAAATTGGCTCTGCTGTAGAGAATGTTTCCCTCAACCAATCCAGAGGAAAACGTGATTCTGCAGGGGTCCTGAAGGAGAGAATCGAGATTTCTTTCAGCTGCTCCTGGCTTACTTGTATTTCTGGAACTGAAGATTATTCAATCGATCAGGGGAGAAGCTTTGATGACTATGGTTGGAGTTGAAGCTTCTGAGTTTTGCAGACACTCTGAAAGAGGGAGGAAGAAGGAAAGGGAGTGCGGAATCGACGAAATGGATATGCCTTGGAGAGGTGAAGACCGGTCCGTGAAGGAGAAGCAGGTGGAGGGATAGAAGACGACCTTGAGCCTTTCCCCTTCGTGCCTCTTTTAAAGAAGAAGAAGAAGCTTCGGGAGGATCCAATTTGTTGGAAATCGATGGCGGAGGATGAAGGTGGTTGGCGATAAAGGGAGATCGGGAGATGGAGGAGTAAGGTTTCGGCGAGTTTTGGTGAGGGAGGCGAGAGAAAAGCCTCAGCGAGAGAAAAACCCTAACTTGGTTAAAAGGGAATTTTCTCAAAATTTCCAAAAAAAGGTCTTTTGAAACAAATTTTTCTAAAAAACGGGTCTTTAAAGTTATTTTCTTTATTATTCTGATTTTTTATTCTTTTCTCGGCCCTTTTCTTGAATTTTTTTTTTGTTTATTATTATTTTTTTTTTCGAGAGTAAAATTCTAACACCTGAGCAGTACGAGAGATAAAACTATTTTTTTTGTATTTTTCTGAGAAAAATATTTACAAAAGTATATTTTCTGAGAATTTCTGACCATTTCGGGGAAATTTCTTCAAAAGAATGGGTTTAGACCCAAGTTTTGAGAGAATGTTCGAGTTTTGACAATCGAATCGAGAAATTCATGTGATGGATCCAAACGGATGTCGAATGGACTGTCCGAGCTATTTAAAGACTATTTTTGGTATTTTCTATAATTTAAATTTAAAATTTGAACAAGGAGATTTAGATTTGGATTTGGACAATGGATCCAGATCCGAAATCAATTTAATCATATAAAATGAATTTGATTTCAGTAAAACTTGAGAAATGAATTGGAATTTATATTTAAAAATGACATATTTGCTCAAAAAAATGAATTTAGGGTCAAGAAGGGAATATTTAAAAGATTTTGAAAAATTTGGGGTGTTCACAGATGCCCCTCTTTGCTACTAAGCCGGTTGAAAGCCGAGCTTAGTGGCAAAGAAAACACTCCAAATTTTGAAAAATGCCCCAGTCAGTAGATCTGAACTGGGTGTGGAAGAATTTGATTTAAAAAACTTTATCCTTGAATGGCTTTTGGAAGACGAAGTCCTCAAAAGTGATACGACTGAGTAGAAAATGAGGAAATCGTGATGGGACTTTGGGTGATGATCCCGCAAAGATAGGAGTTTCGATCTAGTCTCATGGGTGAGACAAGATCAACTTTTTGAGTGACTCAGGTTTAGCCCTTAACCTGGATGGGACAGAGATATATCAAGATAATCTGAATGGGGAAAGGAATATGTGAGGACGTTGATGGGACATTTTGGCAAATGTTTCACGAGATGAAGCTCAAGTAGGATTTTATGATGGATATACAAAGCATGGATTTCTCGATGAGAGGAACCATGATGGGACTGGAGAAAAACACCTCGTCGAAACAAGACTCAGGTTTAACCCAAACCTGGAAAAGGAGGGTACCTCGATGCACGAGGTTCAGGCTTAATCCTTCACCTGAAGAGGACGACCATATGGAATCTCGAGTGAAGAGACCAAGATGGGACCTTCGGAGTTTGGACGAACATATCCGAAAGGGGTTTTGCGAAAGAAGGAAGGAAATGGGGTTTCCTAAAGCTTGAGAAAGGGATGAACTTGGACGTCTCATTGCTGAGACTGAAACCAACTTTTGAATTTAATGACCTCTCGCAGGAAGTACAGGTTTTGACCCTTAACCTGAGTGGGAACAACCATACGGATTTCTTGAAATCGTGATGGGACAGGAGAGATACTTCAACTGAATGGGGTAACTCTTCTGGAAGATATAAACAACGCTAGGCTGCATCAAAATGGATATTGACTACTTATTTCATTCTTAGAATATCTAGAAAATTTTGCTAATAAAATAAATTTATAGTTGACTTCAACGCTCGAAAATGTGCACGTGTGTGAAAAGATATTCCCTCTTTTACCTAGAGTATTTCCTCCAACGAAGTTAACTCCTTGGTTTTTAAGAGTCAAATTCAAAATTTTAGCGCTGATGATTTTCTTCAAGGAAGCTATCCATTTCCTTGATATAAGAAGAGAAGAAATATTCTCAATTTCATAAAAGCAAGTAGTGAAAAGACATTGATAAAAGATATTTTGCATAAGAAAAGATGATTTCTGGCAATTTAGGCAGTTTGATATCTGAGTGTTTTCTCATGATGATCTTCTTGCACTCTTTTTTAGTCATTGGGCTTTTTCGGGCTTTTTACATCATCCTTCATTTGGATGTGTCCTGACTTTTCTCTCTTTTTCAGGGAAGGGTACGTCACAAACTCCTTCATCTCGGAGATGCTCCGATCCTTCTTTTTCTCAGGGATTATATATGATATTGGCACAAAAGGTCTTTAGGTGATAGCAGAAATCAAATATCTTTTAGGGTTTGTCGGTAGGCCCATCACACTCGCCTTCATCTCGACGGTGATCTGAACTTTCCCTGGAAGGATCCTTCAGAAACTCCTTCATCTCGGTAGATGATCCAAATCTTCTTTGGCCTCGGGGGTCTACTCGCTTAATTCGCCTTCATCTTGACGATAATTGAGAGATCCTTTTTGCAAATATTTGATTGCAACTTTAGAATGTGAATATATGGATTAGGTGAATTCTTTTATAGCTCAGGATATTTCCACTGTCTAATTGCTAGGAAATCCTCTTTAAACATGCATCATAACTATGATCAATATCAATTTGCTTCTGGCTTTTCAATATCATCGAATATTTATTTCACTAATCATACTGAGGATATTTCTTTTATCCTTTTGGTTGATCAACAGGAAAAAGATTTGAATTTTACCTCTTTTCCGCAAAGAGTTTCACCTTTTATGAAGAAAATACTAGAGGTAATCCGAGGTAATTCTTTTGTGCAGTAAGATTTATTTGGAATCAACAAATATTTTTAGCAAATTGGCAAAGTTTTCATGACTTCTATGTGAAATATTTACTCAATATAGATTTTGATGCGACCTTTAGTTGCAATTTATGATTTAGAACATTTCATTTAACGACCAGCGAAGTAGCTGGGACATTTCATTTAGCGACCAGCGAAGTAGCTGGGACATTTCATTTAGCGACCAGCGAAGTAGTTGAGACATTTCATTTAGCGACCAGCGAAGTAGCTGGGACATTTCATTTAGCGACCAGCGAAGTAGCTGGGATATTTCATTTAGCGACCAGCGAAGTAGCTGGGACATTTCATTTAGCGACCAACGAAGTAGCTGGAACATTTCATTTAGCGACCAGCGAAGTAGCTGGGACATTTCATTTAGCGACCAGCGAAGTAGCTGGAACATTTCATTTAGCGACCAGCGAAGTAGCTGGAACATTTCATTTAGCGACCAGCGAAGTAGCTGAAACATTTAATTTAGCGACCAACGAAGTAGCTGGGACATTTCATTTAGCGACCAGCGAAGTAGCTGGGACATTTCATTTAGCGACCAGCGAAGTAGCTGGAACATTTCATTTAGCGACCAACGAAGGAGTTGGAACATTTCATTTAGCGACCAACGAAGGAGTTGGAACATTTCATTTAGCGACCAGCAAAGTAGCTGGAACATTTCATTTAATCATTTAACGACCAGCAAAGTAGCTGGGACATTTCATTTAATCATTTAACGACCAACGAAGTAGCTGGGACATTTCATTTAATCATTTAACGATCAGCGAAGTAGCTGGGACATTTCATTTAATCATTTAACGACCAGCGAAGTAGCTGGGACATTTCATTTAATCATTTAACGACCAGCGAAGTAGCTGGGACATATCATTTAATCATTTAACGACCAGCGAAGTAGCTGGGTCATTTCATTTAATGGCTTGATTTAAGATTGAGACTTTCTGAGAGACAAACAGCACGAGGACTGATGAACTTGATTTTTAGATTTGGAAACTTAGCAAAATACCCAATCCGAACACTAGGTTTTTCAACTGAGAGTCGGGAAGGAGATCGGCCTATTTTAAGATATTTAGATATTGAAGCAAGAAGAATGGCCGGGGTTTCAGGATTATCCCTTATCCTGAAGGGGAAAACAGAATATATATTTTGAAGGGAATTTAGAAAAAGAATGATTCAGGTTTATCTCTTAACCTGAAGGGGAAATGGAATAGACATTTGATGAGAATTTAGGAAAAGAATGATTCAGGTTTATCCCTTAACCTGAAGGGGAGATGAAATAGATATTTGATGAGAATTTAGGAAAAGAATGATTCAGGTTTATCCCTGAAGGGGAAATATAAGATTTTATGAAGAGATAACCTGAGACATGAATTTAGAAGGGATATGACAAGATTTAGAATTTATGATCTATGATTTAGATGGACCAGGTATGTGACGGGGAAAAAAGAATAAACTTTGAGAAGACAAAAGGACATAGAACTTTGAAAAAAATGCAGAACATTTGAGGAAAATTTGATTTTATTTTTGTGAAAAGAATTCTCACAGGTAGCATGGTTGCCCCTATGAGTGATCTCAGGATTATCCCTTATCCTGAATGAAAAAGAATTTAAAGAATTTTAATAAAGAGAGATTGATATAAATTTAGAAAATCAATGAAGGTTGACGAAAACTTCTATTTACAAAAGAATCCTCGTAGGTAGCGTTATTGCTCCTACGAGGGGTTTCAGGATTATCCCTTATCCTGAATGGGAAAAGAATAGAATTTTTAAAGAGATTAAATGGGAAATTGATATAAATCTAGAAAATCAACAAAAGATTGACAAAACTTGTATTTACAAAGGGATCCTCATAGGTAGCGTTGTTGCTCCTATAAGGGGTCTCAGGATTTTCCCTTATCCTGAATGGGAGAAAAATTTAAGAAAATTTAGCGAAGGCAAATTGATATAAATCTAGAAAAATCAATAAAGATTAACAAAACTTGTATTTACAAAAGAATCCTTATAGGTAGCGTTATTGCTCCTACAAGGGGTTTCAGGATTATCCCTTATCCTGAATGGGAACACCTCGGACAACGAGGGTCAGGTTTATCCCTTAACCTGAGCGGGAAAAATAAGAATAAAGGAAATACCTCATGGGAAAGAGGCATCAGGTTTATCCCTTAACCTGAAAGGGTAACACCTCGGACAATGAGGGTTAGGTTTATCCCTTAACCTGAAAGGGCAACACCTCGGACAACGAGGGTCAGGTTTATCCCTTAACCTGAAAGGGGTAGATATAAAAAGAATACCTCATTGAAAAGAGTTATCAGGTTTATCCCTTAACCTGAAAGGGAAAAGAATTGATAAAATTTAATGGAATTTTTGAGAAAATATTTGATAAACTTGATAAAATTGATGTAAACTTGATAAAAATATGAATAAAATGAATGAAACTGATAAAGATATCAAAATTAACTGAAGATTTACAAGATTTGAGAAAAAAGAGTTTTTCTGATCCTGCCTGCATATGGGATCTTGGAAGGAAAAATGTTTATTTAAAGGATAAATGAGAAATCATTTTGGGGGAAGAAAATCCACCACAAGAAGAATGATCAGCGCGAGATCTGATCCTTTAAACCAAACATGAGAGATCATCATGAGGGTTAATTTTCGAAAGCAATGCTTTTGAATACCTAATTTTTGAAAAAGAAGATCAACAATAGATCTGATTTCTAAAAATAACAGTTCGAAATCGATAATAAGATCAACACAAGGGTTGATCGTTGAAGGTAATGCTTAAAAACCAATCTTGGAAGATAAGACCAACACAGGGTCGATCTTTGAATATAATGATTTAAAACCCATTTTTGGAAGATAAGATCAATGCAATGATTGATCTTTGAATATGATGATTTATAATCCATTTTAAAAGATAAGAACAACGCCAGGGTTGATCTTTGAAAAACTTTGAGATCAATTTTGGAGGATAAGACCAACACAAGGGTTGATCTTTTGAATAAAAAGATTTGAAAGCCATTTTGGAAGATAAGATCAATACAAGGATTGTTTGAATATAAAGGCTTTGAAATCCACTTTGAAAGATAAGGTTTGATTTATAAAGATTTGAAATCCATTTTGAAAGATAAGATCAACACAAAGGTTGATCTTTTAAAATCCATTTTGAAAGATAAGATCAACACAAGGATTGATCTTTGAATATTAAAGTTTAAAATTCATTTTGGAAAATAAGACCAACACAAGGGTTGATCTTTCAATATAGAAGTTAAAAATTCATTTTGGAAGATAAGACCAACACAAGGATTGATCTTTGAATATAAAAGTTAAAAATTCATTTTGGAAGATAGGACCAACACAAGGGTTGATCTTTCAATATAATGGTTTGAAAAACTTATTTTTGAAGACATGATCAACACGAGGGTTGATTTTTTGTCAAAGGTTAGACCAAGGAATATTTGAACTCCTTGGTCATAACGAAGATTTTTTAAAATTTCATGATTTTTGAAAAAACTCCCTCATAGGTAATATCATTTCTCTCATGAATGACGTCGGAATTGTCCCACATTCTGAAAAGAACAAGAATTTAAATGCCCCAGTACGGCAAAGGGAGAAGAAGCATTGGATATAAAAGATATAAAGGAAATTGACATTTCATTTGATAAGCAAAAGATTTGATAACAACTGAATATTTACAAGAACTTGAAAAAGGAAAGGACTAATAGAAGACTGGGCTGACTAGCCCCTACAAGACAACTGACAAAAAGAGAAAAAAGCAAACAAAAACTTTGGCTTTATCAATTCTTTGAGTGGTCCGGGAATGGTTCTGTTAGGACTGCTGGCTGCTTTTCTTCCTCGTCCTCTATCAGCTCACTTCTGTCAATGCAGTCTTGTATCATGTGTTTGAGGACGAAGCAATGCTCTGTGTCATGCCCCGTTGCTCTATGGAACTTGCAAAATTGATCTTTGAATTTTCCCAAGATTATGGGAGGATCTGCTATTTTAGGGAGCTTGATCATCCCGTGCTTCAAAAGGTAATTCATAATCACTTCTAAACTCTCAGACAACGGAGTGAAGACTCGGTCTTTTTCCCACTTGATGTACTTGGGTTTCTCTTGAAGATCACCCTTTTGTTGAAGGCCGATTGGAAGCGGTTTATTATTGTTTTTAAAGGATCCCTCCTTCTGCCCCTTGTTCTGATCTGCTCTCGGACCACTGCTACTGTTGTTCTTATTTCCTTTGCTGCTGCTGCCAAGATTATTGCAGGAGGCATCAACTGAATGAGCGAATTGCGCCTTCTTCTTCTGGTCTTGGACATTCTTGACCAGAGGTGTGCCCTCGTAAAGCCCACTTTCTATCCCTGCTTCGAGCCATTCAGCTCGCTCGATCAACTTGATGAAGGATTTCGCCGGGGAAGTGGCGATGAGGCTCCTTATAGGCTGAGAGAAATTGTTGAGGATCACCTGCAATGTGTGTTCCTCAGGAATGGGTACCTTCATCTTATTACAGGTGCTTCTCCACCTGTGAATGAAATCACCTGCTCTTTCATTCTCTCCTTGCTTCAGGTTGTAAAGATGATTTAATGTAGGTGAGGCTTCAGTGTTGAATAAGAAGCGCTCGATGAAAAGATTTACTACCTTATCGAACTCTCGTAGTTCGATAGGATTCACATGATCAGCATACCATCTGGCTGCTACACCCTCCAGACTGCGGGGGAAGCAAATAAACAACGCTCTGTTGTCTTTTCTGAAACGACTGCACTCTGCATAAAATGTGGCCAAGTGGGCTTTTGGGTTGCCAGTCCCGTCAAATTTGAGAAACTTGCGAGGAAGATTCTCCAGATTATCATCCCCATCTAGACCATCATAAAAATCTTCGCCGGTGTAGGTCCGCTTGCCCTTACCCTTGGCTTGAATATCCTTAATAGCTCGATTCATTTCCTTCATCTGCTTGCTCATCAGGTCCTCTGCTGGAGCCCCAGATTTGGGCTTGTTGACAGATTCAGGCTCTTCCGCAACTATCTTTACAGACTGTCTCGGAGGATTCTGCTTGTAGACAATCTGCTCTTCCTCTTCTAACTCTTCCTCGACTGACTCTGATTTCTCAGAAGTAGCGTCTGGCTGTAACTTCTTTCTAATGATTCTGACTTGCTTCTTTACAGGCTTCTTCCTCAGCTTGCTTTTAGGAACTGCCTCTTTCAGCTTAGCCTCGGCTTGCTCTGACATCATCCTTGCCATCATCCTTTGGAACATGTCATACATAGCGGGGTCGATGTCATCCTTCTTGCTCTGACTCTGTCCCCTGACTGATTTAGGAGAGCTTATCTCTTCTGCCTCACTATCGCTGAGTTGAGGAATTGTTTCTTTTCCCCCTCTTGTAGTGACCATTTTTGAAATATCAGAACTCTCTGTGGAGGAAAAATGGAGGTTTTTAGACCAAAGAAACCTTTTGGAGATATTTTGACAAAGAGGAAGGATTTAGGTTAAAAATTTAATTGTATCCCATTACTAGGGATTGAGTCGCCACCAAATTTGTGACAATTGCGTTGTTTACTCTATGAGGGAGAGTAACCAACTGAAAATATGAAAAGAAAATATTATTTTGAAAAGGATATCTCTTGATGGAAAGAGATTTTTATGAAAATATAAACAAGAATATAAAAACAGAAGGAAAATAAAAGGAAAAATGGAATTTTGAGAATAAATGGTAAGGATTTAAAATTTTGAAGAACTTGCAGGCAGGATCAGAAGAATTTGGAAGAATTTTTAGAGGAAGAAGAAGAAGAGAAAGAATAATACACCTGGGTTTTCAAAACAAAGAGGAAATTTTGAAATATATACCCAGGGTTTTGGAAAATATAAGGAAGAAGATATATATATATATCATGCAATCACAGATATACAAGCAAGGATACACAAACAGCACTCCCTAAAGCTGACTCTATATGCAATATTTGAAATGGCTGATAGGACCTTAATCCTAACTCTAAGATTTATATCATCTGATTCCAATCAAGGTACGCCGATATACTCAAGCCGAGGCTCGAAGTACGTGACATATAAGATATCTCTTCGGTTCTAAGGTAATGGCTTCCCAACATCCTTGAGCACCTACCGATATACCTCGGACTATGGCCCTTAGGTACGTGGTAGGGGGGCGCGAACCCAAATAAGTGGTCCAGTTGTGAGGCTCTCTCTCGAACTATGGTTCAGTGAGACAGCCCAGCAACGTGAAGACCGGGACAATATAGGTAAGGTTGTTTTCAAAATATGATCAACATGCAAATAAAATCAGAAGGCTCTAATGCAAGTCCTAAAGAGATAGATTTTAAATGAAAAGAAGCATACACTTGCATATATTGTCTGCATTCAATCCCTAAAATTGAGGAGAGTTGTATTTAAGACCTAAGTCTAATGTGAACATGGATAATCTCCTCAATATGGTCCTACCAAACCATACTTAGATCCTATATGCAATGATGTCAGCTTAGGACAAAATCTAGGCTTCCTAAGGTTTGCATGAAAAAATGTAGCTGACATATGTTAGAATAAAGACTTAGATTATATAAAAGCAAAGCAAAGGCATAGATCCAACCGGACGAAGACGAGTCCCATCTCGGTCGCCAAAACTGTGATCATCGCAAAATTTTTCCTATTCTCTTGTTGGTTTCTCTCTCTTCCTTCTCTTTTCCTTTCTAACCTTTATTTTCCTCCTTTTTGAGGGGAGAAAAATAAAAGACAGAAAAGAAAGAGAGAAGAGAAAAGAAAAGAAAGAAGAGAGAAGATGAATTCTTTTGCGGGGTCTCACTTGACCTTGATTTGAAAATATTTAGAAATCTAACTCTCCTCCGTTTTGAAAATATTGCGGGAAAATAGAGAGACGGGATTCGCTCGTCGGTACGAGGTTCGACCGTTCCTGGCGCCTTTACCAGGGGTAATCGAACCAAGGATCGAATATATGCCTTTTGCTTTGCCTAGATATAATCTAAGATTTTATCCTAAAGGTCTAAATGCACAGAGAATCATGCTTGTGCAATGCAAGAATGTATGCTCCTTTTGAAAAGAATGTTTTGAAAATTTCCAAGTATTCTGAGACGAACTTGGTAAAGAAATGAAGAAATGTTTGAATTTAACTTAGAACTTGAGATAGATCAGAGAAGTTCTAAGTTTTCAGAGTTGGGAAATAAATATTGATTTTGAAGAGAAAGATTTGAAGCTTTGAAATGAAAGAAAAATAGAATTTCAAAGTCAGAAATGGACTTTGATTTTAATCATGGATTTATGAGAAGAAGATGAAATCTGAAAATGTAATCTTAAGATTTGAAATCAGGACAGGCTTTGAGAGATCCAAATGATATATAGAAAGTAGAAATGGATTCAGACGAGATCTGAAAAGGGGATTGGACTTGAAATCTAGAAATGGAATTGGATTTTAAAATGGATTTAAAATTTGAAATCTGAGATCCGATGTAAATTTGGGTTCTGGATCCTAAGAGGGATTTGGATCTAAAGTCTGAGATCCAAATGTAGAATTGGGTTCTGGATCCTAAGATGGATTTGGGTCTGAAGTCTGAGATCCAATGTAGAGTTGGATTCTGGATCCTAACATGGATTTGGATCTGTGTTCTGAGATCCAAAGTGAAATTGGAGTCTGGATCCTAAAGGAGAATTGGATCTGAAGTCTGAGATCCAAAATAAAATTGGAGTCTGAATCCTAAAGGGGAATTGGATCTAAAGTCTGAGATCCAAAAGTGAAATTGGACTCTGGATCCTAAAGAGGAATTGGATCTGAAGTGTGAGACCCAAAGTAGATTTTGAGTTCTGGATCCTAAGATGGAATTGGAGTCAAATTCAGAAGATGAATCAAGGACTTTTAATTTGAACTTGAAAAACGAAATTTAGAATTTTGAATATACAAACGAATTTCAAGGTCCAATTAGACCTTGAATTTTTGAATTTGGAATTTAGAAGATGAATCGAGAGTCTCAAAGTTAAAATTTGAACTTTGAGTAAGAGTTTTGAATATAAATTGAATTTAGAATTTCAAAGTCAAATCGAACTTTGAGATCTGATTTGAATTTGAACAAAATGACTTTGAAATCTCAAAGTTAAATTGAACTTTGAGATAAAAAAAAATGAAATTGAATTTTGAAAATGAAAGGATGAATTGGATTTTATAAGAATTGAAGATAGATTGAGGAAGATATTTACATCACTTGGAGTTTTTGAAAAAGGAAATTTGAAAATATGATGCAGTTCTATCCTAATTGATGAATGAATTTAAAGAATTTGAAATTAAATTTTGAAAAGCTATTCCATTCTTTAGATGAATCAAAATAAGATTGAAGATATAATACATCCTTGACTATGGTCATTGAATGTATTATATAATAATCTATATTTAAATTCAGGTGAAGAATGAAACACATTTGGTGCTTTTATAGAATTTAAAATGAAATTAACTCTCATTATACCCTGACTATGGCCATTGGTATATATTTTGAATTAATTTTAAGTTAAATTCTGATAAAAGAAGAAAATATTTAAGGAAAATATGATGAATTTTGAAAACGGGTCCAGTGTGGATCCAATGTTATTTTGTAAAAGATAAAAATACTAAGTTTTGTCCACACCCTGACTATGGCCATTGATGTGGATCATCAACTTAGGATTAATTTACCTTTTACAAAATGACGCACGTGCCATTCGTGTTTCACCAATGTGAGATTTTTTTGAAATAAAAACAAAAGATGCATGAAAATAAGTAAGTTGTGATATTTGCAATGCTCATTCATTCTATCTAAGACAGGAAGTGTAAATTCTCATTAATATCTAACTATTGCAATACATGAAATTGAATTTACAATTCCCAATAATGATATTTTCCATATATTCCCCTGCAAAAACACTTGGTTAATATGAAAAGAGAAGAAAAATTTGTACATATCATACGGGTGTTAATGGTAAAAGAATGCTCACATGCCAAGATATTTAAAATCTAGAAGTATGGAATGATGAAAATAATATATATCTATTGTGCATTATACATGTATATATATGTATATATATATGTATATCTATATATGTATATGTACATAGATATGAATATATGTATATATATATAGGTATATAGGTGGGATAATGAATGTGAAGGGTTGACATAGTGGATGATATGGGGATGCTAAATATGAAATATGGAAGCAATGAACGTGCATGGTGGTGTATAATAAACATAATGAGATATGTTATGAAGAGGCAACAAAGAGTAGACTGGGTATGAGGGTATGATGTATTTAAGTGAGGCTAAGTGAAAGAGATGCCAATACAGCAAACATAGGTGAATGTGAAAGTTTGATTGGAAATGAAAGTATAGTGCTGGGTATTGAAGGGAAGGTACACATATGCCGAGTTGGTGGGTAATGAAGATAGACCGGGGATGTTGTAAAAGGAAATGCTGGATGTGAGTTAGTAACAAGAGAGATCTGATTAGTGCACTGTACATATTGAAAACAAAGAGACTGGAAATGGAACCTTTGCTATTTAAAAGAGTGAGTGGAATTTTCTCTGGGGATACACCAATTTCCTGCTCTAAAGCTTTTAAAGACATGACTCAGTAAGGCAGTATTTCCATCAGAATTTCGCAGCTCCTCGATCTCAAACAGATGGTTGGTCAACCTCCTGTGTTCAAATCACCAGAAAATTTGAAATCTGTACTATCTATGATCATCCCATCTTTGAACAAGATAATCTTAGCGAGATATTAGATGGGGCATTTCCAAGAATTGCTTGTATGGGAATGTGATGTTGAATCGACCTTAATATTTTAGGTTGTAGGGTATGCCCTGTAGGAGGACCACTGTCAATAGGAATTTACTTACAGCAGGTAATTTACTTACAGAGGGTTGTGAAGATGAGGTAAGCAAGGTTTGGCAAGGTAAATACAGGTGATAAAAAAAAAATGAACTAGAAATGTAGGAACTTCAGACAGGGGAGTTTTATACAGGGAATTACATTCCCACGAATTTTAAACAACACATTTCAGCTTAAAAAAAAAATTTACTTTATACATTTGACAAATCAGAACATGATGGTATTCCTGTGGTTGAGAACCCAAGTAAACTGTTGATTACTGGCAACAACATCCTTGGAATTGCTTGTATGGAACAGAAGTTGTGATATGAAGACCTAGAAAATATCATAGGTGAAAGCACAGCGTAAAAGTACTGAAGCGACCTTAATGTTTGGCAAACGAGCCACTTATAGAACATTTATCATCACAGAAATACCTAGAACGTCTTGTCCAATCCAGGCATAAGATGCATGTTGGTTTGCCACTCAGGATATTGCAAGTGCTGCACAAAATGGTAAAACAACAATAGATAAAACCAGAACTTCACCAAGTAGAGGAAGAGTAATTGTCTTCCGGCAATACCATCCAAATATCCTTGAAATTATTGTGACAAGGCATGTATGCATTCCCTGAATCCTGCCTATGCAGAACAGAACAATAAGCTACCAGATAAAAAAAAAAAAAAAAGAATAATGCCATAAAAAAAAAACAGATGCCATTATTATGAAAATGACAGCTCTCTTTACATTGATATCAAGAACCTCCTCAGAGTCATTTGCTAAGGAATTATTGCTTTCCTTCCTTGCAAATCAATTATAATGTTCATTAAATTGATCACATGTAATGAATTCAGACCACACAGAAGCACAAATGACGGTCCCAACAGCCATCTACCATAAGAAAACCACTGAGAAGTCGACCACTAGTCGAATTGGAAAATACAGTGAAATTTCCACCTTCTGCCCAACAACCAAAGAATGTTGGATCGTATCCCCAACTGATTTAGGAATCATTACAATAGAGATGGTAATGTCAAGGGAAGTATCTGAAGCTAAGTTCACAATGTAAATCGTGAGCAACTGTAACGAACACATTGCAATTAATGACTTAACTGAATGCAGCGTGATTCGGCAGGGGATTAATAATTTTGGTGCGTGTCCCATTCATAAACCAAACAGATTAAGCTAATGAATTAGTCAATCAATTGGGAAGATTACCTGACTGGATCGACTAATCCATGGATGAACCTCCACCACGACCACAGATGAAGAGAAGAAATTTTATCAAACATAAAAGGAAAATCCATATGAATATTGCATCAAATAGCTAAGAACCACCATTCCAAAATTCAGCATCGCAAGGTAGCTAAAAAAATGAGAATCGATCTAGAGGACCGATCAATTTTCCAGGAAAATCAGATGAATGATGATTAAGAGCTGAATAATGCTGAAACAGCAGAAGATGCTTATTGTATTTCAATTCAGGGCCAACCCGAAAACAGGTTTCACAACTGGTATTTCAACATGCGCACATTGCTGTGCTGAATGAAAGAAGGTAATAATAATAATAAAGAAAATATATATATATATATATATATATATATATATATATATATATATACAAAATGAATCGATGGAGGGCTTTTGACAGCACCGACTCTGTCATGAAAGTGATTCATCACATACAAAATCATGGAAATCTAAAAACAAATTGTAAGGAAAAAAAAGGAAGAAAAGAAAAATAAAATAAAGAAGAAAGAGGAAAAAAAAAAGATGTTGGAATGTAACCATTCCTGATGATCTTGCAAAATGTAAGTCGAGGTTACTAGATGTAAATCGACATTACGAACGGTGCTTAGAAAAAAAAACAGTAGAAAAGAAATATGAAGATGAGTTCTATTTAATTTGAGACAAAGAGATGTAAAATGTAAAAGAAGGAAGGAAAGGAGATGATTATTTATCGTAAATGAATTTGGCTCTGCTGTAGAGAATGTTTCCCTCAACCAATCCAGAGGAAAACGTGATTCTGCAGGGGTCCTGAAGGAGAGAATCGAGATTTCTTTCAGCTGCTCCTGGCTTACTTGTATTTCTGGAACTGAAGATTATTCGATTGATCAGGGGAGAAGCTTTGATGACTATGGTTGGAGTTGAAGCTTCTGAGTTTTGCAGACACTCTGAAAGAGGGAGGAAGAAGGAAAGGGAGTGCGGAATCGACGAAATTGATATGCCTTGGAGAGGTGAAGACCGATCCGTGAAGGAGAAGCAGGTGGAGGGATAGAAGACGACCTTGAGCCTTTCCCCTTCGTGCCTCTTTTAAAGAAGAAGAAGAAGCTTCGGGAGGATCCGATTTGTTGGAAATCGATGGCGGAGGATGAAGGTGGTTGGCGATGAAGGGAGATCGGGAGATGGAGGAGTAAGGTTTCGGCGAGTTTTGGTGAGGGAGGCGAGAGAAAAGCCTCAGCTCGAAAAACCCTAACTTGGTTAAAAGGGAATTTTCTCAAAATTTCCAAAAAAAGGTCTTTTGAAACAAATTTTTCTAAAAAACGGGTCTTTAAAGTTATTTTCTTCATTATTCTGATTTTTTATTCTTTTCTCGGCCCTTTTCTTGACTTTTTTTTTTGTTTATTATTTTTTTTTTTTCGAGAGTAAAATTCTAACACCTGAGCAGTACGAGAGATAAAACTATTTTTTTGTATTTTTCTGAGAAAAATATTTACAAAAGTATATTTTATGAGAATTTCCAACCATTTCGGGGAAATTTCTTCAAAAGAATGGGTTTGGACCCAGGTTTTGAGAGAATGTTCGAGTTTTGACACTCGAATCGAGAATATCATGTGATGGATCCAAACGGATGTCGAATGGACTGTCCGAGCTATTTAAAGACTATTTTTGGTATTTTCTATAATTTAAATTTAAAATTTGAACAAGGAGATTTAGATTTGGATCTGGACAATGGATCCAGATCCGAAATCAATTTAATCATATAAAATGAATTTGATTTCAGTAAAACTTGAGAAATGAATTGGAATTTATATTTAAAAATGACATATTTGCTCAAAAAAATGAATTTATGGTCAAGAAGGGAATATTTAAAAGATTTTGAAAAATTTGGGGTGTTCACACCTATGCGTCATGACAGCTGAGAATACATGACAAGAACTATCCAATCCACGACCTTGATCTTGCCGCGGTGGTGTTCGCACTTAAAATTTGGTGACACTACCTATATGAAGAAAAATTTGAGGTCATTTCAGACCATAAAAGCTTAAAATACCTTTTTTTGTAAAAAAGAACTCAATATGTGGCAACGACGAAGGCTGGAATTTCTCAAAGACTACGAATTCATGCTTTCCTATCACCTTGGAAAGGCGAATGACATAGCAGATGCCCGTAATCGCAAGATTGTTTGTACTCTGGCGAGCCTCGCAGGATAATAGAAGTTGATGGAGGATTTCGTCAATTGGAAGCACTTCTTGACTGATTCAGGCAGAATTCGATTGTCATGTTTGACAATCCACATCAAAATCCTTGATCGAATTGTAGTCGAACAGTTCAAAGACCTCCAATACTTGGAATTAAAAGTTCGTGCTGAAAAATATGACACTTTCTTCCAATTGAAAGAAGATAGAGGAATATGGATAGAAGAAAGAATATGGGTTCCAAATAACCCGAGCTAAAAGAGGAAGTACTCCGAGAAGCTCATAGTAGCAAGTATGCTATCCACCCTGAAGGTACAAAAATGTTTCAAGACTTGCAGAGAAAGTACTGGTGGAGGGGTATGAAAAGAGACATGACTATATTTGTCTCAAAGTGTTTGATCTGCCAGCAAGTCAAGATCGAACATCAGCGACCTGGCAGAAAAATACAACGAATCGAAATTCCAAAATGGAAATGGGAAGGCATTACGATAGATTTCATTATAAGACTACCTCGATCCAAGAGACAACATGATTTAATATGGGTGATTGTGGACAGACTCACCAAGTTTGCTCACTTCCTACCAATCAACACTCGATACTCAACCAAAAGATTGACAGAAATCTATAATCCGGAAATCGTCAGACTCCATGGAGTGCCGACATCGATCATATCTGATCGTGGCCTGAAGTTTACCTCCCACTTTTGGGAGCAGCTTCAGAAAACCCTGAGGACGAAACTCAAGTTCAGTACAGCATTCCATCCCCAAACAGATGGGCAATCGGAACGAACCATACAGACTCTAAAAGATATGTTGAGAGTCTGTATGTTGGAATGGCAAGGTGATTGAGATTCCTATCTAGCATTGGCTAAATTTGCTTATAATATTAGCCATCACGCTAGCATTAGGATGGCATCGTGTGAAGCCTTGTACGGACGACCCTGCCGATCACCAATTCATTCGGGCAAAGTGGGTGAGCGAACCTTGGACTCGTTCATCGTGTTGTAGCATTATACTAAGCAAGTCCATATGATTAGAAAGAAGCTACTGACTGCTCAGAGTCGACGGAAGAGCTACGTAGATCAACAATGTAGGGAGCTCACTTTTGCAATTGAAGATAAGGTTTTTATCAAGGTCTCCCCAACCAAGAGTGTGTTTCATTTTGGAAAGAAGGGGAAGCTCAACCCCAGATTCGTTGGTCCTTTTAAAGTTTTGAGCCGGATCGAAGAGACCACCTACCGGGTAGCATTGCTACCGCAATACGCGCAAATACATAATGTATTTCACATATCAATGCTTAGAAAATACGTTCATTATCCTTCTCATGTCATCCAACATGAATATATCGACATTCGAGAAGATATGATGGTGGAACAAAGGCCAGTGGAGATCATGGACCGACGGGAGAAAGTGCTAAGGACAAAGGTCATTCCACTTGTTAAAATAAGATGGCAATATCATGGAATCGATGATTGCATTTGAGAACCCGAATCTGATATGAGGGATAAGTATCATGAACTCTTTTTCTTATACTCTTAACTGAATTTCGTAGACGAAATTCATTTAAGGGGGTAATGATGTAAGACCTATAATTTTTTAGACAATTTCTGAATAAAATTCATGATGCATTTATCGATAAAAATAGCATTTTCACTCAGAATGCGAAATGAATCAATTTCCACGAACCAGTTATACTTAGGGTATTCATCACTTCACAAATTTATGCTCAAACACTCTGGAAGTCATAATTTCTTACCTGAATGAGATCATGAGATTTCCTCGAGTCAAGTTTCTTAGTTACGTCAATACGAAGGGAATGACGTACTTAGAATTTTTCAGAAAAACCCGCTCAAAAGCCAAAATTTTTGCGAGACCCACAAAAATGTTGGTGGAACTCACAGAAATATTCCTCAAAAAATATCTGGTGGGACCCACAAAAATATCCCATGGAATTTCCATGTAGGCCCCACACCAAGGAAGCTCTTGGAATTAAAAAGAAGCCAAGGGCATAAAGGTAAAAGAGAAACTTGGGGGTCAAGTTTCATTTTCTATAAATAGAGGTGCCCCACTTTAGAAAAAATCGTCCCCCCCCCCCCTTTCTAGCCTACTCTCTCTCTCTCTCCTCCTTCCTAAACCTCCCCAACCTAGCCCACTTGGTCTGAGCCTGCTTGATTTGAACCTAGCCTACTTGACCTGGTTTGAACCCACTTGACCTGATCCAAACCCAGTTGAATTGACTTGAACCTAGTTTGGTTTGAAGTCAAAGTCAAGGTCTTTTTTGGTCCCAGATTCTGGTTTGGTTTTCTAAACCAGACCCAGCCTACTTGGGCTAAGTCCGAATCTGCTAAACCCAATTGACTTGGACAGAACCCAGTTTGGTTTAAACCACTTAGGTTGAGCAGCTTGACCTACTTTTCCTCTTTCTCAACTAGGTTGAACCCATCTGACCTAGTCTTACCTCTCGAGAGGAGGATCGAAGTCATTGAAGCCGTTGGAGCCTTCCAGAGCTATTTCTTAAGCCAATTGAAGTAAGTTTGCATTGTTGATCCATCGCTTTCAAGTATTTGCTTGTTTGTATATAGCATACACTTTCTGAATTAGTATCTAACCCTAGTTCTTGGTTGTGCTCTTTGGGACATTTCGGTGTTCAACCGCTCGCTTCATAACTATCGCCGGATATAAATATTGAATACGCAGTATATGCGTTCTTAAAAATGGTATCTTATCCTAGTTCTTGGTCGAGCTTTTTGGGACACTTCAGTATTCACCCGCTCGCCTCGTAACTCTTGTTGGATGACAAACTTTGTGTATATCGTCTGATGACTGACGTCACGTCTTATATCGCCAAGGCCTTGTAATTTACCTTTGTCGTTGCATCGTATGATGCCAAGGCTCCTTGCTTTCTGCAATTTCTAATTACGCACTTCCGATTATGCATTTACATTATGTCGTCGCGTCGTACGATGTCAATGCTCCTTGCTTTCTGTATTTTCGATTCTGCACTTTCGATTATGCATTTACTTATGCCATCGCGTTGAATGACGCGAAGGCTCCTGCTTTCTATAAATATATATGTAGAATATTTTGATCGGTTACACACCCCAAACAATAAGTATATGCATTTCATTTACGCCGCCACCATATAAAGCACAGGCTTCTGCTTATATTACATATATAGCGCGTAAATGAGCGTTCAAATGGAGATCAACTCTAAATTGCCGATGTGATTTCCTTACTGCTCATCGATCAAGATTTTGCTTGACAAATGAAGCCCCTATTGGAAAGGCTTCGCTTTTGCGCAAAACAGTATTTTTGTAAAGACTGGGTCATTTGCGTATGGCCTGGCTATAGCCTAAGGTTCCAGTCAACTTTGATGGATGCAAAGTATGCACAATGGTGTGCATCCATCCTTGAGTTAAGTGTAGCGATTTCTTTGCCAAAGAGGAGAGATGCCGCTGAAATAGTTAAAAGAAATGCACGCTTTCTCCATCAAAGAGAGAAAGTGCTGTTAGAATTTCTGAAGAAGCTAGAAATAGCTCAGAAAGAACATAGCAGGTTACTCTGTCATACAGAGGAGTTGCTACCCAGTATGTTGGACACTTTCTACAATGTAGAAAGGATTGTCGCACTCCTGCTGTTCGAGCAGGGGAGGTGCTGACAAAATGGTTGGCAAAAGAGCTGTCAGAACCAGTTAAATGGCATAATGATGCCCGTTGTTGGAACGATGCCAGAATGGCTCGTCTCCCTGATACTTGTAAGGGCACCTTGCTCGTAAGGGCCGCTGCGCCAGAGAAGTGGTTGTGCCTTGACTAGGTTGTGGGCTCGTTGCGTAAAAATATGCCAAGCATCTGATCCATTGAGATCGTGTCATATGCGTGCTCATTGAGAGACTGATATACAACTAGTGTAAAACCCATTGTTAAAAAAAAAAAAATTGGACCCGAGACGGGTCTGGACCTGACCCGGATCCATACCCGAGCCAGCCCTAGCCCGTCGACCGGGCTTTCAGGGTTTGGCAAGAGGCGGCATACAAGGGGCCGCCCACCCCATGCGCCCTCTACAAAAGGAGCGAGAGAGGGGGAGGAGAGGCGTTCAAGCCTCTCCCCCAACTCTCTCTCGTCTCTCGTCTCTCGTCTCTCTCCCCTCTGTCTTTGCTCTCCCTCCCCGACTCCATCTCTCTCTCTCTCTCTCTCGTCGCTGAACCAACACCGGTGAGCCCCTCTCCGTCGAGGCAGCCCGACGACCTCCCACCTCCCCAGGCGACCTCTCTCCCTCCGGCAGCCCAGGTAACCCCCCCTTCTCCTCTCATTTCCCCCCTTTCTTCCTCTGGGTTCGCCGGAAGGCCGGCGGCCCCTACCGTGCCTTCCTCATCCTTTTTCCGACAGGCAACGACGCTCTGCCCCCCTTGCCTTTATCTCCTTTAGTAGGCTGGGGGGGCTCTGCCCCCTGCCCTTTTTACTGTTTCGGCACGAGCCATGGCCCCTGCTCTTCTCTTTCGAGTAGGGGCCGATGGCCCCTACCATTCCCTTAAGAAAGGAAGCAGGAGCCTTCGGCTCCTGCCTCGTTTCTTGGAAACACAGCAGGGGCCGATGGCCCATGCCCCTCTCTAGATCGACAGGGGCCTCTGGCCCTTGTCCCATGTTCTGTCGAGCAAAGCTCGGCAGGGGCCATTTGGCCCCTGCCTCCTCTTTTGGAAAGCCGCAGGCGGCCTTTGGCCCCTGCGCTCCCTCTCTCTGCTCATTTTTCCAGCAGGGGCCATCGGCCCTTGCCCTTTCTCTTTCTGGTAGGGGCCGATGGCCCCTGCTCTTCCTTTAAAACTAAGCAGGAGCATTCGGCACCTGCCTCCCTTTTTTAAAACCTAGCAGGGGCCGGTGGCCCCTGCCCCCTCTCTTATTTGTGTGGCAGGGGCCGAAGGCCCCTGCCCTCCTTTTTTATAAACCCGGCAGGGGCCAATGGCCCCTGTACCTGTTTTATTTTGCGGCATGGGTCATTGGACCCTACCCCATTCTGTTTCAAGTCTACAGGGACTGGTTGGACTTTTGGAGATGGCTATTTTTAAAAGATAATTTGCAATGAAAACTTGGGAAAATCGTCAACCAAAGATATAAAAACCGACTTTCCACCGAAGTGGCAAGTACGAGTTGAATCCACAGAGAACAAGATATATTCTAAAATAATTCTAAAATAACACTTTATTAATAAAACAAAGGTTACAACTATGTCAATATTACAAATTACATGAAATAACATTCTAACTATGAAAATAAACTAAAATAGGAGGCTAAGTCTTTTGCAGGTCTCTAGGGGCAAAACTGTCTTTTCACCATAAGTGCATTGGCACCTCATATTTGAATTACACCTGTGAACCTGTTCTAACTTATCAACTTTCAGGGTGATCCGACGACTGAGGGGGAGAAGAGAGCAAACTTTGCTTGGCTTTGCACCGTTAGGAACCTCGTTGATGCTAGAAATATACCATGGAACCATGTCCTACAACTGCAACACGTTGGAAATCCACCGAAGATGGAGGATGAACCGATTCTCGATCGGGGGGCGTAGAAGACCGGATGGAGGTAGAGTCGGCCCTTTTCGTTGGAGTGTGTCGCACTTCCACACGAGAAAAGTGTTTTCCACCTCTGCTGCACCTGCAAAACACAGCAACAAAGTGATTATCTAACAAGGGAGAATAAGAAATGAGAAGATTTGAAAGGGAGACAAGGTAGAAGGCTTGGATCTCAAGCTTTTCTTCATGTCTTCAATGGAGATGGAAGGAGGTGAGGGTTGAGAAGAGGGATGGAGCTAGATTCGTGCCCCTAGGGCACAAAAACAAAAGCAAAGACAGGGAATGGCTGGGCGTCCCTCACCGCTATACACGATTTTGCCTCTTTGGGCATTTTTACAAAAACAGTGTTAAAAAGAAAATAATTGTTGGGTGCCTCTTTCTACAGGGGGTTTTTGGAATATAATTTATGAAAACTTGAATTGGGTTGGAGATGGATTGATTCCATGTGTATTGACCCAAATCCAAGATCCAAATGGGCGTCTGGATCCAAATCTTCTAAATCGGCTCCGAGATTTGACCCGTTACACTGTAAATGCATTAATTTTCTCAAATTAACTCTGATTTCGATGAAATTTGAACCAGAGCTCTATAATATCATTATGCATCTAAGTGTATGCTTTAAAACTATAGATGATGCATTTATGTAGTAAAAAAATGTTAAGAAAACATAATATTTATGCATCATCAAATACCCCCATGCTAGAATAATTGCTAGTCCCTAGCAATAAACTCTACCATGTAATGAAAAAATGAACTACCCAATAACATGAAAGCTCTTATTAAATAAAAATAAAAAAACTAACTCACTTTCGTAGGAATCACTGTTGCATTTAGTACATGCAACAAGCCTTTTAAACCCCTGGGTTACCCCAGTGAACGAGTAAGGTCTCGTGAGGGTTTGCAGAGATGCTACCCACAAACATCAATATCATGCATGAAATAATTTTCAGAAATAATAGGCAATTAAGAATTCCTTGTAAACAAATATTTCATGTAATCTACATTCTCAAAACAAATTCAAAAATTTCTATGCCACCATAGTAAAATTCATTTTCTTTCACTTTTCTAAACTGTAATTATATATGAATTTTCTCAGAAAGTCAAGTATTGTCATGTTTTACTCATTTATCCTCATCTGTATATTTTCTGCAAAGTAATTCACAAACATTCTTAAGCAATGAAATTTTTCTCATTAAGCTCATTCTTTTTCTTTTGATTTTCAATTTTTCACTCTTTTTCATTCTTTTAACTTGACCACTATTTCAAATATCAAGTCTTGTGACCCGTATAGCGAGCTTTGGGTCAGTGACTCCCAGGTCAGACAACCTTAGGGCACCAGATACAGAGTATCCCTCGGACTAAATTGCTCGAGTCACTAAACCTTCTATTCTAATGGTTTACGTATAGTTTTCTTCTCATCATGTGCCATGTCTCTATCTCTTAGGCTTTCTATGCAGTCCATATAACAAGCTTTTGAATCGGTGGCTCCCAAACCAGATGGCTTTAGGGCACCAGGTGCAAAACACCCTTCAGACTCTACTTACTTGAACTACAAAGGCCACAAATATCGACTAGATAAGAAGATGATCTCCTTCATTATCCTTTTCGTAAAGAGACTCAAACATTTCAACTTTTGTCTGAGTTCCACTACTAGGATTCACGAAGACATCAACAACTAAACGTAACTCTATCTATTAAGCTCATTTTTCAAAACATCATTCCATTGCTTCATTGTTCCACAAAACACATTGTGCATACTTATACTAAAGTGATTCAAAATTTTCTAACAATAAAATACTATCTTTTCTTTAAACTATTTCATAAACAACTACTTTATTTAAATCAGATCAAAAAAAAAAATTCACATGGGGCTTACAATTTCTAAATTGTCAGATCATGCAGACAAACAATCATATATGCTACAACTTATTCTTAAAAGACCTACTTTTATGAGTTTTAAGCTATCAGGCATAAAGAAAAATTTTAAAATTTTGTGCATCTAAACCATCCCCCCATGCTTGAATGACACTGTCCCTAGTGGCATACAGAATAATGCAATCATGTAATGCAGATGCACACTAAAGAACAATAAAATAAATAAGGAGAAAGGATTGATACAACCTGGTATGCTCGAGCCTCTGAAGTTGTCGATTGACTGGACTTCGCACCACCACTATGCATGTACCAATGCATAGTTTTCTGCTCATCTGGTCAATGTTCTACTTTTGAAGGCTTCTTCATATCTAGTTACTTGAACTCATACATTGATGAATCAGATGTTCATACATGTCAACATTGAAATCCAAAACAAAAGAAATGAAATCAAAACATAATTCAGAATAAAACACCATCAACTAACTACTTTATTCTAATATACATATGATACATCCTAAATTATAATTAATAAAATAAAAAATAATACATAAAACAACTAACTATGTTAGGATTATTCTATCAATGCAAATAGTAAACCTAAATCTAGATCTAAATCAGTAAAACACTAAACAAAATAGCAGCTAACCTATGTTAGAATTAAACTAAGATAATCAATCTAATCTAAATCATCAAGTTAGCAATTACTCTGTTAGACTATGTTAGAATAATCTAATTACTCTATGAAATAAAAACAATTCTAATCTACATCAGAAAGTTAAATAACTAAACTATTTTAAACTATGTTAAAACAATCTAATTAATCAATGAAAACAATTTTAATCTAAAACACAATATTAGTAAATACAGGAAAACACTACTATTTTATCTAAGACTCACCTGTTTAAATAATCATTAAAGCATGGAATTCAGTGAATCCTAAGAAAAACATGTGCATCCTATATTTTTCTAACTATGTTAATTCTATAAACTAAAACAATTAAATAAACTAAACTAAACTAAACACATATATTAATAAAATGATATCTCAGAAATAATCAGAATATATCGTCGTTCCCTGGCAACGGTGCCAAAGTTTGGTTGGACTTTTGGAGATGGGTATTTTTAAAAGATATTTTGCAATGAAAACTTGGGAAAATTGTCAACCAAAGATATAAAAACCGACTTTCCACCGAAGTGGCAAGTACGGGTCGAATCCACAGAGAACAGGATATATTCTGAAATAATTCTAAAATAACACTTTATTAATAAAACAAAGGTTACAACTATGTCAATATTACAAATTACATGAAATAACATTCTAACTATGAAAATAAACTAAAATAGGAGGCTAAGTCTTTTGCAGGTCTCCAGGAGCAAAACTGTCTTTTCACCACAAGTGCATTGGCACCTCATATTTGAATTACACCTGTGAACCTGTTCTAACTTATCAACGTCCAGGGTGATCCGACTACTAAGGGGGAGAAAAGAGCGAACTTTGCTTGGCTTGGCACCGTTAGGAACCTCGTTGATGCTGGAAATATACCATGGAACCATGTCTTACAGCTGCAACACGTTGAAAATCCACCGAAGATGGAAGATGAACCGATTCTCGATCGGGGGGCGTAGAAGACCGGATGGAGGTAGAGTCGGCCCTTCTCGTTGGAGTGTTTCACACTTCCACACGAGAAAAGTGTTTCCCACCTCTGCTGCACCTGCAAAACACAGCAACAAAGTGATTATCCAACAAGGGAGAATAAGAAATGAGAAGATTTGAAAGGGAGACAAGGTAGAAGGCTTGGATCTCAAGCTTTTCTTCATGTCTTCAATGGAGATGGAAGGAGGTGAGGGTTGAGAAGGGGGCTGGAGCTAGATTCGTGCCCCTAGGGCACAAAAACAAAAGCAAAGACAAGGAATGGCTGGGCGTCCCTCACCGCTATACACGATTTTGCCTCTTTGGGCGTTTTTACAAAAACAGTGTTAAAAAGAAAATAATTGGTGGGTGCCTCTTTCTACAAGGGGTTTTTGGAAAATAATTTATGAAAACTCGAATTGGGTTGGAGATGGATTGATTCCATGTGTTTTGACCCAAATCTAAGATCCAAATGGGCGTCTGGATCCAAATCTTCTAAATCGGCTCCGAGATTTGACCCGTTACACTGTAATGCATTAATTTCCTCAAATTAACTTCGATTTCAATGAAATTTGAACCAGAGCTCTATAATATCATTATGAATCTAAATGTATGCTTTAAACCTATAGATGATGCATTTATGTAGTGAAAACATGTTAAGAAAATGCAATATTTTTGCATCATCAGGGACCGTTGATCCCTGCCCTTGTTTTGCAGAGAAGCCAAGACCCCAGTCCTTTGTTGCTGTTTTCCTTATTCACTTAAATGCATGCTAATAACGTACCTTTGCAGCTTACGCAATGGAGCCTGTTCGCACCCCGCGAATCGAACCGGCGATTACCTACGCTCGTAGACGACCTCTTTCTCACAATAGCCCGAGGTCGGGGAAATTGCACAAGGACTTAAATAACTGTAGCTAGCTTAAATAATTAAAGGCCAAAAGAACAAAAATATATATTTATATATGTATAAGTATATAAGTATGCTTTTTAGCTCAAGGATGAGGTTTCGCGATCCTTGTCCTTTATTTATGCATTTTCTTGCTTTCTATCTTTAATTTGTTGTGGCGCTTTGCGCCTAGGCTTTTACTTTCGTATTTCCTGCTTTCTGTCTTTAATTTTCCACCGCGCTTTGCGCCCAAGATTTTGCTTTCGCATTTCCTGCTTTCTGTCTTTAGCTCAAGGACGCGGTTTTGTGATCCTTGTCCTTTGCTTTCGCATTACTTGTTCTATGTTTGCCACCGCGCTTTTCGCCTAGGCTTTTGCTTTCGCATTTGCTGCTTTCTGTCTTTAAAATTTGCAACCTCGATGGATGAAAGGAGTCCCTTTATATCAAACATACGGTTCTGCAAATAATGTTGGTTTTGAAGCATCGCAGTGGGTCATCCTGAATCAAGCATTCGGAAGGAGTAGTTTTTCTACTCTGTTTAGTATTTTTAGTGCAGCTCGAGTTTTTCCAAAATCTAGGACTCGAGCAAGTTTGTGAGCGTAATTTTCTCATGCGAAATCCGCATTTACCGTTTATCGTTATCAGTGTCAAAATTGGTGTTGCATGTTGACACTACGATAACGAATGTGAGATTCGAGAAAATCACATGCCATAAGTTGGCACATGATATTGGTCATTTCAGAAGTTTAGAATGATGACATTATATCTTTGCAAATTATGTTGTTGAGGCTCCTATTGAGGACCTAGAACCCTTCCTCGTAACGTGCTCATAGACATGCATGGCATGCGAGTAATACGACGGATGTTAAGACGGTCATTCGACCTCGACCAGTGCTTTGAGAACACTGGTAAACCACATTACACATTGATTGATTATCGCCTTCATAGGTAAGATGCTTGATTGAGTCAAAAAACCAGAGCATGTATAATGGGTTGTTGGTTAAGTAACCCCTGACACACCCATTCGTTTTCTTGTTGTCTGTCAAGAGAGAGGACGGATTGGTACACACACTTCGATGGACAGGTTGTTAACAACCATTCTACGAGCAAAAACTTGGTGTCCCCAGTCATCAGAGTTAGGGGATGAGACTACCAGATATTATCCTAGGTAGTAGATCTTTTGGACTTCTGCAGAAGTAGGATGCATCCGTAGCCACAAACGCCTTTGGGGAATCCTCTCTCGGCTAACGACTGTCCCCTTAGGAACGGACTCAACTAGCTATTCGGGTTATTCAAAATACATAGAATAATAGACGCCCAAACTAGTCTCAGTTGTTTCTATGAGTCGTGCCTGCGCGTACCTGCAAACCAGTTAATGATGGAACATAAAGTAACTTGTGCACTTCACTTGATGAATCATAGAATTGTGTTTTATGCTCAGTGATCTCAATACATTATTAAATGTTTTGTTACATCATGCAGCATGTGCTAGTTAGACTTTTACTTATGCTAATAAATTGCTCATGTTAGTTCAGTAATTGCTTAGTTACTCATCACACATAGTTAATTATTTATGCTTCTTTCAGACATTTATGTCTACTTGTGCACCTAATAGTTTTTCACGAAACTAACCCATTTTATGGGTACAAGTGATGATTAGGTGCTTAGCAGGCGATGTCGTTATTGCGAGGTATCTTCAGGATCCACTGTTACCCTTCGCAGCTCTTGTCCTGATTGTTTTTGGTTTTTGTTACGGATTTCTTAAGGAAATCCAAATTTTGTACAACTTAAAAACTATTTATAATACGAATGTTTTCATCTAGATATTTTCAAGTTATGCCTTTGTCTTTTTGCTCTTTTAGCTAACGTGCCCAAGATTGTCGACTTGCCCTCTTTTCGTTTAAAGAAATGCTTCCGCTGATTTTATAAATAAACTTTGAAAATAAGAAGGATTTTCTAGCCTTTAAACCATTTTCAAAAGGTTTACAAGTTCAAAATTTTGGGGCGTTACTGTTATCATCGCAAAAGTTTATCTTCCCTTCCTTGCGAGAGAGAGGGGAAAACGTTTCGTGCGAGTCAAACTTGACCAGAGTTTGAAAATTGTTTTTAAATACTCGCCTCCATTTTTGAAAATAGCGGGAAAATTCATAGGATGGGGCTCGACATGCTGGTACGAGGTTCAGCCGTTCCTACAACCTTTAACAGGGGTAATCGAACCAAGGACCAGAAGTGTGCTTGACTTAGCTGAATTATCAAAATCGTGTTCTATCCTAAATGCATAGAGAATTCAGGCATGTGCTATGAAATTTTTGTAAAATGCAAGTTGGAAAATATGATGCATGCTTAGAAAATTGCTTTTGAAGTTGGAAAATGTTTCTAAGGCAAAAGATGGAAATCAATTTCTTAGGAAACTCTGACAAAAAGGGTTTGAAATCTCAAGAAAGTTTATAAAGATTTGGGAAAATCATGAATGGATGGAAATCCTGGGAAAGTAGAAACGATTCTTGAGAAAATACTTGAAGATGAACTATTTGTCAAACTTGAAAACTTTCTTTGGAAAATGACTAAAATTCATTGGAAAACTCTTTGGAGAAGGAAAATCAAAACTCGGGAAACTGAAATTCTAAGAATCTTAGCCTTGAAATATTTGAAAATCGATTTTGATTCTTGAGAAAGATGAGAAACTCCTTTTGAAAATGAATCTTAAGAAAATAACATTTTCCAGGGAAAATCACGGAAAAACTTGACTTGGGAAATCCAACTTTGAAAATTTTCAGAGTTCCTTGAGAAATCGATTTCCTTGTAATAAAATTTTCTTGAGAGAAATGCGGGTGATTTCATGATGCAAATGACTTGAATGGATGAATGTCATTTTGTAAAAGCATCTTTTCAGGAAAATATGCAATTTTAGAATTAAACTAAGTAGAATTACCACATATTCCGACTATGGCCGTAAATATGCTTGTAATTTACTTAGTTAATTCTAAAACATTTTGTAAAATTGAAGAGATGCAGTGAATTTTGGGAAAATAGCCTAAGAGTGTAGGCTCGGTGTGACTAGTAGAAAGATGCTGAATCTAGGTCTCGTCCATATTCCGACTATGGCCGTAAATATGGACTCCACCGAGTTCATCAACTCCTTAAGAGTTGGTGCACGTGCCATTCGTGTATATCCATGGTGATTTTGAAATGCAATGCACGAACCACATAGTCAGGATATTACAGAAATCAAACTACATGATATGCATCCTAATCTAAGCAGAGAAAAGTAAATATTATTCCAAATTTGATTATTACATCTCTGACATAAAGCAAAAAAAAAAAAAAAAAGGAAATACAGAATTAAAAGAATCAACATCCTCCCGATTTCCCTACAAGCATGAGTTAGCACAAGAAATGTAGCACATAGAGGAGAAATTGGGAATTTTACATTGACACTAGCACACCTACGATTATATATAGCTTACAATAGAAATGTATGGTTGGATACCGAAAGTCTGAATGGACTACCTAGGAGAATGCCTAAATGCCCATATGCAGCTATTAGTATAATATATCTATGTATACAGGTATTGTGACATACCTCCTGATGTACTGTGAAAAGCTCAAATAGTGGATATTGTGCAGAAGATGCATTAAAACATTATACTAGATTCCATGCAAAAGAGGTCATGCATGAAGATACCAGATGATAGAGCAAAAGCAGTGTAGGCTGAGGATGAAGCATGATGGTGAAAATGTTAAACTCAATAGGCTACAACCATGATAGTGTAAACATTACAGATGGTAGAAAAGTGCCGAGAGAAGTAAACAGTACAATAGATGTGCAGCAATTAAGAAGGCAGCCATGACTACATGCACAACGAATATATAATAAGTGCATAATATAAAAAAAATTTATTGACAATGCAGAGGTCAAAGTATCAATATACAAATATGGATGAAAATAAAAAGAAAAAAAAATTAAACCACAGATGCTGAATGCCTAAAGTAAAAATGGGCTAAAACTGTATTGCCTTATATAAAAATGCAAAACATATGTTACATGATGAAACCAAATACGTATGGGAAAAGGCATATGAGACAATGCTGAGTGTGAGTGGCGTGGGGTAATGCTAGGGCATGGGCAAGAATGCAGCTATATAGGCTGGAAATGCTGATATACAGGATAAAGAGATTGTGGCACTGATGTTCTAGCAGGAACTAATGGAAAGGTGGCAGATGGAAGCAATGAATGCACCTAAATTATAGATGAAGCTACAGAAGTTTAAAAGTAGACTAATATACCAAAGATCGATCTACCAAAAAAAACACAAATGTATGCTTTGATACGCTACAGGTACAGTATTAACAAAGGAAAATAACATGTCATTATGAAATGTAAAAGAGATTAGATGGCAGATAATAACATGATATAGCTAGATGCCTTAATCTAATGAAACAGAGATGGGTTAATCATCAGGTGAACGATACATAACGGCAAACGCAGATAATAGAAAAAAAAATAAAACCGCTGCAAGTATGATGATTAATTGATGGTATGCCATGTTGAAATCCATGCCTGCAGTGGGACTTATAAATGCTAATGAACATTGCTCAAATGGACCGTCAGCCATAGATTAGTATCGGCAACTTGATTACATCACACAGACAGGACATGCCCCAGTTTTACCGAATTGTGGGTCTTTAACCCTGTTACCATCAGGCTTCACTTCAGCACTTTGGCTGTCTTAATCTCTATAAAGAAGTCATCCTGCTTATAAAAATATGAGAAAGATAGTATGAAACGTGCCTGGTAAGTTCAAAGTTAGCAAAAGGGGAATGGATTTCCTATGTATACACAATAAAATGAAGGCTAAGTGACAATGAAAGATGGCTACAACTATGAGATGCTGAACGTGAGTTCATAAGAGAGAAGCAAGCTATATTGGCATGAGATGGATGGAGTTCCTTTGCAGGGCCGACTCTTATGAACCAATCGAAGGTAGGCTTCCTCTAGTTAATCCAAGGGAGAGCCAATAGAGGGAACCGAAAAGGGGAATGAAAGAGGGTCTGATAGGGAAGAAAAAAAAGAGGGAAAGTAGGGGGAAAGAGAGGAAGTAAAACGATAAAGGGGGAAATGGCTGATGGAGTCGTCCATCCTGTTAGCAGAGAAAAAAAAGCGATAAGGAGGATTGAGAGATAGCCTCCTCTTTCTCCACAAAATCCGATCTTTTTCCCTCTTCTTCAACCGATTTTAATAACTTTTTAAAACAAATTTTTGAAATATTTTGAAAGGCTCGCCATTTTGAGAGGGGGATGACTCCTTTTCTCAAGAAGAATTTTGAAAAACTTAGGTAAAATGAAATTTTGGTTAGGGTTTCACGGTGGCTCCATTTGGGGCTGAAAAGTAATAAAAAAACAAAATGAGTAAAAACGAGTTTTGTTTCCCTTTTTTTTTTTTTTTAAGGTGGTACCACCTCAACCAGATTTGAAAGCCTTTTGAAAATAATAAAATAAAAAAATTTGTTTTTCTTGGCAAGGAGCTTTTAGTGAGGCGCCACCTATGTGTGGGCCCCGCTTGAAAATAAGAGAAATGCTTTGAGAGTTTGAGTGTGACGCTACCTCAAGGCGGGTCCCACGCCATTTATTTGAAATAAAAGCAAAAATAAATTCTTTTGGGGATTTTATAATAGTAGGTTAGATAGAAAATATGAAGTAAAAATGGGCTTGGTTTCAAAACTAAAAAAAATGGTCCTTCAGGGCAAAATAAAAGATACAGAGGTTTTATAAAGAAGTTTAGAGCCCTTTTGCAAAAATTTGAAATAAAGTCTTCTAAATTTAAAGTTGCATCCCCTTCTTTCCAACTGATGAAATTTTAAAATCAATTTTAAAACTATCCAGATTGTTTTCTTGAGAAAACTTTTGCAATTTGGAGTCCTGGGGGTAAAATGGGAAGAATTGGCAATTTTGAAGACCCAAGGTTTTGAAATCAATTTTGAAAAGGGTTAAAACTCGAATCTAGATTGAGAATTTTGAAATCGAGAGTTCTAGACCTCGAAATGACATATTGTGCAGTGCGGTGATATGAAATGCTCATGCAATGATATGCAAAGACATGTCTTATAAACTGCCACTCTGAATCAGGAATTGGGAATTCTAGCTTCTTGTCAAGAATAGGATTTTGAAAATTTGCAGTTTGAAGATATTTCTGAGTCTAAATAGAGAAATTTTGAGACTCAGGAATAAAATTTAGGACTTTCTGCAAGGTTCAATCTCAAAAAATGACCATTTTGCCCTTTAGTGATCTCGGAGAACCAAAATGTGATGATTGGTGGAAGTGTCAGGAAGGTGAGTGAAAATTTGGGGTGTTTACAGTTACAACTTTTGGTATCAGAGCCGAAGGTTATACAATGATTCTTGGACATCTGGCATCCACATCGCACTGTAAGTAATCTTTTTTTTTTATGTTTTTACTATTAAATTTTAGCATACCTTACATGGGTAATTGGGATCTTATAAAGAATATGAATCCTTCGAACGGTGAAGAGTACGTACCAGGCAGAGGCGCACGATGGATGCGTTGCCGTTCAAGAAGGGGAAGGAACCCTACGACTTTTCGTCACGACCGTGAAGGGTCCCGAGCTAAGTTTTGGGCAAGAAGGCCAAATCCTCCTACTTTTGCGGATTCTTGGGGCTTTACGCTACCAAATGCTTACCAAGCACCACTTGCCGCTACTTGGGCATCAGTGCACTGTCAGGATAGGGTCCACGTCCCATGGCACATTTTTGCTAACCATCCCAATGAGCCAGTACCTCTCGAAATGTGGGTTCTCTTAAATGGTCATGTACCAAGACACGTTTTGCTTAACCATCATACCACTTTGGAATCATGAAAAGCAGAATCTTTCTGGCGGGCCCTGATGGAATGTGTTTTCTGTGGCGAAGACGAGCACATAAAGACTAATTGCCAACTTAGAGAAGCATACGACAAGAGAGTGTCGGCAGCCCGAGATTTGGAAGACACAGCTTCCTTAATCCAGGGCGCTCAGGGCAATCGTTCGCCCGCTTATAGACCCTCGCCTAACTCGCCAATATACACACCTGCATTCTACTCATCCCAATACTCAGTAGATTCTCTGAAATACACTCCGGCCTTGCCACCTTATGCGCCAAATGCTTCATCGCATTACACTCCCACGACCCCTCCTTACGGTCAAGGAGTCCCGAATGAAGATTTGCATCATTTTTCTCCTCCGCAAGGGATCAGGCATACGAGTATTGCAAGAAAGTACTTGAAGAAGTACTCTCGTCTACCCTAAAGGATATATGACTCATTGTCTTTTCTCGATAATCAGTTTGTCCTTTTGGTTATCAAGTAACTTTTTGTACCAGAGTTTGTATACTCTGTTGTTTTTTGTAAAGTGTCTTTTTGTACCAGCACTGCTGGGTTTTTGTAACTTTGACACATAGAAATACTATGATATTTTGGGTTCTTCACTATGTTTCTTTGAATCCTGACTTACGTATCTTTTTATATTAAGAATGGTGCAAGGTACGAATGAAGGTTCGTCTGATGATTGGTCAGATCAATGGGGATTTGTCATGGATTCCCTCGGTGCTTTGGCAGATGAAATTCGAGGCCAAATGTGCGCTCCTGCACCCTACTCCGAGCCAAGCCATCATACGACGGTCTCATATGAGAAATTTCTGAAACTTGATCCACCCATTTTCGTTGGCAAAACCGATCCAGACTTGGCATAAAACTGGATTAAAGAGGTGAAACGAGTTTTTCGAGTGTTGGATGTCCCAGACGACAAGAAGACCTTGTTTGGAACCTTCCGATTAAAGGATGACGCCCGCAATTGGTGGGACACGACCCAAGATGTTCTGTTCCCATATTCATCTGTGATTCCTTGAGAAGCCTTCAAAAAGGCATTTTTGGAAAATTATTTTCCTCCTCATGCACGAGAAAAGAAGAAGGTCGAATTTTTGGAACTCTGCCAGGGAACCTCCAAATTGGCGGACTATATCGCCAATTTTCAAAGGCTGGAGCGTTACTGCCTCGCCCTGTTCGACGGTGAATGCAAACGGGCCGACAAGTTTGTTCGAGGATTGAGGGAAGGAATCTGACCTAGGGTCCTCACCAGCATGCCCTCAACCTTCTTTGCGGCAGTTGCGGTTACCACCCTCCTGAGCGAAGACTGGGAGCGCTCTAAGAGCACCCATGCAAAGAAGCCACCTATTGCAGGTGGAGAACAGAAGAAGACCCTTTCCGGCAGCCAAACCAAGCGGTCGCTCTTTTTTATAAAATGGGAAGAAATGAGGAGGCAAGCTCCTCCTCACAAGCGTCAGTGCCCTCAGGGCAACCCTCCAGTTAGGCAGCAAGCTAGTGATGTTTTCCCCCAGTGCTCGCGACCCCATCCTGGACAGGCATGCCTTCGTGAGACCGGTGGATGCTTATATTATGGCAAGATGGGACATTACATCTGTGAATGCTGCAAGAAGGTGATCGATGATCTTAGGCGAAACAACGAAGCACCTCTGTTTCCTCGACCACCGCAGCAACCGCAACAACCACAACAGCCGCAATCCAGCGGTCAGAAGAAGATGCCAGGACGCGTCTACACAGCCATGGTCGAGCAGTTGACCAAGGGCGAGCTCGTGCAAGGTACCATTCTGGTCGCTAACCGAGTGACTTTCATACTCTTTGACTGTGGTGCCACTCATTCCTTTATTTTTGTAAAGTTTGTTGAACACTTACACTTACATGTTAGTCCTTTGAACAATGTTCTCGACGTGTATAATCCAATTGGATGTAGTCTACACTGTTTGTGCGACCTACGTACCAACTTTGGATGTAGTCTTAGCCGATCGGCACTTGCCCGCTCGTGCTATCTTGCTTGAGATGACAAAATTTGATGTCATCCTAGGCATGGATTGGTTGCACAAGTACCATGCCAAAATCTTTTGTCGGGATAGTAGAATTGTCTTGTCTCCACCAGGGATGCCTAAGGTGGAATTTAAGATCGTGAGACCGGTTCGAGCTAGCAAGATAGTTTCTTTGCTAAAAGCGCAAAACTACCTGAGAAGGGGATGCACTGCCTTTTTAGTCAGTGTCGTCTAGTCTGCGTCATCGCAAGTTTTGATCAGAGATTTGGAGGTTGTTCATGATTTTCCAGACATCTTCCTAGAGGAGTTGCCAGGACTTCCCCCGCCTCGTGAAGTGGAATTCAACATCGAGTTGCTACCGGGTACCGCGCCAATTTCTAAAGCACCATACCGAATGGCTCCAGCTGAGCTAGAGGAGCTCAAGAAGCAATTGCAGGAGTTGATGGATTTGGGTTTCATTCACCCCAGTGTCTCGCCCTGGGGTGCTCGTGTCCTATTCGTTAAAAAGAAGAATGGGTCATTTTGATTGTGCATTGATTATCGAATGCTCAATCAGGCTATAATAAAGAATAAGTATTCGTTGCCTCGCATCGAGAATCTTTTCGATCAGCTAAGGAAGGCTAGGGTATTCTCTAAAATCGACCTTAGATCTGGGTATCATCAACTCAGAATTAAAGAAGATGATATCTCCAAAACAACTTTTCAAACCAAGTATGGGCATTACGAGTTTACTGTCATGCCTTTCGGACTCACCAACGCTCCTGCAGCCTTCATGGACCTCATGAACCGTGTGTTCAAACCCTTTTTAGACACCTTCGTAATCATGTTCGTCGATGACATCCTGGTGTACTCGGAGACCTGGGATCAACATCGCGAACACCTGATCATAATCTTGGAGACCCTGCAGAAGGAGTGTTTGTTCGCTAAGTTCTCCAAGAGCGAGTTTTGGCTCGAGGAGGTTATGTTTTTGGGTCATGTTATATTCGAGAAAGGATTATCCGTAGATCCTGCCAAGGTGGAGGCCGTACTAAATTGGCAACAACCGAGGAATGTTCGTGACATCAGGAGTTTCCTTGGATTAGCTGGATATTATCGAAGATTTATCCAAGACTTTTCCAAAATCTCTCTACCTATGACAAAACTGCTAAAGAAGGAGGCTAAGTTCGTGTGGGACGATACCTACAAAAACAGTTTTCAGATGCTAAAGGAGCGACTTACTACCGCTCCTATCTTGGCCTTGCCTTCAGGACAAGGCAACTTCGTGATCTATACAGACGCTTTAGGAATAGGCTTGGGATGTGTTCTAATGCAAAACAGGAAAGTAATCGCCTACGCCTCGCGCCAACTCAAAATCCATGAGAAGAATTACCCGACCCATGATTTGGAGTTAGCAGTCGTGGTCTTCGCTTTGAAGATATGGCGACACTATTTATACGGGGAACAGTTCGAGGCTTTTACGGATCACAAGAGCCTTAAGTACTTATTCTCGCAGAAAGAGTTGAACATGAGGCAACGACGTTGGTTAGAATTCTTAAAGGATTACGATTTCACCCTTTCCTACCATCCAGAGAAGGCAAACATCGTGGCTGACGCTCTCAGCTGCAAGGCTTCCGGTGTTTCTTTCAATCTATTATACGCTGATTGGAAGCTTTTTGAGGATCTGGTTTCTTGGAAACCATTTACGGTCACACAACGATCTATCAGACTTTCCAGATTAGTGGCCCAACCTGAGCTTTTAGCAAAGATTTTTGTTGTGCAAAAGATTGATGCGCAATACGTAAAGTTGAAGGCTCAAGCACAGTAACCTGATACCCCCTTTTGTCTGAAGGAAGAAGGAAGTTTATGGCGTAAGAATCGCCTCTCGGTCCCAAATGATCTTGTTTTGAGAGACGAGGTTCTCGCGGAGGCTCACAAGTCCAGATACACGATCCACCTAGGAGGCACAAAAATGTTCAAAGACCTGCAGCGAGGTTATTGGTGGAGCGGAATGAAGCGAGACGTGGCCAAGTATATCGCCAAGTGTTTGACTTGTCAACAGATTAAGATCGAGCATCAATGACCTGGCGAAGTAATGCAGCAGATTGAAATCCCATAATGGAAATGGGAAGACATCACTATGGACTTTATCGTCGGTTTGCCGAAGACTCGGAGAAAGCATGATGCGATTTGGTTGATTGTCGATCGACTTACCAAATCGGCACATTTCCTCCCTATTCACCACAGTCAGTCACTCGACAGTCTGGCGAACCTTTATGTTTGGGAGATTGTAAGATTGCATGGTGTTCCAGTGTCCATCATCTTCGATCGTGACCCTAGGTTCACCTCAAGGTTTTGGGGACAATTGCAGTCAACCTTGGGTACAAAATTGAAGTTTAGCACCACTTTCCACCATCAGACCGATGGGCGGTCTGAACGCATGATTCAGACTTTGGAAGACATGCTACGTGTATGCATGTTGGATTGGAAAGGAGAATGGGATTCTCATACTAGTCTGGCAGAATTCGCGTACAACAACAGTTCTCACGCTAGCATCGGGGTGGCTCCTTACGAGGCCTTGTATGGGAAGCCCTGTTGATCACCTCTCTACTGGGGCGAGGTCGGCGAGCGAAGATTGGATTCTTCGGTAGTGCTACAACACTACACTCAGCAAGTGCAGTTGATTCGGGAGTGACTCCGTACTGCCCAAAGCCAACAAAAAAGTTATGCGGATCGTCGTCGTCGAGAGCTCACCTTCTCGATGGGAGATATGGTTTTTGTTAAGGTATCTCCCACAAAAAGCATTTTCCGGTTCAGGAAAAAGAGGAAGCTAAGTCCCAAATTCGTCGGACCATTCGAGATCCAAGATCGAATTAGTGAGGCAGCTTACCGTGTGGCTTTACCTCCTCAATATGCTCAGATCCATAATGTCTTTCATGTATCCATGTTGAGAAAATATGTGCATGACCCATCACACATCATCCATTATGATGATGTAGACATTCAGAAGGATTTATCTTTCGAGGAAAGACCAATCGAGATCGTGGATTGTCGAGATCAAGTGCTTAGGTCAAAGATGATATCCCTTGTGAAGGTGCGTTGGCAGCACCAAGGGATAGAAGAATGTACTTGGAAGCCAGATTCTGACATTAGGGAGAAATACCCTGACTTGTACTTGGAGCAATAATTTCAATCTAATTTCGAGGATGAAATTATTTTAAGGAGGGTAGGATGTAAAACCCAGTGTTAAAAAAAAAATCGGACCCGGGTCGGGTCTGGACCCGACCCGGATCCATACCCGAGCCAGCCCCAGCCCGTCAAACGGGCTTTCAGGGGCTGGCAAAAGGCGGCATACAGGGGGCCGCCCACCCCCTGCGCCCTCTACAAAAGGAGCGAGAGAGCAGGTGGAGAGGCGTTCAAGCCTCTCCCCCGACTCTCTCTCGTCTCTCGTCTCTCTCCCTTCTATCTCTGCTCTCCCTCCACGACTCCATCTCTCTCTCTCTCTCATTGCTGAACCGACGCCGGCGAGCCCCTCTCCGTCGAGGCAGCCCGACGACCTCCCACCTCCCCATGTGACCTCTCTCTCTCCGACAGCCCAGGTAACCCCCTTTTCTCCTCTCATTTCCTCCCTTTCTTCCTCTGGGTTCGCCAGAAGGCAGGCAGGTGGCCGGCGGCCCCTACCGTGCCTTCCTCTTCCCTTTTCTGACAAGCAAGGGGGCTCCGCTCCCTGCCTTTTTTACTGTTCCAGCAGAAGCCATGGCCCCTGCCCTTCTCTTTCGAGTAGGGGCCGATGGCCTTTGCCCTTCTTTTAAAAAAGAAAGCAGGAGCCTTCGGCTCCTACCTTGTTTCTTGGAAACACAATAGGGGCCGATGGCCCCTACCCCTCTCTAGACTGACGGGGGCCTCTGGCCCATGTCCCGTGTTCTGTCGAGCAAAGCTCGACAGGGGCCATTTGGCCCCTACCTCCTCTTTTGCAAAGCCGCAGGGGCCTTTGGCCCCTGCGCTCCCTCTCTCTGCTCATTTTTTCAGCAAAGGCCATCGGGCCCTGCCCTTTCTCTTTCTGGTAGGGGACGATGGCCCCTGCCCTTCCTTTAAAACTAAGCAGGAGCCTTCGGCTCCTGCCTCCCTTTTTGAAAACCCAGCAAGGGTCGATGGCCCCTGCCCCCTGCCCCCTGCCCCCTCTCTTATTTGTCTGGCAGGGGCCGAAGGCCCCTGCCCCTCCTTTTTTATAAACCCAGCAGTGGCCGATGGCCCCTGCCCTTCTTTAAATATCCGGCAAGGGCCGATGGCCCCTGCACCTATTTTCTTTTGCGGCATGGGTCATTGGACCCTACCTCGTTCTGTTTCAAGTCTGCAGGGACCGTTGATCTTTGCCCTTGTTTTGCAGAGAAGCTGAGACTCCAGTCCTTTGTTGTCATTTTCCTTATTCACTTAAATGCATGCTAATAACGTACCTTTACAGCTTACGCAACAGAGCCCGTTCGCGCCCCGCGAACCAAACCGGCAATTACCTATGCTCGTAGACGACCTCTTTCTCGCAATACCCCGAGGTATGGGAAATTGCACAAGGTCTCAAATAACTGAAGCTAGCTTAAATAATTAAAGGCCGAAAGAACAAAAATATATATTTATATACGTATAAGTATATAAGTATTCTTTTTAGCTCAAGGATGCGGTTTCGCGATCCTTGTCCTTTATTTACGCATTTTTCTGCTTTCTGTCTTTAATTTGTTGTGGCGCTTTGCGCCTAGGCTTTTACTTTCGTATTTCCTGCTTTCTGTCTTTAATTTGCCACCGCGCTTTGCGCCCAAGCTTTTGCTTTCGCATTTTCTGCTTTCTCAAGGATGCGGTTTCGTGATCCTTGTCCTTTGCTTTCGCATTACTTGTTCTATGTTTGTCATCGCGCTTTGCGCCCAGGCTTTTGCTTTCGCATTTGCTGCTTTCTACCTTTAAAATTTGCAACCTCGAAGGACGAAAGGAGTCCCTTTATATCAAACATATGGTTCTGCAAATAATGTTGGTTTTGAAGCATCACAGTGGGTCATCCTGAATCAAGCATTCGGAAGGAGTAGTTTTTCTACTCTGTTTAGTATTTTTAGCGCAACTCGAGTTTTTCCAAAATCTAGGACTCGAGCAAGCTTGTGAGCATAATTTTTTCATGCGAAATTTGCATTTACCGTTTATCGTTATTAGTGTCAAAATTGGTGTTGCATGTTGACACTACCATAACAAATGTGAGATTCGAGAAAATCACATGCCATAAGTTGGCACATGATATTGGTCATTTCAGAAGTTTAGAATGATGACATTATATCTTTGCAAATTATGTTGTTGAGGCTCCTATTGATGACCTAGAATCCTTCCTCGTAACGTGCTCATAGACATGCATGGCATGGGAGTAATACGACGGATGTTGAGACGGTCATTCGACCTCGACCAGTGCTATGAGCACACTGGTAAACTACATTACACATTGATTGATTATCACCTTCACAAGTAAGATGCTCGATTGGGTCAAAAGGCCAGAGCATATAGAATGAGTCGTTAGTTAAATAACCGCTGACACATTCATTCGTTTTCTTGCTGTCTGTCAAGGGAGACTACAGATTGGTACACACACTTCGAGGGACATGTTGTTAACAACCATTCTACTAGCAAAGATTCAGTGTCTCCAGTCATCGGAGTTAGGGGATGAGACTACCAAATATTATCCTAGGTGGTAGATCTTTTGGACTTCTGCAGAAGTAGGATGCATCCGTAGCCACGAACGCCTTTGGGGAATCCTCTCTCGGCTAATGACCGTCCCCTTAGGAACAGACTCAACTAGCTATTCAGGTTATTCAAAATACATAGAATAATAGACACCCGAACTAGTCTCAGTTGTTTCTACGAGTCGCGTCTGCGCGTACCCGCAGGCTAGTTAATGATGGAACATAAAGTTACTTGTGCACTCCACTTGATGAATCGTAGAATTGTGTTTTATGCTCAGTGATCTCAATACAATTTTAAATGTTTTGTTACATCATGCATCATGTACTAGTTAGACTTTTACTTATGCTAATAAACTACTCATGTTAGTTCAGTAACTGCTTAGTTACTCATCACACGTAGTTAATTATTTATGCTTCCTTCAGACATTTCTGTCTACTTGTACACCTACTAGTTTTTCATGAGACTAACCCATTTTATGGGTACAGGTGATGATTTGGTGCTTAGCAGGCGATGGCGCAATTGCGAGATATCTTTAGGATCCACTGTTACCACTCGCAGCTCTTGTCCTGATCGTTTTGGGTTTTTGTTACGGATTTCTTAAGAAAATCCAAATTTTGTATAACTTAAAAACTATTTATAATACAAATGTTTTCATCTAGATATTTGCAAGTTATGCCTTTGTCTTTTTTCTCTTTTAGCTAACGTGCCCAAGATTGTCGACTTGCCCTCTTTTCTTTTAAAGAAATGCTTCCGCTGATTTTATAAATAAACTCTGAAAATAAGAAGGATTTTCTAGCCTTCAAACCATTTTCAAAAGGTTTACAAGTTTAAAAATTTGGGGCGTTACAACTACACTCGTAAGGGCCGCAGAGCCAGAGTATGTTGTCCACTCGAAAGAGGTGAGATCATTATGATGGTTGTATTACCGATAGCAGAGTCAAGCATGCATATGAATAAAATGAAAAGACCCCGTGGTTGATGACCATAGTAGGGGGCACACTGAATGGTGTTGGGTACATACTCCTCAACGACTGCCCTATAGGCACGCATTAAGTAGCTTGTCAGACCGACAGACCCCTTCAAAATTTTTCATCGAGAAAGACGGTGATAGTTCAGCCTTGAGTGACTTATATTATCATCGAACCTGATAGAGTTAATGATGGCCTCCGTCACTCAGAGGTATAGAGGTCGTGGTTATCCTTAAATTCTAAGGATTGAACCCAACTACTGCAGTAGCAGAATGCATTCGAATACCTAGTAGGGACTTCTTCAAGTATGATTGTACTGTCCTACCAGGGGGATGAGGTCAACAGGCCTCTAGGGTATCCAAAAATATATAGAATAATCAACACCCAGATCGTCGCGTTGATGCTCAGATATACCTCCCTTAAGCCCAAGGGGAGGGAGCTAATTAGCGAAACAAAGCATTAGCTTAGGTTCAGCGATGCTTGAATGTATGAGTGGATGGATGTTGTTGAGTCAGTCCTGCATAACCTTTGTGAAGGTGTCAAAATCATTATACGACTGGACTGACTGGCTGAAGACCCATGTTGTATCCACCCGACTAAGCAAAGCTCGAGGAGCTGTCCTTAGATGCGTGGGATACGGATGCGCCAAGTATAAAGACTTGAGCGAGAGATTTAAATCACAACCCTGAAGAGGCTTGCGCTAAGTCATGAAGACTTAAGCAGTTGTTCAACTCAAAGACCTGAGGACGCTCTGTCGATATACGCTAAGTCGTAGAGACTTGAGCGTAGTTATTTCGAACAGCGACCCTGAGTGGTCAATGCATTTACTTGAGTTGAATGGATGTGTGATTGCTTGCTTACAAGACCATCAATGGTTCTGACCCCGTTTTATAGGGATTTTAGGTATTGGACCTGCATTGCAATATGCAGAGCAAGGCAGTATTGAGTTTCAGGGTTTCTCTAGACAGAGTTGTACTGCTTCTTTTTATTGAACCAATCATGCTTTTCCAAGTAGTGATGTTTGTAATAAACATGTGGTTTTCGATAAAATGGAACACTTTGGTGGTCAATGAGTTGCTTGGCCACATACCTGTAATGTGCCCGAAGTTTTCTAAAACTGATGACTCATTATCGTCTGATTCCACTGCTAAAAGCTTTTCGAAGTTCCGCTGCAAAGAAAAAAAGAAATTCATGAAAATTTTAACTTAGCTTTGTTTTGGAAATCCAGAGCGTTACAGAATTGGTATCAGAGCCTGTGTCTGAGAAACTTGGTTCAAGATCCGTCATGTTTGCGATATCGCATTGTAAGTATATTTTCTTTAAACTTGCCAATTTGATTGCATCTTTGTATAGATGACAACTCACAACTCGCGCAGTTATTTCTATCGTTGCAAGTTCATGCACGATGAGTGGATTTGTACATATGGAGTTCAAGACTGTCAGTTTTGTAGCGAGGATGGGCATTCCGCCAACGAATGCCAAAGGAAATATACCGCCGATCTGGGTCGGCGGGGATCAAACGGTCTTAAGGATGAGACCTTGCACGTCAGTGGACCGCATCACTCAAGTATTGGGAGTAACAGTACCCCAACGACTTCTGATGGATCGCCAAGTCTAAGAAACATTGATTTGAACTTCTTTGCGGAAGTCAATCACTCACCAAGCTACCACCCGGCATCACATACGCCAAGCTTGAATGATCTAAATGAAAGAGAGGATTCCTTTTATTCGCCAATCATAATTTCAGACTCCCTGAGTTTTGATACTGTTGTATGGGAGAGTGGACCGGCATCCCTCATCTATCCTCAAAATTCGCTTGAGAGTGCGGAAGTGCCGCCCAAGCCAACTTTAGTTGTGCCTAAACCAAGGCGATGTGGCAACTGATGGACTTTTATGAGTTTATACTCATCAAGGAAATCCAGTTCTTAAGAGACTGGTGATGTTTTTAAAGTCAATAGACTTAGGTATATAGTTTCTTGTTGCCTATGTCTGCCAGTGTGGCATGACACTTGTATATAAGGCGATGTTTGTGTAATGGAATGTATATAAGTAAATAAAGTTTTACTTCCCTATATACATCAAGAAACTAAAAACAAGTGCTTGTGTGTGAATAGATAAATGGCTCTAACGACAAGAAGAATCATGTCGAGCGAGGAGTCCCATAGACAAAGATTCCTGTTGCAGACGCTCAACAACCTGGTTACAGTCATCCATGAGACGAGGCCAGAACCAATCATACCTCACAACGAGAACCTGGGAGGAATAACTTATGAGAAGTTCCTCAAACTTGACCCGCCAGTTTTCGTCAGTAGAGCCGATCCAGAGCTTGCAGAAAGCTAGATTGAGGAGACAGAACATGTCTTCCTGGTATTGGGAGTACCAGAAGAGAAAAAGATAAACTTTGGCATATAGAGACTAAAGGATAATGCACGAAAGTGGTGGAGTACCACTAAGTTAATCCAGTTCTCACAACTCGAAGTCGTTCCTTGGGAGGACTTTCAGAGAAGTTTTAGGGATAACTATTTTCCATTGCATTCTAGAAACAATAAAAAGATGGAGTTTCTGGAGTTAGAGCAAGGTGGTAAGAGTCTGATCGACTATGCCACCAAATTCCAAAATCTAGAGCGATACTGCTCCCGGTTGTTTGACAAAGACCAGGAGAGAGGTGACAAGTATATCAACGGTCTACAAAAAGAGTTGCAGTCTCGAGTTATAACAAGCATGCCCTCAACCTTTCAAGCTGCAGTGGCAGGAGCTTCAAAAATTCACATGGATTGGGAGTGATCCAAAGGGGCATAGCAAAAAGGCGTGTAATCAATGGTGGAAACCATAAGAGAACGTTCCCAAGTGGCCAAGGTTCACGACAACCCTTTCAAAAGAGGAAGTTTCAAGGTGGAAACGTTGCTCAGCATGTCATAAAGCCCAGGCAGAATGTGGCTCCCAACAGTCAGCAGTCCAACTTCAGCTGCCCGAAGTGCCATGTGAACAATCCTGGGAGACCATGTCCTCATGACACGGGTGGTTGCTTCTATTGTGACAAAATGGGCCACATTGTGAGGCAGTGTGGAAAGAAGCGTGCGGATAAGCAAATGAGGAATACCGGATCTGCCGGACCCCCTCGATAAGTGCCACAACGCTCCCAGTTCTAACGACCCCCACCTAGAGTAGAACAAAGGTCTGCTGCAGATCGTGTATACGCTATAACAACTGAACAAGTCAAAAATGGTGACCTGATTGAAGACATCGTACATGTTAATGGACATGCAACTTATGTCTTGTTTGATTATAGTGCTACTCATACCTTTATCTCTGATGATTTCACCAAACAACTCCATGCTTCAGTGCAACCGGTTGATAAAATAATCAAGGTATACAATCCCCTTGGTTCACGCACCAAATGTATCTGGTGTGTGAAGGACCTGGATATAGAGATAGCTGGGGAACACTTGCCTATCGATGCCATCCTAATCGATATGGTATAGTATGATGTCATTCTAGGAATGAATTGGTTGGCCCAGAACAATGCCAGGATTTTGTACCGCGAGGGCAGGGTAATTTTATCTCGACCAGGTTTGCCTAAGGTGGAATACCGGCTATCCAAACCACTCCGGAAGAAATGGCTCATATCCGCTCTTAAGGCACAAAAATACCTTAAGAAGGGTTGCGCAACCTTTCTATTGAGCCTCTCAGTGGAAAATTCAAATATCCAATCCCTTGAGAGTTTGTAAGTGGTGAGGGAGTTTCCCAATATGTTTCCTGAGGAATTACCAGGACTTCCGCCACTTTGTGAGGTTGAATTTGGAATTCAATCCTTACCTAAAACAACGCCAATATCAAAGGCCCCCTATCGGATATCGCCAACAGAGCTCAGCGAGCTAAAATGTCAGCTAGAAGAGCTGATGGAACAAGGGTTCATCTGTCTGAGTGTATCACTTTGTGGAGCCCCGGTGCTATTTGTAAAGAAGGATGGATCTCTTCGGTTATGCATTGATTACCAAATGCTTAACCAGGCAACCGTTAAAAACAAGTATCCGTTGCCTCAGATTGAGGACTTATTCGATCAACTCAGAACAACGAGAGTAGTCTCCAAGATCGACCTCAGGTCTGGGTATCATTAACTCAAAGTGAAAAAAGAGGATATTGTGAACACCCCAAATTTTCCCAAAAATTCAAAAAATTCCCTTTTTGCCCCTAGATTCCTTTCTTTGAATAAATCAAGTCAATTTTTAATCAAATTTCCATTCATTTCTTGGATTCACAGAAATCCAGGCTCGATCTTCATTTTTGACCCAATTTTTTATCCAATTCTGATCCTGAATCTCTTATTGTTCCAAAAAAATCAAAAATTTCAAATTCTCTATATTTCTTAGAGGTTTTTCTCAGTCCAGGGTCCAATTTCAATTCCAAATCCAAATTTTACTGTTTTATCAAAATTCTCGGGCCCACATCCATTTCTGAAACCCGTTTCTGAAATTAAATTGAATATTTTTGACGAAAACCCCCCTTTTTGCTAAAAACCCTTTTTTTTTAGAAAAACCCTTTTTGAAAGAAACCTTTTGAAAAATTTAGAAAAATATCGAGGAGCCCCTTTGAAAAAACTACAACGGTTTTTCGTTGCAATGCTTCTCGAACTCTCTCTCTCGGAAGCTCTCTCGATCGTCATCCTCCAACTGCCCTTCTTCCCGAACCTTCTTCCCCCTCTTTAAAAGAGCACGCAGGGGTCCCTCTTCCATCATCTGTTATCACCCCACCATCACGCTTTTCTCGATTCTTCTTCCTCACCTCCTTCTCTCCCTTTGGTTCCCCTCTCTTTTCTGCATTCCTCCTCCTTCTTCTCATTTTCCTGATTTTCTCAAGCAATCAAAGATCGACTACCACCCAGGAGTATCACGGTAAGTGTCGTTCCTTCCTCTTTCTGATTTATTTTCATTTTTTTTTATTTCGAGCCCCGTAAACGCACCATTAATGGTGTTGAGTTGCCTATAGCAACCTCAATACCTTTCTGTGCGATATTAACGGAATGTTGGCATTCCGACATTGCTTTCAATTATGTGTTTTTTTTTTCAATTTTTATTTTGTTTTTCTGTTTTGCTTTAATTTCTCCTTTTGTTGATTCTTGATTGCCTGTACTTTGGTGTTTCTTTTAAATTCCAATTTCTTGCTTGCATCATTATCACTTCTTTTGGTATTTTGATTCTCAGCCTCCAGTTTACTCGACTACCATTTTTTATTTTAGTCTACATTTTTCTTTTCCTTTTTTTTATTACTTTGATCCCCCATTTTATTTCAATTACTGCATCACGGTTAATCCCCATTCCACCGATTGCTAATTTATGCTTTAATGTTTTGTAAATTTGTCATGGCTTACATTCGTTATATGTCATTACCTTCCTGGGACCCAATGACTCCATCGCACCATGTAAATATTTTGGTGGGGTACATTGGAGTTCTGGGATTCCCAACTGTAAACACCCCAAATTTTCACCCTCATCCAGTGTTTGTCTATTTCATATGTCATTGCATATCATTGCATGCATTCGACATACCATCTCATTGCATTGCATTGCATAGCATTGCATGTCATTGCATCTCATTCTTGAGATCCAGCACTCCAGTTTTCAAAACATTCAATCCAGATTTGAGTTTTAAAACTTTTCTTTCAAAAACAATTTTAAAACCTGGGTTTTTATTCAACATTTTGTCATTTTCCAACCCCCGGGACCTTATATTTTGAAATACTTTCTTAGAAAATGATCTGAATTCATGTTAAATTCAAATTTCAATCGATTTCAATTCTCAGATGAGACCCATTGAGATGGGGTCGCTTCTGAATTTCTCTATTCATTAAATTTTTGAAAGTTTCAGTCTGATTAAGACTCTGTCCCAGAGTCCAAATCCAGTCAAAAATCTGTTTTGAAGTCTGTTTACTTTCATTTTCATTTATTTCCATTTGTTTTCAAAATTTAGGTCATTTTACAGAGTCCAATTAGTTCAGGACTCTATTTTAGAGTTCGGTCGAGTTAGGAGTCTAACCCTGACTATGTTTTCTGACTTATTTCATCATTTCTCGATAAAATCTTTCGAAAATTCTTTCATTTGAATTCTAAAATTTAAAATCTCAGAGTCTTAAGAGTTCAGGACTCTAACTCGGAGTTCCAGTTCGCTTGAGACCCTATTTTCAAAGATCTTGAATTTCAAATGTCGATTTTAACCCTTTTTCAAAGCCATTTTCAGTGTTTATTTCAAAATTTCCAAAATTTGATGTGGGCCCACTCAGTTGGCACCATATCCAGAGGAGTTCTGACTTAGTTAGAACCCTATGCCATTTCAAAACTTTGAATTTCAAGTTTGCTTTTGAAAATCCTTTTAAAAACTCCTTCAATTTCAAGTTTAAAATCACTTTTTGGAAAAAAAAAGAAAAAAACTCAAGTAGGGCCCACTCGGGGTGGCGCCATATTCGAGTCAGTCAAGGCTAGACTAGGGTTAGTTGATGTCTTGGTTAATGTTAGAGGTTTAGAAGAGTCAAAACCATTTTGAAAAACTCATTTTGAAAGTTAGTTTTTAAAACTAGTGTTTTTAAAGGTTTTTAAAGGTGTTTTAAAAAAAAACCAAATGTAGAAAATGCCAAGTGGCATTACATTTGGGGATTTTTTAGGAAAGTCTAGGGGTTAATTAGGCATTAGTTTAGATAAGTTAGGTTAGGGGTAGTTAGGTCTTTCCACCCAAAAATCGCCCCCCCCCCCCCTTAGAGAGTCCAAAATTTTTTAATTTCTTTTAATTTTTAACCTAATTTTTTATTATAAAAAGGAGCATAAGGGGGGTCGATTTTTCCCAACTTGCTCTCCTTGGGATTCTTGGAGCTTCTTTCTCCTCTCCAGCCTTTCCTCCATTGCTGCAACTCCAAGGTATTTATTTCTTTTAAATTCTTTAGTTTATTTAATACTTTTGTTAATTTAAACATGAATTTAGCCATTAATACCTCGTATTTCATGGATTCAACCATGGTTTTACCTCAAGAACCAGCAAGAACGGTCCAAGAAGGTGATCTAACCTTGTTTGGTGTATTTTACAGGGATTTTAATCCATTAGAATTAATTTTAATATGATTCTTTATGTTATTAACCAATAAAATACATGATTTACCCTTTTAATGGGTTAAATCAATGTTTTAAAGGTGATATTGAATTCCAGCCATTGATTCCCTGTTTTTATTTTTTTTTCATGGTTTATTCATGTTTGTTTTACGTTATATAGCATAGAAATAATTTTATTTACTGTTTTATGGTTTATTTTATGGATTTACATTAGTTAATGCATGGTTTTTCAAGTTTCTTAAATTTCTGTGTGTTTTAGGTTTAGAACAATAAAGATAATGTTATTTCGGATTGAAGTACTCATTGTTTATTTCTGATATTTTTATATGTGATGCATGCATGAGTTATTGAGTTACTGTAGAAAAATCAGAGGTTTTGAATCTCGGGAACCCTGTCAAAAAAATCAGACATCAAATCGGGTTTTTAAAGCTTTAAAATCGTGGTTAAAATCAAGAAGGTAACTTGCTGTTATTATATTTCTCTCATCTTATATCCGATTTTAGATCTGTAAAGTTCTATGGATTCACATTGAGTAGATCTGTCTGTTGTGAAATTTTCAGATTTTTTTATCACTGTTTAGTATTTGTCCTCTTTCATAGAATCTGTTTTTAAATTTAGAACTCGTTAGGGTTTACCAAAACCCTAATCAGACTTGTGTTAGTCATAAATCCCAAACCACCGATCCGATTCATGATCTGTAAAAAGTGAGTATTGCTATTTTTCTATCTACTGTTCACCACTAAAATTTCAGAGATTTTTGTTTAGAATTGCTATTTATGTCTGTATTTTCAATCTGAAGTAGTCATTTTAATCCCTGTTGAAAGTGATATATTTTAGCTCAGATTGCCAGAAGGGTTTCTCCCTAACCGGAGATGCTTTTTCCGATATTTAAATTGGGAAATCTCTGTTTTTATTCTTAGTTAGTCTATGTAAAATTTAATAAATTTTCATGGAGATTTGACCCCTGGTTCGGGTCTTGCATTGAAACTGGTTGATAAATTAGGTCAAAAATAGCATATTTTTAGGGTTTGATGCAATTTTCGGGTTAATTTAATGTCAAAAAATTATTTTTATAATTCTAAGTCAAAACTAGGGTTATAACAAGTGCAGGTACCAATTTTTATGGATTTTGGAATCAATTTGATGTCTGAATTAATAAAATTGCAAAATAGGATACCTGAAAGATCCAAAAACACTGTTAAAATCATATTTTTTGTGATATTATTGGATTTTCGTGCATAATCATATAGTTTTAGGGTTTAATCATATTCATAATCATATTAGGATGCTTTAGGTTAAATTTGATGTTCATTTGATTTCATTTAGTGCATAAAACCTAAGTTTTACCAAAATCTATTTCAGAAAACCTGATTTCAAGGCCATAGTCTTGCTATCGGGGCCAATTTGGTCATTTGACCTCAATTTCGAAATCCCTAACCCTAATTTTCACATATATAAGCATGTCACATCATATTTAGCTTAACCTATTCCATTCAAATTTCAAAACTTGCATTTTATCAAAATATCTTTCTAAAAACCCTAATTTCAAGGCCATAGTCTTGTTATTAGGGGTATTTTTGTCATTTGGACCCCAATTTCGAAACTCCATATCTTATATTCATTATTTGTTCAATTTTATTTCATATCTTTATCATTTTTATTTAAGGGAATCAAGGAAAAGGCTTATATCTAGCAAAATCCAGTAATTTCTAGATATTACTGGATAAACCTAGAAAAGCCAACATATATTCACTAACAAGTTTTCTAGTTTTGCAGGTATATTGAAGACTTTATTTTTCATGTATTTAAAATTTTAATAGTGATGTAATTTGTAATTAAACTTTGGAATAAGAATTTACATTTCCTGCTTAGCTTAGGTTGCATTGCATATAGTTTATTTTTATAATTTCAATGTGTGATGGATGATGATTCATGCATATTCAAACTCACCATGGTCTACACGAATGGCACATGCACTAGCTTTTATGAAGTTTATAAACTTGGTGGAATTTGTATTTATGGCTATAGTCAGAATACGAATGATACTTAGATTTATGATCTTCACATTAGCCACATTCAGCCTACACTCTTAGGCTAACTTCAAAATGCACTGCATTTCTCAAAATACAAAAAAGTATTTCTCAAATTCATATTCATTCATTTCATGTATTTGCCAATTCCCATTCAAATTCCAAGTCAAGGAAATTGAATTCCTCAAAATCCCCTAAGTCTTATAGCAAAATCGATTTTCCCAAAAGCATTGAATTTCAAAGAATATGTCAAGTGTTTCTCAAGTTCATAAACTCAATTTTCCAAGTTATGCAGTCAATTTCAAAGTTTGAAGTTAGAGAAATCAAAATCTTTCTAAATCTTATTCAAAAATCGATTTTCTCAAAATATGGATTTGCCAATGATATTTCAAGTATTTCCCAAGTTCCAAATTCAAATTTTCTAAGTTAGAATTTCAATTTCCAAGTTTGAATTCAGAGAAACCAAGTCTCTCAGAATCGATTTTCACCAAATGTCAAGGATTCCTCAAAATCGATTTTTACTTCTCTTAGAAGTATATTCAAATCCCAATTCACGATTTTCCATGTGATGTCTATTATAAATATTTCAATCATTCAAAGCAAACATCATGTTTTCAAATGTGCATTTTCTGAAAATTCATAGCACATGCCTGATTCTATGTGCATTTAGAAATTAGAATATGATTTAGACAAGTTGAGTAGAGTAGAGCATAAGATTGATCCTTGGTTCAATTACCCCTGTTAAAGGTGGCGGAACGGTTGAACCTCGTACCGACAGGCGAGTCTCATTCTTCGGAATTTTTCCGCATTTTAAAACGGAGGCGAGTTATTTTCAAAAACTATTTCAAAGGTCAGTTTGATTTGCAAAAGTAAAAAATTTGCGATGATAACACCAACATCATCGATGGCCTCAGATGTTAAAGATCCATTGCAGTAGTTGATGGGGTAAACCTCTGCGATTGTCTAAAATACTGCATATCAGTGATATCTTGCAATAATATCACCGATTCAATGGGATATTCCAATCCCCTTTGCATCCCCCATCTATGCATCTCCTATAGAGGCGTTGAATGGACCTCCAACCATAAGAACCTCATTGACAGAAGAGAGATTCATAACCCAGTTCAGTAAGTTGATGGTGTATCTTGCAGAAACTCCCACGCAATGAAGAAAGGTGAGTTACCCAAATTTTGTTATGAATTTATTCTTCATTTTAATAACCATCTCTTTGTTTATCGTGTTGTTTTCCTATATCACTATATCCATCATTGTTCAGTATTTCTGTTTAATACCAGATTTTATTTCATTTATTCTTCATCCATGGCATTCCTAAATCCCATCGGCAGCATTGATCTGTTTGTTGGTGACAGGGTGTGGATTCCCTCTTGTTCCTCTCGTTTGATTACTATGACAGAAGTTTTACAGGGTATTCATGAGGCTGTAAACCCCTGGACAAATGAACATTGGTTCATCTGTCTGGTTCAGAAAGGATAAAACAATCTGTTCAAATTTAGATATATGCATAGTATGAAATATCTTCACTCACCAAAATAGCATAACCCTCTACTCAAACTCTGCTGCAACAAGTCCTCAGTGGAGATTAGGATCGAGGAAATGGAGAATGGCATTCTTGAATAGAAACTGAGAGCCGATCTGTCTGAACTGGTATTAAGCCTATGCATTTTCATCCATATCCTTACACTCAGATATAGGTTTACTTATACTCATATTATAATTAACATCATTCATTAGTCATTCCACTAGATGCATTGTACATTGCATACATTTTTACGGTAGCAAGCCACCCTCGATCTTCATTAGGTGGCTCTCCATGATCTGAGTTTGAAAGACTAGATCTACACCACTCTGAGTTATCAAATACATTATTTGTTGTTGATAATCTTGGATACTCTGCAAATCAGGGGATGGGGAGGGATGTAGCCCATCTTCTTTGTTTATTATACAAGTAAAATTCTGTTAGAAGTATAATGGATCTTGTTAATGACAAAATATTGATCGATATTTTTGAAAGGGACCCAGGCACGGGTCATAATGTGGTTCGTGAAGATATGGATGCTCGCCAGTTGCTACGATTAGATGCAAACATGTCATAATTTTGCTCATGAAAATAGGGATGTTGGGTGCTGGTTACAATCTGAATAAAATAGTTGCCAAGTTTCTTTTGGTGGCAGGACTGACCCTTCTTAAAGATCTCGCACATATTCTTTGTCTAACGCTGGGCATCAACTTTGTAGGTTTCAACTCTAGAGACAGTAAATATACTTGTAGCAATGACTGGGTGTTTTCAATACAGCATAACCGGTGGTGTCTCCATAGTGCCGCAGGCTGCTGGGGCCTCCTGTGGGTTTATGACGCAGCAACCCTAATTCTATTGGGGATTCTTATATTTTTCATAGCTTACATCTCCACCCTCACAAAATTTTCACATCACTGCTATCACTTTTACACAATATCTCTCCACTCCCCTTGCCATAGTCATTCTGGCAGCATCATACCTATTGCTTCTCTACTTGCCTTCATTAATAATACTTATTGCCCAGCTCTCAGATCCACTAATGGTATAGCATCACCCTTCATTGCTATCCACTTCCCTCACTCACAGCAGCTTATACCCACCTGTGCACCTTCTCCACGGTTGCTTGTCACCTCCTGCACTTTCACAGCACATTTGGCACCCTGCATATTGTTATCATCGCAAATTTTTTTACTTTTGCGAGTCAAACTGACATTTGAAAAAGATTTTGAAAATAACTCGCCTCTGTTTTAAAATGCGGGAAAATTCCGAAGAATGGGAATCGCCTGTCGGTACGAGGTTCAACCGTTCCTGGTGCCTTTACCAGGGGTAATTGAACCAAGGATCAATTGTGTGCTTAGCTTTGCTCAACTTGTCTAAATCATATTCTATTTCCTAAATGCACAAAGAATCAGGCATGTGCTATGAATTTCTGAAAATGCATATTTGAAAACATGATGTTTGCTTCAAAGATTAGAAAATATTTGGAGATTCTTGGAAAATATAACACTTGGAAAATCGTAAATCATGGTTGAGATATTGTATCTGAGAAAGTGAAAATCGATTTCTGAAGAATCTAGAGGTTTTGTAAAAATCGATTTTGAGAAATGTGAAATAACTTTGGAAAACTTGATTTCTTTGAATTCAAACTTTGAAATTGAAAATATAACTTAGAAAATCAAATTTGGAACTTGAGAAATGCTTGAAATATCATTGGAAAACTCAATGTTTTTGAGAAAATCGATTTCTGTATTAAACTTAGAAAATTTTGAGAAAATTGATTTCTTGGAATTGGAATTGGAATTTACAAATGAATGAAATGAATGAATATGGATTTGAAAGACTTGATTTTGAGAAATTTAGGAAATCCTTTTGTATTTTTTTGAGAAATGCAGTTCATTTTGAAGTTAGCCTAAGAGTGTAAGTTGAATGTGGCTAATACGAAGATTACAAATCTGGGTCTCATTCGTATTCTGACTATGGCCATAAATACAAATTCCACCGAGTTTGTCAACTGCATAAGAGCTAGTGCACATGCCATTCATGTAGACCATAGTGGATTTGTAATATGTGCATGAATAATGCATTCATCAGATATTAAAATTTGCAGAATTAATCTATATGCAATGCAAATCCTAATCTAAGCAGAAATTGAAATTCTTATTCCAAATTTAATTACAATTTACATCACTAATCAAATTTAAATACAGGAAAATAAACTCTTCAATGTCCCTGCAAAACTAGAAAACTTGTTAGTGAAGATATGTTGGCTTTTCTAGGTTTATCCAGCAATATCTGGAAATTGCTGGGTTTTGCTAGATATAAGCATTTTTCCATGATTCTCTGATATAAACTTAATGAAATATGAAATAAAATTGAAAAAATAATGGGAATAAGGTTTGAAAATTCGAAATTGAGGTCAAAATGACCAAAATACCCCTGATAGCAAGACTATGGCCTTGAAATCAGGGTTTTTAGAAAGATATTTTGTAAAATACAACTTTGAAAATTCGAATGAGGATAAATTGAACTAAGTATGATATTATATAATCAAAAATATAAAAATTAGGGTTTAAAATTTCGAAATTGAGGTCAAATGACCAAATTACCCCTGATAGCAAGACCATGGCCTTGAAATCAGGGTTTTCTGAAATAGATTTTGGTAAAAACTTGGGATTTATGATTAAAATAAACACAAAATTAAACATAAAACACCCTAATATGATTCTAAACATAAACAAACCCTAAAAACACACACTTATGCACGAAAATTAAGAAATATCACAAAAATTGTGATTTTGGCAGTGTTTCGGGATCCTACGGGTGCCCTGTTTTGCAATTTGATTAATTCAGGCATCAAACGGATTCTAAATTTCATAAAAATTGGTACCTGAACTTGTTATGTCTCTGAAATAAGATTGAAATCATAAAAATGATTTTTTGACATTATTGTAATCCGAAAATTGCATTAAAACCTTAAAATATGCTATTTTTAACCTACGTCACAAACCAGTTTTAGAGTTAGACCCAAACCAGGGGTCAATCCTCCATGAAAACTTTTGAATTTTTACAGAAGCAAACTAGACATAAAAATAGAGGTTTTCTTATTTACAGATCGGAAAAAGCATCTCCGGTTAGGGAGAAACTCTTTCGGCAATCTGAACCAAAATATAACAAGTCTAACAGGGGTTAAAACAGATACTTCGGGTTGAAAATACAGAAATAAATAGCAAACTTAATCAAAAAATTCTGAAATTTTAGCAGTGAACATCCGACAGAAAAATAAGGAAAGTCCTTTTTTACAGATCATGAATCGAATCTGTGGTTTGAGATCTATGGTCATTACAAGTCTGATTAGGGTTTTGGTAAACCCTAACGAGTTTTAAATTTAAAATCAAACTTTCTGTCAGAGGAAAAATATTAAACAGGGGCCAAAAATTACCAAAACTTCACAGTAAATAGATCATTTCAACATAAATCTACAGCACTTTACGGATCTCAAATTGGATATCAGAAGAGAAAAATATCATAACAACAAGTTACCCTTTTTATTTTAACAACGGTTTTAAAGCTTGAAAATCCCGATTTGATGTCTGATTTTTCTAACAGAGTTCCTGAATCCCAAAACCTCTAATGTTTTTACAGTGGTTCATTTACAAATCCATGTATCACATATAAAAAAATAAAAAATTAATAGAGAGTATTTCATTCCAAAATAACATGCTCTTTACTGTTCTAAACTAAAAACACACAGAAATTTGATAAAACCTAATAAATCATGCTTTAACTAATGAAAACAATAAAAAAAATACTAAACAGAAAAACGAAATTAATTTCTATGCTAAAACACATGTAATAAACATAAATAAGTAAAAAAAATAAATAAACACAGGGAATCCATGGCTGGAATTAGATTTTACATTAAAAAGCATGGATTTTACCCATTTAAGGGGTAAATCTCATGTTTTATTGGTTAATAACGTAAAAAATCATGCTAAAATCGATTCTAATGGATTAGAATCCTGTAAAAATAGTGAAACCATGTTAGATCATCTTCTTGGACCGTTCTTGATGTTCTTGAGGTTGAATCCATGGTTTAATCCATGAAGCTGAGGATGCCAATGGCTAAAATTGATTTAAAACTATTAAAAACATTAAATAAAAACTAAAAATTTAAAAAAATAATTACCTTGAGGTTGCTGCAATGGAGGAAGGGCTGGAGAGGATAGAGAAGCTCCAAGATTTTCAAAAGAGAGAGATTGAAAATTGTCCCCCTATGACTCTCTATTTATAAAAAAAATTTAGGTTAAAAATGAAGAGTTTTAAAATTTTTGGACTTCTAAAGGGGGGGGGGGCGATTTTTGTAGAGGATTACCTATATACCCCTAGTCTAAATTATCCTAATTAATTCCTAATTAACCCCTAACTAATCCTAAAAAGCCCCCAAATGTGGTGCCACTTGGCATTTTTCCACATTTGGTTTTTAAAGTTTTAAAAACCTTTAAAAACACTAGTTTAAAAACCAAACTTTAAAAAATGAATTTTCAAAATAGATTTTGACTCTTCTAAACTTCTAAAACTAACCAAGACACTGACTAAGCCTAAACTAACCCTGACTTTCTCAAATGTGGCGCCACCCCGAGTGGGCCCTACTTGAGCTTTTAAAGAAATGATTTTAAAACTTGAAATTAAGAGAGTTTTCAAAAGATTTTCAAAAGCAAACTTGAAATTAAAAGTTTTGAAATGGCATAGAGTTCCAACTGGGTTAGAACTCCTCTGGATGTGGCGCCAACTGAGTGGGCCCCCACCAAGTTTTGAAAAATTTGAAATAAACACTGAAAATAACTTTGAAAAGAGGTTAAAATCAATAATTGAAATTCAAAATCTTTGAAAATAGAGTCTCAGGTGAACTGGAACTCCGGGTTAGAGTCCTAGATTTTTAGGACTCTGAGATTTTGGGTTTTAAAAGCCAAATGAAGGAGTTTTTGAAAAGATTTAATCGAAAATGGTGAAACAAGTCAGAAAATACAGTCAGGGTTAGACTCCTAACTCAATCAGAACTCTGAAATAGAGTCCTGGATTAACTGGACTCTGTAAAATGACCTAATTTTTGAAAAACAAATGAAAATATAAGTAAAAACAGACTCTAGAACAGACTCCTAACTGGATTAGGACTCTGGGACAGAGTCTTGATCGGACTGAAACTCTAGATTTTTTTTGGTATTTTTTGAAAAACATATGAAAGAACTTGTGAAAACAGTGAAAGCAATAACAAATATTGAAATAAAATAGAGTTCTGATTCAACTGAGACTCTGAGGACAGAGTCCTAATTGAACTAGGACTCTCCAATTTTTGGATTTTCGAGAAAACAAATGAGAGGATTTTGAAAAACAAGTGAAAACAGGATAAGATTGAAGTTTTGGTTCAAAGTCCTTATCTAATTAGGACTCTAAGAAAGAGTCCTGATTCAATCAGAACTCTAAGAATTTTGGTTTTTTTGGTAAGCAAATGAAGAATTTTAAGCAAAGCTTTTGAAAACCAGTGAAAATGAAGTGTGAAAATGAACTTTGGATAGAGTCCTGATTTGATCAGGACTGTGGGATAGAGTCCTGATTTGATCAGGACTCTAGGCTAAAACCTCAGAATTTTGAAATTCTTTGATAAAAGTATAATAGTTTTGGTAGATGGAAAGATTCTCTCAAAATTGAAATCAGGACCAGAGTCCTGATCCAACTATGACTCTAAAATTTTTGAAATTTTTGATAAATAAAGGAATCCAGAAGCGACACCATCTAAATGGGCCTCATCTGAGAATTGAAATTAGTCGAAAATTGAGTTTAAAACGAATTCAGATTGTTTCCTGAGAAAAACACTTCAAAATATAAGGTCCTGGGGGTTGGCAAATGACATAATGTTGATTAAAATCCCAGTTTTTAAAATTAATTTTGAAAGAAAAGTTTTAAAAACTCAAATCTGGATTAAATATTTTGAAAACAAGAGTGTTGGATCTCGAAAATGAGATGTAATGACATGCAATGCTATGCAATGCAATGAAATGACATGTCGAATGCATGCAATGACACATGAAATGTAAGCACTGGATGAGAGTGAAAATTTGGGGTGTTTACAGATGCCCCTCTTTGCTGCTAAGCCGGTTGAAAGCCGAGCTTAGTGGCAAAAAAACACACCAAATTTGGATTATAAAAATGCCCCATTTAGAAAATTTTAGCTGGGTATGAAAGAATCAACTCTGACAGTGATCGTGATAGGTGTGAAATGAAGAATAAAGAAAGATTTACTTCAAAAGGAGTGAGATTCAGGTTTTGCCCTTAACCTGGATGGGACAGAAAATACCTCGTGTAGAAACGAAGCTCTGGTTTAACCCTTAACCTGACCGGAAAATGAAATACCTCATCAAAATGAAGCTCAGGTTTAACCCTTTATCCTGACCGGGAAATGAAAATGAAATGCCTCATCAAATGAGGCTCAGGTTTGTACCCTTAACCTGATCGGGTGGAAAATGAAATACCTCATCAAATGAGGCTCAGGTTTGTACCCTTAACCTGATCGGGCAAAAAATGAAATACCTCATCAAAGGAGGCTCAGGTTTGTACCCTTATCTTGATCGGGCGGAAAATGAAATACCTTATCAAAGGAGGCTCAGGTTTATACCCTTAACCTGATTTGGCGGAAAATGAAATACCTCATCAAAGGAGGCTCAGGTTTGTACCCTTATCCTGATCGAGCAGAAAATGAAATACCTCATCAAATGAGGCTCAGGTTTGTACCCTAAACCTGATCGAGCAATGAAAAAAATTAATGGAATCCTCGAAAGAAGAGACCATGATGGAACCTTCGGATTTTGCACAATAAATCCGACAGGGGTTTTGCAAAAGGATGAAATTGGGGTCCCTAAATTATGAAAAGGGGTTTGATTTTGGGCGCCTCATTGCTGAGACTAAATAACTTTTGAAATTGCCTTTTGCTGGAATTGGTGGTTTAACCTCAAGCCGAAATTAGACTGTCTATGGTGGGACAGTGGGGACACAGGGAAGTGTGCGAATCTGAGAGCCCAGGCGCTCAGATTATACCAAAGAAGGGAAGAGATCTTGAAAACTCCCGTTATCAAGTCCTAAAAGGGATAACAACTGATGTCAGGATACGCTAAAGATGAACCTCAAGCTCTCGCTTCACGCTAGGATAGCTAGAAAATATTGTCAAAATGTTGAAAATTATTATTGATTTAAAATGATTGAAAATGATACACATTGTTTTGAAGATATTTTCTCTATTCTACCTGAAGTATTACCTCCAACTGGGCTTAACTTCGTAGAATCAGGATTCGAATTCGAATTGCTTGCGATTGGCTTTCTTTCAAGGAAGCTATCAATTTCCTTGATATGAACAGAAAAGAGAGTATTCTTGATATTATGAAAGCAATTGGTGAAAGAATATTGATCAAAGAATTTCATAAAATTTAAAGAAGATTCTTGGTAGATTTAGCAGTTTGATATACTGAGATTTTTTTTTTCATGATGGTCTTTTTGAGCTCTCTTGGGTTTTGGGGGAATTCATTACATCATCCTTCATTTTGAAGATGTCCTAGCTTTTTTTTTTTTCTCTCTCTCTCTTTTTTTCGAAGGGTACATCACAAACTCCTTCAATTTGAAGATGTTCCGATCCTTCTTTTCTCTCAGGAATTATATTGACGATATTGGTTCATTGGCTGATGATCTCTTGATGATAGCAGAAATTAAATATCCTTTAGGGTTTGACAGGAGGCTCATCGCATCTGCCTTTATCTCGACAGTGCTTTGGACTTTCTCTGGAAGGATCCGTCACAAACTCTGTCATCTTGGAGATGTTTCAAATCTTCTTTGGCCTGGGGGGTCTACTCGCCTAATTCGCCTTCATCTTGACGACAGTTGAGAGATCCCTTTTGCAGATAGTTAATGTCAGCTTAGGTGATTGAGGAGATATGGAGATTGTATGGATTTTTCTGTATCACCCAGGATATTTCGACTGCTTTAATTTCCAAGAATGATCTTTAAAAATGTACCATTGACTGCGATCAATATCAATCACTTATGGCTTTGGAACAACATTGAATATTCTTTGTTGTCCATATCGCGGATTTATCCTTCATCCTTTTGGTTGGCCGATAGAAAGGTTTTGAACTTTGAATCCTTTTTTGCGAAAGCTTTATTCTTTCGGAAGTAATACTGGAGGTATTTTGAAGTAACAATTTTTTGTGCAATAAGATTTTTGAAATCAATAAATATTCGACGACAAATTGGCAAAATTTTCTTGAAATCCCTTGTGAAAGTGAGCATTTGAGACACAACGCAAAACATCCATGACAGAAATTCTCTTCTCCTTTCCCCAAAGGAGACGATTCAAAAATTGGAATTAGAAATTACTCCTCTCTTCCCTGAAGAGGAGGTACTTGCAAAACGAACTTTCGAAGAGAAATTAAGCTTTCGTCAAAACTTCCTAACATTAGGCTTCTCTTATAGAAAGGGGGCCGATATTGGTGAGGTCAGTGAATTGGTCATGAAGGAATGAGTCCATCATACTCTCCCCGAAAAGAGGGTCCTTCATGATGAAATGGCCTAGTCTGAAATTATGGTCACAAGGAAAACGAACTTCCATCGAAGCTCTCCTTGAACTAAGGGTTCCTTATGAAATCGGAATTTTGTTTTGCAAACGGTTCACAAAGACACGAGTCCCTTCAAACTCTCCCTGAAAAGAGGCTAAGTGAACGAATTGGATAGCATGCGAAAAGAACGAGCTCCCTCGAACTCTCCCTATAAAAAGGGTCTCTCGCAAGAGAAAATGATTGAAATTGGATATTGGGTGACCCAAAAGAGTCGAATTTGGAAATTTGAATTTTGGATTCTGAAATTTGGTATTTGAAAATGGAAGCTGGAAATCTGGAAATTGGAAATTTGAAAGTTTGAAATTGGAAATTGGAAATTGGAAATTGCAAATTGGAAATTGATTGACCTAAAGGTCGAAATTGAAAATTTGAAATTTGAAGTTTGAAGTTGGAAATTGATTGACTCGAAGGTCGAAATTGGAAATTTGAAAATTGAAAATTGGAAATTGAAAATTGAAAATTGAGAATTGGTTCATTGGGAATGACATGGGTTCGATAGGGATTTAGCCTAAAAACGACATTGGTTCAATTGAGAACGTCATTGGTTCACTGGGAACGACATGGGTTTAATAGGGATTTAGCCTAAGAACGACATTGGTTCAATTGAGAACGTCATTGATTCACTGGGAACGACATGGGTTCAATAGGGATTTAGCCTAAGAACGACATTGGTTCAATTGAGAACGTCATTGGTTCACTGGGAACAACATGGGTTCAATAGGGATTCAGCCTAAGAACGACATTGGTTCAATTGAGAACATCATTGGTTCACTGGGAACGACATAGGTTCGATAGGGATTCAGCCTGAGAACGACATTGGTTCACTGGGAACGACGTAGGTTCGATAAGGATTCAGCCTGAGAATGACATTGGTTCAATTGAGAACGACATTGGTTCACTGGGAACGACATGGGTTCAATAGGGATTCAGCCTAAGAACAACATTGGTTCAATTGGGAACGACATTGGTTCACTGGGAACGACATGGGTTCAATAGGGATTCAGCCTAAGAACGACATTGGTTCACTGAGAACGATATGGGTTCAATAGGGATTCAGCCTAAGAACGTGGATCAGGAGGACTTCAACCTACAAATCACATATCTGAAGAATACCAATCCAAAAGGAGTTTGACCTAAGGACTGTAAATAATATTTGATCAGGAGGACTTCAACCTACAGATCAAATTTTTGGAATGGGATTAGTTCCGAAGGAGTTCAACCTAAGAACCGGGGATTAGTAGGACTTCAACCTACAGATCGAAATTTTGAGAACGAGATTGGTTCGAAAGGGGTTCAGCCTAAGAACCACTGGGTTGAGAAGGATTTTTGGTTCACAAAGGGGTTCAACCTATGAGCCGTATTGGTTTGACAGGCGTTCAACCTACAAATCACATTGACTCCGCAGGGGTTCGACCTACGAACTATCAATTCCATGGGGATTTAACCTAAGGATCACAGTTTAAGAAGGAAGAGTTCAACTTATAAAAATTCTTAGTTCATGATTTGAATGGACCATCATAGTTAGCTTTTCAAAGCCTATTTTCAAGATTAACCCCTTCTCCTGAGCGGGGAAGCTTGATGCAAATGCAGATGAATGCAAATGAATGCAGATGAATGCAGATGAATGCAAATTAATGCAAATGTATGCAAAATGATATAAATGGGTGCACATGCATACAAAATGGGAGATTTGTTTGATCCTGCCTGCATATAGAATATTTTGAAGAAAAAAAAATTCAAGAAAAATGACTTAGTGTAACTGGGCAATAAGATGCTGGATGAAAGGATAAGTAATTGATATTTGATGAGAATTCTCTGAAGATAACGAGGTAAAAACTGACAATGAGCTTCTTGGTTGATCAGAGAGGCACTTTGAAAAAGGTTACACCTTGTAAGAAGACATTTAACATTTGCAAATGAGGAATATAAAAGATGACGCCAGGCCATAAGAAAGATTGACAAATTTATTAATGCATTGAAGAAGGAAATAACAAATTGATAGAAGAACTGGGACTGCATTGTCCCTTCAAAATGACAAAATGATGAAAATGACATAGTCTCGACATTGTCAATTTTTTAGAAAACTTGCTCAGGATGGTCGACTGGCATCTTTCTCATCTTCAATAAGGATATTCTTGTCGATGCAATCTTGAATGATATTCTTCAGGACGAAACAATTCTCAGTGTCATGTCCTACTGCCCGATGAAATTTGCAAAATCTTTTTTTGAATCTGCCCATGATTGTTGCGGGATCAGTTGCTTTAGGTAAACAGATCATATCTTTTGCGAGCATGTATTCCAGAACACTTTCTAGTGTTTGGTCCAGAGGGGTGAACTTTCGATCCGTACTCCAATCTTTGCGCTTTGGCTTTTCTTGATCTTTCTCTTTATGCTGAGGACTAGATTGAAGAGGCTTATCATTGTTGGAGAACTTTCCTTTTTAGCCCTTGGATCCCTCTGAATAGTGATCATGATTTTTCTTGTTGCTTTTGCTATTATTGGCAGAAAGAGTGAAGTGAGCCTTCTTCTTCTGCTCATTCTGATTGTTACCCTGTGTAAAGATGAAGCCTTTATAAACTCCATTTTCCATGCTTAGCTCGAGCCACTCGGCTCGTTCTGTCAGTTTGATGAAGGTTTTTTACGGTGCCGTGGAAATGAGACCTCTCAAGGGTTGTGAAAAATTATTCAAGATTAGTGACAATGCATGCCCTTCTGATATCAGGTCTCTCATTTTGTTGCAAGCTGACCTCCATCGATGAATGAAATCTTGGGCCTTCTCATCTTCTTTCTGTTTGAGGCCATAGAGATGACTAAGGGTGCGGAGTGCCTCAGCATTAAAGAGGAATCGCTCGATGAACATGTTCACCACCTTGTCAAATTCTTTCAGTTCGATCGGGTTGACATGTTCTGAATACCACTTTGCTGCGATACCCTCCAAACTGCGAGGGAAGCAAAGAAAAAAGGCTCAGTTATTTCTTCTGAACTTGGAATATTCTGCAAAGAAAAGGGCGAGGTGTGCCTTTGAGTCACCTGAACCATCGAATTTGATAAATTTCTTGGGGAGATTATCGAGATCATCATCCCCATCCAAACCATCATAGAAGTCTTCGCTGGTGAAGACTTTCTTGCCCTTGTCGCGGGCCTGCAGGTCTTTAACCATTTTCATCATGTCTTTGAGTTGTGACTGAGTAGGGTCGTCAACGAACTGATTTCTGGATTTGTAAGCCGACCCCTGCCCTTGAGTCGACCTTTTGAATTCTTGATGGGTTTCATACTCTTTATCAGTATCATCTGTTGATTCTGACTTATAAGATACTTCCTCATGGCGATTCTGCTTTTTACTGATTTTCACATTTTTGGCTGTGTGACCCCTAACCTTTTGCTTGATCTGAGTCTGCTCAGCACTGGCCTCAACTTGCTCTGCCAGCATCTTGGTCATCATTTTCTTGAACATAATATACATTTGAGGATCAATGTCATCCTCAACTTGTTGTCCTTGACTTTTGGCTGATCGGGGTGAGTCCATTTCTTCTTCTGAACCGATTGAGTACGCGACGCCTTCAACTGATGCGGTTTTCTTTCAGGACCTTGTCTGAACCATTGAGTGTCAAGAATACTCTCTTGAATGTCACTGATGCTCTCTGCAAGGCAGAACTGATGATTAGGATTTTGAAAGAAATTTGGTTGGAGGAAGATATTTGTTGAGAATTTTGGTAGACAATTGAAAGAGTATCCCATTACTAGGGATCGAGTCATCGCTGAGATTACGATAATTACGTTGCCATTTCTTTGCCAAAGAACAAACAACTAAAAAATATGCCTTGTTACCTAGGCGAGGTCGTCAAACCAAGGTGGGATGAAGGTAAAAGGAATTTTATTGAAGAAAAAGAAAACATGATTTTATTAATAATACACTTGACAAAGGGGAGGGGGACAAACAATTTTCCACCACTCCTGATAATGAGAGGACACTCGAGGACTAGGAAAAATAGTGAGAGTAACAAAAGAATCTCAGTCATGTCTAGCAGAATGGTATGCTCCGGACCACTGATCTGATGTGAGATCGAACTCTAGCAAGATTCCTGATAGTAGACGAATTTCTATGCGCTTCTGTCTCTGAGAGAACTGCCTGATACACCGCTCTGGATGATAGTATGCACAACAGAATGGGCCAAGTAGCCTGAACCGCTTGCCGTATGCATAAGTATATCTGGGAGGTGATTCCTGACGATCAAAATAATCCCACACGACCTCTTCCTCCTGAAGGTTATCGATCAAGAACCGGTATCATGCAACTGGAAGGAGCTTTTCACCATTGTATCTGAATGAGCTGGCTCGGGCTGGCGCATGCTGGAGGAACCACGATTGCAATGCGTAGGTATACCCTTTAACTAGAATTGATTCTCCGAGCGTGAAACATGTCAACCCTCGGTACCGAAAAGCGAGTGCAGCCATGGCTATAGAGAGGCGGCTGGTCTGTCGACTTCCCCACCTTCGCAGAAGTTGAACTATCCTGATATCCATGTAATTCCGTTCATCTGGAAAGAGAGCTAATCCCACAGTGCATAAGACCATTGCATGTTGGATTCTCTCTTGAGCTGTTCGAGACAAGGAGCTGACCTCCGCAAATGCTCCATACTGTCTGTAGATTTCGAGCAGGTCCACATATTCATTTCCATCCTCCTTGATCAATGGCCAAGACTTGTGTCCTGTCATGCGAGCTAAAGCGTCTCGGGGGTCCATACCCTTGACATTAATCAAAAACTGCTTCTCCAATGGATCTCCAGGCTGACCAACTGGTTCAGGTAATCCCATAATCTCTGAGAATTTGTCCATCAACAAAGTCATTTCCCCCCATGGGAACCAGAAGATACTAGTGCTCGGATTCCACCGCTCTGCCAGTGAGTGGATCAGATTGTCGTTAACTGTCTGCTTTCCCACTACGGATGTCAGTTCTAATCCACAATCGTCCATATGGTCCGGAAACATACGAGAGAAGTTCTTCAGCCATGAATAATACCACCGGGGAAGGAAGGATCCGGTGCTGAGGACTCGATGTTCTGGAAGACCTTATCGCACCTCGTAGGAGATGTGACCTTCAGGAAAGACTGAATCGAGTTGACTGGATGCCATCGGACTGAAAAACATGGAGAATTGGAATAAGACTTGGGAAAATACAGGAATTTTGAAAAGAATGCAGGCAGGATAAAAATAAAGCAGGAAATTCGAGATCCAGAAGAAGGAAAGGATGAAAATCACCTGGAGTTTTGAAGGAAATAGAGGAGAATTTGGAAAATCATCCAGGGTTTGAATAAAATAGGAAATTTTAGACAGTATATGGAGACAGATGGAAAAATTTAGGGACTTATGAAAAAACGTCCAGTATTTTGGAAAGCTTGTAAAAAATGTAATAAAAGAAGCTAATATTCAATCACATCATGTACAATCAAGTATGCACATACAGCATTCCCTAAAAGTTGACTCTAGATGCACAAGTTTTGAAATAGTTGTAGGACCTTAATCCTAAATCTAAGGTTCAGATCATCTGTGTTCAATCATGCTATGCCTATATACTCAAGCCAAGGCTCGATGTACGTGGCATAAAATCAATTTCTCTGGTTCTAGGTTCAAGTTTTCCAACATCCTTGAGCACCTGCCGATATACGTTGGACTATGGCCCTTGGTACGTGGCAGGGGGTGTTAACCCAAATAGGTGGCCCAGTTGTGAGGCATTGTCCCGAACTATGGTTCTGGAAAAAAGCCCAGCAACATGAAGACCGGGTAAAAGTAGGTGGAGTGGTTTTTGAAAACATGAGCACATGCAAGCAAATCAGAAGACTCTAAATCCTGAAGAGATAGAATTTTGAAATATTTGAAGAAGCAAACATTGTTTCCAATCAAACCTAGATTGAGGAGTGTTGTATTAGACCTAAGTCTATGTGAGCATGAATAATTCTCCTCAATATGGTCCCACTAAACCATACCTAGTCTACATGCAATCCATGTCAGTTGGGTTTGAGTCTAGGCTCCTTGGTTCACATGATATCATGAAATAAAAGCTGACATTCCATGGAACACGATTTTGACAATTTGAACTAAGTTAAGCACACAATTGATCAGGCGAAGACAGGTCCCATCTCGGTCGCCAAACCTGTTATCATCGCAAAATTGTTTACTTTTGCGAGTCAAACTGATCTTTGAAAAAGATTTTGAAAATAACTCGCCTCCGTTTTAAAATGCAGGAAAATTCCGAAGAATGGGACTCGCCTGTCGGTACGAGTCATGGCGCCTTTACTAGGGGTAATTGAACCAAGGATCAATTGTGTGCTTAGCTTTGCTCAACTTGTCTAAATCATATTCTATTTCCTAAATGCACAAAGAATCAGGCATGTGCTATGAATTTCTGAAAATGCATATTTGAAAATATGATGTTTGCTTCAAAGATTGGAAAATATTTGGAGATTCTTGGAAAATATAACACTTGGAAAATCGTAAATCATGGTTGAGATATTGTATCTGAGAAAGTGAAAATCGATTTCTGAAGAATCTAGAGGTTTTGTAAAAATCGATTTTGAGAAATGTGAAATAACTTTGGAAAACTTAATTTCTTTGAATTCAAACTTTGAAATTGAAAATATAACTTAGAAAATCGAATTTTAAACTTGGGAAATGCTTGAAATATCATTGGAAAACTCAATGTTTTTGAGAAAATCGATTTCTGTATTAAACTTAGAAAATTTTGAGAAAATTGATTTCTTGGAATTTGAATTGGAATTTACAAATGAATGAAATGAATGAATATGGATTTGAAAGACTTGATTTTGAGGAATTGAGGAAATCCTTTTGTATTTTTTTGAGAAATGCAGTGCATTTTAAAGTTAGCCTAAGAGTGTAAGCTGAATGTGGCTAATACGAAGATTACAAATTTGGGTCTCATTCGTATTCTGACTATGGCCATAAATACAAATTCCACAGAGTTTTTCAACTGCATAAGAGCTAGTCCACTTGCCATTCATGTAGACCATAGTGGATTTGTAATATGTGCATGAATAATGCATTCATCAGATATTAAAATTTGCAGAATTAATCTATATGCAATGCAAATCCTAATCTAAGCAGAAATTAAAATTCTTATTCCAAATTTAATTACAATTTACATCACTAATCAAATTTAAATACAGGAAAATAAAGTCTTCAATGTCCCTACAAAACTAGAAAACTTGTTAGTGAAGATATGTTGGCTTTTCTAGGTTTATCCAGCAATATCTGGAAATTGCTGGGTTTTGCTAGATATAAGCATTTTCCCATGATTCTTTGATATAAACTTAATGAAATATGAAATAAAATTGAATAAACAATGGGAATAAGATTTGAAAATTCGAAATTGGGGTCAAAATAACCAAAATACCCCTGATAGCAAGACTATGGCCTTGAAATCAGGGTTTTTAGAAAGATATTTTGTAAAATACAACTTTGAAAATTCAAATGAGGATAAATTGAACTAAGTATGATATGACATGTTCAAAAATATGAAAATTAGGGTTTAGAATTTCGAAATTGAGGTCAAATGACCAAATTACCCCTGATAGCAAGACTATGGCCTTGAAATCAGGGTTTTCTGAAATAGATTTTGGTAAAAACTTAGGATTTATGATAGAAATAAACACAAAATTAAACATAAAACACCCTAATATGATTCTAAACATAAACAAACCCTAAAAACACACACTTATGCACAAAAATCAAGAAATATCACAAAAAAATGTGATTTTGGCAGTGTTTCGGGATCCTGCGGATGCCCTGTTTGGCAATTTGATTAATTCAGGCATCAACCGGATTCCAAATTTCATAAAAATTGGTACCTGCACTTGTTATATGACTTAAATCAGATTGAAATCATAAAAATGATTTTTTGACATTATTTTAATCCGAAAATTGCATTAAAACCCTAAAATATGCTATTTTTAACCTAGGTCACAAACCAGTTTCAGAGTTAGACCCAAACTAGGGGCCAATCTTCCATGAAAACTTCTAAATTTTTACAGAGGAAAATTAGATATAAAAACAGAGGTTTTCCTTTTTACAGATCGGAAAACGCATCTCCGGTTAGGGAGAAACTCTTCCGGCAATCTGAACTAAAATATAACAAGTCTAACAGGGGTTAAAACAGATACTTTGGATTGAAAATACAGAAATAAATAGCAAACTTAATCAAACAATTCTGAAATTTTATCAGTGAACATCAGACAGAAAAATATGGAAACTCCTTTTTTACAGATTATGAATCGGATTTGTGGTTTAAGATCTATGGTCATTACAAGTCTGATTAGGGTTTTGGTAAACCCTAACGAGTTTTAAATTTAAAATCAAACTTTCTGTCAGAGGAAAAATATTAAACAGAGGCTAAAAATTACCAAAAATTCACAGTACATAGATCATTTCAACATAAATCCACAGCATTTTACGGATATCAAATCGGATATCAAATGAGAAAAATATCATAACAGCAAGTTACCTTTTTTATTTTAACAACGATTTTAAAGTTTGAAAATCTCGATTTGATGTCTGATTTTTCTGATAGAGTTCCCGAATCCCAAAACCTCTGATTTTTTTACAGTAGTTCATTTACACATCCATGTATCACATATAAAAAAATAGAAAATTAACAGAGAGTATTTCAATCTGAAATAACATGCTCTTTACTGTTCTAAACTAAAAACACACAGAAATTTGCTAAAACCTAATAAATCATGTTTTAACTAATGTAAACAATAAAAAAAATACTAAACAGCAAAACGAAATTAATTTATATGCTAAAACACATGTAATAAACATAAATAAGTAAAATAAATAAATAAACACAGGGAAACCATGGCTGGAATTTGATTTTACATTAAAAAGCATGGATTTTACCCATTTAAGGGGTAAATCTCATGTTTTATTGGTTAATAACGTAAAAAATCATGCTAAAATCGATTCTAATGGATTAGAATCCCTGTAAAAACAGTGAAACCATGTTAGATCATCTTCTTGGACCATTTTTGATGTTCTTGATGTTGAATCCATGGTTTAATCCATGAAGGTGAGGATGCCAATGGCTAAAATTGATTTAAAACTATTAAAAACATTAAATAAAAACTAAAAATTAAAAAAAATAATTACCTTGAGGTTGATGCAATAGAGGAAGGGATGGAGAGGAGAGAGAAGCTCCAAGATTTTCAAAAAAGAGAGATTGAAAATCGTCCCCCTATGACTCTCTATTTATAAAAACATTTTAGGTTAAAAATGAAGAGTTTTAAAAATTTTGGACTTCTAAAGGGGGGGGCGATTTTTGTAAAGGATTACCTATATACCTCTAGTATAAATTATCCTAATTAATTCCTAATTAACCCCTAACTAATCCAAAAAAGCCCCCAAATGTGGTGCCACTTGGCATTTTTCCACATTTGGTTTTTAAAGTTTTAAAAACCTCTAAAAACACTAGTTTAAAAACCAAACTTCAAAAAATAAATTTTCAAAATAGATTTTGACTCTTCTAAACTTCTAAAACTAACCAAGACACTGACTAAGCCTAAACTAACCCTGACTTTCTCAAATGTGGTGCCACCCCGAGTGGGCCCTACTTGAGTTTTTAAAGAAATGATTTTAAAACTTGAAATTAAGAGAGTTTTCAAAAGATTTTCAAAAGCAAACTTGAAATTGAAAGTTTTAAAATGGGATAGAGTTCCAACTGGGTTAGAACTCCTCTGGATGTGGCGCCAACTGAGTGGGCCTCCACAAGGTTTTGAAAAAATTGAAATAAACACTGAAAATAACTTTGAAAAGAGGTTAAAATCAATAATTGAAATTCAAAATCTTTGAAAATAGAGTCTCAGGCGAACTGAAACTCCGGGTTAGAGTCCTGGATTTTTAGGACTCTGAGATTTTGGGTTTTAAAAGCCAAATGAAGGAGTTTTTGAAAAGATTTCATCGAAATTTGTAAAACAAGTCAGAAAATACAGTCAGGGTTAAACTCCTAACTTAATCAGAACTCTGAAATAGAGTCCTGAATTAACTGGACTGTGTAAAATGACCTAATTTTTGAAAAACAAATGAAAATAAATGAAAATAGAAGTAAAAACAGACTCTAGAACAGACTCCTGACTGAATTAGGACTCTGGGACAGAGTCTTGATCGGACTGAAACTCTAGAATTTTTTTGGTATTTTCTGAAAAACAGATGAAAGAACTTGTGAAAACAGTGAAAGCAATAACAAATATTGAAATAAAACAGAGTTCTGATTCAACTGAGACTCTGGGGACAGAATCCTAATTGAACTAGGACTCTCCAATTTTTGGATTTTCTGAGAAAACAAATGAGAGGATTTTGAAAAACAAGTGAAAATAGGATGAAATTGAAGTTTTGGTTCAAAGTCCTGATCTAATTAGGACTCTGAGAAAGAGTCCTGATTCAATCAGAACTCTAAGAAATTTGGTTTTTCTGGTAAGCAAATGATGAATTTTAAGCAAAGCTTTTGAAAACCAGTGAAAATGAAGTGAGAAAATGAACTTTTGATAGAGTCCTGATTCGATCAGGACTCTGGGGTAGAGTCCTCATTTGATCAGGACTTTGGGGTAGAGTCTTGATTTGATCAGGACTCTGGGCTAAAACCTCAGAATTTGGAAATTCTTTGATATAAGTATAATAGTTTTGGTAGATGGAAAGATTTTTGAAAGATTCTCTCAAAATTGAAATCAGAACCAGAGTCTTGATCCAACTAGGACTCTAAAATTTTTGAGATTTTTGATAAATAAAGGAATCCAGAAGCGACACCATCTAAATGGGCCTTATCTGAGAATTGAAATCACTTGAAAATTGAGTTTAAAAGGAATCCAGATTGTTTCCTGAGAAAAACACTTCAAAATATAAGGTTCTGGGGGTTGGCAAATGACATAATGTTGATTAAAATCCCAGGTTTTAAAATTAATTTTGAAAGAAAAGTTTTAAAAACCCAAATCTGGATTAAATATTTTGAAAACAAGAGTGTTGGATCTCGAAAATGAGATGTAATGACATGCAATGCTATGCAATGCAATGAAATGACATGTCGAATGCATGCAATGATATGCAATGACACATGAAATGTAAGCACTGGATGAAAGTGAAAATTTGGGGTGTTTACACATATACCTCCATTCACTGCTGCAACTCACCACTCACCTGCCCACCTTGTTGCATTCACTTCACTTTACTTTGTTGTATCCTTACATTCGCAGCCCATCTCCACTTCATGTGCATTTTCACCTACAACAATACACCATCCTCATCACTTTACAATCTTATACTTGTCCCTACTATCCATCTGCAACTACATCCTCCCTATCCACTTCATTATATTCATTGCTATACGGCCTCTCATTCATCATTTATCTCCAGCATGCATTTATCTTTTACCCACACAACACCATTTCCCAGCACCCTTCACAACTACACTCACCTACCATCTCCAGCACATCACTGCTGCATCTTCACACTAACATTGCACATCCCTTGTGCACAGCATATATACACTACCACTATTGCACCTGCCACAGTATCCATGTAACTGCCTCACATCATTTGCATCCATCTCCACATGTACATCTCCATTACCTGTTGGGATCCCCACAGCAGTACTTGCATAGCTTTAGCATCTACATACATCACCATCTGTGTAATGTACATTCACTATCACCATCCCACTACACCCTATGCACACTACTTCACTTTCCCTATACTCTACTCTTCACAATTCACCTACTTTTTGCATCTATGTCATATATAATCTATATATTACTTCCTATCCACAGGCATCTCTTCATTAATATAAATATGATCGTAATTTTAGCATGATTTGCTTCTATATTTCTACATTTTTGTTATGTGCTAAACCCCTGTTTTGCAGGAAATGCATGGAAAATGCTACCTTTCCTTCCTAAATTAGGGACTTTTGTGATTTGAATTTCAATTTAAAAATTGTAATAGCTAGATATTAATGAAGATCTTTACTTTCTAGCTTAGATTAGAATGTATGAGCATTATAGATATCAAAAATTGCTTGTTTCATACTATTTTCCTTTTATTTCTCAGAAATCCACAATGGTGAAACATGAATGGCATGTGCACCATTCTAATGAGAGGTAATTAATCCTAAGCAAATGACTCACATTGATGACCATAGTCAAAATGTGGGCAATTCTTAGGATTGTTATCTTTTATGGAATAACATTGGGTCCACACTGGACTCCTTTCAAAAATCATCATATTTTTTAATTTTTCCTACTTTATCAGAGTTTAGTTTAAAAATTAGCTCAAAATATATATCAATGTCCATAGTCAGGATATATTGAGAATTAATTTCATTTTAAACTCTATAAAGGCACAAAAATGTGTTTTATTCTTCACTTGAGCTTAAATACGATTATTATATAATACATTCAAAATGACCATAGTCAGGGATGTATTATATCTTTAATATTATTTTAATTCACTTAAAGAATGAAATATGCTTTTCAAATTCAATTTTCAAAATTCTTTAATTCATTTCATCATTTAGGATAGAATTACATCATATTTTCAAAATTCGTTTTTTCAAAATCCAAGTGATCTTGAGACAATTCTTCAAATATCTTCTTCATTTATCAAATCAATCCTTATTTATAAATTCAAATCCTTTTCTCAATTTTATCTCATTTTAAAATTCAAATTTCAATTTCAAAGTCCAATTTGACCTTGAAATTTCAAATTCATTTTTTACATTCAAAAATTCAATCTCCCATTCAAATCGAATTTCAAAGTTCAATTCAACTTTGAAATTCCACATTCATCTTCAAAATTCAAATACAAACTCAATTCAACATCAAAATTCAAAGTTCAATTTAATTTTGCAGTTTTTAGATTCTTGTCCTGATTCAAATTTCATTTTTTGTCCTTCCTTTCAAATCTCAAAAGTCAATTTAGATCTCTCAGATCCAATTCCAGGTTTTATCTGGATTTCCGAAATCCAATCCTATCTTCAAATTCCATGAGAATTTTTTAAATCTATTTCAGATTCAATATTGATTCTCAAATTCAATTCTGGATCTCTCAAAATATGATTTTCCACTTTTTCAACATTGGATATTTTAAAGATCCCAATCCAAATCTAATTTAGATCTTGAAATCCAAAATACATGTTCAAAACCCATAATTCAGATCCAATTCCATTTAGGATTCTAGATTCCGTATTCAACTCCATCTTGGATTCCAGACTTCGGATCCAATTCCATTTAGGATTCCAGATTTCAGATTCAACTCTATCTTGGATTCCAGACTTCGGATCCAACTTTATTTAAGATTCTAAATTCTAAATTCTAGATTCAACTCCATCTTAGATTCCAGACCTCGGATCCAATTCCATCTAAGACTCTAGATTTTAGATCCAAATCTACTTTTCAAATCCCATCTTGAATTCTAGATCCAATTCCATCTCAGATTTTGAATTTCGGATCCAATTTCATCATGGATTCCAGATTTCACACCCAATTCTAGATTCTAAATCTCATCTAGATTTCTCCCACCTTTCATTCTGATTTCAAATTTTAAATCTAGAATTTTGTTTTATCTTCAAATTCCATCTTGACTTTCAATCCTAAATTCCATTTTTTTGAAGACCATATTCAACTTTCAACTCCCTTCTTCAAAATTCAAGTTCATCTCAATCTTTGATTATTTCAAAACTCAAGATCTATTCTAAATCTTAAATTCAACTTCTTCAAGTCAATCTTCTACTTCTCAAGGACCATTTCTTCATAATTTCAAAATCACTTGGATGAATTCCAAAATTTATAAATCATTCTTCTCAAAATCATACATTTTTGCATTCACATTTCACAAGCATGATTCTTTATGCATCTTTAGACTTAGAATAAATTCTTAGACAATATTAAGGCAAAGCTAAAGTGTAAAACCCGCAAAATTTTGACAATTATCAAATTTAATAAAGGTTATAATTATTGGAAATGGATTCGATAAAAGGATAAAGAGTCGATCCAAATGGATCAAGCGGATCCAACAATCATATTCAAATAGTATATAGGGATTTGGATCTGGGATGGAGTCGAAACCCACTTAAAAATCCAGTTTCAAATTTTTAAATTTCAACTACGTTCACAAAGCACATCTCGATATTATCATCTCTTGCGAATATCGCCATCGTCAGGACCATACCCGATTTATACACGCTTTCTAGTAATTCACATAAAATAACAAGGTTTTTTCTTCGTTTGGGTCCCAAATTTGGGGATTTACTATTCATATGTATTTTGAATTTGATTTATAATTCTCGGGACTTGGTTCTTCATGAACAATGCGCTCGCCACTTTGTATGGCATACTTACGCGATTTCGAACATCACCCATCACTGAAGTAGTTTTTAGTCGCAAAGAAGTGCAACCAAGTAAGAGTTAGCACACTGGGATGGTGGGTTGCCTCAACAAGAAGAGAGTATGGTTCGAAACTCCGTGTACACCAGAAATTTTTAGAAAACGCTATTTTTGTAAAGTGCGTCAAAAGAGGACAAAAAGGTTATTATTGCAAGCTATTGCAACAAAAAACAACTTGGTGCACTGGTGGGGAATCGTTACCCCTTAGGATGGAGACCTTAGTTCAAATCCTCGAGGCACAAATAATAAAGAACATTTTTGAAAGGATTAACGATAAATTTTTTTTTCTAAAGGGGCATTTCACCTTCCCATTTAAGATGACTTAAATGGGGAAAGGGTGTCGCCCAAAGGAAAGAACGGTTGAGCATTTTTCCCAACTGGGAAGCCCAACCAAGTAACAAATAACAAAACAAAAAAAAATCAAAGTGCCAATAAATGAGAATTTAATAAAGATGAAGGGGCGATTTTTTTAGAAGGGCTGAACGTTGGGCCACCTTGGAAGCTCAACAGTCCAACATTTGGGAAGGGTTTCAAGAAAAGGGAAATAATGGCAGCCATTTTGGGAAGGCTGCAATGAAAGCCAAATTTAATATTACATTTTTTTTTGGAAATCCTACAACAACTAACGAGGTGCCTTGGAACCCAAGCCCTCTTACTCTCTCTCACGCCTCCCCCTTCAGCCCAACCGTGTGACCCTCCTCTTCTCTCTCCAGTTTTCCATTGTCCCTCTCAAGTCTCCAACCAGCTAGACGACTCCCCACATTCATTACCTCCCACCATTGATCCCGCCGAGGAGTTGGTGCAAGGCTACCGGACGTCCGTGAGGGAGGCGAACCTTTTTCCGATGGATTCACGCTCTCACAAGGTCCCTGTACAGTTCTTTAAACATGTGGGCAGCGCTATTTGACCTTGTATGTGATGTATAGGGTAGTCCTGGTTTTCAGTTCATAAACGAGGAAGAGAAATTTTTTTAATCACATATATGTGTAGCCATGGAAATATAGTTACAGTACTATTTATGAGCAGAATTATTTCAATCAGGTTAGCTTTGGCTATTGATGGATTCATGTTGTGCGTATAAGTACTTCATTCATATTCATATGGTAGACAACCTATTCATGATAGATGGCCATGTAGTTCAGTCAACTGAGTTGTATTAGTATAGATTTCACCTTATTGGACAGCCACATAAAAACGAAACCCTCAATTTCAATATTCTGTAAAGGTAATAAAAAAAATAATAATAATAAAAGGGGAAAAGAGAAATGATACTCATAGGTATCAGGTAATACAACTGATTAATTCAGCCTTTACATCCATGACAAAAGTCTTCTTGGTACACACCATTGAACCTCTGGATTAGGGAGCAAAGAGAGTGCACTTCAACTACTAGAAGACACAGGTCAGACCCAATAGACCTGTACGACTTCAGCTATGGATACACAACTACCACTGTTAAATTTCTGAGTTAAACTATTAGGGCTTAGTTTCACATTCTGGACATGTGTCAATCCGGTTTAAAGACGTAACCATTTTACCAAGAGTCGTGAGACCCTGTTAGTCACATAATAGACCAACCGAGTCTATACCACCAGCATATATATAAGGTCGGTTTATGTAGTAGTGATTGAATTGACTTTTGAACTTTCATCATATGATGGATGGTACTAAGCAAATTAGATTCCAACATATATATATATATATATATATATATATATATATATATATATATATATATATAGAGAGAGAGAGAGAGAGATGAAAAAGAATATTCAAATCGGTGACCTTGTGAGTTTTAGTTGAATGCATAGTGTTTACATCAGGTAGTGAAATAATTTTCAATGCATAGACGAATTGAGCATATGCAGTTGTATCAAGGTGAAATTTCAAGTTACCATATGCCCCAACCAAAGTATCTCAACGTTAACCTTTTCAAATGGTAATGTTTAGCCTACCATCATCATACTGATAACACATTTAAGAATTAGGTTGACTAAAAAGTTCACCTATGTGAATATACACACACGTTTTTCTTTTGATTGGGACATGGGACGTGGCACGGTAGGGGGATGCGGTTATGGTTCGCTTAGTGGCATAACGGACTGGAATTTTGATTTGGAACCAATCGTTGTTGCAACCAGCAATAGGTCAACGGTTCGGCACACTACAGGGCCTCTCGTGCCCTGCTAAGCCATGTCGGCCGGGGTCTAGTTCGACAGGTCTGAACTGATAGTGGTGGCTGGTGCGGTAGGGTTCAGTAGAACTGAGTTCTACTATGGCCAACGTCTTGTGTTGGCAAACTCACAGTGGTGAGTCAGCGGAAGGGGATGGTAGTGGCCACTTCCTTTGTGTGAACCATCCACATGGGTGAAGTATGGTGGAACGCACTTGGTTGTGAGGACCAAAGAAACCGGAATGTTCACTCATCTGGAAGGGGGTTGCAGAGCATGACTTGAGTATGGTATAACTCGAGGTCGAGTTAGTTATCAAGAGGGTATGTGAATCCGGTGAGTTAACTGACGTAAAAAAACTTCGTCGGGTTAGCCATACATAATATATATGATAAAATAAAGAAGAAAAGTTTTATGAGAACTAGGTATACCGAAATGGGTATATGTTACTGGTTTCTCATTGGGTTTCTGGGTACACCAAGGCGGTATATGTTACTGGATTCTCGGATTCTGGGTACATTGGATCACAGTGTATGTTACTGGATCCATGGTTCACTTTGGAGAGAGGGGTGGTACACACTCCGTGGGACATTTTTGTGTTGTGAGAGCGAGGCGTCTTACCCAGTCCCCAGTCCTCGGAGTTAGGGGACCAGGACCACCAGTGAGTCCTAGGTGGTGGGTCCGAGTCTTCTGCAGAAGAGTTATGGGTGCATCCAATGCTAGTTCTTGCCAATTGGGGATCTCTATCAGTCGAGCACCATGCCCATTTTGGGTATCCGTACGGCTAGTTATATGGGTCATATGAACCCCCGTATAATCTCGGTCCACTACGATGTCGAATGCCTATGCGTACCCACAGGGTAAGAATGAACTGAAGATTCAAACCAATAAATGTGGTAATAACTAATGAGACCGATAGGGGTTCCAGTGGAACAAAACATGGAAAGTTGAAATCATAGAATTTCTTACTCAAAAATCACATTAGACATGATGGTCTTAAAAAGAAAAGTATGGTTACATAAGTACTAAATTTTGGTTAAATCATAATTCATACATACTTGTTCACATGACATTGCACATATGTATTTTGGATTGTATCACTTACTCAGACAGTGGTAGTCTGATTCCTTTGTGGTTTACTGTTTTCAGGTGAAGAAATAAATAAACAGTCAGAGTGAGGGAAGGCGGCATCGTCAGGCGGTCATGGCACTACTACATTTCTGTTTAATGTTTCTGGACAATTGAACTTGATGTAGTAAACTTTGTTATGATGGAATAAGATTGAAGCTCTTGGTGGCTCTTCATTTATCTAGTTGAATGTTAAAAAAAAAAAATTGTTTAAATTTTCATTAAAAATTAATGGGGTGTTACAAAAAAGCATAAATTTGATCCTTGGTTCGATTACCCTTGGTAAAGGCGCCAAGAACGGTTGAACCTCGTACCGACGAGCAAGCTCTGTCTCCCAATTTTTCCCGTAAATATTTCAAAACGGAGACGAGTTATCTTTCAAAATCTTTTCAAAAATTAAGGTCAAGTGAGACCTTTGCAAAAGATTTCCTCTATCTCTTCTTTCTTTTTCTTTTCTCTTCTCTCTTCTTTTCTGCCTTTTATTTTCTCTTTCAAAAAGGGAAAATAGAGGCTAGAAAGAAAAAGAGAAGGAAGAGAGAGAAATACCAAGAGAGGAAAATTTTTGCGATGATCACAAGTTTGGCGACCGTGATGGGACTCGTCTTCGTCTGGTAGAATCTATGCCTTTGCTTTGCCTTGATATTATCTAAGTCTTTATTCTTAAAATGTCAGCTTCATTTCCATGCAAACCTTAGGAGCCAAGACTCTGTCCTAGATGACATCATTGCATATAAAATTTAAGTATAGTTTGGTAGGACCATATTGAGGAGATTATTCCATGCTCATATTAGACTTAGGTCTGAAATAGAACTCTCCTCAATTCTAGGGATTGGATGCAAACAATGTATGCGAGTATATGCTTCTCTTCATTTTAAATCTATCTCTTTAGGACTTGCATTAGAGACAACCGATTTTCTTGCATATTGAACATGTCTTTGAAAACATCCCTACCTATATTGTCCCGGTCTTCACGTTGCTGGGTTGTCTCACTGAACCATAGTTTGGGAGAGAGCCTCACAACTGGACCCCTTCCCCTACCATGTACCTAAGGGCCATAGTCCGAGGTATATCAATAGGTTCTCAAGGATGTTGGGAAGCCATTACCTTAGAACCGGAGAAATATTTATGCCACGTACTTTGAGCTTCGGCTTGAATATATCGGTGTATCTTGATTGGAATAAGATAATCTGAACCTTAGAGTTAGGATTAAGGTCCTACGAGCCTTTTTCAATATTGCATTTAGAGTCAGCTTCTAGGGAGTGCTACTCTGTGCATCATTGCTTGTATAATTTGATTCTTTTATAAATATTATCTTGAAAATTCTTATTTTTCAAAACCCTGGATGTTTATTTCACAAAAATTCTTTTATTTTCTCAAAAATTCAGGATTGTATACGTCTCATTTCTTTATTCTTTCATAATTTTCTTAAACCCTGGACATCCTTTTGAGTTTTTCCCTATATCTTTTCAAAAGTCCAGGCATATTTTCCTTTTTTCTCTTCTGATTTATTCAATTCTTTTGATCCTGCCTGCAATTTTTCAAAGTATGCAGGTCTTGTCATCTACCTTTATGCCTTCAAATTCTGTTTTCTCATCCAAGATCTCCTTTTATCAAGAGATCTCTCTTCAGATCTTTTAGTATCTCTTTCTTAAATTTCTCTTTTTCTAAAACTCCTCGAGTTTAAATCCTTCCTTTATTCTACAGAAAACATCGACATTTCATCATGGTTCAAACAAGAGCAGGAAGGAGGGCAGCTCAGCAGCACGATGACAGTGAGGTGGAGGAAGTGATCTCTCCCAAATTATCCTGGAAACATGATTCAGATGAGGATGATGTCGATCCAGCAATGTACAAAATATTTCAAAAGATGATGGCAAAAATGATGTTTGAGCAAGCTGGGGCAGGTTCAAAGAAAACATCCTCTAAAAATAAGATCAAAAGAAAGCCAGTAAAGAAACATGTCAGGATCAGCTAGAAGAAAATTCAGCAGGACAACACCTCGTAGGGTACAGAATCAGCAGAAGAGGATTCTGAGGAAGAACAGTTTGTGTTCGTCCCAAGACATCTGCAACAGCCCAAGAAGATGACAGAAGAGCCTGAATCAGTGAACAAGCCTAGAGATGGGATCCCGACAGAAGATTCGATCCAAGCACTGACCAAGATCGTCAAAGATCTACAAATCTGAGATAAGGGAAAGAGGGTATATACTAGGCAAAACTTCTACCTCGGTTTAAATGGGGACAACAGCTTGGAAGACCTCCCCAGAAAATTCATTAAGTTCGATGGATCTGGCAATCCAAAAGCCCATCTTGCCATGTTTTTCGCAGAGTGTGCCAGATTCAGTGAAGACAACCGTACTCTTTTCTTATGCTTCCCGCGTAGTCTCGAAGGCGTAGCAGCAAACTGGTGTGCAGAACACATCAATCTCGTTGAGCTGCGAGATTTTGACAAGGTCGTTAACCTATTTGTAGAGAGATTCATGTTCAATACTGAGGCACTGCCAACCCTCAATCATTTATACATCCTTAAGCAAGATGATAAGGAGAAGGCCATAGATTTCATTTGAAGGTGGAGAGATACCTGCAACAAAATGAGAACCCCCATCTCAGAGGAGCATGCGCTCTAAGTTATCTTGAACAACTTCTCTCAACCTCTCAGGAGCCTTATTTCCACCTTCCCATCAAAATCATTCATTGAACTCATTGAACAAGCTGAATGACTCAAGATGAGAATGGATAACGGAGTCTATGACGGTATCACCCTGGCAAGGAGCAGTCAAGATGCAAAGAAGAAAGCCCATTTCACTCTTTCTGCTAGTTCCTCATCTGACAACAAGGGTAACAAGAATGATCACGACAACAATTCAGAAGGATTCAGAGGTCAAAAGGGAAAGTTTTTCAACAATAATAAACCTTCCCAATCCAATCCTCAACAGCGGGAAAATGATCAAGAAAAACCAAAGCGCAAGGACTGGAGTCCTAACCGCGAGTTCACCCCTTTAGAATAGACACTCGAGGAGGTTCTGGAATATATGCTCACGAAGAATATGATCCGTCTACCTAAAATTTCCGATCCTCCAGTAATCTTGGGCAAATTCAAGGAACAGTTCTGCAAGTTTCACCGAGCAGTGGGTCACGACACCGAACACTGCTTCATTTTAAAAAATATCATCCAAGACTGCATCGATAAAAATCTTTTGATAGAAGATGAAGACGAAGAGCAGCCCGCTGTCCTAACCAAGCCCTTCCCGGACCACTCAAAGAACTGATAATGCCAAACTTTTCCTTGCTTTTCTTTACCAGTCATTTTGTAGGGGCAAGTCAGCCCCAGTCCTTTTTTATCTTTTGCTTGTAAATACTAAAGTCTTGTTTTTCAGTTTTTTGCTTATCAATGAGAATGTAAATTTCCTTTTATATATTTTCTTACCTCTTTCGCCATATTAGGGCACCTTTTCATTTATGCTTCAAAAATTTTCTTTGCCAAAAAATTCCTATTCTTTTCAAGATGAGGGACAATCCCGACATCATCCATGAGAGAAATGATATTACCTATGAGGGTTTTTCAAAATCATAAAAATCTGAAAGATTTCTGCAAAATCTTCATCATGATCACCAAAAGTTCAAAATTTTGATCCAATCTTTTCCAAAATCAACCAACGTGTTGATCCTCCTTTTCAAAATCGGTTTCAAACCATTGTTTTCAAATGATCGACCCTCATGTTGATCTCTCTTCAAAATCAACCCTCATGTTGATTCTTCTCCAAAAGATCAACCTTCGTGTTGATCCTTCCTCAAATAACAGTTCTCGCGTAAATCAACCTCATGGTTAATCCGCTTTTCAAAAATGATCTTCTCATGAACATTTTCCTCTCACTTTAAAGATCCCACATGCAGGAAGGATCAAACCAACTCTTTTTCTCAGGTTTTATCGATTTTTCAATCTTTATCAGTCTTATCAGTTTTATTCATCTTTTATCAATTTTATCAATGTTATTGATTTTACATCCATTTTTTATTTAATTCTTATTGTCAATTCTTATTTCAAAAACTACCCTTTTAGGTTAAGGGATAAACCTGATGCCTCTTTCCCATGAGGTATTCCTTTTTTCTTCTTCATTTCCCATTCAGGATAAGGGATAATCCTGAGATCACTCATAAAGAGCAACAAAGCTACCTGTGAGAATTCCTTTATAAGACAATTTTTATTAATTTCCTTAATTTTTCCCTTCATTTTTATCAAATCTTTCATCAGTTTCTATATATTTTCATCAGTTCTTCTCAGAATTTTATTTCCCCATTTAGGACAAGGGGTTAATCCTAAAAATTAGGCCACATACAACTAACTATGATGGTCTATTTCAATCCACGAGTTGAACCCTTCCTTCTTAAATTGTGATCTTTAGGTTGAACCCCTATGGAATCAATAGTTCATAGGTCGAACCCCTGTCAAACCAATATGGCTCACCGGTTGAACCCCTTTGTAAACCAGAAGTCGTTCTCAACCCAGTGGCTCTTTAGGTTGAACTTCTACTGATCCGCAGTCCTTAGGTTGAACCCCTTTAGGACCCTTTCCTTCCATCGATCTTTAGGTTGAACCACTACTGATCCACAATCTTTAGGTTGAACTCCTACATATCCGCAGTCCTTAGGTTGAACCCCTTTAGAATCCTTTCCTTCCATTGATCTTTACGATGGAACCCCTACTGATCCGCGATCTTTAGGTTGAACTTCTACTGATCCGCAATCCTTAGGTTGAACCCCTTTAGGACCGTTTCCTTCAGTCGATCTTTAGGTTGAACCCCTACTGATCCGCAATCTTTAGGTTGAACTCCTACCGATCCATAGTCCTTAGGTTGAACTCCTTTAGGACCCTTTCCTTCAGTCAATCTATAGGTTGAACCCTTACAGATCCGCGATCTTTAGGTTGAACTCCTACTAATCCGCAATCCTTAGGTTGAACCCCTTTAGAACCCTTTCCTTCCATTGATCTTTAGGTTGAACCCCTACTGATCCACGATGTTTAGGCTGAACTCCTACAGATCCGCAGTCCTTAGGTTGAACTCCTTTAGGACCCTTTCCTTCCATTGATCTTTAGGATTGAACCCCTACTGATCCGCAATCTTTAGGTTAAACTCCTACTGATCCGCAGTCCTTAGGTTGAACCCCTTTAGAACCCTTTCCTTCAGTCGATCTTTAGGTTGAACCCCTACTGATCCGCGATCTTTAGGTTGAAATCCTACTGATCCATAGTCCTTAGGTTGAACCCCTTTAGGACCCTTTCCTTCAGTCGATCTTTAGGTTGAACCTCTACTGATTTGCGATCTTTAGGTTGAACTCCTACTGATCCGCAGTCCTTAGGTTGAACGCCTTTAGGACCCTTTCCTTCAGTCAATCTTTAGGTTGAACCCCTACTGATCCGCGATCTTTAGGTTGAACTCCTACTGATCTGTAGTTCTTAGGTTGAACCCCTTTAGGACCCTTTCCTTCAGTCGATCTTTAGGTTGAACCCCTACTGATCCGCGATCTTTAGGTTGAACTCGTACTGATCTGTAGTCCTTAGGTTGAACCCCTTTAGGAGTATTCCTTCAGTCAATCTTTAGGTTGAACCCCTACTCATCCGCGATCTTTAGGTTGAACTCCTATTGATTCGCAGTCCTCATTTTGAACCCCTTTCGGACGATTCAAAGTCGATCTTTAGGTTAAACTCCTACTGATCCGCGATCGTTAGGTTGAACTCCTATGGATCCACAGTCCTCATTTTGAACCCCTTTCAGATGATTCAAAGTCGATCTTTAGGTTAAACTATTACTGATCCGCAATCCTTCGGTTGAACTCCTACGGATCCACAATCCTCATGTTAAACTCCTTATCGAACCATTCAAAAATTGATCCTTAGGTTGAATTCCTACTGATCAATGCCCTTAGGTTGAACTCCTTTTGAACCCATTTTCCTTCAAAAAGCCGATCTTTAGGTTGAATTCCTATTAATCAGGACCCTTAGGTGGAACTCTTTCTTGGACCAATTTCCCTTCTAAAAGTCGATCTTTAGGTTGAATTCCTACTGATCACGGCCCTTAGGTTGAACTCCTTTTAATCCAATTTTCCTTTAGTCAACCTTTTGATTGAACTCCTTCTGATCCCATCTCATTTGCAAAATTTCAATTTGTAGGTTGAATTCCTACTGATCTATACTCTTTTGCGGTTCTCAGGTTGAACTCCTATTGAACCAAATTCATTCTTCAAAAATCCAATCTGTAGGTTGAATTCCTACTAATCTATATTCTTTTGCGGTTCCCAGGTGTGAACACCCCAAAATTTTCAAAAGTTTGTAAATATTCTCCTTTTGCCCCTGATTCCATTTTCTGGGTAATTGAGTCACTTTTAAATCTAAATTTCATTTTATTTTCTCAAATTTTTCTGAAATTAAATTCATTTTACATATCTCACTCAATTTTGTATCCGGATCCAGATAAAAGATCCAAATCTGAGCTTCGTTGTCTAATTTTTGAATCAATATCTCAAAATTACCAAAATAACCTTTTAACAGGCTCAGACAGTTCATCTGGTGTCCATTTGGATCCATCGCATTATAGTGCTCAATAGCAAGGTTTAAAGCTCGAATGTTTTCTCAAAACCTGGGTCCAAAACCGATTGCTTGAAGAAATTTTCCCAAAATAGCCTTGAAAACCTTCTTTTGTAAATATTTCTCAAAAATACAAAAAAATAGTTTAAATCCTTGTTTTTCCGTAAATTTTAGGATTTTATTCCAAAAATATCAAAAAAAAATGTAGAAAATGAAGAAAAGAACAAAAAAAATAAAAAAATATATAGAAAAGGAAAAAAATAAGTTGTTGAAAACTTTCTTTTTGAAAACATTTTCTAAAAAAAAAAAAACCTTTTTTTGAAGAACTTTTAAAAAGAGGGAGCTCTTTTGAAAATCTTTAAAAACCGAAGTTCATCTTTTCATAAAGGCTTTTAACGAAAACCTGAGGGTTTTCGAGAACCCTCCCGAACCCTCTCTCTCGCCATCGCCCTCTCTGGCCCAAACTTCACGAAGCTTCCATCGCCATTCATTGCGACCGGATTTCTGTAAAACCTTCTTCCTCTCCATTCTCACCGCCTGATCCTCCATGTTCACCCATCGCCCTTCATCACCAACAAACTCCCTTCTCGAGCTTGCTTTTCCCTTCCTACATAAGCAACCTTGGGGATGGGAGAGAGAATCATCGATCATTGCAATACCCTTGTATCCCTGCAGTCCAACCCTCGTCGTACCTCTATCGTCGATTATTTATAGCTCCTCCTTGAGAGCTCTGCAAAACCGAGGAAAGTCGGCTCCATTACGGTTTTCCCTTTGATCATCAAAGGAGCTTCCAGTCCCAGCAATAACAGCAAGCCAAGAAGTAATCCCTTCTGATCGATTGGAGAAGATCAATCCAGCCCTAAGATTCAGAGAAAGCAGCATCATCTGATTGAATCAATCGAAGCCAAAACTCCATTACGGTGAGTTCCCCATCCCCTTTCATTTTTTTTTTAAAAGCTCCTTGCCCCTTTGATCTGTTTCCTCTCTAATGCACTATCGAGGGCATTAATTTACTCTTAGTAATCTCAATCCCTCTCCTATGCAATAGTAAACAGGATTTCTTAATCCTAACATTTCTTTTGAACCGCTATCTCCATTTTCATTGTTTTAGTCCTGCAAATTACTTCTGCTCTGTTCATGATGTCAGATTCAATGATTTTTCTTTTTTTCTTTTTCTTTTTCTTTTTCTTTCTTACCCTGCTTATATGTCTTTGATTTGTTCTGTAGTGTTCGGTCATATATTGCTTTTCTTTTCTGTTTACACCCCTTTTAATTCCTGTTGAACATTGTTTAACTGTTTTCTTTTTTTTTCTTTTTGCATATTTTTGGTCTGAGTTGTGATTTGTTTCTGCATTTATATTTGCTATACAGCATGTCTCCAGCCCTGATTGTTTTGTTTTGATGGTTTAATGATTGAAACAGGTGATGTGGATGGTCTCCATTTCGGATTCAATGTGCATTTGGTTTTAACTCTGTTGATCTTCATTTCATTAAACAACACTTACAGTATCCACATCTCATCAATGTCCCCCTCAATTTTCCATCTGTTGCAATGTAAGAAAAACATATGGTTCGACATCATCGATCAGATCAGAGTAATTTATTATGTTTTCAGCATTCTCGTTTGTGGTTATGATATCATTTTGTTGTTATAGTTGGTTTGTTATTGTAAAGGTTTGGTCTCAGGTGTGTATTGTATGATCTTAATTAGTTCCCCTTTGATTATCTAACAAGTTCATGATATATCTTGTTATTGATTAGCATCATCCAAATTAAATATCTGTTGCACTTACGCATGTTAGTTGTAGGCATCCATTTCACAATGTTTTATTTTGATCATTCACCATCTTATCGGTTGTTTTGATTCCATCACCTGTTCTTTTCTTTTTTTTGTCTCCATCACCTTTTAAGTTTACATCTTACAGTAGGTGCTGACCCCTTTAGCAGATTTCGACTCCCCACAATTTCTGCTTACCCCATATTTCATTTTATGGCATTGGACTACCTTATATCTTCATTCCAGCAAAATTCTGGTACATGTTTTCACCATCCCACCGTGTGCATTATACCTTGTAGCAAGTCTGGTACAAGATCACTCTCAGTCTTCGTTATGCATCCATACGGTTCGCCATGGTCTGAGTTCGAAGGATTGACTCCATAACACTCAGAGTCATCAAATGTATCATCTGCTATTGAGAATTTTGGATATCTTGCAGATCAGGGAAATGAGAGAGATGTAGTCCATTTCCTCTGTTTATTACATAGGCAAAGTATTGTTTCCAGCTAAGTGGCAAGATATCATCTAAAATTGATAAAAAAAAAAAGATCCAGGTGTGAATCTTAATGTTGTTCATGAAGCCACGAATGCTCGTCAGTTGTTATAATTAGATGCAAACTCAAGTCATCGCTTGGCTCAAGAAAGTATGGATGGTTTGTTGCTTGTTCCAATTTGCTGCCAGCTTCTATTGGCCACGGGATTTTGCCTTTCTTGAAAATCTCATGCATATTTTTTACCTGATGCTGAACATCAAATGAGCTAAGTTTCAGCACTGGTAACAGTAAGAACAACTGCAGTAATGATAGCCTGTTTCACTACAGCGTGACTAGTGATCTCCATAGTGCCGCGGGCTGCTGGGGATTCCTGTGTGTTTATAATACAGCAGCCTTACTACTGCTGGGGATCCTGTGAACACCCCAAATTTTTCAAAATCTTTTAAATATTCCCTTCTTGCCCCTAAATTCATTTTTTAGCAAATGAATCATTTTTAAGTCTAAATCCCAGTTCATTTCTCAAGTTTTATTGAAATTAAATTCATTTTATATGTATAAATTGATTTCGGATCTGGATCCATTGTCCAGATCCAAAATTGAGTCTCATTGTCCAATTTTCAAGAAAATACCAAAAATAGTTTTTCAAATAGCTCGGGCAGTCCATCTGACATCCGTTTGGATCTATCATGTTATATTTATCGATTCGAGTTCCAAAACTCTAACATTTTCTCAAAACTCGGGTCCGAACCCAATATTCTGAATAATTTTCCCCAAAATGGCCTGAAGTTATTGGAAATACACTTTTGTAAATATTTTTTTTAGAAAAATACAAAAAAATCAATGTTTTCTCGTAAAACTTTAGGATTTTCAAAAAATTGCAAAAAATTGGAAAATACAAAGAGAAAAGAAACAAAAAAATTAGTTTTTGAAAAACCACTTTTAAAAACCATTCTTTCGCAAAAAAAAAAAAAACCTTTTTGAAAAACACCTTTTGAAAATCAAGTTTTATGAAAACATTTTTTTGGTAAAAACCCTTTTTTTGGTAAAAACCTGAAAATAGAAGGGGCCTTGTTGTAAACCTGTTTTAAGGGTTTTGAAAACCTTTTGCAAAGAAAAGAGGGTGGCGCCTCTTTGGAAGGCCCTCCACCTTCTCTCCCTCATTCGATTCTCATCCTCTCTGGCCGACTCCCTCAGCCATCCTCCCTCTCTCCTTCTCTCGCAGGCTACCTTCCAGAAGGGTCCTCCCCATCGGACGGCTTCACTCCTTCCCCCTTTTCCAAGCCACCCATCACCAACCGAAACCTCCATTCACCCTTCATCTCCAACAACAAATCCACCCTGTTCAATCTTTCCTTCTCTTATATAAACCAACATCGCCGAAACCCTAAGGTCATCGTCTTCACCCCTCCCCTTTCCTGTAAATAACTCTCATTATCCTCTCAATCGACCCGTTATCACCCCAGCACCCCTCTTTCACGAAGCAAATCCGTTTTCACCTCTCCATCTTTCTACATATTCTCACCTTCATCGCCTCTCACCCCGGCGCCTACTTCCTCTCTACATCCACTCTCATCCACCTTCTTCTCCATGAATCCACCCTCATCCCCTTTTCCCTATTCTCTCCCTCTTTCTCCTTTGTTCTCCATCTTCTTCTCATTCCCCCTTTTTGACCGATTGGAGGAACCTCTGGCCCCAACGACGGTAATCAAAAGCTACTGAAGAAGCCTATCCTACATCCTTCAGAATCTCTATAGGATTACGGTAAGTTCCTTTTTTACCTCCCCTCATCTCTCAGAAGTTTTCCTCATTTTCTTGATTTTCTTACCCCACCAAAAGCACGTTTGGTGGAGCTGAGTTGTTCATGGAAACTTTGGTACACCTCTGTGCGACATTAACAGAACAATCCCATTCCGACATTTCCATTCGTTTTCCTTTTCTTTCTATGTTATATTGATAAATTTCTTTTTTTTTCCGAATATGCATTTGTTTGATATTTTTTTTTCTGTCTATCTTTGGTCCTTCTTTTCATTCCGATTATGTTTTTATTTTTTTTTACCTATTAATGGTCGGATTCCTATTTATTTTGATTGCCTGAGGATTTCTCGGATGTCCATTCCCATTTTTGATAATCAGCGGATGTAGTTGGTCATGATATACCTTGACCCCTCATTTCCACCTTGAATAGTTGGCCTTCATCTACTGTATCAAAAAAAAAAAAAAAATCTATAAGTTTTGCAATTCGAAATAAGATGTTCTTATTTCTGTAATTCTGCAATTCAAAGTGGTTAAAACTCCTTTTCAGCGAAATGCATTCTCTGAGATGGTCCGAATGAGGGTACAAGGGGTCTCGCAGCCAAGTTCTATGGCTTAGAAGGCAAGGTGAATAAGACCATTGTCACTAGTTACAACAAACCTGGGGTTTGATATTCACCATTGCTCCACATCTTCATCCGCACCCAGGCACGACATGCCTCCCAGCCTGCATAAACTATCTTCTGAAAAAGGGGAAGTCCAATATGAGTCGTAAAGTTTTTTTTTTCCCTTTCTTATGTGGACATTCACAGATTGTGGTCTAGAAGCTAATGGCCTTCATTGACCATGGCATTTTGATTACTGTTGTCATTCAAAACTGATGATCATTGCAATTTCGTTTTAATTCTTTATGAAATTTTCATGCTCATGTTTTAGGTTGCCTTTCCTTTCATCCACTATGTCTAATCTTGACCCCCAAGTAAAAAAAAAAAAAAACCTTCTGTAGTGCTCCTTTTATTTGTTTTGTATGTTGAATTTGTTGTTGATAGTTTCGTCTTAACACTACATTCCAGGCTATAGTTAATACAGGTCGTCCTGTAAAATCTCATAACCACATCCTTCACGATGTCATTCTTGCATCTGCTACTTTTGGCATCAATCCTTTTAAGTTTTGACATTTTATATATATGCTCTGTTTCTGATATTATAATTGTGTTTTTCCTCTTAATGATAAAATGATGATCCAATTCATTTGTTAATCCTCATAAAAAAAAAACCCTAAGCAATCATCGGGTTATAATCCTTGTATATTTGGTACAAACACCTTGTAACCAGTTTATACTAGGCCCAATCGGATGGGTCCCTCAAGAGCTAAATCATCTCTCTGATTTGTTTGGGGATCACTAATTGCTTCGATTTTCAGCATGAAGTTGAAGTGCTGTAATTTCCAATATAAAGGCTCCACAACATTTGTTAGTATATGTGCAAGTCACCTGCACAAGGCACCTAATGGAATTCAAGTAGTTCAAATTGTTGTATATTAGATCAAACAGTCCGGAGAGTCACATCTCACTGGAGTTGGGGAATTTGGTGAAGCCAAAAGTGTTCTTCTGTTCAGAACAACAGATTGATGGGCATGATTTTCAGGAACTTAACAAGCATCAATATATTTGAAAATGACTTTGAAGGAGAGCTTCCTGTAAGCATTGGAAACCTAAGCAACCTGCCTTTTGTTGGTGACAAACGTTGGCTTGAGTGGCTACGTTCCAGAGCAGCTAGGCAATTGTGAAATATCCATGGAGACTCACAATATCAGCATCTTGAGCCACTTGTCTCTATCGCGGAAGAAGCTCACCGACAACAACATTTCCCAGCAGGGTGGAGTCTCACAGATTTGATCTCAGCAGGAAATAACCTCTCTGGTGAAATTCCTGAATACCTTGGAAGTCACCCTTGGTCACGCTGGAGCTCTCATAGAATGGATTTTGTGGCAAGCTATCAGATGAATTCTGAGATACTGCAGGAGATAACCATCAGCAACCATATGCTTATAAGTAGCATCTCTGCAGGCATTGCCGTGGGAGTTTTGTCTTGAAAAGCCATTGTTGGACGATAATCTCCTTGAAAGCTCTATTCAAAAGGAGACAGACGAACTGGAAAATCGCGCAGATCTTGCACTTTGTGGCAACCAGCTCAGTAAAAAAAAGAATAGCCTAATTCAAAATTCTAGATAACCGTCCATCTGCAAATACTCTCTCTATTTTCAAACCCATTTTGCAGTCACGGTGGTTACCTGTAAGTTGTTTTATTCTCATTTTCCTAGCTTTTGGTTAATAGTATCTTATAGCTTCAGGAGTTCTATTTTTAGTACATCCCCATCTTTGCATCTTACTGTTCAGTGCTTGCTCTTTTACCCTTTTCATTTCATGTCTTATATTGGCATTCGTGTTTTTCACGTTGATTATAAATCAGTATATTGATGCTCAACATTGGGTTTGTTGTGTCTTATAATTTCAAATCTCCATCATATGTGTTATGGTCTAGAATGAATCCTGACATTCTATTAGCTGCCTTTGAAATATGTTGATTTTTACCTAATACCATCGTATGAAAGCATGGCTATTGAATATGGCTGACTTGCAAAAAACATCATCACATAAAATCATTATTGATTGCAGCTTCAAGGGGGAACCTTTCTATTTGATATAGTGTGTCTATGGAATTAGAATTGAATTCCTGTCTTACCCTATCATTGGCTTTTGTGGTGTCTTCATCAACATCTGCATAGACAAATCCACATCATCTTGCGTTCCATTACATCATTTTTCTTGCACTGTCAGATGCGCCCTCCTGTGCATCATGCTGTTGTACATGCCACCTTAGCACCCACAGCACTCCATTATCACTTTGCACTTATCATTTCCGCTGCACTTTCGCTTCCTGTGCACTGCTTGCACACAGCATTATAAGCAGCACCCACTGTATTCTCAATTCCCTACACTGATGTTGCTTTGATCCATGATGGTTAGTGGTCCTTTAAATTCGTCAATGACATATATTATCTTGTGCATGCCTGGCTCATTACACATGCCTCAGATATAGATTATTGCATCCTGTATCATATTCCATCCATATACCTGCTGAATCATTCAGTACACAACACATAGCTATGCAAATGCACATCTTATCATCCCTCTAAGGCAATTATAAATTCCTTTTCATATGTAAATTTTCATTAACCTCAGATATTATGTATAAGTATACCTGTATTCATATGTTCTCACAGGGTGTGTATAACTGTCATTTTATCATTCTTCATCATTTACAGTGGTTCGCAAGGAACCACTGTAACTCTTTCTCTCTTAGTTATGATAGTCCCTTTTAAGAACTATCATAACTACCATTCTTTGTCAATCTTTTACTTAGAAACACGGGAAGTCACTATTCCCATGATAGTTCGTCACGAGTTGCTATGGCCATATTATTATATGATGATTCATTTCGGGTTATCCTGGCCCTTGCCTTCACTCATTGCATACAGATGTTCATTTAACTATGGTGTCACCTATGTCTACATATAAATATACATATTCTTATATATATGTGTGCCTTTCCTAAATACAGGGTAGGCCATATGCCTTTCTCATTCAAATATAAGTAAAGCATCTTGTGTAAGATTTTGAATAAGTCATTTGCACTCACAATTTAAATCTCCTTTTGTGCAAATTCTATTTTGCAGGAACATGAGAAAAGTCTGAAATTAGAATTTTTTGATGTCTTCAATTCCGATATTGTAATAAGCTAGATATTAATGAAAATTCTACATTTTCAGTCTTAGATTAGAATGAATGAGCATAGTAAATATCATGAATTGCTTGTTTTCATGCTTTTTGCCTTCGTTTTCCTAAATCTCACAAATGGTGAAACACGAATGGCACGTGCACCATTTCGTAAGAGGTAATTAATCCTAAGTTGATGATTTACATCAATGGCCATAGTCAGGATGTAAACAAAACTTAGGAATTTTATCTTTTATAAAATAACATTGATCCACCCTGGATCTTCTTCAAAAATCATCATATTTTCAAATATTTCCTTCTTTTATTAGAGTTTAACTTAGAATTGACTCAAAATATATACCAATGGCCATAGTCAGGGTATATTGAGAGTTAATTCCATTTTAAACTCTATAAAAGCACAAAAATATGTTTTATTCTTCACCTGAATTTAAATATAGATTATTATATAATACATTCAATGACCATAGTCAAGGATGTATTATATTTTCAATCTTATCTTAAATTCATTTAAAGAATGAAGTAGCTTTTCAAAAATTCAATTTCAAAAATTTAAATTCATTCATCATTTAGGATAGAATTGCATCATATTTTTAAAATTTGTTTTTCATAAATCCAAGTAATTCTTTCTTTCATTTCTCAGACCAAATCCTATTTATAAATTCAAATTCAATTTTATTTCTCAAAAGGATTCAAGAATTCAATTTCAAAGTCCCATTTGACTTTGAAACTTCATAATCATCTTGTATTTCAAATTCTAAATTCTATCTTAAATTTAAAATCCAATTTAACTTTGAAATTCATTTATACATTCAAGATTCAATTTCTAAAATTCATTTTCCAAGTTCAAATTAAACTTGGAAGTTCTTGATTCATCTTCTGAATTTAACTCCAAATCTGTTTTAGGATCCAGGATTCAACACTCACATTGGATCTTAGACTTCAGATCCAAATCCATCTTAGGACCTAGAGTCCAACTCTACATTGGATCTCAGACTTCAGATCCAAATCCATCTTAGGATCCAGAGTCCAACTCTACATTGGATCTCAGACTTCATATCTAAAATCCATCTTAGGATCCAGAATCCAGTTCCACTTTTGGATCTCAGACTTCAGATCCAATTTTTTTATAGGATCCAGAACCAATTTCACCTTGGATCTCAGACTTCAGAACCAAATCCATCTTAGGATTCAAAGTCCAACTCTACATTTGGATCTCAGACTTCAGATCCACTCTATTTTAGGATCCAGAACCCAAAGTCCATCTTGGATTCTAAAATCTTGGATCCCATTCTGTTTAGGATCCGGAATCCAATTCCAATTCCAGATTTCAATTCCATTTTCGGATCTAATCTGAATCTCTTAAATCCATTTCCATTCTTAAATACCATTTGATTTTCTCAGTCCATTCCACATTTCAAATTTCAAAATCTAAATTCAATCCCATCTCAAGTATTCATTTCCCTTCCTAAATCCAAAGTTCAAATTCAAAGTCCATTTATGACTTCTTAATTTCATTTCAAAAGTTTTAAATCAGTCTTTCTCATTTATTTTCCCAACTCTGATTTACTTCAAAGACTTAGAACTTCTCTGATCTATCTCAAGTTCTAAAGTTAGATTCAAACATTTCTTCACTCGCTTATCAAGTTCATCTCAGAATAACTTGGGAATTTTTCAAAACATTCTTTTCAAAAGAGCATACATCCTTGCATTGCATAAAGCATGATTCTTTATGCATTTAGAGTTAGAATAAATTCTTAGATTATATTTAGGCAAAGCAAAAGGCATAGATTCGATCCTTGGTTCGATTACCCCTGGTAAAGGCGCCAGGAACGGTCGAACCTCGTACCGACGAGCGAATCCCGTCTCTCCAATTTTCCCGCAATATATTTCAAAACGGAGGCGAGTTATTTGCTAAATATTTTCAAATCAAGGTCAAGTGAGACCACGCAAAATAGTTCATCTTCTCTCTTTCTCTCTTTCTCTCTTTCTTTTCTCTTCTCTCTTTCTTTTCTGTCTTTTATTTATCTCCCTTCAAAAAGGAGGAGAATAGAGGTTAGAAAAGGAAAAGAGAAGGAAGAGAGCGAAACAACGAAAGAGGAAAAATTTTGCGATGATCACAGTTTTGGCGACCGTGATGGGACCCGTCTCCGTCTGGTCGGATTATGCCTTTGCTTTGCTTTTATATAATCTAAGTCTTTATTCTTCATATGTCAGCTACATTTCCATGCAAACCTTAGGAGTCTAGACTCTGTTCTAAAGCTGACATTATTTTCATATAGGATCTAAGTATGGTTTGGTAGGACCATATCGAGGAGATTATATCCATGCTCACATTAGACTTAGGTCTTAAATACAACTCTCCTCAATTTTAGGGATTGAATGTAAACAATGTATGCAAGTGTATGCTTCTTTTCATTTAAATCTATCTCTTTAGGACTTGCATTAGAGCCTTCTGATTTTATTGCATGTTGATCATATTTTGAAAAACATCCTTACCTATATTGTCCTGGTCTTCACGTTGCTGGGCTGTCTCACTGAACCATAGTTCGGGAGAGAGCCTCACAACTGGACCACTTATTTGGGTTCGCGCCCCCCTACCATGTACCTAAGGGGCATAGTCCGAGGTATATCGGTAGGTGCTCAAGGATGTTGGGAAGCCTTTTACCTTCGAACTGAAGAGATATCTTATATGCCACGTACTTCGAGCTTCGGCTTGAGTATATCGGCGTACCTTGATTGGAATCAGATGATCTAAATCATAGAGTTAGGATTAAGGTCCTATTAGCCATTTCAAATATTGCATATAGAGTCAGCCTTAGGGAGTGCTGTTTGTACATCCTTGTTTGTATATCTGTGATTATATGATATTTTATATCTTCCGTATATTCTTCAAAACCCTGGGTATATTATATTCAAAATTTTCTCTTTTTTTTAAACCCAGGTGTATTTTCCCTTTATTCTTCTAATTTCTTCAAATTCTTTGATCTTGCCTGCAATTCTTCAAATTTTTCTTTAAATATCCTCTTTCAAATTCTTTTGTGATAAAATAAATTTTTTCAGGATATGTCCCCTTTCAAAATTAAGTATTTATTCATTCTTTTTCAGAAAAACAATGTGGTTGTCACGAATTTTTGGTGACAACCCGATCCCTCGTAATGGGATATTTTCATCATCAGACTTTGATTTCTTCCTTTATCATAATTTTCCTCAAAAGATTTCCTAAATATCCCATTCTTACCTTCAGAGAGGACATTGACATTTCATCATGGTTCGGGCAAGGACTGGAAAGGAAACAGTGCCCCAGCAAAGCGACAGTGAAGGAGAAGAAATGAACTCCATCAGGTCATTCAAGCAGCAGGGTCAAGAAGCAGAAAGCAATGTTGATTCAGCTACATACAAGTTGTTTCAGAAAGTGATGGCCAAAATGATGTCTGAACAGGCTGAGGAAAACCCTGAGAAAATATCTTCTAAAAAAGCAAAGCCAAGGGAAAAGTCAGCAAGAAGCAAGTTCAGTATGACAGCACTTCAGAGTCAGCAGAGGAGGACTCAGAGGAAGAGCAGCCGACATATTTTCACAATCCCTTGTATCGACTCAAGAAAGTCAATGAGGGACACCAGTCAGTAAGCAAAGCCAAAGGTCAGATCCCAGCAGAAGATCCGATGCAGGAGAAAATGAGAGAAATGACTCGTGCGATCAAAGACTTACAAGCCCAGGACAAAGGCAAAAAGAGCTACACCGGTGCAGATTTTTATGATGGCCTAGAAGGAGATGACAACTGGGAAGATCTTCCTCGTAAATTCATAAAGTTTGATGGGACCGGCAACCCCAAGGCTCATCTGGCCACATTTTTCGCCGAGTGCAACCGATTCAGAAAGAACAATCGGGCTTTATTCTTATGCTTTCCACGCAGTCTAGAAGGAGTTGCAGCAAGATGGTATGCCGACCACATCAACCCGATTGAACTGCGAGAATTTGACAAAGTCATCAACTTGTTCATCGAAAGGTTTCTCTTCAATACTAAGGCTTCGCCTACCCTCAACCATCTTTTCAACCTAAAGCAAAATGACAATGAGAAGGCAAAAGATTTCATTCATAGATGGAGATCTACTTGTAACAGGATGAAGGATCCAATATCAGAGGGGCATGCACTCTCAATAATTTTGAACAATTTCTCTCAACCTCTGAAGGGTCTGATCTCTACTTCCCCGTCTAAATCATTTATCAAGTTAATAGAGCGAGTCGAATGGCTCGAAATGGGATTAGAGAATGGAACCTATCATGACATCACCTTGGCAGGAGGCAGTCAGGATGTGAAAAAGAAAACCAACTTTACCTTTTCTACCAGTTCCTCCAACAACAATGGCAAAAACAAAAGAGGTGGCAGAAAGAACCACACTAGCGGGTCAGGCAGAGATGATTGTTCCAGTCAAAAGAGTGGGATCAGCAGGCAGAATGACAGCCCTCCCTCGAGCATCCAGTTAGAGTCAAAGCCTCAAGGAAAACCGAAGCATGATGGTTGGGGATATGACCGCGAGTTTACCCCCTTAGAGCAAACACTTAAGGAAGTTCTTGAGTATATGACAACAAAAGAGATGGTTAAACTCCCCAAGGTAGCAGATCCGCCTGTGACTATGGCAAGGTTCAAGGATCAGTTCTGCAAATTCCATCGGGCAATGGGGCACGACATCGAGCACTGCTTTGTTTTCAAAAACATCGTCCAAGACCGCATTGATAAACATCTGCTGGTGGAAGATAAAAAAAAAGAGTAGCTACCGTCCTAGCCTAGCTTCCCGAATCATGTCAATATTTTTCTGCTTTCTCTCTTTTTCAGTCACCTAATAGGGACAACTCAGTCCCAGTCTTTTGTGACCTTTGGTCAAACAAGCTTGTAAATATTTCAGTCGTTGTTATCAATATTTTCCTATCAATGAAAATGTCAAATTTTCTTCATATCCGTTGATATCAAATTCTTTATTTTGAAAAATTTGTATTCTTCCTATTCTTTTCAAAATAAGGGACAATCCCAAAACATCATCATGAGAGAAATGATATTACCTATGAGGATTTTCAAAATTCTAAAAATCTTGAAAATTTCTGCAAAAACTTCTTCATGATCACCAAAAATTCAATATTTTGATCTAATCTTCTTCAAAGCAAACTATCACATTGATTTTTCTTAAAATGGGTTTTTAAATCATTATCTTCAAAATTAACCCTCATGATGATCTCTCATGATGATTCCTTTTAAAAGGGATCAGATCTCACACTGATCGTTCTTCTTACAAATGAATTTTCTTCCCAAAATGATTTCTCATTTATCTGTTAAAGAAACATTTTCCTTTCAAGATCCCATATGCAGGCAGGATCAGAAAAACTCCTTTTTCTCTTAAATCTTATAAATTTTCAGTTAAATTTGATATTTATATCAGTTTTATTCATGTTTTTTTAATAGAGTTTATATCAATTTTATCAAAGTTTTTATCAAGTTTTATCAATTTCTCCTCAATTCTATTAAATTTTATCAATTCTCTACCCTTTCAGGTTAAGGGATAAACCTGATGCCTCTTTTCCTTGAGGTATTTTCTAAATGTTCTGTTCCCGCTCAGGTTAAGGGATAAACCTGACCCTCGTTGTCCGAGGTGTTCCCATTCAGGATAAGGGATAATCCTGAAACCCCTCGTAGGAGCAATAACGCTACCTATGAGAATTCTTTTGTAAATACAAGTTTTATCAATCTTTATTGATTTTCTAGATTTATATCAATTTCCCTTCACTAAATTTGCCTTTTCCACTCAGGATAAGGGATAATCCTGAGACCTCTCGTAGGGGCAATGATGTTACCTATGAGAATTCTTTTTGCAAATACAAGCCTCATCAAATTGATTTTCTAAATTTCTTTTCTTAAATTCTATTCTTTCCCCTTTCAGGTTAAGGGATAAACCTGAACCTCGATATTCGAGGTATTCTTTCTCAAGATAAGGGATAATCTTGAGATCGCTTAGAGGAGCAACAAATGCTACTTGTGAGAATTCTTTTACAAAGTAAATAAATTTCCTCAAAAAATTTTCTCCATGTTTTATCAAATACTTCATCAAATTTTATTTTTCTTCCATCTGTTTAAATTTTATTCTTTTTCCTGTTCAGGACAAGGGGTTAATCCTGAAAATTGGACCGCATACAACCAAATGTGTTGGTCCATCTAAATCCTAAATCCTAAATCATAAATCTTGTCATATATCTTTTAAATTCAAGTCTCAAGTATATCCTCAAAAATCTCTTTCCCTTTCAAGTTAAGGGATAAAACTGAATCATTGTCTATTATATCCTAAATTCTCATCAAATGTCTATCAATTCATCAAATGTCTTTCATTATCAAGCCCTCGGGTTACAATCTCATTAATGTCTATCACTGTCAAGCCTTCGGGTTACAAATTCATCCACGTATATCCTTTTCAAGCCTTCGAGTTGCAAATTCATCAAAGTATATCAAAGTTCAAGCCTTCGGGTTACAATTTCATCAAATATCCATCATTTCCAAGCCTTCGGGTCACAACTATATCAATACCAATCATTTTACCAAAAATCTTGCTTTTGAGCTGGTCGGGCAAACAAATCCCGCTTTCGAGCTGGTCGGACAATCAAATCCTACTTTCGAGCTGGTCGGTCAAACAACAACTGCTTTCAAGCTGGTCGGTCAAACAAAATCCTGCTTTCGAGCTGGTACTTCCAAAAATCCTACTTTCGAGCTGGTACTTCCAAAAAATCCTGCTTTCGAGCTGGTCGGGCAATCAAATCCAGCTTTCGAGCTGGTCGGTCAAACAAAATCCTACTTTCGAGCTGGTACTTCCAAAAAATCCTGCTTTCGAGCTGGTCGGGCAATCAAATCCTGCTTTCGAGCTGGTCGGGCAATCAAATCCTGCTTTCGAGCTGGTCGGTCAAACAAAATCTTGCTTTCGAGCTGGTACTTCCAAAAAATCCTGCTTTCGAGCTGGTCGGGCAATCAAATCCTGCTTTCAAGCTGGTACTTCAAACAAATCCTGCTTTCGAGCTGGTCGGGCAAACAAAATCCTGCTTTCGAGCTGGTCGGGCAATCAAATCCTGCTTTCGAGCTGGTCGGTCAAACAAAATCCTGCTTTCGAGCTGGTACTTCCAAAAAATCCTGCTTTCGAGCTGGTCGGGCAATCAAATCCTGCTTTCGAGCTGGTCGGGCAATCAAATCCTGCTTTTAAGTTGGTACTTCCAAAAACTCCTGCTTTCGAGCTGGTCGGGCAATCAAATCCTGCTTTCGAGCTGGTCGGTCAAACAAAATCTTGCTTTCGAGCTGGTACTTCCAAAAAATTCTGCTTTCGAGCTGGTCGGGCAATCAAATCCTGCTTTCGAGCTGGTACTTCCAACAAATCCTGCTTTCGAGCTGGTCGGACAATCAAACCCTGCTTTTGAGCTGGTACTTCCAACAAATCCTGCTTTCGAGCTGGTCGGGCAATCAAATCCTGCTTTCGAGCTGGTCGGTCAAACAAAATTCTGCTTTCGAGATGGTACTTCCAAAAAATCCTGCTTTCGAGTTGGTCGGGCAATCAAATCCTGCTTTCGAGCTGGTGGGGCAATCAAATCCTGCTTTCGAGCTAGTACTTCCAAAAAATCTTGCTTTCGAGCTGGTCGGGCAATCAAATCCTGCTTTCGAGTTGGTCGGTCAAACAAAATCCTGCTTTCGAGCTGGTACTTCCAAAAAAATCTGCTTTCGAGCTGGTCGGGCAATCAAATCCTGCTTTCGAGATGGTACTTCCAACAAATCCTGCTTTCGAGCTGGTCGGGCAATCAAACCCTGCTTTCGAGCTGGTACTTCCAACAAATCCTGCTTTCGAGCTGGTCGGGCAATCAAATCCTGCTTTCGAGCTGATACTCCCAAAAAAATCCTGCTTTCGAGCTGGTCGGTCAAACAAATCCTGCTTTCGAGCTGGTACTTCCATCAAAATCCTGCTTTCCAGCTGGTCGGTCAATAAAATCCTACTTTCGAGCTGGTCGGGCAATAAAATACTGCTTTCGAGCTGGTCGGTCAAAACAAAAATCTAAATATTCCTTCCCAAATTTCAACTTAAGGTCGCATCAAAATTTATATTGATTGATTATTTCACAAAGGATGCTCGAAAACCTTACCAATTTTCTAAAAATATATGTTGATTCCAATATTCTGACTACACCAAAAGAATTACCTCAGATTACCTCTAGTATTTGTCCAAAAGGGTGAAACTTTTTGTGGAAAAGAGGTAAAATTCAAATCTTTCCTTGTTGATAAACCAAAAGGATGAGAGAAGTATCCTTGGTATGATTAGTGAAATAAATATTCAATGATGTTGAAAAGCCAGAAACGAATTGATATTGATCATGGTTATGACGCGTGTTTAAAGATGACTTTCTGGCAATCAGACAGTGGAAATATCCTGAGCTATAAACAAACCCACTTAATCCATATCTTCTCATTCTAATGTTGCAATCAAATATCTGCAAAAGGGATCTCTCAATTGTCGTCAAGATGAAGGCGAATTAAGCGAGCAGACCCCCGGGGCCAAAGAAGATTTGGATCATCTACCGAGATGAAGGAGTTTGTGAAGGATCCTTCCAGGAAAAGTTCAGATCACCGTTGAGATGAAGGCGAGTGTGATGGACCTACCGACAAACCCTAAATGATATTTGATTTCTGCTATCATCTAAAGACCTTTTGAGCCAATATCATCAATAGAATCCCTGAGATATAAGAAGGATCGAAACATCTCCAAGATAAAGGAGTTTGTGACGTACCCTTCCCTGAAGAAGAGAGAAAAGTCAGGACATCTCCAAAATAAAGGATGATGTAAAAAGCCCGAAAAAGCTCAAAGACTCAAAAAGAGTGCAAAAAGATCATCATGGGAAAACACCCAGATATCAAATTGCCAAATTGTCAGAAGTTATCTTTTCTTATGCGAAATTCTTTTATCAATGTCTTTTCACTACTTGTTTTTATGAAATTAAGAATATTTCTTCTTTTCTCATATCAAGGAAATGAATAACGTCCTTAAAGGAAATCATCAGTGCTAGAGTTCTGAATTTGACTCTTAAAAACCAAGGAGTTAACCTCGTTGGAGGAAATACTCTAGGTAAAAGAGGGAATATCTTTGCACACATGTTCACATTTTCAAGCATTGAAGTCAACTATAAATTTATCTTATTGGCAAAATTTTTTAGATATTCTAAGAATGAAATAAATATTCAATATCCGTTTTTTATACAACCTAGCGTTGTTTATATCTTCCGGAAGAGTTACCCCATTCAATTGAAGTATCTCTCCTGTCCCATCACGGTTTCAAGAAATCCGTATGGTTGTTCCCACTCAGGTTAAGGGTCAAAACCTGTACTTCCTGCGAGAGGTCATTAAATTCAAAAGTCGGTTTCAGTCTCAGCAATGAGACGCCCAAGTTCATCCCTTTTTCAAGCTTTAGGGAACCCCATTTCTTTCCTCCTTTCGCAAACCCCTGTCGGATTTGTTCGTCCAAACTCCGAAGGTCCCATCATGGTCTCTTGACTCGAGGATTCCGTATGGTCGTCCCCTTCAGGTTAAGGGTTAAGCCTGAACCTCGTGCATCGAGGTATCTTCCTTTTTTAGGTTTGGGTTAAACCTGAGTCTCGTTCTAACGAGGTTTCTCATTTTGACGAGGTGTTTCTTTCCAAGTCCCATCATGGTTCTTCCCATCGAGGAATCCATGCTTTGTATATCCATCCGGAATAAAGTCATACTTGAACTTCATCTCATGAGGCGTTTTCTCAAAAATGTCCCATCAAGATCTTCTTCTATTCCTTCCCCATTCAGGTTGTTTTGATATATCTTCGTCCCATCCAGGTTAAGGGCTAAACCTGAGTCATTCCAAAGGTAAATCTTGTCTCACCCATGAGACTTGATCAAAACTCCTATCTTTCATCATTGCGGGATCATCACCCAAAGTCCCATCACGATTTCCTCATCTCTATTATTCAGTCATATCATTTTCGAGGATTTCTTCTCCCCCAAGCCATCCAGGATAAGATATTAAGCCTGAAACCATGTCTTTTAAATCAATTCTTCCACACCCAGTTCAGATATGCTGACTGGGGCATTTTTTCAAAATTTGGAGTGTTTTCTTTGCCACTAAGCTCGGCTTTCAACCGGCTTAGTAGCAAAGAGGGGCATCTGTGAACACCCCAAATTTTTCAAAATCTTTTAAATATTCCCTTCTTACCCCTAAATTCATTTTTTAGCAAATGAATCATTTTTAAGTCTAAATCCCAGTTCATTTCTCAAGTTTTATTGAAATTAAATTCATTTTATATGTATAAATTGATTTCGGATCTGGATCCATTGTCCAGATCCAAAATTGAGTCTCATTGTCCAATTTTCAAGAAAATACCAAAAATAGTTTTTCAAATAGCTCGGGCAGTCCATCCGACATCCGTTTGGATCTATCATGTTATATTTCTCGATTCGAGTTCCAAAACTCGAACATTTTCTCAAAACTCGGGTCCGAACCCATTATTCTGAATAATTTTCCCCAAAATGGCCTGAAGTTATCGGAAATACACTTTTGTAAATATTTTTTTTAGAAAAATACAAAAAATCAATGTTTTTTCGTAAAACTTTAGGATTTTCAAAAAATTGCAAAAAAATGGAAAATACAAAGAGAAAAGAAACAAAAAAATTAGTTTTTGAAAAACCACTTTTAAAAACCATTCTTTCGCAAAAAAAAAAAAAAACTTTTTGAAAAACACCTTTTGAAAATCAAGTTTTATGAAAACATTTTTTTGGTAAAAACCCTTTTTTTGGTAAAAACCCGAAAATAGAAGGGGCCTTGTTGTAAACCTGTTTTAAGGGTTTTGAAAACCTTTTGCAAAGAAAAGAGGGTGGCGCCTCTTTGGAAGGCCCTCCACCTTCTCTCCCTCATTCGATTCTCATCCTCTCTGGCCGACTCCCTCAGCCATCCTCCCTCTCTCCTTCTCTCGCAGGCTACCTTCCAGAAGAGTCCTCCCCATCGGACGGCTTCACTCCTTCCCCCTTTTCCAAGCCACCCATCACCAACCGAAACCTCCATTCACCCTTCATCTCCAACAACAAATCCACCCTGTTCAATCTTTCCTTCTCTTATATAAACCAACATCGCCGAAACCCTAAGGTCATCGTCTTCACCCCGCCCCTTTCCTATAAATAACTCTCATTATCCTCTCAATTGACCCGTTATCACCCCAGCACCCCTCTTTCACGAAGCAAATCCGTTTTCACCTCACCATCTTTCTACATATTCTCACCTTCATCGCCTCTCACCTCGGCGCCTACTTCCTCTCTACATCCACTCTCATCCACCTTCTTCTCCACGAATCCACCCTCATCCCCTTTTCCCTATTCTCTCCCTCTTTCTCCTTTGTTCTCCATCTTCTTCTCATTCCCCCTTTTTGACCGATTGGAGGAACCTCTGGCCCCAACGACGGTAATCAAAAGCTACTGAAGAAGCCTATCCTACATCCTTCAGAATCTCTATAGGATTACGGTAAGTTCCTTTTTTACCTCCCCTCATCTCTCAGAAGTTTTCCTCATTTTCTTGATTTTCTTACCCCACCAAAAGCACGTTTGGTGGAGCTGAGTTGTTCATGGAAACTTTGGTACACCTCTGTGCGACATTAACAGAATAATCCCATTCCGACATTTCCATTCGTTTTCCTTTTCTTTCTATGTTATATTGATAAATTTCTTTTTTTTTCCGAATATGCATTTGTTTGATATTTTTTTTTCTGTCTATCTTTGGTCCTTCTTTTCATTCCGATTATGTTTTTATTTTTTTTTACCTATTAATGGTCGGATTCCTATTTATTTTGATTGCCTGAGGATTTCTCGGATGTCCATTCCCATTTTTGATAATCAGCGGATGTAGTTGGTCATGATATACCTTGACCCCTCATTTCCACCTTGAATAGTTGGCCTTCATCTACTGTATCAAAAAAAAAAAAAAAATCTATAAGTTTTGCAATTCGAAATAAGATGTTCTTATTTCTGTAATTCTGCAATTCAAAGTGGTTAAAACTCCTTTTCAGCGAAATGCATTCTCTGAGATGGTCCGAATGAGGGTACAAGGGGTCTCGCAGCCAAGTTCTATGGCTTAGAAGGCAAGGTGAATAAGACCATTGTCACTAGTTACAACAAACCTGGGGTTTGATATTCACCATTGCTCCACATCTTCATCCGCACCCATGCACGACATGCCTCCCAGCCTGCATAAACTATCTTCTGAAAAAGGGGAAGTCCAATATGAGTCGTAAAGTTTTTTTTTTCCCTTTCTTATGTGGACATTCACAGATTGTGGTCTAGAAGCTAATGGCCTTCATTGACCATGGCATTTTGATTACTGTTGTCATTCAAAACTGATGATCATTGCAATTTCGTTTTAATTCTTTATGAAATTTTCATGCTCATGTTTTAGGTTGCCTTTCCTTTCATCCACTATGTCTAATCTTGACCCCCAAGTAAAAAAAAAAAAAAAACCTTCTGTAGTGCTCCTTTTATTTGTTTTGTATGTTGAATTTGTTGTTGATAGTTTCGTCTTAACACTACATTCCAGGCTATAGTTAATACAGGTCGTCCTGTAAAATCTCATAACCACGTCCTTCACGATGTCATTCTTGCATCTGCTACTTTTGGCATCAATCCTTTTAAGTTTTGACATTTTATATATATGCTCTGTTTCTGATATTATAATTGTGTTTTTCCTCTTAATGATAAAATGATGATCCAATTCATTTGTTAATCCTCATAAAAAAAAAACCCTAAGCAATCATCGGGTTATAATCCTTGTATATTTGGCACAAACACCTTGTAACCAGTTTATACTAGGCCCAATCGGATGGGTCCCTCAAGAGCTAAATCATCTCTCTGATTTGTTTGGGGATCACTAACTGCTTCGATTTTCAGCATGAAGTTGAAGTGCTGTAATTTCCAATATAAAGGCTCCACAACATTTGTTAGTACCTATGCACATCACCTACACAAGGCACCTAATGGAATTCAAGTAGTTCAAATCGTTGTATATTAGATCAAACAGTCCGGAGAGTCACATCTCACTGGAGTTGGGGAATTTGGTGAAGCCAAAAGTGTTCTTCTGTTCAGAACAACAGATTGATGGGCATGATTTTCAGGAACTTAACAAGCATCAATATATTTGAAAATGACTTTGAAGGAGAGCTTCCTGTAAGCATTGGAAACCTAAGCAACCTGCCTTTTGTTGGTGACAAACGTTGGCTTGAGTGGCTACGTTCCAGAGCAGCTAGGCAATTGTGAAATATCCACGAAGACTCACAATATCAGCATCTTGAGCCACTTGTCTCTATCGCGGAAGAAGCTCACCGACAACAACATTTCCCAGCAGGGTGGAGTCTCACAGATTTGATCTCAGCAGGAAATAACCTCTCTGGTGAAATTCCTGAATACCTTGGAAGTCACCCTTGGTCACGCTGGAGCTCTCATAGAATGGATTTTGTGGCAAGCTATCAGATGAATTCTGAGATACTGCAGGAGATAACCATCAGCAACCATATGCTTATAAGTAGCCTCTCTGCAGGCATTGCCATGGGAGTTTTGTCTTGAAAAGCCATTGCTGGACGATAATCTCCTTGAAAGCTCTATTCAAAAGGAGACAGACGAACTGGAAAATCGCGCAGATCTTGCACTTTGTGGCAACCAGCTCAGTAAAAAAAAGAATAGCCTAATTCAAGCTTCTAGATAACCGTCCTTCTGCAAATACTCTCTCTATTTTCAAACCCATTTTGCAGTCACGGTGGTTATCTGTAAGTTGTTGTTTTATTCTCATTTTCCTAGCTTTTGGTTAATAGTATCTTATAGCTTCAGGAGTTCTATTTTTAGTACATCCCCATCTTTGCATCTTACTGTTCAGTGCTTGCTCTTTTACCCTTTTTATTTCATGTCTTATATTGGCATTCGTGTTTTTCACGTTGATTATAAATCAGTATATTGATGCTCAACATTGGGTTTGTTGTGTCTTATAATTTCAAATCTCCATCATATGTGTTATGGTCTAGAATGAATCCTGACATTCTATTAGCTGCCTTTGAAATATGTTGATTTTTACCTAATACCATCGTATGAAAGCATGGCTATTGAATATGGCTGACTTGCAAAAAACATCATCACATAAAATCATTATTGATTGCAGCTTCAAGGGGGAACCTTTCTATTTGATATAGTGTGTCTATGGAATTAGAATTGAATTCCTGTCTTACCCTATCATTGGCTTTTGTGGTGTCTTCATCAACATCTGCATAGACAAATCCACATCATCTTGCGTTCCATTACATCATTTTTCTTGCACTGTCAGATGCGCCCTCCTATGCATCATGCTGTTGTACATGCCACCTTAGCACCCACAGCACTCCATTATCACTTTGCACTTATCATTTCCGCTGCACTTTCGCTTCCTGTGCACTGCTTGCACACAACGTTATAAGCAGCACCCACTGTATTCTCAATTCCCTGCACTGATGTTGCTTTGATCCATGATGGTTAGTGGTCCTTTAAATTCGTCAATGACATATATTATCTTGTGCATGCCTGGCTCATTACACATGCCTCAGATATAGATTATTGCATCCTGTATCATATTCCATCCATATACCTGATGAATCATTCATTACACAACACATAGCTATGCAAATGCACATCTTATCATCCCTCTAAGGCAATTATAAATTCCTTTTCATATGTAAATTTTCATTAACCTCAGATATTATGTATAAGTATACCTGTATTCATATATTCTCACAGGGTGTGTATAACTGTCATTTTATCATTCTTCATCATTTACAGTGGTTCGCAAGGAACCACTGTAACTCTTTCTCTCTTAGTTATGATAGTCCCTTTTAAGAGCTATCATAACTACCATTCTTTGTCAATCTTTTACTGCGAAACACGGGAAGTCACTATTCCCATGATAGTTCGTCACGAGTTGCTATGGCCATATTATTATATGATGATTCATTTCGGGTTATCCTGGCCCTTGCCTTCACTCATTGCATACAGATGTTCATTTAACTATGGTGTCACCTATGTCTACATATAAATATACATATTCTTATATATATGTGTGCCTTTCCTAAATATAGGGTAGGCCATATGCCTTTCTCATTCAAATATAAGTAAAGCATCTTGTGTAAGATTTTGAATAAGTCATTTGCACTCACAATTTAAATCTCCTTTTGTGCAAATTCTATTTTGCAGGAACATGAGAAAAGCCTGAAATTAGAATTTTTTGATGTCTTCAATTCCGATATTGTAATAAGCTAGATATTAATGAAAATTCTACATTTCCAGTCTTAGATTAGAATGAATGAGCATAGTAAATATCATGAATTGCTTGTTTTCATGCTTTTTGCCTTCGTTTTCCTAAATCTCACAAATGGTGAAACACGAATGGCACGTGCACCATTTCGTAAGAGGTAATTAATCCTAAGTTGATGATTTACATCAATGGCCATAGTCAGGATGTAAACAAAACTTAGGAATTTTATCTTTTATAAAATAACATTGATCCACCCTGGATCTTCTTCAAAAATCATCATATTTTCAAATATTTCCTTCTTTTATTAGAGTTTAACTTAGAATTGACTCAAAATATATACCAATGGCCATAGTCATGGTATATTGAGAGTTAATTCCATTTTAAACTCTATAAAAGCACAAAAATATGTTTTATTCTTCACCTGAATTTAAATATAGATTATTATATAATACATTCAATGACCATAGTCAAGGATGTATTATATTTTCAATCTTATCTTAAATTCATTTAAAGAATGAAGTAGCTTTTCAAAAATTCAATTTCAAAAATTTAAATTCATTCATCATTTAGGATAGAATTGCATCATATTTTTAAAATTTGTTTTTCATAAATCCAAGTAATTCTTTCTTTCATTTCTCGGACCAAATCCTATTTATAAATTCAAATTCAATTTTATTTCTCAAAAGGATTCAAGAATTCAATTTCAAAGTCCCATTTGACTTTGAAACTTCATAATCATCTTGTATTTCAAATTCTAAATTCTATCTTAAATTTAAAATCCAATTTAACTTTGAAATTCATTTATACATTCAAGATTCAATTTCTAAAATTCATTTCCCAAGTTCAAATTAAACTTGGAAGTTCTTGATTCATCTTCTGAATTTAACTCCAAATCCGTTTTAGGATCCACGATTCAACACTCACATTGGATCTTAGACTTCAGATCCAAATCCATCTTAGGACCTAGAGTCCAACTCTACATTGGATCTTAGACTTCATATCCAAATCCATCTTAGGATCCAGAGTCCAACTCTATATTGGATCTCAGACTTCAGATCTAAAATCCATCTTAGGATCCAGAATCCAGTTCCACTTTTAGATCTCAGACTTCAGATCCAATTTTTTTATAGGATCCAGAACCAATTTCACCTTGGATCTCAGACTTCAAAACCAAATCCATCTTAGGATTCAAAGTCCAACTCTACATTTGGATCTCAGACTTCAGATCCACTCCATTTTAGGATCCAGAACCCAAAGTCCATCTTGGATTCTAAAATCTCGGATCCCATTCTGTTTAGGATCCGGAATCCAATTCTAATTCCAATTCCAGATTTCAATTCCATTTTCGGATCTAATCTGAATCTCTTAAATCCATTTCCATTCTTAAATACCATTTGATTTTCTCAGTCCATTCCACATTTCAAATTTCAAAATCTAAATTCAATCCCATCTCAAGTATTCATTTCCCTTCCTAAATCCAAAGTTCAAATTCAAAGTCCATTTCTGACTTTGAAATTTCATTTCAAAAGTTTTAAATCAGTCTTTCTCATATATTTTCCCAACTCTGATTTACTTCAAAGACTTAGAACTTCTCTGATCTATCTCAAGTTCTAAAGTTAGATTCAAACATTTCTTCACTCGCTTATCAAGTTCATCTCAGAATAACTTGGGAATTTTTCAAAACATTCTTTTCAAAAGAGCATACATCCTTGCATTGCATAAAGCATGATTCTTTGTGCATTTAGAGTTAGAATAAATTCTTAGATTATATTTAGGCAAAGCAAAAGGCATAGATTCGATCCTTGGTTCGATTACCTCTGGTAAAGGCGCCAGGAACGGTCGATCCTCGTACCGACGAGCGAATCCCGTCTCTCCAATTTTCCCGCAATATATTTCAAAACGGAGGTGAGTTATTTGCTAAATATTTTCAAATCAAGGTCAAGTGAGACCGCGCAAAATAGTTCCTCTTCTCTCTTTCTCTCTTTCTTTTCTCTTCTCTCTCTCTTTTTCTTTCTTTTATTTTTCTCCCTTCAAAAAGGAGGAAAATAGAGGTTAGAAAAGGAAAAGAGAAGGAAGAGAGAGAAACCAACAAAGAGAGGAAAAATTTTGCGATGATCACAGATCCTCATATATGTTTTGTAGCCTGCACCTCCAGCTTCACAATCGACACATAGCACCCGTCACCACAAGTGTACCATCATCTCTTGTACTTTACTACAAAGCACTATGCTCACTTTCTCCACCAATTTTTTTTTCTTCTTTTTCTCTTTCTTTTTTCTTCTTTCTTTCCTCTTCTTTTTTTCTTCTGTTCTTTTCTCTAATATCTAATTGTGTGCATTTCCTTCAGTCTGACTTTTTATACAGTTGGACTGACAGTGACATCAAACTTTGATACACGATTAAGAAAGCCAGTGAAGAGGTCTTAATATCTCAGACCTGTAAGTATCAACTCTTTCGTTACATTTTTTTATTATTACTATCTACCAGTATGTTATAAACATGTAAAAATTGTTAGTATTCTATTAGACTCCATGTAATCACTTCCCTTTACTTGATATGATTATCAGAATTATTGGTTTAGCTCATCTTTTTTTTTCTTTGCATCACCACATTATGCAAAATTTTGTTTTAGACTGGTAGCGTCTGCTGAAGGCGCTATTCCTTTGTGCACCGTGTCATTAAGACCCATCTGGGCTTCAAGTTTGTCCTAAAATGGAGATGCTAAGGGACTTTTTCTCTTTCTTTTTTTTTGAAATAGACAGGGAGAATATCAGTGGGAAATGCTAATTTTCAGAAGACTAGCAGAGTCTCATGTAAAGTCGCCATACTCATTTTTTTCTGTTTCCCTTTTAAAGTACAGAGATCTTGGTCTTGTCTTTTGTTGAAACCCAACTTGCAACTTGTCTTAGGCTGGTTTCGAGGTTAGCTTTAAAATTCATCTGCACTTAATGATCCTGATAATTGCACTGCATGATTTCTGGGCAGCTTGTCAGTCGTCTAAGAAGACCAGGTTTTTCAGCACTTTGATGACATTAGTTGAACTTTCTTCATGAAGTCACTCTCTTTAAGTTTAATAGGATACAAATCATTATGTGATTAATCTTTTAGTGATTGTAACAGCCAATGAAAGCATATTCACATTACAGATCAGACTTGATTTGTAGTTGCCATCTTCATGAGTTATGAAGATAAATCTTGAAAGCGTCAAGGTCATGGTCCTCTAATCAATCTTATCATGGACGTTCAATTTCTGCATGTCTTGATTAATATCTGCCCATTCCTGTTACTCGTATGGGTCCCTTTTTATGAGACCTGCTCAAAAAAAAAAAAACCCAAAAAGTTGGCCCATATCACTGGTCTTTAATGAGGATCTATTTCATTAAGTGGATCAAGTTGCTGAGCTATGCTGAGCCTGCCACAAAATAAAATTACAATCCCAGTTTCCCAACAAGCGTATGGTGGTTTGATGCTACTATAGCATTTGCAGAAACTAGACATGAGGAACCTACAGCTAAAATCTTCAGGGCTACTCTAGACTGTGGGGCACAAAAGGTGAAAATGTTCTGCAATCGGGTCATGACATCGACGGCCAGCAAAAGGGACGGATTTCCTGATTGTACTGATATTACCCATTGTTTTACACTGAGCTCCCTATCTATATAATTGCAGCTCCTGTAATATCATTTACAGCACCCTGACATTCCATTTGTCACATGTATATTGCATTGTTGTCCGCTGTCCTGTGTTTATACCTGCCACAATGTGTCAGTTTCTACACATTAATCTTCAATTCCATCATCTGTCACGATAGCCCATGTATATTGGTTACTTGTATGGCTGCAGCCCCTCTTTGCTATTTATCTATACACCATTTCACAACACCATGCATTCTCATAACACCTTCATATACATTCAGATGACTATACTCATATGTACATTCCTCATATAACATAACTATGGTATTTCGAATTTTACTTGATACCTTTTATCATTGTTCGTATTCATGCAATCTTGCTTTATGGCTAACTCTATCTTTTACAGGAAGTGTATAGAAGATGTTATTTCTTTTCGTAATTTAAAAATTGTAACTCAATATTGTAATAACTAGATTATAATAAAAAAAAATTATATTTTCAGCTTTTAGATAGAATGTATGAGCATTATAAATATCATGAATTACTTGTTCTCATATTTTCTCCTTTATTTTCAAAAATTCACTAATGGGAACACGAATGGCATGCACACCATTTTGTAAGAGGTAAGTAATCCTAAGTTGATGATTTACATCAATGGCCATAGTCAGGATATAAACAAAACTTAGGATTTTTATCTTTTGTAAAATGACACTGGATCCACACTTGATCCTTTTCAAAAATCATCATATTTTCTTTAAATATTTTCCTCTTTTATCAGAGTTTATATTAAAATTAATTCAATATATTTACCAATGGCCATAGTCAGGCTATATTGAGAGTTAATTTCATTTTAAAACTCTATAAAAGCACCAAAAATGTATTTTATTCTTCACTTGAATTTAAAAGTGGTTATTATATAATACATTCAATGACCATAGTCAGGGATGTATTATATCTTCAATCTCATTTTTAATTCATTTAAAGAATTTAATAACTTTTCAAAATCCAATTTCAAAAATTATTTAAATTCATTCATCATTTAGGATAGAATTGCATCATATTTTCAAAGTGCTTCTTCAAAAATCCAAGTGATATTAAACCTCTTTTCTTCAAATTTCTATTCCAAATTCCAATTCTATCTCAAATTTCAAAGTTCAATTTAATTTTGAAGTTTCTGATTCATCTTCAAATTCAAAACCAAGTTTATCTCCCTATCTTCAAATTAAAAAAAAATCAAAGTTGAGATTGATTCTGAATCTCAAAGCTTGACCTTTCCTAAATTTTACGTTCAATCTGGGTTTTCAAAACCCAAATCCATATTCAAAAGTCCCATTTGGACTTTCAAAGTCCAAATCCGAAGTTAGATCAACTTGGATCCAGATTCCTAAATACAATCTCCACTTTTGGATCTTAGACTCCAGATCTAAATTACATCTTAGATTCCAGACCTTGGACCCAATTCCATTTAGGATTCAGAATCCAACTTCCACTTTAGATCTCAGACTTCAGATCCAATTTCATTTTAGGATCCAAAATCCAATTTTCATCTTAGATCTCAGACTTCAGATCCAAATCCATTTTTTGATCCAAAACCCAGTTCTACCTTGGATCTTAGACTTCAGATCCAAAATCCATCTTAGGATCCAAAGTCCAACTTTATCTTGGATCTCAGATTTCAGATCCTAAACCTATTTTAAGATCCAAAATCCATTTTAGGATTCAGAATCTAATCCCATCTTGGATTCCAGATCTTGGATCCAATTCTATTCAGGATCCAGAATCCAATTCCATTCCCAATTCTAGATTTTAAATCCAATTCCAATTTCAGACCTCATCTGAATTTCCTAAATCCATTTCTATCTTTTACCATTTGGATCTCTCAAATCCATCCTGATTTCAAATTTTATCTCTTCTCCTAAACCTAAGTTCAAAGTTTACCTTCTCACTTTGAAATTTCTTTTATCTCAGCCTCAAAATCATTCTTTCCAAATTCAAAGATTTATTCTTCCAACTTTGATTACTTCAAAGACTTAGAACTTCTCTGATCTATCTCAAGTTCTAAGTTAGATTTTATCATTCAAAAACCATTTCTTCACTCCATTATCAAGATTCATCTCAGAAATACTTGAAGATTTTCAAATCATTTTTCAAAAAGAAGCATACATCTTTGCATTACACAAACATGATTCTTTGTGCATCTAGATTTAGAATAAATTCTTAGATAATATTTAGGCTAAGCAAAAGGCATAAATTCGATCCTTGGTTCGATTACCTCTGGTAAAGGCGCCAGGAACGGTCGAACCTTGTACCGACGAGCGAATCCCGTCTTTCCATTTTCCCATAATATTTCAAAACAGAGGTGAGTAATTTTCTAAATATATTTCAAATCAAGGTCAAGTGAGACCCCGCAAAAGAGTTTCTCTTCTCTTCTCTTCTCTTCTTTTCTCTTCTCTCTTCTTTTCTTTCTTTTATTTTACTCCCTTCAAAAAGGAGGAAAATAGGAGTTAGAAAGGAAAAGAGAAGGAAAAGAAAGAAAACCACAAGAGAGGAAAAAATTTGCGATGATCACAGTTTTGGTGACCGTGATGGGACTCGTCTCCATCTGGTCGAATTATGCCCTTTTTGCTTTGCTTTGATATCATCTAAGTCTTTATTCTTCTATGTCAGTTTCATTTTCCATGCAAACCTTAGGAGCCTAGACTCTGTCCTAAGCTGACATCATTGCATATAGGATCTAAGTATGGTTTGGTAGGACCGTATTGAGGAGATTATTCCATGTTCACATTAGATTTAGGTTTGAAATACAACTCTCCTCAATTCTAGGGATTGAATACAAACAATGTATACAAGTGTATGCTTCTATTCATTTAAATTCTTTCTCTTTAGGACTTGCATTAGAGCCTTTTGGTTTTATTTTGCATGTTGATCAAGTTTTCGAAAGCATCTCTACCTATATTGTCCCGGTCTTCACGTTGTTGGGCTGTCTCACTGAACCATAGTTCAAGAGAGAGCCTCACAACTGGACCACTTATTTGGGTTCGTGCCCCCCTACCACGTACCTAAGGGCCATAGTCTGAGGTATATCGGTAGGTGCTCAAGGATGTTGGGAAGCCTTTACCTTAGAACCAGAGAATTATTTCTATGCCACGTACTTTGAGCTTCGGCTTGAGTATATCGGCATACTTTGATTAGAATCAGATGATCTGAACCATAGAGTTAAGATTAAGGTCCTACAAGCTATTTCAAAATATTGCATTTAGAGTCAGCCTTTAGGGAGTGTTGTGTGCGCATCTTTGTTTGTGCAGCTCTAATTGTTGGAAGTTTTCTTGTATTCTCCTACATATATAAATCCTTCTCGAAACCCTGGGTATATTATTCAAAATTTCCTCTTATTTTAAAAAACCCCAGGTATATATTTTTTCTACATTCTTTCCTCTCTTTTATCAAATTTTCCTTAAAAACCTTGGAAATTCTTTTTCTAAATCCCTTGATCTTTCAAAATTTCCAGGAGTTGTGTCTATCCTCTTTTTTTTCATCAAGAGTCTATCCGTAAGTCCTGCATTTCTATTTTAATTTTCTTCCTCTTTGCCTCAGTATCATTCCGATGGCGTCCAATTCCCTCGATGTTGTCTTTCCCAGAGATCATGTCTTCTATCAAATGAGGAACGGAACCCCAAATCATCAGGTCATCCAATCTCGTTCCTTCTTCCCTTGGTGGTACTATTCTTGGTTCGCCACCTTCTCGCGTATGTTCCCAGACCACTTGGATTATTGTGGATTGGAGATGGCATCGGCAGTGGATAAGCAAACCATAAACGACAGTCTGATTCAAGCTATGGCAGAACGGTGAAATTCGCATATCTGCACATTTTGGTTTACGTGGGGAGAGATGACTCTGCTAATGGACGAGTTCAGTGACATCATGGGATTGCCAGAGCTAGCTGGTCAGCCAGATGATCTGGTCGAGCAGCAGTTCCTGATCAACGTCAAGGGGATAGACGTTCAAAAAGCATTAGTCAGAGTGACAGGGAGCAGATCTTGGCCTCTCACCGAGATCAACGGAAGGCAGTTCATCGATCTGTTCGGACTCTATCTCAAGTATGGAGCCTACGAGGAAGTTGGCACCTTGTCTCGAGCCGCAAAAGAAAGAATCCAGCATGCCATGATCCTATGCACAGTAGGATTAGCATTTTTCCAATACGGTCAGAATTTCGTTGATGTCAAAGTTGCTCAACTCTTTCGAAGATGGGGAAGCAAGCAGACCCGTCAACTTTCAGGGTCCATGGCAGCCCTGACCTTTCTCTACAGAGGCTTAGCTCGTTTTGCCCTCGGAGAGACCATTTTGGTAGAAGGATGCACGTATGCCTTGCAGTCGTGGTTCATGCGACATGTTTCATCGAAGGCCAGTTCCTTCAGATTCAGCAGCAAGAAGCCGAAGTCTGTGGTTTAGTACCAAACTTTGATCGAGAGTCTGCACCAGAAAAAGATCCTCTGGGATTACTTTGACAGAAAAGAATCAGTTCCTCGTTACACTTATACTCGTAGCAAGCGTTACAAATTGCTTGGCCCTTTTTTCTGTGTCGACTATCAGCCAGAGAGGTGTCTCAGACAGTTCTCGCAGCGGCAGATTCATGTCAACACTCGCTTCCCGACGAACTACATGCCAAAATTCGATCTGCAGTCAGATCAGTGGTATGGGGCATACCATGTAACCAAATACACTTGGGACTCCTTCATTCCGTTGTCTATATTTTCTGGTCCTAATGTATCTTCAGAATATCAAGAATGGTGGCAAACTGTTTGCCCACCTTCTCTTTGTATTTGAATCTTGCTATCAATAAAAACGCAACTTTATGTTCAATTAAAAAAGCTCTTTATGGCCAAAATTTTAATCTTTTATTTTTTATTTTTTAACGATCCCCGTGACGACCTCATCCCTAGTGATGAGTCTTTGCCTTATATTCTTCTTTAAAATTATCTCTTATCATGATGGACGACCTCGCCTAGGTGACAAGGCATAATTTTTTCGTTACCACAAAATGGTGACACAATTATCACAAAATTTGTGATGACCCAATCTTTGGTGATGAAATAACTTGTTTAATTGACTGTCAATTCCTCCTTTCCTGTCTTCTTCTCAAAAGGTCGTGTTTTAAAAAACTCCTCTGAGCTCTAACCATTCCTTTATTTCCGCAGAAATCATTGGCATTGGCAAAATGGTTCAAACCAGAGCTGTAAAGGAGACTGCCCCTCAGCACAGCGACAGCGAAGCCGAGGCAACGAACTCTCCTAAGTCAGTCAGAGGGCAGAATCAGAACAAAACCAATGATATAGATCCTGCCATGTACAACCTGTTTAAGAGAATGATGACCAAAATGATGTCAGAGCAAGCTGAGGCCAGTCAGAAGAGGGTCGTTGCGAAGGGCAAACCGAAAAAGAAAGCTGTGAAAAAATGAGTTAGGATCGTCAGAAGGAAAGTCCATCCTGACACCACTTCTGAGGAATCGGAATGAGCCGAGGAGGAGTCAGAGGAAGAAGAACAGTTTGCTTACCATCAGAATCCTCCACAGCAATTCGTAAAGATCGTTGCAGAACCCGAATCTGTAAATAAGCCTATTCCAGTAAAAGATCCAATGCACGAGCAAATAAGGGAAATGAATCAAGCCATTAAGGATATTCAGGCTAAAAGCAAAGGCAAGCAGACTTACTCTGGTGAGGATTTTTACAATGGCCTAGATGGGGATGACAATCTGGAAAATCTCCCTCGCAAGTTTCTCAAGTTTGACGGAACCGGCAACCCTAAAGCTCATTTGGCTACATTCTATGCTGAGTGCGGTCGTTTCAGGAAAGACAACCAGGCGGTATTCATTTGCTTTCCTCGAAGCCTAGAGGGAACAACAGTCAGGTGGTATGCAGACCACATTAATACTATCGAACTACAAGAGTTCGATAAAGTTGTTAATTTGTTCATTGAACGCTTCATGTTCAACATGGAGGCCGCACCAACTCTCAACCATCTATACAATCTGATGTAGAAAGAGAATGAGAGGGCTAGCGAATTCATCCACAGGTGGAGGAGCACCTGTAACAGAATGAAGGTTCCCGTCCCAGAAGAGTACGCCCTACAAATTATTTTGAACAACTTTGCTCAGCCTCTAAGGAACCTCATTTCTACCTCTCTTGCCAAATCATTCATCAAGTTGATTAAGAGAGCCGAGTGGCTCGAGACCGAATTAGATGACGGCCTCTACAAAGGGTACCCATTCGTTCGAGGTAACCCCGATCAGAAGAAGAAGGCACACGTTGCCTACTTTACAGAGTTTTCAGATCATGGCAGTAGCTCTAACAGCAAGAAAAGCAAGAGAAACCGCCGAAAAGACTCCAGACCCCCTAAGGCTGAAAGGACAAATTCGGCAGCTCAAAAAGGAAAATTTGTTAAGCCACAACCCGTCCAATCAGCACCACAGCCAGAAGCAAAGCAGCCAAAGAAGCCGAAACATGAAGGTTGGAGTTATGATCGGAAGTTTACAGCTCTAGAACAGTCCCGCGAAGACATCTTGGAATATATGATGTCGAAAGGAATGATCAAACTCCCCAAAGTGGCAGATCCTCCCGTTGCTATGGGAAAATGGACTGATAAGTTCTGCAAGTTCCACCGAACTGTTGGACATGACACTGAACACTGTTTTGTCCTGAAGAACATCATCCAGGATTGCATCGACAAGAACTTGTTAATCGAGGATGAGGAAGAACAACCAGAAATCTTGTCCAAGCCATTCCCTAAGCATTCAACTTCCGTGATTACCGAACAATCAATTTTCCTTTAAGGCAGTATCCAGTCGTGTTCTAGCAAAGACATTCAGGACCAACATCAAGTCCTCGTATTGCGTCAAGCGCAATCTTCCACCAAGAGGGTGGATATCACATCATTGATCAAAAAGGCAGTAAAAGAGCCAACAAAGGTGACAACAGAAGTCGCCAAGCAAGTCCTCAGGATTCTGAAGCATTTTATCCAGTCAGCTTCGAAGAAAAATGAAACTTCAGGATCAGTACAGAAGCCAATTACGGCTTTATCCAACATCTCTATCCTGGATCTGACCCATGCTTCCCCAGAGCACCAACAAGTGCTAGAAGATCTACTAAGAAAGATCAAAGTCAAACCTAGCACAACACTGCAAGATATGGCTCAGATCGTCAACCAGGCTATGACGAATGCACCCATTATATTTTCTGATGAGGATCTACCAAAGCCTCATTCTTTTCACAATAACGCTCTCTACATAGTGGTGCGGACCAGGGGCATGACAGTCCCTCATGTATTAGTTGATAGAGGCAGCAACCTCAACATTTGTCCTAAGATGACAATCAAGGCCTTGGGACTGAAAGAAGAAGAATATACCCCAGATCCCATAACGATCTATGGTTTCGACAACCATGGGCAGACAGCCAAGGAGAAGATTTTTCTCGAAATTTTCATCAACTACTTGGTGCATACTGTGCTTTTTTATGAGGTCAACGTGCCGCCTACGTACAACCTTCTTTTAGGGCGCATTTGGATCCACAATGCCAACGCTGTCCCTTCAACCCTTCACCAATGCATCAAATGGTCGAAGGGAGGCATGATCACTACGGTCCTAGGAGAGGATCCGAAAGAAAGACTCCCGCAGCCAATGATTCCCCGTCCTACTTTCACTGCCGACATCCCAAGCATCCGGGAAATCGATGAAATCAATCTCAGTGAAAGTCTGGACATGTTAAAATTGAAAGAGGTCCAGCCGACAGAAAATGTGGCAACAGTAACCCAGTGGCAGGGACCTCGCTTCTTCAAGTTAGGTGGGCGCTTTGATTGCACTTCACTCAAAGATCACCGTCTTTTCCCTCAGTTCTCAAAAACTAAGAGAGGGTTTGATCTTCTGATGAAGCACGGTTATCAGCCCTTTAGGGGCCTGGGCAAAAATGAAGACGGCATCCTGGAGCCAATCGTCCTCGCCCGACATGTTGAGGGCACAAACTTGGGTTTTTCAGGACAATCATCCGGCAAGCGCACTACCTTCATCAAAACAGCGCAATGAAGACAATGCCAGTGTGTTATCATCGGAAAAATTTTCCCCTCCCTTGCGAGAGAGAAACGAATTTCGCGAGTCAAACTCGACCAAAGTTTTGAAAATGGTTTTGAAAATTAACTCGCCTCCGTTTTGAAAATTTGCGGGAAAATTCTGTGGAATGGGATCCGCCTGTCGGTACGAGGTTCAACTGTTCCTGGCGCCTTTACCAGGGGTAATTGAACCAAGGATCAATTACATGCTTTAACTTGACTCAAATATCTAAATTATGCTCTATTTTTCCTAGAATGCACAAAGAATCAAGCTTGTGCTATGAAATTTTGAAAATAATGCAATGTTTGAGAAAATATGATGTTTGCTTTGGAAAATTGAAATATGCTTGAAAATTGATTGGAAAAGTACTTGAAAATTGAATTCCTGGGAAAATCATTGGATTTCATTGGAAATCATGAATTTTGCATTGGAAAGTGATTTCTCAGGAAAATTTGAACTTTAGAAAATCGATTTTTGAAAATTGGAATTGCTTTTCTGAGAAAATGGATTTGAGAATTATGAGAAAATCTAAGAAATTCATTGGAAAATGACTTTTGAAATGAAAAATGGATTCTCAGGAAACTGGGTTCTCAGGAAAATGGGAAATCTGAGAAAATCATTTTTTTTGAAAACTTGAGACTTTGAAATTTAAGAATTTTAAAACATTGGAAAATCTTGGTTTGAACTTAGGAAATGCTTTGAAATCTCTTTTGAAAACTCATGATTTTGAGAAAATCAGATCCTGAGAAAGACTTGGAAATTCTTGAGAAAACTGAATTTTCTTAAATTGAAATTGGAAAATGAATTTGCAATTTGAATAATATGAATGAATGAATATGAATTTGAAAGGGAATTTCAATTGAAGAATTGAGAAATCCTTTTAAAACTTTGAGAAATGTAGTGCATTTTTGAAGTTAGCCTAAGAGTGTAGGCTGAATGTGGCTAATTAATATGAAGATCATAAATCTAGGTTTCATTCGTATTCTGACTATGGCCAAAAATATAAATTCCACCAAGCTTATAAATTCCATAAACGCTTGTGCACGTGCCATTTGTGTCAACCATAGTGATTTTGGAAAAATGTGTATGAATGATACATTCAGATATTGAAATTTTGCAGAAATTAAACTATATGCAATGCAGTCCTATTCTATGCAGGAAATGTAAATTCTTATTCCAAATTATTACATTTGATGTTACATTGAATTGAAATAAAACAAGAAAATAAAGTGACTAAGCCTTCTTCTTGAATGTTTCTGCAAAACTAGAAAACAAGGTTAGCACAAAAATGTAGGTTTATTTGAATTTATCCGAAAATATGGGAAATTATCGAATATTATTCAGATATAAACCCAAATTCATACCTCTTTTGATATAAACATGAGAAATAATGAATAAATTTCGAAAATAAACTTGAAAATTCGAAATTGGGGTCAAAATGACCAAAATGCCCCAGATGACCTTGAAATCAGGGTTTTCTAAAAGAAATTTTATAAATTTTGGAATTTTGAAAATCAAATGAAATAAATCAAATACAATTTGATGAAATATGATGATATGCATGAAAATTTCTGAAATTAAAGATTGAAATTTCGAAATTTATGTCAAAATGACCAAAATACCCCTGATAACAAGACTATGGCCTTGAAACCAGGGTTTTCTGAAATAAATTTTGCAAAAATGGAAAATGTGAAATGCAAATGACATTAAAATTAACCCTAATATGATTTTACATGCTAATTTACATGAATAAAACCCTAAAATGGTAAAAATATCATAAAATATCAAATTAAACATGATTTTCGCCTGATTTTCGCTTCTGAATTTAAAGATAAACTAACACATAGAGCAAATGAATTTCTAATTAAGCCAAATTTGGCATGGACACCTAAAATAACTCTAAAAATAGAATGGATCTCGAAAATCTATTTTTTTGTATTTTTAAATATGGAAATTTAAATAAAAACCCTAAATTTTATGATTTTTGCCTAAAATGTTGATTCTAAGAAGGATTTCGGATATCAAACTTGCATAAAAGTTTCCCAAATTTTATCGGGTGACAGAGGACAGTAAGGCAAGTATTTTGGCCTTTTACACTTTCTGGTCTTGACCTATGGTCAGAGCTGTACAGCTTCGACAAGTTGGATCGGAATCCGGCGACTCTAGGATTTAAGGGAAACAGACAGGTTTCGGTAGAAAATATGAGAAAAATAGCAAACAAATGGGAAAAAGGATGAAATTGTGAGAAACTATTCCTGACAAACAGGTAAAAATTTATTTTTTCACATCAATGGGATTCGGGTTACGGTTTGGAAAAGCGCACACTGTTATCAGAGATCCGAATCTCTAAAATTTTGGGATATTGAAATCTTTTAGACAGAAATTTTTTTTTTGGGAAAAATAACGAAACAGTTCCAAAAATCCCCAAATTTTTAGAAATGACAGGAAAACATGTTAGGAACAACGTTTGTGTTTAAAGTTTTTGCAGAGGGGCTACGGATTGGACGAAATCGATGCATTAGTGTCTGTCTATACCCTGATGAAGGAAAATCAAGATTTTCCCAAGGGGCTGAGAAATCCGATTTTTGAAAGAGGTCAATACTAATTGGAAAAAACTCAAAATTTCCAGATCATTAGTAAATTCAATTATTAATCCACTGTGATTTTTGTAGGACAATTCGAATCTTCCACAAGGGTGGTGCTGGAGGTTCTTGTCGGCTAAAACTGGACTTGAAATTTCGGGAGTATGGAAAATCCAATTTATGTTTTGATTTTTAGAATGGGATTAAAAACCCGAATTGATCTGGGTTTTTGACAAGGAATCAAGGATAAATGAAATCACTCACAAACAATTTTTTTAACATTTATTGACAAATAATTAGACCTGAAATAATGACTGGAATTGTGTATAAAATCAAAACCTACAAACTAAAGCAAAGTACTTATAAAACAATGAAATTATCTTAATAAAACATCTAAAATGCATATTTAACCATGAAAATAAAATAAATGCAGGGAGGTATGAATCATATGTTATTTCTTTGGCTATGAGAAGGGAAGATCCGGTCCATTGATTGGACGGATCCTTTTCTTTCAATAGCAAATGTACGATATATATGTATATATAAATGAAAACAAACATGTATAGAATGAAGATCTTGATGTAATGGGGAATCTCACCTTGGGAGGGGTCTGCTAAGGTGTCACCAAGGAGGGGCTGTGCTGTGGAGATGGGCTGCCTTGGCGAGTTGGAGTTACCGTGGTGGAGGAGAAGGAGTTGATGATGCACCAGCTGGTATGCTGCTGAAGGAGGCTGCAACTAGATGTGGCTGCACTTAGTGAAGGTGGAAGATGGCTGCAATGAAGTGGCTGAAGAGAAGTTGATGGCTGCCAAAAACCTGTGGCAGCAATAGAGGTGTGGTCGATGGCTTGGATGTGGAAGAGGACCGGAGGTGCTGCTGGTGGCTTGAACCGACATGTTGGCTGGAGCTGCTGTAGAGAGGTTGGAAGGCTGCCGGGCATGGAGCTGCTAGACGTGTAGTGGAGGCTGTGGGGTGGCTGTTACAGCAAAGGGGAGAGAAAGAGAGAGTTCAAGGGAGAGAGAGAGAAAAAGAGAAAAGGGTTAGGCGTGAGATGGAAAGATGGGCACCCGTTCCCCCCCTTTTCTTCTTTAGGCTAACTTAGGTTTTGATAAACTCAAAACCTAAGTTTCCAGATTATCTCATGTCCTTCATGAACAGCCCACTACGTGAATGGCTGGGGGCTAGGGAATGGAAGGAAGGGAAGAAGGAAAGAAAGGGAAGAAAAGAAATGAAAGAAGGAAGAAGGGAAAAGGAAAGAAAGGAAGGAAAGAAGAGGGAAAAGAAGAAGAAGGAGGGGGCTGGAAAAGAAGCCTACGTAAGTGGAGAGAGAGGCAAGAAAGGAGGAAAGAAAGAAAGAAAGAAAGAAAAAGAAAGAAGAAGAAAGAAGAAAGAAAGAAAAGAAAGAAGGAAAGAAAATAAATAAAATAAAAAAGAAAATGGAGGAAAAAGAAGGAAGTGGGCTGCAAGGTGGGCTAGGGTGGTCGACCCCCTTGTGGGTCCTACCTTAGGAAGAATAAAATAATTAAAAAAAAAAAATAAAACAAACAAAAAATAAAGAAAAAGATAATTTTTTTTCTTTTCTTATAAATTAAAACAAGAAAATGCAAATGGATGGGCCATCTCAGAGCGGGTCAAAATTCCACTTTTGAAATTCATTTTGATGATTAAAGAGGTAAAATAGTCTTTTCAAAAAATTTCCAAACGAAACAAGTTATTTTTTACAGTTTTTGAAACAAGCTCGGATTTTGAAGTTCAATACCTCATTGTGAAGCAAATCTAGTGTAGAATATAAAAATTTAATTTTGAAAGAAATACAAATTGTTTTTCTCAAGAAAATATTTCCAAAAAAGATTTCCAGGCGAAACAAGCTATTTTTGGCTGTTTTGAAACAAGCTCGGATTTTGAAGTTCAATACCTCGTTGCGAAGCAAATCCAGTGTAGAATTTAAAAATTTAATTTTGAAAGAAATTCAGATTGTTTTTCTCGAGAAAATATTTACAAATTTAGAGTCACGGGGGTAAAAATGTCAATTTTGAAAAACCCATGGTTTCAAATTGATTTCTGAAAGCTTTTGAAACTTGATCTAGATTGAAATTTATAAAACTGGAGTTCTGGACTTCGAAAATAAAATGAAATGTGATGAAATGTTATGAAATACTGAGAAATGATATGAAATGATGAGAAATGACATGCGAAATGCACACCCTGAATGAAGAATTTTGGGATTTTAAACCCTGATTGACAGTTGTACCAGTTCAAGAAGCATTAAAATTGATAAAATTTGCAAAATAACTCAAGAAATGGTTTTCGGGACTCTACTGGGTTAGAGTGACACTGAAAATTGGGGTTCGAGCTGAATTAAACTGAAATGAACTGTATTGAGCTGGGTTTTAGAGTTTCAGAACTCCAATGAGCTGACAATGATACTAACTCAACTGGACTCTCTGACTAAATTTTCAAGAAATACTCCTATTTTTAAAGAAATGGTACGAAATGGTCATTGGAGCGAAGTGAATTACGAACCTGAACTGGGTTTGAGCTAAAACAAAGCTTACTAATACTGATATGAACTAAAATCAAAGCTCAAACACTAGCTCAACTCACTGAACTCGGCTCAGTTTCAACTGACAGAGCTGAAATGGACTAAAATGGGCTCCTGGATACTTGGAAATGGTTTTGAATTGAAACTGGAGCTATTGACCTCCTGGTGAGCTCAAGTTAGACTTTGGGGAATATGACTGACTGTGAATAACTGACTCAGAGACAATTGGCTTGGGTTTGAGTGAGAAATGAGCTCATTTCTGAAGAAATGATCCCATTTTGGCAGGAATTGTCAGAAATGAAAATGGCCTTCTCACTGTGAGCTCGGGTGAGCTTGAAATGACTGATATTCTAACTTTTCTAAACTGACCAGTGAGCTTTGTTGACTCCGACTGACTGGGGTTCGGGATGACCTAGGGGTAAAATGGTAATTTTCCTAGTGAAAATGGGTAAAGTGGTAATTTTCAAAAACTGACCCGGGGTTTGACTCCTACACTGACCTAACAGGGTGGGCACTGCCCAAGGAGGGTTGTTTGAGAATGGATGAGGAAAATTTGGGGTGTTTACAGATGCCCCTCTTTGCTACTAAGTCGGCTTGAAGACGAGCTTAGTGGCAAAGAAAAATACACCAAATTTGGGCTATAAAAATGCCACAGTTAGAAGGATCTGACTGGATATAAAGAAATTAGCCCTGATAACAATGGTAGATATGGAATGGAAAATGAAGAAGAAAATTTTACTTCAAAAATTAGTGAGACTCAGGTTTTGCCCTTAACCTCGATGGGACGGGAAATACCTTGTATAGAAACAAAGCTCAGGTTTAACCCTTAACATGACCGGAAAATGAAATACCTTATCTAAATGAGGCTCAGATTTAACTCTTAACCTGATCGGGAAATAAAATACCTCCTCAGAGGAGGCCCAGGTTTGTACCCTTATCCTGATTGGGCAGAAAAATGAAATACCTCATCAAAGGAGGCTCAGGTTTATACCCTTATCCTGATTGGGCGGAAAATGAAATACTTCATCAAAGGAGGCTCAGGTTTGTGCCCTTATCCTGATTGGGCGGAAAATGAAATACCTCATCAAAGGAGGCTCAGGTTTGTGCCTTTATCCTGATTGGGCGGAAAATGAAATACCTCATCAAAGGAGGCTCAGGTTTGTACCCTTATCCTGATTGGGCGGAAAATGAAATACCTCATCAAAGGAGGCTCAGGTTTGTACCCTTATCCTGATTGGGCGGAAAATGAAATACCTTATCAAAGGAGGCTCAGGTTTGTACCCTTATCCTGATTGAGCGGAAAATGAAACACCTCATCAAAGGAGGCTCAGGTTTGTACCCTTATCCTGATTGGGCAGAAAATGAAATACCTCATCAAAGGAGGCTCAGGTTTGTACCCTTATCCTGATTGGGCGGAAAATGAAATACCTCATCAAAGGAGGCTCAGGTTTGTACCCTTATCCTGATTGGGCGGAAAATGAAATACCTTATCAAAGGATGCTCAAGTTTGTACCCTTATCCTGATTGGGCGGAAAATGAAACACCTCATCAAAGGAGGCTCAGGTTTGTACCCTTATCCTGATTGGGCAGAAAATGAAATACCTCATCAAAGGAGGCTCAGGTTTGTACCCTTATCCTGATTGGGTGAAAAGGAAATACCTCATCGAAGGAGGCTCAGGTTTGTACCCTTATCCTGATTGGGCGGAAAATGAAATACCTCATCAAAGGAGGCTCAGGTTTGTACCCTTATCCTGATTGGGCGGAAAATGAAATACCTCATCAAAAGAGGCTCAGATTTGTACCCTTATCCAAATTGGGCGGAAAATGAATGGAATCCTCGAAGGAAGAAACCATGATGGAACCTTCGGATCTCCGCATAATGAATCCGACAGGGGTTTTGCAAAAGGATGAAATTGGGGTCCCTAAAGCTTGAAAAGGGGTTTGATTTTGGGCGCCTCATTGCTGAGACTAAATAACTTTTGAAATTGGTGACCTTTTGCGAGGAAATGATTGGTGGCTTAACCTCAAGCCGAAATTGGACTGTCTATGGTGGGACAGTGGAGACACAGAGAAGTGTGCGAATTTGAGAGCCCATGCGCTCAGATTATACCAACAAAAGGGAAGGAACCTTGAAAACTCCCGTTATCAAGTCCTTAAAAGGAATAACAACTGATGTCAGGATACGCCAAAGATGAACTTCAAACTCTTTCTTCACGCCAGGATAACTAGAAAATATTGTCAAAATATTGAAAATTATTGTTGATTCAAAATAATTGAAAATGATGTACATCGTTTCGAAAATATTCCCTCTTTTCTACCTGAAGTATTACCTCCGACTGAGCTTAACTTCGTAGAATCAGGATTCGAATTCAAATTGCTTTCAATTGACTTTCTTTCAAAGAAGCTATCAATTTCCTTGATATGAACAGAAAAGCGAGTATTCTTGATATTGTGAAAGCAATTGGTGAAAGAATATTAATAATAGAATTTCACAAAACTAAAGAGGATCCTTGATAGATTTGGCAGTCTGATATCCTGGGATTCTTTTCTTATGATGATCTTTCTGCCCACTTTTTTTTTATTGGCAGAATTAGAGATCTCTTGGATTTTGGGGATTACATCATCCTTCATTTTGGAGATGTCGTGACTTTTCTCTCTCTTTTTTTTTTGGAAAGGTACGTCACAAACTCCTTCATCTTGGAGATGATCCGATTCTTCTTTTCTCTTAGGAATTATATTGACAGTTATTGGCTCTTTGGTTGGCAATCTCTTGATGATAGCAGAAATTAAATATCATTTAGGGTTTGTCGAGAGGCTCATCGCAGTCGCCTTCATCTTGACGGTGCTCTAAACTTTCTCTGAAAGGATCCATCACAAACTCCTTCATCTCGAAGATGATCCAAATCTTCTTTGACCCCGAGGGTCTAACTCGCATAATTCGTCTTTATCTTGACGACAATTGAGAGATCCCTTTTGCAGATATTTAATTATAGCTTAAGTGATTGAGGAGATATGAAAATTGAATGGATTTTTCTGTATTACCCAGGATATTTTGACTGTTTTATTTTCCAAAAATGATCTTTAAAAATGTGTCATTGACTGCGATCAATATCAATCACTTATGGCTTTGCGACAACATTGAATTTCCTTTGCTGGCCATATTGAGGATTTATTCTTCATCTTTTTGGTTGGCCAATAGAAAGATTTTGAATTTTGAATCCTTTTTTGCGAAAGCTTTGTCCTTTCGGAAGTGATACTGAGGGTATTCTGAGGTAATGATTTTGTGCAATAAAGATTTTGAAATCAACAAATATTTAATGACAAATTGGCAAAATGTTCTTGAAATCCTTGGTGAAAGAAATTGCTTAAGGTTTAATTGACACATCCATGACCAAATTGAGTCTTGAAAAAACTCGATAAAAGATCAACTCAAAAGTTGGGTTTTATTTTGACTTACCAGCTCGAAAGCAAGAATTTGGATTGACCGACCAGCTCGAAAGCAGAATTTGTTTGACCGACCAGCTTAAAAGCAGGATTTGTTGACTGACCAGCTAGAAAGCAGGATTTGTTGACCGACCAGCTAGAAAGCATGATTTGTTGACCGACCAGCTCGAAAGCATGATTTGTTGACCGACCAGCTCGAAAGCAGGATTTGTTGACCGACCAGCTAGAAAGCAGCATTTGTTGACCGACCAGCTCAAAAGCAACATTTGTTGACTGACCAGCTCGAAAGCAGGATTTGTTGACCGACCAGCTCGAAAGCAGGATTTGTTGACCAACCAGCTCGAAAGTAGGATTTGTTGACCGACCAGCTCGAAAGTAGGATTTGTTGACCGACCAGCTCGAAAGCAGGATTTGGGTTGACCGACCAGCTCGAAAGCAGGATTTGTTGACCGACCAGCTCGAAAGCAGGATTTGGGTTGACCAACCAGCTCGAAAGCAGGATTTGTTGACCGACTAGCTCGAAAGCAGGATTTGTTGACCGACCAGCTCGAAAGCAGAATTTTGATTGAAAGATTGAATTTGATGATTTGAAATTGACTGACATTGATGAAGTTGTAACCCGAAGGCTTAGAAAGTGATAGATATTGATAAAGATGTAACCCGAAGGCAGGGAAATGATTGATGTTGGTAAGATTGTAACCCGAAGGCTTGAATTTGGAAATTGATTGACCCGAAGGTCGAAATTGGAATTGGTTTACTGGGAACAACATGGGTTCAATAGGGATTCAACCTAAGAACTTGGATTAGGAGGACTTCAACCTACAAATCACATTTCTGAAAAATATCAATCCAAAAGGGGTTCGACCTAAGGACTGTAAAGAATATTGGATCAGGAGGACTTCAACCTACAGATCAAATTTTTGAAAAATACCAATCCAAAAATGGTTCGACCTAAGAACCTGGGATCAGTAAGAATTCCACCTACAGATCAAATTTTGGAGAATGAGATTTATTCAAAAGGGGTTCAACCTAAGAATCATTGGGTTGAGAAGGACTTTTGGTTTATAAAGAGGTTCAACCTATGGGCCGTATTGGTTTGACAGGCATTCAACCTACAAATCACATTGGTTCCGCAAGGGTTCAACCTACAAACTATCAATTCCATAGGGATTTAACCTAAGGACCACATCGGTTCTGCAGAGATTCGACCTACAAACTATCAATTTCATAGGGATTTAACCTAAGGACGATAGTTTAAGAAGGAAGGATTCAACTTGTGAGCTTTTAATGGACCAGGTGCTAAACTGGGTTTTGAGGGAAGATTCGAATCCGAATTCAAATCTTCAAGGAAAAACTAAATGATTTGGGTTTCGAAAGAAAAATTCAAGTCGGAACTTGGATCTTCTAGACCAATTACTGAATTGTAGAAAGGTTTGAGTAGGAGTTCAAACCCTTAAAGGAAAGCCAAGCAAATTGGATTTGGAAGAAACTTCGAGTCGGAACTCTAATTTTCTAGACCAATTCCAGGCATTTGAATTGGATTTGGAAGAAAAATTGAGTCGGAACTCTAATTTTCTAGACCAATTCCAGGCATTTGAATTGGATTTGGAAGAAAATTCGAGTCGAAACTCTAATCTTCTAGACCAATTCTAGGACATTTGAATTGGATTTGGAAGAAAATTCGAGTCGGAACTCTAATCTTCTAGACTAATTCTAGGAAATTTGAATTGGATTTGGAAGAAAATTCGAGTCAGAACTCTAATCTTCTAGACCAATTCAGAAGAGAAAGAAATTCGAGTTGAAACTCGAATCTTGGAGGAAAGAAAATTCGAGTCGGAACTCGAATCCCGCAAGAAGACTAGACCAGCATGGATTAGGTTTGAAAACATCAACCAGTAAAACCAGATTTTAGAAAGTTTGACCAATAAAAATTGGATTTTGAAAGTCCGACCAATAACAATTGGATTTTGAAAGATGTACCAGTGTGAATACCGGATTTTGAAAATGAACCAGTATAAGTACTGGATTTTAAAAATGGATCAGTACGAATACTGTTTTTGGAAGAATTACCAGCACGAACACTGGATTTTGAAGAATTACCAGTACAAACACTGGATTTCGAAATTTTACCAGCACGAACAATGGATTTAGAAAATTTACCAGCACGAACACTGAATTTTGAAAATTTACCAGCACGAACACTGGATTTAGAAAATTTACCAGCACGAACACTGAATTTTGAAAATTTACCAGTACGAACACTGGATTTAGAAAATTTACCAGCACGAAGATTGGTTTTTGAAAATCTTACCAATACGAACACTGGATTTTTGAAAATTTACCCAACTGATTCTGATGAGAGATTTTCAATCTTCATCCTCATGATGACCTAGACAACTGTCGGGGTCTCAGGATTTATCCCTTATTCTGAATGGGTAGTTCAGGTTGATCCCTTAACCTGAAGGGGAAATGAATTTGATGCAAATGAATGCAAATGTATGCGAACAAATGCAAAAATGATGTGAATGAATGCACATGCGTGCAAAATGAGAGATTTGTTTGATCCTGCCTGCATACAGGACGTTTTGAAGATAATTTTCAAAATAATGCCCAGTGTAATAGGGGAAGAAGAATTTGATCATTATTGAAGAAAATATATTGAGGAATTACAAAGGATGGAATAGAGGATTTAAGTATAGAATTTTTTCAAATGTTGAGCATTGATAGGGTCTAATAATTCCACACCATCGGCATTGATGAGTAGATATGAATTGCAGGGTAATGCTTCCTCAACAACATAGGGCCCTTCCTAATTTGGCGACCATTTGCCACCTGGGTGGTGCTTGAGATAGGCCATTGATCTAAGTACTAGATCATTGACTCAAAATTTCCTTTCAATGAAAAATTTTGCATATTGTCTGGTTACCCTCTGTTGATATGATTGAGCGTGCTCTGCTGCTCGAAGCCTTCTTTTATTGTGAAAATCAAGTTGTACCAGTCACTGCTGCTGATACTGATCAAGTGGCAGCTCCAGAAGTAATGCAAGTTTCAGAGCAGGTTTCTGAACATGTAGAGGTAGTACTACTTCAGTTCCGTAAATAAGTTCTGACGGAGTAGTATTAGTTGTAGTCCGAGTGGTGGTTTTGTATGCTCACAATGCATCATGGATCTTCTCATGCCAGTCACGGCCTGTTTCCAAAGTTCGCTCCAGGATTCTAATCAGAATTTTATTGGTGGCCTCTGCTTGACCATTCCCTTGAGGATAATAGGGAGCGGAGAAATGATGCTGAATTCTGAACATCAAGCAAAATTTTCTCATTCTCTCATTCTTGAAATGACTGCCATTGTCCAACACGATATCGTGCAGCATGCCGAAACGACATAGGATATTCTTGTGGACGAATGAGACCACGTGTCGACCTTCAACTGTGCGTAGAGTGACAACTTCGACCCATTTAGTGAAATATTCTGCTGTGGAAAGAAAATACTTGTGACCATTTGAAGCAGAAGGAGTGATGGGGCCTACAACATCAAAGGCCCACATAGAAAATGGTTATGGAGAGATAACAGATTGCAAATATATTGTTGGCGCATGAACGGAAGGTGCAGGTATCTGGCATAGAGCACACTTCTTCACAAAAATGGTAGCAATCTTGTAGCATAGTCTTCCAATAATATCCTGCCTAGATGATTTGCTTGATAAGAGTTTGGTAGCCAACGTGACCACCGCAAATGCCTTAGTGTGCCTCTCGCATAATTTCTTTGGCTTCTTCTTCGTCCAGACATCTGGAATACTTGAAACTGAATCCACGATGATAGAAGACATCGGCGAGAATAGAATATCGGGCAGACACGCGCCAAATCGCTTGTTACTCTTACCAGTGATATTCTGAGAGAAGGAGACAGATGTCTTCTCCTTGATGGGAGCCTTTCTAAAACTATCCTCAGCTTGCTCAGACATCATCCTAATCATCATTTTCTTGAACATCTGATATGCAGTAGGATCAATGTCATCCCTATCATTCAGAATCTATCTTTTGGCAGATCTTGGAGGATCCATTTCTTCTTGTCTGCTTCTAAAATCACTGATGCACTGACATAGTGGTGTTTTCTTGCTTGATCTGATCTAAACCACTTGGGAATACTGATATTCTCTTCAGAATGTGATGGATGATTAAATTTTGATGATGAAGATTCAGGATAGAAATGAATATAAGAAGAATATTTGATGAGAATTTGGTAGATAATTGAAAGAGCATCCCATTACTAGGGATTTGGTCGCCGCTGGAGTCATGCCAATTGTGTTGCCATTCTTTGTGAGGAAAATTAACAACTGCAAATATGCCTTGTCACCTATGCGAGGTCGTCAAACCATGATAGAATGAAAATTGAAGGATTTTTTTTTATTGAAGGAAAAATTTGATTGCATCAATAGTAGACTTGAGAAAGAGGGGGCATATAGACAGTCTGCCACCACTCTTAATGATCAGCAGAGACACGAGGATTAGAGAAAAGAGTGAGAGTGATGAAAGAATCTCAGTCATATCTGGCAGAATGGTATGTTCTGGACCACTGCATTGATGCAAGGTCGAACTCTGGAAAACCCCTTGATAGTAGCCAAGCTTCTATGTGCTTCTATCTCCGAGAAAATTGCCTGACGCATCACTCTGGATAGTAGTAGGTACAGGAAAACAGGCCAAGTAACTTGAACTGCTTGGCATACACATATGTATATCTGGAAAGAAGGCGAGCCCTTCAGTGCATACGACCATTGCATACGGAATTCTTTCTCGAGCTGTTCTGGATAATAAGCTAACTTCTGTGAATGCCCCACACTGTCGATAGATCTCGATCAAGTTCACATGTTCATTTCCATTTTCCTCAATCAGTGGGCAGGACTTACGCCCTAACATCTCGAGGGTCCAAACCCTTGACATTGATAAAAAAAATTGTTGCTCCAATGGATCTCCAGGCTAACCTGCTGGCTCGAGCAGTCCCATGATCTCTGAAAACTCATCCATCAGTAGTGTCATCTCACCCCATGGGAACCAGAATGTGCAAGTGCGCGGATTCCACCGCTCTGCTAGTGCATGAATCAGATTGTCGTTGATTGTCAACTTTTCCACTGCAGATGCCAGTTTCAACTCGCAATCACTCAAGTGTTTCGAAAACATACAGGAGAAGTTTTTGAACCAGACATAGTACCACCGGGGGAAGAAGGGTCCGGTGCTGAGAGCTCGATGCTCGGGAAGACTTTGTCGCACCTCGTAGGAGATGTGACCCTCAGGAAAACAGAATCAAGCTGACTGGATGCCATTGGACTGAAAGATAGGAAGATTAGAAATTAAACTTTTGGAAAAATACAAGAATTTTGAAAATTGCAGGCAGGATAAAATAAAAGCTGGAAATTCGAAGTCTAGAGGAACGAAAGAATGGAAAATCACCTGAAGTTTTGAGGAAAAGGTGGATAATTTGGAAAAATTGTCCAGGGTTTTTGAGAAAAATGATATATTTCATAAAAGATGAAAAATGAGGTATTTTGGAAAATTGTCCGGTATTTTAGAAAAATTGGGAGGAATATGAGAAAATAAGACAAAAATGAATATCATACATTCAATCATAAACAATTATGCACATACAGCAATCCCTAAGAAGCTGACTCTAAATGCATTGATTTTGAAAGAGCTTTAGGATCCTAATCCTGACTCTAGGCTCAGATCAACTGTGTCCAATCATGCTATGCCGATATACTCGAGCCGAGGCTCGATGTACGTGGCATAAATTTCATCTCCGATTCTAGGCTTGTGTTTTCCCAACATCCTTGAGCACCTACCGATATACGTTGGACTATGGCCCTTGGTACGTGGCAGGGGGGCGCTAGCCCAAATAAGTGGCCCAGTTGTGAGGCTCTGTCCCAAACTATGGTTCTGGAAGAGAGCCCAGCAACGTGAAGACCAGGTAGACATAGGTGGGGTGGTTTTTGAAATATCATCACATGCAGGCAAACAGAGGGCTCTAAAACCTAAAGAGATAGAGATTTTGAAAATTTTGAAGAAGCAAACATTGTTTTCACACAAATCCTAGATTGAGAAGTGTTGTATTTCAGACCTAAGTCTATGTGAGCATGAATAATTCTCCTCAATTGGTCCTACCAAACCATGCCTAGTCTACATGCAATCCATGTCAGCTGGGTTCAAGTCTAGGCTCCTAGGTTCACATGATATCAGAAAATAAAGTTGACATTTTGTAGAACACGATTTTGATAATTGAGCTAAGTCAAAGCACATAATTGATCAGGCGAAGACAGGTCCCATCACGGTCGCCAAACTTGTTATCATCGCAAAATTTTTTCCCTCCCTTGCGAGAGAGAAACGAATTTCGCGAGTCAAACTCGACCAAAGCTTTGAAAATAGTTTTGAAAATTAACTCGCCTCCATTTTGAAAATTTGCGGAAAAAATTTGTGGAATGGGATCCGCCTGTCGGTACGAGGTTCAACCGTTCCTGACACCTTTATCAGAGGTAATTGAACCAATGATCAATTACATGCTTTAACTTGACTCAAATATCTAAATTATGCTCTATTTTTCCTAGAATGCACAAAGAATCTGGCTTGTTCTATGCAATTTTGAAAATAAATCAATGTTTGAGAAAATATGATGTTTGCTTTGGAAAATTGAAATATGCTTGAAAATTGTTTGGAAAAGTACTTGAAAATTGAATTCCTGGTAAAATCATTGGATTTCATTGGAAATCAGAAATTTGCATTGGAAAGGGATTTCTCAAGAAAATTTGAACTTTAGAAAATCGATTTTTGAAATTTGGAATTGCTTTTCTAAGAAAATGGATTTGAGAATTATGAGAAAATCTAAGAAATTCATTGGAAAATGACTTTTGAAATGAAAAATGGATTCTCAGAAAACACGGTTCTTAGGAAAATGGGAAATCTGAGAAAATCAATTTTTTTGAAAACTTGAGACTTTTAAATTTGAGAATCTTAAAACATTGGAAAATCTTGGTTTGAACTTAGGAAATGCTTTGAAATCTCTTTTGAAAACTTAGGATTTTGAGAAAATCAGATCCTTAGAAAGACTTGGAAATTCTTGAGAAAACTGAATTTTTTGAAATGGAAATTGGAAAATGAATTTGCAATTTGAATAATATGAATGAATGAATATGAATTTGAAAGGGAATTTCAATTGAGGAATTAGGAAATCCTTTTAAAACTTTGAGAAATGCAGTGCATTTTTTAAGTTAGCCTAAGACTGTAGGCTGAATGTGACTAATATGAAGATCATAAATCTAGGTTTCATTCGTATTCTGATTATGGCCAAAAATATAAATTCTAATAGTTAATAAACTCCATAAGAGCTTGTGCACGTGCCATTCGTGTCAACCGTAGTGATTTTGGAAAAATGTGTATGAATGATACATTCAGATATTGAAATTTTGCAAAAATTAAACTATATGCATTGCAGTCCTATTCTATGCAGGAAATGTAAATTCTTATTCCAAATTATTACATTTGATGTTACATTGAATTGAAATAAAATAAGAAAATAAAGTGACTAAGCCTTCTTCTTGAATGTTTCTGCAAAACTAGAAAATAAGGTTAGCACAAAAATATAGGTTTATTTGAATTTATCCGAAAATATGGGAAATTATCGGATATTATTCAGATATAAACCCAAATTCATACCCCCTTTGATATAAACATGAGAAATAATGAATAAATTTCGAAAATAAACTTGACAATTTGAAATTGGGGTCAAAATGACCAAAATGCCCCTGATGACCTTGAAATCAGGGTTTCTGAAAGAAATTTTGAAAATTTTGGAATTTTGAAAATCAAATGAAATAAATCAAATACAATATGATGAAATATGATGATATGCATGAAAATTTATGAAATTAAAGATTGAAATTTCGAAATTTAGGTCAAAATGACCAAAATACCCTTGATAACAAGACTATGGCCTTGAAACCAGGGTTTTCTGAAATAAATTTTGCAAAAATGGAAAATATGAAATGCAAATGACATTAAAATTAACATTAATATGATTCTACATGCTAATTTACATGAATAAAACCCTAAAATGGTGAAAATATCATAAAATATCAAATTTAACCTGATTTACGCTTTTGAATTTAAAGATAAACTAACACATGGAGCAAATGAATTTGTAATTAAGCCAAATTTGGCATGGACACCTAAAATAGCCCTAAAAATATAATGGAGCTCGAAAATCTAATTTTTTTGTATTTTTAAATATGGAAATTTAAATAAAAACCCTAAATTTTATGATTTTTGCCTAAAATGTTGATTCTAAAAAGGATTTCGGATATCAAACTTCCATAAAAGTTTCCCAAAATTTATGGGGTGACATAGAACAGTAAGGCAAGGATTTTGGCCTTTTACACTTTCTAGTCTTGACCTATGGTTGGAGCTGTACAGCTCCGGCAAGTCGGATCGAAATCCGGCGACTCTAGGATTTACGGGAAACAGACAGGTTTTGGTAGAAAATATGAGAAAAATAGCAAACAAATGGAAAAAAGGATGAAATTGTGAGAAACTATTCCTGACAAACAGATAAAACTTTTTTTTTTTCACATTATTGGGATTTGGGTTACGGTTTGGAAAAGGGCACACTGTTATCAGAGATCCGAATCTCTGAAATTTTGGGATATTGAAATCTTTCAGACAGAAAAGAAATTTTTGGGAAAAATAACGAAACAGTTCCAAAAATCCACAAATTTTTAGAAATGACAAGAAAACATGCTAGAAAGAACATTTGTGTTGAAAGTTTTTGCAGACGGGCTACGGATTGGACGGAATTGATGCATTAGTGTCTGTCTATACCCTGATGAAGGAAAATCGAGATTTTCCCAAAGGGCTGAGAAATCCGATTTTTGAAAGAGGTCAAAACTAATTGAAAAAACCTCAAAATTTTTAGATCATTAGTAGATTCAATTATGAATCCACTGTGATTTTTGGAAGACAATCCGGATCTCCCACAAGGGTGGTGCGGGAGGTTCTTGTCTGCTAAAACTGGACTTGAAATTTCGGGAGTATGGAAAACCCGATTTATATTTTGATTTTTAGAATGGGATTAAAGAACCCGAATTGATCTGGGTTTTTGACAGGGAATCAAGGATAAATGAAATCACTCACAAACAATTTTTTTAACATTTATTGACAAATAATTAGACCTGAAATAATGACTGGAATTGTGTATAAAATCAAAACCTACAAACTAAAGCAAAGTACTTATAAAACAATGAAATTATCTTAATAAAACATCTAAAATGCATATTTAACCACGAAAATAAAATAAATGCAGGGAGGTACGAATCATATGTTATTTCTTTGGCTATGAGAAGGGAAGATCCGGTCCATTGATTGGACGGATCCTTTTTCTTCAATAGCAAACGTACGATATATACGTATATATAAATGAAAACAAACATGTAGTATAGAATGAAGATCTTGATGTAATGGGGAATCTCACCTTGGGAGGTGTCTGCTAAGGTGTCACCAAGGAGGGGCTGTGCTGTGGAGATGGGATGCCTTGGCGAGTTGGAGTTACCGTGGTGGAGGAGAAGGAGTTGATGATGCACCAGCTGGTATGCTGCTGAAGGAGGCTGCAACTGGATGTGGCTGCACTTAGTGAAGGTGGAAGATGACTGCAATGAGGTGGCTGAAGAGAAGTTGATGGCTGCCAAAAAACTGTGGCAGCAATGGAGGTGTGGTCGATGGCTTGGATGTGGAAGAGGACCAGAGGTGCTGCTGGTGGCTTGAACCGGCATCTTGGCTGGAGCTGCTGTAGAGAGGTTGGAAGGCTGCCGGACATGGAGCTGCTAGACGTGTAGTGGAGGCTGTGGGGTGGCAGTTACAGCAAAGGGAAGAGAAAGAGAGAGTTCAAGGGAGAGAGAGAGAGAGAGAGAGAAAGAGAGAAAAGGGTTAGGCGTGAGATGGAAAGATGGGCAGCCGTTCCCCCCTTTTCTTCTTTAGGCTAACTTAGGTTTTGATAAACTCAAAACCTAAGTTTCTAGATTATCTCATGTCCTTCATGAACAGCCCACTACGTGAATGGCTGGAGGCTAGGGAATGGAAGGGAGGAAGGAAGGGAAGAAGGAAAGAAAGGGAAGAAAAGAAAGGAAAGAAGGAAGAAGGGAAAAGGAAAGAAATGAAGGAAAGAAGAGGGAAAAGAAGAAGGAGGGGGCTGGAAAAGAAGCCTACGTAAGTGGAGAGAGAGGCAAGAAAGGAGGAAAGAAAGAAAGAAAGAAAGAAAGAAAAAAAAAGAAGAAAGAAAGAAAAGAAAGAAAGAAGGAAAGAAAAAGAAATAAAATGGAGGAAAAATAAGAAAGGAAGTGGGCTGCAAGGTGGGCTAGGGTGGTCGACCCCCTTGTGGGTCCAACCTTAGGAAGAATAAAATAATTAAAAAAATAAAATAAAACAAACAAAAAATAAAGAAAAAGATAATTTTTTTTTCTTTTCTTATAAATTAAAACAACAAAATGCAAATGGATGGGTCATCTCAGAGCGGGTCCAAATTCCACTTTTGAAATTCATTTTGACGATTAAAGGGATAAAATAGTCTTTTCAGAAAATTTCCAGACAAAACGAGCTATTTTTGGCAATTTTTGAAACAAGCTCAGATTTTGAAGTTCAATACCTCGTTGCGAAGCAAATCTAGTGTAAAATTTAAAAATTTAATTTTGAAAGAAATCCAGATTGTTTTTCTCGAGAAAATATTTCCAAAAAAAAATTTCAGACGAAATGAGCTATTTTTGGCAGTTTTTGAAACAAGCTCGGATTTTGAAGTTCAATACCTTGTTGCGAAGCAAATCCAGTGTAGAATTTAAAAAATTAATTTTGAAAGAAATCCAGATTGTTTTTCTCGAGAAAATATTTCCAAATTTAGAGTCCCGGGGGTAAAAATGTCAATTTTGAAAAACCAAGGGTTTGAAGATTTCTGAAAGCTTTTGAAATTTGATCTGGATTGAAATTTATAAAACTGAAGTTCTGGACTTCGAAAATGAAATGAAATGTAATGAAATGTTATGAAATGCTGAGAAATTATATGAAATGATGAGAAATGACATGCGAAATGCAGACCCTGAATGAAGATTTTTGGGATTTTAAACCCTGATTGACAGTTGTACTAGTTCAAGAAGCATTAAAATTGATAAAATTTGCAAAATAGCTCAAGAAATGGTTTTCGGGACTCTACTGGGTTAGAGTGACACTGAAAATTGGAGTTCGAGCTGAATTAAACTGAAATGAGCTGGATTGAGCTGGGTTTTAGAGTTTCTGAACTCCAATGAGCTGACAATGACACTAAATCAACTGGACTCTCCGACTAAATTTTCAAGAAATACTGTCATTTTTAAAGAAATGATACGGAATGGTCATTGGAGCGAAGTGAATTACGAACCTGAACTGGGTTTGAGCTAAAACAAAGGTTATTAATACTGATATGAACTAAAGTCAAAGCTCAAACACTAGCTCAACTGACTGAACTCAACTTAGTTTCAGTTGACAGAGCTGAAATGGACTAACATGGGCTCCTAGATGAAATTCCACTAGAGGGGGGGTGAATAGTGAAATATGATTATGATCGATAAAATAAAATAATTAAGCAATAAGGCACAACACATAAAACACAGAAGTTATACTGGATCGGTCAATATCCAGACCTACATCCAGTCCCCAAGCAAACCACTTGAGATTTCCACTATAACATCCGAGTCACCGGAAAAATAGTACAACACCCTCTTCCCAAGAGGTCTTCTTCTCTCAACAGAGAAGGGGCACACCCTCTTCCCAAGAGGTCTTCTTCTCTCAACAGAGAAGGGCAACACCCTCTTTCACAGAGGTCTACTTCTTTAAACAAAGAAGGAATACAGTGAACAACAGAGTTACAATACTTCCTATAGAACCTTCAGAATGATATGAATGCACGAATGAAGGATTCTAAGAATGTTCTGTTTGTCACTCAGAGGATACTCTTTGTCAAAGAGCTGGACTTGACTTTTTCTCTTTTCTATCTTTTTCTTTTTCTCTTTCTTTTTCAAGGCTCTCTTTTCTAATCACGAATAGAAATTTTTCTCTTTGTAAGCTCACACGTCTATTTCATTCCATTGGTTTGAATAGTTTGTTTGTGTGTGTTTATACAGCTTATAAAAAGTAGTCGTTATATTTTGGAATTGTAACTTTTTGAAATGTGAAATGTTAGGTCATTTCAAAAACATTTTTTTTAGAGAAGTTCGAGAATGCCTTTTTCCATAAAGGTGAAATAGAGGGTACACTAGTCGTTGTATTATTTTTAGGTAATACATATTTTATGTAAAAAATCTATTTCTTACAATAGTACATTGAACGTTGGGTTGTAGTTTTGTCTTTATTCTAATTAATGATTTGAGGTACATTAGTACTTCTTTACTTTAAATGAGTGTAAGTACTATGAGTGCTTTGAGATATTTATTTGTACATAGTCATGTCAAGTGTTTTCTTTATGTTGTGTATTTCAAAGTCTTCAGAGAGAATGAGGACCAAAAAGTAGGTCGACATTCTTTGGGAAGGATAGAAAGGATTTGTTACAGAAGGTATTTAATGCTTTGTAGAGAGAATGATGACTTCAAGTAAGTCGACATTCTATGGTTATGAAAAAAGATAACTAGAGTCCTTTTAAAAACATATAATATTTGTTTTTCTTATGTGTAGCCGATTTATGTTTATTTTGTCTTCTTCTTGTATTAAGAAACATTTCATTAAAGATAACTAAAGTCTTTTCAAAAACATATTTTATTTGTAGTCGTTTTTATGTTTTTGTCTTAAACAATATTTCTTTAAAGAGGAAAACTAGAGTCTTTTCAAAAACATATTTTATTTGTTTTCTCCATATAGTCGATGTTATGTTTTTTGTCTTTTTCCTACATTCCTTTTTTCATGTTGTCTTATATATAGTGTAAGGTACAATGACAAAATGTCTTTTTCATAAAAGGTTGTAAGAAGGTACAATTATTATATGACAAAATATCTCTTTCATAAAAGGTTGTAAGAAGGTACACTTATTGGTTTTCAAAAAAGGAGCTTTTTGAAACTATCGTATACTTTTATGATATAGTTTTTATGAATGAGTATGTAATATGCAATATGCAAGTTCCTGAAGGTTCTGTTACATATGACTCTAAAGAAGAAAAAAATCTTCATCTTGAGGTAGCCGATTTCTTCATTTGAACTTTAGGAAAGCATGGCTCATCAAGCTTTTTCTTCAAGGAGTATGATTGCACCATAGTTGTACTTGAACAGGAAGTCTCCATCCTTATTGGGTGAGATATCCTTGCATCAAATACTCGTTAGATTTAAGGCAAAACATATTCAGTCATAATATAACATTATTTCAAGAGAACATATTATCATATCATATAAAATCAAATGAGACAGTGTATCATATTATGTGACATCAAAACCGAGTTTCTCAACATTCTTTCCCTTTTTGATGATGACAAAATATGCTCCCCCTGTCAAAAAGACATTATGCATAGAAATAATAATATGATAAAAAAGTGAAATAATGTTTAAAGAGAGAATATTTCTCCAATAATGGAGACAGGCTTTCTCCCCCTTTGTCATGGACAAAAAGGAGGGATTAGAGTAAAAAAAAGTTATTACAGACCAAAAAGTAATTTAAAAGTTATTACAGATAAAAAATGAGTCTTAGTCAGAGTCAGTGGTATTGAGCTTGCGGCGGCGGCGACGTGAATCTTGGCCCATTGTCAAGGAGTCAAAGGCCTGTTGCAGAGAGGCTTGATTCCTGAGAAGTAGAGCCTGTGTATTTTGGATGTCGATGAGGGTAGAGAAGATGTCGGGGTCAGAGCTTGCTGGGGGATCAGCTTCACTGGTGCTTTCATCGTCAGAGTGATCTCGAGGGGACCTTCCTCAGGGAGGTATGAGTCATCGAATGCATGATCAGACCGGTGAATGATGTCTTGGTGGAGAGGCACCTGGAAGTGCTGAAGGATATGGGTGATGAAGTACCCGAAAGGAAGAGAGTGGAAGGTCCGAAAATTGATCATGTTAGTGAAAATGATACTGGACCAGTTGATGGGAAAGTTGCAGAAGATTGCATATAGGAGAAGGGAGATTTCGTTTGCCACGAAACCCTTGGAAGGAAGCTTTGGAAAGACATTGGATGAGAGGATGTGTGAGAGTATTAGAGCATGAGGTTTTAGATTGCTCGTATGCCATGGGAAATGGGTGCAGCGAGTGAAGAGAAGGACTTTCTTAAACACAGTTCGATCTATCAGAACTATGTTAGGAAGCTCAATGCCATAGGAGGAAAGGTTTAAAATGCAGCCTAGTTGAGAGATATTGAAGGAGATGAGTTTTCCATGTACCATGGATGTAATGGTGGTGTGGTCACGGTCTACAGAGAGGTTGGTATAGAAAATTTTGATGAGATGAGGATAGTAGGTCATGGAGTTAGTCGTTCCTAAGATGGAAACAAAATCTTGAAGAGAGGTTTGGAGGTCAAAGGATGTGAAGGCGTCGAAGTTTACTAGTTTGCCAGTTTGAATTGGCAAGGTGCTAATGTACTGAAAGTGGTGAATAAGGTCTGGGTATCTTAGATCTGCGGAGGTGATCACATTGGTAGAGGAGGAAGCCATTTTCGAGTGTCTTGAAAATAAAGCACTAGGAGAGAAGGGAGTTTGAACCGAGAGAAAGTGTGTATAAGGATAGAAAAGTTCGAATGGAATGGTAAGAGATGAACCAATTTGATTAAATAGAAAGAAGAAAATAATTGTTGATATGAAATGAATGACATTGGAAGTGAGTAATTTTTAGATTTTAGTCAAATAAGGAAATCAGTGAGTAGTAAGTTAAGAGACTTGTGAATGACAAATCAAATCAATGTTTGAGGATAGTGTATTATATTAGATTGAGGAGGACATAGTTATTGAAATATATAGATTTTACTATGGATGAGTTTATCGACTAGTGAGGGAAACCATTAATAGAGTATGGGGTGTCATGTTGAATAAAAAAAATGATTGATCTTGAAAATAATGGCCTAATAAAACAAACAACTTGTTACTCTATGTGGAGGGATTCTAAATTCGTGAATGGAGATAAAAAGATGATGTGGATATCTAAAGATGAGATAAAGATGATAAAGGACAATATTTACTTGATTTAGATATGACATAAAGTAGAGTTAGAATAAAGGTTTGCTTGGAGACAAGACTTTAAAGGTTCTCGATTTTAGAGGGATATACAATAAGAGAGAGGCAAGGTCACGGATGGAAAGAAAGGTCATAGGGTGATCATGTGATGTGTACTTTGAAAGATATGACATTTTAAAGAAAAGAGTGCCTTTTTAAAAAAAATGTTTCATGATTAATATTTATAATTTTTATGAGTATACGTGGATATGAGAAGGACACATTTTGACTTTGACTGGTGGTAAGAGAAATGATGAGACAAGAAGGAGAAAGAGTTAAAAATATATAAGAATTAAAATAAGAATAGACATGGAGGAGTCGGATTAAAAAATGTATAATAAAAAAATGTATTCGAGAGATGAAATGAGGAGACAAAGAAATATTTATGAATGAAGAGTAATAAATGTGAGTTGTCATAGAGAGAAGTGAGATGACATATATGGATTTTTGTGAAGGATAAAGAAGTAATAAAAAAAGATTGATGAAAGACATAAAGTTATGATTGATATGAATTATTATTTATATTCTTAAAAAAACTCGACAAGGTTAAGTTTTAAACAAGAGTTGACAAGAATGGAGGCTTAATTTGTATACGAAAGAGATGATAATAGATAGTTTGTAGGGCTATGATATAACAAATGATATAGTAAAAAAAACAATTTACGTGAGAATATAGCAACTAGATCTTTTAAAGGAACTAAATAGTCATTCGATTTTAACTAATGAAGAGTATGAGTTCTCATAAACTAAGTAGGACCATTTATCGTAAGAAAAGTTTTTATAAAAGGTCAAAAATAATAAAGGAGTTGAGTGATGTGAACATTGTTATGATGGCTTTTAATATAATTAGTTTTTATGGATATGAGAGAAAGGAGATAGGACAAGGAGTTATAATGGATGTGTACTTGAAAGATGACAAGTTAAATGACATAAAGAATGAGTCTTATAAGAATACGTGAATATGGAAACTTAGTTTGACTAACTAAAATCGATAAGAAGGAAAGCAATTTAAAATAAGATTTAAACAAGACTTATAAGAAGTATTATAATAAGTGTGATTAATTTATAAGTCACTTAGTTTGCATATTCCTAGTTCTCTTCTAATTCGTGTGAAGTCTTCACGTTTTAATGGTTTAGTGAATATGTCTGCTAACTGTTGATTAGTGGGTATGAATTCTAATTTAATTATGTTGTTTAAGACTTGTTCTCTTAAGAAGTGGTGTCTTATTTGAATATGCTTAGTTCGTGAGTGTAAAATAGGATTCTTAGATAGGTTTATAGCACTCGTATTATCACAGAAAATAGTTGTATTTTCAAAATTTGAACCAAAATCTTTTAAAGTTTGTTTCATCCAGATGACTTGAGTACAAGCTAGGCTAGCAGCAATGTATTCGGCTTCAGTAGTTGATAATGATACACAGTTTTGTTTCTTACTGAACCATGATACTAGTGAGTGCCCTAGCATGTGACATGTTCCACTTGTGCTTTTTCTGTCAGATTTACTTCCAGCAAAGTCAGCATCGCTGTATGAGATTAGATCAATTGTAGAGGATTTTGAATAGAATAATCCAAAATCAACTGTGTCTTTTAAATATCTCATTATTCTTTTTACAGCTTTAAGATGTGATTCTTTTGGATTTGACTGAAATCTAGCACACAAGCAAACACTAAACATTATATCTGGACGGCTAGCAGTTAAATAAAGAAGTGATCCTATCATACCTCGGTATACCTTTGTATCAACAGACTTACCATCTTTATCTTTGTCCAACACAGTAGTAGTGCTCATAGGAGTAGATTTTGAAGCAGTTGAGTACATGTTGAACCTCTTCAGAAGTTCACGAGCATACTTAGATTGATTGATGAAAACTCCATCCTTGGTTTGCTTAATATACAGTCCAAGAAAGTAGGTGAGTTCTCCCATCATACTCATTTCGAATTCATTCTGCATGGACTTAGAAAAATCTGTTTCGTCTAGCTTGTTTCTGAAGATCCATCTTGTCCCAACGATTGGATGATCCTTTGGTCTAGGTACAAGATCCCAAACGTCATTTCTTTGGAATTGATTCAGTTCTTCAGTCATGGCTAGCATCCAGAACTCAATGATGGCTTCATCAATCTTCTTTGGTTCAAGTTGAGAAATGAATGCCATGTTTGCAATCCGTTCTAGCTGAGCTCTAGTTTGAACCCCCTTTGTTAGTTCTCCCAAAATCTGCTTTTGAGGATGATCTTTGATATCGACAAAGGTTCTTTGGTGATCATCTTCATTAGACTTAGCTGTGTTATCTAAAAATAAATTTGTACTTTCAACATCATCATCATTAGTTTGTATATGAACAGATTGATCAATAGATTCACAAAAACTAACATGCATAGATTCTTCAATAGTATTATGACTCTTATTGAAAACTCTGTATGCTTTACTATGACTTGAATATCCTAAGAATATGCCTTCAACAGATTTAGCATCAAACTTATCCAGGCTATCTTTTGTGTTTAGGATAAAGCATTTACATCCAAAGACTTTGAAATAGTCTATTCTTGGAGTTCTGTCATAGAATAGTTCATAGGGAGTTTTATTTAATAAGGGTCTAATGAAAACTCTATTTGTTATGTAGCATGCAGTATTAACAGCTTCTGCCCAAAAGGATTTTGCAAGATTATTGTGTTGGAGCATAGTCCTGGCAGATTCCTGAAGGGTTCTATTCTTTCTTTCTACTACACCATTTTGAGGTGCAGCTCTAGGAAATGCAAAGTTATGAGAAATACCATGCAAGTTACAAAAATTTTCAAAGAGTTCATTTTCAAATTCTCCTCCATGGTCACTACGGATTTTAACAATAGAACACGATTTTTCGTTTTGTAATTTTTTACATAAGATTTCAAACTGACAAAACGTGTCACTTTTGTTTTTCACAAATATTACCCAAGTAAATCTTGAGTAATCATCTACAATGACAAAAGCATATCTATTTTGATTAAGGCTAGCTACCCTAGAAGGACTAAAGAGGTTCAGGTGGAGAAGCTCTAAAGGTCTTTTACTTGAAATGACATTTTTTGATTTGAAAGAAGATTTTGACAATTTTCCTAATTGACATGCATCACAAAAATAATCCTTTTTAAAAGATATGTTGGGTAATCCACGTACTAACTTATCTTTATCTAGTTTAGACATGTATTTAGAATTGACATGGCCCATTCTCATGTGCCATAGATGTTGAGTGTCATTATTAGCTATGAGGCAATGTTCTGTGATGTTTTCTAGGTATAATTCATATATATTATTCTTTCTTATACCTTTTAAGATGATGTTTTCATTGGTGTCAGCTATGAGGCATGCATCATGATTAAAGCTAACATTATAACCTGTGTCACACATTTGACTGATACTTAGTAGGTTATGTTTTAAGCCTTTAACAAGGAGAACGTCTTTGATAAGAGGTTTGTCTATGTTACCAATATTTCCAATACCAATTATCAAACCTTTGTTGTTATCTCCAAAGGTGACGGTTCCTCCTTCTTTATGATGAAGAACAGCAAAAAGGTCTGGATGTCCTGTCATGTGCTTTGAACATCCACTATCTAGTATCCATCTGTTCTTCTTCTTTGGAGCCAAACTTTCGTTTGCCATGAAGCACATATTTGCAGTTTCGGCTTCATCATCACTTGACTCTTCACTAGTGGATGGTTCTGAATCATCCCATTGAGCATGCAGAGCCTTTTTCTTGAAGAACCTCTTCTTTGGTTCCTCAGTTTTGGACTTTCTTTTGAGAAGGGGACAGTCACGTTTTAAGTGGCCTGGCTTATTACACTGAAAGCACATGGGATCTTCTTTAAGATCTTTTCTTTCCTTGTGCCTGTTTGGAAGTCGGTTCCTTCTCATGAAGCGCTGGAATTTTCTGGTAAGTAGCGCAATTTCTGATTCTTTATCTGAGTCTTCATTCTCAGATAGGGCTGGGAAAGCTAGAGTTTTCTTTACTGGTTGCTCTTCTTCCCTTCTTTCTTTCATGTGGACTTCATAGGCCATAAGATTGCCTATTAAGTCGTCCAATGTAAGTTTAGATAAATCTTGAGCTTCTTCAATAGCAATAGTCTTTTTCTCCCAATCAGTTGTGAGAGATCTCAAGATTTTCTTCACCTTTTCAGTCTGGGAATATGTTACACCCAGAGATTTGAGATCATTGGTGATGTTGGTGAATCTGGTAAACATCTCTGTGATGGGTTCATCTTTGTTCATTTTGAACAACTCATATTTTCTAACAAGAGATGATATTTTGGCTTCTTTAACTTTGTTGGTTCCTTCATGAATAACCTCCAAAGAATGCCAAATGTCATATGCAGATTCACATATAGATATTTTGTTGAATTCATTCTAATCAATGGCACAATATAAGGCATTCATAGCCTTTGCATTTAGGTTTGCCATTTTCTTTTCTTCATCAGACCATAAGTTATAGTCTACGGATGGAGATTTGTATGGATGCTCAACAATTTTCCATACAGCAAAGTCTATGGATTTGAGAAAGATAGCCATTTTGCACTTCCAATATCCATAGTTGGAGCCATTGAAGAAAGGAGGACGAGATGCGTGTTGACCTTCAATATCACGAGCATAAGAGGTAGATGCCATTTGTGCTGGAAGACTTGTTATGTCGAAACCAGCAAACCTGCTCTGATACCAAATGAAATTCCACTAGAGGGGGGGTGAATAGTGAAATATGATTATGATCGATAAAATAAAATAATTAAGCAATAAGGCACAACACATAAAATACAGAAGTTAGACTGGTTTGGTCAATATCCAGACCTACATCCAGTCCCCAAGCAAACCACGTGAGATTTCCACTATAACATCCGAGTCACCGGATAAATAGTACAACACCCTCTTCCCAAGAGGTCTTCTTCTCTCAACAGAGAAGGGCAACACCCTCTTTCACAGAGGTCTACTTCTTTAAACAAAGAAGGAATACAGTGAACAACAGAGTTACAATACTTCCTATAGAACCTTCAGAATGATATGAATGCACGAATGAAGGATTCTAAGAATGTTCTGTTTGTCACTCAGAGGATACTCTTTGTCAAAGAGCTGGACTTGACTTTTTCTTTTTCTCTTTCTTTTTCAAGGCTCTCTTTTCTAATCACGAATAGAAATTTTTCTCTTTGTAAGCTCACACGTCTATTTTATTCCATTGGTTTGAATAGTTTGTTTGTGTGTGTTTATATAGCTTATAAAAAGTAGTCGTTACATTTTGGAATTGTAACTTTTTGAAATGTGAAATGTTAGGTCATTTCAAAAACATTTTTTTTAGAGAAGTTCGAGAATGCATTTTTCCATAAAGGTGAAATAGAGGGTACACTAGTCGTTGTATTATTTTTAGGTAATACATATTTTATGTAAAAAGTCTATTTCTTACAATAGTACATTGAACGTTGGGTTGTAGTTTTGTCTTTATTCTAATTAATGATTTGAGGTACATTAGTACTTCTTTACTTTAAATGAGTGTAAGTACTATGAGTGCTTTGAGATATTTATTTGTACATAGTCATGTCAAGTGTTTTCTTTATGTTGTGTATTTCAAAGTCTCCAGAGAGAATGAGGACCAAAAAGTAGGTCGACATTCTTTGGGAAGGATATTTAGAAAGGATTTGTTACAGAAGGTATTTAATGCTTTGTAGAGAGAATGATGACTTCAAGTAAGTCGACATTCTATGGTTATGAAAAAAGATAACTAGAGTCCTTTTAAAAACATATAATATTTGTTTTTCTTATGTGTAGCCGATTTATGTTTATTTTGTCTTTTTCTTGTATTAAGAAACATTTCATTAAAGATAACTAAAGTCTTTTCAAAAACATATTTTATTTGTAGTCGTTTTTATGTTTTTGTCTTAAACAATATTTCTTTAAAGAGGGAAACTAGAGTCTTTTCAAAAACATATTTTATTTGTTTTCTCCATATAGTCGATGTTATGTTTTTTGTCTTTTTCCTACATTCCTTTTTTCATGTTGTCTTGTATATAGTGTAAGGTACAATGACAAAATGTCTTTTTCATAAAAGGTTGTAAGAAGGTACAATTATTATATGACAAAATATCTCTTTCATAAAAGGTTGTAAGAATGTACACTTATTGGTTTTCAAAAAAAGAGCTTTTTGAAACTATCGTATACTTTTATGATATAGTTTTTATGAATGAGTATGTAATATGCAATATGCAAGTTCCTGAAGGTTCTGTTACATATGACTCTAAAGAAGAAAAAAATCTTCATCTTGAGGTAGCCGATTTCTTCATTTGAACTTTAGGAAAGCATGGCTCATCAAGCTTTTTCTTCAAGGAGTATGATTGCACCATAGTTGTACTTGAACAGGAAGTCTCCATCCTTATTGGGTGAGATATCCTTGCATCAAATACTCGTTAGATTTAAGGCAAAACATATTCAGTCATAATATAACATTATTTCAAGAGAACATATTATCATATCATATAAAATCAAATGAGACAGTGTATCATATTATGTGACATCAAAACCGAGTTTCTCAACACTAGACACTTGGAAATGGTTTTGAATTGAAACTGGAGCTCTTGAACTCCTGGTGAGCTCAAGTTAGACTTTGGGGAATATGACTGACTGTGAATAACTGACTCGGAGACAATTGGCTTGGGTTTGAGTGAGAAATGAGCTTATTTATGAAGAAATGATCCCATTTTGGCAGAAATTGTCAGAAATGAAAATGGCCTTCTCACTGTGAACTCGAGTGAGCTTGAAATGACTGATATTCTAACTGTTCTGAACTGACCAGTGAGCTTTGTTGACTCCCACTGACTGGGGTCCTGGATGACCTAGGTGTAAAATGGTAATTTTCTTAGTGAAAATGGGTAAAGTGGTAATTTTCTGAAACTGACCTGGGGTTTGACTCCTACACTGACCTAACAGGGTGGGCACTGCCCGAGGAGGGTTGTTTGAGAATGGATGATGAAAATTTGGGGTGTTTACGCACTGTTTTCTGCTTTCTCTTTTCTTTTTAGTGTCATCTTGTAAGGGCAAAGATCCACCCCAATTTTCCTTCTTTCCTTCAAACAAAGCATATGTAAATATCAAAAATATTTCAGTCAATGAAATTTTGATTCCTATTTCTCATCTTGATGTACACAAATTCTTGGCTTATAGCTTTGTCTATATTGTAGTTCTCTTTTTCCGTAGAAAAGGCTATTTTTAAATATCTTACCTTTTTCTCAAAAACCCTTCTTTGCGCTTTCAGGATTGCCAGAATCATGGCTCCTAAATTGCTCAAAAAGCTCGTTATCAATGCCAACTTTTCTCAAAATAAATTCAAACCGGCCAGAATCTATAAGGCAAAGGCAGGGGCCGAAGTCAGCAAAGTGACAGGGCAGATCAAAGAGCTAGCATAGTTCGATTCAACGATTCAGGATTTGCGAGAATTTTCCAGTATTCAGAAGCAGGACGAATCATCACCGTTGGTTCAAGATCCGACAGAGGATGTCAACATCGGTTCAGAAGATGAACCGAAAATCCTCAAAATTGGTTCCAGCTTAAATTCAGATGAGATGGAAAGGCTCATCTATTTTCTCAAACAGCATCAGGAAGTCTTTGCTTGGACTTATGAGGATATGCCAGGCTTAGACCCCAAACTGGTCGAGCATCGTCTCGTGCTGAAACCGGATTGCAAACCAATCAAGCAGAAATTGAGAAAAATGGATCCCCGAGTGGCACCACAAGTTAATGGACTTGAAGAGCTGCTAAAAGCAGGATTCATCAGGACTATTGAATACCCAGACTGGTTGGCAAACATCGTGGCAGTTTCCAAAAAGAATGGCAAAGTCCGAATTTGTATTGATTTCAGAGATCTGAACAAGGCCACCCCAAAGGATGATTATCCACTCCCCAACATCGATCTTTTGATCGATAGCACAGCAAACCATGCCTTGTTTTCCTTTATGGATAGATACTCAGGCTATAATCAGATCAAATTGGCCGCTCGTGACCAATCCAAAACTTCTTGTACTACGCCTTGGGGTACATTTTGCTATACAGTCATGCCGTTTGGGCTCAAGAATGCTGGGGCAACCTATCAGAGAGCAATGGCAGTTATTTTTCATGACCAGATGCACAAGAACATGGATGTCTATGTTGATGACATACTAGTTAAGTCAAAAGAAGGAAATGATCATCTTGATGCTCTCGGCCAAGTCTTTGAAAGACTTATTTTGTAGAAGTTGAGACTCAATCCCCAGAAGTGTGTCTTCAGAGTAGAGTCAGGAAAACTACTCGGCTATATGATCAACAAGAAAGGCATAGAAGTGGATCCTGCCAAGACAAAGGCGATCATTGATATGTCGCCTCCCACCAATCTTGAAGAACTGTGAAGCCCTCAAGGTCACATTCAGTCAATTCGGCGCTTCATCTCCAATTTGGCCATGAGATGTGAACCCTTCAATCACTTGTTAAGAAAAGAAGTGAAATTTGAGTGGGGATTCGAATGTCAGCTCTCATTCGAGCGCATTAAGCAGTATCACCTCAATCCACCTATTCTGAAGCCACTAGAACTTGGAAAGCCACTTCTCTTATACATTTCTGTCAACCATAATGCTTGTGGCGGATTTCTTGCACAGTATGAGGAAGGTAGCCGGATAGAGCACGCCATCTACTACATCAGCAAGACTTTTGTCGATTATGAGAAAAGACACTCTCAGATGGAGAAGACATGTCTAGCCTTGGTATGGATGTGTCATAAGCTGAGACATTACCTTTTAGCATTAGAAATCAAAATTTTATCAAGGCTCAATCCTCTCAAGTACATCCTTGAGCAGCCTTTCCTTACTGGACGGATTGCAAAATGGAAGGTCCTCCTGATGCAGTATGACTTGGAGTATGTTTCCCAGAAGTCAGTCAAGGGTCAGTCCATTGCAGATCAGTTGGCAGATTTCCCGTTGACAAAAGAGATCAAAGCGGAAGATGATTTTCCTGATGATCACATCTGCAATATTCAGGAGTCCCCGGTTTGGACCATTTTCTTTGATGGAGCCAGAAACATGTCTGGTATAGGGATTGGGATCTTGTTGATCACTCCCGAAAAGGAGATGCTCTCTTATTCCCTCAAGCTCAACTTTCAATGTACTCACAATATGGCCGAGTATGAAGCCCTAATACAAGGCCTCAAGATTTTGCAAGACTTTGATGTCAAGAGAGTACACGCCTTCGGCGACTCAATGCTTGTTGTCAGTCAAGTTAATGCTGAATGAAAAGTCAAGGATTCCAAATTAATTCCCTATCAGAAGATTGCCTTAGCTCTCATAGGCAACTTTGAAGAATTTCAGCTCAACCATGTCAAGAGGGAATACAACCACATAGCGGATGGCCTAGCCTGTCTGGGTTCCATTTTGTCTTTTAAAGACAGTGAATCCTGTTGTTCCTTCGAGATTGGCAAACTTGATCAACCTACCTTCATTCCAACGGAACAAGTGAACCAAGCCACTCAGAAAGAGAAGCCTTTGTACCAAGACATCAAAAACTTTATTAAAACCGGCGAATTCCCAACGGAAATGCCAAGAAAGGAGCAGCATGCGATCCAACGCATGTCAGCCCATTATTTCATCCTTGGCAATACCCTTTACCGCCATGGATTCAGTTCTGAGTATGCCAAATGCTTGGATAAGGATGAAGTCATGGAAGTTGTCCAAGAAGCGCATGAGGGAATTTATGGTGGTCACGTCGGCTACCAAACACTCGTTAAGCAGATTATCCGGGCATGGTATTATTGGAAGACCATGCAACAGGATTGCCATCAATTTGTTAGGAAGTGCGTCAAATGTCAGATGCACGCACCTTTCATTCATACGCCAGCCGCATACTTGCAGTCCGTGGTTTCTCTATGGCCTTTTTCGATGTGGGCCTTCGACGTGGTAGGCCCCATCACTCCTTCGGCTTCTAATGGCCACTGATATTTCCTCACAGCTACGGAGTACTTCACCAAATGGGTCAAAGTTGTAACTTTGCGAACAGTAGAAGGCCGGCATGTGGTTTCGTTTATTCATAAGAATCTTCTTTGTCGCTTTGGTGTCCCGCATGATATTGTGTCAGACAATGGTAGCCACTTCAAGAATGAGAGGATGAAAACCTTCTACTCGAAGTTTAGGATTCATCATCACTTCTCAGCTCCTTATTATCCTCAAGGAAATGGCCAGGTAGAGGCCACCAACAAGATTTTAATCCGCATTCTCGAAAGAACTGTGGAAACGGGCCGTGATTGGCACGAGAAAATGCATGATTCCCTCTGGGCATACCGAACCACCATTCGGACCCCGACCAATGCTACTCCTTCAGAACTTGCCTACGGAACCGAGGTAGTGTTACCTCTCCACGTTCAGAAGCCTACACTCAAGTTCGCATCACCCATCGAACTTCCGCTTGATCAGTATCAGCAGCAGAGGTTGGTACAACTTGATCTGTTAGATGAGAAAAGGCTTAAGGCAGCAGAGCACGCTCAGGACTATCGTCAGAGGATTGCTCGGCACTACGCCAAATCAGTTATTGAGAGAAGATTCTGAGTCAATGATCTTGTAATCAGATCGACAGCTCATCTCAAGCATCGGCCGAAGGGCAAGTGGTCACCCAATTGGGAAGGCCCTTATGTTGTTAAGGAAGCACTGCCTCGCAATTCCTATCGTCTGATCAACGCAGATGGGGTGGAACTGCCAGATCCTATCAATACTCTACATTTGAAGAGATTTTACACTTAAATTGTTCATCCTAGCCTTTTGTACTCTTCAAAAGTCTTTTACAATAAAGCAATCATCTTTTGTCACATTCTCACATTCCTCTCCATGATACTGGGGCATTTTATTCTAATCTATACTTGTCTTCCTTCATCATGTGCAGGCAGGATCAAACGAATCTCTTTCTAAGAATCTTGTCAACTTTTCGGTTAATCTTGTTATCTTTATTAAATTACGTTCATTTTCATTTTTTTCAATTTAATTAAGTTTTCATCAGCTTATTGCCAATTTTATCAATTTCTGCTAAAATTTTATCAAGTTTTATCAGTTTTACTAAATTTTATCAAATCTTTATAAAACCCTTTCAGGAACTATGATGGATATAGTGATATAGGAAAACAACACGATAAACAAAGAGATGGTTATTAAAATGAAGAATAAATTGATTACAAAATTTGGGTAACTCACCTTTCTTCATTGCGTGGGAGTTTCTGCAAGATACACCATCAACTTAGTAAACTGGGTTATGAATCTCTCTTATGTCAATGAGGTTCTTATGGTTGGAGGTCCATCCAGCGCCTTTGTAGGAGATGCATAGATGGGGGATGCAAAGGGGATTGGAATATCCCAGTGAATCGGTGATACCGTAGCAAGATATCACTGATTAATAGTATTTTAGACAATCGCAGAGGTTTACCCCATCAACTATGTAAACACCCCAAATTTTCCTTATCCATTCTCAAACGACCCTTCTCGTGCAGTGCCAACCCTGTTAGGTCAGTGTAGGAGTCAAACCCCGAGTCTGTTTCAGAAAATTACCACTTTACCCATTTTTATTAAGAAAATTACCATTATATCCCTAGGACACCCCAGACCTCAGTCAGTCGGAGTCAACCAAGCTCATTGGTCAGTTCAGAACAGTTAGAATATCAGTCATTTCAAGCTCATCTGAGCTCACAGTGAGAAGGTCATTTTCATTTCTGACCATTCCTACCAAAATGGGATCATTTTTTCAGAAATGAGCTCATTTCTCACTCAAATCCAAGTCAATTGTGTCTGAGTCAGTCATTCCCAGTCAGTCATATTCCCCAGAGTCTAGCCTGATCTCATCAGGAGTTCAAGCGCTCCAATTCCAATTCAAAACCATTTCCAAGTGTCTAGGAGCCCATTTTAGCCCGTTTCAGCTCATTCAGCTGAAATTGAGCTGAATCCAGTTAATTAAGCTAGTGTTCGAGCTTCAATTTTAGTTCATCTCAGTACTACCAATCTTTATCCCAGCTGAAACCCAGCTTAGATTCGTAATTCACTTCGGTCCAGTGACCATTCCGTACCATTTCTCTAAAAATAACAGCTTTTCTTGAAAATTTAGTCGGAGAGTCTAGTTGAGTCAGTGTCTGGTCAGTTCATTTGAGTTCTGAAACTCTAAAACCTAGCTCAATCCAACTCATTTCAGTTCAATTTAGCTAAAACCCTAATTTTCAGTGTCACTCTAGCCCGACAGAGCTCGAAAACCATTTCTTCAACCATTTTACAAATTTTATCAATTTTAACACTTTTTGAACTGGTACAAGTGTCAATCGGGGTTTAAAATCCAAAATTCTTCATTTAGGGTATGCATTTCGCATGTCATTTCTCATCATTTCATATCATTTCTCAGCATTTTATTTCATTTTCGAAGTTCAGAACTCCAGTTTTATAAATTTCAATCCAGATCGAGTTTTAAAAGCTTTCAAAAATCAATTTCAAACCCCGGGTTTCAAAAATTGACATTTTTACCCCCGGGATTCAAAATTTGGAAATATATTCTCAAGAAAAACAATCTGGATTTATTTCAAACTCAAATTTTCAAATTCTATACTGGATCTGCTTCGCAACAGTGTATTGAACTTCAAAATCCGAGCTCGTTTCAAAAACTGCCAAAATAGCTCGTTTCGTCTGGAAATTTTCTGAAAAGACTATTTTAACCCTCTAATCGTCAAAATGAATTTCAAAAGTGGAATTGGGACCCGCTCTGAGATGGCTCATCCATTTGCATTTTTTTGTTTTAATTTATATAAAAAAAAGAAAAAAAATTCACATTTTTTTTATTTTTTTTATTTTTTTTATTATTTTGTTTTACCTAAGGTGGGACCCACAAGGGGGGTCGATCACCCTAGCCCCTCTCTTCCTCTCCATTTCCTTTCTTTTCTCTTTTCCTTTCCCTTTTCCTCTTTCTTTTCTTTCCTTCCTTCTTTCTTCTTTTCTTTCTTTCTTTCTTTTCTTCTTTTCTTCTTCGTTTTTCTTTTCTTTCTTTCCTTCTTTTTCTTCTTTCTTTCCGCCTTTCTTTTTTCTCCAGCCCACTTACATAAGGCCCTTTCCCCCTCCTCCTTTTTTCCCTCTCCTTTCTTCCCTTTTCTTTCCTTTTCCTTCTTCCCCTCTTCTTTCCTTTTCCTTCCCTTCCTTCTTTCCCCTTTCTTCCTTACTCCCTTTCTATTTCCTCCAAAGCCATATGGCTGCAACCATTCACGTAAGCCCATCTATCTCTCACGCCTCTCTCTCTCACATCCCCCATTAACCTTTTTTGATTAAAAACTTAGGCTTTTGTTTTATTTTTTCGTAAGTGATAACAAAAGGACATCATACGTGAGCTGCCTCCCCATCTCATCTCACGTCTCTCTCTCTCTCCCCTCTCTTTTGATTCTCTGATTGTTCTAGCTATCAAGGAGTTTTCTCTCATCATTGGTGCATCACAGCAAGGTTCAGCCGGATCCCTCAACACCACCACTTCCGACCACCAAAGGGGAGCACCTCCATCATAGCTACCTTCAATACAATTTCAGTTGGACCTCCATCATAGCCACCTTCAATACAACTTCAGCTGGACCTCCATCACAGCCACCTCTTCACCTCGCTCTAGCTGCTGACCCCAACCAACAAAACAAGTGGCCGGTGACCAACTGCAGCATAGCCTCCTTCTTCTAGCCTTCTTTATTGGGGCAACAAAATCCAAACCTCCTTGGTTGCAAAGCCCCTTGGTTGATTCAAGCTCTTCCTTTCCAAGGTAAGAACCATCATCGTTTGCCTTTAATTTTGTTTTAATGATCTTGCATAATGTGTACCCATGATACCATGATGCTATCATAAATTTCTCTCATCAAAATTATGCACGTTGGTAAATGGCTTTATTTTAAAAATATATATATATAAAAACACATATCTCATGTGTAGGGGCTAATTAAACGATAGGATCCATCCGTTCAAATGGATTGGATCTTCCGTTTCGCAAGCCAACAACAAAGAATATGTTGTATCCCCATTGATTTGTGTATTAGTTATATATTTCATGATATTTTATGATAGAAAATGCATTTAGGTTAGGATGTTAATTTATTTCATTCATTTCAATGTAAATTTCATTATTAGAGTCCATAGAGTTCATTTCGGTACAAAGTCCATAGGCTATTTCATGTGAATTTTTGCATCTTAAATTCTGCAAATTTTACTATTGTTAGACGTGTATGACCTTTAGTTCCTGTAAAAATTTTGGTCTAATTTTAAATCGTTATTATCATAAAAAAAATAAAAGGGTGACAATGGGTTTTGGACCTGCCTAGAATTTCCAATATTTGTTTTAGCATACAAGAGCAGTTGGGATCACCCTCATGGGAAATCCGGATCCTCCCCTAAAAATCACAGTAGATCCATAGTGGAATGTACTATCTGTCTGAAAATTTTGAGATTTTTATCAATAGATTTAGCCTCTGTCAAAAATCAATTTTTCCAGACCCCAGGGAAAACCTTGATTTTTCCTTGTTAGGGTATAGACAGACCCTAATGCGCCGTGTCCATTCAACCCGTAACCTATCTGCAAAAACTTTCAACACAAAAGTTGTTTCTACCCATTTTCCTGTCATTTTCCAAAATTTGGGGATTTTTGAAATTGTTCAAGTATTTTTCCGGATTTATGTTTTCTGTCTGACAAATTCCATTATCTAGAAAATCCAGAGATTTAGGTCTCTGATAATAGTATGCCCTTTTCCAAACCGTAACCCAAATTTCAATAGTGTAAAAAGATGAAAATTTTCTATGTTTGTCAGGGACATTTTCCCACAATTTCAGTCTTTTTCCCATCTGTCTTTTATTTTTCCCACATTTTCTCTCAAAACCTGTCTGTTTTCCCTAAATCCTAGAGTCACTGGATTTTGATCCAACTTGCCGGAGTTGTACAACTCTGACCATAAGTAAAAAATAGAAGGTGTAAAAGGAAAAAATCTTGCCTTACTGTCCTCTGTCACCCTTTAAATTTGGGAGATTTTTATGGAAGTTTGATATCCGAAATGCCATTTAGAATCAACATTTTAGGCAAAATTCTAATTTTTTAGGATTTTTAGCTATTTTTCATATTAAGAAAATGCAAAAAAAATAGATTTTCAAGCTCCATTCTGTTTTTAGTGTCAGTCTAGGTGTCTATGCCAAATTTGGCTCAAATCCAAGTTCATTTGCTTTGTATGTTAGTTTATCTTTAAATTCAAAAGCGAAAATCAAGTTAAATTTGATATTTTATGATATTTTCACCATTTTAGGGTTTTATTCATGTAAATAATCATATAGAATCATGTCAGGGTTAATTTCAATATCATTTGCATTTCATATTTTCCATTTTTGCAAAATTTATTTCAAAAAACCGTGGTTTCAAGGCCATAGTCTTGTTATCAGGGGCATTTTGGTCATTTTGACCTAAATCTTTAATTCTTCAAATCTTCATGCATATCATCATATTTCATCATATTGTGTTTGATTTATTTCATTTGATTTTCAAAATTCCAAAATTTACAAAAATTCTTTTAGAAAACCTTGATTTCAAGGTCATTAGGGGCATTTTGGTCATTTTGACTCCAATTTCGAATTTCCAAGTTTATTTTCAAAATTTATTCATTATTTCTCATGTTTATATCAAAGGGGGTATGAATTTGGGTTTATATCTGAATAATATCCGATAATTTCCCATATTTTCAGATAAATTCAGATACACCTACATTTTTTGTGCTAACATTGTTTTCTAGTTTTGCAGGAACATTCAAGAAGAAGATTTTATTTTCTTATTTCATTTAAAATTCAATGTAATATCAAATGTGATAATTTGGAATAAGAGTTACATTTTCTGCTTAGAATAGGACTGCATTGCATATAGTTTGATTTCTGCAAAATTCTAATATCTAATGCATCATTCATGCACATTTTTCCAAATCCACTATGGTTGACACGAATGACACATGCACAAGCTCTTATGGAGTTTATAAACTTGGTGGGATTTATATTTATGGTCATAGTCAGAATACGAAGAAAACCAAGATTTATGATCTTCATATTAGCCACATTGACCCTACACTCTTATGCTAACTTAAAAAATGCACTGTATTTCTCAAAGTTTCAAAAGGATTTTCCAATTCCTCAATGAAATTCTCTTTCAAATTCATATTCATTCATTCATATCATTCAAATTGCATTATTTTCAAATTCATTTTCCAATTTCAATTTCAGAAAAATAAATTTTCTCAAGGATTTACCAAGGCTTTCTCAGGATTGGATTTTCTCAGAATTCTGAGTTTTCAAATGACATTTCAAAGCATTTCTCAAGTTCAAATCAAGATTTTCCAATGTTTTAAAGTTCTCAAATTTCAAAAAGTTTTCATAAATCGGTTTTCTCAAGGTTTTTCAAGATTTTCTCAGGATTCTGAATTTTCAAATGAGATTTCAAAGTATTTCCCAAGTTCAGAATCAAGATTTCTCAAGCTTTCTATATTCTCAATTCCAAGTTTCCAATCTCAAAATCGATTTTCTCATATTTCCCAGTTTTTCTTGCGAATTTATTTTCCAATGTAAATTTTTGATTTTCAGTGAAGCTCAATGATTTTCCCAGGAATCCCAATTTCAAGTACTTTTCCAATCATTTTTCAAGTACATTTCAAATTTTCCAAGCAAACATCATTCTTTCAAAACTTGCATTATTTTCAAAATTCCATAGCACAAGCCTGATTCTTTGTGCATTCTAGGAAAATAGAGCATAATTTAGATAATTTAACTTAGTCAAAGCGCACATTTGATCCTTGGTTCGATTACCTCTGGTAAAGGCGCTAGAAACGGTTGAACCTCATACTCACAGGCAGATCCCATTCCACGGAATTTTCCCGCAAATTTTCAAAAAGGGAGGCAAGTAATTTTCAACATCAATTTTGCAAAACTTTGGTAGAGTTTGACTCGCAGGATCGTTTCTCTCTCGCAAGAGAGGGAAAAAATTTTGCGATGATAACAGGTTTGGCGACCGTGATGGGACCTGTCTTCGTCTGATCAATTATGTGCTTTGACTTAGCTCAATTGTCAAAATCGTGCTTAACAAAATGTCAGCTTTATTTTCTGATATCATGCGAACCTAGGAGCCTAGACTTGAACCCAACTGACATGGATTGCATGTAGACTAGTGTAAACACCCCAAATTTTCACCCTCATCCAGGCTATATATTTCATGTGTCATTGCATATCATTACATGCATTCGGCATACCATTTCATTGCATTGCATGTCATTACATCTCATTTTCGAGATCCAGCACTCCTGTTTTCAAAATATTTAATCCAGATTCGGGTTTTAAAACTTTTCTTTCAAAATCAATTTTTAAAACCTGGGTTTTTAATCAGCATTTTATCATTTACCAACCCCCAGGACCTTATATTTTGAAATGTTTTATAAAAAAAAAACAATCTGGATTTGTTTTAAACTCAATTTTTAACAGATTTCAATTCTCAGATGAGACCCATTTAGGTGGAGTCACTTCTGGATTTCTTTACTTGTCAAAAATCTCCAAAAATTTCAGAGTCCTAGTTGGATCAGGACTCTTTTTCTAGAGTCCAGTCGGATGAGGACTCTTCTTCAGAGTTTTAATCGAATTAGGACTCTAATCTTTTACAGCTATTTTATCTATTTTTAATCAAATCTTTTAAAATCTTTCATAATGAGTCAGAAACTCACAGTTTTAGTCAAAACAGGACTCTGTTCAGAGAGCCCTAGTTGGATCAGGACTCTGATCCTGATTTCAATTTTGAAAGAATCTTTCAAAAATCTTTCCATCTATCAAAACTGTTACACTTTTATCAAAGAATTTCAAAATTCTGAGGTTTTATCCCAGAGTCCTGATCGAATCAGGACTCTATCCAAAATTGGTTTTCATACTTCATTTTCACTGGTTTTCAAAGGCTTTGCCCAAATTTCATCATTTGCTTACCAGAAAACTAAAATTCTGAGAGTTCTGATCGAATCATGACTCTTTCTCAGAGTCCTAATCTGATCTGGACTCTGAACCAAAACTTCAATTTTATCTTGTTTCTAACTGTTTTTCAAAATTCTCTCATTTGTTTTCTCAGAAAATCCAAAAATCTGAGAGTCCTAGTTCAATCAGGACTCTGTCCTTAGAGTCTCAGTTGAATCAGAACTCTGTTTTAGTCCAATATTTGTTATTGTTTTCATTGTTTTGACAAGTTCTTTCATCTGTTTTTTAGAAAATACAAAAAAAAATCTAGAGTTTTGGTCCGATCAGGACTCTGTCTTGGAGACCTAGTCCAGTCAGGAGTCTGTTTTTACTTCCATTTTTGTTTCTTTCCATTTGTTTTCAAAATTTAGGTTATTTTGTATAGTCCAGTTAATCCAGGACTCTATTTCAGAGTCCTGATTGAGTTAGGAGTCTAACCCTGATTGTATTTTCTGACTTGTTTCATCATTTTTGATAAAATCTTTTCAGAAATTCCTTTATTTGGCTTTTAAAACCTAAAATCTCAGAGTCCTAAAAATTCAGGACTCTAACCCGGAGTTCCAGTTCGCCTGAGACTCTATTTTCAAAGATTTTGAATTTTAATTATTGATTTTAACCTCTTTTCAAAGTTATTTTCAGTGTTTATTTCAAATTTCTCAAAACCTAGTGTGGGCCCACTCAGTTGGTGCCACATTCAAAGGAGTTCTAACCCAGTTGGAACTCTATGCCATTTCAAAACTTTTAATTTCAAGTTTACTTTTGAAAATCTTTTGAAAATTTTCTCAATTTCAAGTTTTAAAATCATTTTTTGAAAAACTCAAGTAGGGCCCACTCGGGGTGGCGCCACATTTGAGAAAGTCAGGGTTAGTCTAGGCTTAGTCAGTATCTTGGTTGATTTTAGAAAATTAGAAGAGTCCAAATCCCTTTTGAAAATGCAATTTAAAATTTAGTTTTAAATAATTGTTTTTAAAGGTTTTAGTTAAAACTTTAAAAACCAAATGTGGAAAATGCCAAGTGGTGCCACATTTGGGGGTCTTTAGTTTTAGTTAGGACTTCAATTAGGTGTTAATTATATTAATTAGGTAAAGGGTATAATAGTAACTCCACCCAAAAATCGCCCCGCCCCCCTTTAGAGTCCAAAATTTTCAAAATTCTCAATTTTTAAACCTAAACAATTTTTATAAATAGATGCCATAGGGAGAAAGATTTTTCCATTCACCTCTTTAGCAATTCTTAGAGCTTCTCTCTCCTCTCCATCCCTTTCTCCATTGCAGAAACCTCAAAGTAATTATTTTTTTAATTTTTTATTTAATGTTTTTAATGGTTTAAATCAATTTCAACCATTGGCTCCATCTATTCCATGGATTAAACCATGGATTCAAGTCAAAGAACCTCAAGAGAGGTTCAAGAAGATGATCTAACTCTGTTTTGATCTTTTTCCAGGGATTCTAATCCATTAGAATCAATTATAGTATGGTTTTTCATGTTCTTAACCGTTAAAACATGCGATTTACCCGCTAAATGGGTCAAATCCATGCTTTTTAAGGTAAAATCAAATTCCAGACATGGATTCCCTATTTTTATTTTTATTTTTTACTTAGTTATGTTTACTACATGTGTTTTAACATAGAAATCAATTTCGTTTTGCTGTTTACTATTTTCTTTATTGTTTTCATTAATTAATGCATGGTTTATTAAATTTCATTAGATTTCTGTGTGTTTTTAAGCATGGATCAGCAAACAATATGTTATTTCGTATTGAAGAACTCACTGTAAATTTCTGATCTTTTAATATGTGAAACATGGATATGTCAGTGAACTACTGTAAAAAATTCGAATATTTTAGGATTCAGGAACTCTGTCAGAAAAATCAGATATCAAACCGTGATTTTAAATCTTTAAAATCGTTATTTAAATCCAAGAGGTAACTTGCTGTTATGTTATTTTTCTCATATAATATCCGGTTTGAGATCCGTAAAGTGCTGTAGATTGGTGTTGAGATGATATATTTACTGTGAAATTTTGGTAATTTTTGGCCTCTGTTTAGTATTTTTCCTCTGACAGAAAGCCTGATTTTAAATTTAAAACTCGTTAGGGTTTGCCAAAACCCTAATCAGAATTGTAATGACTATAGATTTGAAACCACAGATTCGATTCATGATCTGTAAAAAAGGAGTTTTATTATTTTTCTGTTTACTATTTACCGCTAAAATTTTAGAAATTTTTAATTAGGTTTGTTATTTATTTCTGTATTTGCAAACCGAAGTAGCTGTTTCAACCCCTGTTAGATTTGTTATAGTTTAGTTCAGATTGCCGGAAGGGTTTCTCCCTAACCGGAGATGCGTTTTCCAATCTGTAAATAGGAAAACCTCTGTTTTTATGTCTAGTTTGCCTCTGTAAAAATTCATAAGTTTTCATGGAAGATTGACCTCTGATTTGGGTCTAACTCTGAAACTGGTTTATGACCTAGGTCAAAAATAGCATATTTTAGGGTTTTAATGCAATTTTCGGATTAAAATAATGTCAAAAAATTATTTTTATGATTTCAATCTGATTTTAGGGACATAAAAAGTGCAGGTATCATTTTTTATGAAATTTGAAATCTGTTTGTTGCCTGAATTAATCAAATTACAAAACAGGGCACCCGTAGGATCCCGAAACACTGCCAAAATCACAATTTTTGTAATATTTCTTGATTTTCGTGCATAAGTGTGTGTTTTTAGGGTTTTTTCATGTCTAGAATTATATTAGGGTGTTTCATGTTTGATTTTGTGTTTATTTCAATCATAAATCCTAAGTTTTTATCAAGACCTATTTCAGAAAACCCTGATTTCAAGGCCATAGTCTTGCTATCATGGGCAATTTGGTCATTTGACCTCAATTTCGAAATTCTAAACCCTAATTTTCTTATTTTTACTCATGTCATATCATATTTGGTTTAATTTATCCTTATTTGGATTTTAAAAGTTTTATTTTTATAAAATATCTTTCTAAAAACCCTGATTTCAAGGCCATAGTCTTGCTATCAGGGGTATTTTGGTCATTTTGACCCCAATTTCGAATTTTCAAATCTTATTTCCATTATTTTTTCAATTTTATTTCATATTTCATTAAGTTTATATCAGGGAATCATGGAAAAAGGCTTATATCAAGCAAAATCCCGTAATTTCTAGATATTACTAGATAAATCTAGAAAAGCGAACATATCTTCACTAACAAGTTTTCTAGTTTTGCAGGAACATTGAAGACTTTATTTTCCTTTGTTTTCTGTATTTAAATTTGATTAGTGATGTAAATTATAATTAATTTTGGAATAAGAATTTCAATTCCTGCATAGAATAGGATGCATTGCATATAGTTTTAAGCTTTGATATATAACTGCTATGTATGCCAATTCATGCATATTTTTACCAATTCACTATGATCTACACGAATGGCACGTGCACTAGCTCTTATGGAGTTGACAAACTTGGTGGAATTTGTATTTATGGCCATAGTCAGAATACGAATGAGACTGAGATTTGTAATCTTCGTATTAGCCACATTCAGCCTACACTCTTAGGAAAACTTCAAAATGCACTGCATTTCTCAAAAATACAAAAGGATTTTCTCAATTCCTCAAAATCATGACTTTCAAATCCATATTCATTCAATTCCTTCATTTGCAAATTCCAATTTCAATTCAGAAAAATCAATCTTCTCAAAATTTCTAAGTCTTATTCTAAAATCGATTTTCTCAAAACTCTAAGTTTTCAAATGATATTTCAAGTATTTTTCAAAGTTCAAAATTCGATTTTCCAAGTTATAGCTTCAATTTCCAAGTTCTAATTCAAAGAAATCAAGGTTTTCTAAGTTATTTAAAATTCCTCAGAAATTGATTTTCATAAAACCTCTAGATTCTTCAGAAATCGATTTTCATTTTCCTCAGAAATATTCTCTCACTAAGTTCATGATTTTCCAAGTGTTATCTTTTCCAAGAATCTCCAAATATTTTCCAATATTCAAAGCAAACATCATGTTTTCAAATATGCATTTTCAGAAATTCATAGCACATGCCTGATTCTTTGTGCATTTAGGAAATAGAACATGATTTAGACAAGTTGAGCAAAGTTAAGCACACAATTGATCCTTGGTTCAATTACCCCTGGTAAAGGCGCCAGGAACGGTTGAACCTCGTATCGACAGACGAGTCCCATTCTTCGGAATTATCCTGCATTTTAAAACGGAGGCGAGTTATTTTCAAAAACTTTTTCAAAGGTCAGTTTGACTCGCAAAAGTAAAATTTTGCGATGATAACAGGTTTGGCGACCGTGATGGGACCTGTCTTCGCCTGATCAATTGTGTGCTTAACCTAGTTCAATTGTCAAAATCGTGTTCCATGGAATGTCAGCTTTTATTTCATGATATCATGTGAACCTAGGAGCCTAGACTCAAACCCAGCTGACATGGATTGCATGTAGACTAGGTATTGTTTGGTAGGACCATATTGAGGAGAATTATTCATGCTCACATAGACTTAGGTCTAATACAACACTCTTCAATCAAGGATTTGTATGAAAACAATGTTTGCTTCTTCAAAATTTTAAAAATCTCTATCTCTTTAGGTTTTAGAGCCTTCTGATTTTCTTGCATGTGATCATGTTTTAGAAAACCACCCCACCTATCTTTACCCGGTCTTCACGTTGCTGGGCTCTCTTCCAGAACCATAGTTTGGGACAGAGCCTCACCACTGGGCCACCTATTTGGGTGAAAACCCCCCTGCCACGTACCAAGGGCCATAGTCCAACGCATATCGGCAGGTGCTCAAGGATGTTGGAAAACTTGAACCTAGAATCGGAGAAATTGATTTTATGCCACGTATATCGAGCCTTGGCTCAAGTATATAGGCATAGCATGATTGGACACAGATGATCTGAACTTTAGAGTTAGGATTAAGGTCCTACAACTATTTCAAAACTTGTGCATCTAGAGTCAGCTTTTAGGGAATGTTGTATGTGCATACTTGATTGTACATGATGTGATTTAATGTTAGCTTCTTTCCATTTTATTACAAGTTTTCCAAAATACTGAATGATTTTCATAAATCTCTAAATTTTTCCATCTGTTTCCATATACTATCTAAAAATCTTGTTTTATTCAAACCCTGGACGATTTTACAAATTCCCCTTTATTTCCTTCAAAACTCCAGGTGATTTCCATCCTTTCGTTCTTCTGGATCTCGAATTTTCTGCTTTATTATCCTGCCTGCATCTTTTTAAAATCCTTATATTTTCCCAAGTCTTATTCCAAACTTTCCATGTTTTCCAGTCTGATGGCATCCAGTCAACTTGATTCGGTCTTTCCTGAGGGTCACATCTTCTACGAGGTACGACAACGTCTTCCAGAACATCGAACTCTCAGCACCGGATCCTTCATTCTCCGGTGGTATTATTCATGGCTCAAGAACTTCTCTCGTATGTTTCTACAGACAATATGGGGCATTTGTGGAAGTCAGTTCTTTATCTCAAATAGCTCGAGAGAGAATCCAGCATGCGATGGTCTTACGCACTGTGGGATTAGCTCTCTTTCCAGATGGACGGAATTACATGGATATCAGGATAGTTCAGCTTCTGCGAAGGTGGGGAAGTCGACAGACGCATTTCTATAGCCATGGCCGCACTCGCTTTTCTGTACCGAGGGTTAACCCGTTTCACACTCGGAGAATCAATTCTAGTCGAAGGGTGCACCTATGCATTGCAATCTTGGTTCCTCCGGCATGTGCCAGCCCGAGCCAGCTCATTCAGATACAATGGTGAAAAGCTTCTTCCAGTTGCTCGATACCGTTCTTGATTGACAACCTTCAAAAGGAAGAAGTTGTATGGGACAACTTTGATCGTCAGGAATCACCTCCTAGATATACTTATGCATACGGCAAGCGGTTCAGGCTACTTGTCCCATTATTCTGTGCATACTACCATCCAGAGCGGTGTGTCAGACAGTTTCTCTCAGAGACAGAAGCACATAGAAATTCGCCCACTATCAGGGATCTTGCCAGAGTTCGATCTCACATCAGATCAGTGGTCCGGAGCATACCATTCTACCAGACATGGCTGAGACTCTTTTGTTACTCTCACTATTTTTCCTGGTCCTCGTGTGTCCTCTGATTATCAAGAGTGGTGAAAAATTGTTCGACCCCCTCCTCTTTGTCAAGTTTATTATTAATAAAATCATGTTTTTCCTTTCTTCAATAAAATTCCTTTAAATTTCATCCTATCTTGGTTTGACGACCTCACCTAGGTAACAAGGCATATTTTTCAGTTGTTTAATTTTGCAAAGGAATGACAACGCAGTTGTCGTAATCCCAGCGACGACTCAATCCTTAGTAATGATGCTCTTTCAATTGTCTACCAAAATTCTCAATAAATGTTTTCCCCAATCAGAATTTCTTTCAAAAGCCTAACCATCAATTCTGCCTTGTAGAGAGCGTTAGTGACATTCAAGAGAGCATCTGCATCCTTACATGGTTCAGACAAGGTCCGGAAAGAAGACCACAGCAGTCCAGCTTATCAGTTCTCTGTCAGTTTCAGTACGAGAAATGGCCTCTTCACAATCTGCTGGAAACGGAAGTCAGCAAGCTACTGATGACATCGACCCACAAATGTATTCGTTGTTCCGAAGAATGCTGAGCAAAGTATTGTCTGAGGAAACAGGGGCCGGTTTAGGAAAAGCCCACAATAAAAAGGTTAAAAGTCGAACAACGAAGAAGAGTGTGAAGATCACCAGAAAATAGAATCGTTACGAAGAAACATCTGATGAATCAACAGAAGATACTGATGGCGAATATGAAACTCACCAGGCATTTAGAGGGTCTACTCAAAAGAATAAGTCAGCTTATAAATTTGGGAGTCAGTCATTCAATGATCCTACTCAACCACAACTCCGAGATGTGATGAAAATAGTCAAGGATCTGCAGGCCCGTGACAAGGGTAAAAGGGTCTTTACGAGCGAAGACTTTTATGACGGACTGGATGGGGATGATGATCTTAACAATCTCCCCAAGAAATTTATCAAATTCTATGGTTCGGGTGACCCAAAGGCACACCTCGCCCTTTTCTTTGCAGAATGTTCCAAGTTCAGGAGGAATAACTGAGCCTTATTTCTTTGTTTTCCTCGCAGTCTTGCGGGTATTGCAGCAAAATGGTATTCAGAGCATATTAATCCCATAGAGATGAAAGAGTTTGATAAAGTGGTCAATTTGTTTATTGAACGCTTTTATTTAACGTCGAAGCCCTCCCGACTCTCAGCCACCTCTACAGTCTGAAGCAGAAAGAAAATGAAAAAGCCAGGGATTTTATTCATAGATGAAGATCTGCTTGTAACAAGATGCGTGATCCAATATCAGAAGGACACGCACTATCCTTAATCCTGAGTAACTTCTCGCAACCCCTAAGGGGATTAATTTCCACTTCTTTATCAAAAACCTTCATATAACTGACAGAACGAGCCGAATGGCTCGAGTTGAGTATAAAAAATGGCTCTTATGAGGGCTTCATGTTCAGTAAAAACAACGGTCAGCAAGAATCAAAGAAGAAAACCCACTTCACATACTCTGCCAATAACAACAAGAACCAAAATAAAGGAAATGGGAAAAAACACAGCTATGGTTCCGGAGGGTTGAATCCCAACAAAAGTGATCAGAAAGGCAAATCGATCCCTTAGTATGACAGACAACCACAACAGATTCTTGATCAAGGGTCGAAATCTCAAGAAAAGCCAAAGCGTGAAGGGTGGAGTTATAATCGCAAATTTACTCCTCTAGATCAGTCTCTTGAAACAGTCCTAGAATATATGCTCGGCAGTGACATGATTAAGCTCCCAAGGGTAGCCGATCCACCAGCAGTCATGGGTAAAATGAAAGACCGATTCTGCAAGTTCCACCAAACAGTGGGACATGACACTGAGAACTGTTTCGTTCTCAAAAATATTATACCAAATTATATTGATAAAAACCTGTTGGTGGAAGGGGCCGAAGGTGAGAAGATGGAAATACTAAATCAACCGTTCCTCCAACATTCAACTGCAGTGATATCTGATCATCCTTTTCAGTCAGAAGATCACATCCAACCGTGTCCTAGCAACGATATCGATGTACAACATCATGTGTTAGTGTTGCATAAGGTTCAGTCCAATTCCCAAAAGATGGACCTCGTTTCAACTCTCAGTAAGCTGAAAGTTTCAAAAGAGCCTGCTGGGGTGTCTCCAGAAGTAGCCAAAAGAATGCCATGGTTTCCCAAGGGCTTTATCAAACCCGTTTCAGAAAAAGGGAAAGCATCATAAAAACAGGTTGATACAGTGCAAAGACCAATCACTGCCCTCTCTAATATCCTTATTCTTGAGTTGGCGCGTGCCTCTCCCAAGCATCAGCAAGTCCTGGATGATTTATTGCGGAAAATCAAGGTCAAGCCTGGCACCACACCTGAAGACATGGCTCAGATCGTTAATCAGGCCATGACCAATGCCCCCATAACCTTCTCAGATGTGGATCTGCCCAAGCCTCACACGTTTCATAACAATGCTTTGTACATTGTAGTGTGAACCCGGGGAAGGACTGTACCCCATGTGCTTGTAGATGGGAGTAGTAGCCTTAACATTTGCCCTGAAATGACTGCCAAGGCTCTGAGCATAAAAGAAGAAGAATACACGCCAGATCCAATCACCATTTATGGATTTGATAATCACGGACAAACAACAAAGGGCAAAATCTTTTTGGAAATATTCATCAACTACTCTGTTCACACGGTGCTTTTCCATGTTGTTAACGTGCCGCCAACGTATAATCTTCTATTGGGAAGAACCTGGATTCATAATGCCAATGTGGTGCCATCCACCCTGCACCAGTGTATTAAATGGTCTAAAGGTGGCATGATCACTACTGTCCTGGGGAAAGATCCAGAAGAGAGGTTGCCTCAGCCTATGATTCCTCGACCGACCTATACTACCGATATCCCTAGCATCAGGGAGAGCGAAGAAGTTGTTCTTAGCGAAAGTCTGGAAATGTTAAAGTTTGAAGCAACACCAGAAGCAAAGCATACTACAACAATGGTCCAATGGCAAGGGCCACATTTCTTCAAAATCGGGGGTCGTCTCGATTATAGCACTTTCAAGGACCATCCTCTTTTCTCGCAGTTTGTAAGAGCCAAGAAAGGGTTTGACCTGTTACTAAAGCATGATTATCAGCCTTTTAAAGGTTTGAGCAAGAACGAAGATGTCCGACTAGAGCCAGTGGTCCCGGACCATCATCCGCGCAGGGCAAGATTGGGGTTCATGGGCAAAGAATCTCACAAAAATACTGTCTTCATTAAGGGGATTCATTGAAAGCTTCCACCATCTGTCGTTCTCTTTTTTTTTTATTCAGTTAATTTCTGCAGTTTATAGGGACAAGGTCTCATTTCAGTTTATGTCAAATGTCATCATTTTAAATCCTCAAAAAAGCTATCAATTTTCTCGTCTATCTGGATGTCATCTTTTTCTTATTCCTTTGCAATTTGTCTTCAAAATTTATTGTTCTTATCCTTTTCCATTTCATGCAACTTATGCCATAATGAATAAACTTTTTCTGAAAGCTACTTCTTTTCAAAATTTCAGAATGTCTTCCCAAACAATAAGGAGATTAGTCATCAATTCGTCAATCACATCGAAACCTGCAAAGATTTATCGGGTCAGGGCAAGAGCAGAGGACAGTAAGGTCACAAAGCAGCCAGAAGAAATGACAGAATTTGATTCAGCGCTTCCAGAATTGTCAGAGTTTGCAACGATTCAGAAACAGGATGAGCCATCGACCCTAGTTCAGGATCCAACTGAAGACATCAATATTGGTTCAGAGGATAATCCTAAAATTCTCAACATCGGTTCATGTCTAAGCGCAGATCAGAAGGAAAAGCTCATCAATTTTCTCAAGCAATATCAAGAAGTGTTCGCATGGACTTATGAGGATATGCCAGGGTTAGATCCTAAATTGGTGGAACATCGCCTCGTTTTGAAGCCTGATGCGAAGCCAGTTAAGCAGAAATTAAGAAAGATGGATCCACGAATTAAGCAGCAGATCAAGGAAGGACTTGAGGATTTGCTTAAAGCAGGATTCATTTGAGCAATAGATTATCCGGATTGGTTGGCAAATATCGTAGCAGTTCCCAAAAAGAATGGTAAAGTTCAAATCTGTATCGACTTCCGTAATCTCAATAAGGCTACTCCTAAGCATGACTATCCGCTCCCAAATATTGATCTCTTGGACGATAGCACGACTGGTCATGCCACGTTCTCTTTTATGGATGGATACTCCGGATATAATCAAATCAAACTGGCCGCTCGTGACCAATCCAAAACATCCTTCACTTTACCATGGGGCACTTTCTGTTACACAGTCATGCCGTTTGGGCTCAAGAATGCCGGAGCAACCTATCAACGCGCAATGGCTGTCATATTCCATGACCAGATGCACAAGACCATGGATGTATACGTGGATGACATCCTAGTCAAATCTAAGGAAGAAAAAGATCATATTGATGCTTTAAGTCAGGTCTTCAAGCGACTTATTCTTTATAAGCTAAGACTCAACCCTCAGAAGTGTGTCTTCGGAGTTGGATCAGGCAAGTTATTAGGCTTCTTGGTCAGCAAAAAAGGAATAGAAATGGATCCCGCAAAAGCAAAGACCATCATTGATATGTCACCCCCGACTACTCTCAAAGAATTGCGTAGTCTTCAGGGACGTATGCAATCAATTCAGAGATTCATATCCAATCTTGCCATGAGATGTGAGCCTTTCAATCATTTACTTAGAAAAGGAGTAAAGTTTGAGTGGGGACCGAAATGTCAGCAATCGTTTGATCGTATCAAGAAGTATCTTCTTAACCCACCTGTTCTGAAGCCACCAAAATTGGGAAAGCCTCTTTTGTTGTACGTTTCAGTTAACCAAGCCGCTTGTGGTGGATTCTTGGCACAGTACGAGGAAGGCAGTCTGATTGAGCATGCCATCTACTATGTAAGCAAGACTTTTATTGATTATGAGAAGTACTCCCAGATAGAGAAGACATGTCTAGCACTGGTTTGGATGTGTCAAAAGTTAAGGCATTACTTGTTAGCATCAGAGGTCAAGATTCTCTCAAAACTTAATCCTCTTAAGTACATTCTCGAACAACCATTTCTCAGTGGACGGATTGTCAAGTGGCAAGTCCTTTTAATGCAGTATGACTTGAAATATGTTTCTCAACAATCTATCAAAGGCCAAGTAATTGCAGACCAATTGGCAGATTTTCTTCTGGCAGAAGATGTTAAAGCTGAGGATGATTTCCCCGATGAGCGGATCTACAATGTTCAGCAGTCTCCAGTTTGGAACCTATTCTTCGATGGTTCCAAGAATATGGCCGGCATAGGAATCAGCATCTTACTGATCACACCAGAGAAAGAGATGATCCCCTTTTCTCTAAAACTAGATTTTCAATGTACCCATAATATGGCTGAGTATGAAGCTTTAATACAAGGTATGAGAATTCTGCAAGACTTCAATGTCAAGAGAGTACACGCTTTCGGTGATTCATTGCTCGTTGTCAGCCAAGTCAAAGCTGAATGGCAGGTAAAAGACCAGAAGTTGCTTCTTTATCAAAAGATCGTTCTAGCCCTCATCAATAATTTCGATGAATTTCAGCTTTTCCATATCAAAAGAGAGTTTAATCAAATAGCCGACGGTTTGGCCAGCCTAGGCTCTATTATGTCTTTCAGAAGCAGAGAATTCTGTCGTTCTTTTGAAATTGGCCGACTTGATCAACCTGCTTTCATTCCAGTAATGCAAGTTAACCAGGTGGAACAGAAAAGGAAACCTTGGTACCAAAATATTAAAGATTTCATTGAAACTGGTGAGCTTCCACCGAAATTATCAAAGAAGGAGCAAAAAGCGATCCAGCATATGTTGGCCCGTTATTTTATTCTCGCCAATGTTCTTTATCGTTGTGGGTTCAGTTCTGAATATTCTAGGTGCTTAGATAAAGAAGAAGCCAAAGAAGTCGTGTGAAAAGCGCATGAAGGCATTTGCGGTGGTCATGTTGGCTACCAAACCCTTGTTAAGCAAATCATTCGAGCAGGATATTATTGGAAAACCATGCAGCAAGATTGTTATCGCTTTGTAAAGAAGTGTGTTCAGCGTCAGGTGCATGCACCTTCCATTCATGCGCCAGCTACGTACTTGCAATCAGTCATGTCTTCATGGCCATTCTCTATGTGGGCCTTCGACGTAGTGGGACCCATCACTCCTTCCGCTTCTAATGGTTATAAATATTTTCTTGCCGCAACAGAGTACTTCACTAAATGGGTTGAAGCTGTCACTCTGTGTATGGCAGAAGCTCGACACGTGGTCTAGTTCATTCATAAGAACATTCTTTGTCGTTTCGGTATACCGCACGACATTATGTCAGATAATGGTACTCATTTCAAGAATGAGAGAATGAAGATCTTTTGTTTGAAATTCAGAATTCATCATCATTTTTCAGCTCCTTATTATCCCCAAGGGAACGGCCAAGCAGAAGCGACGAATAAAAATTTGATTCGCATCTTGGAAAGAACCGTTGAGATGGACCGTGATTGGCACGAGAAAATCCATGATGCACTCTGGGCATATCGAACCACCATTCGAACTTTGACCAATGCAACTCCTTCAGAACTCGTTTATGGGACCGAGGTGGTGCTACCCCTTCATGTTCAAAAAACCGCTCTTAAATTTGCATCTCTTCTAGAGCTACCACTTGATCAGTATCAGCAACAAAGATTGGTACAACTAGATCTACTCGATGAGAAAAGACTTAAAGCAGCAGAGCATGCCCAGTCTTATCGTCAGAGGATAGCAAGACAATACGCCAAGTCAGTCATCGAAAGAAGATTCCAAGTTAATGACCTGGTCTTTAGATCAATGGCTCATCTCATGCATCGTCCGCGTGGCAAATGGTCACCAAACTGGAAAGGTCCCTACGTGGTGAAAGAAGCGCTACCCCGTAATTCATATCGTCTGATTAATGCAGACGGGGTAGAACTATTCGACCCCATTAATGCTCAACATCTGAAGAAATTTTACACCTAGAAAATCTCTATTCTATCTTTTGTATGCTTCAAAAATTCTTTCAATAAATGATTAATTATTCTTCTATAATTCTCAGAATATATTGAGGCATTCTTGTTATAAAGTTGTCTTTTATTCAAAACAACCTGTGTGCAGGCAGGATCTAATAAATCTCTCATTTTGCAAGCATGTGCACTCAGTTGCATCCTTTGCATTTGCATTCATCTGCATTCATTTTACATCAAGCTTTTTCACCCATTCAGGATAAGGGATAAATCCTGAGACCTCGGCAAGGCATTCAAGTCATCGTCAGTTGATAATCTTTTAAAACCCAGTGCTTATACTGGTAATCTTCCAAAGCCCGGTGCTCGTACTGGTAATCTTTTAAAATCCAGTGCTCGTACTGGTAACCTTTTGAAATCCAATGCTCGTACTGGTAGCCTTTTTGAAATCCAGTGCCCGTACTGGTAACCTTTTGAAATCCAGTGCTCGTACTGGTAACCTTTTGAAATCCAGTGCTCGTACTGGTAACCTTTTGAAATCCAGTGCTCGTACTGGTAGCCTTTTAAAATCCAGTGCCCGTACTGGTAATCCTTGGAAACCCAGTGCTTGCACTGGTAATCTTTTGAAATGCAGCGCTCGTACTGGTAGTCTTTTAAAAATTCAGTGCTCATACTGATATTCTTTTAAAATCCAGCGCTCGTACTGGTAACCTTTTAAAATACAGTACTTGCATTGATACTTTGTCAAAATTCGGTCTTTATACTGGTCGCAACATAAATCTTACATTGGGGTTCAGACTCAATGCTAATCTTCAGATCTGTGAACCAAACAATCTTTATCTGACCCTTGGGTCACTCCATTCTGTTGATTTGACCTTCGGGGCAATAAGTTGTTAGACCGTTGGTTATCCATTTTACCAAGCAAACCTTTGGGTTATCAAATCCTATCAATATGGATCATATTTGTCTGACTTCAATGTCGTACCTTGCAATCATAGTCTTTCAAGATTCGACCATTTATGTCGAATTCGTCTGCCAATTAATTCAGAACCAATTATCAATCTTTTCTCTTGCGAGGGACTTTTTCCAGGGAGAGTTCGAAGGAGCTCGTTCTCTTCGCATGTCTTTATTGTTCGTTTGTTGAACCCCTTTTTCTAGGGAGAGTTTGAAGGGACTCGTGCTTCACGAACAGTTTGCAAAACAATCTTTATTGTCATACAAGAAACCCTTTTTCCAGGGAGAGTTTCGACGGAAGCTCGTCCTCCTTGTAACCCTAAATGTCTTTTGTTAGGCCACCCCCGTCGTCGAGGACCCTTTTTCCAGGGAGAGTGTGATGGACTCGTTCCTCTATGACATCCTTTCAAACTTTGTTAGCGGCCTCCTTTCCATAAGAGAAGTCTAGAAATAGGGAGTTTTGACAAAAACTTTATTTCTCTTCGAAAGTTTGTTTTGCAAACACCTCCTCTCTAGAAAAGAGAGGAGTATCTTTTTATTACCCGTTCAGGTAAGGGTCAAGCCTGAGTCTCTCCTTTGGGGAAAGGAGAGGAGAATCTAGTCACGGATGTGTCATTTAGATCTCAAGTGATTTCTTTCACCAAGGATTTCAGGAATATTTTGCCAACTTACCATGAAAAATAGTTGTTGATTTCAAAACCTTTATCGCATAAAATTGTACCTTAGAATACCTTCAGTATTACTTCCGAAAGGACAAAGCTTTTGCGAAAAAGGATTCAAAATTCAAAATCTTTCTATTGGCCAACCAAATAGGTGACGAATAAATCCGCAATATGGCCGGTAAAGAAAATTCAATGTTGTTGCAAAGCCATGAGTGGTCGATATTGATTGCAGTCAATGGCATACTTTTAAAGATTATTCTTGGTAAATTAAAACAGTCGAAATGTCCTGGGTGATACAGAAAAATCCACTCAATCTCCATATCTCCTCAATCACCTAAGCTGCAATTAAATATCTGCAAAAGGGATCTCTCAATTGTCGTCAAGATGAAGGCGAATTAAGCGAGTAGACCCCTGGGGCCAAAAAAGATTTGGATCATCTCCAAGATGACGGAGTTTGTGACGGATCCTTCCAGGAAAAGTCCAAAGCATTGTCGAGATGAAGGCATATGCGATGAACCTCCCGACAATCCCTAAAGAGTATTTAATTTCTGCAATCACCAAGAGATTTTCAACCAAAGAGCCAATAACCGTCAATATAATCCCTGAGAGAAAAGTAGGATCGGAACATCTCTGAGATGAAGGAGTTTGTGACGTACCCTTCCAAAAAAGAAAAAGAAAAAGAGAGAAAAGTCAGGACATCTCCAAAATGAAGGATGGTGTAATTCCCGAAAAATCCAAGAGAGCTTCAATTCTGTTAAAAAGAGAGTGCAGAAAGATCATCATGAGAAAAAAATCCCAGGATATCAGACTCCTGAATCTATCAAGAACCTCCTTTAATTTTGTGAAATTCTTTTAACAATATTCTTTCACGAATAGCTCTCGCAATATCAAGAATACATTCTTTTCCGTCCATATCAAGGAAATTGATTGCTTCCTTGAAAGAAAGTCAATGGCAATGATATTTGAACTTGAATCTTGATTCTACGGAGTTAAGTCCAGTCAGAGGTAATACTTCAAGTAGACAAAAGGGAATATTCTTCATATATATATGTGCTTATCATTCTTGAATTAACTGCAATTTTTTTATCTTATTGGCAATCTTTTCAAGTTATCCTGACATAAAGTGAGAACTGGATGTCTATTTTGACGTATCCAGGCGTTGTTGTTATCCCTTTTAGGATCGGATGATGGGAATTGTCCAAGATCCTTCCCTTTTTGTTTTAATCTGAGTGCCTGGGCTCTCAGATTCGCACACTTCCCTGTGCTCCCCACTATCCCATCATAGACAGTTCCCGTTCAGGTTAAGGGTTAAATCTGAATTTTATGCAAAAAGGTCATCTGTCTTAAAAGCCATTCAGTCTCAGTGATGAGGAGTCCAAGATCAATCCCTTTTCAAGCTTTAGGAAACCCCCTTTCTTCCTTTTGCAAACCTCTCTCGGATTTATTGTGCAAAATTCGAAGGTCCCATCATGGTGTTGTCATTTGAGGATTTTGTTTATCGTCCTCTTTCAGGTTAAGGGTTAAGCCTGAGCCTCGTTTTTTCACGAGGTATCATCCTCTTTCAGGTTAAGGGTTAAGCCTGAGCCTCATTTTTCCATGAGGTATCGTCCCCTTTCAGGTTAAGGGTTAAGCCTGAACCTCGTTTTTTCACGAGGTATCGTCCCCTTTCAGGTTAAGGGTTAAGCCTGAGCCTCGTTTTTCCATGAGGTATCGTCCCCTATCAGGTTAAGGGTTAAGCCTGAGCCTCATTTTTCCACGAGGTATCGTCCCCTTTCAGGCTAAGGGTTAAGCCTGAGCCTCGTTTTTCCACAATGTATCGTCTCCTTTCAGGTTAAGGGTTAAGCCTGAGCCTCGTTTTTCCACGAGGTATCGTCCCCTTTCAGGTTAAGGGTTAAGCTTGAGCCTCGTTTTTCCATGAGGTATCGTCCCCTTTCAGGTTAAGGGTTAAGCCTGAACCTCATTTTTCCATGAGGTATCGTCCCCTTTCAGGTTAAGGGTTAAGCCTGAGCCTCGTTTTTCCATGAGGTATCGTCCCCTTTCAGGTTAAGGGTTAAGCCTGAGCCTCGTTTTTCCACGAGGTATCGTCCCCTTTTAGGTTAAGGGTTAAGCCTGAATCTCATTTTTCCACGAGGTATTTCATTTCCCATCCCATCCAGGTTAAGGGCTAAGCCTGAGCCTCATTTCGATGAGGTAATTCTTTCTTCTTTATTCTCCATCCCATACCTATCATGATCATCGTCAGAGCTAATTCCTTCATACCCGGTCAGATTCTCCTAACTGGGGCATTTTTTTATATATATAGTCCAAATTTGGTGTGTTTTTCTTCACCACTAAGCTCGGCTTACAACCGGCTTAGTAGCAAAGAGGGGCATCTGTAAACACCCCAAATTTTCACCCTCATCCAGTGTCTCTATATTTCATGTGTCATTGCATATCATTACCTACATTCGGCATACCATTTCATTGCATTGCATGGCATTGCATGGCATTACATCTCATTTTCGAGATCCAGCACTCCTGTTTTCAAAATATTTAATCCAGATTCGGGTTTTAAAACTTTTCTTTCAAAATCAATTTTTAAAACCTGGGTTTTTAATCAGCATTTTATCATTTACCAACCCCCAGGACCTTATATTTTGAAATGTTTTATAAAAAAAAAACAATCTGGATTTGTTTTAAACTCAATTTTTAACAGATTTCAATTCTCAGATGAGACCCATTTAGGTGGAGTCACTTCTGGATTTCTTTACTTGTCAAAAATCTCCAAAAATTTCAGAGTCCTAGTTGGATCAGGACTCTTTTTCTAGAGTCCAGTCGGATGAGGACTCTTCTTCAGAGTTTTAATCGAATTAGGACTCTAATCTTTTACAGCTATTTTATCTATTTTTAATCAAATCTTTTAAAATCTTTCAAAATGAGTTAGAAACTCAGAGTTTTAGTCAAAATAGGACTCTGTTCAGAGAGTCCTAGTTGGATCAGGACTCTGATCCTGATTTCAATTTTGAAAGAATCTTTCAAAAATCTTTCCATCTATCAAAATTGTTACACTTTTATCAAAGAATTTCAAAATTCTGAGGTTTTATCCCAGAGTCCGTATCAAATCAGGACTCTACCCCAGAGTCCTGATCGAATAAGGACTCTATCCAAAATTGGTTTTCATACTTCATTTTCACTGGTTTTCAAAGGCTTTGCCCAAATTTCATCATTTGCTTACCAGAAAACTAAAATTCTTAGAGTTCTGATCGAATCAGGACTCTTTCTCAGAGTCCTAATCAGATCAGGACTCTGAACCAAAACTTCAATTTTATCATTTTTTTAACTATTTTTCAAAATTCTCTTATTTATTTTCTCAAAAAATCCAAAATCTGAGTCCTAGTTCAATCAGGACTCTGTCCTCAGAGTCTCAGTTGAATCAAAACTCTGTTTTATTCCAATATTTGTTATTGTTTTCACTATTTTGACAAGTTCTTTCATCTGCTTTTCAGAAAATACAAAAAAAAATCTAGAGTTTCGGTCCGATCAGGACTCTGTCCTGGAGGCCTAGTCCAGTCAGGAGTCTGTTTTGAAGTCTGTTTTTACTTTCATTTTCGTTTCTTTCCATTTGTTTTCAAAATTTAGGTCATTTTGTAGAGTCCAGTTAATCCAGGACTCTATTTCAGAGTCCTGATCGAGTTAGGAGTCTAACCTTGATTGTATTTTCTGACTCGTTTCATCATTTTTGATAAAATCTTTTCAGAAATTCCTTCATTTGGCTTTTAAAACCCAAAATCTCAGAGTCCTAAAAATCCAGGACTCTAACCCGGAGTTCCAGTTCGCTTGAGACTCTATTTTCAAAGATTTTGAATTTTAATTATTGATTTTAACCTCTTTTCAAAGTTATTTTCAGTGTTTATTTCAAATTTCTCAAAACCTGGTGTGGGCCCACTCAGTTGGCGCCACATTTAGAGGAGTTCTAACCCAGTTGGAACTCTATGCCATTTCAAAACTTTTAATTTCAAGTTTACTTTTGAAAATCTTTTGAAAATTCTCTCAATTTCAAGTTTTAAAATCATTTTTTGAAAAACTCAAGTAGGGCCCACTCGGGGTGGCGCCACATTTGAGAAAGTCAGGGTTAGTCTAGGCTTAGTCAGTATCTTGGTTGATTTTAGAAAATTAGAAGAGTCCAAATCCCTTTTGAAAATGGATTTTAAAATTTAGTTTTAAATCATTGTTTTTAAAGGTTTTAGTTAAAACTTTAAAAACCAAATGTGGAAAATTCCAAGTGGAACCACATTTGGGGGTCTTTAGGTTTAGTTAGGACTTCAATTAGGTGTTAATTAGATTAATTAGGTTAAGGGTATAATAGTAACTCCACCCAAAAATCGCCCCCCCTCCCCCCCCCTCCCTTAGAGTCCAAAATTTTCAAAATTCTCAATTTTTAAACCTAAAAAAATTCTATAAATAGATGCCATAGGGGGAAAGATTTTTCCATTCACCTCTTTAGCAATTCTTGGAGCTTATCTCTCCTCTCCATCCCTTCCTCCATTGCAGCAACCTCAAGGTAATTATTTTTTTAATTTTTTATTTAATGTTTTTAATGGTTTAAATCAATTTTAACCATTGGCTCCATCTATTCCATGGATTAAACCATGGATTCAAGTCCAAGAACCTCAAGAGAGGTTCAAGAAGATGATCTAACTCTGTTTTGATAATTTTTCAGGGATTCTAATCCATTAGAATCGATTATAGTGTGGTTTTTCATGTTCTTAACCATTAAAACATGCGATTTACCCGCTAAATGGGTCAAATCCATGCTTTTTAAGGTAAAATCAAATTTCATCCATGGATTCCCTGTTTTTATTTTTTTTACTTAATTATGTTTATTACATGTGTTTTAACACAAAAATCAATTTCATTTTGCTGTTTACTATTTTCCTTATTGTTTTCATTAATTAATGCATGGTTTATTAGATTTCATTAGATTTCTGTGTGTTTTTAAGCATAGATCAGCAAAGAATATGTTATTTCTTATTGAAGAACTCACTATAAATTTTGGATTTTTTAATATGTGAAACATGGATATGTCAGTGAACTACTGTAAAAAATTTGGATGTTTTGGGATTCGGTAACTCTGTCAGAAAAATCAGATATCAAACCGTGATTTTAAATCTTTAAAATCGTTATTTAAATCCAAGAGGTAACTTGCTGTTATGTTATTTTTCTCATCTGATATACGATTTGAGATCCGTAAAATGATGTAGATTCATGTTAAGATGGTCTATTTACTGTGAATTTTTGGTAATTTTTAGCCTCTGTTTAGTTTTTTTTCCTCTGACAGAAAGCCTGATTTTAAATTTAAAACTTGTTAGGGTTTGCCAAAACCCTAATCAGAATTGTAATGACCATAGATTTGAAACCACGGATCCGATTCATGATCTGTAAAAAAGGAGTTTTCTTATTTTTCTGTCTAATATTCACCGCTAAAATTTTAGAAATTTTTAATTAGGTTTGTTATTTATTTCTGTATTTGCAAACCGAAGTAGCTGTTTTAACCCCTGTTAGATTTGTTATAGTTTAGTTCAGATTGCTGGAAGAATTTCTCCCTAACCGAAGATTCGTTTTCCAATCTGTAAAAAAGAAAACCCTTGTTTTTATGTCTAGTTTTCCTCTGTAAAAATTCATAAATTTTCATGGAGAATTGACCCATGATTTGGGTCTAACTCTGAAACTGATTTATGACCTAGGTCAAAAATAGCATATTTTAGGGTTTTAATGCAATTTTTGGATTAAAATAATTTCAAAAAATTATTTTTATGATTTCAATCTGATTTTAGGGACATAACAAGTGCAGGTATCATTTTTTATGAAATTTGAAATCTGTTTGATAACTGAATTAATCAAATTACAAAATAGGGCACCCGTAGGATCCCGAAACACTGCCAAAATCACAATTTTTGTAATATTTCTTGATTTTCGTTCATAAGTGTGTGTTTTTAGGGTTTGTTTATGTCTAGAATTATATTAGGGTGTTTCATGTTTGATTTTGTGTTTTATTCAATCATAAATCCTAAGTTTTTATCAAGACCTATTTCAGAAAACCCTGATTTCAAGGCCATAGTCTTGCTATCATGGGCAATTTGGTCATTTGACCTCAATTTTGAAATTCTAAACCCTAATTTTCTCATTTTTACTCATGTCATATCATATTTGGTTTAATTTATCCTTATTTGGATTTTAAAAGTTGTATTTTATAAAATATCTTTCTGAAAACCCTGATTTCGAGGCCATAGTCTTGCTATCAGGGGTATTTTGGTCATTTTGACCCCAATTTCGAATTTTCAAATCTTATTTCCATTATTTTTTCAATTTTATTTCATATTTCATTAAGTTTATATCAGGGAATCATGGAAAAAGGCTTATATCAAGCAAAATCACATAATTTCTAGATATTACTGGATAAATCTAGAAAAGCGAATATATCTTCACTAACAAGTTTTCTAGTTTTGCAGGAACATTGAAGACTTTATTTTCCTTTATTTTCTGTATTTAAATTTGATTAGTGATGTAAATTGTAATTAATTTTGGAATAAGAATTTTAATTCCTGCATAGAATAGGATGCATTGCATATAGTTTTAAGCTTTGATATATAACTGCTATGTATGCCAATTCATGCATATTTTTACCAATTCACTATGGTCTACACGAATGGCACGTGCACTAGCTCTTATGGAGTTGACAAACTTGGTGGAATTTGTATTTATGACCATAGTCAAAATACGAATGAGACTCAGATTTGTAATCTTCGTATTAGCCACATTCAGCCTACACTCTTAGGCAAACTTCAAAATGCACTGCATTTCTAAAAAATACAAAAGGATTTTCTCAATTCCTCAAAATCATGACTTTCAAATCCATATTCATTCAATTCATTCATTTGCAAATTCCAATTTCAATTCAGAAAAATCAATCTTCTCAAAATTTCTAAGTCTTATTCTAAAATCGATTTTCTCAAAACTCTAAGTTTTCAAATGATATTTCAAGTATTTTTCAAAGTTCAAAATTCGATTTTCCAAGTTATAGCTTCAATTTCCAAGTTCTAATTCAAAGAAATCAAGTTTTTCTAATTTATTTAAAATTCCTCAGAAATCGATTTTCATAAAACCTCTGGATTCTTCAGAAATCGATTTTCATTTTTCTCAGAAATATTCTCTCACTAAGTTCATGATTTTCCAAGTGTTATCTTTTCCAAGAATCTCCAAATATTTTCCAATATTCAAAGAAAACATCATGTTTTCAAATATGCATTTTCAGAAATTCATAACACATGCCTGATTCTTTGTGCATTTAGGAAATAGAACATGATTTAGACAAGTTGAGCAAAGTTAAACACACAATTGATCCTTGGTTCAATTACCCCTGGTAAAGGCGCCAGGAACGGTTGAACCTTGTACTGACAGGCGAGTCCCATTCTTCGAAATTATCCTGCATTTTAAAACGAAGGCGAGTTATTTTGAAAAACTTTTTCAAAGGTCAGTTTGACTCGCAAAAGTAAAATTTTACGATGATAACAACTAGGCATGGTTTGGTAGGACTATATTAAGGAGAATTATTCATGTTCACTTAGACTTAGGTCTGAAATACAACAATCCTCAATCTAGGAATTGTATGAAAACAATGTTTGCTTCTTCAAAATTTTCAAAATTCTATCTCTTTAGAACTTAGAGCCCTCTGTTTGTCTGCATGTGCTTATGTTTTCAAAACCACCTCACCTATGTCTACCCAGTCTTCACGTTGCTGGGCTCTCTTCCAGAACCATAGTTCGGGACATAGCCTCACAATTGGACCACTTATTTGGGCTAACGCCCCCCTGCCACGTAACAAGGGCCATAGTCCAACGTATATCGGCAGGCGCTCAAGGATGTTGAGAAAACACAAGCCTACAACCAGAGATGAATTTTTGTGCCACGTACATCGAGTCTCGGCTCGAGTATATCAGCATAACTGGATTGGATACAGTTGATCTGAGCCTAGAGTCAGGATTATGATCCTAAATCTCTTTCAAAATAAATGCATTTAGAGTCAGATTCTTAGGGATTGCTGTATGTGCATAATTGTTTGTGATTGAATGTATGATATTCATTTTCATCTTATTTTTCCATATTTTTCTCAATCTTTCCAAAATACCAGACAATTTTCCAAAATACCTCATTTTCCATCTTTTGTGAAATAACTTCTTTTTCTCAAAAACCCTAGACAATTTTTCCAAATTATCTACCTTTTCTTCAAAACTCCAGGTGATTTTCCATTCTTTCGTTCTTCTGGACTTCAAATTTCCAGCTTTTTATTTTATCTTGTCTGCAATTTTCAAAATTCTTGTATTTTTCCAAAGTCTAATTCCAATCTTCCTATCTTTCAGTCCAATGGCATCTAGTTAGCTCGATTCTGTTTTTCCTGAGGGTCACATCTCCTACAAGGTGCGACAAAGTCTTTCTGAGCATCGATCTCTTAGCACCGGACCCTTCTTCCCCCGGTGGTACTACATTTGGTTCAAAAACTTTTCTCGTATGTTTCTGGACCATTTGGGCGATTGTGGGTTGGAACTGACATTGTTGTGGGAAAGTTGACAGTCAACGGCAATCTGATACATGCACTGACAGAGCGGTGGAATCCGTGCACTTGCACGTTCTAGTTCCCGTGGAGCGAGATGACCCTGTTGATGGATGAATTTTCAGAGATCATGGGATTGCCCGAGCCAGCCGGTCAGCCTGGAGATCCATTAGAGCAGCAGTTTTTGATCAATGTCAAGGAACTCGACCCTAAAAATGTTGTGGCCCGCATGACAGCGCGCAAGTCTTGGCCACTAATTGAAGAAAATGGGAATGAATACGTGGGCCTGATCGAGATCTATCAACAATACGGGGCATTCGCAGAAGTCAGCTCGTTATCCAGGATAACTCGAGAGAGAATGCAACATGCGATGGTTCTGTGCACTGTGGGACTCGCTTTCTTTCCAAACGGACAAAATTATGTAGATGTTAGAATAGTACAACTTCTGAGAAGATGGGGAAGTCGAAAGACTAGCCGTCTCTCGATAGCTATGGTCGTGCTTGCTTTTCTATACAGAGGATTGACCCGCTTCACACTTGAAGAGTTCATCTTAGTCGAGGGATGTACTTATGCACTTCAGTCTTGGTTCCTTCAGCATGTACCAACCAGAGCTAGTTCGTTCAGATATAACGGCAAGGAGCTCCTTCCAGTTGCACAGTATCGATTTCTGATCGATTATCTGCAGGAAGAAGAAGTGGTATGGGACTATTTTGATCGAAAATTATCGCCTCCCAGATACACCTACGCATGTGGCAAGAGATTCAAGTTGCTTGGTCCATTCTTCTGCGCTTATTATCATCCAGAGCGGTGTGTTCAACAGTTTTCTCAGAGACAGAAGCACATAGAAATGCGGTTGCTATCAGGAGCCGTGTCAGAGTTTGACCTTACATCAGCATAGTGGTTTGGAACATACCATTCTGCCAGATATGGCTGAGACTCTTTTGTTACTCTTCCACTTTTTTTCGGTCCTCGTGTATCTGCTAGTTATAAAGAGTGGTGGCAAATTGTCTGTCCGCCCCCTCTTTCCCAAGTTTATTATTGATACAAGCATGTTTTCCTTTCAATAAATAAAGATTTTGCAAATTCTTTAATTCTTGGTTTGACGACCTTGCCTAGGTAACAAGGCTTAATTTTCAGTTGTTTATTTTCTTTGCAAAGGAATGACAACGCAATTGTCGTAATCTCAGCCACGACTCAATCCCTAGTAATGGGATATTCTTTCAATCGTCTACCAAATTTCCCAGCAAATATTTTCCTCCAATCAAAATCTCTTTCAAAAGCCTAACCATCAATTTTTTCCTGCAGAGAGCATTCGTGATATTCAATGGTTCAGACAAGGTCAGAGAAGAAAACTGCACCAGTCGAAGGCATGGCACATTCAACAGCTTCAGAAGAAGAAATGAATTCCCCGCGTTCAGGCAGAAATCAAGGGCAACAGGTCGAGGATGACATTGGTCCTCAAATGTATGCTATATTAAAAAAGATGATGACCAAAATGTTAGCAGAGCAAGCGGAAGCCAGTGCAGAGCACACTCGAGTCAAGAAAAAGGCAAAAGGCCGGGCAATCAAGAAGGCCTCGAAGGTAGCTAAGAAGTTTATTTAGAATGCTGATACAACCGATGAAGAAGAATCAATGAAAGATTCAGATGAAGAATTTCAGACTCATTAGGCATTTCGAAAATCAACTCAGCGGCAGGGGTCAGCCCATAAATTCAAAGAGCAATCCGTCAATGACTCTGACCAGCCGCAATTCAGAGATGTGGTCAAAATGGTTTGAGATCTGCAGGCCCGCGACAAGGGCAAGAAAGTCTTCATCAGCGTAGACTTCTATGATGGTTTGGACGGGGATGATAATCTTGAGAATCTCCCCATAAAGTTTATCAAATTTGATGGTTCTGGCGACCCCAAGGCACATCTGGCTATATTCTTTGCTGAATGTGCCAAATTTAAGCGAGATAATCAGGCTCTTTTCCTTTGTTTCCCTCGTAGTCTAGAGGGAACCGCAGCTAAGTAGTATTCAAAACATGTGAATCCGATTGAGCTGAAAGAATTTGACAAAGTAGTGAAATGTTATTTGAAAGATTCTTGTTCAATACCGAGGCGCTACCAACCCTCAATCATCTCTACAATTTGAAGCAGAAAGAGGATGAAAAGGCTAGAGACTTCATTCACAAATGGAGATCCAGTTGCAATCAAATGAAGGATCCAATATCGGAAGGGCATGCATTATCGGTCATCCTGAATAATTTCTCCCAACCTTTGAGAGACCTGATCTCTACTTTCCCAATGTGATCTTTCATCTAATTAATAGAACAAGCTGAATGACTCGAAATGGGGATAGAAAATGGTGTATATGAGAACCTCACACTCTCGAAAAATAGCGTAGATGCCAAAGGAAAGGTACGAGCCACTTGCACAACCAACACCACAGGCCAAGGTAATAGCAATGGCATGAAAAGCAAAAGGGGGAATGCCCTCAAGCATGACGACAAGTCTTCTGGCTCCCCGCAGAAACCAAGCACTCGAGAGAAGATAAAGCGTGATGATTGGGGTTATGACCGTAAATTCACTTTTTTAGATCAACCACTTGAGGAAGTTCTCGAATACCTGCTCGAAAAAGATTTGATCAAACTTCCAAGGGTTGTCGATCGTCCAGCTGGCCTAGGAAAATGGAAAGATCATTTCTGCAAGTTCCACCGAGCAATGGGGCATGATACTGAGCGTTGCTTTGTCCTCAAGAATATTATTCAAGACTGCATCGACAAAAAGCTTCTGGTGGTAGATGAAAAGGATACTAGTCAGTCGTCTTGATCGAGCTTTTCCTTAATCACTCAAAAAAGCTGACAATACCAGCATCTTTCCATTTTCCAACTTGCTTTTATTATTTTGAAGGGATGATGTAAATCCCGTTTATCTTTCATTGATTTGTCACTTTTTCTTCAGTGCATCAATAAAACTATCAATTTTCTTCATGAACTTGATGCTACCTTTTTATCCTCCTCTGCAAAATGTTCTTTTATGAGCAATGACCCTCTTCAGAGTCCCTCCTGAATCGATCAAAAGTCAGTTACTTTGTTACTTTCAAAGAGCATTCTTCGAACATCAATTTTCTTTCTTTTATCCAAAGTGTGTTTCCCCCTATTATACTGGGGCATTATTTTGAAAATTGTCTTCAAAACGTCCTATATGCAGGCAGGATCACACAAATCTTTCATTCTGCATGCATGTGCAACCATTTACATCATTTGCATTTGCATGCATTCATTCGCATTCATCTGCATTCATATGCATCAATTTGCATTTTTATCAAGTTTTCCCTTCAAGTTAAGGGATAAACCTGAGTTATCCATTCAGGATAAGGGATAAATCTTGAGACCCCGACAGTTGTCCAAGTCATCGTGAAGGTGGAGACTGAAAATCTTCTATCAAAATCAATTGGTAATTTTTCAAAAAAAAAAAAAACTAGTGTTCGTGCTGGTAATTCTTCAAAACCCAGTGTTCATGCTGGTAATTTTTAAAAAACTAGTGTTTGTGCTGGTAATTCTTCAAAACCCAGTGTTCATGCTGGTAATTTTCAAAGAACCAGTGTTCGTGCTGGTAATTCTTCAAAACCCAGTGTTCATGCTGGTAATTTTCAAAAAACCAGTGCTCATACTAGTAATTCTTCAAAACCCAGTGTTCGTGCTGGTAATTTTTCAAAAACCCAGTGTTCATGCTAGTAATTTTCCAAAACCCAGTATTCGTACTGGTAAATTTTTCTTTAAAATCCAGTGTTCGTACTGGTAATTTTTCAAATTCCAGTGCTTGTGCTGGTACCCTTTCAAAATCCGGTACTCGTGCTGGTATTTTTCTGAATCCTGTTTTACTGGTTAAAACTCTTAAAGTCCAATTTATATTGGTATAATTTTCCTTCCTTCGGATCCTAGAATTGGTCTAGAAAATTAGAGTTCTGACTCAATTTTTCTTCCAAATCCAATTCAAATGTCATAATCGGTCTAGAAAATTTGGAGTTCTGACTTGAATTTTCTTTCAAATCCGATTCACTTAGCTTTCGTTTAGAAGTTTGAATTTCTACTCAAACGTTTCTGCAATTTAGTAATTGGTCTAGAAGATCCAAGTTTTGACTCGAATTTTCTTTCAAAACCGAATTCATTTAGTTTTCCCTTGAAGATTTGAATTTTGATTCAAATCTTCCTTCCAAACCCAGTTCAGCACCATGTCCTTCTAAACCCAGCTTAGCACTGGTCCTTCTAAACCCAGTTTAGCACCTGGTCCTTCCAAAACCCGATTTAGCATCGGTCCTTCTAAACCCAGTTTAGCACCTGGTCCTTCCAAACCCAGTTTAACACTTCGTCCTTCCAAACCCAGTTTAGCACCTGGTCCTTCTAAACCCAGTCTAGCACCTGGTCCTTCCAAAACCCGATTTAGCATCGGTCCTTCCCAAAGTCCAATCTTTGAATTGGTCCTTCTAAACCGAGTTTAGCACCTGGGCCTTCCAAAACCCGATTTAGCATCGGTCCTTCCCAAAGTCCAATGTTTGAATTGGTCCTTCTAAACCCAGTCTAGCACCTGGTCCTTCCAAAACCCGATTTAGCATCGGTCCTTCCCAAAGGCCAATCTTTGAATGGGTCCTTCTAAACCCAGTTTAGCACCTGGTCCTTCTAAACCCAGTTTAGCACCTGGTCCTTCCAAATCCGGTTTAGCACTGGTCCTTCCCAAAAACCAATCTTCGAATTGGTTCTTCCAAAACCCGATTTAGCATCGGTCCTTCCCAAAGTCCAATTTTGAATGGGTCCTTCTAAACCCAGTTTAGCACCTGGTCCTTCTAAACCCAGTTTAGCACCTGGTCCTTCCAAATCCGGTTTAGCACTGGTCCTTCCCAAAAACCAATCTTCAAATTGGTTCTTCCAAAACCCGATTTAGCATCGGTCCTTCCCAAAGTCCAATCTTTGAATTGGTCCTTCTAAACCCAGTTTAGCAACTGGTCCTTCCAAACCCGCTTTAGCACTGGTCCTTCCCAAAACTCAATCTTCGAATTGGTTCTTCCAAATCCAGTTTAGCACTGATCCTTCCCAAATCCAATCCTCAAATTGGTCCTTTTACAAAATCTAACCTCGCATTGGTTATTTTACAAGTTCCTGTATGCGTATTGGTCATTCTTTCAAATTTAATCTTTATATTAGTTCTAATTCCCAATTTCGACCTTCGGGTCACCCAATTTCTGACTTCCAATTTTGACCTTCAGGTCAACCAATTTCCAATTTCCAATTTCCAATTTCTAATTTCCAATTTCCAATTTCCAATTTCCAATTTTGAATTTTCAATTTCCAATTTCGATCTTTTCGGTCACTCAATACCAATTTCAATCATTTCCTCTTGCGAGAGACCCTTTTTACAGGGAGAGTTCAAGGGAGCTCGTTCTTTTCACATGCTATCCTTTGTTCACTTAGCCCCTATTTAGGGAGAGTTTGAAGGGACTCGTGTCTTTGTGAACCGTTTGCAAAACAAAATTCCAATTTCATACAAGGCACCCTTAGTTCATGGAGAGCTTCAACGGAAGTTCGCTTTCCTTGTGACCACAATTTCATACTAAGACATTTCATCATGTAGAACCCTCTTTTCAGGGAGAGTGATGAACTCGTTCCTTCATGACCAATTCACCAACCTCACCATTACCGACCCCATTTCCATAAGAGAAGCCTAATGTTAGGAAGTTTTGACGAAAGCTTAATTTCTCTTCGAAAGTTTGTTTTGCAAACACCTTCTCTTCAGGGAAGAGAGGAGTAATTTCTATTTCCCATTTCTAAATCTCCTCCTTTGGGGAAATGAGAAGAGAATTTTTGTCATAGATGCGTTGCGTTGTGCTTCAAATGCTCGCTCTCACAAAGGATTTCAAGAAAATTTTGCCAATTTGTCATTAAATATTTGTTGATTTCAAAATCTTTATTGCACAAAATCATTACCTCAGAATACCCTCAGTATCACTTCCGAAAGGACAAAGCTTTCGCGAAAAAGGATTCAAAATTCAAAATTCAAAATCTTTCTATTGGACAACCAAATGGATGAAGAATAAATCCTCGATATGGCCAGCAAAGGAAATTCAATGTTGTCGCAAAGCCATAAGTGATTGATATTGATCACAGTCAATGACACATTTTTAAAGATCATTTTTGGAAAATAAAACAGTCAAAATATCCTGGGTGATACAGAAAAATCCATTCAATTTTCATATCTCCTCAATCACCTAAGCTACAATTAAATATCTGCAAAATGGATCTCTCAATTGTCGTCAAGATGAAGACGAATTATGCGAGTTAGACCCCTGGAGTCAAAGAAGATTTGCATCATCTCCAAGATGAAGGAGTTTGTGACGGATCCTTCTAGGGAAAGTTCAGATCACCGTCAAGATGAAGGCGACTATGATGAGCCTCTCGACAAACCCTAAAGGATATTTAATTTTTGCTATCATCAAGAGATTTCCAACCAAAAAGTCAATAATCGTCAATATAATCCCTGAGAGAAAAGAAGGATCGGAACATCTCCAAGATGAAGGAGTTTGTGACGTACGCTTCCAAAAAAAAAAGAGAGAGAAAAGTCAGGACATCTCCAAAATGAAGGATGATGTAATCCCTCAAAACCCAAAGAAAGCTATAATTCAGTCAAAAAAAAAGAAGAAAAAAAGAGTGCAGAAAGATTATCATGAGAAAAGAATCCCAGGATATCAGACTGCCGAATCTGCCAAAGAATCCTCTTTAAATTTTGTGAAATTCTATTATCAATATTCTTTCACCAATTGCTTTCACAATATCAAGAATACTCTCTTTTCTGTTCATATCAGGGAAATTGATAGCCTCCTTGAAAGAAAGTCAATTGCAAGAAATTTGAATTCGAATCTTGATTCTACGGAGTTAAGGCCAATCAGAGGTAATACTTCAGATAGAAAAGAGAGAATATTTTCGCACCAATGTGCATCACTTTCAATCATTTTGAATCAATAACAATTTTATAACATTTTGACAATATTTTCTAGCTATCCTGACGTGAAGCGAGATCTTGAGGTTCATCTTTGGTGTATCCTGACATCAGTTGTTATCCCTTTTAGGACTTGATAACGGGAGTTTTCAAGATTCCTTTCCTTCTGATGGTATAATCTGAGCGCCTGGGCTCTCAGATTCGCACACTTCCCTCTGTTCCCACTGTCCCACCATAGACAGTTCAATTTCAGCTTGAGGTTAAGCCACCAATCATTTTCTTGCAAAAGGTCATCAATTTCAAAAGTTATTTAGTCTCAACAATGAGGCACCCAAAATCAAACCCCTTTTCAAGCTTTAGGGACCCCAATTTCATCCTTTTGCAAAAACCCCTATCGGATTCATTGTGCAAAAGTCCGAAGGTTCCATCATGGGTTCTTCTTTCGAGAATCCCATCATTTTCATTTCTCGATCAGGTTAAGGGTTAAACTTGAGCCTCATTTTGATGAGGTATTTTATTTTCGGTCAGGTTAAGGGTCAAACCTGAGCTTCGTTTCTACACGAGGTATTTCCCGTCCCATCCAGATTAAGGGCAAAACCTGAATTTCACTTCTTTTGAAGTAAATTTTTCTTCTTCATTCTCTATTTCATATCTACCATTTTCACTAGGGCTAATTTCTTCATATCCAGTCAGATCCTTCGAACTGGGGCATTTTTATAGCCCAAATTTGGTGTGTTTTTCTTTGCCACTAAGCTCGTCCTCAAGCTGGCTTAGTAGCAAAGAGGGGCATCTGTAAACACCCCAAATTTTCCTTATCCATTCTCAAACAACCTATCTCGTGCAGTGCCAACCCTGTTAGGTCAGTGTAGGAGTCAAACCCCGAGTCAGTTTCAGAAAATCACCACTTTACCCATTTTTATTAAGAAAATTACCATTTTACCCCTAGGACACCCCGAACCTCAATCAGTCGGAGTCAACCAAGCTCATTGGTCAGTTCAGAATAGTTAGAATATCAGTCATTTCAAGCTCATATGAGCTCACAGTGAGAAGGTCATTTTCATTTCTGACCATTCCTACCAAAATGGGATCATTTCTTTAGAAATGAGCTCATTTCTCACTCAAATCCAAGCCAATTGTCTCCGAGTCAGTCATTCCCAGTCATTCATATTCCCCAGAGTCTAGCCTGAGCTCACCAGGAGTTCAAGAGCTACAATTCTAATTCAAAACCATTTTCAAGTGTCTAGGAGCCCATTTTAGCCCATTTAAGCTCATTCAGCTGAAATTGAGTTGAATCCAGTTAATTGAGCTAGTGTTTGAGCTTTAATTTTAGTTTATCTCAGTACTACCAATCTTTATCCCAGCTCAAACCCAACTTAGATTCGTAATTCACTTCGGTCCAGTGACCATTCTGTACTATTTCTCTAAAAATGATAGCTTTTCTTGAAAATTTTGTCGGAGAGTCCAGTTGAGTCAGTGTCTTGTCAGTTCATTTGAGTTCTGAAACTCTAAAACCTAGCTCAATCCAACTCATTTCAGTTCAATTTAGCTAAAACCCTAATTTTCAGTGTCACTCTAGCCCGGCAGAGCTCGAAAACCATTTTTTCAACCATTTTGCAAATTTTATCAATTTTAACACTTTTTAAATTGGTACAAGTGCCAATCGGGGTTTAAAATCCAAAATTCTTTATTCAGGGTCTGCATTTCGCATGTCATTTCTCATCATTTCATATCATTTCTCAGCATTTCATAACATTTCATCACATTTTCGAAGTCCAGAACTCCAGTTTTATAAATTTCAATCCAGATCGAGTTTTAAAAGCTTTCAAAAATCAATTTCAAACCCCGAGTTTCCAAAATTGACATTTTTACCCCAGGATTCTAAATTTGGAAATATTTTCTCGAGAAAAACAATCTGGATTTATTTCAAACTCAAATTTTCAAATTCTATACTGGATCTGCTTCGCAATGGGGTATTGAACTTCAAAATCCGAGCTCGTTTCAAAAACTGCCAAAAATAGCTCGTTTCGTCTGAAAATTTTTTGAAAAGACTATTTTACCCCTCTAATCGTTAAAATGAATTTCAAAAGTGGAACTGGGACCCATTTTGAGATGGCCCATCCATTTGCATTTTTTCGTTTTAATTTATATAAAAAAAAGAAAAAAAATCACATTTTCTTTATTTTCTTTATTTTTTTATTATTATTTTATTTGACCTAAGGTCAGACCCACAAGGGGGGTCGACCACCCTAGCCCCTTTCTTCCTCTCCATTTCCTTTCTTTCCTCTTCTCCTTTCCCTTTTCCTCTTTCTTTTATTTCCTTCCTTCTTTCTTTCTTTTCTTCCTTTCTTTTTCCTTTTTCTTTTCTTTCTTTCCTTCTTTTTCTTCTTTCTTTCCACCTTTCTTTCTTCTCCAGCTCACTTACATAAGGCCCTTTCCCCCTCCTCCTTTTTTCCCTCTCCTTTCTTTCCTTTTCCTTCTTCCCCTCTTCTTTCCTTTTTCTTCCCTTCCTTCTTTCCCCTTTCTTCCTTACTCCCTTTCTATTTCCTCCAAAGCCATATGGCTGCAACCATTCACGTAATTTTGGTCTCTCACGCCTCTCATGCCTCTCTCTCTCTCTCATCCCCCATTAACTTTTTTTGATTAAAAACTTAGGCTTTTGTTTTATTTTTTTGTAAGTGATAACAAAAGGACATCATATGTGAGCTGCCTCCCCATCTCATCTCACGTCTCTCTCTCTCTCTCTCCCCTCTCTTTTGATTCTCTGATTGTTCCAGCTATCAAGGAGTTTTCTCTCATCATTGGTGCATCACAACAAGGTTCAGTCAAATCCTTCAACACCACCACTTCCGGCCACCAAAGGGGAGCAACTCCATCATAGCTACCTTCAATACAATTTCAGCTGGACTTCCATCACAACCACCTTCAATACAACTTCAGCTGGACCTCCATCACAGCCACCTCTTCACCTCGCTCCAGCTGCTGACCCCAACCAACAAAACAAGTGGCCGGTGACCAATTGCAGCATAGCCTCCTTCTTCTAGCCTTCTTCATTGGGGCAGCAAAACCCAAACCTCCTTGGTTGCAAAACCCCTTAGCTGATTCAAGCTCTTCCTTTCCAAGGTAAGAACCATCATCGTTTGCCTTTAATTTTGTTTTAATGATCTTGCATAATGTGTACCCATGATACCATGATGCTATCAAGAATTGCTCTCATCAAAATTATGCATGTTGGTAAATGGCTTTATTTAAATATATATATATATATATATATATATATATATATATATATATATATATATATAAACACATATCTCATGTGTAGGGGCTAATTAAACGATAGGATCCATCCGTTCAAATGGATTGGATCTTCCGTTTCGCAAGCCAACTACAAAGAATATGTTGTATCCCCATTGATTTGTGTATTAGTTTTATATTTCATGATATTTTATGATAGAAAATGCATTTAGGTTAGGATGTTAATTTATTTCATTCATTTCAATGTAAATTTCATTATTAGAGTTCATAGAGTTCATTTCAGTACAAAGTCCATAGGCTATTTCATGTGAATTTTTGCATCTTTAAATTCTGCAAATTTTACTACTGTTAGACCATATGACCTTTAGTTCTTGTAGAAATTTTGGTCTAATTTTAAATCGTTATTATCATAAAAAAAATAAAAGGGTGACAATGGGTTTTAGACCTGCCTGAAATTTCCAATATTTGTTTTAGATGACAAGAGTAGTCAAGATCACCCTCATGAGAAATCCGGATCCTCTCTTAAAAATCACAGTAGATTCACAGTGGAATCTACTATCTGTCTGAAAATTTTGAGATTTTTATCAGTAGATTTAGCCTCTGTCAAAAATTGATTTTCCAAGACCCTTTGGAAAACCTCGATTTTTCCTTATCAGGGTATAGACAGACTCTAATGCGCCGTGTCTATTCAACCCATAACCCGTCTACAAAAAATTTCAACACGAAAGTTGTTCCTAACCATTTTTCTGTTATTTCCCCAAATTTGGGGATTTTTGAAATTGTCCAATTATTTTTCCTGGATTTATCTTTTCTGTCTGACAGATTCCAATATCCAGAAATTCCAGAGATTTAGGTCTCTCATAACAGTGTGCCCTTTTCCAAACCGTAACCCGAATCCCAATGGTGTGAAAATATGAAATTTTCTTATGTTTGTCAAAAACAATTTCCCAAAATTTTAGTCTTTTTCCCATATGTATGCTCTTTTTCCCATATTTTCTCCCGAAACCTGTCTGATTGCCCTAAATTCTAGAGTCGCCGGATTTTGATCCGACTTGCCAGAGCATTACAGCTCCGACCATAGGTAAAAACCAGAAGGTGTAAAAAAACAAATCCTTGCCTTACTGTCCTATGTCACCCCATAAAATTTGGGAGATTTTTATGGAAGTTTGATATCCAAAATCCCATTTAGAATCAACATTTTAGGCAAAATTCTGATTTTTTAGGATTTTTAGCTATTTTCTATATTAAGAAAATACAAAAAAATAGATTTTTGAGCTCCATTCTGTTTTTAGGGTCAGTTTAGGTGTCCATGCCAAATTTGGCTCAAATCCAAGTTCATTTGCTTTGTATGTTAGTTTATCTTTAAATTTAGAAGCGAAAATCAGGTGAAAATCAAGTTAAATTTGATATTTTATGATATTTTCGCCATTTTAGGGTTTTATTCATGTAAATAAGCATATAGAATCATTTTAGTGTTAATTTTAATATCATTTGCATTTCATATTTTCCATTTTTGCAAAATTTATTTCAAAAAACCCTAGTTTCAAGGCCATAGTCTTGTTATCAAGGGCAATTTTGTCATTTTGACCTAAATTTCAAAATTTCAATCTTTAATTCTTCAAATTTTCATGCATATCATCATATGTTGTCATATTGTGTTTGATTTATTTCATTTGATTTTCAAAATTCCAAAATTTAAAAAAATTCTTTAAGAAAACCTTGATTTCAAGGTCATCAGGGACATTTTGGTTATTTTGACTCTAATTTCGAATTTCCAAGTTTATGTTTAAAATTTGTTCATTATTTCTCATGTTTATATCAAAGGGGGCATGAATTTGGGTTTATATCTGAATAATATCCGATAATTTCCCATATTTTCGTATAAATTCAGATAAACCTACATTTTTTGTGCTAACATTGTTTTCTAGTTTTGCAGGAACATTCAAGAAGAAGATTTTATTTTCTTATTTCATTTCAAATTCAATGTAATATCAAATATAATAATTTGGAATAAGAGTTACATTTTCTGCTTAGAATAGGACTGCATTGCATATAGTTTGATTTCTGCAAAATTCTAATATCTAATGCATCATTCATGCACATTTTTCCAAATCCACTATGGTTGACATGAATGACATGCGCACAAGCTCTTATGGAGTTTATAAACTCGGTGAGATTCGTATTTATGGCCATAGTCAGAATACGAAGAACACCAAGATTTATGATTTTCATATTAGCTACATTCAGCCTACACTCTTAGGCTAACTTAAAAAATGCACTGCATTTCTCAAAGTTTCAAAAGGATTTTCCAATTCCTCAATGAAATTCCCTTTCAAATTCATATTCATTCATTCATATCATTCAAATTGCATTATTTTCAAATTCATTTTCCAATTTCAATTTCAGAAAAATCAATTTTCTCAAGGATTTACCAAGGCTTTCTCAGGATTGGATTTTCTCAGAATTCAGAGTTTTCAAATGACATTTCAAAGCATTTCTCAAGTTCAAATCAAGATTTTTCATTGTTTTAAATTTCTCAAATTTTAAAATCCCAAGTTTTCAGAAATCGGTTTTCTCAAGATTTTTCAATATTTTCTCAAGAATTGATTTTCTCAGGATTATAAATTTTCAAATGAGATTTCAAAGTATTTCCCAAGTTTAGAATCAAGATTTCTCAAGATTTCTATGTTTTCAATTCCAAGTTTCCAATCTCAAAATCGATTTGCTCATATTTCCCAGTTTTTTCTGAAAATTCATTTTCTAATGTAAATTTATGATTTTCAGTGAAGCTCAATGGTTTTCCCAGGAATCCCAATTTCAAGTACTTTTCCCATCATTTTCCAAGTACATTTCAAATTTTCCAAACAAACATCATTCTTTCAAAACTTGCATTATTTTAAAAATCCCATAGCACAAGCCTGATTCTTTGTGGATTCTAGGAAAATAGAGCATAATTTAGATAATTTAACTTAGTCAAAGCGCACATTTGATCCTTGGTTCAATTACTCCTGGTAAAGGCACCAGGAACGTGTTGTCGTCGCAAAATTTTCTATCTTCCCTTCCCTGCGGGAGAGAGAGGAAAATTGCTTTTGCGAGTCAAACTTGACCGGATTTTGGAAATGGTTTTGAAATACTCACCTCCGTTTTGAAAATAGCGGGAAAATCCATGGGATGGGGCTCGACCTATCGGTACGAGGTTCGACCGTTCCTGCCGCCTTTAATAGGGGTAATCAAACCAAGGACCAAAAGTGTGCTTGACTTAGTTAAATCATCAAAATTGTGTTCTATCCTAAATGCACAGAGAATTCAGGCATGTGCTATGAGATTTTGTAAAATGCAAGTTGGAAAAATATGATGTATGCTTAGAAAACATTTGGAGTTTGAAAAGCATTTCTCAGGAAAAAGATGGAAATCAATCTCTCATGAAACTCAGATGAAACGATTTGGAAATCAGCAAAAAGTTTATGAGGATGCGAGAAAATCCTGAGAAAATGGAGAGAATTCTTGAGAAAAGAGGAACATTTGAAAAGGAAAATATTTGTCAGGAAAACTCTGACTTTGAAAATTTTCTTTGAAAAACGATTGAAATTCATTGGAAAACTCTTTGGAGAAGGAAAATCAAAACTTAGGAAATTAAAATCCTGAGAATATTGTCCTTGAAATATCTGAAAATCGATTTTGATTCTTGAGAAAGATGAGAAATTCCTTTTGAGAATGAATCTTAAGAAAATAACATTTTCAGGGAAAATCACGAGAAAACTTGACTTGGGAAATCCAACTTCAAAAATTTTAAGAGTTTCTTAAGGAATCGATTTCCATGGAGTGAAATTTTCTTGAGAAAATCATGAGAAAAGCAGATGATGCCATGATGCAGATGATTTGAATGTTTGAATGCACTTTAGAAAAGATATCCGGAAAGAATTTCTGAGAAATTTGTTGGAAAAATGTGTATTAAGCCAAAGTAAATTCTTCACATATTCTGACTGTGGCCATGAATATGTTCAGAATTTAATTGAGTTAATTCACAATATTTTGCAAAATTGGAAATATGATGTGCAATTTTGAAGATAGCCTAAGAGTGTAGGCTCTGTGTGACTAGTAGAAAGATGCTGAATCTGGGTCTCGTCCATATTTCGACTAGGGCCGTAAATATAGACTCCACTGAGTTCATCAACTCTCTAAGAGTTGGTGCACGTGCCATTCATGTTCATCCACAGTGATTTTGAAATAAAATACATGATTCATAGAATCAGGATATTGCAGAAACTCAAACTATATGAGATGCATCTTAATCTAAGCAGAAAAATAAATATTATTCCAAAATTTACATTTGATTGTTACGTTGGTGACAAATATATATATCTCTATATATATATATATATATATATATATATATATATATATATATATATATATATATATATAACTAAATATTTGATAGCTCCAAAAGAAACCATATCTTCCTGATTTTTCTGCAAAATGAGAATTAGTACGAGAAATACGGCATAAAAGAGAGATTTGAAAATTTCCCATTTATAACAACGCCTAAGTAATTACATTTGGATTACAATGAAATATACAATACAATGGCTAAAATATAACTGAAATGCCTATGATAATATCTATGTACCATGCTTAAACTTAAATGAGTGATATATACATATATCTCTAAATGCTTAGATTTATGCTACATGAAATATGGTAATGGAGATGTATTTACAGGAGAAAATATCTACCTAAATGCTTATGCATGAAAAACAAATGCATATGAAGAGGTCCATATATATATATATATATATATATATATATATATATATATATATATATATATATATATATATATATATATATATATAATATGTATATCATCATGGTTGAAAACGTGTATAACAATCACACTTGTACATGTATATATACATAACCAGAAATACATAGAGATATACAAGGGAAACTTTAATGCAAGAAGACAATGTGGATTTGGCAAAAGAAATGGTGAGATTTCATTGTAAGATGGATACAATAAACGGTATACACATCAAGGAAAAGAGTTATTATAACATAGTGATATACATAATATACCTATATACCAATGGACATGTTGCAGAAAAAAATGCACAGGAGAGAGTAAGGCTGGGGGTTAGTGTGAGATGACGATGTGAATATGAAGGGTGCTGGGAAGTGTTAACAAATTATGAATAGACTGAGGTGTAGAGGCTATGACCTGGTATGATGAAAAAAAAAATTGCAAACAGTGGCTGAAGTGTTGGAGGTATACCATAATAAAAACATAGGCTACTGTGGAAAGCTTAAGTGAATGATGAGCATCACTCAAATAAGTTGTTGGCCATTTATTAGTTCCTGCAAACTAATTGCCATTATCTCCTGTGGCCTACTTACACAATGAATAATGTAACAACTGTAAAATATTGTATGGTTATTTGCAGAAAAGTTGGAGAAAGCATAAACATAAATATGAGAATACAGAAATGATAACATAAGAGACAAAAAGTAACAGAAAAACTTGAAATATCAAAGGCAACATGAGATGCCGAAACAGGATGAAAAGGGCGTTTAATATTATGAAAAGGGTGGTGACACAGCAAGGGAATAAAACGCAGGAGCAGCTGTGCAAATACAACCATTGACACCAGACTTTAAGGCAGTACATGAGCACAATGGAGCATATATGCCACTCCAATTTAACCTCATATGGCATTTGAACATAATGATGACAAAGCTCCAGCTCCTTTTTGAATTTGATGGCCAGCATAGAGCACCTTTCTTTCTCTAAAAACTTTGCAACAATACGTCCAGCTAAAACAATCTCAGAAGGAAAAACAACATGCCAATTTACCCCACGACATTCATGTCTATGTTCAGCAACGTTTCCAACATTTGCATCCGTACCAGCTCCACCACTAACCAAGGACAAGTTAATATCTGTAATATACTGAATAAGATCTTGAGATAAATTCTCAATTAAAGAAATATCAATGGTCCCTATGCCACAAAATTTTCTTCCACTAGCTAACACTTGGCAACTTTGGGAACAATACAATGATATTCTACAAGATGTACAAGGTACCATATCAGCTAGAAGCTCCCCAAAGCAAAAATGGCAGTGGGATTTTCAATAGTGTTTAAAAATTACCTATGCAATTGAAGGCCCTTGTAGATCTCCTGCACCAATCGAAACAGCAACCAGCAAGAAAGAGATTCTCTTCTACTGACCTTGTAGATCCCCTCCACCAATCAACCTACAGCCAGCGATAGAGAGGTCGATCCTCTTCTTTTGGGCTGAAGGAAATGGGTAAAGCGTCGGCTGGATCTCCTGCACCAACTGACACGGTAGACCGCAAGAAGGGGGTCGATTCTCTGCTGGGCTGAAGGAAATGGGAAGGAGCCGGCTGGTTCTTTGCAATCTGGACGGAAGAGATGAAGTCCCAAAGATGAAAGGCTCCACGGCAGAGAAGAGGGCATTTGCGAAAAACAAAAAGGATGAAAAAATCAATCCCCCTCCTGCTAGCCGAGAGGAACAGGGGTGAGAAGGGGGAATGGAGAGATCAGGTTCAGAAAAAAAAACGCAGATTGGCCTCCTTTCCATACCCCAAATCCCCTTTTTAAAGATTTTGAACCTCTTTCTAAAAAATCGCATTTTCCTTTAGGGGTTCCGTTACATTTTTTTTTTTGAAAATTTTGAAACGGAAAAAAAAAAATTTAATTGGTTTTGAAAATCCGCCATTTTAAAAAAGGACGAACCTTATCACTTTCAAAATTTTTGGTGTGTTTGCCTAAAGTTTGGGTAAAAAAAAAATTTAGGAAAGATGGGCCATGGCGCCATCTAGGCTGCTGTTATAAAAAAACGAATAGTGGAATAAATGGGAGGCTTTTAGGGAATTGCCACCTCAGCCAATTTTTAAAATCCTTTTGAAAATAAAGATTTATTTTGTTTGGCAAATCCCTTATTTTCAAGTGGGGCGCCACATGTGTGTTGGCCCACTAACTATTTTAGAAGATAAATAAGATTAAAAAGATTAAAAAGATTAAAAAGATTAAAAAGAGGATTTTGCTACATTGGTGCCATCTTCGGGTGGGTCCCGCTTGAAAATAAGAAACTTACCTGAGAATCTGAGTGTGATGCTAGTTCAAAAGCGACTCCCACACCATTTATTAAAAAAGAAAATGAAAAAGAAATAACCTCTTTTTGGAATTTTTTATAATACGAAGTAAAACTTGGTTTGTTTTCAAGAATTTGGAAGAAAATGGCTTTTTAGGGCAAAAATATGGATAAAGAAAACACAGAAATTTTGTAAAGAGATTTAAAGTCTTTTTGCAAAAAGTTTTGAGATAAAATCTTCTAAATTTAAAATCGTGTCCCAAAATTTTAAAATCAATATTAAAATATCCAGATTGTTTTCATGAGAAAAACTTTTATAATTCAGAGTCCTGGGGGTAAAATGGGAAGAATTGGCAATTTCGAAGACCTAGGGTTTTGAAACCAATTTTGAAAGAGTTAAAACTCGAATCTGGATTGAGGATTTTGAAATCGAGAGTTCTGGACCTTGAAGTGACATGTTGTGCAATGAAATGATATGGAATGCTCATGCAATGCTTTGCAAAGACATGTTTCAAGAAATACTACTCTGAATGAGGAATGGGAAATTCTAGCTTTTTATTCAGAGTAGGATTTTGAAATTTTGCAGTTTGAAGATATTTCTGAGTCTAAATAGAGAAATTTTGAGACTCGAGAATGGAATTTAGGACTTTCTGCAAGGTTTAATCTCAGAAAATGACCATTTTGCCCTTCATTGATTCCAGAGAACTGAAATGTGATGATTGAGGGAGATGTCAGGGAGGTGAGTGAAAATTTGGGGTGTTTACAGATGCCCGTCTTTGCTACTAAGCCGGCCTGTCGCCGAGCTTAGTGGCAAAGAAAACACACCAAATTTGGGCTATATAACAAAATGCCCCAGTTGGAAGGATCCGACTGGGTATGAGGAAATTAGTCTGATGAAGATGGTAGATATGAAATGGAGAATGAAGAGGAAAGATTCACTCTATGAGAGCGAAGTTTAGGTTTTTGCCCTTGGATGGGACAGAAATACCTCGTATGGAATGAAGCTCAGGTTTGACCCTTAACCTGATTGGGGAATGAAATATCTCATCAAAATGAGGCTCAGGTTTGTACCCTTAACCTGATCAGGCGAAAAATGGAATACCTCATCAAATAAGGCTCAGGTTTGTAACCTTGTCCTGATCGGGCGAAAAATGCCCTACCTCATCAAAGGAGGCTCAGGTTTGTACCCTTATCCTGATTGGGCGAAAAAATGAAATACTTCATCAAAGAAGGCTCAGGTTTGTACCCTTATTCTGATTGGGCGGAAAATGGATGGAATCCTAAAAAAAAAAGTGACCATGATGGAGCCTTCGGATTTTGCACAATAAATCTGACAGGGGTTTTGCAAAAGGAAGGAAAATGGGGTCCCTAAAGCTTGAAAAGGGGTTGATCTTGGGCGTCTCATTGTTGAGACTAAATTAGCTTTTGAACTAGCCTTTTGCGAGAAAATGATTGGTGGTTCGACCTCAAACCGAAATGGGACTGTCTATGGTGGGACAGTGGGGACACAGGGAAGTGTGCAAATCTGAGAGCTCACGCTCTCGAAGAAGGGAAGGAATAAAGTCCTTAAGAGGGATTTAAAATTGGTGTCTGGATGTATCAAAGACGGACATCAAGCTCTCACTTCATATCAGAATAGCTAGAAAATATTGTCAAAATATTGAGAATTCTGTTGTCGATTCAAAGTATCTGAAAATGATGCATATTGTTGCAAAAATATTCCTTCTTTTCTACCTGAAGTATTACCTCCAAATGAGCTTCACTTCGTAGAATCAAGATTGGGAATCCAAATTGCTTGCGGTTGACCTTCTTCAAGGAAGCCATCAACTTCCTTGATATGAACAGAAAAGAGAGAATTTAATATTATGAAAGCGATTGATGAAAGGATATTGATAATAGAATTTCACAAATTTAAAGAAGATTCTTGATAGATTTGGCAGTTTGATATCCTGAGAGCTTCTCTCATGATAATCTTTCGACACTCTTTTGGGTTTCGGGTTATGTTCTCCTTTATTTTGGAGATGTCTTGACTTTTCTCTCTTTCTTTTTCCTCTCTCTTTTTTGGAACGGTACATCACAAACTCCTTCAACTTGGAGATGTTTCGATCTTTCTTTGCCTCAGGGGTCATGTTGATGATATTGGCTCATTGGCTTGAGATCTTTGGATGATAGCTGAAATTAAATACCTTTTAGGGATTGTCGGGAGGTTCATCGCATCTGCTTTCATCTCGACAATGCTTTGGACTTTCTCTGGAAGGATCCATCGCAAACTCTGTCATCTAGGAGATGATTCAAATCTTCTTTGGCCCCGGGGGTCTACTCGCTTAATTCACCTTCATCTTGGCGACAATTGAGAGATCCCTTTTGCGGATATTTAATTGCAGCTTAGGTGATTTTGAGGAAACAGGGCTTGGGTGAATTCTCTCCTTTTCTAGCGCTCAGAATATTTCCACTGCAGAAACTCAAACTATATGAGATGCATCTTAATCTAAGCAGAAAAATAAATATTATTCCAAAATTTACATTTGATTGTTACGTTGGTGACAATAATATATATATATATAAATATATATATAACTAAATATTTGATAGCTCCAAAAGAAACCATATCTTCCAGATTTTTCTGCAAAATGAGAATTAGTACGAGAAATACGGCATAAAAGAGAGATTTGAAAATTTCCCATTTATAACGTCTAAGTAATTACATTTGGATTACAATGAAATATACAATACAATGGCTAAAATATAACTGAAATGCCTATGATAATATCTATGTACCATGCTTAAACTTAAATGAGTGATATATACATATATCTCTAAATGCTTAGATTTATGCTACATGAAATATGGTAATGGATATGTATTTACAGGAGAAAATATCTACCTAAATGCTTATGCATGAAAAACAAATGCATATGAAGAGGTCCATATATATATATATATAATATGTATATCATCATGGTTGAAAACGTGTATAACAATCACACTTGTACATGTATATATACATAACCAGAAATACATAGAGATATACAAGGGAAACTTTAATGCAAGAAGACAATGTGGATTTGGCAAAAGAAATGGTGAGATTTCATTGTAAGATGGATACAATAAACGGTATACACATCAAGGAAAAGAGTTATTATAACATAGTGATATACATAATATACCTATATACCAATGGACATGTTGCAGAAAAAAATGCACAGGAGAGAGTAAGGCTGGGGGTTAGTGTGAGATGACGATGTGAATATGAAGGGTGCTGGGAAGTGTTAACAAATTATGAATAGACTGAGGTGTAGAGGCTATGACCTGGTACGATGAAAAAAAAAATTGCAAACAGTGGCTTAAGTGTTGGAGGTATACCATAATAAAAACATAGGCTACTGTGGAAAGCTTATGTGAATGATGAGCATCACTCAAATAAGTTGTTGGCCATTTATTAGTTCCTGCAAACTAATTGCCATTATCTCCTGTGGCCTACTTACACAATGAATAATGTAACAACTGTAAAATATTGTATGGTTATTTGCAGAAAAGTTGGAGAAAGCATAAACATAAATATGAGGATACAGAAATGATAACATAAGAGACAAAAAGTAACAAAAAAACTTGAAATATCAAAGGCAACATGAGATGCCGAAACAGGATGAAAAGGGCGTTTAATATTATGAAAAGGGTGGTGACACAGCAAGGGAATAAAACGCAGGAGCAGCTGTGCAAATACAACCATTGACACCAGACTTTAAGGCAGTACATGAGCACAATGGAGCATATATGCCACTCCAATTTAACCTCATATGGCATTTGAACATAATGATGACAAAGCTCCAGCTCCTTTTTGAATTTGATAGCCTGCATAGAGCACCTTTCTTTCTCTAAAAACTTTGCAACAATACGTCCAGCTAAAACAATCTCAGAAGGAAAAACAACATGCCAATTTACCCCACGACATTCATGTCTATGTTCAGCAACGTTTCCAACATTTGCATCCGTACCAGCTCCACCACTAACCAAGGACAAGTTAATATCTGTAATATACTGAATAAGATCTTGAGATAAATTCTCAATTAAAGAAATATCAATGGTCCCTATGCCACAAAATTTTCTTCCACTAGCTAACTCTTGGCAACTTTGGGAACAATCCAATGATATTCTACAAGATGTACAAGGTACCATATCAGCTAGAAGCTCCCCAAAGCAAAAATGGCAGTGGGATTTTCAATAGTGTTTAAAAATTACCTATGCAATTGAAGGCCCTTGTAGATCTCCTGCACCAATCGAAACAGCAACCAGCAAGAAAGAGATTCTCTTCTACTGACCTTGTAGATCCCCTGCACCAATCAACCTACAGCCAGCGATAGAGAGGTCGATCCTCTTCTATTGGGCTGAAGGAAATGGGTAAAGCGTCGGCTGGATCTCCTGCACCAACTGACACGGTAGACCGCAAGAAGGGGGTCGATTCTCTGCTGGGCTGAAGGAAATGGGAAGGAGCCGGCTGGTTCTTTGCAATCTGGACGGAAGAGATGAAGTCCCAAAGATGAAAGGCTCCACGGCAGAGAAGATGGCATCTGCGAAAAAACAAAAAGGATGAAAAAATCAATCCCCCTCCTGCTAGCCGAGAGGAACAGGGGTGAGAAGGGGGAATGGAGAGATCAGGTTCAGAAAAAAAAACGCAGATTGGCCTCCTTTCCATACCCCAAATCTTCTTTTTAAAGATTTTGAACCTCTTTCTAAAAAATCGCATTTTCCTTTAGGGGTTCCGTTACATTTTTTTTTTTGAAAATTTTGAAACGGAAAAAAAAAATTTAACTGGTTTTGAAAATCCGCCATTTTAAAAAAGGACGAACCTTATCACCTTCAAAATTTTTGGTGTGTTTGCCTAAAGTTTGGGTAAAAAAAAAATTTAGGAAAGATGGGCCATGGCGCCATCTAGGCTGCTGTTATAAAAAAATGAATAGTGGAATAAATGGGAGGCTTTTAGGGAATTGCCACCTCAGCCAATTTTTAAAATCCTTTTGAAAATAAAGATTTATTTTGTTTGGCAAATCCCTTATTTTCAAGTGGGGCGCCACATGTGTGTGGGCCCACTAACTATTTTAGAAGATAAATAAGATTAAAAAGATTAAAAAGAGGATTTTGCAACATTGGTGCCATCTTCGGGTGGGTCCCGCTTGAAAATAAGAAACTTACCTGAGAATCTGAGTGTGATGCTAGTTCAAAAGCGAGTCCCACACCATTTATTAAAAAAGAAAAAGAAAAAGAAAAAGAAATAACCTCTTTTTGGAATTTTTTATAATACGAAGTAAAACTTGGTTTGTTTTCAAGAATTTGGAAGAAAATGGCTTTTCAGGGCAAAAATATGGATAAAGAAAACACAGAAATTTTGTAAAGAGATTTAAAGTCTTTTTGCAAAAAGTTTTGAGATAAAATCTTCTAAATTTAAAATCGTGTCCCAAAATTTTAAAATCAATATTAAAATATCCAGATTGTTTTCCTGAGAAAAACTTTTATAATTCAGAGTCCTAGGGGTAAAATGGGAAGAATTGGCAATTTCGAAGACCTAGGGTTTTGAAACCAATTTTGAAAGAGTTAAAACTCGAATCTGGATTGAGGATTTTGAAATCGAGAGTTTTGGACCTCGAAGTGACATGTTGTGCAATGAAATGATATGGAATGCTCATGCAATGCTTTGCAAAGACATGTTTCAAGAAATACTACTCTGAATGAGGAATGGGAAATTCTAGCTTTTTATTCAGAGTAGGATTTTGAAATTTTGCAGTTTGAAGATATTTCTGAGTCTAAATAGAGAAATTTTGAGACTCGAGAATGGAATTTAGGACTTTCTGCAAGGTTTAATCTCAGAAAATGACCATTTTGCCCTTCATTGATTCCAGAGAACTGAAATGTGATGATTGAGGGAGATGTCAGGGAGGTGAGTGAAAATTTGGGGTGTTTACAGATGCCCGTCTTTGCTACTAAGCCGGCCTGTCGCCGAGCTTAGTGGCAAAGAAAACACACCAAATTTGGGCTATATAACAAAATGCCCCAGTTGGAAGGATCCGACTGGGTATGAGGAAATTAGTCTGATGAAGATGGTAGATATGAAATGGAGAATGAAGAGGAAAGATTCACTCTATGAGAACGAAGTTTAGGTTTTTGCCCTTGGATGGGACAGAAATACCTCGTATGGAATGAAGCTCAGGTTTGACCCTTAACCTGATTGGGGAATGAAATATCTCATCAAAATGAGGCTCAGGTTTGTACCCTTAACCTGATCAGGCGAAAAATGGAATACCTCATCAAATGAGGCTCAGGTTTGTAACCTTGTCCTGATAGGGCGAAAAATGCCCTACCTTATCAAAGGAGGCTCAGGTTTGTACCCTTATCCTGATTGGGCGAAAAAATGAAATACTTCATCAAAGAAGGCTCAGGTTTGTACCCTTATTCTGATTTGGCGGAAAATGGATGGAATCCTAAAAAAAAAAGTGACCATGATGGAGCCTTCGGATTTTGCACAATAAATCTGACAGAGGTTTTGCAAAAGGAAGGAAAATGGGGTCCCTAAAGCTTGAAAAGGGGTTGATCTTGGGCGTCTCATTGTTGAGACTAAATTAGCTTTTGAACTAGCCTTTTGCGAGAAAATGATTGGTGGTTCGACCTCAAACCGAAATGGGACTGTCTATGGTGGGACAGTGGGGACACAGGGAAGTGTGCAAATCTGAGAGCTCACGCTCTCGAAGAAGGGAAGGAATAAAGTCCTTAAGAGGGATTTAAAATTGGTGTCTGGATGTATCAAAGACGGACATCAAGCTCTCACTTCATGTCAGAATAGCTAGAAAATATTGTCAAAATATTGAGAATTCTGTTGTCGATTCAAAGTATCTGAAAATGATGCATATTGTTGCAAAAATATTCCTTCTTTTCTACCTGAAGTATTACCTCCAAATGAGCTTCACTTCGTAGAATCAAGATTGGGAATCCAAATTGCTTGCGGTTGACCTTCTTCAAGGAAGCCATCAATTTCCTTGATATGAAGAGAAAAGAGAGAATTTAATATTATGAAAGCGATTGATGAAAGGATATTGATAATAGAATTTCACAAATTTAAAGAAGATTCTTGATAGATTTGGCAGTTTGATATCCTGAGAGCTTCTCTCATGATAATCTTTCGACACTCTTTTGGGTTTCGGGTTACGTTCTACTTTATTTTGGAGATGTCTTGACTTTTCTCTCTTTCTTTTTCCTCTCTCTTTTTTGGAAGGGTACATCACAAACTCCTTCAACTTGGAGATGTTTCGATCTTTCTTTGCTTCCGGGGTCATGTTGATGATATTGGCTCATTGGCTTGAGATCTTTGGATGATAGCTGAAATTAAATACCTTTTAGGGATTGTCGGGAGGTTCATCGCATCTGCCTTCATCTCGACAATGCTTTGGACTTTCTCTGGAAGGATCCATCGCAAACTCTGTCATCTAGGAGATGATTCAAATCTTCTTTGGCCCCGGGGGTCTACTCGCTTAATTCACCTTCATCTTGGCGACAATTGAGAGATCCCTTTTGCGAATATTTAATTGCAGCTTAGGTAATTTTGAGGAAACAGGGCTTGGGTGAATTCTCTCCTTTTCTAGCGCTTAGAATATTTCCACTGCCTCATTTTACCAGAATAATCTTTAGTGGTGTGCCATAACTGCGATCAATATCAATCATCTATGGCTTTGCAATAACGTTGAATCTTCTTTTCTGGCCATATCGAGGATTTATCCTTCATCCTTTTGGTTGGCCGATAGAAAGAATTTGAATTTTGAATATCTTTTCGCAAAAGCTTTGCTCTTTTGGAAGTAATGCTAAAGGTAAACTGAGGTAAAAATTTGTGCAATAAATTTTTGAAATCAATAGGTAATTAATTGATAAATTGACAAAATGTTCTTGAAATCCTTGGTGATAGAGAACATTTGAGGTCCGGCTCAACACATCCGTGACAAAAATTCTCCTCTCTTTTTCCCGAAAAAGAGAGACTCAGGCTTATCCCTTACCTGAATGGGAAATGGAAATTACTCCTCTCTTCCCTGAAGAGGAGGTGTTTGCAAAACGAACTTTCGAAGAGAAATTAAGCTTTCGTCAAAGATCCCTAATATTAGGCTTCTCTTATGGAAAGGGGGCCGATAGTAGTGAGGTCGGAAAATTGGGTCATGAAGGAACGAGTCCGTCACACTCTCCCTGAAAAGAGGGTCCTCCATGACGAGAATGGCCTAGTATGAAAATTTTGGGGGCCACAAGAAAAGGAGTCTCCGTCGAGCCTCTCCCTTTAAAAGGGTTCCTTGTGTGAAATTGGAAATTGTTTTGCAAACGGTTCACAAAGACGCGAGTCCCTTCAAACTCTCCCTAAAAAGGGGCTAAGTGAACGAATTGGGTCTCTCGCAAGAGAAAATGATTGAAATTTGGATATTGAGCCAATAGGCGGACTGAACATGACCTAGATTGGCAGAGGTGACCCGCAGGTCGAAAATGATTGAGATAGAATTGGTAACCCAAAGGTTTGAAATTGGATGACCTAACGGTCGAAATTGAGAATTGGTTGACCAAAAGGTCGAAATTGTGTGACTCAGAGGTCAAAATTGAGAATTGGGTGACCCGAAGGTCGAAATGGGAAATTGGAAAATTGATTATTGGAAATTGGGTGACCCGGAGGTCGAAATTGAGAATTGAGTGACCCGAAGGTCAAAATTGGAAATTGAATTTGAAAAAAAATAAAAATAAAAATGGAAATTGGATGACCCGGAGGTCAAAATTGGAGAATTGAATGACCCGAGGGTCAAAATTGGAAATTGGTGGGCAAAAGGTCAAATTTGAGAAATTGACTGACCCTGAGGATCGAAAATGGCTTGGATCAACATAGGAAAATGGCTCGAGTGAAGAGATCACGAGTCGGAACCCGGATCAACAAAGGAGAATGAAGAGCTCGAGTCAGAGCTCTAATAAAGTAAAGAGATCATGAGTCGGAACCCGGATCAACAAAGGAAAGATAATTTGAGAAAAGACCCGAGTCGGAACTCGGTTTTTCAAAGAAAATAATTTGAAAGAAAACCCGAGTCGGAACTCGGTTTTTCAAAGAAAAAAAATTTGAAAGAAAACCTAAGTCGGAACTTGGTTTTTCAAAGAAAAATAATTTGAAAGAAAACCTGAGTCGAAACTCGGATCAACAAAGGAGAATGAAGAGCTCGAGTCAGAGCTCGAATAAAGTAAAGAGATCATGAGTCAGAACTCAGATCAACAAAGGAAAAATAATTTGAAGGGAAAACCCAAGTCAGAACTTAGTTTTTTTTAAAAAGGAAAAATAATTTGAAGGAAAATCCGAGTCGGAACTTGATTTTTCAAAGGAGAATAACTTGAAGGAAAACCTGAGTCGAAACTCGATTTTTCAAAGGAAAACAATTTTGAGGGAAAACCTGAGTCGGAACTCAGATCTTCAAAGGAAAATATAGACCAACTTGAAAGTTGGATTTTGAAAATATACCAGTTCGAGCACTGGATTTTGGGAATGTACTATTTCGAGCACTGGATTTTTGAAAATACCCCAGTTCGAGCACTGGATTTTGCAATAATACCAGTTCGAGTGCTGGATTTTGGTTCAGTACTGATGATTGTCTTTCAATTTTGAATCATTAGGAATTGTGATGAGACTGTTTGTTGAAATCCCAATACTGACCAGATTGTTATTAATGCAGTTGAATGCACATGAATGCAAATTGATGCACAAGTGTGTAAAATGAGAGATTTGTTTATCCTGCCTGCATACAGAACAAAATTTTAAAAATGCTCCAGTGTAACTGGGAAAAGAAAGTTTGATCATTATTTGAAGAGAATATGAGAATTACAAGGGAAGAATAGATGCTTCAAGTGTAGAACTTTTTTCAAGTGTCAAGCATTAATGGGATCTGGTAATTCTACTCCGTCGGCATTGATGAGCCGATATGAGTTGCGAGGTAATGCTTCTTTGACAACATAGGGACCTTCTCAATTTGGCGACCATTTACCGCCAGGATGATGTTTGAGATAAGTTGTGGATCGCAGTACTAGATCATTGACTTTGAATCTCCTTTCGATGATAGACTTTGCGTACTGCCTAGCTATTCTCCGACGATAGGATTGAGCATGTTCTGCTGCTTTTGGTCTTCTCTCGTCGAGCAAGTCTAGCTGTACCAGTCGCTGCTGTTGGTATTGATCAAGAGGTAATTGTAGCAGTGAAGCAAATTTTAAAGCGGGCTTCTGAACATGTAGAGGCAACACTACTTCTGTTCCGTAGACCAATTCTGATGGAGTAACATTTGTTGGAGTGCGAATAGTTGTCCGATAGGCCCATAGTGCATCATGGATCTTCTCTTGCCAGTCACGGCCTGTTTCTACAGTTCGCTCCAAGATACAGATTAAAATTTTGTTGGTTACTTCTGCCTAACCATTCCCTTGAGGATAATAGGGAGCAGAAAAATGATGATAGATTTTGAACTTTGAGCAGAATGTCTTCATTATTTCATTCTTAAAATGACTGCCATTATCTAACACGATGTCATGTGGGATGCCGAAACGACAAAGGATGCTCTTATGGATGAAAGAGACCATATGTCGGCCTTCTACTGTGCGAAGGGTGATGGCTTCTACCCACTTGGTGAAATATTCTGTTGCGGCAAGGAAGTATTTGTGGCCATTTGAAGCAGAGGGAGTGATGGGGCCTACGACATCGAAGGCCCACACAGAGAACGGGCATGGAGAAACAACAGATTATAAATATGTTGTTGGAGCATGAATAGAAGGTGCATGTATTTGGCATTGAACACACTTCTTCACAAAATGATAACAGTCTTGCTGCATAGTCTTCCAATAATAACCAGCTCTGACGATCTGCTTGACAAGGGTTTGGTAGCCAATGTGGCCATCGCAAATGCCTTCGTGTGCTTCTCGCACGACTTCTTTGGCTTCGTCTTTGTCTAAGCATCTGAAATATTCTGAACTAAATCCACGACGATATAGGACATTGGCCAGAATGAAATATCGGGTAGACATGCGTTGAATTGCTCGTTGCTCTTTCTTTGAGAGTTCTGGGGGAAATTCCCCGGTTTCTATTAAATTTTTGATATTGTAATACCAAGGATTCTTTTTTTGCTCAGCCTGGTTTACTTGTTCTATTAGAAGGAAGGCAGGTTGGTCAAGTCTGCCAATTTCGAAGGAACGACAAGATTCTCCACTCTTGAATGCCATAATGGAGCCTAGGCTGGCTAGGCTATCAACCACATGATTAAAATCTCTCTTGATATGGAAGAGCTGAAATTCTTCGAACTTGTTGACAATAGCTGAGACAATTTTCTGATAAGGAAATAACTTTTGATCTTTCACTTGCCATTCGGATCGGACTTGATTGACAACGAGTAATGAGTCGCCGTATGCGTGCACTCTCTTGACATTGAAGTCTAGTAGAATCTTTAGTCCTTGAATCAGAGCTTCATACTCAGCCATATTGTGGGTGCATTGAAAATCTAATTTGAGAGAAAATGGGATCATCTCTTTCTCAGGAGTGATTAATAAGATCCCAATGCCTATTCCAGCCATATTCTTGGAACCATCGAAAAATAAATTCAAGATTGGATATTGCTGGATGTTGCATATTTGCTCATCAGGGAAATCATCTTCAGCTTTCACCTCTTCTGCCAGAGGAAAATCTACCAATTGATCTGCAATTGCTTGACCTTTAATTGATTGCTGCGAGACATATTCTAGGTCATACTGCATCAGTAAGACTTGCCATTTGGTGACTCGTCCACTGAGAAAAGGTTGCTCTAAGATGTACTTGAGAGGATTAAGTTTAGACAGGATTTTGACTTCAGATGCCAGCAGGTAGTGTCTTAACTTCTGACACATCCGCACCAGAGCTAGGCAGGTCATCTCTATTTGGGAGTATTTCTTTTCATAGTCTATGAAAGTCTTACTCACATAATAAATGGCATGCTCTATCAAGCTGCCTTCTTTGTATTGTGCCAAGAATCCGCCACATGCGACTTGATTGACTAAGATGTATAGCAAAAGAGGTTTTCTCAATTTTGGCGACTTCAAGATAAGAGGATTGAGAAGACACTTCTTGATCTGATCGAACGATTGCTGACACTCTGGTCCCCATTCGAACTTCACCCCTTTTCTGAGTAAGTGGTTGAAAGGTTCGCATCTCATTGCCAAGTTGGAAATAAATCGCCGAATTGATTGCATGCGTCCCTGAAGGCTACGCAATTCTTTGAGATTTGTCGGGGGTGGCATATTAATGATAGCCTTTGCTTTGGCTGGGTAAACTTCAATTCCCTTTTTGCTAACCAGAAAACCCAACAGTTTGCCCGATTCGACTCCAAAAACACACTTTTGAGGGTTAAGCCTTGACTTATAAAGAATAAGCCGCTTAAAAACTTGATCAAGGGCTTCGAGGTGATCTTCTTCCTCTTTAGATTTCACGAGGATATCATCAACATACACATCCATGATTTTACGCATCTGATCGTGAAAGATAACGGCCATCGCATGTTGATATGTTGCTCCAACATTCTTGAGCCCAAAAGGCATAACTGTATAGCAGAAAGTGCCCCAAGGCGTAGTGAAGAAATTTTTTGATTGGTCGCGGGCGGCCAACTTAATCTAGTTATAGCCAGAATATCCATCCATAAAAGAGAACATGGCGTGTCGTGACATGCTGTCGATTAGAAGATTAATGCTTGGAAGTGGATAATCATCTTTCGGAGTTGCTTTATTGAGGTGTCTGAAGTCTATGCAAATTCTCACTTTGCCGCTTTTCTTTGGAATGACAATAATATTGGCTAACCAATCTGGGTAGTCAATAGTTCGGATAAATCCTGCTTTGAGCAAATCTTCAAGTCCTTCCTTGACTTGTTGTTCTATCCTAGGATCCATTTTCCTCAATTTCTGCTTGACTGGCTTAGCATCTGGTTTTAAAACAAGGTGGTGTTCGACCAATTTTGGGTCTAAGCCCGGCATATCTTCATATGTCCATGCGAACACTTCTTCATGTTGTTTGAGAAAATTGGTGAGCCTTTCCTTCTCTTACGGACTTAGACTGGTGTCGATCTTTAGAATTTTGGGATTTTCCCTTGAACCTATATTGACATCTTCAGTCGGATCTTGTACTAGAGTAGATGGTTCGTCTTGCTTATGAGCTGAGGCAAACTCTTGTAATTCCTAAAGAGATTGATCAAATTCTGCATAATCAGCTGACTGTTCTGCAACCTTGCCATCTTCGGTGCTCGCTTTGACTCGGTGAATCGCTGTCGACTTCTGGAAAGCCTTTGGATTGAGAACGAGATTCTTGATTGTTCGGGAAGACATTCTGAAATTTTGGATAATAAATTTGGTTCAGGTAAAATTGTCCATCATAAGACAAACAATCATTTGAAAAGAACCATGCGTAAAATGACATTGAAATTAGAAGATAGAGAGAAAGGAAATAAATGGCATCCAGATAGACAAAGAAACTTGATATTTTATTGATTTGACTTGATCAAAGACATGAAGACATTTATTTTGAAAGGAATAGAAAGGAAGTGCGACAATGAATTCTTAATGTGCCTCCTTAACAAAAACAATCTTCTTTGGTGAGCCTTCGCTGGAGAACCCTAGTCCTGCTCTATGGGGACAATGCTTCTGAATCATTGGCTCCATGCGACCATCTTCATTTTTACCCAGTCCTTTAAAGGGTTGATAACCATGCTTCAGAAGTAAATCAAATCCCTTTCTTGCTTTCATGAATTGCGGAAACAACAGATGATCTTTGAGGGTGCTGTAGTTGATCCGACCTCCAATCTTAAAGAATTTGGGACCTCTCCATCGAGTCATGGCTACAGTGTGCAGAGATAATTCTGATGTTGTCTGGAGTATTTCGCGACTTTCTCCGAGACTGATTTCTTCACTCTCTCTGATGCTAGGGATGTCTACTGTAAATGATGGTCGAGGGATCATGGGCTGCAGGAGCCTTTCTTCTTGGTCTTCTCCCAGTACTGTTGTAATCATTCCACCTTTGGACCATTTTACGCATTGATGAAGAGTGGAAGGTACCGCATTTACATTGTAGATCCATGTCCTTCTGTGCAACAGATTGTAGGTGGGTGGCACATTGACCACATGAAAGAGCACTGAATGTACCGAATAATTGATGAACACTTCCAGAAATATCTTGCCTTTAGTTGTTTGACCAAGATTGTCAAATCCATATATAGTGATAGGATCTGGAATGTATTCTTCTTCCTTAATGCCTAGTGCTTTTGCTGTCATCTTAGGACATATATTGAGGCTACTGCCTCCATCAACCAATACATGGGGTACTGTCATTCCTCTCACTCGAACAACAATGTACAAGGCATTGTTATGAAAGGAATGCGGCTTTGGAAGATCCTCATCCGATAAGGTGATTGGCGCATTTGTCATGGTTGAATTCATAATTTGTGCCATGTCTTCAAGTGTGGTACTGGGTTTGACTTTAATTTTCCTGAGCAAATCATCCAGTACTTGTTGGTGCTTGCAGGAACTCTTGGCTAAGTCCAAAATTGAGACATTGGACAGAGCAGTCAAAGGCTTTTGACTTTCATTTTCTGACCTGGGCTTGATGAACTGATTAAGGAATTTTGGGATTCCTTTTAATTTGGGGGACGATCTTGCGGGTTCTTCCGACACTTTCAGCTTGCCAAATGCTGAGATTAGGTCCATCTTCTTGGTGGCTGGTGCTGCTTGTCGTAACACCAAAACCTGATGCTGAACTTGGAGATATTGAACGGAACATGGTTTGATGTGCTCTTGAGGCTGGAATGGTGTGAACACCCCAAATTTTTTAAAATCTTTTAAATATTCTCCTTTTTCCCCTGATTTCATTTTCTGAGCAATTGAATCACTTTTAAATCTAAATTCCAATTCATTTCTCAAATTTTACTGAAATTAAATTCATTTTATATATCTGACTCGATTTCGGATTTGGATCCATTGTCAAGATCAAAATTTGAGTCTCGTTGTCTAACTTTTAAATGAAAATTACAGAAAATACCAAAAATAGTTTTTTAAATAGCTCGGACAGTCCATCCGACATCCGATTGGATCCATCATGTTGTATTTCTTGATTCGAGTTTTAAAACTCGAACATTTTCTCAAAACCTGGATCCAAACCCATTTTTGAAAGAATTTTCCCAAAATAACCCTGATTTTTCATAAAACCCTTCTTTTGTAAATATCTTAATTTTTTGTAAAATCAGTTTAAATTCCTTAGTTTTTAGAGTTTTGTTTTCAAAAAATACAAAAAAATGTAGAAAATTCAAGAAAAGAACAAAAAAATAAGAAAATCGAAAAAGAAAAATAGAAAAATTCCAAAAATTCAGAAAAATATGCAATTAAAACTCTTTTTTTAAAATTTGTTTTGTTAAAACCCTCTATTGAAAGCCTTTTCTTGGGAAACTCTTAAAAGGGAGCCCCCCTTGGGAATTTTTGGAAAATGGCAACGGCCATCCTCCCGCGCACCCTCCATCGCCTTCTTCCCAGCTGGGTGGCCCTCCATCTCCAACAGCCTCCCTCTCTCGAACTCTCCTTTTGTTCTTTAAAAGGGGAGCACGAAGGAGGGAGGAGGGATCCGTCTTCATCCCTCTCGACCCATCATCCATTAACGCCCGCATCCAGTGTAACGCCCCGGATTTTCAAAACAAAGCTAAGTTAAAATTTTCATGAATTTCTTTTTTTTTTTTTTTCTTTGCAGCGGAACTTAGAAAAGCTTTTAGCAGCGGAATAAGACGATAATGAGTCGTCAGTTTTAGAAAACCCCGAGCACGTTGCAGGTATGTGGCCAAGCAACTCATTGACCACCAAAGTGTTCCATTTTATCGAAAACCACTTGTTTATTACAACATCACTGCTTGGAAAAGCAGTATAGGTTCAATAAAAGGAAGCAGTACAACTCTGTCTAGAGAAACCCTGGAACTCGATGCCGCCTTGCTCCGCATATCGCCACGCAGGTCCAACACCTGAAATCTCCATAAAACGGGGTCAGAACCACTGATGGTCTGGTAAGCATGCAATCATGTAACCATTCAACTCAAGCACGATAATGACCACTCAGGGTCGCAATGCGCAATAACGACGCTCAAGCCTCCAAGACTTAGCGTATATCGCAGGAGCCTCCTCAGGGCTATGAGTTGAACATCCGCTCGAGTCTTCATGACTTAGAGCAAGCCTTTTCAGGGCTGTGATTTGAATAGCCGCTTAAGTCTCCACGACTTAGCCATGACCTCTTCCGGGTCTCAAAGTGATGTCTAGCTCAAGTCTTCATACTTGGCACATCCGTATCCCACGCATCTAAGGACAACTCCTCGAGCTTCGCTTAGTCGTGCGGATACAACACGGGTCTTTGCCCAGTCGGTCCAGTAGTATACCGAACATGACACCTTCACAAAGGTTATGCAGGACTGACTCAACACGTCATCCACTCATACATTCAAAGCATCGCTGTACCTAAGCTAATGCATTGTTTCGATAATTAACCGCTCCCGCCTTTGGTACGCAGGTAGAGCTATTGTCCGGGCATCAACACGACGTTCTGGGGGTTGATTATTCTATGTATTTTAGATACCCCAGAGGCCTGTTGACCCTATCCATAGTAGGGCAGTGTGTTTCAACTGGGAGAACCCTACTAGGCCCATATTCGGATGCATCCTCTACTTGCAGTAGTTGGGTTCAATCCTTAGATCTTAAGGATAACCACGACCCCAAAACCCATGAGTGACTGAGGCCATCGTGGACTCTATCAGGTCCAAAGTAAAATACATGTCACTCAAGGCTGTACCATCACTGTCATTCCACAGTGAGCATAATTCCTGAAGGGGTCTGCCAGTCTTACAATTACTTGGACAGAATCTGCATGCCATTTAGGCAGCCCGTGCTTTCAGCACTACGGGAGTATGTACCCGACCCCATTCAGTCTTCCCCAACACAGTCATTACTGAGGGGGTACCCCTAACACGATCTTCAACCGCGGGGTATGTGCGACCTTAAGTCTTATTCATATGCATGCAGAACACCGCTCTTTGGCACATCGGCCACCACGAGCATCACACCTCTTTGGGTGGAAACAACACACTCTGGCTCTTCGGCCCTTACGAGTCTGGTTGTGTAACCGTTCTCAATGAGCATGCATATGACTCGATCTAGATAGATCGGCTACTCGGCGTATTTTTACGCAACGAGTCCAAACCTAGCCAAGGCGCAACCTCTACTCCGGCTCAGCGGCCCTTACGAGCAAGGTGCCCTTGCAGGCACAAGGATACGAGCCGATCTGGCATCGTTCCATCAACGGACATCATTATGCCGTTCCATTGGTTCCGGCAGCTCTTCTGCCAACCATTTCGTCAGCACCTCCCCTGCTCTACCGGCAGTGGTGCGACGAACCCTTCTACGTTGTAGAGGGCAAACCATGAACTGGGTAGCACTCTGCTATATGTCAGAGTATCCTGCTACGTTCTTTCTGAGCTATTCATAGCTTCTTCAGAAATTTCAGCAGCACTTCCTCTCTTTTACGGAGAAAGCGTGCGTTTCTTTTATCCATTTCAGCGGCATCTCCCCTCTTTGGTAGGAAATCGCCACGCTTAATTCGGGAAATGGATGCGCACCGTTGTGCGTACTTTGCATCCATCAAGGTTGCAGGAACACTTGGCCATAGCCAGGCCATACGAAATTGACTTAGTCATTACGTAAAGAGCATTTTGCTAAAAACCGAAGCCTTTCCAATAGGGGCTTCATTCGTCAAGCAGAATCTTGAACGAGGAGCGGTCAAGGAATCGCATGGGCGATTTGGAGTTTGATCTCCATTTGAACGCTCATTTATGCGCTATATATGTAGTATAAGCAGAAGCCTGTGCTTTATACAGCGGCGGCGTAAAGAAATGCATATACTATTGTTCAGGGTGTGTAACTGAACGAAATATTCTACATATATAACAAAGCAGAAGCCTTGGCATCGTTCGACGCGACGGCGTAAGTAAAGACATTGCATAATCGGAAGTGCAGAAAACAGGGAGCCTTGGCATCATACGACGCGACGGCAAAGGTAAATTACATAGCCTGTGCGATATAAGACGCGTCGGCAGAATCAGCAGATATACACCTAGATCCGCATCCAACGATAGTTACGAGGCGAGCGGGTGAACACCGAAGTGTCCTAAAGGGCTCAACCAAGAACTAAAGCGAGATACCATTTTGAAGAATGCATATACTGCGTATTCGAACATATATATCCGACGATAGTTACGAGGCGAGCGCGTGAACACCGAAGCGTCCTAGAGGGCTCAACCAAGAACTAAAGCAAGATACTACTTCAGAAAGTATATTCTATATACAAACAATCAAATACTTGAGAGAGATGGATCAACGAAGCGAACTTACTTCAAATCGTGGAAGAAACGGCTCCGGGTTGCTTCTTTGGCTTCGAGCCTTCCTTCGAGAGGTCAAACTAAGTCAGATGAAGCTGACTTAGTTGAGAAAGAGGTAGAGCAGGTCAAGCTACTCAACCTAAGTGGTTTGAACCAAACAGGGTTCGATCCAAGTCAACTGGGTTCAGCAGGTTCGAACTCAGCTCAAGTAGGCTAAGTCTAGGTTCAGAAATCCAAACCGGAATCTGGACCAAAAAGGACTTTGACTTTGACTTTAAACCCAACTAGGTTCAAGTCAAGTCAACTGGGTTTGGACCAGGTCAAGTGGGTTCAGACCCAGGTCAGGTGGGTTAGGACCAGGTCAGGCAGGCTCAGGCTAAGTCAGGCAGGCTCAGACCAGGTCAGGTGGGCTCAGGTGGGCTAGGCTAGGTAGGGGAGGTTTAGGAGAGAGAGAGAAGGCAAGAGAGAGAGGGGGGGTCGATTTTTATGAGAAGAGAGAGAGTGGGGAGGGCTATTTATAGCCCAAGCCCACCTCCTCTTGGGTTTTTCCATGCCCATACTACCCCCTTGGCTTCTTTTTAATTCCAAGAGGTTCCTTGGTGTGGGGCCCACTTGGATATTCCATGGGATATTTTTGTGGGTCCCACCAGATATTTTCTGAGGAATATTTCTGTGGGTCCCACCAATATTTCCGTGGGTCCCGCAAGGATTTCGGGTTTCCGGCGATTTTTTCCAAAAAATTCTGAGTACGCCATTTTCTTCGTATTGACGTAACTAAGAAAGTTGGCTCGTACGAATCTATTGATTTCGTTTAGTTAGGAAGTTATGGCTTCCCGAGTGTTTGAGCATATATTCGCAATTCGACGAATATCCTAAGTATAACTGGCTCGCAGGAATTGATTTGTTTCGCATTCTGAGAAGAAATGCTATTTTTACCGGTAAATGCCTCATGAATTTTATTCAGATATTTTCTGAAAAATTGCGGGTCTTACATCCAGCATCCCTCAGCATTTTCTTCTGTTTTCTGCCTCTTCCTCTCTATTCCCTTAGCTTCTTCTCTGGTTTCTTCAATCTCTTATCCTTCCCCGGGTACCTTCCTTCCAGACAACTAAAAGAAGCTTGACTCTAGCTACAGGTAAGTATTCGTTCACTCTCTTTATTGATTCTGGTTTTACTGTATTTTTTTTTTTATAATTCTGCTTCATCTCTCGATCCAAGTCCTTCTTCAAAATGCAGTAGAGGTAGGGTCGATCTGCCTATAGCAGGATCGACCCGCCCAAGGAAAGATTAATGGATTCATTATGCTCCAACATCTCGATTTCTCCCCTTTTCTTTTCATTATTTCCTGTCTTATTTTGATTTCAATATTAATGAGTTTTGAGTTTGGTTCTGATTTTCTTTGCTTTTTCCTTCTTCTTTTTTTTCTCTTTTATTTTATTTGATTTCAATTTCTATTTTGTAATCTGTTTTAACTTCTGTCTTGATTCCTATTTCCTATTTATTTGCTTTGATTCGTATTTGTTTTACATTTTAAATTTGTTTTGATTCCTGTTTCTTGTTCTTAATTTGTTTCTAATTTTGATTTCCGCTTGATTCCTTAATTGATATTCTGCTCGTCATTTCATTTTTTTTTTATTTGTGTCTTCAAAATCCCTTCGATTTAAACCTATTGCATTCGTTATTTCCCCTATAATAACATCTATCCTGTTCTCGGTATTCAGGCACTCTATATATGTTTTATATTCAGGTATACATCGCATGTCATTGTTCATTTTTGTTCAACTACTACATATTGTATTGTTTAGCTGCATCATTTACGCTTTATGTAATATTACTGCCTCATATAGCATTCCATCGTTTGAAGATTGTTCTTTAGTTTATACTCCTCAGCTTGAACATCCATTTTTCATCGAGATCCCAATTTATTCTATATGATTTGATCTTACCCCCAGCATGTGACTTGCATTCCATAGAACCTTCATATACTCTGGCATTGCATAATATCGTCATTGAACAATTTCTTTCGCTTTTTTTTCTTTTTTTCTCAAGTTTTCTCTACATCTCATTTAGGTGTTTAGTTTATTTGTATTTCTTCTTCACACTGTCTATTACGTATACATTATATCCACCCAAAATCACTGGCTGTGCTAATGACCCCACTACGTTACCTCACCTACAACATTCATCCCCTACTATTCTCAAGCTACATTGCACAGTGGTAATACCCTGATGCTATTATACATCAGCATGCTCCACCAGATATCTTCTGTAAAATGCATCTCTGTCAGCAGTATTGCATCCCCTGGATTCACGTGTTGTAGCAGTGATACATCCCAGATAGTGTTAGTTTCCTCACATATTTCAATTTAAAAAAAAAAAGAAATCAGCTCGCCAGAACTTGTTGATATGATCCCAGAGCTTAATGATGCAGTAGTGACTTATGGTGTTGTAAATGATTCATTTCTTGTTTCCCAAAGCAAGTTCATGGAGCTTTCAAAATTATGGAAAAGACATAGAAAGGGTTTGCCTTGATGCCCTTAGCTCAATGTTGCTGAATTCTCCTAGAGATGTACAAAACCTCTCTTCATGATGTCGATAAATGGGTATTCTAGAGAAGAAGATGTTAATCAACCATTTGATTTTGGTGTTGATGGCCAACCTCCTGTTTATGCTTCAAAAGTTAACATCTCATCTATTTCCACCCACAATTTTTGTTTATCTGAAAGTCCGACGACTATGAATTGTGCACTCATTTCATACACTCCATTGTTGCAAAAACACACTGTTCACCACATCTGGCACCAAATGATGATATATGGCAATGCCTCTGATTTTTTATTCTAGGTCATTAGTAAAGTGTTTTTCGATGGAGCAGGTATATCGCCACGGCCAGAACTCTTGGAAACAGCAACCAGGCTGCGATCATTGATAAAATGGTTCAAGAGTTGTAAAGACAGATGAATGGATAAAGGCATGTCTGTTCCTGGTAACCTTGATTGCATAGGTTGGAGGTAGATTATTCAGAAGGAGTCATCATTATAAAAAAAAAAAATCCAAATTAAAAACCCCTCTTCCACAGTCTTTGTCATCCCATATAACATTCAACTATTCAATTCATGCAAAAGCTAATGTTCAACTGCATCACTGTATAACACCCTTGAAGCATTTTTTTTATGCCATTACTGTACATTTTGCATTCACATTCAGTGATATTGGTGTCATCTGTATACTATGTTACATTACGGTCTTTCTTTATCCTCCCATCTCATAACCTACACGCTGCACTACATGTTGTATATTGTCCTTCTCATTCACGTCCCTCATTGTAGCTTCTACATATTACCACTAGCCCTTTTTATAATCACAATATGTTCATCATGTCATTTCCCTCAAACGCAGTCTAGTCTCCAGTCTCCAGCACAAGAAACAGAAGAGGTCTTAGCAAAGTCTGCTGGAGCAAATGCTCCTATGGTGTCTGCTTCTGCCACAGAACCATTTGGTTTAGATTGTATTGCAACGGTTGCTCCAGCTTCAAAGATTGATTTCGATTTGAATGAAGGATTTCCTACAGATGATGGTAATCAAGATGAGCCAATACCAGTAGTAACTGTATCTGTCAGTTCTACTGCCATACATCAACCCAGTCCTGTGCCTCTTTCTGCTTCTATAATAATAAATGGTATATCAGTTTCAATTATTGTAGCTGCGGTTGCAAAATACTCCACCATGCACATTCACTGCTTCTGTATCTCATGTTCAACATCTATGTTAGTCACCCACCTATATTATGCTGCACAGAGCATCTTCTCAGCAACTCCTCATATCCACAATAGCTCACTAGTTTATGATCCACCATGGCACCCAATATCACCTTTTCACCTTGCTGCACTTGTTACATTCACACACAGTGCTTTCACTCCCTCCAGCATCATACATACGTAGCACATATATATTTTATGTTAGTCATTTCCTGCGTTCATTATGGTGTGTCTCATCCTTTCATCTGCATGACGATACTCATTAGTTCAGGGATTAATTGGTACATATGTTTTATCATTAGTTTAACTTATCATATAGGCATCAACATCACTCTCATATTGCATGTGATACATATATATATATATATATGTATATATGTATATATATATACTCATATATATATATAGTTATGTATGCATATATCATTTATCATCTTTCCATCACGTATATCTCGGCACATGAGCACTTTATCATTAACATCTATGGGCAATTTCTCTTCTCTTTTCATACTAATCAAGTGTTTTGCAGGAAATATGTGGAGAATATCATCATTTGGAGTTGTAAATTCAATTTTACATGTTGTAATAAGTTAGGTTTTAATGAGAATTTACATTTTCAGCTTTTAGATAGAATGAATGAGCATTGTAAATGCCATAAATTGCTTGTTTTCATGCTTTTTACCTTTATTTCTCAAAATCTCACAATAATGAAACACGAATGGCACGTGCACCATTTCATAAGAGGTAATTGAATCCTAAGTTGATGATTTACATCAATGGCCATAGTCAAGATGTAAACAAAACTTAGTATTTTTATCTTTTATAAAATAACACTGGATCCACACTGAACCCTTTTCAAAACCCATCATATTTTCTTTAAATGTTTCCCTCTTTTATCAGAGTTTAGTTTAAAATTAATTCAATACATATATCAATGGCCATAGTCAGGATATATTGAGAATTAATTTCGATTTAAACTCTATAAAAGCACTGACATGTATTTTATTCTTCACCTGAATTTAAATATAGATTATTATATAATACATTCAATGACCACAGTCAAGGATGTATTATATCTTCAATCTTATTTTAATTCATTTAAAGAATGTAATAGCTTTTCAAAATCCGATTTCAAAATCTCTAAATTTAATTCATCATTTAGGATAGAATTGCATCATATTTTCAAAATTTCTCTTTAAAAAACCCAAGTGATTTTTGAATATCTTTTCTTCAAGTTTCTATTTCAAATTCAATTCTATCTCACTTCGAGATTCAAAAATTTAATTCAAAATCCGATTTGACTTTGAAATTCATTTGTATATCCAAAATTCAAATTCTAATTCAAATCAAATTTCAAAGTTCAATTTAACTTCAAAATCTTTGATTCATCTTCTGATTTCAAATTCAAAATCAAGTTTTCTTATCTTCAAAATCCAAAGTTAGATCTTAAATCCCAACTTGGATCCAGATTTCCAAGTACAAATCTTCACTTTTTGGATCTCAAGCTTCAGATTCACAATCCATTTAGAATCCAGAATTCAACTTCCACTTTGGATCTCAGACTCCAGATCCAAAATTACATCTTGGATTCCAAACCTTGGACCCAATTCCATTTGGGATTCAGAATCCATCTCCACTTTTTCTCAGACTTCAGATCCAATTTCATTTTAGGATCCAAAATTCAACTTCCGCTTTGGATCTCAGACTTTAGATCCAAAATCCATTTTAGGATCCAGAATCCAATTTTCACTCTAGATCTCAGACTTGAGATCTAAATTCCATTTAGGATCCAGAATTCAATTCCATCTTGGATCCAATTCAAATTTCAGATTCAAATTTCATCTTAGGATTCAGACTGTGGATTCAAATTCTATCCTGACTTCCAGATTTCAAATCCAATTCCATTTTCAGATCCCATCTGAGCTTCTTAAATCCATTTCTATTCTTAAATTCCATTTGGATTGCTCAAGTCCAAATTCCATCCTGATTTCCAACGTTAAATCTAGAATTCAATATCATTTCAAATTTCATCTCCTTCTCTTAAATCCATGTTTAAAGTTCAAATTCAAAGTCCATTTCTGACTTTAAAGCTTCATTTTCTTTTTCACTCATCTTCAAATCATTCTTTTTAATTCAAAGATTTATTTTCCCAACTTTGATTATTTCAAAAACTTAGAACTTCTCTGATCTATCTCAAAGTCCTAACTTAGATTTTACCATTCAGAAAACATTTCTTCACTCCATTATCAAGTTCATCTCAAAACACTTGGAAATTTCCAAATCAATTTAAAAAAAAAACATACATCCTTGCATTGCACAAGCATGATTCTTTGTGCATTTTAGACTTAGGATAAATTCTTAGATAATATTTAGGCAAAGTAAAAGGCATAAATTCGATCCTTTGTTCGATTACCCCTGGTAAAGGCGCCAGGAACGGTCGAACCTTATACCGACGAGCGAATCCCGTCTCCCCATTTTCCCGCAAGTATTTTCAAAACAGAGGCGAGTTATTGGCTAAATATTTTCAAATCAAGGTCAAGTGAGACCCTGCAAAAGAGTTCCTCTCTCTCTTCTCTTCTTTCTTTTCTCTTCTCTCTTCTTTTCTATCTTTTATTTTCTCCCTTCAAAAAGGAGAAAATAGAGGTCAGAAAGGAAAAAGAGAAGGAAAAGAGAGAAACCACAAGAGAGGAAAATTTTTGCGATGATCACAGTTTTGGCGACCGAGATGGGACCCGTCTCCGTCCAGTCGAATTTGTGCCTTTTGTTTTGCTTTGATATTATCTAAGTCTTTATTCTATAAATGTCAACTTCATTTCCATGCAAACCTTAGGAGCCTAGACTTTGTCCTAAGTTGACATCATTGCATATATGATCTAAGTATGGTTTGGTAAGACCATATTGAGGAGATTATTCCATGTTCACATTAGATTTAGGTTTGAAATACAACTCTCCTCAATTTTAGGGATTGAATGCAAACAATGTATGCAAGTGTATTCTTCTTTTTCATTTAAATCTATCTCTTTATGACTTGCATTAGAGCTTTCTGATTTTATTGCATGTTGAGCATATTTTGAAAACATCCCTACCTATATTGTCTCGGTCTTCACGTTGTTGGGCTGTCTCACTGAACCGTAGTTCGGGAAAGAGCCTCACAACTGGGCCACTTATTTGGGTTCGCGCCCCCCTACCACATACCTAAGGGCCATAGTCTGAGGTATATCGGTAGGTGCTCAAGGATGTTGGAAAGCCATTACCTTAGAACCGGAGAAATATATTTATGCCACGTACTTCGAGCTTTGGCTTGAGTATATCAGCATACCTTGATTAGAATCAGATGATCTGAACCCTAGAGTTAGGATTAAGGTCCTACAAAGCCATTTCAAAATATTGCATTTAGAGTCCGCTTTAGGGAGTGTTGTTTGTGCATCCTTGCTTGTATATCTGTGATTGTATGATATTTTATATCTTCCTTATATTCTCCAAAAAAACCTGGGTATATATTATTCAAAATTTTCTCTTTTGTTTTAAAACCCAGGTGTATTTTTCTTTTATTCTTTTGATTTCTTTAAAATTCTTCTGATCCTGCCTGCAAGTTCTTCAAATTTTAAATCTTTACCATTTATTCTCAAATTTCATTTTTTGTCTTATTTTTCTTCTGATTTTATATTCTTGTTTATATTTTTTATATAAATAAAATATCTTTCCATCAAGAGATATCCTTTTCAAAATAAGCATTTTTTCTTCGTGTTTTAGTTGGTTACTCTCCCTCGTAGAGTAAACAACACAATTGTCACAAATTTTGTGGCGACTCAATCCCTAGTAATGGGATACAATTTTTAACAGATTTCAACCTAATCCTTCCTCTTGTCAAAACTTCTCCAAAAGTTGCTTCGGTCTAAAAACCTCCACTTTCCTCTACAAAGAGCGCTGATATTCAAAAATGGTTCAGACAAGAGCTGGAAAAGAAACAGTTCCTCAACACAGCAACAGTGAGGCAGAAGGGATGAACTCTGCTAAGACGGTCAGGGGGCAGGGTCAGAATAAGGGAGATGACATTGACCCCGCTATGTATGATATGTTCCAAAAAATGATGGCGGAGATGATGTCGGAACAAGCCGAGGCCAATCTGAAAGAGGCAGTTCCTAAAGGCAAACTGAGGAAGAAGCCTGTAAAAAAGCAAGTCAGAATCATCAGAAAGAAGGTGCAGCCAGACACTACTTCTGAGGAATCAGAGTCAGTCGAGGAAGAATCAGAAGAGGAAGAACATATTGTCTACAAACAGAATCCTCTGAGGTAGTCTGTAAAGATAGCTGCAGAAAAGCCCGAATCCGTCAACAAGCCCAAGTCTGGGGCTCCAGCAGAGGACCTGATAAGCAAGCAGATGAAGGAGATGAATTGAGCAATCAACGACATTCAAGCCAAGGGTAAGGGCAAGCATACTTACACTGGCGAGAATTTTTACGATGGTCTAGATGGGGATGATAACCTGGAGAATCTTTACGAAGTTTCTCAAATTTTTACGAAGTTTCTCAAATTTGACGAGACTGGCAACCCTAAAGCCCACTTAGCCACCTTTTATACAAAATGTTGTCGTTTCAGAAAAGACAACAAGGCTCTGTTCATCTGTTTTCCCCGCAGTCTAGAGGGTGTAGCAGCTAGGTGGTATGCTGACCACATCAATCCTATCGAACTACGAGAGTTCGATAAGGTAGTCAATTTGTTCATAGAGCGTTTCCTATTTAACACTGAAGTTTCACCTATATTAAATCATCTTTACAACCTGAAGCAAGGTGAGACTGAAAGAGCATGAGATTTCATTCACAGGTGGAGAAGCACCTGTAATAAAATGAAGGTACCCATTCCAGAGGAGCACGCATTGCAGGTAATCTTCAACAATTTCTCTCAGCCCATAAGGAGCCTCATCGCCACTTCCCCGGCGAAATCCTTCATCAAGTTGATTGAGCGAGCCGAATGGCTTGAACAAGGAATAGAAAGCGGGATTTACGAGGGCACGCCTCTGGTCAAGAATATCCAAGACCAGAAGAAGAAGGCGCAATTCGCTCATTTAGTTGATGCCTCCAGCAATAGTATTGGCAGTAGCAGCAAAAGAAACAAAAACAACAGTGGCAGTGGCTCGAGAATAGATCAGATCAAGGGGCAGAAGGAAAGATCCTATAAGAACAATGACAAACCGCTTCCAAGTGGCCTTCAGCAAAAGAGTGATCTTCAAGAGAAACCCAAGTATATCAAGTGAGAGAAAGATCGAGTCTTCACTCTGTTAGATCAAAGTTTAGAAGTGATTATAGATTACCTTTTAAAGCATGGGATGATCAAACTCCCTAAAATCGCAGTTCCTCCTGTAATCTTGGGAAAATTCAAGGACGAATTCTGCAAATACCATAGAGCAACAGGGCACGACACAGAGCACTGCTTCATCCTTAAACATATGATACAAGACTGCATTGACAAAAGTGAGCTGATAGAGGACGAGGACGAAGAGCGTCCAATAGTCCTGACAGAACCATTTTCGGATCACTCAAAGAATTGAGGATGCCCAAGTTTTTTTCTACACTGTCAATTTCCTTTTTACTAGTTATCTTGTAGGGGCAAGTCAGCCCAGTCTTCTATGAGTCTTTTTCTTTCGAAGTTATTGTAAATATTTAGTTTTGTTATCAGACCCTTGCTTATCAAATGAAATGTCAATTTCCTTTATATATTTTATATCCAATGCTTCTTTTTCCTTTGCCATACTAGGGCATTAAATTCCTGTTCTTTTTCAGAATGTGGGACAAATCCCGACATCACTCATGAGAGAAATGATATTACCTATGAGGGCTTTTCAAAAATCATGAAAGTTTGAAAATCTTCTTTATGACCAAAGAGTTCAAATATTCTTTGGTCTAACCTTTGTCAAAAGTCAACCCTCGTGTTGATCATATTTTTCAAAAATAGGTTTCGAATCATTGCCTTGAAAGATCAACCCTCGTGTTGATCATATTTTCAAAAATAGGTTTTGAACCATTGCATTGAAAGATCAACTCTCGTGTTGATCATATTTTCAAAGATAGCTTTTCGAACCATTGCATTAAAGGATCAACCCTTGTGTTGGTCTTATCTTCCAAAATGGGTTTCAAATCATTATATTCAGAGATCAACCCTTGTGTTGGTCTTATCTTCCAAAATGGGCTTCAAATCATTATATTCAAAAGATCAACCCTTGCATTGGTCTTATCTTCCAAAATGGGTTTTAAATCATTATATTCAAAGATCAACCCTTGCATTGGTCTTATCTTCCAAAATGGGTTTTAAATCATTATATTCAAAGATCAACCCCTATGTTGGTCTTATCTTCCAAGATTGGTTTTAAAACATTATATTAAAAAATCAACCCTTGTGTTGATCTTATTATCGTTTCAAACTGTTATTTTCAGAAATCAGATCTATTGTTGATCTTCTTTTTCAAAAGTAGGTTTTCAAACCATTGCCTTCAAAAAAATTAACCCTCATGATGATCTCTCATGTTTGATTTGAAGGATCAGATCTCGCACTGATCGTTCTTCTTACAGTGGATTTTCTTCCCAAAAATGATTTCTCACCTATCTTTTAAATAAACATTTTCCTTTCAAGATCCCATATGCAGGCAGGATAAAAAAAACTCCTTTTTCTCAAATCTTATAAATTTTCAGTTAATTTTGATATCTTTATCAGTTTCATTCATTTTATTCATATTTTTATCAAGTGGTTTTCTCTCTCTTCCTTCTCTTTTCCTTTCTAACTCCTATTTTCCTCCTTTTTGAAGGGAGTAAAATAAAAGAAAGAAAAGAAGAGAGAAGAGAATGGAAGAGAAGAGAAGAGGAACTCTTTTGCGGGGTCTCACTTGACCTTGATTTGAAATATATTTAGAAAATTACTCGCCTCCATTTTGAAAAATTGCAGGAAAATGGAGAGACGGGATTCGCTCGTCGGTACGAGGTTCGACCGTTCCTAGCGCCTTTACCAGGGGTAATCGAACCAAGGATCAAATTTCTGCATTTTGCTTTGCCTAAATATTATCTAAGAATTTATTCTAAATCTAGATGCACAAAGAATCATGCTTGTGTAATGCAAAGATGTATGCTTCTTTTTGAAAAATGATTTGGAAATATCCAAGTATTTCTGAGATGAATCTTGATAATGAAGTGAAGAAATGGTTTTTGAATGATAAAATCTAACTTAGAACTTGAGATAGATCAGAGAAGTTCTAAGTCTTTAAAGTAATCAGAGTTGAAAGAATAAATCTTTGAATTTGGAAAGAATGATTTTGAAGCTGAGATAAAAAAATTTTAAAGTCCGAAGGCGAAGTTTGAACTTAGGTTTAGGAGAAGAGATAAAATTTGAAATGGAATTGAATTTAAAATTTGAAATCAGGATGGATTTGAGAGATCCAAATGGTAAAAGATAGAAATGGATTTAGGAAGTTCAGATGAGGTCTGAAATTGGAATTGGATTTGAAATCTAGAATTGGGAATGGAATTGGATTCTGGATCCTGAATAGAATTGGATCCAAGATCTGGAATCCAAGATGGGATTAGATTCTGAATCCTAAAATGGATTTTGGATCTTAAAATGGGTTTAGGATCTGAAATCTGAGATCCAAGATAGAGTTAGACTCTGGATCTTAAGACGGATTTTGGATCTGAAGTCTGAGATCCAAGGTGGAACTGGGTTCTAGATCAAAAAATGGATTTGAATTTGAAGTCTGAGACCCAAGATGAAAATTGGATTTTGGATCCTAAAATGAAATTGGATCTGAAGTCTGAGATCCAAAGTGGAAGTTGGATTCTGAATCCTAAATGGAATTGGGTCCAAGGTCTGGAATCTAAGATGTAATTTGGATCTGGAGTCTAAGATCCAAAAGTGGAGATTGTATTTAGGAATCTGGATCCAAGTTGATCTAACTTCGGATTTGGACTTTGAAAGTCCAAATGGGACTTTTGAATATGGATCTGGGTTTTGAAAACCCAGATTGAATTTAAAATTTAGGAAAGATCAAGCTTAGAGATTCAGAATCAATCTCAACTTTGATTTTTTTTTAATTTGAAGATAGGGAGATAAACTTGGTTTTGAATTTGAAGATGAATAAGAAACTTCAAAGTTAAATTGAACTTTGAAATTTGATATAGAATTGAAATTTGGAATAGAAATTTGAAGAAAATAGGTTCAATATCACTTGGATTTTTGAAGAAGCACTTTGAAAATATGATGCAATTCTATCCTAAATGATGAATGAATTTAAATAATTTTTGAAATTGGATTTTGAAAAGTTATTTCATTCTTTAAATGAATTAAAAATGAGATTGAAGATATAATACATCCCTGACTATGGTCATTGAATGTATTATATAATAACCACATTTAAATTCAAGTGAAGAATAAAATACATTTTTGGTGCTTTTATAGAGTTTTAAAATGAAATTAACTCTCAATACACCCTGACTATGGCCATTGGTATATATATTGAATTAATTTTAATATAAACCCTGATAAAAGAGGAAAATATTTAAAGAAAATATGATGATTTTTTAAAAAGATCCAGTGTGGATCCGGTGTCATTTTATAAAAGATAAAAATCCTAAGTTTTGTTTACATCATGACTATGACCATTGATGTAAATCATCAACTTAGGATTACTTACCTCTTACGAAATGGTGCGTGTGTCATTTGTGTTCCCATTCGTGAATTTTTTAAAATAAAGGAGAAAATATGAGAACAAGTAATTCATGATATTTATAATGCTCATTCATTCTATCTAAAAGCTGGAAATATAATTTTTTTATTATTATAATCTAGTTATTACAATATTGAGTTACAATTTCTAAATTACGAAAAGAAATAACATCTTCTATACACTTCCTTCAAAAGATAGAGTTAGCCATAAAGCAAGATCGCATGAATACGAACAATGATATAAGGTATCAAGTAAAATCCGAAATACCATAGTTATGTTATATGAGGAATGTACATATGAGTATAGTCATCTGAATGTATATGAAGGTGTTATGGGAATGCATGGTGTTGTGCAATGGTGTATAGATAAATAGCAAAGTGGGGCTGCTGCCATACAAGTAACCAATATACATGGGCTATCATGATAGATGATGGAATTGAAGATTAATGTGTAGAAACTGACACATTGTGGCAGGTATAAACACAGAACAACAGACAACAATGTAATATACATGTGACAAATGGAATGTCAGGGTGCTGTAAATGATATTACAGGAGCTGCAATTATATAGGTAGGAAGCTCAGCGTAAAACAATAGGTAATATCAGTACAATCAGGAAATCTGTCCCTTTTGCTGGCCGTCGATGTCATGATCCGATTGCAGAACATTTTCACCTTTTGTGCCCCACAGCCTAGAGTAGCCCTGAAGATTTTAGCTGCAGGTTCCTCATGTCTAGTTTCTGCAGATGCTATAGTAGCATCAACCCACCATAAGCTTGTTGGGAAACTAGGATTGTAATTCTATTTTGTGGCAGGCTCAGCATAGCTCAGCAACTTGATCCACTTAATGAAATGGATCCTCATTGAAGACCAGCTATATGGGCCAGCTTTTTGGGTTTTTCTTCTTTTGAGCAGATCTCATAAAAAGGGACCCATACGAGTAACAGGAATGGGCAGATATTAATCAAGACATGCAGAAACTGAAGGTCCATGATAAGATTGATTAGAGGACCATGACCTTGACGCTTTCAAGATTTATCTTCATAACTCATGAAGATGGCAACTACAAATCAAGTATGATCTGTAATGTGAATATGCTTTCATTGGCTGTTACAATCACTAAAAGATTAATCACATAATGATATGTATCCTGTTAAACTTAAAGAGAGTGACTTCATGAAGAAAGTTCAACTAATGTCATCAAAGTGCTGAAAAACCTGGTCTTCTTAGACGACTGACAAGCTGCCCAAAAATAATGCAGTGCAATTATCAGGATCATTAAGTGCAGATGAATTTTAAAGCTAACCTCGAAACCAGCCTAAGACAAGTTGCAAGTTGGGTTTCAACAAAAGACAAAACCAAGATCTCTGTACTTCAAATGGGAAACAAAAAAAAATGAGTATGGCGACTTTACATGAGACTCTGCCAGTCTTCTGAAAATTAGCATTTCCCACTCATATTCTCTTTGTCTATTTCAAAAAAAAAGAGAGAAAAAGTCCATTAGCATCTCCATTTTAGGACAAACTTGAAGCTCAGATGGGTCTTAATGACACGATGCACAAAGGAATAGCGCCTTCAGCAGACGCTACCAGTCTAAAACAAAATTTTGCATAATGTGGTGATGCAAAGAAAAATAAATATGAGCTAAACCAATAATTCTGACAATCACATCAAGTAAAGAGAAGTGATTCCATGGAGTCTAATAGAATACTAACAGTTTTTACATGTTTATAACATATTGGTAGACAATAATAATAAAAAAATGTAACGGAAGAGTTGAGACTTACAGGTCTGAGATATTAAGACCTCTTCACTGGCTTTCTTAACCATGTATCAAAGTTTGATGCCACTGTCAGTCCAACTGTATAAAAAGTCAGACTGAAGGAAATGCACACAGTTAGATATTAGAGAAAAGAACAGAAGAAAGAAGAAGAAAGAAAGAGAAAAAGAAGAAAAGAAAAGAAAAATTGGTGGAGAAAGTGAGCATAGTGCTTTGTAGTAAAGTGCAAGAGATGATGGTACACTTGTGGTGACGGCTGCTATGTGTCGATTGTGAAGCCGGAGGTGCAGGATACAAAACATATATGAGGATCCCCAACAGTAGTAAGGCTGTTGTATCATAAACACATAGGAATCCCCAGCAGCCCGCGGCACTATGGAGATATCACTAGTCATGCTGCAGTGAAACAGGCTATCATTACTGCAGGTGTTCTTACTGTTACCAGAGCTGAAACTTATCTCATTTGATGTTCAGCATCAAGTAAAAAATATGCATGAGATTTTCAAGAAAGGCAAAATCCTATGGCCAATAGAAGCTGGCAGCAAATTGGAACAAGCAACGAACCATCCATACTTTCCTGAGCCAAGCGATGACTCGAGTTTGCATCTAATTATAACAGCTGACGAGCATTCGTGGCTTCATGAACAACATTAAGATTCACACCTGGATCTTCTTTTTTTTATCAATATTAGACGATATCTTACCACTTAGCTGGAAACAATACTTTGCCTATGTAATAAACAAGGGAAATGGACTACATCTCTCTCATTCCTCTGATCTTCAAGATATCCAAAATTCTCAATAGCAGATGATACATTTGATGACTCAGAGTGTTATGGAGTCAATCCTTCGAACTCAGACCATGGAAAACCATATGGATGCATAACAAAGACTGAGAGTGATCTTGTACCAGACTTGCTACAAGGTATAATGCACACGGTGGGATGGTGAAAACATGTACCAGAATTTTGTTGGAATGAAGATATAAGGTAGTAAAATGCCATAAAATGAAATATGAGGTAAGCAGAAATTGTGGGGAGTCAAAATTTGCTAAAGGGGTCAGCACCTACTGTAAGATGTAAACTTAAAAGGTGATGGAGACAAAAAAAAAAAAAAAAGAACAGGCGATGGAATCAAAACAACCGATAAGATGGTGAATGATCAAGACAAAACATTGTGAAATGGATGCCTACAACTAACATGCGTAAGTGCAATAGATAATCAATTTGGATGATGCTAATCAATAACAAGATATATCATGAACTTGTTAGATAATCAAAAAGGAACTAATTAAGATCATACGATACACACCTGAGACCAAACCCTTACAATAACAAACCAACTATAACAACAAAATGATATCATAACCACAAACGAGAATGCTGAAAACATAATAAAATTACTCTGATCTGATTGCTGATGTCGAACCATATGTTTTCCTTACGTTGCAGCAGATGGAAAATCGAGGGGGACATTGATGGGATGTGGATACTGTAAGTGTTGTTTAACGAAATGAAGATCAACAGAGTTAAAACCAAATGCACATTGAATCTGAAATGGAGACCATGCACATCATCCGTTTCAATCATTAAACCATTGAAACAAAACAATCAGGGCTGGAGACATGCTGTATAGCAAATATAAATGCAGAAACAAATCACAACTCAGACCAAAAATATGCAAAATAAAAGAAAAGAAAACAGTTAAACGATGTTCAACAGGAATTAAAAGGGGTGTAAACAGAAAAGAAAAGCAATATATGATCGAACACTACAGAACAAATCAAAGACATATAAGCAGGGTAAGAAAGAAAAAGAAAAAGAAAAATCATTGAATCTGACATCATGAACAGAGCAGAAGTAAATCGCAGGACTAAAACGATGAAAATGGAGATAGCAGTTCAAAAGAAATGTTAGGATTAAGAAATCCTGTTTACTATTGCACAGGAGAGGGATTGAGATTACTAAGAGTAAATCAATGCCCTCAATAGTGCATTAGAGAGGAAACAGATCAAAGGGGAAAGGAGCTTTTAAAAAAAAATGAAAGGGGATGGGGAACTCACCGTAATGGAGTTTTGGCTTCGATTGATTCGATCGGATGATGCTGCTTTCTCTGAATCTTAGGGCTGGATTGATCTTCTTCAATCGATCAGAAGGGATTACTCCTTGGCTTGCTGTTATTGCTGGGACTGGAAGCTCCTTTGATGATCAAAGGGAAAACCGTAATGGAGCCGACTTTCCTCGGTTTTGCAGAGCTCTCAAGGAGGAGCGGTGAATAATCGACGATAGAGGTATGGCGAGGGTTGGATTGCAGGGATACAAGGGTATTGCGATGACCGATGATCCTCTCTCCCATCCCCAAGGTTGCTTATGTAGGAAGGGAAAAGAAAGCTCGAGAAGGGAGTTTGTTGGTGATGAAGGGCGATGGGTGGACATGGAGGATCAGGCGGTGAGAATGGAGAGGAAGAAGGTTTTACGGAAATCCGTTGGCGATGAAGGGCGATGGAAGCTTCGTGAAGAGGGTTTTGGGCTAGAGAGGGCGATGGCCAGAGAGAGGGTTCGAGAGGGTTCTCGAAAACCCTCAGGTTTTCGTTAAAAGCCTTTATGAAAAGATGAACTTCGGTTTTTAAAGATTTTCAAAAGAGCTCCCCCTTTTTAAAAGTTCTTCAAAAAAGGTTTTTTTTTTTAGAAAATGTTTTCAAAAAGAAAGTTTTCAACAACTTATTTTTTTCCTTTTCTATATATTTTTTTATTTTTTTTGTTCTTTTCTTCATTTTCTATATATTTTTTTATATTTTTGGAATAAAATCCTAAAATTTACGAAAAAACAAGGATTTAAACTAATTTTTTGTATTTTTGAGAAATATTTACAAAAGAAGGTTTTCAAGGCTATTTTGGGAAAATTTCTTCAGAAAATGGGTTTTGGACCCAGGTTTTGAGAAAACATTCGAGCTTTAAACCTTGCTATTGAGGAATATGATGCGATGGATCCAAACGGACACTTGATGAACTGTCTGAGCCTGTTAAAATGTTATTTTGGTAATTTTGAGAATTTGATTCAAAAATTGGACAACGAAGCTCATATTTGGATCTTTTATCTGGATCCGGATTCGAAATTGAGTGAGATATGTAAAATGAATTTAATTTCAGAAAAATTTGAGAAAATAAAATGGAATTTAGATTTAAAAGTGACTCAATTACCCAGAAAATGAAATCAGGGGCAAAAGAGGAATATTTACAAACTTTTAAAAAATTTGGGGTGTTCACAGATGCCTCTCTTTGCTACTAAGCCGATTGAAAGTCGAGCTTAGTGGCAAAGATAACACTCCAAATTTTGAAAATGCCCCAGTCAGCAGATCTGAACTGGGTGTGGACGAATTATTTTTGAAAATGGCTTTTCAAGCATAAAGCCTTATCCTGAATGGCTTGGGAGAGACGAAATCCTCGAAAATGATATGACTGAATAATAGAAATGAGGAAATCATGATGGGACTTTGGGCGAAGATCCTGAAATGATGAAAGGTAAGAGTTTTGATCAAGTATCATGGGTGAGACGGGATCAGCCATTGGAATGACTCAGGTTTAGCCCTTAACCTGGATGGGACGAAGATAGATCGAGAAGATTTGGATGAGGAAAGGAATATAAGTGGACCTCGATGGGACATTTTGAGAGAAAAATGCCTCGTGAGATGAAATTCAAGCATGATCCTTTCCTGGATGGATATACAAAAACATAGATTCTTACGTGGGGAAAAACCATGATGGGTCGGGGAGGGTTACCTTGTCGAAACGAGGCTCAGGTTTAAACAAAACCTGAGAGGAGGAATACCTCTTGGAGCGAGGTTCAGGCTTCACCCTTAACCTGAAAGGGGCGACCATACGGGATCCTCGAATGAGGAAACCATGATGGGACCTTCAGAATTTGGGCGAACAAATCCGAAAGGGGTTTGCGAGAAGAGAAAAACAAGGGATTCCCTAAAGCTTGGAAAGGGGATGATCTGGGGCGTCTCATTGCTGAGACTAAATCAGCTTTCTAAAAAAAACATACGACCTCTCGCAGAAGGTTTTGGTGATACTTTAAGAAGCGAGGTAACAGGTTTAATCCTTAGCCTGAATGGATATAGAATCCTCAAAGAGCGAGAAAACTATGATGGGACCTCTAGACTTTGCACAAGAAGTCCAAGAGGGGTTTGCAAAAGGATGAAAATGGGGGTCCCTAAAGCTTAAAAAAGGGGTTGTTCTTGGGCACCTCATTGCTGAGACTGAAAAAAAGCTTTTGACAATAACAGACCTTTTGCAGAAAGTTTAGGTTTTACCCTTATCCTGAGCGAGAACTGTCTATGGCGGGACAGTGGGACACACAAGGAAGTGTGCAAATCTGAGAGTGCTCAGATCAAACGGAAGGAAAGGACTTTTCAGTCCTAAGGAAGGATGACGTCAGGATACGTCAAAACGAACATCAAGTTCTTACTTCATGTTGGGATGATGAGAAAATATTGCCAATAAGATGCCAAAATTGTAGTTGATTTAGAATGATAGAATTGTGCATATATGTGAAAATATCACCTCTTTCTACCTAGAGCATTAGCTCCAATTGGGCTAACTCTGTAGAATCAAGAATCAAGTTCAAATTTGTTGTTGTTGAGTTTCTTTAAGGAAGATATCAATTTTATTGATATGAAAAAAGAGAAAACATTCTTAACTTCATAAAAGCAATTGAGTGAGAAGATATTGATAAAAGAATTTGACATAAATAAAGATGATTCCTGACAGTTTCAGGCAATTTGATATCCTAGGCATTTCCCATGATGATCTTTTTGCACTCTTTTAAGTCATGGAGCTTTCTTGGGTTCTTTTACATCATCCTTTATTTTTGGAGATGTTCTGACTTTTCTCTCTTTTTCAGGGAAAGGTACGTCACAAACTCCTTTATCTTGAAGATGCTCCGATCCTTCTTTTTCCTTTTCAGAAATTAGGCTTGATGACATTGGTTCATGGGTTGAAATCTCTAGATGATAGCAGAAATCAAATATCTTTTAGGGTTTGTCGGGAGGCTCATCGCAGTCGTCTTCATCTTGACAGTGCTTCGAACGTTCCCTGGAAGAATCCATCACAAACTCTTTCATCAAGGAGATGATCCAAATCTTCTTTAGCCCCGTGTTATCGTCGCAAAATTTTTTTTTCGTCTTCCCTTCCTTGCGGAAGAGAGTGGGAAATGCTTTCGCGATTCAAACTTGACCGGATTTTGGAAATTGTTTTGAAATACTCGCCTTCGTTTTGAAAATTACGGGAAAATCCATGGGATGGGGCTCGACCTGTCGGTACGAGGTTCGACCGTTCCTGCCGCCTTTAACAGGGGTAATCGAACCAAGGACCAAAATTGTGCTTGACTTAGTGAAATTATCGAAATGGTGTTCTATCCTAAATGCGCAAGGAATTCAGGCATGTGCTATGAGATTTGGTAAAATATGGGTTGGAAAACTATGATGTATACTTAGAAAACATTTGGAGTTGAAAAGCGTTTCTCAGGAAAAAGATGGAACTCAATCTCTCAGGAAAACTCAGACGAAAAAGGTTTGAAATCTCGAGAAAGTTTATAAAGAGTTAGAAAATCTTGGAGAAGTGAGAATCGCGAGAAAATCTTGAGAAAGTTTATAGAAACTTTAAAAATCCTGAAGAAATGAGAATCTCGAGAAAATCTTGAGAAAGTTTATAAAATCCAGAAAATCATGAAGAAATGAGAATCTTAGAAAAATCTTGAGAAAGCTTAGAAAGACTTAGAAAAATCATGAAGAAATGGGAATCTCAGGAAAATCTTGAGAAAGTTGAGAAAGATTGGGAAAACCATGAGGAAATAGGAATCTCAGGAAAATTTTAAGAGAGTTTAGAAAGACTTGGAATATCATGAAGAAATGAGAATCTCGGGAAAAGATAAGGAATTCTTGAGAAAAGATGAATATTTGAAAAGGGAAGCATTTGTCAGAAAAACTCGGATTTTTGAGAATTTTCTTAAGAAAACGATAGAAAATTTTGTAGGAAAAATTCATTGGAGAAGGAAATTCAAAACTTAGGAAATTGAATTCCTGAGAATCTTGTCTTTTGAAATGTTGGAAAATCGATTTCTGATTCTTGAGAAATATGAAAATTCCTTTTGAAAATGGATCTTAATAAAATAACTTTTTAAGGAAGATCACAGGAGAACATTTGATTTGGGAAATCCAACTCCGAATATCATCATAGTTTCTTGAGAAAATCGATTCCATGAAGTGAAAATCTTTTGAGAAAATCATGAGAAAAACAAATGATGCAGATGATGTGAATGAATGAATGCACTTTTGAAAAGATTTCTGAAAATTTTATTGGAAAATGTGGATTAAGCCAAAGTAAATCCTTCATATATTCTGACTGTGGCCATGAATATATTCAGGGTTTATTTGAATTAATTCACAATATTTTGAAAAACATTGGAAATATGAGGTGCATTTTCAAGATAGCCTAAGAGTGTAGGCTCAGTGTGACTGGTAGAAAGATGATGTATCTGGGTCTCGTCCATATTCCGACTAGGGCCGTAAATATGGACTCCACCGAGTTCATCAACTCTCTAAGAGTTGGTGCATGTACCATTCGTGTTCATCCACGGTGAATTTAGAAAATTGAGATATATGCATCATATAATCAGGATATTACTGAAATCAAACTATATGAGATGCGGCCTAATCTAAGCAATAAAAGTAAATCTTATTCCAAAGTTTACATTGGATTGTTACATTGCTAACATAAAGTAAAAAAAAAAATTGAAATGGAGCCAAGGAATCAGCATCTTCTAGATTTTCCTGCAAAATGAGAGTTAGTACAAGATAACCAAGGAAATGGGTATATATATACTATATATACAACAAAGATATACAAGTAAATGTAGAAATACTTGAATTTATGATGAATGATATATGATAATGAAGATATATTTACAAAGAGTAAGAAAAAAGGAAAATATTTGTAATGACAAGTACACATGAAGGAATGTATATATATATGTATCTAAGTATGTATACATGTATATATATATATATAGACATATATATATATGTATGCATACATATAGGTAGATATACAATAAATATACATATACATAGATATATATATATTTATAATGAGAAAATATATATGCTAATGGAAATTACATATAATGGGTAAAACCAGAAATTACAGGTATATACAGTTTCTGTAGGCAATTTTACACAGCCGTAATTTTCAAACTATATCATATTTTTCGATAAAATTGGGTATAGAGCTTCTCTATATATCAATAATGAAACGTGCAAAAGATGGTCAAGAGATTATGAACGGATATGGATATATCTGTTCATGAAGGTGGCTGTTTATCATGACTGCACTCCTGCAGCAGAAATGAGAAGGGTATGAGTATAAAAGTACCATTGTAAGTGGTGGCGGTGAAGACGCAACAGGAGTTGAACATGTACAACTAACACAAGTAAAAGACATATTATGCATGCAAAGATTGTCATTATTAAATAAAGGCAGACTACATATTAGAATGGATGATTGCCAAGGTTGATGATTATGATATGTGAGCTCTCAAGATTCTTTTAAATAAGTATCTCACCAAATAAAATAAATAAATGAATAAAACAAAATTAGAATAAGAAGATTTATGGGGATAACCTCTCGATAATGAAAACAGATTTTGCAAAATGAATGGTGCCATTCATAGTAACAACATAATTAGGACATATTTTTATTAAGAAATGATGCATTTTCAACAGCCACCATTGCAAAGAACAAAAGCCATAGAATCAATTATGAGTATCTTAAGCCATGATGACTACTAAAGGATGCAACAGAGGCTGTATCTTGGATGGGCAGCCACAATAAGGAAAATTTTCCATAGCAAAAACATCATACTGAATGCAACATTGAATATGCATTAGTTTAAGGGTTCAAAAAAAAAAATTTCAACATGCAGGAAAGGTCACAAGCATCGACCTTATCTCTAAAGATGGACAATAAAAGTACAACCAAAAAGATGAGGGATGTAAAAGATATGATTTTCAGAAAGTATTTAAACAGGTGATAACATTCTAAGCTATCAAAGACATCCAAAATTAATGAGGCAGGCAGTTGTAAGTACAGATTTGAACCAATAGCACTTTGGTACATTCCTGTTGAACAACAACGATTAAGTCACCTCCAAAAGGTGTCAAATTGTCCTCTTCACCTCTGTATCACTCTTCTGAATTTGCACCCTACTCATGTATTTGCATCACAATCACACATACTGTTCTATGTATTCATGTGAAGTAGGCTAATGTTAACAAGCACATTTGAAAGGAAAAACATCTACTTATATGAAGAATCTTTTCCCTCCAGAAAATAAATTTCCCTTTTCCTCAATTGCCAATAAGAACGACCTAATAATCAAAAGCAAGGAACTAAGGTTAAGCACACAATAGCCAGGGTGAACAACCAGCACGAAAACAATAACGCAAAGCATGGGGAGAGGTACAACATAGTCAAGTTAGTTTCTTCAGTGAATCACATACCACATATGGTGAAAGTAAAAAAAAAAACAAAAACAAAAACTCAACATGCATATTTAAAATACATAATGGAATTTCGGAATGCAGAAATATTAAATATTCATGCCTGATTCAACCTCTTAGCCAATTGAGGAATGCTACAACGATCAGATAAGTTGTGATACACCGGACGACTACGAAAGAAGTTCTCCTCAAAGGCAAGTGCTTCAGCGATGCTCCTATTTTGTGTGATGTCCTTGGTTCAACAGAAGTTGCTAATGGAGAGGGAAAACAGCCGTTAGAGGTGGGGACTTCTCCAAGGAAAACACAGACCCCTTTTGTGTTGGGCACTCTGCTGCTGGACTCAAAGAATAGGCAGCAACCGGGTGGCTTCTACTGATGAGTTGAAGAGGAAGAGGGATCCGCTGGATTTCTGTTGGAGTGCATGAAGATGGGGAGAAACAGTTAGGCTGGAGGTCCTGTTGGTGTGGATGGATTGAAGAACAGGGGCAAACGTTGGCTGGGGCTGAAGAATCGAAGTTGGGGATGTAGGAATCGTTGAAATGTCTGCTGGTTGGGCTGAAGAAGATGATGGAAGATTCGGACAGCAACTGGCTAGAGCTGAAGAAGATGAAGACTGGGTGGTGTTTCCTTCTGCAGGTGGGCTGAAGGCAGGATGAAGACGTGGCTGGGGATGGAGGATTGAAGTGGCTCTCGATCCTCCAATGGCTGGGGCTGGAGGAGATGCAGATGGCTGGAGGTGGTTCTCCTGCGGCTGGAGCTGAAGAGGAACCGGATGTTGATGGCGCTGAAGGCTGATGAAGGATGGTCTGAAGGAAATCTGCTGAAGGTCGATGAAGACGTGGCCCTTTCTTCCTTTCCCTCTAGGAAAAAATGGTTTTTCCTCTTTTAATCCCCTGCGCTTTGCCTCCCCAAAAGACCTCCCCTCTGGATAGAAGACCTCTGCAATAAGAATCCAACGAAAAAATTAATCGCCAGCCGGTTCACTCATCATTTTATTCATCATCTTTCGGAACATGGCGTACATTTGAGGGTCTATGCCGTCATCCTCTTGTTGCTGCTCTTGACTCTTCTCGGATCGGGGAGAGCCCATCTCTTCTTCTGAGGCTGACGAGTACTGCGATACCATTGTTCTTTTGCCTAATCTTGTCTCAACCATCAAATGATATGGATGCTCTCAGATTTTGCTGTGGATGCTCTCTGCAGGGCAAAGACCTGATTAGATTATGAAGGAATTGGCTTTTGGAAGAAATATTTATTGAAAAATATGATAGACAATTCGAAGAAGATGTCCCATTACTAGGGACTGAGTCGTTGCGAGAATCACGACAATTGTGTTGTCAATTCTTAGCACGAGAAACAAACAACGAAAATATGCTTTGTTGCCTAGGCGAGATCATCAAGCTATAATAGAAAAAGAGAGAATTTTATTAAAATGAGAAAACATGATTTTATTGATCTTGACAAAGAGGTGGAGGACAAACAATTTGCCACCATTCACGATAATCAGCAGACACTCTAGGACCCGGGAAAATTTTAAGAGAGACAAAGGAATCCCAGCCGTAGCGGGCAGAATGATATGCCCCGGACCATTGCGCGGAAGTGAGATCAAACTCTGCCATAACACCTGATAACAATCGGGCTTCGACGTACTGCTGTCTCTGGGAGAACTGCCGGACACATCTCTCTGGTTGGTAGTAAGTGCAGAAGAATGGGCCCAGTAACTTGAACCTCTTGCCATAAGCATAGGTGTATCTGGGAGGAGATAATTGCCGATCAAAATAGTCCCAGACTACATCATCTTCTTGAATGTTGTTGATCATAGACCGGTACTGTGCCACTGGAAGAAGTTCTTGACCATTATATCTGAAAGAGCTTGCTCGGGCTGGAACATGCTGAAAGAACCAGGATTGAAGCGCGTAGATGCATCCTTCAACTAAGATGGATTCTCCGAGTGAGAATCAAGTCAGACCTCGATATAGGAAGGCGAGCGCTGCCATGGCTATAGAGAGGCGATTAGTCTGCCGACTTCCCCATCTTCTCATGAGCTGAATTATTCTGATGTCCATGTAGTTCTGTCCATCTGGGAAAAGGGACAGTCCTACAGTGCATAGAACCATTGCATTCTGAATCTTTTCTTTGGCTGTTCTTGATAGCGAGCTAACTTCGACGAAGGTCCCGTACTGGCGGTACAACTCAAGTAGGTCAACATATTCATTTCCTTCTAACTGGATTAGGGGCCAAGACCGGCGGCCTGTCATACGAGCTAAGGAGTCTCGGGGGTCCAAACCCTTGACATTGATAAGGAATTGATGCTCTAATGGGTCGCTTGGTCGACCAGCTGGTTCTGGCAACCCCATGATTTCTGAAAATTCATCCATTAAAACCGTCATCTCTCCCCACGGGAACCAGAAGGTACATGTCCGAGGATTCCATCGCTCCGCCATTGCATGGATCAAGTTGCCGTTGATGGTCTGCTTCCCAATTGCTGACACCAGTTCTAATCCGCACTCGCTCAAATGGTCCGGGAACATTCGGGAAAAGCTCTTTAGCCAGGAATAATACCACCAGGGAATGAAAGTTCCGGTGCTAAGGGCTCGATGTTCGGGACGACCTTGTCGCACCTCGAAGGAGATGTGACCTTCAGGAAAGATAGGATCGACTTGACTGGATGCCATCGAACTGAAAACAGAGAAAGACTCAGAATGAGACTTAGGAAAATGTGAGAAATTTTGAAAAAATTTTACAGGCAGGATAAAAATGCAGCTAGAAATTCGAGATCCAGTAGAAAGGAAGAATGTAAAATCGCCTGGAGTTTTGGAAGAAATGGGATATTTGAAAAAAATCGTCCAGGGTTTGAGAAAAAGATCTTGTGGGAAAATAAGGATGCTTTGGAAAAGGCCTAATAAGTTGGAAAATATTGGGAAATATAAAAAATTAAGGAAATCATACACATACAATCACATCCTGCACAAACATTTATGCACATTCAACACTCCCTAAAAGGCTGACTCTAGATGCATCATTTTGAAAACAGTTGTAGGACCCTAATCCTAACTCTAGGTTCAGATCATCTTTGTCCAGTCCAGTTATGCCGATATACTCGAACCGAAATTCGAGGTACGTGGCATATAATTTCAACTCCGGTTCTAAGGTAAGGTTTTCCAACATCCTTGAGCGCCTACCGATATACTTCGGACTGTGGCCCGCGGTACGTGGTAGGGGGGTGTTAACCCAAATAGTTGGCCCAGTTGTGAGGCTCTGTCCCGAACTATGGTTCTGGAAGAGAGCCCAGCAACGTGAAGACCGGGTAATGATAGGTAATTGGGGTTTTAAAAAAAATGATCACATGCAAGAAATAGATGGGTCTAAATCCTAGAGAGATAGATTTTGAAATCTTTGAAGAAGCATACATTGTTTGCATTCAGATCCTAAATTGAGGAGGGTTGTATTTAGACCTAAGTCTATGTGAGCATGAAAATTTCTCCTGAATCTGGTCCTACCAAACCATGCCTAAGCTATATGCAGTCAATGTCAGCTAGGTCAGAATCTAGGCTCCTAGGTTCGCATGATATCAAAAGTAAAAGAGCTGACCTTTTATGAACATAATTTTGATAATTAAACTAAGTCAAGCATAATTTAGGTCAGACAAGGACAGGTCCCATCACGGTCGCCAAACCTGTTATCGTCTTAAAATTTTTCCCGTCTTCCCTTTTCTCTATCGGCTAATGGCTACCCTTCTTAAAACTTTCAGCCCCTGGAAACAAAAAAATGCAGCCATTTCATTTATGTGGTTCCGTTAAAATTTTTGAAATTTTTTTCAAATTGAAACTTAATGCTACCATTTTAAAAAAGGCGCATCTTGTGATTTTTTCAAACTTTTCATTTCATTTACCTAAGTTTTAGGTAAAATGAAATTTTTATTTTTTTGGAAGTTTGGTTGTGCCATTTAAGGCTGCCTCCTTCTAAAAAAAAAAAGAAATTTTATTTAAACAAATAAAAAGAAATAAAAAAAAAGAGAGGCTTTTATGGAAATGCCACCTCAACCCTCTTTTAAAATCCTTTTGAAAATAAAGCTTTATTTTGTTTTATAAAATCTTTTATTTTCAAATGGGGTGCCACATGTGTTTGCCCGCTAACTAAACAAAATAAATAAATAAATATTGAGAAAAATTCGCAAATTGGTATGAACTTCAGGTGGGTCCCACTTGAGAATAAGATACTTACCTGGGAATCTGAGTATGGTGCTAGTTCAAAGGCAGGTCCCGCTCCATTTATTTGAAAATACGAGATAAAACATTATTTGTTTTTCAAGAATTTGGAAAAATTGGGTTTTCAGGGCAAAAATATGGATAAATGTAAAAACAAAATTTGTAAAGAAATTTAAAATCTTTTGCAAAAAGTTTTGAGATAAAATCTTTAAAATCAATATCCAAATATCCAGATTATTTTTCTTGAGAAAAATTTTTGTAATTCAAAGTCCTGGGGGTAAAATGGGAAAGATTGGCAATTTTGAAAACCCAGGGTTTTAAAAATCAATTTTAAAAAGTTTAAAAGTCAAATCTGGATGGACAATTTTGAAAATTAAGAGTTCTGGATCTCAAACTGATATGTTATGCAATGAAATGATGCAAAGTGTTCATGCAATGCGATGCAAAGACATGTTCTATGAAATGTCACTCTGAGCTTGAACTTGGAAATTCTAACTTTTTGTCCAGAAAGATTATTTTGAAGTTTTGCAATTTGAAGATGTCTCTGAACCTAAATATAGAAATTTTGAGGCTCAAGAGTGAAATTTAGGACTTTCTGCAAGGTTCAATCTTGGAAAATGACCATTTTGCCCTTTATTGCTTCCGGAGAACTGAAATGTGCCGATTGAGGGCAATGTCAAGAAGTGAGTGAAAATTTGGGGTGTTTACGGTGGTCTAGCTCGCATATTCATCTTCATCTTGACGACAATTGAGAGATCCCTTTTGCGGATATTTGATTGCAGCTCAAATGACTGAGGAGATATGGATTGGGTAGGTCCATTTTACTGCCCATAATATTTTCACTGTCTTACTGCCAAGAGAATGATCTTTAAGAACGTGCCATAGGTATGATCAATATCAGTTCGCTTATGGCTTTTCAACATCATCGAATTTTTCCTTTGTCGGTCATATCGAAGATTTTTTTCTTCATCCTCTTGGTTGACCAACAGAAAAAGCTTGAATTCAGTTCTTATTTCACAAAAGTCTTGCTCTTTTGGAAATAATACTAAAAGTATTTTGAGGTAATTCTTTACGCGATGAAAGCTTTGAGATCAACAATGCCTTTTGATAGCAAATTGGCAAAGTATTCTAAAAATCCTTGATGAATGTAATTGTTTGACAGCCGATCGACACGTCCATGACAAAATTCTTCTCTCTTTTTCCCCAAAAAAAGAGAGACTCAGGCTTAGCCCTTACCGGAATGGGAAGTTGGAAATACTCCTCTCTTCCCCAAAGAGGAGGTGTTTGCAAAACAAAACTTTCGAAGAGAACTTAAGTTTTCATCAAAACTCCCTATCTCTAGGCTTCTCTTATGGAAAGGTGGCCGAAAAACAAAGTTGAGAAAGTATCACAGAGGAACGAGTCCATCACACTCTCCCTAGAAGAGGGTCCTCCGTGAAGGGGTTGGCAAAAGATGAGAAAAATAGGGGCCACAAAATCAACGAGCTTCCGTCGAAGCTCTCCCTGGAAAAGAGGTTCTTTTGTGTAAAGTTGGTCATTGTTTTGCAAACTGTTCACGAAGAAAACAAGTCGCTTCAAACTCTCCCTAGAAGAGGGTTCTTGCGAACGAAAGATGATTGCATGCGAAAAAGGAGCGAGCTCCCTCAAACTCTCCTTGAAGAGGGTTCTTCGCAAGAGAAAAAGATTGATTCTTGATAAAGTGATAACCAGAAGGTTGAAATTGAGGATTTAGAGCTTGAATGATGATGATTGGTTAGTACAAAGACTAAACCTGGAGGGCTAACTGATCAGTCAGCCAAACACTAGCACGAGCACTAGATGTACCAGCACTGGATTTGGAAATGTACCAGCACGAGCACTGGATTTTGAAAAACACACCAGCATGAGCACTGGATTTCGAAAAATGCCCCAGTACGAGTTATGGGTTTCGAAAATGCACACCAGTACGAGCACTGGGTTGCAAAAATGCACACTAGTATGAGCACTGGGTTTTAAAAAGTGCATACCAGCACGAGCACTGGGTTTTCGAAAATGCACCAGCACGAGCACGAGCACTAGTTTTTCAAATGGAAAATTTGAGAAAGAGACTGACATTTGAAAATACTTGAGAATAAAGTGAAAATGATTGTCGGCATTTCAAGATTATCCCTTATCCTAAAGGGGAAGTTCAGGTTTGTCACTTAACCTGAAAGGAAAATAGGTAAGGAGAACTTTTGATCCAAATATGAGCATTGGATCAATAGAGGAATTTTGAGTCGGAACTTGAGAAAATTAGAGTATACAAAAGCGAAAATCTGAGTCGGAACCCAGTTTTTCAAAATAAAAGAAAGAGCGAGAATTGTGCTTGAGAACTTGAATTCTCGACGCAATGATTTGTTCCAATACGAGCATCAGGTCCAAAAAGAAAGTTCGAGTCGGAACTCGAAGCTTCCGAAATAAGGATATACAAAAGGAAAAATCCGAGTCAGAATCCAGTTTTTTCAAAAAAATAAAAGAATGAATGAGAATCGAGTTCGAGAACTCGAACTCTCGATGCAAAGATTGATCCAACACGAGCATTGGATTTAAAAGGAAGTCTGAGTCGGAACCCGAAACTTCAGCAATAAGAATATACAAAGGAAAAATCCGGGTCGGAACCCGGTTTCTCAAAAAAATAGAAGAAATGAATGAGAATCGAGTTTGAGAACTCGAATTCTCGATGTAACAAATTGGTTCCAATACGAGCATCGGATCCAAAAGAAAGTCCGAGTCGGAACCCGAGACTTCAAAAATAAGAATATACAAAAAGAAAAATCCGAGTCGGAACCCGGTTTTTCAAAAAAAATAAAAGAATGAATGAGAATCGAGTTCGAGAACTCGAACTCTCGATGCAGTGATTGATCCAACACAAGCATTGGATTTAAAAGGAAGTCCGAGTCGGAACCCGATTTTCTCAAAAATAGAAGAAATGAATAAGAACTCGAATTCTCGATGTAATGAATTGGTTACAATACGAGCATCGGATCCAAAAGGAAGTCTGAGTCGGAACCCGAGACTTCAAAAATAAGAACATACAAAAGTGAGAGTCTGAGTCGGAACCCGGTTTTTAAAAACCAAAGATAAAATGAATGAATGAGAATTGAGTTTGAAAACTCGAATTCTCGATAAATTGGTTCCAATACGAGCATTGGATCCAAAAGGATGTCCGAGTCGGGACCCGGAACTTCAAAAATAAGGAAAAAGGGAAAATCCGAGTCGAAACCCAGTTTTCAAACGAAAGATAAAAAGGGGAAAAATCTGAGTCGGGGCTCGGATCTTCCAAAAATAAAATGAGATGAAAACAAAGCCTGAGTTGGGTTTTAGAAGGATTGACAAAAAGCATGAATAGATTCTGATGATGAGGATGAGAAACTTATTCAAGGTCCTTGACCCAAGATGGCCTAAGACCTTAATTTTATTTAGAATGGTTTTCAGGATTATCCCTGATCCTGAAGAGAATTTGGCAAAATTTGAAAAAGATTGGTAGAAATGGATAAAGGTAAAAAGAATTGATAAATTAATGGTATTGACAATAAAGATTTAGTAGAAATCGGCAAAAATTCGAAGAAAAATTGCTGATAGAGGAATTTGGGATTATCCTCTATTTTGAAAGAGAATAAAGGGCCTCGCGGGACGAGGTTCAGGTTTTGTCCCTTAACCTGAAACAGAAATACCTCATTGAAACGAGTTCATTATTTCTGTTTAATACCAGATTTTATTTCATTTATTCTTTATCCATAGCATTCCTAAATCTCATCGGCAGCATTGATCTGTTTGTTGGTGACAGAGTGTGGGTTCCCTCTTGTTCCTCTCGTTTGATTACTATGACAGAAGTTTTACAGGGTATTCATGAGGCTGTAAACCTCTGGACAAATGAACATTGTATCATCTGTCTAGTTTAGAAAGGATAAAACAATCTGTTCAAATTTAGATATGTGCATAGTATGAAATATCTTTACTCACCAGAATAGCATAACCCTTTACTCAAACTCTACTGCAACAAGTCCTTAGTGGAGATTAGGATTGAGGAAATAGAGAATGGCAATCTTTAATAGAAACTGAGAGCCGATCTCTCTGAACTGGTATTAAGCCTCTGCATTTTCATCATATCCTTACACTCAGATATAGGTTTACTTATACTCATATTATAATTAACATCATTCATTAGTCATTCCACTAGATGCATTGTACATTGCATACATTTTTACTGTAGCAAGCCACCCTCGATCTTCATTATGCACCTAGGTGGCTCTCCATGATCTGAGTTTGAAAGACTAGATCTACACTACTCTGAGTTATCAAATACATTATTTGTTGTTGATAATCTTGGACACCCTGCAAATCAGGGGATGGGGAGGGATGTAGCCCATCTTCTTTGTTTATTATACATGTAAAATCCTGTTAGAAGTATAATGGATCCTGTTAATGACAAAATATTGATCAATATTATTGAAAGGGACCCAGGCATGAGTCTTAATGCGGTTCGTGAAGCTATGGATGCTCGCCAGTTGCTACGGTTAGATGCAAACATGTCATAATTTTGCTCATGAAAATAGGGATGTTGGATGCTTGTTACAATCTGAATAAAATAGTTGCCAAGTTTTTTTTGGTGGCAGGACTGACCCTTCTTAAAGATCTCGTGCATATTCTTTGTCTGACGCTGGGCATCAACTGTGTAGGTGTCAACTCTAGAGACAGTAAATATACTTGCAGCAATGACTAGGTGTTTTCAATACAGCATAACCGGTGGTGTCTCCATAGTGCCGCAGGTTACTGGGGCCTCCTGTGGGTTTGTGACGCAGCAACCCTAATGCTATTGGGGATTCTTATATTTTTCATAGCTTACATCTCCACCCTCACAAAATTTCCACATCACTGCTATCACTGTTACACAATATCTCTCCACTCCCCTTGCCACAGTCATTCTGGCAGCATCATACCTATTGCTTCTCTACTTGCCTTCATTAATAATACTTATTGCCCAGCTCTCACATCCACTAATGGTATATCATCACCCTTCATTGCTATCCACTTCCCTCACTCACAGCACCTTATACCCACCTGTGCACCTTCTTCACGACTGCTCATCATCTCCTGCACTTTCACATCACATTCGGCACCCTGCATATACCTCCATTCACTGCTGCAACTCACCACTCACCTGCCCACCTTGATGCATTCACTTCACTTCACTTTGTTGTGTCCTTACATTCGCAGCCCATATCCACTTCCTGTGCATTTTCACCTACAACAATACACCATCCTCATCACTTTACACTCTTATACTTGTCCCTACTATCCATCTGCAACTACATCCTTTCTATCCACTTCATTACATTCATTGCTATATGGCCTCTCATTCATCATTTATCTCCAGCATGCATTTATCTTTTACCCACACAACACCATTTCCCAGCACCCTTCACAGCTACACTCACCTACCATCTCCAGCACATCATTACTGTATCTTCACACTAACATTGCACATCCCTTGTGCACAACATATATACAATACCACTATTGCACCTGCCACAGTATCCATAGCACATCATTACTGTATCTTCACACTAACATTGCACATCCCTTGTGCACAACATATATACAATACCACTATTGCACCTGCCACAGTATCCATGTAACTGCCTCACATCATTTGCATCCATCTTCACATGTTCATCTCCATTACCTGTTGGGATCCCCACAGCAGTACTTGCATAGCTTCAGCATCTACATACAGCACCATCTGTGTAATGTACATTCACTATCAGCATCCCACTACACCCTGTGCACACTACTTCACTTTCTCTATACTCTACTTTTCACAATTCACCTACTTTTTGCATCTATGTCATATATAATCTATATATTACTTCCCATCCACAGGCATCTCTTCATTAATATAAATATGATCATAATTTTAGCATGATTTGCTTCTATATTTCTACATTTTTGTTATGTGCTAAACCCCTGTTTTGCAAGAAATGCATGGAAAATGCTACCTTTCCTTCCTAAGTTAGGGACTTTTGTGATTTGAATTTCAATTTTAAAATTGTAATAGCTAGATATTAATGAAGATCTTTACTTTCTAGCTTAGATTAGAATGTATGAGCATTATAGATATCAAAAATTGCTTGTTTCATACTATTTTCCTTTTATTTCTCAGAAATTCACAATGGTGAAACATGAATGACACACACCATTCTAATGAGACGTAATTAATCCTAAGCAAATGACTAACATTGATGGCCATAGTCAAAATGTGGGCAATGCTTAGGATTGTTATCTTTTATGGAATAACATTGGGTCCACACTGGACCCCTTTCAAAAATCATCATATTTTTTAATTTTTCCTACTTTATCAAAGTTTAGTTTAAAAATTAGCTCAAAATATATATCAATGGCCATAGTCAAGATATATTGAGAATTAATTTCATTTTAAACTCTATAAAGGCACAAAAATGTGTTTTATTTTTCACTTGAACTTAAATACGATTATTATATAATACATTCAAAATGACCATAGTCAGGGATGTATTATATCTTTAATCTTATTTTAATTCACTTAAAGAATGAAATATGCTTTTCAAATTCAATTTTCAAATTTTTTTAATTCATTTCATCATTTAGGATAAAATTACATCATATTTTCAAAATTCTTTTTTTCAAAATCCAAGTGATCTTGAGACAATTCTTCAAATATCTTCTTCATTTATCAAATCAATCCTTATTTATAAATTCAAATACTTTTCTCAATTTTATCTCATTTTAAAATTCAAATTTCAATTTCAAAGTCCAATTTGTCCTTGAAATTTTAAATTCATTTTTTACATTAAAAAATTCAATCTCCCATTCAAATTGAATTTCAAAGTTCAATTCAACTTTGAAATTTCACATTCATCTTCAGAATTCAAATACAAATTCAATTCAACATTTCATATCAAAATTCAAAGTCCAATTTAATTTTGCAGTTTTCAGATTCATGTCCTGATTCAAATTTCATTTTCTGTCCTTCCTTTCAAATCTCAAAAGTCAATTTAGATCTCTCAGATCCAATTCCAGGTTTCATCTGGATTTTCGAAATCCAATCCTATCTTCAAATTCCATGAGAATTTTTCAAATCTATTTCAAATTCAATATGGATTCTCAAATTCAATTCCGGATCTCTCAAAATTTGATTTTCTACTTTTTCAACATTGGATATTTTAAAGATCCCAATCCAAATCCAATTTAGATCTTGAAATCCAAAATACATGTTCAAAACCCATAATTCGGATCCAATTCCATTTTGGATTCCAGATTCTGGATTCAACTCCATCTTGGATTCAAGACTTCGGATCCAATTCCATTTAGGATTCCAGATTCCGAATTCAACTCTATCTTGGATTCCAGACTTCAGATCCAACTTCATTTAGGATTCTAAATTCTAGATTCCAGATTCAACTCCATCTTGGATTCCAGACCTCGGATCCAATTCCATCTAGGACTCTAGATTTTAGATCCAAATCTACTTTTCAAATCCCATCTTGAATTCTAGATCCAATTCCATCTTACATTCTGGATTTTGGATCCAATTTCATCATGGATTCCAGATTTCACACCCAATTCTAGATTCTAAATCCCATCTAGATTTCTCCCACCTTTCATTCTGATTTCAAATTTTAAATATAGAATTTTGTTCTATCTTTAAATTCCATCTTGACTTTCAATCCTAAACTCCATTTTTTTAAAGACCATATTCAACTTTCAACTCCCTTCTTCAAAATTCAAGTTCATCTCAATCTTTGATTATTTCAAAACTCAAGATCTATTCTAAATCTTAAATCCAACTTCTTCAAGTCAATCTTCCACTTTCCAGGGACCATTTCTTCACAATTTCAAAATCACTTGGATGAATACCAAAATTTCTAAATCATTCTTCTCAAAATCATATATTTTTGCATTCACATTTCACAAGCATGATTCTTTGTGCATCTTTAGACTTAGAATAAATTCTTAGACAATATTAAGGCAAAGCAAAAGGCATAAATTCGATCCTTGGTTTGATTACTCTTGGTAAAGGCGCCAGGAACGGTCGAACCTTGTACCGACGAGCGAGCCCCGTCTCCCAATTTTTCCCGCAAATATTTCAAAATGGAGGCGAGTAATTTTTCAAAATCTTTTCAAAAATTAAGGTCAAGTGAGACCTTCGCAGAAGATTTCCTCTCTCTCTTTTCTCTTCTCTTTTCTTTTCTGTCTTTTATTTTCTCCTTCAAAAAGGGAAAATAGAGGCTAGAAAGGAAAAGAGAAGGAAGAGAGAGAAATACCAAGAGAGGAAAAATTTTGCGATGAACACAAATATACCTAAGACTGCCTTCAGAATGCGATATGTCCATTATGATTTCGTAGTAATATCTTTCGGACTCACTAATGCACTTGCTGCCTTCATGGATCTGATGAATTTGATATTCAGACCATATTTGAACAGCTTTGTCATGGTCTTCATTAATGACATTATCGTATATTCAGAGAACCCAGAACAACATAGTGAGCACTTGAGAATCGCCTTGAAGACCCTTCAGGATAATCAACTCTATGCCAAGTTTTTGAAATGTGAATTCTGGCTAGACAAAGTGATATTCTTTGGCCATGTTATCTCTAAAGATGGGATCGCAGTGGATCCTACAAAGGTGGAAGCTGTAATAGACTGGAAACAACCAGAGAATATCACTGAGGTCCGCAGCTTCCTAAGACTTGCCGGATACTACCGAAAGTTCATACAGGACTTCTCCTGAATCACCGTACCCATGACGAAATTGTTGAAAAAGGTAGTCAAGTTTGAATAGAATGACTAATGTAAGGAGTGCTTTGAGATTCTCAAACAGAGACTTACTACTGCCCCTATCCTTACTCTACCTTCTGGTCAAGGAGGATTCATAGCTTATACGGATGCCTCAAGAATGGGACTGGGTTGCGTGTTGATGCAGCATGGCAAAGTGATCGCCTATACGTCACGACAATTGAGAATACATGAGAAAAACTATCCAATCTACGACTTTGAGCTTGCCACGGTGGTGTTTGCACTTAAAATTTGGCAACACTACCTATATGGAGAAAAATTTAAGCTCATGTCGGACCATAAAAGCTTAAAATACCTCTTTTCTCAAAAAGAACTCAATATGTGGCAACAACGATGGCTGAAATTTTTCAAAGACTACGAATTCATGCTTTTCTATCACCCTGGAAAGGAGAATGTCGTGGCAGATGCCCTTAGTCGCAAGACTGTTGGCACTCTGGCCAGCCTCGCAGGATAATAGAAGTTGATGGAGGAATTCGTCAACTGGAAGCCATTTTTGGCTGATTTAGGCAGAATCTGATTGTCATGTTTGACAATCCACATCAAAATGCTTGAACGAATCGTAGTCGAATAGTTCAAGGACCCCCAGTACTTGGAATTAAAAGCTCATGTTGAAAAAGATGACACTTTCTTCCATTTGAAATTAGATGAAGGAATATGGATGTAAGAAAGAATATGGGTTCCAAATAACCCGAGCTAAGAGAGGAAGTACTCCGGAAAGCTCATAGTAGCAAGTACACTATCCACCTTGAAGGTACAAAAATGTTCTGAGACTTGCAGAGAAAGTACTGGTGGAGGGGTATGAAAAGAGACGTGGCTACGTTTGTCTCAAGATCGAACATCAACGCCCTGGTAGAAAAATGCAACAGATCAAAATTCCAGAATGAAAATGGGAAGGAATTATGATGGATTTCATTGTATCTACATTCGGGAAATTGTGCGACTCCATGGAGTGCCGACATCGATCATATTTGATCGTGACCCGAAGTTCACCTCCCACTTCTAGGAGCAGCTTCAGAAAGCCTTGGGGAAGAAATTCAAGTTCAGTATAGTATTCCATCCCCAAACAGATGGGCAATTAGAACGAACCATACAGACTCTAGAAGATATGTTGAGAGCCTGTATGTTGGAATGGAAAGGTTATTGGGATTCCCATCTAGCATTGGCTGAATTTGCTTATAATAATAGCCATTACGCTAGCATTGGGATGACACTGTATGAAGCCTTGTACAGATGACCTTTTCAATCACCAATTCATTGGGAGTGGGTGAGCGAACCTTGGACTCGCCCATCGTGTTGCAGCATTATACTAAGCAGGTCCATATGATTAGAAAGAAGCTACTGACTGCTCAGAGTCGACAAAAGAGCTATGCAGATCAACGGTGTAGGGAGCTCACTTTTGCGACTAGAGATAAGGTTTTTATCAAGGTCTCCCCAACTAAGAGTCTGTTTCGTTTTAGAACGAAGGGGAAGCTCAACCCCAGATTCGTTGGTTCTTTTAAAGTTTTGAGCCGGATCAGAGAGACCGCCTACCGGGTAGCATTGCCACCACAATACGCGCAAATACATAACGTATTTCATGTATCAATGCTTAGAAAATACGTTCATGATCATTCTCACGTCATCCAACATGAAGATATCGACATTTGAGAAGATATGACTGTGGAAGAAAGGCCAGTGGAGATCATGGACCGACGGGAGAAAATGCTAAGGACGAAGGTCATTCCACTTGTTAAAATAAGATGGCAACATCATTGAATCGATGATTCCATTTGGGAACCTGAATCTGATATGCAGGATATGTATCCTGAACTTTTTTTCTTGTACTCTTAACTAAATTTCGCGGACGAAATTCCTTTAAGGGAGTAATGATATAAGACCTGCAATTTTTCAGACAATTTCTGAATATAATTTATGAGGCATTTATCGATAAAAATAGCATTTTCACTTAGAATGCAAAATGAATCAATTTCCATGAACCAGTTATACTTAGGGTATTCGTCACTTCACAAATTTATGCTCAAATACTCTTGAAGTCATAACTTCCTATCTGAATGAAATCAAGAGAATTTCTCGAGCCAACTTTCTTAGTTACGTCAATACGAAGGGAATGATATACTCATAATTTTTCAGAAAAAAATCGTAGAAAAGCCGAAATTTTTGTAGGACCCACGAAAATGTTGGTGGGACCCACAAAAATATTCCTCAGAAAATATCTGGTTGGACCCACAAAAATATCCTATGGAATTTCCATGTAGGCCCCACACCAAGGAACCTCTTGGATTTAAAAAGAAGCCAAGGGCATAAAGATAAAAGAGAAACTTGGGGGTCAAGTTTCATTTTTTATAAATAAAGGTGCTCCCCTTTAGAAACCCCCCCCCCTTTCTAGCCTACTCTCTCTCTCTCTCCTCCTTCCTAAACCTCCCCTACCTAGCCCACTTGGTCTGAGCCTGCCTGATCTGAACCTAGCCTACTTGATCTGGTCTAAACCCACTTGACCTGGTCTAAACTCACCTGACCTGGTCCAAACCCAGTTGACTTGACTTGAACCTGGTTTGGTTTGAAGTCAAAGTTAAAGTCTTTTTTGGTCCCAGATTCTGGTTTGGTTTTTGTGATCATGAATTTTTTTTTCTCTCGTTCCACTTTTCTTTCTCTTTGCCTTTCTAGCCCATATTCCCTTTTGGAGGGGAATAAAATATAGAAAAGAAGAAAGAATGAGAAAAGTAAGAGAGAGAGGAACTCTTTTGCAAGGTCTCATCTGACCAAAGAAATGTTTTGAAAATCACTCGCCTCCATTTTGAAAATTTACGGGAAAAATGGAGAGACGGGATTCGCTCGTCGGTACGAGGTTTGACCGTTTCTGGCGCCTTTACCAAAGGTAATCAAACCAAGGATCGAATTTATGCCTTTTGATTTGCTAGAACATCATCTAAGAATTTATTCTAAGTTTAAAATGCACAGAGAATCATGCTTGTGCAATGCAAGGATGTATGCTCTTTTGAGAAAATAGTTTGGAAATTTGGGATTTTCCAAGTGATTTTGAAATGAATTTGATAATTGAGTGAAGAAATGGTTTTTTTAAAAATTTGAATCTAACTTAGAACTTGAGATAGATCTGAAAAGATATTTGAAGTTCTAAGTCTTGAAATAATCAGAGTTGGGAAAATAAATTTTGATTTGAAAAGATTAAGGAGAAAGAGAATTTATAATTGAAGTTTGGAAATAAGAATGATTTTTCAAAGTCAGAATGGATTTTGAATTCGGATCAATTTTCAAGAATCAATTTTTTAAAAAGAAATTTTAAGTTCAAGACTTGAAACAAGAATTTGAATTTGAATTCAGTTTTGAGAAATGGATTTGAAATTGGCTTTGAAATTGAGAATTGAAAATAGAACCAGATTTTAAATTTGGAATAGAATTTGATCTGAAATTTGGAATCCTAGATGAATTTGAATAAAAAATATGAATCCTAATTGGATCCAAAGTTTGGAATCCAAGATGGAGTTGAATCCAAAATCTAAAATTCTAAATGGAATTTGGATTTGGAAATCTGAATCTTAAATGGAATTGGATTCGAAGTCCAGAATCCAAAATGGAGTTGGATCTGAAATCTGGGATCCAGGATGGAATTGGATTTTGAAATCTGAATCAAAGTAGAACTGGATTCTAAATATAGAATCTAAGATGGAATTGAATTTTTAAAAAACCAAATGGGATTTGTTGATGGATCTGGATTTTGGAAATCCAGATTTTGAATTTAAAACTTAGGAAAAATTGAATTTTGAGATTCAGAATCAATCTCAAAACCTTGATTTTGAATTGAGAATCAAGACTCAATCTTTAGATAGCACTTTGAAGATATAGAATAAGCTTGATTTTGAAGTTAGAATTTGAAGTTAGAAGATGAGTAAGGAATTTCAAAGTTAAAATTGAACTTTGAAATGTTAAATTGAATTTTGAAATTGAATCCTGAAAATGAATTTGAAATTCCAAAGTTGAATTGAACTTTGAAATCTTGAATTGGAAATTGAATTTTAGAATACACGAATGAATTTGAAATCTCAAAGTCAAATTGGAGTTTGAAATTGAATTTTGAAATTTTGAAATAGAAGAATGAATTGAAATAAGATTTGAAAGATTGATTTGAGAAGTGAAGAAGATATTTGAAGGATTATTTCAAAAATCACTTGGATTTTGAAAAAAAAAATTGAAGACATGATGTAATTCTATCATAAATGATGAATGGAAAAGAATTTGAAATTGAGTTTTAAAAAGAATATTTCATTCTTTAAATGAATTGAAATAAGATTGAAGATATAATACATCCCTGACTATGATCATTGAATGTATTATATAGTAACCATATTTAAATTCAAGTGAAGAATAAAACACATTTTTGGTGCCTTTATAGAGTTTAAAATGAAATTAACTCTCAATGTATCCTGACTATGACCATTGATATATATCTTGAGTTAATTTTAAGTTAGACTCTGATAAAGGAAAAATATTTTGAAAATATGATAATTTTTTAAAAAGGATCCAGTGTAGATCCAATGTTATTCCATAAAAGATGAAAATCCTAAGTCTTGTTCACATCCTGACTATGGCCATTGATGCAAATCATCAACTTAGGATTTTAATCACCTTTTTTAAAATGGTGCACGTGCCATTCGTGTTTCTCATTTGTAAATTTTTGAAAATAAAAGAGGAAAATGGTATAAAAACAAGCAATTTTTAAGATATGTATATGCTCATACATCCTAATCTAGAGCAAGGAATGTAAATTCTCATTATATCTAGCTATTACAAGTTTTTGAATTGAATTGAATTGAAAATTGGAAATCCTTAATCTAGGAAGAAAAATTGCCTTTTCACCCATCTCTTGCAAAACAGAGTCAGAGTAAAGACATGGAAGGTAGTAAAAATTTCAATTCAAGGGCCTAGGTGCACATGCATGCATGGGATGTTCCGACGAGGAGACTATACATATACACACGTCCCTACTTTAAGGACAAGGATGATGTTTACATGATATCTCTCACCTTTGTGAGATATCATAGGGTATATGAACCAACTATGATGGAAAATGCATGATCTTAGACAAAATGTTTATGCTAAGTGAATGATGCATATGGAGATTCTAAGTGACATGCCAATCAAAAGAAAGAAAAAAAAATGAATGCATATATATAGCCCAAATGCCATGCTTATACTAGATGGGAAAGTATATGTATGCATGCTTAAATATACTTATAAAATAAAAAGGAGCAGTCACTTGTACCTTATGCTATGCCTACATTAGTGAAGAGATGCACAAAGAAGGTGATCAGGTATGACAAAAAAAAAGTGAATGTGCACACTATGGTGGAGGGATTGTAGTGAACATGCTGCTATCAAGCAAGGTGCTGAATGTGAATCTGTCATCATGAACAACAGATGGAGGGGGACAGCAAGGTAAAGAGGCACTATATAGCAAAGGTAGGTGGTGTTTGCAACAGGTATGACAGGGTTTGGGGAAGAGACAGTGGTGTATGGGTATTGAATAACAGCTATATGAGGGTAATATGCTGAACATAGGCAATGATCGATAATAGGTGAAGATGCAATTGATGAAGTATGTAGATGAAGATGGTATAGCAAATGGAATATAGTGATGTGGGGGATGAAATAGGGATGTTGTGCCATATACAGATTGTTCTGCAATTATGGTGCCATATTGGCCTACACGACCACTGCCTAGTATACTCTCAGTGGGGTCATAAACTTTCATAACCCCAACATGATGATTCTGACATTTCCAAGAAACTAAGTAAAATGATGATGGGATCAGATTTAAAAGAAAGTAAAATGTGCAAGTGCCCATGACTATGGTAAAGATGATTATGAGGGATGATGTGGGAAGAATGTTACCAATGATGAGAGGTTAATAGAAACATCCTATGAGTATGTGTTTTATTGAGAGTATAACATGTATTATGTAACAGGTGATACATTCTGTTGTTGGTGCAGATTGCGTGGTAAGTGAGTGCAGAAGTGTAGAAATACAAGAAAGGAGGTATGTGTGTGCAAGTAAGTGAATAGCTAATGTTATACTATGGGGTACTGATGCACAAGTGATGGGGTATCTTCATGCACAAGTAGGCGGTAATGAAGGTGCAACAACATAGTGTGGGAAGGTGAAATGAATATGATGCATGATTGTGATGAACAGTGCTATTTGCAGAAAATGCAGGTGTGTTGAAAAAAAAATAAAAAAAATTAGAGGTGATAGGATGATTGAGATGATGGTATGGCTGGGATGTATTGAAAATTGATGTGTTGTACATGGATGTTGTGTGTAGGAGCCACATTGTGAACAAGATACTGATGACTGAAGTCGAACGACCACCTAACATGCATATGTTATGTGCTATAAACAAAGAGAGAAAATAAACAAGCAGATATACAACTTGAACCTGTGAAAGCCTCTAACGTTTGGATCACTTCTCACATCACAATAGTAATAAAAAAAATGCTCACTCAGACATCTTAAACATATTTATCATCACTTCAGATCAGAAAGGTCGACTGCATTTTGAAGATCACGATGATGTATCTAACTTGTTATATCGCGAGATCGGCGACAAAGATACTTCAACATATCAGAGAGTCTACAAATACAAGGTTTCAAGCAACGAAACTTGGGTAGCAGCAGGTGCTAAAATATTCAGTTGATCGACAACCTTCTCAAAAATTGTAGAAGCTAATCCTTGATCATTTAACTATGGGGAAGATATGTTATTCATCTTTAGTTAGCCCCCTTTGAGAAGTTCAACGATATCCTTGACCGCTGGGCAGTTGAACTATAAAATGTATCACAAATTCTTTCTCTTCTACCAGATAAAAGAGCCACACAAGACATCATTTCATTAACAGTAAAAAAAAAATTGAGTGCATCATTGTGGTCTATAAACAATGCAAGATTTCAAGCAGCAAACTGAGTTAGCAACATGAACTAAAAGGTAATCAGTTAATCAACAACATGCTCAAAATTATAGAGGCTATCATTAAACATTTAACGGTGGGCAGTCAGCTCTCCCATTAAGGGACCCATCCTTCATCAGCCTGATGCTGAGACTGTTAAACCTATCTCTTGAGTAGTGTCATGATGCTTTTGCCAATCAGTTCCAGTTTTCATCATAGCTACAAATTCATCATAAATAATATGACCATCCTTGTTAGTGTCTACTTCTCGAAGGATATCAACTGCAATATCATAATCAGATGTTCCATCCTCTACTAAGGTTTCTCTGAACTCATCTAGTCCGATAAAACCATCTCCATCTTTATCAAAGTATGAGAAAGCTTTTTGGAGACATTCATCATTGGCCATCTTACGCAGCTGAAGTGATACTGTGATGAATTCTCCGTAATCGAGCGTTCCATTTTCATTTGCATCTACCTTACCATTATGCAGCTATGACACATAGGGGTGGAGGCGTCTTACCGGATGTGTTGAAGAAGAGATGTGCCAGTAAAAGGGAGTGTGACACAGCATAGAAAAGGCTATGAGGAGAAAATGATTCATGTTATGAGCCAAGCCATTGTAAACAGGAATGGGAAAAATAAAATCAACACCCATGTTTATGAAAACAGGAGATACAGAGGAATCGATATTGATTATGTACAATATACAAAAGGGGAGCAAGGAATCCAACATAACTTGGAAATCAAAGTAAATCTGGGAAACTAAAATGCAGATAAGCAAATACATATAAACGGATAATGAAAATAGGAATGAGATAAGATGGATCGATGATGTTAACATAATCAAAATATAGTCAAGGAAATGATCGGCTGCCATTCAAGCAAGAGATCGGATATAAGTGGATGATCAAAAAAAAAATGAAGAATAATGGAAAGGGAAATGATCTGATGAATTACAAAAAGGAGTATTAAGCCTAAACAATATAAACAGAGGAGCAAATTGCGAACAATAATGAAGGAATTCACTATGAATCATAAAGACATAGGGGAAATGTCGTAATGTATACATTCCAGTAATGTTACACACAGACAGACCGATGTTGCTATAAGCAACTTGATGCTGTCTAAAGTGTCTTAATAGGGCAAGAAAGAAAAGAAAAAAAAATTGGAACAAATAAGAGAAAATAGAGGGGAGAGGCCCTTTACCTGGTTTTTGCAAAGATTCTGAAGGGGAGGAGCCTTGAAGAGAGATTGTTCTTCAGCTCTTGCAGGGAAAACCCTAGAGGTAAGAAGGAAAGAGCGAGTGAGATGAATACGAGAACGATCGATGCCTCTCGACACCCCCTGCGGTCTCTCTTTATATGGAGAGGTTGTTAGGAAAATTTTGAATTGGGTAAAGAAATTTTTGAGAATTTTTAAAAGAAAAGGTTTCTTTCAAAAGTTTTTCTATAAAGTGGTTTTAGCAAAAGATGATTTTAAAAAGGGGGTTTTACACCATTCTTTTTGTATTTTTCTTTTCTATTTTTTTTATTTTTATTATTTTTTTTTGTGTTTTTGAAGTAAAACTATAAAACTAAGAAAAAATAAGGGATTTAAAACTATTTTTTTTTGTATTTTTGAGAAATATTTACAAAAAAAGGAGTTTTCTAAGAAAGATTTTTGAAGTTTTCTCAGAAAATGGGTTTGAATCCAGAATTTGAAGAGATATTCGAGTTTTGGACTTTGAATCGAGAAATATAAGCCAGTGGATCCAAACAGATACCGGATGAACTGTTTGAGCCATTCAGAGAATATTTTTGATATTTTTATAATTTAAATTTGAAAATTAAATAATGAGGGTTAGATTTGGATTTTAATACTGGATCCGGATCCGAAATTGAGTTAAATATAGAAAATGGATTTGATTCCAGTAAATTCAAGAAATAAACTGGAATTTTGATTGAAAATGACTCATTTACTCAGAAAATGGGGGCCAAGGTTAAAAAAAGGAATATTTACAAAATTTTGAAAAATTTGGGGTGTTTACAGATGCCCCTCTTTGCTACTAAGCTGGTTGGAAGCCGAGCTTAGTGGCAAAGAAACACTCCAAATTTTGAAAAATGCCCCAGTCAGCATATCTAAATTGGGTGTGGAAGAATTTATTCTGAAAGACGTAGTTTCTCAAGTTTAAAACCTTACCTTGAATGGCTTTCGGGAGATGAAATCCTCAAAAATGATATAACTAAATAACAAAAATGAGGGACATAAAGACCTAACCTAGATGGGATGAAGATATATCAAAACAATATTTAAGTTCTACCCTTACCTGAATGGGAAAGGAATACATAAAGACCTTGATGGGACATTTTTTGAGAAAAATGTCTCATGAGGTGAAGCTCAAGTATGATCCTTTCCAGAATGGATATACAAAGTAGAGATTCCTTGATGGGAAAACCATGATGGGACTGAGAGAATTACCTCGTCGAAACATGATTCAGGTTTAACTCTAACCTGAACGGAAGATACCTCGTGGAGCAAGGTTCAGGCTTAACCCTTGACCTGAAAGGGACGATACCTCGAGGAGCGAGGTTTCAGGCTTAGCCCTTAGCCTGAGAGGGACGACCATACGAAATCCTCGAACGAGGAAACCATTATGTGACCGAAAGAAATACATCGCTGAAACGAGATTCAGGTTTAACCTTTGACGTGAGTGGGGGACCGTACGGAATCCTCAAATGAAGAAACCGTGATGGGACTAGAAAGGATATCTAGTCGGAAAGAGATTCAGGTTTAACCCTAACCTGAATGGAAAAATACCTCATGGAGCGAGGTTCGGGCTTAACCCTTAACCTGAAAGAGGCGACCATACGGAATCCTCGGATGAAGAAACTATGATAGGACCTTTGGAGTTTGGATGAACAAATCCGAAAGGGGTTTGCGAGAAGAGAAAAATGAGGTTCCCTAAAGCTTGGAAAGGGGATGATCTTGGGCACCTCATTGCTGAGACTAAATCAACTTTTAAAAATAGATGACCTCTCACAGAAGGTTTGGGAGATACCTTGAGGAGCAAGGTAACAAGTTTAATCCTTAGCCTGAATGGATACAGAATCCTCGAGGAGCAAGAAAACTATGATGGAACCTCTAGACTTTGCACAACAAGTCCAAGAGGGGTTTGTAAAAGGATGAAAATGGTGGTCCCTAAAGCTTGAAAAGGGGTTGATAAAGAGGCACCTCATTGATGAGACTGAAATAGCTTTTTACAATAACAGACCTTTTGCAGAAAGTTCAGGTTTAACCCTTATCCTGAGCGGAAACTGTCTATGGCGGGATACTGAAGAACACAGGGAAGTATGCGAATCTGAGAGCGCTCAGATTAGATGGAAGGAAAAGACTTTTCAGTCCTAATGTGGGATGACGCCAGGATATGTCAAAATGAACATCAAGTTCTTACTTCATGTTGGGATAACTAGAAAAGATTTCCAATAAGATGCCAAAAATTGTAGTTGATTCAGAATGATTGAGTTATGCTCATATGTGTGAAAATATCACCTCTTTCTACCTAGAGTATTAACTCCAATTGGGCTAACTTCGTAGAATCAATAATCAAATTCAAATTTGTTGTTGTTGAGTTTCTTCAAGGAAGACATCAATTTCCTTGATATGAAAAGAAAGGGAATATTCTTAGCTTCATAAAAGCAATTGAGTGAAAATATATTGATGAAAGAATTTCACATAGATAAAGATAATTCCTGGCAGTTTCGGGAAGTTTGATATCCTGGGCATTTTCCATGATGATCTTTTTGCACTCTTTTGAATCATGGAGCTTTCTGGATTTCGGGGAGAAGCATATTACATCATCCTTTATTTTGGAGATGCTCTGATCCTTCTTTTTCTCAGGAATTATACTGATGATATTGGCTCATTGGTAAAAAAAATCTTTAGATGATAGCAGAAATCAAATATCCTTTAGGGTTTGTCGGGAGGTTCATCGCAGTTGCCTTCATCTTGATGGTGATTTGAATGTTTCCTAGAAGGATCCGTCACAAACTCCTTTATCTTGGAGATGATCTGAATCTTCTTTGGCCCTGGGGGTCTAGCTCGCATATTCGCCTTCATCTTGACGACAATTGAGAGATCCCTTTTACAGATATTTGATTGCAGCTTAAATGGCTGAGGAGATATGGATTGGGTAAGTTCTTTTACCACCCAGGATATTTCCACTGCCTTACTGCCAGAAGAATAATCTTTAAGAATATGCCATAGCTATAATCAATATCAATTCACTTATGACTTTTCAACATCATTGAATTTTTCCTTTGCTGGTCATATCAAAGATTTTTCTTCATTCTTTTGGTTGACCAATAGAAAAAGCTTGAATTCTATTTTGTCTTCGCAAAAGTCTTGTCTATGAAAATAATACTGAAGGTAGTTTAAGGTAATTCTTTATGCGATGAAAAGCACTGAGATCAACAATGGTTTTTTATAGCAAATTTGCAAGATATTCTTGAAATCTTTGGTGAAAGTAATTGCTTGATATCAAATCGACACATCCATGACAAAATTCTCCTCTCTTTTTCCCCAAAAAGAGAGACTCAGGCTTAGCCCTTACCTGAATGGGAAGTTGGAAATACTTCTCTCTTCCCTAAAGAGGAGGTGTTTGGAAAACAGAACTTTTGAAGAGAAATTAAGTTTTCGTTAAAACTCCCTATCTCTAGGCTTCTCTTATGGAAAGGCGGTCGACAATAAAGTTGAAAAAGTTTCACAGAGGAACGAGTCCATCACACTCTCCCTAGAAGAGTGTCTTCTGTGAAGGGGTTTGCCAAAGATGAGAAAATTAGGGGCCACAAAAAGAAACGAACTTTCATCGAAGCTCTTCTTGGAAAAAGGTTTTTTTTTCTGTAAAGTTGGTTAGTTGTTTTGCAAACTGTTCGCGAAGAAAATGAGTCCCTTCAAACTCTCCCCGGAAAAGGGTTCTTGAGAATGAAAGATGGTTGTATGTGAAAGGAACGAGCTCACTCAAACTCTCCATAGAAGAGGGTCCTTCGCAAGAGAAAAAGATTAATTTTTGATAGATTGGTAACCCAAAGGTTGAGATTGAGAATTTAGAGCTTGAATTGTTGAACAGTTAGTACAAAGACAGAACCTGGAGGGCTAACTTATCAGTCAGCCAAACACTAGCACGAGCGCTAGATGTACCAGTACGAGCACTGGATTTTGAAGATATACCAGTACGAGTACTAGATTTTGAAAAAGCACCAGTACGAGCACTGGATTTTGAAAATGCACCAGTACGAGCACTGGATTTTGAAAGACACACTAGTATGAGCACTGAGTTTCGAAATGCACCAGTACGAGCACTGGGTTTTCGAAAATGCACACCAGTACGAGTACTGAAATTTGGAAATGTACACCAATACGAGCACTGGGATTTAAAAAATGTACACCAGCACGAGCACTGGGATTTTGAGGATGCACCAGTACAAGCACTGGTTTTTCAAAAATGCACCAGTGCGAGCACTCGGTTTTGAAAATGCACCAGTACGAGTACTGGTTTTTCAAAATGCACCAGTACGAGCACTGGGTTTTGAAAATGCACCAGTACGAATACTGGTTTTTCAAAATGCACCAGTACGAGCACTGGGTTTTGAAAATGCACCAGTACGAGCACTGGGTTTTCAAAATGCACCAGTACGAGCACTGGGTTTTGAAAATGCACCAGTACGAGAGTTGAAAAAAAAGATACCAACATTCTAAGATATTTGAGCGAGAATGATTGTCGGTGTTTCAGGATTATTCTTTATCCTGAAGGGGAAGTTCAGGTTTGTCACTTAACCTGAAAGGGAAACAAAAATCCTAGTCGGCACCCGGATCTTCAAAAATAAAGCTAAAATGGAAAACCCGAGTTTGCAAACTCGAATCTTCAAAGGAACGATTGGTTCCAACACGAGTGTTGAATCCAATAGGAAGTCTGAGTCGGAACTCGAAACTTCAAATGAAATATAAAAAGGAAAAACCCGAGTTGGAACATGGATCTTTAAAATAAAGATAAAGTAGAAAATCCGAGTTTGAAAATTCGAATCTTTAAAGAAACGATTGGTTCCAACACGAGCATTGAATCCGATAGGAAGTACGAGTCGGAACTCAAAACTTCAAACGCAATATAAAAAGGAAAAACCCGAGTCGGAACCCAGATTTTTAATAAAAGAAAACATGACAAAAACCTGAGTCGGAACTCAGATGGGAAGGAAGTGATTCCAACCCGGGAGTCGGATTTTGGAAGGAATGACAAAAAGGCATGAATAGATTCCGACGATTATGAAGATTTATTCAAGATTCTTGACCCAAGGTGGCCTAAGATTTGAATTTTATTTATGATGGTTTTCAGGATTATCCCTTATCCTAAAGAAGAATAAAATTTGACAAGATTGATCAAAATTGATAGAGATTGGTAGAGGACAAAAGGAAGTGACAAAAGGAAAGAATCCATAAAGCTGATGGAATTGACAATAAAAATTTAAAAGAATTGGTAGAAATTAGCAGAAATTTGAGGAAAAATTAATGATAAAAGATTTCAGGATTATCCCCTGTCCTGAAAGAAAAGGACCTCGCAGAATGAAGTTCAGGTTTATCCCTTAACCTGAAAGGGGAAGAGAATAAAAATGGAGGAAAATTAAAGAAATTTATTAAAAATTTGTTTTGGAAAAGAATTCTCACAGGTAGCATTGTTGCTCCCATGAGGGGTGTCAGGATTATCCCTTATCCTGAATGGGAACACCTCAAGGAACGAGGGTCAGGTTTTTCCCTTAACCTGAAAGGGTACAAGAAAAGATTGATAAAATTTAATAAAGTTGATAAAACTTGACAAAAATTGATAAAATGGATAATAAATTAACAAAAAATTGATTAAATTGGAAAATGAAATGAATGCAATTAATAAAGATAACAAGATTAACTAAAAAAATTGATAAGATTTTTAGAAAAAGAGTTTGTCTAATCCTGCCTGCACATGATGAAGGAAGACAAGTGTAGATCAAAATAAAATGCCCCAATATCATGGAGAAGAATGTGAGAATTTGATAAAAGATCATTATTTTATTGAAAGGCTCTTTGAAGAGTACAAAAGGCTAGAATGAAGATTTTAAGTATAAAATCTCTTCAAGTGCAGAGCATTGATTGGATCTGGCAGTTCCACCCCATCTGTGTTGATCAACCGATAGGAATTGCGAGGCAGCGCTTCTTTAATCACATAAGGGCCTTCCCAATTGGGTGACCATTTGCCCTGTGGTCGATGTTTGAGGTGAGATGTCGATCTGAACACAAGATCATTAACTCGGAATCTTCTCTCAATAACTGACTTGGCATAGTGCCTAGCTATCCTCTGATGATAAGCTTGAGCGTGTTCAGCCGCTTTGAGCCTTCTCTTGTCTAGCAGCTCGAGTTGTACCAATCTCTGTTGTTGATAGTGATCGAGCGAGAGTTCTATAAGCGACACAAACTTGAGTGCGGGCTTCTGAACATGGAGAGGTAACACTATTTCAGTTCCATAAACAAGCTCTGAAGGCATAGCATTGGTTGGAGTCCGAATGGTGGTTCGGTATGCCCAAAGTGCATCGTGCATCTTCTCGTGCCAATCGCGGCTTGTTTCCATAGTTCTTTCCAGAATGCGGATCAAAATCTTGTTGGTGTCCTCTATCTGGCCATTCCCTTGAGGATAATAAGGAGCTGAGAAGTGGTGATGAATCCTGAACTTTGAGCGGAAGGTCTTCATCCTCTCATTCTTGAAATGGCTATCATTGTCTGAAACAATATCGTGCGGCACACTGAAACGACAAAGGAAGTTCTTATGAATGAAAGAAACCACATGTCGGCTTTCTACTGTTCGCAAAGTTACAACCTTGACCCATTTGGTAAAGTATTTTGTAGCTGCGAGGAAATATTTGTGGCCATTAGACGCCGAAGGAGTAATTGGACCTACCACATCGAAGGCCCACATTGAAAAATGCCAAGGAGAAACCACTGACTGCAAGTATACAGCTGGCGCATGAATAAAAGTTGCGTGCATCTGACATTTGACGCATTTCCTCACAAATCGATGGCAATCCTACTGCATGGTTTTCTAGTAATATCCTGCCCGGATAATCTGCTTGACGAGTGTTTGGTAGCCGACGTGACCAGCACAAATTCCCTCGTGTGCCTCTTGGACAACTTTCATGGCTTCATCTTTATCTAAGCATATAGCATACTCAGAACTGAACCCACGGCGGTAAAGAGTATTGGCAAGGATGAAATAACGGGCCGACATGCGTTGGATCGCACGTTGCTCCTTGGCATTTCTGATGGAAATTCACCAGTTTCAACAAAGTTTTTGATATCTTGGTACCAAGGCTTCTCTTTCTGAGTGGCTTGGTTTATTCGCTCAGCTGGAATGAAGGCAGGTTGATCAAGTCTGCCAATCTCGAAGGAACGACAGGATTCGCTGTCTCTGAAGGACAAAATGGAGCCCAGACAGGCCAAACCATCAGCTATATAATTGTATTCCCTCTTGACATGATTGAGCTAAAATTCTTTAAAGTTGCCTATGAGAGCTAAGGAAATCTTTTGATAGGGAATCAATTTTGAATCTTTGACTTGCCACTCAGCGTTAACTTGACTGACAACAAGCAATGAGTCACTGAAGGCATGTACTCTTTTGACACCAAAATTCTGCAGAATCTTGATGCCTTGTATCAAAGCTTTGTACTCGGCCATATTGTGAGTACATTGAAAGCTAAGTCTGAGGGAATAAGGGATCATCTCCTTTTCAGGAGTGATTAACAGAATCCCAATCCCTATACCAGACATATTTATGGCTCCATCAAAGAACAGGGTCAATACTGGAGATTCTTGAATGCTACAGATGCGATCATCGGGAAAATCGTTTTCTGCCTTGATCTCTTCTGTCAGCGGGAAATCTGCCAACTGATCTGCGATAGACTGGCCTTTGACTGACTTCTGAGATACATACTCCAAGTCATACTGCATCAGAAGGACTTGCCATTTTGCAATTCGTCCAGTAAGAAAAGGCTGCTTAAGGATGTAGTTGAGAGGATTGATCCTTGACAAAATTTTGATTTCTGAGGCCATCAGATAATGTCTCAGCTTCTGACACATCCATACTAAGGCTAGACATATCTTTTCCATCTGAGAATATCTTTTCTCATAGTCGATGAAAGTCTTGCTCACGTAATAAATGGCATGTTCTATCCGGCTGCCTTCCTCATACTGTGCAAGAAATCCGCTACAAGCATTCTGGTTGACAAAAATGTATAGGAGAAGTGGCTTTCCCAATTCTGGTGGCTTCAGAACTGGTGGATTGAGAAGATATTGTTTGATGCACTTAATTGAGAGCTGACATTCTGGTGCTCACTCAAATTTCACTTCTCTTTTCAACAAGTGATTGATGGGTTCACATCTCATGGCCAAATTAGAGATGAAGTGATGAATCGACTGAATGCGCCCTTGAAGGCTCCTCAGTTCTCTAAGATTGGTTAGTGGCGGCATATCAATGATCACTTTTGCCTTAGCAGGATTCACTTCTATACCTTTCTTGCTGATCATAAAGCCAAGTAGTTTGCCTAACTCTACTCCGAAGACATATTTCTGTGGGTTGATTCTTAGTTTGTAAAGGATAAGTCTTTTAAAAACTTGGCCGAGAGCATCAAGATGATCCTCTCCCTCTTTGGATTTGACCAAGATGTCATCTACATAGGCATCCATGTTCTTGTGCATCTGGTCATGAAAAATAATGGCCATTGCTCTTTGGTAGGTTGCCTCAGCATTCTTGAGCCCAAACGACATGACTGTATAGCAAAATGTACCCCAAGGTGTGGTAAAAGAAGTTTTTGACTGGTCACGAGCGGCCAGTTTGATCTGATTGTAACCTGAGTACCCATCCATAAAGGAAAACATGGCATGACCCATCGTGTTATCAATCAGAAGATCGATGTTGGGAAGTGGGTAATCATCCTTTGGGGTGGCTTTACTTAGATCCCTAAAATCAATACAAATCCGGACTTTGCCATTCTTCTTGGGAACTGCTGTGATGTTCGCCAACCAGTTCGGGTAATCAATGGCTCGGATGAATCCTGCCTTTAACAAGTCCTCAAGTCTATTAACTTGCGGTGCCATGCGGGGATCCATTTTCTTGAGTTTTTGTTTGATTGGCTTGCAGTCCGTCTTTAGCACGAGACGATGCTCGACCAGCTTGGGGTCTAAGCCTGGCATATCCCCATACGTCCAAGCGAAGACTTCCTGATGTTGTTTGAGAAAATGGATGAGCCTTTCCTTATCATCTGAACTTAAGATGGAGCCAATCTTGAGGATTTTCGGATCATCTTCTGAACCAATATTGACATCCTCTGTCGGATCCTGGACCAACGGCGATGGCTCATCCTGCTTCTGAATACTGGCAAATTCCGACAATTCTTGAATCACTGAGTCAAACTCTGCTAATTCTTTGATCTGCCTTGTTACTTTGTTGACCTCTGTCTCAGACTTTACCTTGCAGATTCTGGCTAGTTTGGATTTATTTTGAGAAAAATTGGAATTGATAACAAGCCTTTTGAGAGATTTAGGAGCCATGATTCCGGCAATCCTGAAAGCGCAAAGAAGTTTTTTGAGAAAAAGGTAAGATATTTAAAAATAGCCTTTTGTATAGAAACAAAGAATAATGACATAGACAAAAAGATATAAGAGAAGATTCATATACGCCAAAATGTGAAAAAGATCAAAATTTCATTGATAGATTTTAAAGCTGAAAACAGTCGCTTGGTATTTACAGATGACTCGTGAAAGGAAAAGCTGGGAATAAGTTGTCCCTACAAGATAACACGAAAACAGGAAGAGAAAACAGAAAACAAAGGCATCATCATCATTCTGCTCCTTTGACGAAGGTAGTTCTTCTGCTCGATGACTGACCAGTAAAACCCAAGCCTACACCGTTGTCATGCCGAGCGGGGGTGATTGGTTCCATCATGTCATCCTCGTTCTTACCAAGGCCCCTGAAGGGCTGGTAGCCATGCTTCATTAGCATATCAAATCCCTTCTTGGTTTTCGAGAATTGAGGGAAAAGAGGGCGATCTTTGAAAGAAGTGCAATCGAGGTGACCACCCAACTTAAAGAAGTGAGGTCTCTGCCACTGGACCACTGCGGCGACGTTTTCTATTGGCTGGACTTCCTTCAGCTTCAGCATGTCCAAACTGTCACTCAAATTGATCTCATCGACTTCCCGAATGCTTGGGATGTCAGCAGTGAAAGTAGGACGGGGAATCATCAGTTGCGGGAGCCTCTCTTCCAGATCCTCTCCCAGAATAGTGGTAATCATGCCTCCCTTCGACCATTTGATGCATTGGTGAAGGGTTGAAGGAATGACGTTGGCATTATGAATCCAAGTGCGCCCCAACAAAAGATTGTATGTGGGTGGCACATTCACCACATGGAATAGAACAGTATGCATCGAATAGTGAATGAAGATTTCAAGGAAGATCTTCCCCTTGGTCGTCTGCCCATGGTTATCAAAACCATAGATCGTTATCTGATCCGGGGCATATTCTTCTTCTTTCAGGCCCAAGGCTCTGGCTGTCATCTCCGGACAGATGTTGAGGCTGCTGCCTCTGTCAACGAGCACATGAGGGACAATCATGCCCCTGGTTCGCACCACTATATAGAGAGCGTTGTTGTGGAATGAATGAGGTTTAGGCAAGTCCTCATCTAAAAACGTAATTGGTGCATTCGTCATTGCTTGATTGATGATCTGAGCCATGTCCTGTGGACTCGTGCTTGGTTTGACCTTGATCTTTCGTAGCAGATCCTCTAGTACTTGATGATGCTCGGGGGAAGCATGGGTTAAATCCAGGATGGAAATGTTCGACAATGCCGTGATCGGTTTCTGAATTGATTCTGATGTCTCACCCTTCTTTGAAGCTGCTTTGATGAAGCGCTTTGGAATCCTGGGAATTTGCTTGGCAACCTCTGTTGTCACCTTCGCTGGCTCATTTATTGACTTCTTGCTGCTAAAAAGTGAAGTGATACCCACCCTCTTGGTGGAAGACTGTGCCTGACGTAGGACTAGGACCTGATGCTTATCCTGGATGTCCTGGCTGGATCACGGCTGAATGTTGTTCTGAAGAAAGACTGTATGCTCTGAAATCACTGAAGCTGAATGCTTGGGGCAAGGCTTAGACAAAATCTCGGGTTGGTCCTCGTTCTTATCCTCAATTAACAGATTCTTGTCGATACAATCCTGAATGATGTTCTAGACGACAAAACAATGCTCCGTGTCATGTCCGACAGTCCGGTGAAATTTGCAGAATTTGTCTGTCCATTTTCTCATATCAACTGGAGGATCTGCCACCTTGGGGAGGTTGACCATCCCCTTCGATAGCATATATTCGAGGATATCCTCCTGGGATTGCTCCAGGTCAGTGAATTCTCGATCATAACTCCATCCATCATGCTTTGGTTTCTCCTGTTGTCTTGCTTCAAGCTGCTGCGCTGGCTGGGTTGGCTGTTGCTTGACAAACTTCCCCTTTTGGGCTGCAGAATTTGCTCTTTCAAGCGTAGAGCTTCCTGAGTCTTTGTGGCGGTTCCTCTTGTTTTTCTTGCGGTTAGAACTGCCGCTATGGCCTGAAAATTCTATAGAATAAGCAACGTGTGCTTTCTTTGTCTGCTCAGGATTACCTCGGACGAAAGGGTAACCTTCATAGAGGTCGTTGTCCAACCCTGTTTCGAGCCATTTGGCTCTCTCAATCAATTTGATGGATGATTTCACTGAAGATGTAGAGATGAGATTCCTCAGAGGCTGGGCAAAGTTGTTCAAGATGATTTGCAGCGCATGTTCCTCTGGAATGAGAACCTTCATTTTGTTACAGGTGCTCCTCCACCTGTGGCTGAACTTTCCTGCTCTTTCGTTCTCACTTTGTTTCAGATTGTTGTTATCATCGCAAAAATTTTCCCCTCTCTTGCGAGAGAGAAATGATCCTGCGAGTCAAACTTGACCAAAGTTTTGAAAATTGGTTTTGAAAATTACTCACATCCGTTTTGAAAATTTGCGGGAAAATTTTGTGGAATGGGATACGCTTGTCGGTACGAGGTTCAACCGTTCCTGGCGCCTTTACTAGGGGTAATTGAACCAAGGATCAAATGTGCGCTTTGACTAAGTTAAATTATCTAAATCATGCTCTATTTTCCTAGAATGCACAAAGAATCAGGCATGTGCTATGGAATTTTGAAAATAATGCAAGTTTGAGAAACATGATGTTTGCTTTGGAAAATTGAAGATGTACTTGGAAAATGATTGGAAAAGTGCTTGAAAATGGATTTCTTGGGAAAATTATTGAATTTCATTGGAAATCAGAAATTGGATTAGAAAATGAATTCTCAGAAAAACTTGGACTTTAGGAAAATCGATTTGAGATTTAAATAGCTTTTCTGAGGAAATGGATTTGAGATTCTTGAGAAAATCAAGAAATCTCATTGGAAAATGATTTTTGAAATGGAAAATGGATTCTTAGAAAAATGGGAACTCAAAGAAAATCGATTTCTGAAAACTTGGTATTTTGAAATTTGAGAATGTTAAAACATTGGAAAATCTTGATTTGAACTTGGGAAATGCTTTGAAATGTCATTTGGAAAACTCAGAATTCTGAGAAAATCCAATCTTGAGAAAGACTTGGTAAATCCTTAAGAAAATTGATTTTTTTTTTAAATTGAAATTGGAAAATGAATTTGAAAATAATGCAATTTGAATGATATGAATGAATGAATATGAATTTGAAAGGGAATTTCATTGAGGAATTGGGAAATTCTTTTGAAACTTTGAGAAATGCAGTGCATTTTTGAAGTTAGCCTAAGAGTGTAGGCTAAATGTGGCTAATATAAAGATCATAAATCTTGGTTTTCTTCGTATTCTGACTATGGCCATAAATACGAATCCCACCGAGTGTATAAACTCCATAAGAGCTTGTGCACGTGCCATTCGTGTCAACCATAGTGGATTTGGAAAAATGTGCATGAATGATACATCATATATTAAAATTTTGCTGAAATTAAACTATATGCAATGCAGTCCTATTCTAAGCAGAAATGTAAATTCTTATTCCAAATATTACATTGCTTTTGGCATTTAATTAAATAAAACAAATAAATAAAATGGTTAAGTCTTCCTCCTGAATGTTCCTGCAAAACTAGAAAACGATGTTAGCACAGAAATGTAGGTTTTTTCTGAATTTATCCGAAAATATTAGAAATTATCAGATATCATTCAGATATAAACCCAAATTCATACCCCCTTTTATATAAACATGAGAAATAATGAATAAATTTCAAAAATATGCTTGGAAATTTGAAATTGGGGTCAAAATGACCAAAATGCCTCTGATGACCTTGAAATCAGGGTTTTCTGAAAGAATTTTTGTAAAATTTTGGAAATTTTGAAAATCAAATGAAATAAATCAAACATAATATGATAAAATATGATGATATGCATAAAAATTTATGGAATTGGAGATTGAAATTTTGAAATTTAGGTCAAAATGACCAAAATGCCCTTGATAACAAGACTATGGCCTTGAAACCAGGGTTTTCTGAAATAAATTTTGCAAAAATAGAAAATTGAAATGAAAATGAGATTGAATTTAACTCTAATATGATATGACATGCTTATTTACATGAATAAAACCCTAAAATGGCAAAAATATCAATTTTAACTTGATTTTCGCCTAATTTTTGCTTCTGAATTTAAAGATAAACTAACATATGAAGCAAATGAACTTGGAATTAAGCCAAATTTGGCATGGACACCTAGACTAACCTTAAAAATAGAATGAAGCTCGAAAATATGATTTTTTATATTTTCTTAATATGGAAAATAGCTAAAATCCTAAGAAAATCAAAATTTTGCCTAAAATGTTGGTCAAACATGACAGTCGAATTCTGCCTGAATCAGCCAAGAATGGCTTCCATTTGACGAAATCCTCCATCAACTTCCATTATCCTGCGAGGCTGGCCAAAGTGCCAACAGTCTTACGACTAAGGGCATCTGCTACGACATTCGCCTTTCCAGGGTGATAGGAAAGCATGAATTTGTAGTCTTTGAAAAATTTCAGTTATCGCCGTTGTCACATATTGAGTTCTTTTTGAGAAAAGAGGTATTTAAGCTTTTATGGTCCGACATGACCTCAAAATTTTCTCCATATAGGTAGTGTCGCCAAATTTTAAGTGCGAACACCACCGCGGCAAGCTCAAGGTCATGGATTGGATAGTTCTTCTCATGTATTCTCAACTGTCGTGACATATAGGCGATCACTTTGTCATGCTGCATCAACACGCAACCCAGTCCTGTTCCTGAGGCATCCATGTAAGCTACGGATCCTCCTTGACCAGAAGGTAGAGTAAGGATAGGGGCAATAGTAAGCCTCTGTTTGAGAATCTCAAAGCACTCCTTACATTAGTCATTCCATTCAAACTTGACTCCCTTTTTCAACAATTTTGTCATGGGTACGGTGATTCGGGGAAGTCCTGTATGAACTTCCGGTAGTATCCGGCAAGTCCTAGGAAGCTGCGGACCTCAATGATATTCTCTGGTTGTTTCCAGTCTATCACAGCTTCCACCTTCACAGGATCCACTGCGATCCCATCTTTAGAGATTACATGGCCAAGGAATATCACTTTGTCTAGACAAAATCCACATTTCGAAAACTTGGCATAAAGTTGATTATCCTGAAGAGTCTTCAAGATGATTCTCAAGTGCTCATTATGTTGTTTCGGGTTCTCTGAATATACGAGAATGTCATCAATGAAGACGATGACAAAGATGTCCAATTATGGTCTGAATATCCAATTCATCAGATCCATGAAGGCAGTAGGTGCATTAGTGAGTCCAAAAGACATTACTACGAACTCATAATGGCCATATCTCATTCTGAAGGCAGTCTTAGGTATATCCTCTTCTTTAACTCTGAGTTGATGATACCCAGACCTGAGGTCGATCTTGAAGAACACTCTAGCTATTCTGAGTTGATCAAATAAGTCCTCAATCTGAGGCAACGGATACTTGTTTTTAACCATTGCCTGGTTAAGCATTTGGTAATCGATGCATAACCGAAGAGATCCATCCTTCTTTTTTACAAATAGCATCGGGGCTCCTCACGGTGATACACTCAAACGGATGAACCCTTGTTCCATAAGCTCTTCTAGTTGACATTTTAGCTCGCTGAGCTCTGTTGGTGCTATCCAATAGGGGGCCTTTGATATTGGTGTTGTTCCAGGTAAGGATTGAATTCCAAATTCAACCTCATAAAGTGGCGGAAGTCCTGATAATTCCTCAGGAAACACATTGGGAAACCCCCTCACCACTTCCAAACTCTCAAGGGATTGGATATTTGAATTTTCCACTAAGAGGCTCAATAGAAAGGCTACGCAACCCTTCCTAAGGTATTTTTGTGCTTTAAGAGCTGATATGAGCCATTTTTATGAGACAGGTTTGGATAGCCGGTATTCCACCTTAGGCAATCCCAGTCGAGACAGAATTACCCTGCCCTCGCGGCACAAAATCCTGACATTGTTCTGGGCCAACCAATTCATTCCTAGAATGACATCGTATTGTACCATATCGATTAGGATGGCATCGGTAGGCAAGTGTTCCCTAGCTATCTCTATATCTAGGTCCTTCACACATCAGATAAATTTAGTGCGTGAACCAAGCAGATTGTATACCTTGATTATTTTATCAACCGGTTGCACCGAAGCATGGAGTTGCTTGGTGAAATCATCAGAGATAAAGGTATGAGTAGCACCACAATCAAATAAGACGTAAGTTGCATGTCCATTAACAGGTACAGTGTCTTCAATCAAGTCACCATTTTTGACTTGTTCAATCGTCACAACTTATACACGACCTGCAGCAGGCCTTTGTTCTACTTTACGTGGGAGTCGCTGGTACTGGGGGCGTTGTGACACTTATCGAGGGGGTCCGACAGATTCGGTATTCCTCATTTGCTCATCCGCAAGCTTCTTTTCACACTACCTCGCAATGTGGCCCATTTTGGCACAATAGAAGCAATCACCCGTGTCACGAGGACATGGTCTCCTAGGGTGGTTCACATGTGTAAACACCCCAAAATTTTCAAAATCTTATAAATATTCCCTTTTTGCCCCTGACCCCATTTTCTGGGTGATTGAGTCACTTTTAAATCTAAATTCCATTTTATTTCTCAAGTTTTACTGAAATTAAATTCATTTTATATATTTGACTCAACTTTGGATCCAGATCTAGATAAAAGATCTAAATCTGAGCTTCGTTGTCCAATTTTTAAATCAAATTCTCAAAATCACCAAAATAACCTTTTAAAAGACTCAGACAGTTCATCTGGTATTCGTTTGAATCCATCATGTTATATTCCTCGATTTGAAGTTTAAAACTTGAATATTTTCTCAAAACTTGGGTCCAAACCCATTTTCTGAAGAAATTACCCCAAGATAACCTTGATTTCTCAGAAAAAACCCTCTTTTGTAAATATTTCTTAAAAATACAAAAAAAAAATAGTTTTAAATCTTTGTTTTCTCGTAAATTTTAGGGTTTTATTCTAAAAATATCAAAAAAATATATAAAATGAAGAAAATAAAAGAAAAATATATAAATATATATATAAAAAAAAAGAAGATATATATAGTTTTGAAAACCTCCTTTTGAAAAAAACAACTTTTAAAAACCATTTTTTAGAAAAACTTTTTTTTAAAAAGGACCACCATTTTGAAAATTCTTTAAAAAACGGAGTCTCGCCCTTTTATAAAAAAAAAAAAAAACTTTTAACAAATTTTTCGCAAAACCTCCTTCACGAAGCTTCCATCGTCTTCTTTCCTCCTCCCCATGGCCAGCCCCTCCATGTGAAATCTCCCTCCTTCGTTCATCGCCAACGACCCAGCCTCGCACGCTTCCCTTCTTCTTCAACCCTCTGATCGCCTCATCTTCTTCTCGACCGCCCATCCACCTTCGTCCCAACTCTCAACCACAGATCGCCATCTGAATCCTCCCCTTCTTGATCCTTCTTCGCCCTCTTTAAAAGGAGGGGCGAAAGGGAAGCAAGGCATTGATCACTATCGCATCAGCTCTCCTTCATCTGAGTCTTCTCTCAGCTCCTTCCATCGATCGAAGAAAACTCTACAACCATAGTGAAGCACAATAGATTTCTTCCTCCCTGAATGACCGAAGGAGCTTTCATCTTCAACCTCCAGCAAAACCACCCAATCAATCTTCGACCTCACCTCTTCAGCCCTTGGGACTTCTGCAAGGTTTACGGTAAACCTCTCTCTTATCAGCTGTTGTGGATCTATACCCTCTGGTGTTTACCCCTTTTTGAGCAATTAAAAGATCAAAGGCATCTGCAGGTAAATAATCGCTATCCTCTTCTCTCTTGTTTTTTTTTTTTAAATAATCCTATTACCTGCAGTATTTCTTTATTCTGATCTCTTCAGTTTTCTTCATTTTTTTTTCTTCGATTATGAAGCCAACTGGGTGGAATCAACCTACATAATAGCAGGATTGACCCACCCATGACAACATCATCAGGAATCATGATATTCCGACAGTGTTTCTTTTGTTTTATCTCATCTCTCATATCGTTCTCTTCTATCATTAGCGAGTTATCTTGCATTTCTTCAAGCTTACCTGAATCTAAAGAAGCATTCATGTTTGTCTAAATCCGATCTAAATCCCTGTATTAATTTGTCTATTACGCGCAGTTGTAATATAATAGATGTAATTCAGGTCTTGCTGGTTGGTACTTTTGGAATGCATATTTTTAAAAGATATTTTTCAATAAAAACAAGGGAAAATCATCAATCAAAGATATAAAAATCCGACTTTCCATAGAAGTGGCAAGTACGGGTCGAATCCATAGGGAACAGGATACATTCTGAAATAAATCTAAAATAACACTTTATTAATATAACAAAGTTTACAACTAAGTTAATATTACAAATTACATTAAATAACAATCTAAACGATGAAAATAACTAATGAAGGAAGCTAAGTCTTTAGCAGATCTCCAGGGGCAAAATTGTCTTTTCAGCACATGTGCAGTTGCACTTCATCTTTGAAATATACCTGTAAACCTATTCTAACTTATCAACCTACACAATAAAAACACAAAGTTAGTAAATAAAGTAATAATTAACTCTAGATTACAAACTATAGTTAATTCTAAACTACAACATAAATTACACTACAGTTAAATAACTAAAGAAAACTAGAATTAAAACTTCTAACTAAACTCACTAAGCAAATACATGCTAACTACTTTAAATATTGTTAATTCACTAACTACAATACTGGAAAACACTAAAACTACACTAAATCAAACAAAAGACTAAATGATTGTTCTATCCCTAAAGAATTGAAAAGTGGACTCTGACAGTTATTTGCAAATCAATTGTTTGAGGGGTCAAACGAAATCCAATTTTTCCGAAATTACTTCTGTTCTATAAGTGACAGATTCAAGAATCTGACACATTTTACATATTTGAAAAATACATTCTGGATCTCCATATATAAGCGTTTCAAAATTAGGATAATCTTGGAAATCGCTGGACCCGAAATTTGAAAACCCGAAAAAGTTGTTTTCATAAAATGCTTAAAAACCAGACCAAATCAACTCGAATTGAGTTGAAATTTGGTCTGAAGACAGTTAACACGCATATGTGAAGCATAGAAAAATAATTTTCAGAAAATTTGAGAAAAATTCAAATGAAATGACGAGTGCCCGTCATGATAAAAACCAGTTTGGAATTTCAGTGCACTATTCATTTCTTTGAATCCACTATTTACATTAAAACATTAAATCAAATCAAAACAGTCCTAACCTAATCTAAACTACTGTTAAACTACAGCAAGAACAACAATTAAGCTAATTATATAAAATCTATGAAATAAACTAAACAATTAATATTAAGTCTAATCTAAACCACTTGTTAATTCTAATCTAACCTAAACTCGCTAACTAACTAACCAAACTATTGTTACTTCTAACTCTTAATTAAAACAAATAGTATCCTAATACTACGACTAGGGTTAAACACTAATCAAGCTGAGTTAGGGTGGCGGTTTTAGATATGCTTGAATAGGGTCCACGCCAACCTTTGTTGGTTAATTAAGCTAATGAAAATTAGAAATCAATTAAGATACAAACCTAACAATAAAAGTCAATTTCTAAACTCGACATAGACTATATTAAACCTAAACCTAATTAATCTATACTAAATAATTAATGACATGCACACTAATATGAAAAGAAGACAAAACACTTAACTAAATTAGAAAACACGGTTTCTCTAATCTAAGCTAAGACCAATCTTACCAAGTTAATTAATATCTAATTAATGCTAAATCAAACTAGGCAATTAGTGCATAGGGCTTTAAAATAAGAATCCACGAATTTGGTAGGAGCCAACTCTCTCATACTTGCCTTAATAGCACCTTAGGAAAGTTTTCAACATCCAAAAACTGTCCAACCTTTTTGGCTCATGCGTTTTTTCATATTTGCATTAAAAGCAATAAAGCTCATTTGAAAACCTTTCCAAAAACACAATTCACGATTTTGGTTGGATTTAAAAGAGAATATAGCATTCAATACCTTTCCAAAATCGTGTAAGCCAACTTTAGAAACACTTTTGAAGTTCAAATAAGTTTCCACCTTTTTAAATGTAACTCCTTTTCAAATGGGCTTGATAACATTTATTAAAACCTTTCCTTTAATGAAATTCCCATGAATTGGAGAGGCTAGCATCATATCGAAAATGTCTTCTAATCTAAAATACCACCTTGCCCTTAACTAAAATACAAGCTAAATAAACAACTAATCTATACTAAGGTTAATCTAGCTATATTAATCTAGGCAAACATAATGTGGGGGCTATGAACAGGAAATACGAATTTTGGAAAACCTATTGAATTAAACACTACACCACAAATCAACATTCTACATTAATGCTAAATTAGATAAAACGAAAGTAAGAATTGTAATTAATCTACGTAATGTATGACTAACCTAATATCAAACACGTCAAATACTCTACAAATTGCTATCTACATGCCTTTAAACTAAAAACGAAAAAACTAAGTTAACTAAAAAATATGAAACTAATGACTCTCATCAAAATCTAAACTAAACTACATGGATACACAGTTATGATTGAATTTTTTAAAACTAATAAACAGAAAAATTAAACAACTAACATACTGAAATTTGAATCAAAACGAAAAACATGATCTAACTATTCACACTCCAATCGACTAAGCCTAATGCAACATTAACATTCCTTAAATTTATTCAGCAAATAAAACACATTAAACTAACCTATCTACACTAATGATCTACAGAAGATACTACATCTAATTTAACTAATTAATGAATCCAAACTACATAACACGCTCTTCACAAAATCCAATTAAAATGATCAATAAATCAAAAATGACATCACTATGAAAGCATCTATAGAATCTACTGCTAAGCAAAACATCTTCAGACCTAACTAATACTGGGAAAACACAAGGAACATGCAGACACACAACAGAAATATTTGGATCACACGCACACACCCAATAAAATCCAAAAATCGTTGGACTGAAATTCAAGATTAACAAAAAGGAAAAACCTAAACACCACTACGTGCTGGTCTATGCACGAAAAATCTATTCTAAGGCTGACCAAAAACAGAAAATAACAGCTACATCACTCACGCACAATATAGGTTCTATCTAGAAGAAAGGGATGAGAAGACCCACCTCGAGGGCGATCTGACGACTGAAGGGAAGAAGAGAGCGAACTTTGCTTGGATTTGCACCACGAGAGACCTCGTTGATGCTGGAAATACGCCATGGAAACAGTATTGTACAGCTGCAACACGTTGGAAATCCACCGAAGATGGAGGATGAACCAATTCTCGATCGGGGGGCTTAGAAGACCGGATGGAGGTAGAGCCGGCCCTTCTTGTTGGAGTGTCGCGCACTTCCACACAAGAAAAGTGTTTCCCACCTCTGCTGCACCTGCAAAACACAGCCACAATGATGATTAGCCAACAAGGATGAAGAAGAAATGAAGAGGTTGTGGAAGAAGGCAAGATAGAAGGCTTGGATCTCAAGCTTTTCTTCATGCTCTAATGGCAATGGCATGAGGTGAGGGATGAGAAGGGGGCTGGACCAAGATTTGTGCCCCTAGGGCACGAAAACCAAAGCAAAGACAGCATCCATGGGCGTGTTCTTCCTCTTTTAACGTTTTGGCTTGTTTTAAGCATTTTACAAAAAGAGTGTTAAAATATTTTTATTCTCTGGGTGTCTCTTTCTGTAGGGGGTTTTTAGAAAATGATTTTACAAAACTTAAGTGGGCTGGAACTGGGTTGGATCTACATGATTTTGGTCCAGATCCAAGGTCCAATTGGACATTTGGATCCAAATCCTTCAAATCGGCTCCGAGGTTTGACCCGCTACACTGTAAATGCAATAATTCCTTCATTTTAAGTCCGATTTTGATGAAATTTGAACCATAGCTCTATAACATCATTATGCACCTAAGTGTATGCCCTTAACCTATAGATCATGCATTTATGCAGTGAAAGCATGTTAATAAAATGTAATATTTATGCATCATCACTTGCTTTATTTCAGTTGTTTCTTCCACCTAATTTCTTGTTTTCTTTCTTTCTTTCTTTTTTAAAAAAAAAAACCCTCAGCTATCTTGCGTAATCCAAGTGGAGGAACCATTTTATTATGGTTTTTTTTTTCTCCTTCCTGAAGGTAGCTGATGTATTTGGTTACATTAGCAGGTTCTGAGGGTTATTTGTTTCATGTTCTGATTGACATATTCCATAAGCTTGGTCTCAAGCTGAATGTCTTAGAATCACAACAATCGTTTCCCTTTGGATTGATCCAGGTTTATTGGAAAAGCCATAAACAGAGCACGTTGGAAGAAAGATCGCTGGAACCAGTTTTTAACTTTTACCTGAAACGCTAAAGAGCCTCCAGGTTTCTAAAATTCTGCAATCGGTTTCATGAAGCTTATTCCCTTGTCATAAGTCGATCCACTGGTCCAATCCTCTGCACATCACCACAGTTAATGCAATCACCTTTTATTCTCGCCCAATCGATATAAAGCAAGGAAAAGGTTTGTTGCCGAAAATGTGATTGGATTCACATCATCCTCATTCATTTTGTTGAAGAGAGATACTTGTGATTTTGCACTATGTCTGTTATAACTACTCACTAGCTAGAGATTGTTTACCCATTAGAGGTAAGTCTTGAGATAGTTATTTCCAGGATAAATGTCTGAAGTTGCTCATATTGTGTTGTTATGGTTATTATCCTCAATGCTTCATTTCACACTCAATCCAACGTCTATAATTCCATGTAAGATATTCTATTACAGGTTCGCACTCATGATATTATCAGTTCTCATTTCTTTTTATTATCCAATGTTTCCATCTGTCATGATTTTAATTCATGGACATTCTTAACTCTGCGATCTGGTGATTTCTCTGTTTGATTTATTTTCTGTAGTGTTAATGAGTATGAAGCATGGTGGTTTATTCCTTGTAAGTCTAATAGCTGCTAAGATTGGATGAAAATTTCGGTTATAGCACAGAAATAAAAAAAAAAAAATCCATCAAGCAAGAACCTTCTATGCAAAGAGCCAAATTGCTGGGGATGGCTCATTGAAATCCATCTTATTGGTCGTTGGGATTAGCTCTTGCATCTATGTATTTCAGAAGACAAAATGTCACTCTTACATGCCCATGATACCATTTACAGGTTGTGCTGCTATATCCTTTTTTTTTGAGATCACCATGCGCTTATGATAAATTTTTTTGGGCGTGACCTCATCTGCATTTGTGAATTTATTTTACAATCTTATCAGTACAGTGCAAATTTTAAATCTTATCTCTGCATTTTTTTTTTGGTAATTAGTTTTGCACACAACCATACCCTTGCACCTTCATTTGTACACTTTACCCATATCACTGCACCTCTCCTCTGTTGCTTATGGTAATCTCGCCAACACAGCCCCATCACTCTAAGTTGTCATTCGGCACATTGGATAATTCGGTAATAAAGGAATTCCCATATGATAAGACATGGGGTTTGGGTTAGTTATATACAAAAATACAAGGGAAATCAGAATTTTAACCTCTACTCAGGGCAAAATGGCCATGCTCTTAGAATGGCAGGGATGGATATGGCACGACTACTGGTCATCTCTGGTATGAAGGTTGGTTTCTTGTTACCAGATTAATGAGTTCTCATCTTTGGACCTCGTTAAGCTGGATGTCCTGTTCGATCCTCCAGAAGTTAAAAGAAAATCAATGACAACATGCTTGATTCATTTCCTTTAGATTCAGGAATACTTGAGTGAACGTAGTTTAAGTAAGGGACTTTACCTGGGTAGCAATACTTTCTGTAAAAAGTTTTAATGAATCTCTTCCTGTTGCTTAGCAGTATATGACAAGGATAGAGGAATCATTGGGAACCGGTTCATTTCATTTCATTTGGGTGTTGTAGCTTTTCACTTTGATCGCTGGAATTGCTTGGCGTGCATCAACAGTCAATAAATCCGGTGTAATTTCCTACACCTGTGAATTTCAATAAAGCCTTAAAGAGCAGCTCTTGTGGGTAAGTTGCTATATTACGGCAAGTCTAGTTTTCCTTCAAATTATAACTAGATTTTTGTCAATTGTGTTATTTTCTGTTGTAAATATCACCATTATCCTACCTGCATATTCCCGTATTTCACAAGAATCTTCAGTTCCCTTTACTTGTAAATTTTGTTGGGTGTGTGTATACATTTCGATTCTCCCCTTTTGATTTACTGCAATCGAAAAAGGATGCTTTGCCTTATGATTTATTAAAAACATGCATCTGAAGATGGTTCATTGGACTATGATATAATGGCTGAGAGAATCAGGGGATTATATAAGATTGGTGGTTCAAGTTGGGTTGGTTGTGGTGATTTTCCTATTATCTACATGGTATACAAATGACATAGGTCACTCTCTATAGGTAATATTATTCTATTTTCGCATAATGTTAGTTAATTAGCATCACCTGTGTGTTATACTTTCTATGTATGCTATCCTGCATTGCATATTTCCCTACATGTCATGATGCAAAACTGATCTATGAATTTATTCATATCCATTTGCTGAGCTCCCAGTGCATGATTCGGTCATCTTACACACCAAAACCCGAATTTGGTCTGCTAAATTCAATTGTTTAGCATAAGACACTATAAATAATGCCAATAGTATTTACTGTTTGAAAATAATTTTGCTTTATAAAATTCCTGGTGTTTTGTGCTGAGATCGGCTAGAGATATCATAATAGTATTACAAATAAGTTCATATCTACTACAGGAGGTCCAAAAATCTCCTCCTTCTTGATGAACTGAACCAGGTGATCGGAGTTGATCACCTAGTAGTCCATCACTGCCACCTGAGTTTCATCCCTGTCAACCACCCGTTGCAATGCCTCCATCCTACCCTCACGGTTGTCTCTGCGGCTTAGCATGCCCACTTGCACATCTGCCTGCAATACTACTCTTCACCTGATAACCACATCTTGTGCATAACACATCACATTCTGTTGACATCCCTTCTTCCATTTCGTACCATCTGGTGTAGGTGTCCCAACAACACCCTGCTGTTTCCCATTCACAAGCACTGTATTCCCAACCTTCACCTCTGAAAAACCACCACAGAGCTGCCATAAACTATGATTTCTCATAGTGGTTCATCAAAAAAAAAAAAACTGCCATATGTTTTTCATTTCAATAAAAGCTCACCACAAGCAGCTATGGCTGTTACATTTCATAGTGGTAAATCTTGCACCATCTTGATTCTTGCCCTGATCCATTGTATATACCCTCTCACATAGGTTTTTGTTTATCTATGGTGTTATATATATATATATATATATATATATATATATATATATATATATATATATATACACATTATCTCATGAATACAGAATGTGCCATTGCCTCTCATATATGCATTATTTTCTTAATTAAATATGAATATCTATTTAGGCATGTCTATCTAAATTATATCCTTTGATTCAATGTAAATATTTTGTTGTTTCCATTCTCCTCTCACTTTAGACTAACTGAGTGTTTTGCAGGAAATGTTCAGAAATTGCTACAATTTCCTTAGATTTAGAATCTTATTATTTCTTTAGCTTCCCTAGCTTGTAATAAGTTAGACATTAATGAAAACTCTACATTTCCAGTCTTAGATTAGATTGGATGAGCATGGGAATAACATTTGTTTCATTTTTTTTTCTTTTTTCTGAAAATTCACCAACGGAAACATGAATGACACGTACACCATTCTAACAAGAGGTGATTAAATCCTAAGTCGATGATTTGCATCAATGGCCATAGTCAGAATGTGAACAAAACTTAGGGTTTTCATCTTTTATGGAATAACATTGGATCCACACTGGATCCTTTTTCAAAATCATCATATTTTCCTAAATATTTTCTTCTTTTATCAGAGTTTAGTTTGAAATTAGCTCAATATATATATCAATGACCATAGTCAGGATATATTAAGAGTTAATTTCCTTTTAAACTCAATAAAAGCACCAAAATATATTTTATTCTTCATTAGAATTTAAATGTGATTATTATATAATACATTCAATGACCATAGTCAGAAGTGTATTATATCATTAATCTTTTTTACATTCATTTAAAGAACGAAATATGATTTTCAAAATCCAATTTCAAGATTACTTCAATTCATTCATCTTTTAGGATAGAATTGCATCATATTTTCAAAATTCCCTTTTCAAAATTCCAAGTGATTCTTTTTCTTCATTTCTCAGATCAAATCTTATTTATAGATTCAAATTCAAATTCTATCTCATTTCAAGATTCAAAAATTCAATTTCAAAGTCCAATTTGACTTTGAAATTTCAAAATCATTTTGTATTCAAACTTCAAATTTCCAAATTCAATTCAAAATTCAAAACTTCAAAGTTCAATTTAACTTTGAAGTTTCTGATTCATCTTTTGATTCAAAACCAAGTTTATCTTTTTATCTTCAAATTCAAAAACAAAGTTTGGGATTGATTTTGAATCTCAAAGCTTGACTCTTACTAAGTTTTAAATTCAATCTGGGTTTTTAAAACCCAGATCCAACTTCAAAAGTCCCATTTGGACTTTCAAAGTCCAAATCCAAAGTTAGATCAACTTGGATCAAGATTTCTAAATACAATCTCCACTTTTGGATCTCAGACTCCAGATCCAAATTATATCTTGGATTCCAAACCTTCAGATCCAATTTCATTTTAGGATTCAAAATCCATCTCCACTTTTTGGATCTCAGACTTCAGATCCAAATCCATTTTAGGATCGAGAACCCAATTCCACTTTGGATCTCCGACTTTAGATCCAAATCCATTTTAGGATCGAGAACCCAATTCCACTTTGGATCTCCGACTTTAGATCCAAATTCCATTTAGGATTCAGTATTCAATTCCATCTTGGATCTCAGATTTCAGATCCAAAATTCCATTCCAAATTTTAGATCAAATTCCATCTTGGATCTCAGATTTCATATTCAAATTCCATCTTAGGATTGAGACTGTGGATTCAAATTCTACCCTGATTTCCGGATCTCAAATCTGATTCTACTTTCAAATCCCATCTGGACTTCTTAAATCTATTTCTATTTTTTTCCATTTGGATTGCTCAAGTTCAAATTCCATCCTAATTTTCAACCTTAAATCTAGAATTCAATTTCACTTCAAATATTTATTTCCTCTCCTAAATCCAAGTTTAAAATTCAAATTCAAAGTCCATTTCTGATTTTGAAGCTTCATTTCCTTTTATCTCAAATTCAAATCATTCTTTTCAAATTCAAAAGTTACTTTCCCAACACTGATTATTTCAAAGACTTAAAACTTCAATCTATCTCAAGTTCTAAGTTTGATTTAGTCATTCAGAAATTATTTCTTCACTCCAATATCAAGTTCATCTCAGAAAACTTGGAAATTTTCAAAACATTTTCTCAAAAGAGCATACATCCTTACATTGCACAAGCATGATTCTTTGTGCATTTAGATTTAGAATAAATTCTTAGATAATATTTAGGCAAAGCAAAAGGCATAAATTCGATCCTTGGTTCGATTACCCCTGGTAAAGGCGCCAGGAACGGTCGAACCTCGTACCGACGAGCGAATCCCGTCTCTCCATTTTTCCCGCAATATATTTCAAAACAGAGGCGAGTAATTTTCTAAATATTTTCAAATCAAGGCCAAGTGAGACCCCGCAAAAGAGTTCCTCTTCTTCTCTTTCTTTTCTTTTCTCTTCTCTCTTCTTTTTCCGTCTTTTATTTTTCTCCCCTCAAAGAGGAGGAAAATATAGGTTAGAAAAGGAAAAGAGAAGGAAGAGAGAGAAAGATACAAGAGGAAAAATTTTGCGATGATCACAGAATTTGGCGACCGTGATGGGACACGTCTTTGTCCGGTTGGATCTATGCCTTTGCTTTGCTTTGACATTTTCTAAGTCTTTATTCTACAAATGTCAGCTTCATTTCCATGCAAACTTTAGAAGCCTAGACTCTGTCCTAAGCTAACATCATTGCATATAGGATTTAAGTATAGTTTGGTACGACCATATTGAGGAGATTATTCCATGTTCACATTAGATTTAGATCTGAAATACAACTCTGCTCAATTTTAAGGATTAATGTAAACAATGTATGCAAGTGTATGCTTCTCTTCATTTAAATTCTATCTCTCTAGGACTTGCATTAGAGCTTTCTAGTTTTATCTGCATGTTGAACATGTTTTTGAAAACATCTCCGCCTATATTGTCCCGGTCTTCACGTTGCTGGGTTGTCTCACTGAACCATAGTTCGAGAGAGAGCCTCACAACTGGACCACTTATTTGGGTTTGCGCCTGTTATCATCGCAAAATTTTCCCGTCTTTCCTTCCTTGCGAAAGAGAGAGGAAAATACTTTCGCGGGTCAAACTTGACCGGATTTTGGAAATTGTGTGAAAATACTCGCCTTCATTTTTTAAAATAGCGGGAAAATCCATGGGATGGGGCTCGATCTGTCGGTACGAGGTTCGACCGTTCCTGCCACCTTTAACAGAGGTAATCGAACCAAGGACCAAAATTGTGCTTGACTTAGTGAAATTATCGAAATTGTGTTCTATCCTAAATGCACAGCGAATTCAGGCATGTGCCATGAGATTTTGTAAAATGTAAGTTGGAAAAATATGATGTATGCTTAGAAAACATTTAGAGTTGAAAAACATTTCTCAGGAAAAAGATGGAAATCAATCTCTCAAGAAACTCAGATGACAGTATTTGGAAATCACCAGAAAGTTTATGAAGGTGTGAGAAAATCCTGAGAATGGATGAAAGTCCTGGGAAAATGAAGAAGATTCTTGAGAAAAGATGAATAGTTGAAGAAGAAAATATTTATCAGGAAAACTCTGATTTTGAGATTTTTTTTTAGGAAAATGATGGAATTCATTGGAAAATTCTTTGGAGATGGAAAATCAAAACTTAGGAAATTGAAATCCTGAGAATCTTGTCGTTGAAATATCTGAAAATCGATTTTAGTTTCTGAGAAAGATGAGAAATTCCTATTTGAAAATGAATCTTAAGAAAATAGCATTTTCAAGGAAAATCACGGGAAAACTTTGACTTGGGAAATCCAACTTCAAAAATCTTCAGAGTTTCTTCAGGAATCGATTTCCATGGAATGAAAATTTCTTGAGAAAATCATGAGAAAAGCAGATGATGCCATGATGCAGATGATTTGAATCAATGAATGCACTTTGAAAATATTTTTTTGAGAAATTTGTTGGAAAAATGTGTATTAAGCCAAAGTAAATCCTTCACATGTTCTGACTGTGGCCATGAACATATTCAGAGTTTAATCAAGTTAATTCACAATATTTTGAAAAATTGGAAATATGATGTGCATTTTGAAGATAGCCTAAGAGTGTATGCTCAATGTGACTGGTAGAAAGATGATGAATCTGGGTCTCGTCCATATTTCGACTAGGGCCGTAAATATGGATTCCACCGAGTTCATCAACTCTCTAAGAGTTGGTGCACATGCCATTCATGTTCATCCACAGTGAATTTTGAAAATTGAGATATATGAATCATAGAATCAGGATATTGTAGGAATCAAACTACATGAGATGCATCCTAATCTAAGCAGTAAAAGTAAATATTATTCCAAGTTTGATTATTACATCTCTGACAAAATAAATGAAAAAAAATACAGAGTGTGAAAGAATCAGCATCCTCGAGATTTCCTGCAAAATGAGAATTAGTACAAGGAATGGATATACAAGATACCCAAGGAAATGGGTATATATAGAACCTATATAACAAAGAGATATATATATATATAAATGCTAAAATTTGTGACATGTAACGATGGAGGTGTATTTACATGAGAAAATAGCTACATAAATGGTCATATATGGAAACAAGTGTACACGAAGGGATCCACATTTATATACATAAGTATATATATATAGATATAGATATATCTACATTATTTACACCTATATATATACATAGGTATATGTACATATAATGAGAAAACATATATAATAATTGAAATTCCATATATAGTGGGTAAATATATATATAAGAAAATACAGGATATATATAATTTCTGTACATGATTTCACAAGGCTATAATTCTCAAATTATAAACAGTTTTCCAGCAAAATTTAGCATGAAGCTTCCCTGTATATCAATAAAAAAGCATGCCAAAGAGGGTCCATAAATCATGAATGGATATTGATATATTGGTTCATGAATATGGATCATTATCAAGACTGCACATTTGCAGAAAATCACGTTGAGTGCAGAAAATCAAGTTGGTTATATTGCAGAAAATCAATTTCTGTGGTAGAAAAACAGGTTTTATGGCAAAAATTGGAGTGGGTTATATTGCAGAAAATCAATTTCTGTGGTAAGAAAACCGATTTTATGGCAAAATTAGAGTGGGTTATGTTGCAGAAAATCAATTTCTGTGGTAGGAAAACAGGTTTTATGGCAAAATTGGATTGGGTTTTAGTCACAATGGTTTTCTGCAAAACCCAAAAAAAAAACAATCCAGATCTAAAGACGCACAGTGTATTATATACCCTTTTCAGTTCGTGAACACCTATGTTTCACAAATCTGACAACCATAACATCCTGCCTTCAATCAATCTTTGTCAATACATAACAGGTTAAGTGCATATTTTCTATTTCACACCTATGTTAACATATTTTCTACTAAACACCTTCATAATAGAAAATATGTTAACTAGGCTATTGTGCTACTTCTCTGACAATATCACACATAGTATCACACATAAAAGCACGGTCAGGGTCATCAACAATAGGTGACGATGTTCCATCATAGTCGAGAAACAAAGCTATCTGCTTCCCTTTTGCAGAGTTTGTAATCTGCTCAAATGATTTCAAAGCTGATGGATACTTGAATGCCCATGAGTGATATGCTGCCTCCCAGTCTTGACTTGGTTACCGGAGAAGGATCAGTAAGAACAAGTGTAGTAGTGTTTGATTTCAGATTTGTTGGATCCAGATTGATGAAAAAAATCATATATTAAATCAAGTGATGCAAACTGATGGCAAGTGGTTAGTTCCCAAAGTCCAAATATTTACCCAACCCTTTTATCTATAAAGAACCACCTCTTCAGTGTCTGTTTCTTGTCGTGATTATGCATGCCGCCCATCAAGAGCAAGCTTCCTTGCACATCTGACCATCCCCAAGATTGCCATGCAGTTGTCAGCTAACCAAACACCGCAGAATGGAAACCAAAGCAGAGTTTTGATAGTGATCTCAAGTCACAACTCCAGCCAAAAATGCTATGATCTTCTCAACACCTTCAAGTTCGATAACAAATGCCAAGAGCAGAGAGAGAGAGTGTGCTGAGCTTTAGCTTGGTTCAATAGAGGTTGATGATGAAAAGGTGAAAACGCTAGCTGGAGTTTCCTGCTGGTGGGCTGAAGAAGGGGCAGCCACCTACGTCAAATGATCAGTTAGCAAGGATCGTTCCTCTGCTGCTGGTGGGCTGAAGGAGATACAGAGCCTGCTGAGATGCCCTGCGGCTGGGCTGAAGGTGGATGGGGAAATGCTTCTTCACGCTGCTGAGAAGAAGGTCCCTGCGAAAACCAAAAAGACAAGAAAAATAAAATCCCCTTTCCTTCTTCTGCTGGATGTTCTGCGGTAACACCAAAGGGGTGAAAATCAATCGGTCCCCTTTCTCTTCTCTTCGGCTGAAAGGAAAATCACAAAGCCTGGTAACTCCCTTGCGATAAGAATGAAAGACCCCCTTTCAATCTGCCAGGCTCCTCCTAAGGAAAAGCTCTGCAATCAGAATGAAAGAAGAAACTTAATCCACTTCCCTTTTCGTGAATCAATCGTCTTCCTCTTTTAAAGACCTTCACCCCCTTTAAAAAAAACGTAGTTTTCTTTCTTTTTTTGAGTTTCCGTTATGGTTTTTTTGAAAATTTTGAAAACGTAAATTTTAATAGGTTTTGAAGATCTGCCATTCTCAAAAGGGGCGCATCCTATGTTTTTCAAAATTTCATTTCATTTACCTAAGTTTTAGGTAAAATGAAATTTATATATATATATATATTTTTTGGGGAAGTTCGGTTGGGCCATTTAAGGCTGCTTCCTTTTTTTTTTTTAAAAAAAAAAATCTTATGCTAGCAAATCAATAAAAAAAAATAAAAAATGAATAGTGAAATAAATGAGAAGCTTTTATGGAAATGCCACCTTAACCCACTTTTAAAATCCTTTTGAAAAATAAAGTTTTATTTTGTTTTGGCAAATCTTTTATTTTCAATTGGGGTGCCACATGTGTGTGGGCCCACTAACTAAAAAAATAAACAAATAAATAACAGTAAGAAGTTAAAAAGAAGAATTTGCAAATTGGTGCGATCTCCGAGTGGGACCCGCTTGAAAATAAGAAACTTACCTGGGAATCTGAGTATGATGCTAGTTCAAAGGCAGGTCCCTCTCCATTTATTTGAAAATAAAAACAAAAGAAATAACTTTTTTTTTTTGGAATTTCAGGGCAAAAATATGGATAAAGAAAATACAGTAATTTTGTAAAGAGATTTAAAATCTTTTTGCAAAAAGTTTTGAGATAAAATCTTTAAAATCAATATCCAAATATCCAGATTATTTTCCTAAGAAAACTTTTGTAATTAAAAAGTCATGGGGGTAAAATGGGAAAGATTGGCAATTTTGAAAACCTAGGGTTTTGAAATCAATTTTGAAAAGAGTTAAAACTCGAATCTGGATTGAGAATTTTGGAAATCGAGAGTTTCTGGACCTCGAAATGACATGCTGTGCGGTGACATGATATGAAATGTTCATGCAATGCTATGCAAAGACATGTTTCTATGAAATGTCCTTCTGAATCTAGAATTGGAAATTCTAACTTCATGTCAGGAATAGGATTTTGAAAATTTGCAGCTTTAAAATGTTTCTGAACCTAAATATAGAAATTTTGAGGCTCAAAAATGAAATTTTAGACTTTCTGCAAGGTTCAATCTCATGCAATGACCATTTTGCCCTTTATTGCTTCCGGAGAACTGAAATATGATAATTGGTAGATATGTCAGGAAGGTGAGTGAAAATTTGGGGTGTTTACAGATGCCCCTCTTTGCTACTAAGCCGGCTTGTGGTCGAGCTTAGTGGCAAAGAAAAACACTCCGAATTTGGGCTATATATATAAAAAAAATGCTCGAGTTAGAAGGATCTGACTGGGTATGAAGAAATTAGTCCGAGGAAGAGGGTAGATATGAAATGGAGAATAAAGAGAAAATATTTGTTCTAGTGAGAGTGAAGTTCAGGTTTTTGCCTTTAACCTGGATGGGATAGAAAATGCTTCTTATGGAACGAAGCTCAGGTTTGATCCTTAACTTGATCGGGGAATGAGAATATCTCATGGAAATGAGACTCAGGATTGTACCCTTAACCTGATCGGGCAAAAAATGGAATACCTCTTTGAATGAGGCTCAGGTTTGTACCATTATCCTGATTGGGCAAAAAATGGAATACCTCTTTGAATGAGGCTCAAGTTTATACCCTTAACCTGATCGGGCAAAAAATGAATGAAATCCTCGAAAGAAGAGACCATGATGGAACCTTCGAATTTTGCACAATAAATCTGACAGGGGTTTTGCAAAAGGAAGAAAAATGGGATCCCTAAAGCTTGAAAAGGGGTTGATTTTGGGCGTCTCATTGCTGAGACTAAAATCATCTTTTGAATTGCCTTTTGCGAGAAAATGATTGGTGGTTCAACCTCGAACCAAAATGGGGCTGTCTATGGTTGGACAATGGGGACACAGGGAAGTGTGCGAATCTGAGAGCTCAAGCTCTCAAAGAAGGGAAGGAATCGAGTCCTTAAGAGGGATTTAAAATTGGTGTCTGGATGTATCAAAGACAGACATAAGCTCTCACTTCATGTCAGAATAGCTAGAAAATATTGTCAAAATGTTGAGAATTTTGTTGTTCATTCAAAGTATTTGAAAATGATGCACATTGTTGAAAAAAAATATTCATTCTACTTGAAGTATTACCTCCGAACGAGATTGACTTCATAGAATCGAGATTTGAAATCCAAATTGCTTGCAATTGACCTTCTTTAAGGAAGCTATCAATTTCCTTGATATGAACAGGAAAGAGAGAATTTAATATTATGAAAGCAATCGATGAAAGGATATTGATAATAGAATTTCACAAATTTAAAGAAGATTCTTGATAGATTTGGCAGTTTGATATCCTGGGAGCTTCTCTCATGATAATCTTTCTGCACTCTTTTGGCTCTCTTGTGTTTTTGCTACATTCTCCTTCATTTTGGAGATGTTCTGACTTTTTCTCTCTTTCTTTTTCCTCTCTTGCTCTCTTTTGGGAAGGGTATGTCACAAACTCCTTCAACTTGGAGATGTTTCGATCCTTTTTTGACGATATTGGCTCATGGGTTAGAGATCTTTGGATGATAGCTGAAATTAAATATCTTTTGGGGATTGTCGGGAGGTTCATCGCATCTGCCTTCATCTCGACAGTGCTTTGGACTTTCCCTGGAAGGATCCATCACAAACTCCGTCATCTTGGAGATGTTTCAAATCTTCTTTGGCCCCCAGGGTCTACTCGCTTAATTCGCCTTCATCTTGGCGACAATTGAGAGATCCCTTTTGCGGATATTTAATTGCAGCTTGGGTGATTTTGAGGAGACAGGGCTTGGATGAATGTTCTTTTTTTTTCTAGCGCTCAGGATATTTTCACTGCCTCGTCTTTACAAGAATGGTCTTTAAAAATGTGTCATTGACTGCGATCAATATCAATCATTTATGACTTTGTAATAACGCTGAATCTTCTTTTTTTGCCATATCGAGGATTTATCCTTCATCCTTTTGGTTGGCCAATAAAAAGAATTTGAATTTTGAATCACTTTTCGCAAAAAGCTTCACTCTTTTAGAAGTAATGCTAAAGGTAAACTGAGGTAAAATTTTTGCAATAAAGTTTGAAATCAACAGGTGATTGACTAACAGATTGACACAATTGTTCTTGCAGTCCTGGGTGAAAGACAGCATTTCAGGTCCGGCTCAACACATCCGTGATGAAAATTCTCCTCTCTTTTTTCCCAAAAAGAGAGACTTAGGCTTAACCCTTATCTGAATGGGAAATGGAAATTACTCCTCTCTTCCCTGAAGAGGAGGTGTTTGCAAAACGAATTTTCGAAGAGAAATTAAGCTTTCGTCAAAGCTCCCTAATATTAGGCTTCTCTTATGGAAAGGGGGCCGATAATAGTGAGGTCGGAAAATTGGGTCATGAAGGAACGAGTCCATCACACTCTCCCTGAGAAGAGGGTCCTCCATGACGAAAATGGCCTAGTATGAAAATTAGGGGGCCACAAGAAAAGTGAGTCTCTGTCGAGTCTCTACCTTTAAAAGGGTTCTTTGTGTGAAATTGGAAATTGTTTTGCAAACGGTTCACGAAGACACGAGTCCCTTCAAACTCTCCCTAAAAAGGGGCTAAGTGAACGAATTGAATAGCATGCGAAAAGAACGAGCTCCCTCGAACTCTCCCTAAAAAGGGTCTCTCGCAAGAGAAAATGATTGAAATTGGATATTGAGCCAATAGGTGGAATGAACACGACCTAGATTGGCAAAGGTGACCTGCAGGTCGAAAATGATTGAGATAGAATTGATAACCCGAATGTTTGAAATTGGATGATCTAACGATCAAAATTGAGAATTGGTTGACCAAAAGGTCGAAATTGTGTGACCCGAAGGTCGAAATTGAGAATTTGGTAATTGGAATTGAGAATTGAAAATTCGGTGACCCGAAGGTCGGAATTGAGAATTGGAAATTGAGTGACCCTGAGGTCGGAATTGAGAATTGACTGACCCAGATATTTAAATCGGAAATTGATGGGCAAAAGGTTAAATTTGAGAAATTGACTGACCCTGAGGATCAAAATGACTGGGATCAACATAGGAGAATAATGAGTTCGAGTCAGAGCTCGAATAAGGTAAAGAGATCACGAGTCGGAACTCGGATCAACAAAGGAAAATGAAGAGCTCGAATCAGGGCTCGAATAAATGAAGAGATCTAGAGTCGGAACCTGGATCAACAAAAGAAAATGAAGAGCTCGAATCTGAGCTTGAACAAGGTAGAGAGATCTCGAGTCAGAACCCAGATCAACAAAAGAAAATAAAGAGCTTGAATCTGAGCTCAAATAGGGTAGAGAGATCTCGAGTCGGAACTCGAATCAACAAAGGAAAATAAAGAACTCGAATAATAGCTCAAATAAGGTAAAGAGATCACGAGTCGGAACTCGGATCAACAAAGGAAAATAATTTGAAGGGAAAACCGAAGCCGGAACTCGGTTTTTCAAAAAAATAATTTGAAGGAAAACCCGAGTCGGAACCCGGTTTTTCAAAGGAAAAATAATTTGAAGGAAAACCCGAGTCGGAACTCGGTTTTTCAAAGAAAAATAATAAAAAACTCGAGTCAGAACTCGTTTTTTCAAAGAGAATATAGACCAACTTGGAAATTGGATTTTGAAATAATGTCAGTTTGAGCACAGGATTGTGAAATAATACCAGTTTGAGCATTGGATTTTAGTTCACTATTAATGATTGTTTTTCGATTTCGAATAACAATTAGGAGTTGTGATGGGACTGTTTGTTGAAATCCCAATACTGACCAGATTATTCTTAATGCAGTTGAATGCAAATTGATGCTCATGAATGCATGAGTATGTAAAATGAGGAATTGGTTTATCCTACCTGCATACAGAACAAAATTTTAAAAATGCCCCAGTGTAACTGGGAAAGAAAGTTTGATCATTATTTAAAGAAAATAGGAGAATTACGAGGGAAGAATAGATGCTTCAAGTATAGAACTTTTTCAAGTGTCGAGCATTAATGGGATCTGGTAGTTCTACCCCATCGGCGTTGATGAGCTGATATGAGTTGCGGGGTAATGCTTTTTTGACTACATAGGGACCTTTCCAATTTAGCGACCATTTACCGGAAGGATGATGTTTGAGATAAGTTGTAGATCGAAGCACTAAATCATTGACTTTGAATCTTCTTTCGATGACAGACTTTGCATATTGTCTGGTTACTCTCTGACAATAGGATTGAGCATGCTCTGCTGCTTTTAGCCTTCTCTCATCGAGCAAATCTAGCTGTATCAGTCGCTGCTGCTGGTATTGATCAAGAGGTAGCTCTAGAAGTGATGTGAATTTCAAAGCGAGCTTCTGAACATGTAGCGGCAATACTACTTCTGTTCCGTAGATCAATTCTGATGGAGTAGCATTCGTTGGAGTGAGAATAGTGGTCCGGTAGGCCCATAGTGCATCGTGGATCTTCTCATGCTAGTCACGACTTGTTTCTACAATTCGCTCCAAGATACGAATTAAAATTTTGTTGGTGGCTTCTGCCTGACCATTCCCTTGAGGATAGTAGGGAGCAGAGAAATGATGATATATCTTGAACTTTGAGCAAAAGGTCTTCATTCTTTCATTTTTGAAGTGACTGCCATTATCTGACACGATGTCATGTGGGATGCCGAAACGGCAAAGGATGCTCTTGTGGATGAAAGAGACTACGTGTCGGCCTTCTACTGTGCGTAGGGTGATGGCTTCTACCCACTTGGTGAAATATTCTGTTGCGGCGAGAAAGTATTTATGGCCATTTGAAGCAGAGGGAGTGATGGGACCTACGATGTCGAAGGCCCACATAGAGAACGACCATGGAGAGACAACGGACTGTAAATATGTTGTTGGAGCATGAATAGAAGGTGCATGTATCTGACATTGAACACACTTCTTCACATAATGATAACAGTCTTGCTGCATAGTTTTCCAATAATAACCAGCTCTGATGATCTGCTTAACAAGAGTTTGGTAGCCGACGTGGCCACCACAAATGCCTTCGTGTGCTTCTCGCATGACTTCTTTGGCTTCGTCTTTGTCTAAGCATCCAGAATACTCTGAACTGAATCCGCGACAATAGAGAACATTGGCCAGAATGAAGTATCGGGTAGACATACGCTAGATTGCTCGCTGCTCTTTCTTTGAGAGTTCTGGAGGAAATTCGTCGGTTTCTATGAAAGTTTTGATATTATAATACCAAGGCTTCTTTTTTTGCTCAGCCTGGTTTACTCGTTCTGTTGAAAGGAAGGCAGGTTGGTCAAGTCTGCCAATTTCGAAGGAGCGACAAGATTCTCCATTTTTGAATGCCATAATGGAGCCTAAACTGGCTAGGCTGTCGGCCACTTAATTAAAATCTCTCTTGATATGAAAGAGCTGAAATTCTTTGAACTTGCTGACAAGAGCTGAAACGATTTTCTGATAAGGAAAAAGCTTTTGATCTTTCACTTGCCATTTGGCTTAGACTTGATTGACGACGAGTAATGAGTCGCTATAAGCATGCACTCTCTTAACATTGAAGTCTAGTAGGATCTTCAAACTTTGAATCAGGGCTTCATACTCAGCCATGTTGTGGGTGCATTGAAAATCTAACTTGAGGGAAAATGGAATCATCTCTTTCTCAGGAGTGATTAATAAGATTCCAATTCCTATTCCAGCCATGTTCTTGGAACCGTCGAAAAATAAATTCCAGACTGGAGATTGCTGGATTTTGCATATTTGCTCGTCCGGGAAATCATCTTCGGCTTTCACCTCTTCTGCCAGAGGAAAGTCTGCCAATTGATCTGCAATTGCATGGCCTTTGATTGATTGTTGCGAGACATATTCTAAGTCGTACTGCATCAGTAAGACTTGCCATTTGGCGACTCGTTCGTTGAGGAAAGGTTGCTCCAAAATGTATTTGAGGGGATTGAGTTTGAACAAGATTTTGACTTCAGATGCCAATAAGTAGTGTCGTAACTTCTGACACATCCATACCAGAGCTAGGCAGGTCTTCTCTATTTGAGAGTATTTCTTCTCATAGTCTATGAAAGTCTTACTCACATAATAAATGGCGTGTTTTATCAAGCTTCCTTCTTTATACTACGCCAAGAATCTGTCGCATGCGACTTGATTGACTGAGATGTATAACAGAAGAGGTTTTCCCAATTCTGGCGACTTCAGGATTGGAGGATTAAGAAGATATTTCTTGATCCGATCAAACGATTGCTGACACTCTGGTCCCCATTCGAATTTCACTCCTTTTCTGAGCAAGTGATTGAAAGGTTCACATCTCATTGCTAAATTGGAAATAAATCGTTGGATTGATTGCATACGTCCTTGAAGGCTACACACTTCTTTGAGATTTTTTGGGTGCGACATATCAATGATAGCCTTTGCTTTGGCTGGGTCAACTTCAATTCCCTTTTTGCTGACTAGAAACCCCAACAGTTTGCCTGATTCGACTCCAAAAACACACTTTTGGGGGTTAAGCCTTAACTTATAAAGAATGAGTCGCTTGAAAACTTGATCAAGGGCTTCAAAGTGATCTTCTTCCTCTTTAGATTTCACGAAGATATCATCAACATACACATCCATGATTTTGTGCATCTGATCGTGAAAGATAACGGTCATTGCCCGTTGATACGTTGCTCCAGCATTCTTGAGCCCAAAAGGCATAACTGTATAGCAGAAGGTGCCCCAAGGCGTAGTGAAGGAAGTTTTTGATTGGTCGCAGGCGGCCAACTTAATCTGATTGTAGCTGGAATATCCAACCATGAAAGAGAACATGGCGTGTCCTGCCGTGTTGTCGATTAAGAGATCAATGCTTGGAAGTGGATAATCATCCTTCGGAGTCGCTTTATTGAGGTCTCTGAAGTCTATGCAAATCCTCACTTTGCCGCTTTTCTTTGGAACAACGACAATATTAGTTAACCAATCTGGGTAGTCAATAGTTCGGATAAATCCTGCTTTGAGCAAATCTTCAAGTCCTTCCTTGACTTGTTGTTCTATTCTGGGATCCATTTTTCTCAGCTTCTGCTTAACTGGCTTAGCATCTGGCTTCAAAAAGAGTCGGTGTTCGACTAATTTGGGGTCTAAGCCCGGCATATCTTTATATGTCCATGCGAACACTTCTTCATGTTGCTTGAGAAAATTTGTAAGCCTTTCTTTCTCTTCCGGACTTAGACTTGTACCGATCTTTAGGATCTTGGGATCTTCCTCTGAATCGATATTGACATCTTCAGTCGGATCTTGTACTAGAGCAGATGGTTCATCCTGCTTCTGAGCTGAGGCGAACTCTGGTAATTCTTGAAGAGACTGATCAAATTCTGCATAATCATCTGACTGCTTTGCAACCTTGCCATCTTCTGTGCTCGCTTTGACTCGATGAATTGTTGTCGATTTCTGGAAAGCCTTAGGATTGAGAACGAGCTTCTTGATTGCTCGGGAAGTCATTATGAAATTTTGGATAAGAAATTTGATTCAGGTAAAATTGCCCATCATAAGACAAACAATCATTTCAAAAGAATCATGCATAAAATGACATTGAAATTAGGAGATGGAGAGAAAATAAATGGATGGCATCCAGATAGACAAAGAAATTTGACATTTTATTGATTTGACTTGATAAAAGACATTGAGACATTTATTTTGAAAGGAATAGAAAGGAAATGCAACAATGATTCTCAATGTGCCCCTTTAACAAAAACAATCTTCTTTTGCTGGCTTTCAACCGAGAATCCTAGTCCTGCTCTGTGGGGACGATGTTTTTGAATCATTGGCTCGATGCGGCCATCTTCATTTTTGCCCAGTCCTTTGAAGGGTTGATAACTATGTTTCATAAGTAAATCAAATCCCTTTCTTGCTTTCATGAACTGTGGGAACAACGGATGATCTTTGATAGTGTTGTAATTGACACGACCTCCAACCTTGAAGAATTGAGGACCTCTCCATCGGGTCATGGCTACGGTGTGCAGAGATAATTTCGAGGATGTCTGGAGTATTTCCCGAATTTCTCCAAGGTTGATTTCTTCGCTCTCCCTAATGCTGGGAATATCTGCAGTGAATGATGGTCGAGGGATCATGGGTTGCGGAAGTCTTTCTTCTAGGTCTTCTCCCAGTACTGTTGTAATCGTTCCACCTTTTGACCATTTTTGTAACACCCCATTTATTTTTAATGAAAATTCTAACCTTTTTTTTTTTAAAACATTTAACTAGATAAATGAGGAGCTACTAAGAACTTCAATCTTATTCCATCCTAACAAAGTTTATTACATCAAGTTCAAATATCCAGAAACATTAAACAGAAAAGTAGTAGTGCCATGATCGCCTGACGATGCCGCCTCCCTCACTCTGATTGTACATTTATGTCTTCACCTGAAAACAGTAAACCATAAAGGAATCAGACTACCACTGTCTGAGTAAGTGATACAGTCCAAAATACATATGTGCAGTGTCATGTGAACAAGTATGTAGGAATTATGATTTACCAGAGATTTAATCCTCATATACATATATTTTTCTTGCTAAGTTTTGTTCCACTTGAACCCCTATCGGTCACATTGGTTATTTCCACATTTATTGGTTTGAATCTTCATTTAATTCTTACCCTGTGGGTACGCACAGGCATTCGACATCGTAGCGGACCGAGATTATACGGGGGTTCATATAACCGGTATAACTAGCCGTACGGATACCCAAAAAGGGCACGGTGCTCGACCAAGAGAGATCCCCAATTGGCAAGAACTAGCATTGGATGCACCCATAACTCTTCTGCAGAAGACTCAGACTCACCACCTAGGACTCATTGGTGGTCCTGGTCCCCTAACTCCGAGGACTGAGGACCGAGTGAGACACCTCGCTCTCATAATACAAGTATGTCCCATGGAGTGTGTACCATCCACTCTCTCCAAAGTGGACCATGGGTCTGGTAACATACACTGTGATCCAGTGTACCCAGAACCCGGGAATTCAGTAACATACACCGTCATGGTGTACCCAGAAACCCGATGAAAACCAGTAACATATACCCTTTTCTGGTATACCCAGTTCTCATCACAATTATATATATATATATATATATATATATATATATATATATTTTGTACAGCGAACCCGACGAATATTTCCTTTGCCATTTAGCTTACCGGATTCTTATGTCTCTCTTGACATACAACTCAAATTCTAACTCGAGTTATACCATTCTAGAGTTATGCTCCACGATCCTTCTAGGTGAACGAGCATGTTGGCTCCTTTGATTCTCACAACCATGTGCATTCTACCCTGAATCACCCCAGTGCATGGTTCAACTAAGGAAGTGGTTGCTACTAGCCCCTTCTGCCTATTACAACAGTGGGTGGTTTCTTACGCATCACATAGTGTAAAGAGGGTCCATATATATATATATATATATATATATATATATATATATATATATATATATATATATATATATATATTTCAGCAGTTATGGGTTATGTAGCACTCTACCCGTCCACTCCATTGAAGCCACTATAACCGGTATGACTATGCAAACCGATTTATGTGGTACCACCGAAAGCAGTGGTTTCGGTAGGCTGACTCACCACTATGACTTTGCCAAAAAAAAACGTTGGCCACAGTAGAACTCGGTTCTACTGAACCCTACCACATCCGCCATCACTATTAGTCAAGACCTGTCTAACGGGACTCCAACCGGCATGGCCCAGCAGGTCACAAGAGGCCCTGCAGCGTGCCATCTAGTTGACCTATTGCTGGCTGCAACAGCAACTGGATTCAAATTAAAATCCCACCAGGTTATGTCATTAGGCGAACCACCACAGCGTCTGAAGTTCTAACAAGAAAAGAGAACAAACAACCATGGGTGTATATCCATCTAGGTGAGTATTTAGTCAGCCTAACTCTTACATGTGTTATACATATTATGAGGGTAACTAAATATTACTATTTGCATAGGTAATCGTTGAGACACTTTGGTCTGGACATAAAGTAACTTGAAATTTCCTCTTAATACTATTTCATGTGCTCATTACGTGTATGTATTGAAAATTTAATTCAAGTTCTCATGTACACACTAGACACCCCACTAAAACCAACCAGGTGGTGATCTGAACATTCATTTTCCACTATATATATATATATATATATATATATATATATATATATCTTCATTGGAATCTGATTTACTAAATACCACCCATTATACGGTAAAAGTCCAGAAGCCAATTCAATCACTACTTACCCAACCCAACCTTATACAATCTGGTGGTTTGATGGTATAATTCAAATACAGGCATATCCTGACTAGTGAGACTTGTGTCATGTATACCTTGAGTGATACCCACTATGCTGCAACTTGGACCACAACTAAAAAGGAAACTCTTCCCCATAAACCGATCCAGAAAAGTCTCTTCTATTAACTAATTTTATTATCCAGATTTTTGGTTTAATTGAGTTTCTAGGCCTCTTATAACATTAATTTGCTGGCAGCTCTCCATGAAGCGTGAGTAATATATGGAACAAAAAAACAAAGAGTAGGGCTAATATGTCTATCAGATTCTCAGTAAATCAAATGACGTCTCACGATTGGAACTAGTAACGCAGGATCTGTTTGTTCACTAACGGGGTTGCGACACACATAACCCCAACTGCAACTGAGTTCTAAATTGCGAATTCTGCTCTATTGTTGGCTAGTATTGAGGAAGCCATGACGTCTATATTACACATGGCCCTTCTTTGACACCTTTTATTTTCAGATTACTTGAAATGAGAAACTCCACACTAACGTCTAAATCTCTACTCAGATCACACACGTAACCTGTTTAAACAAAACTATACGAGAGGTGTTTCCCTTTTCTTTCTTCTTTTTTTTTTTTTAACGGTTACTCGATTTCAGGGGAGGATTTGAAATACGGAATAAGCAAACCCTTTTCATGATTTAGGAACACATTACATTACCAATATGTATTTAGTTGTGTATCCCTTACCTCGTGTGAGCGTGAATCCACCGGAAAAATGTTCGCCCTCCTCGCGGACGTCGGATACCCACGTGCGAGCTCCTCGCCGGAATCAATGGTGGGGGTACTGAATATGGGAAATCGTTCAGCTGGTTGGACTGAATGGGAGAGGGAAGGAGGGTCACACGTTTGGGTTGAAGGGGGCGTGAGAGAGAGAGCAAGAGGCCTTGGGTTCCAAGATACCTCGTTAGTTATTGTAGGGTTTCCTAAAAAAAAAACGTAAAAATTAATATGGTTTTTATTGCAGCCTTCCCAATTGCTGGACTATTGGGCTTCCAAGGTGGCCCAACGTTCAGCCTTTCCTAAAAAAAAAAAATCGCCCCTTCTTCAGAATTAAATTCCTCATTTATTTACACCTTGATTTATTATTTATTTATTTTTTTTTTGTTACTTGGTTGGGTTTCCCATTTGGGAAAAACGCCCAGCCGTTCTTTCCTGTGGGCGTCACCCTTTCCCCATTTAAGTCACCTTAAATGGGAAGTTGAAATGCCCAATTTGAGAGAGGAGAGAAAAAAAATCGTTAATCCTTTCAAAAAAAAAATGCTCTGTATTATTGGTGCCCTGGGGATTTGAACTGAGGCCTCCATCCTAAGGGGTAACAAGCCCCACCATTGCACCAGGTTGTGTTTCGTTGCAATACCTTGCAACGATAACCCTTTTGTCCTCTTTTGACGCATTTTACAAAAATAATGTTTTCTAAAAATATCGGGTGTCCACGGGGTTTCGAACCACACTCTCTTCCTGTTGAGGCAACCCACCATACCAGTGTGCAAACTCTTACTTGGTTGTACTTCTTTTCAACTAAAAACTACTTCAGTGATGGGCGATGTTCTAAATCGCGTAAGCATGACATACAAATTGGCGAGCGCACTGTTCATGAAGAATCAAGTCCCGAGAATTATAAATCAAAATTCAAAATACATATGACTAGTAACTCCCCAAATTTGAGACCCAACGAGGAAAAAAATCTCGTTATTTCATGTGAATTACTGGAAAGCATGTTTAAGTCGGGTATGGTCCTGACGATGGCGATATTCGCAAGAGGTGATACTTTCGAGACGTATTTTATGAATGTATGTGAAATTGAAAATTTGAAGCTGGATTTTTAAGTGGGTTTCGACTCCATCCAAGATCCAAATCCCTATATACTATTTGAATTTGATTATTGGATCCGCTTGATCCATTTGGATCGACTCTTCATCCTTTTATCGTATTCATTTCCAATAATTATAACCTTTCTTAAATTTGATAATTGTCGGAATTTTTTGCGGGTTTTACATCCTTTCCCCCTAAAAAGAATTTCGTCCGCAAAATTCGTTACACGTTAGATATAAACAGATCAGGGTATCTCTCTTTCATTGCTCCTTCGGGCTCCCAGGTACATTCTTCGAGCACATGGTGTTGCCAGCGAACTTTAACTAATGTGATGGTCTTATTTCTCATCACTCTTTCACGACGATCTACGATTTCCACGGGTCGCTCCTCTACCGTCAAGTCCTCTTGTACCTGCAGATCCTCGAATTGTAGCACATGGGAGGGATCTGGTACATACTTTCGCAACATTGATATATGGAATACATTGTGAATATTCGTAAATTGAGGAGGTAATTCCACTCGGTATGCCGTTTGGCCGATCCTCTCTAATATGCTGAATGGCCCTACATATTGAGGGCTGAGCTTTCCCTTCTTGCCAAACCTAAAAACACTCTTGGTTGGCGATACTTTCACAAACACTAGGTCTCCCATTTCGAACGCTAGCTCTCTACGTCGCTGATCTGCGTAACTCTTTTGTCGGCTTTGAGCAGCACGCAGTCTATTCTGGATCTTTTGGATTTGTTTTGTATAATGTTCGAGTATTATAGGGGATTCAATTGTTCTTTCTCCCACCTCATTCCAATGTACTGGCGATCTACAAGGTCGCCCATACAGAGCTTCAAATGGTGCCATTCTGATGCTTGCATGGTAACTATTGTTGTACGCGAACTCTGCTAGCACCACGTGAGTATCCCACTCACCTTTCCAATCCAACATGCAAGCCCTCAACATATCTTCCAATGTTTGTATGGTCCTTTCTGATTGTCCGTCAGTCTGGGGGTGAAAATCTGTACTAAACTTTAATTTGGTACCCAGCGCAGACTGAAGTTGTCGCCACAATCGAGAAGTGAATCGAGGATCTCGATCGGAAATAATGGAGATTGGTACTCCATGCAATCTGACTATCTCTTGAATGTACAGCTCTGTCAAGCTTTCCAATGATTGACCCTTTCTCATCGGCAGAAAATGCGCTGATTTGGTTAGTCTATCGACGATGACCCAAATGGCATCATGTTTTCTCCGTGTGCGGGGTAATCCCATTATGAAGTCCATGGTTATGTTCTCCCACTTCCATTGAGGAATTTCCATCAATTGCATCATACCTCCGGGTCTCTGATGTTCAATCTTGACTTGTTGGCAAGTCAAACATTTCGCGACGTATCTAGCGATATCGCGTTTCATTCCGTTCCACCAATATCCGCGTTGTAGATCCTTGAACATTTTTGTACTTCCCGGGTGAATGGTGTATTTGCTTTTGTGGGCTTCACCTAGTAATTCTTCTCTCAACTCCGGGTCGCTGGGGACCCATAGTCTTTCCCGCATCCATATGCTTCCATCCTCTCTTCGCCTGAATTCATTATCTTCTTGTTGAGCCCGTGTCTCCATCTTCCCATACTGAGGATCTTCCTTTTGTTTCGCTATTACCTTCTCTTTGAATTCTGGTTGTATAGTGAGATTATTCACTTTTATTATGCTGGAGCTTATTGTGAATGGACTCCATTCTGCAAAGTTTTCTATCAACTTCCATTCTATATTTATTAAACTGGCCAATCCACTGCCCGACTTTCGACTGAGAGCATCCGCTACGACGTTCGCTTTCCCTGGATGGTAGGAAAGGGTGAAGTCATAATCCTTTATGAATTCGAGCCATCTCCTTTGTCTCATATTTTTTTTTTTTTGTGAAAACAAATATTTTAAACTTTTATGATCTGTAAATATCTCGAATTGCTCACCATATAGGTAATGCCTCCATACTTTAAGAGCGAACACCACTGCTGCTAACTCAGGTCATGTGTGGGATAATTCCTCTCATGGGTCTTCAACTGCCTTGACGCATATGCTATGACCTTGTCATGTTGCATTAATACACAGCCCAATCCAGTACCCGAAGCGTCAGTGTATACCACAAATCCACCGCTTCCCGAGGGTAACGCCAACACAAGGGCTGTAGTCAGTTTTGTCTTGAGGGTCTGAAAACTCTCTTCATATTTTTCGCTCCAAACGAACTTCACACCTTTTCGTAAGAGCTTCGTCATTGGCATCGCGATTCTGATGATGCATAAATATCACGTTTTATTAATACATTTTCACTGCATAAATGCATCATCTATAGGTTTAAAGCATACACTTAGGTGCATAATGATGTTAGGGAGCTCTGGTTCGAATTTCATCAAAATCGGAGTTAATTTGAAGGAATTATGACATTTACAGTGTAACGGGTCAAATATCAGATCCGATTTGAGAGATTTGGATCCAGACGCCCATTTAGACTTTGGATCTGGACCAAATTACATGGATTTAACCCAGCTCCAGCCCACTTAAGTTTTGTAAAAACATTTTCTAAAAACCTCCTGCAGAAAGAGGCGCCCAACAATTATTTTTATTTTAATCCTGTTTTGGTAAAATAGCCAAAAGAAGCCAAATCGTCAAAATGGAGAGGGGGCGCCCATTCTAGCTGGTCTTTGCCTTGGTTTTCGTGCCCTAGGGGCACGATTCTAGCTCCAGACCCTTTTCAACCTTCACCTCCTTCCATCTCCATTGAAGACATGAAGAAAAGCTTGAAATCCAAGCCTTCTACCTTGTCTCCCTTTCAAATCCTTTCATTTCTTTAGCTTCCATGTTGGCTAATCTCTATGTGTGATGTGTTTTGCAGGTGCAGCAGAGGTGGGAAACACTTTTCTCGGGTGGAAGTGCGAAACACTCCAACGAGAAGGGCCGGCTCTATCTCCATCCGGTCTTCTACGCCCCCCGATCGAGAATCGGTTCACATTTCATCTTCGGTGGATTTCCAATATGTTGCAGTTGTAGGACATGGTACCATGGCATATTTCCAGCATCAACGAGGTCCCGAACGGTGCGAAGCCAAGCAAAGTCCGCTCTTCTCTTCATCCCCCCATTCTTCGGATCAGCCAAAAGGTAGGTCTTCTCACCCATTGCTTCTAGTTAAAACCTATCATGTGCGTGTGTAATATGTGGGTGTTTTTCTGTATTTTTGTCAGCCTTAGTATAGCTTTTGTTCGTGCAAAATCCAGCACGTAGGATGTTTAGGTGTTTGGGTCATTTACTTTTAGGTTTTTCAATCCAACGTTGGGAGTTTTTATGTCTTTTCGGGTGTGTGCGTGTATTTGAAATGAGATTTCTGCATGTCTGTGTTTTTCAGTTGTTCTAAGTCGAATAGATGTTGTCTTAATCGATTTTAGTATTTTAGGAAAAGTGTCTAGATCATTTGTTGTTTTATGTGTTTTTAGATTTTGTGAAAGTGTCTAGCCGATTGTTGTTTTTCTGATTTTTAGGTAGGACGTCCAGCAGTTTGTCATGTGTTTTTGCTTGCTATTTTAATTTTAGTTTGTCAATCATTGTTAGGTTTTTATTAGATTTTTAATCGTGTAGAAGTTTAGTTCATGAATTTCGGTTTTGTTCATAGTTTAGTCGATTTGTAGGGTTTTGTTAGAAGTCGTTTTCTGTTTTGATTTAAGTTCCAGCATGTTATTTATTTAGTCTATGTATTTTTAGTTTAATTAGATTGTCATGATCGTGTATTGGCTTAGTTTAATTTAGATTTGCCATTATCGTGTCTTAGTGATAGAATTGATGTAGTTGTATTAGTTTTATTTCGTAGAGTCATGTAATGCTTTGTTTAATTCATAGTTTATGTAATTTCGGTATATCCTAGCTTGTAAGGTTTGATTCATATAGGTTAAGAGTATTTAGAGGTTGTGTAGTATAGATTTAGATAATTCCATTTTATTCATGTGATATTTGCTTTAGCTAGATCGAGTTTAGTGTAGTCGTCTTCTCCAATTGTAGGTTGGCAGCCATTAGAGGTCCAGCAAGGTAATAAAGTCCATTTGATAAGTTATTAAGTTTTAGGAAATTCTAATTAGTATTATGTCTAGATTCAATGTATTAGTTTTAGTTATTTTTGGGATTATATTATGAAATTCGATTTTGGTGTAGTATTTAATTAGATTGTTTTTGCAATTCGTGATTTAGGTAGGTATAGTCTTTGCTTTAATTGTAAATTTATGAATTTAGCTAAGGGTAGTCTAGTTTAGCCAAGTAATTCAATTCTTCTTTGTAGATAGAAGGGTTTTTGAGTCTTTAGTTGGGAATCCGTTTTTGGTAGAAGACCAATCCCTCTAAAATCGAGAAATGCATTTAAGGAAATCTCTATTCCCTAGCCCAATCATAAATGCTTTATTTTTCCAACAAGGCAACCCTTTGGAATTCCAAAGATCTTTTAATGAGGGTTACACGACTTTTGGAAACCATTTGGAATTCCAAAGGTCCTTCCAAAAAGCCTTTACACGAGTTTTGTGGAAGTTTTGAAATTCTAAATGTGCATTTAAAGACATCCAAAAATGTGTAAAGGGCTTTGGGAAATGTTTTCAAAAAAAAAAGGAGCTAATGCCTTTATGGAAACAATGAAAAATGTATTTCCCAATGGGCTGGACGATTTTTGAAGATGAGCTTTCTCAATATGCATTTAAGGCAATTAAGAGGAGAGTTTCATTTCCCAATCCAAACATAAATGCCTTCTCAATTTCAAAGTTGGAAACCCCTTTTGAATTCCAAAGGTCATGCTAAATGTGGCTACACGTTTTTAGAAAAGATTGAAAATTTGAAATGAGCATTTAAAGCTAATCCAAAAACGTGTTTGGTGTTTTGGGAAAGGTTTTCAAAAGAAGTTAATATTTTTAATGAAAAATGGGCTGAACGGTTTTTGAAGTTGAACACTTTCCTAAATGCAATTAATACAATAATGAGAGGAGAGGTTTCATACCAAATTCGCGGATTGCTATCTTTAAAGCCCTATTTAGTATTGCTTAGATTGATTTAGTCTTAATTAGGTGTTACTTAAATTAGTAATGTAGTAATAGTATAGATTTTAGAAATTCGTGTATTCTAATTAGGTTAGTGTTTATGGAATTAAATTAGGTTTGTAAATTCGTGTAGGTCTATTAAAGTAGGTGCTAATTTTAGTGTACCTTTAATTTAGGAATTAATTTAGGTTTACTTTAGTGTTTTAGGAAATACCAATTTACCTTAGTTAATGTATCCTAACCTCAATTAGAACCTAACTCCTTTAGTTAGAACCTAAATATCCTAGTCGCCCCTAGCTTAGTCAAACCCCTAGTTGGTCTTAACTGAACCCTAGTTACACCCTCTTGACCCTAACTGACCTACCTTATCCCATCCGACCCTTGTCCACCATAGTCAAACCCTAATCTAACCATAGTTTACCCTAACCGATTCTAGTTAAACCCCAACCTTAGTCTAGTTAATTAGTTAGCCCTAGTTATATCCTTAGTTAATACCTAACCGTAGTTAGTTAGGCATCTATAGTTAGATTAAATCGTAGGTAGTTAGTTACTAACCTAAGTTAAAAACTAACCCCTAACTCGAGTAAAACCTAGCCTTACTTAACCTTAGTTAGAACCCAAACCCTAGTCGACCCCTTAACTACTTTATTAACTATAGTTAATGCCCCTAGTTAGTTGACCAAACCGCCCCTACTTACTATAGTTAGTCATTAGTCTAGTTAGCCTAACCCTAGTTAGTTCTAACCGACCTTCATTAACCGACCCTAGTTAATTACTTACTAACCGTAGGTAGTTAGTACCTGTAGTTAGTGTTTAACATAATTAGAACTAACTTTAGTCAAGTTTAATTAGTAACTAGTTTTAATTAGCTTAACCGTAGGTTAGTAATTGCTTTATTAGGTTAGAATTAACATAAGATTAATTAGTTCATTATTTTATTATGTTAGCTAGAGTATGTTAGATTTAGTTAGATGTGCTATTTAGGTTAGATAGATAGTTAATTTAGTTAGTGATATTAGATATTATGCATTAGGTTTAATTAGAGTTTAGATTAATTTAGATATCGTATTTAGAGTATTAGTGAGTTTAGGTTAGGTTAGTTCTTAAATTTTATAATGTAATGTAATTGTTATTGTTTTCTGTATTTTAATAGTAGATTAGGTTCAGTTAGGACTGTTTTTGTACGTGGTTCAATGTTCAAATGTCATTTATGGATTCAAAGAGATGAATAGTGCACTGAACCAAAACCCTAATTTTTACCCGATCGTGCACTAGTTATTTCATGTGGATTTTTCGAGAGCTTTCTGAAAATTATTTTTCTATTCTTTACTTTGGTGTGTTAACTGTATGCAGACCAAATTTCAGCTCGATCTGAGTTGATTTGGTCTGGTTTTTAAGCGTATTATGAAAACAGCTTTTTCTGATTTCGAAATTTCGGGTCCAGCGATTTCCCAAATTATCCTGATTTTGAAACGCTTTGTTCTGGAGATCTAGAATGTATTTTTCACTTATGTAAAATGTGTCAGCTTCTTGGATCTGTATTTTACAGAATAGAAGTGATTTGACCAAATTTGGAATTCGTTTGACCCCTCAAACAGTCGTTTTGCGAAACGCTGTCAGAATCCATTTTTGCCTTCTTTAGGGACAAAATAGTCTTTTACTTATTTGTCTGATTTCGTGTAGTTTTACTGTCTTCTAACAGTGTAGTTAGTATATTAACAATATTTAGAGTAATTAGAGTTATTTAGTTTAGTTAGTTTATTTAGTTAGTATAATTTTATTTTTAGATATTTAAATTAACTGTAGTTTAATGTAGAAATAGTTTAGAATTAGTATTAGATGTAATTTAGATGATTTCTTCATTTAGTTACTGACTTTTTGTTTTTATTATGTAGGTTGTTAAGTTAGAACAGGTTAACAGATGCAATTCAATTATGATGTGCGACTGCACTTGATGTGAAAAGACAGAAATGCCCCTGGAGACCTGCTGAAGACTTAGCGCCTATTGTAGTTTATTTTCATAGTTAGAATGTGATTTAATGTAACTTGTAAACATTGACATAGTTGTAAACTTTGTTTTTATTAATAAAGTGTTATTTTGGAATTAATTCAGAATGTTCCCGTTCCCTGTGGATTCGACCCGTACTCGCCACTTTGGTGGAAAGTCGGTTTTTATATCTTTGGTTGACGATTTTCCCATGTTTTTATTGAAAAATATTGTTTAAAAATATCAACTCCAAAAGTTCAACCAAATTTTGGCGCCGTTGCCGGGGAACGGCGATATATTATGAATATTTCTGAGATATCATTTTATTAATATATGTGTTTAGTTTAGCTTAGTTTATTTAATTGTGTTAGTTTGTAGAATTAACATTGTTAGAAAAATATAGGGTTCATTTGCCGTTTTTCTTAAAGATTCACTGAATTCCATGTTTCAATGATTTATTAAACATGTGAGTCTTAGATAAAATAGTGTGAATTCCTATATTTACTGATTTTCTGATTTAGAATAGCGTATCTTTTATTTCATAGAGTAATTAACTTAGTCTAACATTGTTAACATAGATTTCATAGATTAATTAGATTAGTTTAACATAATTTAAAATAGCATAGTTGCTAACTTGCTGATTTAGATTAACTTAATCTCCATAGTGTAAATCTCACATAGGTTAGCTGCTATTTCATTTAGTGTTTTACTGATTTAGATCTAGATTTAGGTTATTAATTACATTGATAGAATAAGTCTAACATACTCTAGTCGTTTTAGGTATTAGTGTTCTTAGATTATTAACTGTAGTATTGGATGTATCATATGTAAATTAAAATAAAGTAGTTGTTTATGTATTTTATTTTGAATTTTATTTTAATTTCATGTGAATTTCATTGTTTACATGTATGAACAATTGATCCATCAATGTGTGAGTTCAAGTAAATCGGATATGAAGAAGCCTTCAAGAGTAGAACATTGACCAGATGAGCAGAAAACTATGCATTTGTACATGCATAGTGGTAGTGCAGAGTCCAGTCAATCGACAACTCCAGAGGATCGAGCATACCAGGTTGTATCAATCCTTTCTCCTTATTCATTTTATTGTTCTGTAGTGTGCATCTACATTGCATGATTGCATTATTCTGTATGCCACTAGGGACAGTGTCATTCAAGCATGGGGGGATGGTGTAGAAGCACAAATTTTAAAAAATTTTCTTTATGTCTGTTTGCTTTAAACTCATAAAAGTAGGTCTTTTAAGAACAATTTGTAACATTTATGATTGTATTTCTCCATGATCTGACAATTTAGAAATGTATAAGCCCCATGTAAATTTTTTTTTTCTTATCTGATTTAAATAGAGTAGTTGTTTATGAAATAGAAAAGAAAAGATAGTATTTGATATGTTAGAAAGTTTTGATTCACTTAAGTATAAGTATGCACAGTGTGTTTTATGAGAAAAATGAGCAATTGAATTATGTTTTTGAAAAATGAGCTTAATAGTATAGAGCTACGTTTAGTTGTTGATTTCTTCGTGAATCCAAGTAGTAGAACTCAGACACGAGTTGAAATGTTTGAGTCTCTTACGAAATAGATAACGAAGGAGATCATTCTCTTATCTAGTCGATATCTGTGGCCTTTGTGGTTCGAGTAAGTAGAGTCTGAAGGGTGTTTTACACCTGGTGCCCTAAAGCCGACTGGTTTAGGAGTCATCGATTCGAAAACTTGTTACATGGACTGCATAGAAAGCCTAAGAGATAGAGACATTGCACGTGATGAGAGGAAAACTATACGTAACTATTAGAATTGAAGGTTTAGTGACTCGAGCAATTAAGTCCGAGGGATACTTTGTATCTAGTGCCCTAAGGATCGGCCAGCTTGGGAGTCACTGACCTAAAGCTCGTTACACGGGTCATGAGACTTGATATTCGAAATAGTTCTCAATTTAGAAGAATGAAAAAGAGTAAAAAAAATAGAATATCAAAAGAAAAAGAATGAGCTTAAAGAGAGAAATTCAATACTTATGAATAATTAATGAATTACTGTGCAGAAAATATACAGGTGAGAATAAATGAGTAAAACATGATAGTACTTGATTTTCTGAGAAAATTCATAAATAATTACAAGTTTAGAAAAGTGAAAGAAAAATAATTTTTACTGTGGTGGCCTAGAAATTTCTGAATTTGTTTTGAAAATGTAGATTACATGAAATATTTGTTTACATTGAAATCTTAATTGCCTATTTTTTCTGAAAAATTATTCATGCATGATTTTGATGTTTGTGGGTAGCATCTCTGCAAACCCTCACGAGACCTTACTCGTCCACTGGGGTAACCCAGGGGTTTAAAGGGCTTGTTGCATGTGCTAAATGCAACCGTGATTCCTACGAAAGTGAGTTAGTTTTTTATTTATTTTATTTTATTTAATAAGAGCTTTCATGATTATTCGGTAGTCCATATTTTCATTACATGTTAGAGTGTATTGCTAGGGACTAGCAATTATTCTAGCATGGGGGTATTTGATGATGCATAAATATCACATTTTATTAATATATTTTCACTGCATAAATGCATCATCTATAGGTTTAAAGCATACACTTAGGTGCATAATGATGTTAGGGAGCTCTGGTTCGAATTTCATCAAAATCAGAGTTAATTTGAAGGAATTATGACATTTACAGTGTAACGGGTCAAATATCAGATCCGATTTGAGAGATTTGGATCCAGACGCCCATTTAGACTTTGGATCTGGACCAAATTACATGGATTTAACCCAGCTCCAGCCCACTTAAGTTTTGTAAAAACATTTTCTAAAAACCTCCTGCAGAAAGAGGCGCCCAACAATTATTTTTATTTTAATCCTGTTTTGGTAAAATAGCCAAAAGAAGCCAAATCGTCAAAATGGAGAGGGGGCGCCCATTCCAGCTGGTCTTTGCCTTGGTTTTCGTGCCCTAGGGGCACAATTCTAGCTCCAGACCCTTCTCAACCTTCACCTCCTTCCATCTCCATTGAAGACATGAAGAAAAGCTTGAAATCCAAGCCTTCTACCTTGTCTCCCTTTCAAATCCTTTCATTTCTTTAGCTTCCATGTTGGCTAATCTCTATGTGTGATGTGTTTTGCAGGTGCAGCAGAGGTGAGAAACACTTTTCTCGGGTGGAAGTGCGAAACACTCCAACGAGAAGGGCCGGCTCTATCTCCATCCGGTCTTCTACGCCCCCCGATCGAGAATCGGTTCACATTTCATCTTCGGTGGATTTCCAATGTGTTGCAGCTGTAGGACATGGTACCATGGCATATTTCCAGCATCAACGAGGTCCCGAACGGTGCGAAGCCAAGCAAAGTCCGCTCTTCTCTTCATCCCCCCATTCTTCGGATCGGCCAAAAGGTAGGTCTTCTCACCCATTGCTTCTAGTTAAAACCTATCATGTGCGTGTGTAATATGTGGGTGTTTTTCTGTATTTTTGTCAGCCTTAGTATAGCTTTTGTTCGTGCAAAATCCAGCACGTAGGATGTTTAGGTGTTTGGGTCATTTACTTTTAGGTTTTTCAATCCAACGTTGGGAGTTTTTATGTCTTTTCGGGTGTGTGCGTGTATTTGAAATGAGATTTTTGCATGTCTGTGTTTTTCAGTTGTTCTAAGTCGAATAGATGTTGTCTTAATCGATTTTAGTATTTTAGGAAAAGTGTCTAGATCATTTGTTGTTTTATGTGTTTTTAGATTTTGTGAAAGTGTCTAGCCGATTGTTGTTTTTCTGATTTTTAGGTAGGACGTCCAGCAGTTTGTCATGTGTTTTTGCTTGCTATTTTAATTCTAGTTTGTCAATCATTGTTAGGTTTTTATTAGATTTTTAATCGTGTAGAAGTTTAGTTCATGAATTTCGGTTTTGTTCATAGTTTAGTCGATTTGTAGGGTTTTGTTAGAAGTCGTTTTCTGTTTTGATTTAAGTTCCAGCATGTTAGTTATTTAGTCTATGTATTTTTAGTTTAATTAGATTGTCATGATCGTGTATTGGCTTAGTTTAATTTAGATTTGCCATTATCGTGTCTTAGTGATAGAATTGATGTAGTTGTATTAGTTTTATTTCGTAGAGTCATGTAATGCTTTGTTTAATTCATAGTTTATGTAATTTCGGTATATCCTAGCTTGTAAGGTTTGATTCATATAGGTTAAGAGTATTTAGAGGTTGTGTAGTATAGATTTAGATAATTCCATTTTATTCATGTGATATTTGCTTTAGCTAGATCGAGTTTAGTGTAGTCGTCTTCTCCAATTGTAGGTTGGCAGCCATTAGAGGTCTAGCAAGGTAATAAAGTCCATTTGATAAGTTATTAAGTTTTAGGAAATTCTAATTAGTATTATGTCTAGATTCAATGTATTAGTTTTAGTTATTTTTGGGATTATATTATGAAATTCGATTTTGGTGTAGTATTTAATTAGATTGTTTTTGCAATTCGTGATTTAGGTAGGTATAGTCTTTGCTTTAATTGTAAATTTATGAATTTAGCTAAGGGTAGTCTAGTTTAGCCAAGTAATTCAATTCTTCTTTGTAGATAGAAGGGTTTTTGAGTCTTTAGTTGGGAATCCGTTTTTGGTAGAAGACCAATCCCTCTAAAATCGAGAAATGCATTTAAGGAAATATCTATTCCCTAGCCCAATTATAAATGCTTTATTTTTCCAACAAGGCAACCCTTTGGAATTCCAAAGATCTTTTAATGAGGGTTACACGACTTTTGGAAACCATTTGGAATTCCAAAGGTCCTTCCAAAAAGCCTTTACACGAGTTTTGTGGAAGTTTTGAAATTCTAAATGTGCATTTAAAGACATCCAAAAACGTGTAAAGGGCTTTGGGAAATGTTTTCAAAAAAAAAAAGGAGCTAATGCCTTTATGGAAACAATGAAAAATGTATTTCCCAATGGGCTGGACGATTTTTGAAGATGAGCTTTCTCAATATGCATTTAAGGCAATTAAGAGGAGAGCTTCATTTCCCAATCCAAACATAAATGCCTTCTCAATTTCAAAGTTGGAAACCCCTTTTGAATTCCAAAGGTCATGCTAAATGTGGCTACACGTTTTTAGAAAAGATTGAAAATTTGAAATGAGCATTTAAAGCTAATCCAAAAACGTGTTTGGTGTTTTGGGAAAGGTTTTCAAAAGAAGTTAATATTTTTAATGAAAAATGGGCTGGACGGTTTTTGAAGTTGAACACTTTCCTAAATGCAATTAATACAATAATGAGAGGAGAGGTTTCATACCAAATTCGCGGATTGCTATCTTTAAAGCCCTATTTAGTATTGCTTAGATTGATTTAGTCTTAATTAGGTGTTACTTAAATTAGTAATGTAGTAATAGTATAGATTTTAGAAATTCGTGTATTCTAATTAGGTTAGTGTTTATGGAATTAAATTAGGTTTGTAAATTCGTGTAGGTCTATTAAAGTAGGTGCCAATTTTACTGTACCTCTAATTTAGGAATTAATTTAGGTTTACTTTAGTGTTTTAGGAAATACCAATTAACCTTAGTTAATATATCCTAACCTCAATTAGAACCTAACTCCCTTAGTTAGAACCTAAATATCCTAGTCGCCCCTAGCTTAGTCAAACGCCTAGTTGGTCTTAACCGAACCCTAGTTACACCCTCTTGACCCTAACCGACCTACCTTATCCCATCCGACCCTTGTCCACCATAGTCAAACCCTAATCTAACCATAGTTTACCCTAACCGATTCTAGTTAAACCCCAACCTTAGTCTAGTTAATTAGTTAGCCCTAGTTATATCCTTAGTTAATACCTAACCGTAGTTAGTTAGGCACCTATAGTTAGATTAAATCGTAGGTAGTTAGTTACTAACCTAAGTTAAAAACTAACCCCTAACTCGAGTAAAACCTAGCCTTACTTAACCTTAGTTAGAACCCAAACCCTAGTCGACCCCTTAACTACTTTATTAACTATAGTTAATGCCCCTAGTTAGTTGACCAAACCGCCCCTACTAACTATAGTTAGTCATTAGTCTAGTTAGCCTAACCCTAGTTAGTTCTAACCGACCTTCATTAACCGACCCTAGTTAATTACTTACTAACCGTAGGTAGTTAGTACCCGTAGTTAGTGTTTAACATAATTAGAACTAACTTTAGTCAAGTTTAATTAGTAACTAGTTTTAATTAGCTTAACCGTAGGTTAGTAATTGCTTTATTAGGTTAGAATTAACATTAGATTAATTAGTTCATTATTTTATTATGTTAGCTAGAGTATGTTAGATTTAGTTAGATGTGCTATTTAGGTTAGATAGATAGTTAATTTAGTTAGTGATATTAGATATTATGCATTAGGTTTAATTAGAGTTTAGATTAATTTAGATATCTTATTTAGAGTATTACTGAGTTTAGGTTAGATTAGTTCTTAAAATTTATAATGTAATGTAATTGTTATTGTTTTCTGTATTTTAACAGTAGATTAGGTTCAGTTAGGACTGTTTTTGTACGTGGTTCAATGTCCAAATGTCATTTATGGATTCAAAGAGATGAATAGTGCACTGAACCAAAACCCTAATTTTTACCCGATCGTGCACTAGTTATTTCATGTGGATTTTTCGAGAGCTTTCTGAAAATTATTTTTCTATTCCTTACTTTGGTGTGTTAACTGTCTGCAGACCAAATTTCAGCTCGATCCGAGTTGATTTGGTCTGGTTTTTAAGCGTATTATGAAAACAACTTTTTCTGATTTCGAAATTTCGGGTCCAGTGATTTCCCAAATTATCCTGATTTTGAAACGCTTCGTTATGGAGATCCAGAATGTATTTTTCACTTCTGTAAAATGTGTCAGCTTCTTGGATTTGTCTTTTACAGAATAGAAGTGATTTGACCAAATTTGAAATTCTTTTGACCCCTCAAACAGTCATTTTGCGAAAAGCTGTCAGAATCCATTTTTGCCTTCTTTAGGGACAAAACAGTCTGTTACTTATTTGTCTGATTTCGTGTAGTTTTACTGTCTTCTAACAGTGTAGTTAGTATATTAACAGTATTTAGAGTAATTAGAGTTATTTAGTTTAGTTAGTTTATTTAGTTAGTATAATTTTATTTTTAGATATTTAAATTAACTGTAGTTTAATGTAGAAATTGTTTAGAATTAGTATTAGATGTAATTTAGATGATTTCTTCATTTAGTTACTGACTTTTTGTTTTTATTATGTAGGTTGTTAAGTTAGAACAGGTTAACAGATGCAATTCAATTGTGATGTGCGACTGCACTTGATGTGAAAAGACAGAAATGCCCCTGGAGACCTGCTGAAGACTTAGCGCCTATTGTAGTTTATTTTCATAGTTAGAATGTGATTTAATGTAACTTGTAAACATTGACATAGTTGTAAACTTTGTTTTTATTAATAAAGTGTTATTTTGGAATTAATTCAGAATGTTCCCGTTCCCTGTGGATTCGACCCGTACTCGCTACTTCGGTGGAAAGTCGGTTTTTATATCTTTGGTTGACGATTTTCCCATATTTTTATTAAAAAATATTGTTTAAAAATATCAACTCCAAAAGTTCAACCAAGCTTCGTCATTGGCATCGCGATTCTGGAGAAATCTTGAATGAACCGTCTATAATATCCTACCAACCCGAGAAAACTCCTGATCTCGCTAACATTCTTTGGTGGAGCCCAATTAGTTACAGCCTCCACCTTTTCTGGGTCCACCGAAACACCCTCCTTGGAGATAACGTGTCTAAGGAACATAACTTGGTCGAGCCAAAACTCGCACTTTGAAAATTTGGCATACAACTGGTGTTCTCGTAGAGTCTCCAGTACGGTCCTTAGATGCTCTCGATGTTCATCCGCACTCTCCGAGTATATCAATATGTCGTCAATAAACACAATGACAAAAGTGTCCAAGTATGGCCTAAAGACTCGATTCATCAAGTTCATGAAGGCGGCAGGAGCATTCGTGAGTCCAAAAGGCATCACGACAAATTCATAGTGGCCGTACCTAGTGCGGAAAGCCGACTTTGGGATGTCTTCATCTTTGATTCTCAACTGATGATAGCCGGATCTCAAGTCGATCTTTGAGAAGACTTTAGCATTCCTTAATTGATCAAATAGATCCTCAATGTGAGGTAATGGATATTTGTTTTTCACCGTCGCCTGATTGAGCATCCTGTAATCGATACAGAGTCTCATGGATCCATCCTTCTTTTTCACGAACAACACTGGTGCTCCCCATGGTGATATGCTTGGTCTTACAAACCCACGATCCATCAGCTCTTGAAGTTGCTTCTTTAGTTCTTCCAATTCGGCTGGCGCCATTCGGTAAGGTGCTCTGGAGATTGGCTTAGTACCTGGTACCACATCAATTCCGAATTCCACCTCCCGAGGTGGAGGTATCCCTGGTAACTCATCCGAAAACACATCGGAAAAGTCTCTGACGATATCCAGATCTTGGATCTTGACCTTAACTTCACCTCCAATCATATTCACTAGGAAGGCAGTATCTCCCCTCTGGACATACTTATTCGCTTTTAAGGCCGATATCATCCTCTGCTTGATAATTGGTCTCGAAAGGCGAAAACCAACTTCTGGTTCATTCGGTCGAGATATGATCACTCTACCTTCTCTACACAAGATTCTGGCATACTGAAGTTCTTCTGTCGAGGTTGCATAAACTCTTCCGACCATCTTCTTTTGATTTGCTTGCTGAGATGGTGGTGCTTGCTGTTGTGATTGTGGTTGTTGACCTCCACTTGCCCTTTTTGCATCATCTGTCTGTTTCTTGCGGCACTCTCTGATATAGTGCCCCAGTTTTCCACAGTAAAGGCAGTCGCCCGTCTCTCGAGGGCATTGTTGCCCCGGATGAAAACGGTTGCACTTCTGACATCGCTGGTCTTGGGTCTGAACCGTTTTATTTTCTCCATAATGCCTTGGTTTCTTAGCATTGGGGTGGAACTTCTTCCCACTGAACCTCTTCTTGAATTTTGGCTTTTGCACTCCGGGGCGATTCTTCTGGAACTTCTGCCCTTCCTTCCAATCATCCTCAAGCAAGGTAGCAACCTGGGTTGGTGACATTCACCAATATAGTTTAGGATTTTTTTTTTTAACATAATAGTTGTTTTTACCTGAATAGCCTCATCGAGGGTTTTTGGCCCTTGTGTATACAGGCAATTTCTGAGTCCTGCTTTCAGTCCTCGGGCAAATTTCATTGCCCGGTCTTCGTCCGTCGTGTATACATTGGGACAATAACGCTCTAGGCTGTGAAACCTCGTGATGTATTCCGCCAACGTCCTTTCTCCTTGTTGCAGGTCGAGAAATTCCTGCATCTTCTTGGTTCTCTCGTGTTTCGGAAAGTAGGTGTTATTGAACACTTCCACAAACTGCGGCCATGTCACGGGTCCATTCTGAAACTTCACTGCATGGGTGGTTTCCCACCACTTCTCTGCATGTTCCTTCAGGCGATATGTGCCAAAATCTACCTATCGTTCGGCCGGAACTTCCAACACTCGAAAAATCCTCTCTATTTCCCGCACCCAGGACTCCGTTGCTTCAGGATCGGTCTTTCCTACAAATGCAGGTGGATCCATATCCATGAATTTCTTGTACGACATGGTCCCGATTGCATTCGATTTGTCCTGGGCCACTTGTTGTAAGTTAGTGCCCATTTGTTGCATTGCTGTGGCCTGTTGGCCAACCACTCCAGCCAGGTTTTGCACGGTCTCGAGAATATCGTTGCACCTGTTAGCCCACGCCATCTGGTTGGCATAGACATATAAAAAAAATTAGTGTTGTAGTTATTCTATAACTTAGTGATTTTCAGATACTCGAGTAATGTTAAATATGGTCAAACTAAGCACAATTTTTTTTTTTTTGTGGATATGTTTAAATTATATACTTACAGAGTGATGGCAGACCGTCGAGTTTGTCATGATTACTACTTTTCTGTCCTGCTTTGATACCATAATTGTAACACCCCATTTATTTTTAATGAAAATTCTAACATTTTTTTTTTTAAAGACAAGCCTGGGGTTATGCAGACCCCTACCAGATATCTCTTAAGCCCAATGTGGCAGAAGGATTCGAACCTAGGTCATCACCTTGGCACAGGACCCCGCTTACCACATGAGATACCACCAGGGTGGAAGGTACCGCATTCGCATTATGGATCCATGTCCTTCCGAGCAGCAGATTGTAGGTGGGTGGCACATTGACCACATGAAAGAGGACAAAATGTACTGAGTAATTGATGAATACCTCTAGAAATATCTTGCCTTTAGCTGTTTAACCATGATTGTGAAATCCGTAGATGGTGATAGGATCTGCAATGTACTCTTCTTCTTTAATGCCTAGCGCCTTTGCTGTCATTTCGGGACATATATTGAGGTTGCTGCCTCCATCAACTAGCACATGGGGTACTGTCATTCCTCTTACTTGAACGACGATGTACAAAGCATTATTTTGAAAGGAATGAGGCTTTGGAAGGTCCTCATCCGAGAAGGTGATCGGTGTATTAGTCATGGCTGAATTCACAATTTGTGCCATGTCTTCAGGTGTGGTACTGGGTTTAACTTTAATCTTTCTAAGCAAATCATCTAGTACTTGTTGATGCTTGCAAGAACTCTTGGCCAAGTCTAAGATAGAAACATTGAACAGAGCAGTTAGAGGCTTCTGACTTTCCTTTTCCGGCATAGGCTTGATGAACTGATTAAGGAAATCAGGAATTCCTCTCAATTTGGGGGATGACTTTGCAGGTTCTTCAGACACTTTCATCTTATCAAGTGCTGAGATTATGTCCATTTTCTTAGAAGTTGGAACTGCTTGTCGTAGCACTGACACCTGATGTTGCATCTGGAGGTCTTGAATAGAACATGGCTTGATGTGCTCGTGAGGTAAAAATGGTTGTTCTGATATCATTGTTGTGGTGTGTGCAGGAAAGGGCTGATTGAGAATATCTATTTTCTCTTCTTCTTCTCCTTCTACCAATAGATTCTTGTCAATAAGATCCTGCACAATGTTCTTGAGAACGAAACAGTTCTCAGTGTTATGTCCCACTATCCTGTTGAACTTGCAAAATTGGTCTTTCCACTTCCCCATAGGCACAGGGGGATCAACCAATCTAGGAAACTTGACCATCTCTTTCGACAACATGTACTCAAGCACATCTTCGAGTGATTGGTCGAGAAGAGTAAATTTTTGGTCGTAAGTCCATCCTTCATGTTTAACTTTTTCATGCAGTTTCGGCCCTTGATCTTGCTGAGAAGACTTATTGTATTGAGGAGCAGGCTTCATTTTCTGATCTCCTTTAGAATTGCCTGCACCGTAGCAATAATCTTTCTTCTGCCCTTTATACTGATTTCGGCTATTGTTGTTGTTATTGTTGACAGAGAAGGTGAAGTGAGCTTTCTTCTTTTGTTCACCTTGAGGGTTGTTCTTGGAAAATGTGAAACCTTCATAGACTCTATTTTCCACACTCAGCTCGAGCCATTTTGCTCATTCAGTTAATTCAATGAAGGTCCTGGATGGTGCGGTGGAGATCAATCCTCTCAGAGGTTGCAAAAAATTGTTGAGGATTAGGGACAGGGCGTGCCTTTCTGAAATAGGATCTCTCATTTTATTGTAGGCTGATCTCCATCTATGAATAAAGTCTCGTGCTTTTTCGTTCACATTCTGCCTTAAATTGCAGAGATGGCTTAATGTTGGGAGTGCCTCCGTGTTGAACAAGAAGTGTTCAATAAAAAAGTTCACAACTTTATCAAACTCCTTGAGCTCGATAGGATTGATATGCTCAGCATACCATTTAGCTGCAACTCCTTCCAAGCTATGAGGGAAACACAAAAATAGTGCTCTGTTGTCTCTCTTGAACCTTGAGCACTCTGCGAAGAATGTGGCGAGATGAGCTTTCGGGTCGCCAGAACCATCAAACTTGATGAATTTGTGGGGAAGGTTTTCGAGATCATCATCCCCTTCGAGGATGTCATAGAAGTCCTCGCTGGTGAAGACTTTCTTGCCCTTGTCGCGGGCTTGGAGGTCTTTAACCACTCTGGCCATTTCCTTGAATTGTGACTGCAGAGGTTCTTCTGTGATCTGACTCTTTGATTTGTGACTCCTCCTTTGTTCTCGGCCACGTTTCTGAAATGCCGGAGGCACCTCATATTCTTCCTCAGTGTCTTCAGCTGATTCTGATTCATCTGACATTTCTTCTGGCTGAACCTGCTTCTTGGAAGTCTTCTTATTCTTGTGCCCATGAAACTTCTCTTTGAATGGATTATTCTCTGCACTGGTCCCAGCCTGTTCACTCATCATTTTGTTTATCATCTTCCGGAACATAGCATACATTTGTGGATCTATGCCATCATCTTCTTGTTGCTGATCTTGACTCTCGGGAGGATCCATCTCTCCTTCTGAGGCTGAGGAGTGCTGAGGCAATGTGGTTCTTCTTCCTGACCTTGTTCGAACCATCAAATGTTGCAGATGCTCTCTGCAGAGCAAAAACCTGATTAGATTCCGAAGGAATTGGCTTTTGGAAGAAATATTGCTGGAAATATGATAGACAATTTGAAAAAGTTATCCCATTACTGGGGAGTGAGTCGTCGCAGGAATCACGACAATTGTGTTGTCATTCTTTGAAAGAGAAATAAACAACAAAAATGTGCCTTGTTACCTAGGCGAGGTCGTCAAACCATAATAGAAAGATGAAAAATTTTATTGAAATGAGAAAATTTTGAACTTTTATTGATCTTGACAAAGAGGTGGAGGACAAACAATTTGCCACCATTCACGATAGTCGGCAGACACTCTAGGACCAGAAAATATTTTAAGAGAAACAAAGGAATCCCAACCGTAGCGGGCAGAATGATATGCCCCGGACCATTGTGCGGAAGTGAGATCAAATTCTGCCATAGCCCCTGATAATTGTTTGGCTTCGACGTACTGCTGCCTCTGGGAGAACTGCCGAACACATCTCTCTGGTTGGTAGTAAGTGCAGAAGAATGGTCCCAACAACTTGAACCGCTTGCCATAAACATATGTGTATCTGGGGGGAGATAATTGTCGATCAAAATAGTCCCAAACAATGTCATCTTCTTGGATGTTGTTGATCATGGACCGGTACTGTGCCACTGGAAGAAGTTCTTGACCATTGTATTTGAAAGAGCTCGCTCGGGCTGGAATATGTTGGAAGAACCAGGATTGAAGTGCGTAAATGCATCCTTCAACTAAGATGGATTCTCCAAGTGAGAAACAAGTTAAACCCCGATATAGGAAAGTGAGCGCTGCCATGGCTATGGAGAGTCGATTGGTCTGTCAACTTCCCCATCTTCTCATAAGCTGGATTATTCTGATGTCCATGTAGTTTTGTCCGTCTGGGAAGAGGGCTAATCCTACAGTGCATAAAACCATTGCATTCTGAATCTTTTCTCTAGCTGTCCTTGATAGTGAGTTGACTTCAACGAAGGTCTCGTACTGGCGATACAACTCGAGCAAGTTGACATATTCATTTCCGTCTAACTGGATCAGGGGCCAAGATCAGCGACCTGTCATATGAGCTAAGGAGTCTCGAGGGTCCAAACCCTTGACATTGATCAGGAATTGATGCTCTAACGGATCTCCAGGTTGACCAGCTGGTTCTGGTAATCCTATGATTTCTAAAAATTCATCCATTAACATGGTCATCTCTCTCCATGGGAACCAAAAGGTACATGTCTGTGGATTCCATCGCTCTGCCATTGCGTGGATCAGGTTGTCATTGATGGTCTGCTTTCTGACTGCTGACGCCAATTCTAATTCGCACTCGCTCAAATGGTCCGGGAACATTCGAGAAAAGCTTTTGAGCCAGGAATAGTACCACCGGGGAATGAAAGTTCCGGTGCTAAAGGCTCGATGTTCAGGACGACCTTGTCGCACCTCGTAGGAGATGTGACCTTCAGAAAAGATAGGATCGACTTGACTGGATGCCATCGGAATGAAAACAAAGAAAGACTCAGAATGAGACTTAGGAAAATATAAGAAATTTTTGAAAAATTTGCAGGCAATGCAGCTGGAAATTCGAGATCCAGTAGAACGGGAGAATGGAAAATCACCTGGAGTTTTGAAAGAAATGGGATATTTGAGACAATCATCCAGGGTTTGAGAAAATAAAGTAAAGGGATGAGAATATGGGTATTTAAAAAAGTTTGGAAAAAATGTAAGAAAATAGAGGTAACATACAAACAATCACATCCTGCACAAACATTCATGCACATACAACACTCCCTAAAGGGTTGACTCTAAATGCATCATTTTGAAAACAGTTGTAGGACCCTAATCTTAACTGTAGGTTCATATCATCTTTGTCTAATCCAGTTATGCCGATATACCCGAATTAAAATCCAAGGTACGTGGCATACATTCTCAACTCCAGTTCTAAGGTAAGGTTTTCCAACATCCTTGAGCGCCTACCGATATACTTCGAACTGTGGCCCACGGTACGTGATAGGGGGCGTTAACCCAAATAAGTGGCCTAGTTGTGAGGCTCTGTCCCGAACTAGGGTTCTAGAAGAGAGCTCATCAACGTGAAGACCGGGTAATGATAGGTAAGGGAAGTTTAAAAAAAATGATCACATGCAAGAAATAGAGGGCTCTAAATCCTAGAGAGTTAGACTTTGAAAACTTTAAAGAATCATACATTGTTTGCATTCAGATCCTAAATTGAGAAGAGTTGTGTTTAGACCTAAGTCTATGTGAGCATAAAAGTATCTCCTTAATATAGTCCTACCAAACCATGCCTAGTCTATATGCAGTCAATGTCAGCTAGGTCAGAATCTAGGCTCCTAGGTTCGCATGATATCAAAAGTAAAGAGCTGACATTTTTGTGAACACAGTTTCGATAATTGAACTAAGTCAAGCAAATTTTTGATTAGACAAGGACAAGTCCCATCACGATCGCCAAACCTGTTATCGTCGCAAAATTTTTCCGTCTTCCCTTCCTTGCGAAAGAGAGAGGAAAATACTTTCGCGGGTCAAACTTGACTGGATTTTGGAAATTGTTTGAGAATACTCGCCTCCGTTTTTGAAAATAGTGGGAAAATCCATGGGATGGGGCTCGACCTGTCAGTACGAGGTTCCACCGTTCCTGCCTCCTTTAACAGGGGTAATCGAACCAAGGACCAAAATTGTGCTTGACTTCGTGAAATCATCGAAATTGTGTTCTATCCTAAATGCACAGAGAATTCAGGCACGTGCCATGAGATTTTGTAAAATGTATGTTGGAAAAATATGATGTATGCTTAGAAAACATTTGGAGTTGAAAAACATTTCTCAGGAAAAAGATGGAAATCAATCTCTCAGGAAACTCAGATGACAGTATTTGGAAATCACCAGAAAGTTTATGAAGGTGTGAGAAAATCCTGAGAATGGATGAAAGTCCTGGGAAAATTGAGAAGATTCTTGAGAAAAGATGAATAGTTGAAGAAGAAAATATTTATCAGGAAAACTCTGATTTTGAGAATTTTTTTAGGAAAATGAAGGAATTCATTGGAAAATTCTTTGTAGATGGAAAATCAAAACTTAAGAAATTGAAATTCTGAGAATCTTGTATTTGAAATATCTGAAAATCAATTTTAGTTCCTGAGAAAGATGAGAAATTCCTTTTTGAAAATGAATCTTAAGAAAATAGCATTTTCAGGGAAAATCACAGGAAAACTTTGACTTGGGAAATCCAACTTCGAAAATCTTCATAGTTTCTTGAGGAATCGATTTCCATGGAATGAAAATTTCTTGAGAAAATCATGAGAAAAGCAGATGATGCCATGATGCAGATGATTTGAATAAATGAATGCACTTTGAAAAGTTTTTTTTGAGAAATTTGTTGGAAAAATGTGTATTAAGCCAAAGTAAATCCTTCACATGTTTTGACTGTGGTCATGAACATATTCAGAGTTTAATCGAGTTAATTCACAATATTTTGAAAAATTGGAAATATGATGTGCATTTTGAAGATAGCCTAAGGGTGTATGCTCAATGTGACTGGTAGAAAGATGATGAATCTGGGTCTCGTCCATATTTCGACTATGGCCGTAAATATGGATTCCACCGAGTTCATCAACTCTCTAAGAGTTGGCGCACGTGCCATTCGTGTTCATCCACAGTGAATTTTGAAAATTGAGATATATGAATCATAAAATCAGGATATTGCAGGAATCAAACTACATGAGATGCATCCTAATCTAAGCAGTAAAAGTAAATATTATTCCAAGTTTGATTATTACATCTTTGATAAAATAAATGAAAAAAAAATACAAAGTGTGAAAGAATCAGCATCCTACAGATTTCCTGCAAAATGAGAATTAGTACAAGGAATGAATATACAAGATACCCAAGGAAATGGGTATATATAGAACCTGTATAACGAAGATATATATATATATATATCTAAATGCTAAAATTTGTGACATGTAACGATGGAGGTGTATTTACATGAGAAAATAGCTACATAAATGGTCATATATGGAAACAAGTGTACACGAAGGGATCCACATGTATACACATAAATATATATATATAGATATATATATATCTACATTATTTACACCTATATATATGTACATAGATATATATATACATAGGTATATGTACATAAAATGAGAAAACATATATAATAATTGAAATTCCATATATAATGGGTAAATATATATATCAGAAAATACAGGATATATACAATTTCTGTACATGATTTCACAATGCTATAATTTTCAAATTATAAATAGTTTTCCAACAACATTTAGCATGAAGCTTCCCTGTATATCAATAAAAAATCATTCCAAAGAGGGTCCATAAATCTTGAATGGATATTGATATATCCGTTCATGAATATGCATCATTATCAAGACTGCACACTTGCAGAAAATCACGTTGATGGCAGAAAATCAAGTTGGTTATATTGCAGAAAATCAATCTGTGGTAGAAAAATAGGTTTTATGGCAAAAATTGGAGTGGGTTATATTGCAGAAAATCAATTTCTATGGTAGGAAAACCAATTTTATGGCAAAATTGGAGTGGGTTATGTTGCAGAAAATCAATTTCTGTGGTAGGAAAACAAGTTTTATGGCAAAATTGGAGTGTGGTATGTTGTAGAAAATCAATTTCTGTGGTAGGAAAATAGGTTTTATGGCAAAATTGGAGTGGGTTTTAGTCACAATGGTTTTTTGCAAAACCCCAAAAAAACAATCCAGATCTAAAGACGCATAGTGTATAATATACCCTTTTCAGTTCGTGAACACCTATGTTTCACAAATCTGACAACCATAACATCCTGCCTTCAATCAATCTTTGTCAATACATAATAGGTTAAGTGCATATTTTCTATTTCACACCCATGTTAACATATTTTCTACTAAACACCTTCATAATAGAAAATATGTTAACTAGGCTATTCTGCTACTTCTCTGACAATATCACACATAGTATCACACATAAAAGCACGGTCAGGGTCATCAACAATAGGTGACGATGTTCCATCATAGTCGAGAAACAAAGCTATCTGCTTCCCTTTTGCAGAGTTTGTAATCTGCTCAAATGATTTCAAAGCTGATGGATACTTGAATGCCCATGAGTCATATGCTGCCTCTCAGTCTTGACTTGGTTACCGGAGCAGGATCAGTAAGAACAAGTGTAGTAGTGTTTGATTTCAGATCCGTTGGATCTAGATTGATGAAAAAAATCATATATTAAATCAAGTGATGCAAAAAGTCCAAATATTTACCCAACCCTTTTATCTATAAAGAACCGCCTCTTCAGCGTCTATTTCTTGCTGTGAATATGCATGCCGCCCATCAAGAGCAAGCTTCCTTGCACATCTGACCATCCCCAGGATTGCCATGCAGTTGTCAGCTAACCAAACACCACAGAATGGAAACCAAAGCAGAGTTTTGATAGTGATCTCAAGTCACAACTCCAGCCAAAAAATGCTATGATCTTCTCAACACCTTCAAGTTCGATAACAAATGCCAAGAGCAGAGAGAGAGAGAGAGAGAGAGAGTGTGCTGAGCTTTACCTATGTTCAATAGAGGTTGATGATGAAGAGGTGAAAACGCTGGCTGGAGTTTCCTGCTGGTGGGCTGAAGAAGGGGCAGCCACCTGCGTCAAATGATCAGTTAGCAAGGATCGTTCCTCTGTTGCTGGTGAGCTGAAGTTGATGCAGAGCCTGCTGAGATGCTCTGCGGCTGGGCTGAAGGTGGATGGGGAAATGCTTCTTCACGCTGCTGAGAAGGTCCCTGCGAAAACCAAAAAGACAAGAAAAATAAAATCCCCTTTCCTTCTTCTGTTGGATGTCCTGCGGTAACACCAAAGGGGTGAAAATCAATTGGTCCCCTTTCTCTTCTCTTAGGCTGAAAGGAAAATCCCAAAGCCTGGTAACTCCCTTGCAATAAGAATGAAAGACCCCCTTTCAATCGGCCAGACTCCTCTTGAGGAAAAGCTCTGCAATCAGAATAAAAGAAGAAACTTAATCCACTTCCCTTTTCGTGAATCAATCGCCTTCCTCTTTTAAAGACCTTCAGCCCCTTTTAAAAACAAAAAACGCAGTTTTCTTTCTTTTTTTGAGTTTCCGTTATGGTTTTTTTGAAAATTTTGAAAACGTAAATTTTAATAGGTTTTAAAGATCCGCCATTCTCAAAAGGGGCGCATCCTATGTTTTTCAAAATTTCATTTCATTTACCTAAGTTTTAGGTAAAATGAAATTTATATATATATTTTTTATTGGGGGAAGTTCGGCTGGGCCATTTAAGGCTGCTTCTTTTTTTTTTTAAATCTTATGCAAGCAAATCAATAAAAAGAAATAAAAAATGAATAGTGAAATAAATGAGAGGCTTTTATGGAAATGCCACCTCAACCCACTTTTAAAATCCTTTTGAAAAATAAAGTTTTATTTTGTTTTGGCAAATCTTTTATTTTCAATTGAGGTGCCACATGTGTGTTGGCCCACTAACTAAAAAAAAATAAAATAAATAACATTAAGAAATTAAAAAAAAAGAATTTGCAAATTGGTGCGATCTCCGGGTGGGTCCCGCTTGAAAATAAGAAACTTACCTGGGAATCTGAGTATAATGCTAGTTCAAAGGCAGATCCCGCTCCATTTATTTGAAAATAAAAATAAAAGAAATAACTTTTTTTTTTGGAATTTCAGGGCAAAAATATGGATAAAGAAAATACACTAATTTTGTAAAGAGATTTAAAATCTTTTTGCAAAAAGTTTTTAGATAAAATCTTTAAAATCAATATCCAAATATCCAGATTATTTTCCTGAGAAAACTTTTGTAATTAAAAAATTCTGGGGGTAAAATGGGAAAGATTGGCAATTTTGAAAACCTAGGGTTTTGAAATCAATTTTGAAAAGAGTTAAAACTCGAATCTGGATTGAGAATTTTTGAAATCCAGAGTTTCTGGACCTCGAAATGACATGTTGTGCGGTGACATGATATGAAATGTTCATGCAATGCTATGCAAAGACATGTTTCTATGAAATGTCCTTCTGAATCTAGAATTGAAAATTCTAACTTCTTGTCAGGAATAGGATTTTGAAAATTTGCAGCTTGAAAATGTTTCTGAACCTAAATATAGAAATTTTGAGGCTCAAAAATGAAATTTAGACTTTCTGCAAGGTTCAATCTCAGGCAATGACCATTTTGCCCTTTATTGCTTCCAGAGAACTGAAATATGATAATTGGTAGATATGTCAGGAAGGTGAGTGTAAATTTGGGGTGTTTACAGCGCCCCCTACCACGTACCTAAGGGCCATAGTCCGAGGTATATCGGTAGGCGTTTAAGGATGTTGAGAAGCCTTTACCTTAGAATCAGAGAAATTATTTCTATGCCACGTACTTCGAGATTCGGCTCGAGTATATCGGTATATCTTGATTGAAATCAGATGATCTGAACCCTAGAGTTAGGATTAAGGTCCTACAAACCATTTCAAATATTGCATTTAGAGTCAGCCTTTTAGGGAGTGTTGTGTGTGCATCCTTGTTTGTGCAACTTTGATTATACGATGTTTCCTTGTATTCTCCTATATATATCAAGCTTTTCCAAAACCCTGGGTGTATTATTCAAAATTTCCCTTTATTTTCAAAAACCCCAGGTGTATATTCTTCTTTTACCTACATTCTTTTCTCTTTTGTGTCAATTTTTTTTTTAAAAACCCTAGAAATCCCTTTTTTTTTTAATTCCTTTGATCTTTTCACAAATTTCCAGGATTTATGTTTATCCTCTTCTTTCATCAAGAGTCTATCCGTAAGTCCTGAATTCTATCTAATTCTCTTCTTCTTTGCCTCAGTATCATTCTGATGGCGTCCAATTCCTCGATGCTATCTTTCCCGAACATCATGTCTTCTATCAAATAAAGGATGGATCCCCAGATCATCGGGTCATCCAGTCTCATTCCTTCTTCCCGCGGTGGTATTATTCTTGGTTCGCCACCTTCTCACGTATGTTCCCAGACCACTTAGACGAATGTGGATTGGAGATGGCATCGATAGTGGGCAAACGAACCATCAACGGCAGTTTGATTCAAGCTATGGCAGAACGGTAGAATCCACGTACCTACACGTTTTGGTTTCCATGGGGAGAGATGACTCTGCTAATGGATGAATTCAGTGACATCATGGGATTGCCAGAACCAGTTGGTCAGCTAGATGACCCGGTCGAGCAGCAGTTCCTGGTCAATGTCAAGGGGATAGATGTTCGAGAAGCATTAGCCAGAGCTACAGGGAGCAGATCTTGGCCTCTTATTGAGACCAACGGGAGTCAGTTCGTCGACCTGTTCAGACTCTATCACAACTTCAAGAATTTTCCCTCATTCTAATCATCCCATTTATCTTACAGAGAGTTTTGGCATCGTGGAATGGTTCAGACCAGATCCAGGAAGAAAACAGTGTCGCTTCAGCACCCTAACAGTAGCAGTGAGCAAGAGATGAATTCTCTGCGATCTGCTAGGAACCAAAATCAGCAAGCCAATGATGATGTCGATCTCCAGATGTATGCCATGTTTTAAAAGATGATGAATAAGATAATGGCAGAGCAAACAAGGGCCAGTCCTGACAAAATTTCTACTAAGAAAAAGATCAAGGGTCGAACATTGAAGAAACAACTGAAGATATCCAAGAAGCGTATCCAACATGAGGATACATCTGATGAAGCAGAATCAGGAGGTGGCACCGATGAAGAGTGTGAGGCTCAGCAAGCTTTTCAGAAGAGGACTAAGGGGCGGGGGTCAAACAATTGTGAACACCCCAAATTTTTCAAAAATTTGTAAATATTCCCTTTTTTCCCCTGGCCCCATTTTCTAAGTAATTGAGTTAGTTTAAATAAAAATTCCAGTTTATTTCTCAGATTTTACTGAAATTAAATTCATTTTTATATATCTGACTCAATTTCGGATCTGGAGCCATTGTCAAAACTCAAATCTGAGCCTCGTTGTCCAATTTTCAAATTAAAACTACAAAAATACCAAAAAATAGTTTTAAATGGCTCATGTAGTCCATCAGGCATCCGTCTGGATCCACTGCTTTGTATTTCTTGATTCGAGGTTTAAAAATCAAATATTTTCTCAAAATCTGGATTTAAACCCGTTTTCTGAAGAAAATTTCAAAAATCAAACCCAAATCCTCAGAAAATACTTCTTTGATAAATATTTTAATTTTTGCCAAATTAATTTAAAAACCCCTTTTAGTTTTCAAAGTTTTTATATCAAAAACATTAAAAAAAATAGAAAATCCAAAGCAAAAAAAAAAGAGAAAAAGAGAAAAATACAAAAAATTGATCGAGTAAGCCCCTTTTTATAAAAAATCGTTTTTGTAAGAACCCCTTTTTTGCAAATTTTCTTAAAAGAGCCGCCCCTTTGATTTTCATTAAACAAATTTCAAGATTTTCGAAAAAACATTCTTCTCGAGGTTTCCTTTCCCCTTTTATAAAAACACACAGGGGGAAGGGGGGTCGACCATCGTCTTCACCCCCGCACCCCTCTCTTCTTCAGGAATCACCTCTCACCCCGCACCTTCTTCTCGACGGCCTCTCACCTCCGCACCCACCATCTTTTCCCATTCTGCATATCGTGCTTCACCCCATTTTCCCTCTGATCCATCTCTCTCTCTTTCTCTCTGGTCCTCATTTCCATCTTCTAAAAAGAAGTCGATCGGCCATCCCTGCAGTCGTAGGTAAGTAATCGCCCTTTTCTTTTTTCCTGATTCTTCATAGAAACTTGTCTTTCTTCCGTAGCATTTCTTCGTGTTAGAATCCCATCCCCTTTCATTTTTTTTTATTACAAAGCAAAGGGGTGGAATCGGTCTGCATGTGGCAGGACCGACCCACCTGTGTGCAAAATCTACAGAATGTATATTCCTATATCTTTTCATTCGCCTTTTATGATTTATTTCTGAATTTCTTATTTCTAATACCTGCTTATGCCATTATGCATTGGATCCAGTATGTTTCTTCATCGATTTCTTTTTTTTGTTTTGTTTGTTGTTTTGTTTGCTTGTTTTATTTCTTTCCTTTTACCTGTAATGCATCTCATTGATAAGTTCTTACTTGCACTTAGTTCATAGCATTTCACTTAATACTTTATTTCATTCACTTTTTGATCCAGTAGCTCTCTGTTGAGCTCATTTTAGTCGATGTCCTGTTTCAATAGGGTTTAATGGCATTTTGTTCATCGGGTTGTGGTTTATGTGACAATCTTTGTTTATTTCCAGTATTTTGTTTGAATCCTTTTCTGTTTATTTGCTGAAATTTTGTTCATCATCGACCCATCCAAGTCCCTTGTAATGTTGAGTTGAGCACTGCAATCCATACCTGGGTAACATTGCTGAAATGTTCCTATTCCTAATTTATTTTGGATCCCTCTAATATCTGCAATTTATCTGGCAGTTCATGATGTCCAGATTTCGATTTAATGCTCATTTACTTTTGTTCACCGATGATGAGCTTCATTATGTTAAAATTAATTGTCGTATTATTGAGTTTTCATCTGTATTTTATGGTTTGTCTTTGGCTTCAATATTTACTTTTTATCCATAGCGTTCATTTCAATTCAGCGTTCCTTCATCGTCATCTTGTATTTAGAGATGGTCTTCGCAGTAAGGTCCAATCTGATCTAGTGTCAGATCGGATTTACTCTGTAAGTTTCTATCGCATTATTTTAGCTTCCCGATTGGATGATTTCTTATTTTCAACCAGAAATTGACCATCTCATTGACAATATTCTGGGTTTTAGTGTTAACATGGGATGTCACTGCTAGATCTTCCTTATTCAAAGAAGAAGTTCAGTTTCTTGAGGCAAGTAAGTTCGTGAGCAAGGAAGGCTTCCCAGCTGGTTCTCAGTCCAACATTGTTCGAACTTCTATCTCATTTCTCTATGTTACAGATTGGGATCTAAGACTTGATAAAACTGAAGAAGGACTGACTGAAGATGATTGCAATGCTTGAGAGTTTCGATCCACCTCATAGATCCCATGATGCCCTGTTCTGAGTAGTAAAAAAGGAAGAAACATCCCTATAAATGCTGGTTTTCTTGTTACCCAGCTAAGAAATTACTCCTTCTCCATACTTACTGGTACCATTGATTAAAGACACCCACATAGCAGGTATTTACAGGGCGTTCTACAAAGAAGGATGACACCTTCGTCTAGAGTATAACCTGAGTGGCCCATTCATTCCCAAGAAAGTAGATACATTCTTTAGAACTATCATTCAGAAGCATTTTCCAGTCAGCATAACTACAACTGCTTATATTTCGCAGCGTCTTCACAAGGTATGTCGCATGATTTTCTTTTATTTTAGCCATTGATTACCTCATATTCAGTGGTATCTCATTAATTGCCTGTTTTACTTCTTAATATTCCAGTTTTATCATATGTCCTGTATTTTCCACTGCATTATATCCCTTTAACTATTTGATCATAACTACATCACGTTCGGTTGATCATCTGGTTGGCTTCAATCTCCTGATCTGATGGCATTTGATCATCCTTTTGATTGTACTTTGATCGTTCTGTTTATGGTATGTTGTCTATTCCATTTACATGTTGCCTCACTGAGATTAGATCACATATTTGACTGTCTATGCTAGCTACATTCCACGCTATTCGATTTTTGGGTTCTTATTGCAGAGATGAGGTCTAAACGTTGATCTTGACATATTTCTCTGTGTTGCCACAGACCTCTGCTTTCAGAAGCAGAGGTGTTAAAGAACGCTCACCATTATGCCCTGGTTACCTTGTTTAGCAAAATCCAATCATCGTCCTACTGATTTTTTTTTTATTTCCTTTGATATCATACTATGGTTTGATTTTTTTTTCTGATTCAAGTTGTGTTGCTATCTCAGATAAAAACAAAGAAAATGAAGACATTCTAATGTACTTCATAGCTAATTCAAAGGAATTATCAACAGTAAAGTTGGTCAGGGATCTTGTGAAGGCTGCCACCCTAATCTCACACTTGCGGTTATTTCAAATCTTACAGGTAGAATACTTTTGCCACTCGCTGGGTGAAGGCATAATGATTTGAATCATCAGTTTGTCTATTCTTTTCTTGTTTAATTACAACATTGTTATATCCATGTTTAGTTTCTGTTATTGAGTTTCCTCACAGCATACACTATGCATCCCTGTATATTTTCATTTCATATAGGGTCACCTCTATACTGCATTTAGGCATCCACGCCCTAACATTACAATCTCATAACAGCCATATTCACCTAAAATTACTGCACTTGCTGCCCATCACTTTCACAATCATATAATCCATTCATCTCACCTGTGTATTCTCTGTTGCTTTTCTTGCAAACTGACAAGCATTTTTTTGCACAGGATTTTAGAATTTATGAGTATTATGCATGTGAGCCCTAACGTTTTGTGATTGTCAAGCTTGATTCCTCATGCATGTGGTCTCAGTTTGCAAGGGTGGTTTACGTTCCTATGTATGTGACAAGGGCACGTCTCCACCTGGTACAATACATTATATGTTTCATAATTTTGGTATTCTTTTATTTTATGCAGACACAAAAATATTTTGCTTATTATGAATTTGATATTCATTTTAATGCGATCAACTGTTCTTATCCCCAGCCCTGCTACTTCAGCAGTACAGTCACCTTCTGCTGCATTCTTGTCCAAAGCCCACCTGTCACTTTCTCATTAGTTGTTCCTTTGCACTTTAGCTTGTTCAACTATTGATTATGAATAGCAGTTTGCTGAAAATTGACCTATTGCCGATGGTCTGTAGGGATTACTACCTCATCAACAAAATTGATTGGCATCCTGCTGTAATGTTAGCATAGTTTGTTGTAAAACTCTGATCCATAGGTCAGTTTTAACATAAAACACTTGACATGCTAAATCCAAAAATTGGTATTTGATTTGTTGTAAAATATATGTATTTGGATTTAACATTGGATATATTCCAACATACACTCTTCCTTAGGTAGGATTTCCATTAGTTTAATATGCATTTACCTCCAAGACCAATGAATATTTTCCTATTAGTTCAGTGTATTACACTTACATTGTCACATTCAATTTTCATAAAAACTTAGGATGCTACTCTTGTATTGTAAATACGTATACTCTCATTTAGCTCTTATATATATATATATACATGCTAGTTCTTCAATATGACATTTTTCTTGAATTGCTCATGCTAACTCTGTTTTGCAGGAATATATGAGGAATTTAGATCTTCTTTTCTTAAGTTAGATATTTCTCATTTTTTTTTTAGAATCCATTTTCATGATGTAATAGTTAGATCATTAATGAGAATATTACATTTCCAGCTTCTAGATTACAATGTATGAGCATATAAATATCACGACTTGCTTGTTTCATGTCATTTTGCCTTTATTTCTAAAAAATGCACAAATGAAAAAAAAAACGAATGGCACGCGCACCATTCTAATAGAAGGTGATTACATCCTAAGTTGATGATTCACATCAATGGCCATAGTCAGGATGTGAACAAAACTTAGGATTTTCATCTTTTATAGAATAACACTGGATCCACACTGGATCCTCTTCGAAAATCATCATATTTTTTGTAAATATTTTCTTCTTTTATCAGGGTCTAAATTAAATTAATTCAAAATATATATCAATGGCCATAGTCAGAATATATTGAGAGATAATTTCATTTTTAACTCTATAAGAGCACCAAAATATGTTTTATTCTTCACCTGAATTCAAAATATGATTATTATATAATACATTCAATGACCATAGTCAGGAGTGTATTATATCCTCAATTTTATTTGCATTCATTTAAAGAATGAAATATGATTTTCAAATCCAATTTTAAATTCTTTAAATTCATTCATCATTTAGAATAGAATTGCATCATATTTTCAAAATTCTTTTTCAAAGATCCAAGTGGTTTTGAGTATCTTCTTCATTTCTCAAATCAATCCTTATTTATAGATTCAAAATTCAAATTCCATCTCATTTTCAAGACTCAAATTTGGATTTCAAAGTCCAAATTGACTTTGAAATTTCAAATTCATTTTGTATTCAAAACTTCAAATCAACTTTGAAATTCCAAATTCACTCTTTCAAGATTCAAATTCAAGTTCAAATCAATATCTCAAAATCAATTTCAAAGTTCAATTTAGCTTTGAAATTTTTGATTCATCTTCTGATTTCAAATTCAAAATGATTCTTTATCTTCAAAATGCTTCTCAATTCAAAATCAAGGTTTTGAGATTGATTCTGAATATAAAAATTTGACTATTCCTAAATTTTAAATTCAATCTGGGTCTTCAAAAGACCCATTTAGGCTTTCTGATCAGATCCAATTCGATTTAGGATTCCAGATTTCGAATCCAACTTCATTTTTTGGATCCCAGACTTTAGATCCAATTCCATTTAGGATTTTAGATTTCGAATACAACTTTATTTTGGATCTCAGAGTTCAGGTCCAAATCCCTTTAGGATCCTAGAATTCAACTTCATTTTGGATCTCAGACTTCAGGTCCAAATCCATTTAGGATCCTAGAATTCAACTTCATTTTCGATCTCAGACTTCAGATCCAATTCCATTTAAGACTCCAGAATTCAACTTTGTTTTTGGATCTCAGACTTTGGATCCAAATTCCATTTAGAATTCAGACTTTGGATTCAAATTCTATCTTGATTTCCAAATTCCAAAAACCAATTCTGCTTCTCATATCCCATCTTGATCTCTTAAACCTAATTCTATCTTTCAAACTCAATTTGGATTTCTCAAATCTCATTCTGATTTCAAGCTTCAAATATAGAATTCAATTCCATTTCAAATATTCATTTCTTCTCCTAAATCCAAGTTCAAAATTCTAAATCCAAAGTCCATTTCTGACTTTAAAACTTCTTTTCCTTTACCTTATTATCTCAGCTTCAAAACATTTTCAAAGTCAAGATTTATTCTCAAACTCTGATTATTTCAAAGACTTAGAACTTCAAAATATCTTTCCTGATCTATCTCGAGTTCTAAGTTAGATTCAACTATTCAGAAATCATTTCTTTATTCCATCATCACATTTTCACTTGGAAAGTCTCAGATTTCCAAATCATCCTTTTTTAAAAGAGCATGCATCCTTACATTGCACAAGCATGATTCTTTGTGCATTTAGACTTAGGATAAATTCTTAAATAATCTTTTAGTAAAGCAAAAAGGCATAAATTCGACCCTTGGTTCAATTACCCCTGGTAAAGGCGCCAGGAACGGTCGAACCTCGTACCGACGAGCAAATCCCGTCTCTCAATTTTCCTGCAAATATTTCAAACACGGAGGCGAGTTATTTTCCTAAATATTTTCAAAATTAAGGTCAAGTGAGACTTTCACAAAAGAGTTTCTCTCTCTTCTCCTTTTTCTCATTCTCTCTTCTTTTCTATCTTTTATTCCCTTTTAAAAGGGGAACAGAGGTTAGAAAGGCGAACAAAAAGGAAAAGAGGAACGAGAGGAAAAATTTTGCGATCACAGTTTTGGCGATCGAGATGGGACTCGTCTTTGTCTGGTTGGATCTATGCCTTTCGCTTTGCTTTGACATTATCTAAGTCTTTATTCTTCAAAATGTGAGCTCCATCTCCATGCAAACCTTAGGAACCTAGACTTTATCCTAAGCTGACATCATTTGCATATAGGATTTAAGTATGGTTTCGTAGGACCATTTTGAGGAGATTATTCCATGTTCACATTAGACTTCACGTTGTTGGGCTGTCTCACAATACAACTCTCCTCAATTCTAGGGATTGAATGCAAAACAATGTATGCAAGTGTATGCTTCTCTTCATTTAAAATCTATCTCTTTTAGGACTTGCATTAGAGCCATCTGATTTCTCGCATGCTGAACATGTTTTTGAAAACATCCTTACCTATATTGTCGTGGTCTTCACGTTGTTGGGCTGTCTCACTGAACCATAGTTCGGGAGAGAGCCTCACAACTGAACCACTTATTTGGGTTCGCGATCCCCTACCACGTACCTAAGGGCCATAGTCCGAGTTATATCGGTAGGTGCTTAAGGATGTTGGGAAGCCATTACCTTAGAACCAGAGAAAAATCTCTATGCCACATACTTCGAGCTTTGGCTTGAGTATATCGGCATACCTTGATTGAAATCAGGTGATTTGAACCCTAGAGTTATGATTAAGGTCCTATCAACCATTTCAAATATTGCATTTAGAGTCAGCTTTAGGGAGTGTTGTTTGTGCATCCTTGTTTGTACATCTGTGATTATGTGATATTTTATATTTTTCTTATATATTTTCCAAAAAACTGGGTATATATTATTCAAAATTTCCTCTTTGTTTTTAAAACCCAGGTGTACTTTTCTTTTCTTCTCCTGATTTCTTCAAATTCTTTTGATCCTGCCTGCAAATACTTCAAAATTTTAAATCTTTGCTATCTGCTTTCAAAATCCTTCTTTATTCTTTAATGTATTCTATTCCTTACCCTCTTTTGCAATAAAATATCTTTTGTCAAGAAATGTCCTTTTCAAAATTAGCATTTGTTCATATTCTAATTGTTTATTCTTTCTCAAAGAAAAACAATGTGGTTGTCAAAATTTGGTGACAACCCTAACTCTCCTAAAGAAATATTTTGTTGTTAAATTGTGATTTCTTCCTTCGTTAAAATTCCTTCCAAGATCTTTTCTAAAAAACCCCATTTTGCTCTACAGAGAGCATTGGCATTATCTGTTGACTCAGGCAAGGTCAAAGGTTGCACCGTTCTAACATCCCGGTTACAAGCAAAAAGTAAGGAATGGATTCTCAAAAGTTTGTCAGAGGAGTTCAGGACAGCAAGAATGAGATTGATCCTGCTATATATCAGTTATTCAAAAAGATGATGGTTGAGATATTATTCGAGCAAGCCGAAGCCAGTTGGGGAAAAGCTCCCACTGAAGGAGAGGCACCTGTCACCTTCCCCAGTTTTTCGCTTTCATCCCCTTTTGTCAGTCACTTTATAGGGGCAAGTCAGCCCAGTCTTTTGTGACTTTTTGGTTAAAATACTTGTAAATATTCAGTTTTGTTATCAAACTTTGCTTATCAATGAAATGTCAATTTTCTTTATATCTTTGATATCCAATACTTCCTTCTTTTGCCATACTGGGGCATTAAAATTCCTATTCTTTTTCAGAATGCGGGACAATCCACACATCATTCATGAGAGAAGTGATATTACCTATGAGGGTCTTTTCAAAAATCCTAAAATTTCAAAAGTTTCTGCAAAATCTTCGTCATGATAACAAAAAAAGTTCAAATATTTTTTATCATATTTTCCAAAAATTGGTTTTGAACCATTTGTTATCATCGCAAAATTTTTCCCCTCCCTTGCGAGAGAGAAACGAATTTTGCGAGTCAAACTCGACCAAAGTTTTGAAAATGATTTTGAAAATTTACTCGCCTCCGTTTTTAAAATTTGCGGGAAAATTTCGTGGAATGGGATCCGCCTGTCGGTACGAGGTTCAACCGTTCCTGGCGCCTTTACCAGGGGTAATTGAACCAAGGATCAATTACGTGCTTTAATTTGACTCAAATAGCTAAATTATGCTCTATTTTTCCTAGAATGCACAAAGAATCAGGCTTGTGCTATGAAATTTTTAAAAAATGCAAGTTTGAGAAACTGTAATGTTTGCTTTGGAAAATTGAAATACATTTGGAAAAATGGTTGGAAAAGTGCTTGAAGTTGGAGTTTTTGGGAAAATCATTGAATTTCATTGGAAATCAGAAATTTGCATTGAAAAGTGATTTCTCAGGAAAACTTGAACTTTGGAAAATCGATTTTGAAATTTGGAATTGCTTTTCTAAGAAAATGGATTTGAGAATTCTAAGAAAATCTAAGAAATTCATTGGAAAATGACTTTTGAAATGGAAAATAAATTCTCAGGAAAACTGGAAAATATGAGAAAATCGATTTCTGAAAACTTGGGATTTTGAAATTTGAGAATTTGAAAACATAGGAAAATCTTGATTTGAACTTGGGAAATGCCTAGAAATCTCATTTGAAAATTTGGAATTCTGAGAAAATCCAATCCTGAGAAACTTGGAAATTTTTGGGAAAACTGATTTATCTAAAATTGAAATTGGAAAATGAATTTGAAAATAATGCAATTTGAATGATATGAATGAATGAATATGAGTTTAAAAGAGAATTTCAATTGAGGAATTGGAAAATCATTTTAAAACTTTAAAAAATGCAGTGCATTTTGAAGTTAGCCTAAGTGTGTAGGCTGAATGTGGCTAATACGAAGATCATAAATCTTGGTTTTCTTCGTATTCTGACTATGGCCATAAATACGAATCCCACCGAGTTTATAAACTCCATAAAAGCTTGTGCACGTGCCATTCGTGTAAACCATAGTGGATTTGAAATAAATGCACATGAATCATACATTAAATATCGAAATTTGCATAAATTAAACTATATGCAATGCAGCCCTATTCTAAGCAGAAAAATAACTCTTATTCAAAATTATTACATTTGAGATTACATTGAATTGAAAAAAAAAAAAAAAAATCTAAGTCTTCTTCTTGAATGTTCCTGCAAAACTAGAAAACAAGGTTAGCACAAAAATGTAGGTTATTCTGAATTTATCCAAAAATATGAGAAATTATCGGATATTATTCAGATATAAACCCAAATTCATACCCCCCTTTGATATAAACATAATAAATAATGAATAAATTTGGAAAATAAACTTGAAAATTCGAAATTGGGGTTCAAAATAACCAAAATACCCCTGATGACCTTGAAATTAGGGTTTTATGAAAGAATTTTTGTAAATTTTGGAATTTTGAAAATCAAATGAAATAAATCAAACATAATATGATAAAATATGATGATATGCATGAAAGTTTGGAGAATTAGAAATTGAAATTTCGAAATTTAGGTCAAAATGACCAAAATACCCCTGATAACAAGACTATGGCCTTGAAACCAGGGTTTTCTGAAATAAATTTTGCAAAATTGAAAAATATGAAATGCAAATGAGATTAAAATTAACCCTAATATGATTCTACATGCTTATGTACATGATACAAACCCTAAAATGGCGAAAATATCATAAAATATCAAATTTAACCTGATTTTCGCCTGATTTTCGCTTCTGAATTTAAAGATAAACTAACACATGGAGCAAATGAACTTGGAATTAAACCAAATTTGGCATGAACACCTAAAATAACCCTAAAAACAGAATGGAGCTCGAAAATCTAATTTTTTTTGTATGAAAATTCAAATAAAAACCCTAAATTTTATGATTTTTGCTTAAAATATTGATTCTAAAGGGGATTTAGGATATCAAACTTCCATACAAATTTCCCAAATTTTATGGGATGACAGAGGACAGTAAGGCAAGGATTTTTGCCTTTTACACTTTCTGTTTTTGACCTATGGTCGGAGCTGTACTACTCCGGCAAATCGGATCGGAATCCGGCGACTCTAGTAAATGAAGGAAACAGACAGGTTTCGGTAGAAAATGTGGTAAAAATAGCATACAGATGGGAAAATGGCTGAAATTGTGGGAAAATGTCCCTGACAAACATAAGAAGATTTTATCTTTTGACACTATTGGGATTCGGGTTACGGTTTGGAAAAGACCACACTATTATCAGAGACCTAAATCTCTGGAATTTCTGGACATTGGAATCTGTTAGACAGAAAGAGAAAATCAGGGAAAAATAATGAAACAGATCCAAAAATTCCCAAGTTTTGGGAAATGACATGAAATCATGTTAGGAACAACTTTCATGTTGAAAGTTTTTGCAGACGGACTACAGATTTGGAGGAGTCGGTGCATTAATATCTGTCTATATCCTGACAAAAGAAAATCGAGATTTTCCCAGGGGTCTGAGAAATCCGATTTTTTACAGAGGTCAAAACTGACTGGAAAAACCTAAAAATTTCCAGATCATTAGTAGATTTAATCATGAATCTACTGTGATTTTTGGAGGACGATTTGAATTTTCCATGAGGGTGGTGCCGGAGGTTCTTGTCTGCTAAAACAGAAATTAGAAGTTCTGGAAATGGGAAATGCCAGTTTGGGATTTGATTGGTTTGAGAGGGTCCCAAAACCCAAATTGAATCAAATTTTCGACAGTAAAACAAAGACATGTAAACCTGGTTACTCTAAAATTTACAAAAATTTTAAATGCAGAAACTCACGTAAAATGATGCATGGACTTTGCACAAACTTGAAACTCTACAGATTCTAAATCAATCTATTAATAAGACTGTAAAATGAATAAATACATGATGAAATTTAGCTAAATGCAATTTTTTTTTTTTAATTTAAAATTGTATAAAGCATAGAAATAAAAATTAAAATCATCATGAAGGGGCTTGACCTATTTTGATGTTGGCTCTCAAAACGAGAGAATCCATCCAATAGATAGATGAATCTTATCGTTTTACTTAGCCTAAATACGTGAGATGAAACTACTATCATGTTTCTCAATTTAAGAATTATGGAAAAGCATTCACACACCACCAATTCAATTTTTTTTTTTTTAATTTGATTCCATAGCATCCATAAAAAAAATAAAATAAAATAAAGCTTCAAATCAATGGACGACAAAGATGAAGTGTATAGGGGTTTCACTAAGAACAAGGAGATATGAAATAAGGGGACGATGGGCTCACCTTGGAGGGTTTGACTACTACGAATGAAATTGAGACAGCACCGGTGGAAGGTAGTGGAGCTGAACTTGAAAGGGGTGCAAGGTAGGTGCTGGAGTGAGTATGTGTTGGTCGACCAACGAGATTACTCCAAGATGGTTGCTGCTGGACTCAACCGGAGATGGCTGCAAGTTGGACTCGAGATGCCGCCTAGGTTGATTGAAGGATGAAAGCTCAAAAGGGCGCCGGCTAGAAGGAGTTGAAGGTGGTGTTGCCAAGAAGGCTGCCTTGCTACAAGGAGGCGTGGCTGGAGGTGTTGCTGGAGTGATAATGGTGCTGCAGCTGGAGATGACCGGAGGTGCTGAGCATGGAGCTTCAAAGAGGTGCTGCTGGCTGCAAGGAAGAAGATGGCTGAACCGTTCTAGTGGTGGCTGCAGCTTTTTTTCGATGGCTGGGCATCCAAAGAGGTGGCTGTAGAGAGGTTGGAAGGCTGCTGTGGCTGTAGCAGCTAAGGAGAGAAGAAGGGAGGTAAAGAGAGAGAATAGGAGAGAGGCGTGAGATGGGAGAGGAGCCGTAAGTGGCTTCCTTTTCTCTTTTCCTTTTAACCAAACCCAACTTAGGTCTTTAATCAGCCTCAACTTAGGGTTTTTAGGGGTTAATGAAAAGAGAGGGAAAGAGTGTACGTGAATGGGCTGGAGAAGGGAAAGGAAGGAAGGGAAGGGAAGAAGAAAAGAAAGAAAAGGGAAAAAGAAAGGAAAGAAAGAAAAGGAGGGAAAAAGGAAAAGGGAAAGAAAAAAATGAGAAAATGGAAAGTGGGGCTGGAGGCTTGGGTGACCACCTTGTGGGTCCCACCTCCTCTCTAAAAAATAAAAATAAAAAAATAAATAAAAATCAATAAAAACAAAAATAAACAAATAAAAAGAAGCATTTTTTTTTATATAAAATAGAAAAGTAAATGAATGGGCCATCTCAGAGCGGGTCCAAATTCCACATTTGAAATTCATTTTGACGATTAGAGGGGTAAAATAGTCTTTTTAGAAAGTTTCTAGACGAAACGAGCTATTTTTGGCAGTTTTTTAAACGAGCTCGGATTTTGAAGTTCAATACCCCGTTGCGAAGCAAATCCAGAGTAGAATTTAAAAATGTAATTTTGAAAGAAATCCATATTGTTTTTCTCGAGAAAATGCTTCCAACCGAAACGAGCTATTTTTGGCAGTTTTTGAAACAAGCTCGGATTTTGAAGTTCAATACCCCATTGCGAAGCAAATCCAGTATAGAATTCAAAAAATTTGAGTTTGAAATAAATCCAGATTATTTTTCTTGAGAAAATATTTCCAAATTTAGACTCCTGGGGGTAAAAATGTCAATTTTGGAAACCCAGGGTTTGAAATTGATTTCTGAAAGTTTTTAAAACTCGATCTTGATTGAAATTTATAAAACTGGAGTTCTGGACTTCGAAAATGGAATGAAATGTGATGAAATGTTATGAAATGCTGAGAAATGATATGAAATGATGAGAAATGACATGAAATGCTATGCGAAATGCTAACTCTGAATGAAGAATTTTGGATGTCAGACCCCGATTGACACTTGTATCAGTTCAAAAAGTGTTAAAATTGACAAAATTTGCAAAAATGGTTGAAGAAATGATTTTCGAGCTCTGCCAAGCTAGAGTGACACTAGAAATTAGGGTTTGAGCTAGATTAAACTGAAATGAACTGGATTGAGCTGGGTTTTAGAGTTTTAGAACTCAAATGAACAGACCAGGCACTGACTCAACTGACCTTTCCGACTGAATTTTCAAGAAAAGCTACCATTTTTAGAGAAATGGTACGGAATGATCACTAGAGTGAAGTGAATTACGAACCTGAACTGGGTTTGAGCTAGAACAAAGGTCAGTAATACTGATATGAACTAAAATCAAAGCTTGAACACTAGCTCAATTGACTGAACTCAGCTCAATTTCAGCTGAAAGAGATAAAATGGACTAAAATGGGCTCCTAGACACTTGGAAATGGTTTTGAACTGAAACTGGAGCACTTGAACTCCTGGTGAGCTCAAGTTAGACTTTGGGGAACATGACTGACTGAGAATGACTGACTTAGAGACAATTGGCTTGGATTCAAGTGAGAAATGAGCTCATTTTTGAAGAAATGATCCCATTTTGGCAGGAATGGTCAGAAATGAAAATGGTCTGTTCATTGTGAGCTCAGATGAGCTTGAGATGACTGATATTCTAACTGTCTTGAACTGACCAATGAGCTTGGTTGACTCCGACTGACTGGGGTCCGGGATGACCTAGGGGTAAAATGGTAATTTTCCTAATGAAAATGGGTAAAATGGTGATTTTCTGAAACTGACTCGGGGTTTGACTCCTACACTGACCTGACAGGGTTGGCATTGCCTGAGGAGGATTGTTTGAGAATGAGTGAGGAAAATTTGGGGTGTTTACAGATGCCCCTCTTTGCTACTAAGCCGGCTTGAAGACGGGCTTTGTGGCAAAGAAAAACACACCAAATTTGGGCTATAAAAATGCCCCAGTTAGAAGGATCTGACTGAATATGAAAATATTAGCCCTGATGAAAATGGTAGATATGAAATGAAGAATGAAGAAGAAAAATTTACTTCAAAGAAGTGAGATTCAGGTTTTTTCCCTTAACCTGGATGGGACATGAAATACCTCGTGTAGAAACGAAGCTCAGGTTTAACCCTTAACCTGACCGGGAAATGAAATACCTCATCAAAATGAGGCTCAGGTTTGTACCCTTATCCTGATTGGGCGGAAAATGAAATACCTCATCAAAGGAGGCTTAGGTTTGTACCCTTATCCTGATTGGGCAGAAAATGAAATACCTCATCTAAAGGAGGCTCAGGTTTGTACCCTTATCCTGATTGGGAAGAAAATGAAATACCTCATCTAAAGGAGGCTCAGGTTTGTACCCTTATCCTGATTGGGAAGAAAATGAAATACCTCATCAAAGGAGGCTCAGGTTTGTACCCTTATCCTGATTGGGAAGAAAATGAAATACCTCATCTAAAGGAGGCTCAGGTTTGTACCCTTATCCTGATTGGGAAGAAAATGAAATACCTCATCAAAGGAGGCTCAGGTTTGTACCCTTATCCTGATTGGGCAGAAAAATGAATAGAATCCTCGAAGGAAGAAACCATGATGGAACCTTCGGATTTCCGCACAATGAATCCGATAGGGGTTTTGCAAAAGGATGAAATTGGGGTCCCTAAAGCTTGAAAAGGGGTTTGATTTTGGGCGCCTCGTTGCTGAGACTAAATAACTTTTGAAATTGGTGACCTTTTGCGAGAAAATGATTGGTGGCTTAACCTCAAGCCGAAATTGGACTGTCTATGGTGGGACAGTGGGGACACAGGGAAGTGTGCGAATCTGAGAGCCCATGCGCTCAGATTATACCAACAGAAGGGAAGGAATCTTGAAAACTCCCATTATCAAGTCCTTAAAAGGGATAACAACTGATGTCAGGATGCGCCAAAGATGAACCTCAAGCTCTCGCTTCACGCCAGGATAGCTAGAAAATATTGTCAAAATGTTGAAAATTATTGTTGATTCAAAATAATTGAAAGTGATGCACATTGCTTTGAAAATATTCCCTCTTTTCTACCTGAAGTATTATCTCTGATTGGGCTTAACTTCGTAAAATCAAGATTCGAATTCAAATTGCTTGCAATTGGCTTTCTTTCAAGGAAGCTATCAATTTCCCTGATATGAGCAGAAAAGAGAGTATTCTTGATATTGTGAAAGCAATTTGTGAAAGAATATTGATAATAGAATTTCACAAAATTTAAAGAGGATTCTTTGGTAGATTTGACAGTCTGATATCCTGGAATTCTTTCTCATGACGATCTTTCTGCCTACTATTTTTTTTTGGCAGAATTAGAGCTCTCTTGGGTTTTTGGAGATTACATCATCCTTCATTTTGGAAATGTCTTGACTTTTCTCTCTCTCTTTTTTTTTTATTAGGGTACGTCACAAACTCCTTCATCTCAGAGATGCTCTGATCCTTCTTTTCTCTCAGGGATTATATTGACGGTTATTGGCTCTTTGGTTGGAAATCTCTTGATGATAGCAGAAATTAAATATCCTTTAGGGTTTGTCGGGAGGCTCATCGCAGTCGCCTTCATCTTGACGGTGCTCTGAACTTTCCCTGGAAGGATCCGTCACAAACTCCGTCATCTTGGAGATGATTCAAATCTTCTTTGGCCCCGGGGGTCTACTCGCCTAATTCGCCTTCATCTTGACGACAGTTGAGAGATCCCTTTTGCAGATATTTAATTGCAGCTTTAGGTGATTGAGGAGATATAGGGATTGAATGGATTTTTCTGTATCACCCAGGATATTTTGACTGCTTTATTTTCCAAGAATGATCTTTAAAAATGTGCCATTGACTGCGATCAATACGGATCACTTATGGCTTTGCAACAACATTGAATTTCCTTTGCTGGCCATATCGGGGATTTATTCTTCATCCTTTTGGTTGGCCAATAGAAAATTTTTGAATTTTGAATCCTTCTTCGCGAAAGCTTTGTCCTTTCAAAAGTAATACTGAAGGTATTCTGAAGTAATGTTTTTGTACAATAAAAATTTTGAAATCAACAAATATTTAATGACAAATTGGCAAAATGTTCTTGAAATCCTTGGTGAGAGCAAGCATCTGAAGCACAACGCAACGCACCCATGAAAAAAATTTTCTTCTCCTTTCCCCAAAGGAGAAGATTCAGAAATTGGAAATAGGAATTACTCCTCTCTTCTCTGAAGAGGAGGTGTTTGCAAAACGAACTTTCGAAGAGAAATTAAGCTTTCGTCAAAACTTCCTAACATTAGGCTTCTCTTATGGAAAGGGGGCCGGTAATGATGAGGTCGGTGAATTGGTCATGAAGGAACGAGTCCATCACTCTCTCCTTGAGAAGAGGGTCCTTCATGATGAAATGGCCTAGTTTGAAATTGCGATCACAAGGAAAGCGAGTTTCCGTCGAAGTTCTCCCTGAATTAAGGGTTCCTTGTATGAAATTGGAAATTTGTTTTGCAAACGGTTCACATAGACACGAGTCCCTTCAAACTCTCCCTTAAAAGGGGCTAGGTGAACAAAGGATAGCATGCGAAAAGAACGAGCTCCCTTGAACTCTCCCTGTACAAAGGGTCTCTCGCAAGAGGAAATGATTGGAATTGGTATGAAATTGGAATTTGGAAAATTTGAAATTTTGAAATTTGAAATTTGAAATTAGAAATTTGGAAATTTGGAAATTGATATTTGGAAACTGGAAATTGATTGACTCGAAGGTCAAAATCGGTTGACCCAAAAGTCGAAATTGGAAATTTGGAATTTAAAAATTGAAAATTGGAAATTGGGAAATTGATTGACCCGAAGGTCGAAATTGGAAATTTTGGAAATTGATTGGCCCGAAGGTCGAAATTGGAAATTGAGTGACCCGAAGATCGAATTTGAAAATTTGTTGACCCGGAGGTCGAAATTGGAAATTTGGAAATTGGGTGGCTCGAGGGCCGAATTGGTAATTGAAATTTGAACTTTGATAAATGATCAACACAAAGACTGAACCCGAGAGGTTGACTGAAACGACCCACCAGTGAGACACTAACACAAGTGCTCAATCTTGAAAGAACACCAGCATGAATACCGGGTTTTGAAAATATGTCAACATAGACATTGGATTTTAAAAATATATTAGTTCGAGCACTGGATTTTGGAAGTGTACCAGTTTGAGCACTGGATTTCAAAATTGTACCAGTTCAAGCACTGAGTTTTGAAAATATACCTTGTTTTTAATTTGAAATTTGAATTTTTAAAAGAGACCTATGCTCTTAAAGTATTTGGGAATTATAACGAGAATGATTGTCGGGGTCTCAGGATTATCCCTTATCCTGAATGGGTAGCGAACTTGATGCAAATGCATGCCAATGAATGCAGATGTATGCAAATATGAAAATGATATAAATGAATGCACATGCGTGCAAAATGAGAGATTTGTTTATCCTGCCTGCATACAGGATATTTGTAGATAAAAACAAAATTTTAAAAAATGCCCCAGTATAACTGGGAAAGGAGAATTTAACCATTATTGAACAAAATTTGGAGGAATTACAAAGAATAAGACATGGTTTAAGTATAGAATTTTTTCAAATGCCGAGCATTGATGGGATCTGGTAATTCCACTCCGTCGGCATTTATGAGCCGATATGAATTACGAGGTAATGCCTCTTTGACAACATAGGGACCTTCCCAATTTGGTGACCACTTGCCACCTGGGCGGTGCTTGAGATAAGTCGTTGATTTGAGCACTAGATCATTGACTCGAAATTTTCTTTCAATGACTGATTTTGCATATTGTCTGGCTATCCTCTGACGATATGATTGAGCGTGCTCTGCTGCTCTGAGTCTTCTTTCATCTAGCAAATCAAGCTGTACTAGCCGCTGTTGCTGATACTGATCAAGAGGTAATTCAAGAAGTGATGCAAATTTCAGAGCAGGTTTCTGAACATGTAGAGGCAATACTACTTCGGTTCCGTAGACAAGTTCTGATGGAGTAGCATTAGTTGGAGTTCGAATGGTGGTTCGATACGCCCACAATGCATCATGAATCTTCTCATGCCAGTCACGGCCTGTTTCCAAAGTTCGCTCGAGGATTCGAATCAAAATCTTATTGGTGGCCTCTGCTTGGCCATTTCCTTAAGGATAATAAGGAGCGGAGAAATGATGATGAATTTTGAACTTCAAACAGAAAGTCCTCATTCTCTCATTCTTGAAATGACTGCCATTATCTGACACAATATCATGTGGTATGCCTAAACGACATAGGATATTCTTATGGATGAATGAGACCACATGCCGACCTTCTACTGTGCATAGAGTGACTGCTTCTACCCATTTAGTAAAATATTTTGTTGCAGCAAGAAAATATTTATGGCCATTTGAAGCAGAAGGAGTAATGGGACCAACAACATCAAAAGCCCACATAGAAAATGGCCATGGCGAGACGACAGATTGCAAATATGTCGCTGGCGCATGAATGGAAGGTGCATGCATCTGGCATTGAACACACTTTTTCACAAAACGATAACAATCTTGTTGCATAGTTCTCCAGTAATAACATGCTCGGATAATTTGTTTGACAAGAGTTTGGTAGCCAACATGACCACCGCAGATACCTTCATGTGCTTCTTGCACAACTTCTTTGGCTTCTTCTTCGTCCAAACATCTGGAATATTCAGAGCTGAATCCACGACGATAAAGGACGTCAGCAAGAATAAAATATCGAGCAGACATGCGCTGAATTGCTCGCTGCTCTCTCTTTGATAATTCAGGAGGAAATTCGCCAGTTTTAATGAAATTCTTGATATCATGATACCAAGGCTTCTTCTTTTGCTCAGCCTGGTTTATCTGCTCTACTGGGACGAAAGCGGGTTGATCAAGTCTGCCAATTTCAAATGAGCGACAAGATTCTCCACCTTTGAAAGACATGATGGATCCCAGATTGGCTAAGCTGTCTGCAATTTGATTGAAGTCTCTCTTGACATGGAAAAGCTGGAATTCTTCGAAATTGCTAACAAGAGCTGAGACGATCTTCTGATAAGGAAGTAACTTCTGATCCTTCACTTGCCATTCAGCTAAGACTTGATTGACAACGAGCAATGAGTCGCCATAAGCATGCACTCTTTTGACATTGAAGTCTTGTAGAATTTTCAGACCTTGTATCAAAGCTTCATACTCGGCCATATTATGAGTGCACTGAAAATCTAATTTGAGAGAAAAGGGGATCATCTCCTTCTCAGGTGTGATCAACAGAATCCCGATTCCTATGCCTGCCATATTCTTGGAACCGTCAAAGAATAAATTCCAAATTGAGGATTGTTGAATATTGCAGATCCGCTCATCGGGGAAATCATCCTCGACTTCAACATCTTCTGCTAGAGGAAAATCTGCTAATTGATCTGCAATTGCTTGGCCCTTGATAGATTGCTGAGAGACATATTCCAAATCGTATTGCATCAATAAAACCTGTCATTTGGCAATCCGTCCACTGAGGAAGGGTTGCTCTAGAATATACTTGAGAGGATTTAATTTGGATAGGATCTTGACTTCAGATGTCAACAGATAGTGTCTCAATTTCTGACACATCCAAACCAGAGCTAGACATGTCTTCTCTATCTGAGAGTATTTCTTCTCATAATCAATGAAGGTTTTACTCACATAGTAAATGGCATGCTCTACCAGACTGCCTTTTTCGTATTGCTCCAAGAATCCGCCACAAGCCACTTGATTAACTGAAATGTATAGCAGTAGGGGTTTCTTTAATTCTGGCGGCTTTAACACAGGAGGATTGAGCAAATATTTCTTGATGCGTTCGAACGATTGCTGACACTCTGGTCCCCATTCGAATTTCACTCCTTTTCTGAGCAAATGATTGAAAGGCTCGCATCTCATAGCCAAATTGGATATGAATCGCCGAATTGATTGCATACGTCCCTGAAGGCTACGTAATTCTTTCAAATTAGTCGGGGGAGACATGTCAATGATAGCTTTGGCCTTAGCGGGATCAACTTCTATCCCCTTTTTGCTGACTAGAAAGCCTAACAATTTGCCAGATTCGACTTCAAAAACACATTTTTGTGGATTGAGTCTTAGCTTGTAAAGAATGAGCCGCTTGAAAACTTGATTGAGAGTTTCGATGTGATCTTCTTCTTCTTTGGATTTTACCAGAATATCATCGACATAGGCATCCATGATTTTGTGCATCTGATCATGGAAAATGATGGCCATAGCACGCTGATAAGTGGCTCCAGCATTCTTAAGCCCAAATGGCATGACTGTATAACAAAAAGTGCCCCAAGGAGTAGTGAAAGATGTCTTGGACTGATCACGAGCGGCCAACTTGATCTGATTATATCCGGAATATCCATCCATAAAAGAGAACATAGCGTGACCTGTTGTGCTATCAATCAAAAGATCAATATTAGGAAGTGGATAATCATCCTTAGGAGTCGCTTTATTGAGATCTCTGAAGTCGATGCAAATTCGAACTTTACCATTTTTCTTGGGAACAACAACAATATTTGCTAGCCAATTTGGATAGTCAATGGTTCGAATGAACCCTGCTTTGAGTAGGTCTTCTAGACCTTCCTTAACTTGTTGTTCCACTCGAGGATCCATCTTTCTCAGTTTCTGCTTAACCGGCTTGACATTTGGTTTTAGGATGAGACGATGCTCAACCAATTTGGTATCTAGACCTGGCATGTCCTCATACGTCCACACGAACACTTCTTCATGTTGCTTGAGAAAACGGGTGAGCCTTTTTTTCTCTTCCGGGCTCAAACTGCTACCAATCTTGAGAATTTTAGGATCGTCTTCTGATCCAATATTGATATCCTCAGTCGGATCCTGAACTAAGAATGATGGCTCATCTTGTTTCTGAATTGCTGCAAATTCTGGTAATTCTTGAAGAGCTGAATCAAATTCTGCAGGTTCTTCTGACTGCTTTGTAATCTGACTACATTCTGCTCTTATTTTAACCTGATGAATCACTGTTGGCTTTGAAAAGGCCTCTGGATTAAGAACGAAATTCTTGATAGATTGGGAAGACATTCTGAAAATTGGAGAATAAATCGATTCAGGAAAATCTCCTATCATAAAACAAATTACTTTTGTTAAGAAAATAATTTGAAAGATAAAAGAGAAGAATAATGGCAAATTTTCAAAGATTTGATAACGAGAAGTAAAGAGACAAATGGCATCCAGATAGACAAAGGAAATTTGCAACTTTATTGAAAGATTGAATTGAGGACAATGATTGAAATGAAACAGGATATCATCCTAAATGTGAAAACAAAAGAATAGAAATGAAAGACAAGCAGATGCCCTTAGTGCGTCCCTTTGATAAAGATAGTGCCCTTCTGAGATCTTCTGCCACTAAAGCCCAATCCGGCCCTCTGAGGATAGTGCTGAGGAATTACTGGCTCGAGACGACCATTCTCATTTTTTCCCAGGCCTTGAAAAGGCTGATAACCATGCTTTACTAACATATCAAATCCCTTTTTGGCCTTCATAAATTGGGAGAACAGTGGATGATCTTTGAATGTACTATAGTCAATTCGTCTTCCAATCTTGAAAAACTGTGGGCCTCTCCATCGAGTCATGGCCACTGTATGTGCTGGTTGTTCAGCCGTCTGCAGTATTCCCGAATTTTCTTCAAAGCTGACCTCATCAATGCCCCTAATGCTAGGGATATCAGTAGTAAAAGTGGGCCTAGGAACCATAGGTTGTGCAAGCCTCTTCTCCGGATCCTCGCCCAAGACTGTTGTGATCATTCCACCTTTTGACCACTTGACACACTGATGCAAAGTAGACGGCACCGCGTTCGTGTTGTGAATCCATGGTCGTCCCAACAATAGATTATACGTTGGGGATACATTGACCACATGAAAGAGGACAGAGTGGACCGAGTAGTCAATGAAAATTTCCAAGAAAATTTTCCCTTTAGCTGTCTGGCCATGATTATCAAACCCGTAGATGGTGATTGGGTCCGGGATATATTCCTCTTCTCTGATGCCCAAAGCTTTGGCTGTCATTTCTGGGCATATATTGAGGTTGTTGCCTCCATCTATCAATACATAAGGAACAGTCATTCCTCTTGTTCGAATCATAACATACAAAGCGTTGTTGTGAAACACATGCGGTTTGGAAAGATCTTCATCTGAGAAAGTGATTGGAGCATTTGTCATGGCCTGATTGACTATCTGGGCCATGTCTTCAGGAGTTATGCTCGGTTTCACTTTGATTTTCCGCAACAGATCATTCAACACCTGCTGGTGTTTGGTGGAGGCTTGAGCTAAGTCCAAAATTGGGACATTGGATAATGCAGTTATCGGCTGTGGTGTGGATGTCTCATTTTTCTCCGGGGCGGGCTTAATAAAGTGTTTGGGGAGCCATGGCATTTTTTTAGCCACCTCATGAGATACCCCAGCGGATTTGTCAGATACTTTCATTTTTCCAAAGGCTGCAATGAGGTCCATCTTCTGAGCTTTGGACTGAGCCTGCTGCAGCACAAGGACCTGATGTTAGACTTGTATATCCTTTTTAGAGCATGGCCTGATATGCTCCTGTGCCTGAAAAGGCTGTTCAGAAATGACCGTTGTAGAATGATGGGGAAAGGGTTTCTTCAGAATATCCATATTTTCATCTTCGACACCCTCTACCAGAAGATTCTTATCGATGAGATCTTGAACAATATTCTTGAGAACGAAGCAGTTCTCAGTATTGTGCCCCACTGTTATGTGAAATTTACAAAATTGATCTTTGAATTTCCCCATGGGAATAGAGGGATCAACCAACCTAGGCAGTTTGACCATCTCCTTGGTCAACATATACTCGAGCACAGTCTCGAGGGATTGGTCTAGTGGAGTGAATTTCCTGTCATAACTCCACCCTTCATGCTTTACTTTTTCTCGGGGCTTCGGTCCCTGTTCTAATTGAAGTGGCTTATTGAATTGAGGGACTGACTTGCCTTTCTGATCGTTCTTGTTGGAACTTCCTACCCCATAACAGAAATCTTTGTTCTGCCCCTTACGGTGTTTCCAATTATTATTTCTGACAGAATGAGTAAAGTAAGTCTTCTTCTTCTGCTCAATTTGGCCGTTGTTCTTAGTAAAGGTGAAACCTTCATAGAAACCATTTTCCATACTCAACTCGAGCCATTCGGCTCACTCTGTCAGTTCAATGAATGTCCTTGATGGTGCAATAGAGATGAGACCTCTTAGAGGCTGTGAGAAGTTACTCAGAATTAGGGACAAAGCATGTCCCTCTGATATGGGGTCCCTCATCTTGTTGCAAGCTGACCTCCATCGGTGGATAAAATCTCTGGCCTTCTCATTTTCTCTCTGTTTAAGGCCGCAAAGATGGCTGAGGGTGGGAAGTGCCTCAGCATTGAAGAGAAATCGCTCAATGAACATGTTTACCACTTTGTCAAATTCTTTCAACTCAATTGGATTTACATGCTCCGAGTACCATTTAGCTGCGGTTCCCTCTAGACTGCGAGGGAAACATAGGAAAAGTGCACGGTTGTCTCGCTTGAATCTGGAGCATTCAGCGAAGAACATGGCGAGATGAGCTTTAGGATCGCCAGAACCATCGAATTTGATAAACTTTCTAGGGAGATTCTCGAGATTGTCGTCCCCATCCAAACCATCATAGAAGTCTTCACTGGTGAAGACTTTCTTGCCCTTGTCGCGGGCCTGCAGGTCTCGAAGCATTCTGACCACATCTTTGAACTGTGGCTGGTCAGAGTCATTGACAGACTGCTCTTTGAATTTGTGGGCTGACCCCTGCCCCTGGGTAAACTTGCGGAATGCCTGATGGGTCTCAAACTCTTCATATGAATCTTCCACTGATTCCTCTTCATCAGTTGCATCAACATGCTGGGCAGGCTTCTTGGATATCTTCAAGGCTTTCTTGACTGCCCGGCCTTTTGTCTTTTGCTTCACCTGTGCTTTCTCTGTACTGGCTTCAGCTTGTTCTGCCAGCATCTTAGTCATCATCTTCTTAAACATGGCATACATTTGAGGATCAATGTCATCCTCAACCTGTTGGACCTGATTTTTGCCTGAGCGCGGGGAATCCATTTCTTCGTCTGAAGCTGTCGAATATGCGATTCCCTCGACTGGTGCAGTCTTCTTCCCTGACCTTGTTTGAACCATTGACTGTCACGAATGCTCTCTGCAGAGCAAAATCGATGGTTAGGCTTTTGAGAGAGATTTTGATTAGAAGAAAATATTCGCTGAGAATTTTGGTAGACAATTTGAAAGAATATCCCATTACTAGGGATTGAGTCGTCGCTGGGATTACGACAATTGCGTTGTCATTCCTTTGCAAAGAAAATAAACAACTTAAAATTAAGCCTTGTTACCTAGGCGAGGTCGTCAAACCAAAAATTGAAGAATTTGCAAGATTTTTATTTATTGAAAGAAAACATGATTGCATCAATAATAAACTTGAGAAAGAGGGGGCAGACAGACAATTTGCCACCACTCTTTATAACTAGCAGAGACACGAGGACCGGGAAAAAGCGGAAGAGTAACAAAAGAGTCCCAGCCATATCTGGCAGAATGGTATGCTCCGGACCACTGTGCTGATGTAAGGTCAAACTTTGGCATGACTCCTGATAGCAGCCACATCTCCATGTGTTTCTGTCTCTGAGAAAACTGTCGAACACACCGCTCCGGATGATAGTAAGCACAGAAGAATGGACCAAGCAACTTGAATCTCTTGCCATATGCATAGGTGTATCTGGGAGGCGATAATTCTCGATCAAAATAGTCCCACACCACTTCTTCTTCCTGCAGATAGTCGATCAGGAATCGGTACCGCGCAACTGGAAGGAGCTCATTACCGTTGTATCTGAATGAACTAGCTCTGGTCGGTACATGCTGAAGGAACCAAGATTAAAGAGCATAAGTACATCCCTCGACTAAGATGGACTCTCCAAGTGTGAAGCGGGTCAGTCCTCTGTATAGAAAAGCAAGCGCGGCCATGGCTATCGAGAGACGGCTGGTCTGTCGACTTCCCCATCTTCTCAAAAGTTGAACTATTCTGACATCCACATAATTCTGTCCATCTGGAAAGAAAGCAAGTCCCACAGTACACAAAACCATCGCATGCTGAATTCTCTCTCGAGCTGTCCTGGACAACGAGCTGACTTCTGCGAATTCTCCATACTGTCGGTAGATCTCGATCAGACTCACATACTCATTCCCATTTTCTTCAATCAGTGGCCAAGACTTGCGCCCTGTCATGCAAGCTACGGCATCTTTGGGGTCCAGACCCTTGACATTGATCAGAAACTGCTGCTCTAACGGATCTCCAGGCTGACCGGCTGGCTCAGGCAGTCCCATAATCTCTGAAAATTCATCCATCAGTAGTGTCATCTCGCCCCACGGGAACCAGAACGTGCAAGTGCGCGGATTCCACTGCTCTGCCAGTGCATGAATCAGATTGCCGTTGACTGTCAACTTTCCCACTGCAGATGCCAATTCCAACCCACAATCGCTCAAGTGGTCCGGAAACATACGAGAGAAATTTTTGAACCAGACATAGTACCACCGGGGAAAGAAGGGTCCGGTGCTAAGAGATCGATGCTGAGGAAGACTTTGTCGCACCTCATAGGAGATGTGACCCTCAGGAAAAACAGAATCGAGCTGGCTGGATGCCATTGGACTGAAAGACAAGAAGACTGGAATTAGACTTTGGAAAAATACAAGAAATTTGAAAATTGCAGGCAGGATAAAATGAAAGCTGGAAATTCGAAGTCCAGAGGAACGAAAGAATGGAAAATCTCCTGGAGTTTTGAAGAAAAGGTGGATGATTTGGAAAAATTGCCCAGGGTTTTTGAGAAAAAGGAGATATTTCATAAAAGATGAAAAATGAGGTATTTTGGAAAAACTGAAAAAATAAGGCGAAAATGAATATCATACATTCAATTACAAACAATTATGCACATACAGCAATCCCTAAGAAGCCAACTCTAAATGCATTGATTTTGAAAGAGCTTTAAGACCCTAATCCTGACTCTAGGCTCAGATCAACTGTGTCCAATCATGCTATGCCGATATACTCGAGCCGAGGCTCGATGTACGTGGCATAAAACTCATCTCCGGGTCTAGGCTTGTGTTTTCCCAACATCCTTGAGCGCCTGCCGATATACGTTGGACTATGGCCCTTGGTACGTGGCAGGGGGGCGTTAGCCCAAATAAGTGGCCCAGTTGTGAGGCTCTGTCCCAAACTATGGTTCTGGAAGAGAGCCCAGCAACGTGAAGACCGGGTAGACATAGGTGGGGTGGTTTTTGAAATATGATCACATGCAGGCAAACAGAGGGCTCTAAGTCCTAAAGAGATAGAATTTTGAAATTTTTTGAAGAAGCAAACATTATTTTCATACAAGTCCTAGATTGAGGAGTGTTGTATTTCAGACCTAAGTCTAAGTGAGCATGCATAATTCTTCTCAATATGGTCCTATCAAACCATGCCTAGTCTACATGCAATCCATGTCAGCTGGGTTCAAGTCTAGGCTCCTAGGTTCACATGATATCAGAAATTAAAAGCTGACAGTTCAAAGAGTATGATTTTGATAATTGAGCTAAGTCAAAGCACATAATTGATCAGACGAAGACAGGTCCCATCTCTGTCGCCAAACCTGTTATCATCGCAAAATTTTTCCCCTCCCTTGCTAGAGAGAAACGAATTTTGCGAGTCAAACTCGACCAAAGTTTTGAAAATGATTTTGAAAATTTACTCGCCTCCGTTTTTAAAATTTGCGGGAAAATTTCGTGGAATGGGATTCGCCTGTCGGTACGAGGTTCAACCGTTCCTGGCGCCTTTACCAGGGGCAATTGAACCAAGGATCAATTACGTGCTTTAATTTGACTCAAATAGCTAAATTATGCTCTATTTTTCCTAGAATGCACAAAGAATCAGGCTTGTGCTATGAAATTTTTAAAAAATGCAAGTTTGAGAAACTGTAATGTTTGCTTTGGAAAATTGAAATGCATTTGGAAAAGTGCTTGAAGTTGGAGTTTTTGGGAAAATCATTGAATTTCATTGGAAATCAGAAATTTGCATTGAAAAGTGATTTCTCAGGAAAACTTGAACTTTGGAAAATCGATTTTGAAATTTGGAATTGCTTTTCTGAGAAAATGGATTTGAGAATTCTAAGAAAATCTAAGAAATTCATTGGAAAATGACTTTTGAAATGGAAAATAAATTCTCAGGAAAACTGGAAAATATGAGAAAATCGATTTCTGAAAACTTGGGATTTTGAAATTTGAGAATTTGAAAACATAGGAAAATCTTGATTTGAACTTGGGAAATGCCTTGAAATCTCATTTGAAAATTTGGAATTCTGAGAAAATCCAATCCTGAGAAACTTGGAAATTTTTGGGAAAACTGATTTATCTAAAATTGAAATTGGAAAATGAATTTGAAAATAATGCAATTTGAATGATATGAATGAATGAATATGAGTTTAAAAGAGAATTTCAATTGAGGAATTGGAAAATCTTTTTAAAACTTTAAAAAATGCAGTGCATTTTGAAGTTAGCCTAAGTGTGTAGGCTGAATGTGGCTAATACGAAGATCATAAATCTTGGTTTTCTTCGTATTCTGACTATGACCATAAATACGAATCCCACCGAGTTTATAAACTCCATAAAAGCTTGTGCACGTGCCATTCGTGTAAACCATAGTGGATTTGAAATAAATGCACATGAATCATACATTAAATATTGAAATTTGCATAAATTAAACTATATGCAATGCAGCCCTATTCTAAGCAGAAAAGTAACTCTTATTCCAAATTATTACATTTGAGATTACATTGAATTGAAAAAAAATAAATAAAAAATCTAAGTCTTCTTCTTGAATGTTCCTGCAAAACTAGAAAACAAGGTTAGCACAAAAATGTAGGTTATTCTGAATTTATCCGAAAATATGAGAAATTATCGGATATTATTCAGATATAAACCCAAATTCATACCCCCCTTTGATATAAACATAATAAATAATGAATAAATTTGGAAAATAAACTTGAAAATTCGAAATTGGGGTTCAAAATGACCAAAATACCACTGATGACCTTGAAATCAGGGTTTTATGAAAGAATTTTTGTAAATTTTGGAATTTTGAAAATCAAATGAAATAAATCAAACATAATATGATAAAATATGATGATATGCATGAAATTTTGGAGAATTAGAAATTGAAATTTCGAAATTTAGGTCAAAATGACCAAAATACCCCTGATAACAAGACTATGGCCTTGAAACCAGGGTTTTCTGAAATAAATTTTGCAAAATTGAAAAATATGAAATGCAAATGAGATCAAAATTAACCCTAATATGATTCTACATGCTTATGTACATGATACAAACCCTAAAATGGCGAAAATATCATAAAATATCAAATTTAACCTGATTTTCGCCTGATTTTCGCTTCTGAATTTAAAGATAAACTAACACATGGAGCAAATGAACTTGGAATTAAACCAAATTTGGCATGAACACCTAAAATAACCCTAAAAACAGAATGGAGCTCGAAAATCTAATTTTTTTTGTACTTTTAAATATGAAAATTCAAATAAAAACCCTAAATTTTATGATTTTTGCTTAAAATATTGATTCTAAAGGGGATTTAGGATATCAAACTTCCATAAAAAATTCCCAAATTTTATGGGATGACAGAGGACAGTAAGGCAAGGATTTGTTCCTTTTACACTTTCTGTTTTTGACCTATGGTCGGAGCTGTACCACTCCGGCAAATCGGATCGGAATCCGGCGACTCTAGTAAATGAAGAAAACAGACAGGTTTCGGTAGAAAATGTGGTAAAAATGGCAGACAGATGGGAAAATGGCTGAAATTGTGGAAAAATGTCCCTGACAAACATAAGAAGATTTTATCTTTTGACACTATTTGGATTCGGGTTACGGTTTGGAAAAGACCACACTATTATCAGAGACCTAAATCTCTGGAATTTCTGGACATTGGAATCTGTTAGACAGAAAGAGAAAATCCGGGAAAAATAATGAAACAGATCCAAAAATTCCCAAATTTTCGGAAATGACAGGAAATCATGTTAGGAACAACTTTCATGTTGAAAGTTTTTGCAGAAGGACTACAGATTTGGAGGAGTCGGTGCATTAATATCTGTCTATATCCTGACAAAAGAAAATCAGGATTTTCCCAGGGGTCTGAGAAATCCGATTTTTTACAGAGGTCAAAACTGACTGGAAAAACCTAAAAATTTCCAGATCATTAGTAGATTCAATCATGAATCTACTTTGATTTTTGGAGAACGATTTGAATTTCCCATGAGGGTGGTGCCGGAGGTTCTTGTCTGCTAAAGCAGAAATTAGATGTTCTGTATATGGGAATACCCAGTTTGGGATTTGATTGGTTTGAGAGGGTCCCAAAAGCCAAATTGAATCAAATTTTCGACAGTAAAACAAAGACATGTAAACCTGGTTACTCTAAAATTTACAAAATTTTTAAATTCAGAAACTCACGTAAAATGATGCATGGACTTTGCACAAACTTGAAACTCTACAGATTCTAAATCAATCTATTAATAAGACTGTAAAATGAATAAATACATGATGAAATTTAGCTAAATGCAATTTTTTTTTTTTTTAATTTAAAATTGTATAAAGCATAGAAATAAAAATTAAAATCATCATGAAGGGGCTTGACCTATTTTGATGTTGGCTCTCAAAACGAGAGAATCCATCCAATAGATAGATGAATCTTATCGTTTTACTTAGCCTAAATACGTGAGATGAAACTACTATCATGTTTCTCAATTTAAGAATTATGGAAAAGCATTCACACACCACCAATTCAAATTTTTTTTTTTTAATTTGATTCCATAGCATCCATAAAAAAAATAAAATAAAATAAAGCTTCAAATCAATGGACGACAAAGATGAAGTGTATAGGGGTTTCACTAAGAACAAGGAGATATGAAATAAGGGGACGATGGGCTCACCTTGGAGGGTTCGACTACTACGAATGAAATTGAGACAGCACCGGTGGAAGGTAGTGGAGCTGAACTTGAAAGGGGTGCAAGGTAGGTGCTGGAGTGAGTATGTGTTGGTCGACCAACGAGATTACTCCAAGATGGTTGCTGCTGGACTCAACCGGAGATGGCTGCAAGTTGGACTCGAGATGCCGCCTAGGTTGATTGAAGGATGAAAGCTCAAAAGGGCGCCGGCTAGAAGGAGTTGAAGGTGGTGTTGCCAAGAAGGCTGCCTTGCTACAAGGAGGCGTGGCTGGAGGTGTTGCTGGAGTGATAATGGTGCTGCAGCTGGAGATGACCGGAGGTGCTGAGCATGGAGCTTCAAAGAGGTGCTGCTGGCTGCAAGGAAGAAGATGGCTGAACCGTTCTAGTGGTGGCTGCAGCTTTTGTTCGATGGCTGGGCATCCAAAGAGGTGGTTGTAGAGAGGTTGGAAGGCTGCTGTGGCTGTAGCAGCTAAGGAGAGAAGAAGGGAGGTAAAGAGAGAGAATAGGAGAGAGGCGTGAGATGGGAGAGGAGCCGTAAGTGGCTTCCTTTTCTCTTTTCCTTTTAACCAAACCCAACTTAGGTCTTTAATCAGCCTCAACTTAGGGTTTTTAAGGGTTAATGAAAAGAGAGGGAAAGAGTGTACGTGAATGGGCTGGAGAAGGGAAGGGAAGAAGAAAAGAAAGAAAAGGGAAAAAGAAAGGAAAGAAAGAAAAGGAGGGAAAAAGGAAAAGGGAAAGAAAAAATGAGAAAATGGAAAGTGGGGCTGGAGGCTTGGGTGATGTTATCGTCGCGAAATTTTTCCCTCGTCTTCCCTTCCTTGCGGAACAGAGAGAAGGAGAAAATGCTTTCGCGATTCAAACTTTGACCGAATTTTGGAAATTGTTTTGAAATACTCGCCTCCGTTTTGAAAATTGCGGGAAAATCCATGGGATGGGGCTCGACCTGTCGGTACGAGGTTCGACCGTTCCTGCCGCCTTTAACAGGGGTAATCGAACCAAGGACCAAAATCGTGCTTGACTTAGTTAAATTGTCAAAGTTATGTTCTATCCTAAATGCGCAAAGAATTCAGGCATGTGCTATGAGAATTTTGTAAAATGCATCTTGGAAAAACATGATGTATGCTTGGAAAATATTTGGAGTTGAAAAGATTATCTCAGGAAAAAGCTGAAAGTCAATTTCTCAGGAAACTCAGATGGAAAAGATTTGAAATCCCAGGAAAGTTCATAAAGACTTGGGAAAATTATGAATGGTTGAAAATCCTGGGAAAATGGAAGTGATTCTTGAGAAAAGATGAACCTTTTGAAAAGGGAAACACTTCTTAGGAAAACTTGGACTTTGAGAGTTTTCTTAGGAAAATGATGGAAGATTTATAGGAAAACTCATTGGAGAAGGAAATTCAAAAACTTGGGGAATCGAAATCCTGTGAATTTTACCTTTTGAAATACTTGAAAATCGATTTTGGATCTTGGAGAAAGATTGGAAAACTCTTTTGAATCTCTTAAGAAAATATCATTTTCCAGGGAAAACTGTGGAGAAACTTATCTTTGGAAAACCGATTTTGAAAAATCCTTAGAATTTTTTGAGAAATCGATTTCTTGAGAATGAAGTTTTCTTGAGAAAATCTTGAGAAAATCAATGATTTCATGATGCAAATGACATGAGTGAATGAATGCACTTTGAGAAGATTTTCTGAGGAATTGGTTGGAAAATGTGCATTAAGTCCAAATAAATCCTTTACATATTCTGACTGTGGCCATGAATATGTTCAGAATTTAGTTGATTTGATGCACATGATTTTGAAAACTTTGGAAATATGATGTGCATTTTAAGATAGCCTAAGAGTGTAGGCTCTATGTGACTAGTAGAAAGATGATGGATCTGGGTCTCGTCCATATTCCGACTAGGGCCGTAAATATGGATCCCACCGAGTCCATCAACTCCCTAAGAGTTGGTGCACGTGCCATTCGTGAACATCCATAGTGCTTTTGAAATAAGATGTATGCATCACATAAGCAGGATATTTGCATAAATTCAAACTATATGATATGCATCCTAGTCTAAGCGGGAAATTAACTCTCTTATTCCAAAATTTACATTATTACATCACTAAATAAAGGAAGTAAAAGAAATATGCAGACTTCAGCTCCTTCTTTTGAATGTCCTTGCCAAACTTGAAATAAGGTTAGCTCAAATATGTGGGTTTTTCCAAGATTTTCCAATAATATTATGAAATTATTGGACTTAATTGGATATAAACCCTATTCTCATGCTTCCTTGATATTTTGAAATGATGAAAATGCTATAAATTCAGTAGAAAACAATTTGAAATTCGGAATTGAGGTTAAAATGACCAAAATACCCCTAAAATTAAAGTTACACCTTTAAAATCAGGGTTCTTTGAAGGAAAACTTGGTAAAATTGAGATTTTGAAGTTCAAATTGAATCAAATGATGATAAAATGCAGTAAGAGATATGATGACATTCTGCTAGACACATTAAGACTGTAAAATCAGAATTTGGTATTTTGCAATTTATCAAAAATAACGATTTTCGCTTGTTTTTCGCTTGGATCCGGGTCCTGCGGGACCCTGTTTTGGTATTATGGATGATCCGAACCTCAAATGGATTCCAAATTGCACCAAATTCGGTATGAAGCATCTAAACACTCTGATAAACAACCTAGAATGCTAAAAATCACGAAATAATATGATTTAAATGCTCAAATTCAAGGAAAGTCCTAAAAATGATGGATTTTGCCTATGGATCCGAACCAAATGCAATGCCTAATATGATAATGCAAGATTTACACCATGAAAACTTCTGATATTTTTCATACTACTAAAAGACCCGAAATGGAACATTTTTGTTTTTTACAGCCTCGGGATTTGAGCCATGGTGAGTTCAATAACAGAGATTTAGTTCTGACAGAGGTAAAAATCACACTAATCTGATAAAAAATGCTAAAGAAATACAAAACTGCCATGTAAATTTATGAAATTAATTAGAGTTATGCACGACACCTACATGAACAACTTTCATGTTTATGACTTCAGCATTTGATCAACTGAAACACAGATAAAAATATAACTATTTCTGCCTAAACTAACAGAATAGACAAATGTAGCAAAACAGGGGGCTGACAAGAAAAATCAGAATCAGGGGACAACACTGTTCTAAAAATTACAGGCTTTTAGATTCAAACAGAGGACATCTCGTACACCACTTTCACTTTTTACAGTTTTGGATTTGGAGCAACACACAAAGAGAAACCATAGCCCTAAGTCGATCCAAGATCTCAGAGGCCCAAATTAGGCTCTGACACGTGTCCCGAACTCTCGGATTTTTGTCAGATATAAACAACATCCGAAAAATCCGAAAAAAATCCTATTAAAAACTAGACATTCTCCCAAATTCATAACATTTTTCGAATCGAAAATCGGATCTTCCCTGAGGGATATCTAGATTTTACAAGTCGGCAAATGATTTTCAAAACGCATCCCGGGTGACAAAACCCGACTTGCCATTTTGAATGTTTACCGCAGTAAACAAATTCAAATGCCTCCGAATTTTTGGCAAAATTTCAGGGACACCTAAGGGCGCATTCCGTGATTTTTTTGGGATTTTTAATAAAAAATAAATGCATAAAATGACGTGTGGACTGACTGACAAAAACAGGGACCTACTGAAAATAAGCAGAATTGAAATAAATGCTAAATTAATCCTAATTAATTCATGAAATGTACTAAATGAATGAAATAAAATGCAAATTAAATCTAGCTAACTACATGCATGTTAAAATCATCAAGGAAGTATAATTATGTATTTTTATATATGTCATTTTATGAGAATAGCTCAATCCATCCCTCGGATGAGCTCTTTCTTCAAACGACAACACGAATCAAACCAAAAGAATTATCATAGTGAAATCAATAGGAATGGAAGCTTACCTTGTGTTCTCCAGCGGTTTTGGAACTCCCAAAATGAGTGGCTACCTTGATAATGGGCTCCAGAGGGGCGTGAATCCAGAGGAAACCAAGAAAGAATGAAAATGGAATTCTGAAGTTCAATTCTCAAACAGGGCTCTCAGAGTGAAAATGCTAAATCCAAAAGAAGCTCCCCTAGGCTGGGCATGGGGCCTTGTATTTATAGAGATTTTTGGAAAATTTTGAAATTCAAAGAAGCTTAATCTGAGCCCTCCATGTGGCGCCATCTCAGAGGGTGTTGTCTTGGAGTTTGAAATTCAAATTCTGCTTTATTCTGGAAGGAGGAGAGACTTCCATGTGTCAGAAGGTAGGAGCAGAGGAAGCAGAAGACGCCACCTCAGAGGGGTTTGAATTCTACTTTTTCTGATGAAAGGAGAGACTGACATGTGGCGCCATCTCAGAGCATCTTCATTGACATGTGTCAGAAGGAAAGGCAGAGGATTCAGATGGTGCCACCTCAGAGAGAGTTTGAAGTTTAAATTTCTGCTTTTTCTAGAGGAAAGGAGAGACTGCCATGTGGCACCACCTCAGGGTGGCTCCTACAATGACATGTGGCAAGAGGGAGGAAAAGGGACACGTGGCACCATCTCACACAAAATAGAAAAGGTGAAGTTCAGGATTTGCGCCACCTCAGACTAGAGTTTGAACATTTGAATTCTAGCTTTCTATGAAGGAGGCAGAAAATGACATGTGTCCTCTACTTTTTCTAAAGAAGGCAGAGAGAGACACATGTCCCTTGCTTTTTCTGAGAAGAGCAGAGGGTGACATGTGTCACTTGCTTTTTCTGATGAAAGCAGAGAGAGACACGTGTCCCTTGCTTTTTCTTAGAAGAGCAGAGGGTGACATGTGTCACTTGCTTTTTCTGAGAAAAGCAGGGAGTGACATGTGTCTTCTACTTTTTCTAAAGGAAGCTGGAGATGACATGTGTCATCTACTTTTCTGAGAAAAATAGGAGGGAGACATGTGTCCTCTGCTTTTTCTGAAAGGAGCAGAGATTGACACGTGTCGCTTGCTTTTCCTGAGGAAAGGAGAGAGTGACATGTGTCACCTGCAGGAGACATAATTCAAATGGTGCCACCTCAGGGGAGACAAGTTCTACTTTTTCTGAACAGGACAACACATGACACGTGGCATCTCATGGTGACCTTGGAATGACACATGGCACAGGGTGAAGATGGTAGACATTGACACGTGGCATAAAATAAAGAGGATGACTAATGACATGTGGCGGCATCTTAAGGTGGTCCCACACTGACACGTGTCAAAGGGTGGCAGAAGAGAGAAGGTGACATGTGGCGCCAACTCTAGGTGAACCCTATGCTGACACATGGCAGGTAAATGGGAGGAGAGAGAAAGGACAAGTGGCACCAATCTAGGGGACAAGGTTCCTATTTTTTTGGGTTTTTCAAAGTTCAGGTTTTTCAAAAGAAAAGTCTATGTGACACCACCTCAGTGTGGGTCCCACATTGCTTCTTTATTGAAATAAGAACAAGACAACAACCTCTTTTTGGAATTTTCATAAAATCTGGGCTAATTGGTAAAACAGGAATTTTTGGAAAGAGTTGGCCCCTGTAGGGCAATTTTGTAAAAGGAATATATTTGAAATTGTCAAAAGGGCAAAATCTGAGATAAGGTGGCTGAAATCCATATTAAAACTATCCAGATCATTTTCCTGAGAAAATATTTTGACATTCAGAGTCCTGGGGGTAAAATGGGAAGAATTGATAATTTTGAAGACCCAGGGTTTTGAAATCAATTTTGAAAAGAATTGAAATTCTAATCTGGATTGAAAATTTTGAAATCAAGAGTTCTGGACCTCGAAATGACATGCTGTGCAGTACAGTGATTTGAAATGCTCATGCAATGATAGGCAATGTCATGTCTTATGCAATATAATCTTGAGTCAAGACTCGGAGATGTCTGTCTCCTGTCAGGAATAAAATTTTGAACATCTGAGCTAAAATAGGGAGACTTTGAGAGTTCCAGATGAAATTTGGACTTTTACAAGGTTCGAACTCAGAAAATGACCATTTTGCCCTCCGGCAATTTCAAAGGCTGAATGATGATGTTTGGTGAAAATGTCGGGGAGGTGAGTGAAAATTTGGGGTGTTTACAGGTGACCACCTTGTGGGTCCCACCTCCTCTCTAAAAAATAAAAATAAAAAAATAAATAAAAATCAATAAAAACAAAAATAAACAAATAAAAAGAAGCATTTTTTTTTTATATAAAATAGAAAAGTAAATGAATGGGCCATCTCAGAGCGGGTCCAAATTCCACATTTGAAATTCATTTTGACGATTAGAGGGGTAAAATAGTCTTTTTAGAAAGTTTCTAGACGAAACGAGCTATTTTTGGTAGTTTTTTAAACGAGCTCGGATTTTGAAGTTTAATACCCCGTTGCGAAGCAAATCCACAGTAGAATTTAAAAATGTAATTTTGAAAGAAATCCATATTGTTTTTCTCGAGAAAATGCTTCCAATCGAAACGAGCTATTTTTGGCAGTTTTTGAAACAAGCTCGGATTTTGAAGTTCAATACCCCATTGCGAAGCAAATCCAGTGTAGAATTCAAAAAATTTGAGTTTGAAATAAATCCAGATTATTTTTCTTGAGAAAATATTTCCAAATTTAGACTCCTGGGGGTAAAAATGTCAATTTTGGAAACCCAGGGTTTGAAATTGATTTCTGAAAGTTTTTAAAACTCGATCTGGATTGAAATTTATAAAACTGGAGTTCTGGACTTCGAAATCGGAATGAAATGTGATGAAATGTTATGAAATGCTGAGAAATGATGAGAAATGACATGAAATGCTATGCGAAATGCTAACTCTGAATGAAGAATTTTGGATGTCAGACCCCGATTGACACTTCTATCAGTTCAAAAAGTGTTAAAATTGACAAAATTTGCAAAAATGGTTGAAGAAATGATTTTCGAGCTCTGCCAAGCTAGAGTGACACTAGAAATTAGGGTTTGAGCTAGATTAAACTGAAATGAACTGGATTGAGCTGGGTTTTAGAGTTTTAGAACTCAAATGAACAGACCAGGCACTGACTCAACTGACCTTTCCGACTGAATTTTCAAGAAAAGCTGCCATTTTTAGAGAAATGGTACGGAATGATCACTAGAGTGAAGTGAATTACGAACCTGAACTGGGTTTGAGCTAGAACAAAGGTCAGTAATACTGATATGAACTAAAATCAAAGCTTGAACACTAGCTCAATTGACTGAACTCAGCTCAATTTCAGCTGAAAGAGATAAAATAGACTAAAATGGGCTCCTAGACACTTGGAAATGGTTTTGAACTAAAACTGGAGCACTTGAACTCCTGGTGAGCTCAAGTTAGACTCTGGGGAACATGACTGACTGAGAATGACTGACTTAGAGACAATTGGCTTGGATTCAAGTGAGAAATGAGCTCATTTTTGAAGAAATGATCCCATTTTGGCAGGAATGGTCAGAAATGAAAATGGTCTGTTCATTGTGAGCTCAGATGAGCTTGAGATGACTGATATTCTAACTGTCTTGAACTGACCAATGAGCTTGGTTGACTCCAACTGACTGGGGTCCGGGATGACCTAGGGGTAAAATGGTAATTTTCCTAATGAAAATGGGTAAAATGGTGATTTTCTGAAACTGACTCGGGGTTTGACTCCTACACTGACTTGACAGGGTTCGCATTGCCTGAGGAGGATTGTTTGAGAATGAGTGAGGAAAATTTGGGGTGTTTACACCATTGCATTCAAAAATCAACCCTTGTGTTGATCATATTTTCCAAAAATTGGTTTCGAACCATTGCATTCAAAAATCAACCCTCGTGTTGATCATATTTTCCAAAAATTGGTTTCGAACCATTGCATTCAAAAATCAACCCTCATGTTGATCTTATTTTCCAAAAATTGGTCTCGAACCATTGCATTAAAAAATCAACCCTCGTGTTGATCATATTTTCCAAAAATTGGTTTCGAACCATTGCATTAAAAAATCAACTCTCGTATTGATCTTATTTTTCAAAAATTAGTTTCGAACCATTGCATTCAAAAATCAACCCTCGTGTTGATCATATTTTCCAAAAATGGGTTTCAAACCATTATATTCAAGAATCAACCCTTATGTTGATCTTATTATCGATCTCGAACCATTGTCTTCAAAAAAGTCAACCCTGGTATTGATCTTCTTTTTTTAAAAAATTAGGTTTTCAAACCATTGCCTTCAAAAAAATTGACCCTCATGATGATCTCTCGTGTTGATTCCCTTTCAAAGATCACCTCTCACGATGATCATTCTTCTCACGGTTAATCCTCTTTCCAAAAATGATTTTCTCATATTCTTCTCTCACTTTAGAGATCCCACATGCAGGTAGGATCAAACAAACTCTTTTTCTCAACTTTTATCAATTTTTCGTTTATCAAATCCTCTTTCAGTCTTATCAGTTTTATTCATCTTTATCAAATTTTATCAAATTTCATTGATTTTTTATCCATTTTTAATTCTTCCTGTCAATTCTTATTTTTAATTACCCCTTTCAGGTTAAGAGATAAACCTGATGCCTCTTTCCCATGAGGTATTTTTTTTTTCTTCGTTTTCCCCTTTCAGGTTAAGGGATAAACCGGATGCCTCTTTCCCATGAGGTATTTCTTTTTCCTTCTTTCTCCCCCTTCAGGTTAAGGGATAAACCTGAAACCTCGTCCTACGAGGTCCTTCTTTCTTCAGGATAAGGGATAGTCCTGAATGTCTTTTTTCATCTTTTAAAGCTTCATTAATCTCAGCCAAATCTTTATCAAAATTTTATTCTTTATCCAATTTTAGCAATTTTATTTCTTTATCAAATTTTGTCGATTCTTTCGATTCTTTATCAAGCCTTTTATCAATTTTTGCCAAAATTTTATTCCTTTCCCATTCAGGATAAGGGATAATCCTGAAACCCATCATAGGAGCAACAATGCTACCTGTGAAAATTCTTTTACAAGACAACCTTCATCAAATTTCCTCAATTTTTCTTCAAATCTTCCATCAATTTCTATCTCTTTTCATCAGTCCTTCTCAAATTTTATTCTTGCCCAGCCAAGATAAAGGGATAATTCTGAAAATCAGACCACATACAATTAACTATGATGGTCTTCTTCATTGCAAATAATTCAATTCTCGAGCTGGTCATTCTCAATCCTAGATCCGGTCCTCGCACTGGCAAATTTTCAAAGTTCAATCTTCTGATTAAAACTTTCTGTCAAAAACCCGAGTTCTGACTCGAGCTTCCTTTTTGGATCCAATGCTCATGTTGAAACCAGTCATTTCTTCAGAAATTCGAAGTTTTTGAACTCAGGTTTCTCTTTTATCTTTTGTTTTGAAGATCCGAGTTCCGACTAGGACTTCCTTTTGGATCCAATGTTTGTGTTGGAACCAATCGTTGCGTCGAAAATTCGAGTTTTTCAACTCAAGTTTCTCTTTTATCTTTTGTTTTAAAGATCCGAGTTCCGACTCGGGATTTCCCCTTTATTTTTTCGTTTGAAGTTCCGACTTTCGACTAGGACTTCCTTTTGGATCCAATGCTCACGTTGGGATCAATCGTTGCATCGAGAATTCAAGTTTTTCAACTCAAATTTCTCTTTTATCTTTTATCTTGAATATCCGGGTTTCGACTCTGGTTCTCCCCTTTATATATTCCATCTTTCTTTTTAAATACCCGAGTTCCAACTCGGACTCTTCTCTTTTTCAAAAACCCAACTCTCAGGTTAGTCCATCCATCTTTTTTTTAAATATCCGAGTTCCGATTTGGACTCTCTTCTTTTTCAAAAACCTCAACTGCCAGATGGGACCTTCTTCCAAAATCCAGCCTTTCGGCTAATCCATTCAAAATTTCAAGATTCAGGTTTATTCTCTTTAAAAATCCTTCTTTACCCTTTCAGGTTAAGGGATAAACCTGTTGCCTCCTGTCAATGAGGTATTCTTTTTATTATTCTCCCCGTTCAGGATAAGGGGATAAAACCTGAAAGCAGACCACATATAGTTAAAACTATGATGGTTCATTGAATTCAAATTTTTTCACCAAGGATCTTTACTCCCTAAAATTCATTTTTGAAAATCGAGCTCATCTTTAAAAACCCAGTCCTCGCACAGGTTATCTCTCAAACCTTTCAAATCATATATATTGAGCTCATTTGCGAAAATTCAGTCCTCGCACTGGTAATTTTCTAAATTCAACCTTCTGATCAAATTCTTTCCTTCTAAAAATTCAAATTCTGACTTGAACTTCCCAGGATTTGGTATATTTCCAAAGGTTCCAGCTTTTGCTGGTCATGTATTTCAAAGGATCCAACTTTTGCTGGTCATGTATTTTAAAGGATCTGGCAGCTCGTTGGTCATGTATTTCAAAAAGATCCATCTTTTGATGGTCATGTATTTCAAAAGATCCAGCAGCTCGCTGGTCATGTATTTGAAAGGATCCAGCTTATGTTGGTCATGTATTTCAAAAGTTCCAGCTTTTGCTGGTTGTGTATTTCCAAAAGATCCAACACTCGTTGGTCATGTATTTCAAAGGATCCAATAGCTCACTGGTCATGTATTTTAAAAGATCCAACACTCGTTGGTCATGTATTCCAAAAGATCCAACACTCGTTGGTCATATATTTCAAAAGATCCAACACTCGTTGGTTATGTATTCCAAAAGATCCAGCTCTCGCTGGTCGCGTATTCCAAAAAGACCCAGCTCTCGCTGGTCATGTATTTCAAAGGTTCCAGCTCCCGCTGGTCATGTATTTCAAAGGTTCCAGCTCCCGCTGGTCATGTATTTCAAAGGTTCCAGCTCCCGCTGGTCATGTATTTCAAAGGTTTCAGCTTTTGCTGGTCATGTATTTCAAAAGTCCCAGCTCACAATGGTCGAGCTCCCAAATCAATATGTTCTACAAATCAAACCTTCAGGGTGCAATTTCTCAATTCTATCATTTCCAAACCTTTCGATCTTTCATCTCTCAAATCCATCAGTTCCCCAACCACTGGGATGCAATGTCTTCAAAATTTCATCATTTTCTCAACCCTCGAGTTATAATCTCTCAATTTCAATCATTTTCAAACCTTCAAAACCTTTTTTAAGTCAAAATCCAGTTTCTTATAACTGGTCAGGATTTCAAATCCAGTGTTTTCATTGGTCAGAATTTTTAAAATCCAGTGTTTTCACTGGTCGGGATTTCAAAATCCAATGTTTTCACTGGTCGGGATTTCAAATCTAGTTTCTCACAACTGGTCAGAATTTTCAAAATCCAGTGTTCTCACTGGTCGGGATTTCAAATCTAGTTTTTTATAACTAGTCGGGATTTCAAATCCAGTTTTTTATAACTGGTCGGGATTTCAAATCTAGTGTTTTCATAACTGGTCGGGATTTTCAAAATCCAGTGTTTTCACTGGTCGGGATTTCAAAATCCAATTTTTCATAACTGGTCGGGATTTCAAAATCCAGTTTTTCATAACTGGTCGGGATTTTTAAAATCCAGTGTTTTTCACTGGCCGGTGTGAACACCCCAAATTTTTCAAAATCTATTTAAATATTCCCTCTTTGCCCCTGATATCATTTTCTGAGCAATTGAGTCACTTTTAAATGTAAATCCCATTTTATTTCTCAAGTTTTCTGAAATTAAATTCATCTCGTGTATCTGACTCAATTTCGGATCCGAATCCAGATAAAAGATCCAAATCTGAGCTTCATTGTCCAATGTTTAAAATCAAATTCTCGAGATTTCCAAACTAACCTTTTGAAAAGCTCAGACAGTTCGTCCGGTATCCGTTTGGATCCATCGAATTATATTTCTCAATTCGAGGTTTAAAACTCGAACATTTTCTCAAAACCTGGGTCAAAACCCATTCTTCTGAAGAAATTTCCCCGAAATGGTTTGAAATTCTCAAAAAAATACTTTTGTAAATATTTTTTAGAAAAATACAAAAAAAAATTAGTGTTTAATCTTTGTTTTCGTATAAAAACTTAGATTTTTGTTCCAAAAATACAAAAAAATGGAAAAATCCTGCCAAGAACCAAAAAAAAAAAAAAAATTGAAAATGTCGAGAAAAGCAAATGAATTTAAACTTTTAAGGAAATCAGTTTTTGCTAAAAGCCTCAAGAGCCCCCTCTTTGCAAAATATCGGAAATTAGAGGGGCTCCTCCGCAAAAAACCCTCTTTTAGGGTTTTCCTTCGTAAGGAAAAAGGAGAAAGCCGAAACCCTCAGCCCCTCCTATTCTCTCTTCACTCTTTCCCCATTTCTCAATCATGGATCTGCAACAAACCTCCATCTCCACCTTCACAAAGCTTCCACCAAACACCCCCATGTGCAATCTTCCTCCAAAACCCTCGCATGCCTCATCCTCAACGGCCTCACCCGTCTCGAGCCTTCGCTTGCTTTCCTATAAGAGCACGCACAGGAGGGGAAGACGAGGAGGAGATTTTTAAGGCGCAACATCCGTCATTCGCCACAAATCGCATTTCCACTATCGATCATCACCCATCTCTTCCCCCTTTTTACCTTCATCCTCTTCGTCGTCTACGAGGCTCTCTGCCCCATTTTCCATCCCCAGACTCCATGAGACGTCCACCTTAAGAGATTGAAGATCGACTCTCCTTCGGCAACCGGTTTCAGAAAATCAAGATTTGCAGCAATAGAAAAGGTTTTTGTGAACAGGGGTTGAAAAATTGAAAAAGCATTGATAGTTCTTGCATCGCCTTTCACCTCTCTTTTATCACCGGGCTCAATCCGATTCCCCCTTTTTTTTTAGCCGACTGAAGGTCAATCATCGCTCGAGAGAATCACGGTAAGTGATCGTAATCTCTCTTTTTCTTTGATATTCTGTGAAAAATTTCTCGTACCTACATTATTTCTTTGTCTTGATTGTCGTTCTTCTTCATTTTTTTTTATGCACCAGTGGTGGTATCGACCTGCATATAGCAGGATCGATCCACCCATTGCAGCATTGACGAAATCCGCTGATTCCAACATCTAAATCTCTTGTTTCTTTTCTTTTAGTTATCTTTTATACTTGGATTTCTGATCTTAGATAACATCGGAGGGCATTTTATTCATTCCAGTTTGCCGTGTTCGTTCATTTTTCTCTATTTTCTCCTAATTTGTTTCTCTGCAATTTCACTTGGTACTCCTAAAATGTGTCACTCATTGCGCTCTGCCATTGGTATTCAGATGAGGCACCTCTGGGTATTGAATACCCAACTGCCAATGAATCATATAAACAACGATCCGTGGAAATCCTCCCCCCATCTACTTTTAATTGACCTCCAGTAAAACATCATCTGGTAAGTTTGTCTGGAGGGCAAGATCAAACTTGAATGCCATTAACGGAGTCTTACTGAATTTCACTAAGTTTGACAAGGAAGATTAATATGGCATTTTACTGATTTCATTTTCTTTTCTTTTCTTTTTTTCTTTCTTTTTTTTTGTGTTTGATTTACTGTTTTTCCATTATCTGTTTGTGCTTAAATTCACTTTGATTTCCTCTGCTTATTCTGATTTTCTGTCTATGTCTAGTTTCTCATTCTATTTTTTTTTAGTTGGTTTGCATTTTCCCCTTTCGTATTTTTCAATTTAGCTTACAGTGATCGTCCTCTGATTTTCATTCTCCGCTTTTCTTTCAATTATTTATTCGTACTCCAACCTCATGTTTCTCTCTAAGTTTTGATTTCATCACGCTCCACAGCATATATGCATTTACGCTCATTTCCTCCAACATTCATATGCTTCGCTTCACTACGACATTAACCACATCGATAAGTTTTGTTAGCATCCAGGCATCTATACTTGGATTAATCTGGAAATTGCTGAACATTAGCATCTCGCAATTCTCTGTAACATAGAATGGTCAAAGTCAGGTTCACGCCTGATTTGCTGGGGGACCCCATGTTGGGTTTCAGTGCTTGAAAGTTCTGGTGTAATCCCATCGTGAAGTTCATCTTTATACAAATCTGTCAGGGGGATCTGCAATCTGATTTCATCAAGTCCCACCACTGATCCAACTTGCTCAATCAGTTTTACACAGTGGGAGGTCCAGATGGTGAAACTATGTTCAACATAATTGATCGAGCTTTAGGTTCCACCATTGCCTACATTGACTATATTGTCTTTTCTTTGAGCCATTTTTTTTTACTTATCAAGGATGTGTTTGTGGTTTCTAAAGACTTGATCTATCCTCAGTATCACTCCTGATTTGTTCCTGTATGCTTACCTTCTTGCCTTGATTTACTTACTATCTTTGCCTTTGATTAGTTTCATTGCCTGATATATCTCTCATTAACTGTTGATCTTTTGTTTTTTTTTATTTCATTTACATATATCTCCTCCCACTTAATATTTACACCCATGATATAACACCCATCAGTTTCACTTGTTGTCTAGCAGTTGATTTCTATCTATGATTTTACTGCATGTTGTATATACCTTGCATGTTATAACTATCAGAATGAGTGTTTGAAAATTTTGATGATCTGAAGATCGAATGAGTAAAGTGCAGGGTCATATCTAAATAATTTTGGTTCATTTCGTCATTGAGATCATGCGAAATCATCGAATGTTACTGCTAAATTTCAATAATTATTAGATGTTACTGATCATCTGAATCAATATCTGGCAATGTTTAAAAGAGAAAAGGGGGGGGGGTCTCGATAGGCAATCATGATCCAGCTTCAATCAGAAAACCAAACTATTACAGTTTTCAGAAATTTTCAATGATTATTCTTTTAGTGAGGTGATTGTTTCTGAATTTCATTAAAGAGTGTGACCTTCTTGAGATAAGTTTGATCATTGGTCTACAGTGGGGCACATTTCGTATTCATCAGTAATCGCTAATGGGGACAACTATATTTGGGCTATGTAGCAGATTAGTGTCGCATCCTTGGTTTGATATCACTGGCTATACTCCTAACAACCAGCTTCACATTTATTTATTTTTTTGACCACAACACACCTTCACACTAACAAAACTCACCTGTTAATACCATTGTAGTCTCTCTTGCCAGATTAATTTCTGATTAAATAAATGGCCATTCATTGCAGGTTATCAGTAACCTACGAATAAGTATCAGTCTACAGCAGGTTTGTTTTCATCAGACCATTACATATTTCCATATTATCCATTTAACTCCATTTGATACCAGCAACATTGCACGGTATTTTTATTTCATCGTACTATGTTATATATGCAATCCGTCATGAATCATGTTGATAAAGTGCCTTGTTTGTCCTGGTGCATCATTTTTTAGATAAATATGCCTGAGAAACTTAGAAAGTAACCACTGAGTGTTATTGATTAAATTAAAATCTTCATCACTGAGTTTCTGCAAATAGCTAGTTTTCAACCAAACCTTAGTGATTGATTGGGATTTTCTTACATCGGTATTTGTTCAACATTCACCATGTGTGGCTGCATCATCTCTTAACTTAAACCATAGTGAACTGAGTTTCAGGTCAGATTTACATACAATATAATTTCATCACACCTATGAGCTGATCATAATTTCACAATTGCATTCCATCACCAATCGCTGCTGTAGGGAAGTTTACTAGGATTCATACCTGGGATTAGCCGAGCCCAAAATTACAAACATTCATGTGTTGTTAGTTGAGTCAGACTCTATTGACTCAAGTGTATTCGTAACTGACAGTGCGCGGGTAGTGTGCAAATCATTATCAGTATATGGATCTATACAAGCCGCTGGTCAGACCTGCGGGTCATTGACCGCATGCGATAAGTGGGTTAAACAGCGGGTTAGTGTGGGCTATGTTATGGTGTCATCGGTTAACCTATATATGAATGGTTAATGTTAGCATTTGGTCAGTATATGTGACTGACAGTCCAGAGTTAGCAGTAGGAGATTCAATAGTGTGTGTATCATAAAAGCAGTTTGGTGTATAGAAAAACAACACATCGATGGTTTATATCATTGCATCAGTGGGACAAGTTAGCAGTCAGTCTTAGTATCTTTTGGAGTCAGGTGTGTCAAGAAGATGGGTGTTAGCAGCAAAAGGATTAGGAAATGTATGGAAGGTATCACTTCTCTGCTCAGCTCAGAAGTTGCAAATCCTGATTCTCAGAATTGTAATAGATAGATTATAAATGAGAAGTTTTCATTCCCTGCACTAGATTAGAATGAATGAGCATATATATTGTAGAAATGCTTGTTTTCATGTCATTTTTTTTTCTTGCAAAATTTCACAAATGGGAACACGAATGGGCACGTGCATCATTTCGTAAGAGGTAAATTAATCCTAAGTTGATGATTTACATCAATGGCCATAGTCAGGATGTAAACAAAACTTAGGATTTTTATCTTTTATAAAATAACATTGGATCTACACTGGATCCTTTTAAAAAATTATCATATTTTCAAATATTTTATCTTTTATCAGAGTTTAACTTAAAATTAATTCAATATATATACCAATGGCCATAGTCAGGGTATATTGAGAGTTAATTTCATTTTAAACTCTATAAAAACACAAAATATGTTTCATTCTTCACCTGAATTTAAATATAGATTATTATATAATACATTCAATGACCATAGTCAAGAATGTATTATATCTTCAATCTTGTTTTAATTCATTTAAAGAATGGAATAGCTTTTCAAAAATCCAAAATTTTAAATTCTTTAAATTCATTCATCATTTAGGATAGAACTGCATCATATTTTCAAAATTCTTTTTTCAAACACTCTAAGTGATGTAAATATTTTCCTCAATCTATCTTCAATTCTTATAAAATCCAATCCATCCTTTCATTTTTCAAAATTCTATTTCATTTTCAATCTCAAAGTTCAATTTAATTTTGAGATTTCAAATTCATTTTGTATTCAAAATTCAAATCAGATATCAAAGTTCAATTTGACTTTGAAATTCCAAATTCATTTTATATTCAAAACTCCAATCAAACTCAAAGCTTAATTTAACTTTGAGATTCTTGATTCATTTTCTAAAATTCCAAATTCAAACTTCAAAATTCAAGGTCTAATTTGGCTTAGAAATTCATTTGTATATTCAAGATTCAATTTCTAAATCCAATTGGAAATTCTGATTCATCTCTTGATCCCAAATTCTAACTTCGAATTCAAAGTCCAAATTAACTTTGAAATTCATTTGTATATCCAAAAATTCAAAATCTAAATGAAATTTCAAAGTTCAAATTAACTTTGAAACTTCTGATATATCTTCAAATTCAAAACCAAGTTCATCTTCCAAATCCAAAATCAAAGTTTGAGATTGTTCCTGAATCTCAAAAGCTTGGCCTTTTCTAAGTTTTAAATTCAATCTGGGTTTTTAAAACCCAAATCCATACTCAAATCCAAAATTAGATCAACTTGGATCCAGTTTTCTAAATACAATTCTACCTTTGGATCTCAGGCTTCAGATCCAAATCTATTTTAGGATCCAGAACCCAGTTCTACTTTGGATTTCAGACTTCAGATCCAAACCCATTTTAGGATCCAGAACCCAGTTCTACTTTGGATTTCAGACTTCAGATCCAATTCCATTCTAGGATCCAGAACCCAATTCTATATTTGGATCTTAGACTTCAGATCCACTCCATTTTAGGATCCAGAACCCAAGTCCATCTTGGATTCCAAATCTCGGATCCCATTCTGTTTAGGATCCGGAACCAAATTCCACGCCCAGTTCTAGATTTCAAATCCAAGTCCATTTTCAGATCTCATTTGAACTCCCTAAATCCATTTCTATTTTTAAATACCATTTGATTTTCTCAGATCCATTCTGAGATTCAAATTCAACATCACTTCAAAATTTCATCTTCTTCTCCTAAATCCATAAATTCAAAAGTCCATTTCTGACTTTGAAACTTCATGCTCATTCATTTCAAAGCTTCAAATCACTCTTTCTCAAAGCCAAGATCTATTCTTCCAACTCTAAATTACTTCAAAGATTTAGAACTTCTCTGATCTATCTCAAGTTTTAAATTAAATTCAACTGTTTTTTCACTCCATTATCAAGTTCATCTTAGAATACTTGGAAAATTTTCAAAACATCTTTCAAAAAGAGCATACATCCTCGCATTGTACAAGCATGATTCTTTCTGCATCTAGAGTTAGAATAAATTCTTAGGTAATATTTACGCAAAGCAAAAAGGCATAAATTCGATCCTTGGTTCGATTACCCCTAGTAAAGGCGCCAAGAACGATCGAACCTCGTACCGACGAGCGAATCCCGTCTCTCCATTTTCTCGCAATTTTTCAAAACGGAGGCGAGTTAAATCTCTAAATATTTTCAAATTAAGGTCAAGTGAGACCCCGCAAAAGAGTTCCTCCTCTCTTTTTCTTTCTTTCTTTTCTCTTCTCTTTCTTCTTTCTTTCTTTTATTCTTCTCCCTTCAAAAAGGAGGAAAATAGAGGTTAGAAAAGGAAAAAAGAAGGAAGAGAGAGAAACCACAAGAGAGAGGAAAATTTTTGCGATGATCACAGTTTTGGCGACCGTGATGGGACTCGTCTTCGTTCGGTCGAAAATATGCCTTTGCTTTGCTTTAATATTTTCTAAGTCTTTATTCTTCTATGTCAGCTTCATTTTCCATGCAAACCTTAGGAGCCTAGACTCTGTCCTAAGCTGACATCATTGCGTATAGGATCTAAGTATGGTTTGGTAGGACCATATTGAGGAGATTATTCCATGATCACATTAGACTTAGGTTTTAAATACAACTCTCCTCAATTCTAGGGATTGAATGCAAACAATGTATGCAAGTGTATGTTTCTTTTTCATTTAAATCTATCTCTTTAGGACTTGCATTAGAGCCTTCTGGTTTTATCTGCATGTTGATCATATTTTTGAAAACATCCCTACCTATATTTGTCTCGGTCTTCACGTTGCTGGGTTGTCTCACTGAACCATAGTTCGGGAGAGAGCCTCACAACTGGACCACTTATTTGGGTTCGCGCCCCCCTACCACGTACCTAAGGGCCATAGTCTGAGGTATATCGGTAGGTGCTCAAGGATGTTGGGAAGCCATTACCTTAGAACCGGAGAGATATCTTATATGCCACGTATTTCGAGCTTCAGCTTGAGTATATCGGCATACCTTGATTGGAATCAGATGATCTAAATCTTAGAGTTAGGATTAAGGTCCTATCAGCCATTTTAAAATATTGCATATAGAGTCAGCTTTAGGGAGTGTTGTTTGTGTATCCTTGCTTGTATATCTGTGATTGTGTGATATTTTATATCTTCCTTATATTTTCCAAAACCCTGGGTATATATTTCAAAATTTTCTCTTTGTTTTTAAAACCCATGTGTATTTTTCTTTCTCTTCTTCTTCTAATTTTTTTTTTTTCAAAAAATTCTTCTGATCCTGCCTGCAAGTTTTTCAAAATTTAAATCTTTACCATTTATTCTCAAATTCCATTTTTTTCTCTTATTTTTTTCTGATTTTATATTCTTGTTTATATTTTCATAAAAATCTCCTTCCGTCAAGGGATATCCTTTTCAAAATAATATTTTCTTTTTCATATTTTTTTTTGTTACTCTCCCTCATAGAGTAAACAACGCAATTGTCACAAAATTTGTGGCGAGTCAATCCCTAGTAATGGGATACAATTTTTAGATTTCAACCTAAATCCTTCCTCTTGTCAAAACTTCTTCAAAAAGTTTCTTTGGTCTAAAAAACCTCCACTTTTCTCTACAGAGAGAGCGCTGATATCTGAAAATGGTTCAGACTAGAGCTGGAAAAGAAACAGTTCCTCAGCACATCGACAGTGAGGCAGAAGGGATGAGCTCTCCTAAATCAGTCAGGGGACAGGGTCAGAACAAGAAAGATGACATTGACCCCACTATGTATGATATGTTCCAAAAGATGATGGCAAGGATGATGTCGGAGCAAGCCGAGGCTAAGCTGAAAGAGGCAGTTCCTAAAAGCAAGCTGAGGAAGAAGCCTGTAAAAAAGCAAGTTAGAATCATCAGGAAGAAGGTATAGTCGGACACTACTTCGGAAGAATCAAAGTCAGTCGAGGAAGAATCGGAAGAGAAAGAGCAGATCGTCTACAAGCAGAATCTTCTGAGACAGTCCGTAAAGATAGCTGCGGAAGATCCTGAATCCGTCAACAAGCCCAAGTCTGGGGCCCCAGCAGAGGACCTGATGAGCAAGCAGATGAAGGAGATGAATCGAGCAATCAAGGATATTCAAGCCAAGGGTAAGGGCAAGCAGACCTACATTGGCAAAAAATTTTACGATGGTCTAGATGGGGACGATAACCTGGAGAACCTTCCTCATAAATTTCTCAAGTTTGATGGAACTGGCAACCCTAAAGCCCATTTAGCCACATTTATGCAGAGTGCAGCCATTTCAGGAAAGACAACAAGGCTCTTTTCATCTGTTTTCCCCGCAGTCTAGAGGGCGTAGCAGCCAGATGGTATGCTGACCACGTAAATCCTATCGAACTACGAGAGTTCGATAAAGTAGTAAATATGTTCATCGAGCGCTTATTATTCAACACTGAAGCCTCACCTACATTAAATCATCTTTACAACCTGAAGCAAGGAGAGACTGAAAGAGCAGGTGATTTCATTCACAGGTGGAGAAGCACCTGTAATAAGATGAAGGTACCTATTTCAGAGGAGCATGCATTGCAGGTGATCCTCAACAATTTCTCTCAGCCCATAAAGAGCCTCATCGCCACTTTCCCGGCGAAATCCTTCATCAAGTTGATTGAGCGAGCTGATTGGCTCGAAGCAGGGATAGAAAGCGGGTTGTACGAGGGCATGCCTCTGGTCAAGAATGTCCAAGACCAGAAGAAGAAGACACAATTCGCTCATTCAGTGGATGCCTCCTGCAATAATCTTGGCAGCAGCAGCAAATGAAACAAGAACAACAGTGGCAATGGCCCGAGAATAGATCAGAGCAAGAGGCAGAAAGAGAGATTTTATAAGAACAATGACAAGCCGCTTCCAAATGGCCCTCAGCAAAAGGGTGATCTTCAAGAGAAGCGTAAGTACATCAAGTGGGAGAAAGATCGAGTCTTCACCCCGTTATCTCAGAGTTTAGAAGTGATTATGGATTACCTTTTAAGGCATGGGATGATCAAACTCCCTAAAATAGCGGATCCTCCCGTAATCTTGGGAAAGTTCAAGGACCAATTCTGCAAGTACCATAGGGCAACAGGGCACGATACTGAGCACTGTTTTGTCCTCAAGCACATGATACAAGACTGCATCGACAGAAGTGAGCTGATAGAGGACGAGGAAGAAGAGCGTCCAATAGTCCTGACAGAACCATTTCCGGATCACTCAAAGAACTGAGGATGCCCAAGTTTTCTGCACTATCATTTCCTTTTGTTAGTCGTCTTGTAGGGGCAAGTCAGCCCAGTCTTTTATGAATCTTTTTTTTTTAAAGTTCTTGTAAATATTCAGTCTTGTTATAGAACCTTTGCTTATTAATGAAATGTCGATGTTCTTTGTATCTTTTTACTTCCTTCTTTTGCCATACTGAGGCATTTAAATTCCTGTTCTTTCAGAATGCGGGACAATCCTGACATCATTCATGAGAGAAATGATATTACCTATGAGGGCTTTTCAAAAAATCATGAAATTTTAAAAATCTTCGTTATGACCAAAGAGTTAAAACATTCTTTGGTCCAACCTTTGTCAAAGATCAACCCTCGTGTTGATCATATCTTCAAAAATAAGTTTCCGAACCATTGCATTGAAAATTCAGAACTCGTGTTGATCTTATCTTCCAAAATGGATTTCAAATCTTTATATTCAAAGATCAATCCTTGTGTTGGTCTTATCTTCCAAAATGGATTTCAAATCTTTTTATTCAAAAGATCAACCCTTGTGTTAGTTGATTTTAAATCTTTATATTCAAAGATCAACCCTTGTGTTGGTCTTATCTTCCAAAATGGATTTAAAATCTTTATATTCAAAGATCAACCCTTGTGTTGGTCTAATCTTTCAAAATGGGTTTCGAATCATTCAAAAATCAATCCTTGTATTGATTTTAAATCATTATATTCAAAGATCAACCCTTGTGTTGGTCTTATCTTCCAAGATTGGTTTTAAAACATTATCTTCAAAGATCAACCCTTGTATTGATCTTATTATCAATTTCGAGCTGTTATTTTTAGAAATCAGATCTATTGCTGATCTTCTTCTTCAAAAAATAGGTTTTCAAAACCATTTCCTTCAAAAATTAACCCTCATGATGATCTCTCATGTTTGATTTAAAGGATCAGGTCTCGCGCTGACCATTCTTCTTATGGTGGATTTTCTTCCTCCAAAATGATTTCTCATTTATCTTTTAAATAAACATTTTCCTTTCAAAATCCCATATGCAGGCAGGATCAGAAAAACTCCTTTTTCTCAAATCTTGTAAATCTTCAGTTAATTTTGATATCTTTATCAGTTTCAATCATTTTATTCATATTTTTATCAAGTTTATATCAATTTTATCAAGTTTTATCAAGTTTATCAATATTTCCTCAATTCTATATCAATTATGTTTCCCTTTCAGGTTAAGGGATAAACCTGATGCCTCTTTCCCATGAGGTATTTTCTAAATTTTGTTCCCCCTTTCAGGTTAAGGGATAAACCTGACCCTCGTTGTCCGAGGTGCTCCCATTCAGGATAAGAGAAAATCCTGAGACCCCTCGTAGGAGCAATAACGCTACCTATGAGGATTCTTTTGTAAATACAAGTTTTTCCAACCTTTATTGATTTTCTAAATTTATATCAATTTTTCTTCACTAATTTTTCTTAAATTCTGTTCTTTTTCTCATTCAGGATAAGGGAAAATTTTGAGACCCCTCGTAGGAGCAATAACGCTACCTATGAGAATTCTTTTGTAAATACAAGTTTTGCCAATCTTTATTGATTCTTTTTAGGTTTTCCCATTCAGGATAAGGGATAATCCTGAGACCCCTTGTAGGAGCAATAAACGCTACCTATGAGAATTCTTTTGTAAATACAAGTTTCGTCAACCTTCATTGATTTTTCTAAATGTACATCAATTTCTCTTCATTAAAAATTCCTATCCTCATTCAGGATAAGGGATAATCCTGAGACCCCTCGTAGGAGCAATAACGCTACCTATAAGGATTCTTTTCTAAATACAAGTTTTATCAATCTTTATTGATTTTCTAGATTTATATCATATTTCCTTCGTTAAATTTTCTTAAATTTTCTCCTTGTTCTCATTCAGGATAAGGGATAATCCTGAGATCACTCATAGGGGCAACAATGCTACCTGTGAGAATTCTTTTTACAAAAATAAATCAATTTTCTCAGATGTTCTACATTTTTTTCAAAGTTCTATATCCTTCTGTCTTCTCAAAGTTTATTCTTTCTATATTCCCCGTTCAGAATAAAGGGTTTAAATCCTGAAAATTGGACCGCATACCTGGCCCATCTAAATCATAGATCATAAATTCTAAATCTTATCATATCCTTTCTAAATTCAAGTTATTTCTTCATAAAATCTTCTATTTCCCCTTCAGGTTAAGGGATAAACCTGAATCATTCTTTTCCTAAATTCTCATCAAGTGTTTATTCTATTTTTCCCTTTCAGGATAAGGGATAATCCGGAAACCCTATCAGTTCACTTGAACACTATCAGTTCAATGAAGAACGACTATCTGTTTGATGGGAACAATATCAGTTCAATGAAGAACGAGGACCATTATAGAGAGTTGGATCACTTTTATGAATGGTTTCAGGATTGTCCCCTTATCCTGAATGGGGAATAGAAATTGGATGACCTGGCGGTCGAAATTGAGAATTTTGGTAATTTGAAAATTGAAAATTGAAAATTGGGTGAACCGGAGGTCGAAATTGAAGAATTGAATGACCCGAGGGTCGAAATTGAAGAATTATGGAAAATGATTCAGGTTTATCCTTTAACCTGAAGGGGGAAATCTCAGGTTTATCCCTTAACCTGAAGGGGAAAATCTCAGGTTTATCCCTTAACCTGAAGGGGAAAGTTAATGTAAATTTAATGCAAATGAATATAATTGAATGCAAATTGATGCAAATGGGTGCATATACATGCAAAATGAGAGATTGGTTTATCCTTCCTGCATATAGAATGTTTTGAGATAAAATTTAAAAAAAAAATGCCCCAGTGTAACTAGGGAGAAAAATTTTGAATAAAGGAAGGATAATTGATAAATAGGGCGACAAGTTTATTGACTGATAGACGTCCTCAAGATCATTCCTCACAAGAGATACATTGTAAAGAAGAAGCAAATAAGATGGCGAAGGAAGGATCAGCTTTTGAGGATTTTTTTTTTTAAGGAAATATTGAGGAAAATATGGGGGACCATTGGAAGATTATCCCATTACTAGGGATTGAGTTTTCGTAAGGATTACGATAATTGTGTTGTCATTCTTTTGCAAGAGAAATGAACAGCAAAAAATGTGCCTTGTTACCTAGGCGAGGTCGTCAACCACGAGGAAAACACCATTTTTGAAGGAAAGAGATATCTTTTGGAAAAACAATTCGCAAATGGATTTAGAATAAGGCAAAAGGCAAGTGGGTAAACAATTTCCACCGCAATAATCAAGGTATTTACGAGGAAAATAAGGTTAAGAATTTTGTAAATAGACAAAAGGATTGAAAATCCAATGAAAGAAAACATATGAGTTTTGAAAATTGCAGGCAGGATAAAATGCAGCTGAAAATTCGAGATCCAGTAGAACGGGAGAATAGAAAATCACTTGGAGTTTTGAAAGAAATTGGATATTTGGAAAAATCATCCAAGGTTTGAGAAAATAAAAGGAAAAGATGAGAAATATGGATATTTGAAAAATATTTTTGAGAAAAATATGAGAGAAATAAAGGTAGCATACAAACAATCACATCCTGCACAAACATTTATGCACATACAACACTCTCTAAAAGGCTGACTCTAGATGCGTCATTTTGAAAACAGCTGTAGGACCCTAATCCTAACTCTAGGTTCAGATCATCTTTGTCCAATCCAGTTATGCCGATATACCCGAATCGAAATTCGAGGTACGTGGCATAGAATTTCAACTCCGGTTCTAAGGTGAGGTTTTCCAACATCCTTGAGCGCCTACCGATATACTTTGGACTGTGGCCCGCGGTACGTGGTAGGGGGGTGTTAACCCAAATAATTGGCCCAGTTGTGAGGCTCTGTCCCGAACTAGGGTTTTGGAAGAGAGCCCAGCAACGTGAAGACCGGGTAATGATAGGTAATGGAGGTTTGAAAAAAATGATCACATGCAAGAAATAGAGGGCTCTAAATCCTAGAGAGATAGACTTTTGAAAATCTTTAAAGAAGCACATATTGTTTGCATTCAGATCCTAAATTGAGGAGACTTGTATTTAGACCAAAGTTTATGTGAGAATGAAAGTATCTCCAAAATCTGGCCCTACCAAACCATGCCTAGTCTATATGCAGTCAATGTCAGCTAGGTCAGAATCTAGGCTCCTAGGTTCGCATGATAGCAAAAGTAAAGAGCTGACATTTTGTGAACATAATTTCAATAATTGAACTAAGTCAAGCACAATTTTAATCAGACAAGGACAGGTCCCATCACGGTTGCCAAACCTGGTATCGTCGCAAAATTTTTCCCTTCTTCCCTTTCTTGCGGGAGAGAGAGGAAAACGCTTTCGCGATTCAAACTTGACCGGATTTTGGAGATTGTTTTGAAATACTCACCTCCGTTTTGAAATTTGCGGGAAAATCCATGGGATGGGGCTCGACCTGTCGGTACGAGGTTCGACCGTTCCTGCCGCCTTTAACAGGGGTAATCGAACCGAGGACCAAAATTGTGCTTGACATAGTTAAATCATTGAAATTGTGTTCTATCCTAAATGCACAGAGAATTCAGGCATGTGCTATGAGATTTAATAAAATGCAAGTTAAAAAAATGTGATGTATGCTTAGAAAATATTTGGAGTTGAAAGATATTTCTCAGGGAAAATCGATTCTTCAGGAAACTCAGATGAAAGGGGTTTTGAAATCACGAGAAAATTCATAAAGGTGTGGGAAAAATCATGAATGGATGAAAATCCCAAGAAAATGGAAAGAATTATTGAGAAAAAGGGTAAACATTTGAAGGGAAAATGCTTGCCAGGAAAAGCTTCAAGTTTTGAAAGCTTTCTTAGGAAAATGGTTGAGATTCATTGGAAAATTCTTTGGGGAAGGAAAATTGAAACTCGGGAAACTGAAATCCTGAGAATCTTAGCCTTGAAACACTTGGAAATTGATTTTGATCTTTGAGAAAGGTGAGAGACTTCTTTTGAAAATCTTGAGAAAATAACCTTTTTCCATGGAAAACTGTGGAAAAACATGACTTGGGAAAACCAATTTTGAAAAATTCTCAGAGTTTCTTGAGAAATTGATTTCTTGAGAATGAAATTTTCTTAAGAAAATCACGAGAAAACCAATGATTTCATGATGCAAATGATATGAGTGAATGAATGCACTTTGAAAGATTTTCTAAGAAATTTGTTGGAAAAATGTGTATTAAGTCAAAATAAATCCTTCACATATTCTGACTGTTGCCATGAATATGTTCAGAGTTTAATTGATTTAATGTACAATACTTTGCAAATATTAGAAATATGATGTGCATTTTAAGATAGCCTAAGAGTGTAGGCTCAATGTGACTGGTAGAAAGATGATGGATTTGGGTCTCGTCCATATTCCGACTAGGGCCGTAAATATGGATTCCACGGAGTTCATTAACTCCCTAAGAGTTGGTGCACGTGCCATTCGTGAACATCCATAGTGCTTTTGAAATAAAATACATGAATCATAGAAACAGGATATTGCATGAATTTAAACTATATGATATGCATCCTAGTCTAAGCAGAAAATTAAATCTCTTATTCCAAAATTTACATTATTACATCACTAAATAAATGAAATAAAAGAAATGACAGACTTCAGCTTCTTCTTTTGAATATCCCTGCCAAACTTGAAATAAGGTTAGCTCAAATATGTGGGTTTTTCCAAGATTTTCCAATAATATTACGAATTTATTGGACTTAATTGGATATAAACCCTATTCTCATGCTTCCTTGATATTTGAAATAATGAAAATGCAGGAAATTCAGTAGAAAATAGTTTGAAATTCCAAATGGTGGTCAAAATGACCAAAATACCCCTAATTATAAAGTTATACCTTTAAAATCAAGGTTTTTTGAAGGAAAACTTGGTAAAATTGAGATTTCGAAATTCAAATTGAATCAAATGATGATGAAATGCAGTATGAGACATGATGACATGCTGCTAAACACATTAGGACTGTAAAATCAGAATTTGACATTTTGCAATTTATCCAAAATAACGAATTTCGCTTGTTTTTCGCTTGGATCCGGGTCCCGCGGGGCCCTATTTTGATGATATGACTAAACCGAGTCTCAAATGAATTCCAAATTACCCTAAATTCTAAAACTCTGATAAACAGCCTAGAATGCTAAAACTCATGAAATGATATGATTTAAATGCTAAAATTTAAAGAAAATCCTAAAATGGACGAATTTCGCCTACGGACCCGAACCAAATACAATGCTTAATATGATACTGAAACATTTACACCATAAAAACCTATTATATTTTTCAAACTGCTAAAGGACCCAAAATTGAACATTTTTGGTTTTTACAGCTTCGGGATTTGAACTACAGGGAGTTCGGTAACGGGCATTTGGTTATGACGGAGGTAAAATTGACCTAATCTAATATAAAATGCTAAACAAATAGACAAAAGCCATGGAAATTTCTGATATTTAACTAAGCTACTCACTACACATACAGGAACAACTTTCATGTTTGTGACTTTGGCATTTGATGAACAGAAACATGGATAAAAATATAACTTTTCATGCCTAAATCAACAGAACAGACAAATGTAACAAAACAGAGGACTGACAAGAAATATCCGAAACATATATCACAGCTGTTTTAAAAATCACAAGCTTTCAGATGCAAACAGAGGACATCCCGAACATGACATTCATTTTTTACAAATTTGGATTTGGAGCAATACCCAAATAGAACCCATCTTCTTAAGTCGATCCAAAATCTCAGAGGCCCAAATCACGCTCTGACATGTGTCTCACACTCTCGGATTTTTTTCAGACATAAAACAAATCAAGAAAAATTGTAGAAAATCATGTTACAAACTATATGTCCTTTTGAGCGCATAAAATCTTTCGGATCGAAAATCGGACCTCTCACGATAGCGATAGCGATTTTACAAGTCAGAAATGAGTTTTTAAAACGCATCCCGGGTAACAAAACTCGACTTACCATTTTGAATGTTTACCACAGTAAACAAATTCAAATCCTTCCGATTTTTTGGCACATTTCTAGGGACACCTAGGGGGGCATTCCATGATTTATTTAGAATTTTTAACGAAAATTAAATACATGAAATAACGTGTGGACTAACTGACAAAAACTGGAAATTACTGAAACTAAGCAGAATTGAAATAAATGCCTAATTAAGCCTAATTAACTTATGAAACATGCTAAATTAACGGAATAAAAAACAAATTAAATTTAGCTAAATGCATGAATGCTAAAAATCATCAAGGAAGTATAATTATATATTTTTATATTTGTCATTTTATGAGAATAGCTCAATCCATTCCTCGGATGAGCTCTTTCTTCAAACGACACATGAATCAAATCATGATATTATGAAATCAAGAGGAAAAGGGGTGCACCTTGATTCGTTATGCAGCTTTGAAACTCTTGAAAGGGACGGCTACCAATGGCTTCGTTCGTCCTTCAATCCGGGCTTGGGATGATTCACCAAGATCGACCCACGCTTGAATCGAATTGGCCACTGCACGAGCAATGTAGGTACTTCACTACACCTTCTCCACTCAGCACAAGGGGGCATGAATTCCAAGGAACACAATTGACTTCTAAAAGGGATCTAGGCTGAAGTTCAAAATCAAAATTGGAGTCTCAAATTGGAGTCCCTAGGCTGGGTGTGAGCCCTTGTATTTGTAGATTTTTTTTTGAAAAATTTGAATTTTAAACAGGCTCAATCTGAGCCCTCCATGTGGAGACATCTCAGGGGGTGCTATCTTGGAGTTTGAAATTCAAACTTTGCTTTTCTGAAGCTTCTCAAATGGCACCACCTCAGGGGCTACTTTTATCAAAAAAATATAAAATAAATATTAAAATAGAGCCAAGTGGGGTTCTGGAATGGCGCCACCTCAAAAGGTGTTCTAAGGTGTAAAGTTGGAAACAGTAGGAGCATGCCATGTGGCGCCACCTCTGGAAGCTCTTGACACATGTCAGAAGTACAGGAATGGAAGAAGCAGACCGTGCCACCTCAGAGGAGTTTAAATTTCTACTTTTCTGCAGGAAAGGAGAGGCTGACATGTGGCAGTTCAGGATGATCCTTGGTTTTGACAAGTGTCAGCTGTCTGGAGGAGTCTTCTCAAATGGCACCACCTCAGAGGAGGATTTGAATTTCAAATGGAGGTTGGCCTTGAAGGAATGGAGGGTGGACATGTGGCACCACCTCAGGGTGGCTCCTATAGTGCCATGTGGCAAGAGGGAGGAAAAGGAGAGAAAGGGACACATGGCCCCATCTCAAAAAATGAATTTAGGGAGGAGACTTCAGGATTTGCGCCACCTCAGTGTGGAGTTTGAATATTTGAATTGTTGCTTTTTCTGAAGGAGACAAAAAGTGACATGTGTCATTTGCTTTTTTTAAAGAAAGCAGAGAGAGACACGTGGCCCTTGCTTTTTCTGAGAAGAGCAGAGGGTGACATGTGTCACTTGCTTTTTCTGAGAAGAGCAGAGGGTGACATGTGTCACTTGCTTTTTCTAAGAAGAGCAGAGAATGACATGTGTCTGCTGCAGGAGAGAATACCTCAGATGGCGCCACCTTAGAAGGAGACAACTCTACTTTTTCTAAAGGAAGCTAGGAGTGACATGTGTCTCTTACTTTTCTGAGAAAAGTAAGGAGAGACATGTGTCAGTCTACTTTTCTGAAGGAGGGAGAGGTTGACATGTGTCCTCTGCAGGAGACACACTTCAAATGGCGCCACCTCAGAGGAGACAAGCTTTACTTTTTCTGGACAGGACAACACGTGACACTTGGCATCTCAGGGTGATCTTTGGAATGACACATGGCGTAGGGTGGAGATGGTGGATACTGACACATGGCATGGGATGACATGTGACGGCTTCTTAAGGTAGCCCCACACTGACACTTGGCAGATAAATGGGAGGAGAGAGAAAAGACAAGTGGCGCCAATCCATGGGACAAGGCTCCTATATTTTTGGGTTTTTCAAAGTTCAGTTTTTTCAAAAGAAAAGCCTGTGTGACACCACCTCATTGTGGGTCCCACATTGCTTCTTTATTGAAATAAGGACAAGACAACAACCTCTTTTTGGAATTTTCATAAAATATGGACTAATTGGTAAAATAAATTTTTTTGGAAAGAGTTGGCCCCTGTAGGGCGATTTTGTAAAAGAATGATAGTTGAAATAGCTGACAAAAGGGCAAAATCTAAGGTGAAGTGGTTGAAATCCATGTTGAAAACTATCCAGATCATTTTCTTGAGGAAATATTTTGAAATTCAGAGCCTTGGGGGTAAAATGGGAAGAATTGATAATTTTGAAGACCCATGGTTTTGAAATCAATTTTGAAAAGAGTTAAAATTCTAGTCTGGATTGAAAATTTTGAAATCAAGAGTTCTGGACCTCGAAATGACATGCTGTGCAGTGCAGTGATATGAGATGCTCATGCAATGATATGCAATGCCATGTCTTATGAAATGCAATCCTGAACCGGGCTTTGGAGATTTCCGTCTCCTATCAGGAATAGAATTTTGAACATATGAGCTAAATTTAGAGAAAAATTGAGAGTTGTAGATGCAATCTAGACTTTCTGCGAGGTCCGGGTTCAGAAAATGACCATTTTGCCCTCCGGCAATTTCAGAGGCTGAATGATGATGCTTGGTGAAAATGTTGGGGAGGTGAATAAAAATTTGGGGTGTTTACAGATGCCCCTCTTTGCTACTAAGCCGGCTCGTGGCCGAGCTTAGTGGCAAAGAAAAACACTCCAAATTTAGGCTATCTAAAAAAAATGCTCCAGTTAGAAGGATCTGACTGGGTGTGAGGAAATTAGCCCAAAGAAAATGGTAGATATGAAGCGAAGAATGGAGAGAAAAGATTCACTCTGTGAGAGTGAAATTCAAGTTTATGCCCTTAACCTGGATGGGACAGAAATACCTCGTATGGAAGGAAGCTCAGGTTTTAACCCTTGACCTGATTGGGGAATGAAATATCTCATAAAATGAGACTCAGTTTGTACCCTTAACCTGATTGGGCGAAAGATGAAATACCTCTTTGATTGAGGCTCAGGTTTATACCCTTATCCTGATCGGGCGGAAAATGGAATACCTCTTTGATTGAGGCTCAGGTTTATACCCTTATCCTGATCGGGCGGAAAATGGAATACCTCTTTGATTGAGGCTCAGGTTTATACCCTTATCCTGATCGGGCGGAAAATGAAATACCTCTTTGAATGAGGCTCAGGTTTGTACCCTTAACCTTATTGGGCAGAAAATGGAATGGAATCCTCGAAGGAAGAGACCATGATGGAACCTTCGGATTTTGCATAATAAATCCGACAGGGGTTTTACAAAAGGAAGAAAAATGGGGTCTCTAAAGCTTGAAAAGGGATTGATTTTGGGCGCCTCATTGCTGAGACTAAATAGCTTTTGAAATTGCCTTTTACGGGAAATGATTGGTGGTTCGACCTCGAACCGAAATGGGACTGTCTATGGTGGGACAGTGGGGACACAGGGAAGTGTGCAAATCTGAGAGTTCATGCTCTCAAAGAATGGAAGGAATCAAGTCCTTAAGAGGGATTTTAAAATTGGTGTCGGGATGTATCAAAACAGACATCGAGCTCTCACTTCACGTCAGGATAGCTAGAAAATATTGTCAAAATATTGAGAATTCTGTTGTTGATTTAAAGTTTTTGAAAATGTTGCACATTATTGCAAAAATATTTCTTCTTTTCTACCTAAAGCTTTACCTCCAAACAAGGTTCACCTCATAGAATCGAGATTGGAAACCCAAATTACTTGCAATTGCCCTTCTTCAAGGAAGCTATCAGTTTTCTTGATATGAACAGGAAAGAGAATTTGATATTATGAAAGCAATTGATGAAAGAATACTGATAATAGAATTTCACAAATTTAAAGAGAATTCTTGATAGATTTGGCAGTTTGATATCCTGGGAGCTTCTTTCATGATAATCTTTCTGCACTCTTTTGGCTCTCTTGGGTTTTGGCTACCTTCTTCTTCATTTTGGAGATATTCTGACTTTTTCTCTCTTTCTTTTTCCTCTCTTGCTCTCTTTTGGGAAGGGTACGTTATAAACTCCTTCAACTTGGAGATGTTTTGATCCTTCTTTGACAGTATTGGCTTATTGGCTGGAGATTTTTGAAGGATAGCTGAAATTAAATATCTTTTAGAGATTGTCGGTAGGTTCATCGCATCTGCCTTCATCTCGACAGTGCTTTGGACTTTCCCTGGAAGGATCCGTCACAAACTCCGTCATCTTGGAGATGTTTCAAATCTTCTTTGGCCCCGGGGGTCTACTCGCTTAATTCGCCTTCATCTTGACGACAATTGAGAGATCCCTTTTGCGGATATTTAATTGCAGCTTAGGTGATTTTGAAGAGACAAGGCTTGGGTGAATTCTCTCTCTTTCTAGCGCTCAGGTAATTTTCACTGCCTCATCTTTACAAGAATAATCTTTAAAGATGTGTCATAACTGCGATCAATATCAATCATCTATGGCTTTTTAATAACATTGAATCTTCTTTTCTGGCCATATCGAGGATTTATCCTTCATCCTTTTGGTTGGCCAATAGAAAGAATTTGGGTTTTGAATCTCTTTTCGCAAAAGCTGCACTCTTTTGGAAGTAATGTTAAAGGTAAACTGAAATAAAGATTTGTGCAATAAAGATTCTGAAATCAATAATTAATTGATTGACAAATTGACAACATGTTCTTTTAATCCTTGGTGAAAGAGAGCACTTGAGGTCCGGCTTAACGCATCCGTGATGAAAATTATCCTTTCTTTTCCCCAAAGGAGGCGACTATCAGTTCACTGGGAACAATATCAGTTCAATTAAGAACGACCATCGGTTTGTTGGAAACAATATAAGTCAATTAAGAACGCCCATTGGTTCACTGGGAACAATATCAGTTCAATTAAGAACAACCATCGGTGGGAATAATATTAGTTCAATTAAGAACGACTATCAATTCACTTGGGAACAATATCAGTCAATTAAGAACGCCCATCGGTTCGCTGGGAACAATATCAGTTCAATTAAGAACAACCATCGGTGGGAATAATATCAGTTCAATTAAGAACGATTATCAATTCACTTGGGAACACTATCAATTCAATGAAGAACAACTATCAGTTCACATGGGAACACTATTAGTTCAATGAAAAACGACTATCAGTTCACTTGGAAACACTATCAGTTCAATGAAAAACGACTATCAGTTCACTTGGGAACACTATCAGTTCAATGAAGAACGACTATCAGTTCACTTGGGAACACTATCAGTTCACTTGAGAGCACTATCAGTTCAATGAAGAACGACTATCAGTTCACTTGGAACACTATCAGTTCAATGAAGAACAACTATTAGTTCGCTTGGGAACAATATCAGTTCAATGAAGAACAACTATCAGTTCACTTGGAACACTTATCAGTTCGCTTGGAACACTATCAGTTCAATGAAGAACGACTGTCAGTTTGCTTGGAACACTATCAGTTCACTTGGAACACTATCAGTTCAATGAAGAACGACTATCTATTTGATGGGAACAATATCGGTTCAATGAAGAACGAGGACCATTATAGAGAGTTGGATCACTTTTATGAATGGTTTCAGGATTATCCCCTTATCCTGAACGGAGAATGGAAATTGGATGACCTGGCGGTCGAAATTGAGAATTTTGGTAATTTGAAAATTGAAAATTGGGTGACCCGGAGGTCGAAATTGAAGAATTGAATGACCCGAGGGTCGAAATTGAAGAATTATGGAAAATGATTCAGGTTTATCCTTTAACCTGAAGGGGGAAATCTCAGGTTTATCCCTTAACCTGAAGGGGAAAATCTCAGGTTTATCCCTTAACCTGAAGGAGGAAGTTAATGTAAATTTAATGCAAATGAATATAATTGAATGCAAATTGATGCAAATGGGTGCATATACATGCAAAATGAGAGATTGGTTTATCCTTCCTGCATATAGAATGTTTTGAGATAAAATTTAAAAAAAAAATGCCCCAGTGTAACTAGGGAGAAAATTTTTGAATAAAGGAAGGATAATTGAAAAATAGGGCGACAAGTTTATTGACTGATAGACGTCCTCAAGATCATTCCTCACAAGAGATACATTGTAAAGAAGAAGCAAATAAGATGGCGAAGGAAGGATCAGCTTTTGAGGATTTTTTTTTTGAAGGAAATATTGAGGAAAATATGGGGGACCATTGGAAGATTATCCCATTACTAGGGATTGAGTTGTCGTAAGGATTACGACAATTGTGTTGTCATCCTTTTGCAAGAGAAATGAACAACGGAAAATGTGCCTTGTTACCTAGGCGAGGTCGTCAACCACGAGGAAAACACCATTTTTAAAGGAAAGAGATATCTTTTGGAAAAACAATCCGCAAATGGATTTAGAATAAGGCAAAAGGCAAGTGGGTAAACAATTTCCACCGCAATAATCAAGGTATTTACGAGGAAAATATGGTTAAGAAATTTGTAAATAGACAAAAGGATTGAAAATCCAATGAAAGAAAACATATGAGTTTTGAAAATTGCAGGCAGGATAAAATGCAGCTGAAAATTCGAGATCCAGTAGAACGGGAGAATAGAAAATCACTTAGAGTTTTGAAAGAAATTAGATATTTGGAAAAATCATCCAAGGTTTGAGAAAATAAAGGGAAAAGATGAGAAATATGGATATTTGAAAAATATTTTTGAGAAAAATATGAGAAAAATAAAGGTAGCATACAAACAATCACATCCTGCACAAACATTTATGCACATACAGCACTCTCTAAAAGGCTGACTCTAGATGCGTCATTTTGAAAACAGCTGTAGGACCCTAATCCTAACTCTAGGTTCAGATCATCTTTGTCCAATCCAGTTATGCCGATATACCCGAATCGAAATTCGAGGTACGTGGCATAGAATTTCAACTCCGGTTCTAAGGTGAGGTTTTCCAACATCCTTGAGTGCCTACCGATATACTTTGGACTGTGGCCCGCGGTACGTGGTAGGGGGGTGTTAACCCAAATAATTGGCCCAGTTGTGAGGCTCTGTCCCGAACTAGGGTTTTGGAAGAGAGCCCAGCAACGTGAAGACCGGGTAATGATAGGTAATGGAGGTTTGAAAAAAATGATCACATGCAAGAAATAGAGGGCTCTAAATCCTAGAGAGATAGACTTTTGAAAATCTTTAAAGAAGCACATATTGTTTGCATTCAGATCCTAAATTGAGCAGACTTGTATTTAGACCAAAGTTTATGTGAGCATGAAAGTATCTCCAAAATCTGGCCCTACCAAACCATGCCTAGTCTATATGCAGTCAATGTCAGCTAGGTCAGAATCTAGGCTCCTAGGTTCGCATGATAGCAAAAGTAAAGAGCTGACATTTTGTGAACATAATTTCAATAATTGAACTAAGTCAAGCACAATTTTAATCAGACAAGGACAGGTCCCATCACGGTTGCCAAACCTGGTATCGTCGCAAAATTTTTCCCTTCTTCCCTTTCTTGCGGGAGAGAGAGGAAAACGCTTTCGCGATTCAAACTTGACCGGATTTTGGAGATTGTTTTGAAATACTCACCTCCGTTTTGAAATTTGTGGGAAAATCCATGGGATGGGGCTCGACCTGTCGGTACGAGGTTCGACCGTTCCTGCCGCCTTTAACAGGGGTAATCGAACCGAGGACCAAAATTGTGCTTGACAAAGTTAAATCATTGAAATTGTGTTCTATCCTAAATGCACAGAGAATTCAGGCATGTGCTATGAGATTTAATAAAATGCAAGTTAAAAAAATGTGATGTATGCTTAGAAAATATTTGGAGTTGAAAGATATTTCTCAGGGAAAATCGATTCTTCAGGAAACTCAGATGAAAGGGGTTTTGAAATCACGAGAAAATTCATAAAGGTGTGGGAAAAATCATGAATGGATGAAAATCCCAAGAAAATGGAAAGAATTATTGAGAAAAAGGGTAAACATTTGAAGGGAAAATGCTTGCCAGGAAAAGCTTCAAGTTTTGAAAGCTTTCTTAGGAAAATGGTTGAGATTCATTGGAAAATTCTTTGGGGAAGGAAAATTGAAACTCGGGAAACTGAAATCCTGAGAATCTTAGCCTTGAAACACTTGGAAATTGATTTTGATCTTTGAGAAAGGTGAGAGACTTCTTTTGAAAATCTTGAGAAAATAACCTTTTTCCATGGAAAACTGTGGAAAAACATGACTTGGGAAAACCAATTTTGAAAAATTCTCAGAGTTTCTTGAGAAATTGATTTCTTGAGAATGAAATTTTCTTAAGAAAATCACGAGAAAACCAATGATTTCATGATGCAAATGATATGAGTGAATGAATGCACTTTGAAAGATTTTCTAAGAAATTTGTTGGAAAAATGTGTATTAAGTCAAAATAAATCCTTCACATATTCTGACTGTGGCCATGAATATGTTCAGAGTTTAATTGATTTAATGTACAATACTTTGAAAATATTAGAAATATGATGTGCATTTTAAGATAGCCTAAGAGTGTAGGCTCAATGTGACTGGTAGAAAGATGATGGATCTGGGTCTCGTCCATATTCCGACTAGGGCCGTAAATATGGATTCCACCGAGTTCATTAACTCCCTAAGAGTTGGTGCACGTGCCATTTGTGAACATCCATAGTGCTTTTGAAATAAAATGCATGAATCATAGAAACAGGATATTGCATGAATTTAAACTATATGATATGCATCCTAGTCTAAGCAGAAAATTAAATCTCTTATTTCAAAATTTACATTATTACATCACTAAATAAATGAAATAAAAGAAATGACAGACTTTAGCTTCTTTTTTTGAATATCCCTGCCAAACTTGAAATAAGGTTAACTCAAATATGTGGGTTTTTCCAAGATTTTCCAATAATATTACGAATTTATTGGACTTAATTGGATATAAACCCTATTCTCATGCTTCCTTGATATTTGAAATAATGAAAATGCAAGAAATTCAGTAGAAAATAGTTTGAAATTCGAAATGGTGGTCAAAATGACCAAAATACCCTTAATTATAAAGTTATACCTTTAAAATCAGGGTTTTTTAAGGAAAACTTGGTAAAATTGAGATTTCGAAATTCAAATTGAATCAAATGATGATGAAATGCAGTATGAGACATGATGACATGCTGATAAACACATTAGGACTGTAAAATCAGAATTTGACATTTTGCAATTTATCCAAAATAATAATTTCGCTTGTTTTTCGCTTGGATCTGGGTCCCGCGGGGCCCTGTTTTGATGATATGGCTAAACCGAGCCTCAAATGAATTCCAAATTACCCCAAATTCGGTATGAAGCATCTTACTATTCTGATAAACAGCCTAGAATGCTAAAACTCATGAAATGATATGATTTAAATGCTAAAATTTAAAGAAAATCCTAAAATGGATGAATTTCGCCTACGGACCCGAACCAAATACAATGCTTAATATGATACTGCAAAAATTACACCATAAAAATGTCTGATATTTTTCAGACTGTTAGAGGACCCAAAATTGAACATTTTTGGTTTTTACAGCCTCGGGATTTGAACTACAGGGAGTTCGGTAACGGGCATTTGGTTCTGACAGAGGTAAAATCGACCTAATCTAATATAAAATGCTAAACAAATAGAAAACAGCCATGGAAATTTCTGATATTTAACTGAGCTACTCATGAAACATACAGAAACAACTTTAATGTTTGTGACTTTGGCATTTGATCAACAGAAACATGGATAAAAATATAACTTTTCATGCCTAAATCAACAGAACAGACAAATATGACAAAACAGAGGACTGACAAGAAATATCCGAAACAGATATCACAACTGTTCTAAAAATCACAATCTTTTAGATACAAATAGAGGACATCACGAACATGACATTAATTTTTTATAGATTCGGATTTGGAGCAATACCCAAATAGAACCCATCTTCTTAAGTCGATCCAAAATCTCAGAGGCCCAAATCAGGCTCTGACACGTGTCCCGTACTCTCGGATTTTTTTCATACATAAAAAAAATAAAACAAAATTTTCGAAAATCATGTTAACAACTATACATCTTTCCGAGTGCAGAACAACTTTCGAATCAAAAATAGGACCTCCCACGAGAGAGATATAGATTTTACAAGTCGGAAATGAATTTTTAAAATGCATCCCGGGTAACAAAACCCAACTTACCATTTTGAATGTTTACCATAGTAAACAAATTCAAATCCTTCCGAATTTTTGGCACATTTCTAGGGACACCTAGAGGCGCATTCCGTGATTTATTTAGAATTTTTAACGAAAATTAAATACATGAAATAACGTGTGGACTAACTGACAAAAACTGGGAATTACTGAAACTAAGCAGAATTGAAATAAATGCCTAATTAAGCCTAATTAACTTATGAAACATGCTAAATTAACAAAATAAAATACAAATTAAATTTAGCTAAATGCATGAATGCTAAAAATCATCAAGGAAGTATAATTATATATTTTTATATTTGTCGTTTTATGAGAATAGCTCAATCCATTCCTCGGATGAGCTCTTTCTTCAAACGACACATGAATCAAATCATGATATTATGAAATCAAGAGGAAAAGGGGTGCACGTTGATTCGTTATGCAGCTTTGAAGCTCTTGAAAGGGACGGCTACCAATGGCTTCGTTCGTCCTTCAATCCGGGCTTCAGATGATTCACCAAGATCGACCCACGCTTGAATCGAATTGGCCACTGCACGAGCAATGTAGGTACTTCACTGCACCTTCTCCACTGAGCCCAAGGGGGCATGAATTCCAAGGAACACAATTGACTTCTAAAAGGGATCTAGGCTGAAGTTCAAAATCAAAATTGGAGTCTCAAATTGGAGTCCCTAGGCTGGGCGTGAGCCCTTGTATTTGTAAATTTTTTTTTGAAAAATTTGAATTTTAAACAGGCTCAATCTGAGCCCTCCATGTGGCGCCATCTCAGGGGGTGCTATCTTGGAGTTTGAAATTCAAACTTTGCTTTTTTGAAGCTTCTCAAATGGCGCCACCTCAGGGGCTACTTTTATCAAAAAAATATAAAATAAATATTAAAATAGAGCCAAGTGGGGTTCTGGAATGGCGCCACCTCAAAAGGTGTTCTAAGGTGTAAAGTTGGAAACAGTAGGAGCATGCCATGTGGCGCCACCTCTGGAAGCTCTTGACACATGTCAGAAGTACAGGAATGGAAGAAGCAGACTGTGCCACCTCAGAGGAGTTCAAATTTTTACTTTTCTGCTGGAAAGGAGAGGCTGACATGTGGCAGTTCAGGATAATCCTTGGTTTTGACAAGTGTCAGCTGTCTGGAGGAGCCTTCTCAAATGGCGCCACCTCAGAGGGGGATTTAAATTTCAAATGGAGGTTGGCCTTGGAGGAATGGAGGGTGGACATGTGGTGCCACCTCAGGGTGGCTCCTACAGTGCCATGTGGCAAGAGGGAGGAAAAGGAGGGAAAGGGACACATGGCACCATCTCAAAAAATGAATTTAGGGAGGAGACTTCAGGATTTGCGCCACCTCAGCCTGGAGTTTGAATATTTGAATTGTTGCTTTTTCTGAAGGAGGCAGAAAGTGACATGTGTCATTTGCTTTTTCTAAAGAAAACAGAGAGAGACACGTGTCCCTTGCTTTTTTTGAGAAGAGCAGAGGGTGACATGTGTCACTTGCTTTTTCTGAGAAGAGCAGAGGGTGACATGTGTCACTTGCTTTTTCTGAGAAGAGCAGAGAATGACATGTGTCTGCTGAAGGAGAGAATACCTCAGATGGCGCCACCTCAGAAGGAGACAACTCTACTTTTTCTAAAGGAAGCTAGGAGTGACACGTGTCTCCTACTTTTCTGAGAAAAGTAAGGAGAGACATGTGTCAGTCTACTTTTCTGAAGGAGGGAGAGGTTGACACGTGTCCTCTGCAGAAGACACACTTCAAATGGCGCCACCTCAGAGGAGACAAGCTTTACTTTTTCTGGACAGGACAACACGTGACACTTGGCATCTCAGGGTGATCTTTAGAATGACACATGGCGCAGGGTAGAGATGGTGGATACTGACACATGGCATGGGATGACATGTGACGGCTTCTTAAGGTAGCCCCACACTGACACTTGGCAGATAAATGGGAGGAGAGAGAAAAGACAAGTGGCACCAATCCATGAGACAAGGCTCCTATATTTTTGGGTTTTTCAAAGTTCGGGTTTTTCAAAAGAAAAGCCTATGTGACACCACCACAGTGTGGGTCCCACATTACTTCTTTATTGAAATAAGGACAAGACAACAACCTCTTTTTGGAATTTTCATAAAATATGGACTAATTGGTAAAACAAATTTTTTTTGAAAGAGTTGGCCCCTATAGGGCGATTTTGTAAAAGAATGATAGTTGAAATAGCTGACAAAAGGGCAAAATCTGAGGTGAAGTGGCTGAAATCCATGTTGAAAACTATCCAGATCGTTTTCTTGAGGAAATATTTTGAAATTCAGAGCCCTGGGGGTAAAATGGGAAGAATTGATAATTTTGAAGACCCAGGGTTTTGAAATCAATTTTGAAAAGAGTTGAAATTCTAGTCTGGATTGAAAATTTTGAAATCAAGAGTTTTGGACCTCGAAATGACATGTTGTGCAGTGCAGTGATATGAGATGCTCATGCAATGATATGCAATGCCATGTCTTATGAAATGCAATCCTGAACCGGGCTTTGAAGATTTCCGTCTCCTGTCAGGAATAGAATTTTGAACATATGAGCTAAATTTAGAGAAAAATTGAGAGTTGTAGATGCAATCTGGACTTTCTGCGAGGTCCGGGCTCAGAAAATGACCATTTTGCCCTCCAGCGATTTCAGAGGCTGAATGATGATGCTTGGTGGAAATGTTGGGGAGGTGAATGAAAATTTGGGGTGTTTACAGTCTCGAGCCTTCGCTTGCTTTCCTATAAGAGCACGCACAGGAGGGGAAGACGAGGAGGAGATTTTTGGGAGCAACATCCGTCATTCGCCACAATTCCCATTTCCACCATCGATCATCACCCATCTCTTCCCCCTTTTTACCTTCATCCTCTTCGTCGTCTACGAGGCTCTCTGCCCCATTTTCCATCCCCAGGCTCCCTGAGACATCCACCTTAAGCGATTGAAGATCCACTCTCCTTCGGCCGCTGGTTTCGGAAAATCAAGATTTGCAGCAATAGAAAAGGTTTTTGTGAACAGGGGTTGAAAAATTGAAAAAGCATCGATCGTTCCTGCGTCGCCTTTCACCTCTCTTTTATCACCGGGCTCGATCTGATTCCCCCCTTTTTTTTTTAGCCGACTGAAGGTCAATCACCGCTCGAGAGAATCACGGTAAGTGATCGTAATCTCTCTTTTTCTTTGATATTCTGTGAAAATATTCTTGTACCTACATTATTTCTTTGTGTTGATTGTCGTTCTTCTTCGTTTTTTTTTATGCACCAGTGGTGTTATCGACCTGCATATAGCAGGATCGATCCACCCATTACAACATTGACAGAATCCGCTGATTCCAACTTCTAAATCTCATGTTTCTTTTCTTTTAGTTATCTTTTATACTTTGATTTTTGATCTTAGATAACATCGAAGGGCCTTTTATTCATTCCAATTTGCCGTGTTCGTTCATTTTTCTCTATTTTCTCCTAATTTGTTTCTCTGCAATTTCACTTGGTACTCCTAAAATGTGTCACTCATTGCGCTCTGCCGTTGGTATTCAGATGAGGCACCTCTGGGTATTGAATACCCAACTGCCAATGAATCATATAAACAACGATCCATGGAAATCCTCCCCCATCTACTTTTAAATGACCTCCAGTAAAACATCCTCTGGTAAGTTTGTCTGGAGGCCAAGATCAAACTTGAACGCCATTAACGAAGTCTTACTGAATTTCACTAAGTTTGACAAGGAAGATTAATATGGCATTTTACTGATTTCATTTTCTTTTCTTTTTTTTTCTTTCTTTTTTTTTTGTGTTCGATTTACTGTTTTTCCATTATCTGTTTGTGCTTAAATTCACTTTGATTTCCTCTGCTTATTCTGATTTCCTGTCTATGTCTAGTTTCTCATTCCATTTTTTTTAGTTGGTTTGCATTTTCCCCTTTCGTATTTTTTAATTTAGCTTACAGTGATCGTCCTCTGATTTTCATTCTCCGCTTTTCTTTCAATTATTTATTCGTACTCCAACCTCATGTTTCTCTCTAAGTATTGGTTTGCATTTGATTTTATCACGCTCCACTGCATATATGCATTTACGCTCATTTCCTCCAACATTCATATGCTTCGCTTCACTACGGCATTAACCACATCGATAAGTTTTGTTAGCATCCAGGCATCTATACTTGGATTAATCTGGAAATTGCTGAACATTAGCATCTTGCAATTCTCTGTAACATAGAATGGTCAAAGTCAGGTTCACGGCTGATTTGCTGGGGGACCCCATGTTGGGTTTCAGTGCTTGAAAGTTCTAGTGTAATCCCATCGTGAAGTTCATCTTTATACAAATCTGTCAGGGGGATCTGCAATCTGATTTCATCAAGTCCCACCACTGATCCAACTTGCTCAATCAGTTTTACACGGTGGGAGGTCCAGATGGTGAAACTATGTTCAACATAATTGATCGAGCTTTAGGTTCCACCATTGCCTACATTGAGTATATTGTCTTTTCTTTGAGCCATTTTTTTTTACTTATCAAGGATGTGTTTGTGGTTTCTAAAGACTTGATCCATCCTCAGTATCGCTCCTGATTTGTTCCTGTATGCTTACCTTCTTGCCGTGATTTACTTACTATCTTTGCCTTTGATTAGTTTCATTTCCTGATATATCTCTCGTTAACTGTTGATCTTTTGTTTTTTTTATTTCATTTACATATATCTCCTCCCACTTAATATTTACACCCATGATATAGCACCCATCAGTTTCACCTGTTGTCCAGCAGTTGATTTCTATCTATGATTTTACTGCATGTTGTATATACCCTGTATGTTATAACTATTAGAATGAGTGTTTGAAAATTTTGATGATCTGAAGATCTAATGAGTAAAGTGCAGGGTCATATCTAAATAATTTTGGTTCATTTCATCATTGAGATCATGCGAAATCATTGAATGTTACTGCTAAATTTCAATAATTATTAGATGTTACTGATCATCTGAATCGATATCTAGCAATGTTTAAAAGAGAAAAGGGGGGGGGGGGGGGTCTCGATAGGCAATCATGATCCAGCTTCAATCAGAAAACCAAACTATTACAGTTTTCAGAAATTTTCAATGATTATTCTTTTAGTGAGGTGATTGTTTCTTAATTTCATTAAAGAGCGTGGCCTTCTTGAGATAAGTTTGATAATTGGTCTACAGTGGGGCACATTTCGTATTCATCAGTAATCGCTAATGGGGACAACTATATCTGAGCTATGCAGCAAATTAGTGTCGCATCCTTGGTTTGATATCACTGGCTATACTCCTAACAACCAGCTTCACATTTTTTTTTTGACCACAGCACACCTTCACACTAACAAAACTCACCTTTTAATACCATTGGAGTCTCTCTTGCCAGATTAGTTTCTGATTAAATGATGGTCATTCATTGCAGGTTATCAGTAACCTACGAATAAGTATCAGTCTACAGCAGGATTGTTTTCATCAGACCATTACATATTTCCATATTATCCATTTAACTCCATTTGAGACCAGCAACATTGCACGGTATTTTTATTTCATCGTACTATGTTATATATGCAATCCATCATGAATCATGTTGATAAAGTGCCTTGTTTGTCCTGGTGCATCATTTTTTAGATAAATATGCCTGAGAAACTTAGAAAGTGACCACTGAGTGTTATTGATTAAATTAAAATCTTCATCACTGAGTTCCTGCAAATAGCTAGTTTTCAACCAAACCTTAGTGATTGATTGGGATTTTCTTACATCGGTATTCGTTCAGCATTCACCATGTGTGGCTGCATCATCTCTTAACTTAAACCATATTGAACCGAGTTCCAGGTCAGATTTACATACAATATAATTTCATCACACCTATGAGCTGATCATAATTTCACAATTGCATTCCATCACCAATCGTTGCTGTAGGGAAGTTTACTGAGATTCATACCTGGGATTAGCCGAGCCCAAAATTACAAACATTCCTGTGTTGTTAGTTGAGTCAGACTCTATTGACTCAAGTGTATTCGTAACTGACAGTGCGCGGGTAGTGTGCAAATCATTATCAGTATATGGATCTATACAAGCCGCTGGTCATACCTGAGGGTCATTGACCGCATGCGATAAGTGCGTTAAACAGCGGGTTAGTGTGGGCTATGTTATGGTGTCATCAGTTAACCTATATATGAATGGTTAATGTTAGCATTTGGTCAGTATATGTGACTGACAATCTAGAGTTAGCAGTAGGAGATTCAATAGTGTGTGCATCATAAAAGCAGTTTGGTGTATAGAAAAACAACACATCGATGGGTTATATTATTTCATCAGTGGGACAAGTTAGCAGTCAGTCTTAGTATCTTTTGGAGTCAGGTGTGTCAAGAAGATGGGTGTTAGCAGCAAAAGGATTAGGAAATGTATGGAAGGTATCACTTCTCTGCTCAGCTCAGAAGTTGCAAATCCTGATTCTCAGAATTGTAATAGATAGATTATAAATGAGAAGTTTTCATTCCCTGCACTAGATTAGAATGAATGAGCATATATATTGTAGAAATGCTTGTTTTCATGTCATTTTTTTTTTTTGCAAAATTTCACAAATGGGAACACGAATGGCACGTGCATCATTTCGTAAGAGGTAAATTAATCCTAAGTTGATGATTTACATCAATGGCCATAGTCAGGATGTAAACAAAACTTAGGATTTTTATCTTTTATAAAATAACATTGGATCTACACTGGTTCCTTTTCAAAAATCATCATATTTTCAAATATTTCATCTTTTATCAGAGTTTAACTTAAAATTAATTCAATATATATACCAATGGCAATAGTCAGGGTATATTGAGAGTTAATTTCATTTTAAACTCTATAAAAACACAAAATATGTTTCATTCTTCACCTGAATTTAAATGTAGATTATTATATAATACATTCAATGACCATAGTCAAGAATGTATTATATCTTCAATCTTGTTTTAATTCATTTAAAGAATGGAATAGCTTTTCTAAAATCCAAAATTTTAAATTCTTTAAATTCATTCATCATTTAAGAGAGAACTGCATCATATTTTCAAAATTCCTTTTTCAAACATTCCAAGTGATGTAAATATTTTCCTCAATCTATCTTCAATTCTTATAAAATCCAATCCATCCTTTCATTTTTCAAAATTCTATTTCATTTTCAATCTCAAAGTTCAATTTAACTTTGAGATTTCAAATTTATTTTGTATTCAAAATTCAAATCAGATATCAAAGTTCAGTTTGACTTTGAAATTCCAAATTCATTTTATATTCAAAACTCCAATCAAACTCAAAGCTTAATTTAACTTTGAGATTCTTGATTCATTTTCGAAAATTCCAAATTCAAACTTCAAAATTCAAGGTCTAATTTGGCTTTGAAATTCATTTGTATATTCAAGATTCAATTTCTAAATTGAATTGGAAATTCTGATTCATCTCCTGATCCCAAATTCTAACTTCGAATTCATAGTCCAAATTGACTTTGAAATTCATTTGTATATCCAAAAATTCAAAATCTAAATGAAATTTCAAAGTTCAAATTAACTTTGAAACTTCTGATTTATCTTCAAATTCAAAACCAAGTTCATCTTCCAAATCCAAAATCAAAGTTTGAGATTGTTCCTGAATCTCAAAAGCTTGGCCTTTTCTAAGTTTTAAATTCAATCTGGGTTTTTAAAACCCAAATCCATACTCAAAAGTCCCATTTTGACTTTCAAAAACTCAAATCCAAAATTAGATCAACTTGGATCCAGTTTTCTAAATACAATTATACCTTTGGATCTCAGACTTCATATCCAAATCCATTTTAGGATCCAGAACCCAGTTCTACTTTGGATTTTAGACTTCAGATCCAAATCCATTTTAGGATCCAGAACCCAGTTCTACTTTGGATTTTAGACTTCAGATCCAATTCCATTCTAGGATCCAGAACCCAATTCTACATTTGGATCTTAGACTTCAGATCCACTCCATTTTAGGATCCAGAACCCAAGTCCATCTTGGATTCCAAATCTCGGATCCCATTCTGTTTAGGATCTCCAACCAAACTCCACTCCCAGTTCTAGATTTCAAATCCAAGTCCATTTTCAGATCTCATTTGAACTCCCTAAATCCATTTCTATTTTTAAATACCATTTGATTTTCTCAGATCCATTATGAGATTCAAATTCAATATCACTTCAAAATTTCATCTTCTTCTCCTAAATCCAAAAATTCAAAAGTCTATTTCTGACTTTGAAACTTCATTCCCTTTCATTTCAAAGCTTCAAATCACTCTTTCTCAAAGCCAAGATCTATTCTTCAAACTCTAAATTACTTCAAAGATTTAGAACTTCTCTGATCTATCTCAAGTTTTAAATTAAATTCAACTGTTTCTTCACTCCATTATCAAGTTCATCTCAGAATACTTGGAAAATTTTCAAAACATCTTTCAAAAAGAGCATACATCCTCGCATTGCACAAGCATGATTCTTTATGCATCTAGAGTTAGAATAAATTCTTAGGTAATATTTAGTGTGGCGCCCCAAACTCCGACCTTTGAAAAACTTGGGATTTCTATGGAATTTTTTTTTTTGAAAGGTTTAAGTAGGAAACTAGCGGAAGCAAACGTGGGGAAACAACAAGTCGCAAGTCTGGGCGGCCGCCACAAAAGTGTGACTATGAAGCAAAAAGGGGAAACACCCCAACAGTTTTAAAGAGTTTACAACTTATAAGTACAAAAGGTACAAAATAGGGAATACATCCCAACAACAACCAAAACCCCAAAACCACCAGGTACAAGATCTGCAGGTCAAGTGTGTGGGTCCTTAGAGCCTCCATCGTGTATCATTGCATCCGCACTAAGCCTGTTCGTCACCTACATCCCCATAAAACGGGGTCAATCCTTTTTCAAGGTGGTGAAGAAACAACCACAAGCAATGTATGTATATATATATCAAGTACACATGAAAGCAGGAAAACAAGCTGACAAGTGTAAGTGCCTGTGTCTGGTAAGTGTGAAGTGACAAGTACTAGTCAACAGGAAAACAAGTAGCTGAAGCAACGAACTGAAGTATAAGCAAACTGAGCAGCAAGTAACTAAGGTAGCAAACTGAAATGACTGTAGCAACTAAAGTAAATCTACAACACAAGTAAAGCAACAACTACTTTAAGTTAGCTGTTTGGTTAGTTCTTAAGTTCTTCTGATTACTCCTTCGGGTACGCAAAGGAACCTCGCATTCTGTGAGACATGCACCCGACGTCTGTTATTTAAATTCTAGTGTGGTAACTGGGGAAGCTACAAACCGAGTCGACCTTATGCGAGCAACACACAGCTAGGAGAAAACACTCGCATAGGCAAGGAGTGCAATCCATACTACTGCAGTAGTGAGGTCCTAAAAAGGCAACCTCGACCTCCCTAACTCTGAGTGACTGGAGGCCAAAGGACGCTACAGCTCCTGTCAAACACGTGTCGTAGTAACGACAAGTCACTCAGGGTTGTACCATCCACCCTCTTCCGAGGTGAACCATTTTGTGAATGGGGCGAAGCAGGTTTATCTTTCTTACGGCTCATGTTCAACACACCTCTCACGAGGAATTTGCCTCGTGGTCCCCGCAGGGTACGCAAAACGAGGACTTGGCCTGCCCATTTACGTGCTCAGCCTCACGCGGCCAACGGAGCACACTACTCGTGAAAGCAGTCGAAACACCTTATTGATTTATTTCTATTTAGGGTATATCACACAAGAGTCCATCTCTTTAAGCAAGGGTCATTGCCCAAGGACTCCAACTGAGCCCATAATAAGTCATTTCATTATTCATACCCTATCTTTATTCTTTTCTTTCTGGTAGTAAGTGCACGTGGTGCGCTTACTAATGCCTCAAGAAATGTACCTTTGCAAGGTACGCACTACTCAGTAACAGTGTCAGGATGTGCCAAGTGCGAAGTGTATGTTTCTATCTTTTGCACAAGCATAAACAACAGAGGCAGTTGCATAATATGAAATGATTAACTTGCATACTTCAGTGTGAATATTGCATTCAACTATGCTTGTAATTCAACGTAGTTTCCAAGTACGTGGATTTGCAATAGTGTTCGTCTGTATACTTAACTAAGTAGTTGCACATAAATCAAGGTATAAAGATTTTCCTTACGCAGTACGACACACTTACATGTTGAAGATGATTTCTGAACTTAAACCATCTAATGGGAATAACATTGGCATTACCACGGTTCGGGGTGTCGCGCCCGCGGACCCTAAACAAACCGTTTGTCCAAAAATGAACGTAGGACAATGCTATGGAATTCATACTGAGCTCGGAGTATGGAATCATCTGAGCAAATACTCGAATGGAACACGAGAGTCATAAGTTTTAATACCCTTACATATATATATCAACCCTTTCAAACATACTCGGCGAGGCACATACCCATATGTATACGTATATACATATATATATACAATCTCATTTATTACATATATATATATATATATATATATAAAGCTTACTCGAACCCTGTGCATCCTAAGGCATGCACTCATGCCGAACTTAACCGAAGTGCGAGGAGGGTGCAGGGCAATACGAAGGCTGGTTTGAACCTAATCGGGTTCGACTCGAAGTAGGTGCGAACTAGTGTTGATAGGGTAACCTACTATCAGCCATAAATGATGGTGTAGCGGGGCCGCGAGTGTGGTGAAACGAAAGTCCACCCGCACTCGTGCCAACAAGCTTAGCTAAGGGTGGTCTGATCCTACGGACTAGAATGTCGGACCTACCATCGAGGTCTGGACCGACTCAGGAACCGGACCCTACCTGTCAAGGGTTTGATTGGGCTATTACCAGCCCCGACAAAGACAACCGTGGCTAAGCCGACGGGTTGAGCCCAAAAACTGGGCCCAGTCGGTCTGGTCTATGAGACCGGGCTGTGGTTGGCCAGCAGTGGGTCTGAACCCTGCTCTCTCTGGTTCTGACCCGGACCCGAAGGGGATCATCTCGAGGGACCCGGGTGCCCAGCACCATGCGGCTGGCACCCGACCTGTCCGAAAACAGAACCATGGCTGGCACCCGGTGTCGGCCTGGTTCCCCATACATGCACAGGTCTGAACCATTCGGTTCGGACCTACATGCAACCCAAAAATGACCGAATGAAAAGGGCCTGGGTGCTCGGCACCACTAGGCTCCATCCGGCTCCCACAAAAGGGGTTGGGCAGCTGGCACCTTGTGCCACGCCCAGGCTGACAATCCATCAGGTCTAAACCATGGTTCAGACTTGCACTCCCCCTCCCCCCAGGGCTAACCGAAAGCCATGGGTGCACAGCACCCAAAACGGTGCGCACCCAACCCCGGCCAAGAGGGTAACTCGGGCTGGGGCCAAACTTACACCCAACCGAAACAAGACGGACTGTAGTGCTGGTCTAAACCCATGGTTCAGACCGGCAACGGTCCAAGACAAAAAGGAAGAAAAAAGAACATGATACTACCACACTTACCTCCAACATAAAAAAAAGATAACTCAACGATGCTTATACTGGGCGCGCGGACTACCCGCATGGCGTCCAGCTCCGGTTAGGGCGAGAACTGGATGGTCAAGAGGTCTGGTCCACTGGACCAAGTCGGATGCTCTTCCCAGCAGCATGAGTAAGAGCTAAAAAGGGGTGGTCGAGCAACCAACATGTCGAAAATAAGGAAAAAGAATAATAAAACCAAGCAAACATTACCTTGCTGCTAAAAGAAAGATCCAGGGTTCCACTCTCAAACAGGGCTGGTCACGTTGTGACCCAAGCCCAGATCATTGCTGCAATACCAGTCCCAACGCATGGAGACTGGATTGAGCCCAAACACCACTGAAAGAAACATCCAAAAGAGAATAAAAGAATGTTGGTGGCCGAAATGCACCAACCTGCGTTCCAGCATTCCGAAATCACGTCAACTGGAATGGGGGTGGGCTGGACAAGCCCAGCTCGGTCCCGCACAACCGAAGATAATGCTATAGCTGTGAACCCAACGAGAAGGAAAACAACAAAAAACTTAACAACCTCTTTTCCTTTCCTTTGAGAAGGAAGACCACAACAAGCATAGAGGGTGCTAAAACTGAAATGAAATAAAAAAGAAGAGCAACACAAAGACTGTAAATGCATGCTACAAAATGATAATGTAAATCCATGGTGAATCAAGATAGCAACTACAAATCTTGGAGCTAATCCACCGTATGGACTTGCATGCAAAGATGCAAAGCCCCACCGGCTTCCTTTTCATACGACATCGTAAACAAGAAGGGTGATTCTTCACCTTAGCTAGTGAGGAAGGTGATGCAGCTCTTCACGCCAAGAGGAAGCACACGGCTGGAGTGAGGAAGCTTGAGAGGAGAGAGAGAGAAAAAGGAAAATCGCCCCAAATAAGAGGGACCCGATTTTTTTTGTAAAGGTTTTATAGAGGTAGGCTTAGAGGTGAACGGCTGGGATTAAATCCCTCCAAGATGGAGGGTTGGGGAGCTCCACGCCCCCCAACAACCAATGCATGTCAAGCCTTCCAAAAGGCTTTGCAAAAATCTCGAAAATGTCATCCTTAAATGCCCTTAAAAGTTTGAAATTTTACAAAAGGGCGCCCCTGGCTGCCACCCATCGTGCCCAATGGATTGAAAGTATTCAAATGTCTTTGAAAATAACCACGAATTTGCCATGGGGCGCCACCCCATGGCTCTCTTTTGAAAATGGCGCCCCTCATGATGGAGCCTAGGCTTCATCATGAGGGTGTTGGAAAGACACATGGCCAATGAAGGCCTATTCTTTAAAGCCATGCAAGACTATTTCAAAAATACCATCCAGCTGGTCAGCCCTTGACCAGCTGGTCAACCAAGGACATGGACGTCCAATGTAGGGTCGTCCCAGGGTTTTGGATCTCCTAGTAGCCCCGGATCCAAATCCAAAATCGCATATGGTGTACTTCTTTAAAGAATGCTTATTCAACACATTAAAATGCTAATTTAATTTCAACAACTCATTCTGTTCTCTTCATAACCGTAATTAACGTAGAATGGTCAAGGCCCCCATAAGAAAATCACCTCTTGTTTGCTAAAATTGAGCGTTCTAAGTTTTGGGTCTAAAATTAGGTCAAGACTCGTGATTCGCATGCACTGACGAGGTTTTTTCGTCACTCGGGTCTCATTTTCGAGGTGTGTCACCACAACCCTATTCCAAACTCACCCTAAAAGTTTCGGAGGTAGATTCATTCTAGATTCTTCGAAATCGCTCTTTGTAATAAAATTACGCGACTTACCTGATTATCAACTAAGCAAATCATTAGAAAATTATCAAAACATAAAAAATTATCGATTCCATATAATTACACAATATATATCAAAATTAGAATCGTAGATCTTACATCCTTCCCTCCTAAAAAGGATTTCGTCCGCGAAATCACCATTAGGAGGTTATAAAAAGTTCTGGATAAGACTCTCTCATGTTCGCTTCTGGTTCCCATGTGCATTCTTCAATGCCATGGTGCTGCCACCGTACCTTAACTAACGGAATAGTCTTGGTACGCAAAACTTGATCTCGTCGATCAACAATCTCGATAGGCCTTTCTGGTAAAGTCAGATCTTCTTACACGTCTACATCTTCGTAACAAATGACATGTGATGGGTCAGGAATGTATTTCCTGAGCATCGACACGTGAAAAACATTGTGAATGTGGGCATACTGTGGAGGCAACTCGACACGATATGCCACCTCACCAATCCGTGCCACGATCTCGAATGGTCCGACATACCTCAGACTCAACTTCCCTTTCTTTCCGAAACGAAATACGCTCTTAGTCGGCGAAACTCTGACAAAAACCATGTCTCCAACATTAAAAGACAATTCGCGACGTCTCTTATCAGCGTAACTCTTCTGTCTATCTTGCGCTGCCTTCAAACGTTCACGAATCTTCTGCACTTGCTGCGTGTAGTGCTGAAGAACAATCGGCGATTCGCTCGCTCTATCGCTGATGTCATCCCAATAAGATGGCGACCGACAAGGCCTACCATACAACGCTTCATACGGGGCCATCCCGATACTAGCGTGATAACTATTATTATACGCAAACTCTACTAAACATAGGTGTGAATCCCATTCACCCTTCCAATCAAGCATACAAGCTCGCAACATATCTTCCAACGTTTGAATCGTTCGCTCGGACTGTCCATCCGTCTGAGGATGAAAGGCTGTGCTAAACTTCAATTTCGTCCCCAAAGCAGATTGCAACTGACCCCACAGTCGCGACGTGAATCGGGGATCACGATCGGAAATAATAGACCTCGGCACACCATGAAGCCGAACGATCTCTCATGTGCACGCTGCCATCACTAGACACTCTGAAAGGAGAACCTGCTTGCTCAGCTAAGGCTAGAAACTTACCATACTGGTCGTCAAGCTTCTAAGCCTCTACGATCTTTGGCAAAAACTCAGATCGAATGGTCAGACCAGACAACCTGATCGAACCACTACCAACAGAAAAAGGTTTCCAAGCAACAAAATCTTCGATAAGCTTCTAGCTCCACCTAAGACTAGCCAGAACGCCACCCGTTTTGCGACTAAGCGCATCCGCCACAACGTTCGCCTTACCAGGATGATACAACGACGTGAAATCATAGTCCTTGATGAACTCAAGCCATCGTCGCTGCCTCATATTCAACTCCTTCTGAGAGAACAGATATTTGAGGCTCTTGTGGTCGGAAAAGACCTCAAACGATTCCCCATATAGGTAGTGTCTCCATGATTTCAAAGCGAACACGACTGCTGCCAGTTCTAAATCGTGCGTCGGATAATTTCGCTCGTGAGTCTTCAACTGTCTGGAGGCATAGGCAATAACTCAGCCGTGTTGCATAAGCACGCAACCTAAACCGGTACCAGAGGCGTCTGTGTACACCACAAAGCCACCTCTGCCCGAGGGTAAAGCCAATACCAGCGAGGTAGTCAACTTCAACTTCAGGATCTGGAAATTGTCCTCACAGACACTGTCCCACACGAACTTAATACCTTTACGCAACAACTTCGTCAAAGGTAAAGCGATCCTTGAAAAGTCTTGGATAAAACGTCGATAATAACCGGCCAACCCAAGAAAACTACGAATCTTAGACACATTCTTAGGGTGTTTCCAGCCTAAAACTGCTTCTACCTTCGCTGGATCGATGGATACTCCGTCCCTCGATATCACATGGCCAAGAAACATGACGCGCTCGAGCCAAAACTCACACTTAGAGAATTTGGCGAACAACTGATGCTCGCGAAGAGTACTCAACACAATCTGCAAATGCTCTCGATGTTGTTCCAGACTCTCCGAATAGATCAAGATGTCGTCGATAAATACTATCACGAACGAGTCCACATATGGACGAAAAACCCGGTTCATCAAATCCATGAATGCTGCTGGAGCATTCGTGAGGCCAAAAGGCATCACCACAAACTCATACAACCCATATCTCGTCCGGAAAGCTGTCTTCGCAATATCATCCTCTCGGATACGAAGCTGATGGTAACCCGATCTAAGATCTATCTTCGAGAAGACCTTCGCCTTCTGTAATTGATCGAAAAGATCTTCGATCCTCGGCAACGGATACTTGTTCTTAATTGTCGCCTGGTTGAGCATCCGATAATCGATGCACAACCTCAGGGATCCATCCTTCTTCCGTACGAACAACACTGGTGCTCCCCACGGTGAAGCACTAGGTCGAATAAAACCTTGATCAAGGAGTTCTTCCAACTGACGCTTTAACTCTTCAAGCTCTGCCGGAGCCATACGATATGGTGCCTTGGAGATTGGTGTCGTTCCAGGCAACAACTTGTTATCATCGCAAAATTTTTACTTTACTTTTGCGAATCAAACTGACCTTTGAAAAGTTTTTGAAAATAACTCGCCTCCGTTTTAAAATGCGGGAAAATTCCATAGAATGGGACTCGCCTGTCGGTACGAGGTTCAACCGTTCCTGCCACCTTTAACAGGGGTAATTGAACCAAGGATCAATCTTATGCTCTACTCTATTCAACTTGTCTAAATCATATTCTAATTTCTAAATGCACATAGAATCAGGCATGTGCTATGAATTTTCTAAAAATGCACATTTGAAAACATGATGTTTGCTTCAAAGATTGGAAAATATTTGGAAGATTCTTGGAAAATAAACTCTTTGAAAATTGTTAATTATTTTTGAGATGTTGTATTTGAGAAAGTGAAAATCGATTTCTGAAGAAATATAAAGATTTTGTGAAAATCGATTTTGAGAAATATGAAATAACTTTGAAAAACTCGATTTCTTTGAATTCAAACTTGGAAATTGAAAATATAACTTAAAAAAAATCGAATTTGGAACTTGGGAAATACTTGAAATATCATTGGCAAATCAATATTTTGAGAAAATCGATTTTTGAATAAGACTTAGAGGATTTTGAGAAAATGAACTTCTTTGAATTGAGATTTGAATTGGAATTGGCAAATGAATAAAATGAATGAATATGGATTTGAGGAATTGAGAAAATCTTTTTGTATTTTTGAGAAATGTAGTGCATTTTTGAAGTTAGCCTAAGAGTGTAGGCTGAATGTGGCTAATGTGAAGATCATAAATCTGGGTATCATTCATATTCTGACTACGGCCATAAATACGAATTCCACCAAGTTTATAAACTTCATAAAAGCTAGTGTATGTGCCATTCGTGTAGACCATGGTGAATTTGTAAAAATATGCATGAATCATCATCCATCACACATTAAAATTATGAAAATAAACTATATGCAATGCAACCTAAGCTAAGCAGGAAATGTAAATTCTTATTCCAAAGTTTAATTACAAATTACATCACTATTGAAATTTAAATACATGAAAAATAAAGTCTTCAATGTACCTGCAAAACTAGAAAACTTGGTTAATGAAAATATGTTGGCTTTTCTAGATTTATCCAGTAATATCTAGAAATTACTGGATTTTGCTAGATATAAGCCTTTTCCTTGATTCCCTTAAATCAAAATTGATAAAATATGAAATAAAATTGAATAAATATGAAAATGGAATTTGAAATTTCGAAATTGGGGTCAAAATGACCAAAATACCCCTAATAACAAGACTATGGCCTTGAAATTAAGGTTTTTAGAAAGATATTTTGATAAAATGCAAGTTTTGAAATTTGAATGGAATAAACTCAAACCAAATATGCTATGACATGATTAAAAATATGAAATTAGGGTTAGGGATTTCGAAATTTAGGTCAAATGACCAAATTGCCCCTGATAGCAAGACTATGGCCTTGAAATCAGGGTTTTTAGAAATAGATTTTGGTAAAAACTTAGATTTTATGCACTAAATGAAATCAAATAACTACAAAATTAAACCTAAAGTATCCTAAGATGCTTATTAACATAATAAAACCCTAAAAACATATGCTTATGCACGAAAATCCAATAATATCACAAATTTTGTGATTTTTTGCAGTGTTTTTGGATCTTTCAGGAACCCGGTTTTGCAATTTGCTTAGTTCAGCCATCAAATGGATTCCAAAATCCATAAAAATTGGTACCTGCACTTGTTATAACCCCAATGTAGAATTAGAATTATAAAAATAATTTTTTGACATTGAATTAACCCGAAAATTGCATTAAACCCTAAAAATATGTTATTTTTGACCTAATTCACCAACCAGTCTCAGTCCAAGACCTGAACCAGGGGTCAAATCTCCATGAAAATCCATGAAATTGTACAGAGACTAACTAAGAAGAAAAACAGAGATTTCTCAATTTACAGATCGGAAAAATCATCTCCGGTTAGGGAGAAACCCTTCCGGCAATCTGGGCTAAAATATATCACTTTTAACAGGGATTAAAACGGCTACTTCAGATTAAAAATACAGACATAAATAGCAATCCTATACAAAAATCTCTGAAATTTTAATGGTAAATAGTAGATAGAAAAATAATAATACTCACTTTTTACAGATCTAAAATCGGATCTGTGGTTTGGGATTTATGACTAACACAAGTATGATTAGGGTTTTGATAAACCCTAACGAGTTTTAAATTTAAAAACAGATTCTCTAAAAGGGGAAAAATACTAAACAGTAATAAAAAATCTGAAAATTTCACAGTAGACAGATCTATTCAATGTGAATCCATATCATTTTACATATCTAAAATCGGATATAATATGAGAGAAATATCATAACAGCAAGTTACCTTCTTCATTTTAACCACAAATTTAAAGCTTTAAAAACCCGATTTGATGTCTGATTTTTTTGACAGGGTTCTCGAGATCCAAAGCCTCTGATTTTTCTACAGTAACTCAATAACTCATGCATGCATCACATATAAAAAAATCAGAAATAAACAATGAGAACTTCAATCCGAAATAACATTATCTTTACTGGTCTAAACCTAAAACACACAGAAATTTAAGAAACTAGAAAAAAAATGCATTAACTAATGTAAATAAATAAAATAAACCATAAAACAGTAAATAAAACTGATTTCTATGCTATAGAACGTAATACAAACATAAATAAACCATGAAAATAAAATAATAACAGGGAATCAATGGCTGGAATTTGATATCACCTTTAAAACATAGATTTAACCCATTAAAAAGGGTAAATCATATATTTTATTGGTTAATAATGTAAAGAATCATATTAAAATCAATTCTAATGGATTAAAATCTCTGTAAATCATCCAAAACAGGGTTAGATCACCTTCTTGGATCGTTCTTGCTGATTCTTGATGGTTCTTGAGGTTGAATCCATGGTTTAATCCATGAAGGGGATGACACCAATGGCTAAAATTGATTTAAAACATGAAAAAGTATTAAATAAAATTAAAAAATATTAAAAATATTACCTTGGTGCTTGCAGCTGCAATGGAGGAAGGTGGAGGTGCTAGAGAGGAGAGAGAAGCTCCAAGAATCCAATAGGAGAGAGAGATGAGAAAATCGACTCCCCTTATGCATCTATTTATAATAAAAAATTAGGTTTAAAAATTGACAATTTTGAAAATTTTGGACTCTAAAGGGGGGGCGATTTTTGGGTGGAGTTACCTATATGCCCTTGACCTAAATTATCCTAATTAATCCCTAATTAACCCCTAGCTAAACCTAAGAATCCCCCAAATGTGGCGCCACTTGGCGTTTTCTCACATTGGGTTTTTAAAGTTTTAACTAAAACTTTTAAAAACAACAATTTAAAAACCAAACTTTAAAAATGAGTTTTCAAAATAGATTTTGACTCTTCTAAACTTCTAAAACTAACCAAGACACTGACTAAGCCTAAGCTAACCCTGACTTTCTCAAATATGGCGCCACCCCGAGTGGGCCCTACTTGAGTTTTTGTCAAAAAATGATTTTAAAACTTAAAATTAAGAGAGTTTTCAAAAGATTTTCAAAAGCAAACTTGAAATTAAAAGTTTTGAAATGGCATAGAGTTCCAACGGGGTTAAAACTCTTCTGGATGTGGCGCCAACTGAGTGGGCTCACATCTAATTTTGAAAATTTTGAAATAAACACTGAAAATGGCTTTGAAAAAGGGTTAAAATTGACATTTGAAATTCAAGATCTTTGAAAATAGGGTCTCAAGCGAACTGGAACTCCGGGTTAGAGTCCTGAACTCTTAGGACTCTGAGATTTTAGATTTTAAAAGCCAAATGAAAGAATTTTCAAAAGATTTTATCAAGAAATGATGAAATAAGTAAGAAAACACAGTCAGGGTTAGACTCCTAACTCGACCGAACTCTAAAATAGAGTCCTAAACTAACTGGACTCTGTAAAATGACCTAAATTTTGAAAATAATCGAAAAAGACTGAAAATGGAAGTAAAACAGACTTAAAAACCAGACTCCTGACCGGATTAGGACTCTGAGACAGAGTCCTGATCAGACTGAAACTTTCAAAAATTTGAGAAATTTGATGAATAGAGGAATTCAGAAGTGACACCACCTCAATGGGTCTCATCTGTGAATTGAAATCGATTAAAATTTGAATTTGAAATGAATCCAGATTGTTTCCTTGAGAAAATATTTCGAAATATAAAGTCCTGGGGTTGGAAAATGACAGAGTATTGAATAAAAACCCAGGTTTTGAAATTGATTTTGAAATAAAGCTTTAAAATTCAAATCTGGATTGAATGTTTTGAAATAGGAGTGCTGGATCTCGAAAATGAGATGTAATGACATGCAATGCTATGCAATGCAATGAGATGTGATGAAATGAAATGCAGAATACATGCAATGATATGCAATAATCTGTGATGACCTATGAAATGGACAAACACTAGATGAGGGTGAAAATTTGGGGTGTTTACAGATGCCCCTCTTTGCTACTAAGCCGGTTGTGAGCCGAGCTTAGTGGCAAAGAAAACACACCAAATTTGGATTATAAAAATGCCCCAGTTAGATGAATCTGACTGGGTATGAAAGAATTTATTCAAATGATGATGGTGAATATGAAATGGGGAATAAGGAGAAAATTTTATTTCAAAAAGAAATGAGATTCAGGTTTTGCTCTTAACCTGGATGGGACGGGAAATACCTCGTATGGAATGAAGCTCAGGCTTAACCTTTAACCTGACCGGGTTGAAAATGGAATACCTCATCAAAGGAGGCTCAGGTTTGTACCCTTGACCTGATTGGGTGGAAAATGGAATACCTCATCAAAGGAGGCCCAGGTTTGTACCCTTGACCTGATTGGGTGGAAAATGAAATACCTCATCAAAGGAGGCCCAGGTTTGTACCCTTGACCTGATTGGGTGGAAAATGGAATACCTCATCAAAGGAGGCTCAGGTTTATACCCTTAACCTGATTGGGCAAAAAAATGAAATACCTCATCAAAGGAGGCTCAGATTTATACCCTTAACCTGATTGGGCAAAAAAATGAAATACCTCATCAAAGGAGGCTCAAGTTTATACCCTTAACCTGATTGGGTGGAAAATGGAATACCCCATCAAAGGAGGCTCATGTTTATACCCTTAACCTGATTGGGCAAAAAAATGAAATACCTCATCAAAGGAGGCTCAGGTTTATACCCTTAACCTGATTGGGTGGAAAATGGACGGAATCCTCGAAAGAAGAGACCGTGATGAAACCTTCGGATTTCCGCACAATGAATCCGATAGGGGTTTTGCAAAAGGAAGGAAATTGGGGTCCCTAAAGCTTGAAAAGGGATTGATTTTGGGCACCTCATTGCTGAGACTAATTAACTTTTGAAATTGCCTTTTGCTGAAATTGGTGGCTTAACCTCAAGCCGAAATTGGACTGTCTATGGTGGGACAGTGGGGACACAGGGAAGTGTGCGAATCTGAGAGCCCGTGCGCTCAGATTATACCAAAGAAGGCAAGGAATCTTGAAAACTCCCGTAATCAAGTCCTAAAAGGGATAACAACTGATGTCAAGATGCGCCAAAGATGAACCTCAAGCTCTCGCCTCACGCCAGGATAGCTAGAAAATATTGTCAAAATGTTGAAAATTATTGTTGATTCAAAATAATTGAAAGTGATGCACATTGTTTTGAAAGTATTCCCTCTTTTATACCTGAAGTATTACCTCCGACTGAGCTTAACTCCGTAGAATCAAGATTCAAATTCAAATTGCTTGCGATTGACTTTCTTTCAAGGAAGCTATCAATTCCCTTGATATGGACAGAAAAGAAAGTATTCTTGATATTGCAAGAGCTATTGGTGAAAGAATATTGATAAAAGAATTTCACAAAATTAAAGAAGATTCTTGATAGATTTGCAAGTCTGATATCCTGGGATTCTTTTCTCATGATGATCTTTTTGCACTCTCTTTTTAGCAGATTGGAGCTCTCTTGGATTTTTCGGAAATTACATCATCCTTCATTTTGGAGATGTCCTAACTTTTCTCTCTTTTTGGGAAGGGTACGTCACAAACTCCTTCATCTCAGAGATGTTCCGATCCTTCTTTTCTCTCAGGGATTATCTTGATAGTTATTGGCTCATTGGTTGGGAATCTCTTGATGATAGCAGAAATTAAATATCTTTTAGGGTTTGTCGGTAGGCTCATCACACTCGCCTTCATCTCGACGGTGATCTGAACTTTCCCTGGAAGGATCCGTCACAAACTCCGTCATCTTGGAGATGATCCAAATCTTCTTTGGCCCCGGGGGTCGACTCGCTTAATTCGCCTTTATCTTGACGACAATTGAGAGATCCCTTTTGCAGATATTTAATTGCAGCTTAGGTGATTGAGGAGATATGGAGATTGAGTGGATTTTTCTGTATCACCCAGGATATTTCTACTGCTTTATTTTTCAAGAATGGTCTTTAAAAATGTGCCATTGACTGCGATCAATATCAATCACTCATGGCTTTGCAACAACATTGAATTCTCTTTGCTGGCCATATCGCGGATTTATTCTTCATCCTTTTGGTTGGCCAATAAAAAGATTTTGAACTTTGAATCCTTTTTCGTGAAAGCATTGCCCTTTCGGAAGTAATAGTGGAGGTATTCTGAAGTAATAATTTTGTGTAATAAAGATTTTTGAAATCAACAAATATTTAATGACAAATTGGCAAAACTTTCTCGAAATCCTTTTGTGAAAGTGAGCATTTGAAGCACAACGCAACACATCCCTGACAAAAATTCTCTTCTCCTTTCCCCAAAGGAGAAGATTCAGAAATTGGAATTGGGAATTACTCCTCTCTTCCCTGAAGAGGAGGTGTTTGCAAAATGAACTTTCGAAGAGAAATTAAGCTTTCGTCAAAACTTCCTAACATTAGGCTTCTCTTATGGAAAGGGGGTCGGAATTGGTGAGGTTGGTAAATTGGTCATGAAGGAACGAGTTCATCACACTCTCCCTGAAAAGAGGGGGTCCTTCATGATGAAATGGCCTAGTCTGAAATTATGGGGCCACAAGGAAAGCAAGTCTCCGTCGAGTCTCTCCCTATAAAAAGGGTTCCTTGTGTGAAATTTGGAATTTTGTTTTGCAAACGGTTCACAAAGACACGAGTCCCTTCAAACTCTCCCTGAAAAGGGGCTAAGTGAACGAATTGGATAGCATGCGAAAAGAGCGAGCTCCCTCGAACTCTCCCTATAAAAAGGGTCTCTCGCAAGAGAAATTCTTGGAATTGGGTATTGGGTGACCAAAAGGTCAAAATTTGGAAATTGGAATTTTGAAATTTGATATTTGAAATTGGAAATTGGAAATTTGAAAATTTGAAAATTTGAAAATTGATAATTGGAAATTGGAACTTGATTGACCCGAAGGTCGAAATTGTGAATTGGTCTACTGGGAGCGACATGGGTTCTGTAGGGATTCATCCTAAGAACGACATTGGTTGAATTGAGAATGACATTGGTTCACTGGGAACAACATGAGTTCGATAGGTATTCAGCCTAAGAATGACATTGGTTTAATTAAGAACGACATTGGTTCACTGGGAACAACATGGGTTCAATAGGGATTCAGCCTAAGAACGACATTGATTCAATTGAGAACAACATTGGTTCACTGGGAACGACATGGGTTCAATAGGGATTCAGCCTAAGAACGACATTGGTTCAATTGAGAACGACATTGGTTCACTAGGAACGACATGGGTTCGATAGGGATTCAGCCTACGAACGACATTGGTTCAATTGAGAATGGCATTGGTTCACTAGGAATGACATGGGTTCGATAGGTATTCAGCCTACGAACGACATTGGTTCAATTGAGAACGGCATTGGTTCACTAGGAACGACATGGGTTCTATAGGTATTCAACCTACGAACGACATTGGTTCAATTGAGAACGACATTGGTTCACTAGGAACGACATGGGTTCGATAGGTATTCAACCTACGAACGCCATTGGTTCACTAGGAACGACATGGGTTCGATAGGTATTCAGCCTACGAACGACATTGGTTCAATTGAGAACGGCATTGGTTCACTAGGAACGACATGGGTTCGATAGGTATTCAGCCTACGAACGACATTGGTTCAATTGAGAACGGCATTGGTTCACTAGGAACGACATGGGTTCGATAGGTATTCAGCCTACGAACGACATTGGTTCAATTAAGAACGACATTGGTTCCGTAGGGATTCGACCTACGAACTATCAATTCCATAAGAATTCAACCTAAGGATCATAGCTTAAGAAGGAATGATTCCAACTTGTGAGCTTTGAATGGACTAGGTGCTAAACTGGGTTTTTGAGGGAAGATTCGAATCAGAATTCAACTCTTCAAGGAAAACTAGATGAATTGGATTTTGAAAGAAAATTCAGGTCAGAACTCGAATCTTCTAGACCAACTTGCAGGGTAGTTTGAGTAGAAGTTCAAACTTGTAGCGGAAAGCTAAGCGAATTGGATTTGAAAGAAAATTCAAGTCGGAACTCTGATTTTCTAGACCAATTCTGAATTGGATTTGGAAGAAGATTCAAGTCGGGACTCGGATCTTCTAGACCAACTCTGAAGGAAAGGAAAACTCGGATCAGAACCCGAATCTTTGAAGGAAAACTAGATCCATCGTGGAAGGAGAAGAAATTCGAGTCGGAACTCGAATCCTGAAGGAAAGGTAGATCAATTTGGAAGGAGAAGAAATTCGAGTCGGAACCTGAATCCCAAAGGCAAACTGGATCCACTAGAAGGAAAGAAGATTCGAGTCGGAACTCGAATCTCGAAGGAAAACTAAACCGGTTAGAAGGAAAAGAAATTCGAGTCGGAACTCAAATTCCTGAAGGAAAATTAGATCAAATAGAAGGAAAGGAAATTCGAGTCGGAACTCGAATCCCAAAGGAAAACTAAACCGGTTAGAAGGAAAAGAAATTTGAGTCGGAACTCGAATTCCTGAAGGAAAATTAGATCAAATAGAAGGAAAGGAAATTCGAGTCGGAACTCGCATCCCAAAGGAAAACTAAACTGGTTGGAAGGAAAAGAAATCTGAGTCGGAACTCGAATTCCTGAAGGAAAACTGGGTTAACCAAAAGGAAAAAAAATTCGAGTCGGAACTCGAATCCCAAAGGAAAACTAAACCGGTTGGAAGGAAAAGAAATTCGAGTCGGAACTCGAATTCCTAAAGGAAAACTGGGTTAACCAAAAGGAAAAGAAATTCGAGTCGGAACTTGAATCCCAAAGGAAAACTAAACCGGTTGGAAGGAAAAGAAATTCGAGTCGGAACACGAATTCCTAAAGGAAAACTGGGTTAACCAAAAAGAAAAGAAATTCGAGTCAGAACTCGAATCCCAAAGGAAAACTAAACCGGTTGGAAGGAAAAGAAATTCGAGTCAGAACTCGAATTCCTAAAGGAAAACTGGGTTAACCAAAAAAAAAAGAAATTCGAGTCGAAACTCGAATCCCAAAGGAAAACTAAACCGTTTAGAAGGAAAAGAAATTCGAGTCGGAACTCGAATTCCGAAGGAAAACTAAATCAGTGGACACTGAATTTTAAAGTGTACCAGTGTAAACTCCGGATTTTGAAAATATGCCAATACAAGCATTATGTTTTGAAAAATTACCAGTATGAATACCGGGTTTTGAAAGATTACCAGTATGAGCGCTGGATTTTGGAAAATTACCAGTACGAGCACTGGATTTTGAAAGATTACCAGTACGAGCACTGGATTTTAAATGGTTACCAGTACGAGCACTGGGTTTTAAATGGCTACCAGTACGAGCACTGGGTTTTGAAAGTTTACCAGCACGAACACTGGATTTTTAAAAAAAATTACCAGCACGAACACTGGATTTTGAAGAATTACTAATTAATTTTGATGGAAGATTTTCAGTCTTCATCCTTACGACAACTTGGGCAACTGTCGGGGTCTCAGGATTTATCCCTTATCCTGAATGGGTAGTTCGATGCAAATGAAAATCGATGCAGATGAATGCATATGAATGCAAATGAATGCATGCAAATGCAAATGAATGTAAATGGGTGCACATGTGTGCAAAATGAGAGATTTCTTTGATTCTGCCTGCATACAGGATGTTTTGAAGACAATTTTCAAAATAATGCCCCAGTGTAATGGGGGAGTAAGATATTGGATGAAAGGATAAATAATTGATATTTGATGAGAATTCTCTGAGGATAACGAGGTAAAAACTGACAATGAGCTTCTTGATTGATCAGAGAGGCACTTTGAAAAAGGTTACCCCTTATAAGAAGACATTTAAACATTTGCAAATGAGGAATATAAAAGATGACGCCAGGCCATAAGAAAGATTGACAAATTTATTAATGCATTGAAGAAGAAAATAACAAATTGATAGAAGAACTGGGACTACATTGTCCCTTCAAAATGACAAAATGATGAAAGTGACATAGTCTCGACATTGTCAATTTTTAGAAAACTTGCTCAGGATGGTCGACTGGTATCTTCCTCATCTTCAATAAGGATATTCTTATCGATGCAATCTTGAATGATATTTTTCAGGACGAAACAATTCTCAGTGTCATGCCCTACTGCCCTATGAAATTTACAGAATTGATCCCTGAATTTTCCCATGACTGTGGGAGGATTTGCGACTCTTGGGAGTTTTACCAATTCCTTGGCCAACATATATTCAAGGATTTCGTCGAGAGGCTGCTCGAGAGGAGTAAACTGGCGATTGCAATCCCAACCGTCCTGCTTTATCTTTTCTTTCTGCTGACTCAATTTTCCACTTTGCTTTAAAGATTTCTCTTTCTGACTTGTGTGATTGCCTTTGTTATCCTTCCATCCCTCGCGGTGGGCCTTGACAGAATTTGTCTTTTTTGAATCTTGATTATTCCTAACGGGAGTGATGCTCTTGTAGAAATCTTTGCCCGTGAAGACCTTCTTGCCCTTGTCGCGGGCTTCCAAATCTTTAATCTTCTTTGCCATTTCCTTCAGTTGTATTTGGATTGGATCATCCATTGCTTGATTTTTCAATTTATAGGTTGTCCCTTGTCTATGAGGGGATCTTTGAAATGCTTGCTGAACTTCATACTCTTCATCGGTGTTACCTACCGATCCTGATTCATCCGATGTATCTTCTTGTTGGATATGTTTCTTGGATAGCTTCAGAACTTTCTTGACTGCCTGGTCTTTTGCCTTCTGCTTAACCCGAGTCTCTTCTATACTAGTTTTAGTTTGTTCTGCCAGCATCTTGGTCATCATTTCTTTGAACATAACATACATTCGGGGATCGATGCCATCATCCACTTGATGACTCTGACTTCTGACTGATCGGAGTGAGTCCATTTCCTCTTCTGAAGCGATCGAGTATGCCACACCTTCTACTGATGCAGTTTTCTTTCCGGACCTTGTCTGAACCACTGAGTATCACGAATGCTCTTTTGAATGTTATTAATGCTCTCTCTGCAAGGCAGAACTGATGGTTAGGCTTCTGAAGGAAATTTGGTTGGAGGAAAATATTTGTTGAGAATTTTGGTAGACAATTGAAAGAGTATCCCATTACTAGGAATTGAGTCGTCGCTGGGATTACGACAATTGTGTTGCTATTCTTTGCAAGATAAACAACTGAAAATATGCCTTGTTACCTAGGTGAGGTCGTCAAACCAAAGTGAAATGTAAAATAAAGGAATTTTATTGAGGGGAAAACATGATTTTATCAATAATACACTTGACAGAGGGGAGGGGGACAGACAATTTTCCACCACTCCACAAAATCAGAAGACACACGAGGACCAGGAAAAATAGTAAGACTGACAAAGGAATCCCAGCCATGTCTGGCAGAATGGTATGCTCCGGACCACTGATCTGATGCGAGATCGAATTCTGGCAGAACCTCTGCTAGTAGATGAATCTCTACGCGCTTCTGCCTCTGAGAGAACTGCCTGACACACCGCTCGGGATGATAGTATGCGCAGAAGAACGGGCCAAGTAGTCTGAACCGCTTGCTGTAAGCATAAGTGTATCTGGGAGGTGATTCCTAACGATCAAAGTAGTCCCATAAGATTTCTTCCTCTTGAAGGTTGTCGATCAAGAACCAGTATCGTGCAACTGGCAAAAGCTTTTTTCCATTGTATCTGAATGAACTGGCTCGGACTGGCACATGTCGGAGGAACCAAGACTGCAAGGCATAGGTGCACCCTTCGACTAGGATCGACTCTCCGAGTGCGAAACGAGTCAACCCTCGGTATAGAAAAGCGAGTGCGGCCATGGCTATTGAGAGGCGGCTGGTCTGTCGACTTCCCCATCTCCTTTAGAAGTTGAACTATTCTGATATCCATGTAATTCCGTCCGTCGGGAAAGAAAGCTAATCCCACCGTGCACAGAACCATCGCGTGCTGAATTCTCTTTCGAGCTGTCCTGGACAACGAACTGACTTCTGCAAATGTTCCATACTGTCTGTAGATTTCGAGCAGGTCCACATATTCGTTTCCATCCTCCTCTATCAATGGCCAAGACTTGCGTCCTGTCATGCGAGCTAAGGCATCCTTAGGGTCTAGACCCTTAACATTAATCAGAAACTGTTTCTCCAATGGATCTCCAGGCTGACCGGCTGGCTCGGGCAATCCCATAATCTCTGAAAATTCATCCATCAGTATTGTCATCTCGCCCCACGGAAACCAGAAGGTAGAAGTGCTCGGATTCCACCGCTCTGCTAGTGCATGAATCAAGTTGCCGTTGACTGTCTGCTTTCCCACTGCGGACGCCAGTTCCAATCCACGCTCGTCCAGATGGTTCAGAAACATACGAGAGAAGTTATTGAACCATGAATAATACCACCAGGGAAAGAAGGATCCGGTGCTGAGGACTCGATGTTCGGGAAGACTTTGTCGCACCTCGTAGGAGATGTGACCCTCAGGGAAGACTGAATCAAGTTGATTGGATGCCATCGGACTGGAAAACATGGAAAATTGGAATAAGACTTTGAAAATACAGGAATTTTGAGGAAAATGCAGGCAGGATAAACATAAAGTAGAAAATTCGAGATCCAGAAGACAGGAAAGATGGGAAATCACCTGGAGTTTTGAAGGAAATTAAGGGAAATTTGGAAAATCGTCCAGGGTTTGATGGAAAATGAAGTATTTGAAAAAAAAATCGTCCAAGGTTTTAAAACATGGACAATACATGGACATAGATTGGGGAATTTTGAGAAAATCGTCCAGTATTTTAGAAAATTGGGAAAAATATGGAAAATAAAAAGGAAATAACATATTCAATCAAATTTTGCATAAACAAGTATGCACAAACAGCATTCCCTAAAAGCTGACTCTAGATGCACAAATTTTGAAATAGCTGCAGGACCTTAATCCTAACTCTAAGGTTCAGATCAACTGTATCCAATCCAGTTATGCCTATATACTCAAGCCAAGGCTCGATGTACGTGGCATAAAATCAATTTCTCCGGTTCTAGGTTCAAGTTTTCCAACATCCTTGAGCACCTGCCGATATACGTTGGACTATGGCCCTTGGTACGTGGCAGGGGGGCTTCACCCAAATAGGTGGCCCAGTTGTGAGGCTCTGTCCTGAACTATGGTTCTGGAAGAGAGCCCAGCAACGTGAAGACCGGGACAATATAGGTGGGGGCGGTTTTTTGAAAACATGAGCACATGCAGGCGAATAGAAGGCTCTAAGTCCTAAACAGATAGATTTTTGAAATATTTGAAGAAGCAAGCATTGTTTTCATACAATTCCTAAATTGAGGAGTGTTGTATTAGACCTAAGTCTATGTGAGCATGAATAATTCTCCTCAATATGGTCCTACCAAACCATACCTAGTCTATATGCATTCCATGTCAGCTGGGTTCAAGTCTAGGCTCCTAGGTTCACATGATATCATAAAGCAAAGTTGACATTCCATGGAAATCGATTTTGACAATTTGAACTAAGTAGAGCATTAGATTGATCTGGCGAAGACAGGTCCCATCACGGTCGCCAAACCTGTTATCATCGCAAAATTTTTACTTTACTTTTGCGAATCAAACTGACCTTTGAAAAGTTTTTGAAAATAACTCGCCTCCATTTTAAAATGTGGGAAAATTCCGTAGAATGGGACTCGCCTGTCGGTACGAGGTTCAACCGTTCCTGCCACCTTTAACAGGGGTAATTGAACCAAGGATCAATCTTATGCTCTACTCTATTCAACTTGTCTAAATCATATTCTAATTTCTAAATGCACATAGAATCAGGAATGTGCTATGAATTTTCTAAAAATGCACATTTGAAAACATGATGTTTGCTTCAAAGATTGGAAAATATTTGGAAGATTCTTGGAAAATAAACTCTTTGAAAATTGTTAATTATTTTTTAGATGCTGTATTTGAGAAAGTGAAAATCGATTTCTGAAGAAATATAAAGATTTTGTGAAAATCGATTTTGAGAAATATGAAATAACTTTGAAAAACTCGATTTCTTTGAATTCAAACTTGGAAATTGAAAATATAACTTAAAAAAAATCGAATTTGGAACTTGGGAAATACTTGAAATATCATTGGCAAATCAATATTTTGAGAAAATCGATTTTTGAATAAGACTTAGAGGATTTTGAGAAAATGAACTTCTTTGAATTGAGATTTGAATTGGAATTGGCAAATGAATGAAATGAATGAATATGGATTTGAGGAATTGAGAAAATCTTTTTGTATTTTTGAGAAATGCAGTGCATTTTTGAAGTTAGCCTAAGAGTGTAGGCTGAATGTGGCTAATGTGAAGATCATAAATCTGGGTATCATTCATATTCTGACTACGGCCATAAATACGAATTCCACCAAGTTTATAAACTTCATAAAAGCTAGTGTGTGTGCCATTCGTGTAGACCATGGTGAATTTGTAAAAATATGCATGAATCATCATCCATCACACATTAAAATTATGAAAATAAACTATATGCAATGCAACCTAAGCTAAGCAGGAAATGTAAATTCTTATTCCAAAGTTTAATTACAAATTACATCACTATTGAAATTTAAATACATGAAAAATAAAGTCTTCAATGTACCTGCAAAACTAGAAAACTTGGTTAATGAAAATATGTTGGCTTTTCTAGATTTATCCAGTAATATCTAGAAATTATTGGATTTTGCTAGATATAAGCCTTTTCCTTGATTCCCTTAAATCAAAATTGATAAAATATGAAATAAAATTGAATAAATATGGAAATAGAATTTGAAATTTCAAAATTGGGGTCAAAATGACAAAAATACCCCTAATAACAAGACTATGGCCTTGAAATTAGGGTTTTTAGAAAGATATTTTGATAAAATGCAAGTTTTGAAATTTGAATGGAATAAACTCAAACCAAATATGCTATGACATGATTAAAATATGAAATTAGGGTTAGGGATTTCGAAATTTATGTCAAATGACCAAATTGCCCCTGATAGCAAGACTATGGCCTTGAAATCAGGGTTTTTAGAAATAGATTTTGGTAAAAACTTAGATTTTATGCACTAAATGAAATCAAATAACTACAAAATTAAACCTAAAGTATCCTAAGATGCTTATTAACATAATAAAACCCTAAAACCATATGCTTATGCACGAAAATCCAATAATATCATAAATTTTGTGATTTTTTGCAGTGTTTTTGGATCTTTCAGGAACCCGATTTTGCAATTTGCTTAATTCAGCCATCAAATGGATTCCAAAATCCATAAAAATTGGTACCTGCACTTGTTATAACTCCAATGTCGAATTGGAATTATACAAATAATTTTTTGACATTGAATTAACCCGAAAATTGCATTAAACCATAAAAATATGCTATTTTTGACCTAATTCACCAACCAGTCTCAGTCCAAGACCTGAACCAGGGGTCAAATCTCCATGAAAATCCATGAAATTGTACAGAGACTAACTAAGAAGAAAAACAGAGATTTCTCAATTTACAGATCGGAAAAATCATCTCCGGTTAGGGAGAAACCCTTCCGGCAATCTGGGCTAAAATATATCACTTTTAACAGGGATTAAAACGGCTACTTCAGATTAAAAATACAGACATAAATAGCAATCCTATACAAAAATCTCTGAATTTTAATGGTGAAGAGTAGATAGAAAAATAACAATACTCACTTTTTACAGATCTAAAATCGGATCTGTGGTTTGGGATTTATGACTAACACAAGTATGATTAGGGTTTTGATAAACCCTAACGATTTTTAAATTTAAAAACAGATTCTCTAAAAGGGGAAAAATACTAAACAGTAATAAAAAATTTTGAAAATTTCACAGTAGACAGATCTATTCAATTTTAATCCATATCACTTTACAGATCTAAAATCGGATATAATATGAGAGAAATATCATAACAGCAAGTTACCTTCTTGATTTTAACCACAATTTTAAAGCTTTAAAAACTCGATTTGATGTCTGATTTTTTTGACATGGTTCCCGATATCCAAAACCCTTGATTTTTCTACAGTAACTCAATAACTCATGCATGCATCACATATAAAAAAATCAGAAATAAACAATGAGAACTTTAATCCGAAATAACATTATCTTTACTGGTCTAAACCTAAAACACATAGAAATTTAAGAAACTTGAAAAACCATGCATTAACTAATGTAAATAAATAAAATAAACCATAAAACAGTAAATAAAACTGATTTCTATGCTATAGAACGTAAAACAAACATAAATAAACCATGAAAATAAAATAATAACAGGAAATCAATGTTTGGAATTTGATATCACCTTTAAAACATAGATTTAACCCATTAAAAAGGGTAAATCATATATTTTATTAGTTAATAATGTAAAGAATCATATTAAAATCAATTCTAATGGATTAAAATCTCTGTAAATCATCCAAAACAGGGTTAGATCACCTTCTTGGATCGTTCTTGATGGTTCTTGAGGTTGAATCCATGGTTTAATCCATGAAGGGGATGACACCAATGGCTAAAATTGATTTAAAACATGAAAAAGTATTAAATAAAATTAAAAAATATTAAAAATATTACCTTGGTGCTTGCAGCTGCAATGGAGGAAGGTGGAGGTGCTAGAGAGGAGAGAGAAGCTCCAAGAATCCAATAGGAGAGAGAGATGAGAAAATCGACTCCCCTTATGCATCTATTTATAATAAAAAATTAGGTTTAAAAATTGACAATTTTGAAAATTTTGGACTCTAAAGGGGGGGCGATTTTTGGGTGGAGTTACCTATATGCCCTTGACCTAAATTATCCTAATTAATCCCTAATTAACCCCTAGCTAAACCTAAGAATCCCCCAAATGTGGCGCCACTTGGCGTTTTCTCACATTGGGTTTTTAAAGTTTTAACTAAAACTTTTAAAAACAACAATTTAAAAACCAAACTTTAAAAATGAGTTTTCAAAATAGATTTTGACTCTTCTAAACTTCTAAAACTAACCAAGACACTGACTAAGCCTAAGCTAACCCTGACTTTCTCAAATATGGCGCCACCCCGAGTGGGCCCTACTTGAGTTTTTGTCAAAAAATGATTTTAAAACTTAAAATTAAGAGAGTTTTCAAAAGATTTTCAAAAGCAAACTTGAAATTAAAAGTTTTGAAATGGCATAGAGTTCCAACGGGGTTAAAACTCTTCTGGATGTGGCGCCAACTGAGTGGGCTCACATCTAATTTTGAAAATTTTGAAATAAACACTGAAAATGGCTTTGAAAAAGGGTTAAAATTGACATTTGAAATTCAAGATCTTTGAAAATAGGGTCTCAAGCGAACTGGAACTCCGGGTTAGAGTCCTGAACTCTTAGGACTCTGAGATTTTAGATTTTAAAAGCCAAATGAAAGAATTTTCAAAAGATTTTATCAAGAAATGATGAAATAAGTAAGAAAACACAGTCAGGGTTAGACTCCTAACTCGACCGAACTCTAAAATAGAGTCCTAAACTAACTGGACTCTGTAAAATGACCTAAATTTTGAAAATAATCGAAAAAGACTGAAAATGGAAGTAAAACAGACTTAAAAACCAGACTCCTGACCGGATTAGGACTCTGAGACAGAGTCCTGATCAGACTGAAACTTTCAAAAATTTGAGAAATTTGATGAATAGAGGAATTCAGAAGTGACACCACCTCAATGGGTCTCATCTGTGAATTGAAATCGATTAAAATTTGAATTTGAAATGAATCCAGATTGTTTCCTTGAGAAAATATTTCGAAATATAAAGTCCTGGGGTTGGAAAATGACAGAGTATTGAATAAAAACCCAGGTTTTGAAATTGATTTTGAAATAAAGCTTTAAAATTCAAATCTGGATTGAATGTTTTGAAATAGGAGTGCTGGATCTCGAAAATGAGATGTAATGACATGCAATGCTATGCAATGCAATGAGATGTGATGAAATGAAATGCAGAATACATGCAATGATATGCAATAATCTGTGATGACCTATGAAATGGACAAACACTGGATGAGGGTGAAAATTTGGGGTGTTTACACAACTCGATACCGAATTCGATCTCACGCCTCGGAGGTAACCCAGGTAGTTCCTCCGGAAACACATCATAAAAATCTCGGACTACGTCCCAGTCTTCGATAGAAACCATCTCGGGTTCAACTGGGGCAATGCTGACTAAGAATGCAGTACCCCCGTTTCGCAGATATTTCTGAGCCTTGAAAGAAGAAATCATGCGACTATCGCGCAAAGGTCGAGGAAGCTTGATCTCCAGAACAGGACGATCAGGCTGAGAAAGAACGATCTTGCCTTCCCGACAGAAGATTTGAGCATGATACTCAAAAAGCCAATCCATGCCCAAAATGACATCGTAATCTGTCATGTCTAACAGGATAACGTCAGCTGACAAGTTCTGTCCTGCCACTGACACCTCGATGTTCGGAACATACGAGTCACAAAAAGATTGCTCTCCAGTTGGAGTGCGAACCTCCAACGGAAAGTTCAAAGACTCGACTGCCAAAGGTAAGGTACGAACAAATCTAGTTGCTATGAACGAATGAGTAGCACCACAATCAAACAACGTAAGTGCTTCATGTCCGGATATCGGAATCGTACCTTGGACCAACTCTGCCTTGGTCACTTGCTCGATTGATGTCGCGTATGCTCGACCTGCAATGACCTTCTGGGTTGCTGTCTTTGGTGGATATGACTGCTGCTGCTGCTGCGTCAATGGGTGTCGGCTGAGAAGTACCCGGCGTATTCCTGCGCTGGTCGTCTGCTTGCTTCTTTCTACAATCCCTGATATAATGACCCATCTTTCCACAATATAAGCATCCGCCGGTGTCTCGCGGGCAGGGTTGCCCTGGATGATCTGTAATACATTTTGGACAACTAGCTGCGGTAAGCTGCTTCTGCTGCGGCTACTGGCGTTGTTGGTACTGGGGCCTACGGTTCTGATACTGATTCTGGCGGGTGTTGTAGCTGTTGTTGTTACGCTGCTTCTTTGTCTGAGGATGGAACTTCCTTTCGTCTTGATTCCTCTGGAATTGTCTCTTCCTTGTCCAACTCCTTTGGCCAGGATTCTGCTGTTGATGACGTGGTGCGGGGGTCTTCTGCGATTCTGTCCAATCGTGTTCAAGCAAGGAGGCCGTCTCTAGAGCCTCATCGACCGTCATAGGCGCACACGTGTACACCTTCATCCTTAAGACTGGCTTCAGACCTCGAGCAAATTTAAGAGCTCGCTCCTTTTCTGTAGTGTATACGTGCGGACAAAACCTCTCTAGGCTTCGAAAACGCGTGACGTAATCCGGGAGAGAAGAACTACCCTGTTGGAGGTCGAGAAACTCCTGCATTTTCCGGCTCCTCTCGTGAGCTGGAAAATAGGCTGCGTAGAACGCTTCCACAAATTGCTCCCAATCAACTGGCTGGTTGTTGAATTTTATCTCCCAGATAGCTGCCCACCACCTTTCCGCGTCCTTCCTGAGACGATATGTCCCAAAATCTACTTTTCGATCATCACCAACTTGTAACACTCGGAAGATACGTTCAATTTCTCTGATCCAATCATCGGCCGCTTCCGGCGATGACTTTCCATCAAACGAGGGAGGGTTCAAGCTCATAAATTGCTTATATGGGACTGTCGCAACAGGAACCTGGGCAGGTGCTCCCTGTCCCTGGGCGGTCTGTTGGATGTGTTCGCCCATGTTCCTCATGGTCTCCGCTTGTCGTCCTACAACCTCTGTAAGGTTGTTCAGAGTCTCCATCAGGTCGTCACACCTGAAGCGCCATGCCATCTAAATACGCAACATTCTATACATAAGCAACCAGCAAATACACAGAGATAGGAAAATTTTCCATTTCCTTAACAAGGAAAACCGAAACATTACAGAAGCACCCTTCGTCAAGATAGGGCTAAACAAGTGCTGCCAACAATTTAAGCACGACAAAGCAAAAATGAAAAACTGACTCAATGTTTCTAACATCTAATCATTACATCGCAATATCACGTCTTGCTGGTATAGAAGTCCCTGTAGTCCTTCCGACTACCACAGCGCCTCGGCCTAACACGTGGAGGAGATACAACTTCCCTCAGTGGCGTGTCCGAGATCTCCTGGACTTCTCCCAAAATCGGCGGCACGTACTCCGAAGAAACACCATAGGGGTAGGACTCGAGAGAATATTGAGGAGAATCGACCGCTCCTCATTTTTCTCCGTCCTGGCTATCCACTTCCAGAACCAAAGGTCCAGAGACTGAAGAAACATCCTGGATGTCTTCCGCATTGCTCTTCCAGAGCTCATCCCTCTGCTTCGTCTGGCATTCCTCTTCAACATGCCCACGAAGGCTACAGTAGGGGCACTCAGCCAACTCACGGGGACAGATCTGTCCCACATGATCTCCCAAACACCTTGCACACGGGGGTGCCAACATATGCACATTACGTGCCAAATGTCGCACAGCTCCACTCAGGGCCTCTTTGCCTCGAGTCAGGTTTTGGAGAGCCTCCAAAATCTTGCCGTAGGTCGGGTTCGTCGACATCTATGATATACACAGAACCACAACACAAACCATCTAAAAGCAGGAAGTAAAGGAAGGAAAGAAGGAAAACAAGAAGAAGAAGAAGCTAATCTTATACTTACAGTGCGATGGATGATGCACGATGAAGCTCTGACCACACACTTAAACATTGCTCTGATACCAATCCCTGTGGCGCCCCAAACTCCGACCTTTGAAAAACTTGGGATTTCTATGGAAAAATTTTTTTTTTTTGAAAGGTTTAAGTAGGAAACTAGCGGAAGCAAACGTGGGGAAACAACAAGTCGCAAGTCTGGGCGGCCGCCACAAAAGTGTGACTATGAAGCAAAAAGGGGAAACACCCCAACAGTTTTAAAGAGTTTACAACTTATAAGTACAAAAGGTACAAAATAGGGAATACATCCCAACAACAACCAAAACCCCAAAACCACCAGGTACAAGATCTGCAGGTCAAGTGTGTGGGTCCTCAGAGCCTCCATCGTGTATCATTGCATCCGCACTAAGCCTGTTCGTCACCTACATCCCCATAAAACGGGGTCAATCCTTTTTCAAGGTGGTGAAGAAACAACCACAAGCAATGTGTATATATATATATCAAGTACACATGAAAGCAGGAAAACAAGCTGACAAGTGTAAGTGCCTGTGTCTGGTAAGTGTGAAGTGACAAGTACTAGTCAACAGGAAAACAAGTAGCTGAAGCAATGAACTGAAGTATAAGCAAACTGAGCAGCAAGTAACTAAGGTAGCAAACTGAAATGACTGTAGCAACTAAAGTAAATCTACAACACAAGTAAAGCAACAACTACTTTAAGTCAGCTGTTTGGTTAGTTCTTAAGTTCTTCTGATTACTCCTTCGGGGACGCGAAGGAACCTCGCATTCTGTGAGACATGCACCCGACGTCTGTTATTTAAATTCTAGTGTGGTAACCGGGTAAGCTATAGACCGAGTCGACCTTATGCGAGCAGCACACAGCTAGGAGAAAACACTCGCATAGGCAAGGATTGCAATCCATACTACTGCAGTAGTGAGGTCCTAAAAAGGCAACCTCGACCTCCCTGACTCTGAGTGACTGAAGGCCAAAGGACGCTACAACTCCTGTCAAACACGTGTCGTAGTAACGACAAGTCACTCAGGGTTGTACCATCCACCCTCTCCCGAGGTGAACCATTTTGTGAATGGGGCGAAGCAGGTTTATCTTTCTTACGGCTCATGTTCAACACACCTCTCACGTGGAATTTGCCTCGTGGCCCACGCAGCGTACGCAAAACGAGGACTTGGCCTGCCCATTCACGTGCTCAGCCTCACGCGGCCAACGGAGCACACTGCTCGTGAAAGCAGTCGAAACACCTTATTGATTTATTTCTATTTAGGGTATATCACACAAGAGTCCATCTCTTTAAGCAAGGGTCATTGCCCAAGGACTCCAACTGAGCCCATAATAAGTCATTTCATTATTCATACCCTATCTTTATTCTTTTCTTTCTGGTAGTAAGTGCACGTGGTGCGCTTACTAATGCCTCAAGCAATGTACCTTTACAAGGTACGCACTACTCAGTAACAGTGTCAGGATGTGCCAAGTGCGAAGTGTATGTTTCTATCTTTTGCACAAGCATAAACAACAGAGGCAGTTGCATAATATGAAATGATTAACTTGCATACTTCAGTGTGAATATTGCATTCAACTATGCTTGTAATTCAACGTAGTTTCCAAGTACGTGGATTTGCAATAGTGTTCGTCTGTATACTTAACTAAGTAGTTGCACATAAATCAAGGTATAAAGATTTTCCTTACGCAGTACGACACACTTACGTGTTGAAGATGATTTCTGAACTTAACCCATCTAATGGGAATAACATTGGCATTACCACGGTTCGGGGTGCCGCGCCCGCGGACCCTAAACAAACTGTTTGTCCAAAAACGAACGTAGGACAATGCTATGGAATTCATACTGAGCTCGGAGTATGGAATCATCTAAGCAAATACTCGAATGGAACACGAGAGTCATAAGTTTTAATACCCTTACATATATATATCAACCCTTTCAAACATACTCGGCGAGGCACATACCCATATGTATACGTATATACATATATATATACAATCTCATTTACATATATATATATATATATATATATATATATATATATATATATATATATATATATATATAAAGCTTACTCGAACCCGGTGCATCCCAAGGCATGCACTCATGCCGAACTTAACCGAAGTGCGAGGAGGGTGCAGGGCAATACGAAGGCTGGTTTGAACCTAATCGGGTTCGACTCGAAGTTGGTGCGAACTAGTGTTGATAGGGTAACCTACTATCAGCCATAAATGATGGTGTAGCGGGGCCGCGAGTGTGGTGAAACGAAAGTCCACCCGCACTCGTGCCAACAAGCTTAGCTAAGGGTGGTCTGATCCTACGGACTAGACTGTCGGACCTACCATCGGGGTCTGGACAGACTTAGGAACCGGACCCTACCTGTCAAGGGTTTGATTGGGCTGTTACCAGCCCCGACAAAGACAACCGTGGCTAAGCCGACGGGTTGAGCCCAAAAACTGGGCCCAGTGGGTCTGGTCTATGAGATCGGGCTGTGGTTGGCCAGCAGTGGGTCTGAACCCTGCTCTCTCTGGTTCTGACCCGGATCCGAAGGGGATCAGCTCGAGGGACTCGGGTGCCCAGCACCATGCGGCTGGCACTCGACCTGTCCGAAAACAGAACCATGGCTGGCACCCGGTGCCGGCCTGGTTCCCCATACATGCACAGGTCTGAACCATTCGGTTCGGACCTACATGCAACCCAAAAATGATCGAATGAAAAGGGCCTGGGTGCTCGACACCACTAGGCTCCATCCGGCTCCCACAAAATGGGTTGGGCAGCTGGCACCTTGTGCCACGCCCAGGCTGACAATCCATCAGGTCTAAACCATGGTTCAGACTTGCACTCCCCCTCCACCCAGGGCTAACCGAAAGCCATGGGTGCATAGCACCCAAAATGGTGCGCATCCAACCCCAGCCAAGAGGGTAACTCGGGCTGGGGCCAAACTTGCACCCAACCGAAACAAGACGAACTGTAGTGTTGGTCTAAACCCATGGTTCAGACCGACAACGGTCCAAGACAAAAAGGAAGAAAAAAGAACATGATACTACCACACTTACCTCCAACATAAAAAAAAGATAACTCAACGAGGCTTATACTGGGCGCACGGACTACCCGCATGGCGTCCAGCTCCGGTTAGGGCGAGAACTGGATGGTCAAGAGGTCTGGTCCACTGGACCAAGTTGGATGCTCTTCCCAGCAGCATGAGTAAGAGCTAAAAAGGGGTGGTCGAGCAACCAACATGTCGAAAATAAGGAAAAGAATAATAAAACCAAGCAAACATTACCTTGCTGCTAAAAGAAAGATCCAGGGTTCCACTCTCAAACAGGGCTGGTCACGTTGTGACCCAAGCCCAGATCACTGCTGCAATACCAGTCCCAACGCATGGAGACTGGATTGAGCCCAAACACCACTGAAAGAAACATCCAAAAGAGAATAAAAGAATGTTGGTGGCCGAAATGCACCAACCTGCGTTCCAGCATTCCGAAATCACGTCAACCGGAATGGGGGTGGGCTGGACAAGCCCAGCTCGGTCCCGCACAACCGAAGATAATGCTATAGCTGTGAACCCAGCGAGAAGGAAAACAACAAAAAACTTAACAACCTCTTTTCCTTTCCTTTGAGAAGGAAGACCACAACAAGCATAGAGGGTGCTAAAACTGAAATGAAATCAAAAGGAAGAGCAACACAAAGACTGTAAATGCATACTACAAAATGATAATGTAAATCCATGGTGAATCAAGATAGCAACTACAAATCTTGGAGCTAATCCACCGTATGGACTTGTATGCAAAGATGCAAAGCCCCACCGGCTTCCTTTTCATACGACATCGTAAACAAGAAGGGTGATTCTTCACCTTAGCTAGTGAGGAAGGTGCTGCAGCTCTTCACGCCAAGAGGAAGCACACGGCTGGAGTGAGGAAGCTTGAGAGGAGAGAGAGAGAAAAAGGAAAATCGCCCCAAATAAGAGGGACCCGATTTTTTTTGTAAAGGTTTTATAGAGGTAGGCTTAGAGGTGAACGGCTGGGATTAAATCCCTCTAAGATGGAGGGTTGGGGAGCTCCACGCCCCCCAACAACCAATGCATGTCAAGCCTTCCAAAAGGCTTTGCAAAAATCTCGAAAATGCCATCCTTAAATGCCCTTAAAAGTTTGAAATTTTACAAAAGGGCGCCCCTGGCTGCCACCCATCGTGCCCAATGGATTGAAAGTATTCAAATGTCTTTGAAAATAATCACGAATTTGCCATGGGGCGCCACCCCATGGCTCTCTTTTAAAAATGGCGCCCCTCATGATGGAGCCTAGGTTTCATCATGAGGGTGTTGGAAAGACACATGGCCAATGAAGGCCTATTCTTTAAAGCCATGCAAGACTATTTCAAAAATACCATCCAGCTGGTCAGCCCTTGACCAGCTGGTCAACCAAGGACATGGACGTCCAATGTAGGGTCGTCCCAGGGTTTTGGATCTCCTAGTAGCCCCGGATCAAAATCCAAAATCGCATATGGTGTACTTCTTTAAAGAATGCTTATTCAACACATTAAAATGCTAATTTAATTCCAACAACTCATTCTGTTCTCTTCATAACCGCAATTAACGTAGAATGGTCAATGCCCCCCTAAGGAAATCACCTCTTGTTTGCTAAAATTGAGTGTTCTAAGTTTTGGGTCTAAAATTAGGTCAAGACTCGTGATTCGCATGCACTGATGAGGTTTTTTCGTCACTCGGGTCTCATTTTCGAGGTGTGTCACCACAACCCTATTCCAAACTCACTCTAAAAGTTTCGGAGGTAGATTCATTTTAGATTCCCCGAAATCGCTCTTTGTAATAAAATTACGCAACTTACCCGATTCTCAACTAAGCAAATCATTAGAAAATTGTCAAAACATAAAAATTCATCGATTCCATATAATTACACAATATATATCAAAATTAGAATCGTAGATCTTACATTTAGGCAAAGCAAAAAGGCATAAATTTGATCCTTGGTTCGATTACCCCTGGTAAAGGCGCCAGGAACGGTCGAACCTCGTACCGACGAGCGAATCCCGTCTCTCCATTTTCCCATAAATTTTCAAAATGGAGGTGAGTTAAATCTCTAAATATTTTCAAATTAAGGTCAAGTAAGACCCCGCAAAAGAGTTCCTCCTCTCTTTTTCTTTCTTTCTTTTCTCTTCTCTTTCTCTTTTCTTTCTTTTATTCTTCTCCCTTCAAAAAGGAGGAAAATAGAGGTTAGAAAAGGAAAAGAGAAGGAAGAGAGAGAAACCACAAGAGAGAGGAAAAATTTTGCGATGATCACAGCCTGGATTTCAAAATCCAGTGTTTTTTTTCACTGGTCGGGATTTCAAATCCAGTTTCCCATAACTGGTCAGGATTTCAAATCCAGTTTCTCATAACTGGTCAAAATTTTCAAAATCCAGTGTTCTCACTGGTCGGGATTTCAAATCCAGTTTTTCATAACTGGTCGGGATTTCAAAATCCAGTGTTCTCACTGGTCGGGATTTCAAAATCCAGTGTTTTCACTGGTCGGAATTTTCAAAAATCCAGTGTTCTCACTGGTCGAGATTTCAAAATCCAGTATTTTCACTAGTCGGAATTTTCAAAATCCAGTGTTTTCATTGGTCGAGATTTCAAAATCCAGTGTTTTCACTGGTCGGGATTTTAAATCTAGTTTCTCATAACTGGTCGGGATTTCAAATCCAGTGTTTTCACTACTCGGGATTTCAAAATCCAGTTTCATATAACTGGTCGGGATTTAAAATCCAGTTTCTCATAACTGATCAGGATTTTCAAAATCCAGTGTTTTCACTGGTCGGGATTTCAAATCTAGTGTTTTCATTGGTCGGGATTTCAAAAATCCAGTTTCTTATAACTGGTAGGGATTTCCAAAAATCTAATGTATTTTCATCAGTCGAGTTTTCCAAAGTGTGATTCTTACACCATTCCTCTAAATTACAGCTAAAGGTCTCATCAAAATCTATATTGAGTGATTATTTCATAAAAGAATTCTGGAACATTATGCCAATTTGCTAAAAACATTTGTTGATTCCAAAAATCTAACTACACAAAAGAATTATCTCAAATTACCTCTAGTATTCTTTCCAAAAAAGGTGAAACTTTTTACGAAAAAAGGATAAAATTCAAATATTTTCCCTGTTGATCAACCAAAAGGATGTAAGAAATATCCTCGGTATGATTAGTAAAAGAAATATTCAATGATGTTGAAAAGCCAGAAGCGAATTGATATTGATCCTGGCTATGGCGCATTTCTAAAGACTGCTATCTGGCAATCAGGCAGTGAAAATATCTTGAGCTATAAAAAGAATCCACTAATTCATATATTCTCATTCATTTAAAGTTGCAATCAAGTATCTGCAAAAGGGATCTCTCAACTGTCGTCAAGATGAATACGAATATGCAAGCTAGACCCCCAGGGCCAAAGAAGATTTGGATCATCTCCGAGATGAAGGAGTGTGTGAAGGATCCTTCCAGGGAAAGTTCAGATCACCGTCGAGATGAAGGCAAGTGTGATGAACCTACCAACAAACCCTAAAAGATATTTGATTTCTGCTATCATCTAAAGACCTTTTGAGCCAATATCATCAATAGAATTCCTGAGATAAAAGAAGGATCGGAACATCTCCAAGATGAAGGAGTTTGTGACATACCCTTTCCCGAAAAAGAGAGAAAAGTCAGGACACATCCAAATGAAGGATGATGTAAAAATCCGAGAAAGTTCAAATGACTCAAAAGGAGTGCAAAAAGATCATCATAGGAAAACATTCAAATATTAAACTGCCAAAATTGCCAGGAGTCATCTTTTCATGCAAAATTCTTTTATCAATATTTTTTCATTACTTGCTTTTATGAAATTAAGAATATTTCTTCTCTTCTTATACCAAGGAAATGAATAGCTTCCTTGAAGAAAATCATCAGCGCTAAAATTTTGAATTTGACTCTTAGAACCAAGGAGTTAACCTCATTGGAGGAAATACTCTAGGTGAAAGAGGGAATGCCTTTTGCACATACGTGCACATTTTCAAGCATTTGAGTCAACTACAATTTTATCTTATTGGCAAAATTTTCTAGCTATTTCAAGAATGAAATAAGTATTCAATATTCATTTTGATGCAACCTAGCGTTGTTTATATTTTCCAAAAGAGTTGCCTCTTTCAAGAGAAGTATCTCTTCCTGTCCCATCACGGTTTTCTCATTTAAGAAATCCGTATGGTCATTCCCACTCAGGATAAGGGTCAAAACCTGAATTTTTCTGCGAAAGGCCATCCATTTCAAAAGTTATTTCAGTCTCAGCGATGAGACGCCCAAGATCATCCCTTTTCCAAAGTTTTAGGGAACCCCTATCTTCCACCTTTCGCAAACCCCTTCTTGGATTTGTTCGTCCAAACTCCGAAGGTCCTATTATGGTTTCTTCGTTCAAGGATTCCATTTGGTCATCCCCTTCAGGTTAAGGGTTAAGCCTGAAACCTCATGCCACGAGGTACCTTCCTTTTCTAGGTTTGGGTTAAACTTGAGTCTCGTTTCGATGAGGTTTCTTGTTTTGACGAGGTGTTTTCTTCCAGTCTTATCATGGTTCTTCCCATCGAGGAACCCATACTTTGTATATACATCCAGGACAAGATCATACTTGAGCTTTATCTCACGAGGCATTTTCCCAAAAATGTCCCATCAAGGTTCTCATGTATTCCTTTCCTCATTCAATTCATCTTGATATATCTTCGTCCCATCTAGGTTAAGGACTAAACCTGAATCATTCCAAAAAGCGTATCTTGTCTCACCCATGAGACCTGATCGAAATCCTTATTTTTCACCATTTTCAGGATTTTCATCCAAAGTCCCATCACAATTTTCTTATTTCTATTATTTAGTCATATCATTTTCGAGGATTTCGTCTCCCCAAAACCATTCAGGATAAAGTCTTAAGCCTGAAAAGCATGTTTCCAAAATAATTCTTCCACACCCAGTTCAAATCTGCTGACTGGGGCATTTTTCAAAATTTGGAGTGTTTTCTTTGCCACTAAGCTCGGCTTTCAACTGGCTTAGTAGCAAAGAGGGGTATCTGTGAACACCCCAATTTTTTTTAAAATTTATAAATATTCCTTTTTTGCCCCTGGCCCCATTTTCTGAGTAAACGAGTCAGTTTAAATCAAAATTCCAGTTTATTTCTCAGATTTTACTGAAATTAAATTCATTTTTATATATTTGACTCAATTTCGGATCCGGACCCATTGTCAAAACTCAAATTTGAGCCTTGTTGTCCAATTTTCAAATTAAAACTACAAAAATACCAAAAAAACAGTTTTAAATGGCTCAGGCAGTCCATCCGGCATCCGTCTGGATCCACTGCTTTGTATTTCTCGATTCGAGGTTTAAAAATCAAATATTTTCTCAAAATCTGGATTTAAACCCGTTTTCTAAAGAAAATTTCAAAAATCAAACCCAAATCCTCAGAAAATACTTCTTTGATAAATATTTTAAATTTTGCCAAATTAATTTAAAAACCTCTTTTAGTTTTCAAAGTTTTTATATCAAAAACATCAAAAAAATAGAAAATCCAAAGCAAAAAAAAAAAAGAGAAAAAGAGAAAAATACAAAAAATTGATCAAGTAAGCCCCTTTTTATAAAAAATCGTTTTTGTAAGAACCCCTTTTTTGCAAATTTTTTTAAAAGAGCCGCCCCTTTGATTTTCATTAAAAAAAATTCAAGATTTTCGAAAAAACTTTCTTCTCGAGGTTTCCTTTCCCCTTTTATAAAAACACACAGGGGGAAGGGGGGTCGACCATCGTCTTCACCCCCGCACCCCTCTCTTCTTCAGGAATTGCCTCTCACCCCGCACCTTCTTCCTTCTTCTCGACGGCCTCTCACCCCCGCACCCACCATCTTTTCTCATTCTGCATACCACGCTTCACCCCATTTTCCCTCTGATCCATCTCTCTCTCTTTCTCTCTGGTTCTCATCTCCATCTTCTAAAAAGAAGTTGATCGGCCATCCCTGCAATCGTAGGTAAGTAATTGCCCTTTTCTTTTTTCCTGATTCTTCATAGAAACTTGTCTTTCTTCCATAGCATTTCTTTGTGTTAAAATCCCATCCCCTTTTATTTTTTTTTATTACAAAGCAAAGGGGTGGAATCGGTCTGCATGTGGCAGGACCGACCCACCTGTGTGCAAAATCTACGGAATGTATATTCCTATATCTTTTCATTCCCCTTTTACGATTTATTTCTGAATTTCTTATTTCCAATACCTGCTTATGCCATTATGCGTTGGATCTAGTATGTTTCTTCATCGATTTCTTTTTTTTGTTTTGTTTGTTGTTTTGTTTGCTTGTTTTATTTCTTCCCTTTTACCTGTAATTCATCTCATTGATAAGTTCTTACTTGCACTTAGTTCATAGCATTTCACTTAATACATTATTTCATTCACTTTTTGATCCAGCAGCTCTCTGTTGAGCTCATTTTAGTCGATGTCCTGTTTCAATAGGGTTTAATGGCATTTTGTTCATCGGGTTGTGGTTTATGTGACAATCTTTGTTTATTTCTAGTATTTTGTTTGAATCCATTTCTGTTCATTTGCTGAAATTTTGTTCATCATCGACCCATCCAAGTCCCTTGTAATGTTGAGTTGGCACTGCAATCCATACCTGGGTAACATTGCTGAAATGTTCCTATTCCTAATTTATTTCGGATCCCTCTAATATTTGTAATTTATCTGGCAGTTCATGATGTCCATATTTCAATTTAATGCCGATTTACTTTTGTTCACTGATGATGAGCTTCATTATGTTAAAATTAATTGTCGTATTATCGAGTTTTCATCTATATTTTATGGTTTGTCTTTGGCTTTAATATTTACTTTTTATCCATAGCGTTCATTTCAATTCAGTGTTCCTTCATCATCATCCTGTATTTAGAGATGGTCTTCGCAGTAAGGTCCGATCTGATCTAGTGTCAGATCGGATTTACTCTGTAAGTTTCCATCTCATCATTTTGGCTTCCCGATCGGATGATTTCTTATTTTCAACCAGAAATTGACCATCTCATCGACAATATTCTGGGTTTTAGTGTTAACATGGGATGTCACTGGTAGATCTTCCGCATTCAAAGAAGAAGTTCAGTTTCTTGAGGCAGGTAGGTTCGTGAGCAAGGAAGGCTTCCCAGCTGGTTCTCAGTCCAACACTGTTCGAACTTCTATCTCATTTTTCTATGTTACAGATTGGGATCTAAGACTTGATAAAACTGAAGAAGGACTGACTGAAGATGATTGCAATGCTTGAGGGTTTCGATCCACCTCATAGATCCCAAGATGCCCTGTTCTGAGTAGTAAAAAAGGAAGAAACATCCCTGTAAATGCTGGTTTTCTTGTTACCTAGCTAAGAAATTACTCCTTCTCCATACTTACTGGTACCATTGATCAAAGACACCTACATAGTAGGTATTTACAGGGCGTTCTACAAAGAAGGATGACACCTTCGTCTAGAGTATAACCTGAGTGGCCCATTCATTCCCAAGAAAGTAGATACATTCTTTAGAACTATCATTCAGAAGCATTTTCCAGTTAGCATAACTACAACTGCTCATATTCCGCAGCGTCTTCACAAGGTATGTCACATGATTTTCTTTTATTTTATTTTAGCCATTGATTACCTCATATTCAGTGGTATCTCATTAATTGCCTGTTTTACTTCTTAATATTCCAGTTTTATCATATGTCCTGTATTTTCCACTGCATTATATCCCTTTAACTATTTGATCATAACTGCATCACATTCGGTTAATCATCTGGTTGCCTTCAATCTCCTGATCTGATGGCATTTGATCATCCTTTTGATTGTACTTTGATCGTTCTTTTCATGGTATGTTGTCTATTCCATTTACATGTTGCCTCACTGAGATCAGATCACATATTTGACTGTCTATGCTAGCTACATTCCACGCTATTCAATTTTTGGGTTCTTATTGCAGAGATGAGGCCTAAACGTTGATCTTGACAGATTTCTCTGTGTTGCCACAGACCTCTGCTTTCAAAAGCAGAGAAGGAGTTAAAGAATGCTCAACATTATGCTTTGGTTACCTTGTTTAGCAAAATCCAATCATCGTCCTACTGAATTTTTTTTTTATTTCCTTTGATATCATACTATGGTTTGATTTTTTTTCTAATTCGGGCTGTGTTGCTATCTCAAATAAAAACAAAGAAAATGAAGACATTATAATGTACTTCATAGCTAATTCAAAGGAATTATCAATAGTAAAGTTGGTCAGGGATATTGTGAAGGCTGCCACCCTAATCTCGCACTTGCGGTTATTTCAAATCTTACAGGTAGAATACTTCTGTCATTCGCTGGGTGAAGGCATAATGATTTGAATCATCAGTTTGTCTATTTTTTTCTTGTTTAATTACAACATTGTTATATCCATGTTTAGTTTCTGTTATTGAGTTTCCTCACAGCATACACTATGCATCCCTATATATTTTCATTTCATATAGGGTCACCTCTATACTGCATTTAGGCATCCACGCCCCAACATTACAATCTCATAACAGCCATATTCACCTAAAATTACTGCACTTGTTGCCCATCACTTTCACAATCATATCATCCATTCATCTCACCTGTGTATTCTCTGTTGCTTTTCTTGCAAACTGACAAGCATTTTTCTCACAGAATTTTAGAATTTATGAGTATTATGCATGTGAGCCCTAACGTTTTGTGATTGTCAAGCTTGATTCCTCATGCATGTGGTCTCAGTTTGCAAGGGTGGTTTACGTTCCTATGTATGTGACAAGGGCACGTCTCCACCTGGTACAATACATTATATGTTTCATAATTTTGGTAATCTTTTATTTTATGCAGACACAAAAATATTTTGCTTATTATGAATTTGATATTCATTTTAATGCATTCAACTGTTCTTATCCCCAGCCCTGCTACTTCAGCAGTACAGTCACCTTCTGTTGTATTCTTGTCCAAAGCCCACCTGTCACTTTCTGATTAGCTGTTCCTTTGCACTTTAGCTTGTTCTTCAACTATTGATTATGAATAGCAGTTTGCTGAAAATTGACCTACTACCGATGGTCTGCAGGGATTACTACCTCATCAACAAAATTGATTGGCATTCTGCTGTAATGTTAGCATAGTTTGTTGTAAAACTCGGATCCATAGGTCAGTTTTAACATAAAACACTTGACATGCTAAATCCAAAAATTGGTATTTGATTCGCTGTAAAATATATGTATTTGGATTTAACATTGGATATATGCCAACATACACTCTTCCTTAGGTAGGATTTCCATTAGTTTAATATGCATTTACCTCCAATACCAATGAATATTTTCCTATTAGTTCAGTGTATTACACTTACATTGTCACATTTAATTTTCATAAAAACTTAGGATGCTACTCTTGTACTATAAATATGTATACTCTCATTTAGCTCTTATATATATATATATATACATGCTAGTTCTTCAATATAACATTTTTTTTTGAATTGCTCATGCTAACTCTGTTTTGCAGAAATATATGAGGAATTTAGATCTTCCTTTCTTAAGTTAGATATTTTTCATTTTTTTTTTAGAATCCATTTTCATGATGTAATAGTTAGATCATTAATGAGAATATTACATTTCCCGCTTCTAGATTAGAATGTATGAGCATGTAAATATCACGGATTGCTTGTTTCATGTCATTTTCCTTTATTTCTCAAAAATTCACAAATGAAAAAAAACATGAATGGCACGCACACCATTCTAATAGAAGGTGATTACATCCTAAGTTGATGATTCACATCAATGGCCATAGTCAGGATGTGAACAAAACTTAGGATTTTCATCTTTTATAGAATAACACTGGATCCTCTTCGAAAATCATCATATTTTTTGTAAATATTTTCTTCTTTTATCAGGGTCTAAATTAAATTAATTCAAAATATATATCAATGGCCATAGTCAGGATATATTGAGAGTTAATTTCATTTTTAACTCTATAAGAGCACCAAAATATGTTTTATTCTTCACCTGAATTCAAAATATGATTATTATATAATACATTTAATGACCATAGTCAGGAGTGTATTATATCCTCAATCTTATTTACATTCATTTAAAGAATGAAATATGATTTTCAAATCCAATTTCAAATTCTTTAACTTCATTCATCATTTAGGATAGAATTGTATCATATTTTCAAAATTCTTTTTTCGAAGATCCAAGTGGTTTTGTGTATCTTCTTCATTTCTCAAATCAATCCTTATTTATAGATTCAAAATTAAAATTCCTCTCATTTTCAAGACTCAAATTTTGATTTCAAAGTCCAAATTGACTTTGAAATTTCAAATTCATTTTGTATTCAAAACTTCAAATCAACTTTGAAATTTCAAATTCACACTTTCAAGATTCAAATTCAAGTTCAAATCAATATCTCAAAATCAATTTCAAAGTTCAATTTAGCTTTGAAATTTCTGATTCATCTTCTGATTTCAAATTCAAAATGATTCTTTATCTTCAAAATGCTTCTCAATTCAAAATCAAGGTTTTGAAATTGATTCTGAATCTAAAAATTTGACTCTTCCTAAATTTTAAATTCAATCTGGGTCTTCAAAAGACCCATTTGGGCTTTCTGATCACATCCAATTCCATTTACGATTCCAGATTTCGAATTCAACTTCATTTTTTAGATCCCAGACTTCAGATCCAATTCCATTTAGGATTTCAGATTTCGAATCCAACTTTATTTTGGATCTCAGACTTCAGGTCCAAATCCCTTTAGGATCCTAGAATTCAACTTCATTTTGGATCTCAAACTTCAGGTCCAAATCCATTTAGGATCCTAGAATTCAACTTCATTTTCCATCTTAGACTTCAGATCCAATTCCATTTAAGACTCCAGAATTCAACTTTGTTTTTGGATCTCAGACTTTGGATCCAAATTCCATTTAGAATTCAGACTTTGGATTCAAATTCTATCTTGATTTCTAAATTCCAAAAACCAATTATGCTTCTCATATCCCATCTTGATCTCTTAAACCTAATTATATCTTTCAAACTCAATTTGGATTTCTCAAATCTCATTCTGATTTCAAGCTTCAAATATAGAATTCAATTCCATTTCAAATATTCATTTCCTCTCCTAAATCCAAGTTCAAAATTCTAAATCCAAAGTCCATTTCTGACTTTAAAACTTCCTTTCCTTTACCTTATTATCTCAGCTTCAAAACATTTTCAAAGTCAAGATTTATTCTCAAACTCTGATTATTTCAAAAACTTAGAACTTCAAAATATCTTTCTTGATCTATCTTGAGTTCTAAGTTAGATTCAACTATTCAGAAATCATTTTTTCATTCCATTATCACATTTTCACTTGGAAAGTCTCAAATTTCCAAATCATCCTTTTTCAAAAGAGCATGCTTCCTTACATTACACGAGCATGATTCTTTGTGCATTTAGACTTAGGATAAATTCTTAGATAATCTTTTAGCAAAGCAAAATGGCATAAATTCGACCCTTGGTTTGATTACCTCTGGTAAAGGCACAAGGAACGGTCGAACCTCGTACCGACGAGTGAATCTCATCTCCCAATTTTCCTGCAAATATTTCAAACATGGAGGCGAGTTATTTTCCTAAATATTTTCAAAATTAAGGTCAAGTGAGACCTTCACAAAAGAGTTCCTCTCTCTTCTTCCTTTTCTCATTCTCTCTTCTTTAAAATTTTTTATTCCCCTTCAAAAGGGGAGCAGAGGTTAGAAAGGCGAAGAGAAAGGAAAAGAGGAACGAGAGGAAAAATTTTGCGATGATCACACCAATAAGCTAAAAGATCAGTCTGCTAATAACTTTAACCTGTCACAACTCAGAGATGTGGTCAAAATGGTTAAGGATCTGCAAGCCCGCGATAAGGGCAAAAGGATTTTTACAAGCGAAGATTTCTATGATGGTTTAGATGGGGATGATAGCTTAGAAGATCTCCCCTGTAAATTTGTCAAATTTGATGGGATTGGCAATCCCAAGGCTCATCTGGCTATGTTCTTTGCGGAGTGCAATCGATTCAAGAGAGACAATCGTGCTTTGTTCAGATGTTTTCCTTACAGTCTGGAGGGCACCGCCGTCAAGTGGCACTCAGAACATATCGACCCTATTGAGTTGAAGGAATTTGATAAAGTAGTCAATATGTTCATTGAACGATTCCTTTTCAACACTGAAGCGCTACCGACGCTAAACCATCTCTATAATACAAAGCAAAGAGATAATGAGAAAGCCAGAAACCTCATCCGCAGATGGAGGGGCACTTGCAATAAAATGAGAAATCCCATCCTAGAGGAGCACGCACTCCAGATTATTCTGAACAATTTCTCACAACCTTTGAGAGGTCTTATCTCCACCTTGCCTTCCAAATCTTTCATTGAGCTTATTGAACGGGCCGAGTGGCTCAAGATGGGAATAGAGAACGGGGTCTATGATGGCATCACCCTCATTAAGAATAATCAAGATTCAAAGAAGAAGGAAAATTTCACCTTCTCTGCCAATGTCGGCCGCAGTGACTACAAAAATAGCAAGAGCAATCATGCAGGTCAGAAAGAAAAATCTTCAAAGAAGAATGAAAAATTGAGTCAGCAGAAAGAAAAGATAAAACAGGATGGTTGGGGTGACGATCGTCAGTTTACTCCTCTTGAGCAACCTCTCGATGAAATCCTCGAATATATGTTGACCAAAGAAATGGTAAAGCTCTTAAGAGCCACAGATCCTCCCACGATCATGGGAAGGTTTATGGACCACTTCTGCAAATTCCATCGGGCAGTAGGACACGATACTGACCACTGTTTTGTCTTCAAGAACATTGTTCAAGATTGCATTGATAAGAATCTTCTCGTTGAAGATGAAAAGGAGGACTAGCCATTTTTCCTCGATTACTCAAAAAGTCGACAATGCTACCATTTTCTCATTTCTCATTTTGCCTTCAAAGGAGGATGTAATTATGTCTATCTTTCCTTGATTTGTCATTTTCCTTCAATGCATCAATAAAATTATCAATTTTCCTCATAAGCTTGTTCTCCTTCTTTGCACCATTTTCTTCCATGAGGAGTGATATTCTTCAGAGTCACTCAAGAATCAATCAAAATTTAGTTGCTTTGTTACCTTTAGAGAGCATTCTTCGAACATCAATTATCTTCCTTTTATCCAAAATTTCTTTCCCCTATTACACTGGGGCATTATTTAAAAAAAAAAAACATTGTCTTCAAAACATCCGGTATGCAGACAGGATCAAACAAATCTCTCATTTTGCATGCATGTCATTCATTTACATCATTTTGCATACATTTGCATTCATTTGCATTTATATGCATTCATTTGCATCCATTTACAATCATTTGCATCAAATTCACTTCCCCTTTAGGTTAAGGGATAAACATGAACTTCCTCTTCAGGTTAAGGGATAAATCTGAACTACCCATTCAGGATAAGGGATAAATCCAGAGACCCCGACAGTTGTCCAAGTCGTCGTGAGGGTGAAGACTAAAAATCTTCTATCAGAATCAATTAATAATTTTTCAAAAACCCAGTGTTCGTGTTGGTAATTCTTCAAAACCCAGTGTTCGTGCTGGTAATTTTTCAAAAACCCAGTGTCCATGCTGGTAATTTTCTAAAACCCAGTGTTTGTGCTGGTAATTTAAAAAACAAAAAAAAAACAGTGTTCGTGCTGGTAAATTTCTAAAACCCAGTGTTCGTGCTGGTAATTTTTCAAAAAATCGAGTGTTCGTGCTGGTAAAATTTCAAAAAACTCAGTGTTCGTGCTGGTAAAATTTCAAAAAAAAAAAAAAACCCAGTGTTCATGCTGATAATTTTTTTAAAAAACCAGTGTTCGTGCTGGTAATTTTCCAAAACCCAGTATTCGTACTGGTAATTTTTCAAAACATAATGCGTGCACTGGTACATTTTCAAAATTCGGTGTTCACGCTGGTACACTTTAAAATTCAGTGTCTACATTGGTCTAGTTTTCCTTTAGGATTCGAGTTCCGACTCAAATTTCCTTTCCTTCTAATTGATTTATTTTTCCTTCAGGATTCGAGTTCCGACTCAAATTTCTTTTCCTTCCTCATTGATCTACTTTTCCTTCAGGATTCAAGTTCCGACTCGAATTTCTTTTCCTTCCAAATTGATCTATTTTTCCTTCAGGATTCGAGTTTCGACTCAAATTTCTTTTCCTTCCAAATTGATCTATTTTTCCTTCAGAATTCAAGTTCGGACTCGAATTTCTTTTCCTTCTAAATTGGTCTACTTTTCCTTCAAGATTCGAGTTTCGACTCGAATTTCTTTTCCTTACACAATGGATCTAGTTTTCCTTCCAAGATTCGAGTTTCAACTTGAGTTTTCTTTTCCTTCTGAATTGGTCTAGAAAATTAGGGTTTCGACTCGAATTTTCTTCTAAATCCAATTCTAATGTCTAGAATCAGTCTAGAAAATTAGAGTTCCGACTTGAATTTTCTCCCAAATCCGATTTGTTTAGCTTTTCTTGAAAAGTTTGAACTCCTACTCAAACTTTTCTACAATTTAGTAATTGGTCTAGAAGATCCAAGTTCCGACTCGAATTTTATTTTAAAACCCAATTCATTTAGTTTTCCCTTGAAGATTTGAATTCTGATTCGAATCTTCCTTCAAAACCCAGTTTAGCACCTGGTTCATTCAAAACCCATAAGTTGAACCCTTCCTTTTTAAATTGTGATCATTAGGTTAAATCTCTATGGAATTAATCGTTTGTAGGTTGAATCCCTACTGAACCGATGCAATCCCTAGGTTTAATTCCTATGGAATTAATTGTTTGTAGGTTGAATCTCTGCTGAACCGATGTGATCCCTAGGTTAAATTCCTATGGAATTGATAGTTCTTAGGCTGAATCCCTATTGAACCCATGCCGTTCTTAATTGAACCAATGTTGTTCTTAGGATGAATCCCTATTGAACCCATGTTGTTCCCAGAGAACCAATGTCGTTCTCAATTGAACCCATGTCGTTTACAGTAAACTAATTTCTAATTTTGACCTTCGGGTCAATCAATTTTCAAATTCAAGCCTTCGGGTTACAATCTTACCAGCATCAGTCATTTTTCTGCCTTCAGTTACAACTTTATCAATATCTATCACTTTCTAAGCTTTCAGGTTACAATTTCATCAATGTCAATCAATTTCAAATCATCAAATTCAATCTTTCAAACAAATCCTGCTTTTGAGCTTATCGGTCAACAAATCCTGCTTTTGAGCTGGTCGGTCAACAAATCTTGCTTTCGAGCTGGTAAGTCAAAACAAAACCCAACTTTCAAGTTGATCTTGTATTGAGTCTTTTCAGGACTCAATTTGATCATGGATGTGTCAATTAGACCTCAAGCAATCTCTTTCACCAAGGATTTCAAGAATCTTTTGCCAATTTGTTTTTAAATATTTGTTGATTTCAAAATCTTTATTGCACAAAATTATTACCTCAGAATACCTTAAGTATTGCTTCCGAAAGGACAAAGCTTTCATGAAGAAGGATTCAAAATTCAAAATCTTTCTATTGGCCAACCAAAAGGACGAAGAATAAATCCTCGATATGGACAGCAAAGGAAATTCAATGTTGTCGCAAAGCCATAAGTGATCGGTATTGATCACAGTCAATGACACATTTTTAAAGATCATTCTTGGAAAATAAAGCAGTTGAAATATCCTGGGAGACACAGAAAAATCCATTCAATTTCCATATCTCCTCAATCGTTTAAGCTGTAATTAAACATCTGCAAAAGGGATCTCTCAATTGTCGTCAAGATGAAGACGAATTATGCGAGTTAGACCCCCGGGGCCAAAGAAGATTTGGATCTCTCCGAGATGAAGGAGTTTGTGACGGATCCTTCCAGGGAAAGTTCAAATCACCGTCAAGATGAAGGTGACTGCGATGAGCCTCCCAACAAACCCTAAAAGATATTTAATTTCTGCTATCATCAAGAGATTCCCAGCCAATGAGCCAATACCGTCAAGATCAACCCTGAGAAAGAAGGATCAGAACATCTCCAAGATGAAGGAGTTTATGATGTACCCTTCCAAAAAGAGAGAGAAAAGTCAGGACATCTCCAAAATAAAGGATGATGTAATCCCCAAAAACCCAAGAAAGCTCCAATTGTGTCACAAAAAAAAAGAGTGCAAAAAGATCATCATGAGAAAAGAATCCGAGGATATCAGACTGCCAAATTTATCAAGAATCTTCTTTAAAATTTGTGAAATTCTATTATCAATATTCTTTCACCAGTTGCTTTCACAATAACAAGAATACTCTCTTTTCTGCTCATATCAAGGAAATTGATAACTTCCTTGAAAGAAAGCCAATCGCAAGCGATTTGAATTTGAATCTTGATCTTGTGGCAATGTCAGGGAGCGATCAAAGAGATAATATTGAAAGAATTCATCTTTTGCGTTGTCAAAAGAATCGCCTTGCTCCTTTGGATCGTCTTGTCATCTTTTGCGTTGTTGAAAGAATCGCCTTGTTCCTTTGGATCGCCTTTGTCATCTTTTGCGTTGTCGAAAGAATTCATCTTTCGCGTTGTTGAAAGAATCGCCTTGTTCCTTTGGATCGCCTTGTCATCTTTTGCGTTGTTGAAAGAATCGCCTTGTTCCTTTGGATCACCATTGTTATCTTTCGCGTTGTCGAAAGAATTCATCTTTTGCGTTGTCAAAAGAATCGCCTTGCTCCTTTGAATCGCCTTGTCATCTTTCGCGGTGTTGAAAGAATCGCCTTGTTCCTTTGGATTGCCATTGTTATCTTTCGCGTTGTCTAAAGAATTCATCTTTTGCGTTGTCAAAAGAATCGCCTTGCTCCTTTGGATCGCCTTTGTCATCTTTCGCGTTGTTGAAAGAATCACCTTGTTCCTTTGGATCACCTTTGTTATCTTTCACGTTGTCGAAAAAATTCATCTTTTGCGTTGTCAAAAGAATCGCCTTGCTCCTTTGGATCGCATTTGTCATCTTTCGCGTTGTTGAAAGAATCACCTTGTTCCTTTGGATCTCCTTTGTTATCCTTCACGTTGTCGAAAGAATTCATCTTTTGCGTTGTCAAAAGAATCGCCTTGCTCCTTTGGATCACATTTGTCATCTTTCGCGTTGTTGAAAGAATCACCTTGTTCCTTTGGATCTCCTTTGTTATCCTTCACGTTGTCGAAAGAATTCATCTTTTGCGTTGTCAAAAGAATTGCCTTGCTCCTTTGGATCGCCTTATCATCTTTCTCGTTGTTGAAAGAATCACCTTGTTCCTTTTGATCGCCTTTGTTATCTTTCGCGTTGTCGAAATAATTCATCTTTTGCGTTGTCAAAAGAATCGCCTTGCTCCTTTGGATCACCTTGTCATCTTTTGCATTGTTGAAAGAATCACCTTGTTCCTGTAGATCACCTTGTTATCTTTCGCGTTGTCGAAAGAATTCATCTTTCGCGTTGTCAAAAGAGTCGCCTTATTCCTCTTCAAGAAAATTGTCTTATTTACCATTCAACTTACCATTTTCTATCTTCCGAGTCAGGTTAAGGGTTAAACTTGAGCCTCATTTTGATGAGGTATTTCATTCCCGCTCAGGTTAAGGGTTAAACTTGAGCCTCATTCTGATGAGGTATTTCATTCCCGGTCAGGTTAAGGGTTAAACCTGAGCCTCATTCTTATGAGGTATTTCATTTCTCGGTCAGGTTAAGGGTCAAACCTGAGCTTCGTTTCTACACGAGGTATTTTCCGTCCCATCCAGGTTAAGGGAAAAACCTGAATCTCACTTCTTTTGAAGTAAATTTTTCTTCTCTATTCTCCATCTCATATCTATCATTTTTCATCAGGGCTAATTTCTTCAGACCCAGTCATATCCTTCTAACTGAGGCATTTTTATAGCTCAAATTTGATGTGTTTTTTTTTGCCACTAAGCTCGGTCCTAAACCGGCTTAGTAGCAAAGAGGGGCATCTGTAAACACCCCAAAATTTTCACAATCATTTCAGACAACCCTCCTCGTGCAGTGCCAACCCTGTTAGGTCAGTGTATGAGTCAAACCCTGAGTCAGTTTTAGAAAATCACCACTTTACCCACTTTCATTAAGAAAATTACCATTTTACCCCTAGGTCATCCCGGACCCCAGTCAGTCGGAGTCAACCAAGCTCATTGGTCAGTTCAGAACAGTTAAAATATCAATCATTTCAAGGTCATCTGAGCTCATAATGAACAAACCATTTTTCATTTCTGACCATTCTTGCTAAAATGGGATCATTTATTTAGAAATGAGCTCATTTCTCACTCAAATCTAAGCCAATTGTCTCCAAGTCATTCATTCCCAGTCAGTCATATTCCTCAGAGTCTAACTTGAGCTCACCAGGAGTTCAAGCGCTCTAGTTTCAATTCAAAACCATTTCCAAGTGTCTAGGAGCCCATTTTAGCCCGTTTTAGCTCATTCAGCTGAAATTGAGCTGAGTCTGATCGATTGAGCTAGTGTTTAAGCCTTGATTTTAGTTCATGTCAGCATTATTGATCTTTGTTTTAGCTCAAGTCCAGCTCAAAATCATAATTCACTTCACTGCAGTGACCATTATGTACCATTTCTCTAAAAATGGCAACTTTTCTTGAAAATTTAATCAGAAAGGTCAGTTGAGTCAGTGTCTGATCAGTACGTTTGAGTTCTAAAACTCTAGAATCCAGCTCAATTCAACTCATTTCAGTTTATTTCAGCTCAAACTCTGATTTTCAGTGTCACTCTAATCTAGTAGAGTGCAAAAACCATTTCTTGAACCATTTTGCAAATTTTATCAATTTTAACATCTTTTGAACTGGTACAAGTACCAATCAGGGTTTAAAATCCAAAAAATTTCATTCAGGGTTAGCATTTTTCATCATTTCATGTCATTTCTCATCATTTCATATAATTTCTCAGCATTTCATAACATTTTATCACATTTCATTTCATTTTCGAGGTCCAGAACTCCAATTTTATAAATTTGAATCCAGATTGAGTTTTAAAAGTTTTCAAAAATCAATTTCAAACGCTGAGTTTCCAAAATTGACATTTTTACCCCCGAGATTCTAAATTTGGAAATATTTTCTCGAGAAAAACAATCTGGATTTATTTCAAAATTAAATTTTCAAATTCTACACTAGATTTGCTTCGCAACGGGGTATTGAATTTCAAAATCCAAGCTCGTTTCAAAAACTGCCAACAATAGCTCGTTTAGTCTGGAAATTTTCTAAAAAGACTATTTTACCCCTTTAATCATCAAAATTAATTTCAAAAGTGGAATTTGGACCCGCTCTGAGATGGCCCATCTATTTGCATTTTTGTTTTAATTTATATATAAAAAAAGAAAAAAAAATTACCTTTTCCTTTATTTTCTTCATTTTTTTTATTATTTTATTTGTTTTTTCTAAGGTGGGACCCACAAGGGGGTCGACCACCCTAGACCCTCTTTCCTCTCCATTTCCTTTCTTTCCTCCTCTCCTTTCCCTTTTCCTCCTTCTTTTCTTTCCTTCTTTCTTTCTTCTTTTCCTTCTTTCTTTTCTTTCTTTCCTCCTTTCTTTCTCTCCCTCCATTCACGTATAGCCTTTCCAACCCCCCTCTTTCTTATTCTTTCCCTCTCCTTTCTTCCCTTTTCTTTCCTTTTCCTTCTTCCCTTCTTCTTTCCTTTTCCTTCCCTTCCTTCTTTCCCCTTTCTTCCTTACTCCCTTTGGAATTCCCCCAAAGCTAAGGTTGCAGCTATTCACGTATAGTCATTCACGTATGGCTCATCACCTATTATGGGAAACTTAGGTTTTGATTTTATCAAAACCTAAGTTCTCATAAAGAAAGAGAGGAACGGCTGCCCCATGGATTAAATCTCACGCCTCTCTCTCTCTCTCTCCCTTTAGCTTTCTCTTTCTCTCCCCTTTGCTGCTACAACCCCACAGCAACCTTCCTCCCATCTTCAGCCATTACCACCTTCAACATCCTTCTTCAAGCCACAGCTCCAGCCCATCAAGAAGGTGCAGATCCTCTTCAGTAGTGCAACTGTCCTAGCCGATGCAACCTCCTTCCACTTTGCTCCAGCCATCTACAGCAAGCCTCCTCCAGCTGCAACCTTCTTCAACCACCACAGCAATTGACACCACCTCTTCCAAGCCTCCTCCAGCTGCAACCTTCTTCAGCCACCACAGCAACTGGTACCACCTCTTCCAAGCCTCCTCCAGCTGCAACCTTCTTCAGCCACCACAACAACTGGTACCACCTCTTCCAAGCCTTCGCCTTGCTGCAAGCTTCAACCACCTTCAGCTGCCACTATAGCCACAACCAACAGTTGATCCCAACATCCTCAAAGTTTCTCCAACATCCATTGGTACAACACCACTACCACTTACGCCAACTTCTCTTGCTGCCGACCCAAGGTAAGCCTATAGTCCTCTTCTACTATACTGATTCTCTTTGAAAAAGAAACATTACTGTTGTTCTTTTAGAATGATAGATCTGATGTAAAATCCAGTTTAGAATTGGGTTGGTATTGTTGGAAAATTCTCTATTGTTCATGTTAAAGCCATGAAGAGGAAAGGATTCGTCCAATGAATGGATCAGACTTCCCTCCTCATTTCAAAGGCTAACATCAAAATGGCTCATCACCCCCTAATCTTTTTTTTTAAATTTTTTATTACTACCATCATATAGATTCCATGTCTCTCTCTTACTTAGAATTATATCTTAGTTTTATAGTCATATTATTCATGTAGTTTAGTTTTATTAATGTCTAATGGTTAGTTATAGGTTTTTTTCATGTATGTGCATAATATCATTGTCATTGCATGTGAGAATCTTTGTTCATAAATCTCAACATTTTTAGGTTAACTAGGTTTATTTGTTACTGACTTCTTGCCAAAAATTGAGCTCCATTTAGGTTTTGGAACCCCTCTAAACCGATCAAACCATAAATCGGGTTTTGTGTCTCTCTGAACTTCCATTTTCTGATTTAGCAGACTAGAACCTCCAGAATCACCCCTATAGGAGATTCGGATCTTCCCCTAAAAATCACAGTAGATTCACAATGGAATCTACTAATGATATAGAAATTTTGAGATCTGTACAGGCAGATTTACCCTTTGTAAAAAAACGATTTTTCCAGACCTTTGGGAAAATCTGGATTTTCCTTTCTTAGGGTATAGACAGACCCTAATGCACTGAGTCCGCTCAACCTGTAGCCCGTCTGCAAAAACTTTCAACATAAAAGTTGTTCCTGACATATTTTCTTGTCATTTCCCAAAATTTGGGATTTTTTGGAATTGTCTCAATATTTTTCTCGAAAATTTCTTTTCTATCTGACAGATTCCAATATCCAGAAATTCCAGAGATTCGGGTCTCTGATAACAGTGTGCCCTTTTCCAAACTATAACCCGAATCTCAATGATTTGAAAAGCTCAAACTTTTCTATGTCTGTTAGAGACATTTTCCCACATATTCAGCCTTTTTCTCATCTGTCTGCTATGTTTTCTACATTTTCTCCCGAAACCTATCTGTTTCCCCCAAATCCTAGAGTCGCTGGATTCCGATCCGACTTGACGGAGCTGTACAACTCTGACCATAGGTTAAAACCAGAAAGTGTAAAAAGCAAAAATTATTGCCTTACTGTCCTCTATCACCCCATAAAATGTGGTAAATTTTTATGGAAGTTTGATATCCGAAATCTCCTTTAGTCGAACAGTTCAAGGACCCCCAGTACTTGGAATTAAAAGCTCGTGCTGAAAAAGATGACACTTTCTTCCATTTTAAATAAGATGGAGGAAGATGGATGGAAGAAAGAATATGGGTTCCAAATAACCCGAGCTAAGAGAGGAAGTACTCTGGGAAGCTCATAGTAGCAAGTACACTATCTACCATGGAAGTACAAAAATGTTTCGAGACTTGCAGAGACAGCACTAGTGGAGGGGTATGAAAAAAGACGTGGCTATGTTTGTCTCAAAGTGTTTGATCTGCCAGCAAGTCAAGATTGAACATCAGTGACCTGGCAGAAAAATGCAACAGATCGAAATTCCAGAATGAAAATGGGAAGGCATTACGATGGATTTCATTATAGGACTACCTTGATCCAAGAGACAACATGATTTAATATGGGTGATTATGGACAGACTCACCAAGTCTACTCACTTCCTGCCAATCAACACTCGATACTCAACCAAAAGATTGACAAAAATTTATATTCGGGAAATCGTTAGACTCCATGGAGTGTCGACATCGATCATATCTGATCGTGACCCGAAGTTCACCTCCCACTTCTGGGAGTAGCTTCAGAAAGCCTTGGGGATGAAACTCAAGTTCAGTACAACATTCCATCCCCAAACAAATGGGCAATAAGAACGAACCATATAAACTCTAGAAGATATGTTGAGAGTCTGTATGTTGGAATGGAAAGGTGATTGGGACTCTCATCTAGCGTTGGTTGAATTTGCTTATAATAATAACCATCACGCTAGCATTGGGATGACACCGTATGAAGCCTTGTACGGACGACCCTATCAATCACCAATTCATTCGGACAAAGTGGGTGAGCGAACCTTGGACTCGCCCATCGTGTTGCAGCATTATACTTAGCAGGTCCATATGATTAGAAAGAAGCTACTGACTACTCAGAGTCGATAAAAGAGTTATGCAGATCAACGATGTAGGGAGCTCACTTTTGCGATTTGAGATAAGGTTTTTATCAAGGTCTCCCCAACCATGAGTGTGTTTCGTTTTGGAAAGAAGGGGAAGCTCAGCCCCAGATTTGTTGGTCCTTTTAAAGTTTTGAGCCGGATCGGAGAGATTGCCTAAAGGGTAGCATTGTCACCGTAATACATGCAAATATATAACGTATTTCACATATCAATGCTTAGGAAATATGTTCATGATCCTTCTCATGTCATCCAACATGAAAATATCAACATTCGAGAAGATATGACGGTGGAAGAAAGGTCAGTGGAGATCATGGACTGACGGGAGCAAGTGCTAAGGATGAATGCCATTCCACTTGTTAAAGTGAGATGGCAACATCATGGAATCGATGATTACATTTGGGAACCCGAATCTGATATGCAGGATAAGTATCCTGAACTCTTTGCCTTGTACTCTTAACTGAATTTTGCGGACGAAATTCCTTTAAGGGGGTAATGATGTAAGACCCACAATTTTTCAGACAATTTTTGAATAAAATTCATGAGGCACTTATCGATAAAAATAGCATTTTCACTCAGAATGCGAAATGAATCAATTTTCATGAACCAGTTATACTTAGGGTATTCATCACTTCACAAATTTATGCTCAAACACTTTGGAAATCATAACTTCCTACCTGAATGAAATCAACAGATTTCCTCGAGCCAACTTTTATAGTTACGTCAATACGAAGGGAATGACGTACTTAAAATTTTTTAGAAAAAAATCGTTGAAAAGTTGAAATTTTTATGGGACCCACGAAAATTTTGGTGGGACCTACAAAAATATTCCTCATAAAATATCTTGTGGGACCCACAAAAATATCCTATGGAATTTCCATGTAGGCCCCACACCAAGGAACCTCTTAGAATTAAAAAGAAGCCAAGGGCATAATGGTAAAAGGGAAACTTGGGGGTCAAGTTTCATTTTCTATAAATAGAGGTGCCTCTCTTTAGAAAAAAGCCCCCCCCCCCCCATTTTTAGCCTACTCTCTCTCTCCTCTTTCCTAAACCTCCCCTACCTAGCCCACTTGGTTTGAGCCTGCCTGATCTGAACCTAGCCTACTTGACCTGGTCTGAACCCACTGGACAAGGTCCAAACCCAGTTGACTTGACTTGAACCTGGTTTGGTTTGAAGTCAAAGTCAAGGTTCTTTTTAGTCCCAGATTCTAGTTTGGTTTTATGAACCAGACCCAACCTACTTGGGCTAAGTTCGAACCTGTTGAACCCAGTTGACTTGAACCGAACCCAGTTTGGTTCAAACCACTTAGGTTGAGCACCTTGACCTACTCTTCCTCTTTCTCAACTAGGTCGAACCCATCTGACCTAGTCTGACCTCTCAAGAGGAGGATCGAAGTCATCAAAGCCATTGGAGCCTTTTGAAGCTATTTCTTTCGCCAATTGAAGTAAGTTTGCTTCGTTGATCCATCTTCTTCAAGTATTTGCTTGTTTGTACATAGTATATACTTTCTGAAGTAGTATCTGACCCTAGTTCTTGGTTGAGCCCTTTGGGACATTTCGGTGTTCAACCACTTGCCTCGTAACTATCATCAGATATATATATTGAATACACAGTATATGCATTCTTAAAATGGTATCTTATCTTAGTTCTTGGTTGAACCCTTTGGGACACTTCGGTGTTCACCCGCTCGCGTCGTAACTCTCGTTGGATGCCAAACTTTGTGTATATCATCTGATGACTGCCATCGCATTTTATATCGCCAAGGCCTTGTAATTTATCTTTGTTATTGTGTCGTATGATGCCAAGACTCTCTGCTTTCTGCAATTTTCAATTACGCACTTTGTATTATGCATTTACATTATGTTGTCACGTCGTATGATGCCAAGGCTCTCTGCTTTCTGTATTTTTGATTCTGCACTTTCGATTATTCATTTACTTACGCTGTCGTATTGAATGACGCCAAGGCTTCTGCTTTTTGCAAATATATATGTAGAATATTTTGTTCGGTTACACACCCCGAATAATAAGTATATGTATTTCATTTACGCCACCACCATATAAAGCACAAGCTTCTGCTTATATTACATATATAGTGCGTAAATGAACATTCAAATGGTGATAAACTCTAAATCGTTGAAGTGATTCTCTTACCGCTCATCGATCAAGATTTTGCTTGACAAATGAAGCCCCTATTAGAAAGGCCTCACTTTTGCACAAAACCACATTTTCGTAAAGACTAGTCATTTGCGTATGGCTTGGTTATAGCCTAAGGTTCCAATCAACCTTGATGGATGCAAAGTACGCACAACAGTGTGCATCCATCCCTGAGTTAAGCGTAGTGATTTCCTTGCCAAAGAGGAGAGATGTCGTTGAAATAGTTTAAAGAAATGCACGCTTTCTCCATCAAAGAGAGGAAATGTTGTTGGAATTTCTGAAGAAGCTAGAAATAGCTCAGAAATAACGTAGCAGGTTACTCTGTCATATAGAGGAGTTGCTACCTAGTTTGTTGGACACTTTCTACAACGTAGAAAGGATCGTCGCACTCCTGTCGTTGGAGCATGGGTGGTGCTGAAAAAATGGTTGGCAGAAGAGCTGCCAGAACCTGTTAAATGGCACAACGATGCCTGTTGTTGGAACAATGCCAAAATGGCTCGTCTCCCTGATACATGTAAGAGCACCTTGCTCGTAAGGGCCGCTGCGCCAGAGTAGTGGATGCGCCTTGACTAGGTTGTGGGCTCGTTGGGTAAAAATACGCCGAACATCTGATCCATTGAGATTGTGTCATATGCATGCTCATTGAGAGACTGATATACAACTAGACTCGTAAGGGCTGCAGAGCTATGTTGTCCACTCGGAAGAGGTGAGATGCTCGTGATGGTTGTAGTGCCAAGAGCAGAGTCAAGCATGCATATGAATAAAATGAAAAGACCCCGCTGTTGATGACCGTATTAGGTGCACACTGAACGGGGTCGGGTACATACTCCTGAACGGCTGCCCTATAGGCATGCATTAAGTAGCTTGTCAGACCAGCAAACCCCTTTAGAATTTCTCATCGAGGAAGACGATGATGGTGCAGCCTTGAGTGACTTATATTACCCTCGAACCTGATAGAGTTCATGTGAATCCCCAAACCCCGACCTTGTAAAAACCTTTGGTTTTTTAGCAATTTTTTTTTTGAAGGGTATACAGAGTGAAAAATAACTAGCAGAAGTAAAGGGGGAAAACAAGGGTAAGCAAAGGCCGCAAGTCTAAGCGAGCCACAGTGAGAAAACCAAACCACAAGACAAGTAAAGTACTTTTCATTTTCACAACATCTACAATGATACAAAAAGGAGACTGGGTACAAAAAGGAACAATCTCATAAAAAAAAGAGAGGAAACCCCCCTCAAATCCCAAAACCAGAAGAAGTCAGGATTTGCTGCAAAGTGTGGGTCTCAAGGCTTCTGCTATGCGTCGTCGCATCGCGCTGCGTCTACTCGTCACCTATATCCCCATAAAACAGGGTCAGAACTCTTGCGAGTTGGTGAGACAAACCATCCATACATTATCATTTTTATGAAAAAGCAGAAGGTAAGCAGCATGCTACAGATATGCTAAGTGCCAGGCTACAACTAGCATGATCGAATAGTTAGAAACATTTAAATAAAAGTACAAGTGTGTGTCAGGTAGGTGCACGTGCTACAAGACTGTAAAACTACAAAGTAAGTAACAGTGCAACAGAGTGTAGCAACTGAACAAAAGTATAAACTATGCTAGAGTAACAACTACGGTATGTCAGTCTGTTTGGTTAGTCTTTATGTTCTTCTTCTTACCTCCTTCGGGTACGCGAAGGAAAACCCTCGAGTTCTGTGAGACATGCACCCGGCGTCTGTTATTCAATTTCTAATGTGGTAACCGGTGATGCTACAGACCGAGAAAACCACCTGCGGGCAGCACGCGACTAGGAGAAACCTTTCGCAGGGGCAAAGGATTGCAATCCGTACTACTGCAGTAGCAGAGGTCCCTGTAGAGGGCAACCTCGACCTCCCTAACTCCGAGTGACTAGAGGTTAGAGGGCACATCAGCTCCTCAAAAGAACAGGTCGTAGTAACGACACGTCACTCGGGGCTGTACCATTCACCCTCTCCCTGGGTGACCAAATTGTGAATGGGGCGTGGCAGGTTTATCTTATTTAGGCTCAAACTTCAAGTCATACCTGTAAACACCCCAAATTTTCACTCACCTCCCCAACATCTTCACCAACATCATATCCAGCCTTTTGAAATCGCCGGAGGGCAAAATGGTCATTTTCTGAGCCCAGACCTTGCAAAAGTCTAAATTTCATCTGCAACTCCCAAAATTTCTCTATTTTTAGCTCAGATGTTCAAAATTTTATTCCTGACAGAAAACAAGAATCTCCAAGTCTTGGTTTAAGATTATATTGCATAAGACATGGCATTGCATATCATTGCATGAGCATCCCATATCACTGCACTGCACAACATGTCATTTCGAGATCCAAAACTCTTGATTTCAAAATTTTCAATCCAGATTAGAATTTCAACTAGTTTTAAAATCGATTTCAAAACCCTGGGTCTTCAAAATTATCAATTCTTCCCATTTTACCCCCAGGACTCTGAATTTCACAATATTTTCTCAGAAAAACGATCTGGATAGTTTTCAATATGGATTTCAGCCACTTCACCTAAGATTTTGCCCTTTTGACAATTTCAAATATCTTCCTTTTACAAAATTTCCCTACAGGGGCCAACTCTTTTCAAAATTTCTGTTTTGCCAATTAGTCTAGGTGTTATGAAAATTCCAAAAAGAGGTTTTGTTGTCTTGTCTTTATAAAGAAGCAATGTGGGACCCACATTAAGGTGGTGTTACATAGGCTTTTCTTTTGAAAAACCTGAATTTTGAAAAAACCCAAAAATATAGGAGCCTTGTCCCCTGGATTGGTGCCACTTGTCTTTTTCTCTCTCCTCCCATTTACCTGCCAAGTGTCAGCGTGGGGTTCACCTAGAGGTGGCACCACATGTCTCTCTCCTTCCATCCTCCGACACATGTCAGTGTGGGGGCCATCTTAAGATGCCGCCACATGTCATTAGACATCCTCTTCATTTTATGCCACGTGTCAGTGTCCACCATCTTCACCCTGTGCCATGTGTCATTCCAAGGTCACCATTTGATGCCACATGTCATGTGTTGTCTGTTCACAAAAACTAGAGCTTGTCTCCCCTGAGGTGGCACCATTTGAATTTTGTCTCCTGCAAGTGACACATGTCATTCTCTCCTTTCCTCAGGAAAAGTAGATGACACATGTCACCCTCTGCTCTTCTCAGAAAAGCAAGTGACACGTGTCATTCTCTGCTCTTCTTAGAAAAAGCAAATGACACATGTCATTCTCTGCTCTTCTTAGAAAAAGCAAATGACACATGTCATTCTGTGCTCTTTTCAGAAAAAGCAAATGACATATGTCATTCTCTGCTCTTCTTAGAAAAATCAAGTGACACATGTCACTTTCTGCCTCCTTCAGAAAAAGCAACAATTCAAATATTCAAACTCTAGGCTGAGGTGGCGCAAATCTTGAAGTCTCCTCCCTAAATTCATTTTTTGAGATGGTGTCACATGTCCTTTTGCCTCCTTTTCCTCCCTCTTGCCACATGTCATTGTAGGAGCCACCCTGAGATGGCGCCACATGTCAGTCTCTCCTTTCCTCTAGAAAAAGCAGAAATTTAAATTTCAAACTCTCTCTGAGGTGGCACCATCTGAATCCTCTGTCTTTCCTTCTGACACATGTCAATGTGGAGCCACCCTGAGGTGGCGCCACATGTCAGTCTCTCCTTTCATCAGAAAAAGTAGAATTCAAACCCCTCTGAGGTGGCATCTTCTGCTTCCTCTGCTCTAACCTTCTGACACATGGCAGTGTGGAGCCACCCTGAGGTGGTGACACATGGCAATCTCTCCTTCTTCCAGGAAAACCAAGCTTTGAATTTCAAACTCCAAGAGGACATCCTCTGAGGTGGTGCCATTTGGGAGACTCCTGTAGAGAAAATCAAGCAAGCTTTTTGAAAAATTCCAAATTCCCCTGCTGAGGTGTCTCACTCACGAAATTCTCATTTTTATTTTCTCAAAAAATCAAAATGGCATGCCCTGAGATGGCGCCACATGGAAGGTCCAGATTCACTGTGTTTGAATTTTGAAAATCTCCAAAATTTCTACAAATACCCTTGCCCATGCCCAGCTCAGGGAGATCCATGTTTGAGAATTGAACTTCATAATTCCATTTTTTTTCTTTCTTGGTGTCCTTTGGATTCATGCCAATCTGGAGCCCATTATCAAGGTAGCCACTCATTTTGGGAGTTCCAAAACCGCTGGAGAACACAAGGTAAGCCTCCATTCCTATTAATTTCACCATGATAATTCCTTTGGTTTGATTCGTGTTGTCGTTTGAAGAAAGAGCTCATCCGAGGGATGGATTGAGCTATTCTCATAAAATGACATATATAAAAATACATAATTATACTTCATTGATGAGTTTTAGCATTCATGCATTTAGCTAGATTTAATTTGCATTTTATTTCGTTAATTTAGCATGTTTCATGAATTAATTAGGATTAATTTAGCATTTATTTCAATTCTGCTCAGTTTCAGTAGTTCTCTATTTTTGTCAGTCAGTCCACACATCATTTCATGCGTGTAATTTTTGTTAAAAAATCCAAAAAAAATCATTGAATGCGCCCTTAGGTGTTCCTAGAAATGTGCCAAAAATTCGGAAGCATTTGAATTTGTTTACTGCGGTAAACGTTCAAACAGATGAGTCGGGTTTTACCACCTGGGATGCATTTTAAATTTTTAGTTCCGACTGGTAAAATCGAGATCGCCCTTATTGGAGATCCAATTTTCAATACAAAAGATGTTCTGCACTCGTGAGGATGTCTAGTTTGTAACCTGATTTTCTCAGATTTTTCTGATTTTTTTTTATGTCTGACAAAAATCCGAGAGTGCGGGACACATGTCAGAGCCTGATTTGGGCCTCTGAGACTTTGGATCGACTTAGGTCGATGGGTTCTCTTTGGGTATTGATCCAAATCCAAATTTGTAAAAAGTAAAAGTTATTTCCGGAATGTCCTCTGCTTGAATATGAAAGCTTGTGATTTTTAAAAAAGTGGTGAAATCTGTTTCGAATTTTTCTTATCAGTCACCTGTTTGGTCACATTTCTCCATTCTGTTATTTTAGGCGTGAAAAATTATTTTTTTATCTGTGTTTCTGTTGCTCAAATGCCAAACTCATGAACATTAAAGTTGTCCCTGTAGGTGTCGTGAGTATCTCTGTTAAATATCAGAAATTTCCATGACTGTTTTCTATTTATTTAGCATTTTATGTTAGATTACATCAATTTTTACCTCCGTCAGAACCAAATCCCTGTTACCGAACTCACCATGGCTCAAATCCCGAGGCTGTAAAAACCAAAAATGTTTAATTTCAGGTCCTTTAGCAGTCTGCAAAATATAAGAAGTTTTTATGGTGTAAAAGTTGCATTATCATGTTAAACATTGCATTTGGTTCGGGTCCGTAGGCGAAATCCACCATTTTTAGGACTTTCTTTAAATTTTAGTATTCAAATCATATCATTTCGTGATTTTTAGCATTCTAGGCTATTTATCAGAGTAGGTAGATGCTTCATACCGAATTTGGTGCAATTTGGAATTCATTTGAGGCTTGATTTAGCCATATCATCAAAATAGGGCCCCGCGGGACCCGGATCCAAGCGAAAAACAAGCGAAATTTGTTATTTTGGATAAATTGCAAAATATCAAATTCTGATTTTACAGTCCTAATGTGTTTAGCAGCATGTCATCATGCCTCATACTGCATTTCATCATCATTTAATTCAATTTGAATTTCAAAATCTCAATTTTACCAAGTTTTCCTTCAAAAAACCCTGATTTTAAAGGTATAACTTTAATATTAGGGGTATTTTGGTCATTTTGACCACAATTCCGAATTTCAAACTATTTTCTACTAAGTTTCCTGCATTTTCATCATTTCAAATATCAAGGAAGCATGAGAATAGGGTTTATATTCACTTAAGTCCAATAATTTCATAATATTATTGGAAAATCTTGGAAAAACCCACATATTTGAGCTAACCTTATTTCAAGTTTGGCAGGGACATTCAAATGGAGGAGCTGAAGTCTGCAATTTCATTTTATTTCATTTATTTAGTGATGTAATAATGTAAATTTTGGAATAAGATTTTAATTTCCTGCTTAGACTAGGATGCATATCATATAGTTTGAATTTATGCAATATCCTGCTTATGTGATTCATGCATTTTATTTCAAAAGCACTATGGATGTACACAAATGGCACGTGCACCAACTCTTAGGGAGTTGATGAACTCGGTGGATCCATATTTACGGCCCTAGTCGGAATATGGACGAGACCCAGATCCATCATCTTTCTACCAGTCACATTGAGCCTACACTCTTAGGCTATCTTAAAATGCACATCATATTTCTAATATTTTCAAAGTAGTGTGCATTAAATCAATTAAACTCTGAACACATTCATGGCCACAGTCAGAATATGTGAAGGATTTATTTTGACTTAATACACATTTTTCCAACAAATTTCTTAGAAAATCTTTCAAAGTGCATTCATACATCCATATCATTTGCATCATGAAATCCTTGGTTTTCCCATGATTTTCTTAAGAAAACTTCATTCTCAAAGAAATCGATTTCTCAAGAAACTCTGAGTATTTTCCAAAATCGGTTTTCCCAAGTCAAGTTTTTCCACAGTTTTCCATGGAAAAGGTTATTTTCTCAAGATTTTCAAAAGAAGTCTCTCACCTTTCTCAAAGATCAAAATCGATTTCCAAGTATTTCAAGGGTAAGATTCCCAGGATTTCAATTTCCCAAGTTCAGTTTTTCTTCTCCAATGAGTTTTCCTATAAATTTTCCATCATTTTCCTAAGAAAATCCTCAAAGTTTGAGTTTTCCCGAGAAGTGTTTCCCTTTTCAAATGTTCACCTTTTTCTCAAGAATCACTTCTATTTTCCTAGGATTTTCAACTATTTTTTATTTTCCCACACCTTTATGAACTTTCCCGTGATTTCAAAAACCCTTTTTCATCTGAGTTTCCTGAGAAATTGACTTTCAGCTTTTTCCTGAGAGATTCTTTTCAACTCCAAATATTTTTCAAGCATGCATCATATTTTCCAACTTACATTTTCCAAAATCTCATAGCACATGCCTGAATTCTTTGTGCATATAGGATAGAACACGATTATGATGATTTGACTAAGTCAAGCACAATTTTGGTCCTTGGTTCGATTACCCCTGTTAAAGGCGGCAGGAACGGTCGAACCTCGTACCGATAGGTCGAGCCCCATCCCATGGATTTTCCCGCAATTTTCAAAATGGAGGCGAGTATTTCAAAACAATTTCCAAAATCCGGTCAAGTTTGAATCGTGAAAGCATTTCCCTCTCTCTTCCGCAAGGAAGGGAAGACGGGGAAAAATTTCGCGACGATAACAATACCTCCTCTCAAGGTAGTCGTGCCTCGTGGTCCCCATGGGGTACACAAACGAGGACTTGGCTTGCCCATTCACGTGCTCAGCCTCACACGGCCACCACGAGCACATCGCCTGCGAAGACGATAATATACCATTTTTACTTTAGGCCTAGGGTGACACAAATATGTGAGCACACTCTCACGAACCTGGCCCATTGCCCGTAGACTCCAACCGAGTCCCAAAACCTCAATAGTTCAGAAGTGTCGAACCCTACAGTGTTTTCAGTTCTTTCGAATGTATGTCACGTCGAGTTCAAAACACACCACTAGTGCATCGTATATCCATTGATATACGAATGAGAGCCAAGCAAGAAGACACTCGACAACCGAGCTAGTGACATACGTGTCAGGATGTGCCAACGTGTATGTGAGAAACAGGAAAAACCACAAAGATATAATCTCGCACAAGTGTTGTGTTGTGAGCAATGATACGTCAACAAGCAGGTAAAGTGGCACAACCCACAATTCTGAGCGGCATAAGGCTCAAAATGCATATACATTAGTTATGGTATATGTGATGAGCGCCCGGAGTCTGGACTATGTATTTTCCAAATACGTGTGCTCCAACTAGCGTATCGTGGTGAATCTCGCGTAGCGAAGGCTTTCACGAAGGACTGTCACCAGTTCGACACTCACGAGTGTCGAGGGCGAGACTCAACCATAATCCATCCAAATATAAATCACATTACCAATACCCAAAGCGAGTCTGTGCTCTGCCCGCATAATGGGGTACGGACAAGACTATCGGTCAAAAAAGTATGATGAAATGGACAAACACACGCAAGCGTGTGTCGCGACACCGGTCGCGAGTTCAACCATCTTGCCACCCCGATGAGGCAGCGGGGGAGCGAATAACTGAAGCTTGAAACTGCAACCTACGTTGCTTGCAAGCGACAAAACTTTGCTTCAAGGCTAAACTTTGTCTGTCGATTAGCGGCACAGAAGGGCAATCGTCACCATGGGTGAAATCTCTTGGAAACTCAACGGGGTTGTGCTAACCTTGTCGAAGCCCACAAGTAGTCTGGACCCAATGCCGGAGTCCAATGAGGGGCTGCCTAAGTGGTGACAAGGTTGTCGGGTGCCTTAGCAGCAGGTGCCGATTTGGCGCCAAAGGGGAAACTAAAGCCCAAAGGGGACTGATCTAATAGCTGGGTTACTGGGGCCCTGCCATCCCTGGTCCGCGCCCTAGTAGGAGGCCAAGTGGGGCTGACGGCCACACTGGCCACAACCAGCACTAGGCTTCCCGGGTGTGCTAACACCCGACTAAGCCCAGGGCGCCAAAAGGAGGCTAGGCTAACCAAGTGCCCAAACGGGCCAAACCAAGACCCCTAGCGAGGTCTGGTCCAGGAGTGACCAGACTCAGCTGAGTCACGGAAAACCCCTGGTCTGAACCCAGCGGATTCGGACCAGGGTGTTGGGGTTTAGCCTACACCTCTTGGGGTGTGGCTAACCCAAACGCCTGGCTAGGTGGGTCAAGCCCACAGACTTGGCCTCGACCCTGTTGGTCCAAGCCCACCTGACTTACAGGGGGCAAGGGCACATGGAGGTGTGCCCCACAGGTGCCCCTAGTCTGACCCAAAAGCGGGTCTAGACCAAGGCACCAGCTGGGTGCACACCAGCTCAAAGAGGGGCGCCAAAAGGTGGTGGGGCGCCCACCCCGAACTAGGTGGCGCCACACCAAGGATGAGGTCTGGACCCTGTGGGTCCAGGCCCAGCCTGGTCAACCCAGCAACTGGGGTTGCTGGGGGAAGGCCACACCTGGTCTGAACCAGCCGTGGTTCCCGACTAGGCCCAAAAAAGGGCCACTGTGCCACCAAGCAGGTGTGCCCAGCAACAAGCCCTGGTGCTTTGAGCACCTGGTCTTACGGAGCTGCTCCGCAACAACAAACAAAAAGGGGGGGCTCACCTTGCTGTAGTGGCTGCTACCTTACCAGGAGGAAGTGAGAAGAGAAGGATGAGAGGACAGTTGGGGAAGAGAGGAAGAGGAGAGAGGGTGTCGACCCTCTCTCTCTTCTCTTCCTTTGCTTAAAAAGAAGGGAAGCAAGATGAGTGGTGGGGAGTGAAGGAGAGGAGATGGTTGGTCTCCCTCTCCCACGCCCCACCCTAGTGGCTATGGGTCTAAGAAGGGGTCAAGGGTGGCCCCAACCACTCACCTTGATTCAAGGGGAGTGGTTGGCCTTGACCTCTCAAGGCCAAGGTCAACCCTCTTAAAAAAATGATTTTCACTCCTTTTTTTGTACTTTTTCTTCTCTCTTTTTGTGAAAATGGTAGGGGCTACTGTGAACACCCCAAAATTTTCAAAATGTGGTAAATATTCTCCTTTTTCCCATGACCCTCATTTTCTGACAAAATTGAGTCATTCTAAAACAAAACTCTAGTTTATTCTCGAATTTTCTGGAATCAAATCAATCTTCTTACATCTGATTTAAATTTTGGTCCAGATCGGAGTAAAAGACCCAAACTTGAGCCTCGCTATCCAATTTTTAATCAAAATTATGAAAATATCAAAAATAAATTTTGACACCCTCGGACAGTCCATCCGACATCCGTTTGGATTCATTGCTCTATATTTCTCAATTTGAGGTTAAAAGCTTGAAAATCTTTTAAAATCTTGAATCCAAACCCATTTTCTGAAGAATTTTTTAAAGAATAGTCTTGAATCCTCAAGAAAATTCCTCTTTTCATAAATATTTATCAAAATTACAAAAAAAAATAGTTTTGTCCCTCGTATTGCTTCGGTTTTAGATTTTTATTTCTAAAATCCAAAAAAATAAAAAAATATATAGTTTAAAACTCTTTGAAGCTTGCTTTGCTAAAAACCCATCTTGAAAAACTATTTTATGAAAAAAAAACATTTTTAGGAATCCTCTTTTTGGAAAACTGGAAAATGCGACAATGATCTCTCTCTGTCTCGGTTCTCTCTCTCCCTCTGGAAGGCCCGCGCTACCCTCTGGAAACCCCCCATCACGACCCCTCCATTGCCCATCCACCTCCGTCTTCAGCTTCAGCCCTCCATCACCAACGGCCTATCCTTCTCAAGATCGATCTCCATCGCCTGCCTGACCCCCCTCTTCAGCTCATTGCTAGTCGTCGATCCTTAACAACCTCTCCCCCTTCTCGATTCTTCCTACGACTCTGCATAAGCAGGGCAACAGCAAAGGGATGGGGCATCAATCGTTCTTGCATCGCCTCTCATCTCTCCTTTATCATCGAGCTTGATCCGCCCCCCCTCCCCTCTGGATTCCTCTCCTGACATCCGGGTTGCTAAAGGAATCAACTATCCATCGTTGGTGAACTCATCAGACTCCATTCAGATTCCCACCCTTTAAAAATCTCGTTCAATTCACGATAGGCACCCTTGCTTCCCTCTGTGATCTTTTATTTCCTTTCGATTTTTTTTTTTGTTTTGGCCCCATTCATGCACTATGGGTGGCGTTGGATTGTTCATAACAATCTCAACCCCTCTCGTGTGACAGCAACGGGATCCGTTAAAACCCAACAATCGTTTTCATTTTTCACGATTTATTTCATCGGGTTTTTCTTTAATTTACACAAGAGTAGACTCCTATTCATGTTGTTTCAGATTAAAATCTTCCAATCTTAGTTCATTTTTTTTTCTTTTTTTTTTCTCCTTCTTTCTTTCCCTTCCTTTTCGCATTTTGGTTTTGTTTATATCACATTTTTGTTCTTGTTGGGCTCAGGCTATCGGATTTAATAATTCGATAGGATTCGTTCGAATCCCAGTCCAACCGTCATGCTAAACTTTGCCTTCATTTTTTTTTTTTGAAGTTTGGGTTTCATATGAGGTTTTTGTCATAACGTTTGATTTCTTGCCCTTGTTAGACATGCTTGTGTTCTGTGTTTTGAATCTTCTCAATACAATATACTATGCATTTTGATTAAGTATTGCTATCATTCATACATTCTGTATCTTCCTTTAGGTTATTTTATCTTCAGCATCTTATTAATAATATTTTGTTGTTTCTGTGTCTTGTTTTATCGTTAACATATCCTCAACAGCGTGTAAGCAATCAACTTCCTGTTTTGGTTAATACAGCTTGGGAATTACTAAAAAATCATACAGGTGAATGAATCACCCACCATATATTCTTTTTCGTTGTTGAGTTTCATTGCCTATAGTTATTTTTGATCCATTACTATAATATGTTTCATTAATAGATTTTGCTTATTTACTCTGTTTATTATAGTTTTCTCGTTGGGGTGCAATCCTTTCATCTCGTTCTGTCTGTTTTTCATTCGTTTGGATTGTTTGTCACAAAGACATTCAGAATCGGTTTGAATCTGTTTGTGTTTTACCATGTATTGGTTATATTCTTGTAAAGATACAATCCCATTGCCCTTTATGATGTCGATTCTAGAGTCTATTAGTGCCAATGCCTAACGAGAATAAGAAGAAAGTTTGTTTCTGCAAACAAGCACCTCTGTGTACACTACTACCTGCAATTCGACAATTCAAGACTGCTGGGATATGTTGGAATTCCATATTCATTCAATGTCAAGCCATCAATGTTCTCAAATGATGAAACTAGTGTGTTGCAGTGATGGGTCCATGCTTAACTTGTATAAGTGGTAACCTGATCCTGATTTGGGAATGAAAATTTTCCTTCTCAATGATCAATATCACTTCATTGCTCTCATAATATGGCTTTAAAACCCACAGATGAAGGCATTAAATTTAGCATCTAAACTTGAAACTAGATTTGTGGGTTCTCGATGGTTTTGTATGATCTTATTTCTACAGCTTATGACTCCGTGAATAGGCTACAGAAAGCCTTTGGTTTAGGCAACAGTAAAGGAAAGGTAGGTGGCAGAGGTGCTCAGTTGGTGACACACCTGATTGTTTGACACCTGAAGCATTTCTTGGCTCTGGGTGCAAAGATTGGAACTCAATCACCAGATGAAGTTCATGGTGCATTATTTCTAGAAGGGCAGAAGCAGCATTAATAGGACTTTGCTTTTGATCTCCCCCTTGCTGCATTGTTGGGCGATAACATCTATAACTTCGGAGAGCTCTTTTTTTTTCCACATCTAATTGTAAGATAAACTGAATAATTGTTCTTTTTTTTTTTTCTTTATTTACCTATTAGTAGTCTTGCTTCAATGGTAGCTCATTTTCTGTCCTCTGTTTGGATCATGAAAACGCAATTTGAACATGTGTAAAATAATTGTCTGGATTAGGTATCATTAGATGATTGTGGCTATCCTAGCCGGCTCGTTGCAACCTGCTAATTGTATGTTTGTGATTAAATCATTTTTTGCACACAGTTGTTGTATGTATCTGCATGGTGATCCTCATGTTTCTATGCACTGCGTCTTTTGATCACAATGAATATGGCTTTTCCCTTTTAGTTATTTTCCTTTTTTTAGCAATAAATAGTTTACTTTACAGCTAATTGTTTTGCTATTGAGAAGTGTTTCTTAACATTCCTTCATATTTATAAATGTCATTCAATGAGAGCTGTTATAGTCTATCTTTTTGTGGTCCTAGGGTCCATTTTTCAGGGGTTCTATACTTGTAGCATTGTTAGTTGTGATAGGTCTGGTGTTTTTCCTGGCACATCTTGTTTTCTTCTAAAAATACTACTGCAGATAACTCTCATTTGGTGAATAATTTTGGATGTTACTTGAATTGCTGGATTAGTTACTGTACCTGTAACTTTCATCATCACCAACATTGTTATATGGATAATCACCACCATATTGAATATTTGAAGTTGTCAAGCTCTTAGTTTCAACGCCCTAATTCTTAATCGAATAATTACTTGTATGTTAATCTGGTTTGAGAGCAATGTGTACTTTGTAAATTTTCCTACTGAAAGCAATGACCACTTTCTAAACCTACTATTGCCAAGTGTTTGTTTTCTTTTTTAGGCAGTGTTGCCTCTTAATGTCTCTACTATCTTCATTTATATTTGATTTCTTATTACTGTAAATATTGATAACAAGATGAACATCTTATCAGAAACCTTTGGCCTATGTACAACTGGATTTGATTGCTTCTGAAATCTGCATGCATTTTTTTTTTAAATTGTTAATTATAACAAATACATGTTATTGTTGAATTCTGATTGTGTTATCAGAACTCGTGAATTCGGCACTGAATTAGTGGGAAAAACTAACCTTTCAGTTTCCATTTGAAGGTAAGCCTGTGAAAACAAGACACATTTTGTTGATAGATTGTCAGACTGACTAGCTTTGCATCCTCCCATTCACCTTGCATGTAAGATACCTGATCATCTCGACCACCAATTTGTTGAAGCAATGCAAAAAATGTTCATAAAAAGGTTTTTGTTTCTTTTGTTTAAAGGTCTGTCCAGTCATTTAGTTACTCTAGCAGTCATGTTTGCTTACTCTGCAATTGTGCAAATTTCTCCTGAAATTTTATCTTTAGTTATATCTGCTGATGGAACAAATCTCAGCCTTGGAAAACACATTCTAGATTGTTTGATAAGAAGTTATTGTTTCAAGTTTCTTTCCTGTCAACAAGATTGTCATAGCTGTTTGTTTGGTCCACAAAAGTTGTCGCTAGCTTGCTTCCTGACGTCGTTTTTGCTTGAGCAGATCCTTGGTGACATTCTAGAGTACTTGGCTGTAACATCTTTTCTAGTAGATGATGTTTTCCTTAGTTGTGCATTGAATGTGATAGTTGGAGTGGTAGAGTTATACTATCTTTAAACAAGGGATCTTGGGGTCATATCCAACTGCCACCCATCTTTAATTTCATATTTGCCAGCAGCAACCACCCTTACATTCCATACACTCGCATGATATCATATCTCTTTTTTTTTTTTTTAGAATATATGGTGCACCAATAATCTCATCATACATTTTCCATTAGTCGTGTATATATGTGTCTTTATGCATCTGTTGGATAGGTGTATTGCGACATACATGTATCCTAAAATGTATATCCCATCTTTAGTATAACCATTTATATACCTATATCCTCTTTCATTAGTGTATATATGTACCCCTATATAAACCTTTGGCATATGCATGAGCCTCTTGTCAGCAGCATTGAAGATTCGATGTAATGTTGTGAAAATTTTCTCTTATATGCATCTTTTGTCTTATGATAACTTGATTTTGCCATAATCATGCAAAGGAAGACTGCTTTCTTTATAAACTCAAGAGTTGTAATTTTTAATTTCAAATTCAGAATTATAATAGTTAGAAATTAATGAGAATATTTACATTCCCTACATTAGAATAGAATGAATGAGCATGAATTGCTTGTTTCATATCATTTTCTATTTCAAAATTTCACGAATGGGGACACGAATGGCACGTGCACCATTCTATTAGAAGGTGATTAATCCTAAGCAAATGACCCATATTGATGGCCATAGTCAAAATATGGACAATGCTTAGGATTTTCATCTTTTATGAAATAACATTAGGATCCACACTAAATCTCCTCAAAAATCATCATATTTTATATATTTTCCCCTTTTATCAGAGCTTAACTTAAAATTAATTCAAAATATATATCAATGGCCATAGTCAGGATATATTGAGAGTTAATTTCATTTTAAACTCTATAAAAGCACCAAAATATATTTTATTCTTCACCTGAATTCAAATATGATTATTATATAATACATTCAATGACCATAGTCAGGGATGTATTATATCTTCAATCTTATTTTAATTCACTTAAAGAATGAAATATGCGTTTTCAATCCAATTTCAAATTCTTTAAATTCATTCATCATTTAGGATAGAATTGCATCATATTTTCAAAATTCCTTTCCAAAAATCCAAGTGATCTTGAATATCAAATCTTCAATTTCAATTCATCCTTCTATTCAAAATTCAATTTCAAAGTCCAATTTGACTTTGAAATTTCAAATTCATTTTTTTACTCCATTCACAAATTCAAATCAAATTTCAAAGTTCAATTTAACTTTGAAATTCCTGATTCATCTTCTAAAAATCAAACTTCAAAATTAAAATTTATTCTTCAGAGTATACCTAAAGATTGAGTCTTGATTCTCAATCAAAGTTTTGAGATTGATTTTAAATCTCAAAAATTCATTTTTTTCTACGTTTTAAATTTAATATGGGTTTTCAAAAACCAGTTCTCTCTTCGAAAGTCCCATTTCGGATCTCCAAAAGATCCCAAATTCCACCTTGGATTTTAAAAATTTAGAACCCGATTCCATATTGAATTCAAATCTTCAAAAACCAATCTCATATTTGGATCCTAGAATTCAGATCCAAATCCAGTTAGGATTCCAGATTTCGAATTCAACTCCATCTTAGATCTCAGACTTCGGATCCAATTCCATTTAGGATCTAGAATTCAACTTTATCTTGGATCTTAGACTTCGGATCCAAATCCATTTAGGATCTAGAATTCAACTTTATCTTGGATCTTAGACTTCGGATCCAATTCCATTTAGGATCCAGATCTCAACTTTATCTTGGATATTAGACTTCGAATCCAATTCCATTTAGGACTCCAGAATTCAGCTTCATCTTGGATCTTAGACTTCGGATCCAATTTCATTTTAGAATTCCAGAATCAGGATCCAATCTCATCTCGGATCTCAGATCCAGTTCCATCTTGGATACTAGACTTCAGATCAAAATTTCATTCTAGATTTTCAAATCCAATTTCAGTTCCAAGTTTCAAAAGCCAATTTCAAATTTATTTCTCAAGTCTAAAATCAAATTCCTGTTTAGATATTGGCTTCAAAGTCGATTCTTGAAAAAATTGATTCCAATTCAAAGTCCATTATGACTTTGAAAAATCATTCTTATTTTAAAATTCCAATTTCCTTTCCCTTCACCCACAAACTTATCTCTCCAAATCCTGATCATTCCCAGACCTGAAAATTCAAGTCTCTTCTTTCAGATCTATTTCAAATCCTGAGTTGGATTCAAATTCAATCCTTTGAATCATTTCTTCACTCCATTATCAAGTTCATCTCAAAAATACTTGAAAATTTCCAAATCATTTTTCAAAAAGAGCATACATCTTTGCATTCACACAAGCATGATTCACATAAATTCTTAGATGATATTTTAGCAAAGCAAAAAGGCATAAATTCGATCCTTGGTTCGATTACCCCTGGTAAAGGCGTCAGGAATGGTCAAACCTCGTACCGACGAGCGAATCCCGTCTCTCCATTTTCCTGCAAATTTTCAAAACGGAGGCGAGTAATTTTAAAACATTTTCAAAATTTTGGTCAAATGAGACCCTGCAAAAGAGTTCCTCTCTCTTCTTCCTTTTTTTTCTCTCTTCTTTTCTATCTTTTATCCCCCCTCAAAAAGGGAATAGAGGCTAGAAAGGCGAAGAGAAGGAAAAGAGGAACGAGAGGAAAATTTTTGCATAATCACAGGAGTTGGCGACCGTGTGTGAACACCCCAAAATTTTCAAAATCTTTTAAATATTCCCTTATTGCCCCTAAATTAAGTTTTTTTAGCAAATGGGTCATTTCAAATCTAAATTTCAGTTCATTTCTCAAGTATTATTGAAATTAAATTCATTTCATATGTTTAAATTGATTTTGGATCTGGATCCATTGTCCAGATCCGAATCTGAATCTCCTTGTTCAAATTTTAAATTAAAAATTATAAGAAAATACCAAAAATAGCCTTTAAATAGCTCGGATAGTCCATTCGACATCCGTTTGGATCCATCACATTGAATTTCTCGATTCGAGTGTTAAAACTCGAACGTTTTCTCAAAACTTGGGTCCAAACCCATTCTTCTGAAGAAATTTCCCCGAAATGGTCTAAAATTCTCAGAAAAATACATTTGTAAATATTTCTCAGAAAAATACAAAAAAATTAGTGTTTAATCTTTGTTTTCATATAAAAACTTAGATTTTTGTTCCAAAAATACAAAAAATGGAAAAATCATGAAAAAAAAAACAACCAAAAAACATTAGGGAAAAACTATGAGAAAAATAAATAATTTTTAAAGATTTTGCCAAAAACCTCATTTTGAGCCATTTTACGAAAAACTTAAAAAGAGGGAATCCTTCTTTTGGAAATTTGAGAAAGGGGAAAACGGCCATCTCCCGCGCATCTTCCCCTCTCAGCCTTGCCCTCCATCTTGGAACAACCTCTTCTCTCTCAACCTCTCATCTGCAACCACCTCCCCCTCTCGAAACCTCCCTTTGCTCTTTAAAAAGAGAGCACGCAGGAAGGAGAGGGGATCCGCTTTTTTTCCCTCTCCATCGATCATCCATTCTTCTTCATACTTTTCCTTGGGTTTCTCCATTTTGATCGAGGCCGACCGATCCTCGCAGGAATAAAATCTTGTTTTCTCTCCCGTTGATCTCTTTCCCTCTGAGTCACTGAAGCGGCTTCCTCTCTTAGAATTCTTACAAGCAAGGTAAATCCCTTTAACTCTCTTTTTGATTGTTTTCAGCTAATCTGTGTTTCAGACATCATTTTTTTTTACTTTCATTTTGAGCAACGTATGTAATATCGGTTCAGCTATAATGATACCGATCTACATCTTGCAAAAGAAATTCGCCCTTTTGCTGGGCTATATCTCCTTTTGTTATATATTATATTTCCTATGTCTCCACTATCTTATATGTGTCGGAAGCCATTTCAATTTCTCATTTTATTCTGACATTTAAACTGTTTTAAATTTTGATTTATGCCCGATTCCTTCGTTTTTATTACACTGGATCATCCTCCCAGTCGCATTTTTCTTTTTTGTTTTGTGATTTATTGTAGTTTTCCCATGTAATCGTCCTTCATTTCAATTTTCGCATAGTTTATTTATCTCCTATTAATTAGATGCATGATTTACATTATCGTTCTGCATATGGCAGGATCGACATGTATGTTGCAAAATCGCAGAGAAAATGTGGTCCTGCATCCTTTTTTTTTTTTTTTTTGATCATCCGTCTATATCCGATCTATTACTTAAATGATAGTCGGTCATTTTTTTTTTTACATTATTACCACCACCAATCCATCTCATCTCATCCTTATTTTCATCATCTGTTGATATATGCATTTTAACTTTTCCAGGTTTATTTTCTGAAACACATTAGATCCTTTGCTTCCCTCTCGTATATTACATTATAGGTAATCAATAATGGATCATCGAATCATTCATCTGTTGTGTCGGATTTTATGATAGTGTCTTATATTTCATATGCATCCACGAGTCTCAAGTCTCTTGATCCAGCATCGGGTTAACATTGGCTCATGTTCATATGCTTATGTTATAACCCTAACGTCACTTCCTACCACAAATTTTCATTGTCTGCCTATACGCACTTTCATATCTCTGTTTGTTATTAAAAAAAAAAAAGTTTTATGTATTGCCCATCTCCCTTTGATTTCGTTATAGCTAGTTTCTCTGTGATTTTGCCATCAGATGCATTCCTGCCATTGGCATACAGGTGTTGTAGTCATGTTAACAGCGTAGCATCTTCAAGATTCATTTGTTATAGTATGGTTACCTCCATCAGCTCAGGTTAGTCTACTTGGATTCAATCTGAAGATGATAGTTTGGTAAGGTTTCTTGCAAATTATATAGCCTTTGATTTTGAAAAATTCAAGCATAGTATATTCTGCTAAGGGACTTATTAGAACTTGGGGAATGGGTAGGAAGCTAAAAAAAAAAAAAAAAAGAAAAAAAAGAAAAAAAAATGAATGATTTGTTAAAGGGGATCCCTATTTCTTAAGCGGTCCAAGGATAACCAATTAATCAAAAGGTGGGATTTTCATTCTATATCAGATTTTTTTTTTTTTTTTAACCTTTGATTATCTATGAACATTTGTCCCAATACATTTTACCCTGTTTTGTGTATCACCTGTATGTCATCTCTTTGTTAGCAATCCAATCTTGAAAAGGATTTTTCCAATCTTCAGAACTCTCAAGATATCTGGTTTCTACCCTCCCTTCATACATCTGATGGATACTGCGAGAATATGAGGATTCAATTTGCTGGAGTCCTACCTAGTGGTGACGATCTTGACATTGACCACAATCTATGTTATCGTTGCTGAAGGAGATGTTTACAGGACATCATCTATGCTAACCCTCTGATTCATGTTGATCGATAGTAAAAACAGAATTTGTAAACAGCAGTCCAATTCACCGAGGAAGTAAAAGCAATGAATGATCTGATTGCCATGATAGTATTTGATTTGCAGGGAAAACAAGTTTTGATTGATGGGTTCAATCTGCTAACTGGATCTGCTGTAAGAATCAGTTTGAGTAAACAAACTTGATTCCCTGAGAAAACTCTCACTGGGAACTATCATTCTCTATATCCTCAAAGTTCGTGCACACCAGGTAAGTCATTTGGTATAATCAATAGGTGAATTAGTTTGGCAATATCTTGGGATTCGTTTGACACTAACCTCCAGCTGAAGTATGAAATGTTATTAAATTGGTTTGTTTGTAAACTGTGGTCATTGAGGTGTCAGCACTGTGATTTAAAGGGTTGCTTCAGTTTTGTTATACTAGGCCAGAGATCTGGCAAGATTGAATGTTAGGCGTATACAGGAATTAGCTTCGGCCCAATCAAAGGCCTTGCAGCAAAAGGTCTATGTAATCTTATCGTTCTGGTGCTGATATTACGTTGGACACCAGATTTTTACTAAATACAATGCTGGAGGTAAGCTTCTCTGAGGCTGGTCAGTTCACTCTTTTAATTTCGAATGATAAAAGGTAGAAGGCATCTTGATTACCTTCCATTTTTCACATTACACAGTTTCATCGTCAGCTGTGTTTTCTCTTTCAGCCCTCCCCTGTTTCATTTAACACATATTCTGCATCTACAACAGAAGGTGCTACTTGATGCTTGCACTTAGCATTCATCATTGAATACATTCCCTGCAATACACTTTCCATCACTATCATCTCCATGTTTCCCAGCTCTCTTGTTGCCAACATCCATCTACCTTACTCCCCCCTGCACCTATTTCACAACTTCCCTTGTGTTTTCTGTGCATACAGGAGCACAACAGTACAATGGATACTGTATATCACGGCATCCCCATCACATTCACAACAGTGGTAAAAACTGCTGTAAACCCCACCTTTTATGACATCCACCTGTAGTTTCATTGGCTGCAATGTGTGGCTTCCACTTCCAGTACCTGCACAATTGACCCCTATGTGCCAACCTTCCTCCATTTCAGCCCTACCTCAGATGTGAGTCTTGCAGTAAGCTCACAGCTGCTGCAACACCCCCCATGTTTTCAGCTACACCTTACAGTGGCATGAGCCTCACATCTTCAACCCTCCACACCTCCATTTCAGTCGCCTGCATATACATTACACTAACCCCTCCAGTCATCATTTCCACACCTTCTCCATAAATACCCCATCACATTGACATCAATCCTCTACACTTGCTGCAACTCCACTTGTTCACAGTATATGCTATTTTCTCATCTCTTGTGCACTCACATAGGGGCGTCTGTGCCTTCACCACCATATTGTATCACTGTCACCATACCCTCTTCAGCCTTAACTATCACATATCTCCCTACATTCACTTGTTGTCATCTTTCACAGGTGTTGCATAACATCACCCCCAACTTCACAATACACCCAGTTGCTATATTTTCCAATATCACCATCCCACACTTATGCTCACCTGTAGCCTTACTCACAGCCTCACCTGCATCTTACCTTCAGTCATATTTTCACAGCAATGTTTGTTGCTCAGCACATACACTTCACACAGCAAACTTCACTGTTCATCCCACCCACTGGCACATTTCCCTGCACATTCCCACTCACCTGTTAGCCACATCTGCATATACTGTAAGCATTCGCTGCAAAAACACACTATTCAATATCAGCCTCCCCAATATCCACATGCTCACACCTCTGCCATCCATTGTACATAGTGTTGTTTACCTCCAGCACATCTTTTCCAGCCATGGTCATGACTGCTGCAACATCCCTGGTGATGCTTAAAGCTACCCAGCACCACATATCCATCATACACCTGTTATACTGCAGCATTTTGCCTTCATACAGTCTCCCATTTGCACACAGTTGCATCAATGGCTTCGTTAGCCATAGTATCGTATTACCACAGTAAACCACACTTGTGCCTTACTGTACAGAAACACTTTGTTATCTCTTTATAACATTCCATCCTTTATCTTCGCAACACCTAATATCATACTCTGTTGCATAAATCCTTACATAGTCATTACATATTCCACTCACCAACTCTATATCTATGTTATACATATATATATATATATGCATGTATATATATATGTGTGTGTATATGTATAAATAAATATATATATATATATATATATATATATATATATGTATATGTACCTATAAATATAATATATAAACATGTTAATGGTTACCTTCCCACACTTTAGATCATCAATATTGTTTCATTAAGTATTTAGTACAAAGTAAATACATGAGTGTCTCACTATTTACATTTATGAAATCCATGTGATATATACCATTTCTCTTCTATTTTCCATACTAACCAAGTGTTTTGCAGGAAATGTGTGGAATATATCATCATTAGGAGTTATAAATTCAATTTTGGTGTATTGTAATAGTTAGAGCTTAATGAAAATTTACATTTCCAGTTTTAGATAGAATGAATGAGCATTGTAGATATCATGAATTACTTATTCTTCATGCATTTTTCCTTTATTTCTCAAAATCTCACAATGGTGAAACACGAATGGCACGTGCACCATTTCGTAAGAGGTAAATTAATCCTAAGTTGATGATCCATATCAATGGCCATAGTCAGGGTATGGACAAAACTTAGGATTTTTATCTTTTACAAAATAACACTGGATCCACACTCGATCCGTTTTCAAAATTCATCATATTTTCCTTAAATATTTTCTTCTTTTATCGGAATTTAACCTAAAATTAATTCAAAACATATACCAATGACCATAGTCAGGGTATATTGAGAGTTAATTTCATTTTAAATTCTATAAAAGCACCAAATGTGTTTCATTCTTCACCTGAATTTAAATATAGATTATTATATAATACATTCAATGACCATAGTCAATGATGTATTATATCTTCAATCTTATTTTAATTCATCTAAAGAATGTAATAGCTTTTCAAAAAAATCCAATTTCAAAATCTTCAAATTCATTCATCATTTAGGATAGATTTGCATCATATTTTCAAAATTTCTTTTTTTTTCAAAACTCCAAGTAATGTAAATATCTTCTTCAATCAATCCTCAATTCTTATAAAATCCAATTCATCCTTTCATTTTTCAAAGTTTAATTCAACTTTGAGATTTCAAATTCATTTTTATATATTCAAATTCAAATCAGATTTCAAAGTTCAATTTGACTTTGAAATTTCAAATTCATTTTCAAAAGCTCCAATCAAACTCAAAGTTCAATTTAACTTTGAGATTCTTGATTCACTTTTCTAAATTTTAAATTCAAACTTCAAATCCAAGGTCTAAATTGACTTTGGGATTCATCTGTATATTCAAAATTCAATTTCTAAAATTCTTTCTCCCAAATTCAAATTAAACTTAGAAATTCCTGATTCATCTTCTGAACTTAAACTCCAAATCCATTTCAAGATCCAAGATTCAACACTCATATTGGATCTCAGACTTCATATCCAATTCTATTTTAGGATCCAAGACCCAATTTCACATTTGGATCTCAGACTTCAGATCCAAAAACCATCTTAGGATCCAGAGTCCAACTCCGGGTTGGATCTTAGGCTTTAGATCCAAATCCATTTTAGGATCCAGAGTCCAACTCTATATTTGGATCTCAGACTTCAGATCCAAATCCATCTTAGGATCCAGAGTCCAACTCATATTGGATCTCAGACTGCAGATCCAAATCCATCTTAGGATCCAGAATTCAACTCTACCTTGGCTCTCAAACTTCAGATCCAATTCCACTTTAGGGTCCAGAATCCAATTCCACTTTGGATCTCAGATTTCAGATCTTAAATCCATTTTAAGATCCAATTCCATTTCAAGATCTAGATTTCAAATCCAAGTCCATTTTTCAAATCTCATCTGAATTTTCTAAATCCATCTCTATTTTTAAATACCATCTGGATTTCTCATATCTATTCTAAATTTCCAACTTCAAAATCTAAATTCAATTCCATCTCAAGTATTCATTTCCTTTCCTAAATCCATGACAAAATTCAAAGTCCATTTCTGACTTTGAAACTTCATTTCCTTTCATTTCAAAGCTTCAAATCATTCTTTCTCAAAATCAAGATTTATTTTCCCAACTCTGATTTATTTCAAAGACTTAGAACTTCTCTGATCTATCTCAAGTTCTAAAGTTAGATTCAATCATTTCTTCACTCCCTTATCAAGTTCATCTCAGAATACCTGGAAATTTCCAAAACATTCTTTTCAAAAGAGCATACATCCTTGCATTGCAGAAGTATGATTCTTTGTGCATTTAGAGTTAGGATAAATTCTTAGATTATATTTAGGCAAAGCAAAAGGCATAGATTCGATCCTTGGTTCGATTACCCCTGGTAAAGGCACCAGGAACGGTCGAACCTCGTACCGACGAGCGAATCCCGTCTCTCCATTTTTCCCGCAACATTTTCAAAAACGGAGGCGAGTAATTTTCTAAATATTTTCAAATAAAGGTCAAATGAAAACCCGCAAAATAGTTTCTCTTCTTCTCTTTCTTTCTTTCTCTTCTTTTCTCTTCTCTCTTTCTTTTCTTTCTTTTATTTTCCTCCCTTCAAAAAAAAGGAAAATAGAGGTTAGAAAAGGAAAAGGGAAGGAAGATAGAGAAACCACGCAAGAGAGGAAAAATTTTGCGATGATCACAGTTTTGGCGACCGTGATGGAACAATGTCTTCGTCCGGTCGAATTTGTGCCTATGCTTTGCTTTTATATAATCTAAGTCTTTATTCCAACATATGTCAGCTACATTTTCATGCAAACCTTAGGAGCCTAGACTTTGTCCTAAAGCTGACATCATTGCATATAGGATCTAAGTATGGTTTGGTAGGACCATATTGAGGAGATTATACCCATGTTCACATTAGATTTAGTTCTTAAATACAACTCTCCTCAATTTTAGGGATTGAATGCAAAACAATGTATGCAAGTGTATGCTTCTCTTTATTCAAATCTATCTCTTTAGGACTTGCATTAGAGCCTTCTGATTTCATTGCATGTTAATTATATTTTGAAAACATCCCTACCTATATTGTCTCGGTCTTCACGTTGCTGGGCTGTCTCACTGAACCATAGTTCGGGAGAGAGCCTCACAACTGGACCACTTATTTGGGTTCGCGCCCCCCTACCACGTACCTAAGGGCCATAGTCCGAGGTATATCGGTAGGTGCTCAAGGATGTTGGGAAGCCTTTACCTTAGAACCGGAGTGAATACTTTATATGCCACGTACTTCGAGCTTCGGCTTGAGTATATCGGCGTACCTTGATTGGAATCAGATGATATAAATCTTAGAGTTAGTATTAAGGTCCTATCAGCCATTTCAAATATTGCATATAGAGTCAGCTTTAGGGAGTGTTGTTTGTATATCCTTGCTTGTATATCTGTGATTGTGTGATATTTTATATCTTCCTTATATTTTCCAAAACCCTGGGTATATGTTTCAAAAATGTCCTCTTTATTTTTTAAAACCCAGGTGTATTTTTTCTTTATCCTTTTCTTCTTCTTCTTCTAAAAATTCTTCCAAAATCTTCTGATCCTGCCTGCAAGTTCTTCAAAAGTTTAAATCCTTACCATTTATTTTCAAAATTCCATTTTTCCTTTTATTTTTCTTCTGTTTTTATATTCTTGTTTATATTTTCATAAAAATCTCTTTCCATCAAGAGATATCCTTTTCAAAAATAATCTTTTCAGTTGGTTACTCTCCCTCGTAGAGTAAACAACGCAATTGTCACAAATTTGGTGGCGACTCAATCCCTAGTAATGGGATACAATTAAATTTTTAACCTAAATCCTTCCTCTTTGTCAAAATATCTCCAAAAAGTTTCTTTGGTCTAAAAACCTCCATTTTTCCTCCACAGAGAGTTCTGATATTTCAAAAATGGTCACTACAAGAGGGGGAAAAGAAACAGTTCCTCAACTCAGCGACAGTGAGGCGGAAGAGATAAGCTCTCCTAAATCAGTCAGGGGACAGAGTCAGAGCAAGAAGGATGACATTGACCCCGCTATGTATGACATGTTCCAAAAGATGATGGCAATGATGATGTCAGAGCAAGCCGAGGCTAAGCTGAAAGAGGCAGTTCCTAAAAGCAAGCTGAGGAAGAAGCCTGTAAAGAAGCAAGTCAGAATCATTAGAAAGAAGTTACAGCCAGACACTACTTCTGAGGAATCAGAGTCAGTCGAGGAAGAGTCAGAAGAGGAAGAGCAGATTGTCTACAAGCAGAATCCTCCGAGACAGTCTGTAAAGATAGTTTCGGAAGAGCCTGAATCTGTCAACAAGCCCAAATCTGGGGCTCTAGCAGAGGACCTGATGAGCAAGCAGATGAAGGAAATGAATCGAGCTATTAAGGATATTCAAGCCAAGGGTAAGGGCAAGCAGACCTACACCGGCGAAGATTTCTATGATGGTCTAGATGGGGACGATAACTTGGAGAATCTTCCCCATAAGTTTCTCAAATTTGACGGGACTGGCAACCCTAAAGCCCACCTGGCCACATTTTATGCAGAGTGCAGCCGTTTCAGGAAAGATAACAGGGCTTTATTCATCTGTTTTTCCCGCAGTCTGGAGGGTGTAGCAGCCAGATGGTATGCTGATCATGTGAATCCTATCGAACTATGAGAGTTCGATAAGGTAGTAAATATGTTCATCGAGCGCTTCTTATTCAACACTGAAGCCTCACCTACATTAAATCATCTTTACAACCTGAAGCAAGGAGAGAATGAAAGAGGAGGTGATTTCATTCACAGGTGGAGAAGCACCTGTAATAAGATGAAGGTACCCATTCCTGAGGAGCACGCATTGCAGGTGATCCTCAACAATTTCTCTCAGCCCATAAGGAGCCTCATCGCCACTTCCCCGACGAAATCCTTCATCAAGTTAATTGAGCGAGCTGAATGGCTCGAAGCAGGAATAGAAAGCGGACTGTACGAGGGCACGCCTCTGGTCAAGAATGTCCAAGACCAAATGAAGAAGGCGTAGTTTGCTCATTCAGTTGACGCCTCCTGCAATAATCTTGGTAGTAACAGCAAAGGAAACAAAAACAACAGTGGCAGCGGTCCGAGAGTAGATCAAGGCAAGGGGCAGAAGGAGAAAGCGTATAAGAACAATGACAAGCCGCTTCCAATTGGCATCCAACAGAAAGGGGATCTTCAAGAGAAGCCCAAGTACATCAAGTGGGAGAAAGATCGAGTCTTCACTCCGTTATCTGAGAGTCTAGAAGTGATTATGAATTACCTTTTGAAGCACGGGATGATCAAACTCCCTAAAATCGCAGATCCTCCTGTAATGTTGGGAAAATTCAAAGATCAATTCTGCAAGTTCCATAGGGCAACGGGGCACGACACAGAGCATTGTTTCGTCCTCAAGCACATGATACAAGACTGCATTGACAGAAGTGAACTGATAGAGGACGAGGAAGAAAAGCAGCCAGCAGTCCTGACAGAACCATTCCCGGACCACTCAAAGAACTGATAAAGCCAAAGTTTTTGTTTGCCTTCGTCTCTTTTTGCCAGTTGTCTTGTAGGGGCTAGTCAGCCCAGTCTTCTAGGAGTCTTTTCCTTTTTCAAGTTCTTGTAAATATTCAGTTGTTATCAAATCTTTTGCTTATCAAATGAAATGTCAATTTCCTTTATATCTTTTATATCCAATGCTTCTTCTCCCTTTGCCGTACTGGGGCATTTAAATTCCTGTTCTTTTCAGAATGCGAGACAATCCTGACGTCATTCATGAGAGAAATGATATTACCTATGAGGGCTTTTTCAAAAATCATGAAATTTTAAAAATCTTTGTTATGACCAAAGGGTTCAAATATTCCTTGGTCTAACCTTTGACAAAAAAAAAAAATCAACCCTCGTGTTGATCATGTCTTCAAAAAAAAAAGTTTTTCAAACCATTATATTGAAAGATCAACCCTTGTGTTGGTCTTATTTTCCAAAATAAATTTTAAACTTTTATATTCAAAGATCAATCCTTGTGTTGATCTTATCTTTCAAAATGGATTTTAAAAGATCAACCTTTGTGTTGATCTTATCTTTCAAAATGGATTTCAAATCTTTGTAGATCAAACCTTATCTTTCAAAGTGGATTTCAAAGCCCTTATATTCAAACAATCCTTGTATTGATCTTATCTTCCAAAATGGCTTTCAAATCTTTTTATTCAAAAGATCAACCATTGCGTTGGTCTTATCCTCCAAAATTGATCTCAAAACTTTTCAAAGATCAACCCTAGCGTTGTTCTTATCTTTTAAAATGGGTTATAAATCATCATATTCAAAGATCAATCATTGTATTGGTCTTATCTTCCAAAAATGGGTTTTAAATCATTATATTCAAAGATCAACCCCTATGTTGGTCTTATCTTCCAAAAATGAGTTTTAAATCAAAGATCAACCCCTGTGTTGGTCTTATCTTCCAGGATTGGGTTTTAAATCATTATATTTAAAGATCAACCCCTGTGATTGATCTTATCTTCCAAGGTTGATTTTTAACATTATCTTCAAAAGATCAACCCTTGTATTGATCTTATTATTATCAATTTCGAACTGTTATTTTTAGAAATCAGATCTATTGTTGATCTTCTGCTTCAAAATTAGATTTCAAAACCGTTGTCTTCAAAAATTAACCCTCATGATGATCTCTCATGTTTGATTTAAAGGATCAGATCTCGCGCTGATCATTCTTCTTATGGTGGATTTTCTTCCCCTAAAATGATTTCTCATTTATCCCTTAAATGAACATTTTCCTTGCAAGATCTCATATGCAGGCAGGATAAAAAAAACTCCTTTTTTTTCAAATCTTGTAAATCTTCAGTTAATTCTGATATCTTTATCAGTTTCATTCATCTTATTCATATTTTTATCAAGTTTACATCAATTTTATCAAGTTTATCAAATATTTTCTCAAAATTCTATTAAATTTTATCAATTCCTTTCCCTTTCAGGTTAAGGGATAAACCTGATGCCTCTTTCCCATGAGGTATTTTCTAAATATTCTTTGAGCCCCTTTCAGGTTAAGGGATAAACCTGACCCTCGTTGTCCGAGGTGCTCCCATTCAGGATAAGGGAAAATCCTGAGACCCCTTGTAGGAGCAACAACGCTACCTATGAGGATTCTTTTGTAAATACAAGTTTTGTTAATCTTTATTGATTTTCTAGATTTATATCAATTTTCCTTCGCTAAATTTTCTTAAATTCTATTCTTGTTTCCCATTCAGGATAAGGGATAATCCTGAAACCCCTTGTAGGAGCAACAACGCTACCTATGAGGATTCTTTTGTAAATACAAGTTTTGTTAATCTTTATTGATTTTCTAGATTTATATCAATTTTCCTTCGCTAATTTTTCTTAAATTCTATTCTTGTTTCCCATTCAGGATAAGGGATAATCCTGAAACCCCTTGTAGGAGCAACAACGCTACCTATGAGGATTCTTTTGTAAATACAAGTTTTGTTAATCTTTATTGATTTTCTAGATTTATATCAATTTTCCTTCGCTAAATTTTCTTAAATTCTATTCTTGTTTCCCATTCAGGATAAGGGATAATCCTGAAACCCCTTGTAGGAGCAACAACGCTACCTATGAGGATTCTTTTGTAAATACAAGTTTTGTTAACCTTTGTTGATTTTCTAAATTTATATCAATTTCCCTTCATTAAATCTCTTTAAATTCTATTCTTTTTCCCATTCAGGATAAGGGAAAATCCTAAAACCCCTCGTGGGAGCAATAACGCTACCTACGAGGATTCTTTTATACAAGTTTTCGTCAACCTTCATTGATTTTCTAAATTTATATCAATCTCTCTTTATTAAAATTCCTTAAATTCTTTTCCCATTCAGGATAAGGGATAATCCTGAGATCACTCATAGGGGCAACCATGCTACCTGTGAGAATTCTTTTACAAAAATAAAATCAAATTTTCCTTAAATGTTCTGCACTTTTTTCAAAGTTCTATATCCTTTTGTCTTCTCAAAGTTTATTCTTTTTATATTCCCCGTCACATACTTGGTCCATCTAAATCATAGATCATAAATTCTAAATCTTGTCATATCCCTTCTAAATTCAAGTCTCAGGTTATCTCTTCATAAAATCTTCTATTTCCCCTTCAGGTTAAGGGATAAACCTGAATCATTCTTTTCCTAAATTCTCATCAAATGTCTATTTCATTTCCCCTTCAGGTTAAGGGATAAACCTGAATCATTCTTTTTCTAAAATTCTCGTCAAAAATGTCTATTCTATTTTCCCTTCAGGATATGGGATAATCCTGAAACCCCGGCCATTCTTCTTGCTTCAATCTCTAAATATCTTAAATAGGCCGATCTCTTTCCCGACTCTCAGTTGGAAAAACCTAGTGCTCGCACGTGTTATTTTGCTAAATTTTCAAAATCTAAAGATCAAGTTCAGTCCTCGTGCTGTTTGTTCCTCAGAAAGTCTCAATCTTAGATCAAATCATTAAATCAAAGGTCGTTAAATGATTAAATGAAATGTCCCAGCGACTTCGCTGGTCGTTAAATGATTAAATGAAATGTCCCAGCTACTTCGCTGGTCGTTAAATGATTAAATGAAATGTTTCAGCTACTTCGTTGGTCGCTAAATGAAATATCCCAGCTACTTCGCTGGTCGCTAAATGAAATGTCTCAGCTGCTTCGCTGGTCGCTAAATGAAATGTCCCAGCTACTTCGCTGGTCGCTAAATGAAATGTCCCAGCTACTTCGCTGGTTGCTAAATGAAATGTCCCAACTACTTCGCTGGTCGCTAAATGAAATGTTCCAGCTACTTCGCTGGTCGCTAAATGAAATGTTCCAACTCCTTCGTTGGTCATTAAATAAAAGGTCCCATATTTTTCTGGTCATTAAATGAAATATCCCAGCTACTTCGCTGGTCGTTAAATAAAATATCCCAGCTACTTTGCTGGTCGTTAAATGAAAGGTTCCAGCTCCTTCTCTGGTCGTTAAATGAAAGGTTCCAATTTTACTGATCAGAATGTCCAAAATCGTAAATTGCAACTAAAGGTCGCATCAAAATCTATATTGGGTAAATATTTCACATAGAAGTCATGAAAAATTTGCCAATTTGCTAAAAGTATTTGTTGATTTCAATATTCTTATTGCACAAAAGAATTACCTTAGATTACCTCTAGTATTCTTTCCAAAAAGGTGAAACTTTTTGTGAAAAAGGGATAAAATTCAAATCTTTTTCCTGTTGATCAACTAAAAGGATGAAAGAAATATCCTCGGTATGGTTAGTGAAATAAATATTCAATGATGTTGAAAAGCCAGAAACAAATTGATATTGATCATGGCTATGGCGCGTGTTTAAAGATGATTTTCTGGCAATCAGACAGTGGAAATATCCTGAGCTACAAAAAAAACTAACTTAATCCATATCTTCTCATTTTAAAGTTGCAATCAAATATCTGCAAAAGGGATCTCTCAATTGTCGTCAAGATGAAGGCGAATTAAGCGAGTAGACCCCCAGGGCCAAAGAAGATTTGGATCATCTACCAAGATGAAGGAGTTTGTGAAGGATCCTTCCAGGGAAAGTTCAGATCACCGTCGAGGTGAAGGCGAGTGTGATGAACCTACCGACAAACCCTAAATGATATTTGATTTCAGCTATCATCTAAAGACCTTTGAGCCAATATCATATATAATCCCTGAGAAAATGAAGGATCGGAGCATCTCTGAGATGAAAGAGTTTGTGACGTACCCTTCCCTGAAAAAGAGAGAACAGTCAGGTACATCCAAAATGAAGGATGATGTAAAAGCCCGAAAAAGCCCAATGACTCAAAAAGAGTGCAAGAATATCATCATGAGAAAACACTCAGATATCAAGCTGACTAAATTGCCAGAAGTCATCTTTCCTCATGCAAAATTCTTTTATCAATGTCTTTTCACTACTTGCTTTTATGAAATTGAGAATATTTCTTCTCTTCTCATATCCAGGAAATGGATAACTTCCTTGAAGAAAATCATCAGCGCTAAAATTTTGAATTTGACTCTTAAGACCGAGAAGTTAACCTCGTTGGAGGAAATACTCTAGGTAAAAGAGGGAATATCTTTGCACACATGTGCACATTTTCAAGCGTTAAAGTCAATTATAAATTTATATTATTGGCAAAATTTTCTAGATATTCTAAAAAATGAAATAAATATTCGATATCCATTTTTGTGCAACCTAGCGTTGTTTATATCTTCCAGAAGAGTTACCCCATCCAGTTGAAGTATCTCTCCTGTCCCATCACGGTTTCGAGAAATGCGTATGGTTGTTCCCACTCAGGTTAAGGGTCAAAACCTGTACTTCCTGCGAGAGGTCATTAAATTCAAAAGCTGATTTAGTCTCAGCAATGAGACGTCCAAGTTCACCCCTTTTTCAAAACTTTAGGGAACCCCATTTCCTTCCTCCTTTCGCAAACCCCTTTTCGGATTTGTTCGTCCAAACTCCGAAGGTCCCATCATGGTCTCTTCACTCGAGGATTCCATATGGTCGTCCCCTTCAGGTTAAGGGTTAAGCCTGAACCTCGTGCATCGATGTATCTTCCTTTTTCAGGTTTGGGTTAAACCTGAGTCTCGTTCTAACGAGGTTTCTCGTTTTGACGAGGTACTTCCTTCCAAGTCCCATCATGGTTCTTCATATCGAGGAATCCATGCTTTGTATATCCATCCGGAATAAAATCCTACTTGAGCTTCATCTCACAAGGCCTTCTCTCATAAATGTCCCATCAAAGTCCTCATATATTCCTTTCCCCATGCAGGTTATTTTTATATACCTTCACCCCATCCAGGTTAAGGGCCAAACCTGAGACATTTCAAAAGATTGATCTTGTCTCGCCCATGAGACTTGATTTAAATTCTTACCTTTTATCTTTTCGGGATCTTCGCCCAAAGTCCCATCACGATTTTCTCCTCTCTATTATTCAGTCATATCATTTTCGAGGATTTCGTCTTCCAAAAGCCATTCAAGGATAAAGATTTAAATCTGAAAAACCATGTCATTTAAATCAAATTCTTCCACACCCAGTTCAGATCTGCTGACAGGGGCATTTTTCAAAATTTGGAAGGTTTTCTTTGCCACTAAGCTCGGCTTTCAACCGGCTTAGTAGCAAAGAGGGGCATCTGTGAACACCCCAAAATTTTCAAAATCTTTTAAATATTCCCTTATTGCCCCTAAATTAAGTTTTTTTAGCAAATGGGTCATTTCAAATCTAAATTTCAGTTCATTTCTCAAGTATTATTGAAATTAAATTCATTTCATATGTTTAAATTGATTTTGGATCTGGATCCATTGTCCAGATCCGAATCTGAATCTCCTTGTTCAAATTTTAAATTAAAAATTATAAGAAAATACCAAAAATAGCCTTTAAATAGCTCGAATAGTCCATTCGACATCCGTTTGGATCCATCACATTGAATTTCTCGATTCGAGTGTTAAAACTCGAACGTTTTCTCAAAACTTGGGTCCAAACCCATTCTTCTGAAGAAATTTCCCCGAAATGGTCTAAAATTCTCAGAAAAATACATTTGTAAATATTTCTCAGAAAAATACAAAAAAATTAGTGTTTAATCTTTGTTTTCATGTAAAAACTTAGATATTTGTTCCAAAAATACAAAAAATGGAAAAATCATGAAAAAAAAACAACCAAAAAACATTAGGGAAAAACTATGAGAAAAATAAATAATTTTTAAAGATTTTGCCAAAAACCTCATTTTGAGCCATTTTACGAAAAACTTAAAAAGAGGGAATCCTTCTTTTGGAAATTTGAGAAAGGGGAAAACGGCCATCTCCCGCGCATCTTCCCCTCTCAGCCTTGCCCTCCATCTTGGAACAACCTCTTCTCTCTCAACCTCTCATCTGCAACCACCTCCCCCTCTCGAAACCTCCCTTTGCTCTTTAAAAAGAGAGCACGCAGGAGGGAGAGGGGATCCGCTTTTTTTCCCTCTCCATCGATCATCCATTCTTCTTCATACTTTTCCTTGGGTTTCTCCATTTTGATCGAGGCCGACCGATCCTCGCAGGAATAAAATCTTGTTTTCTCTCCTGTTGATCTCTTTCCCTCTGAGTCACTGAAGCGGCTTCCTCTCTTAGAATTCTTACAAGCAAGGTAAGTCCCTTTAACTCTCTTTTTGATTGTTTTCAGCTAATATGTGTTTCAGACATCATTTTTTTTTACTTTCATTTTGAGCAACGTATGTAATATCGGTTCATCTATAATGATACTGATCTACATCTTGCAAAAGAAATTCGCCCTTTTGCTAGGCTATATCTCCTTTTGTTATATATTATATTTCCTATGTCTCCACTATCTTATATGTGTCGGAAGTTATTTCGATTTCTCATTTTATTCTGACATTTAAACTGTTTTAAATTTTGATTTATGCCCGATTCCTCCGTTTTTATTACACTGGATCATCCTCCCAGTCGCATTTTTTTTTTGTTTTGTGATTTACTGTAGTTTTCCCATGTAATCGTCCTTCATTTCAATTTTCGCATAGTTTATTTATCTCCTGTTAATTAGATGCATGATTTACATTATCGTTCTGCATATGGCAGGATCGACATGTATGTTGCAAAATCACAGGGAAAATGTGGTCCTGCATCCTTTTTTTTTTTTTTTGATCATCCGTCTATATCCGATCTATTACTTAAATGATAGTCGGTCATTTTTTTTTTTACATTATTACCACCACCAATCCATCTCATCTCATCCTTATTTTCATCATCTGTTGGTATATGCATTTTAACTTTTCCAGGTTTATTTTTTGAAACACATTAGATCCTTTGCTTCCCTCTCGTATATTACATTATAGGTAATCAATAATGGATCATCGAATCATTCATCTGTTGTGTCGGATTTTATGATAGTGTCTTATATTTCATATGCATCCACGAGTCTCAAGTCTCTTGATCCAGCATCGGGTTAACATCAGCTCATATGTTCATATGCTTATGTTATAACCCTAACGTCACTTCCTACCACAAATTTTCATTGTCTGCCTATACGCACTTTCATATCTCTGTTTGTTATTAAAAAAAAAAAGTTTTATGTATTGCCCATCTCCCTTTGATTTCGTTATAGCTAGTTTCTGTGTGATTTTGCCATCGGATGCATTCCTGCCATTGGCATACAGGTGTTGTAGTCATGTTAACAGCGTAGCATCTTCAAGATTCATTTGTTATAGTATGGTCACCTCCATCAGCTCAGGTTAGTCCACTTGGATTCAATCTAAAGATGATAGTTTGGTAAGGTTTCTTGCAAATTATATAGCCTTTGATTTTGAAAAATTCAAGCATAGTATATTCTGCTAAGGGACTTATTAGAACTTGGGGAATGGGTAGGAAGCTAAAAAAAAAAGAAAAAAGAAAAAAAAAATGAATGATTTGTTAAAGGGGATCCCTATTTCTTAAGCGGTCCAAGGATAACCAATTAATCAAAAGGTGGGATTTTCATTCTATATCAGATTTTTTTTTTTTTAACCTTTGATTATCTATGAACATTTGTCCCAATACATTTTACCCTGTTTTGTGTATCACCTGTATGTCATCTCTTTGTTAGCAATCCAATCTTGAAAAGGATTTTCCCAATCTTCAGAACTCTCAAGATATCTGGTTTCTACCCTCCCTTCATACATCTGATGGATACTGCGAGAATATGAGGATTCAATTTGCTGGAGTCCTACCTAGTGGTGCCGATCTTGACATTGACCACAATCTATGTTATCGTTGCTGAAGGAGATGTTTACAGGACATCATCAATGCTAACCCTGTTATTCATGTTGATCGATAGTAAAAACAGAATTTGTAAACAGCAGTCCAATTCACCGAGGAAGTAAAAGCAATGAATGATCTGATTGCCATGATAGTATTTGATTTGCAGGGAAAACAGATTTTGATCGATGGGTTCAATCTGCTAACTGGATCTGCTGTAAGAATCAGTTTGAGTAAACAAACTTGATTCCCTGAGAAAACTCTCACTGGGAACTATCATTCTCTATATCCTCAAAGTTCGTGCATACCAGGTAAGTCATTTGGTATAATCAATAGGTGAATCAGTTTGGCAATATCTTGGGATTCGTTTGACACTAACCTCCAGCTGAAGTATGAAATGTTATTAAATTGGTTTGTTTGTAAACTGTGGTGATTGAGGTGTCAGCATTGTGATTTAAAGGGTTGCTTTAGTTTTGTTATACTAGGCCAGAGATCTGGCAAGATTGAATGTTAGGCATATACAGGAATTAGCTTCGGCCCAATCAAAGGCCTTGCAGCAAAAGGTCTATGTAATCTTATCGTTCTGGTGCTGATATTACGTTGGACACCAGATTTTTACTAAATACAATGCTGGAGGTAAGCTTCTCTGAGGCTGGTCAGTTTACTCTTTTAATTTCGAATGATAAAAGGTAGAGGGCATCTTGATTACCTTCCATTTTTCACATTACACAATTTCATCATCAGCTGTGTTTTCTCTTTCAGCCCTCCCCTGTTTCATTTAACACATATTTTGCATCTACAACAGAAGGTGCTACTTGATGCTTGCACTTAGCATTCATCATTGAATACATTCCCTGCAATACACTTTCCATCACTATCATCTCCATGTTTCCCAGCTCTCTTGTTGCCAACATCCATCTACCTTACTCCCCCCTGCACCCATTTCACAACTTCCCTTGTGTTTTCTGTGCATACAGGAGCACAACAGTACAATGGATACTGTATATCACGGCATCCCCATCACATTCACAACAGTGGTAAAAACTGCTGTAAACCCCACCTTTTATGACATCCACCTGTAGTTTCATTGGCTGCAATGTGTGGCTTCCACTTCCAGTACCTGCACACTTGACCCCTATGTGCCAACCTTCCTCCATTTCAGCCCTACCTCAGATGTGAGTCTTGCAGTAAGCTCACAGCTGCTGCAACACCCCCATGTTTTCAGCTACACCTTACAGTGGCATGAGCCTCACATCTTCAACCCTCCACACCTCCATTTCAGTCGCCTGCATATACATTACACTAACCCCTCCAGTCATCATTTCCACACCTTCTCCATAAATACTCCATCACATTGAGATCAATCCTCTACACTTGCTGCAACTCCACTTGTTCACAGTATATGCTATTTTCTCATCTCTTGTGCACTCACATAGGGGCGTCTGTGCCTTCACCACCATATTGTATCACTGTCACCATACCCTCTTCAGCCTTAACTATCACATATCTCCCTACATTCACTTGTTGTCATCTTTCACAGGTGTTGCATAACATCACCCCCAACTTCACAATACACCCAGTTGCTATATTTTCCAATATCACCATCCCACACTTATGCTCACCTGTAGCCTTACTCACAGCCTCACCTGCATCTTACCTTCAGTCATATTTTCACAGCAATGTTTGTTGCTCAGCACATACACTTCACACAGCAAACTTCACTGTTCATCCCACCCACTGGCACATTTCCCTGCACATTCCCACTCACCTGTTAGCCACATCTGCATATACTGTAAGCATTCGCTGCAAAAACACACTATTCAATATCAGCCTCCCCAATATCCACATGCTCACACCTCTGCCATCCATTGTACATAATGTTGTTTACCTCCAGCACATCTTTTCCAGCCATGGTCATGACTGCTGCAACATCCCTGGTGATGCTTAAAGCTACCCAGCACCACATATCCATCATACACCTGTTATACTGCAGCATTTTGCCTTCATACAGTCTCCCATTTGCACACAGTTGCATAAATGCACACACAGCATTTTGCCTTCATCGTATTACTACAGTAAACCACACTTGTGCCTTACTGTACAGAAACACTTTGTTATCTCTTTATAACATTCCATCCTTCATCTTCGCAACACCTAATATCATACTCTTTTGCATAAATCCTTACATAGTCATCACATATTCCACTCACCAACTCTATATCTATGTTATACATATATATATATATGCATGTATATATATATATATATGTGTGTGTGTGTATATGTATAAATATATATATATATATATATATATATATATATATATATATATATATATATGTATATGTACCTATAAATATAATATATAAACATGTTAATGGTTACCTTCCCACACTTTAGATCATCAATATTGTTTCATTAAGTATTTAGTACAAAGTAAATACATGAGTGTCTCACTATTTACATTTATGAAATCCATGTGATTTATACCATTTCTCTTCTATTTTCCATACTAACCAAGTGTTTTGCAGGAAATGTGTGGAATATATCATCATTAGGAGTTATAAATTCAATTTTGGTGTATTGTAATAGTTAGAGCTTAATGAAAATTTACATTTCCAGTTTTAGATAGAATGAATGAGCATTGTAGATATCATGAATTACTTATTCTTCATGCATTTTTCCTTTATTTCTCAAAATCTCACAATGGTGAAACACGAATGGCACGTGCACCATTTCGTAAGAGATAAATTAATCCTAAGTTGATGATCCATATCAATGGCCATAGTCAGGGTATGGACAAAACTTAGGATTTTTATCTTTTACAAAATAACACTGGATCCACACTCGATCCGTTTTCAAAATTCATCATATTTTCCTTAAATATTTTCTTCTTTTATCAGAATTTAACCTAAAATTAATTCAAAACATATACCAATGACCATAGTCAGGGTATATTGAGAGTTAATTTCATTTTAAATTCTATAAAAGCACCAAATGTGTTTCATTCTTCACCTGAATTTAAATATAGATTATTATATAATACATTCAATGACCATAGTCAAGGATGTATTATATCTTCAATCTTATTTTAATTCATCTAAAGAATGTAATAGCTTTTCAAAAAAATCCAATTTCAAAATCTTCAAATTCATTCATCATTTAGGATAGATTTGCATGATATTTTCAAAATTTCTTTTTTTTTTTCAAAACTCCAAGTAATGTAAATATCTTCTTCAATCAATCCTCAATTCTTATAAAATCCAATTCATCCTTTCATTTTTCAAAGTTCAATTCAACTTTGAGATTTCAAATTCATTTTTATATATTCAAATTCAAATCAGATTTTAAAGTTCAATTTGACTTTGAAATTTCAAATTCATTTTCAAAAGCTCCAATCAAACTCAAAGTTCAATTTAACTTTGAGATTCTTGATTCACTTTTCTAAATTTCAAATTCAAACTTCAAATCCAAGGTCTAAATTGACTTTGGGATTCATCTGTATATTCAAAATTCAATTTCTAAAATTCCTTCTCCCAAATTCAAATTAAACTTAGAAATTCCTGATTCATCTTCTGAACTTAAACTCCAAATCCATTTCAAGATCCAAGATTCAACACTCATATTGGATCTCAGACTTCATATCCAATTCTATTTTAGGATCCAAGACCCAATTTCACATTTGGATCTCAGACTTCAGATCCAAAAACCATCTTAGGATCCAGAGTCCAACTCCGGGTTGGATCTTAGGCTTTAGATCCAAATCCATTTTAGGATCCAGAGTCCAACTCTATATTTGGATCTCAGACTTCAGATCCAAATCCATCTTAGGATCCAGAGTCCAACTCATATTGGATCTCAGACTGCAGATCCAAATCCATCTTAAGATCCAGAATTCAACTCTACCTTGGCTCTCAAACTTCAGATCCAATTTCACTTTAGGGTCCAGAATCCAATTCCACTTTGGATCTCAGATTTCAGATCTTAAATCCATTTTAAGATCCAATTCCATTTCAAGATCTAGATTTCAAATCCAAATCCATTTTTCAAATCTCATCTGAATTTCCTAAATCCATCTCTATTTTTAAATACCATCTGAATTTCTCATATCCATTCTAAATTTCCAACTTCAAAATCTAAATTCAATTCCATCTCAAGTATTCATTTCCTTTCCTAAATCCATGACAAAATTCAAAGTCTATTTCTGACTTTGAAACTTCATTTCCTTTCATTTCAAAGCTTCAAATCATTCTTTCTCAAAATCAAGATTTATTTTTCCAACTCTGATTTATTTCAAAGACTTAGAACTTCTCTGATCTATCTCAAGTTCTAAAGTTAGATTCAATCATTTCTTCACTCCCTTATCAAGTTCATCTCAGAATACCTGGAAATTTCCAAAACATTCTTTTCAAAAGAGCATACATCCTTGCATTTCACAAGTATGATTCTTTGTGCATTTAGAGTTAGGATAAATTCTTAGATTATATTTAGGCAAAGCAAAAGGCATAGATTCGATCCTTGGTTCGATTACCCCTGGTAAAGGCGCCAGGAACGGTCGAACCTCGTACCGACGAGCGAATCCCGTCTCTCCATTTTTCCCGCAACATTTTCAAAAACGAAGGCGAGTAATTTTCTAAATATTTTCAAATAAAGGTCAAATGAAAACCCGCAAAATAGTTCCTCTTCTTCTCTTTCTTTCTTTCTCTTCTTTTCTCTTCTCTCTTTCTTTTCTTTCTTTTATTTTCCTCCCTTCAAAAAAAAAGGAAAATAGAGGTTAGAAAAGGAAAAGAGAAGGAAGAGAGAGAAACCACGCAAGAGAGGAAAAATTTTGCAATGATCACACCGTGATGGGACTAGTCTCCGTCCGGTTGAATTTTTGCCTTTTGCTTTGCTTTGATATTATCTAAGTCTTTATTCTATAAATGTCAGCTCCATTTCCATGCAAAACCTTAGGCGCCTAGACTCTGTCCTAGCTGACATCAATGCATATAGGACTTAAGTATGGTTTGGTAGGACCATAATTAGAAGATTATTCCATGCTCACATTAGACTTAGGTCTGAAACACAACTCTCCTCAATTTTAGGGATTGAATGTAAACAATGTATGCAAGTGTATGCCTCTCTTCATTTAAATTCTATCTCTTTAGGACTTACATTAGAGCTTTCTGGTTTTTATTTGCATGTTGAACATGTTTTTCGAAAACATCCCTACCTATATTGTCCCGGTCTTCACGTTGCTGGGCTGTCTCACTGAACCATAGTTCGGGAGAGAGCCTCACAACTGGACCACTTATTTGGGTTCGTGCCCCCCTACCACATACCTAAGGGCCATAGTCTGAGGTATATCGATAGGCGCTCAAGGATGTTGGGAAACCTTTACCTTAGAACCAGAGAAATATTTTCTATGCCACGTACTTCGAGCTTCGGCTTGAGTATATCGGCATACCTTGATTGAAATCAGATGATCTGAATCATAGAGTTAGGATTGAGGTCCTACAAGCCATTTCAAATATTGCATTTAGAGTCAGTTGTGAACACCCCAAATTTTTCAAAAATTTATAAGTATTCTCTTTTTGCCCTTTATCTTCATTTTCTAGGTAATTGAGTCACTTTTAAATCTAAATTTCATTTTATTTCTCAAATTTTATTGAAATTAAATTCATTTTACATATCTGACTCAATTTCGGATCCGGATCCAGATAAAAGATCCAAATCTGAGCTTCATTGTCCAATGTTTAAATCAAATTCTCAAAATTACTAAAATAACCTTTTAACAGGCTCAGACAGTTCGTTCGGTGTCCGTTTGGATCCATCGCGTTATATTCCTCAATTTAAGGTTTAAAGCTTGAATATTTTCTAAAAACTTGGGTCCAAACCCATTTTTTGAAGAAATTTTCCCAAAAATAACCTTGAAAACCATCTTTTGTAAATATTTCCCAAAAAGTACAAAAAAAATAGTTTAAGTCCTCGTTTTTTCATAAATTCTAAGGTTTTATTCCAAAAATACCAAAAAAAATATATAGAAAATGCAAAGAAAAAAAATATGTCTAAATCGGTTTTTGAAAACCTCTTTTTGAAAATATCCTTTTTAAGAAAAACCTTTTTTTTAGAAAAACTTGGTAAATGAGCCTTCTTTTTAAATTGCGTGAATAGTCTGAAGGGCCCCATAAAAAAATTCTTTTAGGGTTTTCTCGCAAAGGGTCGGAGGCCGAACATTTTCCCTCCTCTCTCTGGCCTTCTCCCTCTCTCGCCCGAATCCTCCAGAAGCTTCCCAATTGCATCTCCTCCTCCCTCCGATCATCCATGGTTTTTTTCTCCTCAACCCTTCATCACCAATTGAATCTCTCCCTCCTCCGCTCATCCTCAACGACCTCACCCTTCTCGAGCCTCGTTTGCTTTCCTATAAGAGCACACACAGGAGGGGAAAGAAGGGATCAAATCTTCTTTGAGGGACATCCATCATCCGCCTCCTTCCCCTTTTCTGAGGATTCCTTTTCTGCAAGGCATTGCAGAACAATTCTTTCCAAAGCACCTCCTCTGCGAGAAATCAGTAAGTGCCTCCTTCCCTAAATATCTCTTTATAGCATTTTTTTTTTTGTTTCTTCTCTTTCATTTCATCACCTTGTTTTTTCCTTTGATTTTCCCCTATTAACGCACCACTAAGTGCCTCGATTTGTTTGTAGCAACACTGACCTCTCTCGTGCAAAATCTACGGGATCACAGTGTTCTGACATATCAAATCCTTGTTTATATTACGATTCTTTGTTCCGATTTCGACTTCTGTTTGTCAAGGCCTTTATATTTTCACTTATTTGATTTTCGTTTGGTTTGAAACCTCTATCCCTGTTTCCTTTGGCGTTGGAGCATAATGACTCCCAGCGGTCAGTAGGGTAATCATTTGATTACCAACCCAACGATTCTCAAGGAATCAAATGCGTGGAAACATTCCTTTTTTCTAGAAGATGGTTTTCAAACCTTCGTATATCTTATTTCGGATTTCTGACTTTCAATTGGCAATTTCTTTTGATGTTTGACTTACCATTTTACTACTCACTTTCTTTTTTTTTTTCTTTCTCTCTGATTGCCCTTTGATCCACAATCCTCTGCTCTTGTTTCAATCATTTGTTTATGTTCTAATCTCATGTTTCTCTCTAATTCTCAATTGGCGTTTTATCTTCTCTTATTTCACTGAGTTTTCCATTATGCATATATTTGTGTTCACTTTCTCGAGCACTCACGTGCTTTGATTCACTACAGCCTTATAGTCATCATTAAATTTATGTTTCTTTTCCTTTTGCATCGTAGAATTAGTGTTTAAATCAATTTGGAGACGACTGAATGTTAGTGTTTCATGGTTCCCCATGCTTATCATCAACTACTGTGTTCTGGTGGTCTGAAAATCAAGGTTACATCTGATTTATCGGAGAATCTCATTTAAGTTATAGTGTTTAACAACTCTAGTGCGATTCCATTTTTTTTTTTACTGTATTGATCTGCTATAGAGATCTACATTAGATTTCATCATAAATCACTTTATTCCAATTTGAAGTTTCGTTAGCATTAAAGAAGCTAGGAACCCCCTTTAGAACTTGTATGATTGATAACTAAAGCCCATTTGACGTATCTTTTAGTCTTGCTAAAAAAAAAATTGTGTGGTACAAGCACCATAGAATTCCTTAATAAGTTCTTCCTAGCACCTTTGCCAATTAGATCTTACATTCCATTTGACAGCCACTATCCAATGGCCCTAAGTTACACCAGATGCAATCTAGATGGCATCAATGTCGATAGTTCGAAATGTGGCAAGACATTGCCCACAGTATGGTTCATAGCAGTTTTCAGATCTCCTTCTTCTACAAGATTTGGTTGCAGAGACTCACCTGGTGGTTGGAACTACCCCATAGGAATGATGGAGATCAAGTCATCGCAAGAAGTAAAAAAAAAAAAATGTTAGGTGTATCTAAGTTGCCAGTATAATTTGATCTGAAAATTTGTGCTAATCTCTGTTACACTCATGTTTTATTATTATTTCACATTCCATATTCTGTATCATATGCCATGTTTTCTTTTCTGCATATATACACATCTTATCTCATCTAATCAGTTCATATTTTTTAGTCCATCGTATGTAATTTATTTCACCTGTATATCATCACATTCTGTATGCATGCTTAGTGTTGTCGCATGTTTGGTTGTTCACTTCATCGAATGGATATGTGCGTGATGGGCATAGAAGCAATCTATCTGCCGTAAGTCTTCAGTGAGGTTTGGGAAAATAAAGTATTACATTGCATGAAGGTGGGAGGGCTTATCAGCAAACTCGTAGCCACTGTAGCTTTTCCCAAAATTTTCAGTGAACTCTCAGATATTCAGAGTTTAGTGCAGTCTGAGAGGTATTGGGCTCTGAGGGTATGACACATATCAGACAACACTGGGTGATTATAAATGGATATACTGGTCGCATGTTGTGTATAATCCACCATTAAAAATGAGGCAGCTAAAATAAGGAACGGTCCGAGAATTTGCCTGCGTCATGATTATTTTTCAGTATAAGAGCTCTGAGATCACTCAGTAATCTCGAGAGGAAAATCCTACTTCTCAAAAGGTGAGACAAAATTGTTACACTCTGTAGTGTGCTTTGTCAATAAATTGCGCGGTGGATGGATGAACATAAATCAGTTTAAAACTTTGTTATTAACTGATCGTCACGCCATTTTGCAGGAATCGATTCACAGGGAAACAAATCGTTGAATATTTAAGTCATCTCCATCGATTGGCATTGGTTGTAGTAGTTGTGTGATATTTACATTTAGCAAATGATATTGCTACTGACAGCTTCAACTTAAGTGTTTTATTTGCATTTGATCTTACTGTGTCAATTATTGTAACATGCTCGACATTTGATATTAGTGTACTCAGCATCATTTGTATCTTGTATATAGTATACTAATGCTCATGATGTCTGTACTATTGCTTGAGCAACTCCTGTTGCAGCCCCTCGTCTCATTGCATCTTCCTACTTACCTTTTCACTGACGTATGTGCCACTTGTATAGCATGTTGCAACCTGTTACGTTTTCTCCCTCACCTACCACAAGACCTGTGTCTTTACAATACAATGTCCACAGTGACTTCATGTATTTTCACAGCACAGTGGCCCCACAGCCAATATGATCCCTTGTGTGTTAATAACATAACGGCTAAGCCATTACTGCACATCCCTGTCATCTCCACTTCAATGTCACTTATCGTCACACTATCAATTCATTACCTCAATGTTGCATCCCCCACCAACAGTCGACACACACCTCAGTTTCCCGTAGCTTGTGGAAAGCACAAGTAGCTCACTAAAAAAAAAGGAGAGAAGAAGGGAAAATTTGGAAATAGGAGAGTGATCAATACTGCTTCTACACCAATCGGCATCGCTGGTATGAATATGACAACAGCATCACCTGAGCAATGTTGTCATTTAGATCTATCTGGATTTTTGCATTATCAATCTAACTCAGTAAGAAGATCCTGTACATATGAGGGGATCATGTGTCTCTACATCTTCTCGTTTTTTTTTTAGTCCATATCTCATGAGATTTTATTTTAGTTGATTCTCCTTTTTACAGGTACAACATTTCAATATATTCCTCCTGCATCTCCTCACATTTTTCTTATCTTTCAGGTGTGCTCAACCATTTATGAAGTCTGATTATCTGTTACACTGAAACCTCAATAACTTGGCTTGCTAGATGCTCCACCTGATTTGTTATAATTTCTATAATCTAGTTTCAACAATTTGTGTTCATATCCATGTTTTTTTTTTCTTTACTTATTCTCACATTATCCTCACTGATTCACCTATGATCCTTTGCAGCTCATTCACTTAGTTTTGCTTGCTGCTTATATAATTCATTTGCTTAATCCATTTATTTGGCCCATTGGTTGCTTGCCTAATCCATTGATTCGCTTGCTCATTGATCCAATCTCTATAACACTTGATTTAATAAATAGAATATTAGTTTTCCATGTAAGATCGAGTTTTAGACAACTACTGTAACTTAGACAGGCCAAAGTCGATTTGGCATCGGCTTACATATGCAGTTCAGCAACTAATGGAGGTCCATCTGTTAACACGTGCTACACTCTACTTACACTTACCCTTACTCATTCAGCATTTACAGTTTAGCTCACACCCTCATTTAGGTGTCACCACCTGTTACATGTCCATTTAGGCATCATTAACTTCTTTATTACATTTGCATCCAAGCCGGTATCATATACAACATCCCTATTGTGACTTCATATATACAGTCACCGTCTCATCTAGGTTATGCTGCATTCTCATTACCGCGGCACATGTACCCCATACTGCAACCCCTACTGAGTCACCACAGTATCATTCACCACACCACCAATGGTGTATCCCACTGTGTCCTTCAATGATACAGTCACTCATTGCTAGATATACCAAATGCATTGTATTTTTCACATTATATCTCCACTCCATATCATTATCTCCATCATCTATCATGCGTACATATAGGTATGAGATATCCCATATTACCTATCACGCATATCTACTGCCTATGGATACATACTGGGTTGGCGTCTTGTGTGTTTAGGCTTATATCTAGGTGACTGTGTCCTCACAGTCATTTAGATAAAGACATTTTTGTATGCCCTTCCCTTAGAATTTGGGCATAACCATGTTCATTTTCCTCATTTAGGTATTTGCATGTATATATTCTTCACTAATATAGACGATCACTCTTGATCGCATGTATATAGGTATTGATAGCTAACTCAAGAATTTGCAGGAAATATGTGGGAAAATGTCATTACTTGGGGATTTGTATTTTCAATTTTAAGTGTTGTAATAATTAGATCTTAATAAGAATTTAATTTTTCCGCACTAGATAGAATGAATGAGCATATAAATGTTATAAATCACTTGCTTCCATGTCATTTTTATCTCATTTCTCAAAGATCTCACGAATGGGAACACGAATAGCATGTGCACCATTTCGTAAGAGGTAATTAACCCTAAGTTGATGATTTACATCAATGGCCATAGTCAGGATGTAAACAAAACTTAAGATTTTTATCTTTTATAAAATAAACACTGGATCCACACTGGATCCTTTTCAAAATTCATGTTTTCTTTAAATATTCTTCTCTTTTATCAGGGTTTAATTTAAAATCAACTCAATATATATACCAATGGCCATAGTCAGGGTATATTGAGAGTTAATTTCATTTTAAATTCTATAAAAGCACCAAAGATGTATTTTATTCTTCACTTGAATTTAAATGTGATTATTATATAATACATTCAATGACCATAGTCAGGGATGTATTATATCTTCAATCTCATTTTTAATTCATTTAAAGAATTGAATAGCTTTTTAAAATCCAATTTCAAGATTCTTTAAATTCATTCATCATTTAAGATAGAACAACATCATATTTTCAAAATTCTTTTCCAAAATCCAAGTGATGTTAATATCTTCTTCAATCAATCTTCAATTCTTGTAAAATCCAATTCATCCTTTCTTTTTCAATTCTATTTCATTTTCAATCTCAAAGTTTAATTTAACTTTGAAATTTCAAATTCATTTTATATTCGAAAATTCCAATTCAAATCAGATTTCAAAGTTCAATTTGACTTTATTTTATATTCAAAAATTTCAATTCAATTCAGATTTCAAAGTTCAATTTGACTTTGAAATTCCAAATTAATTTTATATTCAAAACTCTAATCAAATCCAAAGTTCAATCTAACTTTGAGATTCTTGATTCATTTTCTAAATTCCAAATTCAAAGCTCCAAATTCAAGTCCAATTTTGAAATTCATTTATTCTTAAATCAATTTTGAAATTCCAAATCTAAAGTTAGATCCAAATGACATCTTGGATTCCAGGTTTCGGATCCAATTCCCATTTAGGATTCTGGATTCAGAATCCAACTTCACCTTGGATCTCAGACTTCAGATCCAAATCCATTTTAGGATCCAGAAACCAATTCTACTTTGGATCTGAGACTTCAGATCCAAAAGCCATCTTAGGATCCAGAAACCAATTCTACTTTGGATCTGAGACTTCAGATCCAAAATCCATCTTAGGATCCAGAGTCCAACTCTATCTTGGATCTCAGATTTCAGATCCTAAAACCCATTTTAAGATCCAAATTCTATTTTAGGATTTAGAATCTAATCCCATCTTGGATTCCAGATCTTGGATCCAATTCTGTTCAAGATCCAGAATCCAATTCCATTCCCAACTCTAGATTTCAAATCCAATTCCATTTTCAGATCTCATCTGAACTTCCTAAATCCATTTCTATTTTTAAATACCATTTGGATTTCTCAAATCAATCGTGATTTCGAATTTTAAGTTCAAATTCCATTTCAAATTTTATCTCTTCTCCTAAATCTAAGTTCAAAGTCCATCTTCTGACTTTGAAATTTTCTTCCTTTTCTTTTTTCTTTCATCTCCAAATCATTCTTTCCAAATTCAAAGATTTATTTTCCCAACTCTGATCATTTCAAAAACTTAGAATTTCTCTGATCTATCTCGAATTCTAAATTAGATTCTACCATTCAAAAACCACTTCTTCATTCCATTATCAAGCTCATCTCAGAATACTTGGAGATTTCCAAAACCATTTTTTTTTGAAAAGAGCATACATCCTTGCATTGCACAAGTATAATTCTTTGTGCATTTAGACTTAGGATAAATTCTTAGATAATATTTAGGCAAAGCAAAAAGTAATAAATTTGATCCTTAGTTCGATTACCCCTGGTAAAGGTGCCAGGAACGGTCGAACCTCGTACCGACGAGCAAATCCCGTCTCTCCATTTTCCCGCAAAATATTTTCAAAACGGAGGTGAGTAATTTTCTAAATATTTTCAAATCAAGGTCAGGTGAGACCCCGCAAAAGAGTTCCTCTTCTCTTCTTTTCTTTTCTTTTCTCTTCTCTCTTTCTTTCTGTCTTTTATTTTCTCCCTTCAAAAAGGAGGAAATAGAGTTTGGAAAGGAAAAGAGAAGGAAGATTGAGAATATTACGAGGGGAAAAATTTTGCAATGATCACAGATTTGGCGACTGAGATGGGACAATGTCTTCGTCTGGTCGAAATATTCCTTTGCTTTGCTTTAATATTTTCTAAGTTTTTATTCTTCTATGTCAGCTTCATTTCCATGCAAACCTTAGGAGCCTAGACTCTATCCTAAAGCTGACATCATTTGCATATAGGATTTAAGTATGGTTTGGTAGGACCATATTGAGAAGATTATTCCATGTTCACATTAAACTTAGGTCTTAAATACAACTCCCGTCAATTCTAGGGATTGAATGCAAACAATGTATGCAAGTGTATGCTTCTATTCATTTTAAATCTATCTCTTTAGGATTTGCATTAGAGCTCTTTGGTTTTTATCTGCATGTTGATCATGTTTTTAAAAACATCCATACCTATATTGTCCTGGTCTTCATGTTGCTGGGCTGTCTCACTGAACCATAGTTCGGGAGAGAGCCTCACAACTGGACCACTTATTTGGGTTCGCGCCCCCCTGCCACGTACCTAAGGGCCATAGTCCGAGGTATATTGGTAGGTGCTCAAGGATGTTGGGAAGCCATTACCTTAGAACCGGAGAATTATTTCTATGCCACGTACTTTGAGCTTCGACTTGAGTATATCGGCATACCTTGATTGGAATCAGAAGATCTGAACCATAGAGTTAGGATTAAGGTCCTACAAGCCATTTCAAATATTGTATTTAGAGTCAGCCTTTAGGGAGTGTTGTGTGCTCATCTTTGATTGTGCAGCTCTGATTGTGCGATGTTTCCTTGTATTCTCCTATATATATCGAACCTTCCCAAAATCCTGGGTATATTATTCAAAATTTCCTCTTTTTTTCAAAAACCCCAGGTATATATTTTTCCTTTACCTACATTCTTTTCTCTTTTGTGTCAAATTTTCTTTAAAAACTGTGGAAAGTCTTTTTCTAAATCCCTTGACCTTCAAAATTTCTAGGATTTATGTCTATCCTCTTCTTTCATCAAAAGTTTGTTCGTAAGTTCTGCATTCTATCTGATTCTCTTCCTCTTTTGCCTCAGTATCATTTCGATGGGGCCTGAATCTCTCGATGCTATCTTTCCCAGGGATCATGTCTTCTGTCAAATAAGAGATAGAACCCCGGATCATCGGGTCATCTAGTCTCGTTCCTTCTTCCCTCGGTGGTATTATTCCTGGTTCACCACTTTCTCGTGTATGTTCCCAGACCACTTGGATGATTGTGGATTGGAAATGACATCAACAGTGGGCAAGTGAACCATCAATGGCAGTCTTATTCAAGCTACGGCAGAACGGTGAAACCCGCGTACCTGCATATTCTGGTTCCCGTGGGGAGAGATGACTCTGCTAATGTATGAGTTCAGTGACATCATGAGATTACCAGAACCAGCTGGTCAGCCAGATGATCAGGTCGAGCAGCAATTCCTGATCAATGTTAAGGGGATAGACGTTCGAGAAGCATTAGCCAGAGCGACAGGGAGCAGATCTTGGCCTCTCGCTAAGATTAATGGGAATCAGTTCATCGACCTGTTCGGACTTTATCGCAAGTACGGAGCCTACAAGGAAGTTGACACCTTGTCTCAAGCAGCAAGAGAAAGAATCCAACATGCAATGGTCCTATGCATAGTAGGATTAGCATTCTTCCAAGATGGTCAGAATTTCATCGATGTCAGAATTGCTCAACTCTTTTGAAGATGGGGAAGCAAGCAAACCCGTCAGCTTTCAGTGTCCATGGTAGCTCTAGCCTTTCTCTACAGAGGCCTAGCTCATTTTGCCCTCGGAGAGACCATTCTAGTAGAAGGATGCACGTATGCTTTGCAGTCTTGGCTCCTGCGACATGTGCCGTCAAAAGCCAGTTCCTTTAGATTCAGCAGCAAGAAGCAGAAATTTGTTGTTCAATATCGAGCCTTGATTGAGAGTCGGCACCAGGAAGAGATCCTTTGGGATTACTTTGATAGACTAGAATCAGTTCCTCGCTACACTTATGCTCATAGCAAGCGTTACAGATTGCTTGGACCTTTCTTCTGCGTCGACTATCAGCCAGAGAGGTGTCTCAGACAGTTCTCGCAACGGCAGATTTGTATCAACATTCGCTTTCCAATGGGCCACATGCCAGAGTTCGATCTGCAGTCGGATCAGTGGTCTGGGGCATACCATGTGACCAAGTACACTTGGGACTTCTTCATTCCTTTGTTTGTGTTTCCTGGTCCTAATGTATCTTCGGAATATCGAGAATGGTGGCAAATTGTCTTCCCACCTTCTCTTTGTATTTAAAATTTTGTCATCAATAAAAATGCAACTTTGTGTTCTGTTAAAAAGCTCTTTGTGGCCAAAATTTTATTCTTTTATGTGGTCACGATCCCCGTGACGACCTCATCCCTAGCGATGAGACTTTGCCTTATATTCTTCTTCGAAATATCTCTTATCATGATAGACGACCTTGCCTAGGTAACAAGGCATATTTTTCTGTTATCATAAAATGGTGACACAATTATCATAAAATTTGTGATGACCCAATCCCTGGTGATGGAATAACTTGTTTAATTATCTGTCAATTCCTCCCTCCCTGTCTTTTTCTCAAAAAGGTTGCATTTTCAAAATTCCTCTGAGCTCTAACCATTCCTTTATCTGCAGAAATCATTGGCATTGGCAAGATGGTTCAGACCAGAGCTGGCAAAGAGACTTCTCCTCAGCACATCGACAACGAAGCCGAGGCAACAAACTCTCCTAAGTCAGTAAGAGGGCAGAACCAGAACAAAACCGATGATATAGATCCCGCCATGTACAGCCTGTTTAAGAGAATGATGACCAGAATGATGTCAGAGCAGGCTGAGGCCAGTCAGAAAAAGGCAGTTCCAAAGAGCAAACCAAAAAAGAAAGCTGTGAAAAAGCCGGTCAGGATTGTTAAAAAGAAAGTCCAGCCTGACACTACTTCTGAGGAATCAGAATCAGTCGAGGAAGAATCAAAAGAGGAAGAGCAGTTTGTTTACCATCAGAATCCTCTGCAGCAGTCCGTTTAGATCACCGCGAAACCCGAATCTGTAAATAAACCTATTCCAGTTAATGATCCAATGCACGAACAGATGAGGGAAATGACTCAAGTCATTAAGGATATTTAGGCCAAAAGCAAAGGCAAACAAACTTACTCTGGTGAAGATTTTTACAATGGCCTAGATGGGGATGATAACATGGAAAATCATCCTCGCAAGTTCCTCAAATTTGACGGAACCGGCAACCCAAAGGCTCATCTGACCACTTTCTATGCTGAGTGCGGCCGTTTCAGGAAGGATAACCGAGCGTTATTCATTTGCTTTCCTCGCAGCCTAGAGGGTGTAGCAGCCAGGTGGTATGCAGACCACATTAATCCTATCGAACTACGAGAGTTCGATAAAGTTGTTAATTTGTTCATTGAGCGCTTCATGTTCAATGTTGAAGCCTCACCAACTCTTAACCATCTGTACAATCTGAAGCAGAATGAGGGTGAGAGAGCTAGCGAATTCATCCACAGGTGGAGGAGCACCTGTAACAGAATGAAGGTTCTCGTCCTAGAAGAGTACGCCCTGTAACGCCCTAACTTTTTATAGTGAAAATTTTGGAGTAAATTTTTTTTTTTTTTTGAAATAGCGGAAGTGCGAAAAACACAAGTCGGATGCATTACAGGGTAAAACAGAGAAGTACCAAAAAGCATATTATTCATTAATTAAAGCATTAATGCCATTAATTACATCCCATTACAAAAATGTAAATCTACTAATCAGAGTTCAAACAGAAAACACTGAAAATCTGAGATCTCTTGACTACTTCCAAATGCGACGCCACGATGATCCATTTATGCGTTGCCTGAAAAACATTTAAAGCAGAAGGGTCAGACTCCCCTGTCTACGTAAGAAGCAAAATATTTATATGTGATGCTCAGTTTCCTGTGTACAAATATGTGCAACAACTGCAGATATAACTAGCATGGAAGTTTATATCATTCTAAGAAGATAATTATGATTTCTAATTCATGATACAGTGCAAAAGATGATTGAACTAAAGGTATATTTATCTACATTAGTACAAGCTATAGATTCCACAAGTTTCACTAAAGCCAAATCAAATATATAATTCTTCAAAGATAAGTTTCAGTCAACTTAAATTATCTAATGCTTAACTTACTCTTACCCTGTGGGTACGCACAGGCATAGACCTCGTAGCGGACCAAGACCATACGGTGAGACGCCTAGCTCTCACGAAAACACGAATGTCTACGAAGTACGTACCACCTACCCTCTCCAAGGTAGACCATGGGTCCAGTAACATACACTATCTTTCAGGTGTACCCAGAGCCCGAAGAATTTGGTAACATATACCGTCTTTCAGGTATACCCAGAGTCTCGAAGAATCCGGTAACATATACCGTCTTTCAAGTATACCCAGAGTCTCGAAGGTTTTATATTTCATTTACATTTTCTTTATAACCAAGTGCGAGCTATCGCACTACAAGGGGTCCGGTAACATACATCGTCTTTCAGATGTACCCAGAACCCTGGGAAACCAATAACATATACTGTTTTTAGGTATACCCAGTATCCCGGGAAACCAGTAACATATACCGTCTTTCAGGTATACCCAGAATCCCATAAGTATTATATATGTGCATAATTTTCATTCTTGTTTTATTTGGATCCAGTAACATACACCGTCTTTCAGATGTACCCAGAACCCTAGGAAACCAGTAACATATACCATCTTTCAGGTATACTCAGAATCCCATATTTAGGTTATGTAATGCATATTTTGTATTTTGTTAAATTCTTAGTGCGAGTCCTTGCACCACAGGGGTTTTCCGAAATCCCAACCCACATTCGGGGTGATCTCAGTGTATGCTCATTACCCACTAGAAGCCCAATAGGCGGCCACCAAAATTTCTCAAAATTCTGGTTCAACTTTGTGTCGAGTACTTATACATTCGGCGTTTTAAGATTTGTTTATGAGCTCGAGTGTACGTTTCGTACCCCCATTGGTTACGCCGCAACATGGCATTATCCAACTTTATCATTTCTTAAGTGCTTGTTTGGCACTCTAAACATTTAGCGAAACCACATGTTCATTCTTGAACTCTTATATTATCCTGAACAAGAAATGATCTTCATTGTGCAAGTATCTGTACCATGTGTGTTCCATGTATTGGACATAATCCTAAAGTCCATATGTGAATCACATATTTAGTTTACCATCAAAACTATTTCCTTCATAGATATTTCAATTGCATTTCACCTAAAAAGTCTTTAGGAGAACTTTTCTAAAAGAACCCTTCATGAAAATCATTTTAGAAAACTCTTTACTTAATTTTTCATGTTTATTAGTCGACCAATAGACTCACCGGTCGACCAACCTTTTTGCTTCAAATCTTCTAAGCAAAAACGTTATTTTTTTTTTTTAAATTAGTCGATCGAAGAATTTATCAGTCGACCGGACAGAATGTCTGTTTTCTGGAAAATTTAGCAGCAGTCGACTGAAGGGTTTATCAGTCGACTGATCATAAAATTAGTCGACCGAAAGTTTTATCAGTCGACCAGACAGAATGTCCGAATATCCGTTTTCTGGAAAAGTTTAGCAGCAGTCGACTGAAGGGTTTATCAGTCGACTGATCATAAAATTAGTCGATCGAAAGTTTTATCAGTCGACCGGACAGAATGTCCGTTTTCTGAAAAAATTTAGCAGCAGTCGACTGAAGGGTTTATCAGTCGACTGATCATAAAATTAGTCGACCGAAAGTTTTTATAAGTCGGCCGGACAGAATGTCCGTTTTCTGGAAAAATTTAGCAGTAGTCGACTGAAGGGTTTATCAATCGACTGAACAGAATATCAATTTTCTAAAAATTTTAGCATCAGTCGACTGATCAGAATATCTGTTTTCTGGAAAAATTTTAGCATCAGTCGACTGAAGGTTTTATCAGTCGACTGAACAGAATGTCTGTTTCCTGGAAATTTTAGCAGTAGTCGACTGAAGGTTTTATCACTCGACTGAACATATTATCAGTCGACTAACTATTGTCTCAGTCGACTAATTTTGCCATTTTTCTGTAACTTTTAAAAGGGTGTATCTTTTTATTTTTCAAACATTTTGATCATTCTAAATGGACTGTTTTGCCACCCCTTTCATCCTCAATGTATGGAATCTTTCAACTATAAATATGAGTGCATTCCACACTCAAAAACATTGAATCCAATCGAATTACCCAATATGAATGATATATCTTCATTTTACCATGATGTGAAATAGCAATCACGTATACATAACTTCAGACTTGATTAAAACCATTCAATCTACAAGGTATGAAAGGTGTATTGAACAAGAAAATACAACCAAACAATAATTTCATGAACAATAATCCAAGATACTTAAGGTTCCACGCCATTTGCCTACTTTATTTTTGTTTCGATCTTGAATCTGTCATGGCTAACACCCACACCAAAAATATATGCATTTTCCTACATAGATTCGAACTGTAGGTTTTGATATGAGTACTACATATCACTAGGCACACACATAGGAACAAAATGCCCTTACAAAGAACACCACAGTGCCCCAACGTTGGCCAAGGGTGAGAACCATTGGCTGAACCACTACATATTAACCTATTGGCGAGTAGGTGTTTCCGCTCATGCCACCTCGGTCTCGAGGCCCTAAACATTCCTATATACAAGTGGTGCTTGTCGCGTAAACTCCATGATATTGTAACATAGATGTGCAACAAGGCATCAACCACTTACATACAAATAGCAATGCTCCTTACCTCTTTGGAGTCTCACGACGGCAAGGCTGCAACCCCTTCTCTTCGTTAGAGCGGCACCCCACGTCGATAATGGATGTTCACGCGTTCAGCAAGGGAGGTCCACACAGACCAACAATGGAGGTCGACCACCACCGTGAGAGAGAGAGAGAGAGAGAGAGAGACGCCTAATGTAACTCCTTACCAAAAATCTCTCATTTAACTCCTCTATTTAGGGGGAAGTTACCAAATTTTCAAGGCATTAAAACTTCACCCAAATCTTACGTTTTTTGGTGGGTGATGTCTATTTCCAACAATGCCCCCTCCTGTCTTTGGCATGATTTCCTCTAACTTCCCTCACTATTTGCTTTATGGGTACCCCTCTTCCATGTCACCTGGGATTCTCCTCAATCCTTGGTAGAGCTAGATGAAAAAGCCAAAAATTTAGGCTTAACATAATCCCACGTTTTTACCCTTTTCAGCAAGGTAGAAAACATTACTTTCTTGTGAAAAAAAATAATTTGTGCATAGGGGGTTTTGAATTGAGGTTGCAACTCTACAACCCTGTGCGTCCTACCATAACTCCACTTCACCACTTATTGTTTACTTTTGCGAAAATATTCTTTTTATGTCATATTGGGATGTTTTTCCTTGTTGATGGATTTCTTCCATTTTCAAGTGGATTTTTCACCCGTTGGTTTTAAACTTGCACTTGCTTACTTTAAATGTACTTCGGATCTCACGCTATCATCCCGAAAGCATCGATTTTCCTTACTTGGACTCGTGAACCGGGTCGGATCATCGGATCTCGCCAAGATCCGGATCCAAAACCACTTGTGTGATTTTGTTATCGGTTTCGTTCTAGAAACCACAAGTCATAAAAATTGTACTGTCTAACTTAAAATCTTACTATTTCACATAACGGATCCCTTTTATTCATTTAGAATTTCATAAATTTCACGGGTTTTACACGCCCTACAAATTATTTTGAACAACTTTGCTTAGCCTCTGACGAACCTCATTTCTACCTCTCATGCCAAATCATTCATCAAGTTGATTAAGAGAGCCGAGTGGCTCGAGACTAGATTAGATAACGGCCTCTACGAAGGGTACCCATTCATCCGAGGTAACCCTGATTAGAAGAAAAAGGCACATGTCGCCTACTCTACAAAGTTTTTAGATCATGGCAGTAGTTCTAACAGCAAGAAAAGCAAGAGAAACCGCCGAAAAGACTCTGGACCCCCTAAGGCTAAAAGGACCAATTTGGCAGCTCAAAAAGGAAAATTTGTAAAGCTGCGGCCTGTCCAAGCAGCACCACAGCATGAAGCAAGGCAGCAAGAAAAACAAAAGCATGAAGGTTGGAGTTATAATCGTGAGTTCACAGCTTTGGAACAATCCCGCGAGGACATCCTTGAGTACATGTTGTCCAAGGGGATGATCAAACTCCCCAAGGTCACAAAGCCTCCGGTCGCTATGTGCAAATGGACTAACAAATTCTGTAAATTTCACTGGACTGTGGGGCATGACACAGAGCACTGTTTCGTCCTCAATAACATCATCCAGGACTATATTGACAAGAACTTGTTAATTGAGGATGAAGATGAGCAACAACCGGAGATCTTGTCCAAGCCATTCCCTAAGCATTCACCTTCCGTGATTACCGAACAATCGATTTTCCTTCAAGGCAGTATCCAACAGTGTTCTAGCAAGGATATTCAGGATCAACATCAGGTCCTCGTCCTTCGTCAAGCGCAGTCTTCCACCAAGAGGGTGGATATTACTGCATTTTCCAGCAATAAGAAACTAAGCAAGGAACCAGCCAAAGTAGCGGCAGACATTGCCAAGCTAGTCCCCAGGATTCCGAAGTGCTTCGTCAAGGCAGCTTCAAAAAAAGAAGAGGCTTCAGGGTCATTTCAGAAGCCAATTACTACTTTATCCAATATCTCTATCCTGGATCTAACCCATGCTTCCCCCGAGCACCAACAAGTGTTAGAAGATCTGCTAAAAAAGATCAAAGTCAAACCTAGCACAACACCACAAGATATGGCGCAGATCGTCAACCAGGCCATGACGAACGCACCCATTACATTTTCTAATGAGGATCTGCCAAAGCCTCATTCTTTCCATAACAATGCCTTATACATAGTGGTGCAGACCAGGGGCATGACGGTCCCTCATGTGCTGGTTGATGGAGGCAGCAGCCTCAACATTTGTCCGGAGATGACAGCCAAGGCCTTGGGACTGAAAGAAGAAGAATATACCCCAGATCCGATCACGATCTACGATTTTGACAACCACGGGAAGACAGCCAAGGGGAAGGTTTTTCTTGAAATTTTCATCAACTATTCGGTGCATACAGTCCTGTTTCATGTGGTTAATGTGCCGCCCACATACAACCTTCTTCTAGGGCGCACTTGGATCCACAACGCCAACGTTGTCCCTTCAACCCTTCACCAATGCATCAAATGGTCGAAGGGAGGCATGATCACTACGGTCATAGGAGAGGATCCAGAAGAAAGACTCCCGCAGCCAATGATTCCCCGTCCTACATTCACTGCCGACATCCCGAGCATCTGGGAAATCGATGAAATCAATCTGAGTGAAAGTCTGGACATGTTAAAATTGAAAGAGGTCCAGCCGACAGAAAATGTGGCAGCAGTAACCCAGTGGCAGGGACCTCGCTTCTTCAAGTTAGGCAGGCGCCTTGATTGCACTTCACTCAAAGATCACCCTCTTTTCTCTCAGTTCTCGAAAACTAAGAGAGGGTTTGATCTTCTGATGAAGCACGATTATCAACCCTTCAGGGGCCTGGGCAGAAATGAAGATGACATTATGGAGCCGATCGTCCTCGCTCGGCATATTGATAATACAGACTTGGGATTCACCGGTCAGTCGTCCGGCAGAAAGACAACCTTTGTCGAGGGAGCCCAATGAAGAAGACAATGCCAGTGTTTTCTGCTTTCTTTTTTCTCTTTTAATATCATCTTGTAAGGGGCAAAGATCCGCCTCAGTTTCTTTCTTTCCTCCAACAATCATCTGTAAATATCAAAATTACTTAATCAATGAAAATTTTGTTTACTCTACTCATCTTGGTGTACACAAATTCTTTGTTTATATCCTTTTCTATGATTGTCATTCTTTGTTTTTGTACAAAAGGCTATTTTCAAACCTTTTATCCTTTTCTCAAAAACCTTCTCTGCGCTTTCAGGATTGCCAGAATCATGGCTCCTAAATCGCTCAAAAGGCTCGTTATCAATACCAACTTTTCTCAAAATAAATCCAAACCGGCCAGAATCTGCAAGGCAAAAGCAGGGGCAGAATTCAGCAAGATAACGAGGCAGGTCAAAGAGTTAGCAGAATTTGATTCAACAATTCAAGAATTGCCAGAATTTGCCAGTATTCAGAAGTAGGACGAACCATTGTTATTGGTTCAAGATCCGACAGAGGATGTCAACATCGGTTCAGAAGATGATCTAAAAATCCTCAAAATTGGCTCCAACTTAAGTTCATATGAGAAGGAAAGGCTCGTCTATTTCCTCAAACAACATCAGGAAGTCTTTGCTTGGATTTATGAGAATATGCCAGGCTTAGATCCCAAGTTGGTCGAGCATCGCCTTGTGTTGAAGCCAGATTGCAAGCCAATCAAGCAGAAATTGAAAAAGATGGATCCAAGAGTAGCACCGCAAGTTAAAGAAGGACTTGAGGAGTTACTAAAAGCAGGATTCATCCAGACTATCGAATACCCAGACTGATTGGCGATCATCGTGGCAGTTCCCAAAAAGAATGGCAAAGTCCGAATTTGCATTGACTTCAGAGATCTGAACAAGGTCACCCCAAAGGATGATTATCCACTTCCCAACATCGATCTTTTGATCGATAGCACAGCAGATCATGCCATGTTTTCCTTTATGGATGGATACTCAGGCTACAATCCGATCAAATTGGCCGCTTGTGACCAATAAAAAACCTCCTTTACGACGCCTTGGGGTACATTTTGTTATATAGTCATGCCGTTTGGGCTCAAGAATGCTGGGGCAACCTATCAGAGAGTAATGACAGTTATTTTCCACAACCAGATACACAAGAACATGGATGCCTATGTTGATGACATCCTGGTCAAATCAAAGGAAGGGGAGGATCATCTCGATGCTCTCGGCCAAGTCTTTGAAAGACTTATTCTATACAAGATGAGACTCAATCCGCAGAAATGTGTCTTTGGAGTAGAGTCAGGTAAGCTGCTTTGCTATATAATCAGCAAGAAAGGCCTAGAAGTGGATCCTGCCAAGGCAAAGGCAATCATTGATATGCCGCCTCCCACCAATCTTAAAGAAGTGCGAAGCCTTCAGGGGCGCATTCAGTCTATCCGTCGCTTTATCTCCAATTTGGCCATGAGATGCAAACCCTTCAATCACTTATTGAGAAAAGAAGTAAAATTTGAGTGGGGACCAGAATGCCAGCTCTCATTTGAGCGCATCAAGCAGTATCTCCTCAATCCTCCGGTTCTGAAGCCACCAGAACTAGGAAAGCCACTACTCTTATATATTTCTGTCAACCATAATGCTTGTGGCGGATTTCTTGTGCAGTATGAGGAAGGCAGCCGGATAGAGCATGCCATCTACTACATAAGCAAGACATTCATTGATTATGAGAAGAGATATTCTCAGGTGGAAAAGACATGTCTAGCCCTAGTGTGGATGTGTCAGAAATTGAGACATTATCTATTGGCATCCGAAATTAAAATTTTATCAAGGCTCAATCCTCTCAAGTACATCCTTGAGCAACCTTTTCTTACGGGACAAATTGCAAAATGGCAAGTCCTCCTGATGCAGTACGACCTGGAGTATGTATCTCAGAAGTCAATCAAAGGCCAGTCCATCGCAGATCAGTTGGCAGATTTCCCGTTGATAGAAGAGATCAAGACGAAAGATGATTTTTCCGATGATCGCATCTGCAATATTCAAGAGTCCCCAGTTTGGACCCTTTTCTTTGATGGAGCTAGAAACATGTCTGGTATAAGGATTGGGATCTTGTTGATCACTTCCAAAAAGGAGATGCTCCCTTATTCCCTCAAACTCAACTTTCAATGTACTCACAACATGGCCGAGTATGAAGCTCTAATACAAGGCCTCAAGATTTTGCAAAATTTCAATGTCAAGAGAGTACATGCCTTTGGCGACTCATTGCTTGTTGTCAGCCAAGTTAATGCAGAATGGAAAGTAAAGGATTCAAAGTTGATTCCCTATCAGAAGATTGCCTTAGCTCTCATAGGCAATTTTGAAGAATTTCAGCTCAATCATGTCAAGAGGGAATACAACCACATAGCGCATGGCCTAGGCTGTCTGGGTTCCATTTTTGTCATTTAAAGACAGTGAATCTTGTCATTCCTTCGAGATTGGCAGACTTGATCAACCTGCTTACATTCCAACGGAACAAGTGAACCAAGCCACTCAAAAAGAGAAGCCTTGGTACCAGGACATCAAAATTTTTATTAAAACTGGTGAATTCCTAGCGGAAATGCCAAGGAGCAACGTGTGATCCAACGCATGTCAGCCCGTTATTTCATCCTTGCCAATACACTTTATCGTCGTGGGTTCAGTTCTGAGTATGCCAGATGCTTAGATAAGGATGAAGCCACAAAAGTTATCCAAGAAGCACACGAGGGAATTTGTGGTGGTCACGTCGGCTACCAAACACTCGTCAAGCAAATCATCAGAGCAGGGTATTATTGGAAAACCATACAGCAGGATTGTCATCATTTTGTAAGGAAGTGCATCAAGTGCCAAATACACACACCTTCCATTCATGCGCCAGCCACATACTTGCAATCTGTAGTTTCTTCTTGGCCTTTTTCGATGTGGGCCTTCGACGTAGTAGGTTCGATCACTCCTTCAGCTTCTAATGGCCACCGATATTTTCTCGCAGCTACAGAATACTTCACCAAATGGGTCGAAGTTGTAACTCTACGAACAGTAGAAGGCCGACATGTGGTTTCGTTCATTCACAAAAAGCTCCTTTGCCGCTTCGGCATTCCACATGATATTGTGTCAGACAATGGAAGCCACTTCAAGAATGAGAGGATGAAGACCTTCTGCTCGAAGTTTAGGATTTATCATCATTTCTCAGCTCCCTATTATCCTCAAGAAAATGGCCAGGCAGAGGCCACCAACAAGATTTTGATCCGCATTCTGGAAAGAACTGTGGAAACGGGTCGCGATTGGCACGAAAAGATGCATGATGCACTCTGGGCGTACCGAACCACCATTCGGACCCCAACCAATGGTACACCATTAGAACTTGTCTACGGAACCGAGGTAGTGTTACCTCTCCACGTTCAGAAGCCCGCACTCAAGTTTGTGTCACTTATAGAACTCTCGCTTGATCTGTATCAGCAGCAGAGGTTGGTACAGCTTGATCTGTTAGATGAGAAAAGGCTCAACACAGCAGAGCATGCTCAAGCCTATCGTAAGAGGATAGCTCGACACTACGCCAAATCAGTCATTGAGAGAAGATTTCGAGTTAATGATCTTGTGCTCAGATCAACAGCTCATCTCAAGCATCGTTTGAAAGGCAAGTGGTCACCCAATTGGGAAGGCCCTTATGTGGTTAAGGAAGCGCTGCCTCGCAATTCCTATCGTATGATCAATGCTGATGGGGTGGAATCGCCAGATCCTATCAATGCTCTACATTTGAAGAGATTTTACACTTAAATTGTTCATCCTAGCCTTTTGTACTCTTCAAAAGTCTCTTTCAATAAAGCAATAATCTTCTATTGAATTCTCACATACTTCTCCTTGATACTCGGGCATTTTATTTTGATCTATACTTATATTTCTTCATCATATGTAGGCAGGATCAGACGAATCTTTTTCTAAAAATCTTATCAACTTTTCGGTTAATCTTGTTATCTTTGTTAATTGCATTCATTTCATTTTCCAATTTAATCAAGTTTTCATCAATTTATTGTCAATTTTAATCAATTTTGTCAAGTTTTTCATCAATTTTATTAAATCTTATCAAAATTTTATTCTTTTGTTTTTAACCCTTTCAGGTTAAGGGATAAACTTGATGCCTCGTTTCAATGAGGTATTTTCCCTTTCAGGTTAAGGGATAAAACCTGAACCTCGTTCTGCAAGGCCCTTTATTTTCTTTCAAGATAGGGGATAATCCTAAATTCCCCTATCATCAATTGTTCCTTAAATGTCTGTCGATTTCTACTAAATCTTTATTGTCAATTTCAATAATTTATTCCCTTTATCAATCCTCTTATCTTTGTCAATTTCTATCAATCCTTTTAGACTTTGTCGAATGCTCTTCAGGATCAGGGATAGTCCTAAAAATCATCACAAACAGAATTCAGATCTTAGTCCACCTTGGGCCAAGGACCTTGAATACACTTATCATCCTCATCATCGGAATCTATTCATGCTTTTTGTCAATCCTTCTGAAACCCGACTTTTGGGAAGGAGCTATTCCCCTCCCGTCTGAGTTCTGACTCAGGCCGTGTTTTCATTTTATTTTATTTTTTGGAAAAACCAGGTTCCGACTTGGATTTTCCCCTCTTTTATATTCTCATTTTGGGAGCTTCGAGTTCCGACTCAGACCTCCTTTTGGATCCAATGCTCGTGTTGGAACCAATTGTGACATCGAGAATTCGAGTTCTTAAACTCAATTCTCATTCATTCTTTTTATCTTTATTTTTGAAAACCGGGTTCCGACTCGGATTTTCCATTTTTGCATATTCTTATTTTTGAAGTTTCGGGTTCCGACTCGGACTTCCTTTTGGATCCGATGCCCGTATTGGAACCGATCGTTATGTCGAGAATTCGAGTTCTCAAAACTCGATTCTCACTCATTCTTTTATTTTAAAGAACTGGGTTCTGACTCGGATTTTCGCTCTTTGTATATTCTTATTTTCTCGAGTTTCGACTCGAATTTCCCCTATCGATCCAATGCTCGTATTGGACCAAAATTTCTCCTTGCCGCTCCCTTTCAGGTTAAGAGACAAACCTAAATTTCCCCTTCAGGATAAGGGATAATCCTGAAACACTGACAATCATTCTCGCTTAAATTCTCAAGTTTCTTCGAATGTCGGTCTCTTTCTTAACTCTTCGTGGGAAAGCCCAGTGCTCGTACTGGTACATTTTGAAAATCCAGGGCTCGTACTGGTGCAGTTTCAAAGACTCAGTGCTCGTGCTGATGTGCATTTTCGAAACCCAGCGCTCGTGCTGGGGCATTTTAGAAATCCAGTGCCCGTATTGGTGTGTTTTTCAAATCCAGTGCTGGTACATTTCCAAATCCAGTGCTCATGCTGGTACATCTAGCGTTCGTGCTAGTGTTTGGTTGACTGATTAGTCATCCCTTCAGGTTTAGTCTTTGTACTAACTAGTCATCAACAATTCAAGCTCTAAATTCTCAATTTCAACCTTCGGGTTATCATTTTATCAAAAATCAAACTTTTTCTCTTGCGAAGAACCCTCTTCAAGGAGAAGTTCGAGGGAGCTCGTTCCTTTTGCATGCAACCATCTTTTGTCCGCAAGAACCCTCTTCCAGGGAGAGTTTGAAGGGACTCGTTTTCTTCGTGAACAGTTTGCAAAACAACAACCAACTTTACACAAAAGAACCCTTTTTCCAGGGAAAGCTTTGACGGAAGTTTGTTTTCTTTTTGTGGCCCCTGTTTTCACATCTTTGGCCAACCCCTTCACAGAGGACCCTCTTCTAGGGAGAGTGTGATGAACTCGTTCTTCTGTGATACTTTATCAACTTTGTTTTTCGGCTGCCTTTCCATAAGAGAAGCCTAAAGATAGGGAGTTTTGACGAAAACTTAATTTCTCTTCGAAAGTTCTGTTTTGCAAACACCTCCTCTTTGGGGAAGAGAGGAGCATTTCCAACTTCCCATTCAAGTAAGGGCTAAGCCTGAGTCTCTTTTTTTGGAGAAAAAGAGAGGAGAATTTTGTCATGGACGTGTCGATTCGATATCAAGTGATTACTTTCATCAAAGATTTCAAGAATATTTTGTCAATTTGCTATCAAAAACCATTGTTGATCTCAAAGTTTTCATCATATAAAGAATTACCTCAAGCTACCTTTAGTATTATTTCCAAAAGAGCAAAACTTTTGCGAAATAAAAACTAAATTCAACTTTTTTTTCTGTTGGTCAACCAAGAGGATGAAAAAAAAATCTTTGATATGACCGGCAAAGGAAAAATTCAATGATGTTGAAAAGCCATAAGTGAACTGATATTGATCATAGCTATGGCACATTCTTAAAGATCGTTCTTGTGGCAGTAAGACAGTGGAAATATCCTGGGTAATAAAAAAAAAAACAACCTACCCAATCCATATATCCTCAGTCATTCAAAGCTGTAATCAAATATCTGCAAAAGGGATCTCTCAATTGTCGTCAAGATGAAGACGAATATGCGAGCTAGATCTCCGGGGCCAAAGAAGATTTAGATCATCTCTGAGATGAAAGAGTTTGTGATGGATCCTTCTAGAGAACGTTTTGAGCACCATCGAGATGAAGGCGACTGCGATAAGCCTCCCGACAAACCCTAAAAGATATTTGATTTCTGCTATCATCTAGAAAATTTTGACTAATGAACCTATATCATCAAGCCTAATTCCTGAGAAAGAAAAAGAAGGATCGGAGCATCTCCAAGATGAAGGAGTTTGTGACGTACCCTTCCCCGAAAAAAAGAGAAAAGTCCGAACGTCTCCAAAAAGAAGGATGATGTAAAAGCCCAAGAAAGCTCCATGACTCAAAAGAGTGCAAAAAGATCATCATAGAAAATGCCTAGGATATTAAACTGCCCAAAACTGCTAGGAATCATCTTTATTTATGTGAAATTCTTTTATAAATATCCTTTCACTCAATTGCTTTTATGAAGCTAAGAATGTTTCATCTCTTTTCATATCAAAGAAATTGATATCTTCCTTGAAGAAACTCAACAACAACAAATTTGAATTTGATTCTCGATTCTACACCTTGTAAACTTTTTTGTCAAACCCTGTATTCTGATTAAATATGTGTCCTATGTTCTTTGCTGCATTTTAAAAGATATGCCACAAACATAGGCAATGATGTGCATCTGGCCACACTTGAAGCACTGCAGCCGCAATTGCGTGATCACCATCTGTAAGTACAGTTTCAGGATGCTTCCCATTCATTGCCTGTGTAAATACTCTGAACAACCACTCAAAGCTTTGTTTGGTCTGGTCATACAAAAATGCACCACCTAATATACAACTCTGTGCGTGATGGTTCACTCCGACAAACTGCGCAAATGGCCATTGTTCAGTATTAATCTTTACTGTGGTATCAAACACAAGCACATCATTGAAGCATTCATAATCTACTATTGACTTTGAATCTGCTCAAAACATATTCACAGCATATCCATCTTCGTCCACTTGCATTGCACTAAAGAAACCATGTTCATTGCTTGATTTATTCTGTAAGTAATGAACCAAAGAACATATTTCTCCGTTCTTTATGTTATCTGTCATCTTCCTTCTCAAGTAGTTTCTTAGATCCAAAGGTGTGAATGGCACATTTTTGCGACCACCATCTATGCGGGTAAACAAATTGTATGTCTTCCTTGGTGCAATGCCGGCGCTATCGGCTATTTCAGTCATTGCAGCATGCGCTACAGTTACTTTGCGATGTGACCTTAGCATAGGAGTCATAAATGATGCAGATAAATCATGATTATGATCACTGATTAAAGTGCACACGACAAATTTCCTATTTGGATGTCTTCTCAAAACCATTCTCGCTTGACATTCACATCTTGATTCTGGCATGCTCATTGTTGGATTTCCCATTGATTTCTTCCAACCTTGCTTGGAACAAACATATGTCTTTCTAACCAAGACACCCTTTGCATTTTTTGACCAAGAAAACCTTCTAACACTGAAGCCAACTTTTAAGGCATAATCATTGTAAAATTTATATGCAGCTTCCTTATTATTAAACTACATTCCTTCTACGGGAACAGAGTCAAGTGTAATTCCATGTAAATTCCCAGTTCCTACGCTTTTATTGTGTGTACTGACATCAAAATCTACCTCATTATTGACTTGCATTTCTTCTGCTAGAACATTCAAGTCAAGTGTACTTTCATGTACATTACCGGTGCCTAAACTGGAATAATCGTAGTCTACCTCACTATTGAATTGCATTTCTTCTACTGGAACATTCAAGTCAATAGTGGGTCTGTTATCGTCGCGAAATTTTTCCCCGCCTTCCCTTCCTTGCGGAAGAGAAAAAGAGAGAAATGCTTTCGCGCTTCAAACTTTGACCGGATTTTGGAAATTGTTTTGAAATACTCGCCTCCGTTTTTTTGAAAATTGCGGGAAAATCCATGGGATGGGGCTCGACCTGTCGGTACGAGGTTCGACCGTTCCTGCCGCCTTTAACAGGGGTAATCGAACCAAGGACCAAAACTATGCTTGACTTAGTGAAATTATCAAAGTTATGTTCTATCCTAAATGCATAGAGAATTCAGGCATGTGCTATGAGATTTTGGAAAATGCCGGTTGGAAAACATGATGTATGCTTAGAAAAACATTTGGAGTTGGAAAGAATCTCTCAGGAAAAAGGTCAATTTCTCAGGAAACTCAGATAAAAAAGGGGTTTTTGAAAACATGAGAAAGCTTATAAAGATGTGGAAAATTCAGAAATAGTTGAAAATCTTGGGAAAATGGAAGTGATTCTTGAGAAAAGATGGACTTTTTGAAAAGGGAAGCACTTCTTAGGAAAACTTGGACTTTGAGAGTTTTCTTAGGAAAATGATGGAAATTCATAGGAAAGCTCATTGGAGAAGGAAATTCAAAACTTGGGAAATTGAAATCATGGAAATTTTACCCTTGAAATACTTGGAAATCGATTTTGATCTTGGAAAAAGATTGGAAAACTCTTTTGAAGCTCTTAAGAAAATAACATTTTCCAGGGAAAACTATGGGGAAATTGACTTAGGAAAACCGATTTTGAAAGATTCTTAGAGTTTCTTGAGAAATCGATTTCTTGAGAATGAAATTTTCTTGAGAAAATCTTGAGAAAATCAATGATTTCATGATGCAAATGACATGAGTGAATGAATGCACTTTGAAAAGATTTTCTAAGAGATTTGTTGGAAAAATGTGCATTAAGTCAAGATAAATCCTTCACATATCCTGACTGTGGCCATGAATATGTTCAGAATTTAGTTGATTTGATGCACATGATTTTGAAAACTTTGGAAATATGATGTGCATTTTAAGATAGCCTAAGAGTGTAGGCTCAATGTGACTAGTAGAAAGATGACGGATCTGGGTCTCGTCCATATTCCGACTAGGGCCGTAAATATGGATCCCACCGAGTCCATCAACTCCCTAAGAGTTGGTGCACGTGCCATTCGTGAACATCCATAGTGCTTTTGAAATAAAATGCATGAATCATATAATCAGGATATTGCATAAAATCAAACTATATGATATGCATCCTAGTCTAAGCAGGAAATTAAATCTCTTATTCCAAAATTTACATTATTACATCATTAAATAAAGGAAATAAAAGAAATTTGCAGACTTCAGCTCCTTCTTTTGAATGTCCCTGCCAAACTTGAAATAAGGTTAGCTCAAATATGTGGGTTTTTCCAAAATTTTCCAATAATATTATGAAATTATTGGATTTAATTGGATATAAACCCTATTCTCATGCTTCCTTGATATTTTGAAATGATGAAAATGCTAGAAATTCAGTGAAAACAATTTGAAATTCGGAATTGAGGTTAAAATGACCAAAATACCCCTAAAACTAAAGCTACATCTTTAAAATCAGGGTTTTTTGAAGGAAAACTTGGTAAAATTGAGATTTTGAAATTCAAATTGAATCAAGTGATGATGAAATTCAGTAAAAGACATGATGACATGCTGCTAAACACATTATGACTGTAAAATCAGAATTTGGTGTATTGCAATTTATCCAAAATAACGAATTTCGCTTGTTTTTCGCTTGGATCTGGGTCCTGCGGAACCCTGTTTTGGTATTATGGATGATTCGAACCTCAAATGGATTCCAAATTGCACCAAATTCGGTATGAAGCATCTAAACACTTTGATAAACAACCTAGAATGCTAAAACTCATGAAATGATATGATTTAAATGCCAAAATTCAAAGAAAGTCCTAAAATGATGGATTTTGCCTATGGATCCGAACCAAATGCAATGCCTAATATGATAATGCAAGATTTACACCATGGAAACTTCTGATATTTTGCAGACTGCTAAAAGACCCGAAATGGAACATTTTTGGTTTTTACAGCCTCGGGATTTGAGCCATGGTGAGTTCAATAACAGGGATTTAGTTCTGACAGAGGTAAAATCACCCTAATCTGATGTAAAATGACAAACAAATATAAAACAGCCATGGAAATTTATGAAATTAATCAGAGCTATGAACGACACCTACATGAACAACTTTCATGTTTATGACTTCGGCATTTGATCAACAGAAATACAGAGAAAAATATAACTATTTCTGCCTAAACTAACAGAACAGACAAATGTAGCAAAACAGTGGACTGACAAGAAAAATCCGAATCAGGGGTCAAAACTGTTCTAACAATTACAGGCTTTTAGATGCAAACAGAGGACATCTCGGAAACCACTTTCACTTTTTACAGTTTTGGATTTTGAGAAACACACAAAGAGAAACCATAGCCCTAAGTCGATCCAAGATCTCAGAGGCCCAAATTAGGCTCTGACACGTGTCCCGGACTCTCGGATTTTTGTCAGTCATAAAAAAAATTAGACAAATCTGAAAAAATCATATTAAAAACTAGACATTCTCCCGAGTTCAAGTCATTTTTCGGATCTAAAATCGGACCTCCCAGGAGGGAGAACTCGATTTTACAAGTCGGCAAATGTTTTTCAAAACGCATCCCGGGTTACAAAACCCGACTTACCATTTTGGATGTTTACCGCAGTAAACAAATTCAAATGGCTCCGAATTTTTGGCAAAATTTCAGGGACACCTAAGGGCGCATTCCGTGATTTTTTTGGGATTTTTAATAAAAAATAAATGCATGAAATGACGTGTGGACTGACTGACAAAAACAGAGACTTACTGAAAATAAGCAGAATTGAAAAAAAGGCTAAATTAATCCTAATTAATTCATGAAATATGCTAAATGAATGAAATAAAATGCAAATTAAATCTAGATAAATGCATGAATGATAAAAATCATCAAGGAAGCATAATTGAATATTTTTATGTATGTCGTTTTATGAGAATAGCTCAATCCATCTCTCGGATGAGCTCTTTCTTCAAACGACTCCCGAATCGAATTATGAAATCCAATCAACGGGAAAAGAAGTGCACCTTGTTTCGTTACGCAGCGTAGGTGCTTTTGAAAGGGGCAGCTACCACGAGCTTCCTTCGTTCTTCACTCCGGGCTTCGGATGGTTCACCAAAATCGAACTCCGTTGGAATTGGACTGGCCACAGCACGAGCTCTACTCCACCTTCTTCAATGTGCCAAAGGGGCACGATTTCCAAGGTTCAAAATCAGATGTTAGGAAGGCTAGGGTGGATTTTCCAAGTTCACAAGAGCTAAAAAAAATGATCTCCTCTAGGCTGGGCGTGAACCCTTGTTTTTATAAATTTTCTGAAAATTTTTGAAATTCAAACAGGCTGGATCTGAGCCCTCCATGTGGCGCCATCTCAGGGGGTGCCATCTGGGGGTTTGAAATTCGAATTTGTCTTCTGCAGGGAGCCCTCAGATGGCGCCACCTCAAAAGTCTATTTTGATTTTTTTGAGAAAATAAAATGGAAATTTTTGTGGTTGAGACACCTCAGCAGGGGGAATTTGGAATTTTTCAAAAGTTTGCTTGATTCTCTCTGCAGGGAACTCCCAGAAGGCGCCACCTCAGAGGGTGCTCTCTTGGAGTTTGAATTTTAAACTCACCTTTTGTAGGGAGTCCTCAGGTGGCGCCACCTCATGGTGGGCTACCTTTATTAAAAATAAAATAAAAATAAAAAATGGAGCCAAGTGGAGTCCTGTAATGGTGCCACCTCAAAAGGTGTTCTGAGGTGTAAAGTTGAAAGCAGTAGGAGCATGCCATGTGGCGCCATCTCTGGAGGTGCTTGACATGTGTCAGAGGGATAGGAGTGGAGGAAGCAGATTGTGCCACCTCAGAAGAATTCAAATTCTACTTTTCTGCAGGAAAGGAGAGGCTGACATGTGGCATTTCCTCAGAGTGGCTCCTACGATGCCATGTGGCAAGAGGGAGGAAAAGGAGGGAAAGGGACATGTGTCTCCTACTTTTTTGAAAAAAATAGGGAGAGGACATGTGTCCTCTACTTTTTCTGAAGGAATGAGAAGGAGACATGTGTCACCTTCTTTTCCTGAAAGAAGTAGAAGATGACACGTGGCAAAGGGGTGAGAAGGAGGGAAGGGACATGTGGCGCCATCTCAGACAGGATGAAAAAGGTAGGAGTTCTTGATTTTCGCCACCTATGGGAATTTTTGAATATTTGAATTCTAGCTTTTCTGAAGAAAGCAGGAAATGACACATGGCACTTGCCTTTTTCTGAGGAAATGAGGACTTGCCACGTGTCCTCTGCAGGAAACACTCCAGATGGCGCCACCTCAGAGGAGACAAGCCTACCTTTTTTTGTAGGAGTTCAGAAGTGACACATGTCTCCTACTTTTCTGAGAAAAGTAGGAAGAGACACGTGTCAGGCTACTTTTCCAGAAGGAAGGAGGGGTTGACATGTGTCCCCTGCAGGAGACACACTTCAAGTGGCGCCACCTCAGAGGAGACAAACTCCACTTTTTCTAGACAGGACAACCTATGACACTTGGCATCTTCTGGTAGTCTTTGAAATGACACATGGCGCAGGATGGATAGGGTGACACATGGCAGATAAATGGGATGACATGTGGCGGCTTCTGAAGGTAGCCCCACACTGACACTTGGCATGGAAATGGGAGGAGAGAGAAAAGACAAGTGGCACCAATCCAAGGGACAAGGCTCCTATATTTTTGGGTTTTTCAAAATTCAAACTTTCAGAAGGGGAGCTTGTGTGACACCACCTCAGTGTGGGTCCCACATTGCTTCTTTATTGAAATAAGGATAAAACAACTTCTTTTTGGAATTTTCATAAAATCTAGACTAATGGGCAAAACAGGAATTTTGGAAAGAGTTGGCCCTTGTAGGGCGATTTTGTAAAAGAAAGATATTTGAAATTGTCAAAAAGGGCAAAATCTGAGGTGAAGTGACTGAAATCCATATTGAAAACTATCCAGATCGTTTTCCTGAGAAAATATTTTGAAATTCAAAGCCCTAGGGGTAAAATGGGAAGAATTGATAATTTTGAAGACCCAGGGTTTTGAAATCAATTTTGAAAATAGTTAAAATTCGAATCTGGATTGAAAATTTTGAAATCAAGAGTTCTGGACCTCGAAATGACATGCTGTGCAGTGCAGTGATTTGAAATGCTCATGCAATGATATGCAATGTCATGTCTTATGAAATGGAATCTTGAACCAAGACTTGAGGATTTCTGTCTTCTGTCAGGAGTAAGATTTTGACTATCTGAGACAAAATAGAGAAATTTTGAGAGTTGCAGATGAAATTTAGACTTTTGCAAGATCCGGGCTCAGAAAATGACCATTTTGCCCTCCAGCGATTTCAGAGGCTGGATGTTGATGCTTGGTGGAAATGTTGGGGAGGTGAGTGAAAATTTGGGGTGTTTACAGATGCCCCTCTTTGCTACTAAGCCAGCTCATGGCCGAGCTTAGTGGCAAAGAAAACACACCAAATTTGGGCTATACGAAAAAAATGCCCCAGTTAGAAGGATCTGACTGGGTGTGAAGAAATTAGCCCGGGGAAGATGGTAGATATGAAGCGAAGAATGGAGAGAAAAGATTCACTCTATGAGAGTGAAGTTCAGGTTTATGCCCTTGACCTGGATGGGACAAAAATACCTCGCATGGAACGAAGCTCAGGTTTGACCCTTAACCTGATGGGACAGAAATACCTCGCATGGAACGAAGCTCAGGTTTTGACCCTTGACCTGATTGGGAATGAAATATCTCATTGAAATGAGATTCAGGTTTATACCCTTGACCTGATCGGGCGGAAGATGAAATACCTCTTTCATTGAGGCTCAGGTTTGTACCCTTATCCTGATCGGGCGGAAAATGGAATACCTCTTTGATCGAGGCTCAGGTTTGTACCCTTATCCTGATCGGGCGGAAAATGAAATACCTCATCGACGGAGGGTCAGGTTTGTACCCTTATCCTGATCGGGTGGAAAATGAAATACCTCTTTGATCGAGGCTCAGGTTTGTACCCTTATCCTGATCGGGCGGAAAATGGAATACCTCTTTGAATGAGGCTCAGGTTTGTACCCTTAACCTGATTGGGTGGAAAATGGAATACCTCTTTGAATGAGGCTCAGGTTTGTACCCTTATCCTGATCGGGCGGAAAATGGAATACCTCTTTGAATGAGGCTCAGGTTTGTACCCTTATCTTGATCGGGCGGAAAATGGAATGGAATCCTCGAAGGAAGAGACCATGATGGGACCTTTGGATTTTGCACAATAAATCCAATAGGGTTTTTGCAAAAGGAAGGAAAATGGGGTCCCTAAAGCTTGAAAAGGGATTGGTTTTGGGCGTCTCATTGCTGAGACTAAAATCAGCTTTTGAAATTGCCTTTTGCGGGAAATGATTGGTGGTTCGACCTCGAACCGAAATGGGACTGTCTATGGTGGGACAGTGGGGACACAGGGAAGTGTGCAAATTTGAGAGTTCATGCTCTCAAAGAAGGGAAGGAATCAAGTCCTTAGGAGGGATTTAAAATTGGTGTCAGGATGCATCGAAAACGGACATCAAGCTCTCACTTCACGTCAGGATAGCTAGAAAATATTGTCAAAATGTTGGAAATTTTGCTGTTGATTCAAAATTTTTGAAAATGTTGCATATTGTTGCAAAGATGTTCTTTCTTTTCTACCTGAAGCATTACCTCCAAACAAGGTTCACTTCGTAGAATCGAAATTGGAAACCCAAATTGTTTGCAATTGACCTTCTTCAAGGAAGTTATCAATTTCCTTGATATGAGCAGGAAAGAGAATTTGATATTATGAAAGCAATTGATGAAAGAATATTGATAATAGAATTTCACAAAGTTAAAGAGGATTCTTGATAAATTTGGCAGTTTGATATCCTGAGAGCTTCTCTCTTTATAGTCTTTCTGCACTTTTTTTTTTTGGCTCTCTGGGTTTTTGCTATATTCTCCTTCATTTTGGAGATATTCTTACTTTTTCTCTCTTTCTTTTTCCTCTCTTTCTCTCTTTTGGGAAGGGTACGTCACAAACTCCTTCAACTTGGAGATGTTTCGATCCTTCTTGGATGATGGGTTCGGAGATCGTTAGGCGATAGCTGAAATTAAATATCTTTTAGGGATTGTCGAGAGGTTCATCGCATCTGCCTTCATCTTGACAGTGCTTTGGACTTTCCCTGGAAGGATCCGTCACAAACTCCGTCATCTTGGAGATGTTTTGAATCTTCTTTGGCCCCGGGGGTCTACTCGCCTAATTCGCCTTCATCTTGACGACAGGTGAGAGATCTCTTTTGCGGATACTTAATTGCAGCTTAGGTGATTCTGAGGAGACAAGGCTTGGGTAAATGCTCTCTTTTCTAGCACTCAGGATATTTCAACTGCCTCGTCTTTACAAGAATAGCCTTTAAAGATGCGCCATTGACTGCGATCAATATCGATCATCCATGGCTTTGCAAAACATTGGATTTTCTTTGCTGGCCATATTGAGGATTTATCCTTCATCCTTTTGGTTGGCCGATAGAAAGAATTTGAGTTTTGAATCTCTTTTCGCGAAAGCTTCACTCTTTTGGAAGTGATGCTGAAGGTAAACTGAAATAAAGATTTGTGCAATAAAGATTCTGAAATCAACAATAAATTGACAAAATTTTCTTGAAATCCTTGGTGAAAATGAGTATTTGAAGTCCGGTTCAACACATCCATGACGAAAATTCTCCTCTCTTTTTCCCCAAAAAGAGAGACTCAGGCTTAGCCCTTACCTGAATGGGAAATGGGAAATACTCCTCTCTTCCCTGAAGAGGAGGTGTTTGCAAAACGAACTTTCGAAGAGAAATTGAGCTTTCGTCAAAGCTCCCTAATATTAGGCTTCTCTTATGGAAAGGGGGCCGAAAATAGTGAGGTCTGTAAATTGGGTCATGAGAAGAACGAGTCCATCACACTCTCCCTGCAAAGAGGGTCTTTCATGACGAAAATGGCCTAGTATGAAATTGGGGGGTCACAAGAAAAGCGAGTCTCCGTCGAGCCTCTCCCTTTAAAAGGGTTTCTTGTGTGAAATTGGAAATTGTTTTGCAAACGGTTCACAAAGACGCGAGTCCCTTCAAACTCTCCCTAAAAAGGGGCTAAGTGAACGAATTGGATAGCATGCGAAAAGAACGAGCTCCCTCGAACTCTCCCTAAAAGGGTCTCTCGCAAGAGAAAATGATTGAAATTGGATATTGAGATTGATTGACCCAAAGGTCGAAATGGAAAATTGGTTGCTGGAAATTGAATGACCCGAAGGTCGAAATTGGATGACCTGATGGTCGGAATTGAGAATTGATTTGACCACAAAGGTCGAAATTGAGAATTGGTTGACCGAAAGGTCGAAATTGTGTGACCTGAAGGTCGAAATTGAGAATTGAGTGACCTAAAGGTCGAAATTGAGAAATGAAGGTCAAAGATTGGAAATTGATTTACCTGAAGGTCGAAATTTGGAAATTGATTGACCCGAAGGTCGAAAATTGGAAATTGAAGGTCGAGAATTGGAAATTGATAGACCCGAAGGTTGAAATTTGGAAATTGATTGACCCGAAGGTCGAAAATTGGAAATTGAAGGTCGAGAATTGGAAATTGATAGACCCGAAGGTCGAGAATTGGAAATTGATTGATCCGAAGGTCGAAAATTGGAAATTGGTAATTGAAATTGGAAATCAGAGGTCTAAATTGGAGAATTGCCTGATTTGAGGATTTAAATTGAAATTTAGAGAGCAAAATATCAAATTTGAGCAATTGACAGACCCTGATGATTGAAATGACTTGGATCAATAAAAGAGAATGATGAGTTCGAGTCAGAGCTCGAATAAAATATAGAGATCACGAGTCGGAACCCGAATCAACAGAGGAAACTGGAAGGCTCGAATCAGAGCTCAAATAAGATAACGAGATCACGAGTCGGAACCCGGATCAACAAAGGAAAATGAAGGACTCGAATTAGAGCTTGGATAAGATAAAGAGATCTCGAGTCGGAACCCGGATCAACAAAAGAAAATGAAGAACTCGATTCAGGGTTCGAGTAAGGTAATGAGATCACGAGTCGGAACCCGGATCAACAAAAGAGAATGACAAGCTCGAAAAGATCTCGAGTCGGAACCCGGATCAACAAAGGAAAATGATTTGTTCGAGTCAAGGCTCGAGTAAAGTAGAGAGATCACGAGTCGGAACCCGGATCAACAAAGGAAAATGAAGAGTTTGAGTCAAGGCTCGAGTAAAGTAGAGAGATCACGAGTCGGAACCCGGATCAACAAAGGAAAATGAAGAGTTCGAGTCGAGGCTCGAATAAAGTAGAGAGATCACGAGTCGGAACCCGGATCAACAAAGGAAAATGATTTGAATAAAGACACGAGTCGGAACTCGGTTTTCCAAAAAGTTGAAAATGTACCAGCTTGAATACTGGATTTTGAAATAATACCAGTTTGAGTGCTGGGTTTTGGTTCAGTATTGGCGATGATCTTTGGATCATTAGGAATTATGATGGGACTGTTTGTTGAAATCCCAATACCGACCGGATTGTGATTAATGCAATTGAATGCAAATGAATATGAGTTGATGCATATGAATGCACAAGTGCATGAAATGAGGAATTTGTTTATCCTGCCTGCATATAGAACAAAATTTTAAAATGCCCCAGTGTAACTGGGAAAGAAAATTGGATCATTATTTGAAAGAAACAGGAAGGATTACAAGAGAAGGATAAATGTTTCAAGTATAAAACTTTTTCAAGTGTCGAGCATTAATAGGATCTGGCAATTCTACTCCATCGGCATCGATGAGCCGATATGAGTTGCGGGGTAATGCTTCTTTGACAACATAGGGACCTTCCCAATTTGGCGACCATTTGCCGCCAGGACGATGCTTGAGATAAGTTGTGGATCGAAGTACTAAATCATTGACTTTGAATCTTCTTTCGATGATAGACTTCGCATATTGCCTGGCTACTCTCTGGCGATAGGATTGAGCATGCTCTGCTGCTTTTAGTCTTCTCTCGTCGAGTAAGTCTAGCTGCACTAGTCGCTGCTGCTGGTATTGATCAAGAGGTAATTGCAGAAGTGAAGCAAATTTCAAAGCGGGCTTCTGAACATGTAGCGGCAATACTACCTCTGTTCCATAAACCAGTTCTGATGGGGTAGCATTCGTTGGTGTACGAATGGTGGTCCGATAGGCCCACAGTGCATCGTGGATCTTCTCATGCCAGTCACGGCCTGTTTCCACAGTTCGCTCCAAAATACGAATTAAAATCTTGTTGGTGGCCTCTGCCTGACCATTCCCTTGAGGATAATATGGAGCGGAAAAATGGTGATAGATCTTGAATTTTGAGCAGAATGTCTTCATCTTTTCATTCTTGAAATGACTGCCGTTGTCTGACACAATGTCATGCGGGACGCCGAAACGGCAAAGGATGTTCTTGTGAATAAAAGAGACCACGTGTCGGCCTTCTACTGTGCGGAGACTGATGGCTTCTACCCACTTGGTGAAGTATTCTGTTGCGGCAAGGAAATATTTGTGGCCATTTGAAGCTGAAGGAGTGATGGGACCTACGACATCGAAGGCCCACATGGAGAATGGCCATGGAGAGACAACAGACTGTAAATAAGTTGCCGGAGCATGGATAGAAGGTGCGTGTATCTGACATTGCACACACTTCTTCACATAATGATAACAGTCTTGTTGCATAGTCTTCCAATAGTACCCTGCTCTTATGATTTGCTTGACAAGGGTTTGGTAGCCAACGTGACCACCACAAATGCCTTCATGTGCTTCTCGCACGACTTCTTTGGCTTCGTCTTCATCTAAACATCTGGAATACTCTGAACTGAATCCACGACGATAGAGGACATTGGCCAAAATGAAGTATCGAGTAGACATACGCTGGATTGCTCGTTGCTCTTTCTTTGAGAGTTCTGGAGAAAATTCGCCAGTTTCTATGAAAGTTTTGATGTTGTAATACCAAGGCTTCTTCTTTTGTTCAGCCTGGTTTACCTGTTCCGCTGGAATGAAGGCAGGTTGGTCAAGTCTGCCAATTTCAAAAGAGCGACAAGATTCTCCATTCTTGAATGCCATAATGGAGCCTAAACTGGCTAGGCTATCAGCCACTTGATTAAAATCTCTCTTGATATGAAATAACTGAAATTCTTCGAACTTGCTGATAAGAGCTGAAACAATTTTCTGATAGGGAAATAACTTCTGATCTTTGACTTGCCATTCGGCTCGAACTTGATTGACAACAAGTAATGAGTCACCGTGGGCATGTACTCTCTTGACATTAAAGTCTAATAGAATCCTTAAACCTTGAATCAGGGCTTCATATTCAGCCATGTTGTGAGTACATTGAAAATCTAACTTGAGAGAAAACGGAATCATCTCTTTTTCTGGAGTGATTAATAAAATTCCGATGCCTATTCCCGCCATATTCTTAGAACCATCGAAAAATAAATTCCAGACTGGAGATTGCTGGATGCTGCAAATTTGCTCATCAGGGAAGTCATCTTCGGCTTTCACTTCTTCGGTCAGAGGAAAATCTGCCAATTGATCTGCAATTGCTTGGCCTTTGATTGATTGTTGCGAGACGTATTCTAAGTCATACTGCATCAGTAAGACTTGCCATTTTGCGACTCGTCCGCTGAGGAAAGGCTGCTCTAAGATATACTTGAGAGGATTGAGTTTAGACAAGATTTTGACTTCTGATGCTAGCAGGTAGTGTCTTAGCTTCTGACACATCCATACCAGAGCTAGGCAGGTCTTCTCTATTTGAGAGTATCTCTTTTCATAATCTATGAAAGTCTTGCTCACGTAATAGATGGCGTGCTCTATCAGGCTGCCTTCTTTGTATTGCGCCAAGAATCCACCGCATGCGACTTGATTGACTGAGATGTATAACAAAAGAGGCTTTCCCAATTCTGGCGGCTTTAGGATGGGAGGATTAAGAAGATACTTCTTGATTCGATCGAACGATTGCTGACACTCTGGTCCCCATTCGAACTTCACTCCTTTTCTGAGCAAGTGGTTGAAAGGCTCGCATCTCATTGCCAAATTGGAAATGAATCGCCGGATTGACTGCATACGTCCTTGAAGGCTACGCAGTTCTTTGAGATTCTTCGGGGGAGGCATATCAATGATAGCCTTTGCTTTGGCTGGGTCAACTTCAATTCCCCTTTTGCTGACCAGAAAACCCAACAGTTTACCTGATTCGACTCCAAAGACACACTTTTGTGGGTTAAGCCTTAACTTGTAAAGAATAAGTCTTTTAAAGACTTGATCAAGTGCTTCGAGGTGATCTTCTCCCTCTTTAGATTTCACGAGAATATCATCAACATACGCATCCATGATTTTGCGCATTTGATCGTGAAAGATAACAGCCATTGCCCGTTGATATGTTGCTCCAGCATTCTTGAGCCCAAAAGGCATAACTGTATAACAGAAAGTGCCCCAAGGCGTAGTGAAGGAAGTTTTTGATTGGTCGCGGGCGGCCAACTTAATCTGATTGTAGCCGGAATATCCGTCCATGAAAGAGAACATGGCATGTCCTGCCGTGCTATCGACTAGAAGATCGATGCTTGGAAGTGGATAGTCATCCTTCGGAGTAGCCTTATTGAGGTCTCTGAAGTCTATGCAGATCCTTACTTTGCCGCTTTTCTTTGGGACAACGACGATATTGGCTAACCAATCTGGGTAGTCAATAGCTCGAATAAATCCTGCTTTGAGCAGATCTTCAAGTCCTTCCTTGACTTGTTGTTCAATTCTGGGATCCATTTTTCTCAGCTTCTGCTTGACTGGCTTAGCATCCGGCTTCAAGACGAGTCGGTGTTCAACCAATTTGGGGTCTAAGCCCGGCATGTCTTCATATGTCCACGCGAACACTTCTTCATGCTGCTTGAGAAAATCTGTAAGCCTTTTCTTTTCTTCCGGATTCAGACTGGTTCCGATCTGGAGAATTTTTGGATCTTCCTCTGAACCGATATTGACACTTTCAGTTGGATCTTGTACTAGAGGAGATGGTTCGTCCTGCTTCTGAACTGCGGCGAACTCCGGTAATTCCTGAAGAGACTGATCGTGTTCTGCACAATCATCAGACTGCTTTGCAATCTCATCATTTCCGGTGCTTGCTTTGATTCTGTGAATTGCTGTCGACTTCTTAAAGACCGTGGGATTGAGAACGAGCTTCTTGATTGTCCGAGAAGTCATTCTGAAATTTTGGAGAAGAAATTTGGTTCAGACAAATCAGCCTATAGTGAGACAAGCAATCATTTGAAGAGAACCATACATAAAATGGCATTGAATTATAAAATGATGAGACAGACAGAAAGGGAGTAGATGGCATCCGGATAGACAAAGAAACTTGGAATTTTATTGATTGAATTGATCAATGACATTGGTAAAATGAGACATTTATTTGGATAAGAATAGAAGGAAAATAACAAATGGTCTTCATTGTGCCCCCTTGACAAAAACAGTCTTCTTTGAAGAGCTTCCGCCGGCAAATCCTAGTCCTGCTCTGTGGGGACGATGCTTCTGAATCATTGGCTCGATGCGGCCGTCCTCATTCTTGCCGAGTCCCTTGAAGGGTTGATAACCATGTTTTAGAAGCAAATCAAATCCCTTTCTTGACTTCATGAATTGCGGAAACAAGGGATGATCCTTAATGGTGCCGTAGTCGATTCGACCTCCAACCTTGAAGAATTGAGGACCTTTCCATCGGGTCATGGCTACTGTGTGCAGAGATGGCTCTGAGGATGCCTGAAGTATTTCTCGATTCTCTTCGAGATTGATCTCTTTACTTTCCCTGATGCTGGGAATATCTGCATTGAATGATGGCCGAGGAATCATGGGCTGCGGGAGCCTTTCTTCTGGGTCTTCTCCCAGTATTGTGGTTATCATTCCACCCTTTGACCACTTCACACATTGATGGAGGGTGGAAGGCACTGCATTAGCATTGTGAATCCACGTCCTACCGAGCAGCAAGTTGTAGGTTGGTGGTACATTAACCACATGGAAAAGGACGGAGTGCACCGAATAATTGATAAACACCTCCAAGAATATCTTGCCCTTGGCCGTTTGACCATGATTGTCAAACCCATAGATAGTGATGGGATCCGGAATATATTCTTCGTCCTTGATCCCTAATGCCTTTGCGGTCATTTCGGGACATATGTTGAGGCTACTGCCTCCATCGACCAGCACATGGGGAACCGTCATTCCTCTGACCCGAACGACGATGTAAAGAGCGTTATTGTGAAAGGAATGAGGCTTTGGAAGGTCCTCATCCGAGAAGGTAATTGGTGCATTGGTCATGGCGGAGTTCACAATTTGTGCCATGTCTTCAGGAGTGGTACTGGGTTTAACTTTGATTTTCCTGAGTAAATCATTCAGTACTTGCTGGTGCTTTCTAGAATTCTTGGCCAAGTCAAGGATGGAGACATTGGATAAAGCAGTCAGAGGCTTCTGACTTGACTTCTCTGGCCTTGGTCTAACGATTTGCTTGAAGAAGTCAGGAGTTCCTTTTGATTTGGGAACTGACTTCACCGGTGCTTCTGCAACTTTCATTTTACTGAATGCTGAAATTAAGTCCATCTTCTTAGAATCTGGAGCCGCTTGTCGTAGCACCGTCACCTGATACTGAACTTGGAGATCTTGCGCAGAACATGGCTTGATATGTTCATGCGGTAGAAAGGGTTGTGCAGACACTACTGCTGTGGTGTACGAAGGGAAGGGGTGGTTGAGAATGTCCATTTTTTCTTCTTCTTCTCCTTCCACCAATAAATTCTTTTCAATGAGATCTTGCACGATGTTTTTGAGAACAAAGCAGTTCTCGGTATTGTGTCCCACTGTCCTGTGGAACTTGCAGAACTGATCTTTCCATTTCCCCATGGGCACAGGAGGATCGGCCCATCTGGGCAATTTGACCATCTCTTTTGATAGCATGTACTCGAGCACGTCCTCGAGCGATTGGTCAAGGGGAGTAAACTTTCTGTCATAGCTCCATCCTTCATGTTTGGTTTTCTCGCGCAGCTTCGGCCCTTGATCCTGCTGAGGAGGCTTGCTGTACTGAGGAGCAGGCTTTGCTTTCTGATCTTTGTGGTTCGAACTGCCTGAGCTGTAACAGTAATCTTTCTTCTGCCCTTTGTGCTGATTTCGGCCTTTGCTGCTGTTGTTGGCAGAATAAGTAAAGTGAGCTTTCTTCTTCTGCTCACCATGGGAGTTGTTCTTGGAAAAGGTGAAGCCTTCATAGACTCCATTTTCCACACTCAGCTCGAGCCATTCGGCTCGTTCAGTCAGCTCAATGAAGGTCCTGGACGGCGCTGTGGAAATTAATCCTCTTAACGGCTGCGAGAAATTGTTGAGGATTAAGGACAATGCATGCCTTTCCGAGATAGGATCTCTCATCTTATTACAGGCTGATCTCCACCTGTGAATGAAGTCCCGTGCTTTTTCATTCTCGTTCTGTCTCAAATTGCAGAGATGACTTAATGTAGGCAGCGCTTCTGTGTTGAACAAGAAGCGTTCAATGAATAGATTTACAACTTTGTCGAACTCCTTGAGCTCGATGGGGTTGATATGCTCAGCATACCACTTGGCTGCAACTCCTTCCAAGCTGCGGGGGAAGCATAGAAACAATGCTCGGTTATCCTTTCTGAACCTCGAGCATTCTGCGAAGAAGGTGGCGAGATGAGCTTTTGGGTCGCCAGAACCATCGAATTTGATGAATTTACGGGGGAGATTCTCCAGATCATCATCCCCTTCTAAGCCGTCATAGAAGTCCTCACTGGTGAAGACTTTCTTGCCCTTGTCGCGGGCTTGCAGATCTTTGACAACTCGGGCCATTTCTTTGAACTGCGCTTGCAAAGGCTCTTCTTTATCTCTGCTTTTTGACCTGCGGCTCTTACTTTGGCCATGCTTCTGAGATGCCGGAGGCACCTCATATTCTTCATCTGTATCTTCAGTGGAATCTGATTCATCTGAAATCTCTTCTGGCTGGATTTGCTTCTTGGGAGCCTTCTTACCCCTGCGACCATGGAACCTTTCTCTGAATGGATTTCTTTCTGAGCTGGTCCCGGGCTGCTCATTCATCATTTTGTTCATCATTTTTCTGAACATGGCATACATTTGAGGGTCTATGCCATCGTCTTCTTGCTGCTGCTCTCGACTCTTCTCAGATCGAGGGGAACCCATCTCTTCTTCTGAGGCTGATGAGTACTGGGATGCCGTGGTTCTTTTGCCTGATCTTGTCTCAACCATCAAATGATATGGATGCTCTCTGCAGGGCAAAAGACCTGATTAGATTTTGAGGGAATTAGATTTTGGAGGAAATATTTGCTGAAAATATGGTAGACAATTTGGAAAAGATGTCCCATTACTAGGGACTGAGTCGTCGTGGGAATCACGACAATTGTGTTGTCATTCCTTCTGCAAAAGAAATAAACAACGAAAATGTGCCTTGTTACCTAGGCGAGGTCGTCAAACCACAATGGAAGGAAATAGAATTTTATTAAAATGAGAAGAATAAGATTTTATTGATATTGACAAAGAGGTGGAGGACAGACGATTTGCCACCATTCATGATAGTCGGCAGACACTCTAGGACCTGGAAAGATTTTAAGAGAGACAAAGGAATCCCATCCGTAGCGGGCAGAATGATATGCCCCGGACCATTGTGCGGAAGTGAGATCGAACTCTGCCATAGCTCCTGATAACAGTCGGGCTTCGACATATTGCTGCCTCTGAGAGAACTGCCGAACACATCTCTCTGGTTGGTAGTAAGTGCAGAAGAATGGTCCCAACAACTTGAACCGCTTACCATAAGCGTAGGTATATCTGGGAGGAGATATTTGCCGATCAAAATAGTCCCAAACAACGTCATCCTCTTGAATGTTGTTGATCATAGACCGGTACTGCGCCACTGGAAGGAGTTCTTGACCATTGTATCTGAAAGAGCTTGCTCGGGCTGGAACGTGCTGGAAAAACCAGGACTGAAGTGCGTAGATGCATCCTTCAACTAAAATGGACTCTCCGAGTGAGAATCGAGTCAGACCTCGATAAAGGAAGGCGAGCGCTGCCATGGCTATGGAGAGGCGATTGGTTTGCCGACTTCCCCATCTTCTCATAAGCTGGATTATCCTGACGTCCATGTAGTTCTGTCCATCTGGGAAAAGGGACAGTCCTACAGTGCATAGAACCATTGCATTCTGAATCTTTTCTTTAGCTGTTCTTGATAGCGAGCTGACTTCGACGAAGGTCCCGTACTGGCGGTACAACTCAAGTAGGTCAACATATTCATCTCCTTCTAACTGGATCAGGGGCCAAGATCGGCGGCCTGTCATACGGGCTAAGGAGTCTCGGGGGTCCAAACCCTTGACATTGATAAGGAATTGATGCTCTAATGGGTCGCTTGGTCGACCAGCCGGTTCTGGCAACCCCATGATTTCTGAAAATTCATCCATTAAAACAGTCATCTCTCCCCACGGGAACCAGAAGGTACACGTCCGAGGATTCCATCGCTCCGCCATTGCATGGATCAGGTTGCCATTGATGGTCTGCTTTCCGACTGCTGATGCCAGCTCTAATCCGCACGCGCTCAAATGGTCCGGGAACATTCGGGAAAAGCTCTTTAACCAGGAATAATACCATCGGGGAATGAAAGTTCCGGTGCTAAGAGCTCGATGTTCAGGACGACCTTGTCGCACCTCGAAGGAGATGTGACCTTCAGGAAAGATAGGATCGACTTGACTGGATGCCATCGAACTGAAAACAGAGAAAGACTCAGAATGAGACTTAGGAAAATGTGAGAAATTTTGAAAAAATTTTGCAGGCAGGATAAAAATGCAGCTAGAAATTCGAGATCCAGTAGAAGGATAGAATGTAAAATCTCCTGGAGTTTTGGAAGAAATGGGATATTTGAGAAAATCATCCAGGGTTTGAGAAAAACATCTTGTGGAAAATAAGGATATTTGGAAAAGACCTAATGAGTTGAAAAACATTGGGAAATATAAAGAATTGAGAAAATCATACATACAATCACATCCTGCACAAACATTTATGCACATTCAGCACTCCCTAAAAGGCTGACTCTAGATGCATCAATTTGAAAATAGCTGTAGGACCTTAATCCTAACTCTAAGTTCAGATCATCTTTGTCCAATCCAGTTATGCCGATATACCCGAACCGAAATCCGAGGTACGTGGCATAGAATTTCAACTCCGGTTCTAAGGTAAGGTTTTCCAACATCCTTGAGCGCCTACCGATATACTTCGGACTGTGGCCCGCGGTACGTGGTAGGGGGGTGTTAACCCAAATAGTTGGCCCAGTTGTGAGGCTCTGTCCCGAACTATGGTTCTGGAAGAGAGCCCAGCAACGTGAAGACCGGGTAATGATAGGTAATTGAGGTTTTGAAAAATGATCACATGCAAGAAATAGATGGCTCTAAGTCCTAGAGAGATAGACTTTTGAAAATCTTTGAAGAAGCATACATTGTTTGCATTCAGATCCTAAATTGAGGAGAGTTGTATTTAGACCTAAGTCTATGTGAGCATGAAAATTTCTCCTCAATCTGGTCCTACCAAACCATGCCTAGTCTATATGCAGTCAATGTCAGCTAGGTCAGAATCTAGGCTCCTAGGCTCACATGATATTGAAAGTAAAAGAGCTGACATTTTATGAACATAATTTTGATAATTGAACTAAGTCAAGCATAATTTAAGTCAGACAAGGACAGGTCCCATCACGGTCGCCAAACCTGTTATCGTCGCGAAATTTTTCCCCGCCTTCCCTTCCTTGCGGAAGAGAAAAAGAGAGAAATGCTTTCGCGCTTCAAACTTTGACCGGATTTTGGAAATTGTTTTGAAATACTCGCCTCCGTTTTTTTGAAAATTGCGGGAAAATCCATGGGATGGGGCTCGACCTGTCGGTACGAGGTTCGACCGTTCCTGCCGCCTTTAACAGGGGTAATCGAACCAAGGACCAAAACTATGCTTGACTTAGTGAAATTATCAAAGTTATGTTCTATCCTAAATGCATAGAGAATTCAGGCATGTGCTATGAGATTTTGGAAAATGCCGGTTGGAAAACATGATGTATGCTTAGAAAAACATTTGGAGTTGGAAAGAATCTCTCAGGAAAAAGGTCAATTTCTCAGGAAACTCAGATAAAAAAGGGGTTTTTGAAAACATGAGAAAGCTTATAAAGATGTGGAAAATTCAGAAATAGTTGAAAATCTTGGGAAAATGGAAGTGATTCTTGAGAAAAGATGGACTTTTTGAAAAGGGAAGCACTTCTTAGGAAAACTTGGACTTTGAGAGTTTTCTTAGGAAAATGATGGAAATTCATAGGAAAGCTCATTGGAGAAGGAAATTCAAAACTTGGGAAATTGAAATCATGGAAATTTTACCCTTGAAATACTTGGAAATCGATTTTGATCTTGGAAAAAGATTGGAAAACTCTTTTGAAGCTCTTAAGAAAATAACATTTTCCAGGGAAAACTATGGGGAAATTGACTTAGGAAAACCGATTTTGAAAGATTCTTAGAGTTTCTTGAGAAATCGATTTCTTGAGAATGAAATTTTCTTGAGAAAATCTTGAGAAAATCAATGATTTCATGATGCAAATGACATGAGTGAATGAATGCACTTTGAAAAGATTTTCTAAGAGATTTGTTGGAAAAATGTGCATTAAGTCAAGATAAATCCTTCACATATCCTGACTGTGGCCATGAATATGTTCAGAATTTAGTTGATTTGATGCACATGATTTTGAAAACTTTGGAAATATGATGTGCATTTTAAGATAGCCTAAGAGTGTAGGCTCAATGTGACTAGTAGAAAGATGACGGATCTGGGTCTCGTCCATATTCCGACTAGGGCCGTAAATATGGATCCCACCGAGTCCATCAACTCCCTAAGAGTTGGTGCACGTGCCATTCGTGAACATCCATAGTGCTTTTGAAATAAAATGCATGAATCATATAATCAGGATATTGCATAAAATCAAACTATATGATATGCATCCTAGTCTAAGCAGGAAATTAAATCTCTTATTCCAAAATTTACATTATTACATCATTAAATAAAGGAAATAAAAGAAATTTGCAGACTTCAGCTCCTTCTTTTGAATGTCCCTGCCAAACTTGAAATAAGGTTAGCTCAAATATGTGGGTTTTTCCAAAATTTTCCAATAATATTATGAAATTATTGGATTTAATTGGATATAAACCCTATTCTCATGCTTCCTTGATATTTTGAAATGATGAAAATGCTAGAAATTCAGTGAAAACAATTTGAAATTCGGAATTGAGGTTAAAATGACCAAAATACCCCTAAAACTAAAGCTACATCTTTAAAATCAGGGTTTTTTGAAGGAAAACTTGGTAAAATTGAGATTTTGAAATTCAAATTGAATCAAGTGATGATGAAATTCAGTAAAAGACATGATGACATGCTGCTAAACACATTATGACTGTAAAATCAGAATTTGGTGTATTGCAATTTATCCAAAATAACGAATTTCGCTTGTTTTTCGCTTGGATCTGGGTCCTGCGGAACCCTGTTTTGGTATTATGGATGATCCGAACCTCAAATGGATTCCAAATTGCACCAAATTCGGTATGAAGCATCTAAACACTTTGATAAACAACCTAGAATGCTAAAACTCATGAAATGATATGATTTAAATGCCAAAATTCAAAGAAAGTCCTAAAATGATGGATTTTGCCTATGGATCCGAACCAAATGCAATGCCTAATATGATAATGCAAGATTTACACCATGGAAACTTCTGATATTTTGCAGACTGCTAAAAGACCCGAAATGGAACATTTTTGGTTTTTACAGCCTCGGGATTTGAGCCATGGTGAGTTCAATAACAGGGATTTAGTTCTGACAGAGGTAAAATCACCCTAATCTGATGTAAAATGACAAACAAATATAAAACAGCCATGAAAATTTATGAAATTAATCAGAGCTATGAACGACACCTACATGAACAACTTTCATGTTTATGACTTCGGCATTTGATCAACAGAAATACAGAGAAAAATATAACTATTTCTGCCTAAACTAACAGAACAGACAAATGTAGCAAAACAGTGGACTGACAAGAAAAATCCGAATCAGGGGTCAAAACTGTTCCAAAAATTACAGGCTTTTAGATGCAAACAGAGGACATCTCGGACACCACTTTCACTTTTTACAGTTTCGGATTTTGAGAAACACACAAAGATAAACCATAGCCCTAAGTCGATCCAAGATCTCAGAGGCCCAAATTAGGCTCTGACACGTGTCCCGGACTCTCGGATTTTTGTCAGTCATAAAAAAAATCAGAAAAATCTGAAAAAATCATATTAAAAACTAGACATTCTCCCGAGTTCAGGTCATTTTTCGGATCTAAAATCGGACCTCCCAGGAGGGAGAACTCGATTTTACAAGTCGGCAAATTTTTTTCAAAACGCATCCCGGGTTACAAAACCCGACTTACCATTTTGGATGTTTACCGCAGTAAACAAATTCAAATGGCTCCGAATTTTTGGCAAAATTTCAGGGACACCTAAGGGCGCATTCCGTGATTTTTTTGGGATTTTTAATAAAAAATAAATGCATGAAATGACGTATGGACTGACTGACAAAAACAGAGACTTACTGAAAATAAGCAGAATTGAAAAAAAGGCTAAATTAATCCTAATTAATTCATGAAATATGCTAAATGAATGAAATAAAATGCAAATTAAATCTAGATAAATGCATGAATGATAAAAATCATCAAGGAAGCATAATTGAATATTTTTATGTATGTCGTTTTATGAGAATAGCTCAATCCATCTCTCGGATGAGCTCTTTCTTCAAACGACTCCCGAATCGAATTATGAAATCCAATCAACGGGAAAAGAAGTGCACCTTGTTTCGTTACGCAGCGTAGGTGCTCTTGAAAGGGGCAGCTACCACGAGCTTCCTTCGTTCTTCACTCCGGGCTTCGGATGGTCCACCAAAATCGAACTCCGTTGGAATTGGACTGGCCACAGCACGAGCTCTACTCCACCTTCTTCAATATGCCAAAGGGGGCACGATTTCCAAGGTTCAAAATCAGATGTTAGGAAGGCTAGGGTGGATTTTCCAAGTTCACAAGAGCTAAAAAAAATGATCTCCTCTAGGCTGGGCGTGAACCCTTGTTTTTATAAATTTTCTGAAAATTTTTGAAATTCAAACAGGCTGGATCTGAGCCCTCCATGTGGCGCCATCTTAGGGGGTGCCATCTGGGGGTTTGAAATTCGAATTTGTCTTCTGCAGGGAGCCCTCAGATGGCGCCACCTCAAAAGGCTATTTTGATTTTTTTGAGAAAATAAAATGGAAATTTTTGTGGTTGAGACACCTCAGCAGGGGGAATTTGGAATTTTTCAAAAGTTTGCTTGATTCTCTCTGCAGGGAACTCCCAGAAGGCGCCACCTCAGAGGGTGCTCTCTTGGAGTTTGAATTTTAAACTCACCTTTTGTAGGGAGTCCTCAGGTGGCGCCACCTCATGGTGGGCTACCTTTATTAAAAATAAAATAAAAATAAAAAATGGAGCCAAGTGGAGTCCTGGAATGGTGCCACCTCAAAAGGTGTTCTGAGATGTAAAGTTGAAAGCAGTAGGAGCATGCCATGTGGCGCCATCTCTGGAGGTGCTTGACATGTGTCAGAGGGATAGGAGTGGAGGAAGCAGATTGTGCCACCTCAGAAGAATTCAAATTCTACTTTTCTGCAGGAAAGGAGAGGCTGACATGTGGCATTTCCTCAGAGTGGCTCCTACGATGCCATGTGGCAAGAGGGAGGAAAAGGAGGGAAAGGGACATGTGTCTCCTACTTTTTTGAAAAAAATAGGGAGAGGACATGTGTCCTCTACTTTTTCTGAAGGAATGAGAAGGAGACATGTGTCACCTTCTTTTCCTGAAAGAAGTAGAAGATGACACGTGGCAAAGGGGTGAGAAGGAGGGAAGGGACATGTGGCGCCATCTCAGACAGGATGAAAAAGGTAGGAGTTCTTGATTTTCGCCACCTATGGGAATTTTTGAATATTTGAATTCTAGCTTTTCTGAAGAAAGCAGGAAATGACACATGGCACTTGCCTTTTTCTGAGGAAATGAGGACTTGCCACGTGTCCTCTGCAGGAAACACTCCAGATGGCGCCACCTCAGAGGAGACAAGCCTACCTTTTTTTGTAGGAGTTCAGAAGTGACACATGTCTCCTACTTTTCTGAGAAAAGTAGGAAGAGACACGTGTCAGGCTACTTTTCCAGAAGGAAGGAGGGGTTGACATGTGTCCCCTGCAGGAGACACACTTCAAGTGGCGCCACCTCAGAGGAGACAAACTCCACTTTTTCTAGACAGGACAACCTATGACACTTGGCATCTTCTGGTAGTCTTTGAAATGACACATGGCGCAGGATGGATAGGGTGACACATGGCAGATAAATGGGATGACATGTGGCGGCTTCTGAAGGTAGCCCCACACTGACACTTGGCATGGAAATGGGAGGAGAGAGAAAAGACAAGTGGCACCAATCCAAGGGACAAGGCTCCTATATTTTTGGGTTTTTCAAAATTCAAACTTTCAGAAGGGGAGCTTGTGTGACACCACCTCAGTGTGGGTCCCACATTGCTTCTTTATTGAAATAAGGATAAAACAACTTCTTTTTGGAATTTTCATAAAATCTAGACTAATGGGCAAAACAGGAATTTTGGAAAGAGTTGGCCCTTGTAGGGCGATTTTGTAAAAGAAAGATATTTGAAATTGTCAAAAAGGGCAAAATCTGAGGTGAAGTGACTGAAATCCATATTGAAAACTATCCAGATCGTTTTCCTGAGAAAATATTTTGAAATTCAAAGCCCTAGGGGTAAAATGGGAAGAATTGATAATTTTGAAGACCCAGGGTTTTGAAATCAATTTTGAAAATAGTTAAAATTCGAATCTGGATTGAAAATTTTGAAATCAAGAGTTCTGGACCTCGAAATGACATGCTGTGCAGTGCAGTGATTTGAAATGCTCATGCAATGATATGCAATGTCATGTCTTATGAAATGGAATCTTGAACCAAGACTTGAGGATTTCTGTCTTCTGTCAGGAGTAAGATTTTGACTATCTGAGACAAAATAGAGAAATTTTGAGAGTTGCAGATGAAATTTAGACTTTTGCAAGGTCCGGGCTCAGAAAATGACCATTTTGCCCTCCAGCGATTTCAGAGGCTGGATGTTGATGCTTGGTGGAAATGTTGGGGAGGTGAGTGAAAATTTGGGGTGTTTACAGGGTCTAATGCCTGCACCATTCTTTTCATGTGCATCGTTAGTGCAGATGTTCAATTCTTCAGTTGCGTCATTAGTATAGATATTCAATTCTCCAGATCTTTCCATTGATTGAGCTACATCATCTTCATTACAACCTGATGATAAGCTCAACAATGTTTTAAGCAATATATCAATTTGTGTTTGCAGCAAAATAGCAAACAAATCGATATTAACTAGCAAAAATGTGTCTCACAAAAATGAGAGTTTGTTACTAATACAGGGGTTTGACATACAATGCATATAATGAGTGAATGTAGGATACCTGATGGGGTAGAGGCCCTTCCTAGCATTTGTAAACAAGCATTCTTGTCAACAGGTCCCAGCGTCTTACAAATATCGATAAGTTTCCAACCATCGTAAGGAGAAGATCTACCTGCAATAAACAAACAATGCCTTAATGTCACACAACACGACATGCCTTCTTCCTCGATAGCATGATGAGATGGAAAGCTACTCACGCCGCCTTAATGGCACTGGTTGGAATGTTTGTGCATCATTGCTTTCTTCCATAATGCCTAACAACAACGAAAAAGAAGAGAAGATAGTGGAATGTTTTGTAACCAATATATCAATTTGCGTTAGCAAGCACATACGTTTACTACGATTTAATCAGGATGCATGTAACAACGGATACCGATAAGGTTAAGCAAGTCAAAGCAACGATTTAATGAATGACAATATGTGATTTGATGTTTGCTTATAATGAGCATCGAGTTGTCGCTTACCATGCCAATAGAATACTCATGTCGTACATGTGTGTTGACGATAACACTCTCATTATATCCACGAGGCTATAACGTGAGTTCAATAGAAGTCGCTGAGAGAGCAGCAATATGCATGCAAAAATCACCCCCCAATGCATGTAACGATGTGTTTCTGCACGCACACATTTTCAAAGTTTGTGTACAAATATCTTACAAATACATATTACAAAACATATAATATCGAATAAATCGATATACTAATCGATTTGTAAGATATTGAAAATTGATACGGCAGTTCAGCATAATAACTTACAACTCGACAATACAAAACCATATTGTCTAAAAGGTGGATAAATATATCGCACAATAAATTACAAGTCAAATAGGAAGAAATAGAGAATAATAGCAAACAAATTGATATTAACTAACAAAAATGTGTCTCACAAAAATGGGAGTATGTTACTAATACAGGGGTTTGACATATAATGTAGGATACCTGATGGGGTAGAGGCCCTTCCTAGCATTTGTAAACAAGCATTCTTGTCAACAGGTCCCAGTGTCTTACAAATATCGATAAGTTTCCAACCATCGTAAGGAAAAGATCTACCTGCAATAAACAAACAATGCCTTAATGTCACACAACACAACATGCCTTCTTCATCGATAGCATGATGAGATGAAAAGCTACTCACACTGCCTTAATGGCATTGGTTGGAATGTTTGTGCATCATTGCTTTCTTTCATAATGCCTAACAACAACAAAAAAGAAGAGAAGACACGGGAATGTTTTGTAACACAAGGCAGGCACGAGAAGGCAACAATGTGTTGTAAAATAGGGTAAAAAGCAAGGCGGAAAACTCAACTGGAGAAGAAGGAAAAGTTTGGGTTGATAATGGGAGCTACTGTTACAGCAGATGGCGCAGGAGTTTAATGGATAGGGAATGTCTCCTTAAAAAATCATGTATTTTTATTTTTAAATAATTTTATTAATATTTTTTATAAAATTATTTTTTATATCTTTTATTTATTTTTTTATTTCCGGATTTTGCCAAAAATGTGAGATTTATGAAAAAATTTCAAATTCTCACAAGTTTTTGAAAAATGAGATTTTTACCGTTTTTAACGTTTGTCACTATGACCCCAAACCCCAAGTAAGAAACTAAAATTAAATTATGGACCCAAACCTGGACAATGACATCGGCAAATATCTTAAATCTAGATTTATAGCTTAGTTTAGATTATCTAGAAGCTTAGAGTAAAAAATTAATGTAGACTTGCCTTTGAAACCTTATATGGATCCAAAACCTATCCAATTTTTGATATATTTTGACTCCAATTAAATATTCACATGATTCTTCATTCTAGATTACAATCTAACATATTGCTAAAACAAAATACCGTTTTAAAATCCATATATGGGCCGATGGGTTTTGATGTTTTCTAAGTATCGTTTTTTATATAAATAGGATTGTCTCATATCTATATCGAATTTGTAATTATAATACAAAACTTGGTAAGTAAGAAATGAAAGTGCAGTAGGATTGAGGCAACGAACACTAGAGGGGGGTGAATAGTTCTTTTAAAAATTGTCTCCGAAATATTCACGTATTTTGTAATTTGAAAAGCAAACACACAAAGAACACAGAATTTATTCTGGTTCGGTCTTTCCCGACCTAGATCCAGTCCCCAAGCAAAACCCGCTTGAGATTTTCACTATCAACCTTGTGTAACTACAAGATCATACAGACCAAATCCGGTCCCACTTTCAGTAGCACACTTACTGAAAGCAAACAACTCCATTAAACCAAGGAGTCCTTCCTTTTACAGAAAATTGAAATAAGTAACAACTTACAATACAACCTATGAGCCTTTCTTTTGAATGCAAATGAGATGAAATTGGCTTTTGAGGTTGTTGAAATACTCTACTCACGAATTCACTATCTCTCAAAGGAATTTGAGTGAAAAACTGAAGTGAAAATATCAAGTGAGTGAGAAAATAAATACTTGAATGAATAGGAGTGAAAAGCAAGAAGTAATTCAATTGAATTTGATGTAATTGAAGTGCTTTTGAGTGTAAAATGCACTCATATTTATAGTTGAAAGTTTTCATACATTGAGGGTATGAAAGGGTGTCAAAACAGTCCATTTTGAATAATCAAAACGTTTGAAAAATGAAAAGACATGCCTTTTTAAAGTTTTAGGAAAAATGGCAAAATTAGTCAACTGGAACAGTAGTTAGTCGACTAATAGTTAGTTATTAGTAGACTGACAGTTATCGTCGGTCGACTGATTTGTTTATCGAGCCGTTTGAAAAACTGAACTTTTGAAACTTAGTCGACTAGAGATAAAATTAGTCGACTGATAATATCATCAGTAGACTGAAAAATCTTTCAGTCCACTTCTGCTAAAATCTTCTGAAAAACATACATTCTGTTCGGTCGACTGATAAAAGCATTAGTTGACTGCTGCTAAATTTTCAAAAAACACATGTTCTGTCCAGTCGACTCATAAAACCATTAGTCGATTGTTGCTAAATTTCCAGAAAACAGACATTCTGTCCAATCGACTGATAAAACCTTCGATTGACTAATTTGACAAAAATGACTTTTTAGAAAATATGGCGCGAAAGGATTAGTCGACTGGTGAGTCTATTGGTCGACTAATAAACACAAAAATTTAAGAAAAGAGTTTTCTAAAAAAAAAATCATGAAGGGTTCTTTTAGAAATTTTTTTCTAAGTACTTTTAAGGTGAAATGCAACCTAAATATGCACTCTAAGTAAGGCTCTTACAAGAATCTAAGACTTTTAATGAATATAACATTTGCACACTAGTCTTCAAAGATTCTTCATCGAATTCTTCAATGTCTTCATTGCCTTAGCTGAAATGCAGTTGATTTCACTTGCTCATCATTGAAACCTTGTACTTGAAGTATCATGTATGGCTTCATTGTCGTAACAATCTCCCCCTTTTTTATGATGACAAACTTAATCAAAGATGAAGCATTTAGATGCATAGATGGAGATTTTACTCCCCCTATCAATATGTTGCAAAACATTAAAAATTAGCACATATATATCATCACATATTGATTGGTTTTCATTTCCATTTATCATGCAAGATCTCCTGCAATTTTGATTTTTATCTTTTTCTCCCCCTTTGTCAGAATCAAAAAAAGAGTAAGGGCAGAAATATCATAAGCAAAATGGAGATACAAGTTTAAAATATTACAACCATAAAGTATCAAAGTTTAGAAAAGACAGAACATAAAGATCAGAAAAGTGAGTTGAGCAAATCCTTGATTGAAGTAATCTCTTTCTGAATCGAAGATAGTTGTTGAGTCACATCTTCACGAAAAGTGCGTTGATGCAGCTCTAAAGCTTCCAGTCGCTGCAAAACTTCATCATTGTCTTGACTTGTAGCAAAACTCTTTCTTTTTGCTTAAGATGAAGGTGTCGCAGAAGTTGGTGAAGGTTCAGAAATTGATGGTTCAGTAGGATCAGATGGTTCAGTTTGATCAACATTTAAAGGAGGCATATATTTAATTTTCATTCTTTTAAAAATTGTTTGATCAAAGAACTCCTTTTGCTCAATATATTTTTCATTTGTTAAAGGAACTTTGAAATGTCTGAAAATACGAGTTAGAAGACATCCATAAGGAAGAAATGGTTTTTGTTTCCACAAATTTGTAAAATACACATTGGGCCAATTTACAGAAATATTTCCAAATAAGACATAAAGAGCCGTAGATAGATCTGTAGAATAGTAATCAAAAGAGCCAGTTTTAGGTAGAACATTGTGGGCAAGGATTCGTCCAGCAATGCGTGCACGAGTTTAAAGATTAGTATTTTTGAAAGGAGGGTAGTGAGGTGCACCTGGAAGAAGAATTTGTTCAAAAATTCTCTCATCATTCAGTTCAACAGTATTGAAAAGAGTGTCTAAAGATGAAATTTCTAGGATTTCTCCAAGTAGTTTAGAATCAAACTCGATTTCAACATCACAAACAAGAGATGACAAAACTCTCGTTTCATGATCAAAATATAAATTTGTATAAAACAAGTGAATCAAAAAAGGATAGTGAAGGGTATCTGCACAGGCATCAAAAAGATGTGAAATTCCTGGAAATAATTCTCTTATTTTGTAACGAGAAAACAGATAAAACAGTACATTTCGGCCTGGTAAAATAGGTAGTGCAGAAATCGATCCAAAAGTATCATATAAAAAAGGATTTTGGAGTAATCTGAGAGAAAATCTATGTCTTGAAGAAGGTGTAGGAGGAGGAGAACCTAAACCTTTTGCAGATGCAGACTTCGAACGAGGCATGGTTAAAAACAGATTTACCAAAAAGAATGTCGGCTTCCAAACGATGTCCGGCAGAAGGAAGATGTTGTCCGACGTTGTGAAACAGAAATAGAGGAGGATACGATGGCTGACGGCGGGTGAGAAGGCTGCCACAAGGGGATTCCGGCAATGGCTGAAGATACACTATCACGGCAAGATGATTCCAGCATGATTTGAAGATGTGCTAGTTACTGCAAGAGGATTCCGACGTTCCCTGTCACGGCTAGAGGATTCCGGCGTCTCCCTATCACGGCAAGAAAATCCTGGCGGGGATAGGTTCGAACGACACTCCGAGGGTTTTTTAGAAGAGAGAGAGGAAAGAGAGAGAAAGAGGGTTTTCATTTTTTAAAGGGTTTCATTTTTAAGAAAAACGAAAAGGTGTGAAAATGAAATGAAATGATGACCTTTTAAAAAAAATGGGTGTTTAAAAAAAAAAATCAAGGGGTATCGGATCTCTTTAGTTAAAATTTTAAAAAAAAAATTAGTCGACTAAAACTTTATCGGTCGACTAAGAATGTGCGACTCAAAATTTTTTTTTAAAAACAACAGTCGACTAGAAATATATCGGTCGACTAGTATGGTGTGATTCATTCTAAAATTTTAAAGCATCAGTCGACTAAAATTTTATAGGTCGACTAATATAGTGCGATTTTGAGATTTTGTTCAAAAATCAACATTTTCATAAATCCAAAAATGAGCAAATACCTAGTTCTCTCCTAATTCTCATAAAATCTTCATTTTTAAGAGGTTTAGTGAAGATATCGGCATGTTGTTCTTTAGTGAAAATAAAATTTAACAAAATATCTCCTTTTAACACATGATCTCTTAAGAAATGATGCCTAACTTCAATATGCTTAGTTCTTGAGTGCTGAACAAGATTTTTAGAAAGATTTATATCACTAGTGTTATCACAATAAATAGTTGTTGTGGAGTAATTCAAACCAAAATCTTTTAAGGTCTGTTTCATCCATAGTACTTGTGAACACGCTAAACTAGTTGCTATATATTCTGCTTCAGTTGTTGAGAGTGACACTGAATTTTGCTTTTTACTAAACCAAGAGACTAAGGAATTTCCTAAGAAATGAAAAGTTCCGCTAGTACTCTTGCGATCAGATTTACTTCCTGTAAAATCTGCATCACTATATGAAACTAAATCAAAGGAAGATGATTTTGGGTAAAACAAACCGAAATCTGAAGTATCTTTCAAATAACGAAGAATTTGTTTTACTGCAGTTAAATGAGATTCATTTGGATTAGCTTGAAATCTTGTACACATACAAACACTAAACATTATATCAGGTCGACTAACAATTAAGTATAATAGAGATCCGATCATACCTCTATAGAGCTTAGTATCTACATTTTTACCATTTTCATCTTTATCAAGAGAAGTAGTTGTACTCATAGGATTCCTTCTTGATTTCGATGAGTCCATCCCAAATCTCTTGAGAAGTTCTTTTGTCTACTTAGCCTGATTGATGATGATTCCTTCTTCAGTTTGCTTTATTTGAAGTCCAAGGAAGTAGTTTAATTTGCCCATCAAGCTCATTTCAAACTCTTCCTGCATAGCTTTATAGCTTTAGCAAATTCTTTACAAATAGAATCATTAGTAGAACCAAATATTATGTCATCAACATAAATTTGCACAATAAGAATATCTGAATTAAGATTTTTAATATATAAAGTGGAGCTTACTCGACCAATGGAAAAACCAGATTGTTCTAGAAAAATTCGTAGTCTTTCATACCATGCTCTTGGTGCTTGTTTAGGTCCGTACAAAGCTTTTTTTAATTTGTAGACTTTTCCTGGATATTTCTCATTTTCAAAGCCTGGAGGTTGCTCTACATAAACTTCTCCATTGATGTGTCCATTTAAGAATGCACTCTTAACATCAATTTGATATAACTTGAAGTTCATGTAACCAACAAAAGCAAGCATCATTCGAATTGACTCCAATCGAGCCACTGGTGCATAGGTTTCATCAAAATCTATGCCTTCTTGATTATAGCCTTGTGCTACTAGCCTTGCTTTGTTTCGAATGACTTCGTCATTTTCGTCCAGCTTATTTTGGAAGACCCATCTTGTTCCAATTACCGGATGATCCTTTGATCTATCAACTAGATCCCAAACATCATTCCTAGTAAATTGGTTAAGTTCTTCAGACATGGCCAAAAGCCAAAATTCATCATCACAAGCCTCATTGATATTCTTTGGTTCTATTTTAGATATGAAAGCAACATTTGCAATATATTTTTCTAATTGCCCTCTAGTTTGAACACCACTTTTTATTTCTCCAATAACTTGCTCATGTGGATGATTGGGAACTTCTTTCCAAACCGGTTGAAGAGGAATATTTTCTTGAGAAGTACTCTCTATCAAGGGTTCTTCTTGAAGCATTACTTCTTCTCCTTCGCTTAGAGGTATAACCTGCTCACAATTCTCATCAAATGCAACATGTAAAGATTCTTCGATGAAAGATGTTCTTTTATTAAAAATACGATAAGCATTACTTCTAGAGGAATATCCAAGAAATATTGATTCATCTGATTTTGAATCAAACTTATCAAGATTATCTTTGGTATTTAACAAGAAACATTTACTACCAAAAATTTTGAAATATGAGATCTTTGGTATACGATCATAATATAATTCAAAACATGTTTTATGTAAGATTGGTCGAATAAGAACACGGTTTAAAACATAACATGTTGTATTTATTGCTTCAACCCAAAAGTATTTTGGTAAATTTTTATCTTGAAGCATGGTTCTGGCACATTCTTGCAAAGTTCTATTCTTTCTTTCAACAACTCTATTTTGTGTTGCCGCTCTAGGAAAAGCAAAGTTGTGAGATATACCATGTAAATCACAATACTTTAGAAAAGATTCATTTTCAAATTCACCACCATGATCACTACGAATTTTAATTATAGATGTAGATTTTTCATTTGTAATTCTTCTACAAAGTTTGGAAAATTCCGAAAAGCATCATTTTTGCTTTTTAGAAAAATCACCCATGTAAACGGAGAATAATCATCTACTATAACAAAAGCATATTTGCTACCATCCAAACTTTGAATTCTAGATGGTCCAAATAGATCTAAATGTAAAAGTTCAAGAGGGCGTTTTGTTGAAACTATATCTTTTGCTTTAAAAGAACTCTTGATTTGTTTACCCCTTTGGCAAGCATCACATAAGTGAGCTTTCTTATATGGTATTCTAGGTAGGCCTCTTACAAGATCATTCTTGGATAACTTGGAAATAATTTTAAAGTTAACATGTCCAAGTCTCTTGTGCCATAACCATTGAATTTCATTTGAAACAATAAGACATTTTTCATTAAAAGTGGGTAACTCATGTAGATATAGTTCATACACATTGTTCCTTCTTTTACCTTTAAAAATCATGTTTTTGGATTGAAAATTAGAAATTAAGCATAAATCATTTTAAAAAAACATGAAAGCCTTTATCACATAATTGACTAATAGATAATAAATTATGCATTAAACCATCTACTAAAAGAATATTTTCTATCAAGGGAAATTTTGGATTACCAATACTTATTACTTTTCCCTTGTTATTGTCACCAAAGGTGACGGTTCCTCCATCCTTATTTTGGAGGGTGGAAAATAACTTCAGCCTTCCAGTCATATGTTTGGAACAACCGCTGTCCAATATCCATTTGCTCCTTATTTTGTGTACCTACAACAAAATTAGAAGACAAAGTATTTGACCCCTTTCTATTTTCGGGGCCATGAGAGTTAGTCTTAGGAACCCATATCCATTTGGATTTTCGTTTCCTTTGATAATAAATATTCTTTCTATAAAAAGATTTAGCATTTCTAGAATAATCATGTCTAGCATTATAAGTTCCATGATTAGAAGCATTTCTACTAGAAATTTTAGTTCTTTGAACAAATGGTTGAGAATAATGTCTTTGATTTTTCACCACATAGTTTGGTCTATTTTGAGTATCAAAGAAACTATATCCCAATCCGGTTTTATTAACCAAGCATCTTTGAGAACCAAGAAGTCTTTCTAGATTTTTTTGACCATTTGTGAATTTGGTCACTATGGAAAGAAGATCATTTGATTTTTCTTTTAGACTAGATAGTTCTTTTTATAAGAGATTGGTTCTAACTCCAATTTCTTTTATCTCAAATGCTTGGCAAGAATTTTCCTTCTTGAGATCTTCTATCTCTTGAAGTAACACTTTATTTTGAGAGTCAAGAGTTAAATTTTCAGTTTTTAACTCTTTATTTTTAGAACTTAGACTTTTAAATTTAGCATATAAATCATTAAATGCTTCAAATAATTCATCATAGTCAAATTGACTTACCGAATCTTCTTGTGTTACAAAACACATGTTAGCAACTTCTTCATTTGATTCTTCATCAGAAGAGGAGTCACTATCATCCCAACATGCTTGAAATGCTTTTTTCTTCTTGAATTGGTCCTTGGGCTTGATTTTGAGAAGAGGACAATCTTTCTTGATATGTCTTGCCTTTTTGCAGTTAAAGCACTTGACTTCATTGGAATAGGAAGAATCTGCTTTCTTTACCTTTCTTTGAAACCTTTCCTTTTTGATGAATCTTCTGAATTGCCTTATAATGAGGGCTATATCTTCATCCTCATCTTCTTCTGAATTTTCAGAGTCAGAAGTAGCCTTAAAAGCAAGAGATTTTTTCTTGGGTTCTTTTTCTTGTCTGTCTTAAAGTTGAACTTCATATGTCATTAGGTTACCAACCAAATCTTCAAGAGTGAGAGTGTTTAAATCATTTGCCTCTTCAATAGCAATGGTTTTTCTCTCCTATTCAGGAGTTAAACACCTTAGGATCTTTCTGACTAAATCTACTTGTGAATATTCTTTTCCAAGGGATTTCAGAGTGTTAGTTATATCGGTCATTCTTATTACCATGTCTGATATAGATTCATTTTGCTTCATTTTAAACAATTCAAATTTATGAACTAAAGAAGCAATTTTAGATTCTTTTACCTTTGACGTACCTTCGTGAGTCACGAGAAGAGTATGTCAAATTTCATTTGCTATAGAGCATTGAGAGATACGATTGAACTCTACCTTGTCAATGGCATAATATAATGCATTCATTGCCTTGGCATTAAGTGAAGCAGTCTTCTTTTCTTCATCGATCCATTGACTGAAATCAGTTGATGGCATTTGGTACTTTTCTGAAACAACTCTCCAAATTTCGAGATCCATGGATTGCAAGAATATTGTCATTCTCACTTTCCAGTATCCATAGTTTGTTTCGACGAACAGAGGAGGACGAACAGAGGAGCATCCTTCTTTGTGTTGAGATGTTGTAGTTGTCATGCTAGATGATGATCAAATCAAAATAATAGCAAACCTGCTCTGATACCAAATGAAAGTGCAGTATGATCGAGGCAACAAGCACTAGAGGGGGGGTGAATAGTGCTTTTAAAAATTATTTGGGGAATATTGACGTATTTTGCAATTTGAAAAGCAAACACACAAAGAACGCAGAATTTATCCTGGTTCGGTCTTTCCTGACCTACATCCAGTCCCCAAGCTAAACCTGCTTGAGATTTCCACTATCAACCTTGTGTAACTACAAGATCATACAGACCAAATCTGGTCCCACTTTCAGTAACACACCTACTGAAAGCAAACAACTCCTTTAAACCAAGGAGTCCTTCCTTTTACAGAAAATTGAAATAAGTAACAACTTATTATACAACATATGAGCCTTTCTTTTGAATGCAAATGAGATGCAATTGGCTTTTGAGGTTGTTGAAATACTCTACTCACGAATTCACTATCTCTCAAAGGAATTTGAGTGAAAAACTGAAGTGAAAATATCAAGTGAGTGAGAAAATAAATACTTGAATGAATAGGAGTGAAAAGCAAGAAGTAATTCAATTGAATTTGATGTAATTGAAGTGCTTTTGAGTGTAAAATGCACTCATATTTATAGTTGAAAGTTTTCATACGTTGAGGGTATGAAAGGGTGTCAAAACAGTCCATTTTGAATAATCAAAACGTTTGAAAAATGAAAAGACATGCCTTTTTAAAGTTTCAGGAAAAACGACAAAATTAGTCGATTGGAACAGTAGTTAGTCGACTAATAGTTAGTTATTAGTAGACTGACAGTTATCGTCAGTCGAGTGATCTGTTTATCGAGCCGTTTGAAAAATTGAACTTTTGAAACTTAGTCGACTAGAGATAAAATTAGTCGACTGATAATATCATCAGTAGACTGAAAAATCTTTCAGTCGACTGCTGCTAAAATCTTCTGAAAAACATACATTCTGTCCAGTCGACTGATAAAAGCATTAGTCAACTGCTGCTAAATTTTCAGAAAACACATGTTCTGTCTAGTCGACTGATAAAACCATTAGTCGACTGCTGCTAAATTTTCAGAAAACAGACATTCTGTCCAATCGACTGATAAAACCTTCGGTCGATTAATTTGACAAAAATGACTTTTTAGAAAATATGGTGCGAAAGGATTAGTCAACTGGTGAGTCTATTGGTTGACTAATAAACACGAAAATTTAAGAAAAGAGTTTTCTAAAAAGATTTTCATGAAGGGTTCTTTTAGAAAAGTTTTTCTAAGGACTTTTAAGGTGAAATGCAACCTAAATATGCACTCTAAGTAAGGCTCTTACAAGAATCTAAGACTTTTAATGAATATAACATTTGCACACTAGTCTTCAAAGATTCTTCATCGAATTCTTCAATGTCTTCATTGCCTTAGCTGAAATGCAGTTGATTTCACTTGCTCATCATCAAAACCTTGTACTTGAAGTATCATGTATGGCTTCATTGTCGTAACAAGAAATGTTGAGAATAATTCTTGTAAACAGAAAATGGAAATTGTTCAAATTTAATCCATATTCCGCCAAGAAACATATATATCAAGTGTACCAACTTAGAGTGGAAAAGGTTTGTAGTTTAGGTCTTTCTTAATGAGGGGCTCTCACTCAAAGACAAAGGAAAGCTCAAGAGATAAGTACCCATAAGTATATAGGGTTGGGACCCTTTTTAAACACATAAATGATAACTTTTGGCTTTCTTTTCATAGGTCACATCTTTTAACAATGAAATTTCAACTTAATGCCTTTGAAAACTTTAAAAACCTTCAATTTTTTTATGAAATAAACAAAAAATTTTCTACTAAAATCATCAATGAAGGTGAAAAAATATTTTTGATATCCAAAAATTTGGTGTGAACTATCTCAAGAAGTCTCTTTGTTATTTTGAAATATCATGTTAAAAACTCTTAAATGGTGCTTTAGAAGGACACATCCATCACAAAATTAATTATTATGATCAATTAGGGGCAACCCAACCCTTTTACCATGCTTAATTTGTAACGCCCCAGGGTTTTAAAACCTTTAAAAATGCAGATTTTTTTTTTTTTTAAACAGCGGAAATAACTTTTGATTTTTGGTTTCCTAAACCTTAGGCACGTCACATTCCAATTAACAACAAAAACAACAATAATTTATATCAACATTATATACATAGTCTTTTCACAAGGTTCAAAAATGAAAACATATAGGATTAAATTTAAAATAAATCCTAAATTAATCTCAGGATCTTGGGAATCTGGATTCTTCGATGCTACACTTGTCCAACATCCATTGTAAGATTTCCTATTCCATATCTGAACCTAAAATTCCCATAAAACGGGGTTAGACTTATGATAGCCAAGTAAGTCATTAATCAAAACCATACAATTCAAACATTAAGCATGATATAAATAATTTATAAATCAAAATGCATTTATTCAAGAACAATTATGCAATTAAAAATAAGACAATTAAAAACAATTTAAAACAATGCATAATCTCAGATCAAATTTTGTGAAAGAAAAAGGTCATTGTTTCGATATTAACGCCCTCCTGGTATGGTGGAGAGTACTCCGATCTCAAACTAAGTATTTCGGGGGTATATTATTCTATTGTGGATTACCTGGATACCTGAGTGAAATGGGCTCCCATGCGAGCGGTCAACGACCGGGAAGATTCTCAGCAATGGCGAGCAAACAAGGAGAGTTGGATGCATCCACTGGCATGCGGCAGCCTTGAGACCCGTTGTCTCGACCTCCTCAACCCGAGTGATAGGAGGTCCAGGGAATCTATCGCTCCCAACAATCATCATCTTCACAATGTCACTCCTGGTTGTACCACTACCCCTTCCAGGGTAGGCTAAACCTAGATGGGCTTGAAGGATTCTTTTATAGGACTTTTCATCTTTTCAAAACTAGGCTCAATAGCCAAATCATTTCTTTCAAATAAATACGGTTCATATGTATCCGGCCCATCCAGAATTTTGCTCTATCACAACGAGCATTCGCCTATGAAGGCGAGAATTAAGTTTGTATAGACATGACTCCTGCAATAATAAAATCTTTTGAAAATCAACATGCTATACGAAATTCTTCTTTTCATAAATGTCTTAACCATAGTATTTGATTTAAAATCACAAGATTTGAAATCAAAACATGTACTTAATTTTGCACATATTGAAATATGCATTTGATTATGAATCAAATTTAAATAATCATGCATGAATCAAAAACATGAATCAAAAACATGTTTAATACAAAATTATAAGATTTTGATAGAATAACTTACTTGGATTTTGATAGAACTAAGGAGAACAGGATAAAGCGCTCGTGCTTTGATTTAATCTGATAGAATTCATTATATTAGTTAATATTTTTTTTTATCGAATTTTGGGTAGTATTTGTCCTATAAATTTAAAGAAATATCTTTTGAAGAAATTATATAAAAAAAATCTAAAAATTTATTTCTAATCGACTTTAAAACTTTTATAAGAATTTTCACAGAGTTTCCTCTGTAATAACTCAAATGTTCGAAAAAGGGTTTGAACTTGAATTCGAGTTGTAAGAATTCGAACATGACTTTGCGTCACAAATATTTTTATAAAGGTTTTTCAACAAAATTGATTCAAATATTAAAACTGATTTTTGAAAATTTTAATAGAATTTCCTTTATAAAAATCGATTTTTTTCTAAAATAGTTATAAAAATTTTGATATAACCTCTACTAAATAAACTCGAAATTTCTAAAATATCTGAAAGAATTCTAATTAAAATAATTGATTTTTTTAGAAATCATTTAAAAATTTGGCCAGAATTACTGCTATATTAATCCTGCTTTTTCCAAAAATCTTTAAATCATTTTGGCAGAATTTCTGCTATAAAAACTCAATTTTTCAAAAGTCTTTTAGAAAATTTTGCCAACACTACTGCTAAAGTAGTTCTGAATACTTAAAAATATTTAGAAAAATTTGAACAGAGCCTCCCTTATGTAAAGGTTGGGTTGGATTAAATTTTGGCAAAATTGCCAAAATTTAAATCCAAAAGAAATAGAGTTGGGGTTCAGAAAGAGAATAGGGAAGCTCAGAAAGTATAAATTCAAATTTAGAAGAGGGCTTCTAAATACTAACCTTGTTTAGTTGATTTGAGCAGCGCTTCCGCTATCCAAATCCGACCTTTCTGCTAAGTTTAGCAGAACTCCTGTAGGCAGCGCTTCTGAGGCTGTTTCTGATCTGACGGAGCTTCTTGTAGAAGAACGGACTTCACTTAAGGAAAGAGGAAAAGGGCTAGAAGAGGTTTCTCAGAAAAAATCTGAGATTCTACGGAGGTTTAGGTTTAAAAGTTAGAGAGAGAAAATCAAAGGTAGAGAGAGAAAATAGGAGAGAGAAGGGGTCTTGGAACTTGGGTTGAGAGAGAGGGGGTGAGGGGGTATTTATAGGAGAGAGAGGGGATGTCGCCCCCCCCCCCGTGGGGCCCACTTTGGTGACATTTGTCACCAAAGTAATTAAAGATTTAATTTTTGAATGACACTTGTCATTCTTCTGACAAGTGTCAAAGAGAGAGAGAGGCTTAGTGTCACCTCCTCACTGAGGAGTGACACTTGTCCTCCCATGGTTTTGGAAAACCATGGCCTGTCCATGGTTTTGGGCCAGTGGTTTTTCTAAAACCTTGGTCTGAGATTAAAATATTATAAATTAATATATTTTATTCAGTTTACTACTTTTTAATACCCAATTTAACCTTGGCTCAATCCCATCTTTCAGGATTGCCATAAGGGAATTTAGAATTACTTGATTGTCTTTCTGTAGTTCAATAAATTACATAGCCTGCCATTGAAAATGGTAAATTACCATTTTCGTCCCTGACAATTTTATTAATTCCCGGAAAATATCCTAAAAGAAAAATTACTATTTTGACCTTATATAGTTGGGTATTTTACCGAAAAATGCCACTGAATTGGCAAATTACTAAGCTACCCTTTGACAATTTGATTAATGACTAGAATGTCCCTGAATTCTGATTTTCGAACAAGCCTCAACAAAATTTTATCAGGATTTCAAATATAGATTCTGATCTTTACTTTGAACAGTACTAACCATAAAAATCAGGGTTTTAACACTATAATTCACATTTAGAATAAATAAAAATTAAAACTTGAATTTTCTTCAGAATTTATAAATCATTAAAAATTTTGGGTATTACATTCTACCCCCCTAAAAGAAAAAATTTTGTCCTCGAAATTTATGTACAATTTAAACAAACAATTCTGGATACTTCTCTCTGATGCTGTTTTCAGGTTCCCAAGTACATTCTTCAATTCCGTGATGCTGCCATCTGACTTTAACCAGAGGAATAGTCTTTGATCTCAAAATTTGATCCCTTCTATCCATAATTTTTATAGGCTTTTCCTCAACAGTCATGTCTTCTCGAATTGCTATATCTTGATGTTGGATAATATGAGATGGATCATAAACGTATTTTCGCAGCATTGAAACGTGAAATACATTATGAATCTGTGCATACTGAGGAGTCAATTCGATTCTATAAGCAGTTTCACCGATTCGTTCTAGAATCTTAAAAGGTCCTACAAATCTAGGACTTAACTTTCCCTTCTTTCCAAATCTGAACACACTTTTGGTTGGAGATACTTTACAAAGACCATATCATCAACTTCAAAAGCGAGTTCTTTCCGTCTTTGATGAGCATATCCTTTTTGTCGGCTCTGGGCAGCGCGTAGTCTGTCTCGGATCAAATTTACTTGCTGAGTGTAATGTTGTAGTATCATTGGTGACTCTAACTTTCACTCACCAATTTCATTCCAATAGAGTGGCGATCGACAAGGTCTTCCATATAAAGCTTCGTATGGCGCCATTCCAATACTAGCATGATAACTATTATTACAAGCGAATTCAGCTAGCATAATATGAATATCCCAATCTCCTTTCCATTCTAGCATATAGGCGCGTAACATATCTTCCAGAGTTTGAATAGTACGCTCTGATTGTCCATCAGTTTGGGGATGAAATGCAGAACTGAACTTTAACTTTGTTCCCAAAGCCTGCTGAAGTTGGTTCCAGAATCGAGAACTAAACCTGGGATCACGATCAGAGATAATTGAAAATGGTATTCCATGTAGTCTTACAATCTCTTGAATGTATAAATCTGCCAGACTTTCCAAAGATTGACTTATACGAATAGGTAGAAAGTGAGCTGATTTAGTTAATCGGTCAATAATAACCCAAATTGCATCATGCTGTTTTCGAGTCTTTGGTAAACCCACTATGAAATCCATAGTAATTTCTTCCCATTTCCATTATGGAATTTCAATTTTTTGCATCATTCCACCTGGCTTCTGATGTTCTGCCTTTACTTGTTGGCAAATCAAACACTTAGAAACATAATTTGCCACCTCTCTCTTCATACCAGTCCACCAGTACTTTCTTTGCAAATCTTTGAACATCTTTGTACTACCTGGGTGGATAGTATACTTGCTTTTATGGGCTTCTTCAAGGATTTCATTTCTCAATTCAGGGTTGTTTGGTACCCATATTCGATCATTCATCAAAATACTCTCATCTTCTTTAAGTCGAAAAGAAACATCATCTTCCTGTTGGGCTCGAGCTAAAAATTCTCCATATTGAGAATCCTTACTTTGTTCAGAAACAATTCGGATGAGGATTTCTGGTCGAACAATTAAGTTTGATAATAAAATCCTTCCTGTATCGGTTGCAAAGGGTTTTCAATTAATGAAATCTTCAATAAGTTTCCATTCTTTGTCTATGAGACTTGCCAAAGTGTCTCTAGTTTTGCGACTAAGAGCATCAGCTACAATATTCGCCTTTCCAGGATGATAAGAAAGTGTGAACTCATAGTCTTTAATAAATTCTAGCCAACGTCGTTGTCTCATATTCAATTCTTTCTGTGAGAACAAATATTTGAGGCTCTTGTGATCACTAAATACTTCAAATTGTTCTCCATATAAATAATGTCTCCAGATCTTTAGTGCAAAAATAACTACCGCAAGTTCTAAGTCATGGGTTGGATAATTCTTCTCATGATTTTTCAACTGTCTTGATGCATAAGCAATAACTTTTCCGTGTTGCATCAATACACAACCTAGACCAGTACCAGAAGCATCTGCATATACCTCAAATCCACCATGTCCCGAGGGTAAAGTAAGCACTGGAGATGTAGTGAGCTTTTCTTTCAAAATTTGGAAACTTTCTTCACATTTAGTGTCCCAATCAAATTTAACACCTTTCTTCAGAAGTCTAGTCATTGGTGATGCTATACGGGAGAAATCTTGAATGAATCTTCGGTAGTATCCAGCAAGTCCAAGAAAACTTCGAATATCTGTAATATTCTTAGGTTGTTTCCATTCTAATACTGCTTCCACTTTAGCAGGATCCACTGAGATTCCATCTTTCGAAATTACATGACCCAAAAACATAACTTTTTCCAGCCAAAATTCGCACTTAGAAAATTTGGCATATAACTGATTTTTCCTCAAAGTATCCAAAATAATCCTTAAATGTTCCTGGTGTTGTTCCTTATTTTCAGAATAAATTAGAATATCATCAATAAAAATAATCACAAATGTATCTACAAACGGTCTGAACACACGGTTCATAAGATCCATAAAGGCTGCTGGTGCATTTGTAAGTCCAAAAGGCATGACAGTGAATTCATAGTGTCTATACCTTGTCCGAAAGGCTGTCTTAGAAATGTCTTCTTCCTTGATTCTAAGTTGATGATATCCAGATCTAAGATCAATCTTTGAAAATACCTTAGCCTTCTGTAATTGATCAAATAAATCTTCAATTCGTGGCAACGGATATTTATTCTTTATGGTAACTTGATTAAGAAGTCTGTAATCTATACATAATCTTAATGACCCATCTTTCTTCTTTACAAATAATACTGGTGCTCCCCAGGGAGACATACTTGGTCTAATAAATCCCAGCTCCATTAATTCTAATAATTGCTTTTTTAATTCTGTGAGTTCTGTTGGAGCCATCCTATAAGGAGCTTTAGAAATTGATGCAGTTTCTGGCATTAACTCAATACCGAATTCTATCTCTCTATATGGAGGAGGTCCTGGTAATTCATCAGGAAAAACATCTGAAAATTCATGAACAATATCCAGACTTTCAAGAGAAATTTCTGCTGGCTTGGCAAGAGTAATACTAACTAGAAAGGTCGTACATCCATTCCTCAAACATCTCTGGGCCTTTAAAGAAGAAATAACTCGATTTTTAGGAGTTGAATTGGATAATCTAAATTCTACCTTAGGAATACCTGGTTGAGAAAAAGTAACTTTTCCTTCTTGAAAAAATATTCTTGCATGATGTTGATGTAGCCAATCCATACCCAATATAATATCAAAATCTGACATGTCTAATAGAATTGGGCCAGCAGGTAAATTTTGTCCTTCAATATATACTTCTAGATTCGGCAAGTATAACCCACAAAAAGATTTACATCCTACTGGGTTGACCACTTCCAGAGCACAGTTCAAAGACTTGATAGGCATATTAAGTAAAGTAGTAAACTTCTTGGAAATAAAAGAATGAGTTGAACCGCAATCAAATAGAGTAAAAGCAGCATGTCCAGCTATAGATAAAGTATCTTGAATCAGGTCACCCTTAGGTAGTTGATCAACATTGGCGGCATAAACGCGACCTGGTACTTTTTTATTCTGCGGTCGTTGTTGTTGTTGTTGTGGTTGTTGTTGTTGCTGCTATTGTTGCTGTTGCTGGTACGAATACTGGGGTTGTTGTTGAGGGCGAGGTCTAATAAGGCCTCGAGCATGTTCATCCATTTCCTTTTTATAGCAGTCTTTAATAAAATGGCCTGACTTACCACAATATAAACAACCACCAGTTGTTCGGGGGCAGGGTTGTCCTGGATGGGATCGATAGCAATTCTGACATGATCTAGCTGGTAGTTGTGTAGCTGGTAGTTGTGGTTGATTGGCTTGAAACTGCTGTCGTGGCCTCTTTGCTGGAGGGATGAACCTTCTTCCTTCAAAATTTCTTTTAGGCCAACTCCTTTGCCCTCTGAATTAAGAAACCGTTCTGCCAGATTGATTCTTCTGTATTTCTTCCCAATCTTCTTGTATCAATGTAGCTATTTCTACCGCCTTGTCTAAAGTTTCTGGCCTACTAGTGAGGACTTTGGTTCGTAGAACTGGTTTCAATCCTCTAGTAAATTTCATTGCCCTTTCGTCTTCCGTATTATAGACATTTGGGCAATACTTCTCTAAATTTCTGAATTTAGTAATGTATTCAGATAAAGAGAGTCCTCCTTGTAGTAATTCAAGGAATTCCCTCATCTTACGGCTTCTTTCATGCTTGGGGAAATATGCAGCATATAAAACTTCAACAAATTGCTCCCAAGTAACAGATCCATTGCTGAATTTAATTTCTAAGGTGGATGCCCACCATCTTTCTGCATCTCCCTTTAATCTGTATGCTGCATAGTTCACCTTACGATCTTCAGGTACGGTCAGAACACGAAAAATCTTTTCTATTTCTCGGATCCAAACCTCTGTAACTTCTGGATCCATCTTTCCTGAGAATGTAGGTGGATCTAATTTGAGAAACTTCTCATAAGAAACTTCATTATGGCTTTGACAGGATTTTGAAGATGTAGCTGAGTCTTGCCTATTCTGATTCTAATTTCTTATAACAGCTGCTAAATTATTTAATGTTTCCATAATGAATTCTTGTTGACCATTCTGCTCCTTGGATTGCTTCTTTGATGCTTGACGAAGCATCCTTGATAAATAATGATCAGACTTAGATTAAAGTAGAAAGAACATTTATTTATATGAACATATATATACATCAAAACCCATATTTACAAGAATTTACATATTTAACAAAAAGTTAATAAAAGATATCCTATGGAAGCTTGAGGAATTTTCCCAAATAATTCCTCTTGTTCCTAATCCGCCCTGGTGGATGAGAAGGTCTTGCAACATTTGGATCTATATTATAAACTTGTTTATCTGGATTTCCTAAATATAAGCTAAGATCATCCGTAGGTTCTCTTGGGGTATATATAGGATCAGGGGGTTGGACTGAAAATACAAAGTCCAAAGGAGTTAAAGTGGGTGCAGGAGCAGGTATTATGGGTGAGTCGGATGAAATGACAATAGGTTCCATTGGAGGAGGAGGAGCAAGAATATCCACACGGGATTGTTGATCTGGTAGGTTTTCAGCGGCTTGCTGTCTTTTAATACAACCCATCTTCACTTGGCATTCTTTTTCTATATGCCCAACTTTTCCACAGAATAAGCATTCTTCCAATTCCAGTGGGCAAGGTTGTGATAAATGGGTCTGTAAACACCTATGACATTTTTCTAAGTTTTCTCTTTCTTTTGTGAGACTTCGAACTTGATTTTCTAAATTATCCACCACCCGTTTTTGTAGTGTATGTGACTCTTCTATCTTTTGAACATCCTTGACAAGTTCTTTAATAATATTGACCAAATCTTGAGGAGTCATCTATAAGAAAAACAATGATTTAACAATAATAATAAAATAAAAATCTAAAGAACATACTTATAGTGTAATGTATGAACAAGGTGGATCTCGAACCAGATTTCCCAAAACTCTACTCTGATACCAACTGTAATGCCCCGGGGTTTTAAAACCTTTAAAAATGCAGATTTTTTTTTTTTTTAAAACAGCGGAAATAACTTTTGATTTTTGGTTTCCTAAACCTTAGGCATGTCACATTCCAATTAACAACACAAACAACAATAATTTATATCAACATTATATACATAGTCTTTTCACAAGGTTCAAAAATGAAAACATTTAGGATTAAATTTAAAATAAATCCTAAATTAATCTCAGGATCTTGGGAATCTGGATTCTTCGATGCCACACTTGTCCAACATCCATTGTAAGATTTCCTATTCCATATCTGAACCTGAAATTCCCATAAAACGGGGTTAGACTTATGATAGCCAAGTAAGTCATTAATCAAAACCATACAATTCAAATATTAAGCATGATTTAAATAATTTATAAATCAAAATGCATTCATTCAACAACAATTATGCAATTAAAAATAAGACAATTTAAAACAATACATAATCTCAGATCAAATTTTGTGAAAGAAAAAGGTCATTGTTTCGATATTAACGCCCTCCTAGTACGGTGGAGAGTACTCTGATCTCAAACTAAGTATTTCGGGGGTATATTATTCTATTGTGGATTACCCGGATACCTGAGTGAAACGGGCTCCCATGCGAGCGGTCAACGACCGAGAAGATTCTCAGCAATGGCGAGCAAACAAGTAGAGTTGGATGCATCCACTGGCATGCGGCAGCCTTGAGACCCGTTGTCTCGACCTCCTCAACCCGAGTGACAGGAGGTACAGGGAATCTATCACTCCCAACAATCATCATCTTCACAATGTCACTCCTGGTTGTACCACTACCCCTTCCAGGGTAGGCTAAACCTAGATGGGCTTGAAGGATTCTTTTATAGGACTTTTCATCTTTTCAAAACTAGGCTCAATAGCCAAATCATTCCTTTCAAATAAATACGGTTCATATGTATCCGGCCCATCCAGAATTTTGCTCTATCACAACGAGCATTCGCCTATGAAGGCGAGAATTAAGTTTGTATAGACATGACTCCTGCAATAATAAAATCTTTTGAAAATCAACATGCTATACGAAATTCTTCTTTTCATAAATGTCTTAACCATAGTATTTGATTTAAAATCACAAGATTTGAAATAAAAACATGTACTTAATTTTGCACATATTGAAATATGCATTTGATTATGAATCAAATTTAAATAATCATGCATGAATCAAAAACATGAATCAAAAACATGTTTAATACAAAATTATAAGATTTTGATAGAATAACTTACTTGGATTTTGATAGAACTAAGGAGAACAAGATAAAGCGCTCGTGCTTTGATTTAATCTGATAGAATTCATTATATTAGTTAATATTTTTTTTTATCGAATTTTGGGTAGTATTTGTCCTATAAATTTAAAGAAATATCTTTTGAAGAAATTATATAAAAAAAATCTAAAAATTTATTTCTAATCGACTTTAAAACTTTTATAAGAATTTTCACAGAGTTCCCTCTGTAATAACTCAAATGTTCGAAAAAGGGTTTGAACTTGAATTCGAGTTGTAAGAATTCGAACATGACTTTGCGTCACAAATATTTTTATAAAGGTTTTTCAACAAAATTGATTCAAATATTAAAACTGATTTTTGAAAATTTTAATAGAATTTCCTTTATAAAAATCGATTTTTTTCTAAAATAGTTATAAAAATTTTGATATAACCTCTACTAAATAAAGTCGAAATTTCTAAAATATCTGAAAGAATTCTAATTAAAATAATTGATTTTTTTAGAAATCATTTAAAAATTTGGCCAGAATTACTGCTATACTAATTCTGCTTTTTCCAAAAATCTTTAAATCATTTTGGCAGAATTTCTGCTATAAAAACTCAATTTTTCAAAAGTCTTTTAGAAAATTTTGCCAGCACTACTGCTAAAGTAGTTCTGAATACTTAAAAATATTTAGAAAAATTTGAACAGAGCTTCCCTTATGTAAAGGTTGGGTTGGATTAAATTTTGGCAAAATTGCCAAAATTTAAATCCAAAAGAAATAGAGTTGGGGTTCAGAAAGAGAATAGGGAAGCTCAGAAAGTATAAATTCAAATTTAGAAGAGGGTTTCTAAATACTAACCTTGTTTAGTTGATTTGAGCAGCGCTTCCGCTATCCAAATCCGACCTTTCTGCTAAGTTTAGCAGAACTCCTGTAGGCAGCGCTTCCGAGGCTGTTTCTGATCTGACGGAGCTTCTTGTAGAAGAACGGACTTCACTTAAGGAAAGAGGAAAAGGGCTAGAAGAGGTTTCTCAGAAAAAATCTGAGATTCTACGGAGGTTTAGGTTTAAAAGTTAGAGAGAGAAAATCAAAGGTAGAGAGAGAAGGGGTCTTGGAACTTGGGTTGAGAGAGAGGGGGTGAGGGGGTATTTATAGGAGAGAGAGGGGATGTCGCCCCCCCCCCCCCCTGTGGGGCCCACTTTGGTGACATTTGTCACCAAAGTAATTAAAGATTTAATTTTTGAATGACACTTGTCATTCTTCTGACAAGTGTCAAAGAGAGAGAGAGGCTTAGTGTCACCTCGTCACTGAGGAGTGACACTTGTCCTCCCATGGTTTTGGAAAACCATGGCCTGTCCATGGTTTTGGGCCAGTGGTTTTTCTAAAACCATGGTCTGAGATTAAAATATTATAAATTAATATATTTTATTCAGTTTACTACTTTTTAATACCCAATTTAACCTTGGCTCAATCCCATCTTTCAGGATTGCCATAAGGGAATTTAGAATTACTTGATTGTCCTTCTGTAGTTCAATAAATTACATAGCCTGTCATTGAAAATGGTAAATTACCATTTTCGTCCCTGACAATTTTATTAATTCCCGGAAAATATCCTAAAAGAAAAATTACTATTTTGACCTTATATAGTTGGGTATTTTACTGAAAAATGCCACTGAATTGGCAAATTACTAAGCTACCCTTTGACAATTTGATTAATGACTAGAATGTCCCTGAATTCTGATTTTCGAACAAGCCTCAACAAAATTTTATCAGGATTTCAAATATAGATTCAAATCTTTACTTTGAACAGTACTAACCATAAAAATCAGGGTTTTAACACTATAATTCACATTCAGAATAAATAAAAATTAAAACTTGAATTTTCTTCAGAATTTATAAATCATTAAAAATTTTGGGTATTACATAATTTATGCAATAATTTCAAAGCATCAAAATTGAGATATCCAAACCTCAAATGTTATAACCAAGACTTATGATCCACACAAGCACTCAAACGTTTTAGCATAACAGTATGTAAATCAAGAACATTTGATTCTTTAACATGTCAACTTTAGCAATCAAGTTATCATTTTGATTTTTGATAGTGATGACCAAATCTTTTAATTAAATATTATATCCTATTTCTAATAGTTGACCCAAACAAAATATTATTCTTTATGTTTAAAATATAATAATTATTCAAGATGAAGTCATTCTTATCATTCTTTTGTTGAATCAAAATGTTACATTTTCTTTTCACCAAAAGTTGAGAAGCATCACCAATGGTTACTTTGTCATTAACCGATTCATCAGTCTTCATGAATATCTCTTTTTTTTACACATGCATTTGCTAGCCTCATTATCAACATACTAAGAATTGCATTCATCAAAATCTCCTTATTTTCATGCTAATAAGAGACTTGAAGTTGTCTCATCAACCTCTTTTATGCAAGATTTGCTTGTTGCTTTTCATTATCATTAGAGTTCTTAAATTTGTATTTGGTACTAATATGACCTTCTTATAATTGAAACATTGAACTTTGGAGTGATCATACATTTGCCGATTACCCATTCTATCGCCACAACCTCTTGTCTTTGTCCTCTTCCAACTCCCTTATAGGTGTTGTCAAAACCACATCTACCTTTATTTGATTGATCATGACCTGTTTGGCTTCTTCCTCGAGGTTCACTTTTTTGTTCTTTTAAGAATGTTTTGTTTTGCAAAACTTGTTTCAATGAAACATTAGTCTTCTTTGCAATTTTTTGTGTTTAAAGAGAACTCATGAGTTGATATATGATCACAATTTCTAGATTTTTGGATAGGAGCTGTCACTCAAATATTAAAATTAAATTTTGTATTCAAATATTAGAGAATCTTTTCGATGATTCAGACATCTCTCAAATTCTTATTAGTTTTTTTCAATTGATTAGAAATAGTCATAACTCTTGAAAAATAGTATTTTGTTGACTTACATTTCTTCATTCAGAGTGCTTCAAACTTGACTTTCAAAGTTTAAAGCCGAACCTTTTTCACCTTTCATCTACAACTTGGTAAATGAGAAAGATAACTTTATTTTCTTTCTATTCACCTTGAGAGCTTCCATATAATCTTTTAGTATGGTAGTTTCTGCTTGAGCATTTGTTGGTTTGTTGTACTCATTATTAACCATCTTTTAACACTCTTGAGAGCTCAAAAAAGCCTTTATTTAAATGCAACAATTCTCATAATTATCTTTGAGCAAATGAGAAACTTGAGCTTGAAGCATATTGTTAGATGTCATTGAGGTTCTAATACCACTTTGAAAAAAAAAAGGAGAGGAGTTCTCACTCACACAAAGAGAGCTTAAGAAATATAAGCACTAAAAAATATCAATTAATTGGACAATACTCTTCACTTGTACTCAAAATACATAATTCATAGGTATATATAGAGTTGGGGGGCCTTTCTATACACTTAGGTATAAATGATAACTTTTAGCCTCTCATTCATGGGCCACATATCTAATTTCAAAATTCTAACTTAATGACTCACTAATGGCATTCACTACTATGACCACTACTTGCATGCCTTAACTTACATAACTCTGACTTATATAACCTTCTTTTTTACTCTTCACATATCATCTCAATGGCTCTATACTTGATATACGTCTCACTGCAAATATACAATAAAACCATTAAGCGATTCCATTTAACCCAATAAGTGTATGATTAACATATATAATAACCTTATAAATTTTTTCCATGCCTATGTTTCTCATATTACATTATGAGAATACCAACTTTGCCAATAAAATCTCTACATACCACACATTGTTAAAATTACTTGCAACTCCTAATTACATGGCAAATTCAACACTTGACTTTGACTCACAACCCAAAATGGGTTTAAAGTTTGGACATATCTAACTTCCATTGAGTAACTCACAATAAGGATTTGAGATCCTTATTTTAGGCTAAAAACCTCCCAAATCCTCAAATTTTAAGTTATGGTAAAGAGTCAAACCAAAGATTCTTGAATTTCTAATATGGGGATCTCTACGCAAAATCCCTTAGATCTCAAATTCAAGGGATTCAAACACACCCTTAGAAAGTAGTATGCCTTTTTAAATATTAAAATGCATCAAAATTTTTAATTAAATATAATTTATAAACATATGTATCATGACTCCTTACTTTAATAGGGTAACCGATTAGCTCTTTTACCATAGGTACTATTTTCTTTTTTTTGCTTCCTAAAAATAATTAAGAGATACTAATGGTAACCATTTGAGGCGAAGATGTCTCACTGGAGCACTATTCTATTAATCAAATTTTGTACATGTCAATCACACCATTCAAATAATAAATAAGTTATATAAGTAAAACAAGTTATTATCGCATATCTTTTAATATGTTATTCTAACATAGTTAATTCATGTTCGGTTTGTTTGGCGCATTTACCCTTAAAGGTGTTACGAGTTCATACTTGGGCTCATGTCTGGACAAGCTGAGCAGAGCTTGAGTTAGATGAGTTCAACATGAGTTCACTCATGTAAAAAAAGTATGGAAAATGTTTGTCATATCTTTGTAGGTGCCATTTAGAAAATGCCTTACAATTTGACAAAATCCTCCCCACCCAAAATCTTAATTCTCGACTTTTTAGGATATGTTTACCCTTCGCAACATACTTGTGCAGACCTATTGACGTCCACATAAATATATTGTGAACCTCTAGACATTCACACACAAATATATTGCAAACCTCCTGATGTTCGCATAAATATGTTGTGAATCTTCTGACATTCACATGTGAAGCTCCTGACATTCACACAAATATGTTGTGAACATCTTGACATTTGCACAAATATTGTGAACCTTCTGATGTTCGCATGTGAACCCCTTAACGTTTGCATAAATATGTTGTGAACCTCCTGATGTTTGTACAAATATATTGTGAACCTTCTGATGTTCGCATAAATATGTTACAAACCTTTTGACATTCAGACAAATATGTTATTAACCTTTGAATAGATTTGTGCAGACCTCCTAACAATCACACAAGTATATTGAGAAACGCTGAATATGGTTAAAACTGAGGTGATTTGCAACATATTTGAGTGGACCTTCTGATGTTCGCACAAATTTGTTGTGAACCTCCGAATGTGGTTAAAATCACTTAGAAGATTTGCATGATAGTTGAGCGGGCCTGCTGACATTTGCACAAATCATCCAAAAATCACAGAAAGCTCAAGGATAACATACAATTAGGGTTCTCTCGAGGAGCAAAGAGAGTCACACAAAAAAAACTTTAGAAATAGTTTTGATAATTTTTGCAATAAAGGAAATAAGAACACATATTTTTCTATGACAAAAATAAGAAAAATCATGCTAATCACTACAGTACATCCACATGAATATTATTTACAATTTATAACTAAAAATTGCAAGAATATCAATTATAAAAAGATAAGCATAAATGGGACAAGTATTGATACCTAATGAGTTATCACATGCCTACCGATAGTTTCCAACCCTGCAAAAATTTGCACACATCAAGTCAGAAAGTTTTCAACCCTGCAAAAATTTGTACAAGCAATAAATATAGAAATTAATGCAGAATAATAGTAACTAATTTATTTATATAAACGTTAAAGGAATGTTGTCCTTTGACCAAAGCTGAATTGCCAATGTCAAAATAATATTTCCATGATTTTTGCAAAGGATGGTTAGGTCCTTGCAAATGGAATTGAACTGTCATGTCTTAACTAAATGAAAAATCACGGAAAATGCATGAAAAACATGAAAAATTAAATTTAGAACACTAGCAAGCATCAACAATGACAAATAAACAAAGGCCTTGCAGTTCATATTGTCAAATAGATGGCTCATGCATGAATAAAGATAAACAAGACTTGTAAAGTTTGTTATATAAGTAAATTCGAGCACCATTACTACATGGTTCATGTTAAAAAGTAGTATTCTAAGGTCAAACTAGTGAAAATTATGTGTAGTCATTATATAAAAGAACTTCTATGAATTAACTCACACATATACTTGAAATCAACAATAAATATTCAACATACTCATAAATTACAGACTAGCACCACAATCTTAGACAAAATAAAGAAATCTAATAGTTTGTCATATTAAAACTAATGTTTATTGGCCAGAAACTAAGAATATAGTACCAAGAATATGATAAAATGTTATCTCTTGGTTAAAAAACCATCATAAAAAAAGCATCAAGAATCAGGTAACCTACTTCAGGCATGTCTAGATCAAGTAAATTAAGTGTTCAAAGTTCTTCAAACACAAAATAAAAGGATTAGATATTATCCAATGAACATGCTTACGAGTCCCATCATTTGCAATATCAACCCCATCAAAGTTGAGAATGAAAAGGATTGCATATTATTCAATGAATTTTGAATTTTGGAATTCACAACATTAATTCTTCCTAGATATACCACCAATCCTAACAGATGGGTAATAAATGTTCTATACCAAACAAACTTAAACTAACCAATTTATCAATTAATATAAAGGAAAACAAAACCTAAGATAAGTTTCACCTCTACGTTCTAAAATTTTGAAAGAATAGATACTAACACAAATAAAACTCAAGATAACATCTATATAAAAAAAACAACGGAGATGGTGCATGCAGGCTGATAGAAAAAAAAAAAGCATAAACTAACCTCCAAAATCACAACCCATCTCCTTTTAAAAAGGTTCACAAAATGACAATAAAAGTTCAAAACTAAAGATAACTTCAAAAAATGGTGGAAACAATCCATCTTTTTTAAAATGGTTCAACAAGAAAACCCTTTAAATTCGCAAATTAAACAAAGCATGTGACACTTTGAGCAGTTTATCATAAAAAATCTAAACCTAAACTAATCACCAAGTTTACATTCTAAACAATTGAGAGAACTTAACAACTATCTAAACAGTCCAAAAAGTCAAAGGAGATAAATGCAAGATGCAGTTAAACAATTTTTTCTATAAATATTTGTATGCAACAAAAGGGAAAAAGCAAGTAGCAAAAAATCCATTGCAATTAAACAAAAAATAAAGAAAAACAACAAGAAGAAGAAATAAGAAAAAAATCATCAAAGATTAAAAAAAAATATCAAAATAATAAGCTAACAAATTTCAACTATTCTAAAGCCTTAACTATCAACAATTTATACGGTTTTGATCCATGAAAAACTCAAACGAGCTATTTTACAACTACCAAAAATCCAGATAAAAGAAAAAAAGATCCTCTATTGTCATAGTTCTCTCCCACCCTTCGATCAATCCAAATACTACAATCTGAACGCAAGCAAGATGAATCCAAAGAGAAGAGAAATTGACACTTACCCCAAGAACACACATAATAAGCTATTCAAATATATTATTTTAATGAGGTTTCTTCTCTTTCCTCTCATCGGCCACTTTGTTGGCTAGAGACAATTCTTCTCTCTTCTTCACAGTCTCCTCCACCTCGACCTTGACACCCCCCATTGTTGAGGTTCTTCCTCCTCTCTTTCCTCCCTCATACTGTCCACGTTCTCCCTCTCCATCTCACCATTGCATGTGAATAGGTCTCCTTCCTCTAGTCGGGTACACAAGTTAACAACTACTAAAGACTCATGTCAATGGCTCATTTTACTTCTTCACTGGTGACAACTCCTCTTCCTCATATGCTTTCTGAATGTGAGACAAGATTTTGGACACTACCTCTTCAACCTTTCATACAACAACAACTTTTTGTTACGACAATGAAGCCATACATGATACTTCAAGTACAAGGTTTTGATGATGAGCAAGTGAAATCAACTGTATTTCAGCTAAGACTATGAAAAAATTAAAGAATTCGATGAAGAATCTTTGAAGACTAGTGTGCAAATGTTTAATTCATTAAAAAGTCTTAGATTCTTGTAAGAGACTTACTTAGAGTGCATATTTAGGTTGCATTTTACCTAAAAGTCTTTAGAAAAAACTTTTCTAAAAGAACCCCTCATAAAAATCTTTTTAGAAAACTCTTTTCTTAAATTTTCGTGTTTATTAGTCGACCAATAGACTTACCAGTCGACTAATCTTTTCGCGTCATATTTTCTAAAAAGTCATTTTTGTCAAATTAATCGACCGAAGGTTTTATCAGTCGACTGAACAGAATGTCTGTTTTCTGGAAAATTAGCAGCAGTCGACTAACGGTTTTATCAGTCGACTGAACAGAACATGTGTTTTCTTAAAAATTTAGCAGCAGTCGACTAATGTTTTTATCAGTCGACCAGACAGAATGTTTGTTTTTCAGAAGATTTTAGCAGCAGTCGACTGAAGGTTTTTCAGTCTACTAATGATATTATCAGTCGACTAATTTTTCTCTAGTTGACTAAGTTTCAAAAGTTCAAATTTTCAAACGGCTCGATAAACAGATCAGTCGACCGACGATAACTGTAAATCTACTAATAACTAACTATTAGTCGACTAACTACTGTTCCAGTCAACTAATTTTTTTGTTTTTCCTGAAACTTCAAAAAGGCGTATCTTTTTATTTTTCAAACATTTTGATCATTCAAAATGGACTGTTTTGACACCCTTTCATACTCTCAACATATGGAATTTTTCAACTATAAATATGAGTGCATTATACACTTCAAACAACTTGAATTCAATCAATTTGAATCATTTACTTCTTGCTTTTCATTCTTATTCATTCAAGTATTTGTTTTCTCACTCACTTGATATTTTCACTTCAGTTTTTCACTCAAATCCCTTTGAGAGATAGTGAATTCGTGAGTAGAGTATTTCAACAACCTCAAAAGCTAATCGCATCTCATTTGCATTCAAAAGAAAGGCTCATAGGTTGTATTGTAAGTTGTTACTTATTTTCTGTAAAAAGGACTCCTTGGTTTAAAGGAGTTGTTTGCTTTCATTAAGGTTGTTACTGAAAGTGGGACCGGTTTTGGTTAGTGTGATCTTGTAGTTAACAAGGTTGATAGTGGAAATCTCAAGCGGGTTTTGCTTGGGGACTGGATGTAGGTCGGGATAGACCGAACCAGGATAAAATATTGTGTTCTTTGTGTGTTTGCTTTTCAAATTGCAAAATCCTTTAATATTTCGCATATAATTTTTAAAAGCACTATGCACCCCCCCTCTAGTGCTCTTTGCCTCGATCCTAGTACACTTTCATTTGGTATCAGAGCAGGCTTGCTATTATTCTGATTTGATCATCATCTAGCATGGCAACTACAACATCTCAGCACAAAGAAGGATGCTCCTCTGTTCGTCCTCCTCTCTTTGACGGAACATGTTACGACAATGAAGCCATACATGATACTTCAAGAACAAGGTTTTGATGATGAGCAAGTAGAATCAACTGCATTTCAGCTAAGGCTATGAAGAAATTGAAGAATTCGATGAAGAATCTTTGAAGACTAGTGTGCAAATGTTTAATTAATTAAAAGTCTTAGATTCTTGTAAGAGCCTTACTTAGAGTGCATATTTAGGTTGCATTTCACCTTATAAGTATTTAGAAAAACTTTTCGAAAAAGAACCCACTTGAAAATCTTTTTAGAAAACTCTTTTCTTAAATTTTTCATGTTTATTAGTCGACCAATAAACTTACCAGCCGACTAATCCTTTCGCACCATATTTTCTAAAAAGTCATTTTTGTCAAATTAGTCGACCAAAGGTTTTATCAGTCGACTAGACAGAATGTCTATTTTCTGGAAAATTAGCAGTAGTCGACTAATGGTTTTATCAGTCGACTGAACAGAACATGTGTTTTCTAAAAATTTAGCAACAGTCGACTAATGCTTTTATCAGTCGACCAGACAGAATGTTTGTTTTTCAGAAGATTTTAGCAGCAGTCGACTGAAAGGTTTTTCAGTCTACTGATGATATTATCAGTCGACTAATTTTTCTCTAGTCGACTAAGTTTCAAAATTTCAGATTTTCAAACGGCTCGATTAATAGATCACTCGACCGACGATAATTGTTAGTCTACTAATAACTAACTATTAGTCGACTAACTGATGTTTCAGTCGACTAATTTTGTCATTTTCTTGAAACTTCAAAAAGGCGTGTCTTTTCATTTTTCAAATGTTTGGTCGTTCAAAATGGACGGTTTTGACACCCTTTCATACTTTCAACGTATGGAATCTTTCAACTATAAATATGAGTGCATTTTACACTCAAAACAACAGGAATTCAATCGATTTGAATCATTTACTTCTTGCTTTTCACTCCTATTCATTCAAGTATTTCTTTTCTCACTCACTTGATATTTTCACTTCAATTTTTCACTCAAATCACTTTGAGAGATAGTGAATTCGTGAGTAGAGTATTTAACAACCTTAAAAGCCAATTGCATCTCATTTGCATTCAAAAGAAAGGCTCATAGGTTGTATTGTAAGTTGTTACTTATTTTTCTATAAAAAGAAGGACTCCTTGTTTTAAAGGAGTTGTTTGCTTTCAATAGGGTTGTTACTGAAAGTGGGACCGGTTTTGGTCTGTGTGATCTTGTAGTTAACAAGGTTCATAGTGAAAATCTCAAGCGGGTTTTGCTTGGGGACTGGATGTAGGTCGGGATAGACCGAACCAGGATAAAATCTTATGTTCTTTGTGTGTTTGCTTTTCAAATTGCAAAATCCTTCAATATTACGCAGACAATTTATAAAAGCACTATTCACCCCCCCCTCTATTGCTCGTTGCCTCGATCCTAGTGCACTTTCAGAACAAACTATGGATACTGGAAAGTGAGCATGATAATATTCTTGCAATCCATGGATCGCAATATTTGGAGAGTTGTTTCAGATAAGTACCAAACTCCATCAACTGATTTCAGCCAATGGACCGATAAAGAAAAGAAAACTGCTTCACTGAATGTCAAGGCGATGAATGCATTTTATTGTGTCGTTGACAAGGTAGAGTTCAATTGTATCTCTCAATGCTCTACAGCAAATGAAATCTGGCATACTCTTCTTGTGACTCACGAAGGTACGTCAAAGGTAAAGGAATCTAAAATTGCTTCTTTAGTTCATAAATTTGAATTGTTCAAAATGAAGCAAAATGAATCTATATCAGACAAGGTAACTAGAATGACCGATATAACTAACACTTTGAAATCCCTTAGAAAAGAATATTCACAAGTGGATTTAGTCACAAAGATCCTAAGGTGTTTAACTCCTGAATGGGAGAGAAAAACCACTGCTATTGAAGAAGCAAATGATCTTAACACTCTCACTCTTGAAGATTTGGTTGGTAACTTTATGGCATATGAAGTCCAGCTTCAAGACAGACAAGAAGAAGAGCCCAAGAAGAAATCTCTTGCTTTTAAGGCTACTTCTGACTCAGAAAATTCAGAAGAAGATGAAGATGAAGATATTGCCCTCATCACAAGACAATTCAGAAGATTCATCAAAAAGAAAATATTTCAAAGAAAGGTAAAGAAAGCAGATTCTTCCAATCCCAATGAAGTCAAGTGCTTTAACTGCAAAAAGGCAGGACATATCAAGAAAGATTGTTCTCTTCTCAAAATCAAACCCAAGGACCAATTCAAGAAGAAAAAGGCATTTCAAGCATGTTGGGATGATACTGACTCCTCTTCCGATGAAGAATCAAATGAAGAAGTTGCTAACATGTGTTTTGTAGCACAAGAAGATTCGGTAAGTCAATTTGACTATGATGAATTATTTGAAGCATTTAATGATTTATATGCTAAATTTAAATGTCTAAGTTCTAAAAATAAAGAGTTAAAAACTGAAAATTTAACTCTTGACTTTCAAAATAAAGTGTTACTTCAAGAGATAGAAGATCTCAAGAAGGAAAATTCTTGCCAAGCATTTGAGATAAAAGAAATTAGAGTTAGAACCAATCTCTTACAAATAGAACTATCTAGTCTAAAAGAAAAATCAAATGATCTTCTTTCCATAGTGACCAAATTCACAAATGGTAAAGAGAATCTAGAAAAACTTCTTGGTTCTCAAAGATGCTCGGTTAATAAGACCGGATTGGGATATAGCTTCTTTGATACTCAAAATAGACCAAACTATGTGGTGAAAAATCAAAGACATTATTCTCAACCATTTGTTCATAGAACTAAACTTTCTAGTTCAAATAGAAATGCATATTATCATGGAAACTATAATGCTTATAAGCCTAGACATGATTATTCTAGACATGCTAAATCCTTTTATAGAAAGAATATTTATTATTAAAGGAAACCAAAATCCAAATGGATATGGGTTCCTAAGACTAACTCTCATGGACCCGAAAATAGAAATGGGTCAAATGCTCTATTTTCTAATTTTGTTGTAGGTACACAACATAAGGAGCAAATGGATATTGGACAGCGGTTGTCCCAAACATATGACTGGAAGGCTGGAGTTATTTTCCACCCTCCAAAATAAGGATGGAGGAACTGTCACCTTTGGTGACAATAACAAGGGAAAAGTAATAGGTATTGGTAATATTGGTAATCCAAAATTTCCATTGATAGAAAATGTTCTTTTAGTAGATGGTTTAATGCATAATTTAATATCTATTAGTCAATTATGTGATAAAGGTTTTCATGTTTCTTTTGAAAATGATTTATGCTTAATTTCTGATTTTCAATCTAAAAAGATCATTTTTAAAGGTAAAAGAAGGAACAATGTGTATGAACTATATCTAGATGAATTACTCACTTTTAATGAAAAATGTCTTATTGTTTCAAATGAAATTCAATGGATATGGCACAAGAGACTTGGACATGTTAACTTTAAAATTATTTCAAAGTTATCCAAGAATGATCTTGTAAGAGGCCTACCTAGAATACCATATAAGAAAGATCACTTATGTGATGCTTGCCAAAGGGGTAAACAAATCAAGAGTTCTTTTAAAGCAAAAGATATTGTTTCAACAAAACGTCCTCTTGAACTTTTATATTTAGATCTATTTGGACCATCTAGAATTCAAAGTTTGAATGGTAGCATGTATGCTTTTGTTATAGTAGATGATTATTCTCGGTTTAGATGGGTAATTTTTCTAAAAAACAAAAAAGATGCTTTTTCGGAATTTTCTAAACTTTGTAGAAGAATTACAACTGAAAAATCTACATCTATAATTAAAATTCGTAGCGATCATGGTGGTGAATTTGAAAATGAATCTTTTCTAAAGTTTTGTGATTTACATAGTATATCTCACAACTTTGCTTTTCCTAGAGCGGCTCCACAAAATGGAGTTCTTGAAAGAAAGAATAGAACTTTTCCAGAATGTGCTAGAACCATGCTTCAAGATAAAAATTTACGAAAATACTTTTGGGCTGAAGCAATAAATACAGCATGTTATGTTTTAAACCGTGTTCTTATTCGACCAATTTTACATAAAACATGTTTTGAATTGTATTATGATCGTATACCAAAGATTTCATATTTCAAAATTTTCGGTAGTAAATGTTTCTTGTTAAATACCAAAGATAATCTTGATAAGTTTGATTCAAAATCAGATGAATCAATATTTCTTGGATATTCTTCTAGAAGTAAAGCTTATCGTATTTTCAATAAAAGAACATCTTGTATTGAAGAATCTTTACATGTTGCATTTGATGATAATTATGAGCAGATTATACCTCTAAGCGAAGGAGAAGAAGTAATACTTCAAGAAGAACCCTTGATAGAGAGTACTTCTCAAGAAAATATTCCTCTTCAACCGGTTTGGAAAGAAGTTCCTAATCATCCACATGAACAAGTTATTGGTGAAATAAAGAGTGGTGTCCAAACTAGAAGGCAATTAGAAAAATATATTGCAAATGTTGCTTTCATATCTAAATTAAAACCAAAGAATATCTATGAGGCTTGTGGTGATGAATTTTGGCTTTTGGCCATGTCTGAAGAACTTAACCAATTTACTAGGAATGATGTTTGGGATCTAGTTGATGGACCAAAGGATCATACTGTAATTGGAACAAGATGAGTCTTCCGAAATAAGCTGGACGAAAATGGTGAAGTCATTTGTAACAAAGCAAGGCTAGTAGCACAAGGCTATAATCAAGAAGAAGGCATAGATTTTGATGAAACCTATGCACCAGTGGCTCGATTGGAGTCAATTCGAATGATGCTTGCTTTTGCTAGTTACATGAACTTAAAGTTATATCAAATTGATGTTAAGAGTGCATTCTTAAATGGACACATCAATGAAGAAGTTTATGTAGAGCAACTTCCAGGCTTTGAAAATGAGAAATATCCAGAAAAAGTCTACAAATTGAAAAGAGCTTTGTATGGACTCAAACAAGCACCAAGAGCGTGGTATGAAAGACTACGATATTTTCTAGAACAATCTGGTTTTTCCATTGTTCGGGTAAACTCCACTTTATTTATTAAAAATCTTAATTTAGATATTCTTATTATGCAAATTTATGTTGATGACATAATATTTGGTTCTACTAATGATTCTCTTTGTAAAGAATTTGCTAAAGCTATGCAGAAAGAGTTTGTAATGAGCTTGATGGGCGAATTAAACTACTTCCTTGGACTTCAAATAAAGCAAACTGAAGAAGGAATCTTCATCAATCAGGCTAAGTATACAAAAGAACTTCTCAAGAGATTTGGGATGGACTCATCGAAATCAAGAGGGAATCCTATGAGTACAACTATTTATCTTGATAAAGATGAAAATGGTAAAAGTGTAGATACTAAGCTCTACAGATGTATGATCGGATCTCTATTATACTTAACTTCTAGTCGACCTGATATTATGTTTAGTGTTTGTATGTGTGCAAGATTTCAAGCTAATCCAAAGGAATCTCATTTAACAGCCGTAAAACAAATTCTTCGTTATTTGAAAGATACTTCAGATTTTGGTTTGTTTTACCCAAAATCATCTTCCTTTGATTTAGTTTCATATAGTGATGCAGATTTTGTAGGAAGTAAATCTGATCGCAAGAGTACTAGTGGAACTTGTCATTTCTTAGGAAATTTTTTAGTCTCTTGGTTTAGTAAAAAGCAAAATTCAGTGTCACTCTCAACAACTGAAGCAGAATATATAGCGGCTAGTTTAGCATGTTCACAAGCACTATGGATGAAACAGACCTTAAAAGATTTTGGTTTGAATTACTCCACAACAACTATTTATTATGATAACACTAGTGCTATAAATCTTTCAAAAAATCCTGTTCAACACTCAAGAACTAAGCATATTGAAGTTAGACATCATTTCTTAAGAGATCATGTGTTAAAAGGAGATATTTCGTTAAATTTTATTTCCACTAAAGAACAACATGCCGATATCTTCACTAAACCTCTTAAAAATGAAGATTTTATGAGAATTAGGAGAGAACTATGTATTTGCTCATTTTTGGATTTATAAAAATGCTAATTTTTGAAAAAAATCTCAAAATCGCACTATATTAGTCGACCGATAAAAATTTAGTCGACTGATGCTTTAAAATTTTTAGAATGTATCGCACCATATTAGTCGACCGATATATTTCTAGTCAACTGATGTTTTTAGATTGAGTCGCACATTCTTAGTCGACCGATAAAGTTTTAGTCGACTAAAATTTTTTTTTAAAATTTTAAATGAAGGGACCCGATACCCCTTGGATTTTTTTTAAAACCCGTCTTTTTTAAATAGGCATCGTTTCACTTAAATTTTGTACCTTTTCATTTTTCTTAAAAACGAAAACCCTCTTTCTCTTTTGCCTCTCTCTTCCGAAAAATCCTCAAAGTGTCGTTTGATCCCATCTTCGCCGGGATTTTCTTGCCGTGACAGGGAGACGCCAGAATCTTCTGGCCGTGATCTTGAAATGCCGGAATTCTCTTGCAGTAACTGGCGCTTCTTCAAAACACGTCGGAACCCTCTTGCCGTGACAGTGTATTTTCCGCCATTGCTGGAATCCCCTTGTGGCCGACTTCACACTCGCCGTCAGCCATCGTATCCTCCTCTGTTTCTGTTTCACAACGCCGGACAGCGTTCTCCTTCTGTCAGAAATCGTTTGGAAGCCGACATTTTTTGGTAACTCTGTTTTTAATCATGCCTCGTACGAAGTTTGCATCTGCAAAAGGTTTAGGTTCTCCTCCTCCTACACCTTCTTCAAGACATGGTTTTTCACTCAGATTACTCAGAAATCCTCTTTTGTATGATACTTTTGGATTAATTTTTGCACTAACTATTTTACGAGGCTGAAATGTTCTATTTCACTTATTTTCTCGTTATAACATAAGAGAATTATTTCCTCAAATTTCACATCTTTTTTATTCTTATGCAGATACCCTTCACTATCCTTTTCTTATTCACTTGTTTTACACGAATTTACAAATGGATCATGAAACTGGAGTTTTGTCCTCTCTTGTTTGTGAAGTTGAAATCGAGTTTGATTCGAAACTACTTGGAGAAATTCTTGAAATTCCACCTTTAGACACTATTTTCAACACTATTGAATTAAATAATGAAAGAGTTTTTGAACAAATTCTTCTTCCAGGTGCACCTCACTGTCCTCCTTTCAAAAATACTAATCTTCAAACTCGTGCACGCATTGCTGGATGAATCCTTGCCCACAATGTTCTTTCTAAAAGTGGTTCTTTTGATTATTATTCCACAAATTTATCTACGGCTCTTTATGTTTTATTTGGATATATTTCTGTAAATTGGGCCAATGTGTATTTTACAAATTTGTGGAAACAAAAATCATTTCTTCCTTATGGATGTCTTCTAACTCGTATTTTTAGACATTTCAAAGTTTCCTTAACAAATGAAAAATATATTGAGCAAAAAGAGTTCTTTGATCAAACAATTTTTAAAAGAATGAAAATTAAATATCTGCCTATATTAAATGTTGATCAAACTGAACCATCTGATCCTACTGAACCATCAATTTCTGAACCTTTACCTTCTGCGACACCTTTATCTCATGCAAAAAGAAAGAATATTTCTACAAATCAAGACAATGATGAAGTTATGCAGAGACTGGAAGCTTTGGAGCTGCATCAACATACTTTTCTTGAAGATGTGACTCAACAACTATCTTCGATTCAGAAAGAGATTACTTCAATCAAGGATTTGCTCAACTCACTTTTCTGATCTTTGTTGTCTAAACTTTCATACTTTATGGGTTGTAATATTTTAAACTTATATCTCTATTCTTATGCTATTTCTGCCCTTATTCTTTTTTATTATGACAAAGAGGGAGAAAAAGAAAAAAAGATAAAAGATAGCATTGTATTGAAATTGCAGGAGATCTTGCAAGAGAAATGCGAAATTAAGAGAAAAAGTAAGCTTTGAATGAATGCATTTGTAAATGCATGAAGTAATGATGAATGGAAATGCAAACAAATCAATATGTGATATATGTGTTTTAAATATGCTAACTTTTAATGTTTTGCAGCATATTGATTGGGGGAGTAACATCTCCATCTATGCATCTAAATGCTTCATCTTTGATTAAGTTTGTCATCATCAAAAAGGGGGAGATTGTTACGACAATGAAGCCATACATGATACTTCAAGAACAAGGTTTTGATGATGAGCAAGTAGAATCAACTGCATTTCAGCTAAGGCGATGAAGAAATTGAAGAATTCGATGAAGAATCTTTGAAGACTAGTGTGTAAATGTTTAATTCATTAAAAGTCTTAGATTCTTGTAAGAGCCTTACTTAGAGTGCATATTTAGGTTGCATTTCACCTTATAAGTCTTTAGAAAAACTTTTCTAAAAAGAACCCACTTGAAAATCTTTCTAGAAAACTCTTTTCTTAAATTTTTCATGTTTATTAGTCGACCAATAAACTTACCAGTCGACTAATCCTTTTGCGCCATATTTTCTAAAAAGTCATTTTTGTCAAATTAGTCGATCAAAGGTTTTATCAGTCAACTGGACAGAATGTGTGTTTTCTGGAAAATTAGCAGCAGTCGACTAATGGTTTTATTAGTCGACTGAACAGAACACGTGTTTTCTGAAAATTTAGCAGCAGTGGACTAATGCTTTTATCAGTCGACCGGACAGAATGTTTGTTTTTCAGAAGATTTTAGCAGCAGTCGACTGAAAGGTTTTTCAGTCTACTGATGATATTATCAGTCGACTAATTTTTCTCTAGTCGACTAAGTTTCAAAAGTTCAGATTTTCAAATGGCTCGATTAACAGATCAGTCGACCGACGATAACTGTCAGTCTACTAATAACTAACTATTAGTCGACTAACTACTGTTCCAGTCGACTAATTTTGTCATTTTTCCTTAAACTTCAAAAAGGCGTGTCTTTTCATTTTTCAAACGTTTTGATTATTCAAAATGGACTGTTTTGACACCCTTTCATACTCTCAACGTATGAAATTTTTCAACTATAAATATGAGTGCATTTTACACTCAAAACAACTTGAATTCAATCAATTTGAATCACTTACTTCTTGCTTTTCACTCCTATTCATTCAAGTATTTGTTTTCTCACTCACTTGATATTTTCACTTCAGTTTTTCACTAAAATCCCTTTGAAAGATAGTGAATTCGTGAATAGAGTATTTCAACAACCTCAAAAGCCAATTGCATCTCATTTGCATTCAAAAGAAAGGCTCATAGGTTGTATTGTAAGTTGTTACTTATTTTCTGTAAAAAGAAGGACTCCTTGGTTTAAAAGAGTTGTTTGCTTTCAGTAGGGTTGTTACTGAAAGTGGGACCGGTTTTGGTCTGTGTGATCTTGTAGTTAACAAGGTTGATAGGGGAAAGCTCAAGCGGGTTTTGCTTGGGGACTGGATGTAGGTCGGGATAGACCGAACCAGGATAAAATCTTGTGTTCTTTGTGTGTTTGCTTTTCAAATTGCAAAATCCTTTAATATTCCACAGATAATTTTTAAAAGCACTATTCACCCCCCCTCTAGTGCTCGTTGCCTCAATCCTAGTGCACTTTCAGAACAAACTATGGATACTGGAAAGTGAGAATGACAATATTCTTGCAATCCATGGATCGCGATATTTGGAGAGTTGTTTTAGATAAGTACCAAACTCCATCAACTGATTTCAGCCAATGGACCGATGAAGAAAAAAAACCGCTTCACTGAATGCCAAGGCGATGAATGCATTTTATTGTGTCGTTGACAAGGTAGAGTTTAATCGTATCTCTCAATGCTTTACAACAAATAAAATCTGGCATACTCTTCTTGTGACTCACGAAGGTATGTCAAAGGTAAAGGAATCTAAAATTGCTTCTTTAGTTCATAAATTTGAATTGTTCAAAATGAAGCAAAATGAATCTATATCGAACATGGTAACTAGAATGACCGATATAACTAACACTTTGAAATCCCTTGGAAAAGAATATTCACAAGTGGATTTAGTAACAAAGATCATAAGGTGTTTAACTCCTAAATGGGAGAGAAAAACCACTGCTATTGAAGAAGCAAATGATCTTAACACTCTCACTCTTGAAGATTTGGTTGGTAACCTTATGGCATATGAAGTCCAACTTCAAGACAGACAAGAAGAAGAGCCCAAGAAGAAATCTCTTGCTTTTAAGGCTACTTCTGACTCAGAAAATTCAGAAGAAGATGAAGATGAAGATATTGCTGTCATCACAAGGCAATTCAGAAGATTCATCAAAAAGGGAAGATTTCAAAGAAAGGTAAAGAAAGCAGATTCTTCCAATCCCAATGAAGTCAAGTGCTTTAACTACAAAAAGGCAGGACATATCAAGAAAGATTGTCCTCTTCTCAAAATCAAGCCCAAGGACCAATTCAAGAAGAAAAAGGCATTTCAAGCATGTTGGGATGATAGAGACTCCTCTTCCGATGAAGAATCAAATGAAGAAGTTGCTAACATGTGTTTTGTAGCACAAGAATATTTGGTAAGTTAATTTGACTATAATGATTTGTTAGAAGCTTTCAATGATTTATATGCTAAATTTAAGAGTCTAAGTTCTAAAAATATAGAGTTAAAACTGAAAATTTAACTCTTGACTCTCAAAATAAAGTGTTACTTCAAGAGATAAAAGATCTTAAGAAGAAAAACTCTTGCCAAGCATTTGAGATAAAAGAAATTGGAGTTAGAACCAATCTCTTACAAAAAGAAATATCTAGTATAAAAGAAAAATCAAATGATCTTCTTTCCATAGTGACCAAATTCACAAATGGTCAAGAGAATCTAGAAAAACTTCTTGGTTCTCAAAGATGCTCAGTTAATAAAACTGGATTGAGATATAGCTTCTTTGATACTCAAAATAGACCAAACTATGTGGTGAAAAATCAAAGACATTATTCTCAACCATTTGTTAATAGAACTAAACTTTCTAGTTCTAATAGAAATGCATCTAATCATGGAAACTATAATACTTATAAGCCTAGACATGATTATTCTAGACATGATAAATTCTTTTATAGAAAGAATATTTATTATCAAAGGAAACCAAAATCCAAATGGATATGGGTTCCTAAGACTAACTCTCATGGACCCGAAAATAGAAAGGGGTCAAATGCTCTGTTTTATAATTCTGTTGTAGGTACACAACATAAGGAGCAAATGGATATTGGACAGTGGTTGTTCCAAACATATGACTGGAAGGTCGGAGTTATTTTTCACCCTTCAAAATAAGGATGGAGGAACCATCACCTTTGGTGACAATAACAATGGAAAAATAATAGGTATTGGTAATATTGATAATCCAAAATTTCCCTTGATAGAAAATGTTCTTTTAGTAGATGGTTTAATGCATAATTTATTATCTATTAGTCAATTATGTGATAATGGTTTTTATGTTTCTTTTGAAAATGATTTATGCTTAATCTCTGATTTTCAATCTAGAAAGATCATTTTTAAAGGTAAAAGAAGGAACAATGTGTATGAACTATATCTAGATGAATTACCCATTTTTAATGAAAAACGTCTTATTGTTTCAAATGAAATTCAATGGTTATGGCACAAGAGACTTGGACATGTTAACTTTAAAATTATTTCAAAGTTATCCAAGAATGATCTTGTAAGAGGCCTACCTAGAATACCATATAAAAAGGATCACTTATGTGATGCTTGCCTAAGGGGTAAACAAATCAAGAGTTCTTTTAAAGCAAAAGATATAGTTTCAACAAAACGTCCTCTTGAACTTTTACATTTAGATCTATTTGGACCATCTAGAATTCAAAGTTTGAATGGTAGCAAGTATAGTAGATGATTATTCCCGGTTTACATGGGTGATTTTTCTAAAAAGCAAAAAGGATGCTTTTTCGGAATTTTCTAAACTTTGTAAAAGAATTACAAATGAAAAATCTACATCTATAATTAAAATTCGTAGTGATCATGGTGGTGAATTTAAAAATGAATCTTTTCTAAAGTTTTGTGATTTACATGGTATATCTCACAACTTTGCTTTTCCTAGAGCGGCTCCACAAAATGGAGTTGTTGAAAGAAAGAATAGAACTTTGCAAAAATGTGCTAGAACCATGCTTCAAGATAAAAATTTACCAAAATACTTTTGGGCTAAAGCAATAAATACAGCATGTTATGTTTTGAACCGTGTTCTTATTCGACCAATTTTACATAAAACATGTTTTGAATTGTATTATGATCGTATACCAAAGATCTCATATTTCAAAATTTTTGGTAGTAAATGTTTCTTGTTAAATACCAAAGATAATCTTGATAAGTTTGATTCAAAATCAGATGAATCAATATTTCTTGGATATTCTTCTAGAAGTAAAGTTTATCGTATTTTCAATAAAAAAACCTCTTGTATTGAAGAATCTTTACATGTTGCATTTGATGATAATTGTGAGCAGATTATACCTCTAAGCGAAGGAGAAGAAGTAATACTTCAAGAAGAACCCTTGATAGAGAGTACTTCTCAAGAAAATATTCATCTTCAACCGGTTTGGAAAGAAATTCATAATCATCCACATGGACAAGTTATTGGTGAAATAAACAGTGGTGTCCAAACTAGAAGGCAATTAGAAAAATATATTGCAAATGTTGCTTTCATATCTAAATTAAAACCAAAGAATATCTATGAGGCTTGTGGTGATGAATTTTGGCTTTTGGCCATGTCTGAAGAACTTAACCAATTTACTAGGAATGATGTTTGGGACCTAGTTGATGGACCAAAGGATCATCCTATAATTGGAACAAGATGGGTCTTCCGAAATAAGTTAGACGAAAATGGTGAAGTCATTCGTAACAAAGCAAGGCTAGTAGCACAAGGCTATAATCAAGAAGAAGGCATAGATTTTGATGAAACCTATGCATCAGTGGCTCGATTGGAGTCAATTCAAATGATGCTTGCTTTTTCTAGTTACATGAACTTCAAGTTATATCAAATTGATGTTAATAGTGCATTCTTAAATGGACACATCAATGAAGAAGTTTATGTAGAGCAACCTCCAGGCTTTGAAAATGAGAAATATCCAGAAAAAGTCTACAAATTGAAAAGAGCTTTGTATGGACTCAAACAAGCACCAAGAGCGTGGTATGAAAGACTACGATATTTTCTAGAACAATCTGGTTTTTCCATTGGTCGGGTAAACTCCACTTTATTTATTAAAAATCTTAATTTAGATATTCTTATTATGCAAATTTATGTTGATGACATAATATTTGGTTCTACTAATGATTCTCTTTGTAAAGAATTTGCTAAAGCTATGCAGGAAGAGTTTGAAATGAGCTTGATGGGCGAATTAAACTACTTCCTTGGACTTCAAATAAAGCAAACTGAAGAAGGAATCTTCATCAATCAGGCTAAGTATACAAAAGAACTTCTCAAGAGATTTGGGATGGACTCATCGAAATCAAGAGGGAATCGAGTACAACTATTTATCTTGATAAAGATGAAAATGGTAAAAGTGTAGATACTAAGCTCTACAGATGTATGATCGGATCTCTATTATACTTAACTGCTAGTCGACCTGATATTATGTTTAGTGTTTGTATGTGTCCAAGATTTCAAGCTAATCCAAAGGAATCTCATTTAACTGCCGTAAAACAAATTCTTCGTTATTTGAAAGATACTTCAGATTTCTGTTTGTTTTACCCAAAATCATCTTCCTTTGATTTAGTTTCATATAGTGATGCAGATTTTGTAGGAAGTAAATCTGATCGCAAGAGTACTAGTGGAACTTGTCATTTCTTAGGAAATTCTTTAGTCTCTTGGTTTAGTAAAAAGCAAAATTCAGTGTCACTCTCAACAACTGAAGCAGAATATATAGCGGCTAGTTTAGCATGTTCACAAGTACTATGGATGAAACAGACCTTAAAAGATTTTGGTTTGAATTACTCCACAACAACTATTTATTATGATAACACTAGTGCTATAAATCTTTTGAAAAATCCTGTTCAGCACTCAAGAACTAAGCTTATTGAAGTTAGACATCATTTCTTAAGAGATCATGTGTTAAAAGGAGATATTTTGTTAAATTTTATTTCCACTAAAGAACAACATGCCGATATCTTCATTAAACCTCTTAAAAATGAAGATTTTATGAGAATTAGGAGAGAACTAGGTATTTGCTCATTTTTGGATTTATAAAAATGCTAATTTTTGAACAAAATCTCAAAATCGCACTATGTTAGTCGATCGATAAAAATTTAGTCGACTGATGCTTTAAAATTTTTAGAATGTATCGCACCATATTAGTCGACCGATATATTTCTAGTCGACTGAAGTTTTTAGAATGAGTCGCACATTCTTAGTCGACCGATAAAGTTTTAGTCGACTAAAATTTTTTTTTTTAAATTTTAAATGAAGGGACCCGATACCCCTTCGATTTTTTAACACCTGCTTTTTTTTTAAATAAGCATCGTTTCATTTTCACACCTTTTCGTTTTTATTTTAAAGGAACGAAACCCTTAAAACAGAAACCCCTTTTTGGTCTCTTTCCTCTCTCTCTTCCGAAAAACCCTCGGAGTGTCGTTCGATCTTCGTCGGGATTTTATTGCCGTAACAGAGAGACGAATCTTCTGGTCGTGATCTTAAAACGCCAAAATCCACTTGCAGTAACTGGCGCATCTTCAAAACACGTCGAAACTCTCTTGCCGTGACGGTGTATCTTCAGCCATTGCCGGAATCCCCTTGTGGCAGTCTTCACACTCGCCGTCAGCCACCGTATCTTCCTTAGTTTTTGAACGTCGGACAACATTTTCCTCTTGTCGGACGTCATTTGGAAGCCGACATTTTTGGTAAATCTGTTTTTAATCATGCCTCGTACAAAGTCTGCATCTGCAAAAGGTTTAGGTTCTCCTCCTCCTACACCTTCTTCAAGACATGGTTTTTCACTCAGATTACTCTGAAATCCTCTTTTATATGATACTTTTGGATCAATTTCTGCACTACCTATTTTACCAGGCTGAAATGTATTGTTTCACCTGTTTTCTTGTTACAAAATAAGAGAATTATTTCCTGAAATTTCACATTTTTTTTATGTTTATGCAGATACCCTTCACTATCCTTTTCTGATTCACTTGTTTTACACGAATTTACAAATTGATCATGAAACTGAAGTTCTTTCTTCTCTTGTTCGTGATGTTGAAATCGAGTTTGATTCTAAACTGCTTAGAGAAATTCTAGAAATTCCACCTTCAGACACTCTTTTCAACACTGTTGAACTAAATGATGAAAGAATTTTTGAACAAATTCTTCTTCCAGGTGCACCTCACTGCCCTCCTTTTAAAAATACTAATCTTCAAACTCATGCACGCATTGCTGGACGAATCCTTGCCTACAATGTTCTACCTAAAACTGGTTCTTTTGATTATTATTCCACAGATCTATCTACGGCTCTTTATGTTTTATTTGGAAATATTTCTGTAAATTAGGCCAATGTGTATTTTACAAATTTGTGAAAACAAAAACCATTTCTTCCTTATGGATGTCTTCTAACTCGTATTTTTAGACATTTCAAAGTTCCCTTAACAAATGAAAAATATATTGAGCAAAAAGAGTTCTTTGATCAAACAATTTTTAAAAGAATGAAAATTAAATATCTGCCTCCTTTAAATGTTGATCAAACTGAACCATCTCATCCTACTGAACCATCTATTTCTGAATCTTCACCTTCTGCGACACCTTCATCTCATGCAAAAAGAAAGAAATTTCCTACAAGTCAAGACAATGATGAAGTTATGCAGAGACTGAAAGCTTTGGAGCTGCATCAACACACTTTTCGTGAAGATGTGACTCAACAACTATCTTCGATTTAGAAAGAGATTACTTTAATCAAGGATTTGCTCAACTCACTTTTCTGATCTTTGTTGTCTAAACTTTCATACTTTATGGGTTGTAATATTTTAAACTTGTATCTCTATTTTGCTTATGCTATTTCTGCCCTTACTCTTTTTTATTCTGACAAAGGGGGAAAAAAAGATAAAAGATAACATTAAATTGAAATTGCAAGAGATCTTGCAAGAGAAATGCGAAATTAAGAGAAAAAGTAAGCTTTGAATGAATGCATTTATAAATGCATGAAGTAATGATGAATGGAAATTCCAACCAATCAATATATGATATATGTGCTTTGAAAGTACTAACTTTTTAATGTTTTGCAGCATATTGATAGGGGGAGTAAAATCTCCATCTATGCATCTAAAATGCTCCATCTTTGATTAAGTTTGTCATTATCAAAAAGGGGGAGAATGTTACGACAATGAAGCCATGCATGATACTTCAAGTACAAGGTTTTGATGATGAGCAAGTGAAATCAACTGTATTTCAGCTAAGGCTATGAAGAAATTGAAGAATTCGATGAAGAATCTTTGAAGACTAGTGTGCAAATGTTTAATTCATTAAAAAGTCTTAGATTCTTGTAAGAGCCTTACTTAGAGTGCATATTTAGGTTGCATTTTACCTAAAAGTCTTTAGAAAAAACTTTTCTAAAAGAACCTCTCATGAAAATCTTTTTAGAAAACTCTTTTCTTAAATTTTCGTGTTTATTAGTCAACCAATAGACTTACCAGTCGACTAATCCTTTCGCGCCATATTTTTTAAAAAGTCATTTTTGTCAAATTAGTCGACCAAAGGTTTTATAAGTCGACTGGACAGAATGTCTGTTTTCTGGAAAATTAGCAGCAGTCGACTAACGGTTTTATCAGTCGACTGAACAGAACATGTGTTTTCTGAAAAATTTAGCAGCAGTCGACTAATGCTTTTATCAGTTGACCGGACATAATGTTTGTTTTTCAGAAGATTTTAGCAGCAGTCGACTGAAAGGTTTTTCAGTCTACTGATGATATTATCAGTCGACTAATTTTTCTCTAGTCGACTAAGTTTCAAAAGTTTAGATTTTCAAACAGCTCGATAAACAGATCAGTCGACCGACGATAACTGTCAGTCTACTAATAACTAACTATTAGTCGACTAACTACTGTTCCAGTCGACTAATTTTGTCATTTTTCCTTAAACTTCAAAAAGGCGTGTCTTTTCATTTTTCAAACGTTTTGATTATTCAAAATGGACTGTTTTGACACCCTTTCATACTCTCAACGTATGAAATTTTTCAACTATAAATATGAGTGCATTTTACACTCAAAACAACTTGAATTCAATCAATTTGAATCACTTACTTCTTGCTTTTCACTCCTATTCATTCAAGTATTTGTTTTCTCACTCACTTGATATTTTCACTTCAGTTTTTCACTCAAATCCCTTTGAAAGATAGTGAATTCGTGAATAGAGTATTTCAACAACCTCAAAAGCCAATTGCATCTCATTTGCATTTAAAAGAAAGGCTCATAGGTTGTATTGTAAGTTGTTACTTATTTTCTGTAAAAAGAAGGACTCCTTGGTTTAAAAGAGTTGTTTGCTTTCAGTAGGGTTGTTACTGAAAGTGGGACCGGTTTTGGTCTGTGTGATCTTGTAGTTAACAAGGTTGATAGGGGAAAGCTCAAGCAGGTTTTGCTTGGGGACTGGATGTAGGTCGGGATAGACCGAACCAGGATAAAATCTTGTGTTCTTTGTGTGTTTGCTTTTCAAATTGCAAAATCCTTTAATATTCCACAGATAATTTTTAAAAGCACTATTCACCCCCTCTAGTGCTCGTTGCCTCGATCCTAGTACACTTTCACTTTTCTTATTGCCACTGAATTAGTTTTGCTACTTCTTATTTGAACATAACATTTTCGGCCTCCGCAAATTAATGCTACATTTCTAGTTGAATATGTCAGCCACTCACACTTTTGGCCATAGTGCAAGTTCCCTTTTTTTCTATGTCAAGCCTCTTTCGTACTTTATAGTAGGACGAATCACTCAATACATAATTTTTTTGTTGCTCTTGCTTTGTTCCTTTAGTAGGTGGTGTAAGTGTTGTACCTCCATGACAGTTTTTTTTATAATAAATAAATAAATAAATTATTATAAAAACAAATTTGAGGATAGAGTTAAACATGCGAGCAAATGAGAAACATAATAAGCTATAGAAATATGTTATTTTACATGAAATTGAATTATAAAAAACAAATAGCATAGTCTATTAAAAATGCAAAAATAACTTGAAATTATGCTAAGTATTCTTTAGTCATCTTTCTAATATAAGATAAACAATAGATAAATAACCAAATTTGAAGATAGAGGCATATCAAATTAAGAAAAAAAATAAGCAAAAAAGATTCACATGAAAATAAATTAAACATGTAAAGATAACTTGAGAACCATGTAATTGTTTCATAAAATTACAATTTCATGTCAATGTCTCAAAAAATAATTGATTCATGTCATTGATTCAATTGTTATAGAGAGTGAAATATGTGCTTAACAAAATATCTTATCACTGATGATGTGTCGAACACTCAAAAAGTTGCTAATAATGTGTCATTGTGCTAAAGCAATTATGCCAGAGATTTGTTGGAAATAGTTGGCAAAAATATTGCTAGTGAAAACATATTGAGGACTACAAAAACCTTAATTTTATGCAAAAATAATCCTCAAATGTGAAAATGACCTTTTAAACATATAAAGCATCACATTTAATGAGCATACCGAGCTTTGCACATTTGGAGGACATTTACAAAAATTATTTATGAAGGTCGTACAATATTTTTAGACACAAGTATTTAGTTAAAGGAGGTTCATAAATTTTGGGAACATTCGCAAGCACGATTTGTGATGGTCGTACTATATTTGTGAACATACATTGAGAGTATTTAGTTAATGAATGTTCAGAGATTTTGAAAACAATGGCAAATATGATTTGCACAGGTCATGGTCATACTATATATGCAAATGTACGTTGAGAGTATTTAGTCAAAGAGGTTTGCACATTTTGGGGACATTCACAAACATGATTTGTAAAAGTAGTATTATATTTGCATGCGTACATTGAAAAATATAATTAAAGGAGGTATGCACATCATGGAAGACATTCACAAAAATGATTTGCAAATGTCGTATTGTATTTGCAGACGTACTTCGAGAGTATTTAGTTAAAGAAGATCCACATATTTTGGTTGACATTCACAAACATGATTTGTGAAGGTAGTACCATATTTGCATATCAAGTGTTTAGTTAAAATAGATTCCAACATTTTAGGTGACATTCACAAAAATAATTTGTGATGATCGTACTGTATTTGTGAAAGAACAAAAATGTCCTAAAAAGTTGAGAATAGAAGATTTTGGATATGGGAAGGATTTCCAAGAAGATGGCATTTTGCAAGAATAGTACGGTCATTTTTTTAACATAAAATATTCCTAACTCAATATTATTTAGTTGACGTGAGCCTAACTCGAATAATATGTGGATTGGGTTTATAATGTTTGTTAGATATCCCACCCAATCCAGCTTGACCTGAGTATTTTATATGTAGCTTTTAATAAATATACTCTTTATTTTGTATGGTTGGATTTAGGATTTCATTTTCTTGACTCGATATTACTCAAATCTGAACCTGAAACCCAGGATTTATTTTGCTGGATTTGGGTGTGCCCTCATGGGTCGGATGCTTGACTTATTAACGGCGATCACTTCAAACTAAGGCTTCCAATGTATTGGATATGGGTCAGATCCTACATTACCTGAATCTGAATATGGATTTTGTTTGGTTGATTTGAATCAGAGTCTGAATACAAAAAAAGAGCCAATGATCTAAGGTTGAATCCAGATCCAAACTATTATCTGTAATATTATATATGCTAAAAACACGTCCAAATTATGTTTTTTACATGTAAAACAAAAAATGCAATTGTATCATTTTTTTTATCTGAATTTGAGTTAGATTCCACATAAAATAAAATATTGATCCAATTAAGTGAATTTGAGTACGACCAAAATGTAGATCAGGTGTTGCTTGAAAGATCCAAATCCAAAAATTATAAGTCGGGTTCAGATCGGGTATTATACGGTATCCGATTTGCTTCCATCCTTACCTGAAACCGACAACAATTAATCCATCTGGGTCCCTAAGGCAAGTAGGTTTGGCAGGTTAAACAAAGGGCATTTTGGCCATTTAAAATTTAGTGAGTTCTTCAGGTCAAAGTACATCTGAAAATGACTTGAAATGGCTGAGGCTGAGCATCTTCTTTTGATCTAAGTCGCTGCACATGAGGTGGTGTGCTAACATCCATGTAGGCAGCTGCGCTTGAGGCAATGCTCTGTTAGGGGTGTCAACGGGTAGGGTTTGGTTAGAACCAGTGGAACTAGATTTGAATCAGATTTTTTAGTATAGTATAGGATCCAGACCCGGGTCTATTATAAGAAAAAGATACTCGGTCTTGATAAAAACTACATGAACCAGATCCAAACCATACCTGGTAAACTAATATTTATTTATCATTTTTACATTTAAAAATTGCAGGTCTTAATCGAAACTCAGGTCGGGTTTGGGTCTGGTATAAAATCTCAAAAACTATACCTGGGTTCATGTATTAATCGAACCTTTGAGTCCGGACCCAGGTCTTCTTATTTATCACCATAGCAGGACCCAACCCTATAGGCTTTGGCTTGGGTCAGGTCCGAGTAAACCCGACCGTGGGCACCCCATATACAGTGCCAATAATTGTTTGGAGAGTCTCACATGGTATATTTGTGTGAGGGCTAGAGCCATTAATTAGGCTAGTCAGGTTGAGTTTACCTGGTGCTGTACGGGCTCTCGCAAAAAATTAGGTGACACAGCTCTTGGTAAGAGAATTTACTATTTTCAGCAAAGACGTCCTTGAAAATCAACCAAACTTGAACAATGTTAGTGAAGGGGGCCCGCTGAAGTCATTAGGTTTGAATGAGGGCATCAGTTGGCCGTGTCATCTGTGGTGTTGGCCCAGCAGTATCAAGTTGACGCCCAAATTGATGTTGACAATAAGGCGTGGGCCACCTCCACTAGGTTACGTTGTGCCTTTTTTGGTGTTTCATTAGGTATGTGACATCACGGCTGGGGGGCACTGCTGTAACTGAAACTAGGTCTGTCAAAGTATCGACCCCTGTTAAAATGGGTGGATCCAAACCTGGATCAAACTAAGTAATGCAGGTATCAGATTCAGCTTCGAGTCTGACCCTATTTTTCATAAGAAAAACCATATCTAGATTCAATAAGAATTACATAAACCCATTACATAAACCCAACCTCATACATACCAGGTAAAATAATATTTTTTAAGTTTTTTACATTGAAAAATTATGGATCTTAATGTTATCATCGCAAAATTTTTACTTTTGCAAATCAAACTGACCTTTGAAAAAGATTTTTGAAAATAACTCGCCTCCGTTTTTAAAATGCGGGAAAATTCCGTAGAATAGGACTCGCCTGTCGGTACGAGGTTCAACCGTTCCTGCCACCTTTAACAGGGGTAATTGAACCAAGGATCATTCTTATGCTCTACTCTATTCAACTTGTCTAAATCATATTCTAATTTCTAAATGCACATAGAATCAGGCATGTGCTATGAATTTTCAGAAAATACACATTTTGAAAACATGATGTTTGCTTTGAATGATTGAAATATTTAGAAAATGTAAATCTTGGAAAATCGTGAATTGGGATTTGAAATATACTTCTGAGAGAAATAAAATCGATTTTGAGGAATCCTTGACATTTGGTGAAGATTGATTCTGAGAGACTTGGTTTCTCTGAATTCAAACTTTGAAATTGAAATTCTAACTTATAAAATTTGAATTTGGAACTTGGGAAATATTTGAAATATCATTGGCAAATCCATATTCTTTTGAATAAGACTTAGAAAAATTATAACTTCAAACTTTGAAATTGACTGCATAACTTTGGAAAATTGAGTTTATGAACTTGAGAAAAACACTTGAAATATTCTTTGAAATTCAATGCTTTTGGGAAAATCAATTTTGCTATAAGACTTAAAAGATTTTGAGAAAATGAACTTCTTTGAATTGAGATTAGAATTGGCAAATGCATGAAATGAATGAATATGGATTTGAGAAATACTTTCTGTATTTTTGAGAAATGCAGTGTATTTTTGAAGTTAGCCTAAGAGTGTAGGCTTAATGTGGCTAATGTGAAGATCATAAATCTAAGTATCATTCGTATTCTGACTATGGCCATAAATACAAATTTCACCAAGTTTATAAACTTCATAGAAGCTAGTGCATGTGCCATTCGTGTAGATCATGGTGAATTTGTAAAAATATGCATGAATCATCATCCATCACACATTAAAATTATAAAAATAAACTATATGCAATGCAACCTAAGTTAAGCAGGAAATATAAATTCTTATTCCAAAGTTTAATTACAAATTACATCACTATGGAAATTTAAATACATGAAAAATAAAGTCTTCAATGTACCTGCAAAACTAGAAAACCTTGTTAGTGATGATATGTTGGCTTTTCTAGATTTATCCAGCAATATCTAGAAATTACTGGATTTTGCTAGATATAAGCCTTTTCGCCATGATTCTATTAAATCAAAATGATAAAGTATGAAATAAAATTGAATAAATAAGGAAGATAAGATATGAAATTTCGAAATTGGGGTCAAAATGACCAAAATACCCCTAATAACAAGACTATGGCCTTGAAATTAGGGTTTTTAGAAAGATATTTTGATAAAATGCAAGTTTTGAAATTTGAATGGAATAAACTCAAACCAAATATACTATGAAATGATTAAAAATATGAAATTAGGGTTAGGGATTTCGAAATTTAGGTCAAATGACCAAATTGCCCCCGATAGCAAGACTATGGCCTTGAAATTAGGGTTTTTAGAAATAGATTTTTGGTAAAAATTTGGGTTTTATGACCTAAATGAAATCAAATAACTACAAAATTAAACCTAAAGTATCCTAAGATGCTTATGAACATAATAAAACCCTAAAACCATATGCTTATGCACGAAAATCCAATAATATCACAAATTTTGTGATTTTTGCAGTGTTTTTGGATCTTTCAGGAACCCGGTTTTGCAATTTGCTTAATTCAGCCATCAAATGGATTCCAAAATCCATAAAAATTGGTACCTGCACTTTTTATAACCCCAATGTCAAATTGGAATTATAAAAATAATTTTTTGACAATAAATTAATCCGAAAATTGCATTAAATCCTAAAATATGCTATTTTTGACCTAATTCACCAACCAGTCTCAGTCCAAGACCTGAACCAGGGGTCAAATCTCTATGAAAATTTATGAAATTTTATAGAGACTAACTAAGAAGAAAAACAGAGATTTCCCAATTTACAGATTGGAAAAATCATCTTTGGTTAGGGAGAAACCCTTCCGGCAATCTGAGCTAAAGTATATCACTTTTAACAGGGATTAAAACGGCTACTTCAGATTGAAAATACAAACATAAATAGCAAACCTAAACAAAAATCTCTGAAATTTTAGTGGTGAACAGTAGACAGAAAAATAACAATACTCACTTTTTACAGATCTAAAATCGGATCTGTGGTTTGGGATTTATGACTAACACAAGTCTGATTAGGGTTTTGGTAAACCCTAACGAGTTCTAAATTTAAAAACAGATTCTCTGAAAGAGGAAAAATACTAAACAGTGATAAAAAAAATCCGAAAATTTTACAGCAGACAGATCTACTCAATGTAAATCCATAGCATTTTACAGATCTAAAATAGGATATAAGATGAGAGAAATATCATAACAGCAAGTTACCTTCTTGATTTTAACCACGATTTTAAAGCTTTAAAAACCCGATTTGATGTCTGATTTTTTTGACAGGGTTCCCGAGATCCAAAACCTCTGATTTTTCTATAGTAACTCAATAACTCATGCATGCATTACATATAAAAAAATCAGAAATAAAAAATGAGAACTTCAATCCGAAATAACATTATCTTTACTGTTCTAAACCTAAAACACACAGAAATTTAAGAAACTTGTCAAACCATGCATTAACTAATGTAAATCAATAAAATAAACCATAAAACAGTAAATAAAAATTATTTCTATGCTATAGAACGTAAAACAAACATGAATAAACCATGAAAATAAAATAAAAACAGGGAATCAATGGCTGGAATTTGATATCACCTTTAAAACATAGATTTAACCCATTAAAAGGAGTAAATCATATATTTTATTGGTTAATAATGTAAAGAATCATATTAAAATCAATTCTAATGGATTAAAATCTCTGTAAATCATCCAAAACAGGGTTAGATCACCTTCTTGGATCATTCTTGCTTATTCTTGATGGTTTTTGAGGTTGAATTCATGGTTTAATCCATAAAGGTGATGGTGCCAATGGCTAAATCATGCTTAAAACAATGAAAAATATTAAATAAAAACTAAAAATTAAAGAAAATAATTACCTTGAGGTTGCTGCAATGGAGGAAGGGCTGAAGAGGAGAGAGAAGCTTCAAGAATCCAATAGGAGAGAGATGGAAAAATCGACCCCCCTTATGCATCTATTTATAATAAAAAAATTAGGTTTAAATTTTAACACTTTTGAAAATCTTGGACTCTCTAAGGGGGGCGATTTTGGTGTGAGTTTACCTAACTAACCCTAGCCTAGATTATCCTAATTAAGTCCTAATTAGCCCCTAGCTAAACTTAGAAAATCCCCAAATGTGGTGCCACTTGGCATTTTCTCACATTGGGTTTTTAAAGTTTTAACTAAAACTTTTAAAAACAACAATTTAAAAACCAAACTTTAAAAATGAGTTTTCAAAATAGATTTTGACTCTTCTAAACTTCTAAAACTAACCAAGACACTGACTAAGCCTAAGCTAACCCTGACTTTCTCAAATGTGGCGCCACCCCGAGTGGGCCCTACTTGATTTTGTCAAAAAATGATTTTAAAACTTAAAATTAAGAGAGTTTTCAAAAGATTTTCAAAAGCAAACTTGAAATTAAAAGTTTTGAAATGGCATAGAGTTCCAACTGGGTTAAAACTCCTCTGGATGTGGCGCCAACTGAGTGGGCCTACATCTAATTTTGAAAATTTTGAAATAAACACTGAAAATGGCTTTGAAAAAGGGTTAAAATCGACATTTGAAATTCAAGATCTTTGAAAATAGGGTCTCAAGCGAACTGGAACTCTGGGTTAGAGTCCTGAACTCTTAGGACTCTGAGATTTTAGATTTTAAAAGCCAAATGAAAGAATTTTCAAAAATGATGAAATAAGTCAGAAAACACAGTCAGGGTTAGACTCCTAACTCGACCGAACTCTAAAATAGAGTCCTGAACTAACTGGACTCTGTAAAATTACCTAAATTTTGAAAATAATCGAAAAAAGACTGAAAATGGAAGTAAAACAGACTTAAAAACAGACTCCTGACTGGATTAGGACTCTGAGACAGAGTCCTGATCGGACTAAAACTTTGAAAAAATTGAGAAATTTGATGAATAGAGGAATTCAGAAGCGACACTACCTCAATGGGTCTCATCTGTGAATTGAAATCAATTAAAATTTGAATTTGAAATGAATCCTGATTGTTTCCTTGAGAAAATATTTCGAAATATAAAGTCCTGGGGTTGGAAAATGACAGAGTATTGAATAAAAACCCAGGTTTTGAAATTGATTTTGAAATAAAGCTTTAAAATTCAAATCTGGATTGAATGTTTAGAAATAGGAGTGCTGCATCTCGAAAATGAGATGTAATGACATGCAATGCTATGCAATGCAATGAGATGTGATGAAATGAAATGCAGAATACATGCAATGATATGCAATAATCTGTGATGACCTATAAAATGGACAAACACTGGATGAGGGTGAAAATTTGGGGTGTTTACACTTAACCAGAACTCAGGTCGTACCCGAGTTTGCTATAAAATTTCATAAACCATACCCGATTCATTTAATAATCAGACTTTATAGGTCTGACCCAGATAGTTAATCGGACCCCCTTCTTTGTAATCAAACCATAACACTATAGGATCCCTCCGGTATGGGTTGGGATCGGGGTCATAGCCGATCAATTGACACCCCTAGCTGTCAATGGGTTGGGTTTGTATCAGGTATTTGACCTGCCTAAACCCCAATATTCAATATGAACATAAAATATACCCAACTCAATATTATTCGGTTGACCCAGACCTGACTCGAGTATTTTGTATGTAGCTTTTAATAAATATGAACTCTTTATATTGTATGGATTGGATTTAGAATTTCATTTTCTTGACTCGATATTACTCGAATCTGAACCTGAAACTCAGGATTTATTTGGGTGGATTTGGGTGTGCACTCATGGGTCGGATCCTCGACTTGTTAACTGCCTCACTTGAAACTAAGGCTGCCAATGTATTGGATATGGGTCAGATCATATATGATCTGAATCTGGATTTTGTGCAGTTGATTTGAATCAGAGTTTGAATACAAAAAAAGCGCCAATGATCTAGGGTTGAATCCGGATCCAAACTATGTATTGTAATATTATATCTGCTAAAAACACTTCCAAAATATGCATTTTACATGTAAAACAAAAAATGCAATTGTATCATTTTTTTATCTGAATTTGAGTTAGATTCCACCTAAAGTACCGATCTGAGTCCAAAATTGATCCAATTAAGTGAATATGAGTCCGACCAAATGCAGATTATTCAGATCTTGATTGAAAGATCCGAATCCAAAAATAATACGCCAGGTTCAGATCGGGTATTCCACGGTATCCGATTCGTTTGCATCCTTGAAACAGTCAACAATCAAAGCATCTGGGTCCCTAGGGCAATCTGGTCAAGTAGGTTTGGCAGGTCAAATAAAGGACATTTTGGTCATTTAAAACTCAGGCAGTTATACAGGTAAAAAAAACAACTGAAAATGACTTGAAATGGTCGAGCTTCAGCTTCTTTGCTTTTGATGCCCCATTTATTCTCTTGCCTTGTCATTTTTGAGTAAAACGAGACGGAAGTATAAGATGAATAGTCTCGGTCAATGAGTTGTGCACTCGGACGACTCGGATCACAGGTGGAATTAGGGGTGTCAATGGATCGGTTTACCCGGGGCCTGACCAGTTCCAAACCCTATAGGGTTCGGGTATGGTGGTAAAAAAATGGATCCGGGTATAGTTTGTGAAGTTTTATACCAAACCCCAGCCCAACCTGAGTTTTGATTAAGACCCGCAATTTTCTCTTATGGTGCATCCAATTAAATCTGGGTCTGGACCCAATACCATACCCAAAATCAGGGCTAGCTCTGGTTCTAACTGAGTCCAAACCAAACCCGACCCGTTGACACACCTAGGTGGAATTGTTTGATAACCTACTCTGGCTACCAAATTTATTGATAAGTCTTCCGGGAAGGGCACACAGCTCATGCTGAACATTATGTGTCACATCCTAACCGTCCAACTGAACGCATCCCGAACATAGGAGCTGCATCGTCTGCTTGTAAATCTTAGCCGTCCAAATGGACTCGATTAGAACTAAGGTCAACATCATATGTCATACGATATGATCCTTTCTCCCGGGTACCTTTTTCTTTGTTTTTTAATGATCAGAAACCAGCGTAGGAACACGGGTTCCCCCCTTAATCATAAGTAATAAACTTCTGCTGAGTGCTCTAGCCCACAAAGGACACTTTATATTGAAAAATTACAGGTCTTAATCGGAACTCAGGTCCATCTGAGTATGGTATGAAATTTCACAAACCATACCTAGCTCCATATACTAACGGACCCTTTGGTCTGACCTGGTTTCTAATCAGACCTCTTTTTATCAGCTGGCCCTATAGGGTTTGGTAGGGGTCAGGTCGGGTCTGAGTCAAGCCCGACCCATTGACATCCCCAGTCTTACCAAGGGCCGTCTTGACCACTAAGCAACTCAGAGTGGGGTCGTTTTCTCTCGAGTATGCTTGCTTGTTACAACATAAGAATCATAAGAATACAGCTTCATTCACATTTTGCTTCTCATTGGCATGCATAAGGCAGATCAAATATCAACACAAACACTTCAAGAAAAAGACCCTGGGTTTGGCGTAGTGGGATGGGACTTAGGCTGTTTGACGGGGCAGTTTAGGTTCAAATCCCATGGGTATCACCCCTTGCATAAGTGTTATCATCGCAAAATTTTTAACTTTTGCAAGTCAAACTGACCTTTGAAAAGATTTTGAAAATAACTCGCCTCCGTTTTTAAAATGCGGGAAAATTCCGTAGAATGGGACTCGCCTGTCGGTACGAGGTTCAATCGTTCCTGCCACCTTTAACAGGGGTAATTGAACCAAGGATCAATCTTATGCTCTACTCTATTCAACTTGTTTAAATCATATTCTAATTTCTAAATGCACATAGAATCAGGCATGTGCTATGAATTTTCTGAAAATGCATATTTGAAAACATGATGTTTGCTTTGAATATTGAAAATAATTGGAAAATAAACTCTTTGAAAACCATGAATCAAGGTTGAGATACTGTATTTGAGAAAGTGAAAATCGATTTCTGAAGAATCTAGAGGTTTTGTGAAAATCGATTTTGAGAAATGTGAAATAACTTTGGAAAACTTGATTTCTTTGAATTCAAACTTTGAAATTGAATATATAACTTGGAAAATCAAATTTGGAACTTGGGAAATACTTGAAATATTCTTTGAAATTCAATGCTTTTGGGAAAATCGATTTTGCTATAAGACTTAGGAGATTTTGAGGAATTCAATTTCCTTGACTTGGATTTTGAATTGGAATTGGAATTGGAAAGTTCATGAAATGAATGAATATGATTTTGGGAAAAACTCTTGGTATTTTTGAGAAATGCAGTGCAGTTTGAAATTAGCCTAAGAGTGTAGGCTGAATGTGGCTAATGTGAAGATCATAAATCTGGGTATCATTCATATTCTGACTATGGCCATAAATACGAATTCCACCAAGTTTATAAACTTCATAAAAGCTAGTGCATGTGCCATTCGTGTAGACCATATTGAGTTTGAATATGCATGAATCATCATCCATCACACATTAACATTATTTAAACTATATGCAATGCAACCTAAGCTAAGTAGGAAATGTAAATTCTTATTCCAAAGTTTAATTACAAATTACATCACTATTGAAATTTAAATACATGAAAAATAAAGTCTTCAATGTACCTGCAAAACTAGAAAACTTGTTAGTGAATATATGTTGGCTTTTCTAGATTTATCCAACAATATCAGGAAATTGTTGGATTTTGTTAGATATAAGCCTTTTTGCCATGATTCTCTTAAACCAAAATTGATAAAATATGAAATAAAATTGAATAAATATGAAAGAGAAGATATGAAATTTCGAAATTGGGGTCAAAATGACCAAAATACCCCTAATAACAAGACTATGGCCTTGAAATTAGGGTTTTTAAAAATATATTTGGTAAAATGCAAGTTTTGAAATTTGAATGGAATAAACTAAGCTAAATATGATGTGACATGCTTAAATATGTGAAAATTATGGTTAGGGATTTTGAAATTGAGGTCAAATGACCAAATTGCCCCCGATAGCAAGACTATGGCCTTGAAATCAGGGTTTTTAGAAAATATTTTGGTAAAACTTAGGTTTTATGCACTAAATGAAATCAAATGAACATCAAATTTAACCTAAAGTATTATAATATGATTATGAATATGATTAAACCCTAAAAATATATGCTTATACACGAAAATCCAAGGATATCACAAATTTTGTGATTTTTGCAGTGTTTTGGAATTCTTCGGGTGCCCTGTTTTGCAATTCAAGCCATTCAGGCATCAAACGGATTCTAAAAATCCTCAAAATTGGTACCTGCACTTGTGATAACCCTAATATCAAATTAGAATTATAAAAATATTTTTTTGGCATTAAATTAATCCGAAAATTGCATTAAACTTTAAAAATATGCTATTTTTAACCTAGTTCACCAACCAGTCTCAGTCCAAGACCCGAACCAGGGGTCAAATCTCCATGAAAATTTATGAAATTTTACAGAGACTAACAAAGAAGAAAAACAGAGATTTCCCAATTTACAGATCAGAAAAAGCATCTCCGGTTAGGGAGAAACCCTTCCGGCAATCTGAGCTAAAATATATCACTTTTAACAGGGATTAAAACGGTTACTTCAGATAGAAAATACAGACATAAATAGCAATCCTAAACAAAAATCTCTGAACTTTTAGTGGTGAATATTAGATACAAAAATATCAATACTCAATTTTTACAGATCATGAATTGGATCGGTGGTTTTGGATTTATGACTAACACAAGTCTGATTAGGGTTTTGGTAAACCCTAACGAGTTCTAAATTTAAAAACAGATTCTCTGAAAGAGGAAAAATACTAAACAGTGATAAAAAAAATCCGAAAATTTTACAGCAGACAGATCTACTCAATGTGAATCCATATCACTTTACAGATCTAAAATCAGATATAAGATGAGAGAAATATCATCACAGAAAGTTACCTTCTTGATTTTAACCACGATTTTAAAGCTTTAAAAACCCGATTTGATGTCTGATTTTTTTGACAGGGTTCCCGAGATCCAAAACCTCTGATTTTTCTACCGTAACTCAATAACTCATGCATGCATCACATATAAAAAAATCAGAAATAAACAATGAGTACTTCAATCCGAAATAACATTATCTTTACTGTTCTAAACCTAAAACACACAGAAATTTAAGAAACTTGGAAAACCATGCATTAACTAATGTAAATCAATAAAATAAACCATAAAACAGTAAATAAAAATTATTTCTATGCTATAGAACGTAAAACAAACATGAATAAACCATGAAAATAAAATAAAAACAGGGAATCAATGGCTGGAATTTGATATCACCTTTAAAACATAGATTTAACCCATTAAAAGGGTAAATCATATATTTTATTGGTTAATAATGTAAAGAATCATATTAAAATCAATTCTAATGGATTAAAATTCCTGTAAATCACCCAAAACAGGGTTAGATCACCTTCTTGGATCGTTCTTGCTGATTCTTGATGGTTCTTGAGGTGAAACCATGGTTGAATCCATGAAATAGGAGGTATTAATGGCTAAAATTGATTTAAAACTATTAAAAACATGAAATAAAAGCTAAAAATTAAAAAAAATAATTACCTTGAGGTGGCTGCAATGGAGGAAGGGCTGGAGAGGATAGAGAAGCTCCAAGAATCCCAAGGAGAGCAAGTTGGAAAAATCGACCCCCTATGGAGACTATTTATAGAATTTTTTTTAGGTTTAAAAATTGGGAATTTTGAATTTTTTGGACTCTAACAAGGGGGGGCGATTTTTGGGTGGAAAGACCTAACTACCCCTAGCCTAAATTATCTAAACTAGTGCCTAATTAACCCTTAGACTTTCCTAAAAAATCCCCAAATGTAATGCCACTTGGCATTTTCTACATTTGGCTTTTTAAAACACTTTTAAAAACCTTTAAAAACACTAGTTTTAAAAACTAACTTTCAAAAATGAGTTTTTCAAAATGGTTTTGACTCTTCTAAACCTCTAACACTAACCAAGACATCAACTAACCTCAGTCTAGCCCTGACTGACTCGAATATAGCACCACCCCGAGTGGGCCCTACTTGAGTTTTTTCAAAAAGCGATTTTAAAACTTGAAATTGAAGGAGATTTCAAAAGGATTTTCAAAGACAAACTTCAAAGTTATAATTTTTGAAATGGCATAGGGTCCTAACTAGGTTAGAACTCCTCTGGATATGGTGCCAACTGAGTGGGCCCACATCGAATTTAAAAAAAAAAATTGAAATAAACACTGAAAATGGCTTTGAAAAGGGGTAAAATCAGTATTTGAAATTCAAGATCTTTGAAAATAGGGTCTCAAGCGAACTGGAACTCCGAGTTAGAGTCCTGAACTCTTAGGACTCTGATATTTTAAATTTTAGAATTCAAATGTAAATTTTTTTGAAAGATTTTACCAAGAAATGATGAAATAAGTCAAAAAAACACAGTCAGGGTTAGACTCCTAACTCGACCGAACTCTAAAATAGAGTTTTGAACTAACTAGACTCTGTAAAATGACCTAAATTTTGACAATAATCGAAAAAGACTAAAAATGGAAGTAAAACAGATTTCAAAACAGACTCCTGACTGGATTAGGACTCTGGGACAGAGTCCTGATCAGACTGAAACTTTCAAAACTTTGAGAAATTTGATGAATAGAGGAATTCAGAAGCGACACCACCTCAATGGGTCTCATCTGTGAATTGAAATCGAATAAAATTTGAATTTGAAATGAATCCAGATTGTTTCCTTGAGAAAATATTTCGAAATATAAAGTCCTGGGGTTGGAAAATGACAGAGTATTAAATAAAAACCCAGGTTTTAAAATTGATTTTGAAATAAAAGCTTTAAAATTCAAATCTGGATTGAATGTTTTGAAATAGGAGTGCTGGATCTCGAAAATGAGATGCAATGACATGCAATGCTATGCAATGCGATGGAATGATATGCAGAATACATGCAATGATATGCAATGATCTGTAATGACCTATGAAATGGACAAACACTTGATGAGGATGAAAATTTGGGGTGTTTACAGATGCCCCTCTTTGCTGCTAAGCCGGTTAGAAGCCGAGCTTAGTGGCAAAGAAAACATACCAAATTTGAACCATAAAAAATGCCCCAGTTAGATAAATCTCACTGGGTATGAAAGAATTAATTCAAATGATCATGGTAGTTATAAAATGGAGAATTTTATTTCAAAAGAAGTGAGATTCAGGTTTTGCCCTTAACCTGGATGGGACGGGAAATACCTCGTATGGAACGAAGCTCAGGTTTGACCCTTAACCTGACCGGGAAATGAAAATGGAATACCTCATCAAAGGAGGCTCAGGTTTATACCCTTATCCTGATCGGGTAGAAAATGGAATACCTCATCAAAGGAGGCTCAGGTTTATACCCTTAACCTGATTGGGCAATGAAATACCTCATCACGTGAGGCTCAGGTTTGTACCCTTAACCTGATTGGGCAGAAAAATGAACGGAATCCTCGAAAGAAGAGACCGTGATGGAACCTTCGGGTTTCCGCACAATGAATCCGATAGGGGTTTTGCAAAATGAAGGAAATTGGGGTCCCTAAAGCTTGAAAAGGGATTGATTTTGGGCGCCTCATTGCTGAGACTAATTAACTTTTGAAATTGCCTTTTGCCGAAATTGGTGGCTTAACCTCAAGCCGAAATTGGACTGTCTATGGTGGGACAGTGGGGACACAGGGAAGTGTGCGAATCTGAGAGCCCGTGCGCTCAGATTATACCAAAGAAGGGAAGGAATCTTGAAAACTCCCGTTATCAAGTCCTAAAAGGGATGGTGTCAGGATGCGCCAAAGATGAACCTCAAGCTCTCGCCTTACGCCAGGATAGCTAGAAAATATTGTCAAAATGTTGAAAATTGTTGTTGATTCAAAATAATTGAAAATGATGCACATTGTTTTGAAAGTATTCCCTCTTTTCTACCTGAAGTATTACCTCCGACTGGGCTTAACTTTGTAGAATCAAAATTCGAATTCAAATTGCTTGCGATTGACTTTCTTTCAAGGAAGCTATCAATTTTCTTGATATGGACGGGAAAGAAAGTATTCTTGATATTGCGAGAGCTATTAGTGAAAGAATATTGATAAAAGAATTTCACAAAATTAAGGAAGATTCTTGATAGATTCGGCAGTCTGATATCCTGGGATTCTTTTCTCATGATGATCTTTCTGCAGTCTTTTTGATAGAATTGGAGCTCTCTTGGATTTTTCGGGAATTACATCATCCTTCATTTTGGAGATGTCCTGACTTTTCTCTCTTTTTGGGAAGGGTACGTCACAAACTTCTTCATCTCAGAGATGTTCCGATCCTTCTTTTCTCTCAGGGATTATCTTGATAGTTATTGGCTCTTTGGTAGAAAATCTCTTGATGATAGCAGAAATTAAATACCTTTTAGGGTTTGTCGGTAGGCTCATCACACTCGCCTTCATCTCGACGGTGATCTGAACTTTCCCTAGAAGGATCCGTCACAAACTCCGTCATCTTGGAGATGATCCAAATCTTCTTTGGCCCCGGGGGTCGACTCACTTAATTCGCCTTCATCTTGATGACAATCGAGAGATCCCTTTTGCAGATATTTAATTGCAGCTTAGGTGATTGAGGAGATATGGAAATTAAGTGGATTTTTTTGAATCACCCAGGATATTTCGGCTGCTTTATTCTTCAAGAATGATCTTTAAAAATGTGCCATTGACTGCGATCAATATCAATCACTTATGGCTTTGCAACAACATTGAGTTTTCTTTACTGGCCATATCGCGGATTTATTCTTCATCCTTTTGGTTGGCCAATAGAAAGATTTTGAATTTTGAATCCTTTTTCGCGAAAGCTTTGTCCTTTCGGAAGTAATACTGTTCTGAAGTAATAATTTTGTGCAATAAAGATTTTTGAAATCAACAAATATCTAATGACAAATTGGCAAAATTTTCTTGAAATCCTTTTGTGAAAGCGAGCATTCGAAGCACAACGCAACACATCCATGACAGAAATTCTCTTCTCCTTTCCCCAAAGGAGAAGATTCAGAAATTAGAATTGGGAATTACTCATCTCTTCCCTGAAGAGGAGGTATTTGCAAAACGAACTTTTGAAGAGAAATTAAGCTTTCGTCAAAACTTCCTAACATTAGGCTTCTCTTATGGAAAGGGGGCCGGAATTGGTGAGGTTGGTAAATTGGTCATGAAGGAACGAGTTCATCACACTCTCCCTGAAAAGAGGGTCCTTCATGATGAAATGGCCTAGTCTGAAATTATGGGGCCACAAGGAAAGCAAGTCTCCGTCGAGTCTCTCCCTATAAAAAGGGTTCCTTGTGTGAAATTTGAAATTTTGTTTTGTAAAGGGTTCACAAAGACACGAGTCCCTTCAAACTCTCCCTGAAAAGGGGCTAAGTGAACGAATTGGATAGCATGCGAAAAGAGTGAGCTCCCTCGAACTCTCCCTATAAAAAGGGTCTCTCGCAAGAAAAAAATTTTTTGGAATTGGGTATTGGGTGACCAAAAGGTCGAAATTTGGAATTTTGAATTTTGAATTTTGAATTTTTGAAATTGGAATTTTGATATTTGAAATTAGAAATTGGAAGTTTGGAATTTGATATTCGGAAGTTGGAAACTAGAAATTGGGAATTTTGGAATTTGGAAATTGATATTTGGAAATTGGAAATTAGAAATTGGGAATTTTGGAAATTGATATTTGGAAATTGGAAATTAGAAATTGGGAATTTTGGAAATTGATATTTGGAAATTGGAAATTAGAATTTTGGAATTTTGGAAATTGATATTTGGAAATTTGAAATTAGAATTTTGGAATTTTGGAAATTGATATTTGGAAATTGGAAATTAGAATTTTGGAATTTGGAAATTGATATTTGGAAATTGGAAATTAGAAATTTGGGAATTGGATGAGTGATCAGCACGAAGACTGAACTCAAGAGGTCGACTGACATGACCATTCAGTGGAACACTAACACGAGTGCTCGATTTTGAAAGGATACCGGTATGCATACCGGTTTTAAAAATGTACCAGTTTGGATACTGGATTTTGGTTCAGTTCTGGTGATTGTCTTTCAATCTTGAATCGTTAGGAATTGTGATGGGATTGATAGTTGAAATCTCAATACTAACCAGATCGTTATTAATGTGATTGTATGCAAATGAATGCAAATTGATGCACATGAATGCACAAGTGCGTGAAATGAGAGATTTGTTTATCCTGCCTGCATACAGGATATTTGTACATAAAAACAAAATTTTAAAATGCCCCAGTGTAACTGGGAAAAAGAATTTTGATCATTATTGAAGAAAATTTGGAAGAATTACAAAGAATAGGAAATTGTTCAAGTATAGAATTTTTTCAAATGTCGAGCATTGATGGGATCTGGTAATTCTATTCCATCAGCATTGATGAGCCGATATGAATTGCGAGGTAGTGCCTCCTTGACAACATAAGGACCTTCCCAATTTGGCGACCATTTGCCACCCGGGCGGTGCCTGAGATAAGTTGTTGATCTGAGCACTAGATCACTGACCCAAAATTTTCTCTCAATGACAAATTTTGCATATTGTCGGGCTATCCTCTGGCGATAAGATTGAGCATGCTCTGCTGCTCTGAGCCTTCTTTCATCGAGCAAATCAAGTTGTACCAGTCGCTGTTGCTGATACTGATCAAGAGGTAATTCTAGAAGTGATGCAAATTTCAGAGCAGGTTTCTGAACATGTAGAGGTAGTACTACTTCAGTTCCGTAGACAAGTTCTGACGGAGTAGCATTCGTTGGAGTTCGAATGGTGGTTCTGTATGCCCATAATGCATCATGAATCTTTTCATGCCAGTCACGGCCCGTTTCTAAAGTTCGCTCCAGGATTCGGATCAGAATCTTGTTGGTGGCCTCTGCCTGACCATTCCCTTGAGGATAATAAGGAGCGGAGAAATGATGATGAATTTTGAACTTTGAGCAGAATGTCCTCATTTTCTCATTCTTGAAATGACTGCCATTATCCGACACAATATCATGCGGTATACCGAAACAGCAAAGGATATTCTTATGGATGAAAGAAACCACGTGCCGACCTTCTACTGTGCGTAGAGTGACTGCTTCTACCCATTTAGTAAAATATTCTGTTGCGGCAAGAAAATATTTATGGCCATTGGAGGCTGAAGGAGTGATGGGACCTACAACATCGAAAGCCCACATGAAAAATGGCCATGGCGAGACGACAGATTGCAAGTATGTTGCTGGCGCATGAATGGAAGGCGCATGCATCTGACATTGAACGCATTTCTTCACAAAACGATAGCAATCTTGTTGCATAGTTCTCCAATAATATCCTGCTCGGATGATTTGTTTGACGAGAGTCTGATAGCCAACATGACCACCGCAAATGCCTTCATGTGCTTCTTGCACAACTTCTTTGGCTTCTTCTTCGTCCAAACATCTGGAATACTTAGAACTGAATCCACGACGATAAAGGACGTCGGCAAGAATAAAATATCGAGCACACATGCGTTGAATTGCTCGCTGCTCTCTCTTTGATAATTCTGGAGGAAATTCACCAGTTTTAATGAAATTCTTGATATCATGATACCAGAGCTTCTTCTTTTGCTCAGCCTGGTTTATCTGCTCTACTGGGACGAAAGCGGGTTGATCAAGTCTACCAATTTCAATTGAGCGACAAGATTCTCCACTCCTGAAAGCCATGATGGATCCCAGATTAGCTAAACTGTCTGCAACTTGATTGAATTCTCTCTTGATATGAAAAAGTTGGAATTCTTCAAATTTGTTGGCAAGAGCTGAGACAATCTTCTGGTAAGGAAGTAATTTCTGATCTTTTACTTGCCATTCAACTAGGACTTGATTGACGACGAGCAAGGAGTCGCCATAAGCATGCACTCTTTTGACATTGAAGTCCTGTAGAATTTTCAGACCTTGTATCAAAGCTTCATACTCGGCCATATTGTGAGTGCACTGAAAATCCAATTTAAGAGAAAAGGGAATCATCTCTTTCTCTGGTGTGATTAGCAGAATTCCGATTCCTATGCCTGCCATATTCTTGGAACCGTCGAAGAACAAATTCTAAATTGGGGATTGTTGAATATTGTAGATTCACTCATCGGGGAAATCATCCTCAGCTTCAACTTCCTCTGCTAGAGGAAAATCTGCTAATTGGTCTGCAATTGCTTGGCCTTTGATAGATTGTTGAGAGACATATTCCAAGTCGTATTGCATTAATAGGATTTGCCATTTGGCGATTCGTCCGCTGAGAAATGGTTGTTCAAGAACGTACTTGAGAGGATTTAATTTAGATAGAATCTTGACTTCAGACGCCAATAGATAATGTCTCAATTTCTGACACATTCATACTAGAGCTAAACATGTCTTCTCTATCTGAGAGTATTTCTTCTCGTAATCAATAAAGATCTTGCTCACATAGTAAATGGCATGTTCTATCAAGCTGCCTTCTTCGTATTGCGCCAAGAATCCGCCGCAAGCAACTTGATTAATTGAAATGTATAGCAATAGGGGTTTCCCTAATTCTGGCGGCTTTAAAACAGGAGGATTGAGAAGATATTTCTTGATGTGTTCAAATGACTGCTGACACTCTGGTCCTCATTCGAACCTCACTCCTTTTCTGAGCAAATGATTGAAAGGCTCACATCTCATGGCCAAATTAGAAATGAATTGCCGAATTGATTGCATGCGTTCTTGAAGGCTACGCAATTCTTTGAGATTAGTCGGGGGCGGCATGCCAATGATAGCTTTGGCCTTAGCGGGATCCACTTCTATCCCCTTCTTGCTGACCAAGAAGCCTAGCAACTTGCTAGATTCGACTCCAAAAACACATTTTTGTGGATTGAGTCTTAGCTTGTAAAGAATGAGTCGCTTGAAAACTTGATTGAGAGCTTCGATGTGATCTTCCTCTTTTTTGGATTTCACTAGAATATCATCGACATATGCATCTATAGTCTTGTGCATCTGATCATGGAAAATAACGGCCATAGCGCGCTGATAAGTGGCTCCCGCATTCTTGAGCCCAAAAGGCATAACCGTGTAACAGAAAGTGCCCCATGGCGTAGTAAAGGATGTTTTGGATTGGTCACGAGCGGCCAACTTGATTTGATTATATCCGGAGTATCCGTCCATAAAGGAAAACATAGCATGCCCGGCTGTGCTATCGACTAGGAGATCAATGTTTGGGAGCGGATAGTCATCCTTCAGAGTGGCTTTATCGAGATCACGGAAGTCTATACAGATTCGCACTTTACCATTCTTCTTAGGAACTGCTACGATATTCGCCAACCAATCCGGGTAATCAATTGCTCGAATGAATCCTGCTTTAAGCAGATCCTCAAGTCCTTCCTTGACGTGTTGCTCGATTCGAGGATCCATTTTTCTCAATTTCTGCTTGACTGGTTTCGCCTCAGGCTTCAGAACGAGGCAATGTTCCACCAATTTCGGATCTAAACCTGGCATATCCTCATAAGTCCATGCGAATACTTCTTCATGCTGCTTGAGGAAATTAGTGAGCCTTTCTTTCTCTCCTGGACTCAAACCACTGCCAAACTTGAGAATTTTAGGATCATCTTCTGATCCGATATTGATATCCTCAGTCGGATCTTGAACTAAGGATGATGGCTCATCTTGCTTCTGAACCGATGCATATTCTGGCAGTTCTTGAAGAGCTGAATCGAACTCTGCGGATTCTTCTGACTGCTTTGCAGTCTGACTGCATTCTGTTCTTATTCTGACCTGATGAATTATTGCTGATTTTGAACAGGCTTTTGGATTAAAGACGAGTTTCTTGATAGATCGGGAAGACATTCTGAAAATTGGAGGATAAATTGATTTAGGGAAATTGCTCATCATGCAATAAATTGCTTTTATTGAAAATAATTGGAAAGATAAAAGAGCAAAATGATTTCAATTTTGTGAAGATTTAATATTGAGAAGTAAAGAGACAAATGGCACCAAGATAGACAAAGGAAACTGGCAACTTTATTGAAAGATAGAATTAATCAAAATGACAATGATGAGAATGAAATGGGATATTATCCCGACAAAAGAATAGAAAAGGAAAGACAAATAAATTCTTCTAATGCGTTCCCTTAATGAAAACAGTCCCTTTCTGAGATCTTCGGCCATTAAAGCCCAATCCGGTCTTTTTAGGGCAATGCTGAGGAATCACTGGTTCAAGACGACCATCTTCATTTTTGCCTAGGCCTTGAAAAGGCTGATAGCCGTGCTTCACTAGTAAATCAAATCCCTTTTTAGCCTTCATAAATTAGGAGAATAGAGGATGACCCTTAAGTGCGCTATAATCAACTCGTCCTCCAATCTTGAAGAACTGTGGGCCTCCCCATCGGGTCGCAGCCACTGTATGCTCGGGTTGCTCTGTCGTCTGTATTATTCCTGAATCCTCTTCGAAGCTGACCTCTTTAATACCCCTAATGCTAGGGATATCAGTAGTGAAAGAGGGTCTGGGAACCATGGGCTGTGCTAGCCTCTGCTCCGGATCTTCGCCTAAGACTGTCGTGATCATACCACCTTTTGACCACTTGATGCACTGATGCAGAGTAGATGGTACTGCGTTTGTGTTGTGGATTCATGGTCTCCCGAGAAGCAGATTATAAGTGGGTGGCACATTGACCACGTGAAAGAGAATTGAATGGACCGAGTAGTCAATAAAGATCTCTAGAAAGATTTTTCCTTTCGCTGTTTGGCCATGATTGTCGAACCCATAAATGGTGATTGGATCTGGAATGTATTCTTCTTCTTTAATGCCCAAAGCTTTGGCGGTCATTTCCGGACATATATTGAGGCTGCTGCCTCCATCGATCAGCACATGAGGAACTGTCATCCCTCTGGTTCGAACCACAACATACAAGGCATTGTTGTGAAATACATGAGGTTTAGGGAGATCCTCATCGGAGAAAGTAACTGGAGCATTAGTCATGGCCTGATTGACTATGTGGGCCATGTCTTCCAGAGTTATGCTTGGTTTCACCTTGATTTTCTGCAACAGATTATTTAATACTGCCTGATATGCTCCTGTGGTCGAAACGACTGTTCGGTAATGACTACTGTAGAATGACGAGGAAATGACTCGTTTAGAATATCTATATTTTCATCTTCCGCACCTTCTACCAGAAGATTTTTATCAATAAGGTCCTGAACAATGTTCTTCAGAACGAAGCAATTCTCAGTGTTGTGCCCCACTATTCGATGAAATTTGCAGAATTGGTCTTTGAATTTTCCCATAGGAGCGGAAGGATCGACCAGCCTGGGCAATTTGACCATCTCCTTGGTCAACAGGTACTCGAGTACAGTCTCGAGTAATTGATCTAATAGAGTGAACTTCCTCTCATAGCTCCATCCTTCCTGCTTCACTTTCTCTCGGGGTTTTGGTCCCTGCTCTAGCTGAAGCGGCTTGCTGAATTGCGGGATCGACTTTCCTTTCTGGTCATTCTTGTTTGAACCTCCTGCCCCATAACAGAAGTCTCTATTCTGCCCCTTGCGATGATTCTGTTTACTACTGACAGAATTAGTGAAATGAGTCTTCTTTTTCGACTCATTCTGACTGTTGTTCTTGGTGAAAGTGAAACCTTCGTAGAAACCATTCTCCATACTCAATTCGAGCCATTCGGCTCGCTCTGTTAACTCTATAAAAGTTTTGGACGGTGCGGTGGAGATGAGGCCTTTTAGGGGCTGCGAGAAATTGCTTAGAATCAAGGACAAAGCATGCCCTTCTGATATGGGGTCTCTCATCTTGTTGCAAGCTGACCTCCAGCGGTGGATAAAATCTCGGGCCTTTTCATTTTCTCTCTGTTTCAGGCCACAGAGGTGGCTGAGGGTCGGGAGCGCCTCAGCATTGAACAGAAAGCGCTCAATGAACATATTCACCACCTTATCAAATTCTTTCAGCTCTATGGGGTTGATGTGCTCCGAGTACCATTTAGCTGTCGTTCCCTCCAGACTGCGAGGGAAGCAAAGGAAGAGTGCCCGATTGTCACGCTTGAATCGTGAACATTCAGCGAAAAACATGGCGAGGTGAGCCTTAGGGTCGCCAGAACCATCAAACTTGATAAATTTTCTGGGGAGATTATCCAGATTGTCGTCCCCATCCAAGCCATCATAGAAGTCTTCGCTGGTGAAGACTTTCTTGCCCTTGTCGCGAGCCTGCAGATCTTTGACCATTTTCATCATATCTTTTAGTTGCGACTGAGTAGGGTCATCAACAAACTGATTTTTGGATTTGTAAGCCGACCCCTGGCCCTGAGTCGACCTTTTGAATTCATGTTTATTTTCACATTCCTTGTCAGCATCGTCAGCTGATTCTGACTCATCAGACATTTTCTCGTGACGACTCTGCTTTTTGCTGATCTTCACATTCTTGACGGCATGACCCTTATCCTTCTGTTTGGTCTGAATTTGCTCAGTACTGGCCTCATCTTGCTCTGCCAGCATCTTGGTCATCATTTTCTTGAACATGACGTACATTTGAGGATCAATGTCATCCTCAACCTGCTGGCCCTGATTTTTAGCTGATCGGGGGAATCCATCTCTTCTTCTGAAGCTACTGAGTATGTGACACCTTCGATTGATGAGGTTTTCTTTCCGGATCTTGTATGAACCATCGGGTATCACAAATGTTCTCTTGAATATTGTTGATGCTCTCTGCAAGGTAGGATTGATGGTTAGGTTCTTGAAGGGAATTTGGTTTGGAGGAAAATATTTATTGAGAATTTTGGTAGACAATTGAAATAATATCCCATTACTAGGGATTGAGTCGTCGCTGGAGTTACGACAATTGCGCTGCTATTCTTTGCAAAATAAACAACTGGAAATATGCTTTGTTACCTAGGCGAGGTCGTCAAACCAAAGTGAAATGTAAAATAAAGGAATTTTATTGAGGGGAAAAACATGATTTTATCAATAATACACTTGACAGAGGGGAGGGGGACAGACAATTTTCCACCACTCCGGATAATCAGACGACACTCGAGGGCCAGGGAAAATAGTAAGATTGATAAAGGAATCCCAGCCATGTCTGGCAGAATGGTATGCTCCGGACCACTGATCTGATGCGAGGTCGAATTCTGGCAGAACCCCTGCTAGTGGATGAATCTCTACGCGCTTCTGCCTTTGAGAGAACTGCCTGACGCACCGCTCTGGATGATAGTATACGTAGAAGAACGGGCCAAGTAGTCTGAACCGCTTGCCATAAGCGTAGGTATATCTGGGAGCCGCTTCCTGACGATCAAAGTAATCCCATACGACTTCTTCCTCCTGAAGATTGTCGATCAAGAATCGATATTGCGCAACTGGAAGAAGCTTTTCACCATTGTATCTGAATGAACTGGCTCGGGCGGGCACGTGCCGGAGGAACCAAGACTGCAAGGCATAGGTGCACCCTTCGACTAGGATCAACTCTCCGAGTGCGAAACGAGTCAACCCTCGGTATAGAAAGGCGAGTGCGGCCATGGCTATCGAGAGGCGGCTGGTCTGTCGACTTCCCCATCTCCTTAGAAGCTGAACTATTCTGATATCCATATAATTCCGTCCGTCGGGAAAGAAAGCTAATCCCACCGTGCACAGAACCATCGCATGCTGAATTCTTTCTCGAGCTGTCCTGGACAATGAGCTGACTTGCACAAATGTCCCATACTGTTTGTAGATTTCGAGCAGGTCCACATATTCGTTTCCATCTTCTTCGATCAATGGCCAAGACTTGCGTCCTGTCATGCGAGCTAAGGCATCCTTAGGGTCCAGACCCTTAACATTAATCAGAAACTGTTTCTCCAATGGATCTCCAGGCTGACCGGCTGGCTTGGGCAATCCCATAATCTCTGAAAATTCATCCATCAACACCGTCATCTCGCCCCATGGGAACCAGAAGGTAGAAGTGCTCGGATTCCACCGCTCTGCTAGTGCATGGATCAAATTGCCGTTGACTGTCTGCTTTCCCACTGCGGATGCCAGTTCTAACCCACAATCGTCCAAGTGGTCCGGAAACATACGAGAGAAATTCTTGAACCATAAATAGTACCACCGGAGAAAGAAGGATCCGGTGCTGAGGACTCGATGCTCAGGAAGACTTTGTCGCACCTCGTAGGAGATGTGACCCTCAGGGAAGACTGAATCAAGCTGACTGGATGCCATCGGACTGGAAAACATGGAAAATTGGAGTAAGACTTGGGAAAATACAGGAATTTTTTGATAAAATGCAGGCAGGATAAAAATGAAGTAGGAAATTCAAGATCCAGAAGAAAGGAAAGATAAGAAATCACCTGGAGTTTTGAAGAAAATGAGGAGATTTTATGAAAAACGTCCAGGGTTTATTGAAACTCAAAGAAGTACTTTATAAAATGAGATATTTGAAACATCGTCCAGGGTTTAAAACATGGACAATGTATGGACATAGACTGGGGAATTTTTGAGAAAATCGTCCAGAAATTTGGGAAAATATGGAAAATGTAAAGGAAATGACTTATAATATATTCAATCACATTCTGCATAAACAAGTATGCACATACAGCATTCCCTAAAAGCTGACTCTAGATGCACAAATTTTGAAATAGTTGTAGGACCTTAATCCTAACTCTAAGGTTCAGATCATCTGTGTCCAATCATGTTATGCCTATATACTCAAGCCAAGGCTCGATGTACGTGGCATAAAATCAATTTCTCCAGTTCTAGGTTCAAGTTTTCCAACATCCTTGAGCACCTGCCGATATACGTTGGACTATGGCCCTTGGTACGTGGCAGGGGGGTTTTCACCCAAATAGGTTGCCCAGTTGTGAGGCTCTGTCCCAAACTATGGGTCTGGAAGAGAGCCCAGCAACGTGAAGACCGGGACAATATAGGTGGAGTGGTTTTTTAAAAAATATGAGCACATGCAAGCAAATCAGAAGGCTCTAATGCAAGTCCTAAAGAGATAGAATTTTGAAATATTTGAAGAAGCAAACATTGTTTTCATACAATTACTAAATTGAGGAGTGTTGTATTAGACCTAAGTCTATGTGAGCATGAATAATTCTCCTCAATATGGTCCTACCAAACCATACCTAGTCTATATGCATTCCATGTCAGTTGGGTTCAAGTCTAGGCTCCTAGGTTCACATGATATCATAAAGCAAAGTTGACATTCCATGGAAATCGATTTTGACAATTTGAACTAAGTAGAGCATTAGATTGATCAGGCGAAGACAGGTCCCATCACGGTCGCCAAACCTGTTATCATCGCAAAATTTTTAACTTTTGCAAGTCAAACTGACCTTTGAAAAGATTTTGAAAATAACTCGCCTCCGTTTTTAAAATGCGGGAAAATTCCGTAGAATGGGACTCGCCTGTCGGTACGAGGTTCAATCGTTCCTGCCACCTTTAACAGGGGTAATTGAACCAAAGATCAATCTTATGCTCTACTCTATTCAACTTGTCTAAATCATATTCTAATTTCTAAATGCACATAGAATCAGGCATGTGCTATGAATTTTCTGAAAATGCATATTTGAAAACATGATGTTTGCTTTGAATATTGAAAATAATTGGAAAATAAACTCTTTGAAAATCATGAATCAAGGTTGAGATACTGTATTTGAGAAAGTGAAAATCGATTTCTGAAGAATCTAGAGGTTTTGTGAAAATCGATTTTGAGAAATGTGAAATAACTTTGGAAAACTTGATTTCTTTGAATTCAAACTTTGAAATTGAATATATAACTTGGAAAATCAAATTTGGAACTTGGGAAATACTTGAAATATTCTTTGAAATTCAATGCTTTTGGGAAAATCGATTTTGCTATAAGACTTAGGAGATTTTGAGGAATTCAATTTCCTTGACTTGGATTTTGAATTGGAATTGGAATTGGAAAATTCATGAAATGAATGAATATGATTTTGGGAAAAACTCTTGGTATTTTTGAGAAATGCAGTGCAGTTTGAAATTAGCCTAAGAGTGTAGGCTGAATGTGGCTAATGTGAAGATCATAAATCTGGGTATCATTCATATTCTGACTATGGCCATAAATACGAATTCCACCAAGTTTATAAACTTCATAAAAGCTAGTGCATGTGCCATTCGTGTAGACCATATTGAGTTTGAATATGCATGAATCATCATCCATCACACATTAACATTATTTAAACTATATGCAATGCAACCTAAGCTAAGCAGAAAATGTAAATTCTTATTCCAAAGTTTAATTACAAATTACATCACTATTGAAATTTAAATACATGAAAAATAAAGTCTTCAATGTACCTGCAAAACTAGAAAACTTGTTAGTGAATATATGTTGGCTTTTCTAGATTTATCCAACAATATCAGGAAATTGTTGGATTTTGCTAGATATAAGCCTTTTTGCCATGATTCCCTTAAACCAAAATTGATAAAATATGAAATAAAATTGAATAAATATGAAAGAGAAGATATGAAATTTCGAAATTGGGGTCAAAATGACCAAAATACCCCTAATAACAAGACTATGGCCTTGAAATTAGGGTTTTTAAAAATATATTTGGTAAAATGCAAGTTTTGAAATTTGAATGGAATAAACTAAGCTAAATATGATGTGACATGCTTAAATATGTGAAAATTAGGGTTAGGGATTTCGAAATTGAGGTCAAATGACCAAATTGCCCCCGATAGCAAGACTATGGCCTTGAAATCAGGGTTTTTAGAAAATATTTTGGTAAAACTTAGGTTTTATGCACTAAATGAAATCAAATGAACATCAAATTTAACCTAAAGTATTCTAATATGATTATAAATATGATTAAACCCTAAAAATATATGCTTATACACGAAAATCCAAGGATATCACAAATTTTGTGATTTTTGCAGTGTTTTGGAATTCTTCGGGTGCCCTGTTTTGCAATTCAAGCCATTCAAGCATCAAATGGCTTCTAAAAATCCTCAAAATTGGTACCTGCACTTGTGATAACCTTAATATCAAATTAGAATTATAAAAATATTTTTTTGGCATTAAATTAATCCGAAAATTGCATTAAACCATAAAAATATGCTATTTTTAACCTAGTTCACCAACCAGTCTCAGTCCAAGACCCGAACCAGGGGTCAAATCTCTATGAAAATTTATAAAATTTTACAGAGACTAACTAAGAAGAAAAACAGAGATTTCCCAATTTACAGATCGGAAAAAGCATCTTCGGTTAGGGAGAAACTCTTCCGGCAATTTGAGCTAAAATATATCACTTTTAACAGGGATTAAAACGGCTACTTCAGATTGAAAATACAAACATAAATAGCAATCTTAAACAAAAATCTCTGAAATTTTAGTGGTGAATATTAGATAGAAAAATAGCAATACTCAATTTTTACAGATCATGAATCGGATTGGTGGTTTGGGATTTATGACTAACACAAGTCTGATTAGGGTTTTGGTAAACCCTAACGAGTTCTAAATTTAAAAACAGATTCTCTGAAAGAGGAAAAATACTAAACAGTGATAAAAAAATCCGAAACTTTCACAGCAGCCAGATCTACTCAATGTGAATCCATAGCACTTTACAGATCTAAAATCGGATATAAGATGAGAGAAATATCATCATAGCAAGTTACCTTCTTGATTTTAACCACGATTTTAAAGCTTTAAAAATCCGATTTGATGTCTGATTTTTTTGACAGGGTTCCCGAGATCCAAAACCTCTGATTTTTCTACAGTAACTCAATAACTCATGCATGCATCACATATAAAAAAATCAGAAATAAACAATGAGTACTTTAATCCGAAATAACACTATCTTTACTGTTCTAAACCTAAAACACACAGAAATTTAAGAAACTTGGAAAACCATGCATTAACTAATGTAAATCAATAAAATAAACCATAAAACAGTAAATAAAAATTATTTTTATGCTATAGAACGTAAAACAAACATGAATAAACCATGAAAATAAAATAAAAACAGGGAATCAATGGCTGGAATTTGATATCACCTTTAAAACATAGATTTAACCTATTAAAAGGGTAAATCATATATTTTATTGGTTAATAATGTAAAGAATCATATTAAAATCAATTCTAATGGATTAAAATCCCTGTAAATCACCCAAAATAGGGTTAAATCATCTTCTTGGATCGTTCTTGCTGATTCTTGATGGTTCTTGAGGTGAAACCATGGTTGAATCCATGAAATAGGAGGTATTAATGGCTAAATCATGCTTAAAACAATGAAAAATATTAAATAAAAACTAAAAATTGAAGAAAATAATTACCTTGAGGTGGCTGCAATGGAGGAAGGGCTGGAGAGGAGAGAGAAGCTCCAAGAATCCCAAGGAGAGCAAGTTGGAAAAATCGACCCCCTATGGAGACTATTTATAGAATTTTTTTAGGTTTAAAAATTGAGAATTTTGAATTTTTTGGACTCTAACAAGGGGGGGCGATTTTTGGGTGGAAAGACCTAACTACCCCTAGCATAAATTATCTAAACTAGTGCCTAATTAACCCTTAGACTTTCCTAAAAAATCTCCAAATGTAATGCCACTTGGCATTTTCTACATTTGGCTTTTTAAAACACCTTTAAAAACCTTTAAAAACACTAGTTTTAAAAACTAACTTTCAAAAATGAGTTTTTCAAAATGGTTTTGACTCTTCTAAACCTCTAAAACTAACCAAGACATCAACTAACCTTAGTCTAGCCCTGACTGACTCGAATATGGTGCCACCTCGAGTGGGCCCTACTTGAGTTTTTTCAAAAAGCGATTTTAAAACTTGAAATTGAAGGAGTTTTCAAAAGGATTTTCAAAGACAAACTTCAAAGTTATAATTTTTGAAATGGCATAGGGTCCTAACTAGGTTAGAACTCCTCTGGATATGGTGCCAACTGAGTGGGCCCACATCAAATTTAAAAAAAAAAAATTGAAATAAACACTGAAAATGGCTTTAAAAAGGGGTTAAATCAGTATTTGAAATTCAAGATCTTTGAAAATAGGGTCTCAAGCGAACTTGAACTCCGAGTTAGAGTCCTGAACTCTTAGGACTCTGAGATTTTAAATTTTAGAATTCAAATGTAAAAATTTTTGAAAAATTTTACCAAGAAATGATGAAATAAGTCAAAAAAACACAGTCAGGGTTAGACTCCTAACTCGACCGAACTCTAAAATAGAGTTTTGAACTAACTAGACTCTGTAAAATGACCTAAATTTTGACAATAATCGAAAAAGACTAAAAATGGAAGTAAAACAGATTTCAAAACAGACTCCTGACTGGATTAGGACTCTGGGACAGAGTCCTGATCAGACTGAAACTTTCAAAACTTTGAGAAATTTGATGAATAGAGGAATTCAGAAGCGACACCACCTCAATGGGTCTCATCTGTGAATTGAAATCGATTAAAATTTGAATTTGAAATGAATCCAGATTGTTTCCTTGAGAAAATATTTCGAAATATAAAGTCCTGGGGTTGGAAAATGACAGAGTATTAAATAAAAACCCAGGTTTTAAAATTGATTTTGAAATAAAAGCTTTAAAATTCAAATCTGGATTGAATGTTTTGAAATAGGAGTGCTGGATCTCGAAAATGAGATGCAATGACATGCAATGCTATGCAATGCGATGGAATGATATGCAAAATACATGCAATGATATGCAATGATCTGTAATGACCTATGAAATGGACAAACACTGGATGAGGGTGAAAATTTGGGGTGTTTACAATAAGCCAAAGCTTGGCGACTCCTTAGGGTCCAGGGAGTTTTACTCTAACATGGACAAAGACCATAAGTATGGCAGGCTGAGTCAGCGCGGTTAGGTTTCTGTGCCTGAAGTTGTTTCTCTGAGTAAAAAAAACACTTCAAAAAAAGATGAGTGCTTTGGCTCATTTTTGGTCATGCATCTTAAGCAAACAAACCTTTTTACTCCAGTACTTGGTTAGCCTATAACTCATTCATGGATGACCAACATTTGGCTGAACCAACTCTATTGCGGCGATTGCAGCAATGCAAGAAAGGTGGGAGGGTGGTGTATGCTCTCCCCCGATGATTCACTGAATCCCACGTCTGTGCTCGGGGGACGAATGAGCGCCACATATTTACGCACATGGGGCTCGTATTCCCGTGTATGTTGACATAACTTTGCATCAGACTCTAGTGCTGTTGCAAAGACTTAATCACCCTTACTTGCTTTTCTTGCCCTGAAATGACGGTTCGAGGAAATGACAAAAATATCCTCTATTCAAAAGTTGGGAAACTACGGTTTGAGAAAAGGACAAAAAAGTCCTCCATCTAGAAAGTTTGATGTTAACTATTTAAGGTGTAGACGTTTGTTATTCATTAAACTCTTGCGTCATCTGCTGTAACAGTAGCTTCCATTGTCAACGCAAGCTTTGCCTTCGTCTCCAGTCGAGGTTTCCACCTTGTTTTTTATCCTGTTTTACAACACATTGTCGCCTTCTCGTGCCTGCCTTGTGTTACAAAACATTCCCGTGTCTTCTCTTTATTTTCGTTGTCGTTAGGCATTATGGAGGAAATCAATGATGCACAAATATTCCAACTAGTGGCATTAAGGCGTCGTGAGTAGTTTTCCATCTCATCATGCTATCGATGAAGAACGCATGTCATCTTGTGTGTCATTAAGGCATTGTTTTGTTACTGCAGGTAGATCTTGTTCTTACGATGGTTGAAAACTTATCGATATTTGTAAGATGTTGGGACTTGTTGACAAGAATGCTTGTTTACAAATGCTAGGAAGGGCCTTTACCCCACCAGGTATCCTACATTCACTCATTATATGCATTGTATCTCAAACCGCTGTATTAGTAACATACTACTGATTTGTGAGATATTGTTTTTGTTAGTTAATATCGATTTGTTTGCTATTATGCTCAATTTCTTCTGTATCGATTTGTAATTTATTGTGCGATATATTTATCGACCTTTTAGATATTATGGTTTTGTATTGTCAATTTGTAAGTTATTATGCTGAACTGTTGTATCGATTTTCAATATATTATTCGATATGTATATCGAATTGTAAGATATTATATGTTTTGTAATATGTATTCATAAGATATTTGTACACAGACTTTGAAAACGTGTGCGTGCAAAAACATATCGTTACACGCATGCAGTGGCAATTTTCGCATTCAAATTGTTGCTCTGTTAGCGATTTCTATTGAACTCGCTTCACAGCCTCTTGGATCTACTGACAGCGTTATCGTCAACACACATGTACGACATTTCTTGTCTTTTATTGGCATGGTAAGTGACAACTTGATGCTCAGTATAAGCAAATATCAAACCGCACTTGCTTTTATACTGTCATTCATTAAATCGATTCTTTGACTTGCTAACCCTTATCGGTATCCGTTGTTATATGCATCCTGATTAAATCGTAGTAAATGTATGTGCTTGCTAACGCAATATGATATATTGCTTACAAAATATTCCTGTGTCTTCTCTTCTTTTACGTTGTCGTTAGGCATTATAAAAGAAAGCAATGACGCACAAACATTTCGACCAGTGCCATTAAAGCGTCGTGAGTAGCTTTCCATCTCATCATGTTGTCGATGAAGAACGAATGTCGTCTTGTGTGCCATTAAGGCATTGTTTTGTTACTGCAGATAGATATTGTTCTTACGATGGTTGGAAACTTATCGATATTTGTAAGACGCTGGGACCTGTTGACAAGAATGCTTGTTTACAAATGCTAGGAAAGGCCTCTACCCCATCAGGTATCCTACATTCACTCATTATATGCATTGTATCTCAAACTGTTGTATTAGTGACATACTACCGATTTGTGAGATATTGTTTTTGTTAGTTAATATCAATTTGTTTGCTATTTTGCTGGCAACACAAATTGATATATTGTTTATAACATTGTTGAGCTTATCATCAGGTTGTAATGAAGATGATCTAGCTTAATCAATTGAAAGATATGGAGAATTAAACATCTATACTAATGACGCAACTGAAGAATTGAACATCTGCACTAATGATGCACATGATAAGAAGGGTGCAGGCATTAGACCCACTCTTGACTTGAATGTTCCAATAGAAGAAATGAAATTCAATAATGAGGTAGATTATCATGACAGTACACATAATAAAAGTGTAGGCAATTGAAATGAACATGGAAGTACACTTGACTATGTTCTAGTAGAAGGAATATTGTTTAATAATGAGGAAGCTGCATATAAATTTTACAATGATTATGCCTTAAAAGTTGGCTTCAGTGTGAGAAGGTTTTCTTGGTCAAAAAATGCTAAGGGTGTCATGGTGAGAAAGACATATGTTTGTTCCAAGCAAGGTTGAAAGAAATCAATGAGAAATCCAACAAGGAGCATGCCAGAATCAAGATGTGGATGTCAAGCGAGAATGGTTTTAATAAGACATCTGAATGAGAAATTTCTAGTTCGTACTTTAATCAGTGATCATAATCATGATTTATCTGCATCATTTATGACTCCTATGTTAAGGTCACATCGTAAAGTAACTGTAGCGCATGCTGCAATGGCTAAAATAGCTTAAATAGCTGATAGCGGCGGCATTGCACCAAGGAAGACATACAATTTGTTTGTCCACATAGATGGTGGTCGCGATAATGTGCCATTCACACCTTTGGATCTAAGAAACCACTTGAGAAGGAAGAGGACAAATAACATGAAGAATAGAGAAATATGTTCTTTGGTTGATTACTTACAGAAGAAATCAAACAATGACCTTGGTTTCTTTAGTGCAATGCAACTGGATGAAGATGGATATGCTGTGAATATGTTTTGGGAAGATTCAAAGTCAAGAGTAGATTATGAATGCTTCAATAATGTGCTTGTATTTGATACTACAATAAAGATTAATACTGAACAGTGGCCATTTGCGCAGTTTGTCAGAGTGAACCATCACTCACAGAGTTGTATATTAGGCGGCGCATTTTTGTATGACCAGACCAAGGAAAACTTTGAGTGGTTGTTCAAAGTATTTACACAGGCAATGAACGAGAAGCAACCTGAAGTTGTACTTACAGATGGTGATCACGCAATTGTGGCTGCAGTGCTTCATGTGTATCCAAATGCACATCATCGCCTATGTTTGTGGCATATATTTCAAAATGCAGCAAAGAACATAGGACATATATTTAATTAGAAGACAGGGTTTGATAAAAAATTTACTAGGTATGTACTTGAGAGCGTAGACGAGATCACCTTTATGTCTGATTAAGAGGAAATGATTTAGACATACGACCTTGAAGATTGTCTGTGGTTACAAAATTTATATGCAGAAAAAGAGAAGTGGGCATTGGCATATGGACGACAATACTTTTGTGCAGGTATGATAAACACACAAAGAGCTGAATCTATGCATGCCATGCTAAAGAAAACCTTGTATTCATGTTTAACAATGTTTCACTTTATGGAACAATATGAATTATTTGTAGACGGTCTAAGACAGAATGAGCTTGAACAAGACGTGAAATGCTTCAATACACGATCTTCAACTTTTGGCATGAAAATATTGATGTGACCTGCAGATCTGTATACACTAACTGTATTTGAATGAATCAAGAAAGAGGTGTTTCATGTCATGAATTGTAATATAAAAGGACCCGTGCAAATCGAGAATATATGCAAATACCGTATTTTATGGGAGGGCAAAAAGTATCACAAAAGGCAAGACACACATGTCACGTACAATGTGGATAATGAAAGAGTTGAATGTTCATGTAAAATGTATGAATTCAAAGGTATTTTATGCTGTCATGCATTAAAGGCACTTAATCAAGAGAAGATACAAGAAATACCGGAGTCTTATGTAATGCGAAGATGGAGAAGACAAGCAAAGATTGAAATGCTTGATATGGACAATGTGAGTAAATTTGGTGTCGACGAGAAGTGCCACATAGCCTTCCGTTACCAACAACTGTGTAGGTCATTTATGCATGTTGCTGATTTAGCATCGAGAAGTGAAGAATGCTATGTATGCATGAGAAAAGCATAAAGGAAGTTACTTGAAAATATGCAGTTAATTAACCTTCAGTCCGTTGCAGCGAATGAATACCAGTCGAAGATAATGGGATCGAACAGCGTAGGTGAAAATCATGTTTCGCTTGACACTCCTGAGAAGTTGTGCCGTAGCCTAAACATCATCTTCAATAAGTCAGTAGTGAACATTGTTGATTATGATGAACATATTCATGAAGCGAAGGGTATCAAAAGAAAACCTGCCTCTGATCGCAGTCGTCGAAGGACAAAGGGTGCACTAGAATTGGTTGGCAAGAAAAGGTCTAAGAAACAATCAACCTCTAATCAAAAGCAACAAAGCCCTTCTCATGAACAGGTATGTAATACATTATATTGCTTCTCATTACGTGAAGCTTGTCAATATCTAACTCGTGTAATGTCCAACATGCAGCAATACCCTAAAGACATAATACCCAACATGCTAACTTTCATTCCTCTCGACCAGATTTTCGGCAACGATAGCTTCAGTTTTACAAGTCTTTTGGTATGTAATCAATGTTAGGATGAGGTTTGCATTTCTTGTGAAACTTAAGGCAGTGTTTTATATTTTCTGTTTCATGACAGACTCTGATGAATTCGCAAGAGAAAACTGGTACACAGGAATCTCGTTTGGGCTATTAATTAAGTTGTCATGCCTCTTTGCGTGACCCGATTTCCACATTGTCGGATTTGTTAAGAGTTTAGGGTTTACAGCAGAGCTCGTTTACTGAGAAATTGTTGGGTTTTCCTTCTTATTCGGACCGCAACAAAACTCCTAGGACGTCCACTGATCTTGCCGAAGAAGTTTTTCGTATTCGCTGGATTTTGATTTGTCGGCGATGATTTGTGGTCCGTGCTTGGTGGTACGTGAATCGATTTCATATTCGCTGTATAGCAATTTGTGCAGTCATCCGGCTGCGATTTATATGAGAAATCTATAACAGTCATTTGTATATGCTTAATACATATTTACAATGATTCGTAGTTCAAATACTGTGCATCGATTTTATGAAAAAATTATAACAAAGTAACGATTTCAATACAAAAATTGATGTACGTATAGCATAATACAGTACAAATCGAGATGAAAATTGAACATGAAGCCTCAACCCGATTCCCTATAACATAAACCCTATACCCTAAACTGAATGAACATCAGAGAACACATTTGCGATTTATTCGGTCAACACAGGCATGTAATCGATGTTCGGAAATGATAAAAGTAAAGACCGATAAAAAATGATTGACGTTCACAAATCGTTGTAATTCTCTACCTCCTGTACTGAAAATCGGAAAATAAATTTGCGTTGTATGCTGTAAAAAAAACATGGTAATGTTTCCCGCTGAATGATAATAGTCAGCAGCGATAAGGTACATTTGTCGTTCAGAAATCACAATTTTCCTCGTCGTCATTGAATGTAAATCGTAGGACACATATGCGATTCATATGGACAACAAAGGATGTATTGATAAATTTTTCATTGATCGTACATTATTCATTGATCACGGTGGTTGAGCAATAGATCTTTTAGCTCATAAATAGTCGCACAAGTATTGGATGGTGTGATTATCTTCTACTTCGTGAACTAGCAACAATCAAACCGACGGTTCCTTTATAAACCTGGAGTTTGTCACTCGAACATGTAACCAGCTACATAGCAAATTGTAGTCGATGAGGCAGACGAAGACAGCTACACGACCAACGATGGCGAATCAGGCGTATATTGTCTACACATTGTCTCCATTTTCATCAAAATTTGTCTCTTTCATGCCGTTTTTGTGATTTGTGTTGAGTATTGTATAATGTAATTTCAATATCGTTCATTGCAAATTCCTTATTCATTTCAGTAGAACATCCACCGAGGAAGTTGGGCGAAAACTCAGTCAATCACTCCTAGAGGACATCAAACGGATGCACGATGAATTCACACAATGCAACATGATCAGTAATTTTGTTCATATGAAACTAGTAGGAATTATCTATATACGTAAGGCATGTGTACGTACGTTAACAACATCATAATTGCTGCAAACAGATTATATCCGATTTCGTCAGTTATATTAAAAGCAACGCAACAAGCAAAACTATAAGCATCGTCAGCCCTTATTTCATGGTATATCAGTTGTATTTTATATTTGTTTTGGTTATTGATTTAGTCCAAGTGATTCATATTTTAACATTGTTGTTAACAATGTTTCGGTTTACAGACTATCTTACGTCGCTTGCCATACTCTAGTGGATTTAAAGACGACCTACCTTACTGGGTTAACGGTAATCATTGTAGAGACCTTTTGTCAAGTGAAAAAGTAAGTAAACAAACCTAGAGTGCAAGGTTACAACATAACAGTGCTAACAACATTTTTACGATCCATTTGTAGATATTGATTCCTACACTCTGGCAATCTAAAAAGCATTGGGTCTTATACATGATGGATTTACATGAAAAACAACTATGGTGTTACAATTCGATGGATGTTGACAGTGGTTTACGGCTTGAAATTTCTCATCTCGTAAGATTCCATCTATAGGAGTATCGTGTCATGTACTAGAGTCATGAATTTACTTTTGGCTGCATTATTCTCAGATCGGTTTCGTCAAAGGCATTTTGGGAGTCGACGTTAGCGAGTGGATCTATTGCAGGGCAGACCATGCTCCTTTACAAAATAATGGCGTTGATTGCGGCGTATTTGTAATGAAGTGCATTGAAGCGATATACAATGGTGCAGAACCTTGTTTCGACGTTGTATGCCATTTCTTGGCCTCTGTTATTGGGGATTGAATGCATGTGTATTGGTTCCACATTATAGTTTTTTTGCAGGTTGATATACCTGGATTCCGCGAAGAACTCTGTTAAAAATTGACGGCCTTTCTAATTGCGGAGGAGAAACTAACGCAGCCGCCACGAGGATCTAAAAGGCAACGAACAGTGGTGCCCACCATGCCAGAGTAATTTCATGTTCGTCTATTTCAAGTAGATTTTAGAGACGGTACAACCAACTTGTGTGTAATCAATCCTATTTCGACCGAATATTACAAGCCATTGTTGACCGCATGAATCACAATCCTATTTTGCGGTTTGCATTTAAAGTGTCTCAACAAAAGAGTGATTTCTGATCAGCAAACATATCTTACTGCTTCTGACCTTTATCATGAGCGCATATTTTACAACAAACATGATTTATGCATGCTCTAAAAAAATATGTATATGTTCGCCCTAAAATAGTAATACTCAACAGCGATAAGGAACGTTTGTTCTTCAGAAATTGCAATATTCTTCGTCGTCATTGAATGCAAATCGCAAGAAAAATATGCGATTCATACAGTCAGCATGCGCAAGTAATGAAATCTTTTAATTGATAAAAGATGTGTGCTCAACCCGCATGATTAACAATTGCAAAATTAGATTGCGATGTATGCAATCAACAAAGGCTTGTAATGTTCGAAATGATAATAGTCAACATCGATAGGAAATGCTTGATGTTTACACATCGCTTTATTGCTCACACTCATTGAATGAAAATCGCAAAAGAGATTCACGATGAATGTGGTCAACAAGAGCCATTAATGTCGCTTTCGTAATTAGAAATAGTACACAGTGATAAGACAGGTTTGCTATTCAGAAATCATGGTCTAACGTCATTTTGACTGCTACTACCATGAAATCTTGTGTAATAATTTGAAAAATTTTGGACTGTGAAACGACGTTTCCTTTAATTATGAGTTTGTGGACATCTGAAATAAGTCTAGACAAATACCTCAATTGCGATGAAGTCGGTTATACACTCGATTCAAGAACAAGTCGTTTATGCAGGAATTGACGGTTTGTCGGTTCCTTATTCACGAAGCAAAGTGGAATACATCTTTAACTTGTGTGATGTGTCATTCATATATAAATGAAACGTCCTATCATCCTCCGCCAATTTTCAAATAAATACGACAGTTTTCAAAAACAGTGAGCAAATCTCAAATAAAATACACTCCGCATTAATGAAATTAAACAATGTCATTTCATACAGCTGTATACAAAACTAATCAATGTGATTGGACATAGTAGTTCAAATCACGGTAGCATGTATCGTGTGGGTTTACACCTCGTCCCAACAAATCACCTTAGGTGTAGATTATGGATTTACACCTCGACAATGGGTCGCCCCGAGTCACTCTCCCAACTAAACCCATCACAGAAAATGAGACATTGTTCAGACTGGTTCACCATTTGCGATTTTAATTTAATGAGATTGAACAATAGAACAATTTCTAAGCATGAAGCATCTCTTCTAGCTATGCACTATTTTCATTCACGATGGGGCATATATATTACGATTTTTATTCTCGTAAGTTTAGCAATACAACGATTTCTGAGGAACAAATCTTTCTTATCGATAATTATTTTGTTATATGTTAAGGGTGAACATTACGTGCCTTTGTGGACCACATAAAGCGGAAATCTATTTCCGCGATTTTCATTCACGGAGTGTGAGTTATACAAAGATTTCGGAACAACAACAAAATATCTTTCATTGTGCAGTATTTTTAATTATTGAAGAGCAGCATTACTAGCATTGGTTCACCGCATACAACACAAAACTATTTTTTGTTACGATTTAATTTTCGTAGATAAAGCAGTACAATGATTTACAAGTGTATTTAGTAAAGTTGAATTTATATTTCAACCGAGACAGATTTACAAAATTTGTAGTCTTACAAAATTTGCCTACAGAAATTGGTGTAGACAGTCTCCAAAGGCTGTTAGAAATCTATTTACATCCTTTTAAACTTTTCTGGACCGTGTCGTTCGTTTCCTTTGTAAGTAGTCTTGTTGGCTGATTATTTATGTCTGTCGACTTTTTAAACTCAATCAAATTTTGGCATAGTTCGTTGCGTAAGTCCGGTATATCTTCCTGCAACAAAATATGTAATGTGAAACCAATATATAAAAGGATTCCCCAATAACAGTGTATGCAAAGCTCATACAACGTCGAAACAAGGTTCTTCTCTATTGTATATTGCTTAAATATGCTTCATTACGAATATGCCACAATCGACCTCATTACTTTGTAAAGGAGCATCGTCATCACATAGCAACATCCACTCGGCAATGTCGACACCCAAAACGTCGTTTAGGAATCCCGCCTGTGATAAATGGAGAATATAGTAAAATCCGGTCCACCGCAAATAGATATGATTCACCTATGGACAAAAGATTACCAAATGCATAGCGTCACGTTCTACACCATTGTGGCAGTCCAATGAGTTGTAGCACCATAGTTGTTTTTCCCGTAAATTCATCTCGTATAAGACCCAATGTTCGGGATTTTTCCAGAGTGTAGGAAGTAAAATCTGCGAATCGATACAATATTTTATAAATCCATAGACATATCGTGATGGGGATGTTAGGACTAAACCTTGGAGAAGAGGTTTGTTCACTTACCTTTTCAAAATTTGGAAGGTCTACACAATGATCATCGATATTCCAACAAGGTAATGCATCTACAAATCCACTGTTGTATGGCTTTTGCCGAATGTACGTCTGTTGCACGAAATAGTAATGTTTAACCACCAAGAAACGTGAGTAAGTCATAAAAGCAAATAAAACAATAGCAGAACAGACATACCATGAAATAGGGGGTGATGATGTGTACGATATTGCTTGTTGCATTGCTTTGAATATAATTGACGAAATCACACATTGTCTGGTTGCAAAAAATTACGAACTTCAAAACATACAAACCGATGACCTATAAAATGATAGTGGTAACATACGTACAAAATTGCTGATAGTGTTCCCGTCTGCAAATTCATCTTGCATCTGATTGATGTTCTCTTCGAACTCTTTAGGGCATTGTCACTCACCCTTGTTTGTGGATATTGCACTGAGTGCACCATGTGCATAGTATTCAGAATTCGACATTGAAATTATTTTCTACAGTAAACAACACAAATCGAATATACGACATAAAAAGGCAAATGTTGCCTAAACCGGTCACGAGGTTCAAAAAATATATGCCTTAAGCGCTAGTGTTGGTCCTGTAGATGTGGTTGTCTTCTTCTTCGTCGACGCTGACTAACTATCTGTCGTCTTCTTCTTCGGCGCTATGCCTAGTCATATTGCTCTCATCGTCCTCTTTTTCGGTGTCATGCCTGGACGAAGATATCGATGACCCCTTTGCGACGCAGCTACGGAATCGACATGTCAGTCAAATATAAAGGAAGCGTCGTTTCACATACCGCCCTTTTTCAAAAATCGCGCGCAAATAATTGATTGTGTTTTAAATAAATAAAAAATATTGTTTCGACTGTATATTATAACAATAGTTGGGTGGGAGATTGACTCGACCCGACCGAACCCGTTGTCCAGGTATGTATAATCTTTGATGATTATTGTATTGATTATCATATGTAGATACATCGATATATTCATGACACATACTTTCCTTATCGGTTTTTTAACAACAAACGTTCATCATCGCTTTACACTATTATCATTTAACACCGGCAAAATTGTTCCGTCTTGTTGTCCGCATACATCGCAAATCGATGTTGACTTACACAGTTTACAAAGGGCGATTATTACAAGTCATTGGCGGTTGCATGAATCGCTAACCTATTACACGACCAAACATTAGTAACCTTTGTTAATTGCATACAATTGAAATTAACATGTACAACGATTGTTGACAATATACGTCGCATTCAAGGAGGTTGAGCTATAACAGCCATTTTTGGCTCCATTAATCATGTATGAGTTTTGCGATTTTTATTCATTGGCGACGAGGAAAATTGCAATTTCTAAACAACAAATGTTCCATTTTCTACATGAATTGCAATCCTATTTCGCGGTTTGCATTTAAGGTATCCCTGCAAATGAGCGATTTTTGAGCAGGAACCATATCGTACCGCCTTTGGCCGCCAACCTATTGCGCGATTTGAATTTATTGATGATCATCAATAGCGATTTCTGAGCATCAAACTTTTCTTATCGTTGTTGACTGTTATCATTTACGAAGTCAGAACTTGTTCAATTATTATTCATGGCATACATCACAAATCCTTTTTGCGATTTTCTATCAAGACGGAGACAACTACAGCGATTGCTGAACAGAAATGATCTACTATATCGATGCTGACCTTAATCATTTCCTGACGTCGATTACGGGACCTTGTTGACCGCATAAATCGCATGTGTTCTGCGATTTTCATTCAAAAACGATGAGTTATATTGCAATTTGTGAACAATATTACTCGTGCCAATCAGACATCTATTGCAATTTTCATTGTGATTTTCATTCAAAAATGAAGAGTTATATTGTGATTTTCATTCAATCGAGGAGTTTAGGCAATGCCACGATTTCTGAACAACAGACATCTATTTTCGATTAAAGTTTATTTATTTACGAGATCCATAGACGAAACATGTCTGTTAGATGTAATAAAAAAGAATTAAACAATAAAAGAATGTCACGTTACGACAATTACTTATAGAATTACAACAAATAACTATAGCAATTTCTGAGCATCAAACTTTTCTTATCGATGTTGATTGTTATCATTTACGAAGTCAGAACTTGTTCAATTATTGTTCACGGCATACATCGCAAATTCTTTTTGCATTTTTCTATCAAGACAAAGAAAACTACAGTGATTGCTGAACAGAAAAGATCTACTATATCGATGCTGACCTTAATCATTTCCTGACGTCGATTACAGGACCTTGTTGACCGCATAAATCACATGTGTTCTGCGATTTTCATTAAAAAATGATGAGTTATATTGCGATTTGTGAACAATATTACTCGTGCCAATCAGACATCTATTGCGATTTTTATTGCGATTTTTATTAAAAAATGATGAATTATATTGTGATTTTCATTCAATCGAGGAGTTTAGGCAATGCCACAATTTTTGAACAACAGACATCTATTTTTTATTAAAGTTTATTTATTTACGAGATCCATAGACGAAACATGTCTGTTAGATGTAATAAAAAAGAATTAAACAATAAAAGAATGTCACATTACGACAATTACTTATAGAATTACAACAAATAACTATCGTGATAAAAAAGAATAGCTAGGGTTTATTTTGTGGCACTTGACAAATCAGATGAAATATGATAGAGAACTCGTCTCTTTCTTTTTCTTGGTGGACTGTCTATCCTCGGTGGCCTCTTGGTTGCGTCCATCTAATTAAAAAAACTGGTCATCATCTCTACCACTCAGTTCAATTATCTCCCCATATTGCTTACTTCCATCCTTAATTTCTTATTCTCCCTCTCCAGCAGTTTGAACTTTGCGGCGGAGACAATGTACTCTTTTATAACATGTGTTCGCTCTTCATCGCGATTTGTTACTGAGAGAATCACTGTTGTAGCCGGAGGGGGACGACAGACGGGTTGTAGATGCTGGGATGCAACATGAAAGGGGGCAGTTGGGAGGCATGGGTTCCCAATTTTCTCAATCTCCAGATTTCGCCGCATAGGTTCCCAATACCTTTGGAAATAGAAGGGATCAAATTTTCGTCCTTTATAATCATACGCTACGACACAGACACCACCTGTGTTCCAAATTAATAATTCGTTCCTGTAGCGTTTGTGTCAATTCACGTTCCTGCCCCCACCACTATTTATCTTCCTTCTCACTTCCAAAGGCTTATTTGGGATAGACTGCCTCAAGCCAGATTATAGGAGAATGCAACTACCATGCTGCAACTCGGCTTCATAATTGCAAAACAGCCACAAATCGCAGTCAAACAATCTAGCAGCCTCGGCAACAACGTCTTGGTCATCGTCTTCCCCATCTCCATACAGTCTCCACAAAACCTGTATATTGGTAATTCTTTTTAATAACGAGTGACAAATATATTACAATTTGCTTAAGAATGATATGGCGACAACAATATGTACTAAGGAAGACAAAATCCTGCAGCGATGATTACTTAAGAATGCTAAACATTTCAATGATTTATAATACTGAATGATAAATGTTGAACTGATTGTAAATAATTTTAAAACATTTACCTCATTTAGTTGCAGCCCATCTAAAATAGACTTAACATTATGAACTGTGACGTTTATTCTAGCCCAGCGACCGATCTTTGGAAAACCATAAATCGCAGGGCCACAATGTGGACGCAATGGGATAATATGTTCCCACGTCCAAGCCTAACAAAAATAATATATTAGTAACACTGCAACCTTCAATGAGTTTAGTCTACAAGTACTAAGTATGTAATAAACAAATACCTGAACAAATTGCCAAAATCCCCCGACTGTTTTCGTACCCTTACTCGCACGGTAGAGTTGACTATACAAGTGTGCGAGCATAGCGGCACCCCATGCATAGTTGTCGACTTCGTCTAAGTCTTCCAGGTACTGCAACCACATGTAACTTATTCTCGAACTAGAACAATCGAAAAATAAAGACCAAAAAAACAAAGAAGGACGTCGTGCAACTCTTGGTCAGCTATTTCAGATGCACAAGTAGCGAAACGTCCTTTCCATTTATTATGAAAAGATGAGACTTTCATTGATGTAAAATTGATTCCACCAGAAATACATTGACTTCATTCGTCCATCGACATTCCTAGAAGGGCCGTGCATTTTTTCCTTGCGTTATAGTTTGAATCCTGTAATAGGACATCACTGCCATCACACTTAAGGCCAGTGATCCTCGCCACATCTTCTAGAGTCATGGTGATCTCAAAAGAATCAAACTGGAATGTGTTTGTCTTATCATTCCACTTATTTACCAGGTGGGTCATGGTCTTCCAGCAAGTTTCAAAATATTGCTGGTCCAAAAGGCCACGGAAGTGCATATTTTGTAATCGGTCCTTCTGATATGCACTCAGCTGACCATACCACAACAGAACTACAGGCCACTAACACCGACTTCCGAGCTTTTCACCTGGTGCTCTACTTCTCTTCTGACTTCCCTGTAACACACAATAACATATTATTCGTACCAATTATAAATTGGTACAATTTGTACTTATAAATAATATTCTACTAATCGCTATAAATAATATTGGTTGCACACACACTATCACAGTAATCGCTATACATACTAATACCTAACACAATAATCGCTATACAAAAATTGCTAAACATAGTATTAAATCTTCACAGACAAGACAAATTTATTTACCTTGGTCGCACTTTTCTCCTGTTCGACCAATCCCTCCAACCTAGGCCTTTCTGGTTGGTCCACTGCCTCCCACTGCTTTTCCAATTCTACCGTCCCTAGCTCCATCACCGGTATCGTCTGATTTTCAATTTGTTTCTTTCTTTCCCTTTTCATCTCTTCCTCCTCCACCTTCTCCTTCCTTTTTCTTTCCTTCTTTTCCTCATTCTCCTTCTCCTTCCGTCGCCTTTCTTTCTCTTCCTCATGTTGTTTCCTTCTTTCCTCCACTTCCTCTTCTTGCTTCTTCCTTTCTCTTTTCTTTTCTTCCTCTTCCTTCTTCTTCTTCCTTTCTCTTTCCTTCTTTTCCTCATCCTCCTTCTCCTTCCTTTGCCTTTCCTTCCCTTCCTTAAACTCCTTCTCCTTCCTTTGCCTTTTCTTCTCTTCCTCAAACTCCTTCTCCCTTCTTCGCCTTTCCTTTTCTTCCTCATCCTGAAGCTTATTATGTTCCTTCTATTCCTCCTCCTTATTCAATTGCCTTTGCCTCTCCTCCGCCTCCTTCAGTAGCTTTACCCTCTTTTGCAGTGCTATATACTCCAACAACAGTTTTCGCGTTTCCGTCTTAGCATCCTCCTTTATATTGTTCAATTGTCTTTCCCTCTCTTCCTCATTCTTTTTTTGCCTTTCCCTCTCCTCTGCCTTCTTCCTTTGCATTTTCTTTTCATTCTCCTCCTTATTTCTTTGCTTTGCCTTCTCTTGGTCATCCTTCTTCTACATCTTTAGTTCTTCAGCATTCTTCCTTTGGTCCATAGCCTCGATATTTGATAGATAATCCTCCACATAATACAATTCCAATGCTTTTTTCCTGTCTTTATCATTCTCAATCTTAAGTATATTTTGGTACCTTTCAAAAAACTAAGATAGATGGGACTGGCGGATCACTTCTCTAATACACAACCCATAGAATGACGGGGTATCTCTTCTCTGATGAGCCGCAGACATTGCTAACCTGCACAACACATTAAACGATCATCATGATTACAAATTGTCATAATATTTGGCTTCATAAGTACACATCGTTGTAAGATTTAGTAAACTTATGTACAAATTGAGGTATCTTAATAAACACACATCACTATTGCTTTGAATGTATAAATCATCGCCGATTCAAACTTACAAATCATTGTATAAATCACAACCTTCAAGTTGCATAACGAAACCTTACACGAAACTCACCGAAACGATAGGATTTTGGGTAGTCCAATTGTAGAGTAAGAAACATTCATAACATATACGCAACAGATGGTGGCAACGATGTTGTGACTGCACATAAGACAGAAACAGATGCTCTGGCAGTAGCAGAGCAAAGAAAATGATGATCCGGCGGCAACAGAAGAAGGCAACGAATGATCTGGCGACAACATATGAAGGAAACAGATGATCCGGCCACAACAGATGAAGACAACGTATGCTCCGATAGACTTTTCTGCTTAGGGCGAAAATGGATTGTTTTGAACTATTTAAATCCTACAACATAAAGCTTGCTACATACACAAACTTTGCTGAAAATTTTGGTGCGATCACGATGGAGGGCAGTTTTGTCCTTTTCACGAACCGCCATTTTCGTTTTCTAGATAAATGGCATTTATGTCCGTTCCAGGAAGAGAAAGAGAATGGCGGTAAAGGATACTTAAGTCTTTGCGACGACACCAAATTATGATGCTATGTGATGCAGACACACATGGGGATACTAGTCGGTCTGTGGCGCTCATTGGGACCTCCGAACATGAGATGTAGCTATCGGCCCTATTTGGGGGGTAACATATAACCTGCCCTGAAGAAAGGTGGTACTAAGTTCAATCATGTTTTGTAAAAGTTAATGATGTTTCCAATCTTTATGAATCAATTCTCATCTTAGGGGGTAAATGCTTTCATTGGAAATGACTTTTGGGGAGTCATTCCCTACCACCTGTTTGTTTCAAAAGAAGCATATGAAAAATGCCCACCGACCCTCTCGTAAGCCCCATGTTTTCGCTGAATCTGGACTTTTGAAGGGTTTGTGTTTCATGTGAAAGACATTTCCCGCTGGTATCCTGGTGGATGTGTAACTTGTAAAAAGGAGGGGACTTTAATTTCCCCAGCTCCATTACTAAAAAAAAAGTAACCTTACGCATGATTTTGGAGAATTGATCATTTTCCAAGATTAGTAAAGTTCAATTGTTTTTTTTCCCGCAAGTTTCATGTAAAAAAACACGTGCATTAAGCCTTCAGATAGCTAGACTAGACTAAGTAGTTTAAAAATGGACATGCATTACAACCAAGCCTTCATATAGCTATACTTGGTATTTTAAAATTATTTTAATTAACTAACTTTCTATCTAAAGCTGGTCATTTTATTTAAAAAAAAAAAACATGCCTAACTTTTGGCCTATTTACAAACGCACTCATAAATTTTGAGATATTACGAATGCATGCCTAGTTAACAAAGCAATTCTCAAAAGTTAGGGATGCACTTGTAATATTTTAAAAGTTAAGCTGTGTTAATAAATAGGCCAAAAGTTAAGCATGCTTTTAGAAAATTTTCTTGCATTTTTCTTCTAGTCTAGTAAGTTTCATGTAAACCCAAAATGGTAAAACACCGTTAGCTATTTTAAGAAGGAATATCCGTTCACTTTTGAAACGGTGATCATCTTGGAAAACAATTGCTTAAGGGTTAGGGATGGCAGTGGATCGGGGCGGGGCGGAAGACAAGGTCTCCACCCCCGCCCCCATCTCATAATCCTGCCCTCCATCCTCGCATGGCTTTTGATTTTAACCTCCATCCCCGGTCTAAATGGGGCAAGGCAGGGTGGGGGCCCGTTTATCCTTGGTCCATTGCCACCCCTAAGGAAGGATTGAAGAAGGGGCGGGGCAGGGCAAGGCGGGAATCGGGATGGGGCAGGGCAGGAAAAAGCGCAAGTCCATCCCCGCATGGATTTTGATTTTAACCTCCATCCCGGTTTCATGTCCTTCATCCCCTGTCCAAACGGGGTGGGCCCCCTTTTCACCCGTCCTCTGCCATCCCTATTACGGGCATGTTCGTTTCTCTCTCATGAAAAAAAAATAGTTTTCAAGCAAAAGGGCATAAATTTCTAAAACCCTTGCCAGCTCAACTCTTTCTATGAAAATCCCTTCATGTCAAAATTAATTATGAAAAAAATTTCACATATGAAATAAGGCGGTGGAAAACACACAGATCCCCGGATGACACTTTCCCTCGAAAACCATAGGAAACAAACAGGCCCTAAGGGTATGTTTGACTGCTCCGAGTTGCTCTGAAAATCGGATATCGAAACCGAAGCGAGACGCACAGGTCTATAAACCGAGTTACGTCGCTTTCCCTTCGCTTGGTGTGTTTCCTCATTTTCGGAAAAGTCCCGAACTGCGAAGAAAAAAAGGGTCGTTACAGGGGCGACGACGGGAATCACCAAGGCCCATTTATGGGGAATCCCCGATTCAATTCCCATGTTTGTTTCATTTTCGCCACGAGGGAACTCGAACGGGCTCTCGGGCGACTCTCGCTCTCTCTCTTTCTCAGGCGATGAGGATCTCTTCCGCGTGATCCTTCTTCTTCTTCTTTGACCGAGTTGTGTCCCTTTTAGGTGGGTGGTAATGGAGGAGAATCACGGGTTGATGAAATGGGGCCTTCTCAGAGCCATTCTCGCGATCCTTCAATGGTGGACGTTCAACGTCGCCGTCATCATCACGAATAAATGGATCTTTCAGGTTCTCTTTCTCTCTCACTTCATTTTTTCTTTTCTTTTCTGAGATTTTTGGAGAATTTTCATATTGGTATTCATGGGTGCCAACTTTGAACTTTGTGATACTTTTGGTAAGATTTCTTTTTTTGTTATATGATCCTTTTTTCGCATTTATGTTGTTGAGGAAAGAGAATTGGGTGTTGGGTGTTTGTGGTTTTTCGGTATGAGGATGTTAGGCTGCTTTTCTCATTATACACGATTGTGGTAATTGTAAAGATGAGTTTGGAAAGGTGGAAAGGGTTCGTGTAGGAAAATGGTTTGATTCATGTTGGTTGTGGCCAGAGAGTTGGGTGGGAAGGATGACCCCTAAAGCCGGAGCTGAATTGAGTGGTTTTCTTGCTCTAGTCTGGTCATCAACTCTATCAAAACAGTACAAGACATCAAAGACAGTCATCCGATCGACTACCTCGGCCGTAATTGAAAGACGCAGAGCTGCGCTTCTCGGTTACGCGGAGGGATCATGTCAAGCATGTGATTTTGTGTAAGATTTTTTTTTTTGAAAGGCAAGCTGGGGTTAGGCGGACCCCTACCAGTTCATTCCACTAACTAAAATTGTAAGCTTTGTACAGTAAAACTATACCCTTAAAGGGTGCCCATCAGGGGGGTGATCCTTCCAAATTCTGGTCATCCCCGACCTAGCGAATTTAGCTAGGTGTTTGGCCAAAAAAACTGCAGTAGGACAAGATTTAAATACAAAGATATTGACTCTACTGTACAAAAATTCTAAGACAGAAATTGGGACTGAGTTACCTGAATAGGTTCCTCTAGAGTCACCTGCGGTTTGCCTTCTTGCCCAATGCCTCCTTGATCCTCTCACACTCGACGCTCTATCTTCATTGATAGAGGTTTTGGAGGAGGGAATGAAAATTCCACTATTAGAACTTTCCTAGACATATGCTCAGCCACTTCCTTTGGAGCCTGGTTGCCTTTCTCGCCTCCATTGAGTTTGAGGCCCTTCTTCTTGCCAGGAGTAGCATGGCTGCCTAGTTGAATTTGTTTCTCTGCGGATTTATTTCTGTCCCTTGGGAACTCTAATCGGGGATGGACCTTTCTTTTCTTTAGTGCTAGGATTTTGTGTAAGAAATTGCTGGTGAGGAACAAATGCAAGATTTAAATTTTTGTTTGTGTAGAAGAAATTCGTTAGGCTGCACCGAATTTTCAGCTACAGGAAAGGGGGAAAAAGGGAAAGACAAGAAGAAAGGAAAAGGCTAACCCATACCGTTCTGTAAAGTATGTCTAATCAAAAAGATATAAGAATGAGAACCACGCATGCAGAGAAAAGGTCCTTGAAGATGGTGCTCTTGCCTACAACTTTGTCTGAAGAAGTATTTGGATGATTGGTTCTGGGCCTTGTTGGATTCGTAATGTCTCAATCTAGTTATGTCAATTAATTATCCTGAATCTCTTGTAATAATAATGTCATTGTTATAGAAGAATAACGAGCATACATTTTGATCTTTGATGACTGAATAATGAATCATCTGTAATAGACTTCACAAAGCCTCTATCCTTCAATGCACTGTGAAAACTTTGAGACCAAGTTCTTGATGCTTCTTTTAAGCCACAAAATAGACTTGTTTAGTTTGCAGAAGAACTTCTTAGGATTAGCTTGATAAAATCCAATCTGTTGCTCAATATAAACTTCTTTTTATTTATCTTGTGGGAATGGGTTTTGGACACGATATGTCGGCCAACTGAATGATAATGCTAAAAAGAGTACAACACAAATAATAATTATTTTAACTATTAAACTAAAATTTTTCTCATAATCCATGGTAAGATGAAATGTTTGGAGATAAATAAACATTTCTGTCATCAGAAGGCAGAGACTAACGATTTACAATCCTTTTTCATTTAAGGCGCAAATCAAATGGTGGATTTATTCAGTAAGTTCTTTCTGTTTCAAGACATTGATTTTTGAAAGGCCAAACTGTCGATGGTGGTAGGCCATGCATGGTTTGAGGGGCATGTTGAGGATGGATGATTGATAGAGTTCCATGCTTAATCGTGTCCGCTGGATTGAAAGAAAACTTTCCATAGTTTAGGAGTTCCATGTTTAATCACGTCTGCTGGATTGAAAGAAAACTCTCCATAGTTTAGGAGTTCCATATTTAATCATGTCTGCTGGATTGAAAGAAAACTTTCCATAGTTTAGGAGATTCTTTGTAATGGAACAACTTAGGAAATTTTCATTTATGTACCTACTTGACCAACCTTCTCATAATCTTTGGCCGTTAGCTTGGATCTGCAGAATATTGAAAAGCACTTTTTTCCCTCTGCATGCATGTGTGTGTAGCACCTACAAAATAGCACATGGATCTGATGGTTTAATGTGTGTTCATACATTAGGATGATACAGGCACACCAGAAATGTCAAGCTATAATTCTATGAGCTTTTGAGAATAGGGGTATCAGATGTTGATCGTATTACAGATTCCTAAGTAGAACACGTGCATCTTAATCAGAAGGAGCTGGTCTGAGATTGAAGGATAAAGATTAGAAAGCTACACTTTGGATGTTGGACAGAATAAGTTAGTGAAGCATCTTGCTAGATGAAAAAAAGTAACCTGAGCAAACTCCAGCACAGATTTTTTTTCCTTATAATGGCATTGTCAAATGGTCACAAGACCAATGGATGTATGTTAATTGTTAACTAATGTTGGAAGGGGCATACTGGTACAATACTAGTAGCTCATTCCACAAAAGTGGTGTAGAAAATTACATTTGCATGGCTACCAACCTCTAGCTTTTTCTTCGTTGGTTAGATAAGTTTTCTTCATTGCTCTTGATGAACCAAAACAAAAAAGATTGTGATTTACAGCAGCATTAGTATATCTATCTTCATGGTAAACTAAAGGGGGATGATTTAATTTGCTAGTAAATATTTGATGAATGTAAGTGTGCACAGTTTACAATTGAATGGTTAAGAACGTGTTTAACTTTTTTCTCTTTAATTAATTTAAGTTTTCTTCATTGCTCTTGAAAAAAATGTGATTTTTAGTTTGTCAGTATATATCTTTTTTCCAGCATTTCTGGGAAATTTTCAATATTTAATGTCTTAAGGTTGTTTGTATTTTTTTTCTTAGACTTCTAGAAACTATTTCCCTGATTAATTTTTTTTCTAGTGTCTTAGACTTGTAGAACAATTTTTGTTATTAAAATCTCATTATGTATGTGCATCTGATATAATTTAATCTGAACAGAAATTGGATTTCAAGTTTCCTCTGTCAGTGTCTTGTATTCATTTTATATGCTCTGCAATCGGTGCGTATCTGGCAATCAAAGTGTTCAAAATAAAACCATTGATCGAGGTTGACTCTGAAGACCTTCGGAGAAGAATATTTCCTATGTCATTTGTGTTCTGTATCAATATAGTGCTGGGAAATGTGAGTTTGAGATACATTCCAGTTTCCTTTATGCAGACAATTAAGTCCTTTACCCCTGCTACTACAGGTTAGTTGAAGTGTCCTATTGCTTACTTTTTTATCTTTGCTCATCATTAATTATGATCTTGATGTTAATGACATAGAATTCTGTTTTTAAACAGTGGTACTGCAGTGGCTTGTATGGAAAAGATACTTTGACTGGCGTATTTGGTGCTCCTTGGTGCCCATTGTAGGGGGCATTCTTCTTACTTCTGTTACAGAGCTCAGTTTCAACATATTCGGATTTTGTGCTGCACTTTTCGGGTGTCTTGCTACATCTACAAAGACAATTTTAGCAGAATCCTTACTTCATGGATATAAATTTGATAGGTATAGATTTACTTTTATGCTGGTTCATATTCATAGGGTATGACTAAGTTTTTAGCTGGCTGTCATAGGCCTACCGCAACCCTCCTCCTTTATCCGGGCTTGGGACCGGCAGTGTATAACTAAACAGTTATACATAGGCGGAGTTGCTTGCTGATGATATTGTTTTGATTGATGAGTCTAGAGATGGGGTTAATGCTAAGTTAGAATTATGGAGACAGACATTGGAAGCAAGGGGTTTTAAGTTGAGTAAGAGTAAGACAGAATACATGGAATGTCGATTTAGTAAGCAACGAAGTAGTGATGGGAGTGTAGTGAAGCTTGGTGAGCAAGAAATACCGGTGGATGATTCTTTCAAATATTTGGGATATATCATTCAAAAGTATGGAGAAATTGATGGAGATGTAAATCATAGGATAAAGGTTGGGTGGATGAAATGGAAGAGTGCAACTGGAGTGTTGTGCGATCGTAGAATGCCATTGCGGTTGAAGGGAAAGTTTTATAGGACGACTATTAGGCCCGCTTTACTATATGGTACGGAATGTTGGGCTGCCAAGAGACATCATATTAAAAAAATGAGTGTAACTGAGATGCGTATGTTGAGATGGATGTGTGGAAATACAATAAAAGATAAGATTCAGAACGAGGAGATACGTAAGAAGGTAGACGTTGCACCCATTGAAAATAAGATGAGAGAGAATCGTTTACGGTGGTTTGGACATATTCGATGAAGGCCTAATGATGCTCCAGTTAGAAGGATGGAGAAATGGGAAAATATATTAGTTAAAAGAGGTCGGGGTAGGCCTAGGAAGACATGGATGGAGGTGATAGGAAAGGATATGAATGCTTTGAACCTCACCGAGGACATGGCATTGGATAAAAATGAATGGAGGAAAAAGATTCATGTGGAAGATCCAGAATGATTTTCTTTGTTGGTTCATATCGCCGACCCCAATTGTTTTGGGATGAAGGCGTAGTTGTTGTTGTTGTAGATTTACTTTTATGCTAATATTTTATTGCAGAAATGTGAGCCTGTCCAAACCTGCAATATTCATCTTTTAAATTATTTTATGATGCTGTGCCTTTGGAACTATTGATTACATTTTTGTCAAGTGAAGAGCTGTTTCTCCATTTACATTAGTATCTATTATTTAAATTTCCCATTGTCTTGGAAGATTATGAAGCCTTGTGCATTAACAAGTATTTGGGATGTTCTGCTGAACTATTGATGATGTACTTGTTTGACGTTTGGATCTCTCTTGGAGTATAAGGTAAATTATTGAAATGAGCCCTTTAATATTATCGTCCCTGGATGAGCGTGCACCCTAGAAATTTTGGTTCAAATGGAAGATGAGATTTTAACAATTATACAGCTATAAATGTTATAAGAATGTGATCTTAAAGGAATTCAGTAGGCCAACTTAATGCTCGTTCTTAAGTGGAAGGAACAATTTACTGTCAAAAGTTTCTTTCTCGTAAGTCTTATAGGTATAGGCTGTATAGCATATGAAACTATTGCCATCCAGTGGAAGACTAAATATCTAGAGCTAATACTTCGATGTTCCTACAATATTGCATATCCTACTCCAAGTCTTCAATGACATACTCCTCCCCTCGCCATTTCTTAGTTCCTTGAATCTGATCTTACATCTTCAAACCAGTATACAATATGCTCACCTTTGTTTTTAGCCTTATTCCTACATCTTCTCTAATATGTTTATTCCAAGTTTTATTTTATGTGTGCATATTAGCTGTATGCCTGTTGCTTCTTTGTTGCCCACCACTCAACATACGCGATTTCCCTTGTTGAAGAGGCAATCCTTTATAACTAATACTGTAATACACCATTTGTGTGTTCCTATTTTAGCTGCACAATGACAATCCTTCTATAGATGTCTTTGATTAAACTCTCCATAATAACAAAACTCGAAGCACTGAGAATTTGTATCATGGCAGTACAAGGTCTTCCATCTTAACCATCACCTATTCCACACTAGCCTTTCTACCAGCACTTCATGTATCTGTTTTGGTTTCGCTAACTGTTAACTAAATTTGCTACAAGTTCTGCTCCATACCATCAGTTTTTTATTTATGTGTTCTCCACTGGACATCTGGATCTGGTCCAGGTGGTGATTGTAGGTTAAAATTGCTTTTTCTGGTCCTTCATGTTTAATCATGTCCACTAGATTGAACACATGGAAGCTCTTTCTCTGGACATTCAGTTGTTCTGTTCCCAATCCTCTGTTTTGATGGTCTTCCTTGGATGAACCCCTTCTAAAAGATATTCTTCTATTGACACAACTTCTAGAGTCGGGCATTTGTGTGCTTCCAACCATGCTTGGTTAGAAGCGCAGAAGGCTTCTGGTGAACATAAAATCGGGCAAGGATACAGATGGAGCTTGCTGGTGGTCTCATTTGCCTCCATTCAAATTGCCTGTGATGCTTCTCTATTATCTTCCTATGGAGGGAGCTCTATAAGCATAATCATGTGTATCCTCTCCAAGTACAGCCAAATTGCCATTTAAGATATCGGATACCACACAATTATGGGCTTCTGAATACTTTTTTTTTACTTATTCTGCTGGGATTTTCTTGTTCTTTAATCAGTGTTGGATTGATGATGATTAAAGATTTGATACTGGTAGATAGTGTTGGATATGGTAATTTATGGGTTTGTACTAAGCATGTGATCAAGTTCCATATTGATGCAGCATAAACACGGTGTTCTATATGGCGCCATTTGCAACCATGATCTTGGCTGTGCCAGCTTTATTGCTAGAAGGGCCAGGCGTTCTGCATTGGTTTCAAACTCACCAATCCCTCTTCACATCATTGCTCATCATCTTAATCTCAGGGGTGCTTGCATTTTGCCTTAATTTCTCCATTTTCTACGTGATCCATTCAACAACAGCAGTCACTTTTAATGTTGCTGGTAATCTTAAGGTGATCCTTTTTACTGTACTCTACCGATCTAACAAGGCCACCATTAGATCTATTTCACATACTCAAGCTTATAATTCTGTTTGCAGGTTGCAGTAGCAGTCATGGTCTCATGGCTGATCTTTCGCAACCCAATCTCTGCTTTGAATGCTTTAGGATGCACCATTACCCTGTGCGGATGCACATTCTATGGGTATGTAAGGCACAAGCTTTCACAACAACCAGGTACCCCACGATTGGCTGGCAGCAGGGTAGAGATGCTTCCTCTTGTAAATGATAAACTGGATGACAAGATTTAGGCTGTTATACTACCTTCATCATCCTGATCCAAAGTTCTCCAGTGTAGTAGTTTTTATGTAATTAAAATTGTCGTGTTAGTCTTTTTCACAGGTGATGAGGTAGTTTATGTGAACTGCAGTTGCAGCTGGGAGCTGTCAGTGTAGTTTTGCTGCCTATACTAAAAAAGAAAATAAAAAGAAGGAAAAAGGAAATTAATGTAATCGATGGTCACTTTTGTGGAGTTTGCTTGCTGTTGTTTTGTGTAGACTACACAATAGTGAGTTTTGTTTGGCGCTTTTGCTTTTCTGTCATTTTTCTTGTGTTCTTATGGGTAAAGAAGGTATACAAATAATTTAATAAAAAAAAGATATAAAAATAAGATGCTGCTTAGAGTGATTCATTAGCAGGAGATGAAATGATAGAGAGGGTGATAAAAAAGAGAGATGCTGATGCTTTTTGTAGTTTTTGTTATTCCAATTGCAAGGATGTTTTAGAGCAAAGCCCAAGCCAATTATTACAAGAGCAATTTTGTCATGGTCACATTGATCATGCTAATAGCCAAAAGTTTTTCTGCCATCTGGTGCTGATGAGATAACCACCAACGCTCTTGCTCTCCTTTCTTACAGCCAAGGTTAAGCAGTCAGCATGTTTGATACATTGGTCCACAAAGTCCTCATTGCTGCTGTGAAACAGACTGCAACGAAACCCATTTTTTAAAATCAAACCACGCATCTGAAAACTTAAGCAGTTCTTCCTCCCAATGAAACCCTGCCATTTTCTATTCATTTTGTAAGGAACATATATGGTCAGGTCGCCATGAAATCTGAATGATTTATTTATTCGTGAAACTAGCTTTATAGATGTGATCTATATGGTTTGGTTCGTGAAACTAGCTTTATGACATGTAGACACGTGTTTATGAGCCTTAAAAAATCAACGGCGTACAATGTGTAATATTTTTTACGCTCTTAAAACCATGTTTTTTGTCAAAAAATACGATCCAAGAGTTGGTTTCTAGCATTTGGACCATACTGAATCCATCTATGAGGTCCAATTGGGTCGACAAGATTCACACCTATAATTTCTTGTTCATTCTGACTGTCAGGTCGATGTGACCAAATTTTAACCCTTTTGTAAATACCAAAAGAGTAGGCTTGCAAAAAAAGAATTTAAAACATAAAAAAAGTGATTAAGATTTAAGGCTAGTGCTTAACAGGGAAATTTATCTTTACTTTTCACACTAGTAGTATTGACTACCTGGGGAAGATATTTTTTAACTTTGGTTGTCCATCTATTCAATAGCGCTTTGAGAATGGTTCAGATCTGTAAGGTTCATTCACAGATTAATCAACAAAGAAATTCAGCAATCAAGACCTAGAAGAGGATATCAATATAAGAAATATATGAAAGAGCTGAAAAAAAAAGATTCAAGTGTTGAAGTTACCAGCTGAGAGGCGAAGGCTTCTTCTGTCCCAAAACAAGAACAGAGGCTTCAAGTTTCTTCACTTGGCTGATCACAGTTGATACTGTGGGTCCTTGGATAACAAGGGCCTCAACTTCAACCTGGTCAAATGTGCAGAGCAAAACAGATGAGAAAAGAACATGTTATGGTGGTGTTTGGAAACACCCATTTATCCAGATAAATGGCATAAGGTGGGATGTTATGTTATGGAGCATAATGCAATTTCCCAACTTATCCTATTTATCTGGATAAGTGGGTGCATCCAAAAGCAGGTTGTTTGACAATGTGCATTTCTCTACAAGGGACATCTACAAAACTAATGAGAGATGGGTGGGGTTGTTAGCTCTACCTCTGGACTGCATGCTTTGCACAGAGATCCAAGAGTGGTGGCAAGATGTGAGGTTGTATCAGCAGTGGTGACAGATCCCCCTCTGCTGGTGCTTGGTGGTATGATCTGGAGGAGGGTGAGGAGATCTCCCTTGTTGGTCACATGGGTGAGAGCCCACATCATGGCATGCTTGGAACGTGTGGAGGAGTCCACAACAACCATGACCCTCTTCCTCTGCACCACCTCATTTTGGTGAAGGTTGAGGCCTTCCATCTGGTCGAGGCTCTTCTCAGGCGGGTGCCTCTTGCTCCATCTCTTTGATGAGCCCCAAGGGTCCCTGCTGCTCAACTGCCTCAAGAAAGAGCCAACAGAAGTTTCAGAAGGCATTTTGTTTCTTGTTTCCTCTTGAGCTTCAGTTTGGTTTTGGTAGGGAGATGGGTTGGGGTGATGAGAGTGAAGAAACTAGCCGTTTAAAGATCTCTATAGAGAGATAGAGTGTGTGATGATGGTTGGTGGTGGCAGTATATGCTTGAAGCAAACACTCGTTGAAAGAGTTAAGCAGGGGGGATGGGGGCAAATATATGATGGGATAGGGAGCATAAGAGAGGGTGGTGTATGTTCGCCCCCGATGATTCACTGAATCCCACGTCTGTGTTCGGGGCTTTGAATGAGCACCACGTATACAAGCACATGGGGCTCGTATTCCCTTGTATGTTGGCATAACTTTGCATCGGACTCTGGTGTTGTTGCAAAGACTTAAGTACCCTTTCTTGTTATTCTTCTCATAAAGTGATGGTTTGAGAAAATGACAAAAATGCCCTCCATCCAGAAAGTCGAGGATGATGTTGACTCTTCAAAGTCTTCTTCTTCTTTTTCCATTTAAAAAAAGGACAAACATGTCCTCCATCCAGAAAGTCGAGGATGATGTTGACTCTTCAAAGTCTTCTTCTTCTTCTTTCTCCGTAAAACACTGTAAAACCCTCTCTCTCTCTCTAGAGAAGAAATCAAGAGAGGCAAAGAGTTCTCCCTGGAGAAGGCCATGAACATCAACCCTCTCACTCTCTCTCCCTTCTCTCTCTACTTCTGTGCACATCCAACATACGATCCTACATTGCTCCATCAAACATCGACTGACCTGCACACTGACTGTAGCATCGTTCAACTTGAAGAGTTTATATATATAGGAGAATACAAAGATGTCTCTCAGATTCATTGGAACCTTTTATTTCTTTTTCAATATGCAGTTGGCTCTTATCATTTTCAGTTGCTTTTTAGATTGTACTTTCAATTATAGTGTATTTTAAATCCATTGATTTGTATGTAATCGGAGCTCATTTAGATCTGAATTTTTTATTGCAACTTCATGCATATGTCTTCATGCTCTCCACCAAAAATCAGATCATTCTGAGTTTGTTTGATCTACTTTAAAAATCGAGGTTCAGAACCTGTTATTTTGCACCATCAGGATTTTAGCAGAATCATGCCCAACTTGCGGGAGTGATTTCTCCCTAACCAGGGATGATCTTTCCAATCCGTAAAAAGGGTTGTTTTTTAAATTGAAGCTAGTTTGTCCATACCAAATTTCAGCGATTTCTTTGGTGTTTTCATACCAGTTTTGGGTTAAAAACCACAACCCTGTCACCCTGTGTCATTTTAACGGCTCAGATTTTGATCCATTTTTTCAGAATTTTATTTCCCTAATGAGAGATCATTTTTCAATTTCGTAAAACGAGTTCTCTTTGTTTATGTGTCTAGTTTATCTCTGTAAATTTTTAGATTTTTTCATGATCAATTGCTATTTTATTTTGATTTAATACCAGAACCCTGTATCCAAATTTTATAAATGTTCTAATTTTGGCCCCCATATCATGACTGTTGTAACCCTCCTTCAACAAATCGCTATTTGATTGACAATATTCTTCAGCAAGTCGTTATAATTTTTTTGGGTCTCTAATGTGTCCCTACTACGATTTGTAGTACTTTCGGGTTTCCAACGACCCCTACAATGATTTATAGTGTTGTCCGGTCTTTTAACAACGATTTATAGTATTTTCGGGTCTCCAACAACCTCTACAACGATTTATAGTATTGTCCGGTCTTTTAACTACAATTTGTAGTATTTATGCTTAGATTAGAATGAATGAGCATGTAGTTTAATTTTTCATTTTTCATAATCAATATGTTGCATTTTTATTTTCATTTTCAATAACACTATGGTGAAACACGAATAGCACAAGCACCATTCTAATAAAAGGTGATTAAATCCTAAGTTGACGATACCAAATTTTGGGTCAAAAACCACAACCCTGTCACCACAATAGGGTGACAAGTTGGTATTCCGCAAATCGCTATAGCGATTTATAATGTTTTTGAATTGCACTATACCGATTTGTAGTTGCTTCCGCAAATCGCTATAGCGATTTATAGTGTTATTCAGTAAGCAAATTGTTGTACAACGCTACCCGAATTAGGACAAACTTGTTAAAACTTATAACTGTTTATACATATTTGATATTTTAAATTTATTAAAATTCAGGATTGGACTGGTTACAGATTAATCTTATTTAACCATGATTAAACAAAATATTTCCGATTTTTTATATATTTGAAATATCAAATAAATATATAAAGTTATAAAAATTTTTAGATATAAACTAAACAAATAAAGCAAAAAAACGCTTTTTACAGATTTAAAAAATGATCTCCCGTTGGGGAGATATGACTCTTGCAAAATGAACTAAAAACATGAGTAACTCAAACGATATAGAGTGTGATAGGGTCTTGGTTTTCGACCAAAAATAGGTATGAAATGACCATAAAAATTGCTGAAACTTGACAAGAATAAACTAGACTCAATAAAAAAGACACCGCTTTTTACGGGTTTGAAATTCGATCTCTGGTTAGGGAGATACGCCCCCGACAAGTTGGTCTTGATTCAAATAGCGATTTACGCGTGACGACTATAGCGATTTGTAGTGTCAATCGCTATAGCCATCACACGTCTGTGTTCAGCTGGTCGAATGAGCACCACGCATTCATGCACATGGGGCTCGTATGCCCGTGTATGTTGACACACCTTTGCATCAGACTCTGGTGTTGTTGCAAAGACTTAATCACCCTTGCTTTTCTTGCCCTGAAATGATGGTTCGATTAAATGACAAAAATATCCTCCATTCAAAAGCTATGAAACGATCGTTCGAGAAAAGGACAGAAAAGGGCAAAAAAGTCCTCCATCCAGAAAGTTTGATGTTTACTATTTAAAGTGGAGACGTTCCCTATTCATTAAACTCCTGCGCGATCTGCTGTAACAGTAGCTCCCATTATCAACCCAAACTTTGCCTTCGTCTCCAGTCGAGTTTTCCGCCTTGTTTTTTATCTTGTTTTACAACACATTGTCGCCTTCTCGTGCCTGCCTTGTGTTACAAAACATTCCTGTGTCTTCTCTTCATTTTTGCTGTCGTTAGGCATCATGGAAGAAAGCAATGATGCACAAACATTCCAACAAGTGCCATTAAGGCAGCGTGAGTATCCTTTCATCTCATCATGCTATCGATGAAGAAGGCATGTCGTCTGGTGTGCCATTAAGGCATTGTTTGGTTATTGCAGGTAGATCATGTTCTTACGATGGTTGGAAACTTATCGATATTTGTAAGACGCTGGGACCTGTTGACAAGAATGCTTGTTTACAAATGCTAGGAAGGGCCTCTACCCCATCAGGTATCCTACATTAACTCATTATATGCATTGTATCGATTTGTTTGCTATTATGCTCAATTTCTTTCTTATCGATTTGTAATTTATTGTGCGATATATTTATCGACCTTTTATATAGTATGATTTTGATTGTCGAGTTGTAAGTTATTATGCTGAACTGCCGTATCGATTTTCAATATCTTACAAATCGATATGTATATCGATTTGTAAGATACTATATGTTATGTAATATGTATTTCTAAGATATTTGTACACAGATTTTGAAAACGTGTGCTTGCAGAAACACATCGTTACTTGCATGTGGGGGGTGGGTGGGGAGGGTGGGGGGGGGGGGGGGGGGCGATTTTCGCAGGCATGTCGCTGCTCTTTCAGCGACTTCGATTGGACTCGCTTTTGATCCTAGTGGATGTAATGAGAGCGTTATCGTCAACACACATGTACGACATGTGTATTACAATTGGCATGGTAAGCGACAACTCGATGCTCAGTATTAGCAAACATCAAACCGCACTTGCTTTGATACTGTCATTCATTGAATTGTTGCCTTGACTTGCTTAACTTTATCGGTATCCGTTGTTATATGCATCCTGATTAAATCCTAGTAAACGTATACGCTTGCTAACTCCACTATCTTCTCTTCTTTTTCGTTGCTTGTAGGCATTATGGAAGAAAGCAATGATGCACAAACATTCCAACAAGTGCCATTAAGGCAGCGTGAGTATCCTTTCATCTCATCATGCTATCGATGAAGAAGGCATGTCGTCTGGTGTGCCATTAAAGCATTGTTTGGTTATTGCAGGTAGATCATGTTCTTACGATGGTTGGAAACTTATCGATATTTGTAAGACGCTGGGACCTGTTGACAAGAATGCTTGTTTACAAATGCTAGGAAGGGCCTCTACCCCATCAGGTATCCTACATTAACTATTTATATGCATTGTATCGAAAAACCCCTGTTTTAGTAACATACTTCCGTTTTTGTGAGATACATTTTTGTTAGTTAATATCGATTTTTTTGCTATTTTGATGCAAACACAGGTTGATATATTGCTTAAAACATTGTTGAGCTTATCATCAGGTTGTAATGAAGACGATGTAGCTCAATCAATCGAAAGATTTGGAGAATTGAATATCTATACTATTGACGTAACCGAAGAATTGAACATCTGCACTAATGATGCACATGAAAAGAAGGGGGCGATTTTCGCAGGCATGTCGCTGCTCTTTCAGCGACTTCGATTGGACTCGCTTTTGATCCTAGTGGATGCAATGAGAGCGTTATCGTCAACACACATGTACGACATGTGTATTACAATTGGCATGGTAAGCGACAACTCGATGCTCAGTATTAGCAAACATCAAACCGCACTTGCTTTGATACTGTCATTCATTAAATTGTTGCCTTGACTTGCTTAACTTTATCGGTATCCGTTGTTATATGCATCCTGATTAAATCCTAGTAAACGTATACGCTTGCTAACTCCACTATCTTCTCTTCTTTTTCGTTGCTTGTAGGCATTATGGAAGAAAGCAATGATGCACAAACATTCCAACAAGTGCCATTAAGGCAGCGTGAGTATCCTTTCATCTCATCATGCTATCGATGAAGAAGGCATGTCGTCTGGTGTGCCATTAAAGCATTGTTTGGTTATTGCAGGTAGATCATGTTCTTACGATGGTTGGAAACTTATCGATATTTGTAAGACGCTGGGACCTGTTGACAAGAATGCTTGTTTACAAATGCTAGGAAGGGCCTCTACCCCATCAGGTATCCTACATTAATTATTTATATGCATTGTATCGAAAAACCCCTGTTTTAGTAACATACTTCCGTTTTTGTGAGATACATTTTTGTTAGTTAATATCGATTTTTTTGCTATTTTGATGCAAACATAGATTGATATATTGCTTAAAACATTGTTGAGCTTATCAGGTTGTAATGAAGACAATGTAGCTCAATCAATCGAAAGATCTGGAGAATTGAATATCTATACTATTGACGTAACCGAAGAATTGAACATCTGCACTAATGATGCACATGAAAAGAAGGGTGCAGTCATTAGACCCACTTTTGACTTGAATGTTCCAGTAAAAGAAATGCAATTCAATAATGAGGTAGACTACCACGGCAGTACACATAATAAAAGTGTAGGCACCGGGAATGTACATGGAAGTACACTTGACTTGAATGTTACAGTAGAAGAATTGCAAGTTAATAATGAGGCAGATTTTGATGTCAGTACACACAATAAAAGCGTCAGAACTGGGAATGTACATGGAATTACACTTGACTCTGTTCTTGTAGAAGGAATGCAGTTTAATAATGAGGAAGCTGCATATAAATTTTACAATGATTATGCCTTAAAAATTGGCTTCAGTGTGAAAAGGTTTTCCTGGTCAAAAAATGCACATGGTATCGTGGTTAGAAAGACATATGTTTGTTCCAAGCAAGGTTGAAAGAAATCAATGGGAAATCCAACAAGGAGCATGCCAGAATCAAGATGTGGATGTCAAGCGAGAATGGTTTTGAGAAGACATCCGAATGGGAAATTTGTCGTGCGTACTTTAATCAGTGATCATAATCATGAGTTATCTGCATCATGTATGACTCCTATGCTAAGGTCACATCGTAAAGTAACTGTAGCACATGCTGCAATGGCTAAAATAGCCGATAGCACCGACATTGCACCAAGGATGACATACAATTTGTTTACCCGCATGGATGGTGGTCGCGAAAATGTGTCGTTCACACCTTTGGATCTAAGAAACCACTTGAGAAGGAAGAGGACAGAAAACATGAAGAACAGAGAAATATGTTCTTTGGTTCATTACTTACAGAATAAATCAAGCAATGAACATGGTTTCTTTAATGCAATGCAAGTGGACGAAGATGGATATGCTGTGAATATGTTTTGGGCAGATTCAAAGTCAAGAGTGGATTATGAATGCTTCAATGATGTGCTTGTGTTTGATACTACAGTAAAGATTTATACTGAACAGTGGCCATTTGCGCAGTTTGTCGGAGTGAACCATCATGCACAGAGTTGTATATTAGGCAGGGCGTTTTTGTATGACCAGACCAAGGAAAGCTTTGAGTGGTTGTTCAAAGTATTCACACAGGCAATGAACGGGAAGCATCCTGAAACTGTACTTACAGATGGTGATCACGCAATTGCGGCTGCAGTGCTTCATGTGTGGCCAGATGCACATCATCGCCTATGTTTGTGGCATATCTTTCAAAATGCAGCAAGGAACATAGGACACATATTTAATCAGAATACAGGGTTTGACAAAAAGTTTACGAGCTGTGTACTTCATAGCGTAGACGAGGTCACCTTTAAGTCAGATTGGGAGCAAATGATTAAGACATACGACCTTATTGACTGTCTGTGGTTACAAAATTTATATGCAGAAAAAGAGAAGTGGGCATTGGCATATGGAAGACAATACTTTTGTGCAGGTATGATAAGCACACAAAGAGCTGAATCTATGCATGCCACGCTTAAGAAGACCCTGTATTCATATTTAACAATGTTTCGTTTCATGGAATAATATGATTTATTTGTAGACGGTCTAAGATAGAGTGAGCTTGAACAAGACGTGAAATGCTTCAATACACAACCTCTAACTCTTGGCATGAAAATATTGATGCGACCTGCAACTCTGTATACACTGACTGTATTTGAATGGATCAAGAAAGATGTGTTACATGTCATGAATTGCAAAATAGAAGGACTCGTGCAAACCGAGAATATGCACAAATACCATATTTTATGACAGGGAGAAAACCATCACGAAAGGCAAGAAGCACATGTCATGTACAATGTTGACACCGAAAGAGTTGAATGTTCGTGCAAAATGTATGAATTCAAAGGTATTCTATGCTGTCATGCATTAAAGGCACTCAATCAAGAGAAGATACAAGAAATACCTGAGTCTTACCTAATGCGAAGATGGAAGAGACGCGCAAAGATTGAAATGCTCGTTAGGGACAATGCGAGTAAATCTGGTGTTGACCAGAAGTGCCACATAGGCTTTCGTTACCAACAACTGTGTAGGTCATTCATGCATGTTGCTGATTTGGCATCGAGAAGTGAAGAATGCTATGTATCTGTGAGAAAAGCTGCAATGGAGTTAGTTGAAAACATGGAGTCAATTCACCTTAAGTCCGTTGCAGCGAATGAATACCAGCCGAAGATAATGGGATCGAACAGCGTAGGTGAAAATCATGTTTCGCTTGACACTCCCGAGAAGTTGCGCCGAAGCGTAAACATTATCTTCAACAAGTTAGTAGTGAATGTTGTTGATTATGATGGACATATTCATGAAGTGAAGGGTATCAAAAGAAAACATGCCTCTGATCGCAGTCGTCGGAGGTCAAAGGGTGCACTAGAATTGGTTGGCAAGAAAAGGACTAAGAAACAACCAACCTGTAATAAAAAACAACAAAGCCCTTCGAATGAACAAGTATTTTAGACATTATATTGCTTCCCATTATGTGAAGCTTGTCAATATCTAACTCGTGTATTGTCCAACATGCAGCAATACCCTACAGAAGTACCAACAAACGTTGAAACCTCCATTCCTCCCGACCAGATTTCTGGCAAGGATCGCTTCAGTTTTACAAGTCTATTGGTATGTAATCAATGTGGTGAGGAGGTATGCATTTCTTGTGAAACTTAATGTAGTGTCTTATATTTTCTCTATCATGACAGGCTCTGATGCATTCGACAAATGGGTATGAGACGCAGGAATCTCGTGTGGGCTATTAGTTTAGTTGTCATGCCTCTTTGCATGACCCGATTTCGACATTGTCGGATTTGTTACGAGTTTATAGTGATTTGTCATCGACGACTTGCGGTCCGTGCTTGTGTTTTTGCTTAAATCGGTAAGTAGCGATTTGTGGCTTCTGCTGGAAGTCGATTCATGAAATCACTGAATGGCGATTTGTGGTTATCGTTGAATAGCGATCTGTGTCATCGCAGCATAGTGATGTGTGGGTATTGTTCGAATGTCAATCGAAGCGGGCTGAGAAAGGTTGTTCAAGTAAGTTTTTATGGGGCATTGATCAAGGTTGCGATTCATTTTATGATCTGAGTAAGCTATCACCACGCAAATGAAATCTTACTTAGATCATAAAAAGAAACGCAACCTTGATCAATGCCAAAAAAAAACTTACTTGAACAACCCTTCGCATCCCGCTTAGATTGACAGTCGAACAATACCCCCAAATCATTATGCTGTGGTGCCAAATATCGCTATTCGACGATAACAAAAAAATTGCCATTAAGTTATGTCATTAACCAACAGAAGCCAGAAATCGCTATTTATCGATTAAAGCCAAAATATAAGCACGGACCGCAAGTCGTCGATGACAAATCTCTATAAACTCGTAACAAATCCGACGATGTTGAAATCGGGTCATGCAAAGAGGCATGACAACTAAACTAATAGCCCACACGAGATTCCTGTCCAACTGACAGCACAATCGCTTTCCCGCGATAACCACAACTGGCTATGCAGCGATTACGAAGTCTACTTACGCAGCTCCAAGTGTATGCGAGAAATCAAACCTTACATTTCAACGACGCCATTCTTGGACGAAGAAAGATCAACCATGGAACAAAGAAGGAATTCCGGTCAATTTACCAACTTTAGTTGGTAAAGCTATTATTGTAATTAAAAGGCGTCGATTCAACTTCTTCTGCAGCAATTCTTTCATGTTCCCAACACCTCCAATTGTTATCTTGTGAAAACTTTTAGCCATATGTTGTAAATAAAAGGCTAATCAATGTGTCGTTTCTCTTCCTCACTTTATTTCTTAATTGGTAAGTAAACCTCTTCGTCTGTTACAGGGTGCGCTTTGTTCGCTTTAACAGTGGAAGTGCAAGTGTGAGTGGTACTCCATAATTACTCACAATCGCTTTGGAGTTCTTAACGTGGGATCGTTCAGATGCCTCTGGTTTTTATCACTAAACGACAACACAATCGCTTTATACTAGTATCGTTTAACAACACAATTAAGTGTTGACTAACACCGCTACGTGCTACCGCCATGTAGGCTGTGAACAATAATTTAACGAGTTCTGACATCATAAATGACATCAGTGAATATTGATCAAAGAAGATTGTTGCGACGAAATCGCTACTGATGATCATAAGTAAACTGTAAGTAAATTGCAATCGCGCAATAGGATGCCGGCCAGCCAAAATCGGTACGATATTGTTCTCTGTCAGAAATCTCTCATTTGCGAGGATTTCAATTCATGAGGTCAACAACGCAAACGGCAATGGCTTGTCCCTTTGTAAACATTGTAAGTCAACAAGGATTTGCAGTGTTAAATGATACTAGTATAAAGCGACAATGAACGTTGTTAAAAAACCGACAACGACTACGATATTTGGCATGAATATATCGTTGTATCCATGTTTGATAATCAATTGAGTAATCGTCAAAGATTATTCATACCTGGAAAATAAGTTTGTTCGGGTCGGGTCAATCTCCTATTCAACGTGATTAATCATTTAAGTTGCGGGTTATCTTCGATAAAGGGCGGTATTCGAAATGACGGTTTTTAATTATTTATAACGAAATCATTTAATTAGCGGTTTTTTTCTTCGAAAAGGGCGGCATGGGAAAAGACGTATTTTGTATTATTTAAAACACAATCATTTCATTTGCGGGCGTTTATCGAGCAAGGGCGGCATGTGAAATGACGTATTATTAATTATTTAAAACGCAATCATCTCGTTTGCGGGCGGTTTTCTTAAAAAGGCGGCATGTTAAGGGACGTTTCATTTATATTTGACTGACGACGTCGATTCCGTATCTGCGTTGCAAAGGTGGCATCGATATCTTCGTCCAGGCATGGCGTCGAAGAAAAGGACTATGGGAGAAATACGACCAGGCATGGCGCCGAAGAAGAGGACTATGAGAGAAATACGACCAGGCATGGCGCCGAAGAAGAGGACGATGGGAGCATAACGACCAGGCATGGCGCCAAAGGAGAGGACGATTGAAGCAATACGACCAGTCACGGTGCCAAAGCAGAGCACGATGGGAGCAATACGACCAGCCACGTCGCCGACGAAGAAGACAACCACTCCCACAGTACCAGCTTTAGCGCTTAAGACATATATTTATGCCTTTTCATGTCCTATTTCGTCTTTTGTTGTTTACTGTAGAAAATAATTTCAATGTCGAATTCTGAATACTACGCTCATGGTGCACTCAGTGCAACATCCACAGATGAGGGTGGGCGGCAACTCCCTAAGGAGGTCCTAGATTACATCAAGGAGATGCAAGATGAATTTCCAGACAGTAACACTATCAGTAATTTTGTACGTACGCAACCAGTACCATTTACTAGGTCTTCGGTTTGTATGTTCTCAAGTTTGTAAATTTTTGCAACCAGACAATGTGTGATTTTGTCAATTATATTCAAAGCAATGCAACGAGCAATGCAGTATGCATCATCACCCCTTATTTCATGGTATGTCTGGTCTGCCATTGTTTTATTTGCTTTTATGACTTACTCACTTTTCTTGGTGGTTAAACCTTACTATTTTGTGCAACAGATGTACGTCCGGCGAAAGCCATACACCAGTGGTTTCGCAGATGCACTACCTTGTTGGAACAACGGTGAAGAGTTCGTAGACTTTGCGAATTTTGATAAGGTAAGTTAACAAACCTCTTCTCCAAGGTTTAGTCGTTACATCCCCATCAGGATCTGTCTATGGAATTATAAATTATTCTATCGATTAATAGATTTTACTTCCTACGCTGTGACAAAATCCAGAACATTGGGTCTTATACGAGATGAATTTTGTGGAAAAACAACTATAGTACTACAACTCATTGGACTGCCATAGTGGTGTAGAACGTGACGCTATGCATTTGGTAAGCTTCTGCCCATAGGTGAAGCGTAGCTATTTGTGGTGGACCGGACTGTACTATATTTTCCCTTTATCACAGGCGGGTTTCCTGAAGGACTATTTGGGTGTCGACATTGGCGAGTGGATGTTGCTCTGTGTTGATGATGCTCCTGTACAAACTAATGGGTTCGATTGTGGCATATTCGTAATGAAGCACACTGAAGCAATATACAAAGGAGAAGAAGCTATTTTCATCGTGGTATGAACTTTGCATCCGCTGTTATTGGGGATTCCTGTTATATATTGGTTTCACATTACACATTTTTGTTGCAGGAAGATATACCGGATTTACGCGTGGAAATATGCGAAAATTTGATTGAGTTCAAAAAGAATGGGAGACAGAATCTGTAATGTGAAACCTATCGATTGCTCTCTCTGTACAACCTAACGAACTCCGCCATCACTGTTCTCGCCCAACTACGGCTGTGCAGTCGCAAGATGGTGAGGAGCGATCGGCGGAGGTGGAGTTGGCTGACGTGGATCTGTCGTCGGTGCAGTCGCAAACACTTAATTTGCGGTTGTCAGCGGTGGCGAGGGACGCGGTTGCCGCACTGAGGGTGACCATCAGGAGCTTCACCGCGTCCTTTTCCTCAAGTGAGGAGGAGGTTTCAGAGGAGCGGTCGTTCCGTTGATGGGGGTTCATCTAACCCGGTTCCGTTGACGGGGGTTTATCTTTCGGTAGGCAAATTTTGTAAAACTACAAATATTGTAAATCTGTCTCCGTTGAAATATAATTTGAACATTACAACACACACTTGTAAATCGTTGTACTGCTACATCTAAGAAAACTAAATCGTATAGAGACATAGTTTTGTGTTGTATGCGCTTAACCAATCCTGGTAATGCTGGTCTTCGGTAATTTAAAATACTGTACAACGAAAGATATTTTGTTGCTGTTTCGAAATAGTTGTATAGCTCGCTTTCTGTGAATGAAAAGTGCAGAAATGGATCACCGCAATTCCTAGTAACAAAGGTACGTAATGTTCGCTCTGAACAAAGTTGTGGTTTTATATAAGACCAAAAAATATTTCTATAATAAAACCCACCCGCTACATGCTACCGTGATTTGAACTACCAGGTCCCATCATATTGATTAGTTTTGAGAATAGCTGTCTGACATGCCATTGTTCAAATTCATTAATGCGGAGGGTATTTTATGTGAGATTTGCTCTTTGTTTATTAAAACTGTCGTATTAGTTTGAAAACTAACGGAGGGTGATAGGACGTTTCATTAATATTTGAATGACACATCGCACATGTTAAGGATGTGTTCCATTTTGCTTCGCGAATAAGAAACCGACAAACCGACAATTTCTGCAAAAGCGACTTATTCTTGAATCGAGTGTATAGGCGCTTCGACGCGGTTGTTGTATCCATGTAGACTTCTTTCATATGTATGCAATATCATAATTAAAGTAAATAGTCGTTTGAAATTAAAAAAATTTACAAATTCTTACATAACGATTCATGGTAGTAGTAGTGAAGCTGACGTTAGACCACCATTTCTGAACAGCAAACCCGTCTTATCGCTGAGTACTATTTGTAATTACGAAAGCAACATTTTTGGCTCTTGTTCACCGTATTCATCTCGAGTCTCTTCTGCGATTTTCATTCTATGTGTGTCAGCAATAAGGCGATGTTTACACATCAAACATTTCATAACGATGTTGACCATTATCATTTCGAACATTACAAGGCTTCGTTCATTGCATACATCGCTATCTAATTCTTCGACTGTCAATCATGCGTGCTGGGCACCGCTGGTCGCTGCCTTTTACATACTCGTGGCGGCTCTGCTAGTTTCGCCTCCGCAATTAGGAAGGACGTCAATATTTGGCAGAGTTATTCACGGAATCCAGGTATATCAACCTGCAAAAACAAATTGTAATGTGGAACCAATAGACATGCATTTAATCACTAATAACATAGGACAAGAAATGGCATACAACGTCGAAACAGGGTTCTGCACTATTGTATATCGCTTCAATGTACTTCATTACAAATACGCCGCAATCAACGCCATTATCTTGTAATGGAGCATGGTATGTCGTGCGATAGATCCACTCGCTAACATCGACTCCCAAATGGCTTTGACGAAACCGATCTGAGAATAATGCGACCCAAAGTAAATTCATGACCCCAGTACAGGACACGATACTCATATAGATGAAATCTTACGAGATGGGAAATGTCTAGTCGTAAACCACTATCAACTTCCAAAGAATTATAACACCAAAGTTGTTTTTCATGTAAATCCATCACGTATAAGACCCAATGCTTTTCTGATTGCCAGAGTGTAGGAATCAATATCTGCAAATGGATCAAAAAAATGTTGTTAGTACTGTCATGTTGTAACCTTGCATTCTAGGTTTGTTTGCTTACCTTTTCACTTGACAAAAGGTCTCTGCAATTATTACCGTTAACCCAATAAGGTAGGCCGTCTTTAAATCCAGTGGAGTATGGCAAACGTCGTAAGATCGTCTGCATACCGAAACATTGCTAACATCAACGTTAACATACGAATCAATCAGACTTAATCAATAACCAAAAGCAACGTAAAATACAACCGATATACCATGAAATACGGGCTGACGATGCTTATAGTCTGGCTTGGTGAGTTACTTTTAATATAACTAACAAAATCAGATATAGTCTGTTTTAAGCAAATATGGTGTTGTTAACGCACGTACACATGGATTACGTATATAGACAACTCCTACTAGTTTCATACGAACAAAATTACTGATCATGTTGCATTCTGAGAATTCATTGCGCATTCGTTTGATGTCCTTCACGAGTGATTGACTAAGTTTTCGCCCAACTTCGTCGGTGGATGTTCTACTGAAATGAATAAGGACATTGCAATCAACGATATGGAAATTACATTACATAGTACAAAACACAAATCGCAAATAACGGCTTGAAAGAGACAGATTTTGTTGAAAATGAAGACGATGTGAAGACAATATACGCATGATTCGCCATCGTTGGTCGTGTAGCTGTCTTCGTCTGCCTCACCGACCACAATTTTTTATGTTCGGGGGGAGGGGGGGAAGTCTAGGTTTATGAAGGAACCGTCGGTTTGATTGTTGTTGGTTCATGAAGTAGAAGATAATCACACCATCGAGTACTTGTACGACTATTTATGACCCAAAAGATCTACTGCTCAACCAACATGATCAATGAATAATGTACGACAAACCCAAAATTTATGGCAATCAGTTGGAATTGCGTAATTCAACTACATATTTGCTGCATAGCGAGCTGTGGTTATCGCGGAAAGTGATTTGTGCTATAATACTCGGCCTTTGTAAACAGTGTTAGTCAACACTGAATTATGTTGTTAAACGATACTAGTATAAAGCGATTGTGCTGAACGTTTGTTGATAAAAACCAGAGGGATCTGAACGATCCCACGTGTTATCATCGCACAATTTTACTTTTGCAAATCAAACTGACCTTTGAAAATTTTTTTTGAAAATAACTCGCCTCCATTTTTAAAATGCGGGAAAATTCCGTAGAATGGGACTCGCCTGTCGGTACGAGGTTCAACCGTTCCTGCCACCTTTAACAGGGGTAATTGAACCAAGGATCAATCTTATGCTCTACTCTATTCAACTTGTCTAAATCATATTCTAATTTCTAAATGCACATAGAATCAGGCATGTGCTATGAATTTTCAGAAAATGCACATTTTGAAAACATGATGTTTGCTTTGAATGATTGAAATATCTTGGAATAGGTATCACATGGAAAACCGTGAATTGAGATTTGAAATATACTTCTGAGAGAAATAAAAATCGATTTTGAGGAATCCTTGACATTTGGTGAAAATCGATTCTGAGAGACTTGGTTTCTCTGAATTAAAACTTGGAAATTGAAATTCTAACTTAGAAAATTTGAATTTGGAACTTGGGAAATATTTGAAATATTCTTTGAAATTCAATGTCTTTGGGAAAATCGATTTTGCTATAAGACTTAGGAGATTTTGAGAAAATGAACTTCTTTGAATTGAAATTTGAATTGGAATTGACAAATGCATGAAATGAATGAATATGGATTTGAGGAATTGAGAAATACTTTTTGTATTTTTGAGAAATGCAGTGCATTTTGAAGTTAGCCTAAGAGTGTAGGCTGAATGTGGCTAATGTGAAGATCATAAATCTAAGTATCATTCGTATTCTGACTATGGCCATAAATACAAATTCCACCAAGTTTATAAACTTCATAGAAGCTAGTGCATGTGCCATTCGTGTAGACCATGGTGAATTTGTAAAAATATGCATGAATCATCATCCATCACACATTAACATTATTTAAAAAAATAAACTATATGCAATGCAACCTAAGCTAAGCAGGAAATGTAAATTCTTATTCCAAAGTTTAATTACAAATTACATCACTATTGAAATTTAAATACATGAAAAATAAAGTCTTCAATGTACCTGCAAAACTAGAAAACTTGGTTAATGAAAATATGTTGGCTTTTCTAGATTTATCCAACAATATCAGGAAATTGTTGGATTTTGTTAGATATAAGCCTTTTTTCCATGATTCCCTTAAATCAAAATGATAAAATATGAAATAAAATTGAATAAATAAGGAAAATAAGGTATGAAATTTCGAAATTGGGGTCCAAATGACCAAAATACCCCTAATAACAAGACTATGGCCTTGAAATTTGGGTTTTTAGAAAGACATTTTGATAAAATGCAAGTTTTGAAATTTGAATGTAATAAACTAAGCTAAATATGATGTGACATGCTTAAAAATATGAAAATTAGGGTTAGGGATTTCGAAATTTAGGTCAAATGACCAAATTGCCCCCGATAGCAAGACTATGGCCTTGAAATCAGGGTTTTTTAAAACAGATTTTGGTAAAGACTTAGGTTTTATGCACTAAATAAAATCAAATGAATACAAAATTAAACCTAAAGCATCCTAATATGATTATGAATATAATAAAACCCTAAAAATATATGCTTATGCACGAAAATCCAATAATATCACAAAAACTGTGATTTTAGCAGTGTTTTGGATCTTTCAGGAACCCGGTTTTGCAATTTGCTTAATTCAGCCATCAAATGGATTCCAAAATCCATAAAAATTGGTACCTGCACTTGTTATAACCCTAATGTCGAATTGGAATTATAAAAATAATTTTTTGACATTGCATTAATCCAAAAATTGCATTAAACCCTAAAAATATGCTATTTTTGACCTAATTCACAAACTAGTCTCAGTCCAAGACCTGAACCAGGAGTCAAATCTCCATGGAAATTTATGAAATTTTACAGAGGCTAACTAAGAATAAAATCAGAGATTTCCCAATTTACAGATCGGAAAAATTATCTCCGGTTAGGGAGAAACCCTTCCGGCAATCTGAGCTAAAATATATCACTCTTAACAGGGATTAAAACAGCTATTCCAGATTGAAAATACAGACATAAATAGAAATTCTGAACCAAAATCTCTGAAATTTTAGTGGTGAATAGTAGACAGAAAAATAACAATACTCACTTTTTACAGATCTAAAATTGGATCTATGGTTTGGGATTTATGACTAACACAAGTCTGATTAGGGTTTTGGTAAACCCTAACGAGCTTTAAATTTAAAAACAGATTCTCTAAATAGGAAAAAATACTAAACAGTGATCAAAAAATTCGAAAATTTCACAGAAGACAGATCTACTCAATGTGAATCCATAGCACTTTACAGATCTAAAATCGGATATAAGATGAGAGAAATATCATCACAGCAAGTTACCTTCTTGATTTTAACCACGATTTTAAAGCTTTAAAAACCCGATTTGATGTCTGATTTTTTTGACAGGGTTCCCGAGATCCAAAACCTCTGATTTTTCTACAGTAACTCAATAACTCGTGCTTGCATCACATATAAACAAATCAAAAATAAACAATGAGTGATTCAATCCGAACTAACATCATCTTTACTGTTCTAAACCTAAAACACACAGAAATTTAAGAACACTTGAAAAACCATGCATTAACTAATGTAAATAAATAAAATAAACCATAAACAGTAAAAAAAAATTATTTCTATGCTATAGAACGTAAAACAAACATGAATAAACCATGAAAATAAATTAAAAACAGGGAATCAATGGCTGGAATTTGATATCACCTTTAAAACATAGATTTAACCCATTAAAAAGGGTAAATCATATATTTTATTGGTTAATAATGCAAAGAATCATGTTAAAATCAATTCTAATGGATTAAAATCTCTGTAAATCATCCAAAACAGGGTTAGATCACCTTCTTGGATTGTTCTTGCTGGTTCTTGATAGTTCTTGAGGTGAAACCATGGTTGATCTTCCATAAGGAGGGGTGTCCAAGCCTAAATCTAGGTTTAAAGCATTAAAAAGCATTAAATAAAATAGGAAAAGTGAAGAAGTTCATACCTTGGAGTTGCAGCAATGGAGGAAGGGCTGGAGAGGAGAGAGAAGCTCCAAGAATCCAATAGGAGAGAGATGGGAAAATCGACCCCCCTTATGCCTCTATTTATAATAAAAAAATTAGGTTTAAAAATTGACAATTTTGAAAATTTTGGACTCTAAAGGGGGGGGCGATTTTTGGGTGGAGTTACCTATATGCCCTTAGTCTAAATTATCCTAAATAGTTCCTAATTAACCCCTAGCTAAACCTAAAAATCCCCCAAATGTGGTGCCACTTGGCATTCTCTCACATTGGGTTTTTAAAACACTTTTAAAAACCTTTTAAAACACTAGTTTTAAAAACTAACTTTCAAAAATGAGTTTTTCAAAATGGTTTTGACTCTTCTAAACCTCTAACACTAACCAAGACATCAACTAACCCTAGTCTAGCCCTGACTTACTCAAATATGGCGCCACCCCGAGTGGGCCCTACTTGAGTTTTTCAAAAAGTGATTTTAAAACTTGAAATTGAAGGAGTTTTCAAAAGATTTTCAAAAGTAAACTTAAAATTAGGATTTTTGAAATGGCATAAGGTCCTAACTGAGTTAGAATTCCTCTGGATATGGTGCCAACTGAGTGGGCCCACATCGAATTTTGAACATTTTTGAAATAAACACTAAAAATGGCTTTGAAAAGGGGTTAAAATCAGTATTTGAAATTCAAGATCTTTGAAAATAGGGTCTCAAGCGAACTGGAACTCCGGGTTAGAGTCCTGAACTCTTAGGACTCTGAGATTTTAGATTTTAAAAGCCAAATGAAAGAATTTTCAAAAGATTTTATCAAGAAATGATGAAATAAGTCAGAAAACACAGTCAGGGTTAGACTCCCAACTCGACCGAACTCTAAAATAGAGTCCTGAACTAAGTGGACTCTGTGAAATGACCTAAATTTCGAAAACAAACGAAAAAGATTGAGAATGGAAGTAAAACAGACTTCTGACCGGATTAGGACTCTGAGACAGAGTCCTGATCGGACTGAAACTTTCAAAAATTTGAGAAATTTGATGAATAGAGGCATTAAGAAGCGACACCATCTAAATGGGTCTCATCTGTAAATTGAAATCGATTAAAGTTTGAATTTGAAAGGAATCCAGATTGTTTTCTGAGAAAATATTTCGAAATACAAAGTCCTGGGGTTGGAAAATGACAGAGTATTGAATAAAAACCCAGGTTTTGAAATTGATTTTGAAATAAAGCTTTAAAATTCAAATCTGGATTGAATGTTTTGAAATAGGAGTGCTGGATCTCGAAAATGAGATGCAATGTCATACAATGCTATGCAGAATGCGTGCAATGACATGCAATGATCTGTGATGACTTATGAAATGGACAAACACTGGATGAAGGTAAAAATTTGGTGTGTTTACAGATGCCCCTCTTTGCTGCTAAGCCGGTTGAAAGCCGAGCTTAGTGGCAAAGAAAACATACCAAATTTGGACTATAAAAATGCCCCAGTTAGATGAATCTGACTGGGTACGAAAGAATTAGTTCAAAGGATGATGATAGATATGAAATGAAAAATAAGGAGAAAATTTTACTTCGAAAAGAAGTGAGATTCAGGTTTTGCCCTTAACCTGGATGGGACAGGAAATACCTCGTATGGAACGAAGCTCAGGCTTAACCCTTAACCTGAAAGGGGACGATACCTCATGGAAAAATGAGGCTCAGGCTTAACCCTCAACCTGAAAGGGGACGATACCTCGTGGAAAAACGAGGCTCAGGCTTAACCCTTAACCTAAAAGGGGACGATACCTCGTGGAAAAATGAGGCTCAGGCTTAACCCTTAACCTGAAAGGGGACGATACCTCGTGGAAAAATGAGGCTCAGGCTTAACCCTTAACCTGAAAGGGGACGATACCTCGTGGAAAAACGAAGCTCAGACTTAACCCTTAACCTGAAAGGGGATGATACCTCATGGAAAAACGAGGCTCAGGCTTAACCCTTAACCTGAAAGGGGATGATACCTCATGGAAAAACGAGGCTCAGGCTTAACCCTTAACCTGAAAGGGGATGATATACAGAATCCTCAAATGAAGAAACCATGATGGGACCTTCGAATTCTGCACAATAAATTCGAGAGGGGTTTGCAAAAGGAAGAAAGGGGGTTCCCTAAAGCTTGAAAAGGGATTGATCTTGGACGTCTCATTGCTAAGACTGAATGGCTTTTAAGACAGATGACCTTTTGCGGAAAATTCAGGTTTAACCCTTAACCTGAACGGGAACTGTCTATGGTGGGACAGTGGGGAGCACAGGGAAGTGTGCGAATCTGAGAGCCCAGGCACTCAGATCAAAACAAGAAGGGAAGGATCTTGTAAACTCCCATCATCCGATCCTAAAAGGGATAACAACAACGCCTGGATACATCAAAATAAACATCAAGTTCTCACTTCATGTCAGGATAACTTAAAAAGATTGCCAATAAGATAAAAAATTGTAGTTAATTCAAGAATGATAAGCACATATATATATGAAAAATATTCCCTCTTTTCTACCTGAAGTATTACCTCCGACTGAGCTTAACTCCATAGAATCAAGATTCGAATTCAAATTACTTGCAATTGACTTTCCTTCAAGGAGGCTATCAATTTCATTGATATGGACGGAAAAGAATGTATTCTTGATATTGCGAGAGCTATTAGCGAAAGGATATTGATAAAAGAATTTCACAAAATTAAAGAAGATTCTTGATAGATTCGGCAGTCTGATATCCTGGGATTCTTTTCTCATGATGATCTTTCTGCACTCTTTTTTGACAGAATTGGAGCTCTCTTGGATTTTTCGGGAATTACATCATCCTTCATTTTGGAGATGTCCTAGCTTTTTCTCTCTTTATTTTTTTGTAAGGGTACGTCACAAACTCCTTCATCTCAGAGATGTTCCGATCCTTCTTTTCTCTCAGGGATTATATTGACGGTTATTGGCTCATTGGTTAGGAATCTCTTGATGATAACAAAATTTAAATACCTTTTAGGGATTGTCGAGAGGTCCATCACACTCGCCTTCATCTCGACGGTGATCTGGACTTTCCCTGGAAGGATCCGTCACAAACTCCGTCATCTTGGAGATGATCCAAATCTTCTTTGGCCCCGGGGGTCGACTCGTCTAATTCGCCTTCATCTTGACGACAGTTGAGAGATCCCTTTTGCCGATATTTAATTGCAGCTTAGGTGATGGAGGTTGAGTGGATTTTTCTGTATCACCCAGGATATTTCGACTGCTTATTTTCCAAGAATGATCTTTAAAAATATGCCATTGACTGTGATCAATATCAATCACTTTTGGCTTTGCAACAACATTGAATTTTCTTTGCTGGCCATATCGCGGATTTATTCTTCATCCTTTTGGTTGGCCAATAGAAAGATTTTGAATTTTGAATCCTTTTTCGCAAAAGCTTTGTCACTTCGGAAGTAATACTGAAGGTATTCTGAGGTACAATTTTATGCGATAAAGATTTTGGAATCCACAACTATTTTTTTTTATGGCAAATTGGCAAAATATTCTTGGAATCCTTGGTGAAGGAAATCATTTGAGATCTATATGACACATCCGTGGCTAGATTCTCCTCTCCTTTCCTTAAAGGAGAGACTCAGGCTTGACCCTTACCTGAATGGGTAACAAAAGATACTCCTCTCTTCCCTGAAGAGGAGGTGTTTGCAAAACGAACTTTCGAAGAGAAATAGAGTTTTCGTCAAAACTCCCTATTTTTAGGCTTCTCTTATGGAAAGGGGGCCGCTAACAGAGATTGAAAGGATATCATAGAGGAACGAGTCCATCACACTCTCCCTGGAAAAAGGGTCCTCGACGACGGGGGTGGCCTAACAAAAGACATTTAAGGCTACAAGGAGGACGAGCTTCCGTCGAAACTCTCCCTAGAAAAAGGGTTCCTTGTGTTACAACAAAGATTATTTTGCAAACTGTTCGTGAATCACGAGTCCCTTCAAACTCTCCCTAGAAAAAGGGGTTCAACGAACGAACAATAAAGACATGCGAAAAGAAACGAGCTCCCTCGAACTCTTCCTGGAAAAAGGGTCCCTCGCAAGAGAGATACTTGGCGATTGATTTTGATAGCTTTTGATAACTCAAAGAACTGCTTGATAACACGAATGACTAGAGGTCTTGACAAAATCGGCAACCCGAATGTCAGATTAACAGAATGGAACGACCCAAGAGTCTGATACAGATTGTTTGGTTCGCAGGTCTAAAGATTGAGCCTGAACCTCAATGTGAGAGTTATGTTGTGACCAGTATGAAGACCGAACTTTTGCAAAGTACCAATACGAGCACTGTATTTTAAAAGATTACCAGTACGAGCACTGGATTTTTTAAAGGATACCAGTACGAGCACTGGACTTTAAAAGGCTACCAGTACGAGCACTGGATTTTAAAAAGTTATCAGTACGAGCACTGAATTTTAAAAGATTACCAGTACGAGCACTGGGCTTTCAAAAGATTACCAGTACGAGCACTGGTTTTTAAAAGATTACCAGTACGAGCACTGGGTTTTGAAGGGTCATCAATTGGCGATGACTTGGACGACTTGCCGGGGTCTCAGGATTTATTGATGTCTTCTTTTAATCGTTGTAATTTTGAAAAGATTTTTTTAGATGTAAAACATGTGAAAACCAGACATCAAATAATAAAAACCGGTTCTCACTAGTGGATGAGACCGGGTCGAACTCAGGGAACGGGAATATATCGTATTCAAGTACACAAATCTAAACTAATCTTTATTGCCAAATTATTTGAAATGTAAAATATTCAAGAAAAGTAAAGACAACTAACTATTACAACAAATGAATACCCTTCGCAGAGGGCGTAAAGTGCAATATTTACAAACCCAATTAAAATTCTAAATGCTAAAATAAAAGAAAAACATCTTCTACTCTTGTGCTTCCCCGTGTCATGCAATCACTTCCGCTCCAGTCCCGTGCAATTCTGCACTAATCCAAAAAAAACACGAGCAGTACACGAGATACAAGTAAAATTATACTAAACAAAGTATACTAAAAAAAATTCTGAAAGATATCATGAAAGGAAGCTAATGACAATTAAGACTATATTAAACTAATGACAATTAACTAATTAATTCTAAGACTAAAAAAATAGTATAAAAAACTAACTAACATCATATTTCTTTACTAAGTAAACTAATTACTAATTAGCTAAATATTCTAATTATAAAGCAGTTACCATTGCTAATTATTTCAAATCAACTAATTAAACCTAAATTCAAAACAACTAAGTAAAAGTAATTACTAATCAACTAGTAACATATGTTCAAAAATTAACACTACTGATCATTCATCAAATATGTAGGCCAGATATTGCTTAGAAATTGGAAAGATGACCGATAATCAGATTAATCAAGAAACCAGTAGTTCTACAATGCTCAAAAATCAATGTTCAAGTAGCAATTTATTCATTCAATCAAATGCTCTTTAATACACTCAAACTAACATTTTTAGATCTTAAACATTCAGAAATCACTAGTTTGATCTAAAACAGACATCTGATTAATGCCAAAAATCCATCAATCAACCTTCAAACAATAATCACCAAAGATTAGGAACAACTACACTTGCTGAAAACATTTTTTCAAAATAATTCTTTGCCATGAAAATGAGAAAAAAATACAATATCAAAAATTCACGATTGAATCCCAATACACGACCTCACACAGGTGAGTTCGGTTCCCACCATTTCAGGGAGCTGAACTACCAGAACTTCCGGCGAATCCTCCACTGGAACTCTCAATATCTTCCACCGAAAAATCACAACAGCCCACCGAAAATCACAACAGCCTACCGGAATTCTTCAACAGCATACTGGAATTCTTCAACAACCTACCGGATTTAAACTCAGTTGTGAAATAAATTTCACGGTGACTCCAGAAGAAAAACACTTGTTTACATCTTCACGATAAATGTGAAGTGATATTTTGCTTAAAATAAAGGATTCTAACCAGAAACAGAGCAGTTTGAATTAGCCGATGATCAAATTCAGTTGGTTTGGGAAACTATCACCGCCGGATTCTCAGTTACGGTGATAACTCTGAATGTTAATGGAAAAAACTCAATCCAGCACATCGAACAACACCAGATCTCAGCAGATCAAATGATCGTGCTGATTTTTCACACAAACAAGTACTAATCCGATAATCAAATGATCGTCGGATTCTCACATTTAAATCCACCTGAGTTTCAAATTGAAATCATCGGATTCTCAAATTTTTACCAGAACAGTAACATCATTACTTCAGATTTCTGGATTCCAGTAAATGTTTCACTATTATCAGCATACGCAGCATTATCCCTCTTTCAGATGCCAATCGTGACAAGATTTCATGATCTGAATAAGAAAATTCCGGCAACTTGACAAAATTTCACGATAGAAATTTCCGGTGGCTAGAAAATTTTTTTAACAGCTGATGATCAGCATTTGAAATCCATGGAATCAATTAATATGTTCAGCAGTCAGATTGCTGGTAGAATCAAAGCCTTTATCAGAATCATTGATCGGATTCAATGATTATCCGATCGATGCCAGCAATTTTCCTCAAATGATCTTAAAAAAACATAATTGCTGTAAGAAATGCAGATCGATCTAAATTTTAAATGCTTAATCTAATAAAATTCTAACAGATCAAAGAGCAAAGCATGAATTTAATTGATCATATTTTTGATTTTCTGATGATTTGATGCTAATATAGCAAAGAAGACACGATTCCTAATACAGTAAACTAAAAAGAAAAACAATTCAAATACAGTAAAAACACTTCAACGATTCACAGATTTTGAAAATGTTTACAAACTGGAAATTTCTAAATCTAAAACAACATGTTCTTTTTTTTTTTCTAATGGAATTTGAGTTCTAAACATGAAAACAACAATTCAAAGAAGAAAAGGAGAAGAATAGGAAGAAGAAGAAGAAAAGAAGAAGAAGAAGAAGAAGAAGAAGAAGAAGAGAAAGAAGAAGAACTTACCGAATTGGAATGATTAGAAGAGAGGTTGGAATCCTCTATCTTGCTTCAGCCATTGCCGGAATTCTCCACCGGAAAGAGGATGAGAAAAAGAGGAGAAAATAGGGAGAAGAAGAAGAAGAGGTAAGAAGAGGTGGAGAGGAAGGGGAAGAAGAGAGGGCTTAGGCAAAAGAGAGAAGACAAGCCTCTCTTCCCCCTACGTATGATATTTATAATTTTGAACTTTTCTCCATAAGTCCCTCTTCTTTGTAAAATTGCATTTCAAAAACCTCTATTCAAAAAGTTATTTACAAAACAACTCAAAATGACTATGTTTTAGAAAATACAAAACTAAGTCTATTTTAACTCTAATTTTTTTTATGATTTTCAAAAACTAAACTACTACAATTATGTCAAACACTAAAATAGGCATTAAAATGTAAAATAAAACTATTTTTCATGCATTTTCTATTTTTAAATCATTTTAGCACATTTACTCGAAACTAACATAAAATTGGGTTTTTAATTCATATTCTCATGAAATCATGCATATTTTTATATGAAAAATCCCTAAAATATATGCATGATCAAATACCCCCATGCTTATGTTTTGCTAGTCCTCGAGCAAACTAGAAAAATGCAAGAAATCAAACTATCACCTAACTCACTTTCGTAGGAATCACGGTTGCATTTAGCTCATGCAACAAGCCCTTTCAACCCCTGGGTTACCCCAGTGGACGAGTAAGGTCTCGTGAGGGTTTGCAGTGATGCTACCCACAAACATCTCTGTCATGTATGCATAATATTACACATCCTCACAATCAGTAGATAATTAAAGACTTTATTTTTACAAATATTTCCTGTTATTTCAAAATCACAATATAATTAGAGTCTTTTATGCACCACCACAGAAAAGAATTTCTTTCACTTTTCTAAAATATCACAATTATTTATGTTTTATTCTTAGAAAATCCAATAAAAACATATTATTATTTACTTATCCTCACTCATATGTTTTCTGCACAGGTTTTCTCAATCACACTTCTAAGCATTGAACTTTTCTTTCTTTTTAAGCTCTTTCCTTTTTTTTTTTTTTCACGCTTTTTCTTTTTGCGCACTTATTTTTCTCTTATAGCTTGCATGTGGTTTGCTTTTATGCCTTGTGCAATGTCAATATCTTTTATACTTTTTCAATATATATCAAAAGATATCAACTAAGACATAAAAGTGACTTCCTTCATTCACCCTTATAACATGAGAGTCAAACATTTCAACTTGTATCTGTTCTCAGCTACTTAGGATCACGAAGTTTTCCACTCTCCTTTTCGAAATGGAATTAAAAGTTTCAACTTACATCTAAGTTCCATCTACTAAGGATTGTGAAATTATCCAAACAACCTAACGCATGCTATTTTTTCTTTTGAGCTCATTTTTACACTTTTGTTCATTTGCTTAGTTTTTCAAAAATAGAACTGTGCATATTCATATTTATGATTCAAAATAAATTCTAACATGTATCTTTCATCATTTCTTTGAAATCCGCATAAACAACCATAATTTTTAGATTTATGTCAGAAAAAATTTTCGTAGGGCTTAAAAATCCTCTAAAAAACATCAGATTTGAAATAACATTCATATAAGTTTAAACTCTTTCTTTAAAAATCTACTTTTCATGAAATATGTGTAAACATGTGCAAGAACGTAAACAGAAATATCAAGGTGTGCATTCTACACCCTCCCCCATGCTTGAATGACACTGTCCCAGTGGCACTCCCCCATGCTTGAATGAAACTAAGTGAATGCACATGAGAGAAATAAATGAGGGAAAATAGTAGAATGACCTAACATGAATTAAAAATGCACATTCTATGAATGTAATGAATGCAATGTATACATGACAAAACATATAAACCATGAATGAAACAAAAAGAACATAAAAAACTCATGAATAAAACTAAAAAGTAAAAAAACAAAATAAAATCTATAAATTCTAAGCAAATCTAATAATATACAAGATATGGGTTGCCTCCCATAAAGCGCTAAGTTTCACGTCCCCAGCCAGACGGATCCCTGGAAAAATCCTTCATCGTCCATGAGATCAATGGACATGAAGTCATACTCAACCGGGCTCTATGAAGAAAAGAGTGTCATCTGTGACACTACGCACTGTGTTTCCATCCCTTCTACCTCCAAATGTAGTACCATGACTCTTTTGACATGAAGAACAGAGATTAGTCTCATCTGAGAGACTGGACAAGAATCAAGAGTCTAGGACCGACTGAGTACCAATGAATGCAACTTCAGACAAGTGGTGAATATGATCAGGCTTGACTTGATCAAGCACCTTCTGCATCTGTACCTCTTGCTTACTAAAAATTGGTGATCCTAAAGGCTGAGAAAATGGGGCTTTATATGAAGACTGTAACAACTGAGGGCCTTGCCCCTTCTGTTGAGGTAATATGGAAATCGACTCGTCAGTAGAAGTGATATGGGGCTCATGAGTCGATTCATGAGTGGAGTGACACGCCTTCCCATACTGAAAGGATGTAACAGATTTGACTGGCTCATGATGTGAAGTAGGTTGCAAGTCAAATGACATGGAATCCTCTCCCTTGGATGTGACAACAGACTGACTATAAAGGTTCCCCTGGCTTTGCCTAGTGAAAGTCTCAACCAACTGTCCCATTTGAGTCTCTAGCTTAGCTATTGACTGTGTATGGGAACTCAAAACTTGTAATATCTTATCTTGGAAGGATTGACTAAATGAAGGCTCATGAGGTTGGGGTTGAGTATAAGCATGTTGGGCTGGGGGATGAACCTGTGAAAAAATGGAGTGCGAGTAACCTTGTGAAGGGTTACTGGGTCTATACTGTGTCTAGGAGGGCTGATGGGATAGGGGAATGGAATGGTTTCGCCAACCTGGGTTATATGATGTTGTAAACGAATCGGGCATGGGTTTAGCTAAACCTTGGGCAGCATTCACCTGCTCCTGAACGAATTCAGGATATAATGACGCTGCCGGACAATCCGCAACACAGTGTGCAGGGCTAGCACATAGCTCGCACACTCTTTCTACTGGACTTCTTGAAGAATTGGCTAGGAATTGATCTAACTTCCTAGTCAACTGGTCAACCTTGGTACGCAATTCTAATTCGGACCCAACTTCGGAAATCCCAACTTTCCTAGGACCACTAGACAGAGATGTAGTCCTATCGAGCCGTGAAGACAAGGTATGATGCATCGTGTTTTCACTCAAGGTCTCGAATAAAGACCATGCCTCATCCTCACTCTTGAGCATAAAAGTGCCCCCACAAGACGAATCAACCATTTGACGGTGCTTTTCAGTAAGTCCGTCATAAAAATACTGCACCAACTGCCAACGAGGCACCTGGTGATGGGGACACTTACGGAGAAGATCTTTCAATCTCTCCCAAGACTCGTGAAATTGTTCTCCCTCAATTTGAGAAAAACTGGTTATAGCTTTACGAAACTGATTCGTTTTACTAATTGGGAAATATTTTTTTAAAAATTCTTTTTGCATTCCTTCCCAAGTAGTAATACGAACCGTCTCAAAAGATTTTAACCAGTGCTTGGCTTTATCTTTGAGAGAGAACGGAAACAAAGTTAACCTCATAGCATCTTCTCCAAAATTATTGATTCGCACAGTCGAGCAAATCTCAAGGAATTCGTCGAGATGACGATATGGGTCTTCATTGCTAAGGCCATAAAACGAAGGTAACATTTGAATCACGCTGGCCTTAATCTCAAAATGGATCGCTCCTACATCAGGTCTCGTGATGCAGGAGGTGGGAGTATATGTATTTGGCATGAAATACTCCCTCAAAGGATGGATCAATTGATGATCGTCAACCATTGCGTACACCTTGGAGTAGACCGGTGTAGCACACGTCCTAACTTTGGGTTTTCTACCTAACTAACGCACTAAGCGGCCAAACCACGCAACCACAAAGCGAGTAAACTAAAAACAACAAGAACTAAACAAACACCACGCAGTTACACATAACAGAGATTATGCAAAGAAATATGAAATCTATGTGTACGGTACCAATCGTACACAGTCACCTCTAAGGGGTCCTAATAGGTGGGCTGTGCAGAAAAGTAAGCTCGTCTCTAAGATATGCACATACGTGGTTCTAAACCTAAATGCACACACAAACACTAGGCAATAAAGCGAATACTAATATTACGCCGTTCCCCGGCAACGACGCCAAAAATTTGATGTCTTCTTTTAATCGTTGTAATTTTGAAAAGATTTTTTTAGATGTAAAACATGTGAAAACCAGACATCAAATAATAAAAACCGGTTCTCACTAGTGGATGAGACCGGGTCGAACTCAGGGAACGGGAATATATCGTATTCAAGTACACAAATCTAAACTAATCTTTATTGCCAAATTATTTGAAATGTAAAATATTCAAGAAAAGTAAAGACAACTAACTATTACAACAAATGAATACCCTTCGCAGAGGGCGTAAAGTGCAATATTTACAAACCCAATTAAAATTCTAAATGCTAAAATAAAAGAAAAACATCTTCTACTCTTGTGCTTCCCCGTGTCATGCAATCACTTCCGCTCCAGTCCCGTGCAATTCTGCACTAATCCAAAAAAAACACGAGCAGTACACGAGATACAAGTAAAATTATACTAAACAAAGTATACTAAAAAAAATTCTGAAAGATATCATGAAAGGAAGCTAATGACAATTAAGACTATATTAAACTAATGACAATTAACTAATTAATTCTAAGACTAAAAAAATAGTATCAAAAACTAACTAACATCATATTTCTTTACTAAGTAAACTAATTACTAATTAGCTAAATATTCTAATTACAAAGCAGTTACCATTGCTAATTATTTCAAATCAACTAATTAAACCTAAATTGAAAACAACTAAGTAAAAGTAATTACTAATCAACTAGTAACATATGTTCAAAAATTAACACTACTGATCATTCATCAAATATGTAGGCCAGATATTGCTTAGAAATTGGAAAGATGACCGATAATCAGATTAATCAAGAAACCAATAGTTCGACAATGCTCAAAAATCAATGTTCAAGTAGCAATTTATTCATTCAATCAAATGCTCTTTAATACACTCAAACTAACATTTTTAGATCTTATACATTCAGAAATCACTAGTTTGATCTAAAACAGACATCTGATTAATGCCAAAAATCCATCAATCAACCTTCAAACAATAATCACCAAAGATTAGGAACAACTACACTTGCTGAAAACATTTTTTCAAAATAATTCTTTGCCGTGAAAATGAGAAAAAAATACAATATAAAAAAGTCACGATTGAATCCCAATACACGACCTCACACAGGTGAGTTCGGTTCCCACCATTTCAGGGAGCTGAACTACCAGAACTTCCGGCGAATCCTCCACTGGAACTCTCAATATCTTCCACCGAAAAATCACAACAGCCCACCGAAAATCACAACAGCCTACCGGAATTCTTCAACAGCATACTGGAATTCTTCAACAGCCTACCGGATTTAAACTCAGTTGTGAAATAAATTTCACGGTGACTCCAGAAGAAAAACACTTGTTTACATCTTCACGATAAATGTGAAGTGATATTTTGCTTAAAATAAAGGATTCTAACCAGAAACAGAGCAGTTTGAATTAGCCGATGATCAAATTCAGTTGGTTTGGGAAACTATCACCGCCGGATTCTCAGTTACGGTGATAACTCTGAATGTTAATGAAAAAAACTCAATCCAGCACATCGAACAACACCAGATCTCAGCAGATCAAATGATCGTGCTGATTTTTCACACAAACAAGTACTAATCCGATAATCAAATGATCGCCGGATTCTCACATTTAAATCCACCGGAGTTTCAAATTGAAATCATCGGATTCTCAAATTTTTACCAGAACAGTAACATCATTACTTCAGATTTCTGAATTCCAGTAAATGTTTCACTATTATCAGCATACGCAGCATTATCCCTCTTTCAGATGCCAATCGTGACAAGATTTCACGATCTGAATAAGAAAATTCCGGCAACTTGACAAAATTTCACGATAGAAATTTCCGGTGGCTAGAAAATTTTTTTAACAGCTGATGATCAGCATTTGAAATCCATGGAATCAATTAATATGTTCAGCAGTCAGATTGCTGGTAGAATCAAAGCCTTTATCAGAATCATTGATCGGATTCAATGATTATCCGATCGATGCCAGCAATTTTCCTCAAATGATCTTAAAAAAACATAATTGCTGTAAGAAATGCAGATCGATCTAAATTTTAAATGCTTAATCTAATAAAATTCTAACAGATCAAAGAGCAAAGCATGAATTTAATTGATCATATTTTTGATTTTCTGATGATTTGATGCTAATATAGCAAAGAAGACACGATTCCTAATACAGTAAACTAAAAAGAAAAACAATTCAAATACAGTAAAAACACTTCAACGATTCACAGATTTTGAAAATGTTTACAAACTGGAAATTTCTAAATCTAAAACATGTTCTTTTTTTTTTTTCTAATGGAATTTGAGTTCTAAACATGAAAACAACAATTCAAAGAAGAAAAGGAGAAGAATAGGAAGAAGAAGAAGAAAAGAAGAAGAAGAAGAAGAAGAAGAAGAAGAAGAAGAAGAGAAAGAAGAAGAACTTACCGAATTGGAATGATTAGAAGAGAGGTTGGAATCCTCTATCTTGCTTCAGCCATTGCCGGAATTCTCCACCGGAAAGAGGATGAGAAAAAGAGGAGAAAATAGGGAGAAGAAGAAGAAGAGGTGGAGAGGAAGGGGAAGAAGAGAGGGCTTAGGCAAAAGAGAGAAGACAAGCCTCTCTTCCCCCTACGTATGATATTTATAATTTTGAACTTTTCTCCATAAGTCCCTCTTCTTTGTAAAATTGCATTTCAAAAACCTCTATTCAAAAAGTTATTTACAAAACAACTCAAAATGACTATGTTTTAGAAAATACAAAACTAAGTCTATTTTAACTCTAATTTTTTTTATGATTTTCAAAAACTAAACTACTACAATTATGTCAAACACTAAAATAGGCATTAAAATGTAAAATAAAACTATTTTTCATGCATTTTCTATTTTTAAATCATTTTAGCACATTTACTCGAAACTAACATAAAATTGGGTTTTTAATTCATATTCTCATGAAATCATGCATATTTTTATATGAAAAATCCCTAAAATATATGCATGATCATTTATCCCTTATCTTGAATGGGAAATTCAATGCAAATTGATGCAGATGAATGCGTGCAAATGCAAATGGATGCAACTGAGTGCACATGCGTGCAAAATGAGAGATTTATTAGATCCTGCCTGCACACAAATTGTTTTGGATAAAAGGAAACTTTAACAAGAATGCCCCAGTATATTCTGGGGAAGAGAGATATTTTGACCAAAGAATAATTGATCATTTATTGAGGAGAATTTTTGAAGAATACAAAAGATAGGATAGAGATTTTCTAGGTATAGAATTTCTTCAGATGTCGAGCATTAATGGGGTCGGATAGTTCTACCCCGTCTGCATTAATCAGACGATATGAATTACGGGGCAACGCTTCTTTCACCACGTAGGGACCTTCCCAGTTTGGTGACCATTTGCCACGTGGACGATGCTTGAGATGAGCCGTTGATCTAAGGACCAAGTCATTAACTTGGAATCTCCTTTCGATGACTGACTTGGCATATTGCCTTGCTATCCTCTGACGATAAGACTGAGCGTGTTCTGCTACTTTGAGTCTTTTTTCATCGAGTAAATCTAACTGTACCAATCTCTGTTGTTGATACTGATCGAGTGGTAGCTCTAAAAGAGATGCGAACTTAAGGGTGGGTTTCTGAACATGAAGAGGTAACACCACCTCAGTCCCATAAACAAGTTCTGAAGGAGTCACATTGGTTGGGTTCGAATGGTAGTTCGATATGCCCAAAGTGCATCATGAATTTTCTCGTGCCAATCACGACCCGTCTCAACGGTTCTTTCCAAGATGCGAATCAAACTCTTGTTGGTTGCTTCTTCCTGACCATTTCCTTGTGGATAATAAGGAGCTGAAAAATGATGATGAATTCTGAATTTTGAACAAAAGATCTTCATTCTCTCATTCTTGAAATGAGTACCATTATCTGACACGATGTCGTGTGGTATACCGAAACGACAAAGAATGTTCTTATGGATGAACGAGACTACATGTCGACCTTCCACTGTACGCAGAGTGACGGCTTCAACCCATTTGGTGAAATACTCTGTTGCGGCAAGGAAATATTTATGACCATTAGAAGCTGAAGGAGAGATGGGTCCTACGACGTCGAAGGCCCACATAGAAAATGGCCATGGAGACACGACTGATTGCAAGTACGTGGCTGGCGCATGAATGGAAGGTGCGTGTATCTGACACTGAACGCACTTCTTCACAAAACGATAGCAGTCTTGCTGCATGGTTCTCCAATAGTATCCTGCCCGAATGATTTATTTAACAAGGGTTTGGTAGCCGACATGACCACCGCAAATACCTTCATGCGCTTCTCGTATGATTTCTTTAGCTTCTTCTTCGTCTAAGCACCTGGAATACTCAGAACTGAACCCACGACGATAAAGAACATTGGCAAGGATAAAATAGCGGGCGGACATATGCCGAATTGCTTTTTGCTCCTTCTTTGATAGTTCTGGTGGAAGCTCACCAGTTTCAATAAAGTTTTTGATATCTTGATACCAAGGCTTCTTTTTCTGTTCCGCCTGGTTGACTTGCATTACCGGAACGAAGGCAGGTTGGTCAAGTCTACCGATTTCAAAGGAGCGACAGGATTCTCCATTTCTGAAAGACATAATGGAGCCCAGGCTGGCCAAACCATCAACTATTTGATTAAACTCTCTTTTGATATGGAAAAGCTGAAATTCATCGAAATTGTTGATAAGGGATAAAGCGATCTTTTGGTAAGGGAGCAGCTTCTGATCTTTTACCTACCATTCAGCTTTGACTTGGCTGACGACGAGCAATGAATCGCCGAAAGCATGTACCCTCTGAACATTGAAGTCTTGCAAAATTCTCATACCTTGTATTAAAGCTTCATACTCGGCCATATTATGGGTACACTGAAAATCCAGTTTCAGAGAAAAGGGGATCATCTTTTTCTCTGGTGTGATCAGCAAGATTCCGACTCCTATGCCGGCCATGTTCTTGGATCTGTCGAAAAACAGATTCCAAACTGGGGATTGTTGAACATTACAGATCCGCTCATCGGGAAAGCTATCCTCGATTCTAACATCTTCTGCTAAAGGAAAATCTGCCAATTGGTCTACAATTGCTTGACCTTTGATAGATTGCTGAGAAACATACCCCAGATCATACTGCATTAACAAGACTTGCCACTTAGCAATCCGTCCACTAAGAAATGATTGTTCAAGAATATACTTGAGAGGATTAAGTTTTGAGAGAATCTTGACTTCTAATGCTAACAAGTAATGTCTCAGCTTCTGACACATCCATACCAGTGCTAGGCATGTCTTCTCTATTTGAGAATATTTCTTCTCGTAGTCAATGAAAGTCTTGCTTACATAGTAAATGGCATGTTCAACCAAACTGCCTTCTTCATATTGTGCCAAGAATCCGCCGCAAACGGCTTGGTTAACTGAAACGTATAGCAAGAGAGGCTTTCCCAATTCTGGTGGCTTTAGAACGGGCGGATTAAGAAGATATTTCTTGATACGCTCAAACGATTGCTGACACTCTGGTCCCCATTCAAATTTCACTCCTTTTCTGAGTAGATGATTGAAAGGTTCACATCTCATGGCAAGGTTGGATATGAATCTCCGAATTGATTGCATACGTCCCTGAAGACTACGCAATTCCTTAAGAGTAGTTGGAGGTGGCATGTCAATGATGGCCTTTGCTTTAGCGGGATCCATTTCTATCCCCTTTTTGCTGACCAAGAAGCCTAGCAATTTGCCTGATTCAACTCCGAAGACACACTTCTGAGGGTTGAGTCTTAGCTTATAAAGAATAAGCCGCTTGAAGACTTGACTTAAGGCATCGATATGGTCTTCTTCCTCCTTGGATTTGACCAAGATGTCATCAACGTATGCATCCATGGTCTTGTGCATCTGATCATGGAAAATGGCAGCCATTGCACGCTGATAGGTTGCCCCAGCATTTTTGAGCCCAAACGGCATGACTGTATAACAGAAAGTGCCCCATGGCGTAGTGAATGATGTTTTGGATTGGTCACGAGCGGCTAACTTGATCTGATTATATCCGGAGTATCCGTCCATGAAGGAAAACATGGCATGCCCAGTCGTGCTATCAACTAGGAGGTCAATATTTGGGAGGGGATAGTCATCCTTCGAAGTAGCTTTATTGAGATTGCGAAAGTTGATACAAATTTGCACTTTGCCATTTTTCTTGGGAACTGCAACGATATTCGCCAACCAGTCCGGATAATCTATTGCTCGAATGAATCCTGCTTTAAGCAAGTCCTCAAGTCCTTCCTTGACCTGCTGCTCGATTCAAGGATCCATTTTCCTTAACTTCTGTTTAACAGGTTTCGCATCAGGCTTCAGAACGAGTCGATGTTCCACCAATTTAGGATCTAAACCAGGCATATCTTCATAAGTCCATGCGAATACTTCTTGGTGCTGCTTGAGAAAGTCAATGAGCCTTTCCTTCTCATCTATACTTAGGCTGGTGCCGATCTTGAGAATTTTCGGACTATCTTCTGAACCAATATTGATGTCCTCAGTCGGATCCTGGACTAGGGTCGATGGTTCATCTTGTTTCTGAATCGCTGCAAATTCTGGCAACTCTGGAAGCGACAAATCGAATTCTGCCATTTCTTCTGACTGCTTTGTGACCTTACTGTCCCCTGCTCTTGCTCGGACCCGATATATCTTTGCCGGTTTCGATAGGATTGAAGGATTAATGACTAACCTTTTTATCGGTTGAGAAGACATTCTGAAATTTTGAAAAGGAATAGCTTTTAGAGAAAGCTCCTTTACTATGACATAAATTGCATGAGAATAAAAAAGATAAGAACAAATGAATTTTGAAGACAAATTGTAGAGGAATAAGAGAAAGATGACATCCAGATAGACGAGAAACTTGATAACTTTATTGAAGACTTGAAACGAAATAAGGACGTTTAAAACGAACTGAAATGGGACATTGTCCCTACAAACTGCAAAAATCAAATGAATGAAATAGAAAAGACAGATGGTAGAAAATTTTTAATGGATCCCTTTAATGAAGACAGTATTTTTGTGGGATCTTTTGCCCGTGAATCCTAGTCCTGCCCTGCGCGGATGATGATCAGGGATCACTCGCTCTAGCCGGCCATCTTCGTTCTTGCCCAATCCTTTGAAAGGCTGATAACCATGCTTCAGTAACAGGTCAAATCCTTTCTTGGTCCTAACAAACTGCGGGAAAAGAGGATGGTCCTTGAAAGTACTGTAATCGAGACGACCCCCAATCTTAAAGAAATGTGGTCCTTGCCATTGGACCATCGCTGCTGTGTGATTTGTCTATGATGTTGCTCCTAACTTTAGCATTTCAAGGCTTTCACTGAGAACAATTTCTTCACTTTCCCTAATGCTAGGGATATCAGCAGTATAAGTTGGCCTAGGGATCATAGGCTGAGGTAGCCTTTCTTCAGGATCTTTCCCCAAAACAGTAGTTATCATGCCACCTTTAGACCACTTGATGCACTTATGCAGAGTGGATGGCACGGCGTTGGCATTATGAATCCATGTTCTTCCCAGTAGAAGATTATACGTTGGTGGCACGTTGACGACATGGAAAAGCACTGTATGAACAGAGTAGTTGATAAATATTTCCAAGAAGATCTTTCCCTTTGCTGTCTGTCCATGATTGTCAAACCCATAAATGGTGATCGGATCCGGTGTATACTCTTCTTCTTTTATACCCAGGGCCTTGGCAGTCATTTTAGGACAAATGTTGAGGCTACTGCCTCTATCTACAAGCACGTGGGGTATAGTCATTCCCCGGGTTCACACCATAATGTACAAGGCATTGTTATGAAATGCGTGAGGTTTTGGCAGATCCTCATCTGAGAAGGTTATGGGAGCATTGGTCATGGCCTGATTAACGATCTGAGCCATGTCTTTAGGTGTGGTGTCTGGCTTGACTTTGATCTTTCGCAGTAAATCGTCCAGAACTTGCTGATGCTTAGGAGAGGCACGTGCCAACTCAAGGATAGGGATATTAGAGAGGGCAGTGATTGGTCTTTGCACCGTGTCGACCTTTTCTTCTGGTTTTCTTCTTTTTTCCGAAGTAGATTTGACAAGGTTCTTGGGTAACCATGGCATTCTTTTGGCTACCTCTGGAGATATTCTAGCAGGTTCTCTCGAAACTTTTAGCTTACTGAATGCCGAAACGAGGTCCATCTTTTGAGAACTGGACTGTGCCTTATGCAATACTAAGACCTGATGCTGCACCTTGATATCACTGCTAGGGCATGGTCGGATATGATCTTGTGGCAGAAAGGGATGATCAGATATCATTGCTGTTGAGTGCTGCAAGAAAGGCTGTTTTAGAATCTCCATTTTCTCATCTTCAGCCCCTTCTACTAACAGATTTTTGTCAATATAATCTTGTATGATGTTTTTTAGAACGAAACAGTTCTCGGTATCATGTCCCACAGTTCGGTGGAACTTGCAGAATCTGTCCTTCATTTTTCCCATAACCACTGGCGGGTCAGCTACCCTTGAAAGTTTAATCATATCACTGCCGAGCATATATTCTAATACTGTCTCGAGGGACTGGTCTAGAGGAGTAAAGTTGCGGTTATAACTCCATCCTTCCCGCTTCGGCTTTTCTTGTGGTCTTGATCTTTGTTCGAGGGTTTGCTGTGGCTGCTTATCATATTGAATAATCGACTTGCCTTTCTGATCACTTTTGTTGGGATTTGACCCTCCTGAAGCATAACTATGTTTTTTTCCATTTCCTTTATTCTGATTCTTGCTGTTACTGGCAGAGTAGGTAAAATGGGCTTTCTTCTTTGATTCTTGTTGACTGTTATTCTTTGTAAACATAAAACCTTCATAAGACCCGTTCTCCATACTCAACTCGAGCCATTAGGCTCGTTCTATTAGTTCTATGAAGCTCTTCGATGGAGATGTAGAAATTAGTCCCCTCAGGGGTTGCGAGAAGTTGCTCAGGAACAAAGATAGTGCGTGTCTTTCTGCTATTAGCTCGCACATCTTATTGCAAGCGGATCTCCATCTATGAATAAAATCCCTGGCCTTCTCGTTTTCCTTCTGCCTCAAACTGCAGAGATGACTAAGAGTCGGGAGTGCTTCAGCGTTGAATAGAAAGCGCTCAATAAATAAATTGACCACTTTGTCGAATTCTTTCAGTTCTATCGGATTAATGTGCTCTGAGTACCACTTTGCTGCGACACCTTTCAAACTGCGAGGGAAGCAGAGAAATAAGGCACGATTGTTCCTCTTGAACCTGGAACATTCTGCGAAGAATAGGGCGAGATGTGCTTTTGGGTCACCCGAACCATCAAACTTGATAAATTTCTTGGGGAGATTATCAAGATCATCATTCCCATCCAGTCCATCATAGAAGTCTTCACTTGTAAAGACTCTTTTGCCCTTGTCACGAGTTTGAAGATCCTTAACTATTTTCATCACATCTTTGAGTTGTGACTGCGTAGGGTCGTCAACAGACTGATTCTTGGATTTGTAGGCCGACCCCTGCCCCTGAGTCGACCTTTTGAATTCTTGCTTGTTTTCATACTCTTTGTCAGTATCATCTGCTGATTCTGACTCATCAGACATTTCCTCATGACGATTCTGCTTTTTACTGATCTTCACATTCTTGACGGCATGACCCTTATCTTTCTGCTTAGTCTGAATTTGCTCAGTACTGGCCTCAGCTTGTTTTGCCAGCATCTTGGTCATCATCTTTTTGAACATGACGTACATTTGGGGATCGATGCCATCATCCGCCTGCTGACCCTGACTCTGCATTGATCGAGGTGAGTCCATCTCTTCTTCTGAAGCTACCGAGTACGCGACGCCTTCAACTGATGCGGCTTTCTTTCTGGATCTTGTATCAACCATCGGGTATCGCAAATGTTCTCTTGGATATTACTGATGCTCTCTGCAGGGCAGAACTGATGGTTAGGCTTTCGAAGGAAATTTGGTTTGGAGGAAAATATTTGTTGAGAATTTTGGTAGACAATTGAAATAATATCCCATTACTAGGGATTACGACAATTGCGTTGCTATTCTTTGCAAGATAAACAACTGAAAATATGCCTTGTTACCTAGGCGAGGTCGTCAAACCAATGTAAAATAAAGGAATTTTTATTGAGAGGAAAAACATGATTTTATCAATAATACACTTGACAGAGGGGAGGGGGACAGACAATTTTCCACCACTCCAGATAATCAGAAGATACACGAGGACCAGGAAAAATAGTAAGATTGACAAAAGAATCCCAACCATGTCTGGCAGAATGGTATGCTCCGGACCACTGATCTGATGTGAGATCGAATTCTGGCAGAACCCCGGCTAGTGGACGAATCTCTACGCACTTCTGCCTCTGAGAGAACTGCCTGACACACCGCTCTGGATGATAGTATGAGCAGAAAAACGGGCCCAGTAGCCTGAATCGCTTGCCGTATGCATAAGTATATCTGGGAGGTGATTCCTGGCGATCAAAGTAGTCCCATACGACCTCTTCCTCCTGTAGGTTGTCGATCAAGAACCGGTATCGTGCAACTGGAAGAAGCTTCTCTCCATTGTATCTGAATGAACTGGCTTGGACTGGCACATGCCGGAGGAACCAAGACTGCAAGGCATAGGTGCACCCTTCGACTAGAATCGATTCTCCGAGTGCGAAACGAGTCAACCCTCGGTATAGAAAGGCGAGTGCGGCCATGGCTATTGAGAGGCGGTTGGTCTGTCGACTTCCCCATCTCCTTAGAAGCTGAACTATTCTGATGTCCATGTAATTTCGTCCGTCGGGAAAGAAAGCCAATCCCACCGTGCACAGAACCATCGCATGCTGAATTCTCTCTCGAGCTGTCCTAGACAACGAACTGACTTCCACAAATGTCCCATGTTGTCTGTAGATTTCGAGCAGATCCACATATTCATTTCCATCTTCTTCAATCAGAGGCCAAGACTTGCGTCCTGTCATGCGGGCTAAGGCATCCTTAGGGTCCAGACCCTTAACATTAATCAAAAACTGTTTCTCCAATGGATCTCCAGACTAACCTGCTGTCTCGGGCAATCCCATGATCTCTGAAAATTCATCCATCAGCACTGTCATCTCGCCCCACGGGAACCAGAAGGTAGAAGTGCTCGGATTCCACCGCTCTGCTAGTGCATGAATCAAGTTGCCGTTGACTGTCTGCTTTCCCACTGCGGACGCCAGTTCCAATCCACACTCGTCCAGATGGTTCGGAAACATACGAGAGAAGTTCTTGAACCATGAATAGTACCACCGAGGAAAGAAGGATCTGGTGCTGAGGACTCAATGTTCGGGAAGACGTTGTCGCACCTCGTAGGAGATGTGACCCTCAGGGAAGACTGAATCAAGCTGATTGGATGCCATCAGACTGGAAAACATGGAAGATTGGAATAAGACTTGGGAAAATACAGAAAATTTGAGGAAAATGCAGGCAGGATAAAAATAAAGTAGGAAATTCGAGATCCAGAAGACAGGAAAGATGGGAAATCACCTGGAGTTTTGAAGGAAATTAAGGGAAATTTGGAAAATCGTCCAGGGTTTTAATATTTCATAAAATGGAGTATTTGAAAATCGTCCAAGGTTTAAAACATGGACAGTACATGGACATGGATTGGGGAATTTTGAAAAATCGTCCAGTATTTTTAGAAAATTGGGGAAAATATGGAAAATAAAAGGAAATGACAATAACATATTCAATCACATTCTGCACAAACAAGTATGCACATACAACATTCCATAAAAGCTGACTCTAGATGCACAAATTTTGAAATAGCTGTAGGACCTTAATCCTAACTCTAAGGCTCAGATCATCTGTATCCAATCCAGTTATGCCTATATACTCAAGCCAAGGCTCGATGTACGTGGCATAAAATCAATTTCTCCGGTTCTAGGTTCAAGTTTTCCAACATCCTTGAGCACCTACCGATATACGTTGGACTATGGCCCTTGGTACGTGGCAGGGGGGTTTTCACCCAAATAGGTGGCCCAGTTGTGAGGCTCTGTCCCGAACTATGGTTCTGGAAGAGAGCCCAGCAACGTGAAGACCGAGACAATATAGGTAGGGTGATTTTTGAAATATGAGCACATGCAAGAAAATAGAGGGCTCTAAGTCCTAAAGAGATAGAATTTTGAAATATTTGAAGAAGCAAACATTGTTTTCATACAATTCCAAAATTGAGGAGTGTTGTATTAGACCTAAGTCTATGTGAGCATGAATAATTCTCCTCAATATGGTCCTACCAAACCATACCTAGTCTATATGCATTCCATGTCAGCTGGGTTCAAGTCTAGGCTCCTAGGTTCACATGATATCATAAAGCAAAGCTGACATTCCATGGAAATCGATTTTGACAATCTGAACTAAGTAGAGCATTAGATTGATCAGGCGAAGACAGGTCCCATCTCGGTCGCCAAACCTGTTATCATCGCAAAATTTTACTTTTGCAAATCAAACTGACCTTTGAAAAAGATTTTTGAAAATAACTCGCCTCCGTTTTTAAAATGCGGGAAAATTCCGTAGAATGGGACTCGCCTGTCGGTACGAGGTTCAACCGTTCCTGCCACCTTTAACAGGGGTAATTGAACCAAGGATCAATCTTATGCTCTACTCTATTCAACTTGTCTAAATCATATTCTAATTTCTAAATGCACATAGAATCAGGCATGTGCTATGAATTTTCAAAAAATGCACATTTTGAAAACATGATGTTTGGTTTGAATGATTGAAATATCTTGGAATAGGTATCACATGGAAAATCGTGAATTGGGATTTGAAATATACTTCTGAGAGAAATAAAAATCGATTTTGAGGAATCCTTGACATTTGGTGAAAATCGATTCTGAGAGACTTGGTTTCTCTGAATTAAAACTTGGAAATTGAAATTCTAACTTAGAAAATTTGAATTTGGAACTTGGGAAATATTTGAAATATTCTTTGAAATTCAATGTCTTTAGGAAAATCGATTTTGCTATAAGACTTAGGAGATTTTGAGAAAATGAACTTCTTTGAATTGAAATTTGAATTGGAATTGACAAATGCATGAAATGAATGAATATGGATTTAAGGAATTGAGAAATACTTTTTGTATTTTTGAGAAATGCAGTGCATTTTGAAGTTAGCCTAAGAGTGTAGGCTGAATGTGGCTAATGTGAAGATCATAAATCTAAGTATCATTCGTATTCTGACTATGGCCATAAATACAAATTCCACCAAGTTTATAAACTTCATAGAAGCTAGTGCATGTGCCATTCGTGTAGACCATGGTGAATTTGTAAAAATATGCATGAATCATCATCCATCACATATTAACATTATTTAAAAAAATAAACTATATGCAATGCAACCTAAGCTAAGCAGGAAATGTAAATTCTTATTCCAAAGTTTAATTACAAATTACATCACTATTGAAATTTAAATACATGAAAAATAAAGTATTCAATGTACCTGCAAAACTAGAAAACTTGGTTAATGAAAATATGTTGGCTTTTCTAGATTTATCCAACAATATCAGGAAATTGTTGGATTTTGTTAGATATAAGCCTTTTTGCCATGATTTCCTTAAATCAAAATGATAAAATATAAAATAAAATTGAATAAATAAGTAAGATAAGGTATGAAATTTCGAAATTGGGGTCCAAATGACCAAAATACCCCTAATAACAAGACTATGACATTGAAATTAGGGTTTTTAGAAAGACATTTTGATAAAATGCAAGTTTTGAAATTTGAATGTAATAAACTAAGCTAAATATGATGTGACATGCTTAAAAATATGAAAATTAGGGTTAGGGATTTCGAAATTTAGGTCAAATGACCAAATTGCCCCCGATAGCAAGACTATGGCCTTGAAATCAGGGTTTTTTAAAAAGAGATTTTGGTAAAGACTTAGGTTTTATGCACTAAATAAAATCAAATGAATACAAAATTAAACCTAAAGCATCCTAATATGATTATGAACATAATAAAACCCTAAAAATATATGCTTATGCACGAAAATCCAATAATATCACAAAAACTATGATTTTAGCAGTGTTTTGGATCTTTTAGGAACCCGGTTTTGCAATTTGCTTAATTCAGCCATCAAATGGATTCTAAAATCCATAAAAATTGGTACCTGCACTTGTTATAACCCTAATGTCGAATTGGAATTATAAAAATAATTTTTTGACATTGCATTAATCCGAAAATTGCATTAAACCCTAAAAATATGCTATTTTTGACCTAATTCACCAACCAGTCTCAGTCCAAGACCTGAACCAGGAGTCAAATCTCCATGGAAATTTATGAAATTTTACAGAGGCTAACTAAGAAGAAAAACAGATATTTCCCAATTTACAGATTGGAAAAATTATCTCCGGTTAGGGAGAAACCCTTCCGGCAATCTGAGCTAAAATATATCACTCTTAACAGGGATTAAAACAGCTATTCCTGATTGAAAATACAGACATAATAAGCAATTCTGAAAAAAAATCTCTGAAATTTTAGTGGTGAACAGTAGACAGAAAAATAACAATACTCATTTTTTACAGATCTAAAATTGGATCTGTGGTTTGGGATTTATGACTAACACAAGTCTGATTAGGGTTTTGGTAAACCCTATCGAGCTTTAAATTTAAAAATAGATTCTCTAAAATGGAAAAAATAATAAACAGTGATCAAAAAATCCGAAAATTTCACAGAAGACAGATCTACTCAATGTGAATCCATAGCAATTTACAGATCTAAAATCGGATATAAGATGAGAGAAATATCATCACAGCAAGTTACCTTCTTGATTTTAACCACGATTTTAAAGCTTTAAAAACCCGATTTGATGTCTGATTTGTTTGACAGGGTTCCCGAGATCCAAAACCTCTGGTTTTTCTACAGTAACTTAATAACTCATGCATGCATCACATATAAAAAAATCAGAAATAAACAATGAGTGCTTCAATCCGAACTAACATCATCTTTACTGTTCTAAACCTAAAACACACAGAAATTTAAGAAAACTTGAAAAACCATGCATTAACTAATGTAAATAAATAAAATAAACCATAAACAGTAAAAAAAAATTATTTCTATGCTATAGAACGTAAAACAAACATGAATAAACCATGAAAATAAATTAAAAACAGGGAATCAATGGCTGGAATTTGATATCACCTTTAAAACATAGATTTAACCCATTAAAAAGGGTAAATCATATATTTTATTGGTTAATAATGCAAAGAATCATGTTAAAATCAATTCTAATGGATTAAAATCTCTGTAAATCATTCAAAACAGGGTTAGATCACCTTCTTGGATTGTTCTTGCTGGTTCTTGATAGTTCTTGAGGTGAAACCATGGTTGATCTTCCATAAGGAGGGGTGTCCAAGCCTAAATCTAGGTTTAAAGCATTAAAAAGCATTAAATAAAATAAGAAAAGTGAAGAAGTTCATACCTTGGAGTTGCAGCAATGGAGGAAGAGCTGGAGAGGAGAGAGAAGCTCCAAGAATCCAATAGGAGAGAGATGGGAAAATCGACCCCCCTTATGCCTCTATTTATAATAAAAAAATTAGGTTTAAAAATTGACAATTTTGAAAATTTTGGACTCTAAAGGGGGGGGGGGGATTTTTGGGTGGAGTTACCTATATGCCCTTAGTCTAAATTATCCTAAATAGTTCCTAATTAACCCCTAGATAAACCTAAGAATCCCCCAAATGTGGTGCCACTTGGCATTCTCTCACATTGGGTTTTTAAAACACTTTTAAAAACCTTTAAAAACACTAGTTTTAAAAACTAACTTTCAAAAATGAGTTTTTCAAAATGGTTTTGACTCTTCTAAACCTCTAACACTAACCAAGACATCAACTAACCCTAGTCTAGCCCTGACTTACTCCAATATGGCGCCACCCCGAGTGGGCCCTACTTGAGTTTTTCAAAAAGCGATTTTAAAACTTGAAATTGAAGGAGTTTTCAAAAGATTTTCAAAAGTAAACTTAAAATTAGGATTTTTGAAATGGCATAAGGTCCTAACTGAGTTAGAAATCTTCTGGATATGGTGCCAACTGAGTGGGCCCACATCGAATTTTGAACATTTTTGAAATAAACACTAAAAATGGCTTTGAAAAGGGGTTAAAATCAGTATTTGAAATTCAAGATCTTTGAAAATAGGGTCTCAAGCGAACTGGAACTCCGGGTTAGAGTCCTGAACTCTTAGGACTCTGAGATTTTAGATTTTAAAAGCCAAATGAAAGAATTTTCAAAAGATTTTATCAAGAAATGATGAAATAAGTCAGAAAACACAGTCAGGGTTAGACTCCCAACTCGACCGAACTCTAAAATAGAGTCCTGAACTAACTGGACTCTGTGAAATGACCTAAATTTCGAAAACAAACGAAAAAGATTGAGAATGGAAGTAAAACAGACTTAAAAACCAGACTTCTGACCGGATTAGGACTCTAAGACAGAGTCCTGATCGGACTGAAACTTTCAAAAATTTGAGAAATTTGATGAATAGAGGCATTCAGAAGCGACACCATCTAAATGGGTCTCATCTGTAAATTGAAATCGATTAAAGTTTGAATTTGAAAGGAATCCAGATTGTTTTCTGAGAAAATATTTCGAAATACAAAGTCCTGGGGTTGGAAAATGACAGAGTATTGAATAAAAACCCAGGTTTTGAAATTGATTTTGAAATAAAGATCTAAAATTCAAATCTAGATTGAATGTTTTGAAATAGGAGTGCTGGATCTCGAAAATGAGATGCAATGTCATACAATGCTATGCAGAATGCGTGTAATGACATGCAATGATCTGTGATGACTTATGAAATGGACAAACACTGGATGAAGGTAAAAATTTGGTGTGTTTACACCACGTTAAGAACTCCAAAGCGATTGTGAGTAATTGTGGAGTACCACTCACACTTGCACTTCCACTGTTAAAGCGAACAAAGCTCACCCTGTAACAGACGAAGAGGTTTACTTACCAATTAAGAAATGAAGTGAGAAAGAGAAACGACACATTGATTAGCCTTTTATTTACAACATATGGCTAAAAGTTTTCACAATATAACAATTGGAGGTGTTGGGAACACGAAAGAATTGCTGCAGAAGAAGTTGAATCGACGCCTTTTAATTACAATCATAGCTTTACCAACTAACGTTGGTAAATTGACCGAAATTCCTTCTTTGTTCCATGGTTGATCTTTCTTCATCCAGGAATGGCGCCGTTGAAATGTAAGGTTCGATTTCTCACAATCGCTTGGAGCTACGTAAGTAGACTTCGTAATCGCTGCATAGCCAGTTGTGGTTATCGCGGGAAAGCGATTGTGCTGTCAGCTGAACAGGAATCTCGTGTGGGCTATTAGTTTAGTTGTCATGCCTCTTTGCATGACCCGATTTCAACATCGTCGGATTTGTTACGAGTTTATAGAGATTTGTCATCGACGACTTGCGGTCCGTGCTTGTATTTTGGCTTTAATCGATAAATAGCGATTTCTGGCTTCTGTAGGTTAATGACATAACTTAATGGCGATTTTTAGGTTATCGTCGAATAGCGATATTTGGCACCGCAGCATAATGATTTGGGGGTATTGTTCGACTGTCAATCTAAGCGGGATGCGAAGGGTTGTTCAAGTAAGTTTTTTTTGGGCATTGATCAAGGTTTCGTTTCATTTTATGATCTAAGTAAGATTTTATTTGCGTGGTGATAGCTTACGTCTTTTCCCATGCCGCCCTTTTTCGAAAAAAACCCGCTAATTAAATGATTTCATTTTAAATAATTAAAAACCGTCGTTTCCAATACCGCCCTTTATCGAAGACAACCCACAACTTAAATGATTGGGTTTTAAATATTTAAAAAACCGTCGTTTTGACTTCATATTATAACAATGGTTGAATGGGAGATTGACCCGACCCGAACAAACCCGTTTTCCAGGTATTAATAATCTTTGACGATTACTCAATTGATTATCAAACATGGATACAACGATATATTTATGTCAAATATCGTAGCCGTTGTCGGTTTTTTAAAAACGTTCATTGTCGCTTTATACTAGTATCATTTAACACCATAAATCCTTGTTGACTTACGACGTTTACAAAGGGACAAGCCATTGCCGTTTGCGTTGTTGACCTCATGAATTGAAATCCTCGCAAATGAGAGATTTCTGATAGAGAACAATATCGTACCAATTTTGGCTGGCCGGCATCTTATTGCGCGATTGCAATTTACTTACAGTTTACTTATGATCATCAGTAGCGATTTCGTTGCATCAATCTTCTTTGATCGCTATTCACTGATGTCATTTACGACGTCAGAACTCGTTAAATTATTGTTCACGGCCGACATCGCAAATCCTTATTGCGATGTATTTTTGAAGAGGAGACAAATACAACAATTGTTGGACAAAAATGCTCTATCATAACGATGGCGACCTTATTCAATTCAATGCCACGCATTCTGAAAAACAAACATCTATTTTCGATTAAAACTTATTTATTTACGAGATCCACAGATGAAACGTGTCTGTTACATGTAATAATAAAGAATTAAATAATAAAAGAATGTCAAGTTAGGATAATTAATTATACAATTAGAACAAATAGCTATCGTGATAAAAAAGAATGCCCAGAGTTTATTACTAGGCACTTGACGAATCAGATGAAATATCATACTCTTCTGTCCTGGGTGGCCTCTGGGTTGCGTGCATCTTACTAAAAAAGCTGCTCATCATCTCCACAACTGAGTTCAATTGTATCCCCATATTGCTAACTTCTGTCCTTAATTTCTTATTCTCCCTCTCCATAAGATCGAACCTTGTGGCAGAGACAATGTGCTCTTTTGTAGCAATTGTTCGCTCCTCATCGCGCTTTGTTGCTGAGGGAATCGTTGTTGTAACAGAAGAGAGACGACGTTTTGGTTGTAGAGGCTGGGATGCAACATGAGAGGGGGCAGTTGGGATGCATGGGTTCCCAATTTTATCAATCGACAGATTTCGGCGCATTGGTTCCCAATAGCGTTCGAAATACAAGGGATCAAATTGTCGTCCGTTAGAATCATACGATACGGCAGAGACACCACCCGAGTTTCAAATGAATAATTCATCCCTGTAGAGCTCGCGCCAATTCACGTTCCAGCACCCACCACTATTCAACTTCCTTCTCACTTCCAAAGGCATATTTGGGATGGATTGCCCTAAGCCAGATTGTAGGAGAACTCGACTACCATGCTGCAACTCGGCTTCATAATTGCAAAACAGCCACAAATCGCAGTCAGACAATCTAGTAGCCTCTGCATCAACGTCTTGGTCATCGGCCTCCCCATCTCCATAAGGTCTCCATAAAACCTGTACATTGCTAATTCTTTTTAATAACGAGTGACAAATATATTACAATTTACTTAAGCATGATATGGCGACAATAATATGTACTACAAAAAATATTCCTGCAACGATGATTACTTAAGAATGCTAAACATTACAACGATTTATAATACTCAATAATAAGTAAACAATTTTAGAACGTTTACCTCATTCAGTTGCAGCCCATCTAAAATGGACTTAGCATTATGCACTGTGACGTTTATTCTAGCCCACCGACTGATCTTTGGAAAACCACAACTCGCAGGGGCAGCACGTGGACGCAATGGGATAATATGTTCCCACGCCCAACCCTAACAAAAACAATATTATTAATAACACTACAACCTTCAATGAAATTAATCTACAATTACTAACTATGCAATCAACAAATACCTGAACAAATGGCCAAAATCCCCCAACTGTTGTCGTACCATTACTCGCACGGTAGAGTTGACTGTACAAGTGTGCGAGCATAGCGACACCCCAGGTATAGTTGTCGACTTCGTCTAAGTCTGCCAGGTACTGCAGCCACATGGAACTTATTCTCGAACTAGAACAATCGGAAAATAATGTAAGAGCAAAAAAATAAAGAAGGAAGTCGCGCAACTCTTGGTCAGTTGTTTCAGATGCACAAGTAGCGGAGCGACCTTCCCATTTATTACGGATAAATGACACTTTCATTAATGTGAACTTTATTCCACTAGAAATACATTGACTCCATTCGTTCATCGACATTCCCAAAAGGGCCATGCATTCTTCCCTTGCATTATAGTTTGAATGCCGTAATAGGACAACACTGCCATCGCACTTAAGGCCAGTGATCCTCACCACATCTTCTAGAGTCATGGTTATCTCAAAAGAATCAAACTGGAATGTGTTAGTCTTATCATTCCACTTATTTACCAGGTGGGTCATGGTATTCCAGCAAGTTTCAAATTATTGCTGGTCCAAAAGGGCACCGAAGTGCATATTTCGTAATCGGTCCTTCTGATATGCACTCAGCTGACCATACCATGACAGAACTACAGGCCATTGACACCGGCCTCCGAGCTTTTCACCTGGTGCTCTACTTCTCCTGTGACCTCCCTGTAACAAAAAATAACATATTATTCATACCAATTGTTAATTAGTTACATTTGTACTTATAAACACTATTCTACTAACCACTATAAATAATATTGGTTGCACACAGACTATCGCAGTAATCGCTATAGATATTAATACCTAACACAGTAATCGCTGTACCAAAATCGCTAAACATATTATTAAATCTTCAAAGACAGGCCAAATTTATTTACTATGGTCACTCTTTTCTCCTGTTCTCCCTCCAACCTAGGCCTTTCTGGTGGGTCCACTGCCTCCAACTGCCTTTCCCTTTCCTTCACTACCGGCTCCACCATCGCCTTTCTTTCTCTCTCCTTTTTCTCATCCTTCTTCTCCTTTATTATTCTCTCCTTCCTTTTCTCGAGCTCCTTCTCCTACCTTTCTCTCTCCTTCCTTTCCTCGTCCTCCTTCTCCTTCCTTATTTTCTCCCTTTTCTCGTGCTCCCTCTCCTTCCTTTCTCTCTCCTTCCTTTCCTCGTCCTCCATCTCCTTCCTTTCTCTTTGCTTTCGCTCCTCCTCCCTTTCCTTTCTTTCTCTCTGCTTTCTCTCCTCCTCCTTCCTTTCTCTTACCTTTCTCGCCTCCTCCTTCTCCTTCCTTTCATCGTCCTCTTCTCCTTCCTTTCTCTCTCCTTCTGCGCCTTCTCCTTCCTTTCTCTCTCCTTTTTCTCATCCTCCTCCTTTCGTCGCCTTTCTTTCTCTTCCTTTTCTTCCTCCTCCAAATAGTGTTTCCTTCTTTACATCACTTCCTCCTCCTGCTTCTTCCTTTCTCTTTCCTTTTCTTCCTCCTCCTTCCGCTGCCTTTCTTCCTCCTCCTCCTTCTCCTTCCGCTGTCTCTTCCGACTGTCGCCTTTTGTTCCGCCTGCCGCCTTACTTCCACCTGCTTCTTCCTTTCTCTTTCCTTCTGTTCCTCCTCCTCCTTCTCCTTCTGCCGCCTTTCTTCCTCTTCCAAGTCTTGTTTCCTTCTTTCCTGCACTTTCTCCTCCTGCTTCTTCATTTCTCTTTCCTTTTGTTCCTCCTCCTCCTTCTCCTTCCGTTGCGTTTCCTTCTTCTCCTTATCCTCCTTCTCCTTCTGTTGCACTTCCTCCTTATTCATTTGCCTTTGCCTCTCCTCCGCCTCCTTCAGTAGCATTGCATTGTTTCACATTGCTTTATTGTCCAAGATCCAGTTATCCATAACCGCCCTTGACTCAATCTGTACCTTGTTAAAATACCTTTCCCAATCCTCCGCACTCTTTTTTCCCCTTTCCCTCTGCTCTGCCATCTTCCTCCGCCTTCTCTTTTCATTCTACTCCGTATTTCTTTGTTTTGCCTTCTCTTCGTCATCCTTCTTCTGCATCTTTCGTTCTTCAGCATTCTTCCTTTGGTCTGCAGCCTCGATATCTGATGGATAATCCTCCGCATAATACAATTCCAATGCTTTTTCTCTGTCTTTATCGTTCTTAATCTTAAGTATATTTTGGTATCTTTCAAAAACCTTGGATAGATGGGACTGGCGGATCACTTCTCTAATACACAAACCATAGAACGACGGGGCATCTCTTCTCTGATGAGGCGCATACATTGCTAACCTGCACAACAAATTAAACGATCATCATGATTACAAATCGTCGCAACATTTGGGTTCATAAGTACACATCTTTGTAAGATTTCTCAAACTTACAAGTCGTTGTATAAGAGAAACCTACAGATTGAGTAACGAAACCTTACACGAAACTCACCGAAACGATAGGATTTTGGATATTCCAACTATAGAGTAAGCAACAGTAACAACTAATACGCAACAGAAGGTGGCAACGATGCTGCGACTGCGCGTAAGACGGAAACAGATGCTCTGGAACAAAGGAAAGGATGCTCCATTGTACACAGATGAAATTAAAGAATGCTCCGGTAGAGTTTTCTGCTTTGGGCGAGAATGGATTGTTTTGAACTATTTAAATCCTACAACATACAACTTGCTGCATACGCAAACTTTGCGGAATGTTTTGGCGCGATAATGATGAAGGGCATTTTTGTCCTTTTCGCGAACCGCCGATTCAGTTTTCTAGATAGAGGGCATTTATGTCCGTTCAAGGAAGAGGAAGACAATGGCGATAAAGGGTACTTAAGTCTTTGCGACGGCAACACATTACGATGCAATATGATGCGGACACACATGGGGATACATGCCAGTCTGCATCTTATATGTGGCGCTATTTGGAACCCCCGAACATGAGATCTCAGTACCGGCCCTGTTCGAAGGGGGGAACATATAACCTGCTCGCTTTCTGCTGCATGAGACAGTCTTGGCCGGATGACGGGGCAATTCAAAATGACTTATTTGCCCTAATCCTTTGGACCAATTAAGGTCATAAGGTGTTATGTATGTTTTTGTTGATGACTGGATTCGGGTGTATTAGATCCAGTTTTGAAATAATCAAACACATTTTTTGGGACTTGTTTAGGCCATAAAGTACTTTAACTACATTGCTATCGAATGAGCTCAGTGGTTTGGGCTAAAAAGTTGTCAGCTTAAAGCTGGTTTGATCAATCCAATAGGTTCCAACTTGTCTTTTTTTGATGAAAAGCTTCCAACTCATCCAAGGCCATATTTTTAGCCTATGCCACTTTGGCCTTTTTTTTTTCTCTTATGGAACAAAATCTTAGTAGAGAGGACTCAAGTGGATTTTTTTCATATAATAAGGAGAAACCACCGAGAGATGCCATGATGTTTGTGTGGCTATGTTTCGGTGTTTGCAGTGTAAAACTCTAGGCATATTTCTCCCTGCCCATTGGGGATAGTTTTTCAATGGCTTCGACCTTTTACTGCAAGGGATGCACACCCTGATCATCAAATTTGGATAGTTTTTCGTTGGCTTCAACCTTCCGGGAAGGGATGCACACCCTGGTTATCAAACTTGCAATGTCCTTCAACTTAAGCGCCCTAGGTGGATCCATTTAGCCAGGTGCGCAAAGTCCTTGTGGGCAATTCAAGTAAAGCTTGGCAGGTGGAGCTTATGTAGTTATCTTTTTTGTAGGTGACTGTTGACTCAGCTGCTGGCTGAGCACAGTATGGCCATAATGTATGCAGTTTGGACCCAGGTGGAACCCGACTGAACCAGACCCAATTCTCAATTGAGATTATGGTACCAGGTCCGGCCTAAGGTCTAATTGAACTCACCATAAGAGAAACCATATGTGGATCCTATAAGGATTACATGAACCAAACCCAAACCATACCCAGTAAAATAATATTTTTTATTATTTTTACATTGAAAAATTGTGGACCTTAATCGGAACTCAGGTCGTGCCCGGTCTGGTATGAAATTTCACAAACCATAACCTGCTCCATATATTAATCGGATCCTTTGGGTCCAACCCGGACTCTGATCGGGCCTTCTTATTTATCAACAAACCTTGATCTTATAGGATTTGGTACGGGTCTGGTCTGGGTAAAACCCAACCCATCGACACCCCTAGTCATAGACCATGCCCTCGCAGATGGGTTTCCCTTGCAGTCACTGGGTTCATGGGTGTGTGTGATTGGCTGAATTTGATCGACTTGACTCAAGGCAAACTGGAACAGATATGAAGCTTTCATGTCAAACTTTGGTAGGCAACACGTCCACATAATCAACCATTTTCATTCTTACTTTTTAGGGAGAGTCTGTGCTTCATATGAAACAAGCCCCCTTTACCGTTGGCAGTGAAACAAACATCCATGTGGGATCCCGTGGTAGGGCTCATGTTTTTTTCCTGTCAAAGAAGGTTTGCTTCATATGAAAGGTGTGACCTCCTCCCATGGCAGATAAAGCCCAATCACACTGCACACTTGAGTGTGCCGTTGCATATAATCTGCCCTTCATCTTCTGTTGGGTCCTACAGTGACAGACTGTACCTCATGAATTGAGGGCAGTCGGGTGCGGGGGAACACTCAAAGTGTGCAATGTGATTGCACTCGATCTGCCCACTACCTTTCCCCAAGCCCTAGGTTTCATGAAACTTTAGTTACCACTGGCCCCATGTAATAAACACATTTTTATTGCTTATTTGGGATCCAGAGCTTTGGTTTTGTAGTTTGGCCTTGCATCTTAACCATAGTTACCAGAAGCTTCTTGCTACATGGGGAAGTTTGTTTTTCTTAAAGCTTGCTTTGGAAGCCAAAAACTTCTCACTTTTCTTAATAGATGAAGGCAGAGACGGACCTACATTAGGACGGGGAGGCCCCAAGAATTTAAAATTTTCATTGGAGCTCTTACATGGCTGCTCCCAACATAAAAAAAAAAAAAAAAAATTTTGGGCCCACCCTAAGAAACATAAAATATCTTATAATGGTTTCTATATTTTTTATTCATGCTTTAGCTTCCCTATCTTACTGTACATTTCTTGATTAAGTTTGCCTTCCTCAATAAAAGTTTTTGGTCAGTCCCTGATTGGAAGGGAAGCTTTGACAAACCTGCTTTAGAAATTTAGAAAAATCAATTTCATTTAGTGTGAAGCCCGCTTCCTCTTTGTTTTCAAAACTCACTTTCTCCTTATTTCTTATGTTTTTAAATATTAGAGAATTGTTTTATATAGTTTTATATTTGTGCATCAAAATGGTTAACCCTTTAGTACACAGTGATTGAACATGGGTTTTGTGCATGTGATCATTATTTTAATATTCTTAATCATTTTTTTTATGTATTTTGATAAAAAATTATTTTTAAACGCTAAGATATTGAAAGGTCGTTATTAAAAATAAAAAATCCCATGCTCTCATGTGACATACATTTTCAAAAACATTTGTAAACTTGCAAAGTCGAACCTGAGTCTCCTCGAAGCAGGTTATATGCCCCCCCCCGAACAGGGCATCTCATGCTCAGGGTCCCAAAAAGCACCACATATTTAAGCCTGTGCATCTCGTATCCCCATGTTTGTCAACATTAATTAGCATTGAAGTTTGATGCGATTGCAAAGACTTAATCCGGATCCAAAATTGGGTTAGATATATAGAATGAATTGAATTTCAGTAAAACTTTGAGAAATGCATTGAAACTTAGATTTAAAACTGACTCAATGACTCAGAAAATAGGGTCAGGGGCAAAAAAAAAAAGGATATTTACAACATTTTGAAAAATTTGGAGTGTTCACAGAGTCCCCTCTTTGCTACTAAGCCGGTTGAAAGCCGAGCTTAGTGGCAAAGAAACACTCCAAATTTTGAAAAATATTTCAGTCAGCAGATCTGAACTGGGTGTGAAAGAATTTATTTTGAAAGCATGACTTTTCAGGCTTAAAACCTTATCCTGAATGGTTCTGGGGGGACGAAATCCTTGACAATGATATGACTGAATAATAGAAATGAGGAAATCGTGACGAGACTTTGGATGAAGATCCCGAAATGATGAAAGATAAGCATTTCGATCAAGTCTCATGGGTGAGATAAGATCATCCTTTTGGAATTACTCAGGTTTAGTCCTTAGCCTGGATGAGACGAGGTATATCAAGATAATTTGGATGGGGAAAGAAATATAAGCGGACCTCAATGGGACATTTTGAGAGAAATGCTTCGTGAGATGAATTTCAAGCTTTTATCCTTTCCTGGATGGATGTACAGAGCATGAATTCCTTTGTGGGGAAAACCATGATGGGACTGGAAGGATTACCTCGTCGAAACGAGGTTCAAGTTTAACCCAAACCTAAATGGAAGGTACCTCGTAGAACAAGGTTCAGGCTTTACCCTTATCCTGAAAGGGATGACCATACAAAATCTTCGAGTGAAGAAACCGTGATGGGACAACAAATGCATTGCCGAAGCGAGATTCAGGTTTAACCCTTGACCTGAGTGGGGGAGAATCACACGAAGTCCTCGAATGAAGAAACCGTGGTGGGACTAGAAAGGATATCTAGCCGAAACAAGACTCAGGTTTAACCCTAACTTGAACGGAAGATACCTCGCAGAGCGAGATTCAGACTTAACCCTTAACCTGAAAGGGGCGACCATATGGAATCCTCGGATGAAGAAGCCATGATGGGACCTTCGGAGTTTGGACGAACAAATCCAGAAGGGGTTTGCGAGAAGAGAAAAACAAGAGATTCCCTAAAGCTCGGAAATGGGATAATCTGGGGTGTCTCATTGCTGAGACTAAATCAGCTTTCTAAAAACAGATGACCCCTCGCAGAAGGTTTGGGAGATACCTCGAGGAGCGAGGTAACAAGTTTAATCCTTAGCCTGAATGGATATAGGATTCTCGAGGAGCGAGAAAACTGTGATGGAACCTCTAGACTTCGCACAACAAGTCTAAGAGGGGTTTGCAAAAGGATGAAAATGGGGATCCCTAAAGCTTGAAAAGGGGTTGTTCTTGGGCGTCTCATTGCTGAGACTGAAAATAGCTTTTGACAATAACAGGCCTTTTGCAAAAAGTTCAGGTTTAACCCTTATCCTGAGCGGGAACTGTCTATGGCGGAACAGTGGGGAACGCAGGGAAGTGTGCAAATCTGAGAGTGCTCAGATCAGATGGAAGAAAAGGACTTTTCAGCCCTAAGGAGGGATGACGTCAGGATACGTCAAAACGAATATCAAGTTCACACTTCATTTTAGGATATTGAGAAAGTATTGCCAATAAGATGCCAAAAATTGTAGTTGATCTAAAAATAATTGAATTTTGCATATATGTGAAAATATCACCTCTTTCTACCTAGGGTATTAGCTCCAATTGGGCTAACTCTGTAGAATCAAGTGTCAAATTCAAATTTGCTGCTGTTGAGTTTCTTTAAGGAAGATATCAATTTCCTTGATATGAAAAGAGAGAAAATATTCTTAGTTTCATAAAAGCGATTGAGCGAAAAGATATTGATAGAAGAATTTCACATAAATAAAGATGATTGCTGACAGTTTTGGGCAGTTTGATATCTTGGGCATTTCCCATGATGATCTTTTTTTGCACTCTTTTGAATCATGGAGCTTTCTTGGGCTTTTTACATCATCTTTCATTTTGGAGATGTCCTGACTTTTCTCTCTTTTCAGGGAAGGGTACGTCACAAACTCCTTCATCTTGAAGATGCTTCGATCCTTCTTTTTCTTTCTTAGGGATTTAGGCTTGATGACGTTGGGCCAAAAAGGTCTTTAGATAATAGCAGAAATCAAATATCTTTTAGGGTTTGTCAGTAGGTTCATCACACTCGCCTTCATCTTGACGGTGATTTGGACTTTCCCTAGAAGGATCCTTCACAAACTCCTTCATCCCGGAGATGATCCAAATCTTCTTTGGCCCCGGGGGTCTAGCTCACATAATTCGTCTTCATCTTGACGACAATTGAGAGATCCCTTTTGCGGATATTTGATTTGCAGCTCAAATGACTGAGGAGATATGGATTGGGTAGTTTCTTTTTTACTGCCCAGGATATTTCTATTGTCTTACTGCCAAAAGAACGATCTTTTAAGAATGTGCCATAGCTATGATCAATATCAGTTCACTTATGGCTTTTTAACATCATTGAATTTTTCCTTTTTCCAGTCATATCGAAGATTTTTCTTCATCTTCTTGGTTGACCAACAAAAAAAGCTTGAATTCAGTTCTTATTTCACCAAAAGTCTTGCTCCTTTGGAAATAATACTAAAGGTAGTTTTTGAGGTAATTCTTTATGCGATGAAAATTCTGAGATCAACAATGATTTTTGATAGTAAATTGGCAAAGTAATCTAGAGATCCTTGATGAAAGAAATCGCTTGATATCGAATCGACACGTCTATGACAAAATTCTCCTCTCTTTTTCCCCAAAAAGAGAGACTCAGGCTTAGCCCTTACCTGAATGGGAAATTGGAAATACTCCTCTCTTCCCCAAAGAGGAGGTGTTTGCAAAATGGAACTTTCGAAGAGAAATTAAGTTTTCGTCAAAACTCCCTATCTCTAGGCTTCTCTTATGGAAAGGCGGCCGAAAAAAAAACAAAGTTGAGAAAGTATCACAGAGAAACGAGTCCATCACACTCTCCTTAGCAGAGGGTCCTCTGTGAAGGGATTGGCCAAAGATGAAAAAACAATGGGGGCCACAAAAAGAAACGAGCTTTCGTCAAAGCTCTCCTTGGAAAAAGGGTTCTTTTGTATAAAGTTGGTTGTTGTTTTGCAAACAGTTCGCGAAGAAAATGAGTCCTTTCAAACTCTCCCCGGGAAGAGGGTTCTTGTGAACGAAAGATGGTTGCATGCGATAGGAACAAGCTCCCTCGAACTCTCTTTGAAGAGGGTCCTTCGCAAGAGAAAAAGATTGATTTTTGAAAGAAAAAAAAATGATAACCAGAAAGTTGAAATTGAGAATTTAGAGCTTGAATAATGATGATCGGTTAGTACAAAGACTGAACCGGGAGGGCTAACTGATCAGTCAGCCAAACACTAGCACGAGCACTAGATGTACCAGCACTGGATTTGAAGATGTACCAACACGAGCGCTGAGTTTTGAAAAATACACCAGTATGAGCACTGGATCTCGAAAATGTCCCAGTACGAGTGCTGGGTTTCGAAAATACACACCAGCACAAGCACTGGGTTTTTCGAAGATGCATACCAGTACGAGCATTGGTTTTTTAAACTTCATCAGTACGAGCACTAAATTTTCAAAATGCATCAGTATGAGCACTAGGCTTTCCCACGAAGAGTTGAGAAAGAGACCGACATTCGAAGATACTTGAGAATTAAGTGAGAATGATTGTCGGTGTTTCAGGATTATCCCTTATCCTGAAGGGGAAGGCAAGGAGAATTTTGGTCTAATACAAGCATTGGATCAACATGGGAAATTTGAGTCGGAACTCGAGAAAATAAGAATATACAAAAAGCGAAAATCCGAGTCGGAACCCGTTTTTTCAAAATAAAAGAAATGAAATGAGACTCGAGTTTGAGAACCCGCATTCTTGATGGAGCAATTGGTTCCAATACGAGTATTGGATCCTAAAGGAAGTCCGAGTCGGAACCCGAAACTTCATAAATAAGAATATACACAAGGGAAAATCCGAGTCGGAACCCAGTTTTTCAAAAATAAAAGAGTGAATGAGAATCGAGTTTAAGAACTCGAATTCTTGACGTGGTGATTGATTCCAATACGAGCATTGGAAAAAAATAAAGTCTGAGTCCAAACCCGGTTTTTCGGAAATAAATATATAAAAGGGAAAATCCGAGTCGGAACCCAGTTTTTCAAAAATAAAAAAATGAATGAGAATCAAGTTTAAGAACTTGAATTCTCGACATAGCAATTGGTTCTAATACGAGCATTGGATCCAAAAGGAAGTCCGGATCGGAACACGTTTTTTCAGAAATAAATATATAAAAAGGAAAAATCCGAGTCGGAACCCGGTTTTTCAAAAATAAAAGAATGAATGAGAATCGAGTTTGAGAACTCGAATTCTCGACGTAGCAATTGGTTCCAATACGAGCATTGGATCCAAAAGGAAGTCCGGGTCGGAACCCGGTTTTTAAAAAATAAATATATAAAAAGGAAAAATCCGAGTCGGAACCCGGTTTTTCAAAAATAAAAGAATGAATGAGAATCAAGTTTGAGAACTCGAATTCTCGATGCAACAATTGGTTCCAATATAAGCATTGAATCAAAAGGAAGTTCGAGTCGGAACTCGAAGCTTCAGAAATAAGAATATACAAGAGGGAAAAATCCGAGTCGGAACCCGATCTTTCGAAAATAAAAAGAATGAAAGAGAGTCGGGTTTTTAGAACTCGAATTCTCAACATAATAATTGGTTCCAATACGAGCATTGGATCAAAAGGGAAGTCCGAGTTGGAACCCGGAGTTTAAAAAATAAGGATATACAAAAAGGGAAAATCCGAGTCGGAACCCGTTTTTTCGAAATAAAAGAATGAATGAGACTCGAGTTTGAGAACTCGAATTCTCGACGTAGAAATTGGTTTCAACACGAGCATTGGATCAAAATGGAAGTCTGAGTCAGAACCCGGAGCTTCAGTTGAAAGATAAAAAAGGGGAAAACCCGAGTCGAAACTCGAATCTTCCAAAAATAAAGGATAAAATGAAAGCAAAGCCTGAGTCGGAACTCAGATGGGAAGGAAATAAATCCTATCCAATAGGTCGGATTTTTAGAAGGATTGACAAAAAGCATGAATAGATTCCGACGATGAGGATGAGAAACTTATTCAAGGTCCTTGACCCAAGATGGCCTAAGACCTGAATTTTATTTAGGACGTTTTCCAGGATCATCCCTGATCCTGAAGAGAATTTGGCAAAATTGAAAAAGATTGGTAGAAATGGATAAAGGATAAAAGGATTGATAAATTAATGGTATTGACAATAAAGATTTAGAAATTTAAGGAGAAATTGATGATAGGAGAATTTAAGATTATCCCCTGTCTCGAAAGAAAATAAAGGGCCTCGCGGGATGAGGTTCAGGTTTTATCCCTTAACCTGAAAGGGAATATACCTCATTGAAACGAGGCATTAGGTTTATCCCTTAATCTGAAAGGGTTAAAAATGAAAGACTAAAATTTTGATAAGATTTAATAAAATTGATAAAAAAACTTGACAAAATTGATTAAAATTGACAATAAATTAATAAAAACTTGATTAAATTGGAAAATGAAATGAATGCAATTAACAAAGATAACAAGATTAACCAAAAATTTGATAAGATTTTTAGAAAAAGATTTTATCTGATCCTGCCTGCATATGATGAAGGAAGATAAGTATAGATCAAAAAAATAAAATGCCCCAGTATCAGGGAGAAGTATGTGAGAATTTAATAGAAGATTATTGCTTTATTGAAAGACTTTTGAAGAGTACAAAAGGCTATGATGAACAATTCAAGTGTAAAATCTCTTCAAATGTAAAGCATTAATAGGATCTGGCAGTTCCACTTCATCTGCGTTGATCAGGCGATAGGTATTGCGAGGCAAGGCTTCTTTAACCACATAAGGGCCTTCCCAATTGGGTGACCACTTGCCCTTCGACCGATGCTTGAGATGAGCTATCGATCTAAGCACAAGATCATTGACTCGGAATCTTCTCTCAATAATTGATTTGACGTAGTGCCGAGCAACCCTTTGATGATATGCCTGAGCGTGCTCTGCCGTATTAAGCCTTTTTGAAAGTGCACTAGGATCGAGGCAACGAGCACTAGAGGGGGGGTGAATAGTGCTTTTAAAAATTTCTGCAGAATATTGAATGATTTTGCAAATCTCAAAGCAAACACACAAAGAACACAAGATTTTATCCTGGTTCGGTCAAACCCAACCTACATCCAGTCCCCAAGCAAAACCCGCTTGAGATTTTCCACTATCAACCTTGTAAACTACAAGATCACACAGACCATAACTGGTCCCACTTTCAGTAACAATCCTACTGAAAGCAAACAACTCCTTTACACCAAGGAGTCCTTCTTTTTACATAAAAGAAATAACAACTTACAATACAACCGATGAGCCTTCCTTTTGAATGCAAATGAGATGCAATTGGCTTTTGAGGTTGTTGAAACACTCTACTCACGAATTCACTATCTCTCAAAGTGATTTGAGTGAAAAACTGAAGTGAAAATATCACGTGAGTGAGAAAACAAATACTTGAATGAATAGGAGTGAAAAGCAAGAAGTAAATGATTCAAATCGATTGAATTCTTGTTGTTTTTTAGTGTAAAATGCACTCATATTTATAGTTAAAAGATTCCATACGTTGAGAGTATGAAAGGGTGTCAAAACTGTCCATTTTGAACGATCAAAATGTTTGAAAAATGAAAAGACACACCTTTTTGAAGTTTCAGGAAAACGACAAAATTAGTCGACTGAAACATCAGTTAGTCGACTAATAGTTAGTTATTAGTAGACTGACAGTTATTGTCGGTCGACTGGTCTGTTAATCGAGCCGTTTGAAAATCTGAACTTTTGAAACTTAGTCGACTTGAGAAAAGTTAGTCGACTAATAATATCATCAGTAGACTGAAAAACCTTTTAGTCGACTGCTGCAAAAAACTTCTGAAAAACAAACATTCTGTTCGGTCGATTGATAAAAAGCATTAGTCGACTGCTGCTAAATTTTCAGAAAACACATGTTCTGTTCAGTCGACTGATAAAACCATTAGTCGACTGCTGCTAATTTTCCAGAAAATAGACATTCTGTCCAGTCGACTGATAAAACCTTTGGTCGACTAATTTGACAAAAATGACTTTTTAGAAAATATGGCGCGAAAGGATTAGTTGACTGATAAGTCTATTGGTCGACTAATAAACATGAAAATTTAAGAAAAGAGTTTTCTAAAAAGATTTTCAAAAGAGTTTCTTTTAGAAAAGTTTTTCTAAAGACTTTTAAGGTGAAATGCAACCTAAATATGCACTCTAAGTAAGGCTCTTACAAGAATCTAAGACTTTTAATGAATTAAACATTTGCACACTAGTCTTCAAGGATTCTTCACCGAATTCTTCAATTTCTTCATAGCCTTAGCTGAAATGCAGTTGATTCTACTTGCTCATCATCAAAACCTTGTACTTGAAGTATCATGTATGACTTCATTGTTGTAACAATCTCCCCCTTTTTGATGATGACAAACTTAATCAAAGATAAAACATTTAGATGCATAGATGGAGATTTTACTCCCCCTATCAATATGCTGCAAAACATTAAATGTTAGCACATTTAAAACACATATATCACATATTGATTTGTTTGCATTTCCATTCATCATTTCTTCATGTATTTAGAAATACATTCATTCAAAGCTTTCTTTTTCTCTTAATTTTGCATTTCTCATGCAAGATCTCCTGTAATGTAATTGCTATCATCTTTTTCTCAAGATCTTCTACAATTTCAATGTAATGCTATCTTTATCTTTTTCTCCCCCTTTGTCAGAATCAAAAAGAGTAAGGGCAAAAATAGCATAAGCAAAATAGACTTTTAACTCGTATCTCTATTTTAAAACACGGCAAGAGAGTTCCGGCGTGTTTTGAAGATGCGCCAGTCACTGCAAGAGGATTCCGGCATTTCAAGATCACGGCCAGAAGATTCCGGCGTCTCCCTGTTACGGTAAGAAAATCTCGGCGATGATGGAGTCGAACGTCACTCCGAGGGTTTTTCAGAAGAGAGAGAGGCAAGAGAGAAATAGGGGTTTAAGGGTTTCGTTTTTAAGAAAAATGAAAAGGTACAAAGTGAAACGATGCCTTTTTTTTAAAAAAAAAAAAACAGGTTTAAAAACAAATCCAAGGGGTGTCGGGTCCCTTCACTTAAAATTTTTTTCTTAAAAAAAAATTAGTCGACTAAAACTTTATCGGTTGACTAAAAAGTGTGACTTATTCTAAAAATATCATCAGTCGACTAGAAATATATCGGACGACTAATATGGTGCGATACATTCCAAAATATAAAACACCAGTCGACTAAAATTTTATCGGTCGACTAATATAGTGCGATTTTGAGATTTTGTTAAAAAATCAGCATTTTTATAAATCCAAAAATGAGCAAATACCTAGTTCTCTCCTAATTCTCATAAAATCTTCATTTTTAAGAGGTTTAGTGAAGATATCAACATGTTGTTCTTTAGTGGAAATAAAATTTAACGAAATATCTCCTTTTAACACATGATCTCTTAAAAAATGATGTCTGACTTCAATATGCTTAGTTCTTGAGTGCTGAATAGGATTTTTCGAAAGATTTATAGCACTAGTGTTATCACAATAAATAGTTGTTGTGGAGTAATTCAAACCAAAATCTTTAAGGTCTGTTTCATCCAAAGTACTTGTGAACATGCTAAACTAGCCGCTATATATTCAGCTTCAGTTGTTGAGAGTGATACTGAATTTTGCTTTTTACTAAACCAAGAGACTAAGGAATTTCCCAAGAAATGACAAGTTCCACTAGTACTCTTGCGATCAGATTTACTTCCTACAAAATCTGCATCACTATATGAAACTAAATCAAAGGAAGATGATTTTGGGTAAAACAAACCGAAATCTGAAGTATCTTTCAAATAACGAAGAATTTGTTTTACTGCAGTTAAATGAGATTCCTTTGGATAAGCTTGAAATCTTGCACACATACAAACACTAAACATAATATCAGGTCGACTAGCAGTTAAGTATAATAGAGATCCGATCATACCTCTGTAGAGCTTAGTATCTACACTTTTACCATTTTCATCTTTATCAAGAGAAGTAGTTGTACTCATAGGATTCCTTCTTGATTTCGATGAGTCCATCCCAAATCTCTTGAGAAGTTCTTTTATATACTTAGCCTGATTGATGAAGATTCCTTCTTCAGTGTGCTTTATTTGAAGTCCAAGGAAGTAGTTTAATTCACCCATCAAGCTCATTTCAAACTCTTCCTGCATAGCCTTAGCAAATTCTTTACAAAGAGAATCATTAGTAGAACCAAATATTATGTCATCAACATAAATTTGCACAATAAGAATATCTGAATTAAAATGTTTAATAAATAAAGTGGAGTCTACCCGACCAATGGAAAAACCAGATTGTTCTAGAAAATTTCGTAGTCTTTCATACCACGCTCTTGGTGCTTGTTTGAGTCCATACAAAGCTCTTTTCAATTTGTAGACCTTTTCTGAATATTTCTCATTTTCAAAGCCTGGAGGTTGCTCTACATAAACTGCTTCATTGATGTGTCCATTTAAGAATGCACTCTTAACATCAATTTGATATAACTTGAAGTTCATGTAACTAGCAAAAGCAAGCATCATACGAATTGACTCTAATCGAGCCACTGGTGCATAGGTTTCATCAAAATCTATGCCTTCTTCTTGATTATAGCCTTGTGCCACTAGCCTTGCTTTGTTACGAATGACTTCACCATTTTCATCCAGCTTATTTCGGAAGACCCATCTTGTTCCAATTACTGGATGATCCTTTGGTCTATCAACTAGATCCCAAACATCATTCCTAGTAAATTGGTTAAGTTCTTCAGACATGGCCAAAAGCCAAAATTCATCAACACAAGCCTCATTGATATTCTTTGGTTCTAATTTAGATATGAAAGCAACATTTGCAATATATTTTTCTAGTTGCCTTCTAGTTTGGACACCACTCTTTATTTCACCAATAACTTGTTCATGTGGATGATTAGGAACTTCTTTCCAAACCGTTTGAAGAGGAATATTTTCTTGAGAAGTACTCTCTATCAAGGGTTCTTCTTGAAGTATTGCTTCTTCTTCTTCGCTTAGAGGAATAACCTGCTCACAATTCTCATCAAATGCAACATGTAAAGATTCTTCAATACAAGATGTTCTTTTATTGAAAATACGATATGCTTTACTTCTAGAAGAATATCCAAGAAATATTGATTCATCTGATTTTGAATCAAACTTATCAAGATTATCTTTGGTATTTAACAAGAAACATTTACTACCAAAAATTTTGAAATATGAGATCTTTGGTATACGATCATAATACAATTCAAAACATGTTTTATGTAAACTTGGTCGAATAAGAACACGATTTAAGACATAACATGCTGTATTAATTGCTTCAGCCCAAAAATATTTTGGTAAATTTTTATCTTGAAGCATGGTTCTAGCACATTCTTGCAAAGTTCTATTCTTTCTTTCAACAACTCCATTTTGTGGAGCCGCTCTAGGAAAAACAAAGTTGTGAGATATACCATGTAAATCACAAAACTTTAGAAAAGATTCATTTTCAAATTTACAACCATGATCACTACGAATTTTAATAATAGATGTAGATTTTTCATTTGTAATTCTTCTACAAAGTTTAGAAAATTCTGAAAAAGCATCATTTTTGCTTTTTAGAAAAATCACCCATGTAAACCGAGAATAATCATCTACTATAACAAAAGCATACTTGCTACTATTCAAACTTTGAATTCTAGATGGTCCAAATAGATCTAAATGTAAAAGTTCAAGAGGACGTTTTCTTGAAATTATATCTTTAGCTTTAAAAGAACTCTTGATTTGTTTACCCCTTTGACAAGCATCACATAAGTGATCCTTTTTATATGGTATTCTAGGTAGGCCTCTTACAAGATCATTCTTGGATAACTTTGAAATAATTTTAAAGTTAACATGTCCAAGTCTCTTATGCCATAACCATTGAATTTCATTTGAAACAATAAAACATTTTTCATTAAAAGAGGGTAATTCATCTAGATATAGTTCATACACATTGTTTCTTCTTTTACCTTTAAAAATGATCTTTTTAGATTGAAAATCAGAAATTAAGCATAAATCATTTTCAAAAGAAACATGAAAACCTTTATCACATAATTGACTAATAGATATTAAATTATGCATTAAACCATCTACTAAAAGAACATTTTCTATCAAGGGAAATTTTGGATTACCAATATTACCAATATCTATCACTTTTCCCTTGTTATTGTCACCAAAGGTGACGGTTCCTCCATCCTTATTTTGGAGGGTGGAAAATAACTCCGGCCTTTCAGTCATATGTTTGGAACAGCCGCTGTCCAATATCCATTTGCTCCTTATGTTGTGTACCTACAACAAAATCAGAAAACAGAGCATTTGACCCCTTTCTATTTTTGGGTCCATGAGAGTTAGTCTTAGGAACCCATATCCATTTGGATTTTGGTTTCCTTTGATAATAAATATTCTTTCTATAAAAGAATTTAGAATAAACATTTCTAGAATAATCATTTCTAGATGCATTTCTATTAGAACTAGAAAGTTTAGTTTTATGAACAAAAGGTTGAGAATAATGTCTTTGATTTTTCACCACATAGTTTGGTCTATTTTGAGTATCAAAGAAGCTATATCCCAATCCGGTTTTATTAACCGAGCATCTTTGAGAACCAAGAAGTTTTTCTAGATTCTTTTGACCATTTGTGAATTTGGTCACTATAGAAAGAAGATCTTTTGACTTTTCTTTAAGACTAAATATTTCATTTTGTAAGAGATTGGTTCTAACTCCAATTTCTTTTATCTCAAGTGCTTGGCAAGAATTTTCCTTCTTGAGATCTTCTATTTCTTGAAGTAACACTTTATTTTGAGATTCAAGAGTTAAATTTTCAGTTTTAACTCTTTATTTTTAGAACTAAGACTCTTAAATTTAGCATATAAATCATTAAATGCTTCAAATAACTCATCATAGTCAAATTGACTTACCGAATCTTCTTGTGCTACAAAACACATGTTGGCGACTTCTTCATTTGATTCTTCATCGGAAGAGGAGTCACTATCATCCCAACAGGCTTGAAATGCCTTTTTCTTCTTGAATTGGTCCTTGGGTTTGAATTTGAGAAGAGGACAATCTTTCTTGATATGTCCTGCCTTTTTGCAGTTAAAGCACTTTACTTCATTGGGAATGGAAGAATCTGCTTTCTTTGCCTTTCTTTGAAATCTTCCCTTTTTGATGAATCTTCTGAATTGCCTTGTGATGAGGGCAATATCTTCATCTTCATCTTCTTCAGAATCTTCTGAGTCAGAAGTAGCCTTAAAAGCAAGAGATTTCTTTTTAGGCTCTTCTTCTTGTCTGTCTTGAAGTTGGACCTCATATGCCATTAGGTTACCAACTAAGTCTTCAAGAGTGAGAGTATTGAGATCATTTGCTTCTTCAATAGCAGTGGTTTTTCTCTCCCATTCAGGAGTTAAACACCTTAGAATTTTTCTGACTAAATCCACTTGTGAATATTCTTTTCCAAGGGATTTCAAAGTGTTAGTTATATCGGTCATTCTAGTTACCATGTCCGATATAGATTCATTTTGCTTCATTTTGAACAATTCAAATTTATGAACTAAAGAAGCAATTTTAGATTCCTTTACCTTTGACGTACCTTCGTGTGTTACGAGAAGAGTATGCCAGATTTCATTAGCTGTAGAGCATTGAGAGATGCGATTGAACTCTACCTTGTCAACGCCACAATATAAGGCATTCATTGCCTTGGCATTAAGTGAAGCAGTCTTCTTTTCATAATCGGTTAATCGGCTGAAATCAGTTGATGGAGTTTGGTACTTTTCTGAAACAACTCTCCAGATATCGAGATCCATGGATTGCAGGAATATTGTCATTTTTACTTTCCAGTATCCATAGTTTGTTCCATCGAAGAGAGGAGGACGAACAAAGGAACTTCCTTCTTTGTGCTGAGATGTTGTAGTTACCATGCTAGATGATGGTCAAATCAAAGTAATAGCAAACCTGTGCTCTGATACCAAATGAAAGTGCACTAGGATCGAGGCAACGAGCACTAGAGGGGGGGTGAATAGTGCTTTTAAAAATTTCTGCGGAATATTGAATGATTTTGCAAATCTCAAAGCAAACACATAAAGAACACAAGATTTTATCCTGGTTCGGTCAAACCCGACCTACATCCAGTCCCCAAGCAAAACCCGCTTTAGATTTTCCACTATCAACCTTGTAAACTACAAGATCACACAGACCATAACCGGTCCCACTTTTAGTAACAATCCTACTGAAAGCAAACAACTCCTTTACACCAAGGAGTCCTTCTTTTTACACAAAAGAAATAACAACTTACAATACAATACAACCTATGAGCCTTCCTTTTGAATGCAAATGAGATGCAATTGGCTTTTGAGGTTGTTGAAACACTCTACTCACGAATTCACTATCTCTCAAAGTGATTTGAGTGAAAAACTGAAGTGAAAATATCACGTGAGTGAGAAAACAAATACTTGAATGAATAGTAGTGAAAAGCAAGAAGTAAATGATTCAAATCGATTGAATTCTTGTTGTTTTTTAGTGTAAAATGCACTCATATTTATAGTTAAAAGATTCCATACGTTAAGAGTATGAAAGGGTGTCAAAACTGTCCATTTTGAACAATCAAAATGTTTGAAAAAATGAAAAGACACGCCTTTTTGAAGTTTCAGGAAAACGGCAAAATTAGTCGACTGAAACATCAGTTAGTCGACTAATAGTTAGTTATTAGTAGACTGACAGTTATCGTCGGTCGACTGATCTATTAATCGAGCCGTTTGAAAATCTGAACTTTTGAAACTTAGTCGACTTGAGAAAAGTTAGTCGACTGATAATATCATCAGTAGACTGAAAAACCTTTTAGTCGACTGCTGCAAAAAACTTCTGAAAAACAAACATTCTGTTCGGTCGACTGATAAAAAGCATTAGTCGACTGCTGCTAAATTTTCAGAAAACACATGTTCTGTTCAGTCGACTGATAAAACCATTAGTCGACTGCTGCTAATTTTCCAGAAAACAGACATTCTGTCCAGTCGACTGATAAAACCTTTGGTCGACTAATTTGACAAAAATGACTTTTTAGAAAATATGGCGCGAAAGGATTAGTCGACTGATAAGTCTATTGGTCGACTAATAAACATGAAAATTTAAGAAAAGAGTTTTCTAAAAAGATTTTCAAAAGAGTTTCTTTTAGAAAAGTTTTTCTAAAGACTTTTAAGGTGAAATGCAACCTAAATATGCACTCTAAGTAAGGCTCTTACAAGAATCTAAGACTTTTAATGAATTAAACATTTGCACACTAGTCTTCAAGGATTCTTCACCGAATTCTTCAATTTCTTCATAGCCTTAGCTGAAATGCAGTTGATTCTACTTGCTCATCATCAAAACCTTGTACTTGAAGTATCATGTATGGCTTCATTGTCGTAACACTTTTCTCATCTAACAGATCAAGCTGTACCAACCTCTGCTGCTGACACTGATCAAGCGGAAGTTCGATGAGTGATGCGAACTTGAGTGCGAGCTTCTAAACGTGGAGAGGTAACACTACCTCGGTCCCGTAGACAAGCTCGGAAGGCGTAGCATTGGTTGGGGTCCGAATGGTGGTTCGGTATGCCCAAAGTGCGTCATGCATCTTCTCGTGCCAATCGCGGCCCGTTTCCACAGTTCTTTCCAGAATGCGGATCAAAATTTTGTTTGTGGCCTCTGCCTGACCATTTCCTTGAGGATAGTAAGGAGCAGAGAAATGATGATGAATCCTGAACTTTGAGCAGAAGGTCTTCATCCTCTCATTCTTGAATTGGCTGCCATTGTCTGACACAATATCATGTGGGACGCCAAAGCGACAAAGAAGATTCTTATGAATAAACGAAACCACATGCCGGCCTTCTACTGTTCGCAGGGTTACAACTTCGACCCATTTGGTGAAGTATTATGTAGCTGCGAGGAAGTATCAGTGGCCATTAGAAGCTGAAGGAGTGATGGGGCCTACCACGTCGAAGGCCCACATCGAGAAAGGCCATGGATAAACCACAGACTGCTAAGTATGCGGCTGGTGCATGAATGGAAGGTGTGTGCATTTGACATTTGACGCATTTCCTTACAAATTGATGGCAATCCTGCTGCATGGTTTTCCAGTAATGTCCTGCCCGGATGATTTGTTTGACGAGTGTTTGGTAGCCGACGTGACCACCACAAATTCTCTCGTGTGACTCTCGGACAACTTCCATGGCTTCATCCTTATCTAAGCATCTGGCGTACTCAGAACTGAACCCACGACGATAGAGAGTATTGGCGAGGATGAAATAACGTGCTGACATGCGCTGGATTGCATGCTGCTCCTTTCTTGGCATTTCTGATGGAAATTCACCGGTTTCGATGAAATTTTTGATGTCTTGATACCAAGGCTTCTCTTTCTGAGTGGCTTGGTTTACTCGCTCAGCTAGAATGTAGGCAGGTTGATCAAGTCTGACAATCTCGAAGGAACGACAAGACTTATTGTCTTTAAAAGGCAAAGTAGAGCCTAAACAGGCTAGGCCATCGGCTATATGATTGTATTCCCTCTTGACATGATTAAGCTGAAATTCTTCAAAGTTGCCTATGAGGGCTAAGGCAATCTTATGATAGAGAATCAACTTTGAATCCTTGACTTTTCATTCAGCGTTAACTTGACTGACAACAAGCAATGAGTCGCCGAAGGCATGTACTCTCTTGACATCGAAGTTTTGCAAAATCTTGAGGCCTTGTATTAGAGCTTCGTACTCGGCCATATTGTGAGTACATTGGAAGTTGAGCTTGAGGGAATAAGGGCTCTTTTTCGGGAGTGATCAACAAGATCTCAATCCCTATACCAGACATGTTTCTGGCTCCGTCAAAGAGAAGGGTCCAAACTGGGGATTCTTGAATATTGCAGATGCGATCATCAGGGAAATCATCTTCTGCTTTGATCTCTTCTGTCAACGGAAAGTCTGCCAACTGATCTGCGATGGAATGACCCTTGACTGACTTCTGAGAAACATACTCCAACTCATACTGCATCAGAAGAACCTGCCATTTTGCAATCCGTCCCGTAAAGAAAGGCTGCTTAAGGATGTATTTGAGAGGATTAAGTCTTGATAGAATTTTGATTTTTGATGCCAACAGATAATGTCTCAGCTTCTGACACATCCATACCAGAGCTAGACACGTCTTCTCCATCTGAGAGTATCTTTTCTCATAATCGATGAAGGTCTTGCTGATGTAGTAGATGACATGCTCTATCCAGCTGCCTTCCTCATACTGCGTAAGAAATCCGCCATAAGCATTCTGATTGACAGAAATATATAAGAGAAGTGGCTTCCCTAGTTCTGGTGGCTTCAGAATAGGTGGATTGAGAAGATACTGCTTGATGCGCTCAAATGAGAGCTGACATTCAAGTCCCCACTCAAATTTCACTTCTTTTCTCAACAAGTGATTGAAGGGCTCGCATCTCGTGGCCAAATTGGAGATGAAGCACCGGATAGACTGAATGCGACCTTGAAGGCTTCGCAGTTCTTTGAGATTGGTGGGAGGCAGCATATCAATTAGTCTTCAACTGAATGCTATTGATCGGCTGAGATTTTTCCTATAAGTGGCATTCATTCGGCATTCACCATGCGTTGTTGTATCACCCTTTTCAAATCATATCAAATTTTGAACTCTAGGTTATAACTGTACATATAACATAATTGTGGTTATTAGCTGGCCATAATTTCACAGTAAAAATCCCTTCATAAGTTGTTGCTGTGTGAAAGTTTATTAGGATTCATATCTGGAATTAATGGGGCTCGGATTATGGCATTCAAATTTTGCTAATAAAGTCGGTCTCTGTTAGCGTAAGGGTGAGTATATCTCTGTGTTAACAATATAGGAGTATTAGGCAAATCATCATATGGGCCTATACAGGCTGTTGGATAAGACCAGAGAGTCGTTGATTGCAGGTAATAAGTTGGTTAAGCAGTGAGTTGGGGTGGGCTGTCAAAATATTATCAGTTAATACATGTGTGGGTAATCAAGGTTAGCATTTTAGCAGTACACGTGATTGACAAACCTGGGTCAGAAATAGGTAGTTGAATGGTGTATGGGTCACATAGACAGTATGTCACTGCACTTTTTACCTTTTTCTTTATCACTGCCTTAACATATCCCTCACCATCATCGTCCTGCACCCTACATCAGCATGCACATATAATCCTTCATCCCATTACATGTCATGTTTAACATCCATGCATTCCAGTTTGGTGTTGTATGTTGTAAAGTATTTCTTAAATAATCCGGTATGAAGATTAAAGGCAATCTAAACAGGTCATAATAGGAATTTTGCTGTACTGAGCATCCATATCCTTTGATTTCTCATTTCGGCACAGGGATTTTATGGGATTTCTGGAATCTGTTTAATTCACTTGCTCTGTGATTTGAATGTAAATCGATATCTTCTACGACTGTGATCTCGTTGCTTGTATTGCATGGTTTAAACAAGCCATATTTCCTGCAGAATGTTACATTACAGAATTGCTTTTGCAGCAATAAAAATTCACTGCAGTGTGCCTTCATTGTATTGCTCTTGTGTGATTCGTGGTTACTTACGCTTTGGGCTTGATTCATATATATATTTATATATATATACATATATACATATATATATTTGATTCATTCAATAGTCACTACCATATCATCCATTATGTCAACCATTCACATTTATCATTCCACTTATATATATATATATGTATATATACATATATGTGTGTATATATACATTCATATCCTCATACATATATGTATATAAGTATACATACACATGAATATATATATAAACACATATCAATTTTCATCTTTTCCACATTTTTAGACCCCAAATATCTTGACATATGAACAATTTTGCCATTGATATCTATATAACATGTACAGTTTCCTTTCATTTTTCATACTAATCGAGTGTTTTATAGGAGAATATAAAGAAAAGATCATTACTCGGAGTTGTAAATTTAATTTCATGTATTGTAATAAGTTAGAGCCTTAATGAGAATTTACATTTCCTGTTTTAGATAGAATGAATGAGCATTGTAAATACCATGAATCACTTGTTCTTCATTACAATTTTCCTTTATCTTTCAAATTCTCACAAATGGCAACACGAATGGCACGTGCACCATTTCGTAAGAGGTAAATCAATCCTAAGTTGATGATCCACATCAATGGCCATAGTCAGGGTGTGGACAAAACTTAGGATTTTTATCTTTACGAAATAACACTGGATCCATTTTCAAAATTCATCATATTTCCTTAAATATTTTCTCCTTTTATTAGAATTTAACTTAAAATTGACTCAAAATATATACCAATGGCCATAGTCAGGGTATATTGAGGGCTAATTTCATTTTAAATTCTATAAAAGCACCAAATGTATTTCATTCTTCACCTCAATTTAAATATAGATTATTATATAATACATTCAATGACCATAGTCAAGGATGTATTATATCTTCAATCTTATCTTAATTCATTTAAAGAATGGAATAACTTTTCAAAATCCCATTTCAAAAATTTAAATTCATTCATCATTTAGGATAGAATTGCATCATATTTTTAAAATTTCTTTTTCATAAATCCAAGTAATTCTTCCCTTCATTTCTTAGATCAAATCCTATTCATAAATTCAAATTCAATTCTATTTCTCAAAAGGATTCAAGAATTCAATTTCAAAGTCACATTTTTGAAACTTCAGAATCATCTTGTATTTCAAATTCCAAATTCTATCTTAAATTTAAAATCCAATTTAACTTTGAAATTCATTTGTATATTCAAGATTCAATTTCTAAAATTCATTTTCCAAGTTCAAATTAAATTTGGAAGTTCTTGATTCATCTTCTAAATTTAACTCCAAATCCATTTTTAGGATCCATGATTCAACACTCATATTGGATCTCAGACTTCATATCCAATTCTTGTTTAGGATCCAGACTCCAATTTCACTTTGGATCTTAGATTTCAGATCCAAATCCATCTTAGGATCCAGAGTTCAATTCTACTTTGGATCTTAGACTTCAGATCCAAATCCATCTTAGGATCCAGAGTCCAACTCTACATTGGATCTCAGACTTCAGATCCAAATCCATCTTAGGATCCAGAATTCAATCACACTTTGGATCTCAGACTTTAGATCCAAATCCATTTTAGGATACGGAACCCAATTCCACATCGGATCTAAAATTTCAAATCTTAAATCCATCTTAGATCCAATTCCATTCTCAATTCTAGATTTCAAATCCAATTCCCTTTTCAAATCTTATCTGAACTTCCTAAAGTCCACATCTATTTTTCCATTTTAAGATCCAATTCCATTTCATTTCAGATTTCAAATCTAAATCCACTTACAGATCATATCTGGAATTCATTTCTACACCATTTAGATTTCTCAGATCCATTCTAAATTTAAGATTTCCAAAATCTAGATTCAATTCCATCTCAAGTATTCATTTCCTTTCATAAATTCAGAGTTCAAATTCAAAGTCCATTTCCGACTTTGAAATTTCATTTCCTTTGATTTCAAAACTTCAAATCATTCTTTCTCAAAATCAAGATTTATCCTTCCAATCCTGATTTATTTCAAAAACTTAGAACTTCTCTGATCTATCTCAAGTTCTAAAGTTAGATTCAAACATTTCTTCACTCCCTTACCGAGTTCATCTCAGAACACTTGGAAATTTTCTAAAATGTGTTTTTCAAAATAGAATACATCTTCACATTGCACAAGCATGATTCTTTGTGTATTTAGAGTTAGATTAAATTCTTAGATTATATTTAGGCAAAGCAAAAGGCATAGATTCGATCCTTAGTTCGATTACCCCTGGTAAAGGCGCCAGGAACGGTCGAACCTCGTACCGACGAGCGAATCCCGTCTCTCCATTTTTCCCGTAAATTTTCAAAACGGAGGCGAGTAATTTTCTAAATATTTTCAAATAAAGGTCAAGTGAAAACCCGCAAAAGAGTTCCTCTTTTCTTTCTTTCTCTTCTTTTCTCTTCTCTCTTTTTTTTCTTTCTTTTATTTTTCTCCCTTCAAAAAGGAGGAAAATAGAGGTTGGAAAAGGAAAAGAGAAGGAAGAGAGAGAAACCACAAGAGAGGAAAATTTTTGCGATGATCACAAAGATATAATACATCCCTGACTATGGTCATTGAATGTATTATATAATAACCACATTTAAATTCAAATTGAAGAATAAAATACATTTTGGTGCTTTTATAGAATTTAAAATGAAATTAACTCTTAATATACCCTGACTATGGCCATTGGTATATGTATTGAATTAATTTTAAATCATATTCTGATAAAAGAGGAAAATATTTAAGGAAAATATGATGAATTTTGAAAAGGGATCCAGTGTGGATCCAATGTTATTTTATAAAAGATAAAAATCCTAAGTTTTGTTTACATCCTGACTATAGCCATTGATGTAAATCATCAACTTAGGATTAATTACCTCTTACGAAATGGTGTCTGTGCCATTTGTGTTTCTATTTGTGGGATTTTTGAGAAATGAGATAACAAAATGACATGGATGCAAGTGATTTATAACATTTATATGCTCATTCATTCTATCTAGTGCAAAAAAATGTAAATTTTTTATTAAGATCTAATTATTACAACACTTAAAATTGAAAATACAAATCCCCAAGTAATGACATTTTCCATATATTCCCTGCAAAATACTACAGTTAGTATGAAAGCAAAAGGGAATTGCACATTTCAAATATGCCAAATATGAGGTGCTCACATGTCAAGATATTTATGATTTAAGATGTAAGAAATGATATATACATACCTATATGCATATACATACATACCTACCTTCATACATATATGTATATGAGTATATATATATATATATACGTATATATATATGTGTATATATATATATGTATATGTACCTATATATATACCACGTGTGTCCTACATGTAACATAGGTGGATGAGAGTAATGCTGGAATATACAGGTATTGAATAAATGGATAAATGTAGGAATTACCATGGTAAAGGAGCTATAAGTGCTAGACATAGTGAAGTGGCAACAATCTCAGTATAGGTGAGTGTTAGCAGGAGAAAAGGTGATCATGGGTTGTTGAGGCAAAAATGGTGCATGAGAGTACAACAATGCTTTACATTGCTGCCCATGACAAGAGAAGCACAGTAGTGCTTCAGACTGACATAGATTCAGGTAGACCACAACTGGGTCTTGCCCTGTCGTGGATATAGGTGGGAGCTGAAGAGTATAGCAGCTAAAATGGTGGTTATATGGACATTAACCAGATATTGTTAGAAATGGAGATGGTTCTAGGATGACACTATTTGTCACTGGGATAACACTTTATCAATAACCTTTGAATTACGTATTGAATAGTTTTAAGCCTCAAATAATGATGGTATATAGTTGCTTTGGGATTCATAGCCAAATTTTTGAAGGTACTGGGCAATTGGACAACATCAAAAGAATGATCATGATGTGAGATCAACAAGCTACATTTCCATGTAAATCTTAGGAGCCTAGACTCTGTCCTAAAGCTGACATCTTTGCATATAGGATCTAAGTATGGTTTGGTAGGACCATATTGAGGAGATTATTCCATGTTCACATTAGACTTAGGTCTTAAATACAACTCTCCTCAATCTTAGGGATTGAATGTAAACAATGTATGCAAGTGTATGCTTCTTCTCATATTAAATCTATCTCTTTAGGACTTGCATTAGAGCCTTCTAATTTTATTGCATGTTGATCATGTTTTGAAAACAACCTTACCTATATTGTCCCGGTCTTCACGTTGCTGGGCTGTCTCACTGAACCATAGTTCGGGAGAGAGCCTCACAACTGGACCACTTATTTGGGTTCGCGCCCCCTACCACGTACCTAAGGGCCATAGTCTGAGGTATATCGGTAGGTGCTCAAGGATGTTGGGAAGCCTTTACCTTAGAACCGAAGAGATATCTTATATGCCACGTACTTCGAGCTTCGGCTTGAGTATATCGGCGTACCTTGATTGGAAACAGATGATATAAATCTTAGAGTTAGGATTAAGGTCCTATCAGCCATTTCAAATATTGCATATAGAGTCAGCTTTAGGGAATGCTGCTTGTACATCCTTGTTTGTATATCTGTGATTGTATGATATTTTATATCTTCCATACATTCTTTAAAACTCTGGGTATATATTATTCAAAACTTTCTCTTTTTAAACCCAGGTGTATCTTCCCTTTATTCTTCTGATTTCTTCCAATTCTTTGATCCTGCCTGCAATTCTTCAAATTTTTCTTTAAATATCCTCTTTCAAATTCTTTTGTGATAAAATAAATTTTTGTCAGGATATGTCCCTTTTCAAAATTAAGTATTTGTTTATCCTTTTTCAGAAAAACAATGTGGTTGTCATAAATTTTGGTGACAACCCAATCCCTCGTAATGGGATATTTTCATTATCAGACTTTGACTTCTTCCTTTATCATAATTTTCCTTAAAAAGATTTCCTAAATATCCCATTCTTACCTTCAGAGAGGACATTGACATTTCATCATGGTTCGGGCAAGGACTGGAAAGGAAACAGTGCCCCAGCAAAGCGACAGTGAAGGAGAAGAAATGAACTCCATCAGGTCATCCAAGCAGCAGGGCCAAGAAGCAGAAAGCAATGTTGATTCAGCTACATACAAGTTGTTTCAGAAAGTGATGGCCAAAATGATGTCTGAACAAGCTGAGGAAAACCCTGAGAAAATATCTTCTAAAAGCAAAGCCAAGGGAAAAATCAGCAAAAAGCAAATTCAGTATGACAGCACTTCAGAGTCAGTAGAGGAGGACTCAGAGGAAGAGCAGCCGACATATTTTCACAATCCCTTGTATTGACCCAAGAAAGTTAATGAGGGGCACCAGTCAGCAAGCAAAACCAAAGGTCAGATCCCAGCAGAAGATCCGATGCAGGAGAAAATGAGAGAAATGACTCGTGCGATCAAAGACTTACAAGCCCAGGACAAAGGCAAAAAGAGCTACACCAGTGCAGATTTTTATGACGGCCTAGAAGGAGATGACAACTGGGAAGATCTTCCTCGTAAATTCATAAAGTTTGATGGGACCGGCAACCCCAAGGCTCATCTGGCCACATTTTTCGCCGAGTGCAACCAATTCAGAAAGAACAATAGGGCTTTGTTCTTATGCTTTCCACGCAGTCTGGAAGGAGTTGCAGCAAGATGGTATGCCGACCACATCAATGCGATTGAACTGCGAGAATTTGACAAAGTCATCAACTTGTTCATTGAAAGGTTTCTCTTCAATACTGAGGCTCCGCCTACCCTCAACCATCTTTCAACCTAAAGCAAAATGACAATGAGAGGGCAAAGGATTTCATTCATAGATGGAGATCTACCTGCAACCGGATGAAAGATCCGATATCAGAGGGGCATGCACTCTCAATAATTTTGAACAATTTTTCTCAACCTCTGAAGGGTCTGATCTCCACTTCTCCGTCTAAATCCTTCATCAAATTAATAGAGCGAGTCGAATGGCTCGAAATGGGATTAGAGAATGGAACCTATCATGGCATCACCTTGACAGAAGGCAGTCAGGATGTGAAAAAGAAAACCAACTTTACCTTTTCTACCAGTTCCTCCAACAACAATGGCAAAAACAAAAGAGGTGGTAGAAAGAACCACACTGGCGGGTCAGGCAGAGATGACTGTTTCAGTCAAAAGAGTGGGATCAGCAGGCAGAATGGCAGCCCTCCCTCGAGCATCCAGTTAGAGTCTAAGCCCCAAGGGAAGCCGAAGCATGACGGTTGGGGATATGACCGCGAGTTTACCCCCTTAGAGCAAACACTTGAGGAAGTTCTTGAGCATATGACAACAAAAGAGATGGTTAAACTTCCCAAGGTAGCAGATCCACCTGTGACTATGGGAAGGTTCAAGGATCAGTTCTGCAAATTCCATCGGGCGATGGGGCATGACATCGAGCACTGCTTTGTTTTTAAAAACATCGTCCAAGACTGCATTGACAAAAAGCTGCTGGTAGAAGATTAAGAAGAAGAGTAGCTACCCGTTCTGGCCTAGCTTCCCGAACCATGTCAATATTTTTCTGCTTTCTCTATTTTCAGTCACCTAATAGGGACAACTCAGTCCCAGTCTTTTGTGACCTTTGGTCAACAAACTTGTAAATATTTCAGTCGTTGTTATCAAATATTTCCTATCAATGAAAATGTCAAATTTTCTTCATATCCGTTGATATCAAATTCTTTATTTTTAAAAAATTTGTATTTTTCCTATTCTTTTCAAAATAAGGGACAATCCCAAAACATCATCATGAGAGAAATGATATTACCTATGAGGATTTTCAAAATCCTAAAAATCTTGAGAATTTCTGCAAAACCTTCTTCATGATCACCAAAAATTCAATATTTTGATCTAATCTTCTTCAAAGCAAACTATCACATTGATTTTTCTTAAAATGGGTTTTTAAACCATTATCTTCAAAATTAACCCTCATGATGATCTCTCATGATGATTCCTTTTAAAAGGATCAGATCTCGCACTGATCATTCTCCTTACAGTGGACTTTCTCCAAAAAAAAGGCTTTCCCACTTATCTTTTAAATAAACATTTTTTCTTTCAAGATCCCCTATGCAGGCAGGATCAGGAAAACTCCTTTTTCTCAAATCTTATAAATCTTCAGTTGATTTTGATATCTTTATCAGTTTCATTCATTTTATTCATGTTTTTATCAAGTTTACATCAATTTTATCAAGTTTTATCAAGTTTATCAAATATTTCCTCAATTCTATTAAAATTTTATCATATTCTTTACCCTTTCAGGTTAAGGGATAAACCTGATGCCTCTTTCCATGAGGTATTTCCTTTATTCTTTTTTCCCCTCAGGTTAAGGGATAAACTGGACCCTCGTTGTTCGAGGTGTTCCCATTCAGGATAAGGGAAAATCCTGAAACCCCTCGTAGGAGCCATAACGCTACCTATGAGGATTCTTTTGTAAATACAAGTTTTCGAAAACCTTCATTTGATTTTCTAAATTTATATCAATTTTTCTTCATTTAAATTCCTTAAATTCTTTTCCCATTCAGGATAAGGGAAAATCCTGAAACCCCTCGTAGGAGCCACAATGCTACCTATGAGGATTCTTTTGTAAATACAAGTTTTGTTAATCTTTGTTGATTTTCTATATTTATATCAATTTCCCTTCATTAAATCTCTTTAAATTCTTTTCTTATTCCCATTCAGGATAAGGAAAGATCCTGAGATCCCTCGTAGGAGCAATAACGCTACCAATGAGGATTCTTTTTGCAAATACAAGTTTTATCTATTCTTATTGATTTCTAAATTTATATCAATTTTTTTTAAAAATTCTATTCTTTTTCCCATTTAGGATAAGGGATAATCCTAAGATCACTCATAGGGGCAATAATGCTACCTGTGAAAATTCTTTTTACAAAAATAAAATCAAATTTTCCTCAAATGTTCTGCATTTTCTTCAAAATTCTATATCCTTCTGTCTTCTTAAAGTTTATTCTTTCTATGTTTCCCGTTCAGGACAAGGGGCTGATCTTGAAAATTGGACCGCATACAACCAAATGTGCTGGTCCATCTAAATCATAAATCATAAATCATAAATCTTGTCATATCTCTACTAAATTCAAGTCTCAAGTATATCCTCAAAAATCTCCCTCTTCCCTTTCAGGTTAAGGGATAAACCCGAATCATTGTTTTACATATCCTAAATTTTCATCAAATGTCTATCAATTTCAGTAAATGTCCATCTTTTCAAACCTTCGGGTTACAACTTCATCAATATATATCAAGTTCAAGCCTTCGGGTTACAATTTCATCAATATCTATCCTTTTCAAAGCCTTCAGGTTACAATTTCATCAATGTATATCCTTTTTAAAGCCTTCGGGTTACAAATTCATCAATGTCTATCAAAATTCAAGCCTTCGGGTTACAATTTCATCAATATCTATCCTTTTCAAAGCCTTCAGGTTACAAATTCATCTACGTATATCCTTTTCAAGCCTTCGGGTTGCAAATTCATCAAAGTATATCAAAGTTCAAGCCTTCGGGTCACAATCTCATCAAATATCCATCATTTTCAAACCTTCGGGTCACAACTCTATCAATACCAATCATTTTACCAACAAATCCTGCTTTCGAGCTGGTCGGGCAACCAAAAATCCTGCTTTCGAGCTGGTCGGGCAAACAAATCCTGCTTTCGAGCTGGTCGGTCAAACAAATCCTGCTTTCGAGCTGATCGGGCAATCAAAATCCTGCTTTCGAGCTGGTCGGGCAATCAAATCCTGCTTTCGAGCTGGTCGGTCAAACAAAATCCTGCTTTCGAGCTGGTCGGGCAAACAAATCCTGCTGTCGAGCTAGTCGGGCAACCAAAAATCCTGCTTTCGAGCTGGTCGGGCAAACAAATCCTGCTTTCGAGCTGGTCGGGCAAACAAAAAACCTGCTTTCGAGCTGGTCGGGCAAACAAATCCTGCTTTCGAGCTGGTCGGGCAATCAAAATCCTGCTTTCGAGCTGGTCGGTCAAACAAATCCTGCTTTCGAGCTGGTCGGGCAATCAAAATTCTGCTTTCGAGCTGGTACTTCCAACAAATCCTGCTTTCGAGCTGGTCGGTCAAACAAATCCTGCTTTCGAGCTGGTCGGGCAATCAAAATCCTGCTTTCGAGCTGGTCGGGCAATCAAATCCTGCTTTTGAGCTGGTCGGTCAAACAAAATCCTGCTTTCGAGCTGGTCGGGCAATCAAAATCCTGCTTTCGAGCTGGTACTACCAAAAATCTTGCTTTCGAGCTGGTCGGTCAATAAAATCCTGCTTTCAAGCTGGTCGGTCAAACAAAATCCTGCTTTTGAGCTGGTCGATCAAACAAATCCTACTTTTGAGCTGGTCGGGCAATTAAAATCCCGCTTTCGAGCTGGTCGGTCAAACAAATCCTGCTTTCGAGCTGATACTTCCATCAAAATCCTGCTTTCGAGCTGGTACTTCCAAAAAATCCTGCTTTCGAGCTGGTCGGTCAAAACAAAAATCTAAATAATCCTTCCCAAGTTTCAACTCAAGGTTTCGTCAAAATTTATATTGAGTGATTATTTCACAAAGGATCCTTGAAAGCTTTTGCCAATTTGTTAAAGATACTTGTTGATTCCAATATTTTTGGCTACACCAAAAGAATTACCTCAGATTACCTCTAGTATTTGTCCAAAAAGGTAAAACTTTTTGTGGAAAAGAGGTAAAATTAAAATCTTTCCCTGTTGATCAACCAAAAGGATGAGAGAAGTATCCTTGGTATGATTAGTGAAATAAATATTCAATGATGTTGAAAAGCCAGAAACGAATTGATATTGATCATGGCTGTGACGCGTGTTTAAAGATGACTTTCTGGCAATCAGACAGTGGAAATATCCTGAGCTATAATCAAACCCACTTAATCCATGTCTTCTTATTCTAATGTTGCAATCAAATATCTGCAAAAGGGATCTCTCAATTGTCGTCAAGATGAAGGCGAATTAAGCGAGCAGACCCTCGGGGCCAAAGAAGATTTGGATCATCTACCGAGATGAAGGAGTTTGTGAAGGATCCTTCCAGGGAAAGTTCAGATCACCGTCGAGATGAAGGCGAGTGTGATGAACCTACCAACAAACCCTAAATGATATTTGATTTCAGCTATCATCTAAAAACCTTTGAGCCTATACCATCATATATAATCCCTGAGATAAAAGAAGGATCGAAGCATCTCCAAGATGAAGGAGTTTGTGACGTGCCCTTCCTTGAAAAAGAGAGAAAAGTCAGAACATCTCCAAAATGAAGGATGATGTAAAAGCCCGAAAAAGCCCAATGACTCAAAAAGAGTGCAAGAAGATCATCATGAGAAAACACTCAGATATCAAACTGCCTAAATTGCCAGAAATCATATTTTCTTATGCAAAATATCTTTTATCAATGTCTTTTCACTACCTGCTTTTATGAAATTGAGAATATTTCTTCTCTTCTTATATCAAGGAAATGGATAGCTTCCTTGAAGAAAATCATCAGCGCTAAAATTTTGAATTTGACTTTTAAGACTGAGAGGTTAACCTCGTTGGAGGAAATACTCTAGGTAAAAGAGGGAATACCTTTGCACACATGTGCACATTTTCAAGTGTTGAAGTCAACTATAAATTTATCTTATTGGCAAAATTTTCTAGATATTCTAAGAATGAAATAAATATTCAATATCCATTTTGGTGCAACCTAACATTGTTTTCCAGAAGAGTTACCCCATTCAGTTGAAGTATCTCTCCTGTCCCATCACGGTTTCAAGAAATCCGTATGGTTGTTCCCACTCAGGTTAAGGGTCAAAACCTGTACTCCCTGCGAGAGGTCATTAAATTCAAAAGCTGATTTAGTCTCAGCAATGAGACATCCAAGTTCATCCCTTTTTCAAAGCTTTAGGGAACCCTATTTCCTTCCTCCTTTCGCAAACCCCTTTCAGATTTATTCGTCCAAACTCCGAATGTCCCATCATGGTCTCTTCACTCGAGGATTCCATATGGTCGTCCCCTTCAGGTTAAGGGTTAAGCCTGAACCTCGCTCCTCGAGGTATCTTCCTTTTCAGGTTTCGGTTAAACCTGAATCTCGTTCCAACGAGTTTCCCTCGTTTTCGACGAGGTGTTTTCCTTCAGTCTCATCATGGTTCTCCCCTTTGAGGAATTCATGCTTTGTATATCCATCCGGAATAAAATCCTACTTGAGCTTCATCTCATGAGGCGTTTTCTCAAAAATGTCCCATCAAAGTCCTCATATATTTCTTTCCCCATTCAGGTTATTTTGATATATCTTCGTCCCATCCAGGTTAAGGGCTAAACCTGAGTCATTTCAAAACATTGATCTTGTCTCGCCCACGAGACTTGATCTAAATTCTTATCTTTCATCATTTCGAGATCTTCGCCCAAAGTCCCATCACGATTTCCTCATCTCTATCATTCAGTCATATCATTGTCGAGGATTTCGTCCCCCCAAGTCATTCAAGACAAGGCTTTAAGCCTGAAAAGCCATAATTCTTCCACAACCAGTTCAGATCTGCTGACTGGGGCATTTTTCAAAATTTGGAGTGTTTTCTTTGCCACTAAGCTCGGCTTTCAACCGGCTTAGTAGCAAAGAGGGGCATCTGTGAACACCCCAAATTTTTCAAAATCTTTTAAATATTCCCTTCTTGCCCCTAAATTCATTTTTTGAGCAAATGTGTCATTTTTAAATATAAATTTCAGTTCATTTCTCAAATTTTATTGAAATTAAATTCATTTCATATGTTTAAATTGATTTTGGATCTGGATCCAATGTCCAGATCCAAATCTGAGTTTCCTTGTTCAAATTTCAAATTTTAAATTAAAGAAAATACCAAAAATAGCCTTTAAATAGCTCAGACAGTCCATTCGACATCCGTTTGGATCCATCAAATCATATTTCTCGATTTGAGTGTCAAAACTTAAACATTTTCTCAAAACCTAGGTCCAAACCTATTCTTCTAAAGAAATTTCCCCGAAATGGTCTGAAATTCTCAGAAAAATATCTTTGTAAATATTTCTCAGAAAAATACAAAAAAAAATTAGTGTTTAATCTTAGTTTTCTCGTAAAATCTTAGATTTTTATTCCAAAAATACAAAAAATGAAAATAACATAAAAACCAAAAAAAATTGGAAAAATTATAAGAAAAATGAATGAGTTTTAAAGTTAATTTTGTTAAAAAAAAAAAAAAACTCATTCTAAAACCATTTTTACAAAAAAATCTTGTTGAAGGAGCCTTGTTTTGGAAATTACATAAATCTGAGGGACTGAACATTTCTTAGGGTTTTTCTCGCAAGAGGTTGGGGGCTGAACATTTTCTCCCCCTCTCACTCTCAAAGCCTTCAGCCGCACTCCTCCATGGCTTCCACCGAAACCCTCCATTCATCTCCCTCCGTCCATCTTCAACGAACTCCTCCCTTCTAGAATTCTCCTTTCCATCTTTAAGAAGGCACAAAGACTCTCACCTTCGGGACCGCTTCTTCACCTCTCCATGGCTTCTTCACTCTTGACCCGTTATCACCCCAGCACCCCTCTTCTACTTCACGAGATCGTCTTCACCCCTCCCCTTTCCTGTACATAACCCTCTCTTTTCTTCACGCATCACCCGTTTTCACCTCCACACCTCTCTCTCTCTGATTAATCGTTCCTCTGCCTCGCCACCCAATCTCCTTCTTCTCTTTCAGTTGCTATCTTCCCTCCTTCAGAAACTCTGCGAGAATCAGGTAAGAACATTTCCACTTTACTTTCTCTTTTTTATTTTTTCTCTCTTCTTTTCCTTTTGCTTTTTAATTTTTCTGGTTTTTCCCCATTGATGCACCCTTGGTGGCGTTGATGTTGCTTGTGCAATACCAAACCACCCCGGTGCAAAATCGATGGAACGATCTTGTTCCTACATCCTAAATTTCTTGCTTACCTTGTTATTTTAGTTTTGTTTTGATCTCAGTATTAATCTATTGTGAACTTTCGCTTATTTTTCTCTAAATTTCAGTCCCTATTCCTGTTTCTTTCTTATTATCTGATTACGATTCCTATTTTGTTATAATTTTTGTTTGTCTTAATTCTCGTCCTTCTTTTTTTTTTCTTTTCTTGTTTTACTTTATCTTGGATTTCTGCTTCCGGCTTGCTTTGGTTTCTCTTATTATCGTCATCTGTTCCATAAATCAAGATGGCTTGGTCGATTGTACCTGCGTTCCTGACATTGGGTCTGAGAGAAGGAGTTTTCGTTTTATATTAGTGGTAACAAGAGTGTCTCGTTTCATCTTGCATGTGTTCTCACCATTTGTATATAACCTTGTGTCATAACTACCAATCTTGTACCCATGGCAACATATTGGTCGCATCCGACTCTCCCTGAACATTGCAAGGCTCTGCAAGAAGTCATAAGGAATCTTGGTGGTTTTCACTGTAAAAAAAAAACACTCAATATGCAGTTCGTTGCATATTCTGCAGCAAAATCCGATGTGCCTCGCCGAGAAACCAGTTGCTTTGGTTTACCTTGATTCCTTTTATATCCTCATGGCATCATCACTCTTATATTTGTTGCATCGTCCCTTTCTCCCCCAAGGATGATAAACATGGATAAGCAAAAGCGTCATTCTGTGGGAATCAATGTTCTCGATGGGAAAAGCTTGAAGGTCTTAAAGAAGATGGAACACTTTCATTCGTTATGAAGTTCTCAGATGCCAGATCGTGATCAGAGATTGCCCACAATTGACATTATTAAATATAATGTCAAATGTAAGTAATGGTGGTCAGGTCAAGCCCCCATACGTCTGGTACCTCAAGGTAAGATTGCTTATTGTGTGTATCCTTGAGTTTTTTTTTTAGTTGTTATGGCCTATATTCAACTACAAATGCTTAACTTACAACCTATATCATGGTGGGCACATGACTGTGTACATCAAATAAAAAAAAAGGGGAAAAGAAAAGGATTGCAGAGAAAAAAAAATATGTTAATCTGGGCAGATGTTCAAAAAGAAAAAGAAAAAGAGAGTGCCTTTGTATGGGAAAACCTACTTAATACAGGTCTAAGTCCAGAATTCTTTGTGGATCATATGCTTCAGACTCTTATGATCCAAGGAGGAGCTATAATGACTTCCTAATTTGGAGTCATACCTATAGTGGTCAATCACTCAACCCAATTTCTTTGGTCATGTATCAATTTTGCTAATTTTGTTGCTTGAGCCAGTGGAAATACCTAGACTAATTACTGGTGTTTATGCAGGTAAAGGCTTTATATTTGGAACCAGGCCAGCGTGTGGTTTGATCACATAAAGGGGGACATCATTGACCGTAATGGTGAAGTCTTGGCCAGAGGAAATATCCAGCTGATCCAGTGAGCCCCTTTGCTGGCGGCTATTCTCAAGGGTCGAATCAAATTTACCCTCCCCTCCCATCTGCCGTCTTGGTCATCAATTGTCACTGTGCTCATATGTCCTCTCATCACACTGTCACTGCCAATCTCTGCAATGGCTAATATCACCGATGATGGAATCAATCATCTGGACCAATAAGGTTGCAGTAACTGCTTACTGAATTCCATGCCCAAATCTTGTATGTTGATTTTTTTTTTACTATCTGTCTTCCATTAATTTTCACTGCTGTGGTTTTTCACTAAATTGAATATGACTGAGAAACTTAGAAAGTAGGTATTGTTAATCCAATTGAAGTCTTCCTCATTGAGTTCTAGTGAACAGTTAGTCTTCAACTGAATGCTATTGATCGGCTGAGATTTTTCCTATAAGTGGCATTCATTCGGCATTCACCATGCGTTGTTGTATCACCCTTTTCAAATCATATCGAATTTTGAACTCTAGGTTATAACTGTACATATAACATAATTGTGGTTATTAGCTGACCATAATTTCACAGTAAAAATCCCTTCATAAGTTGTTGCTGTGTGAAAGTTTATTAGGATTCATATCTGGAATTAATGGGGCTCGGATTATGGCATTCAGATTTTGCTAATAAAGTCGGTCTCTGTTAGCGTAAGGGTGAGTATATCTCTGTGTTAACAATATAGGAGTATTAGGCAAATCATCATATGGGCCTATACAGGCTGTTGGATAAGACCAGAGGGTTGTTGATTGCAGGTAATAAGTTGGTTAAGCAGTGAGTTGGGGTGGGCTGTCAAAATATTATCAGTTAATACATGTGTGGGTAATCAAGGTTAAAATTTTAGCAGTACACGTGATTGACAAACCTGGGTCAGCAATAGGTAGTTGAATGGTGTATGGGTCACATAGACAGTATGTCACTGCACTTTTCACCTTTTTCTTTATCACTGCCTTAACATATCCCTCACCATCATCGTCCTGCACCCTCCATCAGCACACATATGGAATCCTTCATCCCATTACATGTCATGTTTAACATCCATGCATTCCAGTTTGGTGTTGTATGTTGTAAAGTATTTCTTAAATAATCCGGTATGAAGATTAAAGGCAATCTAAACAGGTCATAAAAGGAATTTTGCTGTACTGAGCATCCATATCCTTTGATTTCTCATTTCGGCACAGGGATTTTATGGGATTTCTGGAATCTGTTTAATTCACTTGCTCTGTGATTTGAATGTAAATCGATATCTTCTACGACTGTGATCTCGTTGCTTGTATTGCATGGTTTAAACAAGCCATATTTCCTGCAGAATGTTACATTACAGAATTGCTTTTGCAGCAATAAAAATTCACTGCAGTGTGCCTTCATTGTATTGCTCTTGTGTGATTCGTGGTTACTTACGCTTTGGGCTTGATTCATATATATATTTATATATATATACATATATACATATATATATTTGATTCATTCAATAGTCACTACCACATCATCCATTATGTCAACCCTTCACATTTATCATTCCACTTATATATATATATATATGTATATATACATATATGTGTATATATATACATTCATATCCTCATACATATATGTATATAAGTATACATACACATGAATATATATATAAACACATATCAATTTTCATCTTTTCCACATTTTTAGACCCCAAATATCTTGACATATGAACAATTTTGCCATTGATATCTATATAACATGTACAGTTTCCTTTCATTTTTCATACTAATCGAGTGTTTTACAGGAGAATATGAAGAAAAGATCATTACTCGGAGTTGTAAATTTAATTTCATGTATTGTAATAAGTTAGAGCCTTAATGAGAATTTACATTTCCTGTTTTAGATAGAATGAATGAGCATTGTAAATACCATGAATCACTTGTTCTTCATTACAATTTTCCTTTATCTTTCAAATTCTCACAAATGGCAACACGAATGGCACGTGCACCATTTCGTAAGAGGTAAATCAATCCTAAGTTGATGATCCACATCAATGGCCATAGTCAGGGTGTGGACAAAACTTAGGATTTTTATCTTTACGAAATAACACTGGATCCATTTTCAAAATTCATTATATTTCGTTAAATATTTTCTCCTTTTATTAGAATTTAACTTAAAATTGACTCAAAATATATACCAATGGCCATAGTCAGGGTATATTGAGGGCTAATTTCATTTTAAATTCTATAAAAGCACCAAATGTATTTCATTCTTCACCTGAATTTAAATATAGATTATTATATAATACATTCAATGACCATAGTCAAGGATGTATTATATCTTCAATCTTATCTTAATTCATTTAAAGAATGTAATAGCTTTTCAAAATCCCATTTCAAAAATTTAAATTCATTCATCATTTAGGATAGAATTTCATCATATTTTTAAAATTTCTTTTTCATAAATCCAAGTAATTGTTCCCTTCATTTCTCAGATCAAATCCTATTCATAAATTCAAATTCAATTCTATTTCTCAAAAGGATTCAAGAATTCAATTTCAAAGTCACATTTTTGAAACTTCAGAATCATCATGTATTTCAAATTCCAAATTCTATCTTAAATTTAAAATCCAATTTAACTTTGAAATTCATTTGTATATTCAAGATTCAATTTCTAAAATTCATTTTCCAAGTTCAAATTAAATTTGGAAGTTCTTGATTCATCTTCTAAATTTAACTCCAAATCCATTTTTAGGATCCATGATTCAACACTCATATTGGATCTCAGACTTCAGATCCAATTCTTCTTTAGGATCCAGACTCCAATTTCACTTTGGATCTTAGACTTCAGATCCAAATCCATCTTAGGATCCAGAGTTCAATTCTACTTTGGATCTTAGACTTCAGATCCAAATCCATCTTAGGATCCAGAGTCCAACTCTACATTGGATCTCAGACTTCAGATCCAAATCCATCTTAGGATCCAGAATTCAATCACACTTTGGATCTCAGACTTTAGATCCAAATCCATTTTAGGATACGGGACCCAATTCCACATCGGATCTAAAATTTCAAATCTTAAATCCATCTTAGATCCAATTCCATTCTCAATTCTAGATTTCAAATCCAATTCCCTTTTCAAATCTTATCTGAACTTCCTAAAGTCCACATCTATTTTTCCATTTTCAGATCCAATTCCATTTCATTTCAGATTTCAAATCTAAATCCACTTACAGATCATATCTGGAATTCATTTCTACACCATTTAGATTTCTCAGATCCATTCTAAATTTAAGATTTCCAAAATCTAGATTCAATTCCATCTCAAGTATTCATTTCCTTTCATAAATTCAGAGTTCAAATTCAAAGTCCATTTCCGACTTTGAAATTTCATTTCCTTTGATTTCAAAACTTCAAATCATTCTTTCGCAAAATCAAGATTTATCCTTCCAATCCTGATTTATTTCAAAAACTTAGAACTTCTCTGATCTATCTCAAGTTCTAAAGTTAGATTCAAACATTTCTTCACTCCCTTACCGAGTTCATCTCAGAACACTTGGAAATTTTTTAAAATGTGTTTTTCAAAATAGCATACATCTTCACATTGCACAAACATGATTCTTTGTGCATTTAGAGTTAGATTAAATTCTTAGATTATATTTAGGCAAAGAAAAAGGCATAGATTCGATCCTTAGTTCGATTACCCCTGGTAAAGGGGCCAGGAACGGTCGAACCTCGTACCGACGAGCGAATCCCGTCTCTCCATTTTTCCCGTAAATTTTCAAAACGGAGGCGAGTAATTTTCTAAATATTTTCAAATAAAGGTCAAGTGAAAACCCGCAAAAGAGTTCCTCTTCGCTTTCTTTCTCTTTTTTTCTCTTCTCTCTTTTTTTTTTTCTTTTATTTTTCTCCCTTCAAAAAGGAGGAAAATAGAGGTTGGAAAAGGAAAAGAGAAGGAAGAGAGAGAAACCACAAGAGAGGAAAATTTTTGCGATGATCACAAAGATATAATACATCCCTGACTATGGTCATTGAATGTATTATATAATAACCACATTTAAATTCAAATTGAAGAATAAAATACATTTTGGTGCTTTTATAGAATTTAAAATGAAATTAACTCTTAATATACCCTGACTATGGCCATTGGTATATGTATTGAATTAATTTTAAATCATATTCTGATAAAAGAGGAAAATATTTAAGGAAAATATGATGAATTTTGAAAAGGGATCCAGTGTGGATCCAATGTTATTTTATAAAAGATAAAAATCCTAAGTTTTGTTTACATCCTGACTATAGCCATTGATGTAAATCATCAACTTAGGATTAATTACCTCTTACGAAATGGTGTCCGTGCCATTCGTGTTTCTATTTGTGAGATTTTTGAGAAATGAGATAACAAAATGACATGGATGCAAGCGATTTATAACATTTATATGCTCATTCATTCTATCTAGTGCAAAAAAATGTAAATTTTTTATTAAGATCTAATTATTACAACACTTAAAATTGAAAATACAAATCCCCAAGTAATGACATTTTCCATATATTCCCTTTAAAATACTACAGTTAGTATGAAAGCAAAAGGGAATTGCACATTTCAAATATGCCAAATATGAGGTGCTCACATGTCAAGATATTTATGATTTAAGATGTAAGAAATGATATATACATACCTATATGCATATACATACATACCTACCTTCATACATATATGTATATGAGTATATATATATACGTATATATATATATATATGTGTATATATATATATATGTATATGTACCTATATATATACCACGTGTGTCCTACATGTAACATAGGTGGATGAGAGTAATGCTGGAATATACAGGTATTGAATAAATGGATAAATGTAGGAATTACCATGGTAAAGGAGCTATAAGTGCTAGACATAGTGAAGTGGCAACAATCTCAGTATAGGTGAGTGTTAGCAGGAGAAAAGGTGATCATGGGCTGTTGAGGCAAAAATGGTGCATGAGAGTACAACAATGCTTTACATTGCTGCCCATGACAAGAGAAGCACAGTAGTGCTTCAGACTGACATAGATTCAGGTAGACCACAACTGGGTCTTGCCCTGTCGTGGATACAGGTGGGAGCTGAAGAGTATAGCAGCTAAAATGGTGGTTATATGGACATTAACCAGATATTGTTAGAAATGGAGATGGTTCTAGGATGACACTATTTGTCACTGGGATAACACTTTATCAATAACCTTTGAATTACGTATTGAATAGTTTTAAGCCTCAAATAATGATGGTATATAGTTGCTTTGGGATTCATAGCCAAATTTTTGAAGGTACTGGGCAATTGGACAACATCAAAAGAATGATCATGATGTGAGATCAACAAGCCAGCAGGGTGATTAATGGATGGAATCTGATCCGGGAAATGGTAATTTATTGGTTTTGCAAACATCACTAATTACCCACACTAATATTCATGATTTCTATCACCAACACATAAGACTTACAAAAGCTGACAACACCTTAACAAAGATTAACACTTGTCACTGACACATATCCATATAGCCACTAAGCATGGACTGCTTAGCCAACGTGGACACTCCATTTGATATTTTCAGCAATTCAGAGTCACTGTTTGACATGCTAATACAGACCATGCTAACTCGCCGACCATTTTAAACAAACAAAACGTGTTATCTGATTCAACCCCTGAGAAATTTATCAACTAAAATTATTTGGGAAATTAAGGGACAGCATCCGATCCAAACTTAATATCTCAAAATTCCAAAACATCAAACTGATAATGCAACTATCAGTAAGAGTGGCATTCGCCAAAATTATGGCAATCCAATAGAATCCTAATGACATTCAGATATTTTATATTTGCATTCAGATGCTTTGAGTGTCTATTTAATTTGCAAGACCAGTGATACTCTGACAGATCATAATCATCTCAAACTTTAATAGATAATACCTTAGTATCTCAAATCTCAATAGACAATGTTTCAACCAATATATCACTGATTGGAATTTCAGGTAGTAGCTACTTACCGGAAAGATGGTGAATACCGATGACCAGACTCCCTCGAACAGCTGAGCAACCTACGGACGAGAGGGCGTTGGGTATGATAGTGAGATTATCCCTGCAAAAGAAAACTGAAGAAGTATCAGATTTGAATCAGAACCTACGGTCACCAGTTGTCGATCCTGAATCAGCTGTTGCCGCAATCGGCTGACAGCAAAGGTTATCGAGATGACTGTCCCGGGACTGCGAAATTTAGGTGAGCAGGACTCCGCTGGGTGCGTCGGTCTTGTTGGAAGGCAGTATGTCCAAATTCACGATTATACTTATAACATGAATTTCTGTATTGAGGTAACACAAGACCTTTCTTTGATAAAACCTGAACAGCAAAATATTTCTTCTATAGTGATTTAGACCTTTAAATGGACCGAAGATGAAACCATGCTATTCCTGGAAAACAAGATATCTAGATCATTGCAAGATGAGCAGGTCATTTCAAGAAACTTGTGCCTCTTATGATTTCGCGGGGTCACCCGAGAAAGAGGCTTCAGAACGAACCTCTGTCAAAACCTACAGGAAAGCTTTAGAAAGGATTCATGCAACAGAGATGAGTTTCAAATGGTACTGATTTTTAGAGGTCTCATATCATGAATGGCAGACAAGGTATATCCCTGTGAACACCCCAAATTTTTTAAAATGTTGTAAATATTCCCCTTTTTGTCCCTGACCCCACTTTCTGGGTAATTGAGTCAGTTTTAAATCTAAATTCCATTTTATTTCTCAAATCTTGCTGAAATTAAATTCATTTTATATACTTGACTCAATTTTGGACCCGGATCCATTGTCAAAATCAAATCTGAGCTTCATTATCCAATCAAATTCTCAAAATTTCCAAAAATAACTTCTAGAAAAGCTCAAACAGTTCGTCCGGTATCCGTTTGGATCCATTGCGTTGCATTTCTCGATTCGAGTTTCAAAACTCGAATATTTTCTCAAAACTTGGGTCAAAAAAACCCATTCTTTTAAAGAATTTTCCCCAAAATAGCCCAAAATTCTCAAAAAAACACTTTTGTAAATATTTCTCAGAAAATACAAAAAAATTTAGTATTTAATCCTTGTTTTCGTGTAAAAAACTTAGATTCTTGCTCGAAAAATACAAAAAATGGAAAAATCATGCAAAAAACAAAAAAATTAGGAAAACTACAAGGAAAATAAGTGGTTTTTTAAAAAAAAAAAAAAAAAAAATTGTCGAAAACTCACCTTGAACCACTTTACAAAAACCTTTAGAAAAGGAGCCCTCTTTTTGCAAATTTGTTTTTAGGGTTTTTTTTTCTTTCTTTCTCTCTGAAGACCTTTCGTGAAGGAGGACGCCTACCCCCCCCATCCGTAGCCTCTCTCTCTCTTTCACCGAAACCTTCTCCATGGCATCCATGAACCCTTCGATCGCTCGAGCTCCTCCTCCTTCGTTCATCACCAACGAACTCGCATACAGCCATCTCCCGAGCTCCTCCTCCTTCACGAAGCTTCCACCGAACACCCCCATGTGCGATCTCCTCTTCATCGCCCTCCGATCATCTCCCCTTCATCTCCACCCTCAAATCCCTAACCGTTTCTTCCACCCCCCCCACCCCCCCCTTTTTTTTCTCTCTATAAGATAGGCGCAAGAAGGAAATGAAGGGGGATCCATGAACGCTTGCATCGATTCTTCATTTCTCACATCCATTTCCTCCTTTTTTGATACACCCCTCTCCTTGGAGTAGCCCGGCACTGACGATCCGTCATTAGCATCACCCATTGTTCTCTTCCTTCTGCTCTGGAACGCCTCCCTCTCCCGAAGGAATGCTTCAGAGTTGCCTTCGTTCGTTCCTCTATAATCACTCAAAAGAAACCCGGTCCCTACTGAAATCAGTGGCCTGAAGGAGACCAATCCAGCAGCAGCCGCAGCCTGAGGTAAGCGTTGTGTTTTCGTTCTCTTTCTTTCTTCCTTTCATTTCTCTGTTCTTGGTCTTAACTTTCAATTTTTGACGCACCTTTGGTGGTGTTAGGTTGCTTATGCAACTCCAACCCATCCCCGTGCAAGATCGATGGGAATTCTGAGACCCCCACATTTTCGTTTCTTTTATTTACAAGTTTTTCTTCTGATGTCTTATTTTCATTGTATACCATTACTTCAATTTTGTTCTCTTTTCCGCTTCTTTCTAGCTGTATTTCTTTTCTTTCTTTATTGATGGCATTTCCATTTTCGGCTTCTACTAAGCACGATTGGCCATCCCTTAGCCATTAACATAATCACGGTTTTTATCTGGACCTAAGCTGTTAAGACATCCATCTGTATTCCTTTCACATTTAGAATGATCTCTGCAGTGACACCCGATCTGATCCCGTATCAGATCGGATTCATTCTGCAAAAAATTTAATTAGTTACATCAAGTTTCTTTCTATCCTAAGATTATAAATCGTTTTGTTGGTTCATTATAGGATCCAAGTCCTTTTAATGTGAAAATATACTCTGCGTCTTGATCGTTGCTTCCCTGTAACAGATTCATATTTCTCCTCTTTGATTTTTGGTTTGTGTTTTTCTCTTTTTTTTTGTATATCGCACTCTCAAACCCATATATCTCAGATGGATTCAATGATTTCCCAAGATTTGAATCCTCTAAAAAAAAAAAAAAAATCTCGTTATCATCTATGTTCAGCAGCATTTTCTCCTGCATGATTTTCTTTTATTACTTTGCACTTTGCAATTTCACGTGTATTGTGTTTTCTACACTTGTATATCCCTGTTATCCTCCCATACCCCCCCATAGGCAGCACCGAGGGAGAGCTTGTCTCCTCTTGCAATTCCTCACCCGTCTCCCAGCAGATCTCCAGTGCGTTAAACAAAGGTAAGCTACTTCCAGTCAACATAATCTTGGGGCTGTTGTCGAAACTGGAGCAGGTTATTACCAGGGCAAGGAGAGTTTCAATTTAGGTGGCTTCTCCTCAAACTCGAATTCAAGCTGAAGCTGTTGATCATACAACAAACATTAATTTGGTTGTGAATAGGATTGTGTAGCTAAAAAAAAAAAGCGAATTACCTCTGTGTTTATTATCTTTTAGGCCATTTTGGGTCTTCCCTTTTGTTATGTCTTGATTCCTCTGTTATATATAATAACCCTTGTTTTGCCCAAAAAAAAAAAAAAAAACTGGGTTCATGTTTCGAATGTCCCCTGCATCAATCATATTTTGGGATGCTACAGTACTTAGAATTTTTTTTTTTTAGCGTTATGTCGCTTCACGGAATTGGTCATCGTTTCCTGTCTTAAACTCTCTTATTAACTTCAGGTAGGGTCATCAGTAATGGGAGTCGTTTAAAACCACTATGATCAGTATAGTCTACGTAATTCCCTCTTTATTAACATAATTTAGACATACATTGAGTCTCCCACCCCTTGAGATTTATCATTTTTTTTATCATTTTGAAATTGAAGTATATTCACCCCCTGTTTATTTTCTTATTCTGATTTTGGTGTTTTGTTTGACTATTTGTTCGTAGTTTCACCTTCAGTCTTGATGATACCTGGTTAGATATTGTTTACCTCATTCAATATATTCCCTTATTAATAGTATTCCCTTTGTTCCTTGGTGTTCTACGACACCCTTCCTCAAGCACAAGAACTTAGTCCCTGCTTATTCTGCCTCTCATTTTATAACTTTTCATTGTGTGCCGAGTACCCCCCCTGTCAAAAGGAAAGTCACAAGTTGAAGAATGACATGTTGGTTCTTTTGTATCTTATGTTGAGCAAAGTGTCATATATATCTGAAAGAAGATAATGCTCTTAATTCAGTCATTTATGCTATTGAATAAAATACCTTTTGTTGGTAAAAGATGTGGAGGGTCTAGATGCCTCAACAGGCTGCAGCATTATCGGATGAGCTGAATTCTGCATGATGCAGAGTACTACTCAAATATCAACTAGTAAGCTCCTTAAAAGGTAAAAGATTTCTTGTAATGCACGAACTGACAGAAACTCATTGCAAAGTTCCAGGTTCATCGTGAAGGCACAGGTACGACAGCCACAGGATTAAGGGCAGAGGTGAGTATCTCCAATAACGTGTCCTTTTGTATACCCTCGTATGTGCAGAATTATATGTTATAAATATTGGTCATGCTAGACACTCGTGAGAAATGCTTCTAATATTATTCATCATTTTTTTTTTGATAGATGGTAATACTCGAAATGCCTATTTTGATAAGATCCATACTGGTGTTTTTCTGATGGATACTTTTAGCCTAATATAGCTTATGCTGCATAAATGATGCAAATGTCATGCATATTGTTACCTCTGTGCAAATGAGATAGATAGAATGGGTTGAGCTTAAATGATCCTTTCTAGGATAAGCAAGAATGTGTGTCTGCAGCGTACCTAGAGTGTTTACGAATCAAGAAGCAGTAGGTCTAAATATTCCTAAATCAATGACTGTGACTGCATCTTCTTGACATCTGTGTCATTCAACATGAGAGCAGAAGTAGCTTCAGTGGCAAGCTCGATCCCTTCCATAAGGTCAGAAGTAATATCGTTCATCCTAACATGGGTATACTCTAGCTGTAATGCCGAGCAAGTTGAGAAATGACCTCTACAAAGTCTTGGTCACCCGTCACATGGGTCAGCTCCAGATAATTGCCATTTTCGTTAGGAAAATTTCTCTACAGTGCGTTGTTATTCCTGTACAAAGTGCTTGGGTGAAACAAACTTAACTACTTACATTATACTCTGTATATCTACTATGTCACGGAAGCATTCATTTAAGTAACATATTTTTCATATCTTCACCATCTGCTTCATTACTGCACGCCACCAATTTCAAAATTTAAATTCATTCATCATTTAGATAGAACTGCATCATATTTTAAAAAAAAAAATTCCTTTTTCAAAAACTCCAAGTGATGTAAATATCTTCCTCAATCTATCTTCAATTCTTATAAAAACCTATTCATCCTTTTCATCTTCAAATTCAATTTTATTTTCAATCTCAAAGTTCAATTTAACTTTGAGATTCCAAAGTCATTTTTATTCAAATTCAAAACAGATTTCAAAGTCCAAATTGACTTTGAAATTCCAAGTTCATTTTATATTCAAAACTTCAATCAAAGTTCAATTTAACTTTATGATTCTTGATTCATCTTCTGAATCTAACTCCCAATCCATTTTTAGGATCCAGGATTCAACACTCATATTGGATCTCAGACTTCAGATCCAATTCCTCCTTAGGATCCAGACTCCAATTTCACTTTTGGATCTTAGACTTCAGATCCAATTTATTTATAGGATCTAGAATCCAATTTCACATTTAGATCTCAGACTTCAGATCCAAATCCATCTTAGGATCCAGAGTCCAACTTTACATTGGATCTTAGATTTCAGATCTAAATCCATTCTAGGATCCAGAAATCAATTCTACATTTGGATCTCAGACTTCAAATCCAAATCCATCTTAGGATCTAGAACCCCCTTCTACATTTGGATCTCAGACCTCAGATCCAAATCCATCTTAGGATCAGGAATCCAATTCTACATTTGGATCTTAGACTTCAGATCCAAAATCATTCCAGGATCCAGAACTCAAGTTCATCTTGGATTCCAAATCTTGGATCCCATTCCGTTTAGGATCCGGATTCCATTCCCAATTCTAGATTTCAAAATCCAAGTCCATTTCCAGGTCTCATTTGAACTTCCTAAATCCATTTCTATTCTTAAATACCATTTGGTTTTCTCAGATTCATTCTAAGATTCAAATTCAATATCACTTCAAAGAACTTCATCTTCTCCTCCCAAATTCATGATTAAATTCAAAGTCCATTTCTGACTTCAAAACTTCATCTCCTTTCATTTTTTTTAAGTCATTCTTTCTCATTTATTTTCCTAACTCTGTTTTACTACAAAAACTTAGAACTTCTCTGATCTATCTCAAGTTCTAAGTTAGATTCAATCATTTCTTCACTCCTTTACCAAGTTCATCTCAGAATACTTGGAAATTTTCAAAACATTCTTTTCAAAAGAAGCATACATCCTTTTCATTGCACAAGCATGATTCTTTGTGCATTTAGAGTTATGATAAATTCTTAGATAAAATTTAGGCAAAGCAAAAGGCACAGATTCAATCCTTGGTTCGATTACCCCTGGTAAAGGCGCCAGGAACGGTCGAACCTCGTACCGACGAGCGAATCCCGTCTCTCCATTTTTCCCGCAATATTTTCAAAACAGATGCGAGTTATTTTCTAAATATTTTCAAATCAAGGTCAAGTGAAAAACCGTAAAAGAGTTCATCTTCTCTCTCTCTTTCTTTCTTTTTTCTTTCTTTTTTGCCTTTTATTCTTCTCCCTTCAAAAAGGAGGAAACTAAGAGGTTAGAAAAGGAAAAGAGAAGGAAGAGAAAGAAACCAACAAGAGAGGAAAATTTTTGCGATGATCACAGTTTTGGCGACCGTGATGGGACCCGTCTCCGTCTGGTCGAATTATGCCTTTGCTTTGCTTTTATATGATCTAAGTCTTTATTCTAACATATGTCAGCTTCATTGTTATGCAAACCTTAGGAGCCTAGACTCTGTCCTAAGCTGACATCAATACATATAGGATCTAAGTATGGTTTGGTAGGACCATATTGAGGAGATTATTCCATGTTCACATTAGACTTAGGTCTTAAATACAACTCTCCTCAATTTTAGGGATTGAATGCAAACAATGTGTACAAGTGTATGCTTCTATTCATTTAAATTCTATCTCTTTAGGATTTGCATTAGAGCTTTCTGATTTTGTTGCATGTTGATCATATTTTGAAAACATCCCTACCTATATTGTCCCGGTCTTCACGTTGCTGGGCTGTCTCACTGAACCATAGTTCGGGAGAGAGCCTCACAACTGGACCACTTATTTGGGTTCGCGCCCCCCTACCACGTACCTAAGGGCCATAGTCCGAGGTATATCGGTAGGTGCTCAAGGATGTTGGGAAGCCCTTACCTTAGAACCGGAGAATTACTTTTATGCCACGTACTTCGAGCTTCGGCTTGAGTATATCGGCATACCTTGATTGGAATCAAATGATCTGAACTATAGAGTTAGAACTAAGGTCCTATAAAACCATTTCAAATATTGCATTTAGAGTTAGCCTTTAGGGAGTGCTGTGTGCGCATCCTTGTTTGTGCAGTTATAAGTGTATAATATCTTCTTATATGCTCCTGTGTATATCAAAAACTTCTTCAAAACCCTGGGTGTACTATTTAAAATTTCCCTCTATTTTCGAAAACCCCAGGTGCATATTTTTTCCCTTTACCTATATTCTGTCCCCTTTTATATGTCAAAACTTTCCTTAAAACCCTGGAAAGTCTTTTTCAAAAACTCCTTGTCTTTTCCAAAAAATTCCAGGAAATTATGTCTATCTCTCTTCTTTTATCAAAAGTCTATCCGTAAGTCCTGCATTCTATCTGACTCTTTTTCCTCTCTTGCCTACAGTATCATTCCAAATGGCATCCGAATCTCCCGATGCTATCTTTCCTTGGGATCATGTCTTCTATCAAATAAGGGACGGAACCCCAGATCATCGGGTCATCCAGTCTCGTACCTTATTCCCTCGGTGGTACTATTCTTGGTTCACCGCCTTCTCGCGTATGTTCCCAGACCACTTGGATGATTGTGGATTGGAGATGGCATCGGCAGTTGGCTAGCGAACCATCAACGGCAATCTGATTCAAGCTATGGCAGAGCGGTGGAATCCGCGTACCTGCACGTTTTGGTTTCCGTGGGGAGAGATGACTTTGCTAATGGATGAGTTCAGTGATATCATGGGATTGCCAGAACCAGCTGGTCAGCCAGATGATCCGGTCGAGCAGCAATTTTTGATCAATGTCAAAGGGGTAGATGTTCGAGAAGCATTGGCCAGAGCTACAGGGAGCAGATCCTGGCCTCTCGCAGAGATCAACGGAAGTCAGTTCATCGATCTGTTCGAACTCTATCACAAGTATGGGGCCTACGAAGAAGTCGATACCTTATCTCGAGCAGCGAAAGAAAGAATTCAGCATGCCATGGTCCTATGCACAGTGGGGCTGGCGTTCTTTCAGGATGGTCAGAATTTCATCGATGTCAGAGTCGCCCAACTTTTTCGAAGATGGGGAAGCAAGCAGACCCGTCAGCTTTCAGTATCCATGGCAGCTCTAGCCTTTCTCTACATAGGTTTAGCTCGTTTCGCCCTCGGAGAAACCATTTTGGTAGAAGGATGCATGTATGCCTTACAGTCGTGGTTCCTGCGACATGTGCCGTCAAAAGCCAGTTCTTTCAGATTCAGTAACAAGCAGCCGAAGTCAGCCATTCAGTACCGAGCTTTAATCGAGAAACTGCATCAGGAGGAGATCGTTTGGGATTTCTTCGACAGAAGAGAGACTGTTCCTCGATACACCTATGCTCGTGAAAAGCGCTACAGATTGCTCGGCCCTTTCTTCTGCATAGACTATCAGCCAGAGAGGTGTCTTCGACAGTTCTCGCAGCGGCAGATTCGTGTCAATACCCGCTTCCCGACAGGCCGCATGCCAGAGTTCGATCTACGGTCGGATCAGTGGTCTGGAGCATACCACGTCGCCAAATACACTTGAGACTCTTTCATTCCTTTGTCTATATTTCACGGTCCTAATGTATCATCAAAGTATCGAGAATGGTGGCAAACTGTCTGCCCACCTTCTCTTTGTATTTAAAATTTTGTCATTAATGAAAATGCAAACTTTTGTTCTGATAAAAAGCTTTTTATGGCCAAATCTTATTGTTTCATGTAGTTACGAATTCATCCCCAGTGATGAGACCCATTTTTGTATATTCTTTCTTCGATTATCTCTCGTCATGATAGACGACCTCGCCTAGGTCATAAGGCGCATTTTGTTGCCACAAAAAAGGTGACACAATCATTGCAAAAATTTGTGATAACCCAATCCCCGGTGATGGGATAACTTACCTAAATTGTATATCAATTCCTTCTTTCATGTCTTTTTCTCAAAAAACGCACTTTCAAAAACTCCTCCGAACCCTAACCATTCCTTTTACCTTCACAGGAAATCACTGGAATTGGCAAAATGGTTGTAACAAGGGCAGGAAAAGAAACAGTTCCTCAACACGGCGATAGTGAGGCCGAAGGGACGGATTATCCAAAATCAGTCAGGGGATAGAACCCAGCAGATGATATAGATCCTGCCATGTATAATCTGTTCAAAAGAATGATGACCAAAATGATGTCAGAACAGGCGGAGGCCAGTCAGAAAGGGGTCACTCCAAATAGCAAACCAAAGAAGAAGGCTGTAAAGAAACCAGTCAGGATTGTTAGAAAGAAAGTACAGCCCGACACTACTTCTGAAGAAACGGAATCAGTTGAAGAATCGAAAGAGGAAGAGCAACTTGTTTATCAGAATCCTCCATCACAGTTTGCAAAGACCGCTGCAGAGCCCGAATCAATCAACAAGCTCGTTCCGACTAATGACCCGATGCAAGAGCAGATGAAAGAAATGAATCGGGCCATCAAGGATATCTAGGCCAAGAGCAAGGGAAAACAAACCTATTCTGGTGAAGATTTTTATAATGGCCTGGACGGGGATGACAATCTCGAGAATCTCCCTCGGAAGTTCGTTAAATTTGATGGAACCAGCAACCCTAAGGCTCATTTGGCCACCTTTTATGCCGAATGCGGCCGCTTCAGGAAAGACAACCGGGTGCTGTTCATTTGCTTTCTACGCAGCCTAGAGGGGGTAGCGGCCAGGTGGTATGCAGACCACATTAATCCTATCGAACTACGAGAGTTCGATAAAGTCGTGAATCTCTTCATTGAACGCTTCATGTTCAACATGGAGGCTGCACCAACTCTCAACCATCTGTACAATCTTAAACAGAACGAGAATGAGAGAGCCAGTGAATTCATCCACAGGTGGAGGAGCACCTGTAACAAGATGAAGGTTCCTATCCCAGAGGAACATGCCTTGCAGATTATCCTGAACAACTTTGCTCAGCCTCTGAGGAACCTCATTTCTACATTGCCTGCTAAGTCATTCATCAAATTGATTGAGAAAGCCGAGTGGCTCGAGACCGGCTTGGATAATGGCCTATATGAGGGTTACCCTTTCATCCGAGGAAACCTTGAGCAGAAGAAAAAGGCTCATGTTGCTTATTCCACGGATTTTTCAGACAACAACAGTAGTTCTGGCAGAAAGAAGAACAAGAAAAATCGCAACAAAAACTCAGGGCACTCCAAGGTCGAAAGGACAAACTCTGTGGCCCAGAAAGGGAAATTTCTTAAGCCACAGCCCATCCAACCAGTGCCCCGGCCAGAAGCAAAGCAGCCAGAAAAGCCGAAGCACGAAGGTTGGAGTTATGATCGGGAATTTTCAACTTTAGAGCAGTCCCGCGAAGACATCTTGGAATATATGATATCTAAAGAAATGATAAAACTCCCCAAAGTGGCAGATCCTCCCGTCGCTATGGGTAAATGGACTGATAAATTCTGCAAGTTCCATCGAACTGTCGGACACGACACCGAACACTGTTTTGTCCTCAAAAACATCATTCAAAATTGTATTGACAAGAACATGCTGATTGAGGACGAGGATGAGCAGCAGCTAGAAATCTTGTCCAAGCCATTTCCTAAACATTCAGCTTCGGTCATCACGGAGCAGGCATTCTCTCTCCAAGGCAGTATCCAGCCATGTTCTAGTGAGGACATTCAGGATCAACATCAGGTCCTCGTCCTCCGTCAAGCGCAGTCTTCCGCCAAGAGGGTGGGAATTACTGCATTCTCCAGTAGTAAGAAACCAAGCCAGGAGCCAACAAAGTCAACGGCAGAAATTGACAAGATGGTCCCCAGAATCCCGAAGCGCTTTATCAAGGCAGCTTCAAAGAAAGAAGAAGCTTCAGGGACAGTTCAAAAACCAATCACTGCTTTGTCCAACATTTCCATCCTGGACCTGACCCACACTTCCCCAAAACACCAGCAAGTGCTAGAAGATCTGCTCAGAAAGATCAAAGTCAAGCCTAGCACGACTCCGCAAGACATGGCTCAAATCGTCAATCAGGCCATGACGAATGCACCAATCACCTTTTCTGATGAGGATTTGCCAAAACCTCACTCTTTTCATAACAACGCACTTTACATAGTAGTGCGAACCAGGGGCATGACAGTCCCTCACGTGCTAGTCGACGGAGGCAACAGCCTAAATATCTGTCCAGAGATGACTGCCAAGGCTTTGGGATTAAAAGAAGATGAATATACCCCGGATCCGATCACGATCTATGGTTTTGACAACCACGGGCAGACAACCAAGGGGAAGATATTTCTCGAAATTTTTATCAACTATTCGGTGCATACTGTACTCTTCCATGTGGTCAATGTACCGCCAACATACAATCTGCTACTTGGGCGCACTTGGATTCACAACACCAATGCGGTCCCATCAACCCTTCACCAGTGTATCAAATGGTCGAAGGGAGGCATGATCACTACGGTCCTAGGAGAGGATCCGGAAGAATGACTCCCACAGCCGATGATTCCCCGTCCTACTTTCACTGCCGACATCCCGAGCATCCAGGAAGCCGAAGAAATTGATCTGAGTGAAAGTCTGGATATGCTAAATTTGAAAGAAGTACAACCAACAGAAAATGTCACCGCAGTAGTTCAGTGGCAGGGACCTCGCTTCTTCAAGCTAGGAGGACGCCTCGATTGCACTTCATTCAAAGATCACCCGCTTTTTTCTCAGTTCTCAAAAACAAGGAAAGGATTTGATCTTCTAATAAAGCACGGTTACCAACCCTTCAGGGGTTTGGGCAGAAATGAAGACGGCATCCTGGAGCCGATCGTCCCCGATCAGCATGTCACCGGTACAGGCTTGGGTTTCACAGGTCAGTCATCCGACAGAAAGACCACCTTCGTCAAGGGAGCTCAGTAAAGAAGACAATGCCAGTGTTTTCTGCTTTTTTCTTTCTTTTTGTCATCTTGTAAGGGCAAGATCCGCCCCGGTTTCTTTCTTTCCTTCAAACAATCACTTGTAAATATCAAAGTTTGCTTAATCAATGAAAAGTTTGTTTTCTCTGTTCATCTTGGTGTACACAAATTCTCTGCTTATATCCTTGTCTATGTTGTCATTCTTCATTTCTGTACAAAAGGCTATTTTTCGAAAATTTTTACCTTTTTCTCAAAGGCCTTCTTTTCGCTTTCAGGATTGTCGGGATCATGGCTCCTAAATCGTTCAAAAAGCTCATTATCAATACCAACTTTTTTCAAAATAAACCAGCCAGAACCTGCAAGACAAAGGCAGGGGCAAAAGCCAGCAAAGCGACAGGGCAGATCGAAGAGTTGGCAGAATTCGACTCGACAATTCAAGATCTGCCAGAATTTGCCAGCATTCAGAAGCAAGATGAACCATCGCCGTTGATTCAAGATCCAACGGAGGACGTCAACATCGGTTCAGAAGACGATCCAAGAATCCTCAAAATTGGTTCCAGTTTAGGTTCAGATGAGAAGGAAAGGCTCATCTACTTCCTCAAACAGCATCAAGAAGTCTTCTCTTGGACTTATGAGAATATGCCAGGCTTAGACTCCAAGTTAGTCGAGCATCGCCTTGTGTTGAAGCCAGATTGCAAACCAATCAAGCAGAAATTAAGAAAAATGGATCCTCGAGTAGCACTGCAAGTTAAAGAAGGACTTGAGGAGTTGTTAAAAGCAGGATTCATTCGGACCATTGAATATCCAGACTGGTTGGCAAACATTGTGGCAGTTCCCAAAAAGAATGGCAAAGTCCGGATTTGTATTGACTTCAGAGATCTAAACAAAGCCACCCCAAAGGATGATTATTCACTTCCCAACATCGATCTTTTGATCGATAGCACGGCGGGCCACGCCATGTTTTCCTTTATGGATGGGTACTCACGCTACAATCAAATCAAATTGGCCGCTCGTGACCAATCCAAAACTTCCTTTACCACGCCTTGGGGTACCTTTTGCTATACAGTCATGCCATTTGGACTCAAGAATGCTGGGGCAACCTATCAGAGAGCAATAGCAGTTATCTTTCATGACCAGATGCACAAGAACATGGATGCCTATGTGGATGACATCCTGGTCAAATCAAAAGAAGGAGAAGATCATCTTGATGCTCTCGGCCAAGTCTTTGAAAGACTTATTCTCTACAAGCTAAGACTCAATCCGCAGAAATGCATCTTCGGAGTAGAGTCAGGCAAGCTGCTTGGCTACATAATCAACAGGAAAGGCATAGAGGTGGATCCTGCCAAGGCAAAGGCGATCATTGATATGTCGCCTCCCACCAATCTTAAAGAGCTGCGAAGCCTTCAAGGTCGTATTCAGTCAATTCAGCGTTTTATCTCTAATTTGGCCATGAGATGCGAGCCCTTCAATCACTTGCTGAGAAAACAAATGAAATTTGAATGGGGACTAGAATGTCAGCTCTCATTTGAGCGCATCAAGCAGTATCTTCTCAATCCACCTGTTCTGAAGCCACCAGAACTCGAAAAACCACTCCTTTTATATATTTCCGTCAACCACAATGCTTGTGGCGGATTTCTTGCGCAGTATGAGGAAGGCAGCCGGATAGAGCATGCCATCTACTACATCAGCAAGACTTTCATCGATTATGAGAAGAGATATTCTTAGATGGAAAAGACATGTCTAACCTTAGTATGGATGTGTCAGAAGCTGAGACATTATCTGATAGCCTCAGAGATCAAGATTCTGTCAAGACTCAACCCTCTCAAATACATCCTTGAGCAGCCCTTCCTTACTGGACGGATTGCGAAATGGCAAGTCCTCCTAATGCAGTATGACCTGGAATATGTTTCTCAGAAGTCAGTCAAGGGTCAGTCCATCGCAGATCAGTTGGCAGATTTCCCGTTAACAGAAGAGATCAAAGCGGAAGATGATTTCCCTGACGATCGTATTTGCAGTATTCAAGAATCCCCAATTTGGACTCTATTCTTTGATGGAGCCCGAAATATGTCTGGTATAGGGATTGGGATCTTGTTGATCACTCCTGAAAAGGAGATGCTCCCTTATTCCCTCAAGCTCGACTTCCAATGTACTCATAACATGTCCGAGTATAAAGCTCTAATACAAGGCCTCAAGACTTTGCAAAGCTTTGATGTCAAGAGAGTACACGCCTTCGGCGACTCATTACTTGTTGTCAATCAAGTTAATGTAGAGTGGCAAGGGAAGGACTCAAAGTTAATTCCCTATCAGAAGATCGCCTTGGCTCTCATAAGCGACTTTGAAGAATTTCAGCTCAATCATGTCAAGAGGGAATACAATCACATAGCAGATGGCCTAGCCTGTTTAGGCTCTATTTTGTCTTTTAAGGATAGTGAGTCTTGTCGTTCCTTCGAGATCGGCAGACTTGATCAACCTGCCTACATTCCAGTTGAGCAAGTGAACCAAGCCACTCAGAAAGAGAAGCCTTGGTACCAAGACATCAAAAACTTCATCGAAACTGGTAAATTCCCAGCAGAAATGCCAAGAAAGGAGCAACACGCGGTTCAGCGCATGTCAACCCGTTATTTCCTCCTGGCCGATAATCTTTATCACCGTGGGTTCAGTTCTGAGTACGCTAGATGCTTAGATAAAGATGAAGCCATGGAAGTTGTCCGAGAGGCACACGAGGGAATTTGTGGTGGTCACGTCGGCTACCAAACACTCGTCAAGTAGATTATTCGGGCAGGATACTACTGGAAAACCATGCAGCAGGATTGCCATCAATTTGTAAGGAAATGCGTCAAGTTTCAAATACACACACCTTCCATTCATGCGCCAGCCGCATATTTGCAATCTGTGGTCTCTCCTTGGCCCTTTTCGATGTGGGCCTTTGATGTAGTCGGTCCGATCACTCCTTCGACTTCTAATGGCCACCGATACTTCCTCGCGGCCACAGAATACTACACCAAATGGGTCAAAGTTATCACTCTGCGAACGATAGAAGGCCGACATGTGGTCTCGTTTATCCATAAGAATCTTCTTTGCCGTTTCGGCATCCCACACGATATTGTGTCAGATAATGGCAGCCATTTCAAGAATGAGAAGATGAAGACCTTCTGCTCGAAGTTCGGGATTCATCACCACTTCTCAGCTCCTTACTATCCCCAAGGGAACGGTCAAGCAGAGGCCACCAACAAGATTTTGATCCGCATTCTGGAAAGAACTGTGGAGACGGGCCGTGATTGGCACCAGAAGATGCACAACGCACTTTGGGCGTACCGAACCACCATTCGAACCCCAACCAACGCTACGCCTTCAGAGCTTGTTTATGGGACGGAGGTGGTGTTACCTCTACACGTTCAGAAGCCTGCACTCAAGTTTGCATCACTCATCGAGCTTTCGCTCGATCAATATCAGCAGCAGAGGTTGGTACAGCTTGATCTATTAGATGAAAAAAGGTTTAAGGCAGCAGAGCACGCTCAGGCCTATCGTCAAAGGATAGCTCGGCATTACGCCAAATCAGTCATTGAGAGAAGATTTCGAGTCAATGATCTGGTGCTCAGATCGACAGCTCATCTCAAGCATCGGCCAAAGGGCAAGTGGTCACCCAATTGGGAAGGCCCTTATGTAGTTAAGGAAGCGTTGCCTCGCAATTCCTATCGTCTGATTAACGCGGATGGAGTGGAACTGCCCGATCCTATTAATGCTTTACATTTGAACATATTTTACACTTGAGTTGTTCATCATAGCCTTTTGTACTCCTTAAAAATCTTTTCAAATAAAGCAATATTCTTCTGTTAAATTCTCACATTCTTCCCCCTGATACTGGGGCATTTTTATTTTTTGATCTATACTTATCTTCCTCCATCATAATGCAGGCAGGATCAGACAAATCCTTTTCTAAAAATTTTTACCAACTCTTTGATAACCTGGTTGTCGTTATTAAGATTGCATTCGTTTCGTTTTATCTAATCAAATTTTATCGATTTATTGTCAATTTTATCAATTGGTTTAGTTTCATTAAGTTTTATCAGTTTTACTAAATTTTATTCCCTTATTTTTAACCCCTTTTAGGTTAAGGGATAAACCTGATGCCTCTTTCCCAAGAGGTATTTTCTTTATTCTTATCTTCCCGCTCAGGTTAAGGAAAAACCTGACCCTCGTTGTCCGAGGTGTTCCCATTCAGGATAAGGGAAAGTCCTGAAACCCCTCGCAGGAGCGATAGTGCTACCTATGAGGATTCTTTTGTAAATAACAAGTTTTATCAACCTTCATTCGATTTTCTAAATTTATATCAATTTCTCTTCATTTAAATTTTCCTTAAATTCTATTCTTTTCCCATTCAGGATAAGGGGTAATCCTGAAATCTCTCATAGGAGCATCAATGCTACCCGTGAGAAATTCTTTTTCAAAATGAATTTTAAATAAATTTCCTTAAATTCTTCCCCATTCTTTTATTTTCCTTCTTCCTTCAGGATAAAGGATAATCCTGAAGTCTTTCCTCATCAATTTCTTTCTCAATTTTCTATCAAATTTTAATTTTGTTGATTCTTTTTTTCTTCTTTATTTTTCAAAATCTATTTGTCATTTGTTCTTTCCCCTTTCAAGTTAAGGGATAAACCTGAACCTCGTTCTTCGAGGTACATCCCTTTCAGGTTAAGGGATAGACCAGAATTATTTCCCATAAATTCTTTCATTCATATCAATCTTTATTCATTCTCCTTCAGGATAAGGGAAATCTTGAAGTCATCATAAATAATTCAAGGTTCAGACCATCTTGGGTCAAGAATCTTGAATACATCTTTATATTCGTCAGAATCTATTCATGCCTTTGTCAATCCTTTCGATCCGACTCTTGGGTAGTAATTATTTCCTTCCTGTCTGAGTTCCGACTTAGGTTTTTTTCGTTTTGTTTTGTTTTCATTTTTGTTTTCAAGATCCGGGTTCCGACTCGGATTCTTTTCCTTTTTATATATCGTTTGAAGTTTCGAGTTCCGACTCGGACTTCCTATCGGATTCAACGCTCGTGTTGGAACCGATCGTACCCTTGAAGATTCAAGTTTTTTAAAAACTCGGGTTCTTCCATTTTATCATTATTTTAAAGAATCCGGGTTCCAACTCGGGTTTTTTCCTTTTATATATCGTTTGAAGTCTCAAGTTCCGACTTAAACTTCCTTTTGAATCCAATGCTCGTGTTGGACAAATCATTGTTTTGAGAATTCGAGTTTTTCCAAACTCAATTCTCACTCATTTAAAAACCGGGTTCCGACTCGGATTTTCCTTTGTATATCCTTATTTTTGAAGTCTCAAGTTCCGACTTGAACTTCCTTTTGAATCCAATGCTCGTGTTGGACAAATCGTTGTTTTGAGAATTCGAGTTTTCAAACTCAATTTCTCATTTCATTTCTTATATTTGAAAACCGGGTTCCGACTCGGATTTTCCTTTTGTGTATTCTTATTTTTGAGGTCTCAAGTTTCGACTTGAACTTCCTTTTGAATCCAATGCTCGTGTTGGACAAATTGTTATTTTGAGAATTCGAGTTTTCAAACTCAATTCTCATTTTATTTCTTATATTTGAAAACCGGGTTCCGACTCGGATCTTCCTTTTGTATATTCTTATTTTTGAGGTCTCAAGTTCCGACTTGAACTTCCTTTTGAATCCAATGCTCGTGTTGGACAAATCATTATTTTGAGAATTCAAGTTTTTCCAAACTCAATTCTCACTCATTTAAAAACCGGGTTCCGACTCGGATTTTCCTTTTTGTATATTCTTATTTTTGAAGTCTCAAGTTCCGACTTGAACTTCCTTTTGAATCCAATGCTCGTGTTGGATGAATCATTATTTTGAGAATTCAAGTTTTTTTCAAGCTCAATTCTCACCCATTTCTTATATTTGAAAAATTGAGTCCTGACTTGGATTTTCACTTTTGTACATCCTCATTTTTTTTCAAAATTCTGACTTGAATCTCCTTGCCAAATTTAATGCACACTTGTGGAGCGGAGTTCTTCTTGAACTTCCCCTTCAGGATAAGGGATAATCCTGAAATACTGGCAATCATTCTCGCTTAATTCTCAAGTATCTTCGAATGTCGGTCTCATTTTTCAAATCCTCCTTTTGAAAACCCAGTGCTTGTACAGGTGTGCATTTCGAAAACCCAGTGCTCGTACTGGTGTGCATTTCGAAAATCCAGTGCTCGTACTGGTGTGCATTTTTAAAAAAAAAAACTCAGCGCTCGTACTGGGACATTTTTCGAAATTCAGTGCTCGTGCTAGTGTTTGACTGACTAATCAGTTCGCCATCCAGGTTCAGCCTTTGTGCTAACCAAACATCATCATTTTAAGCTATAAATTCTCAATCTTGACCTTCAGGTCATCATTCTATCAAAAATTCAAAATCTTTTCTTGCGAAGGATCCTCTTTAGGGAGAGTTCGAGGGAACTCGTTCCTTTCGCATGCAACCATCTTTTGTTCGCAAGAACCCTCTTTTCGAGGGGGAGTTTGAAGGGACTCATTTTCTTCGCGAACAGTTTGCAAAACAACAACCAACTTTACACAAGAGAACCTTTTTTCAGGGAGAGCTTCGACGGAAGCTCGTTTCTTTTGTGGTCCCCGTTTATCATCTTTTGGCCAACCCCTTCACAGAGGACCCTTTTCTAGGGAGAGTGTGATAGACTCATTCCTCTGTGATACTTTCTCAACTTTGTTTTTCGGCCGCCTTTCCATAAGAGAAGCCTAGAGATAGGGAGTTTTGACGAAAACTTAATTTCTCTTCGAAAGTTTCGTTTTGCAAACACCTCCTCTTTCAGGGAAGAGAGGAGTATTTCCAACTTCCCATTCAGGTAAGGGCTTAAGCCTAAGTCTCTCTTTCTGGGGTAAAAGAGAGGAGAATTTTGTCACGGACGTGTCGGCTCGATATCAAGCGATTTCTTTCATCAGGGATTTATAGAATACTTTTGCCAATTTGCTATCAAAAAGTCATTGTTGATCTCAAAATTTTTATCACATAAAAAAAAATATATATATATCTCAGGCTACCTTTAGTATTATTTCCAAAAGAGTAAGACTTTTATGAAATAAAAACTAAATTCAAGCTGTTTCTGTTGGTCAACCAAGAGGATAAAGAAAAATCTTCGATATGACCGGCAAAGGAAAATTCAATGATGTTGAAAAGCCATAAGTGAGCTGATATTGATCATAGCTGTGGCACATTCTTAAAAAATTATTCTTCTGACGGTAAGATAGTGGAAATATCCTGGGCAGTAAAAGGGACCTACCCAATCCATATATCCTCAGTCAACCAAGCTAAGCTGCAATCAAATATCTGCAAAAGGGATCTCTCAATTGTCGTCAAGATGAAGGCGAATTAAGCGAGTAGACCCCCCGGGGCCAAAGAAGATTTGAAACATCTCCAAGATGACGAAGTTTGTGACAAATCCTTCCAGGGAAAGTTTGGATCACCGTCGAGATGAAGGCGGATGCGATGAACCTACCGACAAACCCTAAAAGATATTTGATTTCTGCTATCATTTAGAGATTTCAACCCAAGAACCAATGTCATAATTCCTAAGAAAGAAAGAAAAAGAAGGATCGGAGCATCTCCAAGATGAAGGAGTTTGTGACGTACCCTTCCCCGAAAAAGAGAGAAAAGTCAGGACATCTCCAAAATGAAGGAGGATGTAAAAGAACCCAGAAAAGATCCACGATTCAAAAGAGTGCAAAATGATCATCATGGGAAATGCCCAGGATATCAAACTGCCCGAAACTGTCAAGAATCATCTTTATCTATGTGAAATTCTTTATCAATATCTTTTCACTTAATTGCTTTTATGAAGCTAAGAATGTTTTCTCTCTTTCATATCAAGGAAATTGATATCTTCCTTGAAGAAACTCAACAGCAACAAGTTTCAATTTGATTCTCAAATTCTACAGAGTTAGCCCTGTTGGAATTAATACTCTAAGTAGAAAGAGGTGATATTTTCACACATGAGCACAATTCAATCATTCTGAATCAACTACAATTTTTGGCATCTTATTGGCAATATTTTCTAGTTATCCCAACACGAAGTGTGAACTTGAGGTCGTTTTGACATATCCTGACGTCATCCCTCCTTAGGACTGAAAAGTCCTTTCCTTCCGTCTGATCTGAGCGCTCTCAGATTCGCACACTTCCCTGTGCTCCCCACTGTCCCACCATGGACAGTTCCCGCTCAGGATAAGGGTTAAACCTGAACTTTTTGCAAAAGGTCTGTTATCGTCAAAAGCTATTTTCAGTCTCAGCAATGAGGCACCCAAGAACAACCCCTTTTCAAGCTTTAGGGACCCCCATTTTCATCCTTTTGCAAAACCCCTCTTGGACTCGTTGTGCAAGGTCTAGAGGCCCATCACAGTTTTCCTCGCTCCTCGAGGATACTGTATCCATTCAGGCTAAGGATTAAACCTATTACCTCGCTCCTCGAGGTACAAACCAAAACCTTCTGCGAGAGGTCGTCTGTTTTTAGAAAGCTGATTTAGTCTCAGCAATGAGATGCCCCAGATCATCCACTTTCCAAGCTTTAGGGAATCCCTTGTTTTTCTCTTCTCGCAAACCCCTTCCGGATTTGTTCGTCCAAATTCTGAAGGTCCCATCATGGTTTCTTCATCCGAGGATCCCGTATGGTCGTCCCTTTCAGGTTAAGGGATAAGCCTGAACCTCTCTTCGCGAGGTGTCCTTTCCGTTCAGGTTATGGTTAAACCTGAGTCTCATTTTCAACTAGATATCCTTTCTAGTCCCATCACGGTTTCTTCACTTGAAGATTCTATATGGTCGTCCCTCTCAGAATAAGGGTGAAGCCTGAACTTCGCTCCGCGAGGTATCTTCCATTCAGGTTTGGGTAAAACCTGAACCTCGTTTCGATGAGGTAATCCACTCGTCCCATCATGATTTTCCCCACAAGGAAATCCATACTCTCTATACATCCATCCAGGAAAGGATCATGCTTGAAATTTCATCTCACGAGGCATTTCTCTCAAAATGTCCCATTGAGGTCTGCTTATGTTCCTTTCCCCATCCGAATTATCTTGATATATCTTCGTCCCATCTAGGCTAAGGGCTAAACCTGACTCATTCTAAAAGGTTGATCTCGTCTCACCCATGAGGCTTGATCAAAATCCATATTTTCCACCATTTTGGGATCTTCACTTAAAGTCCCATCACGATTTCCTCATTTCTATCTACTCAGTCATATCATTTTCGAGGATTTCGTCCCCCTCAAGCCATTTAGGACAAGGCTTTAAGCCTAAAAAGCCATAATTCTTCCACATCCAGTTCAGATCTGCTCACTGGGGCATTTTTCAAAATTTGGAGTGTTATCTTTGCCACTAAGCTCAGCTTCTTACCGGCTTAGTAGCAAAGAGGGGCATTTGTGAACACCCCAAATTTTTCAAAATGTTGTAAATATTCCCCTTTTTGCCCCTGACCCCACTTTCTGGGTAATTGAGTCAGTTTTAAATCTAAATTCCATTTTATTTCTCAAATCTTGCTGAAATTAAATTCATTTTATATACTTGACTCAATTTCGGACCCGGATCCATTGTCAAAATCAAATCTGAGCTTCATTATCCAATCAAATTCTCAAAATTTCCAAAAATAACTTCTAGAAAAGCTCAAACAGTTTGTCCGGTATCCGTTTGGATCCATTGTGTTGCATTTCTCGATTCGAGTTTCAAAACTCGAATATTTTCTCAAAACTTGGGTCAAAAAAACCCATTCTTCTGAAGAATTTTCTCCAAAATGGCCCGAAATTCTCGGAAAAATACTTTTGTAAATATTTCTTAGAAAATACAAAAAAAATTAGTATTTAATCCTTGTTTTCGTGTAAAAAACTTAGATTCTTGCTCAAAAAATATAAAAAATGGAAAAATCATGCAAAAAACCAAAAAATTAGGAAAACTACGAGGAAAATAAGTGGTTTTTTTTAAAAAAAAAAAAAAAATTTGCTGAAAAACTCACCTTGAACCACTTTACAAAAACCTTTAGAAAAGGAGCCCCCTTTTCACAAATTTGTTTTTAGGGTTTTTTTTCTTTCTTTCTCTCTGAAGACCTTTCGTGAAGGAGGACGCCTACCCCCCCCATCCGTAGCCTCTCTCTCTCTTTCACTTAAACCTTCTCCATGGCATCCATGAACCCTTCGATCGCTCGAGCTCCTCCTCCTTCGTTCATCACCAAGGAACTCGCATACAGCCATCTCCCGAGCTCCTCCTCCTTCACGAAGCTTCCACCGAACACCCCCATGTGCGATCTCCTCTTCATCGCCCTCCGATCATCTCCACCCTCAAATCCCTAACTGTTTCTTCCACCCCCCCCTTTTTTTTCTCTCTATAAGATAGGCGCAAGAAGGAAATGAAGGGGGATCCATGAACGCTTGCATCGATTCTTCATTTCTCACATCCACTTCCTCCTTTTTTGATACACCCCTCTCCTTGGAGTAGCCCGGCACTGACGATCCATCATTAGCATCACCCATTGTTCTCTTCCTTCTGCTCTGGAACGCCTCCCTCTCCCGAAGGAACGCTTCAGAGTTGCCTTCGTTCGTTCCTCTATAATCACTCAAAAGAAACCCGGTCCCTGCTGAAATCAGTGGCCTGAAGGAGACCAATCCAGCAGCAGCCGCAGCCTGAGGTAAGCGTTGTGTTTTCGTTCTCTTTCTTTCTTCCTTTCATTTCTCTGTTCTTGGTCTTAACTTTCAATTTTTGACGCACCTTTGGTGGTGTTGGGTTGCTTATGCAACTCCAACCCATCCCCGTGCAAAATCGATGGGAATTCTGAGACCCCCACATTTTCGTTTCTTTTATTTACAAGTTTTTCTTCTGATGTCTTATTTTCATTGTATACCATTACTTCAATTTTGTTCTCTTTTCCGCTTCTTTCTGGCTGTATTTCTTTTCTTTCTTTATTGATGGCATTTCCATTTTCAGCTTCTACTAAGCACGATTGGCCATCCCTTAGCCATTAACATAATCACGGTTTTTATCTGGACCTAAGCTGTTAAGACATCCATCTGTATTCCTTTCACATTTAGAATGATCTCTGCAGTGACACCCGATCTGATCCCGTATCAGATCGGATTCATTCTGCAAAAATTTTAATTAGTTACATCAAGTTTCTTTCTATCCTAAGATTATAAATCGTTTTGTTGGTTCATTTTAGGATCCAAGTCCTTTTAATGTGAAAATATACTTTGCGTCTTGATCGTTGCTTCCCTGTAACTGATTCATATTTCTCCTCTCTGATTTTTGGTTTGTGTTTTTTTCTCTTTTTTTGTATATCGCACTCTCGAACCCATATATCTCAGATGGATTCAATGATTTCCCAAGATCTGAATCCTCTAAAAAAAAAAAAAATCTCGTTATCATCTATGTTCAACAGCATTTTCTCCTGCATGATTTTCTTTTATTACTTTGCACTTTGCAATTTCACGTGTATTGTGTTTTCTACACTTGTATATCCCTGTTATCTTCCCATACCCCCCCATAGGCAGCACCGAGGGAGAGCTTGTCTCCTCTTGCAATTCCTCACCCGTCTCCTAGCAGATCTTCAGTGCGTTAAACAAAGGTAAGCTACTTCCAGTCAACATAATCTTGGGGCTGTTGTCGAAACTGGAGCAGGTTATTACCAGGGCAAGGAGAGTTTCAGTTTAGGTGGCTTCTCCTCAAACTCGAATTCAAGCTGAAGCTGTTGATCATACAACAAACATTAATTTGGTTGTGAATAGGATTGTGTAGCTCAAAAAAAAAAAAAGGGAATTACCTCTGTGTTTATTATCTTTTAGGCCATTTTGGGTCTTCCCTTTTGTTTTGTCCAAAAAAAACTGGGTTCATGTTTCGAATGTCCCCTGCATCAATCATATTTTGGGATGCTACAGTACTTAGAATTATTTTTTTTTAGCGTTATGTCGCTTCACGGAATTGGTCATCCCTTCCTGTCTTAAACTCTCTTATTGACTTCAGGTAGGGTCATCAGTAATGGGAGTCGTTTAAAACCACTATGATCAGTATAGTCTACGTAATTCCCTCTTTATTAACATAATTTAGACATACATTGAGTCTCCCACCCCTTGAGATTTATCATTTTTTTTTTATCATTTTGAAATTGAAGTATATTCACCCCATGTTTATTTTCTTATTCTGATTTTGGTGTTTTGTTTGACTATTTGTTCGTAGTTTCACCTTCAGTCTTGATGATACCTGGTTAGATATTGTTTACCTCATTCAATATATTCCCTTATTAATAGTATTCCCTTTGTTCCTTGGTGTTCTACGGCACCCTTCCTCAAGCACAAGAACTTAGTCCCTGCTTATTCTGCCTCTCATTTTATAACCTTTCATTGTGTGCCGAGTACCCCCCCTGTCAAAAGGAAAGTCACAGGTTGAAGAATGACATGTTGGTTCTTTTGTATCTTATGTTGAGCAAAGTGTCATATATATTTGAAAGAAGATAATGCTCTTAATTCAGTCATTTATGCTATTGAATAAAGTACCTTTTGTTGGTAAAAGATGTGGAGGGTCTAGATGCCTCAACAGGCTGCAACATTATCGGATGAGCTGAATTCTGCATGATGCAGAGTACTACTGAAATATCAACTAGTAAGCTCCTTAAAAGGTAAAAGATTTCCTGTAATGCACGAACTGACAGAAACTCATTGCAAACTTCCAGGTTCATCGTGAAGGCACAGGTGCGACAGCCACAGGATTAAGGGCAGAGGTGAGTATCTCCACAAAACGTCTCCTTTTGTATACCCTCGTATGTGCAGAATTATATGTTATAAATATTGGTCATGCTAGACACTCGTGAGAAATGCTTCTAATATTATTCATCATTTTTTTTTGATAGATGGTAATACTCGAAATGCCTATTTTGATAAGATCCATACTGGTGTTCTTCTGATGGATACTTTTAGCCTAATATAGCTTATGCTGCATAAATGATGCAAACGTCATGCATATTGTTACCTCTGTGCAAATGAGATAGATAGAATGGGTTGAGCTTAAATGATCCTTTCTAGGATAAGCAAGAATGTGTGTCTGCAGCGTACCTAGAGTGTTTACGAATCAAGAAGCAGTAGGTCTAAATATTCCTAAATCAATGACTGCGACTGCATCTTCTAGACATCCGTGTCATTCAACATGAGAGCAGAAGTAGCTCCAGTGGCAAGCTCGATCCCTTCCATAAGGTCAGAAGTAATATCGTTCATCCTAACATGGGTATACTCTAGCTGTAATGCCGAGCAAGGTGAGAAATGACCTCTACAAAGTCTTGGTCACCCGTCACATGGGTCAGCTCCAGATAATTGCCATTTTCGTTAGGAAAATTTCTCTACAGTGCGTTGTTATTCCTGTACAAAGTGCTTGGGTGAAACAAACTTAACTACTTACATTATACTCTGTATATCTACTATGCACGGAAGCATTCATTTAAGTAACATATTTTTCATATCTTCACCATCTGCTTCATTACTGCACGCCACTAGTTTACCTATAAACCACATTCACAATTTGGTTGCCTCATATGCAAATGGAGCTCCATATAATCACTCGTTGGAAAGTCCTTTTTTTAGCCTTTCTGAGAGGCAATATCCGTAGAAAAGGTTGTTCAAGCCGCAGTCTTCTGGCTCTGCTTTACTGCTGTTAGGACAGTCAATGGCCATCACAAACTTTGGCTGCCAGGTTCCCCACTCCATACATTTCCATAGGACTTCAGTCTTACAGTATTTTCGTTGCCCATCACCATCCCTGATGATGGTATGTGCCTTCATTTCATTACCATTTACCCTCACAGCTGCTAACTCCACTGTTGTACACTTGCATTACTTCTCACAAGAGCCCTATTGCATTCATTCCCAGCCCTTCTTCTTCATTCATCTTTCATAGTTTGTCATATAGAATCTCAAGGCACAGTCATCGGCACCTCTGCATTTGCTTTATCTGGATTTCCTGCAAACATGTGTTCTTTCACAATTCCGGTGCATTTTGGAATGCCACATACCTTGAGGTTGGCTATGCTTTGGATTGCCATTTGAGTTCCATCCAGCACAGCCTCTGTTTTTCTCTTAGCTAGCATCCCCTCAGTTGCTGCAAACACAGCAACTTCCACCATATGACACTATGCTGCCTCTCTTTCACTCTAACCTTTCCCTCAATACCTCCTGCTGTAAGTATCTCAACAGCACCCCGCTGTTACCGATTCACCAGCACTGTATTTTCCATGCCTTTGCCTCTGAAAAATACCAGCTGAAAACTTTTTCAGTGATTCGCAGAGAAATGCTGTGGTTTCTCTTCCTCATGGCAGTTCACCAAAAGAACTGCCATAAACTGTGATTTCCCATAGTGGTTTATCACAAGCTGTTTGGCTATCATATTTCATAAATAGTTCATCTTGGACCATCTCGGTCCGTGCTTTCATCCAGCCTCATTACCTATAGTCCACTAGCTCATTTGTCATATATATATCTATATGTATACATGTATATATGTATATATATATATACAACATATGCATGTATACATACATATGTATCAGCATACATATCATCCTTCCACCATTCATGTCTTGGTATATGAACATTTTTAGATATCCATGTGATATATGCAATTCATTTCCATTTTTTTATTAATCAAGTGTTTTGCAGGGAATGTGAGGGGAGCATCATCATTTGAGATTTATATTTTCAAATATAAACTTTGTAATAATTTAGATCTTAATGAGAATTTACATTTCCTGCTTTAGGTAGAATAAATGAGCATTGTAAATATCATGAATAACTTGTTCTTCATGCATTTTTCTTTTATTTCTCAAAATCTCACATTGGTGAAACACGAATGGCACGTGCACCATTTTGTAAGAGGTAAATTAATCCTAAGTTGACGATCCATATCAATGGCCATAGTCAGGATGTGGACAAAACTTAGGATTTTTATCTTTTACGAAATAACATTGGATCCATACTGGATCTATTTTCGAAATTCATCATATTTTCCTTAAATATTTTCTTCTTTTATCAGAATTTAACTCAAAATTAACTCAAAATATATACCAATGGCCATAGTCAGGGTATATTGAGAGTTAATTTCATTTTAAATTCTATAAAAGCACCAAAATGTGTTTCATTCCTCATATGAATTTAAATATAGATTATTATATAATACATTCAATGACCATAGTCAAGGATGTATTATATCTTCAATCTTGTTTTAATTCATTTGAAGAATGGAATAACTTTTCAAAATCCAATTTCAAAATTTAAATTCATTCATCATTTAGATAGAACTGCATCATATTTTTAAAAAAAAAATCCTTTTTCAAAAACTCCAAGTGATGTAAATATCTTCCTCAATCTATCTTCAATTCTTATAAAAACCTATTCATCCTTTTCATCTTCAAATTCAATTTTATTTTCAATCTCAAAGTTCAATTTAACTTTGAGATTCCAAAGTCATTTTTATTCAAATTCAAAACAGATTTCAAAGTCCAAATTGACTTTGAAATTCCAAATTCATTTTATATTCAAAACTTCAATCAAAGTTCAATTTAACTTTGAGATTCTTGATTCATCTTCTGAATCTAACTCCCAATCCATTTTTAGGATCCAGGATTCAACACTCATATTGGATCTCAGACTTCAGATCCAATTCCTCCTTAGGATCCAGACTCCAATTTCACTTTTGGATCTTAGACTTCAGATCCAATTTATTTATAGGATCTAGAATCCAATTTCACATTTGGATCTCAGACTTCAGATCCAAATCCATCTTAGGATCCAGAGTCCAACTTTACATTGGATCTGAGATTTCAGATCTAAATCCATTCTAGGATCTAGAAATCAATTCTACATTTGGATCTTAGACTTCAGATCCAAATCCATCTTAGGATCCAGAACCCCCTTTTACATTTGGATCTCAGACCTCAGATCCAAATCCATCTTAGGATCAGAAATCCAATTCTACATTTGGATCTTAGACTTCAGATCCAAACTCATTCCAGGATCCAGAACTCAAGTCCATCTTGGATTCCAAATCTTGGATGCCATTCCGTTTAGGATCCGGATTCCATTCCCAATTCTAGATTTCAAAATCGAAGTCCATTTCGAGGTCTCATTTGAACTTCCTAAATCCATTTCTTTTCTTAAATACCATTTGGTTTTCTCAGATTCATTCTAAGATTCAAATTCAATATCACTTCAAAGAACTTCATCTTCTCCTCCCAAATTCATGATTAAATTCAAAGTCCATTTCTGACTTCAAAACTTCATCTCCTTTCATTTTTTTTAAGTCATTCTTTCTCTTTTATTTTCCCAACTCTGTTTTACTACAAAAACTTAGAACTTCTCTGATCTATCTCAAGTTCTAAGTTAGATTCAATCATTTCTTCACTCCTTTACCAAGTTCATCTCAAAATACTTGGAAATTTTCAAAACATTCTTTTCAAAAGAAGCATACATCCTTTGCATTGCACAAGAATGATTCTTTGTGCATTTAGAGTTATGATAAATTCTTAGATAAAATTTAGGCAAAGCAAAAGGCACAGATTCGATCCTTGGTTCGATTACCCCTGGTAAAGGCACTAGGAACGGTCGAACCTCGTACCGACGAGCGAATCCCGTCTCTCCATTTTTCCCGCAATATTTTCAAAACGGAGGTGAGTTATTTTCTAAATATTTTCAAATCAAGGTCAAGTGAAAAACCGTAAAAGAGTTCCTCTTCTCTCTCTCTTTCTTTTCTGCCTTTTATTCTTCTCCCTTCAAAAAGGAGGAAACTAAGATGTTAGAAAAGGAAAAGAGAAGGAAGAGAAAGAAACCAACAAGAGAGGAAAATTTTTGCGATGATCACAATCCCACAGCCGAGGTCGCAATGGTGAGAACTTTCACCAGCATGCCTCTGTCCGAATGCCCTTGGTGGCCTACCTTTTCAGCCCCTGAAATGTCATGGGGGGGGGATCGATGCCAATGAAGCATCAACCCATTCATCCAAGAGTCATATGGAGATGTTAACAAATCTATGCAAGAGACTACATGCCATGCGAAATATGTGGTTGAGCTCAAACTATACATGTGAATGCCAAAATATATGTAAAATTGAAAGTCAAATCTAACAAAATAGAATCTAGGTATACCGTATGGATGACTAACACCAAAGCGTACAGATGTCATAACAAGTTGTGAATTCAGAGCTGAGATCATCCTACAAGAAGCAATGAAAACACAGGTATATGGTTGAAGTCACCAGACATAAACAAAGATGAACAAAACATTCCAGCAAGAAGAATGTTTATGATTGATTTTGTAACCAGATCATCTTTGAACCGGAGATGTTGGCAGGGCATCTTGCAATGAACATTTTCCCAGGAAAGGTCTGCTTGATCAGGAGGGTAAACATCTCTTAGGATCAAAGGTGATTAGATTAACTGCATCTTTCTCTCAAAGTAATCAGAATTTACTCATATATTGTGGTAAGAACACACTGACTTTCTGAAATTAAGCTCCAGAATTATAAACACTCAACACATACCCTGATAAAGCAAGATAGTGGAGACAATACAATAAAAAAAAATCAACACAGTCTCTGATGCAAAGTAAACCAATAGGAATAAGCAAACACTTGAGATTGCGAGAACGCATTGCTCAAATATGAAGCATCTAACATCATTCACAAAAATTGCAAAAGACAACTAGGATCCAATATACAAGTCCAGGTATCACATAGAATCAATACTACTGTTATGCTAGCATCGGTACAAAATAACCTAAAAAAAAATGATGTAGACAGATTAATAGCGATCAAAAGATATGCATCAATAGCATGAATGAGGAAAATATAAAACAGAAAGATAGCATTGGCAAATAAGGTAGCGAAGTTAAATGAACAAGATGAAAATGGATGATGCTAAATATGAATGCCATATCTAGTGAAATCTAGATGTGATAACATAAAAAAAAAATTCAGATATTATGAACAAAAGGAAGAGCGCATGCTGAGGATGTCAGTAAACCGGGCAAATAAGGAAAATGGTGGATTATGACCAATACAAAGGGGAAAAACACTGAATCAAGGATCGAAACCCAAGCCGATCCATAGCGACAGGATCAAGATTCTGATGTAAACAGAAAATCAAGATGAGCAAAATCGGGTGCAAGCATGAGAAATGCAGATATAAAAAATGGAAACAGATAACCTAAATGGGAAAAATCGAAATAACCCTGAGAATTAGTAGGTAGGTTAAACTGGGATTCATATGAATCTTATCAAATTACTGAATCCAGGAATCACGAGCAAAACCGTAAACAAAATCGAAATACAAAAGAAGTGTTTGGAACAGGATCGTTCCTCTTGATTTTGCTTATCCATAACTCGGTTTGTTATATGCAAACCGATGTTATGGAGAGTGATTTTGTAAACTCAAAATAGAGAAGTAAATGAAACAAAGAAAGAAAATAACAAAAGAGTAAGGAAGAAAGGAGGAAAAACAAATCAAAATAGAGGGAAATACAGCAAGGGAAATGGATGATGCGAAAAAGAAAAGAAAGAAAGGGGATGATTCTCACCTTAAATCGATCAAAACTTGAGATTGAAGAGGTGACTCCTTTTGTTTGCTAATGCTGAGTTGGGCGTCGATCCTTCGAAAGGGGGAGAGCAAATCGAGAGATCAAGACTGGATGTAGGGGTGCGACAGAGCTTTGCTTTTGAGTCCCTGGCGTCTGGTGATGGAAGTCGTTCTTTGGCCAACCCAAGGTGCCTTAGCCTGATGAGCGATGATCGAGAGGGGTGTGGGGAACAAGAGAAAATCCACTCCCTCTCCCCTCCCCTTGCATTCCTTTTATAGAGAGGGGGGATTTCTGGAATCTGCTGCCGTTGGTGATGGAAGGCTAGGGATGGGAAGAAGATGGAGGTCATTTGGTGATGAAGGGTTGAGGAAGGAAGGTTGTGCATGGAGTTTTGCCAAGGAAGGTTCGGGCGATGGAGGATGAGAATGGAGATTTCTGTTGCAGATGGACGGAGGCCATGGAGAGGCTCGTGGAGGCTTTGAGAAGGGGGTTTCGCACATGGGGTCGGCCGTGGCGGGTTTGAGAGTGGAAGAGAAGTGGATGGTTCTGGAAGATCGAGAAGGAGGGGCTTCGTAACCCTAAAGAAAACACAAATTTTCTTCTTTTTCGTTAAAACCTTCCTGTTTTAAAGATTTTCAAAAGGCTGGTGGTCTTCCAAAAGCTTTTTGCAAAGACTATTTTTAGTAAAAGGGCTTATTCTTCAAAAACCGATTTTTGTTTCCATTTTTTATATTTTTATTTTCTTTTTATTTTTTTTTGTTCTTTTCTTTGTTTTATATATTTTTTTGATATTTTTGGAATAAAATCCTAAAATTTACGAGAAAACAAGGATTTTAAAACTATTTTTTTTGTATTTTCGAGAAATATTTACAAAAGAGGGTTTTTCTAAGAAATTTGGTTTTGATTTCTTCAAAAAAAATGGGTTTAGACCCAGTTTTAAGAAGATATTCGAATTTTAAACCTCGAATTGAGGAACATAACGCGATAGATCCAAACGAATATCGGATGAACTGTCTGAGTCTGTTAAAAGGTTACTTTGGTAATTTTGAGAATTTGATTCAAAAAAATTGGACAACGAAGCTCAGATTTGGATATTTGATCTGGATCCGGATCCGGATCCGAAATTGGGTCAGATATATAGAATGAATTGAATTTCAGTAAAACTTTGAGAAATGCATTGGAACTTAGATTTAAAACTGACTCAATGACTCAGAAAATGGGGTCAGCGAAAAAAAAGGGATATTTACAACATTTTGAAAAATTTGGGGTGTTCACACGTGCGATTCAGCGTATGTCTACCCGTTATTTCATTCTTGCCAATGTCCTCTACCGCCGTGAGTTCAGTTCTGAGTATTCAAGATGCTTAGACAAAGAAGAGGCTATGGAAATTATCCAAGAAGCACATGAAGGGATTTGTGGTGGCCATGTTGGCTATCAAACTCTCGTCAAGCAGATCGTCCGAGCAGGTTACTATTGGAACACCATGCAGCAGGACTGTCATAGATTTGTGAAAAAGTGCGTCAAGTGCCAGATGCACGCACCTTCCATTCATGCGCCAGCCACTTATCTACAATCAGTTGTTTCTCCTTGGCCATTTTCTATGTGGGCTTTCGACATCGTCAGCCTGATTACCCCTTCTGCTTCCAACGACCACAAATACTTTCTAGCTGCGACAAAGTAATTCACGAAATGGGTTGAAGCTGTTACTCTACGCACAGTAGAAGGCCGCCATGTGGTTTCTTTCATTCACAAGAACATTCTTTGCCGCTTCGACATTCCGCATGACATTGTTTCAGACAATGGAAGCCATTTAAAAAATGAGAGGATGAAAACCTTCTGTTCTAAATTCAAAATTTGTCACCATTTCTCAGCTCCCTACTATCCTCAAGGGAACGGCCAAGCAGAGGCCACCAATAAGATTCTCATCCGTATTTTGGAAAGGACTATGAGAATAGGTCGAGATTGACATGAGAAAATTCATGATGCACTTTAGGCGTACCGAACCACCATTCGGACTCCGACCAATGCCACTCCTTCAGAGCTTGTTTACGGAACTGAAGTAGTGTTGCCTCTCCATATCCAGATGCCCGCTCTCAAATTTGCTTCACTTATAGAATTGCCACTTGATCAGTATCAGCAGTAGAGATTGGTGCAGCTAGATTTACTAGATGAAAAAAGACTCAAGGCAACAGAGCATGCTCAACCTTATCGACAAAGGATAGCTCGACACTATGCCAAGTCCATCATTGAGAGAAGATTTTGGGTTAACGATTTGGTGCTCAGATCGACAATCCATCTCAAGCATCGACCACGGGGCAAGTGGTCACCCAATTGGGAAGGCCCTTATGTGGTTAAAGATGCTTTGCCTCGCAATTCGTATCGTCTAATCAATGCAGACGGGGTAGAAATGCCAGACCTTGTCAATGCTCTGCATTTGAAGAAGTTTTATACTTGAAATGTTCATTCCAATCCTTTTGTACTATTCAAAGAGCCATTTCAATAAAACAATGATCTTCTACCAATTCTTACATTCTTCTCCATGATACTGGGGCATTTTATTTTGATCTATAATTATCTTCTTTTATCATATGCAGGCAGGATTAGACAATAGCTCTTTTACTCAAATTTTATTAATTCTCGATTGATCTTGGGATCTTTATTAAATCCATTTCATTTGATTTACTTTTTAATATAATCAAATTTTCATCAGACTATTGCCAATTTCTGTCAAGTTTTAAAATTTTCGTCAATCTTATTAAATTTCATCCAATCTTTGTCTTTGAAAATACCCTTTCAGGATAAGGGATAAACTTGATGCCTCCTGTCAATGAGGTATTCTTTTTGTTATTTCCCCCGTTCAGGACAAGGGGATAAATCCTGAAAATAGACCACATACAACTATGATGGTCCATTAATTTTCACCAAGAATCTTTACTTTCTAAATTCATTTTGAAGATCTAGCTCATCCTAAAAACCCAGTCCTCGCACTGGTTATTTCTTGAACTCTTCAATCATGTATTGAGCTCACTTGAAAAATCCAGTCCTCGCACTGATAACTCTCTAAATTCAGTATTCTGATCAAAGTCTTTCCTTCTACAAAATGCAAGTTCTGACTTGAACTTCCCAAAATTTCATATATTTCCAAAAGATCCAACACTCGTTGGTCATGTATTTCCAAAGGATCCAACACCAGCTGGTCATGTATTTCCAAAGGATCCAACATCAGCTGGTCATGTATTTCCAAAGGATCCAGCATCTCGCTAGTCATATATTTCCAAAAAGTTCCAACACCAGTTGGTCATGTATTTCCAAAGGATCCACCATCCTGTTGGTCATGTATTTCCAAAGGATCCAGCATCTCGCTGGTCATGTATTTCCAAAAGATCCAACACCAGTTGGTCATGTATTTCCAAAAGATCCAACACTCGTTGGTCATGTATTCCAAAAGATCCAGCTCTCGCTGGTCATGTATTCCAAAAGATCAAACCCTTAGGGTGCGACTCCTCAATTCTATCATTTCTAAACCTTCAAGATCTCCAATCTCTCAAATTTTATCAGTTTCCCAACCTCTGGTTGCAATATCTTCAAAATCTCATCATTTTTTCAACCCTCGGGTTATAATATCCCAAATTCAATCACTTTCAAACCATCAGATTAAATCCTTCATTTTCAAAATCCAATATGTTTCACTGGTTGGGATTTGAAATCTAGTATTTTTCACTGGTCGGGATTTGAAATCCAGTATTTTTCACTGATTGGGATTTGAAATTCAGTATTTTTCACTGGTCGGGATTTAAAATCCAGTTTCTTATAACTGGTCGGGATTTGAAATCCAGTTTTCATAAGTGGTCGGGATTTGAAATCCAGTGTTTTCACTGGTCGGGATTATCAAAATCCAGTTTCTTATAACTGGTTGAGATTTCTAAAATCTAAATATCTCTCATCAATCAAGTTATTCATGGTCTGATTTTTTTATAACATCTATTCTAAATTACAGCTAAAGGTCTCATCAAAATTCATATTGAGTGATTATTTCATAAAAGAATGCTAAAACATTATGCCAATTTGCTAAAAACAGTTGCTGATTCCAATATTCTTACTACCCGAAAGAATTACCTCAGATTACCTCTAGTATTTCTTTTCGAAAGGGTGAAACTTTTTGCAAAAAGAGGTAAAATTCAAATCTTTTCTTGTTGATCAACCAAAAGGATGAAAGAAATATCCTCGATATGATTAATGAAATAAATATTCAATAATGTTGCAAAGCCAGACGCGAATTGATATTGATCATGGCTATGGCGCATGTTTAAAGACGACTCTCTGGCAATCAGGCAATGGACATATCTTGAGCTATAAAAAGAATCCACTCAACACATATCTTCTCATTCATTTAAAGTTGTAAATCAAATATCTGTAAAAGGGATCTCTCAACTGTCGTCAAGATGAAGATTTTGATCATCTCCGAGGTGAAGGAGTTTGTGAAAGATCCTTCCAGGGAAAGTTCAGATTGCCGTCAAGATGAAGGCGAGTGTGATGAACCTACCGACAAACCCTAAAAGATATTTGATTCCAGCCATCATCTAAAGACCTTTTGAGCCAATGTCATCAATAGAATCCCTGAGATAAAAGAAGGATCGAAACATCTCCAAGATGAAGGAGTTTGTGACGTACCCTTCCCGGAAAAAGAGAGAAAAAGTCAGGAACATCCAAATGAAGGATGATAAGGAAAATCGAGAAAGTGCAGTGACTCAAAAAGAGTGCAAAAAGATCATCATGGGAAAACACCCAGATATCAAACTGCCAAAGTTGCCAGAAGTCATCTTTTCTCATGCGAAATTTCTTTATCAGTATCTCTTCACTACTTGTTTTTATGAAATTAAGAATATTTCTTCTCTTCTCATATCAGGGAAATGGATAGCTTCCTTGAAGAAATTCATCAACGCTAAAATTTTGAATCTAACTCTTAGAACCAAGGAGTTAACCTCATTGGAGGAAATACTCTAGGTAAAAGGGAGAATATCTTTGCACATACGTGCACATTTCCAAGCATTTGAATCAACTATAATTTTATCTTATTGGCAAAATTTTCTAGCTATTCCAAGAATGAAATAAATATTCAATATCCATTTTGATGCAACCTAGCGTTGTTTATATTTTCCAGAAGAGTTGCCTCCTTCAGAAGAAGTATCTCTTTCTGTCCCATCACGGTTTCTTAATCTGAAGATTCCGCATGGTAGTCCCACTCACGTTAAGAGACAAACCTGAATTTTTTGAGAGAGGACATTGATTTCAATAGCTATTTCAGTCTTAGTAATGAGACACCCCATTTTGTCCCATTTTCAAAGCTTTAGGGAACCCTATTTTCCTCCTTTCGCAAAACTCCTTTCAGATTGGTTCATCAAAACTCTAAAGGTCCCATTATGGTCTCTCCATTTGAGAAATCCGTATGGTAGATTTCCTATTCAGGTTTGGGTTAAACCTGAGTCTCGTTCTAACGAAATTTCTCGTTTTAAATGAGGTGTTTTCTTCCAGTCCCATCATGGCTCTTCCCATCAAGGAATCCATGCTTCATATATCCATCCAAGAAAGGATTATACTCGACTTTCATTTCACGAGGCATTTTTCCAAAAATTTCCCATCAAGGTCCTCATGTATTCCTTTCCTCATTCCACTCATCTTGATATATCTTCGTCCCATCCAGGTTAAGGGCTAAACCTGAATCATTCCAAAAAGAGTATCTTGTCTCACCCATGAGACCTAGTCAAAATTCTGATTTTCCACCATTTCGGGATTTTAACCCAAAGTCCCATCACAATTTCCTCATTTTCTACTTAATCATATTATTTTCGAGGATTTCGTCTCCCCAAAACCATTCAGGATAAGGTTTTAAGCCTGAGAAGCCATCTTTCAAATAAATTCTTTAACACCCAATTCAGATCTACTGACTGAGGCATTTTCAAAATTTGGAGTGTTGTCTTTGCCACTAAGCTCGGCTTTCAACCAGCTTAGTAGCAAAGAGGGGCATCTGTGAACACCCCAAATTTTTCAAAGTTTTGTAAAAATGTCCTTTTTGGCCCTGGTTCCATTTTCCGAGAAAACCAAAGCTAAAATTTAGTCATTCTTCAGATTTTCTGGATTGAATTCCACATTGATATATTCAAATTCAATTTCAGAGCCGAACCCGGTGTTTAAGGTTCAAATTTGAGCCTCGTTACTCAATTTACAAATCAAAATTATAAAATACCAAAAGCATTTTCTGAATGGCTCAAATAGCTCATTCGACACCCAATTTGATCCATTATTTTATATTTTTTCGATTTGAGGTCAAAACCTCGAATATCACCTCAAATTCTGGGTCAAATTTCATTTTCTGAAGATTTTTTCAGAGAAATAGCTTTGAATTCTCAGAAAAACTCTCTTTTGTAAATATTTTGCAAAAATACAAAAAAAACTAGTTTTTAATCTTTGTTTTCCCGTAAAACTTTAGGATTTTATTCCAAAAAAATACAAAAAAAATGAAAAATAACACAAAACCAAAAAATTGGAAAAATTACGAGGAAAGCAAATGGTTTTCAAACTTTTTAAGTTGATTTTTCTAAAAAACTCACTCTTGAACCATTTTACAAAAAATTCTAAAAAAGGGGACCTCTTTTTCGAAAAAAGGAAAAAATACAACGGCTGATTCATGCGGGCTTGCTCTCCACCCTTCGATCACTGGTTTCTCTCCTCCGCCCTCAATCTTCAACGAACCTCCTCTTCTCGAACCATCCATCACCCTTTAAGAGGAGACCCCCCATCCGTTCTGAGGCATCCATTACAATCTACCTTCATCGAGTTTCCTCTTTCTGAGCCATTATCAACACCCATTTTCACCTATCTTCACGCAACTCTCACCTTTTCCTTCATCCCCCTTTCTCTACCATTTGGAAGTAAATCTGGTAGCAAAATCTCAGCTCCCTCTTTCTGTCATAATCCCTACAAACCACGAGAATCGGTCCATCATCAGGGATTAGAGGGAATACCGCCCCTCTCTGTTCTTCTTCTTTCGAGAGGAAAGAAAGTTATCACAGTGAAAGAAGCAAAAAAAAAACTCTCCTCCTGTCTTCAGAATCCCCGCGGTAACGAGGTAAGAACCTCATCTCTCCTCTCTCCTCTCTCCTTTGCTTTCATATTTACTTTTCTTTTTTTTGTTTTGTTATTATCTCTTTTTGTTTCTGCCTAAATTGAAGCACCATGGTAGAATCGATTTGTTCATAGCCAATCGATCTTCCTCTGTGCAACAATAAAGGAATGATCTCATTCCAATATACCTAAGACCCCCCCCCCCCTTTATTTCCTTCTGAGTTTTACTACCCTGTCTAAGCTACGATTTTATTTCATGACCATTTTTTTCATTAATCTTAAATTTCTGGTTTATGACTATTTCTCTACTAATTATCGGCCTACATTCCTCTTTATCCTTTAGATTTTCATTTTCCCCTCTTTTATTTCTTATTTCTTTCTTTCTCATTAGTAATTCAGGGTTGATATTGTATCATTGCATTTTGTATGCCATACTAGTTTTGCATTTATAATTTCTCTGCAGTAGCATCAATGTTTCAGTGGTAGGTTACTCTGAACTACATGAAACCATCGGTTCAGGTAATAAGAAATGAACATTCATCTCTTAATGTAATCCCTGTATTCCACAACCCCTACATTATTTCTTTCTACTGGAGGTAACAACCTGTTCATATATTAGAGGGTTTCTTAACCTTCTTATATCTTAGTGGTATGATTCCATTTACTGGCTACTGAGCATCTCACGTTGGCATCTACTGAATCTGTAAGCGCCTGTTTTAAAGCTGAGGTAGCATTGTTACCCTTCACGATTGCTTTTAACTAAGGTGGAGACGCAGGCACAGGAGGATCATGAGGATTCAGAAGATCATCGGTGTTCAAATTCAGCATCGTCTGTTGCTCAGCATCTATATTTTGGGCCCTTTCTCATCTTATTATCTTGAATCCATTTAGCATCATAGTTCACTTCCTAATGCACGATTCTCATTTTGACCATGTACTTCTATTTCCCATACCTCATTTATGGTTACATTTCTCCGCTACATTTCCGATTCCCACACCTTGTGCTGGCGTGATATTTTTCTTTTGTTTTTGTGGTTCTATGATTCTTGTTTCATGCATTCTTTCAATTACATATCCCTGCATTAATGTATCTATTTTGATGCCATGATATCATTCGTTGGTGGATCTGTTAATGCTCTAAAAAAAAAGACCCACCAGGAGGGTACACTGTAATAAGCCAATCTATTGATCCAAATTGTTTCCTTGAAGCATTGGGGTACTCATCTCCAGTTTTCATTAACACCATCCAAGAGATGGCGCACTCTAAAAACTCAGAAGTTGGTTGAAAATATTGAGAGTCATTCCAAAGATATTGTTCTTGAACTATTGGGTTTCACCTGTTGTGGAGCAGCACCAATTCTCTGCACATAGATCCCCAGAGAAACATGGCCCTGATTTCAAGAATGTGAATGCTGATGGTAAGCTGAAGGTGCCTATGTCAGCCTAGTGCGTAAGTTGAGCAGGATTGGTGATCTAGATGTGCAAATGCCACGCCAGTTTACGAACAACATGATTATGTTGAAGCCTCAGTAGTAGAATGTGTGTTTTGAGCCTGCTGAGAACATGCCTCGTTGAAGTTTAGCCACATATACATGTTTCATTTGTTGCATCCATATCATACCCCACTGCACATCATCTATGCATTAGCTTTTTCCCCTTATCACTGGCGTCGGTTCAAACCTCTGCTATGCATCCTGTTCCTTTGGTCTCTTCACCCAGCATCGAAGATACCTTTTTTTTTAGCTCATGCATTTCGTGAAAACATTTGCTTCCTTAAATCTTAGTATTAGGATCCATATGTCCCTTGTATGTGTTCTTCTGCAGCTAAAATTTTGCAGTAATTCCAGCTTTTGCTTATACTCTTCTTGACAAGATGCTGCGAAATGTCCATCTTTCTTCACCACCTCGTCTCCAATAAAGCCTCGCCATCATCCTACTGTTGTTCCCACCTACTACAGTCTCTCTTGAGGTAGACCCAAACCACCAGATACCCCTGTCAATGAGCATAACAGTGCTTAGGCACCGACAAAAGTGTTGATCCCCTCACTATGCCGTGACCACCAACAACCCGTCATCAGCCATATATTGCTGGAATTATCAGTTGCAGGTTCCCCCTTTGAACATATATCATCTTAACCTACTATTGACCATCCTTATGGTCTTTATCGCAGGTAACACCTGCAGCTCCTACACTCTTCAGCATATTGTACACCATCTTCCATCCAACATCCTTGCAACTCCATTCAGCCCCCTTAAATTGTCACTTTCACCACACCATTCCAGCAGCTTCAGCTTCAACACTGTCATAGCCATACACTATGCACAACCAAAGCATGTGGCTTACAATTATCACAACACTGCAGCATCACCATCTGTTACCATATAGACATTCAGTTCTGCTGCCTTTAACTCCCTGCAACCTGCTAACAGCAGCCCTCTCACCACTGTGTCATTTCCAAACCCACAAAAGCACACGCTTCAGTAATATATCCTCATTCACATTGTAGCAAAATGAATCATTAGCATACCCTTAGATATCTTGTTATTTTTTCTACCTATCAGTCGTTATATTGTTACAAGCTTATTTCATTTCACACATGTCATCCAGCATCCACTACCTACAGCCCATTAGCTCATATCCTCTCTCATGCCATATATATCTCTCTCTATATATATACGTATACATATATATACCTATATATACATAACATATGCATGTATATATATGTATAAGCATATATATCAGTTCTTCTATCTTTCCATCATTCATATCTTGGTATACAAACATTTTTTTTTAGATATCCATATGATATGTGTCATTTTTTTTCACATTAATCCAGTTGTTTTGCAGGAAATATGAGGAGAATAACATCGCTTGAGATTTATATTTTCGAAGTTAAGCCTTGTAATAAGTTAGGTCTTAATGAGAATTTACATTTCTTGTTTTAGATAGAATGAATGAGCATTGTAAATATCATAAATTGCTTATTTTCATGCTTTTTGCCTTTATTTCTCAAATTCTCACAATGATAAAACACAAATGACACGTGCACCATTTCGTAAGAGGTAATTAATCCTAAGTTGATGATTTACATCAATGGCCATAGTCAGGATGTAGACAAAACTTAGGATTCTTATCTTTTATGAAATAACACTGAATCCACACTGAATCCTTTTCAAAATTCATCATGTTTTTTTCAATATTTTCCTCTTTTATCAGAATTTAATTTAAAATTAATTCAAAATATATACCAATGGCCATAGTCAAGGTATATTGAGAGTTAATTTCATTTTAAATTCTATAAAGCACCAAAAATGTATTTTATTCTTCACTTGAATTTAAATGTGGTTATTATATGATATATTCAATGACCATAGTCAGGTATATATTGTATCTTCAACCTCATTCTTAATTCATTTCAAGAATGGAATAGCTTTTCAAAATCTAAATCTTTTAAATTCATTCATCATTTAAGATAGAATTGCATCATATTTTCAAAATTTCAAGTGGTTCTTTCATTTCTCAAATCAAATCTCATTTATAGATTCAAACTCAATTCTATCTCATTTCAAAATTCAAAAATTCCATTTCAAAAGTCCAATTTGACTTTGAAATTTCAAAATCATTTTGTATTCAAAATCCAAACTTCAAAGTTCAATTTAACTTTGAAACCATCTTCTGTTTCAAAATCAAGTTTATTTTCCTCATCTTCAAATTCAAAATCAAAGTTGAGATTGATTTGAAATCTCAAAGCTTGACTCTTCTTAAATTTTAAAATTCAATCTGGGTTTTCAAAACCCAGAGCCATCTTTAAAGGTCCTATTTGGACTTTTCAGAATCTAAATCCAAAGTTAGATCCTAATGCCAACTTGGATCCAGATTTTCAAGTACAATATCCACTTTTTGATCTCAGACTTCAGATCCAAATTCCATTTAGGACCCAGAATCCAACTTCATCTTGGATCTCAGACTTCGGATCCAAATTCCATTTAAGATCCAAAATCCAACTTCATCTTGGATCTCAGACTTCAGATCCAAAATTCATTCTAGGATCTAGAAACCAACTTCATCTTGGATCTCAGACTTCATATCCAAAACTCATTTTAGGATCCAGAACCCAACTTCATCTTGGATCTCAGACTTCAGATTCAAAACTCATTTTAGGATCCAGAACCCAATTTCATCTTGGATCTCAGATTCAGATCCAAAACCCATTTTAGGATCCAGAATCCAATTCCATTTTGGATCTCAGATTTCAGATCCAAATTCCATTCCAAATTTCGAATCCAATTCCACCTAGTATCTCAGACTTCAGATCCAAATTCCATCTTGGATTCCAAATCTTGGATCCAATTCAATTTAAAATTCAGAATTTAACATTATCATTGGATCTCAAATTTCAGATTAAAATTCCCATTTAGGATTCTAATTTCAGAATTCAATTTCATCTTGGATTTCAACTCTATTTAGAATCCAAACCTTTGATTCAAATTCCATTATGAACTCCAAATTTTAAATCAAATTCTATCTCCCAATCTAAATTCCATTTCAAGTTTATCTTGAATCCAAAAACCAATTCTACTTCTCAATTCTATTTAGATTTCCCAAATTACATTCTGATTTCAAACTTCAAAAGCCAGAGTACAACTCTATTTCAGACATTCATCCAGGTTCAAAAATTCTAAATTCAAAGTCCATTCATGACTTCAAAATTTCCTTTCTTCACCTTTTATCTCAACTTCAAAATCATTTCTCTCAAGATCTAGATTTATTTTCCCAAAACTCTAATTATTTCTGAAACTTGGAACTTTAAATCTTAAGTTCTAAAGTTAGAAACCATTTCTTCACTCTATTCATCAGAAACACTTGGAAATTTCCAAAATCATTCTTCGAAAGAGCATACATCTTTGCATTGCACAAGCATAATTCTTTGTGCATTTAGACTTAAGATAAATTCTTAGGTAATATTGAGGCAAAGCAAAAGGCATGAATTCGACCCTTGGTAAAGGCGACAGGAACAGTCGAACCTCATACCGACGAGCGAATTTCGTCTCCTAGTTTTTCCCACAAATATTTCAAAACGGAGGTGAGTTATTTTTCTTAAATATTTTCAAAATTAAGGTCAAGTGAGACCCCGCAAAAGAGTTCATCTTCTCTTCTTTTCTTTCCTTTTCTCTTCTCTCTTTCTTCCTGTCTTTTATTTTCTCCCTTCAAAAAGGAGAAAATAGAGGTTGGAAAGGAAGAGAGAAACCACAAGAGAGGAAAAATTTTGCGATGATCACAGTTGGCCAATAAAAGGAATTTGAATTTTGAATCTCTTTTAGCAAAAGCTTCACTCTTTTAGAAGTAATGCTAAAGGTAAACTGAGGTAAAGATTTGTATAATGAAGTTTTTAAAATCAACAAGTAATTTGATTGACAGATTCACAAAATTTTCTTGAAATCCTGGGTGAAGGAGAGCGTTTGAGGTCCGGCTCAACACATCCGTGACGAAAATTCTCCTCTCCTTTTCCCCAAAAAGAGAGACTGAGGCTTAGTCCTTACCTGAATGGGAAATGAAAAATACTCCTCTCTTCCCTGAAGAGGAGGTGTTTGCAAAACAAACTTTCAAAGAGAAATTAAGCTTTTGTCAAAGCTCCCTAATATTAGGCTTCTCTTATAGAAAGGGGGCCGGTAATAGTGAGGTCGAAAAATTGGGTCATGAAAGAACGAGTCCATCACACTCTCCCTGGAAAGAGGGTCCTTCATGACGAAAATGGCCTAGTAGGAAAATTGGGGGGGGGGACAAGAAAAGTGAGTCTCCGTCGAGTCTCTCCCTTTAAAAGGGTTCCTTGTGTGAAATTGGAAATTGTTTTGCAAACGGTTCACGAAGACACGTGTCCCTTCAAACTCTCCCTGAAAAGAGGCTAAGTGAACGAATTGGATAGCATGTGAAAAGAACGAGCTCCCTCGAACTCTCCCTATAAAAAGGGTCTCTCGCAAGAGAAAATGATTGAAATTGGATATTGGGATTGATTGACTCGAAGGTCGAAATTGAAAATTGGGAAATTGATTGTTGGAAATTGAATGACCTGGAGGTCGAAATTGGATGACCGAACGATTGAAATTGGGAATTGGTTGACCAACAGGTCGAAATTGAAAATTGGGAAATTGGAATTGAGAATCGGGAATTGGGTGACCCAGAGGTCGAAATTTAGGAATTGAATGACCCGAGGGTCGAAGTTGAGAATTTGAATGATCCGAAGGTTTAAATTGGGAATTGGTGGGCCAAATATCAAATTTGCGTAGTTGACTGACCCTGAGGATCGAAACGACCTGGATCAACATAGGAGAACAAATGGATCGAGTCAGAGCTCGAATAAAATCAAGAGATCACGAGTCGGAACCCAGATCAACAAAGGAAAATGGAGAGCTTGGATCAAAGCTCGAATAAGGTAAAGAGATCACGAGTCGGAACTCGAATCAACAAAGGAAAAATAATTTGAAGGAAAACCTGAGTTGGAACTCGGTTGTTCAAAGGAAATTTAAAGGAAAACCCGAGTCGGAACTCGGTTTTTCAAAGGAAAAATATAATTTAAAGGGAAATCCGAGTCGGAACTCGGTTTTTCAAAGAAAATAATTTGAAGCGAACCCGAGTCGGAACTCGGATCTTCAAAGGAAAAGAATAATTTGAATAAAAACCCGAGTCAGAACTCGGTTTTTTCAAAGACCGACTTAAAAGTTGGATTTTGAAAATAGTACCAGTCCGAGCACTGATTTTTTTTTTTTTGAAATAATACCAGTTCGAGCACTGGATTTTGGTTCAGTATTAATGGTTGTTTTTTAATTTTTTGAATAGCAATTTAGGAATTGTGATGGGACTATTTGTTGAAATCCCAATACTAACCAGATTGTTCTTATTGCATTTGAATGCAGATGAATGCAGATGAATGCAAATTGATGCTCATGAATGCATGAGTATGTAAAATGAGGAATTTGTTTATCCTGCTTGCATATAGAACAAAATTTTAAAAATGCCCCAGTGTAACTAAGAAAGAAAGTTTGATCATTATTTGAAGAAAATAGGAAGATTACAAAGGAAGAATAGAGGCTTCAAGTATAGAACTTTTTCAAGTGTCGAGCATTAATGGGATCTGGTAATTCCACCCCATCGGCGTTGATGAGCCGATATGAGTTGCGGGGCAATGCTTCTTTGACGACATAGGGACCTTCCCAATTTGGCGACCATTTATCGCCAGGATGATGCTTGAGATAAGTTGTGGATCAAAGCACTAAATCATTGACCTTGAATCTTCTTTCGATGACAGACTTTGCATATTGTCTGGCTATTCTCTGACGATAGGATTGAGCATGTTCTGCTGCTTTTAGCCTTCTCTCATCGAGCAAGTCTAGTTGTACCAGTCGCTGCTGTTGATATTGATCAAGAGGTAGCTCTAGAAGTGATGCGAATTTCAAAGCGGGCTTCTGAACATGTAGAGGCAACACTACTTCTGTTCCGTAGACCAATTCTTATGGAGTAGCATTTGTCGGAGTGCGAATGGTGGTCCGGTAGACCCATAGTGCATCGTGGATCTTCTCATGCCAGTCACGGCCTGTTTCTACCATTCGCTCCAAGATACGAATTAAAATTTTGTTGGTGGCTTCTGCCTGACCATTCCTTTGAGGATAGTAGGGAGCGGAGAAATGATGATATATCTTGAACTTTGAGCAAAAGGTCTTCATTCTTTCATTTTTGAAGTGACTGCCATTATCTGACACGATGTCATGTGGGATGCCGAAACGACAAAGGATGCTCTTGTGGATGAAAGAGACCACGTGTCAGCCTTCTACTGTGCGTAGGGTGATGGCTTCTACCCACTTGGTGAAATATTTTGTTGCGGCGAGCAAGTATTTGTGGCCATTTGAAGCAGAGGGAGTGATGGGACCTACGACGTCGAAGGCCCATATAGAGAATGGCCATGGAGAGACAACATACTGTAAATATGTTGCTAGAGCATGAATAGAAGGTGCGTGTATCTGACATTGGACACACTTATTCACAAAATGATAACAGTCTTGCTGCATAGTTTTCCAATAATAACCTGCTCTGATGATCTGCTTGACAAGGGTTTGGTAGCCGACGTGGCCACCACAAATGCCTTCGTGTGCTTCTCGCACGACTTCTTTGGCTTCGTCTTCGTCTAAGCATCTAGAATACTCTGCACTGAATCCTTGACGATAAAGGACATTGGCTAGAATGAAATATCGAGTAGACATACACTGGATTGCTCGCTGCTCTTTCCTTGAGAGTTCTAGAGGGAATTCCCTAGTTTCTATGAAAGTTTTGATATTGTAATACCAAGGCTTCTTCTTTTGCTCAACTTGGTTTACTTGTTTTGTTGGAAGGAAGGCAGGTTGGTCAAGTCTGCCAATTTCGAAGGAGCGACAAAATTCTCCATTCTTGAATGCCATAATGGAGCTCAGGCTGGCTAGACTATCGGCCACTTAATTAAAATCTCTCTTGATATGGAAGAGCTGAAATTCTTCAAACTTGCTCACAAGAGCTAAAACAATTTTCTGATAGGGAAATAGCTTCTGATCTTTGACTTACCATTCGGCTCAGACTTGATTGACAATGAGTAATGAGTCACCATAAGCATGCACTCTCTTAACATTAAAGTCCAGTAGAATCTTTAGACCTTGAATCAGGGCTTCATACTCGGCCATATTGTGGGTGCATTGAAAATCTAATTTGAGAGAAAATGGAATCATCTCCTTCTCAGGAGTGATTAATAAGATCCCGATGCCTATTCCAGCCATATTCTTGGAACCATCGAAAAATAAATTCCAGATTGGAGATTGTTGGATATTGCATATTTGTTCATCAGGGAAGTCATCTTCGGCTTTCACTTCTTCTGCCAGAGGAAAATCTGTCAATTGATCTGCAATTGCTTGGCCTTTTATTGATTGCTGCGAGACATATTCTAAGTCATACTGCATCAGTAAGACTTGCCATTTGGAAACCCGTCCGCTGTGGAAAGGTTGCTCCAAAATGTATTTGAGAGGATTGAGTTTGAACAAGATTTTGACTTCAGATGCAAGCAGATAGTGTGTTAGCTTCTGACACATCCATACCAGAGCTAGGCAGGTCTTCTCTATTTGAGAGTATTTCTTCTCATAGTCTATGAAAGTCTTACTCACATAAAAAATGGCATGCTCTATCAAGCTGCCTTCTTTATACTGAGCCAAGAATCCACCGCATGCGACTTGGTTGACTGAGATATATAATAAAAGAGGTTTCCCTAAATCTCGCAGCTTTAAGATAGAAGGATTGAGAAGATACTTCTTGATGCGATCGAAAGATTGCTGACATTTTGGTCCACATTCGAACTTCACTCCTTTTCTGAGTAAGTGGTTGAAAGGTTCGCATCTCATTGCCAAGTTGGAGATAAATCTCCGGATTGATTGCATGCATCCCTAAAGGCTACACAATTCTTTGAGATTCTTCGGGGGTGGCATATCAATGATAGCCTTTGCTTTGGCTGGGTCAACTTCAATTCCCTTTTTACTGACCAAAAAACCCAACAATTTGCCTGATTCGACTCCAAAAACACACTTTTGCGGGTTAAGCCTTAACTTGTAAAGAATGAGTCACTTAAACACTTGGTCAAGAGCTTTGAGGTGATCGTCTTCCTCTTTGGATTTTACGAGGATATCGTCAACATACACATCCATGATTTTGCGCATCTAATCATGAAAGATAACGGTCATTGCTCGCTGATACGTTGCTCCAGCATTCTTGAGCCCAAAAGGCATAACTGTATAGCAGAAAGTGCCCCAAGGCGTAGTGAAGGAAGTTTTTGATTGGTCGCGGGTGGCCAACTTAATCTAATTGTAGCCGGAATATCCATCCATAAATGAGAACATGGCATGTCCTGCCATGCTGTCGATTAGAAGATCAATGTTTGGAAGTGGATAGTCATCCTTCGGAGTCACTTTATTGAGGTCTCTGAAGTCTATGCAAATCCTCACTTTGACGCTTTTCTTTGGAACAACGACAATATTGGCTAACCAGTCTAGGTAGTCAATAGTCTGACTGAATCCTGCTTTGAGCAGATCTTCGAGTCCTTCTTTGACTTGTTGTTCTATTCTGGGATCCATTTTTCTAAATTTCTGCTTAACTGGCTTAGCATCTGGCTTCAAAATGAGGCGGTGTTCGACCAATTTGGGGTCTAGGCCCAGCATATCTTCATACGTCCATGCGAACTGTAAAACCCTCAAAATTTTGATAATTGTCAAACTAAATAAAGGATAAAATCCTTTGAAATAAATACGATAAAATGATGTTGAGTTGATCCAAATGGATCTTAAAATCCAAACTGGATCAACTGGATCCAGTATCTGGATTCGGATACGATGAATGAATTCAGATCCTGGATGGATCCGAAACCCAATTAGAATCCAATTGGATCTAAAGGGATCCAAATAGGGTCGAACTATAATTAAGATCCAGAAATGTAATTAGAAAGTTCATAAGATTTAAAATATAATTATTATCCAACTCATATTTGAGATTCATCGAGAATCAATACGTATATAAGAGAATTTTAGTTGCAAGAATGAGCAACTAAAGAGGAGTTGGTGTAGTGGTCAAGATGATGTACTCACAAGGAAGAGATCCCCAGTTCAAATCCCTCTGTGCGTCAGGGACACCTTTTGCGAAAATATTTTATAACCAACGATTTTTTTTAGTAACTCCTCATTAAAGTGACTTTAATAGGAAAACATGTTTTCAAGAGGTAAGAGGGGCTGGACGAATTCCCAAATGGGAAACTCAAAATGGCTATAATGAGAACTTAAATGTGGAGGGCGGTTTTCAAGAAAGACTAAAATCCCTACATTTTTGCTAAACTAAAAAGTAGGTGGTAACGTGAGGAGTTACCACTTACCAAAAAAAAAAAAAAAGTAAATATCTAAGAAACAACGATCTCTCTCCTTTTTCCCACGATTTTTCCTTTTTGAAAGACTTGCAACACAAGTATAGGAAGGGCACCACTAAAAAGAAAAAAAAAACGGTTGACAAACCATATGCACATGAAGAAAAAGGGCAGTATGGTACATTTGATTTAGAATGTAGAAAAAAGAGGAGAAAACGTGAATGGTGGATAGTTTCTAAAATTTTAGAAATTTAAAATTCATGCTTAAATGAAGGAGATTAATTAGGGAAAGGTGGACCTTGAGAAAAGAAAAAAAAAACGTGAACTCATTTTGGGCTCCATCGTTTTCATCTCTCTCTCTCTCTCTCAGCCCAACCGTGTGAGTTAACTTTGTGGCGCCTTCCACCATTGATTCAAGCGGAGGAAGGTTCAATAGTACTGAAAACCACCAACCGATGTTGAAGGGAAGCACCAAGAAGGATGATACTTCAAAACCAGCCTATCGGTTTTGTTCAGACTTTTTTTATTTATCGAGAGGTAAGGGTATCATTTCCTGTGTATGTGCGTAGTGCCATGGGGAACATATATGGGTATGGCTATTCAAGTATATGTATTTCAATGCATATACTTAATCCAGACAGCCATGAAAATAAAATGTAAATCTATATACGTACATGATAGAGGAAACAACAAATTTACACATATGGTTAAATCTGTGTAATAGCATGAATCTTGACATATTTCGTTTTTGTCATTCTAGCAATCTAGATAATGTCTCTGTGCAGTTTGGTTGTTTGGACTGTACACATGAACACCCTAAAGATTTTTCCCAGGGTAGAATATATATACTAGAGTGAAGGCACCATGAATCGGGTCATACCGATATGAAGGAAGAAAAAAAAACTGTTAGATCTGTCCATTGGTGCTATATTCTAAGATCTGGGGTACTAATGAGTGGTTGATCTCAATAGTTATGAATGAAGGTTGAGGCAGTCATGTTACTCATTATTTTTGGATTTGTTAATATAGTGATTAATTTCTGAATTAGTTGGATTAGAAGTATAATTAGTCAGTTCACTTATGGTTTTTAATTTGCTCATGGTATGATTTCTGAATCAGTTGGGTTGGAATTATAATCCATCGAGTAAACATCACAGTTTTGTTATCTAAAGTAGTTTTGAAATAGATTTTTTTTAAGAGAGCTATGCTCGTTTGTATAGGTTTGCTTTGTGTAAGAACATATATGACAAATTAGTTTAGACGATATGTCATAAGCACTGATTTTAATCTGGAACACCTTAATGTTCAGGTAATTTGGCAATATATATTTTATTCCATGCATCAAAAATTTTAGTTACGGCAAACCAAGTCTAATTCCTTGTATTAATCATGATTGTATGCATCTGGAAAAAACAATAATAATAAAATAAATAATGAATTCTTGAAATAGTGTTTTGTGATTTCTATTTATGAAATTGAGTTAACTTATGTGAATTCTTTCACTGTCATCAATTATTTGAGTTTCCCATGTATAGTAACCTAATTTAACCAGAGACGATAGTGAGTTGAGACCACATCCATACGCAGATCGGATTTTAGGTGAAAGACTTGGATCGGGTCATGAACCAGAGGGTTAGATGAATCCAGGTCTGAGAATTTATTGGTATGAGTGTTACATAGTAGACCCATGAATATTTTTATAATACGCACATACCTATATTGTGGAGCAATGCTATTGATCGAATCTATTCACTTCTGAATTGATAAGTGTTTTTGACAGCCCTGATGTAGGATGGAGACATATAGAAGGTTGGTGTGGATCATATACCTAAGCATGTACTACTGCAAGATCGTAGTGTTGTAAAATAAAAATAAAAACCATACAGGTATTCAGCTGGGCATAGGCATTTATGCTCATGGGTTTACTGAATAAAAACTGTTATATGAATCTGATTTATAAACATATAATCATATACGTAAGGACATGAGGTTTTAATTGGGGTCTTATAGTTCAAAAAAAAATAAAAATTTGTATCCTCCCTGCCATGTGTCTGATTGGATTTGGGTTTTTTTGCTTAGCATGTTGTATAACAGGCTGGAGTTATTTTATTTACCCCAGCCTATCAACTAGTGCACAACCACAGGTGCTGGCACGATGCAGTAACAAATGACCAGATTTCGGTTGGCCACACTCTAACTATTCTGGTGTGGTTGGGAGGGACGTTGCTGGTGCGGTCAGCACCACTCGTGCCATTGGCATCGCTGGAAAGCCACGACCTGCCCACACATCATCAAACAAGATAAAAAAGAAAAAAAAGGAAAAAAAGAAAAAAAGAAAAAAACAAATTTCCACATGTGAATAACCTACTTACATAATGTGTTTAGTTGGTGGAATTTTGCGATTTTGCTAATCAGCTCGACCAGCATGCCGTGGGACTCTATCGACCCTACTCGGTTGATGTGCTGCCATGTTTTTGGTTCACAGCGAGTGTAAGTGTGAGGTTGGCTTGGGAGCAGCAAACCGTTGCAACACTACGCGTTATCCCTATAGGGTTCGTTGCGGTACTAGCTTGACTTACAAAAGGTATATATGTATTTCCTCGGTTTGGTAGGAATTTTTATATCCGATTGATAATTGAATTCGAGTTGTTCACTTAGTTTTGCATTAAGTTGGAGTTGGTAATGCCTAAACCTAACCCAAGTTAGGTAATATATATATATATATAGGTATTCATACGGGGTTTTTCTTTAGAGACCTTCCAATATCTAATATTAGATGTAACATGGCTACTACATGTTGATGGATAGTCACATACCGACGATGGTTTCAAGAGTATAAAAACACATATAATAACTCCCTTTGTGCAACGAGGGTTTTTGTGCAATCTCTAGAGCATAAATGCTTGAATTTGAAAGACCTCAATTTTATACAGATCCTCATTTTATTCGACTACCTAAATTAATATGGAAATTCAAATGATTGTTGCTATCACCGTGGACACACACACTGGGACATGGTTGTAAGGATTAAGAATGTATGTATTGAGGATTGAACGAGATAATAATGATGTAGTCATATTGCCTATGGTTTTGTATGTGGCTTGTTGGTAAACACATATGTTGTTATAATTGCAAAATTGAGAAATACTACAAAGACACGATAAAACAAATTGAAACTGAACAGGACAAACCTTTGTGGTGCCAAAAGGGCACATATGATGCTAAGTGAATTGCATAAATGTTATGACATGTCCTGTATTGATTGACATATGATTGTTCTCAAATATTTGCCTAATAAAGAGCATTCGTCATGTCATGATCATGTGAAAGCTCAAAATAGAGCTTGCGGTCTTGCAGGACCATCATAGTGCCATACAAGCACCTATGAAAAGTTGTACTTGTGACATGCCTTATGAGTGCATGGTCAGTGGGGTATGAAACATACACCCGAGCTCAGAAATAAAACTTTAAAATGCTTAAGCATAAGTACTCAACTCATAGTTGAGCCAAAATTCTGGGAAAAACATGGTTGGTGCCTATGGGGCATTCGATGGGTAATGTGCATACACGGATATCACCCCGAGTGTGGGTTAGGATTTTGGAAATCCTCTGTGGTTCAATGACTTGCACATAAAAAATAAATAAAATGGAAAATATGCACACATCAACTAAGTGTGGGATTCTGGGTATACCTGAAAGACGGTATATGTTACCGGTTTCCCGCGATACTGGGTATACCTGAAAACGATATATGTTACTGGTTTCCTAGGGCTTTGGGTACACCTGAAAGACAATGTATGTTATCGGACCCATGGTTTACCTTAGGAGAGGGTAGGTGGTACAAGCTTCGTGGACATTCTTGTTTTCGTGAGAGCTAGGCGTCTCACCCGGTCCCTTGTCCACGGAGTTAGGGGGCCAGGACTACCAATGCGTCCTAGGTGGTAGATCCAAGTCTTCTGCATAAGTACAGGGTGCATCCTAATTCTAGTTCTAGCCTTTGGGGAGTACTCTCTCCGTCGTGAACCGTCCCCTTTGGATATCCGTACCGCTAGTCATACAGGTTATCAAAGAATAAACCCCCGTGTGGTCTCGGTTCGCTACGATGTCGAATACATGTGCGTACCCACAGGGTAATTAACAAGGTGAAACATAAAATTAGTGCATTAAGAAAGATCTTTAAGTAGTTGCATATTGCTCGATGTTGAAATTGTTGGAGTAAGTTGTGACTCCTGTAGAGCATGATTCAAATTAGTTTTCTGTTACATGGAAATTGTGATAACTTATGAATGATGTGTTGAGCATTGATGTTTGTCCTTTATACACACTTTACATTAATTGCTTTAGTTAAGTCAGGTGTACATCCTCATTAGTTCCAAAGTTGTTATTGCTTATATAAATGTGGTTCATGCATATGATGTATCGTGCTTTGACGTTGATGGAATATATCATGAAATACTTGACTTTAGTGACCTGTACATTTATCACTTGTTAAATGGTTATTAGTTCTATCTAAACATGTTGCACATATACTTATACACGTGACACTGTGCACATTCATATGGATATTATGCTTCTTACTCAGACATGGTAGTCTGACACTTTCTGAATTAATGTTTTTCAGGAAACTGAATGACGAGCAATTGCGGTCATCGCTACGATAGTGCCATGTGACCATATCTTCTTCGGATGTCCTGAGGAATATAACATGTAATAAATCATTAAGTTGTAAATAATAACTTATTTTCAATGCAAGAATTTATTTTACTTAAATGCCTTGAGTCTGTTCTATTACTTGTAACCCGCCCAAATAATTTGACGAAGGATTTAATAAAGCTTTTTCGTTGTTGTTTAGAAAAAAAAAATTATTCCAAAATTTTCAAGTTAAATATTTGGGGCATTACAACTATGGTATCAGAGCTGGACAAGAATATATGGTTCATGGCCTTCCAACGACTCTGCAAGAGCTCTGTAAGTATATAGTATTTGAATTATGTTTTTAATTCCTGAAGAAATTGATTTATTGTATGAAAATCGAGAACCTAGATGTGTTGCTAGAAACATCATTCAATATTTGTTGTGATCAAGATATGCAGGAGACATATGTTATTTTTGTTGCTCGAGTAGATGGCATGGGAAGCTAGGCATGAAGACCTTGTGAGAGCACTGAATTATCTGAGTCAATTGGGATCTTAGGTCATATATCACTTCCTACTAAATAGATTTTTTTGACGCTATAGATCCAAAAAGGGATGATATATATATCCTAAATAGGACTCTATAGACTCTAAATAAGACACAAGGTATAAATTTCAATTGATTTTGAAAATTTTCATTAAGTATAACACACATAGTAAGATATCTCAATCCAATTGTTTAACCCTTGCAACGAATTTTGCGGACGAAATTCTTTTTAGGGGGAAAGGATGTAAAACCCTCAAAATTTCAATAATTGTCAAACTAAATAAAGGATAAAATCCTCTGAAATAAATACGATAAAATGATGTTGAGTTGATCCAAATGGATCTTAAAATCCAAACTGGATCAACTGGATCCAGTATCTGGATTCAGATACGATGAATGAATTCAGATCCTGGATGGATCCGAAACCCAATTAGAATCCAATTGGATGTAAAGGGATCCAAATAGGGTCGAACTATAATTAAGATCCAGAAATGTAGTTAGAAAGTTCATAAGATTTAAAATATAATTATTATCCAACTCATATTTGAGATTCATCGAGAATCAATACGTATATAAGAGAATTTTAGTTGCAAGAATGAGCAACTAAAGAGGAGTTGGTGTAGTGGTCAAGATGATGTACTCACAGGGAAGAGATCCCCAATTCAAATCCCTCCATGCGTCAGGGACACTTTTTGCGAAAATATTTTATAACCAACAATTTTTTTTAGTAACTCCTCATTAAAGTGACTTTAATAGGAAAACATGTTTTCAAGAGGTAAGAGGGGCTGGACGAATTCCCAAATGGGAAACTCAAAATGGCTATAATGAGAACTTAAATGTGGAGGGTGGTTTTCAAGAAAGACTAAAATCCCTACATTTTTGCTAAACTAAAAAGTAGGTGGTAACGTCAGGAGTTACCACTTACCAAAAAAAAAAATTAAATATCTAAGAAACAAAGATCGCTCCCCTTTTTCCCACGATTTTTCCTTTTTGAAAGACTTGCAACACAAGTATAGGAAGGGCACCACTAAAAAAAAAAAAAAATGGTTGACAAACCATATGCACATGAAGAAAAAAGGGCAGTATGGTACATTTGATTTAGAATGTAGAAAAAAGAGGAGAAAACGTGAATGGTGGATAGTTTCTAAAATTTTAGAAATTTAAAATTCATGCTTAAATGAAGGAGATTAATTAGGGAAAGGTGGGCCTTGAGAAAAGAAAAAAAAAATGTGAACTCATTTTGGGCTCCATCGTTTTCATCTCTCTCTCTCTCTCAGCCCAGCCGTGTGAGTTAACTTTGTGGCGCCTTCCACCATTGATTCAAGCGGTGGAAGGTTCGATAGTACTAAAAACCACCAACCGATGTTGAAGGGAAGCACCAAGAAGGACGATACTTCAAAACCAGCCTATCGGTTTTGTTCAGACTTTTTTTATTTATCGAGAGGTAAGGGTATCATTTCCTGTGTATGTGCGTAGTGCCATGGGGAACGTATATTGGTATGGCTATTCAAGTATATGTATTTCAATGCATATACTTAATCCAGACTGCCATGAAAATAAAATGTAAATCTATATACGTACATGATAGAGGAAACAACAAATTTACACATATGGTTAAATCTGTGTAATAGCATGAATCTTGACATATTTCGTTTTTGTCATTCTAGCAATCTAGATAATGTCTCTGTGCAGTTTGGTTGTTTAGACTGTACACATGAACACCCTAAAGATTTTTCCCAGGGTAGAATATATATACTAGAGTGAAGGCACCATGAATCGGGTCATATCGATATGAAGGAAGAAAATTTTTTTTGTTAGATTTGTCCATTGGTGCTATATTCTAAGATCTGGGGTACTAATGAGTGGTTGATCTCAATAGTTATGGATGAAGGTTGAGGCAGTCATGTTACTCATTATTTTTGGATTTGTTAATATAGTGATTAATTTCTGAATTAGTTGGATTAGAAGTATAATTAGTCAGTTCACTTATGGTTTTTAATTTGCTCATGGTATGATTTCTGAATCAGTTGGGTTAGAATTATAATCCATCGAGTAAACTTCACAGTTTTGTTATCTAAAGTAGTTGTGAAATAGATTTTTTTTAAGAGAGCTATGCTCGTTTGTATAGGTTTGCTTTGTGTAAGAACGTATATGACAAATTAGTTTAGACGATATGTCATAAGCACTGATTTTAATCGTGAACACCTTAATGTTTGGGTAATTTGGCAATATATATTTTGTTTCATGCATAAAAAATTTTAGTTACGGCAAACCGAGTTTAATTCCTTGTATTATTCATGATTGTATACATCTGGAAAAAACAATAATAATAAAATAAATAATGAATTCTTGAAATAGTGTTGTGATTTCTATTTATGTTATTGAGTTAACTTGTGTGAATTCTTTCCCTGTCATCAATTATTTGAGTTGCCCATGTATAGTAACCTAATTTAACTAGAGACGATAGTGAGTTGAGACCACATCCATACGCAGATCGGATTTCAGGTGAAAGACTTGGATCAGGTCATGAACCAGAGAGTTAGATGAATCCAGGTCTGGGAATTTATTGGTATGAGTGTTACATAGCAGACCCTTGAATATTTTTATAATAGGCACATACCTATATTGTGGAGCAATGCTATTGATTGAATCTGTTCACTTCTGAATTGATAAGTGTTTTTGACAGCCCTGATGTGGGATGGAGACATATAGATGGTTGGTGTGAATCATATACCTAAGCATGTACTACTGCCAGATCGTAGTGTTGTAAAATAAAAACAAAAACCATACAGGTATTCAGCTGGGCATAGGCATTTATGCTCATGGGTTTACTGAATAAAAACTGTTATATGAATCTGATTTATAAACATATAATGAGATACATAAGGACATGAGGTTTTAATTGGGGTCTTATTGTTCAAAAAAAAAATTTGTATCCTCCCTGCCATGTGTATGATTGCATTTGGGTTTTTTTGCTTAGCATGTTGTATAACAGGCTGGAGTTATTTTATTTCCCCCAGCCTATCAACTAGTGCACAACCACAGGTGCTGGCACGATGCAGTAACAAATGACCAGATTTCGGATGGCCACACTCCAACTATTCTGGTGTGGTTGGGAGGGACGTTGCTGGTGCGGTCAGCACCACTCGTGCCATTGGCACCGCTGGAAAGCCACGACCTGCCCACACATCATCAAACAAGATAAAAAAGAAAAAAAACAAAAACAAAAACAAATTTCTACATGTGAATAACCTACTTACATAATGTGTTAGTTGGTGGAATTTTGCGATTTTGCTAATCAGCTCGACCAGCATGCCGTGGGACTCTATCGACCTTACTCGGTTGATGTGCTGCCATGTTTTTGGTTCACAGCCAGTGTAAGTGTTAGGTTGGCTTGGGAGCAGCAAACCGTTGTAACACTACGCGTTATCCCTATAGGGTTCGTTGCGGTACTAGCTTGACTTACAAAAGGTATATATGTATTTCCTCGGTTTGGTAGGAATTTTTATATCCGATTGATAATTGAATTCGGGTTGTTCACTTAGTTTTGCATTAAGTTGGAGTTGGTAATGCCTAAACTTGACCCAAGTTAGGTAAAATATATATATATATAGGTAATCATACGGGGTTTTTCTTTAGAGACCTTCCAATATCTAATATAAGATGTAACATGGCTACTACATGTTGATGGATAGTCACATATTGACGATGGTTTCAAGAGTATAAAAACACATATAATAACTCCCTTTGAGCAACGAGGGTTTTTGTGCAATCTCTAGAGCATAAATGCTTGAATTTGAAAGACCTCAATTTTATACAGATCCTCATTTTATTTGACTACCTAAATTAATATGGAAATTCAAATGGTTGTTGCTATCACCGTGGACACACACACTGGGACATGGTTGTACGGATTGAGAATGTACGTATTGAGGATTGAACGAGATAATAATGATGTAGTCATATTGCCTATGGTTTTGTATGTGGCTTGTTGGTAAACACATATGTTGTTATAATTGCAAAATTGAGAAATACTACGAAGACACGATAAAACAAATTGAAACTGAGCAGGACAAACCTTTGTGGTGCCAAATGGGCACATATGATGCTAAGTGAATTGCATATAATTAAATCATGATTTCATGTAAATGTTATGACATGTCCTGTATTGATTGACATATGATTGTTCTGAAATATTTGCCTAATAAAGAGCATTCATCATGTCATGATCATGTGAAAGCTCAAAATAGAGCTTGCGGTCTTGTGGGACCATCATAGTGCCATACAAGCACCTATGAAAAGTTGTACTTGTGACATGCCTTATGAGTGCATGGTCAGTGGGGTATGAAACATACACCCAAGCTCAGAAATAAAACTTTAAAATGCTTAAGCATAAGTACTCGGCTCATAGTTGAGCCAAAATTCTTGGAAAAACATGGTTGGTGCCTATGGGGCATTCGATGGGTAATGTGCACACACGGATATCACCCTGAGTGTGGGTTAGGATTTTGAAAATCCTCTATGGTGCAATGACTTGCACATAAAAAATAAATAAAATGGAAAATATGCACACATCAACTAAGTGTGGGATTCTGGGTATACCTGAAAGACGGTATATGTTACCGGTTTCTCGGGATACTGGGTATACCTGAAAATGGTATATGTTACTGGTTTCCCAGGACTTTGGGTACACCTGAAAGACGATGTATGTTACCGGACCCATGGTCTACCTTGGAGAGGGTAGGTGGTACAAGCTTCATGGACATTCTTGTTTTCATGAAAGCTAGGCGTCTTACCCGGTCCCTAGTTCACGGAGTTAGAGGGCCAGGACTACCAATGTGTCCAAGGTGGTAGATCCAAGTCTTTTGCATAAGTACAGGGTGCATCCTAATTCTAGTTCTAGCCTTTGGGGAGTACTCTCTCGGTTGTGAACCGTCCCCTTTGGATATTCGTACGGCTAGTCATACGTGTTATAAAAGAATAAAACCCCGTGTGGTCTCGGTCCGCTACGATGTCGAATGCATGTGCGTACCCACAGGGTAATTAACAAGATGAAACATAAAATTAGTGCATTAAGAAAGATCTTTAAGTAGTTGCATACTGCTCGATGTTGAAATTGTTGGAGTAAGTTGTGACTCCTGTAGAGCATGATTCAAATTAGTTTTCCGTTACATGGAAATTGTGATAACTTATGAATGATGTGTTGAGCGTTGATGTTTGTCCTTTATACACACTTTACATTAATTGCTTTAGTTAAGTCAGGTGTACATCCTCATTAGTTCCAAAGTTGTTATTGCTTATATAAATGTGGTTCATGCATATGATGTATTGTGCTTTGACGTTGATGGAATATATCATGAAATACTTGACTTTAGTGACCTGTACATTTATCACTTGTTAAATGGTTATTAGTTCTATCTAAACATGTTGCACATATACTTGTACACGTGACACTGTACACATTCATATGGATATTATGCTTCTTACTCAGACATGGTAGTCTGACCCTTTCTGAATTAATGTTTTTCAGGAAACTGAATGACGAGCAATTGCGGTCGTCGCTACGACAGTGCCATGTGACCATATCTTCTTCGGATGTTTTGAGGAATATAACATGTAATAAATCATTAAGTTGTAAATAATAAGTTGTAGTATTTCAATGCAAGAATTTATTTTACTTAAATGCCTTGAGTCTGTGCTATTACTGGTAACCTGCCCAAATAATTTGATGAAGGGTTTAATAAAGCTTTTCCGCTATTGTTTAGAAAAAAAAATTTATTCCAAAATTTTCAAGTTAAATATTTGGGGCGTTACACGAACACTTCTTCATGTTGCTTCAGAAAATTTGTAAGCCTTTCCTTCTCTTCCGGACTTAGACTTATACCGATCTTTAGGATCTTGGGATCTTCCTCTGAATTGATATTGACATCTTCAGTTGGATTTTCGACTATAGCTGATGGTTTATCTTGCTTCTGAGCTGAGGCGAACTCTGGTAATTCTTGAAGAGACTGATCAAATTCTGCATGATCATCTGACTGCTTTACAACCTTGTCATCTTCTGTGCTCGCTTTGACTCGGTGAATTGTTGCTGACTTCTAGAAAGCCTTTGGATTGAGAATGAGCTTCTTGATTGTTCGGGAAGACATTCTTAAATTTTGGATAGGAAATTGGATTCAGAAAAAATCGTCCATCATAAGACAAACAATCATTTGAAAAGAATCATGCATAAAATAACATTGAAATTCGGAGATGGAGAGAAAAGAAATGGATGGCATCCAGATAGACAAAGAAACTTGACATTTTATTGATTTGACTTGATAAAAGACATTGAGACATTTATTTTGAAAGGAATAGAAAGGAAATGCAACAACGATTCTCAATGTGCCCCTTTAACAAAAACAAACTTCTTTTGCTGGCTTTCACTAGAGAATCTTAGCCCTGCTCTGTGGGGACGATGCTTTTGAATCATTGGCTCGATGCGGCCATCTTCATTTTTACCCAGTCTTTTGAAGGGTTATTAACCATGCTTTAGAAGTTAATCAAATCCCTTTCTTGCTTTTATGAATTGTGGGAACAATGGATGATCTTTGATAGTGTTGTAGTTGACACGACCTCCAATCTTGAAGAACTTGGGACCTCTCCATCGGGTCATGGCTACCGTGTGCAGAGCTAATTCTGAGGATGTCTGGAGTATTTCTCGACTTTCTCCGAGATTGATTTCTTTACTCTCTCTGATACTAGGAATATCTGCAATGAATGATGGTCGAGGGATCATGGGCTGTGCAAGTCTTTCTTCTGGGTCTTCTCCCAGCACTGTTGTGATCATTCCACCTTTGGACCATTTTACGCATTGATGAAGAGTGGAAGGTACTGCATTCGCGTTGTGGATCCATGTCCTTCCGAGCAGCAGATTGTAGGTGGGTGGTACATTGACCACATAAAAGAGCACTGAATGCACAAAATAGTTGATGAACACTTTCAGGAATATCTTGCCTTTTGCCGTTTGACCATGGTTGTCAAATCCGTAGATGGTGATAGGATCTAGAATATATTCTCCGTTCTTGATCCCTAATGCTTTTGCTGTCATTTCAGGACATATATTGAGGCTACTGCCTCCATCAACTAGCACATGTGGTACCGTCATTCCTCTGACTCAAACGACAATGTACAGAGCATTATTATGAAAGGAGTGAGGCTTTGGAAGATCCTCATCCGAGAAGGTGATTGGCACATTAGTCATGGCTGCATTCACTATTTGTGCCATGTCTTCAGGTGTGGTACTGGGTTTGACTTTGATTTTTCTGAGCAAATCATCCAGTACTTGTTGGTGCTTGCTGGAATTCTTGGTCAAGTCAAGAATGGAAACATTGGATAGAGTGGTTAGAGGCTTCTGACTTGAATTTTCTGGCCTGGGTTTGATGATTTGATTGAGGAAGTCGGGAATTCCCTTTGACTTGGGGGATGACTTTGCAGGTGCTTCAGAAACTTTCATCTTGTCGAATGCTGAGATTAGGTCCATCTTCTTAGAAGCTGGAGCTGCTTGTCGTAGCACTGACACCTGATGTTGCATCTGGAGGTCTTGAACAGAACATGGCTTGATGTGCTCGTGAGGTAAAAATGGTTGTTCTGATATCATTGTTGTGGTGTGTGCAGGAAAGGGCTGATTGAGAATATCCATTTTCTCTTCTTCTTCTCCTTCTACCAATAGATTCTTGTCAATGAGATCCTGCACAATGTTCTTGAGAACGAAACAGTTCTCAGTGTTGTGTCCCACTGTCCTGTGGAACTTGCAAAATTGGTCTTTCCACTTCCCCATAGGCACAGGGGGATCAGCCAATCTAGGCAACTTGACCATCTCTTTCGACAACATGTACTCAAGCACATCTTCGAGTGATTGGTCGAGATAAGTAAATTTTTGGTCGTAACTCCATCTTTCATGTTTAACTTTTTCACGCAGTTTCGGCCCTTGATCCTGTTGAGAAGGCTTGTTGTATTGAGGAGCAGGCTTCATTTTCTGATCTCTTTTATTGTTAGAATTGCCTGCGCCGTAGCAGTAATCTTTCTTCTGCCCTTTATAAAAATTATTGTTGCTGTTGTTGTTGGCAGAGAAGGTGAAGTGAGCTTTCTTCTTTTGTTCACCTTGAGGGTTGTTCTTGGAAAATGTGAGACCTTCATAGACTCTATTCTCCACACTCAGATTGAGCCATTCTGCTCGTTCAGTTAATTCAATGAAGGTCCTGGATGGTGCGGTGAAGATCAATCCTCTCAGAGGTTGCGAAAAATTATTGAGGATTAGTGATAAAGCATGTCTTTCTGATATGGGATCCCTCATTTTATTGTAGGTTGACCTCCATCTATGAATGAAATCCCGTGCTTTTTCATTCTCATTCTGCATTAGATTGCAGAGGTGGCTTAATGTCGGGAGCGCCTCTGTGTTGAACAAAAAGCGTTCAATAAACAAGTTCACCACTTTATCAAACTCCTTGAGCTCGATGAGGTTGATATGCTCAGCATACCATTTAGCTACAACTCCTTCCAAGCTACGGGGAAAACACAAAAATAGTGCTCTGTTGTCTCTCTTAAACTTTGAGCACTATGCGAAGAATGTGGCGAGATGAGCTTTCGAGTCGCCAGAACCATCAAACTTGATGAATTTTTGGGGAAGGTTTTCGAGATCATCATCCCCTTCGAGGTCATCATAGAAGTCCTCACTGGTGAAGACTTTCTTGCCCTTGTCGGGGGCTTGGAGGTCTTTAACCACTCTGGCCATTTTCCTAAATTGTGACTGCAGGGGTTCTTCTGTGATCTGACTCTTTGATTTGCGACTCCTCCTTTGTTCTCGGCCACGTTTCTGAAATGCCGGAGGCCCCTCATATTCTTCCTCAGTGTCTTCCTCTGATTCTGATTCATTTGAAATTTCTTTAGGCTGAACCTGCTTCTTGGAAGTCTTCTTATTCTTGTGCCCGTGGAACTTCTCTCTGAATGGATTCTTCTCTACACTGGTCCCAGCCTGCTCATTCATCATCTTGTTCATCATCTTTCGGAACATGGCATACATTTGCGGGTCTATGCCATCATCCTCTTGTTGCTGATCTTGATTCCCGGGAGGATTCATTTCTCCTTCTGAGGCTGAGGAGTGCTATGGTGATGCGGTTCTTCTTCCTGACCTTGTTCGAACCATCAAATGCTGCGGATGCTCTCTGCAGAGCAAAGACCTGATTAGATTCTAAAGGAATTGGCTTTTGGAAGAAATATTTGCTGGAAATATGGTAGACAATTTGAAAAAGTTATCCCATTACTGGGGACTGAGTCGTCGCAGGAATCACGACAATTGTGCTGTCATTCTTTGAAAGAAAAATAAACAATGAAAATGTGCCTTGTTACCTAGGCGAGGTCGTCAAACCATAATAGAAAGATGAAAAATTTTATTGAAATGAGAAAATTTTAAACTTTTATTGATCTTGACAAAGAGGTGGAGGACAAACAATTTGCCACCATTCACGATAGTCGGCAGACACTCTAGGACCCAGAAATATTTTAAGAGAAACAAAGGAATCCCAGCCATAGCGAGCAGAATGATATGCCCCAGACCATTGTGCGAAAGTGAGATCAAACTCTACCATAGCTCCTGATAACAGTCCGGCTTTGACATACTGCTGCCTCTGGGAGAACTGCCGAACACATCGCTCCGGCTGGTAGTAAGTGCAGAAGAATGGTCCCAACAATTTGAACCGCATGCCATAAGCATATGTATATCTGAGAGGGGACAATTGTCGATCAAAATAGTCCCAAACTACGTCATCTTCTTGAATGGTGTCGATCATGGACCGGTACTGTGCCACTGGAAGAAGTTCTTGACCATTGTATCTGAAAGAGCTTGCTCAGGTTGGAACATGTTGAAAGAACCAGAATTGAAGTGCGTAGATGCAACCTTCAACTAAGATGGATTCTTCAAGTGAAAAACAGATCAGACCCCGATACAAGAAAGCAAGCGCTGCCATGGCTATGGAGAGACGATTGGTCTGTCGACTTCCCCATCTTCTCATAAGCTAGATTATTTTGATGTCCATGTAGTTTTGTCCGTTTCGGAAGAGGGCTAATCCTACAGTGCATAAAACCAATGCATTCTGAATCCTTTCTCTAGCTGTCCTTGATAGTGAGCTGACTTCAACGAAGATCCTGTATTGATGGTACAACTCGAGCAGATTGACATATTCGTTTCCGTCCAACTGGATCAGGGGCCAAGATCGACGACCTGTCATACGAGCTAAAGAGTCTCGGGGGTCCAAACCCTTGACATTGATAAGGAATTGATGCTCTAATGGGTCTCCTGGTTGACCGGCTAGTTCTGGTAATCCCATGATTTTTGAAAATTCATCCATTAAAATGGTCATCTCTCCCCATGGGAACCAAAAAGTGCATGTCCGTGGATTCCATCGCTCTGCCATTGCATGGATCAGGTTGCCATTGATGGTCTGCTTTCTGACTGCTGATGCCACTTTTAATCCACACTCGCTTAAATGGTCCGGGAACATTCGAGAAAAGCTTTTGAGCCAGGAATAGTACCACCGGGGAATGAAAGTTCTGGTGCTAAGGGCTCGATGTTCAGGACGACCTTGTCGCACCTCGTAGGAGATATGACCTTCTGGAAAGATAGGATTGTCTTGACTGGATGCCATCGGGCTGGAAACAGAGAAAGACTCGAAATCAGACTTAGGAAAATTATGGAAATTTTGAAAATTTTGCAGGCAAGATATACAATGCAGCTGGAAATTCGAGATCCAGTAGAACGGGAGAATGGAAAATCACCTAGAGTTTTGAAAGAAATGGGATATTTGAGAAAATGATCCAGGGTTTGAGAAAATAAAGGAAAGGGATGAGAATATGGGTATTTGAAAATAGTTTTGGAAAAATGTAAGAAAATAGAGGTAACATAGAAACAATCACATCCTGCACAAACATTCATGCATATACAACACTCCCTAAAAGGCTGACTCTAAATGCATCATTTTGAAAATAGCTGTAGGACCCTAATCCTAACTCTAGGTTCAGATCATCTTTGTCCAATCCAGTTATGCCGATATACCCGAATTAAAATCCGAGGTACGTGGCATACATTCTCAACTCTGATTCTAAGGTAAGGTTTTCCAACATCCTTGAGCGCCTACCGATATACTTCGGATTGTGGCCCGCGGTACGTGGTAGGAAGGTGTTAACCCAAATAATTGGCCCAGTTGTGAGGCTCTGTCCCGAACTAGGGTTCTGGAAGAGAGCCCAGCAACGTGAAGACCGGGTAATGATAGGTAATGGAGGTTTTGAAAAAATGATCACATGCAAGAAATGGATGGCTCTAAAACCTAAAGAGATAGACTTTTGAAAATCTGTGAAGAAGCATACATTGTTTGCATTCAGATCCTAAATTGAGGAGAGTTATATTTAGACCTAAGTCTATGTGAACATGAAAATATCTCCTCAATCTGGTCCTACCAAACCATGCCTAGTCTATATGTAGTCAATGTCAGCTAGGTCAAAATCTAGGCTCCTAGGTTCGCATGATATCAAAAGTAAAGAGCTGACATTTTGTGAACATAATTTTGATAATTGAACTAAGTCAAGCACAATTTTGATTAGACAAGGACAGGTCCCATCACGGTCGCCAAACCTATTATCATCGCAAAAATTTTCCGTCTTCCCTTCCCTGCAGAAGAGAGAGGAAAATGCTTTCGCTAGTCAAACTTGACCAGATTTTGGAAATTTGTTTTTGAAATACTCGCCTCCGTTTTGAAAATTGTGGGAAAATCCATGGGATGGGGCTCGACCTATCGGTACGAGGTTCGGCCGTTCCTGCCGCCTTTAACAGGGGTAATCGAACCAAGGACCAAAATTGTGCTTGACTCAGTTAAATCATCAAAATTGTGTTTTATCCTAAATGCACAGAGAATTCAGGCATGTGCTATGAGGTTTTGTAAAATGCAAGTTGGAAAAACATGATGTATGCTAAGAAAACATTTGGAGTTGAAAAGCATTTCTCAGAAAAAAGATGGAAATCAATCTCAGGAAACTCAGATGAAAGTATTTGGAAATCCCCAGAAAGTTTATGAAGATGTGAGAAAATCCTGAGAAAATGGAGAGAATTCTCGAGAAAAGAGGAACATTTGAAAAGTAAAATATTTGTCAGGAAAACTCTGACTTTGAAAATTTTCTTTGGAAAACGATTGAAATTCATTGGAAAACTCTTTTGAGAAGGAAAATCAAACTTAGGAAATTGAAATCTTGAGAATATTGCCCTTGAAATATCTAAAAATCAACTTTGATTCTTGAGAAAGATGAGAAATTCCTTTTGAAAATGAATCTTAAGAAAATAACATTTTTAGGGAAAATCACGGGAAAACTTAACTTGAGAAATCCAACTTTGAGAATCTTCACAGTTTCTTGAGGAATCAATTTTTTTTGAGAATGAAATTTTCTTGAGAAAATCATGAGAAAAGCAGATGATGCCATTATGCAGATGATTTGAATGAATGAATGCACTTTGAAAAGATATTTTTAAGAAATTTGTTGGAAAAATGTGTATTAAGCCAAAGTAAATCCTTCACATATTCTGATTGTGGCCATGAGTATGTTCAGAGTTTATTTGAGTTAATTCACAATATTTTGAAAAATTGGAAACATGATGTGCATTTTTAAGATAGCCTAAGAGTGTAGGCTCAGTGTGACTAGTAGAAAGATGATGGATCTGGGTCTCGTCCATATTCCGACTAGGGCCGTAAATATGGACTCCACCAAGTTCATCAACTCTCTAAGAGTTGGTGCATGTGCCATTCATGTACATCCATGGTGATTTTGCAAAATGAGATATATGAATCATAGAATCAGGATATTGCAAGAATCAAACTACATGAGATACATCCTAATCTAAGCAGTAAAAGTAAATATTATTCCAAATTTGATTATTACATCTCTGACATAAATCAAAATAAATAAAAAAAATACATAGTGTAAAAGAATTAGCATCCTCTAGATTTTCCTGCAAAATAAGAATTAGTACAAGGAATGGATATACAAGATACCCAAAGAAATGAGAATTTATATAGAACATGTACAACTAAAATAAACATGTGTATATCTAAATGCTTGAATTTGTGCTAAATGACATGTAACAATGGAGGTGTATTTACATAAGAAAATAGCTACATAAATGCTCATATATGGAAACAAGTGTACATGAAGGGATCCACATATACATATATACAAGTATATATATATATATATATATATATATATATATATATATATATATATATATATAGATAGATATTGACATATATACATTATTTATACATATATATGTATGTACATAGATATATATATATATACATAAGTATGTATACATATAATGAGAAAACATATATAATAATCAAAATTCCATATAAAGGCGTAAGAAAATACAGGGTATATACAATTTCTGTACATGATTTCACAAAGCTGTAATTCCCAAATTATAACATATTTATCAGTAAAATTGGGTATGGAGCTTCCCTGTATATCCATAACAAAGCATGCTTAAAATGGTCTAGAAGTCATGAATGGATATGGACATATCCGTCCATGAATATGGCTCATTTTCAAGACTGCACACATGCAGAAAATCATGTTTATGGCAGAAAATGGAGTTGGTTTCTAGGTTGAGTGCCTTGTAGACACTTCTACAAGTCCCATCTCCTAACTCTTCAATGACTTTATATCTTTCCATCGCTTCAGTTCTCTACAGCCCCAATTGGCAGTACCTCACTCAACTTCTAATTGACTATTTACACAGGTGATACTAGTGACTGAGTACCCATCACTTGCTTGGACTTTGAAATTCAAAACTTTTATAAATGGGAACACAAAATAAAAGCCATTCTGGAAGGCCCACTTTTGATGACACAAGTAATTAAACACCAACCAGTAGATGATCGACATTCCTGGATGCATCTTTTATCTGCTTGAATAAGCTGACATCATCTGTAAATAATCATGATAGTCTGCAACATCTTAGGCATAACTGTTGTAGCTTCAGCATTTAGTCTAACTAGTAAAAAAAAAAACCAAGATTAATGACCACCAGCTTCATTAACCTTCAACACAGCCAGATGTCAAATAACCTGTGTAATCAACCCATCAATGAGGACGATCAAAAACCAATACCCATGATCACCGACAAAAGGCGAGGCACCGAAGAACAACGTTATCTTCAGATTGGTAACAAGATTTTTTTTTTTGGCTATCGATCTGTCGGAAATCGGAATCACATTGTGGGTATTAAAGAGAGCCTGGTTTTCTTTGGAGTTTGTATGAGAGAGAGCGTGTGTGTGTGGCTGAAGCAAGAACATAGTAGCAGTTGGAAACATCAATCAGATAGTAGAGATTCTTAGAGAACACCAGCAAACAGAGCAACATATTCTGGAATTTGTGAGTTAAGTAGAGATTCAACAAATAAATAAAAAAATGGCTTTAAAACAGAGTAACAAAAAGGGGAACTAAGAAATGAAGCCAAACATCAGTCACAAAAGCACTAACATGCTCCAACGAGAAACAGAGGAAATATGGTATAGTGGGGAAATAAAAATTTAGAGAAAATGCTTTTTAACTCTGTTTACATGTTCTAAATTAGATTGTTATGAGGGAATATGGAGCTTTCAACCTGATGACAATAGGCTTAATAACATAAAGAGGAAAAGACTAATCATACGAATAAAAAATAAGAGAACTTATGGCATTTAGGAACAAACAGAGATGCAGCTCATATAAAAAAAAAATCTGATAACAACTACAGAGATAACATATTTTGTTAATGTGGGACATTGGAATGAGAGATTTGGTCCATGAAAAGGACTAACCTCTCATCCAATTAGTTTGATTCTTAAAATCCTCCAAATATTTCCTTTGAACCTGTGCCTTATGCTAAAACTCACACACATTCACAGCATGGTCATCCCTTCCAACGATTGGCAATAAAATCTGATTTAATAAAACATAGACAAAAGGGGAGAATCATCATAAAATCACATTACCTGGTGATCTTATGGGTTAGCTGAATCCGTAACCTGTAAATCGATGCAGAGGGATTCCAGTGGAAGCAAAATTTGCAGATCTGGGTCCAGAAACAGAGAAGGCGCAGATTGCCCTCTTTCTCCTGCTGGAAGTAAGGGAATGGAAGCCTGCTGGATGGTCTTCATGCTGGATGGAGGAGTCGCCGGCTGGATCTCTTGCTGCTGAGCTGAAGGCAAGGTGAAAACGTTGGCTGGAGTTTCCTCAGTTGGTGGGCTGAAGAAGATGCAGCCACCTGCTAGATCCCCTGCGGCTGGGCTGAAGGAAGAGGAGAAGTGCTTCTTCACGCTACTGAGAAGAAGCTCCCTGCGAAAACCAAAAAGACAAGAAAAATCAAATTCCCCCTTTTCTCGATCAATGGCTGGGTCTTTTAAAGACCTTCAGCCTCTTTCTAAAAGAAAAATCGCAGTTTCCTGTTTTGAATTTCCTTTATGGTTTTTGAAAATTTTGAAAACGTAAATTTTAATAGGTTTTGAAAATCCGCCGTTTTCAAAAGGGGCGCACCCTATGTTTTTCAAAATTTTCATTTCATTTACCTAAGTTTTAGGTAAAATGAAATTTATTTATTGTTTTTTTTTAGGGCAGTTCGGCTGTGCCATTTAAGGCTGCTTCCTTTTTAAAAAAAATAATCTTATGCAAGCAAATAAATAAAAAGAAATAAAAATGAATAGTGAAATATGAGAGGCTTTTATGGAAATGCCACCTCAATCCAATTTTAAAATCCTTTAAAAAAAAAAGTTTTATTTTGTTTTTGCAAATCTTTTATTTTCATGTGGGGTGTCACATGTGTGTGGGCCCACTAACTAAAAAAATAAATAAATAAATAACATTAAGAATTTAAAAAGAAGAATTTGCAAATTGGTGCGATCTCTGGGTGGGTCTCGCTTGAAAATAAGAAACTTACCTAGGAATCTGAGTATGATGCTAGTTTAAAGGCAGGTCCCACTCCAATTAATTGAAAATAAAAACAGAAGAAATAACTTCTTTTTTTTTTTTAGATTTTTTATAATACGAGATAAAACTTTGTTTGTTTTCAAGAATTTGGAAAAAATTGGTTTTCAGGGCAAAAATATGGATAAAGAAAATACAGTAATTTTGTAAAGAGATTTAAAATCTTTTTGCAAAAAGTTTTGAGATAAAATCTTTAAAATCAATATCCAAATATCTAGATTATTTTCCTGAGAAAACTTTTGTAATTAAAAAGTCCTGGGGGTAAAATTGAAAAGATTGGCAATTTCGAAAACCCAGGGTTTTGAAATCAATTTTGAAAAGAGTTAAACTCAAATCTGGATTGAAAAATTTTGAAATCGAGAGTTTCTGGACCTGGAAATGACATTATATGAAATGTTCATGCAATGTTATGCAAAGACATGTTCTATAAAATGTCATTCTTAATCTAGAATTGGAAATTCTAACTTCTTGTCAAGAATAGGATTTTGAAAATTTGCAGTTTGAAGATGTCTCTGAACCTAAATATAGAAATTTTGAGGCTCAAGAATAGAATTTTAGACTTTCTGCAAGGTTCAATCTCATAAAATGACGATTTTGCCCTTCATTGATTCAGAAGAACTGAAATGTGCCGATTGAGGGAGATGTCAGGAAGGTGAGTGAAAATTTGAGGTGTTTACAAATGCCCCTCTTTGCTACTAAGTCGGCTCTTGATCGAGCTTAGTGGCAAAGAAAAACACTCCAAATTTGGGCTATATATAAAAAAAATGCCCCAGTTAGAAGGATCTGACTGGGTATGAAGAAATTAGCCCGAGGGAGATGGTAGATATGAAATGGAGAATAAAGAGAAAAGATTTGTTCTGGTGAGAGTGAAGTTCAGGTTTTTGCCTTTAACCTAGATGGGACAGAAAATGCTTCGTATGGAACGAAGCTCAGGTTTGACCCTTAACCTGATCGGGGAATGAGAATATCTCATGGAAATGAGACTCAGGTTGGTACCCTTAACCTAATCAGGTGGAAAATGAAATACCTCGTCAAAGGAGGCTCAAGTTTGTACCCTTATCCTGAATGGGCGGAAAATGGAATACCTCATCAAAGGAGGCTCAGGTTTGTACCCTTATCCTGATTGAGCAGAAAATGAAATAGAATCCTCGAAAGAAGAGACCATGATGGAACCTTCGGATTTTGCACAATAAATCCGACAGGGGTTTTGCAAAAGGAAGGAAAATGGGGTCTCTAAAGCTTGAAAAGGGGTTGATTTTGGTTGTCTCATTGTTGAGACTAAATAGCTTTTGAAATTGCCTTTTGCGAGAAAATGATTGGTGGTTCGACCTTGAACCGAAATAGGACTGTCTATGGTGGGACAGTGGGGACACAGGGAAGTGTGCGAATCTGAGAGCTCACGCTCTCAAAGAAGGGAAGGAATCAAGTCCTTAAGAGGGATTTTTAAAATTGGTGTCAGGATGTATCAAAAACAGACATCAAGCTCTCACTTCACGTCAGGATAGCTAGAAAATGTTGAGAATTCTGTTGTTGATTCAAAATATTTGAAAATGATGCATATTGTGGCAAAAACATTCTTTCTTTTCTACTTGAAGCATTACCTCCAAGCGAGATTCACTTCGTAGAATCAAGATTGGGAATCCAAATTACTTGTGATTGACCTTCCTCAAGGAAGCTATCAATTTCCTTGATATGAACAAGAAAGAGAATTTGATATTATGAAAGCAATTGATGAAAGGATATTGATAATAGAATTTCACAAGTTTAAAGAAGATTCTTGATAGATTTGACAGTTTGATATCCTGGGAGCTTCTCTCATGATAATCTTTTTGCGCTCTTTTGGGCTTTAGGAGAGTTTATTACATCATCCTTTATTTTGGATAGATATCCTGACTTTTTCTCTCTTTCTTTTTCCTCTCTTGCTCACTTTCGGGAAGGGTACGTCACAAACTCCTTCAACTTGGAGATGTTTCGATCCTTCTTTGATGATATTGGCTCATGGGTTAGAGATCTTTGGATGATAGCTAGAAATTAAATATCTTTTAGGGATTGTCGAGAGGTTCATCGCATCTGCCTTCATCTCGACAGTGCTTTGGACTTTCCCTGGAAGGATCCGTCATAAACTCCGTCATCTTGGAGATGTTTCAAATCTTCTTTGACCCCGGGGGTCTACTCGCTTAATTCGCCTTCATCTTGACAACAATTGAGAGATCCCTTTTGCGGATATTTAATTGCAGCTTAGGTGATTTTGAGGAGACAAGGTTTAGGTAAATGCTCTCTTTTCTAGCACTCAGGATATTTCCACTACCTTGTCTTTTAAGAATAATCTTTAGAGATGTGCCATAACTGCGATCAATATCAATATTCTATGTCTTTGCAATAACATTGAATCTTCTTTTCTGGCCATATCGAGGATTTATCCTTCATCCTTTTAGTTGGTGTGAACACCCCAAATTTTTCAAAGTTTTGTAAAAATGTCCTTTTGCCCCTGGTTCCATTTTCCGAGAAAACCATGTTGAGAAACTCTGTTTTGATGTCACATAATATGATACACTGTCGTATTTGATTTCATATAATATGATAATATGTCCTCTTGAAACATGTTATATTATGACTGTATGTTTTGCCATACATCTAACGAGTATTTGATGCAAGGATATCTCACCCAAAACGGATGGAGACTTTCTGTTCAAGTACAACTATAGTGCAATCATACTCCTTGAAGAAAGAGCTTGATGAGCCATGCATTCCTAAAGTTCAACTGAAGATATCGGCTACCTCAAGTTGAAGACTTTTTTTCTTCTTTAGAGTCATATGTAACAGAACCTTCAGGAACATGCATATTGCATATTACATACTCATTCATAAAAACTATATCATAAAAGTATACGATAGTTTCAAAAAGCTCCTTTTTGAAAACTAATAATTGTACCTTCTTACAACCATTTATGAAAAAGATATTTTGTCATGTAATAATTGTACCTTACACTATATAGAAGACAACATGAAAAAGAAATGTAGGAAAAAGACAAAAACATAAAATCGGCTACATAGAAAAAAACAAATATAATATGTTTTTGAAAAGACTCTAGTTACCTTCTTTAAAGAAATGTTTTTAATATAAGAAAAAGACAAAAACATAAAATCGGCTACATAGAGAAAAACAAATATAATATGTTTTTGAAAAGACTCTAGTTACCTTCTTTAAAGAAATGTTTTTAATATAAGAAGAAGACAAAAACATAAAATCGGCTACACAAAGAAAAACAAATATAATATATTTTTGAAAGGACTCTAGTTACCTTTTTACAAAACCATAGAATGTCGACTTACTTGAAGTCATCATTCTCTTTGTACAAAGCATTAAATACCTCCTGTAACAAATCCTTGTTAATATCCTTCTCAAAGAATGTCGACTTTCTTTTAGTCCTCATTCTCTCTGAAGACTTTGAAAAACACAACATAAAGAAAACACTTGACATGACTATGTACAAATATATATCTCAAAGCACTCAGTGTACTTACACTCATTTAAAGTAAAGAAGTACTTATGTACCTCAAATCATTAATTAGAATAAAGACAAAACTAAAATCCAACGTTCAATGTACTATTGTAAGAAATAGACTTTTTACATAAAATATGTATTACCTAAAATATTACAACGACTAGTGTACCCTATATTTTTCTTTTATAGAAAAAGGCATTCTCGAATTTCTCTAAAGATATTTTTGAAATGACATAACATTTCACATTTCAAAAAGGCTACGATTTCAAAATGTAACGACTACTTTTTTAAAGCTATATAAACACACTCAAATAAACTATTCAATATGAAATGAAATAGACGTGTGAGCTTACAACGAGAAAAATTCCTATTCGATATTTGAAAAGAGAGCCTTGAAAAAGAAAGAGAAAAAGAAAAGAAAGAAAAGAGAAAAAGTCAAGTTCAGCTCTTTGACAAAGAGTATCTTCTGAGTGACAAACAGAACATTCTGAGAATCCTTCATTCGTGCATTCATATTATTCTGAAGGTTCTATAGGAAGTATTGTAACTTTCTGTTATTCACTGTATTCCTTCTTTGTTGAAAAAAATAGACCTCTGTGGAAGAGGGTGTGCCCCTTCTCTGTTGAGAGAAGAAGACCTCTGAGGAAGAGGGTGTTGTACTATTTATCCGGTGACTCAGATGTTATAGTGGAAAGCTCAAGTGGTTTGCTTGGGGACTGGATGTAGGTGTGGGTATTGACCGAACCAGTATAAATTCTGTGTTTTATGTGTTGTGCTTTATTGCCTGATTATTTTATTTTATCGATCTTTATCGTATTTCACTATTCACCCTCCCTCTAGTGAAATTTCATTTGGTATCAGAGCAGGTTTGTTGGTTTCGACATAACAAGTCTTCCAGCACAAATGACATCTACCTCTTATGCTCGTGATATTGAAGGTCAACACGCATCTCGTCCTCCTTTCTTCAATGGCTCCAACTATGGATACTGCAAGTGCAGAATGGCTATCTTTCTCAAATCCATAGACTTTGCTGTATGGAAAATTGTTGAGCATCCATACATATCTCCATCCGCAGACTATAGCTTATGGTCTGATGAAGAAAAGAAAATGGCAAACCTAAATGCAAAGGCTATGAATGTCTTATATTGTGCCATTGATCAGAACGAATTTAATAGAATATCTATATGTGAATCTGCATATGATATTTGGCATTCTTTGGAAGTTATTCATGAAGGAACCAACAAAGTGAAAGAAGCCAAAATCTCATCTCTTGTTAGAAAATATGAGTTGTTCAAAATGAACAAAGATGAACCCATCACAGAGATGTTTACCAGATTCACCAACGATCTGAAATCTTTGGGTGTCACATATTCCCAGACAGAAAAGGTGAAGAAAATCTTGAGATCTCACAACTGATTGGGAGAAAAAGACTACAGCTATTGAAGAAGCTCAAGATTTATCTAAGCTTACTTTGGACGACTTAATAGGCAATCTTATGGCCTATGAAGTCCACATGAAAGAAAGAAGGGAAGTAGAGCAACCAGTAAAAAAAACTCTAGCTTTCTCAGCTCTATCTGAGAACAAAGACTCAGATAAAGAATCTGAAATTGCGCTACTTACCAGAAAATTCCAGCGCTTTATGAGAAGGAACCGGCTTCCAAACAGGCACAAGGAAAGAAAAGATCCTAAAGAAGATCCCATGTGCTATCAGTGTAATAAGCCAATCCACTTAAGACGTGATTGTCCCCTTCTCAAAAGAAAGTCTAAAACTGAGGAACCAAAGAAGAGGTTCTTCAAGAAAAAGGCTCTGCATGCTCAATGGGATGATTCAGAACCATCCAGCAGTGAAGAGTCAAGTGATGATGAAGCCGAAACTGCAAATATGTGCTTCATGGCAAACGAAAGTTCTGTAAGTGAAATCTCTGATTTTTCCTTTGAAGAACTTCTAGATGCTTTTCAAGAACTATTTGAAGAATCTAGAAAATTGAGTTTCAAAAATAAAGATTTAAAATCTGAAAATCTAAAGCTTTCCCAAAAGAATGAAAAACTCAGCAGTGAAAATTCTGAATTGAAAAAGAAAAACCTTATGCTTATGTCTGAAATTTCTTCTACTAGCTCCAAGACTAAAAATCTACAAGTAGAAATTTCAGAGCTAAAAAGTAAAACTGAGAACATCATGAAAACGGTTTTCAAGTTTACTAAAGGTAAAGAGTACTTGGATAAACTCTTATCCTCTCAGAAAGTCTCTTTCTACAAGAATGGTATTGGCTACTCTCATTTCAACAAGCCTTCTTGTATGAATCAAAAGACCACGTTTGTAAAAAGTTCGTCTGAACCAAATAAGGAGTATTATAATGTTAATTTTTTAAACTCCTCTAAGGTTGTAGACAAACCCAAATCCAAATGGATATAAGTTCCAAAGTCTAACAAAAAGGGACCCGATTGGGTACCAAAAAGAAATTTTACTTAATGATTTGCAGGCTCCAAACAAGAAGAAGAGATGGATACTAGATAGTGGATGTTCAAAGCACATGACAGGACATCCAGACCTTTTTGTTGTTCTTTATCATAAAGAAGGAGGAACTGTCACCTTTGGAGATAACAACAAAGGTTTGATAATTGGCATTGGTAATATTGGTAACATAGATAAACCTCTTATCAAAGACGTTCTCCTTGTTAAAGGCTTAAAACATAACCTACTAAGTATCAGTCAAATGTGTGACACAGGTTATAATGTTAGCTTTAATCATGATGCATGCCTCATAGCAGACACCAACGAAAACATCATCCTAAAAGGTATAAGAAAGAATAATATATATGAACTATACCTAGAAAACATCACAGAATATTGCCTTATAGCTAATAATGACTCTCAACATCTATGGCACATGAGAATGGGTCATGTAAATTCTAAGTACATGTCTAAATTAGACAAAGATAAGTTAATACGTGGGTTACCCAAAATATCTTTTAAAAAGGATTATTTTTGTGATGCATGTCAATTAGGAAAACTGTCAAAATCATCTTTCAAATCAAAAATTATCATTTCAAGTAAAAGACCTTTAGAGCTTCTTCACCTGGATCTTTTTGGTCCTTCTAGGGTAGCTAGCCTTAATCATAATAGATATGCTTTTGTCATTGTAGATGACTACTCAAGATTTACTTGGGTAATATTTTTGAAAAACAAAAGTGATACGTTTTGTCAATTTGAAATTTTATGTAAAAAATTACAAAATGAAAAATCGTGTTCTATTGTTAAAATCCGTAGTGATCATGGAGGAGAATTTGAAAATGAACTCTTTATAAATTTTTGTAACTTGCATGGTATTTCTCATAACTTTGCCTTTCCTAGAGCTGCACCTCAAAATGGTGTAGTAGAAAGAAAAAATAGAACCCTTCAGGAATCTGCCAGGACTATGCTCCAACACAATAATCTTGCTAAATCTTTTTGAGCAGAAGCTGTTAATACTGCATGCTACATAACAAATAGAGTTCTCATTAGACCCTTATTAAATAAAACTCCCTATGAACTATTCTATGACAGAACTCCAAGAATAGACTATTTCAAAGTCTTTGGATGTAAATGCTTTATCCTAAACACAAAAGATAGCCTGGATAAATTTGATGCAAAATCCGTTGAAGGCATATTCTTAGGATATTCAAGTCATAGTAAAGCATACAGAGTTTTCAATAAGAGTTATAATACTATTAAAGAATCTATGCATGTTAGTTTTTGTGAATCTATTGATCAATCTGTTCATAAGCAAACTAACGATGATGATATTGAAAGTACAGATTTATTTTTAGATAACATAGCTAAGTCTAATGAAGATGATCATTAAAGAACATTTGTCGATATCAAAGATCATCCTCAAAAGCAGATTTTGGGAGAACTGACAAAGGGGGTTCAGACTAGAGCTCAGTTAAAATGAATTGCAAATATGACATTCATTTCTCAACTTGAACCTAAGAAGATTGATGAAGCCATCATCGATGAGTTCTGGATGCTAGCCATGACTGAAGAACTGAATCAATTCCAAAGGAATGAAGTTTGGGATCTTGTACCTAGACCAAAGGATCATCCAATCATTGGGACAAGATGGATCTTCAGAAACAAGCTAGACAAAACAGGTAATGTTATAAGAAACAAGGCCAGACTAGTAGCTCAAGGATACAACCAGGAGGAAGGTATTGATTTTGATGAAACATTTTCTCCTGTTGCTAGACTTGAATCTATTAGAATGTTTTTAGCATATGCAAGCTATATGGATTTCAAATTATATCAAATGGATGTTAAAAGTGCTTTTTTAAATGGTTTTATAAATGAAGAAGTTTATGTAAAACAACCTCCAGGATTTGAAAATGAACTATATCCAGATCATGTTTTTAAACTCAAACGTGCTTTGTATGGTTTAAAACAAGCACCTCGTGCTTGGTATGATAGACTTAAAACCTTTTTGTTAAAAACTGGTTTTTCTGTAGGCAAAGCAGACTCTACATTATTTGTTAAAATAGTGAATATTCATACCCTAATTGTTCAAATATATGTAGACGATATCATCTTTGGATCTTCTAACAGCACTCTTTGTGAAGAATTTTCTAAGTCCATGCAGAAAGAATTTGAAATGAGTATGATGGGAGAACTCACCTACTTTCTTGGACTGCATATTAAGCAAACCAAGGATGGAGTTTTCATCAATCAATCTAAGTATGCTCGTGAACTTCTGAAGAGGTTCAACATGAACTCAACTGTTTCAAAATCTACTCCTATGAGCACTACTACTGTTCTGGACAAAGATGAAGATGGTAAGTCTGTTGATACAAAGGTATACCGAGGTATGATAGGATCACTTCTTTATTTAACTACTAGCCGTCCAGATATTATGTTCAGTGTTTGCTTGTGTGCTAGATTTCAGTCAAATCCAAAAGAATCACATCTTAAAGCTGTAAAAAGAATAATGAGATATTTAAAAGACACAGTTGATTTTGGATTATTCTATTCAAAATCCTCTACATTTGATCTAATCTCATACAGCGATGCTGACTTTGCTGGAAGTAAAACTGACAGAAAAAGCACAAGTGGAACATGTCATATGCTAGGGCACTCACTAGTATCATGGTTCAGTAAGAAACAAAATTGTGTATCCTTATCAACTACTGAAGCCGAATACATTGCTGCTAGCCTAGCCTGTACACAAATTATCTGGATGAAACAAACCTTAGATTTTGGTCTAAATTTTGAAAATACAACTATTTTCTGTGATAATACTAGTGCTATAAACTTATCTAAGAATCCTATTTTACACTCACGAACTAAGCATATTCAAATAAAACACTACTTCTTAAGAGAACAAGTCTTAAACAACATTATTAAACTCGAATTCATACCCACTAATCAACAGTTAGCAGACATATTCACTAAACCATTAAAACATGAAGACTTCACACATATTAGAAGAGAACTAGGAATATGCAAACTAAGTGACTTGTAAATTAATCACACTTATTAAGAGTATTGCTTTTGATAAAATCTTATTTTAAAAGTTTTTTTTTTATCGATTTTTTTTTGTGTTTTTTTACTATTCAAAGTCAAACTATGTTTTCATATTTTTGTATACTCACAATACTCATAGAAATTCATTCAACATAACACATTCTTTATGTCTTTCAACATGTCATCTTTCAAGTACACTCTCATAATGTCTTCTTGTCCTATCTCCTTTTACGTATATCCATAAGAACCATTTACTTTAAGTAAAAAGCTATCATGACTTGGATCACATCACTCATTTCATTACACCTTTTACATCTTTTGTCTTTTTGTGACATCCTCTCATACAAAAAGCTAGTCGACCTCCAAACATGACTCCTCATTATTATTCTTAATAAATTATATTCATGTGATATATTTTCTTTTTTTTATGACCTCTTATCAATGTACGTATCTAAAATCTTAAGACCTCTTATTAAAAATTCAAAGTCATTATGATTTTTGTATCACCTCTTAAGTGATTATATTTCATGTAAACTTTTACTATATCATCGGTTATTTCATAGCTTGCGTATAATCTATTATCATCCGGTCATCCTTCACATCTTGTATGAAATCATATTCTAAACAACTTGTCTTCTATTGTTTTTAATACTACTAGTACCACCTTTTTATTTCCTCTTTCTCTCTTTATCTCATATGAAGTGACTTTCCATCCGTGACCATGACTCTCTCTTATATTGTATATCTCTCTAAAATCGAGACTCATTAAAGTCTTGTCTTCAAGCAAAACTTTATTTATTCTAACTTTACTTTATGTCATATCTAAATCAAGTGAATGTTGTCCTTTATAACCTTTCCCTTTTCTCTACATATCCGTATCATCTTTTTATGTCTATTCACTCTCCTTTTACGCTTATCAATATATATACTTCTTAAATAAAAACTATTATTGCCTCTCACTCATACCCCATGGGTTGTCCTATTCTAAACTCTCCATTCACGAATTAAGAATACTTCCACATAAAGTAAAAAGTTGCTTGTTTTATTAGGCCATTATTTTTAAAATCATTCACTCCTTTTAGTTCAACATGACACCCCATACTCTATTAATGGCTTCTCTCACTAGTCGATAAACTCACCCATAGTAAAATCTATATATATACTAATTATTTCAAAACTATGTCCTTCTCAACCCAATATAATACACTATCTTCAAACATTGATTTGATTTGTCATTCACAAGTCTCTTAACTTACTACTCACGGATTTCCTTATTTGACTAAATTCTAAAAATCACTCACTTCCAATGTCATTCAAAACCTATCAAAATTATTTTCATTCTTCTATTTAATGGATTGGTTCATCACACACCAATTCCACTCGTATCTATCTATCATCCTACAAACTATTACCCACTTCAAACTCGCCCTTCTTAGTCCTCCCGTTTCCTTACAAACTCTTGCAATGGCCTCTTCCTCCTCCAACAATGTGATTACTGCAGCAGATCTAAGGTATCCAGATCTGTTTCACGATTAAAACTTACTATGCTCTCGCCCCATTCATGAAGGTAAATTGGTTAACTTCGACGACTTTATGCTATTTGACTTAAACAACTATCTCTCTGAACTCAAACATCTACTAGGATCTTCATCCCAAGCTGCCTACTATCCTGAACTAGTTTGACTTTTCTATACAAACTTTTCCACTGATCATGAACAAACTACAATCACCAGTAAAGTCCGAGGAAAGCTGATGTTTTTCGATGCTTCCGACCTAGGTAGAATTCTAAACCTACCTTCCACCGGCACAGACCTTAACACCATAGTACCAATCGAACGATCGGTACTCCGAAAAATTCTTCTCTGCACCAACTTCTATCCACTTCCCTGGCACATGAGGAATCTCCAACCTCATGCTCAATTACTTGCCCAGATTCTTCTCCACAACATTTATCCCAAGCTTCCCCGCAAGGGATTAGTTCCACGAAAAATCTCTCTTCTTATATACGCAATTTTTTCTTCTACTCCGATAAACTGGTCCTCCATTCTTTTCAACCTTTTTATTCGTTATCAGAAATTCAAGTCTCTTCTTTTCGGGTGTTTCATAACTCCCATTCTCAAATACTTCAAAGTACCCCTTCACAACGAAGTCATCCTCCATCCCTCTCAGGTCCTCGATGCTACCACCTTCAATCTAAGGTCCCTGCACATGCCCGGCTCTGATGAAGAAGATCCAACATCCACCTTCAATTACTTCCCTGCTCTGATGGATGTCCAGCGCTCTCAGTATCGTCTCCTTCGCAATCAAGCCCTGTTGCAGCAGACTCGTCAAGCTCACCAGCAGAATCGTACCGACCGAACACATCAACCTACTCCACCTTCGGGATAAACTTATTTTTTTGTAATAACTTTTAATTACTTTTGGTCTGTAATAACCTTTAATTCCTTTTGGTCTGTAATAACTCTCTTACTCTGATCCCTTCCTTTTTGTCCACGACAAAGGGGGAGAAAACCTGTCTCCATTATTGGAGAAATACTCTCTTTAAAAAAAAATTTCAATATTTTATCATATTATTATTTCTATGCATAATGTCTTTTTGACAGGGGGAGCATATTTTGTCATCATAAAAAAGGGGGAGAATGTTGAGAAACTCTGTTTTGATGTCACATAATATGATACACTGTCGTATTTGATTTCATATAATATGATAATATGTCCTCTTGAAACATGTTATATTATGACTGTATGTTTTGCCATACATCTAACGAGTATTTGATGCAAGGATATCTCACCCAAAACGGATGGAGACTTCCTGTTCAAGTACAACTATAGTGCAATCATACTCCTTGAAGAAAAAGCTTGATGAGCCATGCATTCCTAAAGTTCAACTGAAGATATCGGCTACCTCAAGTTGAAGACTTTTTTTCTTCTTTAGAGTCATATGTAACAGAACCTTAAGGAACATGCATATTGCATATTACATACTCATTCATAAAAACTATATCATAAAAGTATATGATAGTATCAAAAAGCTCCTTTTTGAAAACTAATAATTGTACCTTCTTACAACCCTTTATGAAAAAGATATTTTGTCATGCAATAATTGTACCTTACACTATATACAAGACAACATGAAAAAGAAATGTAGGAAAAAGACAAAAACATAAAATCGGCTACATAGAGAAAAACAAATATAATATGTTTTTGAAAAGACTCTAGTTACCTTCTTTAAAGAAATGTTTTTAATATAAGAAAAAGACAAAAACATAAAATCGGCTACATAGAGAAAAACAAATATAATATGTTTTTGAAAAGACTCTAGTTACCTTCTTTAAAGAAATGTTTTTAATATAAGAAGAAGACAAAAACATAAAATCAGCTACACAAAGAAAAACAAATATAATATATTTTTGAAAGGACTCTTGTTACCTTTTTACAAAACCATAGAATGTCGACTTACTTGAAGTCATCATTCTCTTTGTACAAAGCATTAAATACCTCCTGTAACAAATCCTTGTTAATATCCTTCTCAAAGAATGTCGACTTTCTTTTAGTCCTTATTCTCTCTGAAGACTTTGAAAAATACAACATAAAGAAAACACTTGACATGACTATGTACAAATATATATCTCAAAGCACTCAGTGTACTTACACTCATTTAAAGTAAAGAAGTACTTATGTACCTCAAATCATTAATTAGAATAAAGACAAAACTACAATCCAACGTTCAATGTACTATTGTAAGAAATAGACTTTTTACATAAAATATGTATTACCTAAAATATTACAACGACTAGTGTACCCTATATTTTTCTTTTATAGAAAAAGGCATTCTCGAATTTCTCTAAAGATATTTTTGAAATGACATAACATTTCACATTTCAAAAAGGCTACGATTTCAAAATGTAACGACTACTTTTTTAAAGTTATATAAACACACTCAAAGAAACTATTCAACATGGAATGAAATAGACGTGTGAGATTACAACGAGAAAAATTCCTATTCGATATTTGAAAAGAGAGCCTTGAAAAAGAAAGAGAAAAAGAAAAGAAAGAAAAGAGAAAAAGTCAAGTTCAGCTCTTTGACAAAGAGTATCTTCTGAGTGACAAACAGAACATTCTGAGAATCCTTTATTCGTGCATTCATATTATTCTGAAGGTTCTATAGGAAGTATTGTAACTTTCTGTTATTCACTGTATTCCTTCTTTGTTGAAAGAAGTAGACCTCTGTGAAAGAGGGTGTTGCCCTTCTCTGTTGAGAGAAGTAGACCTCTGTGAAAGAGGGTGTTGTCCTTCTTTGTTGAGAGAAGAAGACCTCTGTGGAAGAGGGTGTGCCCCTTCTCTGTTGAGAGAAGAAGACCTCTGAGAAAGAGGGTGTTGTACTATTTATCCGGTGACTCGGATGATATAGTGGAAAGCTCAAGTGGTTTGCTTGGGGACTGGATGTAGGTCTGGGTATTGACCGAACCAGTATAAATTTTGTGTTTTATGTGTTGTGCTTTATTGCCTGATTATTTTATTTTATCGATCTTTATCGTATTTCACTATTCACCCCCCCTCTAGTGGAATTTCAAACCAAAGCTAAAATTCAGTCATTCTTCAGATTTTCTGGATTGAATTCCACATTGATATATTCAAATTCAATTTCAGAGCCGAACCCGGTGTTTAAGGTTCAAATTTGAGCCTCGTTACTCAATTTACAAATCAAAATTATAAAATACCAAAAGCATTTTCTAAATGGCTCAAATAGCTCATTCGGCACCCATTTGGATCCATTATTTTATATTTTCTCGATTCGAGGTCAAAACTTCGAATATCACATCAAATCAAATTCCCCCTTTTCTCGATCAATGGATGGGTCTTTTATAGACATTCAACCTCTTTCTAAAAGAAAAATCGCAACTTCCTGTTTTGAATTTCCGTTATGGTTTTTGAAAATTTTGAAAACGTAAATTTTAATAGGTTTTGAAAATCCGCCGTTTTCAAAAGGGGCGCATCCTATGTTTTTCAAAATTTTCATTTCATTTACCTAAGTTTTACGTAAAATGAAATTTATTTATTGTATTTTTTTTTATGGAAGTTCGGTTGTGCCATTTAAGGCTGCTTCCTTTTTTTAAAAAAAAAAAACTTATGCAAGCAAATAAATAAAAAGAAATAAAAATGAATAGTGAAACATCAGAGGCTTTTATGAAAATGCCACCTCAATCCACTTTTAAAATCCATTTAAAAAAAAAATAAAGTTTTATTTTGTTTTTGCAAATCTTTTATTTTCAAGTGGGGTGCCACATGTGTGTGGGCCCACTAACTAAAAAAATAAATAAATAAATAACATTAAGAAATTAAAAAGAAGAATTTGCAAATTGGTGCGATCTTCGGGTGGGTCCCCTTGAAAATAAGAAACTTACTTGGGAATTTGAGTATGATGCTAGTTCAAAGGCAGATCCCACTCCATTTATTTGAAAATAAAAACAGAAGAAATAACTTCTTTTTTTTTTGGAAATTTTATAATACGAGATAAAACTTTGTTTGTTTTCAAGAATTTGGAAAAAAATGGTTTTTCAGGGCAAAAATATGGATAAAGAAAATACAGTAATTTTGTAAAGAGATTTAAAATCTTTTTGCAAAAAGTTTTGAGATAAATTTTTTAAAATCAATATCCAAATATCCAGATTATTTTCCTGAGGAAACTTTTGTAATTAAAAAGTCCTGGGGGTAAAATGGGAAAGATTGGCAATTTCGAAAACCCAGGGTTTTGAAATCAATTTTGAAAAGAGTTAAAATCGAATCTGGATTGAAAATTTTTGAAATCGAGAGTTTCTGGACCTCGAAATGACATGATATGAAATGTTCATGCAATTCTATGCAAAGACATGTTCTATAAAATGTCATTCCGAATCTAGAATTGGAAATTCTAACTTCGTGTCAGGAATAGGATTTTGAAAATTTGCAGTTTGAAGTTGTCTCTGAACCTAAATATAGAAATTTTGAGGCTCAAGAATGGAATTTTAGACTTTCTGCAAGGTTCAATCTCAGAAAATGACCATTTTGCCCTTCATTGATTCCAGAGAAATGAAATGTGCCGATTGAGGGAGATGTCAGGGAGGTGAGTGAAAATTTGGGGTGTTTACAGCTTCCAAGGTGGCCCAACGTTCAGCCCTTCTAAAAAAATTGCCCCTTCATCTTAATTAAATTCTCATTTATTGGCACTTTGATTTTTTTTCTTTTGTTATTTGTTACTTGGTTGGGCTTCTCAGTTGGGAAAAACGCCCAGCCGTTCTTTCCTTTGGGCGACACCCTTTCCCCATTTAAGTCATCTTAAATGGGAAGGTGAAACGCCCCTTTAGAAAAAAAAAATTATCGTTAATCCTTTCAAAAGTGTTCTTTATTATTTGTGCCTCGGGGATTTGAACTGAGGTCTCCATCCTAAGGGGTAACGAGCCCCACCAGTGCACCAAGTTGTTTTTTGTTGCAATACCTTGCAACAATAACCTTTTTGTCCTCTTTTGACGCACTTTACAAAAATAGTGTTTTCTAAAAATTTCTGGTGTACACGGGGTTTCGAACCATACTCTCTTCTTGTTGAGGCAACCCACCATTCCAGTGTGCTAACTTTTACTTGGTTGCACTTCTTTGCGACTAAAAACTACTTCAGTGATGGGTGATGTTCGAAATCGCGTATGTATGCCATACAAAGTGGCGAGCGCACTGTTCATAAAGAACCAAGTCCCGAAAATTATAAATCAAATTCAAAATACATATGACTAGTAAATCCCTGAATTTGGGACCCAAACGAAGAAAAAACCTCATTATTTCATGTGAATTACTGGAAAGCGTGTATAAATCGGGTATGGTCCTGACGATGGCGATATTCGCAAGAGATGATACTTTTGAGATGTGCTTTGCGAACGTAGTTGAAATTTGAAAATTTGAAACTGGATTTTTAAGTGGGTTTTGACTCCATCCCAGATCCAAATCCCTATATACTATTCGAATCTGATTGTTGGATCTGCTTGATCCATTTGGATCAACTCTTCATCCTTTTATCGAATCCATTTCCAATAATTATAATCTTTATTAAATTTGATAATTGTCAAAATTTTGCGGGTTTTACACTTTTGCTTTGCCTTAATATTGTCTAAGAATTTATTCTAAGTCTAAAGATGCACAAAGAATCATGCTTGTGAAATGTGAATGCAAAAATGTATGATTTTGAGAAAAATAATTTAGAAATTTTAGAATTCATCCAAGTGATTTTGAAATTGTGAAGAAATGGTCTCTGAGAAGTGGAAGATTGACTTGAAGAAGTTGAATTTAAGATTTAGAATAGATCTTGAGTTTTGAAATAATCAAAGATTGAGATGAACTTGAATTTTGAAGAAGGGAGTTGAAAGTTGAATATGGTCTTCAAAAAAATGGAGTTTAGGATTGAAAGTCAAGATGAAATTTGAAGATAGAACAGAATTCTAGATTTAAAATTTGAAATCAGAATGAAAGGTAGGAGAAATCTAGATGGGATTTAGAATCTAGAATTGGATGTGAAATCTGGAATCCATGATGAAATTGGATCCGAAATTCGGAATTTGAGATGGAATTGGATCTAGAATTCAAGATGGGATTTGAAAAGTAGATTTGGATCTAAAATCTAGAGTCCTAGATGGAATTGGATCTGAGGTCTGGAATCCAAGATGGAGTTGAATCTGGAATTTAGAAGTTAGAATCCTAAATGAAGTTGGATCCGAAGTCTGGAATCCAAGATAGAGTTGAATCCAAAATCTGGAATCCTAAATGGAATTGGATCCGAAGTCTGGAATCCAAGATGGAGTTGAATCCAGAATCTGGAATCCTAAATGGAATTGGATCCGAATTATGGGTTTTGAACATGTATTTTGGATTTCAAGATCTAAATTGGATTTGGATTGGGATCTTTAAAATATCCAATGTTGAAAAAGTGGAAAATCAGATTTTGAGAGATCCGAAATTGAATTTGAGAATCCATATTGAATCTGAAATAGATTTAAAAAATTCTCACGGAATTTGAAGATAGAATTGGATTTCGGAAATCCAGATAAAACCTGGAATTGGATCTAAGAGATCTAAATTGACTTTTGAGATTTGAAAGGAAGGACAAAAAATGAAATTTGAATCAGGATATGAATCTGAAAACTGCAAATTTAAATTAAACTTTGAATTTTGATGTTGAATTGAATTTGTATTTGAATTTTGAAGATAAATGTGGAATTTCAAAGTTGAATTGAACTTTGAAATTTGATTTGAATGGGAGATTGAATTTTTTAATGTAAAAAATGAATTTGAAATTTCAAGGTCAAATTGGACTTTGAAATAGAAATTTGAATTTTAAAATGAGATAAAATTGAGAAAAGGATTTGAATTTATAAATAAGGATTGATTTGATAAATGAAGAAGATATTTGAAGAATTGTCTCAAGATCACTTGGATTTTGAAAAAAAGAATTTTGAAAATATGATGTAATTCTATCCTAAATGATGAAATGAATTAAAGAATTTTGAAAATTGAATTTGAAAAGCATATTTCATTCTTTAAGTGAATTAAAATAAGATTAAAGATATAATACATCCCTGACTATGGTCATTTTGAATGTATTATATAATAATCGTATTTAAGCTCAAGTGAATAATAAAACACATTTTTGTGCCTTTATAGAGTTTAAAATGAAATTAATTCTCAATATATCCTGACTATGGACATTGATATATATTTTGAACTAATTTTTAAACTAAACTCTCATAAAGTAGGAAAAATTTAAAAATATGATGATTTTTGAAAGGGGTCTAGTGTGGACCAAATGTTATTCCATAAAAGATAACAATCCTAAGCATTGCCCACATTTTGACTATGGCCATCAATGTGAGTCATTTGCTTAGGATTAATTACCTCTCATTAGAATGGTGCACGTGCCATTCATGTTTCACCATTGTAGATTTTTGAGAAATAAAAGGAAAATAGTATGAAACAAGCAATTTTTGATATCTATAATGCTCATACATTCTAATCTAAGCTAGAAAGTAAAGATCTTCATTAATATCTAGCTATTACAATTTTTAAATTGAAATTCAAATCACAAAAGTCCCTAATTTAGGAAGGAAAGGTGTAAACACCCCAAATTTTCACTCATCTTCCTGACATTTCCACCAAGCATCATCATCCATTCTCGGAGATTGTCGAAGGGCAAAATGGTCATTTCCTGAGCTCGGAGCTTGCAAAATCCCAAACTTCATATGCAACTCTCAAAATTTCTCTATTTTAGCTCAGATGTTCAAAATTCTAGTCCTGACAGGAGACGGGAATCTCCAAATCCTGTTTCAGGATTACATTTCATAAAACATGTCATTGCATAAGCATTTCAAGTCATTGCACTGCACAACATGTCATTTCGAGGTCTAGAACTCTCAATTTCAAAATTTTCAATCGAGATTCGAATTTCAACTCTTTTCAAAATTGATTTCAAAACCCTGGGTCTTCAAAATTGTCAATTCTTCCCATTTTACCCCCAGGACTATGAATTTCAAAATATTTTCTCAGGAAAACGATCTGGATAGTTTTCAATGTGGATTTCAGCCACTTTATCTCAGATCTTCCCCTTTTGTCAGCAATTTCAACTATCATTCTTTTACAAAATTATCCTATAGGGGCCAACTCTTTTCAAAATGTCTGTTTTGCCAATTGGTCTAGATTTTTATGAAAATTCCAAAAAGAGGTTTATTGTTTTGTCCTTATTTCAATAAAGAAGCAATGTGGGGCCCACACTAAGGTGGTGTCACATAGGTTTTCTTTTGAAAAACCTGAATTTTGAAAAAAATCCAAAAATATAGGAGCCTTGTCCCTGGATTGGCGCCACTGGATCATTTTCTCTCTCCTTTCATTTTCTTGCCATGTGTCACCTTCTCTCTCCTGCCATCCTTTGATACGTGTCAGTGTGGGGCCACTTTAAGATGGTGCCACATGTCATTAGCTACCTCTTTATTCTATGCCACGTGTCAACGTCCACCACCTTCACCCCTTGCCAAGTGTCATTCTGATGTCGCTCTGAGGATGCCATGTGTCATGTGCTGCCCTGTCTAGAAAAAGTAGAGCTTGTCTCCCCTGAGGTGGTGCCACTTGAAGTACTCCTCCTACAAGTGACACATGTCACTCTCTCCTTTCTTCAGAAAAAGCAGACTGACACATGTCACCCTCTGATTTTCTCAGAAAAAGCAAGGGACATATGTCACCTTCTGCTCTTCTCAGAAAAAGCAAGGGACATGTCTCTCTCTGCTTTTCTCATAAAAAGCAAGTGACACATGTCATCTTATGCTCTTCTCAGAAAAAGAAAGGGACACATGTCTCTCTCTGCTTTTCTCAGAAAAAGCAAGTGACACATGTCACTCCTTGCTTCCTCCAGAAAAAACAGAATTTTAAACATTCAAACTCCCTCTGAGGTGGCACCATCTGAGTCATCTGCCTTTCCTTCTGACACATGTCAATGTGGATGCCCTGAGATGGTGCCACATGGAGGGTCCAGATTCATTTTGTTTGAATTTCAAAATCTCCAAAAATTCTATAAATACCCTAGCCCATGCCCAGTGAGAAGGAGGCTCCTGTTTGAGATCTGAACTTCGACTAAGAATTATCCTTTTCCTTTCTTTTGCTTTCCTTTGATCTCACGCCCCTCTGGAGTCCATTATCAAAGTAGCCGTCTGTCTCTGAGGTTTCAGAACAACAAAAGAATACAAGGTGGGTTCTTATTCCAATCGGTTCTGTTGAAGTAATGCCCTTGTCTCGATTTGTATGTTGAACTTTCATTTTGAAGAAAGAGCTCATCTGAATGATGGATCGAGCTATTCTCATAAAATGACATATATCAAAAGTAGAATTATGCTTCCTTGGTGATTTTAACATCCATGCATTAATTAGATTTAGTTTATATTTCATTTCATTGATTTAACATATTTTAGGAATTAATTAGATTTTTTTTAGCCTTTATTTCAATCCTGCTTAAATTCTGTAATTCTCTGTTTTTTTCAGTCAGTACACACGTCCTTTCATGTATTTAGTTTTCTTTAAAAATGCTAAAAAAATCACATTACGCGCCCCTAGGTGTCCCTAACAATCTTCAAAAAATTCGGAATGATTTGAATTTGTTTACTGTGTTAAAAGTTCAAAATGTTAGGTCGAGTTTTGTTACCCGGGAAACGTTTTGAAAATTCATTTCCGACTTGTAAAATCGAGATCTCCCTTATGTAAGATTCTATTTTCAATCCAAAAAATGCCCCAAACTCGAAATGATGTCTAGTATTTAACATGATTTTCTCAGATGTTTATGAATTTGTGTTATGTCTGAAAAAAATCCGAGAGTTTGGGACACGTGTCAGAGCGTGATTTGAGCCTTTGAGACTCTGGATCGACTTAAGTCGATGGGTTCTCTTTGGGTGTTGCTCCAAATCCAAATCTGTAAAAAGTGAATGTCATGTTCAGAATGTCCTATATTTTCCTCTGAAATGTTATGATTTTTAGGATAGTTTTAATATCAGTTTCGGATTTTTCTTTTCTGTCTTTTGTTTTGTTATATTTATCTGTTCTGCTGATTTAGGCAAGTAATATCGTAATTTTATATCTATTTCTGTTGATCAAATGTCAAAGCCATAAAACCAAAAGTTTTTTCTGCATGTGTCGTTAGTTCCCCATTTAAATTTCAGGAGTTTTCATGGTCGGCTGCTATTTTTTATGCAATTTTACATCAGAACAAGTTGATTTTACCTCCGTCAGAACCAAATCCCTGTTACCAAATGCACCATAGTTCAAATCCCGTGGATGTAAAAGCCAAAAGTGTTCAATTTTGGGTCCTTTAGCAGTCTGCAAAATCTCAGATGTTTCCATGGTGGAATTTGTGTATTATCGCATTAAGTGTTACATTTGGTTCGGGTCCGTAGGTGAAATCCGCCCTTTTTAGGATTTTCTTTAAATTTTAGTATCTAAACCATGTCATTTCGTAAGTTTTAGCATTCTAGGATATTTATCAGAATAGGTAGGTGCTCCATACCGAATTTGACAGCATTTGGAATTCGTTTGATGCTCGGTCTAGCCGTATCATCAAAATAGGGCCCGGTGGGACCCTGACCCAAGCGAAATTCGTTATTTTGGATGAGTTGCAAAATGCCAAATTCTGATTTTATAATCCTAAGGTGTTTAGCATCATGTCATCACACCTCATACTGCATTTTATCATCATTTGTTTCAATTCAAATTTCAAAATCTCATTTTTTACCAAAATTTCCTTCAAAAACCCTAATTTTAAAGGTATAACTTTAATATTAGGGGTATTTTGGTCATTTTGACCACAATTTCGAGTTTCAAAAACATTTCTTACTGAATTTCTTGCATTTACATTATTTCAAACATCAAGAAAGCATGAAAATAGGGTTTATATCCAATTAAGTCCAATAATTTCAGAATATTATTGGAAAATCTTGGAAAAACCCACATATTTGAGTTAACCCCATTTCAAGTTTGGCAGGGACATTCAAAAGAATGAGCTGAAGTCTGTAATTTCTTTTTATTTTATTTAATCAGAGATGTAATAATCAAATTTGGAATAATATTTACTTTTCTCTGCTTAGATTAGGATGCACCTCATGTAGTTTGATTCTTGCAATATCCTGATTCTATGATTCATATATCTTATTTTGCAAAATCACCATGGATGTACACGAATGGCACGTGCACCAACACTTAGGGAGTTGATGAACTCGGTGGAGTCCATATTTACGGCCCTAGTCGGAATATGGACGAGACCCAGATTGAGCATCTTTCTACTAGTCACACAGAGCCTACACTTTTAGGCTATCTTAAAAAATGCACATCATATTTCCAATTTTTCAAAATATTGTGAATTAACTCAATTAAACTCTGAACATATTCATGGCCACAGTCAGAATATGTGAAGGATTTATTTTGACTTAATACACATTTTCCAACAAATTCCTCAAAAAATCTTTTCAAAGTGCATTCATATATTCAAATCATCTGCATCATGGCATCATCTGCTTTTCTCATGATTTTCTCAAGAAATTTTCACTCCCTGGAAATCGATTTCTCATGAAACTATGAAGATTTTTGAAGTTGGATTTCCCAAATCAAAGTTTTCCCGTGATTTTTCCTGAAAATATTATTTTCTTAAGATACTTTTCAAAAGGAATTTCTCATCTTTCTCAAGAATCAAAGTCGATTTTCAGATACTTCAAGGACAAGATTCTCACGATTTCAATTTCCTAAGTTTTGAATTTCCTTCTCCAATGAGTTTTCTTATAAATTTTCCATCATTTTCCTAAAAAAATTCTCAAAGTCCGAGTTTTCTTGACAAATGTTTTCCTTTTCAAGTGTTCATTTTTTCTCAAAATTTTTTTCCATTTTCTCGAGATTCTCATTTCTTCAAGATTTTCCAAATCTTTATAAACTTTCTCGAGATTTCAAATCTTCTTCGTCTGAGTTTCCTGAGAAATTGATTTCCATCTTTTTCCTGAGAAATGCTTTTAAACTCCAAATGTTTTCTAAGCATACATCATAGTTTTCCAACTTATATTTTACCAAATCTCATAGCACATGCCTGAATTCTCTGTGCATTTAGGATAGAACAAAATTTCGATAATTTCACTAAGTCAAGCATAATTTTGGTCCTTGGTTCGATTACCCCTGTTAAAGGCGGCAAGAACGATCGAACCTCGTACCGTCAGGTCGAGCCCTATCCCATGGATTTTCCTGCAATTTTCAAAACAGAGGCGAGTATTTCAAAACCATTTTCCAAAATCCGGTCAAGTTTGAATCGCAAAAGCATTTTCCTCTCTCTTCCGCAAGGAAGGGAAGATGGGAAAATTTTTGCAACGATAACAAAAGGTAGCATTTTCCATGCATTTCCTGCAAAACAGGGGTTTAGCACATAACAAAAATGTAGAAATATAGAAGCAAATCATGCTAAAATTACGATCATATTTCTATTAATAAAGAGATGCCTGTGGATGGGAAGTAATATATAGATTATATATGACATAGATGCAAAAAGTAGGTGAATTGTGAAGAGTAGAGTATAGGGAAAGTGAAGTAGTGAGCACAGGGTGTAGTGGAATGCTGATAGTGAATGTACATTACATAGATGGTGTTGTATGTAGATGCTGAAGCTATGCAAGTACTGCTGTGGGGATCCCAACAGGTAATGGAGATGTACATGTGGAGATGGATGCAAATGATGTGAGGCAGTTACATGGATACTGTGGCAGATGCAATAGTGGTAGTGTATATATGTTGTGCACAAGGGATGTGCAGTGTTAGTGTGAAGATGCAACAGTGATGTGCTGGAGATGGTAGGTGAGTGTAGCTGTGATGGGTGCTGGGAAATGGTGTTGTGTGGGTAAAAGATAAATGCATGTTGGAGATAAATGATGAATGAGAGGCTATATAGCAATGGATATAATGAAGTGGATAGGGAGGATGTAGTTGCAGATGGATAGTAGGGACAAGTATAAGAGTGTAAAGTGATGAGGATGGTGTATTGTTGTAGGTGAAAATGCACAAGAAGTGGAGATGGGCTGCGAATGTAAGGATACAACAAAGTGAAGTGAAGTGAATGCAGCAAGGTGGGCAGGTGAGTGGTGAGTTGCAGCAGTGAATGGAGGTATATGCAGGGTGACAAATGTGATGTGAAAGTGCAGGAGATGACGAGCAGCCGTGAAGAAGGTGCACAGGTGGGTATAAGGTGCTGTGAGTGAGGGAAGTCAATAGCAATGAAGGGTGATGCTATACCATTAGTGGATGTGAGAGTTGGGCAATAAGTATTATTAATGAAGGCAAGTAGAGAATCAATAGGTATGATGCTGCAAGAATGACTGTGGCAAGGGGGGTGGAGAGATATTGTGTAAAAGTGATAGCAGTGATGTGGAAATTTTGTGAGGGTGGAGATGTAAGCTATGAAAAATATAAGAATCCCCAATAGAATTAGGGTTGCTGCGTCACAAACCCACAGGAGGCCCCAGCAGCCTGCGACACTATGGAGACACCACCAGTTATGCTGTATTGAAAACACCCAGTCATTGCTGCAAGTATATTTACTATCTCTAGAGTTGACACCTACATAGTTGATGCCCAGCGTCAGACAAAGAATATGCACGAGATCTTTAAGAAGGGTCAGTCCTGCCACCAAAAGAAACTTGGCAACTATTTTATTCAGATTGTAACAAGCACCCAACATCCCTATTTTCATGAGCAAAATCATGACATGTTTGCATCTAACTGTAGCAACTGGCGAGCATCCATAGCTTCACGAACCGCATTAAGACCCGTGCCTGGGTCCCTTTCAATAATATCGATTAATATTTTGTCATTAACAGGATCCATTATACTTCTAACAGGATTTTACCTGTATAATAAACAAAGAAGATGGGCTACATCCCTCCCCATCCCCTGATTTGTAGGGTGTCCAAGATTACCAACAACAAATAATGTATTTGATAACTCAGAGTGGTGTAGATCTAGTCTTTCAAACTCAGATCATGGAGAGCCACCTAGGTGGATAATGAAGATCGAGGGTGGCTTGCTACCGTAAAACTGTATGCAATGTACAATGCATCTAGTGGAATGACTAATGAATGATGTTAATTATAATATGAGTATAAGTAAACCTATATCTGAGTGTAAGGATATGGATGAAAATGCAGAGGCTTAATACCAGTTCAGAGAGATCGGCTCTTAGTTTCTATTCAAGAATGCCATTCTCCATTTCCTCAATCCTAATCTCCACTGAGGACTTGTTGCAACAGAGTTTGAGTAGAGGGTTATGCTATTTTGGTGAGTGAAGATATTTCATACTATGCACATATCTAAATTTGAACAGATTGTTTTATCCTTTCTGAACCAGACAGATGAAACAATGTTCATTTGTCCAGGGGTTTACAGGCTCATGAATACCCTGTAAAACTTCTGTCATAGTAATCAAATGAGAGGAACAGGAGGGAATCCACACCCTGTCACCAACAAACAGATCAATGCTGCCGATGAGATTTAGGAATGCCATGGATGAAGAATAAATGAAATAAAATCTGGTATTAAACAGAAATAATGAATGATGATGGATATAGTGATATAGGAAAACAACACGATAAACAAAGAAATGGTTATTAAAATGAAGAATAAATTGATAACAAAATTTGGGTAACTCACCTTTCTTCATTGTGTGGGAGTTTCTGCAAGATACACCATCAACTTACTGAACTGGGTTATGAATCTCTCTTCTGTCAATGAGGTTCTTATGGTTGGAGGTCCATCTAGCGCCTCTATAGGAGATGCATAGACGGGGGATGCAAAGGGGATTGGAATATCCCAGTGAATCGGTGATATCGTAGCAAGATATCACTGATTAGCAGTATTTTAGACAATTGCAGAGGTTTATCCCATCAACTACTGCAATGGATCTTTAACATCTGAAGCCATCGATGATGTTGGGAATCCGAGAACTCCAATGTACCCCACCAAAATATTTACATGGTGTGATGGAGTCATTGGGTCCCAGGAAGGTAATTACATATAACAAATGTAAGCCATGACAAATTTACAAAACATTAAAGCATAAATTAGCAATCGGTGGAATGGGGATTAACCGTGATGCAGTAATTAAAATAAAACGGGGGATCAGAGTAACAAAAAAAAAGGAAAAGAAAAATGTAGACTAAAATCAAAATGGTAGTCGAGTAAACTGGAGGTTGAGAATCAAAATACCAAAAGAAGTGATAATGATGCAAGCGAGAAATTGGAATTTAAAAGAAACACCAAAGTACAAGCAATCAAGAATCAACAAAAGGAGAAATTAAAGCAAAACAGGAAAGCAGAATAAAAATTGGAAAAAAAAACACATAATTGAAAGCAATGTCGGAATGCCAGCATTCTGTTAATATCACACAGAAAGGTATTGAGGTTGCTATAGGCAACTCAACACCATTAATGGTGCGTTTACGGAGCTTGAAATAATAAAAAAAAAATGAAAATAAATCAGAAAGAGGAAGGAACGACACTTACCATGATACTCCTGGGTGGTAGTCGATCTTTGATTGCTTGGGAAAATCAGGAAAATGAGAAGGAGGAGGAATGCAGAAAAGAGAGGGGAACCAGAGGGAGAGAAGGAGGTGAGGAAGAAGAATCGAAAAAACGTGATGGTGAGGTGATAGCGGATGATGGAAGAGAGACCCCTGCGTGCTCTTTTAAAGAGGGGGAAGAAGGTTCGGGAAGAAGGGCAGTTGGAGGATGACGATCGAGAGAGCTTCCGAGAGAGAGAGAGAGAGAGTTCGAGAAGCATTGCAACGGAAAACCGTTGTAGGTTTTCCAAAGGGGCTCCTCGATATTTTTCTAAATTTTTAAAAAGGTTTCTTTCAAAAAGGGTTTTTCTAAAAAAAAGGGTTTTTCTAAAAAAAAGGGTTTTTAGCAAAAAGGGGGGTTTTCGTGAAAAATATCCGATTTAATTTCAGATACGGGTTTCAGAAATGGATGTGGGTCCGAGAATTTTGATAAAACATTAAAATTTGGATTTTAAATTGAGATTGGACCCTGGACTGAGAAAAACCTCTGAGAAATATAGAGAATTTGAAATTTTTGATTTTTTTGGAACAATAAGAGATCCGGGATCAGAATTGGATCACAAATTGGGTCAGAAATGAAGATCGAGCCTGGATTTCCGTGAATCCGAGAAATGAATGGAAAGTTGATTAAAAAGTGACTTGATTTATTCAAAGAAAGGGATCTAGGGGCAAAAAGGGAATTTTTTGAATTTTTGGGAAAATTTGGGGTGTTCACAATATCCTCTTCTTTAACTCTGAGTTGATGATACCCAGACCTGAGGTCGATCTTGGAGACTACTCTCGCTGTTCTGAGTTGATCGAATAAGTCCTCAATCTGAGGCAACAAATACTTGTTTTTAATGGTTGCCTGGTTAAGCATTCGGTAATCAATGCATAACCGAAGAGATCCATCCTTCTTCTTTACAAATAGCATCGGGGCTCCTCACAGTGATACACTCAGACGGATGAACCCTTGTTCCATCATCTCTTCTAGCTGACATTTTATCTCGCTGAGCTCTGTTGGCGATATCCGATAGGGGGGCTTTGATATTGGCATTGTTTCAGGTAAGGATTGAATTCCAAATTCAACCTCACGAAGTGGCGGAAGTTCTGGTAATTCCTCAGGAAATATATTGGGAAACTCCCTCACCACTTACAAACTCTCAAGGGATTGGATATTTGAATTTTCCACTGAGAGGCTCAATAGAAAGGCTACGCAACCCTTCCTAAGGTATTTTTGTGCCTTAAGAGCGAATATGAGTCGTTTCTTCCAGACAGGTTTGGATAGCCGGTATTCCACCTTAGGCAATCCCGGTCGAGATAGAATTACCCTGCCCTCGCGGTACAAAATCCCGGCATTGTTCTGGACCAACCAATTCATTCCTAGAATAACATCATACTGTACCATATCGATTAGGATGATATCGATAGGCAAGTGTTCCGCAGCTATCTCTATATCTAGGTCCTTCACACACCAGATACATTTGGTGCGTGAACCAAGCGAATTGTATACCTTGATTATTTTATCAACCGGTTGCACTGAAGCATGGAGTTGTTCGGTAAAATCATCAGAGATAAAGCTATGAGTAGCACTATAATCAAACAAGACGTAAGCTTCATGTCCATTAACATGTACGGTGTCTTCAATCAGGTCACCATTTTCGACTTGTTCAGTTGTTATAGCGTATACACGATCTGCAACAGACCTTTGTTCTACTCTAGGTGGGGGTCGTTAGAACTGGGGGCGTTGTGACACTTATCGAGGGAGTCCGGCTGATCCGATATTCCTCATTTGCTCATTCGCAAGTTTCTTTCCACACTGCCTCACAATGTGGCTCATTTTGCCACAATAGAAGCAACCACCCGTGTCACGAGAACATGGTCTCCCAAGATGGTTCACATAGCACTTGGAGCAACTGAAGTTGGACTGCTGACTGTTGGGAGCCACATTCTGCCTGGGCTTTATGACCTGCTGAGCAACGTTCCCACCTTAAACCTTCCTCTTTTGAAAGGGTTGTCGTGAACCTTGGCTACTTGGGAACGTTCTCTTATGGTTTCCACCATTGATTACACGCCTTTTTGCTATGCCCCTTTGGATCACTCCCAATCCATGTGAATTTTTGAAGCTCCCGCCACTGCAGCTTGAAAGGTTGAGGGCATGCTTGTTATAACTCGAGACTGCAACTCTTCTTGTAGACCGTTGATATACTTGTCGCCTCTCTCCTGGTCTTTGTCAAACAACCGGGAGCAGTATCTGTAAACACCCCAAATTTTCACCCTCATCCAGTGTTTGTCCATTTCATGTGTCATTGCATATCATTGCATGTATTCTGCATATCATTCCATCGCATTGCATGTCATTGCATTTCATTTTCGAGATCCAGCACTCCTATTTCAAAACATTCAATCCAGATTTGAATTTTAAAGCTTTTATTTTAAAATCAATTTCAAAACCTGGGTTTTTATTCAATACTCTGTCATTTTCCAACCCCAGGACTTTATATTTCGAAATATTTTCTCAAGGAAACAATCTGGATTCATTTCAATTCAAATTTTAATCGATTTCAATTCACAGATGAGACTCATTGAGGTGGTGTTGATTCTGAATTCCTCTATTCATCAAATTTCTCAAAGTTTTGAAAGTTTCAGTCCGATCATGACTCTATGTCAGAGTCCTAATCCGGTCAGGAGTCTGTTTTGAAATCTGTTTTACTTCCATTTTCAGTCTTTTTTTATTATTGTCAAAATTTAGGTCATTTTACAGAGTCTAGTTAGTTCAAAACTCTATTTTAGAGTTTGGTCGAGTTAGGAGTCTAACCCTGACTGTGTTTTCTGACTTATTTCATCATTTCTTGATAAAATCTTTCGAAAATTCTTTCATTTGAATTCTAAAAATTTAAAATCTCAGAGTCTTAAGAGTTCAGGACTCTAACTCGGAGTTCCAGTTCGCTTGAGATCCTATTTTCAAAGATCTTGAATTTCAAATGTCAATTTTAACCCTTTTTCAAAGCCATTTTCAGTGTTTGTTTCAAAATTTCCAAAACTCGATGTGGGCCCACTCAGTTGGCACCATATCCAGAGGAGTTCTAACCTAGTTAGGACCCTATTCCATTTCAAAAATTATAACTTTGAAGTTTGTCTTTGAAAATCCTTTTGAAAACTCCTTCAACTTCAAGTCTTAAAATCGCTTTTTGAAAAAACTCAAGTAGGGCCCACTCGGGGTGGCGCCATATTCGAGTCAGTCAGGGCTAGACTAGGGTTAGTTGATGTCTTGGTTAATGTTAGAGGTTTAGAAGAGTCAAAACCATTTTGAAAAAAACTCATTTTGAAAGTTAGTTTTTAAAACTAGTGTTTTTAAAGGTTTTTAAAGGTGTTTTAAAAAGCCAAATGTAGAAAATGCCAAGTGGCATTACATTTGGGGATTTTTTAGGAAAGTCTAGGGGTTAATTAGGCATTAGTTTAGATAATTTAGGCTAGGGGTGGTTAGGTCTTTCCACCCAAAAATCGCCCCCCCCTTGTTAGAGTCCAAAAAATTCAAAATTCCCAATTTTTAAACCTAAAAAAATTTCTATAAATAGTCTTCATAGGGGGGTTGATTTTTCCAACTTTCTCTCCTTGGGATTCTTGGATCTTCTCTCTCCTCTCCAGCCCTTCCTCCATTGCAGCCACCTCAAGGTAATTATTTTGTTTAATTTTTAGCTTTTATTTCATGTTTTTAATAGTTTTAAATCAATTTTAGCCATTAATACCTCCTATTTCATGGATTCAACCATGGTTTCACCTCAAGAACCATCAAGAATCAGCAAAAACAATCCAAGAAGGTGATCTAACCCTGTTTTTATTGATTTACAGGGATTTTAATCCATTAGAATTGATTTTAATATGATTCTTTACATTATTAACCAATAAAATATATGATTTACCCTTTTAATGGGTTAAATCTATGTTTTAAAGGTGATATCAAATTCCAGCCATTGATTCCCTGTTTTTATTTTATTTTCATGGTTTATTCATGTTTGTTTTACTTTATATAGCATAGAAATAATTTTTATTTACTGTTTTATGGTTTATTTTATTGATTTACATTAGTTAATGCATGGTTTTCCAAGTTTCTTAAATTTCTGTGTGTTTTAAGTTTAGAACAGTAAATATAATGTTATTTCGGATTGAAGTTCTCATTGTTTATTTCTGATTTTTTTATATGTGGTGCATGAATGAGTTATTGAGTTACTGTAGAAAAATAAGAGGTTTTGGATCTCGGGAACCATGTCAAAAAAATCAGACATCAAATCGGGTTTTTAAAGCTTTAAAATCGTGATTAAAATCAAGAAGGTAACTTGCTGTTATGATATTTCTCTCATCTTATATACGATTTTAGATCTGTAAATTGCTATAGATTCACATTGAGTAGATCTGTCTGCTGTGAAATTTTCGGATTTTTTGGTTACTGTTTAGTATTTTTCCGTTTTCAGGGAATCTGTTTTTAAATTTAAAACTCATTAGGGTTTACCAAAACCCTAATCAGACTTGTGTTAGTCATAAATCCCAAACCACAGATCCGATTCATGATCTGTAAAAAGTGAGTATTGTTATTTTTCTGTATAATATTCACCACTAAAATTTCAGAGATTTTTGTTTAAGATTGCTATTTATGTCTGTATTTTCAATCTGAAGTAGCCGTTTTAATCTCTGTTAAAAGTGATATATTTTAGCTCAGATTGCCGGAAGGGTTTCTCCCTAACCGGAGACGATTTTTCCGATATGTAAATTGGGAAATCTCTGTTTTTCTTCTTAGTTAGTCTCTGTAAAATTTCATAAATTTCCATGGAGATTTGACCCCTGGTTCAGGACTTGGATTGAAACTGGTTGGTGAATTAGGTCAAAAATAGCATATTTTTAGGGTTTAATGAAATTTTCGGATTAATTCAATGTCAAAAAAATTATTTTTATAATTCCAATTCGACATTAGGGTTATAACAAGTGCAGGTACCAATTTTTTTGGATTTTGGAATCCATTTGATCTCTGAATTAATAAAATTGCAAAACCGGGTTCCTGAAAGATCCAAAAACACTGCTAAAATCACAGTTTTTGTGATATTATTGGATTTTCGTGCATGAGCATATATTTTTAGGATTTAATCTTGTTCATAATCATATTAGGATGCTTTAGGTTTAATTTTGTGCTCATTTGATTTCATTTAGTGCATAAAACCTAAGTTTTTACCAAAAATCTATTTCTAAAAACCCTAATTTCAATGCCATAGTCTTGCTATCAGGGGTAATTTAGTCATTTGACCTAAATTTCGAAATCCCTAACCTTAATTTTCATGTGTTTAAGTATGTCATATCATATTTTAGCCTAATTTATTTGCATTCAAATTTCAAAACTTGTATTTTATCAAAATATCTTTCTAAAAACTCTAATTTCAAGGCCATAGTCTTGTTATTAGGGGTATTTTGGTCATTTTGACCCCAATTTCGAAATTTCATATCTTCTCTTTCATATTTATTCAATTTTATTTCATACTGTATCATTTTGATTTAAGGGAATCATGGCAAAAAGGCTTATATCTAGCAAAAACCAGCAATTTCCTGATATTGCTGGATAAATCTAGAAAAGCCAACATATCATCACTAACAAAGTTTTCTAGTTTTGCAGGTACATTGAAGACTTTATTTTTCATGTATTTAAATTTAAATAGTGATGTAATTTGTAATTAAACTTTGGAATAAGAATTTACATTTCCTGCTTAGCTTAGGCAGCATTGCATATAGTTTATTTTTTTTTTATGTGTGATGGATGATGATTCATGCATATTTTTACAAATTCACCATGGTCTACACGAATGGCATATGCACTAGCTTCTATGAAGTTTATAAACTTGGTGGAATTCGTATTTATGGCCATAGTCAGAATACGAATGATACTTAGATTTATGATCTTCACATTAGCCACATTCAGCCTACACTCTTAGGCTAACTTAAAAAAAATGCACTGCATTTCTCAAAAATACAAAAAGTATTTCTCAATTCCTCAAATCCATATTCATTCATTTCATGCATTTGCCAATTCCAATCTCAATTCAAAGAAGTTCATTTTCTCAAAATCTCCTAAGTCTTATAGCAAAATCGATTTTCCCAAAAGCATTGAATTTCAAAGAATATTTCAAGTGTTTTTTCAAGTTCATAAACTCAATTTTCCAAAGTTATGCAGTCAATTTCAAAGTTTGAAGTTAGAATTTTTCTAAGTCTTATTCAAAAGAATATGGATTTGCCAATGATATTTCAAATATTTCCCAAGTTCCAAATTCAAATTTTCTAAGTTAGAATTTCAATTTCAAAGTTTGAATTCAGAGAAACCAAGTTTCTCAGAATCGATTTTCACCAAATGTCAAGGATTCCTCAAAATCGATTTTTATTTCTCTCAGAAGTACATTTCAAATCCCAATTCACGATTTTCCAAGATTTACATTTTTTAAATATTTCAATCATTCAAAGCAAACATCATGTTTTCAAATGTGCATTTTCTGAAAATTCATAGCACATGCCTGATTCTATGTGCATTTAGAAATTAGAATATGATTTAGACAAGTTGAATAGAGTAGAGCATAAGATTGATCCTTGGTTCAATTACCTCTGTTAAAGGTGGCAGGAACGGTTGAACCTCGTACCGACAGGCGAGTCCCATTCTTCGGAATTATCCCGCATTTTAAAACAGAGACGAGTTATTTTCAAAAACTTTTTCAAATGTCAGTTTGACTCGCAAAAAGTTAAAAATTTTGCGATGATAACAGGTTTGGCGACCGAGATGGGACCTGTCTTTGCCTGATCAATCTAATGCTCTACTTAGTTCAAATTGTCAAAATCGATTTCCATGGAATGTCAGCTTTGCTTTATGATATCATGTGAACCTAGGAGCCTAGACTTGAACCCAGCTGACATGGAATGCATATAGACTAGGTATGGTTTGGTAGGACCATATTGAGGAGAATTATTCATGCTCACATAGACTTATGTCTAATATAACACTCCTCAATTTAGGAATTGTATGAAAACAATGTTTGCTTCTTCAAATATTTCAAAATTCTATCTCTTTAGGACTTAGAGCCCTCTGTTTTCTTGCATGTGCTCATATTTCAAAAATCACCCTACCTATATTGTCCTGGTCTTCACGTTGCTGAGCTCTCTTCCAGAACCATAGTTCGGGATAGAGCCTCACAACTGGGCCACCTATTTGGGTGAAACCCCCCCTGCCACGTACCAAGGGCCATAGTCCAACGTATATCGGTAGGTGCTCAAGGATGTTGGAAAACTTGAACCTAGAATCGGAGAAATTGATTTTATGCCACGTATATTGAGCCTTGGCTTGAGTATATAGGCATAACTGGATTGGATACAGATGATCTGAGCCTTAGAGTTAGGATTAAGGTCCCACAGCCATTTCAAAATTTGTGCATCTAGAGTCAGCTTTTAGGGAATATTGTTTGTGCATACTTGTTTATGCAGAATTTGATTGAATGTGTTATTTCCTTTTTTTTTCCATATTTTCCTCAATTTTCCAAAATACTGGACGATTTTCTCAAAATTCCTCAATCTATGTCCATGTACTATCCATGTTTTAAACCTTGAATGATTTTCCAAATACTTCATTTTCCATTTATTTCTTCATATTTCATCAAACTCTGGACGATTTTTCAAATTTCCCTTAATTTCCTTCAAAACTCCAGGTGATTTCCCATCTTTCCTGTCTTCTGGATCTCGAATTTCCTGCTTTATTTTTATCCTGCCTGCATTTTTCTCAAAATTCCTGTATTTTCCAAGTCTTATTCCAATTTCCATGTCTTCCAGTCTGATGGCATCCAGTCAGCTTGATTCAGTCTTCCCTGAGGGTCACATCTCCTACGAGGTGCGACAAAGTCTTCCCGAACATCGAGTCCTCAGCACCGGATCCTTCTTTCCCCGGTGGTACTATTCATGGTTCAAGAACTTCTCTCGTATGTTTTCGGACCATCTGGACGAGTGTGGATTGGAACTGGCGTCCGCAGTGGGAAAGCAGACAGTCAACGGCAACTTGATCCATGCACTAGCAGAGCGGTGGAATCCGAGCACTTCTACCTTCTGGTTTCCGTGGGGCGAGATGACAATATTGATGGATGAATTTTCAAAGATTATGGGATTGCCCGAGCCAGCCGGTCAGCCTGGAGATCCATTGGAGAAGTAGTTTCTGATTAATGTTAAGGGTCTGGACCCAAAAGATGCCTTAGCTCGCATGACGGGACGCAAGTCTTGGCCTCTGATTGAAGAAGATGGAAATGAATATGTGGACCTGCTCGAAATCTATAGACAGCATGGGATATTTGTGGAAGTCAGCTCGTTGTCCAGGACAGCTCGAGAGAGAAGTCAACACGCGATGATTCTGTGCACGGTAGGATTAGCTTTCTTTCCAGATGGACGGAATTACATGGATATCAGAATAGTTCAGCTTTTAAGGAGATGGGGAAGTCGACAGACCAGCCGCCTCTCGATAGCCATGGTCGCACTCGCCTTCCTGTACCGAGGGTTGACTCATTTCACACTCGGAGAGTCGATCCTAGTCGAAGGATGCACCTATGCCTTGCAGTCTTGGTTCCTCCAGCATGTGCCCGCCCGAGCCAGTTCATTCAGATACAATGGTGAAAAGCTTTTTCCAGTTGCGCGATACCGGTTCTTGATCGACAACCTTCAGGAGGAAGAAGTCGTATGGGACTACTTTGATCGTCAGGAATCACCTCCCAGATACACTTATGCATACGGCAAGCGATTCAGACTACTTGGCCCATTCTTCTGCGCATACTATCATCCAGAGCGGTTCGTCAGGCAGTTCTCTCAGAGACAAAAACGCGTAGTGATTCGTCCACTAGCAGGAGTTCTGCCAGAATTTGACCTCGCATCAGATCAGTGGTCCGGAGCATACCATTCTGCCAGACATGGCTGGGATTCCTTTGTCAATCTTACTATTTTTCCTAGTCCTCGAGTGTCCTCTGATTATCCGGAGTAGTGGAAAATTGTCTGTCCCCCTCCCCTCTGTCAAGTGCATTATTGATGAAATCATGTTTTTCCCCTCAATAAAATTCCTTTATTTTACATTTCACTTTGGTTTGACGACCTCGCCTAGGTAACAAGGCATATTTCTAGTTGTTTATCTTGCAAAGAATAGCAACGCAATTGTCTTAATCCCAGCGACGACTCAATCCCTAGTAATGGGATATTATTTCAATTGTCTACCAAAATTCTCAACAAATATTTTCCTCCAACCAAATTTCCTTCAGAAGCCTAACCATCAGTTCTACCTTGCAGAGAGCATCAGCAACATTCAAAAAGAACACTCGTGATACTCGATGGTTCATACAAGGTCCGGAAAGAAAACCCTATCAGTTGAAGGTGTCGCATACTCAGCCGCTTCGGAAAAAGAGATGGACTCCCTCCGATCAGCTAAAAATCAGGGACAGCAGGTTGAGGATGACATTGATCCTCAAATGTACGTCATGTTCAAGAAAATGATGACCAAGATGCTGGCAGAGCAAGCTGAGGCCAGTACTGAGCAAATTCAGACCAAACAGAAAGATAAGGGTCATACCGTCAAGAATATCAACAAAAAGCAGAGTCGTCACGAGGAAATGTCTGATGAATCAGAATCAGCTGACGATGCTGACAAGGAATGTGAAAATAAATATGAATTCAAAAGGTCGACTCAGGGTCAGGGGTCGGCTTACAAATCCAAAAATCAGTCTGTTGATGACCCTACCCAGTCACAATTAAAAGATATGATGAGAATGGTCAAAGATCTGCAGGCCCGCGACAAGGGCAAGAAAGTCTTCACCAACGAAGACTTCTATGATGGTTTAGATGGGGATGACAATCTGGATAATCTCCCCAGAAAATTTATCAAGTTTGATGGTTTTGGCGACCCTAAGGCTCATCTCGCCATGTTTTTCGCTGAATGTTCACGATTCAAACGTGACAATCGGGCACTCTTCCTTTGCTTCCCTCGCAGTCTGGAGGGAACGACAGCTAAATGGTATTCAGAGCACATCAACCCCATAGAGCTGAAAGAATTTGATAAGGTGGTGAATATGTTCATTGAGCGCTTTCTGTTCAATGCTGAGGCGCTCCCGACCCTCAACCACCTCTATGGCCTGAAACAAAGAGAAAATGAAAAGGCCCGAGATTTTATCCACCGCTGAAGGTCAGCTTGCAATAAGATGAGAGACCCCATATCAGAAGGGCATGCTTTGTCCTTGATTCTAAGCAATTTCTCCCAGCCTCTAAAAGGCCTCATCTCCACCGCACCATCCAGAACCTTTATAAAGTTAACAGAATGAGCCGAATGGCTCGAATTGAGTATGAAGAATGGTTTCTACGAAGGTTTCACTTTCACCAAGAACAACAGTCAGAATGAGTCGAAAAAGAAGACTCATTTCACTAATTCTGTCAGTAATAATAAATGGAATCATCGCAAGGGACAGAATAGAGACTTCTGTTATGGGGCAGGAGGTTCAAACAGGAATGATCAGAAAGGGAAGCCGATCCCGCAATTCAGCAAGCCGCTTCAACTAGAGCAGGGACCAAAACCCCGAGAGAAAGTGAAGCATGAAGGATGGAGCTATGAGAGGAAGTTCACTCCATTAGATCAATCACTCGAGACTGTGCTCGAGTACCTGTTGACCAAGGAGATGGTCAAATTGCACAGGCTGGTCGATCCTTCCGCTCCCATGGGAAAATTCAAAGACCAATTCTACAAATTTCATCGAACAGTGGGGCACAATACTGAGAATTGCTTTGTTCTGAAGAACATTATTCAGGACCTTATTAATAAAAATCTTCTGGTAGAGGTGCGGAAGATGAAAATATAGATATTCTAAAAGAGCCATTTCCTCGTCATTCTACAGTAGTCATTACCGAACAGTTGTTTCGACCACAGGAGCATATCAGGCCGTGCTCTGAAAATGACATGCAAGCTCAGCATCAAGTCCTGGTATTGCAGCAGGCTCGGTCCAAGGCCCAGAAGATGGACCTTATTTTAGCTTTCGGCAAATTGAAAGTATCTGACAAGCCCGCTGGGATATCTCCCGAGGTAGCCAAAAGTATGCCATGGCTCCCTAAGCATCTCGTTAAGTCCACCCCAAAGAAAAGCGGGACATCCACTCTAAAGCCTATTACAGCATTATCCAATGTCTCAATTTTGGACTTAACCCAAGCTTCTGCTAAACATCAGCAAGTATTAAATAATCTGTTGCAGAAAATCAAGGTGAAACCAAGCATAACTCCGGAAGACATGGCCCACATAGTCAATCAGGCCAAGACTAATGCTCCAGTTACATTCTTCGATAAGGATCTCCCTAAACCTCATGTATTTCACAACAATGCCTTGTATGTTGTGGTTCGAACCAGAGGGATGACAGTTCCTCATGTGCTGATCGATGGAGGCAGCAGTCTCAACATATGCCCGGAAATGACCGCCAAAGCTTTGGGCATAAAAGAAGAAGAATACATCCCGGATCCGATCACCATTTATGGGTTCGACAATCATGGCCAAACAGCGAAAGGAAAAATCTTCCTGGAGATCTTCATTGACTACTCAGTCCATTCAATTCTCTTTCACGTAGTCAATGTGCCACCCACTTATAATCTACTTCTCGAGAGACCATGGATCCACAACACAAACGCAGTACCGTCTACTCTGCATCAGTGCATCAAGTGGTCAAAAGGTGGTATGATCATGACAGTCTTGGGCGAGGATCCAGAGCAGAGGCTAGCACAGCCCATGGTTCCCAGGCCCTCTTTCACTACTGACATCCCTAGCATTAGGGGTATTGAAAAGGTCAGCTTTGAAGAGAATTCGGGAATAATACAGATGACAGAGCAACCCGAGCATACGGTGGCTACGACCCGATGGGGAGGTCCACAGTTCTTCAAGATTGGGGGATGAATTGATTACAGCACACTTAAGGATCATCCTCTATTCTCCCAATTTATGAAAGCTAAAAAGGGATTTGATTTACTAGTGAAGCACGGCTACCAGCCTTTCCAAGGCTTAGGCAAAAATGAAGATGGTCGTCTTGAACCAGTGATTCCTCAGCACTGCCCTAAAAGGACCGGATTGGGCTTTAATGGCCGAAGATCTCAGAAAGGGACTGTTTTCATTAAGGGAACACATTAGAAGAATTTATTTGTCTTTCCTTTTCTATTCTTTTGTCAGGATGATATCCCATTTCATTTTCATCATTGTCATTTTGATTAATTTTATCTTTCAATAAAGTTGTCAGTTTTCTTTGTCTATCTTGGTGCCATTTGTCTCTTTACTCCTCAATATTAAATCTTCACAAAATTGAAATCATTTTTCTCTTTTATCTTTCCAATTATTTTCAATAAAAGCAATTTATTTCATGATGAGCAGTTTCCCTAAATCAATTTATCCTCCAATTTTCAGAATGTCTTCCTGATCTATCAAGAAGCTCGTCTTTAATCCAAAAGCTTGTTCAAAATCAGCAATAATTCATCAGGTCAGAATAAGAACAAAATGTAGTCAGACTGCAAGGCAGTCAGAAGAATCCACAGAGTTCGATTCAGCTCTCCAGGAACTGCCAGAATTTGCATCGGTTCAGAAACAAGATGAGCCATCATCCTTAGTTCAAGACCCGACTGAGGATATCAATATCGGATCAGAAGACGATCCTAGAATTCTCAAGATTGGCAGTGGTTTGAGCCCAGGAGAGAAAGAAAGGCTCACTAATTTCCTCAAGCAGCATGAAGAAATATTCGCATGGACCTATGAGGATATGCCAGGTTTAGATCCGAAATTGGTGGAACATCGCCTCGTTTTGAAGCCTGAGGCGAAACCAGTCAAGTAGAAGTTGAGAAAAATGGATCCTCGAATCGAGCAACAGGTCAAGGAAGGACTTGAGGATCTGCTTAAAGCAGGATTCATTCGAGCAATTGATTACCCGGATTGGTTGGCGAATATCGTAGCAGTTCCTAAGAAGAATGGGAAAGTGCGAATCTATATCGACTTCCGTGATCTCAATAAAGCCACTCCGAAAGATGACTATCCGCTCCCAAAGATTGATCTCCTAGTCGATAGCACAGCCGGGCATGCTATATTTTCCTTTATGGACGGATACTCCGGATATAATCAAATCAAGTTGGCCGCTCATGACCAATCCAAAACATCCTTCACCACGCCATGGGGCACTTTCTGTTATACAGTCATGCCTTTTGGGCTCAAGAATGCTGGAGCCACTTATCAGCGCGCTATGGCCGTTATATTCCATGATCAGATGCACAAGACTATGGATGCATATGTCGATGATATTCTGGTGAAATCCAAAGAAGAGGAAGATCACATCGAAGCTCTTAATCAAGTTTTCAAGCGACTCATTCTTTACAAGCTAAGACTCAATCCACAAAAATGTGTCTTTGGAGTCGAATCAGGCAAGTTGCTAGGCTTCTTGGTCAGCAAGAAGGGGATAGAAATGGATCCCGCTAAGGCCAAAGCTATCATTGGCATGCCGCCCCCGACTAATCTCAAAGAATTGCGTAGCCTTGAAGGACGCATGCAATCAATTTGGCGATTCATTTCTAATTTGTCCATGAGATATGAGCCTTTCAATCATTTGCTCAGAAAAGGAGTGAGGTTCGAATGGGGACCAGAGTGTCAACAGTCATTCGAACGCATCAAGAAATATCTTCTCAATCCTCCTGTTTTAAAGCTGCCAGAATTAGGGAAACCCCTATTGCTATATATTTCAGTTAATCAAGTTGCTTGCGGCGGATTCTTGGCGCAATACGAAGAAGGCAACTTGATAGAACATGCCATTTACTATGTGAGCAAGACCTTTATTGATTACGAGAAGAAATACTCTTAGATAGAGAAAACATGCCTAGCTCTGGTATGGATGTGTCAGAAATTGCGACATTATCTATTGGCGTCTGAAGTCAAGATTCTATCTAAATTAAATCCTCTCAAGTACGTTCTTGAACAACCATTTCTCAACGGACGAATCGCCAAATGGCAAGTTCTATTAATGCAATACGACTTGGAATATGTCTCTCAGCGATCTATCAAAGGCCAAGCAATTGCAGACCAATTAGCAGATTTTCCTCTAGCAGAGGATGTTAAAGCTGAGGATGATTTCCCCGATGAGCGGATCTGCAATATTCAACAATCCTCAATTTGGAATTTATTCTTTGACGGTTCCAAGAATATGGCAGGCACAGGAATTGGAATTCTGCTAATCACACCAGAGAAAGAGATGATTCCCTTTTCTCTCAAACTGGATTTTCAGTGCACTCCCAATATGGCCGAGTATGAAGCTTTGATACAAGGTTTGAAAATTCTACAGGATTTCAATGTCAAAAGAGTGCATGCTTATGGCAACTCCTTGCTCATCGTCAATCAAGTCCTAGTCGAATGGCAAGTAAAAGATCAGAAATTACTTCCTTACCAGAAGATTGTCTCAGCTCTTGCCAACAAATTCGAAGAATTCCAACTTTTCCATATCAAGAGAGATTTCAATCAAGTTGCAGACAACTTAGCCAATCTGGGATCCATCATGTCTTTCAAGGGTGGAGAACCTTGTCGCTCATTTGAAATTGGCAGACTTGATCAACCCGCTTTTGTCCCAGTAGAGCAGATAAACTAGGCTGAGCAGAAGAAGAAGCCTTGGTATCATGATATCAAGAATTTCATTAAAACTGGCGAATTTTCTCCAGAATTATCAAAGAGAGAGCAGCGAGCAATTCAATGCATGTCTGCTCGATATTTTATTCTTGCCGACGTCCTTTATTGTCGTGGATTCAGTTCTGAGTATTCCAGATGTTTGGACGAAGAAGAAGCCAAAGAAGTTGTGCAAGAAGCACATGAAGGCATTTGCGGTGGTCATGTTGGCTATCAGACTCTCGTCAAACAAATCATCCGAGCAGGATATTATTGGAAAACTATGCAACAAGATTGCTATCGTTTTGTAAAGAAGTGCGTTCAATGTCAGATGCATGCGCCTTCCATTCATGCGCCAGCGACATACTTGCAATCTGTCGTCTCGCCATGGCCATTTTCCATGTGGGCTTTCGATGTTGTAGGCCCCATCACTCCTTCAGCCTCCAATGGTCATAAATATTTTCTTGCCGCAACAGAATATTTTACTAAGTGGGTAGAAGCAGTCACTCTACGCACAGTAGAAGGTCGACACGTGGTTTCTTTCATCCATAAGAATATCCTTTGCCGTTTCGGTATACCGCATGATATTGTGTCGGATAATGGCAGTCATTTCAAGAATGAGAGAATAAGCACATTCTGCTCAAAGTTCAAAATTCATCATCATTTTTCCGCTCCTTATTATCCTCAAGGGAATGGTCAGGCAGAGGCCACCAACAAGATTCTGATTCGAATCCTGGAACGAACTTTAGAAACGGGCCGTGACTGGCATGAAAAGATTTATGATGCATTATGGGCATACAGAACCACCATTTGAACTCCAACGAATGCTACTCCGTCAGAACTTGTCTAGGGAACTGAAGTAGTACTGCCTCTACATGTTCAGAAACCTGCTCTGAAATTTGCATCACTTCTAGAATTACCTCTTGATCAGTATCAGCAACAACGACTGGTACAACTTGATTTGCTCGATGAAAGAAGGCTCAAAGCAGCAGAGCATGCTCAATCCTATCGCCAGAGGATAGCCCGACAATATGCAAAATCTGTCATTGAGAGAAAATTTCGGGTCAATGATCTAGTGCTCAGATCAACAGCTTATCTCAGGCATCGCCCGAGTGGCAAATGGTCGCCAAATTGGGAAGGTCCTTATGTTGTCAAAGAGGCACTACCTCGCAATTCATATCGGCTCATCAATGCTGATGGAATAGAATTACCAGATCCCATCAATGCTCGACATTTGAAAAAATTCTATACTTGAACAATTTCCTATTCTTTGTAATTCTTCCAAATTTTCTTCAATAATGATCAAAATGTTCTGTATGCAGGCAGGATAAACAAATCTCTCATTTCACGCACTTGTGCATTCATATGCATCAATTTGCATTCAATCACATTAATAACGATCTGGTCAATATTGAGATTTCAACTATCAATCCCATCACAATTCCTAACGATTCAAGATTGAAAGACAATCACCAGAACTAAACCAAAATCCAGTATCCAAACTGGTACATTTTTAAACCGGTATGCATACCGGTGTCCTTTCAAAATCGAGCACTCGTGTTAGTGTTCCACTAAATGGTCATGTCAATCGACCTCTTGAGTTCAGTCTTCGTGTTGATCACTCATCCAATTTCCAAATTCCAAAATTCCAAATTTCTAATTTCCAATTTCCAAATATCAATTTCCAAATTCCAAATTTCTAATTTCCAATTTCTAAATATCAATTTTCAAATTCCAAAATTTCTAATTTCTAATTTCTAATTTCCAATTTCTAAATATCAAATTCCAAAATTCCCAATTTCTAATTTCCAATTTCCAAATATCAATTTCCAAATTCCAAAATTCCCAATTTCTAATTTCCAATTTCCGAATATCAAATTCCAAACTTCCAATTTCTAATTTCAAATAGCAAAATTCCAATTTCAAAAATTCAAAATTCCAAATTTCGACCTTTTGGTCACCCAATACCCAATTCAAAAAAAAAAAAAAATTCTCTTGCGAGAGACCCTTTTTATAGGGAGAGTTCGAGGGAGCTCACTCTTTTCGCATGCTATCCAATTCGTTCACTTAGCCCCTTTTAAGGGAGAGTTTGAAGGGACTCGTGTCTTTGTGAACCGTTTGCAAAACAAAATTCCAAAATTCACACAAGGAACCCTTTTTATAGGGAGAGACTCGACGGAGACTTGCTTTCCTTGTGGCCCCATAATTTCAGACTAGGCCATTTCATCATGAAGGACCCTCTTTTCAGGGAGAGTGTGATGAACTCGTTCCTTCATGACCAATTTACCAACCTCACCAATTCCGGCCCCCTTTCCATAAGAGAAGCCTAATGTTAGGAAGTTTTGACGAAAGCTTAATTTCTCTTCAAAAGTTCGTTTTGCAAACACCTCCTCTTTAGGGAAAAGAGGAGTAATTCCCAATTCTAATTTTTGAATCTTCTCCTTTGGGGAAAGGAGAAGAGAATTTTTGTCATGGATGTGTTGCGTTGTGCTTCAAATGCTCGCTTTCACAAAGGATTTCAAGAAAATCTTGCCAATTTGTCGTCGAATATTTGTTGATTTCAAAAATCTTTATTGCACAAAATTATTATCTCAAAATACCTTCAGTATTACTTCCGAAAGGACAAGGCTTTCACGAAAAAAGATTCAAAGTTCAAAATCTTTTTATTGGCCAACCAAAAGGATGAAGAATAAATCTGCAATATGGCCAGCAAAGAGAATTCAATGTTGTTGCAAAGCCATGAGTGATTGATATTGATCGCAGTCAATGGCACGGTTTTAAGGATCATTTTTGAAAAATAAAGCAGTCGAAATATCCTGGGTGATACAGAAAAAATCTACTCAATCTCCATATCTCCTCAAACACCCAAGCTACAATTAAATATCTGCAAAAGGGATCTCTCAATTGTCGTCAAGATGAAGGCGAATTAAGCGAGTCGACCCCCGGGGCCAAAGAAGATTTGGATCATCTCCAAGATGACGGAGTTTGTGACGGATCCTTCCAGGGAAAGTTCAGATCACCGTCAAGATGAAGGCGAGTGTGATGAGCCTACCGACAAACCCTAAAAGATATTTAATTCCAGCTATCATCAAGAGATTTCCTACCAAAGAGCCAATAATCATCATGATAATCCCTGAGAGAAAAGAAGGATCGGAACATCTCTGAGATGAAGGAGTTTGTGACGTACCCTTCCCAAAAAAAAAAAAAAAAAGAGAGAGAGACAAGTCAGGACATCTCCAAAATGAATGAGGATGTAATTCCCGAAAAATCCAAGAGAGCTCCAATCTGCTAAAAAAAAAAAGAGTGCAGAAAGATCATCATGAGAAAAGAATCCCAGGATATCAGACTGCCAAATTTATCAAGAATTTTCTTTAATTTTGTGAAATTCTTTTATCAATATTCTTTCACCAATAGCTCTCGCAATATCAAGAATATTTTCTTTCCCGTCCATATCAAGGAAATTGATAGCTTCCTTGAAAGAAAGTCAATCGCAAGCAATTTGAATTCGAATCTTGATTCTACAGAGTTAAGCCCAGTTGGAGGTAATACTTCAGGTAGAAAAGAGGGAATACTTTCAAAACAATGTGCATCACTTTTAATTATTTTGAATCAACAATAATTTCCAACATTTTGACAATATTTTCTATCTATCCTGGCATGAAGCGAGAGCTTGAGGTTCATCTTTGGCGCATCCTGACACCATCCCTTTTTTAGGACTTGGTTACGAGAGTTTTCAAGATTCCTTCCCTTCTTTGGTATAATCTGAGCGCACGAGCTCTCAGATTCGCACACTTCCCTATGTCCCCACTGTCCCACCATAGACAGTCCAATTTCGGCTTGAGGTTAAGCCACCAATTCCAGCAAAAGGTAATTTCAAAAGTTAATTAGTCTCAGCAATGAGACGCCCAAAATCAATCCCTTTTCAAACTTTAGGGGCCCCAATTTACTTCCTTTTGCAAAACTCCTATCGGATTCATTGTGCGGAAATCCGAAGGTTCCATCACGGTCTTTTCTTTCGAGGATTCCGTCCATTTTCTGCCCAATCAGGTCAAGGGTACAAACCTGAGCCTCACGTGATGAGGTATTTCATTTCCCAATCAAGTTAAAAGTTAAGCCTGAGCTTCGTTCCATACGAGGTATTTCCCGTCCCATCCAGGTTAAGGGCAAAACCTGAATCTCACTTCTTTTGAAATAAAATTTTCTCCTTATTCTCCATTTCATATCTACCATCATCACTTGAACTAATTCTTTCATACCCAGTCAGATTCATCTAACTGGGGCATTTTTATAATCCAAATTTGGTGTGTTTTCTTTGCCACTAAGCTCGGCTTCTAACCGGCTTAGCAGCAAAGAGGGGCATCTGTAAACACCCCAAATTTTCACCCTCATCCAGTGTTTGTCCATTTCATGTGTCATTGCATATCATTGCATGTATTCTGCATATCATTCCATCGCATTGCATAGCATTGCATGTCATTGTATTTCATTTTCGAGATCCAGCACTCCTATTTCAAAACATTCAATCCAGATTTGAATTTTAAAGCTTTTATTTCAAAATCAATTTCAAAACCTGGGTTTTTATTCAATACTCTGTCATTTTCCAACCCCAGGACTTTATATTTTGAAATATTTTCTCAAGGAAATAATCTGGATTCATTTCAAATTCAAATTTTAATCGATTTCAATTCACAGATGAGACCCATTGAGGTGGTGTCGCTTCTGAATTCCTCTATTCATCAAATTTCTCAAAGTTTTGAAAGTTTCAGTCCGATCAGGACTCTGTGTCAGAGTCCTAATCCGGTCAGAAGTCTGTTTTGAAATCTGTTTTACTTCCATTTTCAGTCTTTTTCGATTATTGTCAAAATTTAGGTCATTTTACAGAGTCTAGTTAGTTCAAAACTCTATTTTAGAGTTCGGTCGAGTTAGAAGTCTAACCCTGACTGTGTTTTCTGACTTATTTCATCATTTCTTGATAAAATCTTTCGAAAATTCTTTCATTTGAATTCTAAAAATTTAAAATCTCAGAGTCTTAAGAGTTCAGGACTCTAACTCGGAGTTCCAGTTCGCTTGAGACCCTATTTTCAAAGATCTTGAATTTCAAATGTCAATTTTAACCCTTTTTCAAAGCCATTTTCAGTGTTTGTTTCAAAATTTTCAAAACTCGATGTGGGCCCACTCAGTTGGCACCATATCCAGAGGAGTTCTAACCTAGTTAGGACCCTATTCCATTTCAAAAATTATAACTTAAAAGTTTGTCTTTGAAAATCCTTTTGAAAACTCCTTCAATTTCAAGTCTTAAAATCGTTTTTTGAAAAAACTCAAGTAGGGCCCACTCGGGGTGGCGCCATATTCGAGTCAGTCAGGGTTAGACTAGGGTTAGTTGATGTCTTGGTTAATGTTAGAGGTTTAGAAGAGTCAAAACTGTTGAGAAACTCTGTTTTGATGTCACATAGTATGATACACTGTCGTATTTGATTTTATATGATATGATAATATGTCCTCTTGAAAAATGTTATATTATGACTGAATATGTTTTGCCATAAATCTAACGAGTATTTGATGCAAGGATATCTCACCCAATAAGGATGGAGACTTCCTGTTCAAGTACAACTATGGTGCAATCATACTCCTTGAAGAAAAAGCTTGATGAGCCATGCATTCCTAAAGTTCAAATAAAGATATCGGCTACCTCAAGATGAAGACTTTTTTCTTCTTTAGAGTCATATGTAACAGAACCTTCAGGAACTTGCATATTGCATATTACATACTCATTCATAAACACTATATCATAAAAGTATACGATAGTTTCAAAAAGCTCGTTTTTGAAAACCAATAATTGTACCTTCTTACAACCCTTTATGAAAAAGATATTTTGTCATGTAATAATTGTACCTTACACTATATACAAGACAACATGAAAAAGAAATGTAGGAAAAAGACAAAAACATAAAATCGGCTACATAAGAAAAACAAATATAATATGTTTTTGAAAAGACTTTAGTTACCTTCTTTAAAGAAATGTTTTTTTTAATATAAGAAGAAGACAAAAACATAAATTGGCTACACAAAAGAAAAACAAATATAATATGTTTTTGAAAAGACTCTAGTTACCTTTTTTAAAGAAATGTTTCTAATATAAGAAGAAGACAAAAACATAAATCGGCTACACAAAAGAAAAACAAATAAAATATGTTTTTGAAAGGACTCTAGTTACCTTTTTACAAAACCATAGAATGTCGACTTACTTGAAGTCATCATTCTCTTTACAAAGCATTAAATACCTCCTGTAACAAATCCTCGTTAATATCCTTCTCAAAGAATGTCGACCTTCTTTTGGTCCTCATTCTCTCTCAAGACTTTGAAAAACACAACATAAAGAAAACACTTGACATGACTATGTACAAATAAATATCTCAAAGCACTCATTGTACTTACACTCATTTAAAGTAAAGAAGTACTTATGTACCTCAAATCATTAATTAGAATAAAGACAAAACTACAACCCAACGTTCAATGTACTATTGTAAGAAATAGACTTTTTATATAAAATATGTATTACCTAAAAAATTACAACGACTAGTGTACCCTCTATTTTACTTTTATGGAAAAAGGCATTCTCGAACTTCTCTAAAAGATATTTTTAAAATGACATAACATTTCACATTTCAAAAAAGTTACAATTCCAAAATGTAACGACTACTTTTTAAAAGCTATATAAACACACTCAAATAAACTATTCAAACAATGAAATGGAATAGACGTGTGAGCTTACAACGAGAAAAATTCCTATTCGATATTTGAAAAGAGAGCCTTGAAAAAGAAAGAGAAAAAGAAAAGAAAGAAAAGAGAAAAAGTCAAGTCCAGCTCTTTGACAAAGAGCATCCTCTGAGTGACAAACAGAACATTCTGAGAATCCTTCATTCGTGCATTCATATCATTCTGAAGGTTCTATAGGAAGTATTGTAACTCTGTTATTCACTGTATTCCTTCTTTGTTGAAAGAAGTAGACCTCTGTGAAAGAGGGTGTTGCCCTTCTCTGTTGAGAGAAGAAGACCTCTGTGAAAGAGGGTGTTGTCCTTCTCTGTTGAGAGAAGAAGACCTCTGTGGAAGAGGGTGTGCCCCTTCTCTGTTGAGAGAAGAATACCTCTGAGGAAGAGGGTGTTGTACTATTTATCCGGTAACTCGGATGTTATAGTGGAAAGCTCAAGTGGTTTGCTTGGGGACTGGATGTAGGTCTGGATACTGACCGAACCAGTATAAATTCTGTGTTTTATGTGTTGTGCCTTATTGCCTGATTATTTTATTTTATCGATCTTTATCGTATTTCACTATTCACCCCCCCTCTAGTGGAATTTCAAAAACCATTTTGAAAAAAACTTATTTTGAAAGTTAGTTTTTAAAACTAGTGTTTTTAAAGGTTTTTAAAGGTGTTTTAAAAAGCCAAATGTAGAAAATGCAAAGTGGCATTATATTTGGGGATTTTTTAGGAAAGTCTAGGCGTTAATTAGGCATTAGTTTAGATAATTTAGGCTAGGGGTAGTTAGGTCTTTCCACCCAAAAATCACCCCCCCTTGTTAGAGTCCAAAAAATTCAAAATTCCCAATTTTTAAACCTAAAAAAATTTCTATAAATAGTCTTCATAGGGGGGTCGATTTTTCCAACTTTCTCTCCTTGGGATTCTTGGAGCTTCTCTCTCCTCTCCAGCCCTTCCTCCATTGCAGCCACTTTAAGGTAATTATTTTGTTTAATTTTTAGCTTTTATTTCATGTTTTTAATAGTTTTAAATCAATTTTAGCCATTAATACCTCCTATTTCATGGATTCAACCATGGTTTCACCTCAAGAACCATCAAGAATCAGCAAGAACAATCCAAGAAGGTGATCTAACCCTGTTTATTTTGATTTACAGGGATTTTAATCCATTAGAATTGATTTTAATATGATTCTTTACATTATTAACCAATAAAATATATGATTTACCCTTTTAATGGGTTAAATCTATGTTTTAAAGGTGATATCAAATTCCAGCCATTGATTCCCTGTTTTTATTTTATTTTCATGGTTTATTCATGTTTGTTTTACTTTATATAGCATAGAAATAATTTTTATTTACTGTTTTATGGTTTATTTTATTGATTTACATTAGTTAATGCATGGTTTTCCAAGTTTCTTAAATTTCTGTGTGTTTTAGGTTAAGAACAGTAAAGATAATGTTATTTAGGATTGAAGTTTTCATTGTTTAATTCTGATTTTTTTATATGTGGTGCATGTATGAGTTATTGAGTTACTGTAGAAAAATCAGAGGTTTTGGATCTCGGGAATTCTGTCAAAAAAATCAGACATCAAATCGGGTTTTTAAAGCTTTAAAATCGTGATTAAAATCAAGAAGGTAACTTGCTGTTATGATATTTCTCTCATCTTATATCCGATTTTAGATCTGTAAATTGCTATGGTTTCACATTGAGTAGATCTGTCTGATGTAAAATTTTCGGATTTTTTGGTTACTGTTTAGTATTTTTCCCCTTTCAGGGAATCTGTTTTTAAATTTAAAACTCATTAGGGTTTACCAAAACCCTAATCAGACTTGTGTTAGTCATAAATCCCAAACCACAGATCCGATTCATGATCTGTAAAAAGTGAGTATTGTTATTTTTTTGTCTAATGTTCACCACTAAAATTTCAAAGATTTTTGTTTAAGATTTCTATTTATGTCTGTATTTTCAATCTGAAGTAGCCGTTTTAATCCCTGTTAAAAGTGATATATTTTAGCTCAGATTGCCGGACGGGTTTCTCCCTAACCGAAGATGATTTTTCCAATCTGTAAATTGGAAAATCTTTGTCTTTCTTCTTAATTAGTCTCTATAAAATTTCATAAATTTACATGGAGATTTAACCCCTGGTTTAGGTCTTGGATTGAAAGTGGTTGGTGAATTAGGTCAAAATAGCATATTTTTAGGGTTTAATGCAATTTTTGGATTAATTCAATGTCAAAAAAATTATTTTTATAATTCCAATTCGACATTAGGGTTATAACAAGTGCATGTACCAATTTTTATGGATTTTGGAATCCATTGGATCTCTGAATTAATAAAATTGCAAAACCGGGTTCTTGAAAGATCCAAAAACATTGCTAAAATCACAGTTTTTGTGATATTATTGGATTTTCGTGCATGAGCATATATTTTTAAGATTTAATCATGTTCATAATCATATTAGGATGCTTTAGGTTTAATTTTGTGCTCATTTGATTTCATTTAGTGCATAAAACCTAAGTTTTTACCAAAAATCTATTTCTAAAAACCCTGATTTCAAGGCCGTGGTCTTGCTATCAGGGGCAATTTAGTCATTTGACCTAAATTTCGAAATCCCTAACCTTAATTTTCATGTGTTTAAGTATGTCATATCATATTTTAGCCTAATTTATTTGCATTCAAATTTCAAAACTTGCATTTTATCAAAATATCTTTCTAAAAACTCTAATTTCAAGGCCATAGTCTTGTTATTAGGGGTATTTTGGTCATTTTGACCCCAATTTTGAATTTTCATATCTTCTCTTTCATATTTATTCAATTTTATTTCATACTTTATCATTTTGATTTAAGGGAATCATGGCAAAAAGGCTTATATCTAGCAAAATCTAGCAATTTCCTGATATTGCTGGATAAATCTAGAAAAGCCAACATATCATCACTAACAAAGTTTTCTAGTTTTGCAGGTACATTGAAGACTTTATTTTTCATGTATTTAAATTTCAATAGTGATGTAATTTGTAATTAAACTTTGGAATAAGAATTTACATTTCCTGCTTAGCTTAGGCAGCATTGCATATAGCTTATTTTTTTTATATGTGATGGATGATGATTCATGCATATTTTTACAAATTCACCATGGTCTACACGAATGGCATATGCACTAGCTTCTATGAAGTTTATAAACTTGGTGGAATTCGTATTTATGGCCATAGTCAGAATACGAATGATGCTTAGATTTATGATCTTCACATTAGCCACATTCAGCCTACACTCTTAGGCTAACTTAAGAAAAATGCACTGCATTTCTCAAAAATACAAAAAGTATTTCTTAATTCCTCAAATCCACATTCATTCATTTCATGCATTTGCCAATTCCAATCTCAATTCAAAGAAGTTCATTTTCTCAAAATCTCCTAAGTCTTATAGCAAAATCGATTTTCCCAAAAGCATTGAATTTCAAAGAATATTTCAAGTGTTTTTTCAAGTTCATAAACTCAATTTTCCAAAGTTATGCAGTCAATTTCAAAGTTTGAAGTTAGAATTTTCTAAGTCTTATTCAAAAGAATATGGATTTGCCAATGATATTTCAAATATTTCCCAAGTTCCAAATTCAAATTTTCTAAGTTAGAATTTCAATTTCAAAGTTTGAATTCAGAGAAACCAAGTTTCTCAGAATCAATTTTCACCAAATGTCAAGGATTCCTCAAAATCGATTTTTATTTCTCTCAGAAGTTCATTTCAAATCTTAATTCACGATTTTCCAAGATTTACATTTTCTAAATATTTCAATCATTCAAAGCAAACATCATGTTTTCAAATGTGCATTTTCTGAAAATTCATAGCACATGCCTGATTCTATGTGCATTTAGAAATTAGAATATGATTTAGACAAGTTGAATAGAGTAGAGCATAAGATTGATCCTTGGTTCAATTACCCCTGTTAAAGGTGTCAGGAACGGTTGAACCTCGTACCGACAGACGAGTCCCATTCTTCGGAATTATCCCGCATTTTAAAACGGAGGTGAGTTATTTTCAAAAACTTTTTCAATGGTCAGTTTGACTCGCAAAAAGTTAAAAATTTTGCGATGATAACAGTATCGCTCTAGATTTTGGAATTTGGTGGTATAGTCGATCAGACTCATACCACTCTGCACTAACTCCAGAAACTCCATCTTTTTCTTGTTTCTAGAAAACAATGGAAAATAGTTATCCCTAAAACTTCTCCGAAAGTCCTCCCAAGGAACGACTTCGAGTTGTGAGAACTGGATCAACTTAGTGGTATTCCACCACTTTCGTGCATTATCCTTTAGTCTCTACGTGCCAAAGTTTATCTTTTTCTCTTCTGCTACTCCCAATACCAGGAAGACAAGTTCAGTCTCCTCGATCTAGCTTTCTGCAAGCTCTAGATTGGCTCTACTGACGAAAACTGGCGGGTCAAGTTTGAGGAACTTCTCATAAGTTATTCCTCCCAGGTTCTCGTTGTGAGGTATGATTGGTTTTGGCCTCGTCTCACGGATGGCTGTAACCAGGTTGTTGAGCGTCTGCAACAGGAATCTTTGTCTATGGGACTCCTCGCTCAGCATGATTCTTCTTGTCGTCAGAGCCATTTATCAATTCACACACAAGCACTTGTTTTTAGTTTCTTGATGCATATAGGGAAGTAAAACTTTATTTACTTATATACATTCCATTACACAAACATTGCCTTATATACAAGTGTCATGCCACACTGGCAGACATAGGCAACGAGAAACTATATACATAAGTCTATTGACTTCAAAAACATCACCAGTCTCTTAAGAACTGGATTTCCTTGATGAGTATGAACTCATAAAAGTCCATCAGTTGCCACATCGTCTTGGTTTAGGCACCACTAAAGTTGGCTTGGGCGGCACTTCCGCACTCTCAAGTGAATTTTGAGGATAGATGAGGGATGTCGATCCACTCTCCCAGACAACAGTATCAAAACACGGAGAGTCTGAAATTATGATCGGCGAATAAAAGGAATCCTCTCTTTCATTTAGATCATTCAAGCTTGGTGTATGTGATGTCGGGTGGTAGCTTGATGAGTGATTGACTTCGGTAAGGAAGTTCAAATCAATGTTTCTTAGACTTGGTGATCCATCAGAAGTCGTTGGGGTACTGTTACTCCCAATACTTGAGTGATGCGATCCACTGATGCGCGAGGTCTCATCCTTAAGACCGTTTGATCCCCGCCGACCCAGATCGACGGTATATTTCCTTTGGCATTCGTTGGCGGAATGCCCATCCTCGCTACAAAACTGATAGTCTTGAACTTCATACGTGCAAATCCACTCATCGTGCATGAACTTGCAACGATAGCAATAACTGCGCGAGTCGTGAGTTGCCATCTATATAAAGATGCACTCAAATTGGCAAGTTTAAAGAAAATATACTTACAGTGCGATATCGCAAACATGACGGATCTTGAACCAGGTTTCTCAGACACAGGCTCTGATATCAATTCTGTAACGCTCTGGATTTCCAAAACAAAGCTAAGTTAAAATTTTCATGAATTTTTTTTTTCTTTGCAGCGGAACTTCAAAAAGCTTTTAGCAGTGGAATCAGACGATAATGAGTCATCGGTTTTAGAAAACTTCGAGCACATTACAGGTATGTGGCCAAGAAACTCATTGACCACCAAAGTATTCCATTTTATCGAAAACCACATGTTTATTACAAACATCACTGCTTGGAAAAGCATGATTGGTTCAATAAAAAAAAGTAGTACAACTCTGTCTAGAGAAACCCTGGAACTCGATACTGCCTTGCTCCGCATATCGCAATGCAGGTTCAATACCTAAAATAGGGTCAGAACCACTGATGGTCTGGTAAGCAAGCAATCACACATCCATTCAACTCAAGTAAATGCATTGAACACTCGGGGTCGTTGTTCGAAATAACGACGCTCAAGTCTCTACGACTTAGCGTATATCGCAAGAGCGTCCTCAGGTCTTTGAATTGAACAACCGCTTAAGTCTTCATGACTTAGTGCAAGCCTCTTCAGGGTTGTGATTTAAATCTCTCGCTCAAGTCTTTATACTTGGCGCATCCGTATCCCACGCATCTAAGGACAACTCCTCGAGCTTCGCTTAGTCGGGTGGATACAACATGGGTCTTCGCCCAATCTGTCCAGTCGTATAATGATTTTGACACCTTCACAAAGGTTATGCAGGACTGACTCAACAACATCCATCCACTCATACATTCAAGCATCGCTGAACCTAAGCTAATGCTTTGTTTCGCTAATTAGCCCCCTCCCATTGGGCTTAAGGGAGGTATATCTGAGCATCAATGAGACGATCTGGGGATTGATTATTCTATATATTTTTGGATACCCTAGAGGCTTGTTGACCCCATCCCTCTAGTAGGATGGTATAATCATACCTGAAGAAGTCCCTACTAGGTATTCGAATGCATTCTGCTACTGCAGTAGTTGGGTTCAATCCTTAGAATTTAAGGATAACCACGACCTCCATACCTCTGAGTGACGGAGGCCATCATTAACCCTATCAGGTTCGATGGTAATATAAGTCACTCAAGGCTGAACTATCACCGTCTTCCTCGATGAAAAATTCTGAAGGGGTCTGTCGGTCTGACAAGCTACTTAATGTGTGCCTATAGGGCAGTCGTTGAGGAGTACGTACCCAACCCCGTTCAGTGTGCCCCCTAATATGGTCATCAATCGCGGGGTCTTTTCATTTTATTCATATGCATGCTTGACTCTGCTATCGGTACTATGACCATCACAATCATCTCACCTCTTTCGAGTGGACAACGTACTCTAGCTCTGCGGCCCTTACGAGTCTAGTTGTAACGCCCCAAAATTTTGAACTTGTAAACCTTTTGAAAATGGTTTAAAGGCTAGAAAATCCTTCTTATTTTCAGAGTTTATTTATAAAATCAGCGGAAGCATTTCTTTAAAAGAAAAGAGGGCAAGTCGACAATCTTGGGCACGTTAGCTAAAAGAGCAAAAAGACAAAGGCATAACTTGCAAATATCTAGATGAAAACATTCGTATTATAAATAGTTTTTAAGTTATACAAAATTTGGATTTCCTTAAGAAATCTGTAACAAAAACCCAGAACGATTAGGACAAGAGTTGCGAGTGGTAACAGTGGATCTTGAAGATATCTCGCAATCGTGCCATCGTCTGCTAAGCACCTAATCATCACCTGTACCCATAAAATGGGTTAGTTTCATGAAAAACTAGTAGGTGTACAAGTAGACAGAAATGTCTGAAAGAAGCATAAATAATTAACTATGTGTGATGAGTAACTAAGCAGTTACTGAACTAACATGAGCAGTTTATTAGCATAAGTAAAAGTCTAACTAGCACATGATGCATGATGTAACAAAACATTTAATAATGTATTGGGATCACTGAGCATAAAACACAATTCTATGATTCATCAAGTGGAGTGCACAAGTTACTTTATGTTCCATCATTAACTGGCCTGCAGGTACGCACAGACGTGACTCGTAGAAACAACTGAGACTAGTTCGGGCGTCTATTATTCTATGTATTTTGAATAACCCGAATAACTAGTTGAGTCTGTTCCTAAGAGGACGGTCGTTAGCCGAGAGAGGATTCCTTAAAGGCGTTCGTGGCTACGGATGCATCCTACTTCTGCAGAAGTCCAAAAGATCTACCACCTAGGATAATATCTGGTAGTCTCATCCCCTAACTCTAATGACTGGGGACACCGAGTCTTTGCTCGTAGAATGGTAGTTAACAACATGTCCATCGAAGTGTGTGTACCAATCCATCCTCTCCCTTGACAGACAACAAGAAAATGAATGGATGTGTCAGGGGTTACTTAACCAACGACCCATTCTACATGCTCTGGCCTTTTGACCCAATCGAGCATCTTACTTGTGAAGGTGATAATCAATCAATGTGTAATGTGGTTTACCAGTGTGCTCATAGCACTGGTCGAGGTCGAATGACCGTCTCAACATCCGTCGTATTACTCGCATGTCATGCATGTCTATGAGCACGTTACGAGGAAGGGTTCTAGGTCCTCAATAGGAGCCTCAATAACATAATTTGCAAAGATATAATGTCATCATTCTAAACTTCTGAAATGACCAATATCAGGTGCCAACTTATGGCATGTGATTTTCTTGAATCTCACATTCATTATCGTAGTGTCAACATGCAACACCAATTTTGACATTGATAACAATAAACGGTAAATACGGATTTCGCATGAGAAAATTATGCTCACAAGCTTGCTCGAGTCCCAGATTTTGGAAAAACTCGAGCTGCGCTAAAAATACTAAACAGAGTAGAAAAACTACTCCTTCTGAATGCTTGATTCAGGATGACCCACTGCGATGCTTCAAAACCAACATTATTTGCAGAACCGTATGTTTGATATAAATGGACTCCTTTCATCCTTTGAGGTTGCAAATTTTAAAAACAAAAAGCAGCAAATGCGAAAGCAAAAGTCTGAGCGCAAAGCGCGATGACAAACATAGAACAAGTAATGCAAAAGCAAAGGACAAGGATCGCGAAACCGCATCCTTGAGCTAAAGACAGAAAGCAGGAAATGCGAAAGCAAAAGCCTGGGCGCAAAGCGCGGTGGCAAATTAAAGACAAAAAGTAGGAAGTACGAAAGTAAAAGCCTAGGCGCAAAGTGCAACGACAAATTAAAGACAGAAAGCTGGAAAATGTATAAATAAAGGACAAGAATCGCGAAACCGCGTCCTTGAGCTAAAAAGCATACTTATATAATTATACGTATATAAATATATATTTTTGTTCTTTCGGCCTTTAATTATTTAAGCTAGCTTCAGTTATTTAAGTCCTTGTGCAATTTCCCCTACCTCGGGGTATTGCGAGAAAGAGGTCGTCTACAAGCGTAGGTGTGATCATCGCAAAAAAATTCCTCTCTTGTGATTTCTCTCTCTTTCTTCTCTTTTCCTTTTTCTAACCTCGATTTTCCTCCTTTTTGAAGGGAGAAAAATAAAAGACAGAAAAGAAAGAGAGAAGAGAAAAGAAAGAAATAAAGAGAGAGAGAGAAACTCTTTTGGGGGGTCTCACTTGACCTTAATTTGAAAATATTTAGAAATTTAACTCGCCTCCGTTTTGAAAATTATTGCGGGAAAATAGAGAGACGGAATTCGCTCGTCGGTACGAGGTTCGACCATTCCTGGCGCCTTTACCAAGGGTAATCGAACCAAGGATCGAATCTATGCCTTTTGCTTTGCCTAAATATTATCTAAGAATTTATTCTAACTCTAAATGCACACAGAATCATGCTTGTGCGATGCAAGGGTGTATGCTCTTTTTGAAACAATGTTTTGAAATTTTCCAAGTATTCTGAGATGAACCTGATAATAGAATGAAGAAATGATTTCTGAATGATTAAATTTAACTTAGAACTTGAGATAGATCAGAGAAGTTCTAAGTCTTCGAAGTAATTTTAGAGTTTGGAGGGATAAATCTTGATGAGAAAGAATGATTTGAAGTTTTAAAATGAAAGGAAATGAGGTTTCAAAGCCAGAAATGGATTTTGAATTTGGACTTGAGGAAAGGAAATGAATACTTGAGATGTAATTGAATTTAGATTTTGAAGTTTGAAATTTAGAATGGATCTGAGAAATGGTATTTAAAAATGGAAACAAATTTAGAAAGTTCAGGTGAGATCTGAATTTGGATTTGAAATTTGAAATCTAGAATTGGGAATGGAATTGGATCTTAAAAATGGATTTAAGATCTGGGATCTGAGATCCGATGTAAAATTGGGCTCTGGATCCTAAGATGGATTTGGATCTGAAGTCTGAGATCCAAAGTGTGATTAAATTCTGGACCCTAAAATGGATTTTGGATATGAAGTCTATGATCAAAAAGTGGAACTGGGTTCTAGATCCTAACATGTATTTGGATCTGAAGTCTGAGATCCGATGTAGAGTTGGACTCTGGACCCTAAGATAGATTATGGATCTGAAGTCTGAGATCCAATGTAGACTTGGGTTCTGGATCCTAAGATGGAATTGGATCTGTAATCTGAGATCCAAGGTAGATTTGTATTCAAATTGATCTAATTTTGGATTTGAGTTTTTTTGAAAGTCAAAAATGGGACTTTTGAGTATGGATCTGGGTTTTGAAAACCCAGATTGAATTTAAAACTTAGAAAAAGGCCAAGCTTTTGAGATTCAGGAACAATCTCAAACTTTGATTTTTGGATTTGGAAGATGAACTTGGTTTTGAATTTGAAGATAAATCAGAAGTTTCAAAGTTAATTTTGAACTTTGAAATTTCATTTAGATTTTTGAATTTTGGATATACAAATGAATTTCAAAGTCAATTTGGACTTTGAATTTGAAGTTAGAATTTGGGATCAAGAGATGAATCAGAATTTCCAATTGAATTTAGAAATTGAATCTTGAATATACAAATGAATTTCAAAGCCAATTTAGACCTTGAATTTTGAAGTTTGAATTTGGAGCTTTAGAAAATGAATCAAGAATCTCAAAGTTAAATTGAACTTTGAGTTTGATTGGAGTTTTGAATATAAAATGAATTTGGAATTTCAAAGTCAAATTGAAGTTTGATATCTGATTTGAATTTTGAATACAAAATGAATATGAAATCTCAAAGTTAAATTGAACTTTGAGATTGAAAATGAAATAGAATTTTGAAAAATGAAAGGATGGATTGGATTTTATAAGAATTGAAGATAGATTGAGGAAAATATTTACATCACTTGGAGTTTTTTTAAAAAAAGAAATTTTGAAAATATGGTGCAGTTCTATCCTAAATGATGAATGAATTTGAAGAATTTGAAATTGGATTTTGAAAAGCTATTTCATTCTTTAGATGAATTAAAATAAGATTAAAGATATAATACATCCTTGACTAAGGTCATTGAACGTATTATATAATAATCTATATTTAAATTCAAGTGAAGAATAAAACATATTTTTGTGCTTTTATAGAGTTTAAAATGAAATTAACTCTCAATATACCCTCACTATGGCCATTGGTATATATTTTGAGCCAATTTTAAGTTAAACTCTAATAAAAGAAAATATTTGAAAATATGATGATTTTTGAAGTGGATCCAATGTTATTTTATAAAAGATAAAAATCCTAGGTCTTGTTTATATCCTGACTATGGCCATTGATGTAAATCATCAACTTAGGATTAATTACCTCTTATGAAATGGTGCACGTGCCATTCGTGGTCCCATTTGTGAGATTTTTTGAGAAAATAAAGGGGGAAATGACATGAGAACAAATAATTTATGGTATTTATAATGCTCATTCATTCTAGTCTAGAACTGGAAATGTAAGGTTTTTGCATCAATGTCTAACTATTTACCAATATTTGAGTGAAATTGAGATTCACATTCCTAATTCAAAAAGGAAAATAGTCTAATTCCTGCAAAATGTAAGTTAGCACATAGTGAAAGATGCATATAGAAGGAGGTTAGTAAGATATAATCTTGAATCCATAAGACAATTGCTAGAGGATTCACACTCATGTCAATGATGGAGGGTATATACATAGTAGAAAATGAATGTGTGTTATGCTAATGAAAACCTACATGTAGGAAAGACATATTCACAACTTAAGAATTCCATGGATATCTGCCTAAGCACACGTGCATGTTTAATGAAAGATTATCCACCTATTGCCTAAATGCAATTTTCATATGGGATGATTTTCAGTGAACAGTATGTTGTCTAATACTTTGCAAAGCAATGAGTAGTGGCTGTGTCTATAAAATACCCGAAAACAGTTGGGTATAAGCCATTAAAGTTGGCCACCAAGGATGACAGGAGATCAGGTGCTGAGATCGGCTCTCTGGTTATATCTATCCAGCACCTCCATGACACAGCACATTCGCTGTCAGCAGGTACCCCTACCCTTTTTTTTTCTTCTTCTTTTCTTACCTGTGCATTAGAACATTCTTTGTGAAATACACCATGCATAGGTTCACTAGTTTCTTTTTACTTACATTCCGTTATCATGTCATATTTACTTTCCTGTAGGCGTTAGTTTATATCTGAATGAAAGGCGACTTAGTTTAGTGACATCTACATAGTATGTTATCAACCACAATCTCATTTTCATCATAACATCCCACCACCGATCATCTTTGATGGTTGTTCATCAGTGGGATGCTTAATATGCCTCTGGCCCAAGCTCAATACAGCCAATCAAGCTCTGATGTTTAGTAAATCAAAAGAAAATCCACATCTCAACCAAGATTTCCAAACGATTTCAGCTGATGTATCTCAATCCCAGATGATTAAGCTGCATTCAACATAAAATTCTGATAGACATGCAACAGGGTCATCACAGGTGGAGCCCCACGCCTCAATGATGTCAAGCCCACCAATTTCTAACTCAATCATATCCAGCATTTGGTCACAGTTGTCCTTGTATAGAAACACTTTAAGGCTTTTAATTTTCCACTTGATCGTCTTTCTTAATTAGGTGTTCGAAATCACCTGAAACAAGAAAACAAATTCACTAATTTTAACCAATTTTATTCTTTCAAATACTAGAAGGTATCTGGACTTCTATTTGTTTTTTTGTATCATTATCAAAATCGTTAACACCAGTGAATATGCCTGCAAACTCCTTCTTCACCCGATCGTCAACTCCAGCTTGAACCTTCATCCGCTAAAACACGAATTGCCCTCTTTCATGAGTTTCACCAAGGTTTTTGCTAGGATCATAACTAATGATTATTTTCGCGAATCCAGCAATCATTATGGCAGGCTGATTTCATGCTGCTGAGGTTTTAGGCATGGATATAGCAGATCAATTGCATAATATAAGAGCATATGGACATAGGGATGCTACAGGAATGCACTCAGCGTGTGTGTGTGCCCCATTGTAAGATATGAAGAGGGCATCATGATAAATCAAAACCCAGAAAAATTTCTAATGGAAACAGGAAAAATGGAATGCATAACGGTAAGATGAAAATGCAAGTATCACTACGTGTGATGTACAGGAAATCCCCTACCAATGATATGCAGATGATAAAAAAAAAAAAATGCAGAACCAACCTCCGTATTTCAAAACTCTGGCAGGCTTCTGTTATTAAAAATGAAGATGGTTGACTGATTAAGAGCACAAACATGCCATTACAGGAAATGGAACAGAGGGCAAGATTCCTTCTCTTCTGGCTCTCGGTTTTCTTTAAACAATACCTTTAAATTCCACCATTTTACTGCCAATGTCATAATTTCAACAACATCTTTTTCATCAATCGCCCTGTATGAATTTGTTCAGCAAGTTAAACTTTCCACAATCTCCAAACCTTTAGAAAAGATTTGTAAGATTACCCAAAATTCAAAGCTCAATCGATTTATGCCTTCACTAAAACCAGAGGCCATCAGATCAATCCTCTAAGTCACAGAAATTTGAGTGGCCAACTGGGCGATGTTGTCATCGGCACATAGGTTTTTGGTAATAACAAGATGCTTATTAATAAAAACGCTGAGAATAACTCCAGAGAACAGTCAGGGGGTATAAATGACGAAGCTAGGTGATAACTAAAGGGGGGAATAGAGCATGTCGCTTTAAGGAAATTCAAACATAGAACCAGTAAAATGCTTATAGTCATTGGAAAACAGGAAATTAGAAGATCGACTGAAGCTTTCCACCAAATGAACTTGATCCGATCCTGGATCAGATCAGATATCCTCTTGCAGAGACCACCTTTAGATGTATTTTGTAAATGAATTCAAATCAAAATTGCATGGGTAGAGGAGAGTAACAACATAGATCATAAATGTAAAGTGACAGAAACTGCTAAAACGAATTGCAACCAATATCGGATTTAAATGATATAAAAAATAGAAATATCATATTCGGCGAAGGTAAGAAAATCAGATATTAAAACAGATATCATACGAGAAATCCCTAAATTCGACAGAAGATCCGAATGAAAAGAAAAAAAAATATCGCATGATCGATATACATAAAAAAATAAATAAATAAACCAAAGAAACTCAAGATCTTCTTATCGAGACGCTGGAATCCATATAAACAGCCACATGCATGAGAGGATATGCTGAAATGTAAGCAGTATATAAAAAAAATGGAACAAGAGGTCAAACAGTAAGGAATTAAAAGGGGAAAATATGTCGGAACAGGAAGTTCCATTGATGTTACTATGTATGAGCCGGTACTGCTTTATGCAGATCGGTGCCACACATGAGATTTGCTATTTAGAACAAGCAGAAAAACTTAGAAGAAACCAAGAAAAGAAAGGAAAGAAACGAACGAGAGGATAAGAGAAGGAAAATAGAGAGGGGAAGGAAGTAGGGATTGGTACTTACTTGTAGTTTGATGAAACGAGAGAGAAGGAAGGACCTGGATGGCGGGATGAAGACGGATCTCGTGGTGGAGAAGGAAGGAAGGTGCCAGGGTGAGAACGCGATCGTGAAGGAGGAAATGGGGAGGTGAAGAAGCGGTCCCTTGAAGAGGCATATGCGACCCCTTGTTAAAGAAAAAGAAGACCAATCCAGAGGGGTCGAGCTGTTGGAGATCAAGGGCAAATGGAGGTTTCAGTTGGTGATGGGTGGCCGAATGGAAATTGTTGCGGATGGGTGGCTGAAGAAGAGGGTTTGGCGATGAAGGGCCGAAGATGGGGATGGAGAGAGGCGGCTGAGGGAGAAAACTCGCGAGAAGGAGAAGGTCCTCCTCTTGCGAAGGGTTTTTACCGATACCCTAAAGAAAAGAATTAAAAGGGGAACCCTTTATTTTCAAATTTTTGCAAAGAGGGGGATCCCTAATAATTTTTTTTTGCAAAAAAAAGTTTTCTCAAAAACCCGATTTTTCAAAAGGCTATTTTCAAAAAGATTATTTTGCAAAAGAATGGTTTTTTCAAAAGAAGTTTTCTTCAAAAACTAATTTTTTGTTTCTTTTCTATTTGCATTTTCCAATTTTTGTAAAAATCCTAAAGTTTTACGGAAAAACAAAGATTAAACCCTAAATTTTTTTGTATTTTTCTGAGAAATATTTACAAAAGTGTTTTTCTGAGAATTTCGGACCATTTCGGGGAAATTTCTTCAGAAGAATGGGTTTGGACCCAGGTTTTGAGAAAATGTTCGAGTTTAAAACCTTGAATTGAGAAATATAATTCGATGGATCCAAACGGATACCGGACAAACTGTCCGAGCTATTTAAAACTAGTTTCGGTATTTTCTATAATTTTAATTTAAAATTTGGACAATGAGACTCAGATTTGGATCTGGACAATAGATCCAGATCCGAAATCAATTTAAACATATAAAAGGAATTTAATTTCAGTAAAACTTGAGAAATGAACTGGAATTTAGATTTAAAAATGACTCATTTGCTCAAAAAATGAATTTAGAAGTAAGAAAAGAATATTTAAAAGATTTTGAAAAATTTGGGGTGTTCATGCCCCTCTTTTCTACTAAGCCGGTTGAAAGTCGAGCTTAGTGGCAAAGACAACACTCCAAATTTTGAAAATGCTCCAGTCAGCAGATCTAAACTGGGTGTGAAAGAATTTATTTGAAAGACATGTTTTTTCAGGTTTAAAACTTCATCCTTGAATGGCTTTGGGAAGATGAAACCCTCGAAAGTGATATGATTGAGTAAAAAAATGAGGAAATCGTGATTGGACTTTGGGTGATGATCCCGAAATGATGAAAGAGAGGAGTTTTGATCAAGTCTCAGGGGTGAGGCGAGATCAATCTTTGTGGGATGACTCAGGTTTAGCCTTTAACCTGGATGGGACGAAGACATATCAAGATAACTTGGATGGGGAAAGGAATATATGAAGACCTTGATGGGACATTTTGGTAAATGTCTCACGAGATGAAGCTTAAGTAGGACTCTATCCTAAATGGATATACAAAGCATGGTTTCCTCGATGGGAAGAACCATGATAGGACTGAAAGAAAACACCTCGTCGAAACGAGGGAAACTCGTTGGAATGAGACTCAAGTTTAACCAAAACCTGAAAAGGAAGATACCTCAATGGGCGAGGTTCAGGCTTAACCCTTAACCTGAAGGGGATGACCGTACGGAATCCTCGAGTGAAGAGACCATGATGGGGCCTTCGGAGTTTGGACGAACAAATCCGAAAGGGGTTTGCGGAAGAAGGAAGATATGGAGTTCCCTAAAGCTTTAAAAAGGGATGAACTTTGACGTCTCATTGCTGAGACTAAATCAGCTTTTGAATTTAATGTCCTCTTGCAGAAAATACAGGTTTGACCCTTAACTTGAGTGGGTAACAACCATACGGATTTCTCGAAAGCCGTGATGGGACATGAGAGATACTTCAGCTGAATGAGGCAGCTCTTTTGGGAATGTGAGAGATGAAAAGTAAGGAGATGTGAGACAAAATGAACGATGAATAAGGTAACAGGAGGTGAATCTTTCGATGGTATAAAAGATAATAAGGCGATCCTTTTAGTAAGGAGAAGAAGAAACCCTTGACAAGGCAAAAGACGGAAGAGGGCAAATCCTTTGGGCAAGAGAAGGTGAAAGCGAATATGGCGATGAAGATGGCAATCCTTTTAGCAAGGAGAGGGTAAAATATGAAGATATGAAGATGGCAATTATTTTAGCAAGGAGAAGGCAAGATGTAAAATATGAAGAATGTAATCCTTTTAACAAAGAGAAGGTAAAATGTGAAATATGAAGAAGGCAATCCTTTTAGCAAGGAGGAGGCAAAAATGTGAAATATGAAGAAGGTAATCCTTTTAACAAGGAAAAGGCAAAATGTAAAATATGAAGAAGGCAATCCTTTTAACAAGGAAAAGGCAAATGTGAAATATGAAGAAGGCAATCCTTTTAACAAGAAGAAGGCAAAATGTAAGATATGAAGAAGGCAATCCTTTTAACAAGGAGAAGGCGAGTCTCTCGACAAAGCGAAAGACGAAGAAGGCGGTCCTTTTAGAAAGGAGAAGGCGAGCCTCTCGATAAAGCGAAAGACGGAGAGGGCGATCCTTTTATAAAGGAGGAGGCGAGTCTCTCGACAAAGCGAAAGACAAGGAAGGCAGTCCTTTTATCAAAGAGAAGGCGAGTCTCTCGATAAAGCGAAAGACGAGGAAGGCAATCCTTTTATCAAGGAGAAGGCGAGTCTCTCGACAAAACGAAAGACGGGGAAGGCAATCCTTTTATCAAGGAGATGGCGAGTCTCTCGACAGAGCGAAAGACGAGGAAGGCAATCCTTTTATCAAGGAGAAGGCGAGTATCTTGACAGAGCGAAAGACGGAGAAGGCGATCCTTTTTAGAAAGGAGAAGGCGAATCTCTCGACAGAGTGAAAGACGGAGAAGGCGATCCTTTTTAGAAAGGAGAAGTCGAGTCTGTCGACAAAGCGAAAGACGAGGAAGGCAATCCTTTTATCAAGGAGAAGGCGAGTCTCTCTACAAAGCAAAAGACGAGGAAGGCAATCCTTTTATCAAAGAGAAGGCGAGTCTCTCGACAAAGCGAAACACGGAGAAGGCGATCCTTTTATAAAGAAGAAGACGAGTCTCTCGACAAAGCGAAAGACGAGGAAGGCAATCCTTTTATCAAGGAGAAGGCGAGTCTCTCGACAAAGCGAAAGACGAGGAACACAATCCTTTTATCAAGGAGAAGGCGAGTCTCTCGACAAAGCGAAAGACGAGGAAGACAATCCTTTTATCAAGGAGAAGGCGAGTCTCTCGACAAAGCGAAAGACGGGGAAGGCAATCCTTTTAGAAAGGAGAAAGCGAGTCTCTCGATAAAGCGAAAGACGGAGAAGGCGATCCTTTTAGAAAGGAGAAGGCGAGTCTCTCGACAAAGCAAAAGACGAGAAAGGCAATCCTTTTATCAAGGAGAAGGCCAGTCTCTCGACAAAGCGAAAGACAAGGAAGGCAATCCTTTTATCAAGGAGAAGGCGAGTCTCTCGACAAAGCGAAAGACGGAGAAGTTAACACCAAGATGTATCAAAACAGATGTCAAGTTCTTATTTCTTTATCAGAAAAGCTGGAAAATTTTGCCAAAAATAATAAAATTTATAGTTGTTTCAAGGTAATCGTAGGTGAGCACTTTTGAAAGATGTCTTCCACCTAGAGTATTACCCTCAACTGGGTTAACTCTATAGAATCCAGAATCAAAGCCAAATCTTTGTTTGTTGGTTTTTCTTCAAGGATGCTATCAATTTCCTTGATATGAAAGGAGAGGAAATATTCTTAGCTTCATAAAAGTAATTGAATGAAAAGATATTGATAGAAGAATTTCACATAGATGAAGAAGATTCTTTGTAGTTTGGGCAGTTTGATATCCTGGGCATCTTCCCATGATGATCTTTTTGCATTCTTTTGAGTCATAGGGCTTTTCTTGGGCTTTTACATAATCCTTCATTTTGGAGATGTCCTGACTTTTCTCTCTCTTTTTTTTTTGGGGGAAGGGTAGGTCACAAACTCCTTCATCTTGGAGATGTTTTGATCCTTCTTTTATCTCAGGGATTCTATTGATGATATTGGCTCAAAAGGTCTTTAGGTGATAGCAGAAATCAAATATCTTTTAGGGTTTGTCGGTAGGCTCATCACACTCGCCTTCATCTCGACGGTGATCTGAACTTTCTCTGGAAGGATCCGTTACAAACTCCGTCATCTTGGAGATGTTTCAAATCTTCTTTGGCCCCGGGGGTCTACTCGCTTAATTCGCCTTCATCTTGACGACAATTGAGAGATCCCTTTTGCGGATATTTGATTTGCAGCTTAGCTGAATTGAGGAGACATGGATTGGATAGGTTTCTTTTTTTACTGCCCAGGATATTTCCACTGTCTCACTGCCAAAGAATAATCTTTAAGAATGTGCCATAGCTATGATCAATATCAGCTCATTTATGGCTCTTCAGCATCATTGAATATTTTCTTTACCGGTCATGTCGAAGATTTTTCTTCATCCTCTTGGTTGACCAACAGAAAATTTGAAGTTTGAGTCTTTCTTCACAAAAGTTTCGCCCTTTTGGAAGGAATACTAAGGAGATTTGAGGAAATTCTTTATGTAATAAAAAGTTTGAGATCAACAACTATTTTATGGCAATTTGACAAGATATTCCTGAAATCCTTGATGACGAAACCTTTGCTTTACATCAAATTTTGACATATCAGTGGGATTCTGGGGAAGAATCCAACATGAGGCTGAATTCTGAAGGTAAATGTAAATTTAAAGTTCTGAAGGCAAGCTTGACATAAAACTGGATTTTGAAGGTAAGCCTAACTCGGAAGTTGGTTTTGAAAAACCAACCGAATTAGGACTCAGATTTTTACAAGGTAAACAGGAAAATTCGAGTCAAAACTCGAGTCTCAAAAGGAAAACTGGGAGGTTCGAATAAGGGCTCGAATCTCAAAGGAAAACCTTGAAAATTCATTTATTGAAGGCAAGAAAACTCGAGATAAAACTCAAATTTTCGAGGGAAAGCGGGAAGGTTCGAGTCAGGGCTCGAATCTCAAAGGAAAACTTGAAAGTTCATTTATTGAAGGCAAGAAAACTTGAGATAAAACTCAAATTTTCGAAGGAAAGCAGGAAAGTTCGAGTCAGAGCTCGAATCTTGAAGGAAAACTTGGAAGTTCAGATTTTTGAAGGAAAGAAAGACTCGAGTTAAAACCCAAATCTTCAAAGGAAAGCTGGAAAATTTTGAGTCAAGGCTCGAAATCTCAAGGAAAGAGTTGGAAGTTCGAGTCGAAACTCGAATTGATGAGAAGGGATAGAAGAAGATTGGCAGAATTTAACGAAATTTGAGGAAAGATTGTGACCTGAAGGCTTGAAATTGAATTTTGAATAACCCTAAGGTCAAAATTGGATTTAGCGCTTTGATTTTTGATGAAGGGTTAGTGCAAAGACTGAATCTGAGGGGCTAACTGATCAGTCAGCCAGACACTAGCGCGAGTGCTAGGCATTACCTGTATGAATACTGGATTTTTCAAAAAATGCCCCAGTATGAGTACTGGGTTTTCTGACGGAGATTTGAAGGAAAAGGGACACTGACATTCTTTAAGATACTTGAGAATTGAGCAAGAATGATTGTCGGTATTTTCAGGATTTTCCCTTACCTTGAAGGGGAAATGGAATAGACATTTTGATGATAATTTAGAAAAGAAAGATTCAGGTTTAATCCCTTAACCTAAAAGGAAAATGGAATAAAATTTTAAAAAATGGAGAAGAAGAAAGGAAAGAAATTTTTGAAAATTTATTTTGGAAAAGAATTCTCACAGGTAGCATTATTGCTCCTATGAGGGGTTTCAGGATTATCCCTTATCCTGAATGGAAAAAAGAATAGAATTTAAGGAAGAAAAATTGATATAAATTTAGAAAATCAATAAAGGTTGACAAAACTTGTATTTACAAAAGAATCCTCATAGGTAGCGTTATTGCTCCTACGAGGGGTTTCAGGATTATCCCTTATCCTGAATGGGAAAAAGAAATAGAATTTTAAAGAGATTTAATGAAGGGAAATTGATATAAATCTAGAAAATCAACAAAGATTGGCAAAACTTGTATTTACAAAAGAATCCTCATAGGTAGCATTGTTGCTCCTATAAGGGGTCTCAGGATTATCCCTTATCCTGAATGGGAACACCTCGGACAACGAGGGTCAGGTTTATCCCTTAACCCAAGGGGAAAAACACCTCGGACAACGAGGGTCAGGTTTATCCCTTAACCTGAAAGGGTACACCTCGGACAACGAGGGTCAGGTTTATCCCTTAACCTGAAAGGGTAATAAGAATAAAGGAAATACCTCATGGGAAAGAGGCATCAGGTTTATCCCTTAACCTGAAAGGGTACACCTCGGACAACGAGGGTCAGGTTTATCCCTTAACCTGAAAGGGTAATAAGAATAAAGGAAATACCTCATGGGAAAGAGACATCAGGTTTATCCCTTAACCTGAAAGGGTACACCTCGGACAACGAGGGTCAGGTTTATCCCTTAACCTGAAAGGGTAATAAGAATAAAGGAAATACCTCATAGGAAAGAGGCATCAGGTTTATCCCTTAACCTAAAAGGGTAGAAGAATTGATAAAATTTAATGGAATTTGAGGAAATATTGATAAACTTGATAAAATTGATGTAAACTTGATAAAGATATGAATACACTGAATAAAATTGATAAAAGATATCCAAATTAATTGAAAATTTATAAGATTGTAAGAAAAAGGAGTTTTTCTGATCCTGCCATGCATATGGGATTTAAAAAGAAAAATATTTATTTAAAAGATAAATGAGAAATCATTTTGGGGGAAGAAAATCCACCATAAGAAGAATGATCAGCGCGAGATCTGATCCTTTAAATCAAACATGAGAGATCATCATGAGGGTCAATTTTTGAAGGCAATGGTTTGAAAACCTATTTTGAAGACAAAGATCAACACTAGATCTGATTTCTAAAAATAACAGTTTAAAACTGATAATAAGATCAATACAAGGGTTGATCTTTGAATATAATGATTTAAAATCAATACAAGGATCAATTTTTGAATGATTCGAAACCCATTTTGAAAGATTAGACCAACACAAAGGTTGAACTTTAAATATAACGATTTGAAATCCATTTTGGAAGATAAGACCAACACAAGGGTTGATCTTTGAATATAAAGATTTGAGATCAATTTTGGAGGATAAGACCAACACAAGGGTTGATCTTTTGAATAAAAAGATTTAAAATCCATTTTGGAAGATAAGACCAACACGAGTTCTGAATTTTCAATGCAATGGTTCGGAAACTTATTTTTGTTGATATGATCAACACGAGGGTTGATCTTTGACAAAGGTTGGACCAAAGAATATTTGAACTCTTTGGTCATAACGAAGATTTTCAAAGTTTCATTATTTTTTTGAAAATCCCTCATAGGTAATATCATTTCTCTCATGAATGATGTCAGAATTGTCCCGTATTTTGAAAAGAACAAGAATTTAAATGCCCCAGTATGGCAAAAAAAGGAAGTATTTGAATATCAAAGATATAAAGAAAAATTGACATTTCATTGATAAGCAAAGGGTTCATAACTTTGAAGGAAAAGATTCATAGAAGACTGGGCTGACTAGCCCCTACAAGACGACTAACAAAAGGAAATGACGGTGCAAAAAACTTGGGCATCCTCAATTCTTTGAGTGATCCGGAAATGGTTCTGTCAGGACTGTTGGACACTCTTCTTCCTCGTCCTCTATCAGCTCACTTCTGTCGATGCAGTCTTGTATCATGTGCTTGAGGACGAAACAGTGCTTGGTATCGTGCCCTATTTCCCTATGGTACTTGCAGAATTGGTCCTTGAACTTTCCCAAGATTACGGGAGGATCCGCTATTTTAGGGAGTTTGATCATCCCATGCTTTAAAAGGTAATCCATAATCACTTCTAAACTCTGCGATAGCAGAGTGAAGACTCGATCTTTCTCCCACTTGATATACTTGAGCTTCTCTTGAAGATCACCCTTTTGCTGAAGGCCGATTGGCAGCGTTTTATCATTGTTTTTAAAGGATCTCTCCTTCTGCCCCTTGCCCTGATCTACTCTCGGACCACTGCCACTGTTGTTCTTGTTTCCTTTGTTGCTGCTGCTGCCAAGATTATTGCAGGAGGCATCAACTGAATGAGCGAATTGCGCCTTTTTCTTCTGGTCTTGGACATTCTTGACCAGAGGCGTGCCCTCGTAAAGTCCGCTTTCTATTCCTGCTTCGAGCCATTCGGCTCGCTCAATCAATTTGATGAAGGATTTCGCCGGGGAAGTAGCGATGAGGCTCCTTATGGGCTGAGAGAAATTGTTGAGGATTACCTGCAATGCGTGCTCCTCTGGAATGGGTACCTTCATCTTATTACAGGTGCTTCTCCACCTGTGAATGAAATCACCTGCTCTTTGAGTCTCTCCTTGCTTCAGGTTGTAAAGATGATTTAATGTAGGTGAGGCTTCAGTGTTGAATAAGAAGCGCTCGATGAACAGATTTACTACCTTATCGAACTCTCATAGTTCGATAGGATTCACGTGGTCAACATACCACCTGGCTGCTACACCCTGTGATTATCGCAAAATTTTTCCTCTCTTTATGGTTTCTCTCTTTTCCTTCTCTTTTCCTTTTCCAACCTCTATTTTCCTCCTTTTTGAAGGGAGAAGAATAAAAGAAAGAAAAGAAAGAGAGAAGAGAAAAAGAAAGAAAGAGAGAGAGAAGAGGAACTCTTTTGCGCGGTCTCACTTGACCTTAATTTGAAAAGTATTTAGCAAATAACTCGCCTCCGTTTTGAAAATTTGCGGGAAAAAGATGGAGAGACGGGATTCGCTTATCGGTACGAGGTTCGACCGTTCCTGGCGCCTTTACCAGGGGTAATCGAACCAAGGATCGAATCTATGCCTTCTGCTTTGCCTAAATATAATCTAAGAATTTATCCTAACTCTAAATGCTCAAAGAATCATACTTGTGCAATGCAAGGATGTATGCTCTTTTGAAAATTGATTTAGAAATTTCCGAGTATTCTGAGATGAACTTGGTAAAGGAGTGAAGAAATGATTTAATCTAACTTAGAACTTGAGATAGATCAGAGGAATTCTAAGTTTTTGACGTAAATCAGGATTGGAAGAAAAAATGAGAAAGAATGACTTGAAGCTTTGAAATGAAGGGAAATGAAGTTTCAAAGTCAAAAATGGACTTTGAATTTGAATTTGAATTTAGGAAAGGAAATGAATACTCGAGATGGAATTGAATTTGGATTTCTGAAGTTTGGAATGGATCAGAGAAATCCAAATGATGTAGAAATGAATTTAAGAAATCTAGACAAGATTTGCAAAGGGATTTAGATTTGAAATCTGGAAATGAAGTGGAATTGAATTTGAAAGTTGGATTTGAGAATAGAATTTGATCTGGAATTCAAATCCGAAGTTTGGATCTTAAGATGGATTTAGATCTGAAGTCTAAGATCCAATGTAGAGTTGGATTCTGGACCCTAAGATGGATTTGGATCTGAAGTCTGAGATCCAATGTAGAGTTGGACTCTGGATCCTAAGATGGATTTGGATCTGAAGTCTGAGATCCAATGTAGAGTTGGACTCTGGATCCTAAGATGGATTTGGATCTGAAGTCTGAGATCCAAGGTGAGATTGGATTCTGGATCCTATAAGGAAATTGGATCTAAAGTCTGAGATCCAAGAGTGAGGATTTATACTTGGAAATCTGGATCCAAGTTGGATTTAGGATCTAACTTTGGATTTGGAATTTCAAAATTTGATTTGAGAATTTTGAACTTGGAATATAAATTTCAAGATCAAATTGGACTTTGAATTTGAAGTTTGAATCTGGAATTTAGAATATGAATCAAGAATTTCTAAGTTTGAATTGAATTTGAAAAAAAATGAATTTTAGAAATTGAATCTTGAATATACAGATGAATTTCAAAGTTAAATTGTACTTTGAATTTGAGATAGAATTTGGAATTTGAAATATAAGATGATTCTGAAGTTTCAAAGTCAAATGGGACCTTGAAATTGGATTCTTGAATTCTTTTGAGAAATAGAGTTGAATTTGAATTTATGAATGGGGTTTGATTTGAGAAATGAAGGAAAGAATTACTTGGATTTATGGAAAAGAATTTAAAAATATGATGCAATTCTATCTAAATGATGAATGAATTTAAATTTTTGAAATTGGATTTTGAAAAGCTATTCCATTCTTGGAATGAATCAAAACAAGATTGAAGATATAATACATCCTTGACTATGGTCATTGAATGTATTATATAATAATCTATATTTAAATTCAAGTGAAGAATAAAACATATTTTTGTGCTTTTATAGAGTTTAAAATGGAATTAACTCTCAATATTCCCTGACTATGGCCATTGGTATATATTTTGAGCCAATTCTAAGTTAAACTCTAATATAAGAAGAAAATGTTTGAAAATATGATGATTTTTGAAGAGGATCCAGTGTGGATCCAATGTTATTTTATAAAAGATAAAAATCCTAAGTTTTGTTTACATCCTGACTATGGCCATTGATGTAAATCATCAACTTAGGATTAATTACCTCTTACGAAATGGTGCACGTGTCATTCGTGTTCCCATTTGTGAAAAATTTGATAAATAAGATGAAAAATGATATGAAAAAAATAATCTATGTTATTTATATACTCATACATTTTATCCAAAATTGGTAAACAAAATTTCTCATTAATACCTAACTATTACATCATTGAATGAAAAAAAAAAGTCTCTAATTTAAGAAAGGAAATCTAAATTCTTCATATATTCCTGCAAAACAGAGTTAGCATAGGACAATATGCTAAATGTTAGGATGTTCATATTGGAACTAAGATGCATGTGATATGTATACTTGTGAAAATGCAAAACATGACGGTAACATATATGCAAATGAGCTAAGAATATCAAATAGAGGCTATGGATATGTAAGGGCGAAATGAGAAGGTACTAAATGTCTTTGTAGAGGTGTAAATATGAAACACAGAGAAGATGAAATATGAATGTAGTAGTGATGGGATGATGAAGTATATAAATGATGTGACAGGGAACAGGTGAAGTGGCTATGATAAGGCAAGATGGATTGTAACAAGATACTGTTGTAACTTTAGGAGTGAGGTAGGGTATAAATGTGCAGAAGTGAAGGTATGTTGATATATAATGGTGGGCAACGAAGGCATTGGATAATGGTGTATGAGGAAATGGGTTGTCGTAAGAGATGAGAAGGGTATTTCTGAAGGGGTAGACTTGTAGGGTTTTATTGTTGTCATGCCTATGGAAGTGCTGGCATGTTGTTGATGTGAAGACAGCAAACACAACAATTAGAGGATGATAATGGGTAACCAAGTTGCTGCAACTGCAGAGTGAGAAGATGGAATGTGAAGGTAATTGGAAGGGTGTAGGGGATAGAAAGCAATGTGGGTGATGGACTAATATATTATAAAAGACTAGATGACATGCTATGAAGGATGCCACAAGTGTGAATGTTGTGTAACTATGACAGGGGCAGGTGGGGTTATAGTGTAAATGCAAGGTGTGGTGCCAGTGATATGCTAAGTGGTGGGTAGTTGGGGAAGTTGCTGTAATGAAGACAGCAGATGGCACAAGGTGGTGCTGAAGAAGATATTTAGGATGTGTTGTTGGTATAGTGAAGAGAGGTTGTAAACAGTGAAAGTTTTAGGTAAACATACCGTGTTGTAGGATGGACAGGTGCTGATAGTTTTTAAGAGATGTGTGGTAGACAATAAGAAGGAGACATATGCAAATGAAAAAAATAAAAAATAAAAAAAAAGGGGTAAAAGGTGTGGAAGAATGAGAAATGATGCATGCTGGATGATGTAACATGTGATTACTATATACTCAGATTGTCACAGGAATCATTTGAGGTCATGCAAATATATATACACCAGTAATAATGAGAGTCTTTCAATGGGGTGGATATATAAACCCTAGGGGTTGCTCTCCCAGGAATTGAATAAGTGCTAGACGCTCGATCAACTTTTTATATTCCCAGGTAATCAAAACAAGAAAAAGGTTTGGTTGGCTGCTTACCTTGCCACCAAATCAACTTGCCTTTATGCATTAAAAGAAGAAACAGACTTATAAGGAATAAGAGATTTGAAATAACCATGAACAATACCTTCCTTTTTTTTTAGTGAAATTGAGCATAAAGATTAGTCCCGATCCCGTGACCGTCTACAAATCTACCACAGCCAACCGCTATTCTGTCTTACCGCCTCTTTTAAGATGACCAAATTTGCAAAACTTTCTAGGTATGCCTAATCAAGAGAGACAACAGAGAAGTTAATGACCTGCGAGTTATTATCAGAATTTGTAATTAAAGGGCCAAATGCATCAATTCCTCAGATAAAACCCTTCTTGTCCTTCAATTTTTGTAGTATCTCTAGCTTCATGGTAGGTTATGCCATTGATGGAGGGAAATTATTGACATCTAGAACCACCAGGGACGAGAGATTTCCTTGGTGACTCTTGAATGCAGAAAAAAAAAATTTCTACAGCAGCTTTTGGACTTCCCTCAACAGAATCACAAATTTTTTTTATTTGATGCTTCTGTCAAAAAGCTTAGCTATCCAACCATCGCTTCAGTCAAGGCATCCACCTGCTTGCTAACAATAATAACAGCTTGCAGAACCATCTTGAAGGCTTGAATGACCATCTCATGAATGTGAAGTGTTCGTATAAAAAAATGAGCATAGATGGTGTCAAAGTGAAATATGAATGCCAGCACACCATGGGGATGGTAGTTCAAATAAAACACTGCTATTCTAATTCATGAAATGATAGTAAGCAAAATCAGGGGTTAATGCACAAAGAATTAGAAAATGGTAGAGCATGCTGATGTAAAGAATTATGAACCGCAATACACAAAGGCTGATGATAGGTATGTATATGCCCAAGATTGTAAATAAAATAAGACTATAACACATAGGAAGTAAATATGCTGAACAGATGCAAGGTGATACATAAGCATCTACGGATGTAAATAGTTAAATGAAGGATGGCAAATGAGCATAAATACACCTGTGATGAAGGAAAGAATATAATGGGGAGATAAAATAAGATGACGCTATACACAGAATGGAGTGAAGTTCACACTACGTTACTCAAACCTGTCAGGAAAACAAATATAGAACAGAGCTGGAGGCGGAAAGCAAAAGTTAGTGATTTCTTTACTCTATAACATAATCCGGTGATCCATTCTGGTCATGACATTTAAAAGAAGATCTGTTACTATTGAATAGTATATTCATAGATGACGCCACCAACAGAAAAGGGACAGATCTGGAGAATCTAAAGGTGATTCAACCTAAGATGGTGGCCATCGATGCCAATTTCATAATGAATGTTATTTACAACAGGTAAATCAACAAAAAAAAAAAAAAAACACCATTCCCTTTTACCGATTTTACTGGAACTAGCTTCATCTCCCTGTCCTTGTCCTTGTTTTCTTCACCCATGGTGAATGGGAGATGAACAAAAGAGGAAGGGGAAAGAGGGGGGATGGAAATCTTTTCATATTACGGAGATCCGATCCAAGTATAGAATCAAAATGGAAAGCAAAGGAAAACAGGGAAATAAAACACACCTGTTCAGGTGACCCTATTGCCGGATATTAATTTGATGAAAACGATATGCTGGGATGTAAAATATACAGAAATAATAATAATAATAAATGAAAGAAATTACCGTGATAAATTGCAAAAGGGAAATAGCATAAACAGGAATCTATTATTACATAAACATGATAAATCGCAAAGCAGAGAACGATTATTGGAATTGGGAGAATTCTGTTATTGTTGCACGGTGGTGCATTGAAATTGCCATATACAACCCAATGTCATCTATAGTGCATTAATGGAGGCCAAAATGAAAGAAAAAAAAGAAAGAAAGAAGTTAAAAATTCAGAGGGAAATCCAAAGAGGAAAGAGTAAATAATCAGGAGAATAGAAACAAATGCACAGAATGGGAACGCGGTAATTTAGCCTCATCTAACATGGAATGAAATGAAAACCAACTAAGATATAAAAAAAAAACATATAAACCAACAACAAAGCAAAAAAATGTAACCCAGGGGAAGGTCGAATTACTGTTGCGAGTTGCAAATCGGTACTGCTATAAGCAGCCCGACATTGCATATATTACTAAAAATAAAGGATAAAAGAAAAGGAAAAAAAAATGTAACAAAAAGAATGAAAATGTGGATAAACATATTTTCAGAAAAATAAAGGAAATCGATCGAATAGCAACCTTAAGCAATGGATCTGATTCTTAAGGAGAAGAAGGATGGGGAAAACATCTTACCAGTTTAGCCGAAATGAGATGGCCTCCCACAAGTTGGCTTTTCGGGTGATTTTCGATTTGCTAGGGCTCCAATTTGGGGAATGAGTGAAGCTTCCTGTATGCAATGGATATGCTGGAACTCTGTTACTACGGAGGGGATCGACTTCTTTCAGATTCCGTGATTTTGCCGAGTTTCTGAAGGAGAGAGTCGAGGCTTCTTCTATCATTCTTGAGGGGAGGCACAGGAGGGGTGAAGACGGATGCTTCTTCTTACTCCTTTGTGTTGCAGGGACGCTGGAGTTTTTCAATTGTCAGGATGGTCGATCTTCCCAGCTGATCGATGGCCTTCCAGCAGTAGAGTCGATAAAACTTGGTGCTCGATATTGAAGATGTGTGATGGATATCAACAAAAAAAAAATGCTTAACGATGATGATTTGTAATGGGATCAAGAAGGGGGAAAGACGAATTTAGATGATGGGTTTAAGCGATTTTTGCAGAGAAAAACTTGATCCCCCCCTTTTCGGAGAAGGCGAAGCGGCTCTTCTTAAAGAGACCCCTGGATGATTCGAGAATAGTTTGGTTAACGATCAAAGGTGAAAAAGGAAGGAGTTGGTTTTGAGATCAACGATGGAGGAAGGAGAGGAGGGAGCGCGGGAAGAAGCTCTTGAAGATTTTCTAAAATTCCCAAAAGAAGGCCCCCTTGAAAAAAAAATTGTAAAAAGATTCTTTAAAAAGAGGTTTTTGGCAAAAATTCAATTTTTCAATTTTTAAAACCATTTGCCTTCCCCAAATTTTTTTTTTTAATTTTTATATTGCTTTTTCCATTTTTTTTGTATTTTTATAGTAGAAAACTAAGATCTTAAAAGAGAACTAAGTTTTTTTTTTTTTTTAAACACTAATTTTTTTTTGTATTTTTCTGAGAAGTATTTACAAAAGTATTTTTCTGAGAATTTCTGGCCATTTCGGGGAAATTTCTTCAGAAGAATGGGTTTGGACCCAGGTTTTGAGAAAATGTTCGAGTTTTGACACTTGAATCGAGAAATACAATGTGATGGATCCAAACGGATGTTGAATGGACTGTCCGAGCTATTTAAAGGCTGTTTTTGGAATTTTGATTTAAAACTTTGAACAAGGAGATTCAGATTTGGATCTGGACAGTGGATCCAGATCCAAAATCAATTTAAATATATGAAATGAATTTAATTTCAATAAAACTAGAGAAATGAACTGGAATTTAGATTTGAAATGACCCGTTTGCTCAGAAAATGAATTTAGGGGCAAAAAGGGAATATTTAAAAGATTTTGAAAAATTTGGGGTGTTGACAGATGCCCCTCTTTGCTAGTAAGCCGGTTGAAAGCCGAGCTTAATGGCAAAGATAACACTCCAAATTTTGAAAATGCACCAGTCAGCAGATCTGAACTGGGTGTGGAAGAATTATGGCTTTTCAGGCTTAATACCTTATTCTGAATGGCTTTGGAAAGATGAAATCCTCGAAAATAATATGACTGAATAATAGAGATGAGGAAATCGTGATGGGATTTTGGGTGAAGATCCCGAGATGATGAAAGATAAGAAGTTTGATCAAGCCTCATGAATGAGGCGAGATCAGCCTTTGGAACGACTCAGGTTTAGCCTTTAACCTGGATGGGACGAAGATATATCAAAACAACCTGAATGGGGAAGGAATAGAAGAAGATCTTGATGGGACATTTTTGAGAAAATGCCTCATGAGATGAAGTTCAAGTATGACTTTATTCCGGATGGATATACAAAGCATGGATTTCTCGATGGGAAGAACCATGATGGGACTTGGAAGGAAACACCTCGTCAAAATGAGAAACCTCGTTAGAACGAGACTCAGGTTTAACCCAAACCTGAAAAAGGAAGATACCTCGATGCATGAGGTTCAGGCTTAACCCTTAACCTGAAGGGGACGACCATACGGAATCCTCGAGTGAAGAGACCATGATGGGACCTTCGAAGTTTGGACGAACAAATCCGACAGGGGTTTCGCGAAAGGAGGAAGAAATGGGGTTCCCTAAAGCTTTAAAAAAAGGATGAACTTGGGCATCTCATTGTTGAGACTAAATCAGCTTTTGATTTTAATGACCTCTAGCAGGGAGTACAGGTTTTGACCCTTAACCTGAGTGGGAACAACCATACGGGTTTCTTGAAACCGTGATGGGACAGGAGAGATACTTCAACTGAATGGGGTAACTCTTCTGGAAGATATGAACAACGCTAGGTTGCATTAAAATGGATATTGACTACTTATTTCATTCTTTAGAATATCTAGAAAATTTTGCCAATAAGATAAATTTATAGTTGACTTCAATGATTAAAAATGTGCATGTATGCAAAGATATTCCCTCTTTTACCTAGAGCATTTCCTCCAACGAGGTTAACTCCTCGGTTTTAAGAGTCAAATTCAAAATTTTAGCGCTGATGATTTTCTTTAAGGAAGCTATCCATTTCCTTGATGTGAGAAGAGAAGAAATATTCTCAATTTCATAAAAGCAAGTAAAGAAAAGATATTGATAACAGATATTTTGCATAAGAAATGATGACTTCTGTCAATTTAGGCAGTTTGATATCTGAATGTTTTCTCATGATGATCTTTTTGCACTCTTTTTGAGTCATTGAACTTTCTCGGGCTTTTTACATCATCCTTCATTTGGATGTGTCCTGACTTTTCTCTCTTTTTCAGGGAAGGGTACGTCACAAACTCCTTTTATCTCGGAGATGCTCCGATCCTTCTTTTTCTCAGGGATTATATATGATATTGGCTCAAAAGGTCTTTAGAGGATAGCTAAAATCAAATATCATTTAGGGTTTGTCGGTAGGTCCATCACATCCGCCTTCATCTCAACGGTGATCTGAACTTTCCCTGGAAGGATCCTTCACAAACTCCTTCATCTCGGTAGATGATCCAAATCTTCTTTGGCCCTGGGGGTCTACTCGCTTAATTCGCCTTCATCTTGACGACAATTGAGAGATCCCTTTTGCAGATATTTGATTGCAGCTTTAAACTGGATAAGGAGATATGGATTAAGTGGATTCTTTTATGGCTCAGGATATTTCCACTGCCTAATTGCCAGATAGCCGTCTTTAAACATGCGCCATAACCATGATCATTATCGATTCGCTTCTGGCTTTTCAACGTCATCGAATATTTATTTCGCTAATCATACCAAGGACATTTCTCACATCCTTTTGGTTGATCAACAGGAAAAGATTTGAATTTTACCTCTTTTTCGCAAAAAGTTTCACCTTTTTGGAAAGAAATACTGGAGGTAATCTAAGGTAATTCTTTTGTGCAATAAGAATATTGAAATCAACAAATACTTTTAGCAAATTGGCAAATTTTTCATGACTTCTATGTGAAATATTTACTCAATATAGATTTTAATGCGACCCTTAGTTGCAATTCATGATTTTGGACATTCTGACCAGTGAACTGGGATATTTCATTTAACGACCAACGAAGGAGCTGGGACCTTTCATTTAATGACCAGTGAAAACTGGGACATTTCATTTAACGACCAACGAAGGAGTTGGAACATTTCATTTAACGACCAGCGAAGTAGTTGGGACATTTTATTTAGCGACCAGTGAAGTAGCTGGAACATTTTATTTAACGACCAACGAAGTAGTTGGGACATTTCATTTAGCGACCAGCGAAGTAGCTGGGACATTTCATTTAACGACCAGCGAAGTAGCTGGGACATTTCATTTAGCGACCAGCGAAGTAGCTGGAATATTTCATTTAGCGACCAGCGAAGTAGCTGGAACATTTCATTTAATGACTAGTAAAAACCGGGACCTTTCATTTAACGACCAGCGAAGTAGCTGGGACATTTCATTTAACGACCAGCGAAGTAGCTGGGACATTTCATTTAACGACCAACGAAGTAGTTGGGACATTTCATTTAATCATTTAACGACCAGCGAAGTAGCTGGGACATTTCATTTAATCATTTAATGACCAACGAAGTAGCTGGGACATTTCATTTAATCATTTAACGACTAGCGAAGTAGCTGGGACATTTCATTTAATCATTTAACGACCAGCGAAGTAGCTGGGACATTTCATTTAATCATTTAACGACCAGCGAAGTAGCTGGGACATTTCATTTAATCATTTAACGACCAGCGAAGTAGCTGGGACATTTTATTTAATCATTTAACGACCAGCGAAGTAGCTGGGACATTTCATTTAATCATTTAACGACCAGCAAAGTAGCTGGGACATTTCATTTAATCATTTAACGACCAGCGAAGTAGCTGGGACATTTCATTTAATCATTTAATGACCAGCGAAGTAGCTGGGACATTTCATTTAATCATTTAACGACCAACGAAGTAGCTGGGACATTTCATTTAATCATTTAACGACCAGCGAAGTAGCTGGGACATTTCATTTAATCATTTAACGACCAGCGAAGTAGCTGGGACATTTCATTTAATTATTTAACGACCAGCGAAGTGGCTGGGACATTTCATTTAATTATTTAACGACCAGCGAAGTGGCTGGGACATTTCATTTAATCATTTAACGACCAGCGAAGTAGCTGGGACATTTCATTTAATTATTTAACGACCAGCGAAGTAGCTGGGACATTTCATTTAATGACCTGATTTAAGATTGAGACTTTTGAAAGACAACCAGTACGAGGACTGAACTTGATCTTTAGATTTGAAAACTTTAGCAAAATAACCAGTGTGAGCACTAGGTTTTTCGACTGAGAGTCGGGAAGGAGATCGGCCTATTTAAGATATTTAGAGATCGAAGCAAGAAGAATGGCCGGGATTTCAGGATTATCCCTTATCCTGAAGGGGAAACGGAAGATTTTATGAAGAGGTAACCTGAGACTTGAATTTAGAGGGAATATGACAAAATTTAGAATTTATGATCTATGATTTAGATGGACCAGGTATGTGACGGGGAATGTAAAAAGAATAAACTTTGAGAAGACAAAAGGATATAGAATTTTGAAGAAAATGTAGAACATTTGAGGAAATTGATTTATTTTTGTAAAACGAATTCTCACAAGTAGCATGGTTGCCCCTATGAGTGATCTTAGGATTATCCCTTATCCTAAATGGGAAAAAGAATAGAATTTGAAGAGATTTAATGAAGGAAATTGATATAAATCTAGAAAATCAACAAAGATTGACAAAACTTGTATTTACAAAAGAATCCTCATAGGTAGCGTTATTGCTCCTACGAGGGGTTTCAGGATTATCCCTGATCCTGAATGGGAAAAAGAATAGAATTTAAGAAGATTTAGTGAAGGCAAATTGATATAAATCTAGAAAATCAATAAAGATTAACAAAAACTTGTATTTACAAAAGAATCCTCATAGGTTAGCGTTATTGCTCCTACGAGGGGTTTCAGGATTATCCCTTATCCTGAATGGGAAAAGGAATAGAATTTAAAGAGATTGAATGAAGGGAAATTGATATAAATCTAGAAAATCAACAAAGATTAATAAAACTTGTATTTACAAAAGAATCCTCATAGGTTAGCGTTATTGCTCCTACGAGGGGTTTCAGGATTATCCCTTATCCTGAATGGGAACAAGAATAGAATTTAAGAAAACTTAGCGAAGGCAAATTGATATAAATCTAGAAAATCGATAAAGATTAACAAAACTTGTATTTACAAAAGAATCCTCATAGGTAGCGTTGTTGCTCCTACAAGGGGTTTTAGGATTATCCCTTATCCTGAATGGGAAAAAGAATAGAATTTAAGAAGGTGAAGAAGAAAAAAAAATCAATAAAGGTTGACAAAACTTGTATTTACAAAAGAATTCTCGTAGGTAGCGTTATTGCTCCTACGAGGGGTTTCAGGATTATCCCTTATCCTGAATGGGAAAAGGAATAGAATTTAAAGAGATTGAATGAAGGGAAATTGATATAAATCTAGAAAATCAACAAAGATTAATAAAACTTGTATTTACAAAAGAATCCTCATAGGTTACCGTTATTGCTCCTACAAGGGGTTTCAGGATTATCCCTTATCCTGAATGGGAAAATGAATAGAATTTAAGAAAATTTAGTGAAGGTAAATTGATATAAATCTCGAAAATCAATAAAGATTGGCAAAACTTGTATTTACAAAAGAATCCTCATAGGTAGCATTGTGGCTCCTACGAGGGGTTTCAGGATTATCTCTTATCCTGAATGGGAACACCTCGGACAACGAGGGTCAGGTTTATCCCTTAACCTGAAAGGGTGTAAGAATTGATAAAATTTAATGAATTTTGATGAAATATTTGATAAACTTGATAAAACTTGATGAAATGAAAACTTGATAAAATATGAATAAAATGAATGAAACAGATAAAAAATACCAAAAATTAACTGAAAATTTATAAGATTTGAGAAAAAGGAGTTTTTCTGATCCTGCCTGCATATGGGATCTTGGAAGGAAAATGTTTATTTGAAAGATAAATGAGAAATCATTTTGGGGGAAGAAAATCCACCACAAAAATAATCAGCGCGAGATCTGATCCTTTAAATCAAAACATGAGAGATCATCATGAGGGTCAAATTTTGAAGGCAATGGTTTGAAAAACCTATTTTTTGAAGAAGAAGATCAACGCTAGATCTGATTTTTAAGAATGACAGTTCGAGATTGATAATAAGATCAATACAAGGGTTGATCTTTTGAATATGATGTTTTAAAAACCAATCTTGGAAGATAAGACCAACACAGGGGTTGATCTTTGAACATAATGATTTAAGACCAATGCAATGATTGATCTTTGAATATGATGATTTATAACCCATTTTAAAAGACAAGAACAACGCCAGGGTTGATCTTTGAAAAGTTTTGAGATCAATTTTGGAGGATAAGACCAACGCAAGGGTTGATCTTTTAAAAAAAGATTTGAAATCCATTTTGGAAGATAAGGTCAATACAAGGATTGATCTTTGAATATAAAGGTTTTGAAATCCACTTTGAAAGATAAGGGTTGATCTATAAAGATTTGAAATCCATTTTGAAAGATAAGACCAACACAAAGGTTGATCTTTGAATATAAAGATTTAAAATCCATTTTGAAAGACAAGATCAACACAAGGATTGATCTTTGAATATAAAAGTTTAAAATTCATTTTGGAAGATAAGACCAACACAAGGGTTGATCTTTCAATATAATGGTTTGAAAAACTTATTTTTGAAGACATGATCAACACGAGGGTTGATTTTTTTTGTCACAGGTTGGACCAAGGAATATTTGAATTCCTTGGTCATAAGGAAAATTTTTAAAATTTCATGATTTTTGAAAAAGCCCTCATAGGTAATATCATTTCTCTCATGAATGATGTCAGGATTGTCCCGCATTCTGGAAAGAACAGGAATTTAAATGCCCCAGTATAGCGAAAGAAGGAAGTATTTGAATATCAAAGATATAAAGAAAAATTGACATTTCATTGATAAGCAAAAGGTTCGATAACAACTGAATATTTACAAGAACTTGAAAAAGGAAAGGACTCATAGAAGACTGAGCTGACTAGCCCCTACAAGACAACTGACAAAAAAGAGACGAAAGCAAACAAAAACTTTGGCTTTATCAATTCTTTGAGTGGTCCGGGAATGGTTCTGTCAGGACTGTTGGCTGCTTTTCTTCCTCGTCCTCTATCAGCTCACTTCTGTCAATGCAGTCTTGTATCATGTGCTTGAGGACAAAACAATGCTCTGTGTCATGCCCCGTTGCCCTGTGGTACTTGCAGAATTGGTCCTTGAACTTTCCCAAGATTACAGGAGGATCCGCTATTTTAGGGAGTTTGATCATCCCGTGCTTTAACAGGTAATCCAGAATTGCTTCCATAGTTTGATCTAAAGGAGTGAAGACTCGATCTTTCTCCCACTTGATGTACTTGGGCTTCTCTTGAAGATCCCCTTTCTGCTGGATGCCAATTGGAAGCGACTTGTTATTGTTTTTAAAGGATCCCTCCTTCTGCCCCTTGTTCTGATCTGCTCTCGGACCACTGCTACTGTTGTTCTTATTTCCTTTGCTGCTGCTGCCAAGATTATTGCAGGAGGCATCAACTGAATGAGCGAATTGCACCTTCTTCTTCTGGTCTTGGACATTCTTGACCAGAGGTGTGCCCTCGTAAAGCCCACTTTCTATCCCTGCTTCGAGCCATTCAGCTCGCTCGATCAACTTGATGAAGGATTTCGCCGGGGAAGTGGCGATGAGGCTCCTTATAGGCTGGGAGAAATTGTTGAGGATCACCTGCAATGCGTGTTCCTCAGGAATGGGTACCTTCATCTTATTACAAGTGCTTCTCCACCTGTGGATGAAATCACCTGCTCTTTCATTCTCTCCTTGCTTCAGGTTGTAAAGATGATTTAATGTAGGTGAGGCTTCTGTGTTGAATAAGAAGCGCTCGATGAACAGATTTACTACCTTATCGAACTCTCGTAGTTCGATAGGATTCACATGATCAGCATACCATCTGGCTGCTACACCCTCCAAACTGCGGGGAAAACAGATGAACAGAGCCCTGTTATCTTTCCTGAAACGACTGCACTCTGCATAAAATATAGCCAAGTGGGCTTTAGGGTTGCCAGTCCCATCAAATTTGAGAAACTTGCGAGGAAGATTCTCTAGGTTATCGTCCCCATCTAGACCATCGTAAAAATCTTCGCCAGTGTAGGTCTGCTTGCCCTTACCCTTGGCTTGAATGTCCTTGATTGCTCGATTCATCTCCTTCATCTGCCTGCTCATCAGGTCCTCTGCTGGAGCCCCAGACTTGGGCTTGTTGACGGATTCAGGCTCTTCTGCAGCTATTTTTACGGACTGCCTTGGAGGATTCTGTTTGTAGACAATCTGCTCTTCCTCAACTGACTCTGATTCCTCAGAAGCAATGTCTGGCTGCACCTTTTTTCTGATGATTCTGACTTGCTTCTTTACAGGCTTCTTCCTCAGCTTGCTTTTAGGAACTGCCTCTTTCAGCTTGGCCTCGGCTTGCTCTGACATCATCCTTGCCATCCTCTTTTGGAACATGTCATACATAGCGGGGTCGATGTCATCTTTCTTGTTCTGACTCTGTCCCCTGACTGATTTAGGAGAGCTTATCTCTTCCGCCTCACTATCGCTGAGTTGAGGAACTGTTTCTTTTCCCCCTCTTGTCGTGACCATTTTTTAATATGAGTGCTCTCTGTAGAGGAAAGAGGAGGTTTTTTAGACCAGAGAAATTTTTTTTGGAAAAATTTTGACAAGAGGAAGGATTTAGGTTTGAAATTTAAACAATTGTGTCCCATTACTAGGGATTGAGTTGCCACAAAATTTGTGACAATTGCACTGTTTACTCTACAAGGGAGAGTAACCAACTAAAAAAATATGAAGAAAATATTATTTTGAAAAGGATATCTCTTGACGGAAAGAGATTTTTATGAAAATATAAACAAGAATATAAAATCAGAAGAAAATAAAAGAATAAATGAAATTTGAGAACAAATGGTAAAAGATTTAAAATTTTAAGAACTTGCAGGCAGGATCAGAAGATTTTTTTTTGAAGAATTTTTTAGAAGAAGGAGAAAAAGAAGAGAAAGAAAAATACACCTGGGTTTTAAAAATAAAGGAGAAATTTTGAAGATATATACCCAGGTTTTTGGAGAATATAAAGAAGATATAAAATATCATACAACCACAGATTTACAAGCAAGGATGCGCAAACAGCACTCCCTAAAGCCGACTCTATATGCAATATTTAAAAATGCCTTGTAGGACCTTAATCCTAACTCTAAGATTTATATCATCTGTTTCCAATCAAGGTACGCCGATATACTCAAGCCGAAGCTCGAAGTACGTGGCATATAAGATATCTCTTCGGTTCTAAGGTAATGGCTTCTCAACATCCTTGAGCACCTACCGATATACCTCGGACTATGGCCCTTAGGTACGTGGTAGGGGGGCGCGAACTCAAATAAGTGGTCCAGTTGTGAGGCTCTCTCCCGAACTATGGTTCAGTGAGACAGCCCAGCAACGTGAAGACCGGGACAATATAGGTAGGGATGTTTTCAAAATATGATCAATCATGCAATAAAATCAGAAGGCTCTAATGCAAGTCCTAAAGAGATAGATTTAAAATAAAAAGAAGCATACACTTGCATACATTGTTTTGCATTCAATCCCTAAAATTGAGGAGAGTTGTATTTAAGACCTAAATCTAATGTGAACATGGAATATTCTCCTCAATATGGTCCTACCAAACCATACTTAGATCCTATATGCAATGATGTCAGCTTTAGGACAGAGTCTAGGCTCCTAAAGTTTGCATGAAAAACGTAGCTGACATATATTAGAATAAAGACTTAGATTATATAAAAGCAAAGCAAAGGCATCAATTTGACCAGACGAAGACGAGTCCCATCTTGGTCGCCAAAACTGTGATCATCACAAAAATTTTCCTCTCTTTATGGTTTCTCTCTCTTCCCTCTCTTTTCCTTTTCCAACCTCTATTTTCCTCCTTTTTGAAGGGAGAAGAATAAAAGAAAGAAAAGAAAGAGAGAAGAGAAAAAGAAAGAAAGAGAGAGAGAAGATGAACTCTTTTGCGCAGTCTCACTTGACCTTAATTTGAAAAGTATTTAGCAAATAACTCGCCTCCGTTTTGAAAATTTGCGGAAAAAAGATGGAGAGACGGGATTCGCTCGTCGGTACGAGGTTCGACCGTTCCTTGCGCCTTTACCAGGGGTAATCAAACCAAGGATCGAATCTATGCCTTCTGCTTTGCCTAAATATAATCTAAGAATTTATCCTAACTCTAAATGCACAAAGAATCATACTTGTGCAATGCAAGGATGTATGCTCTTTTGAAAATTGATTTAGAAATTTCTGAGTATTCTGAGATGAACTTGGTAAAGGAGTGAAGAAATGATTTAATCTAACTTAGAACTTGAGATAGATCAGAGGAATTCTAAGTTTTTGACGTAAATCAGGATTGAAAGAAAAAATGAGAAAGAATGACTTGAAGCTTTGAAATGAAGGGAAATGAAGTTTCAAAGTCAAAAATGGATTTTGAATTTGAATTTGAATTTAGGAAAGGAAATGAATACTCGAGATGGAATTGAATTTGGATTTCTGAAGTTTGGAATGGATCAGAGAAATCCAAATGATGTAGAAATGAATTTAAGAAATCTAGACATGATTTGCAAAGGGATTTAGATTTGAAATCTGGAAATGAAGTGGAATTGAATTTGAAAGTTGGATTTGAGAATAGAATTTGATCTGGAATTCAAATCCGAAGTTTGGATCTTAAGATGGATTTAGATCTGAAGTCTGAGATCCAATGTAGAGTTGGATTCTGGACCCTAAGATGGATTTGGATCTGAAGTCTGAGATCCAATGTAGAGTTGGACTCTGGATCCTAAGATGGATTTGGATCTGAAGTCTGAGATCCAATGTAGAGTTGGACTCTGGATCCTAAGATAGATTTGGATCTGAAGTCTGAGATCCAAGGTGAGATTGGATTCTGGATCCTATAAGGAAATTGGATCTAAAGTCTGAGATCCAAGAGTGAGGATTTATACTTGGAAATCTGGATCCAAGTTGGATTTAGGATCTAACTTTGGATTTGGAATTTCAAAATTTGATTTGAGAATTTTGAACTTGGAATATAAATTTCAAGATCAAATTGGACTTTGAATTTGAAGTTTGAATCTGGAATTTAGAATATGAATCAAGAATTTCTAAGTTTGAATTGAATTTGAAAAAAAATGAATTTTAGAAATTGAATCTTGAATATACAGATGAATTTCAAAGTTAAATTGTACTTTGAATTTGAGATAGAATTTGGAATTTGAAATATAAGATGATTCTGAAGTTTCAAAGTCAAATGGGACCTTGAAATTGGATTCTTGAATTCTTTTGAGAAATAGAGTTGAATTTGAATTTATGAATGGGGTTTGATTTGAGAAATGAAGGAAAGAATTACTTGGATTTATGGAAAAGAATTTAAAAATATGATGCAATTCTATCTAAATGATGAATGAATTTAAATTTTTGAAATTGGATTTTGAAAAGCTATTCCATTCTTTGAATAAATCAAAACAAGATTGAAGATATAATACATCCTTGACTATGGTCATTGAATGTATTATATAATAATCTATATTTAAATTCAAGTGAAGAATAAAACATATTTTTGTACTTTTATAGAGTTTAAAATGGAATTAACTCTCAATATTTCCTGACTATGGCCATTGGTATATATTTTGAGCCAATTCTAAGTTAAACTCTAATATAAGAAGAAAATGTTTGAAAATATGATGATTTTTGAAGAGGATCCAGTGTGGATCTAATGTTATTTTATAAAAGATAAAAATCCTAAGTTTTGTTTACATCCTGACTATGGCCATTGATGTAAATCATCAACTTAGGATTAATTACCTCTTACTAAATGGTGCATGTGTCATTCGTGTTCCCATTTGTGAAAATTTTGATAAATAAGATGAAAAATGATATGAAAAAAATAATCTATGATATTTATATGCTCATACATTCTATCCAAAATTGGTAAACAAAATTTCTCATTAATACCTAACTATTACATCATTGAATGAAAAAAAAAAGTCTCTAATTTAAGAAAGGAAATCTAAATTCTTCATATATTCCTGCAAAACAGAGTTAGCATAGGACAATATGCTAAATCTTAGGATGTTCATATTGGAACTAAGATGCATGTGATACGTATACTTGTGAAAATGCAAAACATGACGGTAACATATATGCAAATGAGCTAAGAATATCAAATAGAGGCTATGGATATGTAAGGGCGAAATGAGAAGGTACTAAATGTCTATGTAGAGGTGTAAATATGAAACACAGAGAAGATGAAATATGAATGTAGTAGTGATGGGATGATGAAGTATATAAATGATGTGACAGGGAAGGGGTGAAGTGGCTATGATAAGGCAAGATGGATTGTAACAAGATACTGTTGTAACTTTAGGAGTGAGGTAGGGTATAAATGTGCAGAAGTGAAGGTATGTTGATATATAATGGTGGGCAACGAAGGCATTGGATAATGGTGTATGAGGAAATGGGTTGTCGTAAGAGATGAGAAGGGTATTTCTGAAGGGGTAGACTTGTAGGGTTTTATTGCTGTCATGCCTATGGAAGTGCTGGCGTGTTGTTGATGTGAAGACAACAAACACAACAATTAGAGAATGATAATGGGTAACCAAGTTGCTGCAACTGCAGAGTGAGAAGATGGAATGTGAAGGTAATTGGAAGGGTGTAGGGGATAGAAAGCAATGTGGGTGATGGACTAATATATTATAAAAGACTAGATGACATGCTATGAAGGATGCCACAAGTGTGAATGCTGTGTAACTATGACAGGGGCAGGTGGGGTTATAGTGTAGATGCAAGGTGTGGTGCCAGTGATATGCTAAGTGGTGGGTAGTTGGGGAAGTTGCTGTAATGAAGACAGCAGATGGCACAAGGTGGTGCTGAAGAAGATATTTAGGATGTGTTGTTGGTATAGTGAAGAGAGGTTGTAAACAGTGAAAGTTTTAGGTAAACATACCGTGTTGTAGGATGGACAGGTGCTGATAGTTTTTAAGAGATGTGTGGTAGACAATAAGAAGGAGACGTATGCAAATGAAAAAAATAAAAAATAAAAAAAAGGGGTAAAAGGTGTGGAAGAATGAGAAATGATGCATGCTGGATGATGTAACATGTGATTACTATATACTCAGATTGTCACAGGAATCATTTGAGGTCTTGCAAATATATATACACCAGTAATAATGAGAGTCTTTCAATGGGTGGATATATAAACCCTAGGGGTTGCTCTCCCAGGAATTGAATAAGTGCTAGACGCTCGATCAACTTTTTATATTCCCAGGTAATCAAAACAAGAAAAAGGTTTGGTTGGCTGCTTACCTTGCCACCAAATCAACTTGCCTTTATGCATTAAAAGAAGAAACAGACTTATAAGGAATAAGAGATTTGAAATAACCATGAACAATACCTTCCTTTTTTTTTTTAGTGAAAATTGAGCATAAAGATTAGTCCCGATCCCGTGACCGTCTACAAATCTACCACAGCCAACCGCTATTCTGTCTTACCGCCTCCTTTAAGATGACCAAATTTGCAATACTTTCCAGGTATGCCTAATCAAGAGAGACAACAGAGAAGTTAATGACCTGCGAGTTATTATCAGAATTTGTAATTAAAGGGCCAGATGCATCAATTCTTCAGATAAAACCCTTCTTGTCCTTCAATTTTTGTAGTATCTCTAGCTTCATGGTAGGTTATGCCATTGATGGAGGGAAATTATTGACATCTAGAACCACCAGGGACGAGAGATTTCCTTGGTGACTCTTGAATGCAGAAAAAAAAAAAAAAATTCTACAGCAGCTTCTGGACTTCCCTCAACAGAATCACAAATTTTTTTTTATTTGATGCTTCTGTCAAAAAGCTTAGCTATCCAACCATCGCTTCAGTCAAGGCATCCACCTGCTTGGTAACAATAATAACAGCTTGCAGAACCAGCTTGAAGGCTTGAATGACCATCTCATGAATGTGAAGTGATCGTATAAAAAAATGAGCATAGATGGTGTCAAAGTGAAATATGAATGCCAGCACACCATGGGGATGGTAGTTCAAATAAAACACTGCTATTCTAATTCATGAAACGATAGTAAGCAAAATTAGGGGTTAATGCACAAAGAATTAGAAAATGGTAGAGCATGCTGATGTAAAGAATTATGAACCGCAATACACAAAGGCTGATGATAGGTATGTATATGCCCAAGATTGTAAATAAAATAAGACTATAACACGTAGGAAGTAAATATGCTGAACAGATGCAAGGTGATACATAAGCATCTACGGATGTAAATAGTTAAATGAAGGATGGCAAATGAGCATAAATACACCTGTGATGAAGGAAAGAATATGATGGGGAGATAAAATAAGATGACGCTATACACAGAATGGAGTGAAGTTCACACTACGTTACTCAAACCTGTCAGCAAAACAAATATAGAACAGAGCTGGAGGCGGAAAGAAAAAGTTAGTGATTTCTTTACTCTATAACATAATCCGGTGATCCATTCTGGTCATGACATTTAAAAGAAGATCTGTTACTATTGAATAGTATATTCATAGATGACGCCACCAACAGAAAAGGGACGGATCTGGAGAATCTAAAGGTGATTCAACCTAAGATGGTGGCCATCGATGCCAATTTCATAATGAATGTTATTTACAACAGGTAAATCAACAAAAAAAGAAAAAAAAAGAAAAACAAAAAAAAACAAAAACAAAAACAAAACACCATTCCCTTTTACCGATTTCACTGGAACTAGCTTCATCTCCCTGTCCTTGTCCTTGTTTTCTTCACCCATGGTGAATGGGAGATGAACAAAAGAGGAAGGGGAAAGAGGGGGGATGGAAATCTTTTCATATTACGGAGATCCGATCCAAGTATAGAATCAAAATGGAAAGCAAAGGAAAACAGGGAAATAAAACACACCTGTTCAGGTGACCCTATTGCCGGATATTAATTTGATGAAAATGATATGCTGGGATGTAAAATATACAGAAATAATAATAATAATAAATGAAAGAAATTACCGTGATAAATTGCAAAAGGGAAATAGCATAAACAGGAATCTATTATTACATAAACATGATAAATCGCAAAGCAGAGAACCATTATTGGAATTGGGAGAATTCTGTTATTGTTGCACGGTGGTGCATTGAAATTGCCATATAAACCCAATGTCATCTATAGTGCATTAATGGAGGCCAAAATGAAAAAAAAAAGAAAAGAAAGAAGTTAAAAATTCAGAGGGAAATCCAAAGAGGAAAGAGTAAATAATCAGGAGAATAGAAACAAATGCACAGAATGGGAACGCGGTAATTTAGCCTCATCTAACATGGAATGAAATGAAAACCAACTAAGATATAAAAAAAAAACATATAAACCAACAACAAAGCAAAAAAATGTAACCCAGGGGAAGGTCGAATTACTGTTGCGAGTTGTAAATCGGTACTGCTATAAGCAGCCCGACATTGCATATATTGCTAAAAATAAAGGATAAAAGAAAAGGAAAAAAAAAATGTAACAAAAAGAATGAAAATGTGGATAAACAGATTTTCAGAAAAATAAAGGAAATCGATCGAATAGCAACCTTAAGCAATGGATCTGATTCTTAAGGAGAAGAAGGATGGGGAAAACGTCTTACCAGTTTAGCCGAAATGAGATGGCCTCCCACAAGTTGGCTTTTCGGGTGATTTTCGATTTGCTAGGGCTCCAATTTGGGGAATGAGTGAAGCTTCCTGTATGCAATGGATATGCTGGAACTCTGTTACTACGGAGGGGATCGACTTCTTTCAGATTCCGTGATTTTGCCGAGTTTCTGAAGGAGAGAGTCGAGGCTTCTTCTATTGTTCTTGAGGGGAGGCACAGGAGGGGTGAAGACGGATGCTTCTTCTTACTCCTTTGTGTTGCAGGGACGCTGGAGTTTTTCAATTGTCAGGATGGTCGATCTTCCCAGCTGATCGATGGCCTTCCAGCAGTAGAGTCGATAAAACTTGGTGCTCGATATTGAAGATGTGTGATGGATATCAACAAAAAAAAAATGCTTAACGATGATGATTTGTAATTGGATTCAAGAAGGGGGAAAGACGAATTTAGATGATGGGTTTAAGCGATTTATGCAGAGAAAAACTTGATCCCCCCCTTTTCGGAGAAGGCGAAGTGGCTCTTCTTAAAGAGACCCCAGGATGATTCGAGAATACTTTGGTTAACGATCAAAGGTGAAAAAAGAAGGAGTTGGTTTTGAGATCAACGATGGAGGAAGGAGAGGAGGGAGCGCGGGAAGAAGCTGTTGAAGATTTTCTAAAATTCCCAAAAGAAGGCCCCCTTGAAAGAAATTTTGTAAAAAGATGGTTTAAAAAGAGGTTTTTGGCAAAAATTCAAAATTTCAATTTTTAAAACCATTTGCCTTCCCCAATTTTTTTTTTTTTAATTTTTATATTGCTTTTTCCATTTTTTTGTATTTTTGTAGTAGAAAACTAAGATCTTAAAAGAGAACTAAGTTTTTTTTTTTTTTTTTTAAACACTAATTTTTTTTTTGTATTTTTCTAAGAAGTATTTACAAAAGTATTTTTCTGAGAGTTTCCGGCCATTTTGGGGAAATTTCTTCAGAAGAATGGGTTTGGACCCAGGTTTTGAGAAAATGTTCGAGTTTTGACACTTGAATCGAGAAATACAATGTGATGGATCCAAACGGATGTTGAATGGACTGTCCGAGCTATTTAAAGGCTATTTTTGGAATTTTGATTTAAAACTTTGAACAAGGAGATTCAGTTTTGGATCTGGACAGTGGATCCAGATCCAAAATCAATTTAAATATATGAAATGAATTTAATTTCAATAAAACTAGAGAAATGAACTGAAATTTAGATTTGAAATGACCCGTTTGCTCATAAAATGAATTTAGGGGCAAAAAGGGAATATTTAAAAGATTTTGAAAAATTTGGGGTGTTCACACACCCTCCAGACTGCGGGGGAAGCAAATAAACAACGCTCTGTTGTCTTTTCTGAAACGGCTGCACTCTGCATAAAATGTGGCTAGATAGGCTTTAGGGTTGCCAGTTCCATCAAACTTGAGAAATTTGCAAGGGAGGTTCTCTAGGTTGTCATCCCCATCTAGACCATCGTAAAAATCTTCGCCGGTATAAGTCTGCTTGCCCTTACCCTTGGCTTGAATGTCTTTAATTGCTCGATTCATATCCTTCATTTGCTTGCTCATCAGGTCCTCTGCTGGAGCCCCAGACTTGGGCTTGTTGACGGATTCAGGCTCTTCTGCAGCTATCTTTACGAACTGTCTCGGAGGATTCTGTTTGTAGACAATCTGCTCTTCCTCTTCTGACTATTCCTTGACTGACTCTGATTCCTCAGAAGTAGTGTCCGGTTGTACCTTCTTACTGATGATTCTGACTTGCTTTTTTACAGGCTTCTTCCTCAGTTTGCTTTTAGGAACTGCCTCTTTCGGCTTGGTCTCGGCTTGCTCCGACATCATCCTTGCCATCATCTTTTGGAACATGTCATACATAGCGGGGTCAATGTCATCTTTCTTGTTCTGACCTTGTCCCCTTACTGATTTAGGAGAGCTCATCTCTTCCGCCTCACTGTCGCTGTGTTGAGGAACCGTTTCTTTTCCCGCTCTTGTCTGAACCATTTTTGAATATCAGCGCTCTCTCTGTGGAGGAAAGTAAAGGTTTTTAGACCAAAGAAACTTTTTGGAGAAGTTTTGACAAGAGGGAGGATTTAGGTTGAAATCTAAAAAATTATATCCCATTACTAGGGATTGAGTCGTCACAAAATTTGTGACAATTGCGTTGTTTACTCTACGAGGGAGAGTAACCAACCAAAAAATATGAAAAAGAAAATATTATTTTGAAAATGATATCTCTTGACGGAAAGAGATTTTTATGAAAATATAAACAAGAAGAAAATAAGAGAATAAATAAAATTTGAGGATAAATGGTAAAGATTTAAATTTTGAAGAACTTGCAGGCAGGATCAGAAGAGTTTTTGAAGAAATGTAAAAGAAGAAGAGAAAGAAAAATACACCTGGGTTTTAGAAACAAAGAGAAAATTTTGAAGTATATACTCAGGGTTTTGGAAAATATAAGGAAGATATAAAATATCACACAATCACAGATATACAAGCAAGGATGCACAAATAGCACTCCCTAAAGCTGACTCTATATGCAATATTTGAAATGGCTAGTAGGACCTTAATCCTAACTCTAAGATTTATATCATCTGATTCTGATCAAGGTATGCCGATATACTCAAGCCTAAGCTCGAAGTACATGGTATAAAGATATCTCTTCGGTTCTAAGGTAATGGCTTCCCAACATCCTTAAGCACCTACCGATATACCTCGGACTATGGCCCTTAGGTACGTGGTAGGGGGGCGCGAACCCAAATAAGTGGTCCAGTTGTGAGGCTCTCTCCCAAACTATGGTTCAGTGAGACAGCCCAGCAACGTGAAGACCGGGACAATATAGGTAGGGATGTTTTCAAAATATGATCAACATGCAAATAAAACCAGAAGGCTCTAATGCAAATCCTAATAGAGATAGATTAAAAAGAGAAGCATACACTTGCATACATTGTTTTGCATTCAATCCCTAGAATTAAGGAGAGTTGTATTTAAGACCTAAATCTAATGTGAACATGGATATAATCTCCTCAATATGGTCCTACCAAACCATACTTAGATCCTATATGCAATGATGTCAGCTTAGGACAAAATCTAGGCCCCTAAGGTTTGCATGGAAAAATATAGCTCACATAGAAGAATAAAGACTTAGAAAATATTAAAGCAAAGCAAAGGCATAGATTCGACCAGATGGAGACAATGGTCCCATCTCGGTCGCCAAAACTGTGATCATCGCAAAAATTTTCCTCTCTTGTGGTTTCTCTCTCTTCCTTCTCTTTTCCTTTTCTAACCTCGATTTTCCTCCTTTTTGAAGGGAGAAAAATAAAAGACAGAAAAGAAAGAGAGAAGAGAAAAAAAAGAAATAAAGAGAGAGAGAGGAACTCTTTTGCGGGGTCTCACTTGACCTTAATTTGAAAATATTTAGAAATTTAACTCGCCTCCATTTTAAAAATTATTGCGGGAAAATTGAGAGACGGGATTCGCTCGTCGGTACGAGGTTCGACCGTTCCTGGCGCCTTTACCAGGGGTAATCGAACCAAGGATCAAATCTATGCCTTTTGCTTTGCCTAAATATTATCTAAGAATTTATTCTAACTCTAAATGCACATAGAATCTTGCTTGTGCAATGCAAGGGTGTATGCTCTTTTTGAAAGGATGTTTTGAAAATTTCCAATTATTCTGAGATGAACCTGATAATAGAATGAAGAAATGATTTCTGAATGATTAAATTTAACTTAGAACTTGAGATAGATCAGAGAAGTTCTAAGTCTTTGAAGTAATTTTAGAGTTTGGAGGGATAAATCTTGATGAGAAAGAATGAATTGAAGTTTTAAAATGAAAGGAAATGAGGTTTCAAAGCCAGAAATGGATTTTGAATTTGGACTTGAGGAAAAGAAATGAATACTTGAGATGTAATTGAATTTAGATTTTGAAGTTTGAAATTTAGAATGGATCTGAGAAATGGTATTTAAAAATGGAAACGGATTTAGAAAGTTCAGGTGAGATCTGAATTTGGATTTGAAATTTGAAATCTAGAATTGGGAATGGAATTGGATCTTAAAAATGGATTTAAGATCTGAGATCTGAGATCCGATGTAAAATTGGGCTCTGGATCCTAAGATGGATTTGGATCTGAAGTCTAAGATCCAAAGTGTGATTAAATTCTGGACCCTAAAATGGATTTTGGATCTGAAGTCTATGATCAAAAAGTGGAACTGGGTTCTAGATCCTAACATGTATTTGGATCTGAAGTCTGAGATCCGATGTAGAGTTGGACTCTGGACCCTAAGATAGATTGTGGATCTGAAGTCTGAGATCCAATGTAGACTTGGGTTCTGGATCCTAAGATGGAATTGGATCTGTAATCTGAGATCCAAGGTATATTTGTATTCAAATTGATCTAATTTTGGATTTGAGTTTTTTTGAAAGTCCAAAATGGGACTTTTGAGTATGGATCTGGGTTTTGAAAACCCAGATTGAATTTAAAACTTAGAAAAAGGCCAAGCTTTTGAGATTCAGGAACAATCTCAAACTTTGATTTTTGGATTTGGAAGATGAACTTGGTTTTGAATTTGAAGATAAATTAGAAGTTTCAAAGTTAATTTTGAACTTTGAAATTTCATTTAGATTTTTGAATTTTGGATATACAAATGAATTTCAAAGTCAATTTGGACTTTGAATTTGAAGTTAGAATTTGGGATCAAGAGATGAATCAGAATTTCCAATTGAATTTAGAAATTGAATCTTGAATATACAAATGAATTTCACAGCCAATTTAGACCTTGAATTTTGAAGTTTGAATTTGTAGCTTTAGAAAATGAATCAAGAATCTCAAAGTTAAATTGAACTTTGAGTTTGATTGGAGTTTTGAATATAAAATGAATTTGGAATTTCAAAGTCAAATTGAACTTTGATATCTGATTTGAATTTTGAATACAAAATGAATTTGAAATCTCAAAGTTAAATTGAACTTTGAGATTGAAAATGAAATAGAATTTTGAAAAATGAAAGGATGGATTGGATTTTATAAGAATTGAAGATAGATTGAGGAAAATATTTACATCACTTGGAGTTTTTTTAAAAAAAGGAATTTTGAAAATATGGTGCAGTTCTATCCTAAATGATGAATGAATTTGAAGAATTTGAAATTGGATTTTGAAAAGCTATTTCATTCATTAGATGAATTAAAATAAGATTGAAGATATAATACATCCTTGACTAAGGTCATTGAACGTATTATATAATAATCTATATTTAAATTCAGGTGAAGAATAAAACATATTTTTGTGTTTTTATAGAGTTTAAAATGGAATTAACTCTCAATATACCCTGACTATGGCCATTGGTATATATTTTGAGCCAATTTTAAGTTAAACTCTAATAAAAGAAAATATTTGAAAATATGATGATTTTTGAAGTGGATCCAGTGTGGATCCAATGTTATTTTATAAAAGATAAAAATCCTAAGTCTTGTTTACATCCTGACTATGGCCATTGATGTAAATCATCAACTTAGGATTGATTACCTCTTACAAAATGGTGCACGTGCCATTCGTGGTCCCATTTGTGAGATTTTTTGAGAAAATAAAGGGGGAAATGACATGAGAGCAAATAATTTATGGTATTTACAATGCTCATTTATTCTAGTCTAGAACTGGAAATGTAAGGTTTTTGCATCAATGTCTAACTATTTACCAATATTTGAGTGAAATTGAGATTCACATTCCTAATTCAAGAAGGAAAATAGTCTAATTCCTGCAAAATGTAAGTTAGCACATAGTGAAAGATGCATATAGAAGGAGGTTAGTAAGATATAATCTTGAATCCATAAGACAATTGCTAGAGGATTCGCACTCATGTCAATGATGGAGGGTATATACGTAGGAGAAAATGAATGTGTGTTATGCTAATGAAAACCTACATATAGGAAAGACATATTCACAACTTAAGAATTCCATGGATATCTGCCTAAGCACACGTGCATGTTTAATGAAAGATTATCCACCTATTGCCTAAATGCAATTTTCATATGGGATGATTTTCAGTGAACAATATGCTGTCTAATACTTTGCAAAACAATGAATAGTTGCTGTGTCTATACAGAACTGGATCACAATATGAGAACATCTAAAAGAGGAAGCTAATACTAACTAAATGGGCACACAGGTGTAGCAAGTGGGTGCCGCAGGTGTGGGTGAAGTGAATATATATATACTCAATGATGAAAATGAGATTGTTGTTGATAACATACTATGTAGATGTCACTAAACTAAGTCGCCTTTCATTCAGATATAAACTAACGCCTACAGGAAAGTAAATATGACATGATAACGGAATGTTAGTAAAAAGAAACTGGTGAACCTATGCATGGTGTATTTCACAAAGAATGTTCTAATGCACAGGTAAGAAAAGAAGAAAAAAAAAAAAGGTAGGGGTACCTGCTGACAGCGAATGTGCTGTGTCATGGAGGTGCTGGATAGATATAACCACAGAGCCGATCTCAGCACCTGATCTCCTGTCATCCTTGGTGGCCAACTTTAATGGCTTATACCCAACAGTTTTCGGGTATTTCATAACTAACATCCCACCACCGATCATCTTTGATGGTTGTTCATCAGTGGGATGCTTAATATGCCTCTGGCCCAAGCTCAATACAACCAATCAAGCTCTGTTGTTTAGTAAATAAAAAAAAAATCCACATCTCAACCAAGATTTCCAAACGATTTCAGCTGATGTATCTCAATCCCAGATGATTAAGCTGCATTCAACATGAAATTCTGATAGACATGCAACAGGGTCATCACAGGTGGAGCCCCACGCCTCAATGATGTCAAGCCCACCAATTTCTAACTCAATCATATCCAGCATTTGGTCACAGTTGTCCTTGTATAGAAACACTTTGAGGCTTTTAATTTTCCACTTGATCGCTCTTTCTTAATTAGGTGTTCGAAATCACCTCAAACAAGAAAACAGATTCACTGATTTTAGCCAATTTTATTCTTTCAAATACTAGAAGGTATTTGGACTTCTGTTTGTTGTTTTGTATCATTATCAAAATCGTTAACACCAGTGAATATGCCTGCAAACTCCTTCTTCACCCGATCGTCAACTCCAGCTCGAACCTTCATCCGCTAAAATACGAATTGCCCTCTTTCATGAGTTTCACCAAGGTTTTTGCTAGGATCATAACTGATGATTATTTTCGTGAATCCAGCAATCATTATGGCAGGCTGATTTCATGTTGCTGAGGTTTTAGGCATGGATATAGCAGATCAATTGCATAATATAAGAGCATATGGACATAGGGATGCTACAGGAATGCACTCAGCGTGTGTGTGTGCCCCATTGTAAGATATGAAAAGGGCATCATGATAAATCAAAACCCAGAAAAATTTCTAATGGAAACAGGAAAAATGGAATGCATAACGGTAAGATGAAAATGCAAGTATCACTACGTGTGATGTACAGGAAATCCCCTACCAATGATATGCAGATGATAAAAAAAAATGCAGAACCAGCCTCCGTATTTCAAAACTCTGGCAGGCTTCTGTTATTAAAAATGAAGATGGTTGACTGATTAACAACACAAACATGCCATTACAGGAAATGGAACAGAGGGCAAGATTCCTTCTCTTCTGGCGCTCGGTTTTCTTTAAACAATACCTTTAAATTCCACCATTTTACTGCCAATGTCATAATTTCAACAGCATCTTTTTCATCAATCGCCCTGTATGAATCTGTTCAGCAAGTTGAACTTTCCACAATCTCCAAACCTTTTGAAAAGATTTGTAAGATTACCCGAAATTCAAAGCTCAATCGATTTATGCCTTCACTAAAACCAGAGGCCATCAGATCAATCCTCTAAGTCACAGAAATTTGAGTGGCCAACTGGGCGATGTTGTCATCAGCACATAGGTTTTTGGTAATAACAAGATGCTTATTAATAAAAATGCTGAAAATAACTTCGGAGAACAGCTAGGGGGTATAAATGATGAAGCTAGGTGATAACTAAAGGGGGGAATAGAGCATGTCGCTTTAAGGAAATTCAAACATAGAACCAGTAAAATGCTTATAGTCATTGGAAAACAGGAAATTAGAAGATCGACTGAAGCTTTCCACCAAATGAACTTGATCCGATCCTGGATCAGATCAGATATCCTCTTGCAGAGACCACCTTCAGATGTATTTTGCAAATGAATTCAAATCGAAATTGCATGGGTAGAGGAGAGTAACAACATAGATCATAAATGTAAAGTGATAGAAACTGCTAAAACGAATTGCAACCAATATCAGATTTAAATGATATAAAAAATAGAAATATCATATTCGGCGAAGGTAAGAAAATCAGATATTAAAACATATATCATACGAGAAATCCCTAAATTCGACATAAGATCCGAATGAAAAGAAAAAAAATATATCGCATGATCTATATACATAAAATAAATAAATAAATAAACCAGAGAAACTCAAGATCTTCTTACCGAGATGCTGGAATCCATATAAACAACCACATGCATGAGAGGATATGCTGAAATGTAAGCAGTATATAAAAAAAATGGAACAAGAGGTCAAACAGTAAGGAATTAAAAGGGGAAAATATGTCTGAACAGGAAGTTCCATTGATGTTACTCTGTATGAGTCGGTACTGCTTTATGCAGATCGGTGTCACACGTGAGATTTGCTATTTAGAACAAGCGGGAAAACTTAGAAGAAACCAAGAAAAGAAAGGAAAGAAACGAACGAGAGGATAAGAGAAGGAAAATAGAGAGGGGAAGGAAGTAGGGATTGGTATTTACTTGTAGTTTGATGAAACGAGAGAGAAGGAAGGACCTGGATGGTGGGATGAAGACGGATCTCGTGGTGGAGAAGGAAGGAAGGTGCCGGGGTGAGAACGCGATCGTGAAGGAGGAAATGGGGAGGTGAAGAAGCGGTCCCTTGAAGAGGCATATGCGACCCCTTCTTAAAGAAAAAGAAGACCAATCCAGAGGAGTCGAGCTGTTGGAGATCAAGGGCAAATGGAGGTTTCGGTTGGTGATGGGTGGCCGAATGGAGGTTGTTGCGGATGGGTGGCTGAAGAGGAGGGTTTGGCGATGAAGGGCCAAAGATGGGGATGGAGAGAGGCGGCTGAGGGAGAAAACTCGCGAGAAGGAGAAGGTCCTCCTCTTGCGAAGGGTTTTTACCGAAACCCTAAAGAAAATAATTCAAAGGGGAACCCTTTATTTTCAATTTTTTGCAAAGAGGGGGCTCCCTAATAAATTTTTTTTGCAAAAAAAAGTTTTCTCAAAAACCCGATTTTTCAAAAGGGTGTTTTCAAAAAGATTATTTTGCAAAAGAATGGTTTTTTAAAAGAAGTTTTCTTCAAAAACTAATTTTTGTTTCTTTTCTATTTGCATTTTCCATTTTTTGTAAAAATCCTAAAGTTTTACGGAAAAACAAAGATTAAACCCTAATTTTTTTGTATTTTTCTGAGAAATATTTACAAAAGTGTTTTTCTGAGAATTTCGGACCATTTCGGGGAAATTTCTTCAGAAGAATGGGTTTGGACCCATGTTTTGAGAAAATGTTCGAGTTTAAAACCTTGAATTGAGAAATATAATTCGATGGATCCAAACGGATACCGGACGAACTGTCCGAGCTATTTAAAACTATTTTTGGTATTTCCTGTAATTTTAATTTAAAATTTGGACAATGAGACTCAGATTTGGATCTGGACAATGGATCCAGATCCGAAATCAATTTAAACATATAAAATGTATTTAATTTCAGTAAAACTTGAGAAATGAACTGGAATTTAGATTTAAACATGACTCATTTGCTCAAAAAATGAATTTAGGGGTAAGAAGGGAATATTTAAAAGATTTTGAAAAATTTGGGATGTTCACAGTAGGTAATTTCCGGTTCGGTTCACGGGGCACGAACGGGCTCCGTTGCATAAGCTGTAAAGGTACGTTATTAGCATGCATTTAAGTGAATAAGGAAAACAACAACAAAGGACTGGGGTCTCGGCTTCTTTGCAAAACAAGGGCAGAGATCAATGGTCCCTGCAGACTTGAAACAGAACGGGGTAAGGTCTAATGACCCATGCCGCAAAAGAAAATAGGTGCAGAGGCCATCGGCCCCTGCCAGATATTTAAAGAAGGGCAGGGGCCATCGGCCCCTATCGGGTTTATAAAAAAAGAGGGGCAGGGGCCTTCGCCCCCTGCCAGACAAATAAGAGAGGGGGCAGGGGCCATCAACCCCTGCTGGGTTTTCAAAAAGGGAGGCAGGAGCTGGATGCTCCTGCTTAGTTTTAAAGGAAGGGAAGGGGCCATCGTCCCCTACCAGAAAGAGAAAGGGCAGGGGCCGATGGCCTTTGCCCTGAAAAATGAGCAGAGAGAGGGAGCGCAGGGGCCAAAAGCCCCCTGCGGCTTTCCAAAAGAGGAGGCAGGGGCCAAATGGCCCTTGCCGAGCTTTGCTCGACAGAACACTGGACAGGGGCCAGAGGCCCCCGTCGGTCTAGAGAGGGGCAGGGGCCATGGCCCCTGCCGGAACAGTAAAAAGGGCAGGGGGTGGAGCCCCCTAGCCTGTCGGAAAAGGGAAGAGGAAGGCACGGCAGGAGCTGCCGGCCACTTGCCGGCCTTCCGGCGAACCCAGAGGAAGAAAGAGGGGAAATGAGAGGAGAAGGGGGGGTTACCTGGGCTGTCGGAGGGAGAGAGGTCGCCTGGGAAGGTGGGAGGTCGTCGGGCTGCCTCGACGAAGAGGGGCTCGCCGGTGTCGGTTCAGCGATGAGAGAGAGAGAGAGAGATGGAGTCGTGGAGGGAGAGCAGAGATAGAGGGGAGAGAGACGAGAGACGAGAGAGAGTCGGCGGAGAGGCTCGAACGCCTCTCCTCCCCCTCTCTCGCTCCTTTTGTAGAGGCCTCACGGGGTGGGCGGCCCCCTGTATGCCGCCTCTTGCCAGCCCCTTTAAGCCCGTTTGACGGGTTGGGGCTGGCTCGGGTATGGATCCGGGTAGGGTCCAGACCCGACCCGGGTCCGATTTTTTTTTAACACTGGGTTTTGCATCCTACCCTCCTTAAAATAATTTCATCCTCGAAATTAGATTAAAATTATTGCTCCAAGTACAAGTCAGGGTATTTCTCCCTAATGTCAGAATCTGTCTTCCAAGTACATTCTTCTATCCCATGGTGCTGCCAACGCACCTTGACAAGGGATATCATCTTTGACCTAAGCACTTGATCTCGACGATTGTGAACACCCCAAATTTTTCAAAATATTGTAAATATTCCCTTTTTGCCCATGATTTCATTCTCTGAGCAATTGAGTCACTTTTAAATTTAAATTCCAGTTCATTTCTCAAGTTTTACTGAAATTAAATTCATTTTATATATCTGACTCAATTTCGGATCCGGATCCAGATAAAAGATCCAAATCTGAGCTTCTTTGTCCCATTTTTAAATCAAATTCTCAAAATTACCAAAATAAAAGGCTCAGACACCTCGTCCGGTATCCGCTTGGACCCATCGTGTTATATTCCTCGATTTGAGGTTTAAAACTCGAATATTTTCTCAAAACTTGGGTCCAAACCCATTTTCTGGAGAAATTTCCTCCAAATAGCCTTGAAAACCTTCCTTTGTAAATATTTCTCAGGAAAAACACAAAAAATTAGTTTTCCCGTAAAACTTTAGGATTTTATTTCAAAAAATACAAAAAAATGGAAAATACAAATAGAAAAGAAACAAAAAAACATTAGTTTTGAAAAACCACTTTAAAAAAAAACCATTCTTTTGCAAAAACCTTTTTTTTGAAAAAAAACACCTTTTTGAATCGAGTTTTTGAAAACACCCTTTAGCAAAAATCTTGAAAAATAAGGACCCGTATGGAATTTTTACCAAAACTTTCGTTAAAAGGAGTCGCATAAGAGGATTTAGGGCATCGGTTTTCACTCCTCTCATTCTCCTTCTTCGCCTCTCTCGAAGCCTCCAGCCAGCCATTCATCCGCAACAACAGCCATTCTCATCCTTCCGCCACCCATCACCAACCGAACCCCCATCAACCCTTGATCTCCAACAGCTCGACCCCTCTGGATTCGGCCTCTTCTTCTTTAAGAAAGGGTCGCATGTGCCTCTTCAACCCACCGCTTCTTCACCCCCGCACCTTCCTTCATCTTCAACACCCATTTTCACCCTACCACCACACCTCCTCTTTCACAAGACCGCTTCTTCACCTCCGCACCCCCTTCTTCCTTCTGACTTCTTCTTCCCTCTCTCATTGCTTTTTTTTTTCTCCTTCTGTGCTCATACCTTCTCTGATTCCCTTCCAAAAGTCGACTAAAGAGGAAGAATCGGTAAGGATTTCGTATGTTCTTCCCTTTTTTTTGTTTTATAAAAGAATCTGAAGATAGTCTTTCTGCTATTTTCTTTTTTTTTAGCCTCTCTATAATGTCGATCTATCTAAAATAGAATCGGCTTATGGATGGCACAATCAACGGAATGCATGTATTCCAACAGATTTTCTCATTTTTTTTTTATTTTCTTTCATTTTTAGTCATCATTTGTTCTTTTTTTTTTTCATTTATTGTTAGATTCATTTTCCTTCCCTTTTCTTTGGCTGCATTTCAATGTCTCGATCAGATTATGTTCTGATCTTTGATCCCCTGTTGGCGTTCCGGTTTAAATTTTTGTGGCTTTCTTGTGGCTTTTCTACTGATCAAAAATATTTGCGGGATGACAGTATCATGATTTACTTCATTGATTTTATACATTGTGAGCCCATACCCAGGTGTTTTGTTCTTGCATAGCATAATATTCATATGGCATATCATCTCTTCATTTGTACCTTTCTATGGTTGTGATTGTCATCCACACTGTAAATACTTTGAGGCTTATTACCTCGACTTCATTTTTGTCATTCAGGTGGTTTTGACAGTAATACCTTTTTGAAACTTCTCTTCACCATACTCCATAACGATGTACCATGACCATGGAATTCAGTCTCTACCATTGATGTCATGCTTTGGTCAACTTTTTTTTTTATTCATAAATAATGTTTCTAAATTGTTGTGAACATTAGTTTGATCTTATATACGCCAAGTGTATCTGTGTTCACCGATTTCTGATCAAGGCATGAAAAAGGGTGAACTCTTTGATTCTCATGAAAATCTGATTATACTGGAGAAGGATTATAAAGAGCTGAAGCCAAGGGTGAAGACAATTTTGAAAGGGGATGAATCTTGTCGTGTGTTTCATGATCCTATTGCTGGTGTCTGGATTACCATTTGAAGAAATGAAGTGATCCATCATAGTGCTTTAAAAGCACGTGACAGAGTGCTGCATAGTAGAGGTTCATGAGTGAGGTTCATTTTATGCATATTATCTTACTCAAAGATGCTATTCTTGGGTTATGACTGTTTGACTTACTGTTAATAGATTATGAGGTTGGATTGCAGTTAATCGATGGGCATTCTTTCTCTTCATGTGCATATTTCACCATCAAGATTCTTTGTAATCAACGGGTTAATTCAGAAGATCGAACCTTGATGAGACTTATCGGTTTCATAATCCTGTGATATTTTCTTTTCTTTTTTTTTCTTATATATATTTGTTTAATTAATCTGATTTTGTGAATGCTTGAAGGAGATGCCCCCAGTTCCCCAGGATGTATTGCTCCAGTGTCCTGAATGATAACATTGGCCTATAGAGAGTAGTACAATGACATTACAACACAAAGATATGGTGCCACGTTCAAAATTAGCTTTGAAGTCGAATTTACCATATGAACAAATTCCTCCCATGCCCCACGATGGTGCTCAGCAGCCTGTTCCTAGCTTAACCGTGATGTTACTCACTGTCCTTTGAGATTCCTGTGTTGTGGCTGGGAAGTGTGGTCCTTCTAATGTATCAACTGGTAAAAACCAAAAAAAAGATGTAGTTCAATGGGTTCCGATGTCACTACTGATAAAGTTACTGAAAGTGCACTAGGATCGAGGCAACGAGCACTAGAGGGGGGGCTGAATAGTGCTTTTAAAAACTTTCTGCGGAATATTGAAGGATTTTGCAAACACACAAAGAACACAAGATTTTATCCTGGTTCGGTCAAACCCGACCTACATCCAGTCCCAAGCAAAACCCGCTTGAGATTTTCCACTATCAACCTTATAAACTACAAGATCACACAGACCATAACCGGTCCCACTTTCAGTAACAACCCAACTGAAAGCAAACAACTCCTTTACACCAAGGAGTCCTTCTTTTTACAGAAAAGAAATAAGAACTTACAATACAACCTATGAGCCTTCCTTTTGAATGCAAATGAGATGCAATTGTCTTTTGAGGTTGTTGAAACACTCTACTCACGAATTCACTATCTCTCAAAGTGATTTGAGTGAAAACTGAAGTGAAAATATCATGTGAGTGAGAAAATCAATACTTGACTGAATAAGAGTGAAAAGCAAAATTCAAATCGATTGAATTGTTGTTTTTGAGTATAAAATGCACTCATATTTATAGTTAAAAGATTCCATACGTTGAGAGTATGAAAGGGTGTCAAAACGGTCCATTTCGAACGATCAAAACGTTTGAAAAATGAAAAGACACGCCTTTTTTGAAGTTTCAGGAAAACGACAAAATTAGTCGACTGAAACATCAGTTAGTCGACTAATAGTTAGTTATTAGTAGACTCACAGTTATCGTCGGTCGACTGATCTGTTAATCGAGCTGTTTGAAAATCTGAACTTTTGAAACTTAGTCGACTTAAGAAAAGTTAGTCGACTGATAATATCATCAGTTGACTGAAAAACCTTTTAGTCGACTGCTGCTAAAAACTTCTGAAAAACAAACATTTTGTTCGGTCGACTGATAAAAAGCATTAGTCGACTGCTGCTAAATTTTTCAGAAAACACATGTTCTGTTCAGTCGACTGAAAAACCATTAGTCGACTGCTGCTAATTTTCCAGAAAACAGACATTCTGTCCAGTCGACTGATAAAACCTTCGGTCGACTAATTTGACAAGAATGACTTTTTAGAAAATATGGCGCGAAAGGATTAGTCGACTGATAAGTCTATTGGTCGACTAATAAACATGAAAATTTAAGAAAAGAGTTTTCTAAAAAGATTTTCAAAAGAGTTTCTTTTAGAAAAGTTTTTCTAAAGACTTTTAAGATGAAATGCAACCTAAATATGCACTCTAAGTAAGGCTCTTACAAGAATCTAAGACTTTTAATGAATTAAACATTTGCACACTAGTCTTCAAGGATTCTTCACTGAATTCTTCAATTTCTTCATAGCCTTAGCTGAAATGCAGTTGATTCCACTTGCTCATCATCAAAACTATGTACTTGAAGTATCATGTATGGCTTCATTGTCGTAACAATCTCCCCCTTTTTGATGATGACAAACTTAATCAAAGATGAAGCATTTAGATGCATAGATGGAGATTTTACTCTCCCTATCAATATGCTGCAAAACATTAAAAGTTAGCACATTTAAAGCACATATATCACATATTGATTGGTTTGCATTTTCATTCATCATTTCTTCATGTATTTAGAAATACATTCATACAAAGCTTTCTTTTTCTCTTAATTTTGCAAGATCTCCTGTAATGTAATTGCTATCATCTTTTTCTCAAGATCTCCCTGCAATTTAAAAGTAATGCTATCTTTATCTTTTTCTCCCCCTTTGTCAGAATAAAAAAGAGTAAGGGCAAAAATAGCATAAGCAAAAATAGAGATAAGTTTAAAATATTACAACCCATAAAGTATGTTTTTCAAATATCAAACATCAGAAAAGAGAGTTTAGCAAATCCTTAATGGCAGTTACATCCTTCTGAATTGTAACTCATTCTAAAAAATCATCAGTCGACTAAAAATATATCGGTCGACTAATATGATGCGATACATTCCAAAATATAAAAACACCAGTCGACTAGAATTTTATCGGTCGACTAATATAGTGCGATTTTGAGATTTTGTTCAAAAAATCAGCATTTTTATAAATCCAAAAATGAGCAAATACTTAGTTCTCTCCTAATTCTCATAAAATCTTCATTTTTAAGAGGTTTAGTGAAGATATCAGCATGTTGTTCTTTAGTGTAAATAAAATTTAACGAAATATCTCCTTTTAACACATGATCTCTTAAAAAATGATGTCTAACTTTAATATGCTTAGTTCTTGAGTGCTGAATAGGATTTTTCGAAAGATTTATAGCGCTAGTGTTATCACAATAAATAGTTGTTGTGGAGTAGTTCAAACCAAAATCTTTTAAGGTCTGTTTCATCCAAAGTACTTGTGAACATGCTAAACTAGCCACTATATATTCAGCTTCAGTTGTTGAGAGTGATACTGAATTTTGCTTTTTACTAAACCAAGAGACTAAGGAATTTCCCAAGAAATGACAAGTTCCACTAGTACTCTTGCGATCAGATTTACTTCCTGCAAAATCTGCATCACTATATAAAACTAAATCAAAGGAAGATGATTTTGGGTAAAACAAACCGAAATCTGAAGTATCTTTCAAATATCGAAGAATTTGTTTTACTGCAGTTAAATGAGATTCCTTTGGATTAGCTTGAAATCTTGCACACATACAAAACTAAACATAATATCAGGTCGACTAGAAGTTAAGTATAATAGAAATCCGATCATACATCTGTAGAGCTTAGTATCTACACTTTTACCATTTTCATCTTTATCAAGAGAAGTAGTTGTACTCATAGGATTCCTTCTTGATTTCGATGAGTCCATCCCAAATCTCTTGAGAAGTTCTTTTGTATACTTACCCTGATTGATGAAGATTCCTTCTTCAGTTTGCTTTATTTGAAGTCCAAGGAAGTAGTTTAATTCGCCCATCAAGCTCATTTCAAACTCTTCCTGCATAGCTTTAGCAAATTCTTTACCGAGAGAATCATTAGTAGAACCAAATATTATGTCATCAACATAAATTTGCACAATAAGAATATCTAAATTAAAATGTTTAATAAATAAAGTGGAGTCTACCCGACCAATGGAAAAACCAGATTGTTCTAGAAAATTTCGTAGTCTTTCATACCACGCTCTTGGTGCTTGTTTGAGTCCATACAAAGCTCTTTTCAATTTGAAGACCTTTTCTGGATATTTCTCATTTTCAAAACCTGGGGGTTGCTTTACATAAACTTCTTCATTGATGTGTCCATTTAAGAATGCACTCTTAACATCAATTTGATATAACTTGAAGTTCATGTAACTAGCAAAAGCAAGCATCATACGAATTGACTCTAATCGAGCCACAGGTGCATAGGTTTCATCAAAATCTATGCCTTCTTCTTGATTATAGCCTTGTGCCACTAGCCTTGCTTTGTTACAAATGACTTCACCATTTTCATCCAGCTTATTTCGGAAGACCCATCTTGTTCCAATTACTAGATGATCCTTTGGTCTATCAACTAGATCCCAAATATCATTCCTAGTAAATTGGTTAAGTTCTTCAGACATGGCTAAAAGCCAAAATTCATCATCACATGCCTCATTGATATTCTTTGGTTCTAATTTAGATATGAAAGCAACATTTGCAATATATTTTTGTAACTGACTTCTAGTTTGGACACCACTCTTTATTACACCAATAACTTGTTCATGTGGATAAATAGGAACTTCTTTCCAAACCGGTTGAAGAGGAATATTTTCTTGAGAAGTACTCTCTATTAAGGGTTCTTCTTGAAGTGTTGCTTCTTCTTCTTCGCTTAGAGGAATAACCTGCTCACAATTCTCATCAAATGCAACATGTAAAGATTCTTCAATACAAGATGTTCTTTTATTGAAAATACGATATGCTTTATTTCTAGAAGAATATCCAAGAAATATTGATTCATCTGATTTTGAATCAAACTTATCAAGATTATCTTTGGTATTTAACAAGAAACATTTACTACCAAAAATTTTGAAATATGAGATCTTGGGTATACGATCATAATACAATTCAAAACATGTTTTATGTAAAATTGGTCGAATAAGAACACGATTTAAGACATAACATGCTGTATTAATTGCTTCAGCCCAAAAATATTTTGGTAAATTTTTATCTTGAAGCATGGTTCTAGCACATTCTTGCAAAGTTCTATTCTTTCTTTCAACAACTCCATTTTGTGGAGCCGCTCTAGGAAAAGCAAAGTTGTGAGATATACCATGTAAATCACAAAACTTTAGAAAAGATTCATTTTCAAATTCACCACCATGATCACTACGAATTTTAATAATAGATGTAGATTTTTCATTTGTAATTCTTCTACAAAGTTTAGAAAATTCTGAAAAAAGCATCATTTTTGCTTTTTAGAAAAATCACCCATGTAAATCGAGAATAATCATCTACTATAACAAAAGCATACTTGCTACCATTCAAACTTTGAATTCTAGATGGTCCAAATAGATCTAAATGTAAAAGTTCAAGAGGACGTTTTGTTGAAACTATATCTTTAGCTTTAAAAGAACTCTTGATTTGTTTACCCCTTTGACAAGCATCACATAAGTGATCCTTTTTATATGGTATTCTATGTAGGCCTCTTACAAGATCACTCTTGGATAATTTTGAAATAATTTTAAAATTAACATGTCCAAGTCTCTTGTGTCATAACCATTGAATTTCATTTGAAACAATAAGACATTTTTCATTAAAAGAGGGTAATTCATCTAGATATAGTTCATACACATTGTTTCTTCTTTTACCTTTAAAAATGATCTTTTTAGATTGAAAATCAGAAATTAAGCATAAATCATTTTCAAAAGAAACATGAAAACCTTTATCACATAATTGACTAATATATATTAAATTATGCTTTAAAGCATCTACTAAAAGAACATTTTCTATCAAGGGAAATTTTGGATTACCAATATTACCAATACCTATCACTTTTCCCTTGTTATTGTCACCAAAGGTGATGGTTCCTCCATCCTTATTTTGGAGGGTGGAAAATAACTTCGGCCTTCCAGTCATATGTTTGGAACAGCCGCTGTCCAATATCCATTTGCTCCTTATGTTGTGTACCTACAACAAAATCAGAAAACAGAGCATTTGACCCCTTTCTATTTTTGGGTCCATGAGAGTTAGTCTTAGGAACCCATATCCATTTGGATTTTGGTTTCCTTTGATAATAAATATTCTTTCTATAATCATTTCTAGAATAATCATTTCTAGATGCATTTTTATTAGAACTAGAAAATTTAGTTTTATGAACAAAAGGTTGAGAATAATGTCTTTGATTTTTCACCACATAGTTTGGTCTATTTTGAGTATCAAAGAAGCTATATCCCAATCCGGTTTTATTAACCGAGCATCTTTGAGAACCAAGAAGTTTTTCTAGATTCTCTTGACCATTTGTGAATTTGGTCACTATAGAAAGAAGATCATTTGACTTTTCTTTAAGACTAGATATTTCCTTTTGTAAGAGATTGGTTCTAACTCCAATTTCTTTTATCTCAAGTGCTTGGCAAGAATTTTCCTTCTTGAGATCTTCTATTTTTTGAAGTAACACTTTATTTTGAGAGTCAAGAGTTAAATTTTCAGTTTTTAACTCTTTATTTTTAGAACTAAGACTCTTAAATTTAGCATACAAATCATTAAATGCTTCAAATAACTCATCATAGTCAAATTGACTTACCGAATCTTCTTGTGCTACAAAACACATGTTGGCGACTTCTTCATTAGATTCTTCTACCTTTGACGTACCTTCGTGAGTCACGAGAAGAGTATGCCAGATTTCATTTGCTGTAAAGCATTGAGAGATGCGATTGAATTCTTCCTTGTCAACGCCACAATACAGCGCATTCATAGCTTTGGCATTCAGTGAAACAGTCTTCTTTTCATCATCTGTCCATCGGCTGAAATCAGTTGATGGAGTTTGGTACTTTTCTGAAACAACTCTCCAGATATCGAGATCCATGGATTGCAGGAATATTGTCATTCTTACTTTCCAGTATCCATAGTATGTTCCATCGAAGAGAGGAGGACGAACAGAGGAGCTTCCTTCTTTGTGCTGAGATGTTGTAGTTGCCATGCTAGATGATGGTCAAATCAAAGTAATAGCAAACCTGTGCTCTGATACCAAATGAAAGTGCACTAGGATCGAGGCAACGAGCACTAGAGGGGGGGTGAATAGTGCTTTTAAAAACTTTCTGCGGAATATTGAAGGATTTTGCAAATCTCAAAGCAAACACACAAAGAACACAAGATTTTATCTTGGTTCGGTCAAACCCGACCTACATCCAGTCCCCAAGCAAAACCCGCTTGAGATTTTCCACTATCAACCTTGTAAACTACAAGATCACACAGACCATAACCGGTCCCACTTTCAGTAACAACCCAACTGAAAGCAAACAACTCCTTTACACCAAGGAGTCCTTTTTACAGAAAAGAAATAAGAACTTACAATACAACCTATGAGCCTTCCTTTTGAATGCAAATGAGATACAATTGGCTTTTGAGGTTGTTGAAACACTCTACTCATGAATTCACTATCTCTCAAAGTGATTTGAGTGAAAAACTGAAGTGAAAATATCACGTGAGTGAGAAAATCAATACTTGACTGAATAAGAGTGAAAAGCAAAATTCAAATCGATTGAATTGTTGTTTTTGAGTGTAAAATGCACTCATATTTATAGTTAAAAGATTCCATACGTTGAGAGTATGAAAGGGTGTCAAAACGGTCCATTTCGAACGATCAAAACATTTGAAAAATGAAAAGACACGCCTTTTTTGAAGTTTCAGGAAAATGACAAAATTAGTCGACTGAAACATCAGTTAGTCGACTAATAGTTAGTTATTAGTAGACTGACAGTTATCGTCGGTCGACTGATCTGTTAATCGAGCCGTTTGAAAATCTGAACTTTTGAAACTTAGTCGACTTAAGAAAAGTTAGTCGATTGATAATATCATCAGTTGACTGAAAAACCTTTTAGTCGACTGCTGCTAAAAACTTCTGAAAAACAAACATTCTGTTCGGTCGACTGATAAAAAGCATTAGTCGACTGCTGCTAAATTTTTCAGAAAACACATGTTCTGTTCAGTCGACTGAAAAACCATTAGTCGACTGCTGCTAATTTTCCAGAAAACAGACATTCTGTCCAGTCGACTGATAAAACCTTCGGTCGACTAATTTGACAAGAATGACTTTTTAGAAAATATGGCGCGAAAGGATTAGTCGACTGATAAGTCTATTGGTCGACTAATAAACATGAAAATTTAAGAAAAGAGTTTTCTAAAAAGATTTTCAAAAGAGTTTCTTTTAGAAAACTTTTTCTAAAAACTTTTAAGATGAAATGCAACCTAAATATGCACTCTAAGTAAGGCTCTTACAAGAATCTAAGACTTTTAATGAATTAAACATTTGCACACTAGTCTTCAAGGATTCTTCACTGAATTCTTCAATTTCTTCATAGCCTTAGCTGAAATGCAGTTGATTCCACTTGCTCATCATCAAAACCTTGTACTTGAAGTATCATGTATGGCTTCATTGTCGTAACAGTTACCAGTGAAGTTTCAAGGATTATGGCTCTGTCAGTGATCTCATTTATCATGGTGTAGCTTTCACAAGTTTTTGGGCCAGTACTGCTGTCATGGTCGCACTTCTTATGATTATAATCTTACTAATTTTCTATTGCTTTCATCAGGTCTTTGCGCCATGGATAAAAAAAAATGGAGAGAGAAAAGGGGCATTACAGGTAAACAAAATGGAAAGAGGAAGATAGTTGATGAGTTTATTCTGTTAATGAACAATGTTACACATTATTTATTAGACATGATTTAGTTCCAGTTTACTCTCTTTTAGGTCCCCTGTTGCTTTATGTATGATTATATCATAGTCAGGGTCACGATGTGATTTAAATTTGCAGGGTAAATTGAAAAGTGCAAATACCATGCCCACATGCACATAGGTTTTCTAATGCTAATTTTCCTTTGAAATTTTAATAGCATAGCAAAAACTGACAGATACATGTCATCCTTTTATCCTATGAGCTTTCTCTCATATATCAGGTATTGTATTCCTCTTTACTTCTCTCTTTTGCAGGAAAAAAGGATTTCTGATTTTATATGTTCTAGGTAAACTGGTTTTCTTAATCAATGTGGTGATACTTGCATGGTTTTACATGTTTATACCTTTGTTCTGAACGTTATTTGATCCCAGTTATATGAATTATGAATCCAATTTGCTTTTATATCAAAACCTTTTCAAATTGCCAAAGGTAACTTCACTAGTTCGCAGTAATGCAAGAGGGTGATGAAAATTTGGATTCTAGATTGACTGAGGTTGCACTTTTCTTGCGAGAACTAGATGCTTTATGTCAGTTATCTGCTCAACTTGAAATCCTAGCAACATGTTCTTTTCTTTTGAGACGCAAGGAAGTTCTGCGTAATCTAGTGTCTGAGTGAACATGCCTTAAGTTGAAGGGTTCCAACACATGAAAAAGTCAATCCTCAGAAAAATTGGATCCCAACTACTAATTATTTGCAAGCACATCATGATTCATGGGTGGTGTTGTTACCTTGACCCTACAAGATTAGGGATCAGTAGAAATTTTTAGTCTATCCCAGCTGTATGTACATCTTGATGGGACCGTATTTTGGTGTTTTGTTCTTCTGGTCCAAATAATTCTTACCTAATTTTGATTTTTAATATGCGTACGGTGCAAGAAAATCTGGTTGGCCCTTGTACAACAAACACTATTTTGTATCGAGCGCAGGGTTCACTAGAGTAGGCATTCTTACAGATATTTTCCCTCATTACCATGTCAGAAATTCTTTCTTTTTCTTTCAATTTGAAGTCCCATTTGGTATTTAGATAGAGGTATATTTTTGTGCAGCAGTTGCAAGAAATGATTATGATCTCTATATTGTAATTTCTTGTTTATCAACATGAATGAACTGATCATACTTGAGCTTGAAATACATGATTATTCTTCCTGTGTAAAGGTCGTGTCATTTTTACCAGTTTAAGTGGCATCAACAGTATTTTTTTAAATTACCACTCTTTATTTATAATTTTCTGGTTCCACGCAGTGACGATTCATCATATACCTGGTTGTTTTATGTAGGCTTCATGCTTGTGATTGAAGTTCTATCTCCTGCCTCACAGCTTTGTAATAGGACCAAGTTTGCCCAGTTCAGATTTCGACAAGTCTTTTAGCATTGCTTGATGTTGAAGCTATTGTTAGAATTCTTTAAATAAATGAATTGTTTAATTAAGAATCATTCTAAACATTAACATACTCTTATTGTTTGCAGACAGTGATAGAAGGACTGCACTACACTGGGCAGTAAACCGTGGCCACTCAACTGCTGTTGAACTGCTTGTGAGTAAGCATTCAGATGTAAATGTCAAGGATAATAAGGGCCAAACTCCTTTGCGCTATGCAACTTTGTGTGAGAGGCAGGCAATTTGTGAATATCTCATCGACCATGGCGGTGACCTTAACATTGTGGATAGTGATGTTGAAGCCATTGTTAGAATTCTTTAAATAAATGAATTGTTTAATCAAGAATCATTCTAAACATTAACATACTCTTATTGTTTGCAGACAGTGATAGAAGGACTGCACTACACTGGGCAGTAGACCGTGGCCACTCAACTGCTGTTGAACTGCTTGTGAGTAAGCATTCAGATGTAAATGTCAAGGATAATAAGGGCCAATCTCCTTTGCGCTATGCAGCTTTGTGTGAGAGGCAGGCAATTTGTGAATATCTCATCGACCATGGTGGTGACCTTAACATTGTGGATAGTGATGGTTTTGGACCAGTCTCCTAATGGTCCCCTATTGAATGAGAGACATACCTGAATTGACTATTATTAAGGTATGAAAGTGATGGTAAAATCCTCAAAGTTTGCTGGTATTTGATGTTCTTATCAGTATGGTGGGTATCATGGAGGAACCCCTATTGGTTGCTGCAAACATTGTCCAGTCCATTCTTACTGTGGGCTACCGTATTCCGAAATTTGCTTCCTATATCTTAGATAATGGTGGTGCCGAGCTAACATTTGAAATGTCTGCAGTGATATCTGAGTTTGCTGAAGGGTTTTAACATTGAGTTGTGATCTTCTGCATAGTCATACTCTACAATACCAACCACCTTGGTAGGGATTCATTGTGTAATAGAGACACCAGAAGGAACAAGGTAAACTGTATGTATAATTCAAACCCTTTAGTTTAGTTCTGTTAACTTGTTTAAAAAATTGAATCCATTGCCATAACACTAAAAGACTTCACATTGTATATGATGGCTCACTGCTGGCTGCGTCTATATCCTATCCTGTCCATCTTATACTTCATAAATGCACAATAGCCACCTTATGGTTTGCTGCACAGTAATATTGGGATCTCATGATATAGCATTGTTATGTTTTCTGAAGCAATACTGTGATTCTTTGGCATTCACGACAGTCTGCCAAATTATGTTGATTTCATGCCTATCACATAGCAGTCCAAATTGCCATGGTCTCATTGGCTAAATACAATCTCATAGGCATATCATGGCAATTCTTCTATGATATTTGCACATGGTTGAAAGTCACGACTATGTCGTGACCAAATTACCATGATTTCATCCCATCCTCCACCTACTATGGTTGCCGAAGCCAAACTGGCCTTTGCTTCTGATCTTGTTTAAGAAAGACATTTGGACTTACATTGTGAAGTGAATAACTATATGCTTCTTCTTTTTTGCCAAAGGCGGAGGACCATTGTGCTCCTTCCAGGTATATCTTTTCCTCTTATATCAAATGTGTTATTCTACTTTACACTTATGTCTGATAATATCTGAAAGTTCCTTGTGGGATATTTATTATGCACATACTCACAGCACATACATATCGTGCATACACCCTTGCATCCCTTTGTTTACAACAATGCTGAAGCTCTAATTCCCACTGTTATCATGTTCAGCTACTTACCAGCCACATACCTGCCTCAATTCCTGCAAAAACAACTGTACCGGCACTCTCTCTCTCTCTCTCTATATATATATATATATATGTGTGTGTGTATATACGTGTACATATATGTGTAGATATATGTATATACCTATATATATGTATATATATATGTGTATACTTGTACATTGCCTACATAGATGTATACCAGTTCTCAGTATTACATCCGTTTATTATATGTCTTGTGCTAACTCTGTTTTGCAGGAAGATATAAGAAGTTTGACTTTCTCTCTTGGACTGGAAATTTCTGATATTTGCATTTCCAAGTTGCAATAAATTAGATATAAATGAGAAATTTCTCCTTTCAGCTTTAGAATATAATGAATGAGCATTGTAAATATCATGAATTGTTTGTTTTTTTATGCTTTTACCTTTATTTTTCAAAAAAAAAATCTCACAATGGTGAAACACGAATGGCACGTACACCATTTCGTAAGAGGTAATTAATCCTAAGTTGATGATTTACATCAATGGCCATAGTCAGGATGTAAACACAACTTAGGATTTTTATCTTTTACAAAATAACATTGGATTCACACTGGATCCTCTTCAAAAATCATCATATTTTCAAATATTTCCTTCTTTTATTAGAGTTTTACTTAAAATTGGCTCAAAATATATACCAATGGCCATAGTCAGGGTATATTGAGAGTTAATTTCATTTTAAACTCTATAAAAGCACAAAAATATGTTTTATTCTTCACCTCAATTTAAAACATAGATCATTATATAATACATTCAATGACCATAGTCAAGGATGTATTATATTTTCAATCTTGTTTCAATTCATGTAAAGAATGAAATATGATTTGCAAAATCCAATTTCAAAATTCTTTAAATTCATTCATCACTTAGGATAGAACTGCATCATATTTTCAAAAATTCCTTTTTAAAAAAAAAAACTCCAAGTGATGTAAATATCTTCTTCAATCAATCTTCAATTCTTGTAAAATCCAATTTATCCTTTCATTTTCAATTCTATTTTATTTTTTTTAATCTCAAAGTCCAATTTAACTTTGAGATTTCAAATTCATTTTATATTCTAAATTTCCAATTCAAAATAGATTTCAAAGTTCAATTTGACTTTGAAATTCCAAATTCATTTCATATTCAAAACTCCAATCAAATTCAAAATTCAATTTAACCTTGAAATTCTTGATTCAATTTTTTTCTAAATTCCAAATTCAAGCTTCAAATTCAAAGTCCAATTTGACTTTGAAATTTATTTGTATATCCCAAAAATTCAAAATTCTAAATTCAAAATCAAACTTCAAAAAGTTCAATTTAACTTTAAAGTTTCTGATCTATCTTCTGATTTCAAATTCAAAACCAAGTTTATTTTCTTATCTTCAAAATCCAAGTTTTGAGATTAATTATGAATCTAAAAAATTCAAGTCTTTTTCTAAAAGTTTTAAAATCAATCTGGTTTTCAAAACCCAGATCCATATTCAAAAGTCCCATTTGGACTTTCAAAACTCAAAATCCAAAATTAGATCAACTTGGATCCAGTTCTCTAAATACAATTCTACCTTTGGATCTCAGACTTCAGATCCAAAATCCATCCTAGGATCCAGAATCCAATCTCTACCTTGGATCTCAGATTTCAGATCCTAAATCCGTTTTAGGATCCATAACCCAATTCTACTTTGGATCTTAGACTTCAGGTCCAGAATCCAATCTCTACCTTGGATCTCAAATTTCAGATCCTAGATCCATTGTTGAGATCCAAAAATCCGTTTTTAGGATTTAGAACCCAATTCCATCTTGGATTCCATATCTTAGATCCAATTCTATTTAGGATCCAGAATCCAATTCCATTCCCAAGTCTGGATTTCCAATCCAATTCCGTTCTCAGATCTCAATCCATTCCTATTTTTTTATACCATTTGGATTTCTCAAGTCCATTCTGATTTCAAAATTGAAATTCAAATTCCATTTCAAATATTCTTTTCCTTTCCTAGATCCAAGTTTAAAATCCAAATTCAAAGTCGATTTCTGACTTTGAAACTTCATTTCATTTCATTTTCAGCTTCAAATCATTCTTTCTCAAAATCAAGATTTATTTTTCCAACTGTAATTTACTTCAAAAACTTAAAACTTCTCTGATCTATCTCAAAGTTCTAAGTTAGATTTTACCATTCAGAAATCAAATTCTTCACTCCATCATCAAGCTTATCTCAGAAAACTTGGAGATTTCCAAATCATTTTTCAAAAGAAGCATACATCTTTGCATTGCACAAGCATGATTCTTTGTGCATCTTTTAGACTTAGAATAAATTTTAGATAATATTTAGGCAAAGCAAAAGGCATAGATTCGATCCTTGGTTTGATTACCCCCGGTAAAGGCGCCAGAAACGGTCAAACCTCGTACTGACGAGCGAATCCCGTCTCTCTATTTTTCCCGCAATATTTTCAAAACGGAGGCGAGTTAAATTTGCTAAATATTTTTCAAATTAAGGTCAAGTGAAACCCCGTAAAAGAATTCCTCTTCTCTCTTCTTTTTTTGTCTTTTATTCTTCTCCCTTCAAAAAGGAGGAGAATAGAGGTTAGAAAATGAAAAGAGAAGGAAGAGAGAGAAACCACAAGAGCAGAAAAATTTTGCGATGATCGCAGTTTTGGCGACCGTGATGGGACTTTGTCCCCGTCTGGTTGAATTATGCCTTTGCTTTGCTTTAACATTTTCTAAGCCTTTATTCTTTCTATGTCAGCTTCATTTCCATGCAAAACTTAGGAGCCTAGACTCTGTCCTAAGCTGACATCATTGCATATAGGATTTAAGTATGGTTTGGTAGGACCATATTGAGGAGATTATTCCATGTTCACATTAGATCTAGGTCTGAAATACAACACTCCTTAATTCTAGGGATTGAATGCAAACAATGTATGCAAGTGTATGCTTTTATTCATTTAAATTTTATCTCTTTAGGACTTGCATTAGAGCTTTCTGGTTTTATCTGCATGTTGAACATGTTTTTGAAAACATCCCAACCTATATTGTCCCAGTCTTCAAGTTGCTGGGTTGTCTCACTAAACCATAGTTCGGGAGAGAGCCTCACAACTGGACCACTCATTTGGGTTTGCGCCCCCTACCACGTACCTAAGGGCCATAGTCTGAGGTATATCGGTAGGTGCTCAAGGATGTTGGGAAACCATTACCTTAGAACCAGAGAGATATTTTATGCCATGTACTTCGAGCCTCGGCTTGAGTATATCGGCATACCTTGATGGGAATCAGATGATATAAATCTTAGAGTTAGGATTAAGGTCCTATAAGCCATTTCAAATATTGCATATAGAGTCAGCTTTAGGGAGTGCTATTTGTGCATCCTTGCTTATATGTCTGTGATTGAATGATATTATATATATATCTTCCTTATATTTTCCAAAAACCCTGGGTATATATTATTCAAAATTTTCTCTTTTAAAAACTCAGGTGTATTGCCTTTTCTTTCTGATTTCTTTAAAATCTTTTTTATCCTGCTTGCTATTTTTCAAAATTTTTAAATCCTTGTCATCTATTTTCAAAATTTGTTTTCCTCCATCATGAGAGAAATGATATTGCCTATGAGGATTTTTAAAATCATAAAATTTCTGCAAAAGTCTTCAAAAGATTCAAATATTTTTTCTAAATCCCTTTTAAATAAACTAACATGTTGATTTTCCCTTTTCCAAATTAGGTTTTGAAAACCATTTGTCTTCAAAATCATCACCTTGTATTTGTTTTCTCTTTCAAAATTGGTTTTTAAACCACTATCCTCGAAATCAAACCTCATGATGATCTCTCATGATGATTCCCCTTCTTAAAGGATCAGATCTCACGCTGATCATTATTCTTGCGGTGGATTTTCTTCCCCAAAATGATTTCTCACTTATCTTTTAAATAAACATTTTTCCTTTCAAGATCCCATATGCAGGCAGGATCAGAAAAACTCCTTTTTTTCTTAAATCTTATAAATTTTTAGTTAATTTGGATATCTTTATCAGTTTCATTCATTTTATTCATACTTTTATCAAGTTTACATCAATTTTATCAAGTTTTATCAAGTTTTTCCCTCAATTTTATTAAAATTTTATCAAAATCTATTCTCCCTTTCAGGTTAAGGGATAAACTTGATGCCTCTTTCCCATGAGGTATTTTCTAAATCTTCTTTCTGCCCTTTTCAGGTTAAGGGAAAAACCTGACCCTTGTTGTCCGAGGTGTTTCCGCTCAGGTTAAGGGAAAAACCTGACCCTCGTTGTCCGAGGTGTTCCCATTCAGGATAAGGGAAAATCCTAAAACCCCTCGTAGGAGCAATAATGCTATCTATGAGGATTCTTTTGTAAAGACAATTCTTCAATTCTTCCCGATTTTGTAAAATGTTTATCAATTTCTCTTTTAAATTTTCTCCCAAAATTTTATTCTTTCACATCACCCTTTCAGGTTAAGGGATAAATCTGACCCTCGTTGTCCGAGGTGTTCCCATTCAGGATAAGGGATAATCCTGAGACCCCTCGTAGAAGCAATAACGCTACCTATGAGGATTCTTTTGTAAATACAAGTTTTATCAATCTTTATTGATTTTCTAGATTTATATCAATTTCTCTTCATTAAATTTTCTTAAATTCTATTCTTTTTCCCATTCAAGACAAGGGATAATCCTGAAACCCCTCGTAGGAGCAATAACGCTACCTATGAGGATTCTTTTGTAAATACCAGTTTCGTCAACCTTTATTGATTCTCTAAATTTATATTAATTTCTCTTCATTTTTCTTAAATTCTATTATTTTCCCCATTCAATATGAGGGATAATCCTGAGACCCCTCATAGGAGCAATAACGCTACCTATGAGGATTCTTTTGTAAATACAAGTTTCGTAAACCTTCATTGAATTTCTAAATTTATATCAATTTTTCTTCATTTTAAATTCCTTAAATTCTTTTTCCATTCAGGATAAGGGATAATCCTGAGACCTCTCGTAAGGGCAACAATGCTACTTATGAGAATTCTTTTTGCAAATACAAGTTTTATCGATCTTTATTGATTTCTAAATTTATATCAATTTCTCTTTAAATTCTAATCTTTTTCCTTTTCAGGTTAAGGGATAAACCTGAATCATTTTATTCTAAATTCTCCATAAATGTCTATTCTATCTCCTCTTCAGGTTAAGGGATAGACCTGAATCATTTTTCCTAAATTCTCTTTAAAATGTCTATTCTATTTTCCCCTTCAGAATAAGGGATAATCTTGAAACCCCGGCAATCATTCTTACCTTGATCTCTAAATATCTTAAAAGAATGTCGGTCTCCTTTCCGACTCTCAGTTGGAAAAAGCCGGTGCTCGCACTGGTTATTTTGCTAAAGTTTTTAAATCTAAAGATCAAGTTCAGTCCTCGTACTGGTTGTCTTTCAAAAGTTTTGAACTTAAATCCGGTCATTAAATGATTAAATAAAAAGTCCCAGCTACTTCGCTGGTCGTTAAATGATTAAATGAAAAGTCCCAGCTACTTCGTTGGTCGTTAAATGATTAAATGAAAAGTCCCAGCTACTTCGCTGGTCGTTAAATGATTAAATGAAAAGTCCCAGCTACTTCGCTGGTCGTTAAATGATTAAATGAAAAGTCCCAGCTACTTCGCTGGTCGTTAAATGAAATGTCCTAGCTACTTCACTGGTCGTTAAATGATTAAATGAAATGTCCCAGCTACTTCGCTGGTCGTTAAATGAAATGTCTCAGCTACTTCGCTGGTCGTTAAATGAAATGTCTCAGCTACTTCGCTGGTCGTTAAATGATTAAATGAAATGTCCCAGCTACTTCGCTGGTCGTTAAATGAAATGTCCCAGCTACTTCGCTGGTCGTTAAATGAAATGTTTCAACTCCTTCGTTGGTCGTTAAATGAAATGTCCCAGCTACTTCGCTGGTCGTTAAATGAAAGGTTCCAGCTCCTTCGTTGTTCGTTAAATGAAAGGTCCCAGTTTTTACTAGTCATTAAATGAAATGTTCCAACTCCTTCGTTGGTCGTTAAATGAAATGTCCCAGCTACTTTGTTGGTCGTTAAATGATTGAATGAAAAGTCCCAGCTACTTCATTGGTCGTTAAATGAAATGTCCCAGCTACTTCTCTGGTCGTTAAATGAAATGTTCCAGCTCCTTCGCTGGTCGTTAAATGAAAGGTCCTAGTTTTTACTGGTCGTTAAATGAAAGGTTCCAGTTCCTTCACTAGTCATTAAATGAAAGGTCCCAGTTTTACTGGTCAGAATGTCCAAAATCATAAATTGCAACTAAAGGTCGCATCAAAATCTATATTGAGTAAATATTTCACATAGAAGTCATGAAAAATTTGCCAATTTGCTTAAAGTAATTTTTTATTCCAATATTCTTACTATAGAGAAGAATCACCTCTGATTACCTCTAGTATCCTTTCCAAAAAAGGTGAAACTTTTTGCGAAAAAGAGGTAAAATTCAAGTCTTTTCCCTGTTGATCAACCAAAAGGATGAGAGAAATATCCTTGGTATGATTGGCAAAAGAAATATTCGATGACGTTGAAGAGCCAGAAGCGAATTGATATTGATCATGGCTATGACGCATGTTTAAAGATAATTTTCTGGCAATCAGACAGTGGAAATATCCTGAGCTACAAAAAGAATTCACTTAATCCATATCCTCTCATTTTAAAGCTGCAAATCAAATATCTGCAAAAGGGATCTCTCAATTGTAGTCAAGATGAAGGCGAGCAGACCCCCGGGGCCAAAGAAGATTTGGATCATCTACCGAGATGAAGGAGTTTGTGAAGGATCCTTCCAGGGAAAGTTCAGATCACCATCGCGATGAAGGCAAGTGTGATGAACCTACCGACAAACCCTAAAAGATATTTGATTTCTGATATTACCTAAAGACCTTTTAAGCCAATATCATATATAATCCCTGAGAAAAAGAAGGATCAGAACATCTCCGAGATGAAGGAGTTTATGACGTACCCTTCCCTGAAAAAGAGAGAAAAGTCAAGACATCTCCAAAATGAAGGATGATGTAAAACCCAAGAAAGCTCAATGACTTAAAAAGAGTGCAAAAGGATCATCATGAGAAAACACTCAGATATCAAACTGCCTAAATTGCTAGAAGTCATCTTTTCTTATGCAAAATTCTTTTATCAATATCTCTTCACTACTTGCTTTTATGAAACTAAGAATATTTCTTCTCTTCTCATATAAGGGAAATGGATACCTTGAAGAAAATCATCAGCGCTAAAATTCTGAATTTGACTCTTAAAAACCGAGGAGTTAACCTCGATGGAGGAAATACTCTAGGTAAAAGAGGGAATGCCTTTTGCACTTACGTGCACATTTTTTTTCAAGCGTTTGAGTCAACTATAATTTTATCTTTTTGGCAAAATTTTCTAGCTAGTCCAAGAATGAAATAAATATTCAATATCCATTTTGATACAACCTAGAGTTGTTTACATTATTCGTCTTTCGCTTTGTCGAGAGACTCGCCTTCTCCTTAATAAAAGGATTGCTTTCTTCGTCTTTCGCTTTGTCGAGAGACTCGCCTTCTCCTTGATAAAAGGATTGCCTTCTTCGTCTTTCGCTTTGTCGAGAGACTCACCTTCTCCTTGATAAAATGATTGCCTTCTTCGTCTTTCGCTTTGTCGAGAGACTCGCCTTCTTCTTGATAAAAAGATTGTCTTCTCCGTGTTTCGCTTTGTCGAGAGACTCGCCTTCTCCTTGATTAAAGGATTGCCTTCTCCGTCTTTCGCTTTGTCGAGAGACTCGCCTTCTCCTTGTCAAAAGGATTGCCTTCTCCATCTTTCGCTTTGTCGAGAGACTCGCCTTCTCCGTCTTTCGCTTTATCGAGAGACTCGCCTTCTTCTTGATAAAAGGATTGCCTTCTCTGTCTTTCGCTTTGTCGAGAGACTCGCCTTCTCCTTGATAAAAGGATTGCCATCTCCGTCTTTCGCTTTGTCGAGAAACTCGCCTTCTCCTTGATAAAAGGATTGTCTTCTCCATCTTTCGCTTTGTCGAGAGACTCACCTTCTCCTTGATAAAAGGATTGCCTTCTCTGTCTTTTGCTTTGTTGAGAGACTCGCCTTCTCCTTGATAAAAGGATTGCCTTCTCCGTCTTTCGCTTTGTCGAGAGACTCGCCTTCTCCTTGATAAAAGGATTGCCTTCTCCGTCTTTCGCTTTGTCGAGAGACTCGCCTTCTCCTTGATAAAAGGATTGCTTTCTTTGTCTTTCGCTTTATCGAGAGACTCGCCTTCTCCTTGATAAAAGGATTGCCTTCTTCGTCTTTCGCTTTGTCGAGAGACTCGCCTTCTCCATCTTTCGCTTTGTCGAGAGACTCTCCTTCTCCTTGATAAAAGGGTTGCCTTCTCTGTCTTTCGTTTTGATCAAAAGATTCGCCTTCTCCTTGATAAAAGGATTGCCTTCTCTGTCTTTCGCTTTGATCGAAAGATTTGCCTTCTCCTTGCTAAAAGGATTGCCATCTTTATATTTCGCTTTCACCTGCTCCTGTCCAAAAGGATTTTCCCTCTTCATCTTTCGCCTTGTTGAGAGATTCGTCTCCTTGATAAAAGGTTCACCTTATTCATCTTTCACACCATCAAAAGATTCACCTCCTGTTACCTTATTCATCGTTCATTTTTGTCTCACATCTCCTTATTTTCCATCTCTCACATTCCCAGAAGAATTTCCTCATTCAGTTGAATTATCTCTCCTGTCCCATCACGGTTTCGAGAATTTCGTATGGTCGTTACCCACTCAGGTTAAGGGCTAAACCTGTATTTTCTGCGAGAGGTCATCAATTTTAAAAGTTGATTCAGTCTCAGCAATGAGACTCCCAAGTTCATCCCTTTTTTCAAAATCTTTAGTGAACCCCATTTCTTTCTTCCTTTTGCAAAACCCCTTTCGGATTTGTTCGTCCAAATTCTGAAGGTCCCATCAGAGTTTCTTCATTCGAGGATTCCATATGGTCGCCCTTTCAGGTTAAGGGTTAAGCCTAAACCCCACCCATCGAGGTATCTTCCTTTTTCAGGTTTTAGTTAAACCTGAATCTCGTTCCAACGAGTTTCCCCTTGTTTCGACGAAGTGTTTTCTTCCAGTCCCATCATGGTTCGTCACATCGAGGAATCCATGCTTTGTATATCCATCCAGGATAGGATCCTACTTGAGATTCATCTCATGAAGCATTTTCCAAAATGTCCCATCAAGGTCCACTCATATTCCTTTCCCCATCCAAATTATCTTGATATATCTTCGTCCCATCCAGGTTAAGGGCTAAACCTGAGTCATTCCAAAGGCTGATCTTGTCTCACCCAGGAGACTTGATCAAAATTCTTATCTTTCATCATTTCGGGATATTCGCCAAAAGTCACATCACGATTTCCTCATTTTGCACTGAATCATATCATTGTCGAGCATTTCGTCCCCCCAAGCCATTCAGGATAAGGTTTTAAGCTTGAAAATCATGTCTTTTCAAAAATTTTTAAAATTTGGAGTGTTTCTTTGCCACTAAGCTTGGCTTTCAACCGGCTTAGTAGCAAAGAGGGGCATCCGTGAACACCCCAAAATTTTCAAAATATTGTAAATATTTCCTTTTTGCCCCTGATTTCATTCTCTGAGCAATTGAGTCACTTTTAAATTTAAATTCCAGCTCATTTCTCAAGTTTTACTGAAATTAAATTCATTTTATATATCTGATACAATTTCGGATCCGGATTCAGATAAAAGATCTAAATCAGAGCTTTTGTCCCATTTTTAAATCAAATTCTCAAAATTACCAAAATAAAAGGCTCAGACACTTCGTCCGGCATCCGCTTGGACCCATCATGTTATATTCCTCGATTCGAGGTTTAAAACTCAAATATTTTCTCAAAACTTGGGTCCAAACCCATTTTCTGGAGAATTTTCTTCCAAATAGCCTTGAAACCCTTCTTTTGTAAATATTTCTTAGAAAAAACACAAAAAAATAGTTTTCCGGTAAAACTTTAGGATTTTATTTCAAAAAATACAAAAAAATGGAAAATACAAATAGAAAAGAAAAAAAAATAGTTTTGAAAAAACCACTTTAAAAAAAAAAAACCATTCTTTTGCAAAAACTTTTTTTTTGAAAAAAACACCTTTTTGAAACGAGTTTTTGAAAACACCTTTTAGCAAAAATGTGTTAAAAACACCCTTTAGCAAAAATCTTAAAAAATAAGGACCTGTATGGAATTTTTAACAAAACCTTTGTTAAAAGGAGTCGCAAAAGAGGATTTAGGGCGTCGGTTTTCACTCCTCTCATTCTCCTTCTCCGCGTCTCTCGAAGCCTTCAGCCAGCCATTCATCTGCAACAACCTCCATTCTTATCCTTCAGCCACCCATCACCAACTGAACCCCCATCAACCCTTGATCTCGAACAGCTCGACCCCTCTGGATTCAGCCTCTTCTTCTTTAAGAAAGGGTCGCATGTGCCTCTTCAACCCACCGCTTCTTCACCCCCGCACCTTCCTTCATCTTCAACACCCGTTTTCACCCTACCACCGCACCTCCTCTTTCACAAGACCGCTTCTTCACCACCGCACCCCCTTCTTCCTTCCAACTTCTTCTTCCCTCTCCCATTTCCCTTTTTTTCTCCTTCAGTGCTCATACCTTCTCTGATTCCCTTCCAAAAGTCGACTAAAGAGGAAGAATCGGTAAGGATTTTGTCTGTTCTTTCATTTTTTTTGTTTCATAAAAAAATCTAAAGATAGTCCTTCTGCTGTTTTCTTTTTTTTTAGCCTCTCTATAATGTCGATCTATCTATAATAGAATCGGCTTATGGATGGCACAATCAACGAAATGCATGTATTCCAATAGATTTTCTCATTTTTTTTATTTTCTTTCATTTTTAGTCATCATTTGTTCTTTTTTTTTCATTTATTGTTAGATTCATTTTCCTTCCCTTTTCTTTGGCTGCATTTCAATGTCTCAATCAGATTATGTTCTGATCTTTGATCCCCTGTTGGCATTCCAGTTTAAATTTTTGTGGCTTTCTTGTGGCTTTCTTGTGGCTTTTCTACTGATCAGAAATATTTGCGGGATGACAGTATCATGATTTACTTCATTGATTTTATACATTGTGAGCCCATATCCAGGTGTTTTGGTCTTGCATAGCATCATATTCATATGGCATATCATCTCTTCATTTGTACCTTTCTATGGTTGTGATTGTCATCCACACTGTAAATACTTTGAGGCTTATTACCTCGACTTCATTTTTGTTATTCAGGTGGTTTAGTCAGTAATACCTTTTTGAAACTTCTCTTCACCATACTCCTTAACGATGTACCATGACCATGGAATTCAGTCTGTACCATTGATGTCATGCTTTGGTCAACTTTTTTTTTATTCATAAATAATGTTTCTAAACTGTTGTGAACATTAGTTTGATCTTATATACGCCAAGTGTATCTGTGTTCACCGATTTCTAATCAAGGCATGAAAAAGGGTGAACTCTTTGATGCTCATGAAAATCTGATTATACTGAAGAAGGATTATGAAGAGCTGAAGCCAAGGGTGAAGACAATGTTGAAAGGGGATGAATCTTGTCGTGTGTTTCATGATCCTATTGCTGGTGTCTGGATTACCATTTGAAGAAATGAAGCGATCCATCATAGTGCTTTAAAAGCACGTGACAGAGTGCTGCATAGTAGAGGTTCATGAGTGAGGTTCATTTTATGCATATTATCTTACTCAAAGATGCTATTTTTGGGTTATGATTGTTTGACTTACTGTTAATAGATTATGAGGTTGGATTGCAGTTAATCGATGGACATTCTTTCTCTTCATGTGCATATTTCACCATCAAGATTCTTTGTAATCAATGGGTTAATTCAGAAGATCGAACCTTGATGAGACTTATCGGTTTCATAATCCTGTGATATTTTCTTTTCTTTTCTTTTCTTATATATATTTGTTTAATTAATTTGATTTTGTGAATGTTTGAAGGAGATGCCCCCAGTTCCCCAAGATGTATTGCTCCAGTGTCCTGAATGATAACATTGGCCTATAGAGAGCAGTACGATGACATTACAACACAAAGATATGGTGCCACGTTCAGAATTAGCTTTGAAGTCGAATTTACCATATGAAGAAATTCCTCCCATGCCCCACGATGGTGCTCAGCAGCCTGTTCCTAGCTCAACCGTGATGTTACTCACTGTTCTTTGAGATTCCTGTGTTGTGTCTGGGAAGTGTGGTCTTTCCAATGTATTAACTGGTAAAAACCAAAAAAAAGATGTAGTTCAATGGGTTCCGATGTCACTACTGATAAAGTTACCAGTGAAGTTTCAAGGATTATGGCTCTGTCAGTGATCTCATTTATCATGGTGTAGCTTTCACAAGTTTTTGGGCCAGTACTGCTGTCAATGGTCGCACTTCTTATGATTATAATCTTACTAATTTCCTATTGCTTTCATCAGGTCTTTGCGCCATGGATCAAAAAAAAAGGAGAGAGAAAAGGGGCATTACAGGTAAACAAAATGGAAAGAGGAAGATAGTTGATGAGTTTATTCTGTTAATGAACAATGTTACACATCATTTATTAGACATGATTTAGTTCCAGTTTACTCACTTTTAGGTCCCCTATTGCTTTATGTATGATTATATCATAGTCAGGGTCACAATGTGATTTAAATTTGCAGGGTAAATTGAAAAGCGCAAATACCATGCCCACATGCACATAGGTTTTCTAATGCTAATTTTCCTTTGAAATTTTAATAGCATAGCAAAGACTAATAGATACAGATCATCCTTTTATCCTATGAGCTTTCTCTCATATATCAGGTATTGTATTCCTCTTTACTTCTCTCTTTTGCAGGAATAAAGGATTTCTGATTTTATATGTTCTAGGTAAACTAGTTCTTTTAATCAATGTGGTGATACTTGCATGGTTTTACATGTTTATACCTTTGTTCTGAACGTTATTTGATCCCAGTTATATGAATTTTGAATCCAATTTGCTTTTATATCAAAACCTTTCCAAATTGCAAAAGGTAACTTCACTAGTTCGCAGTAATGCAAAAGGGTGATGAAAATTTGGATTCTAGATTGACTGATGTTGCACTTTTCTTGCGAGAACTAGATGCTTTATGTCAGTTATTTGCTCAACTTGAAATCCTAGCAACATGTTATTTTCTTTTTAGACGCAAGGAAGTTCTTCATAATCTAGTGACTGAGTGAACATTCCTTAAGTTGAAGGGTTCCAACACATGAAAAAGTCAATTCTCAGAAAAATTGGATCCCAACTACTAATTATTTGCAAGCACATCATGATTCATGGGTGGTGCTGTTACCTTGACCCTACAAGATTAGGGATAAGTAGAAATTTTCAGTCTATCCCAGCTGTATGTACATCTTGATGGGACCGTATTTTGGTGTTTTGTTCTACTGGTCCAAATAATTCTTACCTAATTTTGATTTCTAATATGCGTACGGTGCAAGAAAATCTGGTCGGCCTTTGTACAACAAACACTATTTTGTCGGATTTTTCTCTTTTACAAAATAACATTGGATCCACACTGGATCCTCTTCAAAAATCATCATATTTTCAAATATTTCCTTCTTTTATTAGAGTTTAACTTAAAATTGGCTCAAAATATATACCAATGGCCATAGTCAGGATATATTGAGAGTTAATTTCATTTTAAACTCTATAAAAGAACAAAAATATGTTTTATTCTTCACCTGAATTTAAAACATAGATCATTATATAATACATTCAATGAATATAGTCAAGGATGTATTATATTTTCAATCTTGTTTCAATTCATGTAAAGAATGAAATATGATTTGCAAAATCCAATTTCAAAATTCCTTAAATTCATTCATCACTTAGGATAGAACTGCATCATATTTTCAAAAATTCCTTTTTTAAAAAAAAACTCCAAGTGATGTAAATATCTTCTTCAATCAATCTTCAATTCTTGTAAAATCCAATTCATTCTTTCATTTTCAATTCTATTTCATTTTTTTAATCTCAAAGTCCAATTTAACTTTGAGATTTCAAATTCATTTTATATTCTAAATTTCCAATTCAAAACAGATTTCAAAGTTCAATTTGACTTTGAAATTCCAAATTCATTTCATATTCAAAACTTCAATCAAATTCAAAATTCAATTTAACCTTGAAATTCTTGATTCATTTTTTTTCTAAATTCCAAATTCAAGCTTCAAATTCAAAGTCCAATTTGACTTTGAAATTTATTTGTATATCCCAAAAATTCTAAATTCTAAATTCAAAATCAAACTTCAAAAAGTTCAATTTAACTTTAAAGTTTCTGATCTATCTTCTGATTTCAAATTCAAAACCAAGTTTATTTTCTTATCTTCAAAATCCAAGTTTTGAGATTAATTATGAATCTAAAAAATTCAAGTCTTTTTCTAAAAGTTTTAAAATCAATCTCGGTTTTTAAAACACAGATCCATATTCAAAAGTCCCATTTGGACTTTCAAAACTCAAAATCCAAAATTAGATCAACTTGGATCCAGTTCTCTAAATACAATTCTACCTTTGGATCTCAGACTTCAGATCCAAAATCCATCCTAGGATCCAGAATCCAATCTCTACCTTGGATCTCAGATTTCAGATCCTAAATCCATTTTAGGATCCAGAACCCAATTCTACTTTGGATCTCAGACTTTAGGTCCAAAATCCATCCTAGGATCTAGAATCCAATCTCTACCTTGGATCTCAGATTTCAGATCCTAGATCCATTGTTGAGATCCAAAAATCCATTTTTAGGATTTAGAACCCAATTCCATCTTGGATTCCATATCTTAGATCCAATTCTATTTAGGATCCAGAATCCAATTCCATTCCCAAGTCTGGATTTCAAATCCAATTCCGTTCTCAGATCTCAATCCATTCCTATTTTTTATATACCATTTGGATTTCTCAAGTCCATTCTGATTTCAAAATTGAAATTGAAATTCCATTTAAAATATTCATTTCCTTTCCTAGATCCAAGTTTAAAATCAAAATTCAAAGTCGATTTCTGACTTTGAAACTTCATTTTCTTTCATTTTCAGCTTCAAATCATTCTTTCTCAAAATCAAGATTTATTTTTCCAACTCTGATTTACTTCAAAAACTTAAAACTTCTCTGATCTATCTAAAAGTTCGAAGTTAGATTTTACCATTCAGAAATCAAATTCTTCACTCCATCATCAAGCTTATCTCAGAAAACTTGGAGAATTCCAAATCATTTTTCAAAAGAAGCATACATCTTTGCATTGCACAAGCATGATTCTTTGTGCATCTTTTAGACTTAGAATAAATTTTTAGATAATATTTAGGCAAAGCAAAAGGCATAGATTCGATCCTTGGTTTGATTACCCCTGGTAAAGGCACCAGGAACTTTCAAACCTCGTACCGACGAGCGAATCCCGTTTGTCCATTTTTCCCGCAATATTTTCAAAACAGAGGCGAGTTAAATTTGCTAAATATTTTTCAAATTAAGGTCAAGTGAAACCCCGCAAAAGAGTTCCTCTTCTCTTTTTCTCTTCTTTTCTCTTCTCTCTTCTTTTTCTGTCTTTTATTCTTCTCCCTTCAAAAAGGAGGAGAATAGAGGTTAGAAAAGGAAAAGAGAAGGAAGAGAGAGAAACCACAAGAGCGGAAAAATTTTGCGATGATCACAACGATCCACGATCTCGATTGGTCTTTCCTTGAAAGATAAATCCTTCTGAATGTCTACATCATCATAATGGATGATGTGTGACGGGTCATGCACATATTTCCTCAACATGGATACGTGAAAGACATTATGGATCTGAGCATATTGAGGAGGTAAAGCCACACGGTAAGCTGCTTCACTAATTCGATCTTGGATCTCGAATGATCCGACGAATCTGGGACTTAGCTTTCCCTTTTTCCCGAACCGAAAAATGCTTTTTGTGGGAGATACCTTAACAAAAACCATATCTCCCGTCGAGAAGGTGAGCTCTCGACGACGACGATCCGCATAACTTTTCTGTCGACTCTGGGCAGTATGGAGTCGCTCCCGAATCAACTGCACTTGCTGAGTGTAGTGTTGTAGCACTACCGGAGAATCCAATCTTCACTCGCCGACCTCGTCCCAGTAGAGAGGTAATCGACAGGGCTTCCCGTACAAGGCCTCGTAAGGGGCCATCCCGATGCTAGCATGATAACTGTTGTTGTACGCGAATTCTGTCAAACTGATATGAGAATCCCATTCTCCTTTCCAATCCAACATGCATGCACGTAGCATGTCTTCCAAAGTCTGAATCGTGCGTTCAGACTGCCCATCGGTCTGAAGGTGGAAAGTGGTGCAAAACTTCAATTTTGTACCCAAGGCTGACTGCAATTGTCCCCAAAACCTTAAGGTGAACCTAGGGTCGCGATCGGAGATGATGGACACTGGAACACCGTGCAATCTTACAATCTCCCAAACATAGAGGTCCACCAGACTGTCGAGTGACTGACTATGGTGAATAGGGAGGAAATGTGCCAATTTGGTAAGTCGATCGACGATCACCCAAATTGCATCATGCTTTCTCCAAGTCTTCGGCAAACCGATGATAAAGTCCATAATGATGTCTTCCCATTTCCATTGTGGGATTTCAATCTGCTGCATTACTCTGCCAGGTCGTTGATGCTCGATCTTAATCTGTTGACAAGTCAAACACTTGGCGATATACTCGGCCACGTCTCGCTTCATTCCGCTCCACCAATAACCTCGCTGCAGGTTTTTGAACATTTTTTTGCCTCATAGGTGGATCGTGTATCTGGACTTGTGAGCCTCCATGAGAACCTCGTCTCTCAAAACAAGATCATTTGGGACCCAGAGGCGATTCTTACACCATAAACTTCCTTCTTCCTTCAGACAAAAGGGGGTATCAGGTTGTTGTGCTTGAGCCTTCAGCTTTACATATTGCGCATCAATCCTTTGCACAGCAAAAATCTTTGCTAAAAGCTCAGGTTGGGCCACTAAGCTGGAAAGTCTGATAGAATGTTGCGTGACCGCAAATGGTTTCCAAGAAACCAGATCCTCAAAAAGCTTCCAATCAACGTATAATAGATTGAAAGAAACACCGGAAGCCTTGCAGCTGAGAGCGTCAGCCACGACGTTTGCCTTCTCTGGATGGTAGGAAAGGGTGAAATTGTAATCCTTTAAGAATTCTAACCAACGTTGTTGCCTCATGTTCAGCTCTTTCTGCGAGAATAAGTACTTAAGGCTCTTGTGATCCGTAAAAGCCTTGAATTGTTCCCCGTATAAATAGTGTCGCCATATCTTCAAAGCGAAGACCACGGTTGCTAACTCCAAATCATGGGTCGGGTAATTCTTCTCATGGATTTTGAGTTGGCGCGAGGCGTAGGCGATTACTTTCCCGTTTTGCATTAGGACACATCCCATGCCTGTTCCTAAAGCGTCTGTATAGATCAAGAAGCCGCTTTGTCCTGAAAGCAAGGCCAAGATAGGAGAGGTAGTAAGTCGCTCCTTCAACATCTGAATATTGTTTTCGCACGTATCGTCCCACACGAACTTAGCCTCCTTCTTTAGCAGTTTTGTCATAGGTAGAGAGATTTTGGAAAAGTCTTGGATAAATCTTCGATAATATCTAACTAATCCAAGGAAACACATTCCTCGGTTGTTGCCAATTTAGTATGGCCTTCACCTTGGCAGGATCTACGGATACTCCTTTCTCGGATATAGCATGACCCAAAAACATAACCTCCTCGAGCCAAAACTCGCTCTTGGAGAACTTAGAGAACAAACACTCCTTCCGCAGGGTCTACAAGATTATGATCAGGTGTTCGCGATGTTGATCCCAGGTCTCCGAGTACACCAGGATGTCATCGATGAACACAATTACGAAAGTGTCTAAAAAGGGTTTGAACACACGATTCATGAGGTCCATGAAGGCTGCAGAAGCGTTGGTGAGTCCGAAAGGCATGACAGTAAACTCGTAATGCCCATACTTGGTTCAAAAAGTTGTTTTGGAGATATCAGCTCCTTTAATTCTGAATTGATGGTACCCAGATCTAAGGTCGATTTTAGAGAATACCCTAGCCTTCCTTAGCTGATCGAAAAGATCCTCGATGCAAGGCAACAATTATTGTGGCCTGATTGAGCATTCAATAATCAATGCACAATCGCAAAGACCCATCCTTCTTTTTAACAAATAGGACAGGAGCTCCCCATGGCAAGACACTGGGGCGAATGAAACCCAAATCCATCAATGTTATCATCGCAAAATTTTTAACTTTTTGTGAGTCAAACTGACCTTTGAAAAAGTTTTTGAAAATGACTCGCCTCCGTTTTAAAATGCGGGATAATTCCGAAGAATGGGACTCGCCTGTCGGTACGAGGTTCAACCGTTCCTGCCACCTTTAACAGGGGTAATTGAACCAAGGATCAATCTTATGCTCTATTCTATTCAACTTGTCTAAATCATATTCTAATTTCTAAATGCACATAGAATCAGGCATGTGCTATGAATTTTCAGAAAATGCACATTTGAAAATATGATGTTTGCTTTGAATGATTGAAATATTTAGAAAATGTAAATCTTGGAAATGATATCACATGAAAAATCGTGAATTGGGATTTGAAATGTACTTCTGAGAGAAGTAAAAATTGATTTTGAGGAATCCTTGACATTTGGTGCAAATCGATTATGAGAAACTTGGTTTCTCTGAATTCAAACTTTGAAATTGAAATTCTAACTTAGAAAATTTGAATTTGGAACTTGGGAAATACTTGAAATATCATTGGCAAATCCATATTTTGAGAAAATCGATTTTTGAATAAGACTTAGAAAAATTTTGATTTTTCTAACTTCAAACTTTGAAATTGACTGCATAACTTGGAAAATTGAATTTATGAACTTGAGAAACACTTGAAATATTCTTTGAAATTCAATGCTTTTGGGAAAATCGATTTTGCTATAAGACTTAGGAGATTTTGAGAAAATGAACTTCTTTGAATTGAGATTGGAATTGGCAAATGCATGAAATGAATGAATATGGATTTGAGGAATTGAGAAATACTTTTTGTATTTTTGAGAAATGCAGTGCATTTTTTTAGGTTAGCCTAAGAGTGTAGGCTGAATGTGGCTAATGTAAAGATCATAAATCTAAGTATCATTCGTATTCTGACTATGACCATAAATACAAATTCCACCAAGTTTATAAACTTCATAGAAGCTAGTGCATATGCCATTCGTGTAGACCATGGTGAATTTGTAAAAATATGCATGAATCATCATCCATCACACATTAAAAAAAATAAACTATATGCAATGCTGCCTAAGCTAAGCAGGAAATGTAAATTCTTATTCCAAAGTTTAATTACAAATTACATCACTATTGAAATTTAAATACATGAAAAATAAAGTCTTCAATGTACCTGCAAAACTAGAAAACTTTGTTAGTGATGATATGTTGGCTTTTCTAGATTTATCCAGCAATATCAGGAAATTGCTGGATTTTGCTAAATATAAGCCTTTTTGCCATGATTCCCTTAAATCAAAATGATAAAGTATGAAATAAAATTGAATAAATATGAAAGAGAAGATATGAAATTTCGAAATTGGGGTCAAAATGAGCAAAATACCCCTAATAACAAGACTATGGCCTTGAAATTAGAGTTTTTAGAAAGATATTTTGATAAAATGCAAGTTTTGAAATTTGAATGCAAATAAATTAGGCTAAAATATGATATGACATACTTAAACACATGAAAATTAAGGTTAGGGATTTCGAAATTTAGGTCAAATGACTAAATTGCCCCTGATAGCAAGACTATGGCCTTGAAATCAGGGTTTTTAGAAATAGATTTTTGGTAAAAACTTAGGTTTTATGCACTAAATGAAATCAAATGAGCACAAAATTAAACCTAAAGCATCCTAATATGATTATGAACATGATTAAATCCTAAAAATATATGCTCATGCACGAAAATCCAATAATATCACAAAAACTGTGATTTTAGCAGTGTTTTTGGATCTTTCAGGAACCCGGTTTTGCAATTTTATTAATTCAGAGATCAAATGGATTCCAAAATCCATAAAAATTGGTACCTGCACTTGTTATAACCCTAGTGTCGAATTGGAATTATAAAAATAATTTTTTTGACATTGAATTAATCCGAAAATTGCATTAAACCCTAAAAATATGCTATTTTTGACCTAATTCACCAACCAGTTTCAATACAAGACCTGAACCAGGGGTCAAATCTCCATGTAAATTTATGAAATTTTACAGAGACTAACTAAGAAGAAAAACAGAGATTTCACAATTTACAGATCGTAAAAATCATTTCTGGTTAGGGAGAAACCCTTCCGGCAATCTGAGCTAAAATATATCACTTTTAACAGGGATTAAAACGGCTACTTCAGATTGAAAATACAGACATAAATAGCAATCTTAAACAAACATATCTGAAATTTTAGTGGTGAACATTAGACAGAAAAATAACAATACTCACTTTTTACAGATCATGAATCGGATCTGTGGTTTGGGATTTATGACTAACACAAGTCTGATTAGGGTTTTGGTAAACCCTAATGAGTTTTAAATTTAAAAACAGATTCCCTGAAAAGGGAAAAATACTAAACAGTAACCAAAAAATCCGAGAATTTCACAGCAGACAGATCTACTCAATGTGAATCCATAGCAATTTACAGAACTAAAATCGGATATAATATGAGAGAAATATCATAACAGCAAGTTACCTTCTTGATTTTAACCATGATTTTAAAGCTTTAAAAACCCGATTTGATGTCTGATTTTTTTGACAGGGTTCCCGAGATTCAAAACCTCTGATTTTTCTACAGTAACTCAATAACTCATGCATGCACCACATATAAAAAAATCAGAAATAAACAATGAGAACTTCAATCCGAAATAACATTATCTTTACTGTTCTAAACCTAAAACACACAGAAATTTAAGACACTTGGAAAACCATGCATTAACTAATGTAAATCAATAAAATAAACCATAAAACAGTAAATAAAAATTATTTCTATGCTATAGAACGTAAAATAAACATGAATAAACCATGAAAATAAAATAAAAAAAGGGAATCAATGGCTGGAATTTTATATCACCTTTAAAACATAGATTTAACCCATTAAAAGGGTAAATCATATATTTTATTGGTTAATAATGTAAAGAATCATATTAAAATCAATTTTAATGGATTAAAATCCCTGTAAATCAATAAAAACAGGGTTAGATCACCTTCTTGGATTGTTCTTGCTGATTCTTGATGGTTCTTGAGGTGAAACCATGGTTGAATCCATGAAATAGGAGGTATTAATGGCTAAAATTGATTTAAAACTATTAAAAACATGAAATAAAAGCTAAAAATTAAACAAAATAATTACCTTAAGGTGGCTGCAATGGAGGAAGGGCTGGAGAGGAGAGAGAAGCTTCAAGAATCCCAAGGAGAGCAAGTTGGAAAAATCGACCCCCCTATGGAGACTATTTATAGAAATTTTTTAGGTTTAAAAATTGGGAATTTTGAATTTTTTGGACTCTAACAAGGGTGGGCGATTTTTGGGTGGAAAGACCTAACTACCCCTAGCCTAAATTATCTAAACTAATGCCTAATTAACCCCTAGACTTTCCTAAAAAATCCCCAAATGTAATGCCACTTGGCATTTTCTACATTTGGCTTTTTAAAACACCTTTAAAAACACTAGTTTTAAAAACTAACTTTCAAAATGAGTTTTTTTTCAAAATGGTTTTGACTCTTCTAAACCTCTAACATTAACCAAGACATCAACTAACCCTAGTCTAGACCTGACTGACTCGAATATGGCGCCACCCCGAGTGGGCCCTACTTGAGTTTTTTCAAAAAGCGATTTTAAGACTTGAAATTGAAGGAGTTTTCAAAAGGATTTTCAAAGACAAACTTCAAAGTTATAATTTTTGAAATGGAATAGGGTCCTAACTAGGTTAGAACTCCTCTGGATATGGTGCCAACTGAGTGGGCCCACATCGAGTTTTGGAAATTTTGAAACAAACACTGAAAATGGCTTTGAAAAAGGGTTAAAATTGACATTTGAAATTCAAGATCTTTGAAAATAGGGTCTCAAGCGAACTTGAACTCCGAGTTAGAGTCCTGAACTCTTAAGACTCTGAGATTTTAAATTTTTAGAATTCAAATGAAAGAATTTTTGAAAGATTTTATCAAGAAATGATGAAATAAGTCAGAAAACACAATCAGGGTTAGACTCCTAACTCGACCGAACTCTAAAATAGAGTTTTGAACTAACTAGACTCTGTAAAATGACCTAAATTTTGACAATAATCGAAAAAGACTGAAAATGGAAGTAAAACAGATTTCAAAACAGACTCCTGACCGGATTAGGACTCTGACACAGAGTCCTGATCGGACTGAAACTTTCAAAACTTTGAGAAATTTGATGAATAGAGGAATTCAGAAGCGACACCACCTCAATGGGTCTCATCTGTGAATTAAAATCGATTAAAATTTGAATTTGAAATGAATCCAGATTGTTTCCTTGAGAAAATATTTCGAAATATAAAGTCCTGGGGTTGGAAAATGACAGAGTATTGAATAAAAACCCAGGTTTTGAAATTGATTTTGAAATAAAAGCTTTAAAATTCAAATCTGGATTGAATGTTTTGAAAGCTGGAGTGCTGGATCTTAAGAATGAGATGCAATGTCATGCAATGCTATGCGATGCAATGAAATGGTATGTCGAATTCATGCAGTGATATGCAATGACATATAAAATGGACAAACACTGAATGAGGGTGAAAATTTGGGGTGTTTACAGATGCCCCTCTTTGCTACTAAGCCGGTTGTGAGCCGAGCTTAGTGGCAAAGAAAACATACCAAATTTGAACCATAAAAATGCCCCAGTTAGATAAATCTGACTGGGTATGAAAGAATTAATTCAAATGATGATGGTAGATATGAAATGGAGAATAAGGAGAAAATTTTATTTCAAAAGAAGTGAGATTCAGGTTTTGCCCTTAACCTGGATGGGACGGGAAATACCTCGTATGGAACGAAGCTCAGGCTTAACCTTTAACTTGATTGGGAAATGAAATACCTCATCACGTGAGGCTCAGGTTTGTACCCTTGACCTGATTGGGCAGAAAATGGAATACCTCATCAAAGGAGGCTCAGGTTTGTACCCTTAACCTGATCGGGCAGAAAATGGACGGAATCCTCGAAAGAAGAGACCGTGATGGAACCTTCGGATTTCCGCACAATGAATCCGATAGGAGTTTTGCAAAAGGAAGTAAATTGGGGTCCCTAAAGTTTGAAAAGGGATTGATTTTGGGCGTCTCATTGCTGAGACTAATTAACTTTTGAAATTGCCTTTTGCTGGAATTGGTGGCTTAATCTCAAGCCGAAATTGGACTGTCTATGGTGGGACAGTGGGGACACAGGGAAGTATGCAAATCTGAGAGCTCGTGCGCTCAGATTATACCAAAGAAGGGAAGGAATCTTGAAAACTCCCATAATCAAGTCCTAAAAAAGGGATGGTGTCAGGATGCGCCAAAGATGAACCTCAAGCTCTCGCTTCATGCCAGGATAGATAGAAAATATTGTCAAAATGTTGAAAATTATTGTTGATTCAAAAAAATTGAAAGTGATGCACATTGTTTTGAAAGTATTCCCTCTTTTCTACCTGAAGTATTACCTCCAACTGGGCTTAACTCTGTAGAATCAAGATTCAAATTCAAATTGCTTGCGATTGACTTTCTTTCAAGGAAGCTATCAATTTCCTTGATATGGACGGGAAAAAAAATATTCTTGATATTGCGAGAGCTATTGGTGAAAGAATATTGATAAAAGAATTTCACAAAATTAAAGAAAATTCTTGATAAATTTGGCAGTCTGATATCCTGGGATTCTTTTCTCATGATGATCTTTCTGCACTCTTTTTTTTTAGCAGATTGGAGCTCTCTTGGATTTTTCGGGAATTACATCATCCTTCATTTTGGAGATGTCCTGACTTGTCTCTCTCTTTTTCCTTTTTTTGGGAAGGGTACGTCACAAACTCCTTCATCTCAGAGATGTTCCGATCCTTCTTTTCTCTGAGGGATTATCATGATGATTATTGGCTCTTTGGTAGGAAATCTCTTGATGTAATACTGAACGTATTTTGAGATAATAATTTTGTGCAATAAAGATTTTTGAAATCAACAAATATTCGACGACAAATTGGCAAGATTTTCTTGAAATCCTTTGTGAAAGCGAGCATTTGAAGCACAACGCAACACATCCATGACAAAAATTCTCTTCTCCTTTCCCCAAAGGAGAAGATTCAAAAATTAGAATTGGGAATTACTCCTCTCTTCCCTGAAGAGGAGGTGTTTGCAAAACGAACTTTCGAAGAGAAATTAAGCTTTCGTCAAAAGTTCCTAACATTAGGCTTCTCTTATGGAAAGGGGGTCGGAATTGGTGAGGTTGGTAAATTGGTCATGAAGGAACGAGTTCATCACACTCTCCCTGAAAAGAGGGTCCTTCATGATGAAATGGCCTAGTCTGAAATTATGGGGCCACAAGGAAAGCAAGTCTCCGTCGAGTCTCTCCCTATAAAGAGGGTTCCTTGTGTGAAATTTGGAATTTTGTTTTGCAAACGGTTCACAAAGACATGAGTCCCTTCAAACTCTCCCTTAAAAGGGGCTAAGTGAACGAATTGGATAGCATGCGAAAAGAGTGAGCTCCCTCGAACTCTCCCTATAAAAAGGGTCTCTCGCAAGAGATTTTTTTTTTTTTTGAATTGGGTATTGGGTGACCAAAAGGTCGAAATTTGGAATTTGGAATTTTGAATTTTGAATTTTTGAAATTGGAATTTTCCTATTTGAAATTAAAAATTGGAAGTTTGGAATTTGATATTCGGAAATTAGAAATTAGAAATTGGGAATTTTGGAATTTGGAAATTGATATTTGGAAATTGGAAATTAGAAATTAGAAATTAGAAATTAGAAATTTTGGAATTTGGAAATTGATATTTAGAAATTGGAAATTAGAAATTTGGAATTTTGGAATTTGGAAATTGATATTTGGAAATTGGAAATTAGAAATTTGGAATTTTGGAATTTGAAAATTGGATGAGTGATCAGCACGAAGACTGAACTCAAGAGGTCGACTGACATGACCATTCAGTGGAACACTAACACGAGTGCTCGATTTTGAAAGGACACCGATATGCATACCGGTTTAAAAATGTACCAGTTTGGATACTGGATTTTGGTTTAGTTCTGGTGATTGTCTTTCAATCTTGAATCGTTAGGAATTGTGATGGGATTGATAGTTGAAATCTCAATATTGACCAGATCATTATTAATGCGATTGAATGCAAATGAATGCAAATTGATGCATATGAATGCACAAGTGCGTGAAATGAGAGATTTGTTTATCCTGCCTGCATACAGGACATTTGTAGATAAAAACAAAATTTTAAAATGCCCAGTGTAACTGGGAAAAAGAATTTTGATCATTATTGAAGAAAATTTGGAAGAATTACAAAGAATAGGAAATTGTTCAAGTATAGAATTTTTTCAAATGTCGAGCATTGATGGGATCTGGTAATTCTATTCCATCAGCATTGATGAGCCGATATGAATTGCGAGGTAGTGCCTCTTTGACAACATAAGGACCTTCCCAATTTGGCGACCATTTGCCACCCGGGCGATGCCTGAGATAAGTTGTTGATCTGAGCACTAGATCATTGACCCGAAATTTTCTCTCAATGACAGATTTTGCATATTGTCGGGCTATCCTCTGGCGATAGGATTGAGCATGCTCTGCTGCTCTGAGCCTTCTTTCATCGAGCAAATCAAGTTGTACCAGTCGCTGTTGCTGATACTGATCAAGAGGTAATTCTAGAAGTGATGCAAATTTCAGAGCAGGTTTCTGAACATGTAGAGGCAGTACTACTTCAGTTCCGTAGACAAGTTCTGACGGAGTAGCATTCGTTGGAGTTCGAATGGTGGTTCTGTATGCCCATAATGCATCATGAATCTTTTCATGCCAGTCACGGCCCGTTTCTAAAGTTCGTTCCAGGATTCGAATCAGAATCTTGTTGGTGGCCTCTGCCTGACCATTCCCTTGAGGATAATAAGGAGCGGAAAAATGATGATGAATTTTGAACTTTGAGCAGAATGTCCTCATTCTCTCATTCTTGAAATGACTGCCATTATCCGACACAATATCATGCGGTATACCGAAACGGCAAAGGATATTCTTATGGATGAAAGAAACCATGTGTCGACCTTCTACTGTGCGTAGAGTGACTGCTTTTACCCACTTAGTAAAATATTCTGTTGCGGCAAGAAAATATTTATGACCATTGGAGGCTGAAGGAGTGATGGGGCCTACAACATCGAAAGCCCACATGGAAAATGGCCATGGCGAGACGACAGATTGCAAGTATGTCGTTGGCGCATGAATGGAAGGCGCATGCACCTGACATTGAACACACTTCTTTACAAAACGATAGCAATCTTGTTGCATAGTTCTCCAATAATATCCTGCTCGGATGATTTGTTTGACGAGAGTCTGATAGCCAACATGACCACCGCAAATGCCTTCATGTTCTTCTTGCACAACTTCTTTGGCTTCTTCTTCGTCCAAACATCTGGAATACTCAGAACTGAATCCACGACGATAAAGGACGTCGGCAAGAATAAAATATCGAGCACACATGCGTTGAATTGCTCGCTGCTCTCTCTTTGATAATTCTGGAGGAAATTCGCCAGTTTTAATGAAATTCTTGATATCATGATACCAAGGCTTCTTCTTCTGCTCAGCCTGGTTTATCTGCTCTACTGGGACGAAAGCGAGTTGATCAAGTCTGCCAATTTCAAATGAGCGACAAGGTTCTCCACCCTTGAAAGACATGATGGATCCCAGATTGACTAAGCTGTCTGCAACTTGATTGAAATCTCTCTTGATATGGAAAAGTTGGAATTCTTCGAATTTGTTGGCAAGAGCTGAGACAATCTTCTGGTAAGGAAGTAATTTCTGATCTTTTACTTGCCATTCGACTAGGACTTGATTGACGACAAGCAAGGAGTCGCCATAAACATGCACTCTTTTGACATTGAAATCCTGTAGAATTTTCAGACCTTGTATCAAAGCTTCATACTCGGCCATATTGTGAGTGCACTGAAAATCCAGTTTGAGAGAAAAGGGAATCATCTCTTTCTCTGGTGTGATTAGAAGAATTCTGATTCCTATGTATGAACACCCCAAATTTTTCAAAGATTTACAAAATGACCCTTTTGCCCCTGACTCCATCTTCTGAGAAATCAAAGCAAATTCTTCAGACTTTCTAGATTAAAAACCATATTGATCCATTCAAAATAGTTTTTAGGTTCGAATCCGACGCTTTAAATCCATATTTCCTCAAAAACCGGATCCAAACCCATTTCTGAAGAAATTTTCTCAAAATAGCTTTTAAAACTCTCAGAAAAATTCTCTTTTGTAAATATTTTACAAAAACATTAAAAAAAATAGTTTTAACCTTTAATTTCTCGTAAAGATTTAGGATTATTCTAAAAATACAAAAAAATTGAAAAAAATAACATAAAAACCAAAAAAAAAAAAGAACAAGATTTTAGAAAAACTACGAGGAAAAACGAACGATTTCAAGCTTTTGAAAGTTGTTTTGCTAAAAAACTCATTTCCCAACCATTTTTGCAAAAATTTCTTAAAAGGATTCCTCTTATTGGAAAATGAGAAATTCTACAACGGAATCCTCCTGCGCCTTCTTCCTTCTCCTCTCCACCGTTGATCTTCCAACAGCCTCCTCTCTCCTCAACCTTCAATCCGAAACGACCTCCGTTCTCGAATTTTCCATTCCCCCTTTAAAAAGAGGTGAGCTCCTGTCTTTAGGGATCCATTTTTTTTTTCTTCGGGCGCAGATCATCCATTCTTCACCCCTCAACGGCATTCCCTCGATCCATTCTGTTCCATCCCACTCGATCGAGCATCCATTTTCAGACAACAATTTTCTCTTCCAGCATCCATCGAGTTTTCTTCCTGGAAGGAATCACTTCATCAACCCCTTCTCTTGGTGAAAAGCGTGTTCGAACCTGCGATAGTGCAAAAAAAAAGGGGGGGAAAGCATCTCCTCCTTCAGTCAAGAACAAAGAATTCGGTAAGAGTCTTATTTGCCTATTTATTTTTATTTATTTTTTTTCTTTTCTTCTTTTCGTCTTTGATTCCTTAGATTCCCCTATCCGCCCCATTAAGAGCACTCCTCGTGATACTGCTTTGCTCATGGCAATGTCAGATCACCTCCGTGCGAAATCAAATGGAACAATCTGTGTTCCGATATTTTTTTTTTTTCTTCTTTCTCTCTCTCTTTTCCTTTCCCTTTGAGTTTCGTAATTTTCATTACATTTCGCTGAATACTTTGTTCCACTTTAGTAATCGTATAATATTTTCTCTAGATCATTTTCTTCTAATTTCTGTTTCAATTTTGATAATGGGTCAATCTTGACCAACGGGTTAATATTAGTTCCTGATGGGGGTGGGGTTTTTCCTTACTTTTTTTTTATTAGTTATAATTCTGTTTTGAAACATAATTTTCTGTTTATGAGGTTTTGATCATCCCTCCATACATCGCAAAAGCTCCCATAATTTCTCTGCTTGTCATGGATTTACGTTCAGCTCTAGATTCTGCAATATATTGTATAAGCATTTTCTTTCCCTTTTCATGATTACGGGGGTCTTCATATCTTCTGTACCTGGATTTCCAAGTTCATTTAATTCTCAGTTATTGTTAACCCCCATCGACTTATAAATATTAGAAGAATTGTATCAATAAAAGGACCTGGTTCGAAAAAATTCGGTGGTGTCGCATGGAGAGAAAGGGGTGATGATCGGAAAATGTAGCAGAATGAAATGTCATATGACCAGTAGATCGGTTGTTATTTCTGAAGGAAGGGATGATCCTCTACCGAATAAATAAGCTCGTCTCTCACTTTCAAGGGGGGCTCTTCGAACAAAGCTCTACAGGGGAGTTATTTCTCTTCATCTGGCCTTCCTTACATTGTCAAATGATAAAGATCCTGCCAGAAATGTCTATCCCTTGTGGTTGGTACCTGTCATAGCTATGATCAAGAAGGAAGAGACTCCTCAATTGGCTATTGTCGATATTTTGTGAATACAGACATCCCCATCATTACTTGTGCTTTCCTGCTTATGGGCATTCATTTATATCTTAAATCCGAAGTTCAGCTATCCATTATTAACTTTCATTTACATGATCTGTTGCAGAAAATCCTCTGTATCAAGTCACGATTCTGGAGGTATGTAACTTATGACACTTTCAAATTGTCCTATAGAATGAATATATTGATCTCTCCTCTCACTTGCATTTAGATGCTCTCCATTTCGACACTTAAGTTACCCCTGCATATGTATTAATACCTATATGACCATCCTAGCATCCATACCATCTCTGATAAATATCTCTATGTTAATTTCTGTATCAATGTATTCATATTGTTAATTGCTGACAACTGACCGACGATTTCATTAGAATTATTGTAATAGCATGTTGTGGATTATATGTTCTTAAACCCAAGAATTTAAAATCGGCACTGCTATCAGTCCCTTTTTGCTGAGGAATTACCAACAAAACCTTCTGTCATGTCTCCATTCTCTTTAGTCACCTTAAGGCATCCGAGTGTTCTCATTAGAGTGATGGGTTAGTAATGCTGCTTTGTTGCGTTGATGTTTAGTTTGGATAGTCATCATACAATAGATTGTTACATTCATTTTCGGATGACCAGACACCCACCTCCCACTCCACATAATTGCCAATACTCCCATTAGGTACCAATGTCACGCCTGTTGTTCTTGACTCTACAAGAGGGGAATTTGTCATCACTGCTATTATAGTTAAAAGGTTCTGATGAAGTCTGTTAGTTGGTATTGATTGGTGGTGGACACCGAGTGCTGCAGAAGATAGAATGGGGTTCTGCTAATCCAGTATGTGAGGTAATTGGCAATGCAAGAATGAATGGCGACAAGATCTTGTTGTCGCTACAAAATGGTTGTCAGGGATGTCCTCATATCGATGACTTCCTTCAATTCGAAAGCCAACCTTTGAGAAGAAATTTATTTTATACCAGGCCCAAACATCAGCTAGGTGACCAAGATTCTCTCTGTAATTGCTCAATTTTCTCATAAGGATCAGTTCAGCTTTACTGGTCCCAGTGATCACCTACTCAAAATGATGCACCTCCAAAGTGAGCCAATTATGAACCTATCAACTGTTGCGGTTTGGAAGGGCACAGCTGGACCTGGGCGTAATTTTCAAGCAACTATGATAATGAGTATGAACATCGGTAGGAGTCTTTCGGTGCTGAAGGAGAGTAATTATCAAAACAAGATGTAGAATTGAATGATTCGGTATCATTTCATTTTTAGCCAGTCTCAAGCTCTTCTGCTTATATTAGTCCTTGTGCTTTAACACCCCCAACAAGCAACTGTATGCTGCAAATCATGACCATAAAGGTGCAGAAACACTGTCACTGGTACCTAACGGTATTACTTTACCTAAAACATCTGTTTATTTTGTTTGTCCTCATTTCCAAGAGAATATTCAGCTCGTCTTCTTCATCTCCACCTGTAGGTTACATGGCTATCCACGATCACCATGCTTCCATCTCTCACATACAATACCACCTGCATCTACACAATCAATTGCATCTCGCATGTATACATTTTTTTTCTCACCTGCAATTCTCCCTAACACTTACCTACCCAAACCATTTCCTGCAACTTTCAGCATTCACTGTTCCGCGATCCCTCACTAACTCCCTGTACACTATCCAATCTACATTAAATACCCCCTGGTGCGCACATCCATTATATGCATATTCCACAATTTTTAGCACATCACCCCTGCACTTTATTATACTGAGCATATTTATTGTATAGCATATGCAGTCACATCCCACTATATCCTATTTCACCATGTACTCACCTCACCATGGCTGACATATCATTTTAGCAACCATCTCCACTGTGTTCATAACGCAGCCAATCATTGTGTAAATGCACATCTCCTCGTCCATTATACATACCTTCACCGAACCAAGGCACTTTGAGTGCCTTCTCATATGCAAGTCGTCACCAAACTTAGATAATCACACACACACACACACACATATATATATATATATATATATATACGTGCTCATGTGTTCCCACAGGATACGTATATGCACCCTTCACTGTTAGGGAAACTATGGCCATTTGTGCATCCAAATAGGCACAATCATAAGCATTTTTTGTTAGATCTCACTATATTTTGTATTTCCATCATTCCATACTAACTCACTTTTGCTTTTTGCAGAAAAATCATGAGAATTGCTATTTCCTTTCCTAGAATTAAGAACTCTTGTAAAATTCAGAGTTAAATGTTGTAATAACTAGAGGCTAATGAAAACTTTATCTTTCCTGATTTAGGTAGAATGAATGGGCATTATGAAATACCATGAATTGCTTGTTTCATGCATTTTTTTTCTTTATTTCTTAAACTCTCACAATGGTGAAACACGAGTGGCACGTGCACCATTTCGTAAGAGGTAATGGATTTTAAGTTGATGATCCACATCAATGGCCATAGTCAGAGTGTGGACAAAACTTAACACTTTTATCTTTTACAAAATAACATTGGATCCACTTTCAAAATTCATCATATTTTCTTAAAATATTTTCTTTCTTTTATCAGAATTTAACTTAGGATTAACTCAAAATATATACCAATGGCCATAGTCAGGGTATATTGAGGGTTAATTTCATTTTAAATTCTAGAAAAGCACCAAAAAGATATTTTATCCTTCATTTGAATTTAGATAAGACTATTATATAATACACTCAATGACCATAGTCAGGGGTGTATTACATCATTAGTCTTATTTAAATTCATTTGAAGAATGAAATATGATTTTCAAATCCAATTTCAACTTATTCAAATTCATTCATCATGTAGGATAGAATTGCATCATATTTTCAAAATTTTCCTTTTCAAAATTCCAAGTGATTCTCCCTCTTCATTCCTCAGATCAAATCTTATTCAAATCCAATTCTACTTCATTTCAATATTCAAAAATTCAACTTCAAAGTCCAATTTGACTTTGAAATTCCAAAATCATTTTATATTCAAAACTTCAAATTTCCAACTCAAATCAAAATTCAAAATCAAAGTTCAATTTAACTTTGAAGTTATCTTCTGATTTCAAAATCAAGTTCATTCCCTTATCTTCAATCAAGGTTTGGATTTGAATCTCAAGTTTAAATTTGGGTTTCTAAAAACCCAAGATCCGTCTTTAAAGGTCCTATTTGGACTTCTCAAAATCCAAACCCAAAGACAAATCCTAGTCTCAACTTAGATCCAGATTTCCAAGTATAAACTCCATTCCACTTTGGATCTCCCATCACGGATCCGAATTCCATCTAGGATCCAAATCCTTATTTCACTTTGGATCTCCAATCACAGATCCAAATTTCATTTAGGATCCAGATCCTTGTTCTACCATTGGATCTCAGATTCAGATCCAAAATCCAATTCTTAGGATCCAGAATCCAACCCTACTTTGGGTCTCAGATTCAGATCCAGAATCCAACTCTACTTTGGATCTCAGACTTCAGATCCAAACCCATTCTAGGATCCAGAACCAACTCTATTTTGGATCTCAAACTTCTGATCCAATTCCATTATAGGATCCAAAAATCCAACTTCATCTTGGATCTCAAATTTAAGATCCAAAATCCATTTAGAACCCAGAATTCAACTTCAGGTCCAAATTTCATCTGGAATTCCAAACCTTGAATCCAATTCCATTCAAAATTTCAGATCCAATTTCTCCAAATTCTTAAATTCAATTCCATTCAAAATTCCAGATTCAAATTCCAGCTTGAATCCCATATTCCAAATCAACTTCTCAAACCAATTCCACTTCATTCTAAGATTTCAAGATCAAATTCCCATTTCAGATCCTAAATTCAGAATTCAACTTTGAAACTCTATTCAGAATCCAGATATTGGATTCGAATTTCATCTTAAAAATCCAATCTTTAAACCAATTCCATTTCTCAACTTTGTTCAAATCTCCCAATTCTATCTTTCCTTCTGATTCAATTTTCATTTCTATTCTGATTCAAAGTCCATTTATGACTTTGAAAATTCCTTTTATCTCGATGTTTCAAGATCATTTTCCAAAACCAGATTCATATTCCCAAGCTTTTGATTACTCTTAAAACTTAGAACTTTAATCTTAAGTTCTAAGTTAAAATCATTTCTTCACTTTATCAGATTCATCTCACTTGGGAGATCTTCAAAATATTTCAAAAAGAGCATACATCTTTATATTTGCACAAGCATGATTCTTTGTGCATCTAGACTTAGGATAAATACTTAGATAAATTCATTGCGAAGCAAAAGGCATAAAATTCGACCCTTGGTTAGATTACCCTTGGTAAAGGTGCCAGGAACGGTCGAACCTCGTACCGACGAGCGGATCCCATCTCCCAGTTTTCCCACAAATATTTCAAAAACGGAGGCGAGTTATTTCAAAAAAATTTCAAATTAAGGTCAAGTGAGACCCGCAAAAGAGTTCCTCTTCTCTTCTTTCTTTTCTCTTCTCTCTTTCTTTCTATCTTTTATCTTTCTCCCTTCAAAAAAGAGGAAAATAAGAGGTTGGAAAGGAAAAGAGAAGGAAGAGAGAGAATATTACGAGAGGAAAAATTGCTTTTCTTTTGCTTTGACATTATCTAAGTCTTTATTCTACATATGTTAGCTTCATTTCCATGCAAACCCTTAGGAGCCTAGATTTTGTCCTAAGCTGACATAATTGCATATAGGATTTAAGTATGGTTTGGTAGGACCATATTGAGGAGATTATTCCATGCTCACATTAGACTTAGGTCTTAAATACAACTCTCCTCAATTCTAAGGATTGAATGCAAAACAATGTATGCAAGTGTATGCTTCTCTTTATTTTAACCTATCTCTTTAGGACTTGCATTAGAGCCATCTGATTTCTTGCATGTTGCGCATATTTTGAAAACCTCCTTACCTATATTGTCCCGGTCTTCACGTTGCTGGGCTGTCTCACTGAACCATAGTTTGGGAGAGAGCCTCACAACTGGACCACTTATTTGGGTTCGCGCCCCCCTACCACGTACCTAAGGGCCATAGTCAAAGGTATATCGGTAGGTGCTCAAGAATGTTGGGAAGCCATTACCTTAGAACCGGAAAAATATTTCTATGCCACGTACTTCGAGCTTCGGCTTGGGTATATCCAGCATATCTTGATTGGAATCAGATGATTTGAACCCTAGAGTTAGGATTAAGGTCCTACAAGCCATTTCAAAATATTGCATTTAGAGTCAGCCTTTAAGGAGTGCTGAATGCGCATCCTTGTTTGTGCAGCTTTAGTTGTATGATAATTCTCTTATTTATACATATCAAACCCTTTTTCAAAACCCTGGGAGTATTATTCAAAACTTACCCTTATTTTCAAAAACCCCAGGTGTATATTTCTATCTACCTATATTTCTTTTTTCTCTTTTTGATCAAATTTTCTTCAAAAACCCTGGGAAATTTCTTTAAAAATTTCCTTTACCTTTTCGAAATATTCCAGGATTTGGTTCTTTAAAGAGTCTATCCATAAGTCCTGCATTTTATCTAATTCTCCCTATTTTCTTCTATTTCCCCAGTATCATTTCAATGGCGTCAAATTCCCTCGATACTGTCTTTCCCCGAGATCATGTCTTCTATCAGATTCAAGATGGACCCCCGGACCTGCGGGTTATCCAGTCTCGTCCTTTCTTCCCTCGGTGGTATTATTCTTGGTTCGCCACCTTCTCACGTATGTTCCCAGACCACTTGGATGACTGTGGGTTGGAGATGGCATCAGCGGCAGGCAAGCGAACCATCAATGGAGCCCTGATTCAGGCTATGGCAGAACGGTGGAATCCACGTACCTGCACATTCTGGTTTCCATGGGGAGAGATGACTCTACTGATGGATGAGTTCAATGACATTATGGGATTGCCCGAACCAGCTGGTCAGCCGGATGATCCTGTCGAGCAGCAATTTTTGATCAACATCAAAGGGGTAGATGTTCGGGAAGCCTTAGCAAGAGCAACCGGGAGCAGATCCTGGCCCCTCACTGAGATTGGTGGAAATAAGTTCATTGACCTATTCGAGCTATATCAAAAGTACGGAGCCTACAAAGAGGTTGACACTCTGTCTCGAGCAGCAAAAGACAGAATTCAACATGCCATGATCCTGTGCACAGTTGGATTAGCTTTCTTCCAAGATGGCCAGAATTTCATAGATATCAGAGTCGCTTAGCTCTTTCGAAGATGGGGAAACAAGCAGACCCGTCAGCTTTCAGTCTCCATGGCTGCATTAGCCTTCCTTTACAGAGGCTTGGTTCGATTTGCCCTCGGAGAGACCATTCTGGTAGAAGGATGCACGTACGCCTTGCAATCATGGTTGCTGCGACACGTTCCCTCGAAGGCCAGTTCTTTCAGATTCAATAGTAAGCAGTCAAAGACAGTCATCCAATGCCGAACTCTGATTGAGAAGCTGCATCAGGAGGAGATTACTTGGGATTTTTTTGACAGAAGAGAGACTGTTCCTCGATACACTTATGCTCGTGACAAGCGCTACAAGTTGATGAGCCATTTCTTTTGTGTTGATTATCAGCCGGAACGATGTCTGAGGCAGTTTTCACAGCGGCATGTCCGTGCCAACACCCGCTTCCCGACAGGCAACGTGTCAGAATTCAACCTGCAGTCGGATCAGTGGTCTGGGGCATATCATGTCGCTAAATATACCTGGAACTCTTTTATTTCTCTGACTATATTTCCTGGACCAAATGTATCATCTGAATATTAAGAGTGGTGGCAAACTGTCTGTCCACCCTCTCTTTGTCTTTGAATGTTAAAAATATCAATAAAAATTTACTTTTTGGCCAAAAATGTTGTTTTCTGTATTTTGTTTATGACACAAAAAGTCACAAATTTTTGAGTGACGACCACATCCCGGGTAAAATGGGACATTCCTTCCACATTTTCTTCAAATATATTTTCTCATGGTTGACGACCTCGCCTAGGTAACAAGGCACATTTCTCTGTTATCATCAAATGGTAATACAATTATCACAAATCGTGTGATGACCCAATCCCGGGTAATGGGATAATCTCTTGAAATTGTCTACCAAATCCCCTCATTTCTTGCTTTTTCTCAAAGAAATTATGATTTTCGAAAGCTTCTCCATACTCTAACCATTCCCATATTCTGCAGGAAAGCTTTGGCATCTGAAAATGGTTCAGACAAGGGCTGATAAGAGGGCTGCTCAACAGCACAGTGACAGCGAGCCAGAAGAGATGAATTCTCCTAGACATTCCAAAAAATATGACTCCGGAGATGAGAGTGATGTTGATCCGGCCATGTACTGGGTTTTCCAGAAAATGATGACTAAAATGATGGCCGAGCAGGCTAAGGCGGCTCCAAAGAAAGCAGCTTCTAAGGCCAAGGCTAAAAAGAAGCCCATAAAAAAGCCGGTTAAAATCAGCAAGTAGAAAGTACAGCGCGACAGTACTTCTGAAGATTCTGAGTCAGCGGAAGAGAATTCTGAAGAAGAGCAGTTGATCTACATCCCAAAGCATCTGCGATCATCAAAGAATCCAGTGGAAGAACCAATGTCAGTGAATAAGCCCAAGTATGGGGCCCTTGCAGAGGACTCAATCCAAGTACTGACCAAAATTGTTAAAGACCTGCAAGTCCGGGATAAAGGGAAAAGGTCATACACTAGGCAGGATTTCTACCTTGGTTTGGAAGGAGACATCAATTTGGAGAACCTCCCCCAAAAATTCATTAAATTTGATGGATCCGGAGATCCCAAGGCCCATCTTGCCATGTTCTTTGCAGAATGCGCCCGGTTCAGCGAAGACAACCGTGCCCTATTTCTCTGTTTTCCCCGCAGTCTGGAGGGGATAGCTGCCAAATCGTACACCGAGCACGTCAATCCCATTGAACTAAGGGATTTTGACAAAGTTGTCAACATGTTCGTTGAACGTTCTTATTCAACACGGAAGCTTTGCCCACCCTGAACCACCTGTGCAACCTGAAACAGGAGCCCAATGAGAAGGCCAGGGATATTATTCACAAATGGAGAAGCCTTTGCAACAAAATGAGGAACCCTATCTCTGAGGAACATGCCCTCCAAAGTCATCCTCAATAACTTCTCCCAACCCCTAAAAAGTCTTCTTTTCCCATATCCCTCCAAGTCCTTTATTGAACTAACAGAGTGAGCAGAATGGCTCGAGATGGGGGTAGAAAACGGGATGTACGAGGGTGTTGCTTTGGCCAAAAATATCTCGGACCCAAAGAAGAAAGCACACTTCACCTACTCTGCCGAGGTTCCCGGGGATGATCAGGGCAGTAGCAGCAAGCATGGCAGCGGCAGTGGCACGAAGCCAGAGCAGAACAGGGGAAAAAAGGGCAAATTCTTCAAGAACAATGATAAGCCTCTTCCGGCCGGTCCTCAACAAAAGGGGGACCTTCAAGAAAAGCCCAAACATATAAACTGGAGCAGGGATCGAAAATTCACTCCCCTCGATCAGCCTTTGGAGAAAATTCTGGAATACTTGTTGTCCCATGGGATGGTGAAACTTCCCAAGGTTGCAGATCCGCCAGTGCTCATGGGTAGATTTAAGGAACAGTATTGCAAGTTCCACAGGGCAATGGGCCATGATACTGAATATTGCTTCGTGCTGAAGCATCTGATCCAGGATTGCATCGATAAAAGTATCCTCATCGAGGATGAAGAAGAGGGCAAAATGGACATCCTGTCCGCCCCATTTCCAAAACATTCAGCATCAACCATTTCCGAGCATCCCTTCCTTCCACAAAATCACATACGTCCATGTGCCGGCGAAGAAATAAGTTTGCAGCATCAGGTAATGGTTCTACATCAGAATCAGCCTGCATTTCAGAGAGGGGATATCCTCTCATTTTTAAATATCAGAAACATGTCAGTTGAGAATGAAAAAATCCAAGTTTTTCCAAAGAGATTTGTGAAAAGGGAAGCCTGCACAGAAGAAGCAGAAACCTCAGAAGCAGCAGAAGGGCGGGCCAAAAGCCTTCAGAAGCCTATCACAGCACTCTCCAACATCTCCATTTTCGAGTTGACTCATGATTCTCCCCAACATCGAGAAAAGCTCAATGATTTACTAAGAAAGATCAAAGTAAAGCCGGGCACCACGCCCGAAGACATGGCGCAAATAGTAAATCAGGCAATGACAAATGCGCCCATTACGTTCTCTGATGAGGATTTGCCTAAACCTCATTCATTTCATAACAATGCGCTGTACATTGTGGTCAGAACCAGGGGCATGATTGTCCCACATGTTCTTGTTGATGGGGGCAGCAGTTTGAACATTTGCCCAGAAATGACAGCAAAGGCCCTGGGATTAAAAGAAGAAGAGTACGTCCCTGATCCCATCACCATTTACGGTTTTGACAATCACGGGCAGACTGCCAAGGGCAAGATCTTCCTAGAAATCTTCATTAATTACTCAGTGCATACGGTGCTATTCCATGTCGTCAACGTGCCGCCGACTTACAATCTGTTGTTGGGACGGACGTGGATCCACAATGCCAATGTCGTTCCATCAACCCTCCACCAGTGCATTAAGTGGTCTAAAGGTGGAATGATCACTACCATTTTGGGCAAAGATCCTGAAGAAAGGCTGCCACAACCTATGATTCCTCGTTCAACATTCACGGCTGATATTCCAAGCATCCGAGAAGCAGAAGAGATCAATCTCAGTGACAGTCTAGAGATGCTAAAACTGAAAGATGTCATGGAAGAGGAGAATGTTGCATCTACAGTCCAATGGCAGGGACCTTGTTTCTTCAAGTTAGGAGGACGCATTGATTACGCCTCCTTCAAAGATCATCCTTTATTCCCCCAGTTCTTCAAAACCAGAAAGGGATTTGATCTGCTGATAAAACATGGATACCAGCCATTCCGAGGCATGGGGAAAGATGAAGACGGCATGATGGAGCCCATCATTCCAGTTCGGCATGCAGACAGTTCAGGGTTGGGGTTCACCGGCCAGGATTCTAGCAAGAAGACCATTTTTGTCAGAGGAAGCCAATAAAGAGATGATGCCTTAGTTTTCCTGTTTTCTTTTCTTATCTTTTTTTAAATCTTGTAGGGACAACGCGATCCCATCTTTTTTTGTCAATGTCTTGTATACTTCATTTCCAATCAATGAAAGATCAATTTTCTCTTCACATTTTGAGCATCTATCATTCCTTCTTATATTTTGTCTATGTCATTGTTCTTTACTTATACAAAAATTTGATTTGGCTCGTACTTTTTCTTAAACAACCTCTTTTTGGCATTTTCAGGACCTTTAACTCCTGAATCAATGACAAAATTCGTTATCAATCCCAAATATCTAAAATTGGCAAGGTTTCCTGAGATGAAAGACAGAGCAGAGGTCAGTCAGACAGCGGAGCAGACCGAAGAGCCAGCTGAATTTGATTCCACCATTCAAGAATTGCCAGAATTTGCTCACATTCAGAAGCATGATGAACCATCATCTTTAGTTCAAGATCCAACTGAGGATATCAACATTGGATCGGAAGATGATCCGAAAATTCTCAAAATCGGGTCGAGTCTAAGCGAAATTGAAAAGGCTAGACTCATCCAATTCCTCAAAAGGCATCAGGAAGTATTTGCCTGGACTTATGAAGATATGCCAGGATTGGATATCAAGCTGGTTGAGCATCGACTCAAGTTGAAACCAGAAGCCAGACCAATCAAGCAGAAATTGAGGAAATTAGACCCTCGAATTGAGCAACAAGTCAAGGAAGGACTTGAAGATTTATTGAAAGCAGGCTTGTAAACACCCCAAATTTTCCTCATCCATTCTCAAACAACCCTCCTCGTGTAGTGCCAACTCTGTTAGGTCAGTGTAGGAGTCAAACCCTGAGTCAGTTTCAGAAAATCACCATTTTACCCATTTTTATTAGGAAAATTACCATTTTACCCCTAGGTCATCCCGGACCCCAGTCAGTCGGAGTCGACCAAGCTCATTGGTCAGTTCAAGACAGTTAGAATATCAGTCATCTCAAGCTCATCTGAGCTCACAATGAACAGACCATTTTCATTTCTGACCATTCCTGCCAAAATGGGATCATTTCTTCAAAAATGAGCTCATTTCTCACTCGAATCCAAGCCAATTGTCTCCAAGTCAGTCATTCCCAGTCAGTCATGTTCCCCAGAGTCTAACTTGAGCTCACCAGGAGTTCAAGTGCTCCAATTTCAGTTCAAAACTATTTCTAAGTGTTCAGGAGCCCATTTTAGTCCATTTCAGCTCTTTCAGCTGAAATTGAGCCGAGTTCAGTCAGTTGAGTTAGTGTTTGAGACTTGATTTTAGTTCATCTCAGTATTACTGACCTTTGTTTTAGCTCAAACCTAGTTCAGGTTCGTAATTCACTTCATTCCAATGACCATTCCATACCATTTCTCTAAAAATGGCAGCTTTTCTTGAAAATTCAGTTGGAAAGGTCAGTTGAGTCAGTGTCTGTTGAGTTCATTTGAGTTCTGAAACTCTAAAACCGAACTCAATCCAGTTTATTTCAGTTCAATCCAGCTCGAACCTCAATTTTCAGTGTCACTCTAACCCAGTAGAGTCCCGAAAACCATTTCTTGAGCTATTTTGTAAATTTTATCAATTTTAATGCTTTTTGAACTGGTACAACTGTCAATCGGGGTCTAACATCCAAAATTCTTCATTCAGGGTCTGCATTTCACATGTCATTTCTTATCATTTCATATCATTTCTCAGCATTTCATAACATCTCATCACATTTCATTGCATTTTCGAAGTCCAGAACTCCAGTTTTATAAATTTCAATCTAGATTGAGTTTTAAAAGTTTTCAGAAATCAATTTCAAATCTCGGGTTTCCAAAATTGATATTTTTACCCCCGGGAGTCTAAATTTGGAAATATTTTCTCAAGAAAAATAATCTGGATTTATTTCAAACTCAAATTTTTGAATTCTACACTGGATTTTCTTCGCAACGAGCTATTAAACTTCAAAATCTGAGCTCGTTTCAAAAGTTGCCAAAAATAGCTCGTTTTGTTGGAAGCATTTTCTCGAGAAAAACAAAATGGATTTCTTTCAAAATTACATTTTTAAATTCTACATTGGATTTTCTTCGCAACGAGCTATTAAACTTCAAAATCTGAGCTCGTTTCAAAAACTACCAAAAATAGCTCGTTTTGTTGGAAGCATTTTCTCGAGAAAAACAAAATGGATTTCTTTCAAAATTACATTTTTAAATTCTACATTGGATTTGCTTCGCAACGGGGTATTGAACTTCAAAATCCAAGCTCGTTTCAAAAACTACCAAAAATAGCTCATTTTTTTGAAAATATTTTCTCGAGAAAAACAATCTGGATTTCTTTCAAAATCAAATTTTTAAATTCTACACTAGATTTGCTTCGCGATGGGGTATTGAACTTCAAAATCCGAGCTCGTTTTAAAAACTGCCAAAAATAGCTCGTTTCGCGTAGAAATTTTCTGAAAAGACTATTTTACCCCTCTAATCTTCAAAATGAATTTCAAAATTGAAATTTGGACCCGCTCTGAGATGGCCCATTCATTTACATTTCTGTTTTATTAAAAAAAAACAAAAAAAAAAGATTTTTTTTATTTGTTTGTTTTGTTTTTATTAATTTTTATTTATTTATTTTATTTTAGAGAGGTGGGACCCACAAGATGGTCACCCAAACCTCCGGCCCCTCTTTTCTTCTTCTTTCCTTTCTTCCCTTTTCTTTCCCTTTCTTCTTTTTCTTTTCTCTTTTCTTTCTTTTTCCCTTCTTCTTCCTCTTTCCTTTTCTTTTTCTTCTTTCCTTCTTTCTTTCCCCTTTCTTCCTTACCTCCTTTCCATCTTTTTCAAAGGGAGAAGGCTACAGCCAATTCACGTAGGCTGTTTCATGAAACAATATTAGAAACTTAGGTTTTGATTTTTATCAAAACCTAAGTTGTCATAAGAAAAAAAAGGGATCCATACGGCTGGCTGAATTCTCTCTCTCTCTCTCTCTCTATTCTTCCCACCTTGGCTGCTCCAGCCACAACACCCTTTCTCCTTCATCACAGCCTTCTTTGGTGGCAGCAAGAGCCCATCCAGCCAGCAGCATAGAAGCTCCACCACAGCAACTCTCCTCTTGGCTGCAACTTCCAGCCATTGATGCCATCACCAAGCTCCATCTCCAGCAAGCTTCAACATCTACCAACGTCAAGGCAGCCTCCTTCATCCCATTGATCCCGCAGCTCCATCATCCAACCACCACCATTGATCCAGCTGGTGCAGCTATTCCAGCCACCTGCAGGCCTTCTTGCATCCAAAGCAGCCAGCCACTTCAACACTGCAGCCACCTCTTCCAAAGCAGCCAGCCACTTCAACACTGCAGCCACCTCTTCCAAGGGATGCCCAGCTGCTTCCCTACTTGCTCCAACCTTCATCGCTAATTGAAGCCTTAGTGAAGCTCCAGCCGAGCCTCCTCCTACGCCACACCATTGCAGCTCCTTTACCTTCAACTTCCCTCAAACAAGTGTAGCAGATCTACAACCTTCCTTCCATCATCACCACAGCCACTACTCATTTCACCAAGGTACCAAGGTAAGATCCATTCTTGTGTTATCTTTCATCAAATTTTGCTAATATCGGGTGATTGAAAGAGAATGTTAAAAGGCTATGTTCATGTGAATGCTGGGCAGTTAGTTTAAAAAAAAGAAAAGAAAATGAGTCTATAATGATGTGGGAGCTTCTTTCATGATTATAAGTGTTAGGAAGTAAGAAAAACACATACTGCATGTATATGGGCTAAGATAAAGAAAGATTCATCTAATCGATAGATTGAATCTTTTGTTTCATAAGCCAACATCAAGAAAATGAATCATGTCCCCCATTGAATTTCGTTTAGTCTTATATTTTATGAAAATTTTCAGTTTATTAGCCTTTTCATTCATGCCATATAGATTTCATTACTACTTAACTTAGAATGTTTAAATTGTCATTTTGGTATGAAATCCATGCACTATTTCACGTGCATTTATTCATCAATAAATTTTTTAAATTGTATGGCTATTAGATCTATGTGTCTTTGATCTTCTGAAAAAAACCCAAGTCTAATCTGGTTTTGTAACTCCATTTAGAAAATCAAACTCTAAATCGGGTTTTCTGTCTCTCTGAGATTTCAATTTCTGCTTTAGCAGAAAAGAACCTCCAACACCACCCTCATGGGAAATTCAAATCGTCTTCCAAAACTCATAGTAGATTCATCATTGAATCTACTAATGATCTGGAAATTTTGAGGTTTTTCCAGTCAGTTTTGATCTCTCTAAAAAATCGGATTTCTCAGACCTCTGGGAAAATCTCGATTTTCTTTTGTCAGGATATAGACAGATCTTAATGCACCGACTCCTCCAAATCTGTAGTCTGTCTGCAAAAACTTTAAACATGAAAGTTGTTCCTAACATAATTTTCTGTCATTTCCCAAAATTTGGAAATTTTTGGATCTGTTTCATTATTTTTCCCGGATTTTATCTTTCTGTCTAACAGATTCCAATGTCCAGAAATTCCAGAGATTTAGGTCTCTGATAGCAGTGTGTCCTTTTCCAAACCGTAACCTTAATCCCAATAGTGTCAAAAGATCAAATCTTCCTCTATTTGTCAGGAACATTTTCCCATAATTTCAGCCATTTTCCCATCTGTCTGACATTTTTCCCACATTTTCTACCGAAACCTATCTGTTTCCTTCATTTACTAGAGTCGCCGGATTCCGATCCGACTTGCCGGAGTGGTACAGCTCCGACCATAGGTCAAAACCAGAAAGTGTAAAAGGAAAAAATCTTTGCCTTACTGTCCTCTGTCATCCCATAAAAGTTTGGAAATTTTAATGGAAGTTTGATATCCTAAATCCCCTTTAGAATCAATATTTTAGGCAAAAATCATGAAATTTAGGGTTTTTATTTGAATTTCCATATTTAAAAATACAAAAAAATTAGATTTTCGAGCTTCATTCTGTTTTTAGGGTTATTTTAGGTGTCCATGCCAAATTTTGTTTAATTCCAAGTTCATTTGCTCTATGTGTTAGTTTATCTTTAAATTCAGAAGCGAAAATCAAGCGAAATCAGGTTAAATTCGATATTTTATGATATTTTCGCCATTTTAGGGTTTTTATCATGTACATAAGCATGTAGATTCATATTAGGATTAATTTCAATCTCATTTTCATTTCATATTTTTCAATTTTGCAAAATTTATTTCAGAAAACCCTGGTTTCAAGGCCATAGTCTTGTTATCGGGGGTATTTTGGTCATTTTGACCTAAATTTCGAAATTTCAATTTCTAATTCTCTAAAATTTCATGCATATCATCATATTTCATCATATTATGTTTGATTTATTTCATTTGATTTTCAAATTTCCAAAATTTACAAAAAATTCTTTCAAAAAACCCTGATTTCAAGGTCATCAGGGGTATTTTGGTCATTTTGACCCCAATTTCGAATTTTCAAGTTTATTTTCGAAATTTATCCATTATTCATCATGTTTATATCAAAGGGGGTATGATTTTGGGTTTATATTTGAATAATATCCGATAATTTCCCATATTTTCGGATAAATTCAGAAAAACCTATATTTTTGTGCTAACCTTGTTTTCTAGTTTTGCAGGAATATTCAAGAAGAAGATTTTATTTTCTTATTTTATTTCAATTCAATGTAACATCAAATGTAATAATTTGGAATAAGAGTTACATTTCTGCTTAGAATAGGGTTGCATTGCATATAGTTTAATTTATGCAAATTTTAATATGTGATGTATGATTCATGCACATTATTTCAAATCCACTATGGTTTACACGAATGGCACGTGCACAAGCTTTTATGGAGTTTATAAACTCGGTGGGATTCGTATTTATGGCCATAGTCAGAATACGAAGAAAACCAAGATTTATGATCTTCATATTAGCCACATTCAGCCTACACACTTAGGCTAACTTCAAAAATGCACTGCATTTTTCAAAACTTTAAAAGGATTTCTCAATTTCTTAATTGAAATTCCCTTTTCAAATTCATATTCATTCATTCATATCATTCAAATTGTATTATTCTCAAATTCATTTTCCAATTTCAATTTCAGAAAATTCAGCTTTCTCAAGAATTTCCAAGTCTTTGTCAGGATCTGATTTTCTCAAAATCCTAAGTTTTCAAATGACATTTCAAAGCATTTCCCAAGTTCAAATCAAGATTTTTCTATGTTTTCGAATTCTCAAATTTCAAAATCCCAAGTTTTCAGAAATTCATTTTCTCATATTTTCCAGTTTTCCTGAGAATTCATTTTCCATTTCAAAAGTCATTTTCCAATAAATTTCTTAGATTTTCTCAAGATTCTCAAATCCATTTTCTCATAAAAGCAATTCCAAGTTTCCAATCTCAAAACCAATTTTCTCAGTTTTTCAAGTTTTCCTGAGAAATCACTTTTCAATGCAAATTTCTGATTTCCAATGAAATTCAATGATTTTCCCAAAAACTCAAATTTCAAGCACTTTTCCAATCATTTTCCAAATGCATTTCAATTTTTCAAAGCAAACATCATAGTTTCTCAAACTTGCATTTTTTAAAAATTTCATAGCACAAGCCTGATTCTTTGTGCATTCTAGGAAAAATAGAGCATAATTTAGATATTTGAGTCAAGTTAAAGCACATAATTGGTCCTTGGTTCAATTACCCCTGGTAAAGGCGCCAGGAACGGTTGAACCTCGTACCGACAGGCGGATCCCATTCCATGGAATTTTCCTGCAAATTTTCAAAACGGAGGCGAGTAAATTTTCAAAACAATTTTCAAAACTTTGGTCGAGTTTGACTCGCGAAATTTGTTTCTCTGTCGCAAGGGAGGGGAAAAATTTTGCGATGATAACAGGTTTGGCGACCGAGATGGGACCTGTCTTCGTTTGATCAATTATGTACTTTAACTTAGTTCAATTATCAAAATTATGCTCTTTGAACTGTCAGCTTTTAATTTCTGATATCATGTGAACCTAGGAGCCTAGACTTGAACCCAGCTGACATGGATTGCATGTAGACTAGGCATGGTTTGATAGGACCATATTGAGGAGAATTATGCATGCTCAATTAGACTTAGGTCTGAAATACAACACTCCTCAATCTAGGACTTGTATGAAAACAATGTTTGCTTCTTCAAAAAATTTCAAAATTCTATCTCTTTAGGACTTAGAGCCCTCTGTTTGCCTGCATGTGATCATATTTCAAAAACCACCCCACCTATGTCTACCCGGTCTTCACGTTGCTGGGCTCTCTTCCAGAACCATAGTTCGGGACAGAGCCTCACAACTGGGCCACTTATTTGGGCTAATGCCCCCCTGCCACGTACCAAGGGCCATAGTCCAACGTATATCGGCAGGCGCTCAAGGATGTTAGGAAAACACAAGCCTAGTCCCGGAGATGAATTTTTATGCCACGTACATCGAGCCTCGGTTCGAGTATATCGGCATAGCATGATTGGACACAGTTGATCTGAGCCTAGAGTCAGGATTAGGGTCCTAAAGCTCTTTCAAAATTGATGCATTTAGAGTCAGCTTCTTAGGGAATGCTGTATGTGCATAATTGTTTGTAATTGAATGTATGATAGTCACTTTCGCCTTATTTTTTCATATTTTTTTTAATTTTTCCAAAATACCGAACAATTTTCCAAAATACCTCATTTTCCATCTTTTGTGAAATATCTCCTTTTTCTCAAAAACCCTGGATGATTTTTCTAAATTATCCACCTTTTCTTAAAAACTCCAGGAGATTTTCCATTCTTTCGTTCCTCTGGACTTCGAATTTCCAGCTTTCATTTTATCCTGCCTGCAATTTTCAAAATTCTTGTATTTTTCCAAAGTCTAATTCCAGTCTTCTTGTCCCTAAGTCCAATGGCATCTAGTCAGCTCGATTCTATTTTTCTCAAGGGTCACATCTCCTACGAGGTGCGACAAAGTCTTCCTGAGCATCGATCTCTTAGCACCGGACCCTTCTTCCTCCGGTGGTACTATGTCTGGTTCAAAAACTTCTCTCGTATGTTTTCGGACCACTTGAGCGATTGTGGGTTGGAATTGGCATCTGCAGTGGGAAAGTTGACAGTCAACGGCAATCTGATTCATGCACTGGCAGAGCGGTGGAATCCGCGCACTTGCACGTTCTGGTTCCCGTGGGGCGAGATGACAATATTGATGGATGAATTCTCAGAGATTATGGGACTGCCTGAGCCAGCCGGTCAGCCTGGAGATCCATTAGAGCAGCAATTTCTGATCAATGTCAAGGGTTTGGACCCCAAAGATGTCGTAGCTCGCATGACAGGGGGCAAGTCTTTGCCACTGATTGAAGAAAACGAGAATGAGTACGTGAGCCTGATCGAGATCTACCGACAGCATGGAAAATTTGCAGAAGTCAACTCGCTGTCCAGAACAGCTCAAGAGAGAATTCAACATGCGATGGTTCTATGTACTGTGGGACTTGCTTTCTTTCCAGATGGACAAAATTAAGTGGATGTCAAAATAGTTCAGCTTTTGAGAAGATGAGGAAGTTGACGGACGAGCCGTCTCTCGATAGCCATGGCCGCGCTTGCTTTTCTATACAGAGGATTGACCCACTTCACACTTGGAGAGTCCATCCTAGTCGAGGGATGTACCTATGCTCTTCAGTCTTGGCTCCTTCAGCATGTGCCGACCAGAGCTAGTTCATTTAGATACAATGGCAATGAACTTCTTCCAGTTGCGCGGTACCGATTCATGATCGATTATCTATAGGAAGAAGAAGTGGTGTGGGACTACTTTGATCGAGAATTATCACCTCCCAGATACACCTATGCATATGGCAAGAGATTCAAGCTACTTGGCCCATTTTCCTGTACCTACTACTATCCAGAGTGATGCATCAGACAATTCTCTCAGAGAAAAAAGCGCGTAGTAGCTCGGCTACTATCAGGGGTTATGCCAAAGTTTGACCTTACATCAGCACAATGGTCTGAAACATACCATTCTGCCATATATGGCTGGGATTCTTTCATCATTCTCACTCTTTTCCTTGGTCCTCGTGTCTCTGTTGATCGTTAAGAGTGGTGACAGACTGTCTATATACTCCCTCTTTCTCAAGTCCACTATTGATGCAATCATATTTTTCCTTCAATAAAGAAAAAAAAAAATCCTTCAATTTTCATTCTATCATGGTTTGATAACCTCGCCTAGGTGACAAGGCATATTTGCAGTTGTTCGTTCTCCTTGCAAAGAATGACAACATAATTGTCGTGATCCCAGCGGCGACCCAATCCCTAGTAATGGGATGTTCTTCCAATTGTCTACCAAATTCTCATCAAATATTTTTTCTATATTCATTTCTATCTTGAATCTTCATCATCAAAATTTAATCATACATTCTGTAGAGAGCATCAGTATTCCCAAGTGGTTCAGATCAATCAAGCAAGAAGACACCACTGTATCAGGGCATCAGTGATTTTAGAAGCAGGCAAGAAGAAATGGATTCTCCAAGATCTGCCAGAAGACAGAGTTTGAATGATAGGGATGGCATTGATCCTACTACATATCAGATGTTCAAGAAAATGATGATTAGGATGATGTCTGAGCAAGCTAAGGACTGTTTCAGAAAGGCTCCCATCAAAAAGAAGACATCTGTCTCCTTCTCTTAGAATATCACTGGTAAGAGTAATGAGCGATTTGGCATGTGTCTACCCGATATTTTATTATTGCCGATGTCCTCTATCATCGTGGATTCAGTTCTAAATATTTCAGATGCCTAGACGAAGATGAAGCCAAAGAAGTTGTCCAGGAGGTACACGAAGGCATTTGCGGTGATCGCGTCGACTACCAAACTCTTATCAAGCAAATCATCCGGGCATGATATTATTGGAAGACTATGTAGCAAGATTGCTACCAGTTTGTGAAGAAGTGTGCTCTATGCCAGATACATGCACCTTCTATTCATGCGCCAGCAACATATTTGCGAATCGCCATCTCTCCATGGCTATTTTCTATGTGGGCCTTTGATGTTGTGTGCCCCATCACTCCTGCTTCAAACAACTACAAATATTTTCTTGCCGCAACAGAATATTTCACTAAATGGGTCGAAGCTATCACTTTGCGTATAATAGAAGGTCGACACATGGTCTTATTCATCCACAAGAATATTGTTGTTTCGGCATACCGCACGATATTGTGTCAGACAATGAGAGTCATTTCAAGAATAAGAGAATGAGGACATTTGACTTAAAGTTCAGAATTCAGCATCGTTTCTCCGCTCCTTATTATCCTCAAAGGAATGGTCAGGCAGAGGCCACCAATAAGATTCTGATTCGAATCCTGGAGCGAACCTTGGAAACAGGCCATAATTGGCATGAGAAGATCCATGATGCATTATGGACATACAGAACCACCATTTATACTCCAATTAATGCTACTCCATCAGAACTTGTCTACGGAACTGAAGTAGTACTGCCTCTACATGTTCAGAAACCTGCCTTGAAGTTCGCATCACTGCTGGAGTTACCGCTTGATCAGTATTAGCAGCAGCGACTCGTACAACTTGATTTGCTCAATGAAAGAAGGCTCAGAGCAGCAGAGCACGCTCAATCATATCGTCAGAGGATAGCCAAACAATATGCAAAATTTGTCATTCAAAGGAAATCTTGAGTCAATGATCTAGTGCTCAGATCAACGGCCTATCTCAAGCACCATCTGGGTGACAAATGGTCGCCGAATTGGGAAGGTCCCTATGTTGTCAAAGAGGCACTACCTCGTAATTCATATCGACTCATCAATGCCGACGGAGTGGAATTACCAGATCCCATCAATGCTCGGCATTTGAAAAAATTCTATACTTAAACCATGTCTTATTCTTTGTAATTCCTCCAAATTTTGTTCAATAATGGTTAAATTCTCCTTTCCCAGTTATACTGGGGCATTTTTAAAATTTTGTTTTTATCTACAAATATCCTGTATGAAGGCAGGATAAACAAATCTCTCATTTTGCACGCATGTGCATTCATTTATATCATTTTCATATTTGCATTTGCATGCATTCATTCGCATTCATTTGCATCCATATGTATCAAATTCACTTCCCCTTTAGGTTAAGGGATAAACCTGAACTTCCCCTTCAGGTTAAGGGATAAACCTGAATCATTTTCCATAATTCTTCAATTTCGACCTCCGGGTCATCCAATTTCCAATTTTCAAATTACCAAAATTCTCAATTTCGACTGCCAAGTCATCCAATTTCTATCCCCGTTCAGGATAAGGGGATAATCCTGAAACCGTTCATAGAAGCAATCCAAGTCTATATAATAGTCCTCGTTCTTCATTGAACTGATAGTGTTCCGAGTGAACTGATAGTCGTTCTTCATCGAACTGATAGTGTTCCAAGCGAACTGATAGTCGTTCTTCATCGAACTGATAGTGTTCCAAGCGAACTGATAGTCGTTCTTCATTGAACTGATAATATTCCAAGCAAACTGATAGTCGTTCTTCATTGAACGGATAGTGTTCCAAGTGAACTGATAGTCGTTCTTCATTGAACTGATAGTGTTTCAAATGAACCAATGTCGTTCGTAGGCTGAATACCTATCGAACCCATGTCGTTCCTAGTGAACCAATGTCATTCTTAATTGAACCAATGTCGTTCGTAGGCTGAATACCTATCGAACCCATGTTGTTCCTAGTGAACCAATGTCGTTCTCAATTGAACCAATGTTGTTCGTAGGCTGAATACCTATCGAACCCATGTTGTTCCTAGTGAACCAATGTCGTTCTCAATTGAACCAATGTCGTTCGTAGGCTGAATACCTATCGAACCCATGTCGTTCCTAGTGAACCAATGTCGTTCTCAATTGAACCAATGTTGTTCGTAGGCTGAATACCTATCGAACCCATGTTGTTCCTAGTGAACCAATGTCGTTCTCAATTGAACCAATGTTGTTCGTAGGCTGAATACCTATCGAACCCATGTTGTTTCTAGTGAACCAATGTCGTTCTCAATTGAACCAATGTCGTTCTTAGGATGAATCCCTATCGAACCCATGTCATTCCTAGTGAACCAATGTCGTTCTCAATTGAACCAATGTCGTTCTTAGGCTGAATCCCTATTGAACCCAGGTCGAACCCCTGCGAAACCAATGCCGTTCTCAATAGAACCAATGTTGTTCTTAGGATGAATCCCTATAGAACCCATGTCATTCTCAGTAAACCAATTCACAATTTTGACCTTTTTAGCCAATCAATTTCCAATTTCCAATTTCCAATTTCCAATTTCCAATTTCCAATTTCCAATTTCCAATTTCCAATTTCCAATTTCCAATTTCAAATATCAAATTTCAAAATTCCAATTTCCAAAATTTGACCCTTTTGGTCATCCAATACCAATTCCAATAAATTTTTCTTGCGAGAGACCCTTTTTACAGGGAGAGTTCGAGGGAGCTCGTTCTTTTCGCATGCTATCCAATTTGTTCACTTAGCCCCTTTTCAGGGAGAGTTTGAAGGGACTCGTGTCTTTGTGAACCGTTTGCAAAACAAAATTCCAATTTCATACAAGGAACCCTTAGTTCAGGGAGAGCTTCGACGAAAGTTCGCTTTCCTTGTGACCATAATTTCGTACTAGGCCATTTCATCGTGAAGGACCCTCTTTTCAGGGAGAGTGTGATGGACTCGTTCCTTCATGACCGATTCACTGACCTCACCATTACCGACCCCCTTTCCATAAGAAAAGCCTAATCTTAGGAAGTTTTGACGAAAGCTTAATTTCTCTTCGAAAGTTCGTTTTTCAAACACCTCCTCTTCAGGGAAGAGAGGAGTAATTTCTATTTCCCATTTCTGAATCTTCTCCTTTGGGGAAAGGAGAAGAAAATTTCTGTCATGGATGCGTTGCGTTGTGCTTCAGATGCTTGCTCTCACCAAGGATTTCAAGAACATTTTGCCAATTTGTCATTAAATATTTGTTGATTTCAAAATTTTTATTATACAAAAACATTACTTCAGAATACCTTCAGTATTACTTTCGAAAGGACAAAGCTTTCACGAAGAAGGATTCAAAATTCAAATTTTTTCTATTGGCCAGCCAAAAGGATGAAGAATAAATCCCCCATATGGCCAGCAAAGCAAATTCAATATTGTTGCAAAGCCATAAGTGATCGGTATTGATCGCAGTCAATGGCACATTTTTAAAGATCATTCTTGAAAAATAAAGCAGTCGAAATATCCTGGGTGATACAGAAAAATCCATTCAATCCCTACATCTCCTCAATCACCTAAAGCTGCAATTAAATATCTGCAAAAGGGATCTCTCAACTGTCGTCAAGATGAAGGCGAATTAGGCGAGTAGACCCCCGGGGCCAAAGAAGATTCGAATCATCTCCAAGATGACGGAGTTTGTGACGGATCCTTCCAGGGAAAGTTCAGAGCACCGTCAAGATGAAGGCGACTGCGATGGGCCTCCCGACAAACCCTAAAGGATATTTAATTTCTGCTATCATCAAGAGATTTCCAACCAAAGAGCCAATAACCGTCAATATAATCCCTGAGAGAAAAGAAGGATCGGAGCATCTCTGAGATGAAGGAGTTTGTGACGTACCCTTCTAAAAAAAAAAAGAGAGAGAGAGAAAAGTCAGGACATCTCCAAAATGAAGGATGATGTAATAAAATCCCCAAAAAAAATCCAAGAGAGCTTGAATTCTGCCAAAAAAGAAAAAAGTGGACAGAAAGATAATCATGAGGAAAGAATCCCAGGATATCAGACCGCCAAATTTGCCAAAGAATCCTCTTTAAATTTTGTGAAATTCTATTATCAATATTCTTTCACCAATTGCTTTCACAATGTCAAGAATACTCTCTTTTCTGCTCATATCAAGGAAATTGATAGCTTCTTTGAAAGAAAGTCAATTGCAAGAAATCTGAATTTGAATCTTGATTCTACGGAGTTAAGCCCAGTCGAAGGTAATACTTCAGGTAGAAAAGAGGGATTATTTTCAAAACAATGTGCATCATTTTAAATTATTTTGAATCAACAATAATTTTCAAACATTCTGACAATATTTTCTAGCCATCCTGACGTGAAGCGCGAGTTTGAGGTTCATCTTTGGCGCACCCTGACATCAGTTGTTATCCCTTTTAAGGACTTGATAACGGGAGTTTTCAAGATTCCTTCCCTTCTGTTGGTATAATCTGAGCGCATGGGCTCTCAGATTCGCACACTTCCCTGTGTCCCCACTGTCCCACCATAGACAGTCCAATTTCGGCTTTAGGTTAAGCCACCAATAATTTTCTCGCAAAAGGTCATCAATTTCAAAAGTTATTTAGTCTCAGCAATGAGGCGCCCAAAATCAAACCCCTTTTCAAGCTTTAGGGACCCCAATTTCATCCTTTTGCAAAACCCCTATCGGACTCATTGTGCGGAGATCCGAAGGTTCCATCATGGTTTCTTCCTTCGAGGATTCCATTCATTTTCCGCCCAATCAGGATAAGGGTACAAACCTGAGCCTCCTTTGATGAGGTATTTCATTTTCTGCCCAATCAGGATAAGGGTACAAACCTGAGCCTCCTTTGATGAGGTATTTCATTTTCCGCCCAATCAGGATAAGGGTACAAACCTGAGCCTCCTTTGATGAGGTATTTCATTTTCCGCCCAATCAGGATAAGGGTACAAACCTGAGCCTCCTTTGATGAGGTATTTCATTTTTTGCCCAATCAGGATAAGGGTACAAACCTGAGCCTCCTTTGATGAGGTATTTCATTTTCCGCCCAATCAGGATAAGGGTGCAAACCTGAGCCTCCTTTGATGAGGTATTTCATTTCCCAATCTGGTTAAGGGTTAAACCTGAGCTTCGTTTCTACATGAGGTATTTTTTGTCTCGTCCAGGTTAAAGGCAAAACCTGAATCTCACTTCTTTTGAGGCAAAATTTTTCTTCTGTATTCTCCATTTCATATCTACCATTTTCATCAGGGCTAATATTTTCATATCCAGTCAGATCCTTCTAACTGGGGCATTTTATAGCCCAAATTTGGTGTGTTTTCTTTGCCACTAAGCTCGTCCTCAAGACGACTTAGTAGCAAAGAGGGGCATCTGTAAACACCCCAAATTTTCCTCATCCATTCTCAAACAACCCTCCTCGTGTAGTGCCAACTCTGTTAGGTCAGTGTAGGAGTCAAACCCTGAGTCAGTTTCAGAAAATCACCATTTTACCCATTTTTATTAGGAAAATTACCATTTTACCCCTAGGTCATCCCGGACCCCAGTCAGTCGGAGTCGACCAAGCTCATTGGTCAGTTCAAGACAGTTAGAATATCAGTCATCTCAAGCTCATCTGAGCTCACAATGAACAGACCATTTTCATTTCTGACCATTCCTGCCAAAATGGTATCATTTCTTCAAAAATGAGCTCATTTCTCACTCGAATCCAAGCCAATTGTCTCCAAGTCAGTCATTCCCAGTCAGTCATGTTCCCCAGAGTCTAACTTGAGCTCACCAGGAGTTCAAGTGCTCCAATTTCAGTTCAAAACTATTTCTAAGTGTTCAGGAGCCCATTTTAGTCCATTTCAGCTCTTTCAGCTGAAATTGAGCCGAGTTCAGTCAGTTGAGTTAGTGTTTGAGACTTGATTTTAGTTCATCTCAGTATTACTGACCTTTGTTTTAGCTCAAACCTAGTTCAGGTTCGTAATTCACTTCATTCCAATGACCATTCCATACCATTTCTCTAAAAATGGCAGCTTTTCTTGAAAATTCAGTTGGAAAGGTCAGTTGAGTCAGTGTCTGTTGAGTTCATTTGAGTTCTGAAACTCTAAAACCGAACTCAATCCAGTTTATTTCAGTTCAATCCAGCTCGAACCTCAATTTTCAGTGTCACTCTAACCCAGTAGAGTCCCGAAAACCATTTCTTGAGCTATTTTGTAAATTTTATCAATTTTAATGCTTTTTGAACTGGTACAACTGTCAATCGGGGTCTAACATCCAAAATTCTTCATTCAGGGTCTGCATTTCACATGTCATTTCTTATCATTTCATATCATTTCTCAGCATTTCATAACATCTCATCACATTTCATTGCATTTTCGAAGTCCAGAACTCCAGTTTTATAAATTTCAATCTAGATTGAGTTTTAAAAGTTTTCAGAAATCAATTTCAAATCTCGGGTTTCCAAAATTGATATTTTTACCCCCGGGAGTCTAAATTTGGAAATATTTTCTCAAGAAAAATAATCTGGATTTATTTCAAACTCAAATTTTTGAATTCTACACTGGATTTTCTTCGCAACGAGCTATTAAACTTCAAAATCTGAGCTCGTTTCAAAAGTTGCCAAAAATAGCTCGTTTTGTTGGAAGCATTTTCTCGAGAAAAACAAAATGGATTTCTTTCAAAATTACATTTTTAAATTCTACATTGGATTTTCTTCGCAACGAGCTATTAAACTTCAAAATCTGAGCTCGTTTCAAAAACTACCAAAAATAGCTCGTTTTGTTGGAAGCATTTTCTCGAGAAAAACAAAATGGATTTCTTTCAAAATTACATTTTTAAATTCTACATTGGATTTGCTTCGCAACGGGGTATTGAACTTCAAAATCCAAGCTCGTTTCAAAAACTACCAAAAATAGCTCATTTTTTTGAAAATATTTTCTCGAGAAAAACAATCTGGATTTCTTTCAAAATCAAATTTTTAAATTCTACACTAGATTTGCTTCGCGATGGGGTATTGAACTTCAAAATCCGAGCTCGTTTTAAAAACTGCCAAAAATAGCTCGTTTCGCGTAGAAATTTTCTGAAAAGACTATTTTACCCCTCTAATCTTCAAAATGAATTTCAAAATTGAAATTTGGACCCGCTCTGAGATGGCCCATTCATTTACATTTCTGTTTTATTAAAAAAAAACAAAAAAAAAAGATTTTTTTTATTTGTTTGTTTTGTTTTTATTAATTTTTATTTATTTATTTTATTTTAGAGAGGTGGGACCCACAAGATGGTCACCCAAACCTCCGGCCCCTCTTTTCTTCTTCTTTCCTTTCTTCCCTTTTCTTTCCCTTTCTTCTTTTTCTTTTCTCTTTTCTTTCTTTTTCCCTTCTTCTTCCTCTTTCCTTTTCTTTTTCTTCTTTCCTTCTTTCTTTCCCCTTTCTTCCTTACCTCCTTTCCATCTTTTTCAAAGGGAGAAGGCTACAGCCAATTCACGTAGGCTGTTTCATGAAACAATATTAGAAACTTAGGTTTTGATTTTTATCAAAACCTAAGTTGTCATAAGAAAAAAAAGGGATCCATACGGCTGGCTGAATTCTCTCTCTCTCTCTCTCTCTCTATTCTTCCCACCTTGGCTGCTCCAGCCACAACACCCTTTCTCCTTCATCACAGCCTTCTTTGGTGGCAGCAAGAGCCCATCCAGCCAGCAGCATAGAAGCTCCACCACAGCAACTCTCCTCTTGGCTGCAACTTCCAGCCATTGATGCCATCGCCAAGCTCCATCTCCAGCAAGCTTCAACATCTACCAACGTCAAGGCAGCCTCCTTCATCCCATTGATCCCGCAGCTCCATCATCCAACCACCACCATTGATCCAGCTGGTGCAGCTATTCCAGCCACCTGCAGGCCTTCTTGCATCCAAAGCAGCCAGCCACTTCAACACTGCAGCCACCTCTTCCAAAGCAGCCAGCCACTTCAACACTGCAGCCACCTCTTCCAAGGGATGCCCAGCTGCTTCCCTACTTGCTCCAACCTTCATCGCTAATTGAAGCCTTAGTGAAGCTCCAGCCGAGCCTCCTCCTACGCCACACCATTGCAGCTCCTTTACCTTCAACTTCCCTCAAACAAGTGTAGCAGATCTACAACCTTCCTTCCATCATCACCACAGCCACTACTCATTTCACCAAGGTACCAAGGTAAGATCCATTCTTGTGTTATTGAAGCTTTCATCAAATTTTGCTAATATCGGGTGATTGAAAGAGAATGTTAAAAGGCTATGTTCATGTGAATGCTGGGCAGTTAGTTTAAAAAAAAGAAAAGAAAATGAGTCTATAATGATGTGGGAGCTTCTTTCATGATTATAAGTGTTAGGAAGTAAGAAAAACACATACTGCATGTATATGGGCTAAGATAAAGAAAGATTCATCTAATCGATAGATTGAATCTTTTGTTTCATAAGCCAACATCAAGAAAATGAATCATGTCCCCCATTGAATTTCGTTTAGTCTTATATTTTATGAAAATTTTCAGTTTATTAGCCTTTTCATTCATGCCATATAGATTTCATTACTACTTAACTTAGAATGTTTAAATTGTCATTTTGGTATGAAATCCATGCACTATTTCACGTGCATTTATTCATCAATAAATTTTTTAAATTGTATGGCTATTAGATCTATGTGTCTTTGATCTTCTGAAAAAAACCCAAGTCTAATCTGGTTTTGTAACTCCATTTAGAAAATCAAACTCTAAATCGGGTTTTCTGTCTCTCTGAGATTTCAATTTCTGCTTTAGCAGAAAAGAACCTCCAACACCACCCTCATGGGAAATTCAAATCGTCTTCCAAAACTCATAGTAGATTCATCATTGAATCTACTAATGATCTGGAAATTTTGAGGTTTTTCCAGTCAGTTTTGATCTCTGTAAAAAATCGGATTTCTCAGACCTCTGGGAAAATCTCGATTTTCTTTTGTCAGGATATAGACAGATCTTAATGCACCGACTCCTCCAAATCTGTAGTCTGTCTGCAAAAACTTTAAACATGAAAGTTGTTCCTAACATAATTTTCTGTCATTTCCCAAAATTTGGAAATTTTTGGATCTGTTTCATTATTTTTCCCGGATTTTATTTTTCTGTCTAACAGATTCCAATGTCCAGAAATTCCAGAGATTTAGGTCTCTGATAGCAGTGTGTCCTTTTCCAAACCGTAACCTTAATCCCAATAGTGTCAAAAGATCAAATCTTCCTCTATTTGTCAGGAACATTTTCCCATAATTTCAGCCATTTTCCCATCTGTCTGACATTTTTCCCACATTTTCTACCGAAACCTATCTGTTTCCTTCATTTACTAGAGTCGCCGGATTCCGATCCGACTTGCCGGAGTGGTACAGCTCCGACCATAGGTCAAAACCAGAAAGTGTAAAAGGAAAAAATCTTTGCCTTACTGTCCTCTGTCATCCCATAAAAGTTTGGAAATTTTAATGGAAGTTTGATATCCTAAATCCCCTTTAGAATCAATATTTTAGGCAAAAATCATGAAATTTAGGGTTTTTATTTGAATTTCCATATTTAAAAATACAAAAAAATTAGATTTTCGAGCTTCATTCTGTTTTTAGGGTTATTTTAGGTGTCCATGCCAAATTTTGTTTAATTCCAAGTTCATTTGCTCTATGTGTTAGTTTATCTTTAAATTCAGAAGCGAAAATCAAGCGAAATCAGGTTAAATTCGATATTTTATGATATTTTCGCCATTTTAGGGTTTTTATCATGTACATAAGCATGTAGATTCATGTTAGGATTAATTTCAATCTCATTTTCATTTCATATTTTTCAATTTTGCAAAATTTATTTCAGAAAACCCTGGTTTCAAGGCCATAGTCTTGTTATCGGGGGTATTTTGGTCATTTTGACCTAAATTTCGAAATTTCAATTTCTAATTCTCTAAAATTTCATGCATATCATCATATTTCATCATATTATGTTTGATTTATTTCATTTGATTTTCAAATTTCCAAAATTTACAAAAAATTCTTTCAAAAAACCCTGATTTCAAGGTCATCAGGGGTATTTTGGTCATTTTGACCCCAATTTCGAATTTTCAAGTTTATTTTCGAAATTTATCCATTATTCATCATGTTTATATCAAAGGGGGTATGATTTTGGGTTTATATCTGAATAATATCCGATAATTTCCCATATTTTCGGATAAATTCAGAAAAACCTACATTTTTGTGCTAACCTTGTTTTCTAGTTTTGCAGGAATATTCAAGAAGAAGATTTTATTTTCTTATTTTATTTCAATTCAATGTAACATCAAATGTAATAATTTGGAATAAGAGTTACATTTCTGCTTAGAATAGGGTTGCATTGCATATAGTTTAATTTATGCAAATTTTAATATGTGATGTATGATTCATGCACATTATTTCAAATCCACTATGGTTTACACGAATGGCACGTGCACAAGCTTTTATGGAGTTTATAAACTCGGTGGGATTCGTATTTATGGCCATAGTCAGAATACGAAGAAAACCAAGATTTATGATCTTCATATTAGCCACATTCAGCCTACACACTTAGGCTAACTTCAAAAATGCACTGCATTTTTCAAAACTTTAAAAGGATTTCTCAATTTCTTAATTGAAATTCCCTTTTCAAATTCATATTCATTCATTCATATCATTCAAATTGTATTATTCTCAAATTCATTTTCCAATTTCAATTTCAGAAAATTCAGCTTTCTCAAGAATTTCCAAGTCTTTGTCAGGATCTGATTTTCTCAAAATCCTAAGTTTTCAAATGACATTTCAAAGCATTTCCCAAGTTCAAATCAAGATTTTTCTATGCTTTCGAATTCTCAAATTTCAAAATCCCAAGTTTTCAGAAATTCATTTTCTCATATTTTCCAGTTTTCCTGAGAATTCATTTTCCATTTCAAAAGTCATTTTCCAATAAATTTCTTAGATTTTCTCAAGATTCTCAAATCCATTTTCTCATAAAAGCAATTCCAAGTTTCCAATCTCAAAACCAATTTTCTCAGTTTTTCAAGTTTTCCTGAGAAATCACTTTTCAATGCAAATTTCTGATTTCCAATGAAATTCAATGATTTTCCCAAAAACTCAAATTTCAAGCACTTTTCCAATCATTTTCCAAATGCATTTCAATTTTTCAAAGCAAACATCATAGTTTCTCAAACTTGCATTTTTTAAAAATTTCATAGCACAAGCCTGATTCTTTGTGCATTCTAGGAAAAATAGAGCATAATTTAGATATTTGAGTCAAGTTAAAGCACATAATTGGTCCTTGGTTCAATTACCCCTGGTAAAGGCGCCAGGAACGGTTGAACCTCGTACCGACAGGCAGATCCCATTCCATGGAATTTTCCTGCAAATTTTCAAAACGGAGGCGAGTAAATTTTTAAAACAATTTTCAAAACTTTGGTCGAGTTTGACTCGCGAAATTTGTTTCTCTGTCGCAAGGGAGGGGAAAAATTTTGCGATGATAACAGGTTTGGCGACCGAGATGGGACCTGTCTTCGTTTGATCAATTATGTACTTTAACTTAGTTCAATTATCAAAATTATGCTCTTTGAACTGTCAGCTTTTAATTTCTGATATCATGTGAACCTAGGAGCCTAGACTTGAACCCAGCTGACATGGATTGCATGTAGACTAGGCATGGTTTGATAGGACCATATTGAGGAGAATTATGCATGCTCAATTAGACTTAGGTCTGAAATACAACACTCCTCAATCTAGGACTTGTATGAAAACAATGTTTGCTTCTTCAAAAAATTTCAAAATTCTATCTCTTTAGGACTTAGAGCCCTCTGTTTGCCTGCATGTGATCATATTTCAAAAACCACCCCACCTATGTCTACCCGGTCTTCACGTTGCTGGGCTCTCTTCCAGAACCATAGTTCGGGACAGAGCCTCACAACTGGGCCACTTATTTGGGCTAATGCCCCCCTGCCACGTACCAAGGGCCATAGTCCAACGTATATCGGCAGGCGCTCAAGGATGTTAGGAAAACACAAGCCTAGTCCCGGAGATGAATTTTTATGCCACGTACATCGAGCCTCGGTTCGAGTATATCGGCATAGCATGATTGGACACAGTTGATCTGAGCCTAGAGTCAGGATTAGGGTCCTAAAGCTCTTTCAAAATTGATGCATTTAGAGTCAGCTTCTTAGGGAATGCTGTATGTGCATAATTGTTTGTAATTGAATGTATGATAGTCACTTTCGCCTTATTTTTTCATATTTTTTTTAATTTTTCCAAAATACCGAACAATTTTCCAAAATACCTCATTTTCCATCTTTTGTGAAATATCTCCTTTTTCTCAAAAACCCTGGATGATTTTTCTAAATTATCCACCTTTTCTTAAAAACTCCAGGAGATTTTCCATTCTTTCGTTCCTCTGGACTTCGAATTTCCAGCTTTCATTTTATCCTGCCTGCAATTTTCAAAATTCTTGTATTTTTCCAAAGTCTAATTCCAGTCTTCTTGTCCCTAAGTCCAATGGCATCTAGTCAGCTCGATTCTATTTTTCTCAAGGGTCACATCTCCTACGAGGTGCGACAAAGTCTTCCTGAGCATCGATCTCTTAGCACCGGACCCTTCTTCCTCCGGTGGTACTATGTCTGGTTCAAAAACTTCTCTCGTATGTTTTCGGACCACTTGAGCGATTGTGGGTTGGAATTGGCATCTGCAGTGGGAAAGTTGACAGTCAACGGCAATCTGATTCATGCACTGGCAGAGCGGTGGAATCCGCGCACTTGCACGTTCTGGTTCCCGTGGGGCGAGATGACAATATTGATGGATGAATTCTCAGAGATTATGGGACTGCCTGAGCCAGCCGGTCAGCCTGGAGATCCATTAGAGCAGCAATTTCTGATCAATGTCAAGGGTTTGGACCCCAAAGATGTCGTAGCTCGCATGACAGGGGGCAAGTCTTTGCCACTGATTGAAGAAAACGAGAATGAGTACGTGAGCCTGATCGAGATCTACCGACAGCATGGAAAATTTGCAGAAGTCAACTCGCTGTCCAGAACAGCTCAAGAGAGAATTCAACATGCGATGGTTCTATGTACTGTGGGACTTGCTTTCTTTCCAGATGGACAAAATTAAGTGGATGTCAAAATAGTTCAGCTTTTGAGAAGATGAGGAAGTTGACGGACGAGCCGTCTCTCGATAGCCATGGCCGCGCTTGCTTTTCTATACAGAGGATTGACCCACTTCACACTTGGAGAGTCCATCCTAGTCGAGGGATGTACCTATGCTCTTCAGTCTTGGCTCCTTCAGCATGTGCCGACCAGAGCTAGTTCATTTAGATACAATGGCAATGAACTTCTTCCAGTTGCGCGGTACCGATTCATGATCGATTATCTATAGGAAGAAGAAGTGGTGTGGGACTACTTTGATCGAGAATTATCACCTCCCAGATACACCTATGCATATGGCAAGAGATTCAAGCTACTTGGCCCATTTTCCTGTACCTACTACTATCCAGAGTGATGCATCAGACAATTCTCTCAGAGAAAAAAGCGCGTAGTAGCTCGGCTACTATCAGGGGTTATGCCAAAGTTTGACCTTACATCAGCACAATGGTCTGAAACATACCATTCTGCCATATATGGCTGGGATTCTTTCATCATTCTCACTCTTTTCCTTGGTCCTCGTGTCTCTGTTGATCGTTAAGAGTGGTGACAGACTGTCTATATACTCCCTCTTTCTCAAGTCCACTATTGATGCAATCATATTTTTCCTTCAATAAAGAAAAAAAAAAATCCTTCAATTTTCATTCTATCATGGTTTGATAACCTCGCCTAGGTGACAAGGCATATTTGCAGTTGTTCGTTCTCCTTGCAAAGAATGACAACATAATTGTCGTGATCCCAGCGGCGACCCAATCCCTAGTAATGGGATGTTCTTCCAATTGTCTACCAAATTCTCATCAAATATTTTTTCTATATTCATTTCTATCTTGAATCTTCATCATCAAAATTTAATCATACATTCTGTAGAGAGCATCAGTATTCCCAAGTGGTTCAGATCAAATCAAGCAAGAAGACACCACTGTATCAGGGCATCAGTGATTTTAGAAGCAGGCAAGAAGAAATGGATTCTCCAAGATCTGCCAGAAGACAGAGTTTGAATGATAGGGATGGCATTGATCCTACTACATATCAGATGTTCAAGAAAATGATGATTAGGATGATGTCTGAGCAAGCTAAGGACTGTTTCAGAAAGGCTCCCATCAAAAAGAAGACATCTGTCTCCTTCTCTTAGAATATCACTGGTAAGAGTAATGAGCGATTTGGCATGTGTCTACCCGATATTTTATTATTGCCGATGTCCTCTATCATCGTGGATTCAGTTCTAAATATTTCAGATGCCTAGACGAAGATGAAGCCAAAGAAGTTGTCCAGGAGGTACACGAAGGCATTTGCGGTGATCGCGTCGACTACCAAACTCTTATCAAGCAAATCATCCGGGCATGATATTATTGGAAGACTATGTAGCAAGATTGCTACCAGTTTGTGAAGAAGTGTGCTCTATGCCAGATACATGCACCTTCTATTCATGCGCCAGCAACATATTTGCGAATCGCCATCTCTCCATGGCTATTTTCTATGTGGGCCTTTGATGTTGTGGGCCCCATCACTCCTGCTTCAAACAACTACAAATATTTTCTTGCCGCAACAGAATATTTCACTAAATGGGTCGAAGCTATCACTTTGCGTATAATAGAAGGTCGACACATGGTCTTATTCATCCACAAGAATATTGTTGTTTCGGCATACCGCACGATATTGTGTCAGACAATGAGAGTCATTTCAAGAATAAGAGAATGAGGACATTTGACTTAAAGTTCAGAATTCAGCATCGTTTCTCCGCTCCTTATTATCCTCAAAGGAATGGTCAGGCAGAGGCCACCAATAAGATTCTGATTCGAATCCTGGAGCGAACCTTGGAAACAGGCCATAATTGGCATGAGAAGATCCATGATGCATTATGGACATACAGAACCACCATTTATACTCCAATTAATGCTACTCCATCAGAACTTGTCTACGGAACTGAAGTAGTACTGCCTCTACATGTTCAGAAACCTGCCTTGAAGTTCGCATCACTGCTGGAGTTACCGCTTGATCAGTATTAGCAGCAGCGACTCGTACAACTTGATTTGCTCAATGAAAGAAGGCTCAGAGCAGCAGAGCACGCTCAATCATATCGTCAGAGGATAGCCAAACAATATGCAAAATTTGTCATTCAAAGGAAATCTTGAGTCAATGATCTAGTGCTCAGATCAACGGCCTATCTCAAGCACCATCTGGGTGACAAATGGTCGCCGAATTGGGAAGGTCCCTATGTTGTCAAAGAGGCACTACCTCGTAATTCATATCGACTCATCAATGCCGACGGAGTGGAATTACCAGATCCCATCAATGCTCGGCATTTGAAAAAATTCTATACTTAAACCATGTCTTATTCTTTGTAATTCCTCCAAATTTTGTTCAATAATGGTTAAATTCTCCTTTCCCAGTTATACTGGGGCATTTTTAAAATTTTGTTTTTATCTACAAATATCCTGTATGCAGGCAGGATAAACAAATCTCTCATTTTGCACGCATGTGCATTCATTTATATCATTTTCATATTTGCATTTGCATGCATTCATTCGCATTCATTTGCATCCATATGTATCAAATTCACTTCCCCTTTAGGTTAAGGGATAAACCTGAACTTCCCCTTCAGGTTAAGGGATAAACCTGAATCATTTTCCATAATTCTTCAATTTCGACCTCCAGGTCATCCAATTTCCAATTTTCAAATTACCAAAATTCTCAATTTCGACCGCCAAGTCATCCAATTTCTATCCCCGTTCAGGATAAGGGGATAATCCTGAAACCGTTCATAGAAGCAATCCAAGTCTATATAATAGTCCTCGTTCTTCATTGAACTGATAGTGTTCCGAGTGAACTGATAGTCGTTCTTCATCGAACTGATAGTGTTCCAAGCGAACTGATAGTCGTTCTTCATCGAACTGATAGTGTTCCAAGCGAACTGATAGTCGTTCTTCATTGAACTGATAATATTCCAAGCAAACTGATAGTCGTTCTTCATTGAACGGATAGTGTTCCAAGTGAACTGATAGTCGTTCTTCATTGAACTGATAGTGTTTCAAATGAACCAATGTCGTTCGTAGGCTGAATACCTATCGAACCCATGTCGTTCCTAGTGAACCAATGTCATTCTTAATTGAACCAATGTCGTTCGTAGGCTGAATACCTATCGAACCCATGTTGTTCCTAGTGAACCAATGTCGTTCTCAATTGAACCAATGTTGTTCGTAGGCTGAATACCTATCGAACCCATGTTGTTCCTAGTGAACCAATGTCGTTCTCAATTGAACCAATGTCGTTCGTAGGCTGAATACCTATCGAACCCATGTCGTTCCTAGTGAACCAATGTCGTTCTCAATTGAACCAATGTTGTTCGTAGGCTGAATACCTATCGAACCCATGTTGTTCCTAGTGAACCAATGTCGTTCTCAATTGAACCAATGTTGTTCGTAGGCTGAATACCTATCGAACCCATGTTGTTTCTAGTGAACCAATGTCGTTCTCAATTGAACCAATGTCGTTCTTAGGCTGAATCCCTATCGAACCCATGTCATTCCTAGTGAACCAATGTCGTTCTCAATTGAACCAATGTCGTTCTTAGGCTGAATCCCTATTGAACCCAGGTCGAACCCCTGCGAAACCAATGCCGTTCTCAATAGAACCAATGTTGTTCTTAGGATGAATCCCTATAGAACCCATGTCATTCTCAGTAAACCAATTCACAATTTTGACCTTTTTAGCCAATCAATTTCCAATTTCCAATTTCCAATTTCCAATTTCCAATTTCTAATTTCCAATTTCCAATTTCCAATTTCCAATTTCCAATTTCCAATTTCCAATTTCAAATATCAAATTTCAAAATTCCAATTTCCAAAATTTGACCCTTTTGGTCATCCAATACCAATTCCAATAAATTTCTCTTGCGAGAGACCCTTTTTACAGGGAGAGTTCGAGGGAGCTCGTTCTTTTTGCATGCTATCCAATTTGTTCACTTAGCCCCTTTTCAGGGAGAGTTTGAAGGGACTCGTGTCTTTGTGAACCGTTTGCAAAACAAAATTCCAATTTCATACAAGGAACCCTTAGTTCAGGGAGAGCTTCGACGAAAGTTCGCTTTCCTTGTGACCATAATTTCGTACTAGGCCATTTCATCGTGAAGGACCCTCTTTTCAGGGAGAGTGTGATGGACTCGTTCCTTCATGACCGATTCACTGACCTCACCATTACCGACCCCCTTTCCATAAGAGAAGCCTAATCTTAGGAAGTTTTGACGAAAGCTTAATTTCTCTTCGAAAGTTCGTTTTTCAAACACCTCCTCTTCAGGGAAGAGAGGAGTAATTTCTATTTCCCATTTCTGAATCTTCTCCTTTGGGGAAAGGAGAAGAAAATTTCTGTCATGGATGCGTTGCGTTGTGCTTCAGATGCTTGCTCTCACCAAGGATTTCAAGAACATTTTGCCAATTTGTCATTAAATATTTGTTGATTTCAAAATTTTTATTATACAAAAACATTACTTCAGAATACCTTCAGTATTACTTTCGAAAGGACAAAGCTTTCACGAAGAAGGATTCAAAATTCAAAATTTTTCTATTGGCCAGCCAAAAGGATGAAGAATAAATCCCCCATATGGCCAGCAAAGCAAATTCAATATTGTTGCAAAGCCATAAGTGATCGGTATTGATCGCAGTCAATGGCACATTTTTAAAGATCATTCTTGGAAAATAAAGCAGTCGAAATATCCTGGGTGATACAGAAAAATCCATTCAATCCCTACATCTCCTCAATCACCTAAAGCTGCAATTAAATATCTGCAAAAGGGATCTCTCAACTGTCGTCAAGATGAAGGCGAATTAGGCGAGTAGACCCCCGGGGCCAAAGAAGATTCGAATCATCTCCAAGATGACGGAGTTTGTGACGGATCCTTCCAGGGAAAGTTCAGAGCACCGTCAAGATGAAGGCGACTGCGATGGGCCTCCCGACAAACCCTAAAGGATATTTAATTTCTGCTATCATCAAGAGATTTCCAACCAAAGAGCCAATAACCGTCAATATAATCCCTGAGAGAAAAGAAGGATCGGAGCATCTCTGAGATGAAGGAGTTTGTGACGTACCCTTCTAAAAAAAAAAAGAGAGAGAGAGAAAAGTCAGGACATCTCCAAAATGAAGGATGATGTAATAAAATCCCCAAAAAAAATCCAAGAGAGCTTGAATTCTGCCAAAAAAGAAAAAAGTGGACAGAAAGATAATCATGAGGAAAGAATCCCAGGATATCAGACCGCCAAATTTGCCAAAGAATCCTCTTTAAATTTTGTGAAATTCTATTATCAATATTCTTTCACCAATTGCTTTCACAATGTCAAGAATACTCTCTTTTCTGCTCATATCAAGGAAATTGATAGCTTCTTTGAAAGAAAGTCAATTGCAAGAAATCTGAATTTGAATCTTGATTCTACGGAGTTAAGCCCAGTCGAAGGTAATACTTCAGGTAGAAAAGAGGGATTATTTTCAAAACAATGTGCATCATTTTAAATTATTTTGAATCAACAATAATTTTCAAACATTCTGACAATATTTTCTAGCCATCCTGACGTGAAGCGCGAGTTTGAGGTTCATCTTTGGCGCACCCTGACATCAGTTGTTATCCCTTTTAAGGACTTGATAACGGGAGTTTTCAAGATTCCTTCCCTTCTGTTGGTATAATCTGAGCGCATGGGCTCTCAGATTCGCACACTTCCCTGTGTCCCCACTGTCCCACCATAGACAGTCCAATTTCGGCTTGAGGTTAAGCCACCAATAATTTTCTCGCAAAAGGTCATCAATTTCAAAAGTTATTTAGTCTCAGCAATGAGGCGCCCAAAATCAAACCCCTTTTCAAGCTTTAGGGACCCCAATTTCATCCTTTTGCAAAACCCCTATCGGACTCATTGTGCGGAGATCCGAAGGTTCCATCATGGTTTCTTCCTTCGAGGATTCCATTCATTTTCCGCCCAATCAGGATAAGGGTACAAACCTGAGCCTCCTTTGATGAGGTATTTCATTTTCTGCCTAATCAGGATAAGGGTACAAACCTGAGCCTCCTTTGATGAGGTATTTCATTTTCCGCCCAATCAGGATAAGGGTACAAACCTGAGCCTCCTTTGATGAGGTATTTCATTTTCCGCCCAATCAGGATAAGGGTACAAACCTGAGCCTCCTTTGATGAGGTATTTCATTTTTTGCCCAATCAGGATAAGGGTACAAACCTGAGCCTCCTTTGATGAGGTATTTCATTTTCCGCCCAATCAGGATAAGGGTGCAAACCTGAGCCTCCTTTGATGAGGTATTTCATTTCCCAATCTGGTTAAGGGTTAAACCTGAGCTTCGTTTCTACATGAGGTATTTTTTGTCTCGTCCAGGTTAAAGGCAAAACCTGAATCTCACTTCTTTTGAGGCAAAATTTTTCTTCTGTATTCTCCATTTCATATCTACCATTTTCATCAGGGCTAATATTTTCATATCCAGTCAGATCCTTCTAACTAGGGCATTTTATAGCCCAAATTTGGTGTGTTTTCTTTGCCACTAAGCTCGTCCTCAAGACGACTTAGTAGCAAAGAGGGGCATCTGTAAACACCCCAAATTTTCCTCATCTATTCTCAAACAACCCTCCTCGTGTAGTGCCAACTCTGTTAGGTCAGTGTAGGAGTCAAACCCTGAGTCAGTTTCAGAAAATCACCATTTTACCCATTTTCATTAGGAAAATTACCATTTTACCCCTAGGTCATCCCGGACCCCAGTCAGTCGGAGTCGACCAAGCTCATTGGTCAGTTCAAGACAGTTAGAATATCAGTCATCTCAAGCTCATCTGAGCTCACAATGAACAGACCATTTTCATTTCTGACCATTCCTGCCAAAATGGGATCATTTCTTCAAAAATGAGCTCATTTCTCACTCGAATCCAAGCCAATTGTCTCCAAGTCAGTCATTCCCAGTCAGTCATGTTCCCCAGAGTCTAACTTGAGCTCACCAGGAGTTCAAGTGCTCCAATTTCAGTTCAAAACCATTTCTAAGTGTTCAGGAGCCCATTTTAGTCCATTTCAGCTCTTTCAGCTGAAATTGAGCCGAGTTCAGTCAGTTGAGTTAGTGTTTGAGACTTGATTTTAGTTCATCTCAGTATTACTGACCTTTGTTTTAGCTCAAACCCAGTTCAGGTTCGTAATTCACTTCATTCCAATGACCATTCCATACCATTTCTCTAAAAATGGCAGCTTTTCTTGAAAATTCAGTTGGAAAGGTCAGTAGAGTCAGTGTCTGTTGAGTTCATTTGAGTTCTGAAACTCTAAAACCCAACTCAATCCAGTTCATTTCAGTTCAATCCAGCTCGAACCTCAATTTTTAGTGTCACTCTAACCCAGTAGAGTCCCGAAAACCATTTCTTGAGCTATTTTGTAAATTTTATCAATTTTAATGTTTTTTGAACTGGTACAACTGTCAATCGGGGTCTAACATCCAAAATTCTTCATTCAGGGTCTGCATTTCACATGTCATTTCTTATCATTTCATATCATTTCTCAGCATTTCATAACATCTCATCACATTTCATTGCATTTTCGAAGTCCAGAACTCCAGTTTTATAAATTTCAATCTAGATTGAGTTTTAAAAGTTTTCAGAAATCAATTTCAAATCTCGGGTTTCCAAAATTGATATTTTTACCCCCGGGAGTCTAAATTTGGAAATATTTTCTCAAGAAAAATAATCTGGATTTATTTCAAACTCAAATTTTTGAATTCTACACTGGATTTTCTTCGCAACGAGCTATTAAACTTCAAAATCTGAGCTCGTTTCAAAAGCTGCCAAAAATAGCTCGTTTTGTTGGAAGCATTTTCTCGAGAAAAACAAAATGGATTTCTTTCAAAATTACATTTTTAAATTCTACATTGGATTTTCTTCGCAACGAGCTATTAGACTTCAAAATCTGAGCTCGTTTCAAAAACTGCCAAAAATAGCTCGTTTTGTTGGAAGCATTTTCTCGAGAAAAACAAAATGGATTTCTTTCAAAATTACATTTTTAAATTCTACATTGGATTTGCTTCGCAACGGGGTATTGAACTTCAAAATCCAAGCTCGTTTCAAAAACTACCAAAAATAGCTCATTTTTTTTAAAATATTTTCTCGAGAAAAACAATCTGGATTTCTTTCAAAATCAAAATTTTAAATTCTACACTAGATTTGCTTCGCGATGGGGTATTGAACTTCAAAATCCGAGCTCGTTTTAAAAACTGCCAAAAATAGCTCGTTTCGCGTAGAAATTTTCTGAAAAAGACTATTTTACCCCTCTAATCTTCAAAATGAATTTCAAAATTGAAATTTGGACCCGCTCTGAGATGGCCCATTCATTTACATTTCTGTTTTATTAAAAAAAAACAAAAAAAAAAGATTTTTTTTATTTGTTTGTTTTGTTTTTATTAATTTTTATTTATTTATTTTATTTTAGAGAGGTGGGACCCACAAGATGGTCACCCAAACCTCCGGCCCCTCTTTTCTTCTTCTTTCCTTTCTTCCCTTTTCTTTCCCTTTCTTCTTTTTCTTTTCTCTTTTCTTTCTTTTTCCCTTCTTCTTCCTCTTTCCTTTTCTTTTTCTTCTTCCTTTCTTTCTTTCCCCTTTCTTCCTTACCTCCTTTCCATCTTTTTCAAAGGGAGAAGGCTACAGCCAATTCACGTAGGCTGTTTCATGAAACAATATTAGAAACTTAGGTTTTGATTTTTATCAAAACCTAAGTTGTCATAAGAAAAAAAAGGGATCCATACGGCTGGCTGAATTCTCTCTCTCTCTCTCTCTCTCTCTCTCTCTCTATTCTTCCCACCTTGGCTGCTCCAGCCACAACACCCTTTCTCCTTCATCACAGCCTTCTTTGGTGGCAGCAAGAGCCCATCCAGCCAGCAGCATAGAAGCTCCACCACAGCAACTCTCCTCTTGGCTGCAACTTCCAGCCATTGATGCCATCGCCAAGCTCCATCTCCAGCAAGCTTCAACATCTACCAACGTCAAGGCAGCCTCCTTCATCCCATTGATCCCGCAGCTCCATCATCCAACCACCACCATTGATCCAGCTGGTGCAGCTATTCCAGCCACCTGCAGGCCTTCTTGCATCCAAAGCAGCCAGCCACTTCAACACTGCAGCCACCTCTTCCAAAGCAGCCAGCCACTTCAACACTGCAGCCACCTCTTCCAAGGGATGCCCAGCTGCTTCCCTACTTGCTCCAACCTTCATCGCTAATTGAAGCCTTAGTGAAGCTCCAGCCGAGCCTCCTCCTACGCCACACCATTTCAGCTCCTTTACCTTCAACTTCCCTCAAACAAGTGTAGCAGATCTACAACCTTCCTTCCATCATCACCACAGCCACTACTCATTTCACCAAGGTACCAAGGTAAGATCCATTCTTGTGTTATTGAAGCTTTCATCAAATTTTGCTAATATCGGGTGATTGAAAGAGAATGTTAAAAGGCTATGTTCATGTGAATGCTGGGCAGTTAGTTTAAAAAAAAGAAAAGAAAATGAGTCTATAATGATGTGGGAGCTTCTTTCATGATTATAAGTGTTAGGAAGTAAGAAAAACACATACTGCATGTATATGGGCTAAGATAAAGAAAGATTCATCTAATCGATAGATTGAATCTTTTGTTTCATAAGCCAACATCAAGAAAATGAATCATGTCCCTCATTGAATTTCGTTTAGTCTTATATTTTATGAAAATTTTCAGTTTATTAGCCTTTTCATTCATGCCATATAGATTTCATTACTACTTAACTTAGAATGTTTAAATTGTCATTTTGGTATGAAATCCATGCACTATTGCACGTGCATTTATTCATCAATAAATTTTGTAAATTGTATGGCTATTAGATCTATGTGTCTTTGATCTTCTGAAAAAAAACCAAGTCTAATCTGGTTTTGTAACTCCATTTAGAAAATCAAACTCTAAATCGGGTTTTCTGTCTCTCTGAGATTTCAATTTCTGCTTTAGCAGAAAAGAACCTCCGGCACCACCCTCATGGGAAATTTAAATCGTCCTCCAAAAATCATATTAGATTCATCATTGAATCTACTAATGATCTGGAAATTTTGAGGTTTTTCCAGTCAGTTTTGATCTCTGTAAAAAATCGGATTTCTCAGACCCCTGGGAAAATCTTGATTTTCTTTTGTCAGGATATAGACAGATCTTAATGCACCGACTCCTCCAAATCTGTAGTCTGTCTGCAAAAACTTTAAACATGAAAGTTGTTCCTAACATAATTTCCTGTCATTTCCCAAAATTTGGAAATTTTTGGATCTGTTTCATTATTTTTCCCGGATTTTATCTTTCTGTCTAACAGATTCCAATGTCCAGAAATTCCAGAGATTTAGGTCTCTGATAGCAGTGTGTCCTTTTCCAAACAGTAACCCTAATCCCAATAGTGTCAAAAGATCAAATCTTCCTCTATTTGTCAGGGACATTTTCCCACAATTTCATCTATTTTCCCATCTGTCTGCCATTTTTCCCACATTTTCTACCGAAACCTATCTGTTTCCTTCATTTACTAGAGTCGCCGGATTCCGATCCGACTTGCCGGAGTGGTACAGCTCCGACCATAGGTCAAAACCAGAAAGTGTAAAAGGAAAAAATCTTTGCCTTACTGTCCTCTGTCATCCCATAAAAGTTTGGAAATTTTAATGGAAGTTTGATATCCTAAATCCCCTTTAGAATCAATATTTTAGGCAAAAATCATGAAATTTAGGGTTTTTATTTGAATTTCCATATTTAAAAATACAAAAAAATTAGATTTTCGAGCTTCATTCTGTTTTTAGGGTTATTTTAGGTGTCCATGCCAAATTTTGTTTAATTCCAAGTTCATTTGCTCTATGTGTTAGTTTATCTTTAAATTCAGAAGCGAAAATCAAGCGAAATCAGGTTAAATTCGATATTTTATGATATTTTCGCCATTTTAGGGTTTTTATCATGTACATAAGCATGTAGATTCATATTAGGGTTAATTTCAATCTCATTTTCATTTCATATTTTTCAATTTTGCAAAATTTATTTCAGAAAACCCTGGTTTCAAGGCCATAGTCTTGTTATCGGGGGTATTTTGGTTATTTTGACCTAAATTTCGAAATTTCAATTTCTAATTCTCTAAAATTTCATGCATATCATCATATTTCATCATATTATGTTTGATTTATTTCATTTGATTTTCAAATTTCCAAAATTTACAAAAAATTCTTTCAAAAAACCCTGAATTCAAGGTCATCAGGGGTATTTTGGTCATTTTGACCCCAATTTCGAATTTTCAAGTTTATTTTCGAAATTTATTCATTATTCATCATGTTTATATCAAAGGGGGTATGATTTTGGGTTTATATCTGAATAATATCCGATAATTTCCCATATTTTCGGATAAATTCAGAAAAACCTATATTTTTGTGCTAACCTTGTTTTCTAGTTTTGCAGGAATATTCAAGAAGAAGATTTTATTTTCTTATTTTATTTCAATTCAATGTAACATCAAATGTAATAATTTGGAATAAGAGTTACATTTCTGCTTAGAATAGGGCTGCATTGCATATAGTTTAATTTATGCAAATTTTAATATGTGATGTATGATTCATGCACATTATTTCAAATCCACTATGGTTTACACGAATGGCACGTGCACAAGCTTTTATGGAGTTTATAAACTCGGTGGGATTCGTATTTATGGCCATAGTCAGAATACGAAGAAAACCAAGATTTATGATCTTCATATTAGCCACATTCAGCCTACACACTTAGGCTAACTTCAAAAATGCACTGCATTTTTCAAAACTTTAAAAGGATTTCTCAATTTCTTAATTGAAATTCCCTTTTCAAATTCATATTCATTCATTCATATCATTCAAATTGTATTATTCTCAAATTCATTTTCCAATTTCAATTTCAGAAAATTCAGCTTTCTCAAGAATTTCCAAGTCTTTGTCAGGATCTGATTTTCTCAAAATCCTATGTTTTCAAATGACATTTCAAAGCATTTCCCAAGTTCAAATCAAGATTTTCCTATGTTTTCGAATTCTCAAATTTCAAAATCCCAAGTTTTCAGAAATTCATTTTCTCATATTTTCCAGTTTTCCTGAGAATTCATTTTCCATTTCAAAAGTCATTTTCCAATAAATTACTTAGATTTTCTCAAGATTCTCAAATCCATTTTCTCATAAAAGCAATTCCAAGTTTCCAATCTCAAAACCAATTTTCTCAGTTTTTCAAGTTTTCCTGAGAAATCACTTTTCAATGCAAATTTCTGATTTCCAATGAAATTCAATGATTTTCCCCAAAACTCCAATTTCAAGCACTTTTCCAATCATTTTCCAAATGCATTTCAATTTTTCAAAGCAAACATCATAGTTTCTCAAACTTGCATTTTTTAAAAATTTCATAGCACAAGCCTGATTCTTTGTGCATTCTAGGAAAAATAGAGCATAATTTAGATATTTGAGTCAAGTTAAAGCACATAATTGGTCCTTGGTTCAATTACCCCTGGTAAAGGCGCCAGGAACGGTTGAACCTCGTACCGACAGGCGGATCCCATTCCATGGAATTTTCCCGCAAATTTTCAAAACGGAGGCGAGTAAATTTTCAAAACAATTTTCAAAACTTTGGTCGAGTTTGACTCGCGAAATTTGTTTCTCTCTCGCAAGGGAGGGGAAAAATTTTGCGATGATAACAAGGCTTCATCCGTGCCATTGATTATCCAGATTGGTTAGCAAATATCGTGGCAGTCCCTAAAAAGAACGGAAAAGTTCGGATTTGCATTGATTTCAGGGATCTCAATAAAGCCACCCTGAAAGATGATTATCCACTTCCTAATATTGACCTGTTGATCGATAGCACAGCAGGTCATGCCATATTTTCTTTCATGGACGGATATTCAGGTTATAATCAGATCAAGTTGGCCGTTCGTGATCAGTCGAAGACCTCATTTACTATCCCATGGGGAACCTTTTGCTATACAGTCATGCCATTTGGACTCAAAAATGTCGGGGCAACCTATCAAAGGGCGATGGCCGTCATTTTTCACGATCAAATGCATAAGAATATGGATGCGTATGTGGATGACATTCTGATAAAGTCTAAAGAAGAAGAGGATCACCTCGATGCTCTTAGTCAAGTTTTTGAAAGACTTATTCTTTATAAATTGAGACTTAACCCTCAGAAATGTGTTTTTGGAGTAGAGGTCGGCAAACTGCTCGGCTTCATTATCAGCAAGAAAGGAATCAAAGTGGATCCGGCTAAAGCAAAAGCCATTATTGATATGCCGCCTCCAACTAATCTCAGGGAACTGTGAAGCCTTCAAGGGCGTATTCAGTCTATTCGCAGGTTCATCTCCAATTTGGCCATGAGATGTGAACCTTTCAATCATTTACTAAGAAAAGGAGTTAAATTTGAATGGGGGTCAGAATGTCAGCTCTCGTTTGAGCGCATCAAGCAGTATCTCCTTAATCCACCAGTTTTGAAGCCTCCTAAGCTGGGAAAGCCTCTCTTGCTATATATTTCAGTCAATCAGAATGCTTGTGGTGGATTCCTCGCGCAGTATGAAGAAGGCAGTCTGATAGAGCACGCCATCTACTATGTTAGCAAAACTTTCATTGATTATGAAAAGAAGTATTCTCAGATGGAAAAGACTTGTCTAGCTCTGGTTTGAATGTGCCAGAAGTTAAGACATTACTTGTTAGCTTCTGAAATTAAGTTCCTATCAAAGCTTAATCCTCTCAGATACATTTTGGAACAGCCATTTCTCACTGGACGGATTGCAAAGTGGCAAGTCCTTCTAATGCAATATGACTTAGAGTATGTTTCTCAAAAGTCAATTAAAGGCCAAGCGATCGCAGATCAGTTGGCAGATTTCCCTTTGACAGAAGAAATTAAAACAGAAGATGACTTTCCTGATGAGCACATCTGTAACATCCAACAGCCCCCAGTTTGGAATATGTTCTTCGATGGCTCTAAAAACATGTCTGGCATCGGGATTGGAGTCTTGCTGATTACTCTAGAAAAAGAAATGATCCCTTATTCTCTTAAGCTTGGTTTCCAGTGCACTCATAATATGGCCGAGTATGAAGCTCTAATACAAGGCCTCAAAATCTTGCAAAATTTTGATGTCAAGAAAGTGCATGCCTTTGGTGATTCCCTATTTGTTGTCAGTCAAGTTAACACTGAATGGCAAGTAAAAGATCCAAAATTGATTCCGTATCAGAAGATTGTCTTAGCTCTTGTGGGCAGCTTCGAAGAATTTCAGCTCAGTCACATCAGAAGAGAGCATAATCAGATAGCTGATGGTTTAGCCAGTCTAGGCTCCATTTTATCCTTCAAAGGTGGTGAATCATGTCGTTCCTTTGAAGTTGGCAGACTTGATCAACCTGCTTTTGATTCAATTATGCAAGTAAACCAAGTAGATCAGAAGGAGAAGCCTTGATATCAAAATATCAAAAATTTCATTGAGTCTGGTAAATTTCCACCAGAGATGCCAAAAAGGGAGCAACGTGCAATTCAACGTATGTCTACCCGATATTTCATTCTTGCCAATGTCCTTTACCGCCGTGGTTTCAGTTCTGAGTATTCAAGGTGCTTAGACAAAGACGAAGCTATGGAAGTTATCCAAGAGGCACATGAAGGGATTTGTGGTGGCCATGTCGGCTATCAGACTCTCGTCAAGCAGATCGTTCGAGCAGGGTACTACTGGAACACCATGCAGCAGGACTGTCATCGATTTGTGAAGAAGTGCATCAAATGCCAATTGCACGCACCTTACATTCATGCTTCGACCGCATATCTACAATCAGTTGTTTTTCCTTGGCCATTTTCTATGTGGGCATTTGACGTCGTCGGCCCGATTACTCCTTCTGCTTCTAACGGCCACAAATACTTTCTGGCTGCGACAGAGTATTTCACAAAATGGGTTGAAGCTGTTACTCTACGCACGGTAGAAGGCCGCCATGTGGTTTCTTTCATTCACAGGAACATTCTTTGCCGCTTCGGCATACCACATGACATTGTCTCAGACAATGAAACCCATTTCAAAAATGAGAGAATGAAAACCTTCTGTTCTAAATTCAGAATTTCCCATCATTTCTTAGCTCCCTATTACCCTCAAGGGAACGGCCAAGCAGAAGCCACCAATAAGATTTTGATCCGTATTTTGGAAAGGACTGTGAAGACAGGTCGAGACTGGCATGAGAAAATTCATGACGCACTTTGGGCATATCGGACCACCATTCAGACTCCGACTAATGCCACTCCTTCAGAACTGGTTTATGGAACTGAAGTGGTATTGCCTCTCCATGTCCAAAAGCCCACTCTCAAATTTACTGCTCTTATAGAATTGCCACTTGATCAGTATCAGCAGCAGAGATTGGTGCAGCTAGATTTATTGGATGAAAAGAGGCTCAAAGCAGCAGAGCACGCTCAAGCTTATCGGCAGAGGATAGCTCGACATTATGCCAAGTCTGTCATTGAGAGAAAATTTCGAGTTAATGATTTGGTACTCAGATCAACGACTCATCTCAAGCATCGACCACGGGGCAAGTGGTCACCCAATTGGGAAGGCCCTTATGTGGTTAAGGAAGCACTTCCTCGCAATTCATATTGTCTAATCAATATAGATGGAGTGGAAATGTCAGATCCCATCAATGCTCTGCATTTGAAGAAATTTTATACTTAGAATTGTCATTCAAAAACCTTTTGTACTATTCAAAGAGCCATTCCAATAAAAACAATGATCTTCTATCAATTCTTTCATTCTTCTCCATGATACTGGGGCATTTTTATTTCATTTTTATAATCGTTTTCTTCCATCATATGCAGGCAGGATTAGACGAAAGCTCTTTTTCTCAAATTTTGTTAAATCTTAATTAGTCTTGCGGTCTTTATTTTTCGTTTCATTTAATTCATTTTGGTTTGATTAGATTTACATCAAGCTAATGCTCAGCCCTGTCAAGTTTTAAAAATTTTCAATCTTATTAAAATTTCATCTACCTTTATCTTCAAAATGTACCCTTTCAGGTTAAGGGATAAACCTGATGCCTCCTTTCAATGAGGTATTCTTTTTATTATTTCCCCCGTTCAGGATAAGGGGATAAATTCTGAATTATCTTCTAAAAACTCACTTTAAAAATCTAAGCTCATCTTCAAAACCCAGTTCTCGCACTGGTTATTTTTCAAACTTTTCAATCATATATAGAGCGCATTTGAAAAACCCGGTTCTCGCACCAGCAACCTTTTAAAATCAGTCTTCTGACCAAAGACCTTTCTCCTTCTAAAATTCAAGTTCTGACTTAAATCTCTCAAAATTTCATATATTTTCAAAAGATCCAGCATCTCGCTAGTCATGTATTTCCAAAGGATCCAGCATCTCGCTGGTCAGGTATTTCCAAAAGATCCAGCATCTCGCTGGTCATGTAATTCCAAAAGATCCAGCTCCAGCTGGTCATGTATTCCACAAGATCAAACCCTTAGGGTGCGACTTCTCAATCCTATCATTTCCAAAACCTTCAAGTTTTCCAATCTCACAATTTTATTAGTCCCCCAACCTCCGGTTGCAATATCTTCAGAATCTCATCAACCCTCGGGTTATAATTTCTCAAGTTCAATCATTTTCAAACCATCAGGTTAAATCCTTCATATTTGAAATCCAGTTGTCATAACTGGTCGGGATTTGAAATCCAGTTTTCATAACTGGTCGGGATTTGAAATCCAGTATTTTTCACTGGTCGGGATTTGAAATCCAGTTTTCATAACTGGTCCGGATTTGAAATCCAGTATTTTTCACTGGTCGGGATTTGAAATCCAGTTGTCATAACTGGTCGGGATTTGAAATCCAGTATTTTTCACTGGTCGGGATTTAAAATCCAGTTGTCATAACTGGTCAGGATTTGAAATCCAGTATTTTTCACTGGTCGGGATTTGAAATCCAGTTTTCATAACTGGTCGAGATTTGAAATCCAGTATTTTTCACTGGTCGGGATTTGAAATCCAGTTTTCATAACCGGTCGGGATTTGAAATTCAATATTTTTCACTGGTCGGGATTTGAAATCCAGTGTTTTCACTGGTCGGGATTATCAAAAAATCCAGTTTCTCATAAACTGGTCGGGATTTCTAAAACCTAATGTATTTCATCAGTCTGATTCTTACACCATTTCTTTAAATTACAGCTAAGTGTCTCATCAAAATCTATATTGAGTGATTATTTCACAAGAAATTCGTGAAAACTTTGCCAATTTGCTAAAAAGCATTTGTTGATTCTAAATAATCTCACTCCACAAAAAGAATTTTCTCAGATTACCTCCTGTATTTCCTTTCAAAAGGTGAAACTTTTTGCGAAAAAGAGGTAAAATTCAAATATTTTCCTGTTGATCAACCAAAAGGATGTAAGAAATATCCTCGATATGATCAATAAAAGAAATCTTCAATGATGTTAAAAAGCCAGAAGCGAATTGATATTGATCTTGGCTATGGTGCGTATTTTAAAATGACTTTCTGACAATCAGGCAGTGGAAATATCTTGAGCTATAAAAAGAATCCACTCAACTCATATCTTCTCATTTCATTTAAAAAGTTGCAATCAAATATCCGCAAAAGAGATCTCTCAATTGTCGTCAAGATGAAGGCGAATTAAGCGAGTAGACCCCCGGGGCCAAAGAAGATTTGAAACATCTCCAAGATGACGGAGTTTGTGACGGATCCTTCTAGGGAAAGTTCAGATCACTGTCGAGATGAAGGCGAGTGTGATGAACCTACCGACGAACCCTAAAAGATATTTGATTTCTGCTATCGTCTAAAGACCTTTTGAGCCAGTGAGATCAATAAAACCCCTGAGATAAAAGAAGGATCAGAGCATCTCCAAGATGAAGGAGTTTGTGACGTGCGCTTCCCTGAAAAAAGAGAAAAAGTCAGGACATCCAAATGAAGGATGATGAGAAAAACCCGAGAAAGCCCAATGACTCAAAAAGAGTGCAAAAAGATCACCGTGGGAAAACACCCAGATATCAAACTGCCAAAGTTGCCATAAGTCATTTTTTCTCATGCAAAATTCTTTTATCAATATATCTTCGCTTCCTGCTTTTATGAAATTAAGAATATTTCTTTTATTCTCATATCAGGGAAATGGATAGCTTCCTTGAAGAAAATCATTAGTGCTAAATTTTTGAATTTGACTCTTAAAACCGAGGAGCTAACCTCATTAGAGGAAATACTCTAGGTAAAAGAGGGAATATCTTTTCACATACATGCACATTTAGAAGCATCTGAATCTGCTATGATTTTATCTTATTGGCAAAATTTTCTAGCTATTCCAAAAATGAAATAAACATTCAATATCCATTTTTGATGCAACCTAGCATTGTTGATATCTTCCAGAAGAGTTGCCTCACTCGGTTGAAGTATCTCTTCCTGTCCCATCGCGGTTTCTTCAGTCAAGGATTCCGTATGGCTGTCCCCACTCAGGATAAGGGGCAAACCTGAACCATTTGCGAAAGATCATTTGATTTCAAAAGCTATTTCAGTCTCAGCAATAAGACGCCCAATTTCTTCCTCTTTTTAAAGCTTTAGCGACTATATTTTCTCCTTTCGCAAAAACCCCTCTCGGATTTGTTTGTCCAAATTCCAAAGGTCCCATTATGGTTTTCTTCATTTTTTAGAAACCTGTATGGTAGATTTCCCCCACTCAGGATAAGGGTTAAACCTGAACCATTTGCGAAAGATCATAGATTTCAAAAGCTATTTCAGTCTCAGCAATGAGATGCCCAATTTCTTCTCCCTTTTCAAAGCTTTAGGGAACCCTATATTTCCTCCTTTCGCAAAAACCCCTCTCGGATTTGTTCATCCAAATTCCGAAGGTCCCATTATGGTTTTCTTCATTTTTTAGAAACCTGTATGGTAGATTTCCCCCACTCAGGATAAGGGTCAAACCTGAACCATTTGCGAAAGATCATAGATTTCAAAAGCTATTTCAGTCTCAGCAATGAGATGCTCAATTTCTTCTCCCTTTTCAAAGCTTTAGGGAACCCTATATTTCCTCCTTTCGCAAAAACCCCTTTCGGATTTGTTCGTCCAAATTCCGAAGGTCTCATCATGATTTCTCCATTTTTGAGAAACCTATATGGTAGATTTCCCCCACTCAGGATAAGGGACAAACCTGAACCATTTGCGAAAGATCATTTACTTCAAAAGCTATTTCAGTCTCAGCAATGAGACGCACCATTTCTTCCCCTTTTTGAAGCTTTAGGGAACCCTATATTTCCTCCTTTCGCAAAAACCCCTCTCGGATTTGTTCGTCCAAATTCCGAAGGTCCCATCGTGCTTTCTCCATTTTTGAGAAACCTGTATGGTAGATTTCCCCCACTCAGGATAAGGGGCAAACCTGAACCATTTGCGAAAGATCATTAATTTCAAAAGTTATTTCAGTCTCAGCAATGAGACACCCAATTTCTTCCCCTTTTCGAAGCTTTAGGGAACCCTATATTTCCTCCTTTCGCAAAAACCCCTCTCGGATTTGTTCGTCCAAATTCCGAAGGTCCCATCATGCTTTCTCTATTTTTGAGAAACCCGTATGGTAGATTTCTCATCCAGATTAAGAGTTAACCCGGAACCTCGCTTCGCGAGGTATCTTCCTTGCAGGTTTGAGTTAAACCTTAGTCACATTCCAATGAGATTCCTCGTTTTGACGAGATGTTTTCTTCCAGTCCCATCATGGTTCTTCCCATCAAGGAACCCATGCTTTGTATATCCACCTAAGAAAGGATTTTACTTGAGCTTCGTCTCACGCGGCATTTTTCAAAATGTCCCATCAAGGTCCCCGTGTATCCCTTTCCTCAATTCAAATTCATCTTGATATATCTTCGTCCCATCCAGGTTAAGGGCTAAACCTGAATCATTCCAAAGAGAGTATCTTGTCTCATCCATGAGACCTGATCAAAATGCTCATTTCCCACCATTTCGGGATTTCACCCAAAGTTCCATCACGATTTCTACATTTTTCTACTCAATCATATCATCTTCGAGGATTTCGTCTCCCCAAAACCATTCAGGATAAGGTTTCAAAGCCTGAAAAACCATATTTTCAAAATAATTCTTCCACACCCAGTTCAGACCTGCTGACTGGGATATTTTTTAAAATTTGGAGTGTTGTCTTTGCCACTAAGCTCGGCTCTCAACCGGCTTAGTAGCAAAGACGGGCATCTGTGAACACCCCAAATTTTTCAAAGATTTACAAAATGACCCTTTTGCCCCTGACTCCATCTGTTACGACAATGAAGCCATACATGATACTTCAAGTACAAGGTTTTGATGATAAGCAAATAGAATCAACTGCATTTCAGCTAAGGCTATGAAGAAATTGAAGAATTCAGTGAAGAATCCTTGAAGACTAGTGTGCAAATGTTTAATTCATTAAAAGTCTTAGATTCTTGTAAGAGCCTTACTTAGAGTGCATAATTAGGTTGCATTTCACCTTAAAAGTCTTTAGAAAAACTTTTCTAAAAGAAACTCTTTTGAAAATCTTTTTAAAAAACTCTTTTCTTAAATTTTCATATTTATTAGTCGACCAATAGACTTATCAGTCGAATAATCCTTTCACGCCATATTTTCTAAAAAGTTATTCTTGTCAAATTAGTCGACGGAAGGTTTTATCAGTCGACTGGACATAATGTCTATTTTCTAGAAAATTAGCAGCAGTCGACTAATGGTTTTTCAGTCGACTGAACAGAACATGTGTTTTCTGAAAATTTAGCAGCAGTCGACTAATGCTTTTTATCAGTCGACCGAACAGAATGTTTGTTTTTCAGAAGATTTTAGCAGCAGTCGACTAAAAGGTTTTTCAGTCTACTGATGATATTATCAGTCGACTAACTTTTCTTAAGTCGACTAAGTTTCAAAAATTCAGATTTTCAAACGGCTCGATTAACAGATCAGTCGACCGACGATAACTGTCAGTCTACTAATAACTAACTATTAGTCGACTAACTGATGTTTCAGTCGACTAATTTTGCCATTTTCCTGAAACTTCAAAAAGGTGTGTCTTTTCATTTTTCAAACGTTTTGATCGTTCAAAATGGACAGTTTTGACACCCTTTCATACTCTCAATGTATGGAATCTTTTAACAATAAATATGAGTGCATTTTACACTCAAAAAGATCAATTCAATCGATTTGAATCTTGCTTTTCACTCCTATTCATTCAAGTATTGATTTTCTCACTCACGTGATATTTTCACTTCAGTTTTTCACTCAAATCACTTTGAGAGATAGTGAATTCGTGAGTAGAGTGTTTCAACAACCTCAAAAGCCAATTGCATCTCATTCGCATTCAAAATGAAGGCTCATAGGTTGTATTGTAAGTTCTTATTTCTTTTATGTAAAAAGAAGGACTCCTTGGTGTAAAGGAGTTGTTTGCTTTCAGTTGGGTTGTTACTGAAAGTGGGACCGGTTATGGTCTGTGTGATCTTGTAGTTTACAAGGTTGATAGTGGAAAATCTCAAGCGGGTTTTGCTTGGGGACTGGATATAGGTTGGGTTTGACCGAACCAGGATAAAATCTTGTGTTCTTTGTGTGTTTGCTTTGAGATTTGCAAAATCCTTCAATATTCCGCAGAAAGTTTTAAAAGCACTATTCACCCCCCTCTAGTGCTCGTTGCCTCGATCATAGTGCACTTTTATTTGGTATCAGAGCACAGGTTTGCTATTACTTTGATTTGACCATCATCTAGCATGGCAACTACAACATCTCAGCACAAAGAAGAAAGCTCCTCTGTTCGTCCTCCTCTCTTCGATGGAACAAACTATGGATACTGGAAAGTAAGAATGACAATATTCCTGCAATCCATGGATCTCGATATCTGGAGAGTTGTTTCAGAAAAGTACCAAACTCCATCAACTGATTTCAGCCGATGGACCGATGATGAAAAGAAGACTGCTTCACTGAATGCGAAAGCCATGAATAAATTGTACTGTGGCGTTGACAAGGTAGAGTTCAATCGCATCTCTCAATGCTCTACAGCAAATGAAATCTGACATACTCTTCTCGTGACTCACGAAGGTACGTCAAAGGTAGAAGAATCTAATGAAGAAGTCGCCAACATGTGTTTTGTACCACAAGAAGATTCGGTAAGTCAATCTGACTATGATGAGTTATTTGAAGCATTTAATGATTTATATGCTAAATTTAAGAATCTTAGTTCTAAAAATAAAGAGTTAAAAACTGAAAATTTAACTCTTGACTCTCAAAATAAAGTGTTACTTCAAGAAATAGAAGATCTCAAGAAGGAAAATTCTTGCCAAGCAATTGAGATAAAAGAAATTGGAGTTAGAACCAATCTCTTACAAAAGGAAATGTCTAGTCTTAAAGAAAAGTCAAATGATATTCTTTTTATAGTGACCAAATTCACGAATGGTCAAGAGAATCTAGAAAAACTTCTTGGTTCTCAAAGATGCTCGGTTAATAAAACCGGATTGGGATATAGCTTCTTTGATACTCAAAATAGACCAAACTATGTGGTGAAAAATCAAAGACATTATTCTCAACCTTTTGTTCATAAAACTAAACTTTTTAGTTCTAATAGAAATGCATCTAGAAATGATTATTCTAGACATGTTTATTCTAAATACTTTTATAGAAAGAATACTTATTATCAAAGGAAACCAAAATCCAAATGGATATGGGTTCCTAAGACTAACTCTCATGGACCCGAAAATAGAAAGGGGTCAAATGCTCTGTTTTCTGATTTTGTTATAGGTACACAACATAAGGAGCAAATAGATATTGGACAGCGGCTGTTCCAAACATATGACTGGAAGGCCGGAGTTATTTTCCACCCTCCAAAATAAGGATGGAGGAACCGTCACCTTTGGTGACAATAACAAGGGAAAAGTGATAGGTATTAGTAATAATGGTAATCCAAAATTTCCCTTGATAGAAAATGTTCTTTTAGTGGATGGTTTAAAGCATAATTTAATATCTATTAGTCAATTATGTGATAAAGGTTTTCATGTTTCTTTTGAAAATGATTTATGCTTAATTTTTGATTTTCAATCTAAAAAGATCATTTTTAAAGGTAAAAGAAGAAACAATGTGTATGAACTATATCTAGATGAATTACCCTCTTTTAATGAAAAATGTCTTATTGTTTCAAATGAAATTCAATGGTTATGGCACAAGAGACTTGGACATGTTAATTTTAAAATTATTTCAAAATTATCCAAGAATGATCTTGTAAGAGGCCTACCTAGAATACCATATAAAAAGGATCACTTATGTGATGCTTGTCAAAGGGGTAAACAAATCAAGAGTTCTTTTAAAGCAAAAGATATAGTTTCAACAAAACGTCCTCTTGAACTTTTACATTTAGATCTATTTGGACCATCTAGAATTCAAAGTTTGAATGGTAGCAAGTATGCTTTTGTTATAGTAGATGATTATTCTCGATTTACATGGGTGATTTTTCTAAAAAGCAAAAATGATGCTTTTTCAGAATTTTCTAAACTTTGTAGAAGAATTACAAATGAAAAATCTACATCTATTATTAAAATTCGTAGTGATCATGGTGGTGAATTTGAAAATGAATCTTTTCTAAAGTTTTGTGATTTACATGGTATATCTCACAACTTTGCTTTTCCTAGAGCGGCTCCACAAAATGGAGTTGTTGAAAGAAAGAATAGAACTTTGCAAGAAAGTGCTAGAACCATGCTTCAAGATAAAAATTTACCAAAATATTTTTGGGCTGAAGCAATTAATACAGCATGTTATGTCTTAAATCGTGTTCTTATTCGACCAATTTTACATAAAACATGTTTTGAATTGTATTATGATCGTATACCCAAGATCTCATATTTCAAAATTTTTGGTAGTAAATGTTTCTTGTTAAATACCAAAGATAATCTTGATAAGTTTGATTCAAAATCAGATGAATCAATATTTCTTGGATATTCTTCTAGAAGTAAAGCATATCGTAATTTCAATAAAAGAACATCTTGTATTGAAGAATCTTTACATGTTGCATTTGATGAGAATTGTGAGTAGGTTATTCCTCTAAGCGAAGAAGAAGAAGCAACACTTCAAGAAGAACCCTTGATAGAGAGTACTTTTCAAGAAAATATTCCTCTTCAACCGGTTTGGAAAGAAGTTCCTAATCATCTACATGAACAAGTTATTGGTGAAATAAAGAGTGGTGTCCAAACTAGAAGGCAGTTAGAAAAATATATTGCAAATGTTGCTTTCATATCTAAATTAGAACCAAAGAATATCAATGAGGCATGTGATGATGAATTTTGGCTTTTAGCCATGTCTGAAGAAATTAACCAATTTACTAGGAATGATGTTTGGGATCTAGTTGATAGACCAAAGGATCATCCAGTAATTGGAACAAGATGGGTCTTCCAAAATAAGCTGGATGAAAATGGTGAAGTCATTCGTAACAAAGCAAGGCTTGTGGCACAAGGCTATAATCAAGAAGAAGGCATAGATTTTGATGAAACCTATGCACCAGTGGCTCGATCAGAGCCAATTCGTATGATGCTTGCTTTTGCTAGTTACATGAACTTCAAGTTATATCAAATTGATGTTAAGAGTGCATTTTTAAATGGACACATCAATGAAGAAGTTTATGTAGAGCAACCTCCAGGCTTTGAAAATGAGAAATATCCAGAAAAGGTCTTCAAATTGAAAAGAGCTTTGTATGGACTCAAACAAGCACCAAGAGCGTGGTATGAAAGACTACGAAATTTTTTAGAACAATCTGGTTTTTCCATTGGTCGGGTAGACTCCACTTTATTTATTAAACATTTTAATTCAGATATTCTTATTGTGCAAATTTACGTTGATGACATAATATTTGGTTCTACTAATGATTCTCTTTGTAAAGAATTTGCTAAGGCTATGCAGGAAGAGTTTGAAATGAGCTTGATGGGCGAATTAAACTACTTCCTTGGACTTCAAATAAAGCAAACTGAAGAAGGAATCTTCATCAATCAGGGTAAGTATACAAAAGAACTTCTCAAGAGATTTGGGATGGACTCATCGAAATCAAGAAGGAATCCTATGAGTACAACTACTTCTCTTGATAAAGATGAAAATGGTAAAAGTGTAGATACTAAGCTCTACAGAGGTATGATCGGATCTCTATTATACTTAACTGCTAGTCGACCTGATATTATGTTTAGTGTTTGTATGTGTGCAAGATTTCAAGCTAATCCAAAGGAATCTCACTTAACTGCAGTAAAACAAATTCTTCGTTATTTGAAAGATACTTCAGATTTCGGTTTGTTTTACCCAAAATCATCTTCCTTTGATTTAGTTTCATATAGTGATGCAGATTTTGCAGGAAGTAAATTTGATCGCAAGAGTACTAGTGGAACTTGTCATTTCTTGGGAAATTCCTTAGTCTCTTGGTTTAGTAAAAAGCAAATTTCAGTATCACTCTCAACAACTGAAGCTGAATATATAGCGGCTAGTTTAGCATGTTCACAAGTACTTTGGATGAAACAGACCTTAAAAGATTTTGGTTTAAACTACTCGACAACAACTATTTATTGTGATAACACTAGCGCTATAAATCTTTCGAAAAATCCTATTCAGCACTCAAGAACTAAGCATATTGAAGTTAGACATCATTTTTTAAGAGATCATGTGTTAAAAGGAGATATTTCGTTAAATTTTATTTCCACTAAAGAACAACATGCTGATATCTTCACTAAACCTCTTAAAAATGAAGATTTTATGAGAATTAGGAGAGAGCTAGGTATTTGCTCGTTTTTGGTTTTATAAAAATGCTGATTTTTGAACAAAATCTCAAAATCGCACTATATTAGTCGACCGATAAAATTCTAGTCGACTGGTGTTTTTATATTTTGGAATGTATCGCATCATATTAGTCGACCGATATATTTCTAGTCGACTGTCGATTTTTGAGAATGAGTTACAATTCAGAAGGATGTAACTTCCATTAAGGATTTTCTAAACTCTCTTTTCTGATCTTTGATCTTTGAAAAACATACTTTATGGGTTGTAATATTTTAAACTTATCTCTATTTCTGCTTATGCTATTTTTGCCCTTACTCTTTTTTATTCTGACAAAGGGGGAGAAAAAGATAAAGATAGCATTACTTTGAAATTGCAAGGAGATCTTGAGAAAAAGATGATAGCAATTACATTACAAGAGATCTTGCATGAGAAATGCAAAATTGAGAGAGAAAGAAAGCTTTGAATGAATGTATTTCTAAATACATGAATACATGATGAATGAAAATACAAACCAATCAATATGTGATATATGTGCTTTAAATGTGCTAACTTTTAATGTTTTGCAGCATATTGATAGGGGGAGTAAAATCTCCATCTATGCATCTAAATGTTTCATCTTTGATTAAGTTTGTCATCATAAAAAAGGGGGAGATTGTTACGACAATGAAGCCATACATGATACTTCAAGTACAAGGTTTTGATGATGAGCAAATAGAATCAACTGCATTTCAGCTAAGGCTATGAAGAAATTGAAGAATTCAGTGAAGAATCTTTGAAGACTAGTGTGCAAATGTTTAATTCATTAAAAGTCTTAGATTCTTGTAAGAGCCTTACTTAGAGTGCATAATTAGGTTGCATTTCACCTTAAAAGTCTTTAGAAAAACTTTTCTAAAAGAAACTCTTTTGAAAATCTTCTTAAAAAACTCTTTTCTTAAATTTTCATATTTATTAGTCGACCAATAGACTTATCAGTCGACTAATCCTTTCGCGCCATATTTTCTAAAAAGTCATTCTTGTCAAATTACTCGACCGAAGGTTTTATCAGTCGACTGGACAGAATGTCTGTTTTCTGGAAAATTAGCAGCAGTCGACTAATGGTTTTTCAGTCGACTGAACAGAACATGTGTTTTCTGAAAATTTAGCAGCAGTCGACTAATGCTTTTTATCAGTCGACCGAACAGAATATTTGTTTTTCAGAAGATTTTAGCAGCAGTCGACTAAAAGGTTTTTCAGTCTACTGATGATATTATCAGTCGACTAACTTTTCTTAAGTCGACTAAGTTTCAAAAATTCAGATTTTCAAACGGCTCGATTAACAGATCAGTCGACCGACGATAAGTGTCAGTCTACTAATAACTAACTATTAGTCGACTAACTGATGTTTCAGTCGACTAATTTTGTCGTTTTCCTGAAACTTCAAAAAGGTGTGTCTTTTCATTTTTCAAACGTTTTGATCGTTCAAAATGGACCGTTTTGACACCCTTTCATACTCTCAACGTATGGAATCTTTTTACTATAAATATGAGTGCATTTTACACTCAAAAACATCAATTCAATCGATTTGAATCTTGCTTTTCACTCCTATTCATTCAAGTATTGATTTTCTCACTCACGTGATATTTTCACTTCAGTTTTTTACTCAAATCACTTTGAGAGATAGTGAATTCGTGAGTAGAGTGTTTCAACAACCTCAAAAGCCAATTGCATCTCATTCGCATTCAAAAGGAAGGCTCATAGGTTGTATTATAAGTTCTTATTTCTTTTCTGTAAAAAGAAGGACTCCTTGGTGTAAAGGAGTTGTTTGCTTTCAGTTGGGTTGTTACTGAAAGTGGGACCGGTTATGGTCTGTGTGATCTTGTAGTTTACAAGGTTGATAGTGGAAAATCTCAAGCGGGTTTTGCTTGGGGACTGGATGTAGGTCGGGTTTGACCGAACCAGGATAAAATCTTGTGTTCTTTGTGTGTTTGCTTTGAGATTTGCAAAATCCTTCAATATTCCGCAGAAAGTTTTAAAAGCACTATTCACCCCCCTCTAGTGCTCGTTGCCTCGATCATAGTGCACTTTCATTTGGTATCAGAGCACAGGTTTGCTATTACTTTGATTTGACCATCATCTAGCATGGCAACTACAACATCTCAGCACAAAGAAGAAAGCTCCTCTGTTCGTCCTCCTCTCTTCGATGGAACAAACTATGGATACTAGAAAGTAAGAATGACAATATTCCTGCAATCCATGGATCTCGATATCTGGAGAGTTGTTTCAGAAAAGTACCAAACTCCATCAACTGATTTCAGCCGATGGACCGATGATGAAAAGAAGACTGCTTCACTGAATGCGAAAGCCATGAATAAATTGTACTGTGGCATTGACAAGGTAGAGTTCAATCGCATCTCTCAATGCTCTACAGGAAATGAAATCTGGCATACTCTTCTCGTGACTCACGAAGGTACGTCAAAGGTAGAAGAATCTAATGAAGAAGTCGCCAACATGTGTTTTGTACCACAAGAAGATTCGGTAAGTCAATCTGACTATGATGAGTTATTTGAAGCATTTAATGATTTATATGCTAAATTTAAGAATCTTAGTTCTAAAAATAAAGAGTTAAAAACTGAAAATTTAACTCTTGACTCTCAAAATAAAGTGTTACTTCAAGAAATAGAAGATCTCAAGAAGGAAAATTCTTGCCAAGCAATTGAGATAAAAGAAATTGGAGTTAGAACCAATCTCTTACAAAAGGAAATATCTAGTCTTAAAGAAAAGTCAAATGATATTCTTTTTATAGTGACCAAATTCACGAATGGTCAAGAGAATCTAGAAAAACTTCTTTGTTCTCAAAGATGCTCGGTTAATAAAACCGGATTGGGATATAGCTTCTTTGATACTCAAAATAGATCAAACTATGTGGTGAAAAATCAAAGACATTATTCTCAACCTTTTGTTCATAAAACTAAACTTTCTAGTTCTAATAGAAATGCATCTAGAAATGATTATTCTAGACATGTTTATTCTAAATCCTTTTATAGAAAGAATACTTATTATCAAAGGAAACCAAAATCAAAATGGATATGGGTTCCTAAGACTAACTCTCATGGACCCGAAAATAGAAAGGGGTCAAATGCTCTGTTTTCTGATTTTGTTATAGGTACACAACATAAGGAGCAAATGGATATTGGACAGCGGCTGTTCCAAACATATGACTGGAAGGCCGGAGTTATTTTCCACCCTCCAAAATAAGGATGAAGGAACCGTCACCTTTGGTGACAATAACAAGGGAAAAGTGATAGGTATTGGTAATATTGGTAATCCAAAATTTCCCTTGATAGAAAATGTTCTTTTAGTGGATGGTTTAAAACATAATTTAATATCTATTAGTCAATTATGTGATAAAGGTTTTCATGTTTCTTTTGAAAATGATTTATGCTTAATTTTTTATTTTCAATCTAAAAAGATCATTTTTAAAGGTAAAAGAAGAAACAATGTGTATGAACTATATCTAGATGAATTACCCTCTTTTAATGAAAAATGTCTTATTGTTTCAAATGAAATTCAATGGTTATGGCACAAGAGACTTGGACATGTTAATTTTAAAATTATTTCAAAATTATCCAAGAATGATCTTGTAAGAGGCCTACCTAGAATACCATATAAAAAGGATCACTTATGTGATGCTTGTCAAAGGGGTAAACAAATCAAGAGTTCTTTTAAAGCAAAAGATATAGTTTCAACAAAACGTCCTCTTGAACTTTTACATTTAGATCTATTTGGACCATCTAGAATTCAAAGTTTGAATGGTAGTAAGTATGCTTTTGTTATAGTAGATGATTATTCTCGATTTACATGGGTGATTTTTCTAAAAAGCAAAAATGATGCTTTTTCAGAATTTTCTAAACTTTGTAGAAGAATTACAAATGAAAAATCTACATCTATTATTAAAATTCGTAGTGATCATGGTGGTGAATTTGAAAATGAATCTTTTCTAAAGTTTTGTGATTTACATGGTATATCTCACAACTTTGCTTTTCCTAGAGCGGCTCCACAAAATAGAGTTGTTGAAAGAAAGAATAGAACTTTGCAAGAATGTGCTAGAACCATGCTTCAAGATAAAAATTTACCAAAATATTTTTGGGCTGAAGCAATTAATACAGCATGTTATGTCTTAAATCGTGTTCTTATTCGACCAATTTTACATAAAACATGTTTTGAATTGTATTATGATCGTATACCCAAGATCTCATATTTCAAAATTTTTGGTAGTAAATGTTTCTTGTTAAATACCAAAGATAATCTTGATAAGTTTGATTCAAAATCAGATGAATCAATATTTCTTGGATATTCTTCTAGAAGTAAAGCATATCGTAATTTCAATAAAAGAACATCTTGTATTGAAGAATCTTTACATGTTGCATTTGATGAGAATTGTGAGCAGGTTATTCCTCTAAGCGAAGAAGAAGAAGCAACACTTCAAGAAGAACCCTTGATAGAGAGTACTTCTCAAGAAAATATTCCTCTTCAACCGGTTTGGAAAGAAGTTCCTAATCATCTACATGAACAAGTTATTGGTGAAATAAAGAGTGGTGTCCAAACTAGAAGGCAGTTAGAAAAATATATTGCAAATGTTGCTTTCATATCTAAATTAGAACCAAAGAATATCAATGAGGCATGTGATGATGAATTTTGGCTTTTAGCCGTGTCTGAAGAACTTAACCAATTTACTAGGAATGATGTTTGGGATCTAGTTGATAGACCAAAGGATCATCCAGTAATTGGAACAAGATGGGTCTTCCAAAATAAGCTGGATGAAAATGGTGAAGTCATTCGTAACAAAGCAAGGCTTGTGGCACAAGCCTATAATCAAGAAGAAGACATAGATTTTGATGAAACCTATGCACCAGTGGCTCGATCAGAGCCAATTCGTATGATGCTTGCTTTTGCTAGTTACATGAACTTCAAGTTATATCAAATTGATGTTAAGAGTGCATTTTTAAATGGACACATCAATGAAGAAGTTTATGTAGAGCAACCTCCAGGCTTTGAAAATGAGAAATATCCAGAAAAGGTCTTCAAATTGAAAAGAGCTTTGTATGGACTCAAACAAGCACCAAGAGCGTGGTATGAAAGACTACGAAATTTTTTAGAACAATCTGGTTTTTCCATTGGTCGGGTAGACTCCACTTTATTTATTAAACATTTTAATTCAGATATTCTTATTGTGCAAATTTACGTTGATGACATAATATTTGGTTCTACTAATGATTCTCTTTGTAAAGAATTTGCTAAGGCTATGCAGGAAGAGTTTGAAATGAGCTTGATGGGCGAATTAAACTACTTCCTTGGACTTCAAAAAAAGCAAACTGAAGAAGGAATCTTCATCAATCAGGGTAAGTATACAAAAGAACTTCTCAAGAGATTTGGGATGGACTCATCGAAATCAAGAAGGAATCCTATGAGTACAACTACTTCTCTTGATAAAGATGAAAATGGTAAAAGTGTAGATACTAAGCTCTACAGAGGTATGATCGGATCTCTATTATACTTAACTGCTAGTCGACCTGATATTATGTTTAGTGTTTGTATGTGTGCAAGATTTCAAGCTAATCCAAAGGAATCTCACTTAACTGCAGTAAAACAAATTCTTCGTTATTTGAAAGATACTTCAGATTTCGGTTTGTTTTACCCAAAATCATCTTCCTTTGATTTAGTTTCATATAGTGATGCAGATTTTGCAGGAAGTAAATTTGATCGCAAGAGTACTAGTGGAACTTGTCATTTCTTGGGAAATTCCTTAGTCTCTTGGTTTAGTAAAAAGCAAATTTCAGTATCACTCTCAACAACTGAAGCTGAATATATAGCGGCTAGTTTAGCATGTTCACAAGTACTTTGGATGAAACAGACCTTAAAAGATTTTGGTTTGAACTACTCCACAACAACTATTTATTGTGATAACACTAGCGCTATAAATCTTTCGAAAAATCCTATTCAGCACTCAAGAACTAAGCATATTGAAGTTAGACATCATTTTTTAAGAGATCATGTGTTAAAAGGAGATATTTCGTTAAATTTTATTTCCACTAAAGAACAACATGCTGATATCTTCACTAAACCTCTTAAAAATGAAGATTTTATGAGAATTAGGAGAGAGCTAGGTATTTGCTCGTTTTTGGATTTATAAAAATGCTGATTTTTGAACAAAATCTCAAAATCGCACTATATTAGTCGACCGATAAAATTCTAGTCGACTGGTGTTTTTATATTTTGGAATGTATCGCATCATATTAGTCGACCGATATATTTCTAGTCGACTGATGATTTTTGAGAATGAGTTACAATTCAGAAGGATGTAACTTCCATTAAGGATTTTCTAAACTCTCTTTTCTGATCTTTGATCTTTGAAAAACATACTTTATGGGTTGTAATATTTTAAACTTATCTCTATTTCTGCTTATGCTATTTTTGCCCTTACTCTTTTTTATTCTGACAAAGGGGGAGAAAAAGATAAAGATAGCATTACTTTGAAATTGCAAGGAGATCTTGAGAAAAAGATGATAGCAATTACATTACAAGAGATCTTGCATGAGAAATGCAAAATTGAGAGAAAAAGAAAGCTTTGAATGAATGTATTTCTAAATACATGAATACATGATGAATGGAAATACAAACCAATCAATATGTGATATATGTGCTTTAAATGTGCTAACTTTTAATGTTTTGCAGCATATTGATAGGGGGAGTAAAATCTCCATCTATGCATCTAAATGCTTCATCTTTGATTAAGTTTGTCATCATCAAAAAGGGGAAGATTGTTACGACAATGAAGCCATACATGATACTTCAAGTACAAGGTTTTGATGATGAGCAAATAGAATCAACTGCATTTCAGCTAAGGCTATGAAGAAATTGAAGAATTCAGTGAAGAATCCTTGAAGACTAGTGTGCAAATGTTTAATTCATTAAAAGTCTTAGATTCTTGTAAGAGCCTTACTTAGAGTGCATAATTAGGTTGCATTTCACCTTAAAAGTTTTTAGAAAAACTTTTCTAAAAGAAACTCTTTTGAAAATCTTTTTAAAAAACTCTTTTCTTAAATTTTCATATTTATTAGTCGACCAATAGACTTATCAGTCGACTAATCCTTTCACGCCATATTTTCTAAAAAGTCATTCTTGTCAAATTAGTCGACCGAAGGTTTTATCAGTCGACTGGACAGAATGTCTGTTTTCTGGAAAATTAGCAGCAGTCGACTAATGGTTTTTCAGTCGACTGAACAGAACATGTGTTTTCTGAAAATTTAGCAGCAGTCGACTAATGCTTTTTATCAGTCGACCGAACAGAATGTTTGTTTTTCAGAAGATTTTAGCAGCAGTCGACTAAAAGGTTTTTCAGTCTACTGATGATATTATCAGTCGACTAACTTTTCTTAAGTCGACTAAGTTTCAAAAATTCAGATTTTCAAACGGCTCGATTAACAGATCAGTCGACCGACGATAACTGTCAGTCTACTAATAACTAACTATTAGTCGACTAACTGATGTTTCAGTCGACTAATTTTGCCATTTTCCTGAAACTTCAAAAAGGTGTGTCTTTTCATTTTTCAAACGTTTTGATCGTTCAAAATGGACAGTTTTGACACCCTTTCATACTCTCAATGTATGGAATCTTTTAACAATAAATATGAGTGCATTTTACACTCAAAAAGATCAATTCAATCGATTTGAATCTTGCTTTTCACTCCTATTCATTCAAGTATTGATTTTCTCACTCACGTGATATTTTCACTTCAGTTTTTCACTCAAATCACTTTGAGAGATAGTGAATTCGTGAGTAGAGTGTTTCAACAACCTCAAAAGCCAATTGCATCTCATTCGCATTCAAAATGAAGGCTCATAGGTTGTATTGTAAGTTCTTATTTCTTTTATGTAAAAAGGACTCCTTGGTGTAAAGGAGTTGTTTTCTTTCAGTTGGGTTGTTACTGAAAGTGGGACCGGTTATGGTCTGTGTGATCTTGTAGTTTACAAGGTTGATAGTGGAAAATCTCAAGCGGGTTTTGCTTGGGGACTGGATATAGGTCGGGTTTGACCGAACCAGGATAAAATCTTGTGTTCTTTGTGTGTTTGCTTTGAGATTTGCAAAATCCTTCAATATTCCGCAGAAAGTTTTAAAAGCACTATTCACCCCCCTCTAGTGCTCGTTGCCTCGATCATAGTGCACTTTTATTTGGTATCAGAGCACAGGTTTGCTATTACTTTGATTTGACCATCATCTAGCATGGCAACTACAACATCTCAGCACAAAGAAGAAAGCTCCTCTGTTCGTCCTCCTCTCTTCGATGGAACAAACTATGGATACTGGAAAGTAAGAATGACAATATTCCTGCAATCCATGGATCTCGATATCTGGAGAGTTGTTTCAGAAAAGTACCAAACTCCATCAACTGATTTCAGCCGATGGACCGATGATGAAAAGAAGACTGCTTCACTGAATGCGAAAGCCATGAATAAATTGTACTGTGGCGTTGACAAGGTAGAGTTCAATCGCATCTCTCAATGCTCTACAGCAAATGAAATCTGACATACTCTTCTCGTGACTCACGAAGGTACGTCAAAGGTAGAAGAATCTAATGAAGAAGTCGCCAACATGTGTTTTGTACCACAAGAAGATTCGGTAAGTCAATCTGACTATGATGAGTTATTTGAAGCATTTAATGATTTATATGCTAAATTTAAGAATCTTAGTTCTAAAAATAAAGAGTTAAAAACTGAAAATTTAACTCTTGACTCTCAAAATAAAGTGTTACTTCAAGAAATAGAAGATCTCAAGAAGGAAAATTCTTGCCAAGCAATTGAGATAAAAGAAATTGGAGTTAGAACCAATCTCTTACAAAAGGAAATATCTAGTCTTAAAGAAAAGTCAAATGATATTCTTTTTATAGTGACCAAATTCACGAATGGTCAAGAGAATCTAGAAAAACTTCTTGGTTCTCAAAGATGCTCGGTTAATAAAACCGGATTGGGATATAGCTTCTTTGATACTCAAAATAGACCAAACTATGTGGTGAAAAATCAAAGACATTATTCTCAACCTTTTGTTCATAAAACTAAACTTTTTAGTTCTAATAGAAATGCATCTAGAAATGATTATTCTAGACATGTTTATTCTAAATACTTTTATAGAAAGAATACTTATTATCAAAGGAAACCAAAATCCAAATGGATATGGGTTCCTAAGACTAACTCTCATGGACCCGAAAATAGAAAGGGGTCAAATGCTCTGTTTTCTGATTTTGTTATAGGTACACAACATAAGGAGCAAATAGATATTGGACAGCGGCTGTTCCAAACATATGACTGGAAGGCCGGAGTTATTTTCCACCCTCCAAAATAAGGATGGAGGAACCGTCACCTTTGGTGACAATAACAAGGGAAAAGTGATAGGTATTGGTAATATTGGTAATCCAAAATTTCCCTTGATAGAAAATGTTCTTTTAGTGGATGGTTTAAAGCATAATTTAATATCTATTAGTCAATTATGTGATAAAGGTTTTCATGTTTCTTTTGAAAATGATTTATGCTTAATTTTTGATTTTCAATCTAAAAAGATCATTTTTAAAGGTAAAAGAAGAAACAATATGTATGAACTATATCTAGATGAATTACCCTCTTTTAATGAAAAATGTCTTATTGTTTCAAATGAAATTCAATGGTTATGGCACAAGAGACTTGGACATGTTAATTTTAAAATTATTTCAAAATTATCCAAGAATGATCTTGTAAGAGGCCTACCTAGAATACCATATAAAAAGGATCACTTATGTGATGCTTGTCAAAGGGGTAAACAAATCAAGAGTTCTTTTAAAGCAAAAGATATAGTTTCAACAAAACGTCCTCTTGAACTTTTACATTTAGATCTATTTGGACCATCTAGAATTCAAAGTTTGAATGGTAGCAAGTATGCTTTTGTTATAGTAGATGATTATTCTCGATTTACATGGGTGATTTTTCTAAAAAGCAAAAATGATGCTTTTTCAGAATTTTCTAAACTTTGTAGAAGAATTACAAATGAAAAATCTACATCTATTATTAAAATTCGTAGTGATCATGGTGGTGAATTTGAAAATGAATCTTTTCTAAAGTTTTGTGATTTACATGGTATATCTCACAACTTTGCTTTTCCTAGAGCGGCTCCACAAAATGGAGTTGTTGAAAGAAAGAATAGAACTTTGCAAGAAAGTGCTAGAACCATGCTTCAAGATAAAAATTTACCAAAATATTTTTGGGCTGAAGCAATTAATACAGCATGTTATGTCTTAAATCGTGTTCTTATTCGACCAATTTTACATAAAACATGTTTTGAATTGTATTATGATCGTATACCCAAGATCTCATATTTCAAAATTTTTGGTAGTAAATGTTTCTTGTTAAATACCAAAGATAATCTTGATAAGTTTGATTCAAAATCAGATGAATCAATATTTCTTGGATATTCTTCTAGAAGTAAAGCATATCGTAATTTCAATAAAAGAACATCTTGTATTGAAGAATCTTTACATGTTGCATTTGATGAGAATTGTGAGTAGGTTATTCCTCTAAGCGAAGAAGAAGAAGCAACACTTCAAGAAGAACCCTTGATAGAGAGTACTTTTCAAGAAAATATTTCTCTTCAACCGGTTTGGAAAGAAGTTCCTAATCATCTACATGAACAAGTTATTGGTGAAATAAAGAGTGGTGTCCAAACTAGAAGGCAGTTAGAAAAATATATTGCAAATGTTGCTTTCATATCTAAATTAGAACCAAAGAATATCAATGAGGCATGTGATGATGAATTTTGGCTTTTAGCCATGTCTGAAGAAATTAACCAATTTACTAGGAATGATGTTTGGGATCTAGTTGATAGACCAAAGGATCATCCAGTAATTGGAACAAGATGGGTCTTCCAAAATAAGCTGGATGAAAATGGTGAAGTCATTCGTAACAAAGCAAGGCTTGTGGCACAAGGCTATAATCAAGAAGAAGGCATAGATTTTGATGAAACCTATGCACCAGTGGCTCGATCAGAGCCAATTCGTATGATGCTTGCTTTTGCTAGTTACATGAACTTCAAGTTATATCAAATTGATGTTAAGAGTGCATTTTTAAATGGACACATCAATGAAGAAGTTTATGTAGAGCAACCTCCAGGCTTTGAAAATGAGAAATATCCAGAAAAGGTCTTCAAATTGAAAAGAGCTTTGTATGGACTCAAACAAGCACCAAGAGCGTGGTATGAAAGACTACGAAATTTTTTAGAACAATCTGGTTTTTCCATTGGTCGGGTAGACTCCACTTTATTTATTAAACATTTTAATTCAGATATTCTTATTGTGCAAATTTACGTTGATGACATAATATTTGGTTCTACTAATGATTCTCTTTGTAAAGAATTTGCTAAGGCTATGCAGGAAGAGTTTGAAATGAGCTTGATGGGCGAATTAAACTACTTCCTTGGACTTCAAATAAAGCAAACTGAAGAAGGAATCTTCATCAATCAGGGTAAGTATACAAAAGAACTTCTCAAGAGATTTGGGATGGACTCATCGAAATCAAGAAGGAATCCTATGAGTACAACTACTTCTCTTGATAAAGATGAAAATGGTAAAAGTGTAGATACTAAGCTCTACAGAGGTATGATCGGATCTCTATTATACTTAACTGCTAGTCGACCTGATATTATGTTTAGTGTTTGTATGTGTGCAAAATTTCAAGCTAATCCAAAGGAATCTCACTTAACTGCAGTAAAACAAATTCTTCGTTATTTGAAAGATACTTCAGATTTCGGTTTGTTTTACCCAAAATCATCTTCCTTTGATTTAGTTTCATATAGTGATGCAGATTTTGCAGGAAGTAAATTTGATCGCAAGAGTACTAGTGGAACTTGTCATTTCTTGGGAAATTCCTTAGTCTCTTGGTTTAGTAAAAAGCAAATTTCAGTATCACTCTCAACAACTGAAGCTGAATATATAGCGGCTAGTTTAGCATGTTCACAAGTACTTTGGATGAAACAGACCTTAAAAGATTTTGGTTTGAACTACTCGACAACAACTATTTATTGTGATAACACTAGCGCTATAAATCTTTCGAAAAATCCTATTCAGCACTCAAGAACTAAGCATATTGAAGTTAGACATCATTTTTTAAGAGATCATGTGTTAAAAGGAGATATTTCGTTAAATTTTATTTCCACTAAAGAACAACATGCTGATATCTTCACTAAACCTCTTAAAAATGAAGATTTTATGAGAATTAGGAGAGAGCTAGGTATTTGCTCGTTTTTGGTTTTATAAAAATGCTGATTTTTGAACAAAATCTCAAAATCGCACTATATTAGTCGACCGATAAAATTCTAGTCGACTGGTGTTTTTATATTTTGGAATGTATCGCATCATATTAGTCGACCGATATATTTCTAGTCGACTGATGATTTTTTAGAATGAGTTACAATTCAGAAGGATGTAACTTCCATTAAGGATTTTCTAAACTCTCTTTTCTGATCTTTGATCTTTGAAAAACATACTTTATGGATTGTAATATTTTAAACTTATCTCTATTTCTGCTTATGCTATTTTTGCCCTTACTCTTTTTTATTCTGACAAAGGGGGAGAAAAAGATAAAGATAGCATTACTTTGAAATTGCAAGGAGATCTTGAGAAAAAGATGATAGCAATTACATTACAAGAGATCTTGCATGAGAAATGCAAAATTGAGAGAAAAAGAAAGCTTTGAATGAATGTATTTCTAAATACATGAATACATGATGAATGGAAATACAAACCAATCAATATGTGATATATGTGCTTTAAATGTGCTAACTTTTAATGTTTTGCAGCATATTGATAGGGGGAGTAAAATCTCCATCTATGCATCTAAATGTTTCATCTTTGATTAAGTTTGTCATCATAAAAAAGGGGGAGATTGTTACGACAATGAAGCCATACATGATACTTCAAGTACAAGGTTTTGATGATGAGCAAATAGAATCAACTGCATTTCAGCTAAGGCTATGAAGAAATTGAAGAATTCAGTGAAGAATCTTTGAAGACTAGTGTGCAAATGTTTAATTCATTAAAAGTCTTAGATTCTTGTAAGAGCCTTACTTAGAGTGCATAATTAGGTTGCATTTCACCTTAAAAGTCTTTAGAAAAACTTTTCTAAAAGAAACTCTTTTGAAAATCTTCTTAAAAAACTCTTTTCTTAAATTTTCATATTTATTAGTCGACCAATAGACTTATCAGTCGACTAATCCTTTCGCGCCATATTTTCTAAAAAGTCATTCTTGTCAAATTACTCGACCGAAGGTTTTATCAGTCGACTGGACAGAATGTCTGTTTTCTGGAAAATTAGCAGCAGTCGACTAATGGTTTTTCAGTCGACTGAACAGAACATGTGTTTTCTGAAAATTTAGCAGCAGTCGACTAATGCTTTTTATCAGTCGACCGAACAGAATATTTGTTTTTCAGAAGATTTTAGCAGCAGTCGACTAAAAGGTTTTTCAGTCTACTGATGATATTATCAGTCGACTAACTTTTCTTAAGTCGACTAAGTTTCAAAAATTCAGATTTTCAAACGGCTCGATTAACAGATCAGTCGACCGACGATAAGTGTCAGTCTACTAATAACTAACTATTAGTCGACTAACTGATGTTTCAGTCGACTAATTTTGTCGTTTTCCTGAAACTTCAAAAAGGTGTGTCTTTTCATTTTTCAAACGTTTTGATCGTTCAAAATGGACCGTTTTGACAACCTTTCATACTCTCAACGTATGGAATCTTTTTACTATAAATATGAGTGCATTTTACACTCAAAAACATCAATTCAATCGATTTGAATCTTGCTTTTCACTCCTATTCATTCAAGTATTGATTTTCTCACTCACGTGATATTTTCACTTCAGTTTTTTACTCAAATCACTTTGAGAGATAGTGAATTCGTGAGTAGAGTGTTTCAACAACCTCAAAAGCCAATTGCATCTCATTCGCATTCAAAAGGAAGGCTCATAGGTTGTATTGTAAGTTCTTATTTCTTTTCTGTAAAAAGAAGGACTCCTTGGTGTAAAGGAGTTGTTTGCTTTCAGTTGGGTTGTTACTGAAAGTGGGACCGGTTATGGTCTGTGTGATCTTGTAGTTTACAAGGTTGATAGTGGAAAATCTCAAGCGGGTTTTGCTTGGGGACTGGATGTAGGTCGGGTTTGACCGAACCAGGATAAAATCTTGTGTTCTTTGTGTGTTTGCTTTGAGATTTGCAAAATCCTTCAATATTCCGCAGAAAGTTTTAAAAGCACAATTCACCCCCCTCTAGTGCTCGTTGCCTCGATCATAGTGCACTTTCATTTGGTATCAGAGCACAGGTTTGCTATTACTTTGATTTGACCATCATCTAGCATGGCAACTACAACATCTCAGCACAAAGAAGAAAGCTCCTCTGTTCGTCCTCCTCTCTTCGATGGAACAAACTATGGATACTAGAAAGTAAGAATAACAATATTCCTGCAATCCATGGATCTCGATATCTGGAGAGTTGTTTCAGAAAAGTACCAAACTCCATCAACTGATTTCAGCCGATGGACCGATGATGAAAAGAAGACTGCTTCACTGAATGCGAAAGCCATGAATAAATTGTACTGTGGCATTGACAAGGTAGAGTTCAATCGCATCTCTCAATGCTCTACAGGAAATGAAATCTGGCATACTCTTCTCGTGACTCACGAAGGTACATCAAAGGTAGAAGAATCTAATGAAGAAGTCGCCAACATGTGTTTTGTACCACAAGAAGATTCGGTAAGTCAATCTGACTATGATGAGTTATTTGAAGCATTTAATGATTTATATGCTAAATTTAAGAATCTTAGTTCTAAAAATAAAGAGTTAAAAACTGAAAATTTAACTCTTGACTCTCAAAATAAAGTGTTACTTCAAGAAATAGAAGATCTCAAGAAGGAAAATTCTTGCCAAGCAATTGAGATAAAAGAAATTGGAGTTAGAACCAATCTCTTACAAAAGGAAATATCTAGTCTTAAAGAAAAGTCAAATGATATTCTTTTTATAGTGACCAAATTCACGAATGGTCAAGAGAATCTAGAAAAACTTCTTTGTTCTCAAAGATGCTCGGTTAATAAAACCGGATTGGGATATAGCTTCTTTGATACTCAAAATAGATCAAACTATGTGGTGAAAAATCAAAGACATTATTCTCAACCTTTTGTTCATAAAACTAAACTTTCTAGTTCTAATAGAAATGCATCTAGAAATGATTATTCTAGACATGTTTATTCTAAATCCTTTTATAGAAAGAATACTTATTATCAAAGGAAACCAAAATCAAAATGGATATGGGTTCCTAAGACTAACTCTCATGGACCCGAAAATAGAAAGGGGTCAAATGCTCTGTTTTCTGATTTTGTTATAGGTACACAACATAAGGAGCAAATGGATATTGGACAGCGGCTGTTCCAAACATATGACTGGAAGGCCGGAGTTATTTTCCACCCTCCAAAATAAGGATGGAGGAACCGTCACCTTTGGTGACAATAACAAGGGAAAAGTGATAGGTATTGGTAATATTGGTAATCCAAAATTTCCCTTGATAGAAAATGTTCTTTTAGTGGATGGTTTAAAACATAATTTAATATCTATTAGTCAATTATGTGATAAAGGTTTTCATGTTTCTTTTGAAAATGATTTATGCTTAATTTTTGATTTTCAATCTAAAAAGATCATTTTTAAAGGTAAAAGAAGAAACAATGTGTATGAACTATATCTAGATGAATTACCCTCTTTTAATGAAAAATGTCTTATTGTTTCAAATGAAATTCAATGGTTATGGCACAAGAGACTTGGACATGTTAATTTTAAAATTATTTCAAAATTATCCAAGAATGATCTTGTAAGAGGCCTACCTAGAATACCATATAAAAAGGATCACTTATGTGATGCTTGTCAAAGGGGTAAACAAATCAAGAGTTCTTTTAAAGCAAAAGATATAGTTTCAACAAAACGTCCTCTTGAACTTTTACATTTAGATCTATGTGGACCATCTAGAATTCAAAGTTTGAATGGTAGTAAGTATGCTTTTGTTATAGTAGATGATTATTCTCGATTTACATGGGTGATTTTTCTAAAAAGCAAAAATGATGCTTTTTCAGAATTTTCTAAACTTTGTAGAAGAATTACAAATGAAAAATCTACATCTATTATTAAAATTCGTAGTGATCATGGTGGTGAATTTGAAAATGAATCTTTTCTAAAGTTTTGTGATTTACATGGTATATCTCACAACTTTGCTTTTCCTAGAGCGGCTCCACAAAATAGAGTTGTTGAAAGAAAGAATAGAACTTTGCAAGAATGTGCTAGAACCATGCTTCAAGATAAAAATTTACCAAAATATTTTTGGGCTGAAGCAATTAATACAGCATGTTATGTCTTAAATCGTGTTCTTATTCGACCAATTTTACATAAAACATGTTTTGAATTGTATTATGATCGTATACCCAAGATCTCATATTTCAAAATTTTTGGTAGTAAATGTTTCTTGTTAAATACCAAAGATAATCTTGATAAGTTTGATTCAAAATCAGATGAATCAATATTTCTTGGATATTCTTCTAGAAGTAAAGCATATCGTAATTTCAATAAAAGAACATCTTGTATTGAAGAATCTTTACATGTTGCATTTGATGAGAATTGTGAGCAGGTTATTCCTCTAAGCGAAGAAGAAGAAGCAACACTTCAAGAAGAACCCTTGATAGAGAGTACTTCTCAAGAAAATATTCCTCTTCAACCGGTTTGGAAAGAAGTTCCTAATCATCTACATGAACAAGTTATTGGTGAAATAAAGAGTGGTGTCCAAACTAGAAGGCAGTTAGAAAAATATATTGCAAATGTTGCTTTCATATCTAAATTAGAACCAAAGAATATCAATGAGGCATGTGATGATGAATTTTGGCTTTTAGCCATGTCTGAAGAAATTAACCAATTTACTAGGAATGATGTTTGGGATCTAGTTGATAGACCAAAGGATCATCCAGTAATTGGAACAAGATGGGTCTTCCAAAATAAGCTGGATGAAAATGGTGAAGTCATTCGTAACAAAGCAAGGCTTGTGGCACAAGCCTATAATCAAGAAGAAGGCATAGATTTTGATGAAACCTATGCACCAGTGGCTCGATCAGAGCCAATTCGTATGATGCTTGCTTTTGCTAGTTACATGAACTTCAAGTTATATCAAATTGATGTTAAGAGTGCATTTTTAAATGGACACATCAATGAAGAAGTTTATGTAGAGCAACCTCCAGGCTTTGAAAATGAGAAATATCCAGAAAAGGTCTTCAAATTGAAAAGAGCTTTGTATGGACTCAAACAAGCACCAAGAGCGTGGTATGAAAGACTACGAAATTTTTTAGAACAATCTGGTTTTTCCATTGGTCGGGTAGACTCCACTTTATTTATTAAACATTTTAATTCAGATATTCTTATTGTGCAAATTTACGTTGATGACATAATATTTGGTTCTACTAATGATTCTCTTTGTAAAGAATTTGCTAAGGCTATGCAGGAAGAGTTTGAAATGAGCTTGATGGGCGAATTAAACTACTTCCTTGGACTTCAAAAAAAGCAAACTGAAGAAGGAATCTTCATCAATCAGGGTAAGTATACAAAAGAACTTCTCAAGAGATTTGGGATGGACTCATCGAAATCAAGAAGGAATCCTATGAGTACAACTACTTCTCTTGATAAAGATGAAAATGGTAAAAGTGTAGATACTAAGCTCTACAGAGGTATGATCGGATCTCTATTATACTTAACTGCTAGTCGACCTGATATTATGTTTAGTGTTTGTATGTGTGCAAGATTTCAAGCTAATCCAAAGGAATCTCACTTAACTGCAGTAAAACAAATTCTTCGTTATTTGAAAGATACTTCAGATTTCGGTTTGTTTTACCCAAAATCATCTTCCTTTGATTTAGTTTCATATAGTGATGCAGATTTTGCAGGAAGTAAATTTGATCGCAAGAGTACTAGTGGAACTTGTCATTTCTTGGGAAATTCCTTAGTCTCTTGGTTTAGTAAAAAGCAAATTTCAGTATCACTCTCAACAACTGAAGCTGAATATATAGCGGCTAGTTTAGCATGTTCACAAGTACTTTGGATGAAACAGACCTTAAAAGATTTTGGTTTGAACTACTCCACAACAACTATTTATTGTGATAACACTAGCGCTATAAATCTTTCGAAAAATCCTATTCAGCACTCAAGAACTAAGCATATTGAAGTTAGACATCATTTTTTAAGAGATCATGTGTTAAAAGGAGATATTTCGTTAAATTTTATTTCCACTAAAGAACAACATGCTGATATCTTCACTAAACCTCTTAAAAATGAAGATTTTATGAGAATTAGGAGAGAGCTAGGTATTTGCTCGTTTTTGGATTTATAAAAATGCTGATTTTTGAACAAAATCTCAAAATCGCACTATATTAGTCGACCGATAAAATTCTAGTCGACTGGTGTTTTTATATTTTGGAATGTATCGCATCATATTAGTCGACCGATATATTTCTAGTCGACTGTCGATTTTTGAGAATGAGTTACAATTCAGAAGGATGTAACTTCCATTAAGGATTTTCTAAACTCTCTTTTCTGATCTTTGATCTTTGAAAAACATACTTTATGGGTTGTAATATTTTAAACTTATCTCTATTTCTGCTTATGCTATTTTTGCCCTTACTCTTTTTTATTCTGACAAAGGGGGAGAAAAAGATAAAGATAGCATTACTTTGAAATTGCAAGGAGATCTTGAGAAAAAGATGATAGCAATTACATTACAAGAGATCTTGCATGAGAAATGCAAAATTGAGAGAAAAAGAAAGCTTTGAATGAATGTATTTCTAAATACATGAATACATGATGAATGGAAATACAAACCAATCAATATGTGATATATGTGCTTTAAATGTGCTAACTTTTAATGTTTTGCAGCATATTGATAGGGGGAGTAAAATCTCCATCTATGCATCTAAATGCTTCATCTTTGATTAAGTTTGTCATCATCAAAAAGGGGAAGATTGTTACGACAATGAAGCCATACATGATACTTCAAGTACAAGGTTTTGATGATGAGCAAATAGAATCAACTGCATTTCAGCTAAGGCTATGAAGAAATTGAAGAATTCAGTGAAGAATCCTTGAAGACTAGTGTGCAAATGTTTAATTCATTAAAAGTCTTAGATTCTTGTAAGAGCCTTACTTAGAGTGCATAATTAGGTTGCATTTCACCTTAAAAGTTTTTAGAAAAACTTTTCTAAAAGAAACTCTTTTGAAAATCTTTTGAAAAAACTCTTTTCTTAAATTTTCATATTTATTAGTCGACCAATAGACTTATCAGTCGACTAATCCTTTCACGCCATATTTTCTAAAAAGTCATTCTTGTCAAATTAGTCGACCGAAGGTTTTATCAGTCGACTGGACAGAATGTCTGTTTTCTGGAAAATTAGCAGCAGTCGACTAATGGTTTTTCAGTCGACTGAACAGAACATGTGTTTTCTGAAAATTTAGCAGCAGTCGACTAATGCTTTTTATCAGTCGACCGAACAGAATGTTTGTTTTTCAGAAGATTTTAGCAGCAGTCGACTAAAAGGTTTTTCAGTCTACTGATGATATTATCAGTCGACTAACTTTTCTTAAGTCGACTAAGTTTCAAAAATTCAGATTTTCAAACGGCTCGATTAACAGATCAGTCGACCGACGATAACTGTCAGTCTACTAATAACTAACTATTAGTCGACTAACTGATGTTTCAGTCGACTAATTTTGCCGTTTTCCTGAAACTTCAAAAAGGTGTGTCTTCATTTTTCAAACGTTTTGATCGTTCAAAATGGACCGTTTTGACACCCTTTCATACTCTCAATGTATGGAATCTTTTTACTATAAATATGAGTGCATTTTACACTCAAAAACATCAATTCAATCGATTTGAATCTTGCTTTTCACTCCTATTCATTCAAGTATTGATTTTCTCACTCACGTGATATTTTCACTTCAATTTTTCACTCAAATCACTTTGAGAGATAGTGAATTCGTGAGTAGAGTGTTTCAACAACCTCAAAAGCCAATTGCATCTCATTCGCATTCAAAAGGAAGGCTCATAGGTTGTATTGTAAGTTCTTATTTCTTTTTTGTAAAAAGAAGGACTCCTTGGTGTCAAGGAGTTGTTTGCTTTCAGTTGGGTTGTTACTAAAAGTGGGACCGGTTATGGTCTGTGTGATCTTGTAGTTTACAAGGTTGATAGTGGAAAATCTCAAGCGGGTTTTGCTTGGGGACTGGATGTAGGTCGGGTTTGACCGAACCAGGATAAAATCTTGTGTTCTTTGTGTGTTTGCTTTGAGATTTGCAAAATCCTTCAATATTCCGCAGAAAGTTTTAAAAGCACTATTCACCCCCCTCTAGTGCTCGTTGCCTCGATCCTAGTGCATTTTCACCATCTTCTGAGAAATCAAAGCAAATTCTTCAGACTTTCTGGATTAAAAACCATATTGATCCATTCAAAATAGTTTTCAGGTTCCAATCCGACGCTTTAAATCCATATTTCCTCAAAAACCGGATCCAAACCCATTTTTGAAGAAATTTTCTCAAAATAGCTTTTAAAACTCTCAGAAAAATTCTCTTTTGTAAGTATTTTACAAAAACACCAAAAAAATTAGTTTTAACCTTTAATTTCTCGTAAAGATTTAGGATTATTCTAAAAATACAAAAAAATTGAAAAAAATAACATAAAAACCAAAAAAAAAAAGAACAAGATTTTAGAAAAAAACTACGAGGAAAAACGAACGATTTCAAGCTTTTGAAAGTTGTTTTGCTAAAAAACTCATTTCCCAACCATTTTTGCAAAAATTTCTTAAAAGGAGTCCTCTTATTGGAAAATGAGAAATTCTACAACGGAATCCTCCCGCGCCTTCTTCCTTCTCCTCTCCACCGTTGATCTTCCAACAACATCCTCTCTCCTCAACCTTCAATCCGAAACGACCTCCGTTCTCGAATTTTCCATTCCCCCTTTAAAAAGAGGCGAGCTCCTGTCTTTAGGGACCCATTTTTTTTTTCTTCGGGCGCAGATCATCCATTCTTCACCCCTCAACGGCATTCACCCGATCCATTCTGTTCCATCCCACTCGATCGAGCATCCATTTTCAGACAACAATTTTCTCTTCCAGCATCCATCGAGTTTTCTTCCTGGAAGGAATCACTTCATCGACCCCTTCTCTTGGTGAAAAGCGTGTTCGAACCTGCGATAGTGCAAAAAAAAAAGGGGGGAAAGCATCTCCTCCTTCAGTCAAGAACAAAGAATTCGGTAAGAGTCTTATTTGCCTATTTATTTTTATTTTTTTTTCTTTTCTTCTTTTCGTCTTTGATTCCCCTATCCGCCCCATTAAGAGCACTCCTCATGATACTGCTTTGCTCATGGCAATGTCAGATCACCTCCGTGCGAAATCAAATGGAACAATCTGTGTTCCGATATATATATATATATATATATATATTCTTCTTTCTCTCTCTCTTTTCCTTTCCCTTTGAGTTTCGTAATTTTCATTACATTTCGCTGAATACTTTGTTCCACTTTAGTAATCGTATAATATTTTCTCTAGATCATTTTCTTCTAATTTCTGTTTCAATTTTGATAATGGGTCAATCTTGACCAACGGGTTAATATTAGTTCCTGATGGGGGTGGGGTTTTTCCTTACTTTTTTTTTATTAGTTATAATTCTGTTTTGAAACATAATTTTCTGTTTATGAGGTTTTGATCATCCCTCCATACATCGCAAAAGCTCCCATAATTTCTCTGCTTGTCATGGATTTACGTTCAGCTCTAGATTTTGCAATATATTGTATAAGCATTTTCTTTCCCTTTTCATGATTACGGGGGTCTTCATATCTTCTGTACCTGGATTTCCAAGTTCATTTAATTCTCAGTTATTGTTAACCCCCATCGACTTATAAATATTAGAAGAATTGTATCAATAAAAGGATCTGGTTCACAAAAATTCGGCGGTGTCGCATGGAGAGAAAGGGGTGACGATCGGAAAATGTAGCAGAATGAAATGTCATATGACCAGTAGATCGGTTGTTATTTTTGAAGGAAGGGATGATCCTCTACCGAATAAATAAGCTCGTCTCTCACTTTCAAGGGGGGCTCTTCGGACAAAGCTCTACAGGGGAGTTATTTCTCTTCATCTGGCCTTCCTTACATTATCAAATGATAAAGATCCTGCCAGAAATGTCTATCCCTTGTGGCTGGTACCTGTCATAGCTACGATCAAGAAGGAAGAGACTCCTCAATTGGCTATTGTCGATATTTTGTGAATACAGACATCCCCATCATTACTTGTGCTTTCCTGCTTATGGGCATTCATTTATATCTTAAATCCAAATTTCAGCTATCCATTATTAACTTTCATTTACATGATCTGTTGCAGAAAATCCTCTGTATCAAGTCACGATTCTGGAGGTATGTAACTTATGACACTTTCAAATTGTCCTATAGAATGAATATATTGATCTCTCCTCTCATTTGCATTTAGATGCTCTCCATTTTGACACTTAAGTTACCCCTGCATATGTATTAATACCTATATGACCATCCTAGCATCCATACCATCTCTGATAAATATCTCTATGTTAATTTCTGTATCAATGTATTCATATTGTTAATTGCTGACAACTGACCGACGATTTCATTAGAATTATTGTAATAGCATGTTGTGGATTATATGTTCTTAAACCCAAGAATTTAAAATCGGCACTGCTATCAGTCCCTTTTTGCTGAGGAATTACCAACAAAACCTTCTGTCATGTCTCCATTCTCTTTAGTCACCTTAAGGCATCTGAGTGTTCTCATTAGAGTGATGGGTTAGTAATGCTGCTTTGTTGCGTTGATGTTTAGTTTGGATAGTCATCATACAATAGATTGTTACATTCATTTTCGGATGACCAGACACCCACCTCCCACTCCACATAATTGCCAATACTCCCATTAGGTACCAATGTCACGCCTGTTGTTCTTGACTCTACAAGAGGGGAATTTGTCATCACTGCTATTATAGTTAAAAGGTTCTGGTGAAGTCTGTTAGTTGGTATTGATTGGTGGTGGACACCGAGTGCTGCAGAAGATGGAATGGGGTTCTGCTAATCCAGTATGTGAGGTAATTGGCAACGCAAGAATGAATGGCGACAAGATCTTGTTGTCGCTACAAAATGGTTGTCAGGGATGTCCTCATATCGATGACTTCCTTCAATCCGAAAGCCAACCTTTGAGAAGAAATTTATTTTATACCAGGCCCAAACATCAGCTAGGTGACCAAGATTCTCTCTGTATTTGCTCAATTTTCTCATAAGGATCAGTTCAGCTTTACTGGTCCCAGTGATCACCTACTCAGAATGATGCACCTCCAAAGTGAGCCAATTATGAACCTATCAACTGTTGCGGTTTGGAAGGGCACAGCTGGACCTGGGCGTAATTTTCAAGCAACTATGATCATGAGTATGAACATCGGTAGGAGTCTTTCGGTGCTGAAGGAGAGTAATTATCAAAACAAGATGTAGAATTGAATGATTCTGTATCATTTCATTTTTAGCCAGTCTCAAGCTCTTCTGCTTATATTAGTTCTTGTGCTTTAACACCCCTAACAAGCAACTATATGCTGCAAATCATGACCATAAAGGTGCAGAAACACTGTCACTGGTACCTAACGGTATTACTTTACCTAAAACATCTGTTTATTTTGTTTGTCCTCATTTCCAAGAGAATATTCAGCTCGTCTTCTTCATCTCCACCTGTAGGTTACATGGCTATCCACGATCACCATGCTTCCATCTCTCACATACAATACCACCTGCATCTACACAATCAATTGCATCTCGCATGTATACATTTTTTTTCTCACCTGCAATTCTCCCTAACACTTACCTACCCAAACCATTTCCTGCAACTTTCAGCATTCACTGTTCCGCGATCCCTCACTAACTCCCTGTACACTATCCAATCTACATTAAATACCCCCTGGTGCGCACATCCATTATATGCATATTCCACAATTTTTAGCACATCACCCCTGCACTTTATTATACTGAGCATATTTATTGTATAGCATATGCAGTCACATCCCACTATATCCTATTTCACCATGTACTCACCTCACCATGGCTGACATATCATTTTAGCAACCATCTCCACTGTGTTCATAACGCAGCCAATCATTGTGTAAATGCACATCTCCTCGTCCATTATACATACCTTCACCGAACCAAGGCACTTTGAGTGCCTTCTCATATGCAAGTCGTCACCAAACTTAGATAATCACACACACACACACACACACACACACACACACATATATATATATATATATATATATATATATATATATATATATATATATATATATATATATATATATATATATATATATAAATATACGTGCTCATGTGTTCCCACAGGATACGTATATGCACCCTTCACTGTTAGGGAAACTATGGCCATTTGTTCATCCAAATAGGCACAATCATAAGCATTTTTTGTTAGATCTCACTATATTTTGTATTTCCATCATTCCATACTAACTCACTTTTGCTTTTTGCAGGAAAATCATGAGAATTGCTATTTCCTTTCCTAGAATTAAGAACTCTTGTAAAATTCAGAGTTAAATGTTGTAATAACTAGAGGCTAATGAAAACTTTATCTTTCCTGCTTTAGGTAGAATGAATGGGCATTATGAAATACCATGAATTGCTTGTTTCATGCATTTTTTTTCTTTATTTCTTAAACTCTCACAATGGTGAAACACGAGTGGCACGTGCACCATTTTGTAAGAGGTAATGGATTTTAAGTTGATGATCCACATCAATGGCCATAATCAGGGTGTGGACAAAACTTAACACTTTTATCTTTTACAAAATAACACTGGATCCACACTGGATCCACTTCAAAATTCATCATATTTTCTCAAAATATTTTCTTTCTTTTATCAGAATTTAACTTAGGATTAACTCAAAATATATACCAATGGCCATAATTAGGGTATATTGAGGGTTAATTTCATTTTAAATTCTATAAAAGCACCAAAAAGATATTTTATCCTTCATTTGAATTTAGATAAGACTATTATATAATACACTCAATGACCATAGTCAGGGGTGTATTACATCATTAGTCTTATTTAAATTCATTTGAAGAATGAAATATGATTTTCAAATCCAATTTCAACTTATTCAAATTCATTCATCATGTAGGATAGAATTGCATCATATTTTCAAAAATTTCCTTTTCAAAATTCCAAGTGATTCTCCCTCTTCATTCCTCAGATCAAATCTTATTCAAATCCAATTCTATTTCATTTCAATATTCAAAAATTCAACTTCGAAGTCCAATTTGACTTTGAAATTCCAAAATCATTTTATATTCAAAACTTCAAATTTCCAACTCAAATCAAAATTCAAAATCAAAGTTCAATTTAACTTTGAAGTTATCTTCTGATTTCAAAATCAAGTTCATTCCCTTATCTTCAATCAAGGTTTGGATTTGAATCTCAAGTTTAAATTTGGGTTTCTAAAAACCCAAGATCCGTCTTTAAAGGTCCTATTTGGACTTCTCAAAATCCAAACCCAAAGACAAATCCTAGTCTCAACTTAGATCCAGATTTCCAAGTATAAACTCCATTCCACTTTGGATCTCCCATCACGGATCCGAATTCCATCTAGGATCCAAATCCTTATTTCACTTTGGATCTCCAATCACAGATCCAAATTTCATTTAGGATCCAGATCCTCGTTCTATCATTGGATCTCAGATTCAGATCCAAAATCCAATTCTTAGGATCCAGAATCCAACCCTACTTTGGGTCTCAGATTCAGATCCAAAATCCAATTCTTAGAATCCAGAACCCAATCTTATATTGGATCTCAGACTTCAGATCTAAATCCAACTCTTAGGATCCAGAATCCAACTCTACTTTGGATCTCAGACTTCAGATCCAAACCCATTCTAGGATCCAGAACCAACTCTATTTTGGATATCAAACTTCAGATCCAATTCCATTATAGGATCCAAAAATCCAACTTCATCTTGGATCTCAAATTTAAGATCCAAAATCCATTTAGAACCCATAATTCAACTTCAGGTCCAAATTTCATCTGGAATTCCAAACCTTGAATCCAATTCCATTCAAAATTTCAGATACAATTTCTCCAAATTCTTAAATTCAATTCCATTCAAAATTCCAGATTCAAATTCCAGCTTGAATCCCATATTCCAAATCAACTTCTCAAACCAATTTCACTTCATTCTAAGATTTCAAGATCAAATTCCCATTTCAGATCCTAAATTCAGAATTCAACTTTGAAACTCTATTCAGAATCCAGATATTGGATTCGAATTTCATCTTAAAAATCCAACTTTTAAACCAATTCCATTTCTCAATTTTGTTCAAATCTCCCAATTCTATCTTTCCTTCTGATTCAATTTTCATTTCTATTCTGATTCAAAGTCCATTTATGACTTTGAAAATTCTTTTTATCTCAAAGTTTCAAGATCATTTTTCAAAACCAGATTCATATTACCAAGCTTTTGATTACTCTTAAAACTTAGAACTTTAATCTTAAGTTCTAAGTTAAAATCATTTCTTCACTTTATCAGATTCATCTCACTTGGGAGATCTTCAAAATATTTCAAAAAGAGCATACATCTTTACATTTGCACAAGCATGATTCTTTGTGCATCTAGACTTAGGATAAATACTTAGATAAATTCATTGCGAAGCAAAAGGCATAAAATTCGACCCTTGGTTCGATTACCCCTGGTAAAGGCGCCAGAAACGGTCGAACCTCGTACCGACGAGCGGATCCCATCTCCCAGTTTTCCCGCAAATATTTCAAAAACGGAGGCGAGTTATTTAAAAAAAAATTCAAATTAAGGTCAAGTGAGACCCGCAAAAGAGTTCCTCTTCTCTTCTTTCTTTTCTCTTCTCTCTTTCTTTCTATCTTTTATCTTTCTCCCTTCAAAAAGGAGGAAAATAAGAGGTTGGAAAGGAAAAGAGAAGGAAGAGAGAGAATATTACGAGAGGAAAAATTTTGCGATGATCACACTATGCCTGCCATATTATTGGAACCGTCGAAGAATAAATTCCAAATTGAGGATTGTTGAATATTGCAGATCCGCTCATCGGGGAAATCATCCTCTGCTAGAGGAAAATCTGCTAATTGGTCTGCAATTGCTTGGCCTTTGATAGATCGCTGAGAGACATATTCTAAGTCGTATTGCATTAATAGAACTTGCCATTTGGCGATTCCTCCACTGAGAAATGGTTGTTCAAGAACGTACTTGAGAGGATTTAATTTAGATAGAATCTTGACTTCAGACGCCAATAGATAATGTCGCAATTTCTGACACATCCATACTAGAGCTAGGCATGTTTTCTCTATCTGAGAGTATTTCTTCTCGTAATCAATAAAGGTCTTGCTCACATAGTAAATGACATGTTCTATCAAGCTGCCTTCTTCGTATTGCGCCAAGAATCCGCCGCAAGCAACTTGATTAACTGAAATATATAGCAATAGAGGTTTCCCTAATTCTGGCAGCTTTAAAATAGGAGGATTGAGAAGATATTTCTTGATGCGTTCGAATGACTGCTGACACTTTGGTCCCCATTCAAACCTCACTCCTTTTCTGAGCAAATGATTGAAAGGCTCACATCTCATGGCCAAATTAGAAATGAATCACCGAATTGATTGCATGCGTCCTTGAAGGCTACGCAATTCTTTGAGATTAGTCGGGGGTGGCATGCCAATGATAGCTTTGGCCTTAGCGGGATCCATTTCTATCCCCTTCTTGCTGACCAAGAAGCCTAGCAACTTGCCTGATTCGACTCTAAAGACACATTTTTGTGGATTGAGTCTTAGCTTGTAAAGAATGAGTCGCTTGAAAACTTGATTAAGAGCTTCGATGTGATCTTCCTCTTCTTTGGATTTCACCAGAATATCATCGACATATGCATCCATAGTCTTGTGCATCTGATCATGGAATATAACGGCCATAGCGCGCTGATAAGTGGCTCCAGCATTCTTGAGCCCAAAAGGCATGACTGTATAACAGAAAGTGCCCCATGGCGTGGTGAAGGATGTTTTGGATTGGTCACGAGCGGCCAACTTGATTTGATTATATTCGGAGTAACTGTCCATAAAGGAAAACATAGCATGCCCGGCTGTGCTATCGACTAGGAGATCAATGTTTGGGAGCGAATAGTCATCTTTCGGAGTGGCTTTATTGAGATCACGGAAGTCGATACAGATTCGCACTTTCCTATTCTTCTTAGGAACTGCTACGATATTCGCCAACCAATCCGGGTAATCAATTGCTCGAATGAATCCTGCTTTAAGCAGATCCTCAAGTCCTTCCTTGACCTGTTGCTCGATTCGAGGATCCATTTTTCTGAACTTCTGCTTGACTGGTTTCGCCTCAGGCTTCAAAACGAGGCGATGTTCCACCAATTTCGGATCTAAACCTGGCATATCCTCATAGGTCCATGCGGATATTTCTTCATGCTGCTTGAGGAAATTAGTGAGCCTTTCTTTCTCTCCTGGGCTCAAACCACTGCCAATCTTGAGAATTCTAGGATCGTCTTCTGATCCGATATTGATATCCTCAGTTGGGTCTTGAACTAAAGATGATGGCTCATCTTGTTTCTGAACCGATGCAAATTCTGGCAGTTCCTGAAGAGCTGAATCGAACTCTGTGGATTCTTCTGACTGCCTTGCAGTCTGACTACATTCTGTTCTTATTCTGACCTGATGAATTATTGCTGATTTCGAACAAGCTTTTGGATTAAAGACGAGCTTCTTGATAGATCGGGAAGACATTCTGAAAATTGGAGGATAAATTGATTTAGGGAAATTGCTCATCATGAAATAAATTGCTTTTATTGAAAATAATTGGAAAGATAAAAAAGCAAAATGATTTCAATTTTGTGAAGATTTAATATTGAGGAGTAAAGAGGCAAATGGCACCAAGATAGACAAAGGAAACTGGCAACTTTATTGAAAGATAGAATTAATCAAAATGACAATGATGAAAATGAAATGGGATATCATCCCGACAAAAGAATAGAAAAGGAAAGACAAATAAATTCTTCTAATGCGTTCCCTTAATGAAAACAGTCCCTTTTTGAGATCTTCGGCCATTAAAGCCCAATCCGGTCCTTTTAGGGCAGTGCTGAGGAATCACTGGTTCAAGACGACCATCTTCATTTTTGCCTAAGCCTTGGAAAGGCTGGTAGCCGTGCTTCACTAGTAAATCAAATCCCTTTTTAGCTTTCATAAATTGGGAGAATAGAGGATGATCCTTAAGTGTGCTGTAATCAATTTGTCCCCCAATCTTGAAGAACTATGGACCTCCCCATCGGGTCATAGCCACCGTATGCTCGGGTTGCTCTGTCATCTGTATTATTCCCGAATTCTCTACAAAGCTGACCTCTTCAATACCCCTAATGCTAGGGATGTCAGTAGTGAAAGAGGGCCTGGGAACCATGGGCTGTGCTAGCCTCTGCTCCGGATCCTCGCCCAAGACTGTCGTGATCATACCACCTTTTGACCACTTGATGCACTGATGCAGAGTAGACGATACTGCGTTTGTGTTGTGGATCCATGGTCTCCCGAGAAGTAGATTATAAGTGGGCGGCACATTGACTACGTGAAAGAGAATTGAATGGACCGAGTAGTCAATGAAGATCTCCAGGAAGATTTTTCCTTTCGCTGTTTGGCCATGATTGTCGAACCCATAAATGGTGATCGGATCCGGGATGTATTCTTCTTCTTTTATGCCCAAAGCTTTGGCGGTCATTTCCGGGCATATGTTGAGACTGCTGCCTCCATCGATCAGCACATGAGGAACTGTCATCCCTCTGGTTCGAACCACAACATACAAGGCATTGTTGTGAAATACATGAGGTTTAGGGAGATCCTCATCGGAGAATGTAACTGGAGCATTAGTCATGGCCCGATTGACTATGTGGGCCATGTCTTCCGGAGTTATGCTTGGTTTCACCTTGATTTTCTGCAACAGATTATTTAATACTTGCTGATGTTTAGCAAAAGCTTGGGTTAAGTCCAAAATTGAGACATTGGATAATGCTGTAATAGGCTTTAGAGTGGATGTCTCGCTTTTTTTTGGGGTGGACTTAACGAGATGCTTAGGGAGCCATGGCATACTTCTGGCTACCTCGGGAGATATCCCAGCGGGCTTGTCAGATACTTTCAATTTGTCGAAAGCTAAAATAAGGTCCATCTTCTGGGCCTTGGACCGAGCCTGCTGCAATACCAGGACTTGATGCTGAGCTTGCATGTCATTTTCAGAGCACGGTCTGATATGCTCCTGTGGTCGAAACAACTGTTCGGTAATGACTACTGTAGAATAACGAGGAAATGACTCTTTTATAATATCTATATTTTCATCTTCCGCACCCTCTACCAGAAGATTTTTATCAATAAGGTCCTGAACAATGTTCTTCAGAACAAAGCAATTCTCAGTATTGTGCCCCACTGTTCGATGAAATTTGCAGAATTGGTCTTTGAATTTTCCCATGCGAGCGGAAGGATCGACCAGCCTGGGCAATTTGACCATCTCCTTGGTCAACAGGTACTCGAGTACAGTCTCGAGTGATTGATCTAATGAAGTGAACTTCCTCTCATAGCTCCATCCTTCGTGCTTCACTTTCTCTCGGGGTTTTGGTCCCTGCTCCAGCTGAAGCGGCTTGCTGAATTGCGGGATCGACTTTCCTTTCTGGTCATTCTTGTTTGAACCTCCTGCCCCATAACAGAAGTCTCTATTCTGCCCCTTGCGATGATTCCGTTTATTACTGTCAGAATTAGTGAAATGAGTCTTCTTTTTCAACTCATTCTGACTGCTGTTCTTGGTGAAAGTGAAACCTTCGTAGAAACCATTCTCCATACTCAATTTGAGCCATTCGGCTCGCTCTGTTAACTCTATAAAGGTTCTGGATGGTGTGGTGGAGATGAGGCCTTTTAGAGGCTGGGAGAAATTGCTTAGAATCAAGGACAAAGCATGCCCTTCTGATATGGGGTCTCTCATCTTATTGCAAGCTGACCTCCAGCGGTGGATAAAATCTCGGGCCTTTTCATTTTCTCTTTGTTTCAGGCCACAGAGGTGGCTGAGGGTCGGGAGCGCCTCAGCATTGAACAGAAAGTGCTCAATGAACATATTCACCACCTTATCAAATTCTTTCAGCTCTATGGGGTTGATGTGCTCCGAATACCATTTAGCTGTCGTTCCCTCTAGACTGCGAGGGAAGCAAAGGAAGAGTGCCCGATTGTCACGCTTGAATCATGAACATTCAGCGAAAAACATAGGGTCGCCAAAACCATCAAACTTGATAAATTTTCTGGGGAGATTATCCAGATTGTCGTCCCCATCTAAACCATCATAGAAGTCTTCGCTGGTGAAGACTTTCTTGCCCTTGTCACGGGCCTGCAGATCTTTGACCATTCTCATCATATCTTTTAATTGTGACTGGGTAGGGTCGTCAACAGACTGATTTTTGGATTTGTAAGCCGACCCCTGACCCTGAGTCGACCTTTTGAATTCATATTTATTTTCACATTCCTTGTTAGCATCGTCAGCTGATTCTGATTCATTAGACATTTCCTCGTGACGACTCTGCTTTTTGCTGATATTCTTGACGGTATGACCCTTATCTTTCTGTTTGGTTTGAATTTGCTCAGTACTGGCCTCAGCTTGCTCTGCCAGCATCTTGGTCATCATTTTCTTGAACATGACGTACATTTGAGGATTAATGTCATCCTCAACCTGTTGTCCCTGATTTTTAGCTGATCGGGGGGAGTCCATCTCTTCTTTCGAAGCGGCTGAGTATGCGACACCTTCAACTGATAGGGTTTTCTTTTCGGACCTTGTATGAACCATCGAGTATCACGAGTGTTCTTTTTGAATGTTGTTGATGCTCTCTGCAAGGTAGAACTGATGGTTAGGCTTCTGAAGGAAATTTGGTTGGAGGAAAATATTTGTTGAGAATTTTGGTAGACAATTGAAATAATATCCCATTACTAGGGATTGAGTCGTCGCTAAGATTACGACAATTGCGTTGCTATTCTTTGCAAGATAAACAACTGGAAATATGCCTTGTTACCTAGGCGAGGTCGTCAAACCAAAGTGAAATATAAAATAAAGGAATTTTATTGAGGGGAAAAACATGATTTCATCAATAATACACTTGACAGAGGGGAGGGGGACAGACAATTTTCCACCACTCCGGATAATCAGAGGACACTCGAGGACCAGGAAAAATAGTAAGATTGACAAAGGAATCCCAGCCATGTCTGGCAGAATGGTATGCTCCGGACCACTGATCTGATGCGAGGTCGAATTCTGACAGAACTCCTGCTAGTGGACGAATCTCTACGCGTTTTTGCCTTTGAGAGAACTGCCTGACGCACCGCTCTGGATGATAGTATGCGCAGAAGAACGGGCCAAGTAGTCTGAATCGCTTGACGTATGCATAAGTGTATCTGGGAGGTGATTCCTGACGATCAAAGTAGTCCCATACGACTTCTTCCTACTGAAGGTTGTCGATCAAGAACCGGTATCGCGCAACTGGAAGAAGCTTTTCACCATTGTATCTGAATGAACTGGCTCGGGTTGGTACATGCCGGAGGAACCAAGACTGCAAGGCATAGGTGCACCCTTCGACTAGAATTGATTCTCCGAGTGCGAAATGAGTCAACCCTCGGTATAGAAAGGCGAGTGCGGCCATGGCTATCGAGAGACGGCTGGTCTGTCGACTTCCCCATCTCCTTAGAAGCTGAACTATTCTGATATCCATGCAATTCCGTCCATCTGGAAAGAAAGCTAATCCTACCGTGCACAGAACCATCGCGTGCTGAATTCTCTCTCGAGCTGTCCTGGACAACGAGCTGACTTCCACAAATATCCCATGCTGTCTGTAGATTTCGAGCAGGTCCACATATTCATTTCCATCTTCTTCAATCAGAGGCCAAGACTTGCATCCCGTCATGCGAGCTAAGGCATCTTTTGGGTCCAGACCCTTAACATTAATCAGAAACTGTTTCTCCAATGGATCTCCAGGCTGACCGGCTGGCTCGGGCAATCCCATAATCTCTGAAAATTCATCCATCAGTATTGTCATCTTGCCCCACGGAAACCAGAAGGTAGAAGTGCTCGGATTCCACCGCTCTGCTAGTGCATGGATCAAGTTGCCGTTGACTGTCTGCTTTCCCACTGCGGACGCCAGTTCTAATCCACACTCGTCCAGATGGTCCGGAAACATACGAGAGAAGTTCTTGAACCATGAATATTACCACCGGGGAAAGAAGGATCCGGTGCTGAGGACTCGATGTTCGGGAAGACTTTGTCGCACCTCGTAGGAGATGTGACCCTCAGGGAAGACTGAATCAAGCTGACTGGATGACATCAGACTGGAAGACATGGAAATTGGAATAAGACTTGGAAAATACAGGAATTTTGAGGAAAATGCAGGCAGGATAAAAATAAAGCAGAAAATTCGAGATCCAGAAGACAGGAAAGATGGGAAATCACCTGGAGTTTTGAAGGAAATTAAGGGAAATTTGAAAAATCGTCCAGGGTTTGATGAAATATGAAGAAATAAATGGAAAATGAAGTATTTGGAAAATCATTCAAGGTTTAAAACATGGACAGTACATGGACATAGATTGAGGAATTTTGAGAAAATCGTCCAGTATTTTGGAAAATTGAGGAAAATATGGAAAATAAAAAGGAAATAACACATTCAATCAAATTCTGCATAAACAAGTATGCACAAACAGCATTCCCTAAAAGATGACTCTAGATGCACAAATTTTGAAATGGCTGTGGGACCTTAATCCTAACTCTAAGGTTCAGATCATCTGTGTCCAATCATGCTATGCCTATATACTCAAGCCAAGGTTGGATGTACGTGGCATAAAATCAATTCCTCTAGTTCTAGGTTCAAGTTTTCCAACATCCTTGAGCACCTGCCGATATACGTTGGACTATGGCCCTTGGTACGTGGCAGGGGGGTTTTCACCCAAATAGGTGGCCCAGTTGTGAGGCTATGTCCCGAACTATGGTTCTGGAAGAGAGCCTAGCAACGTGAAGACCGGGACAATATAGGTGGGGTGGTTTTTGAAAACATGAGCACATGCAATCAAATCAGAAGGCTCTAAAACCTAAAGAGATAGAATTTTAAAAAATTTGAAGAAGAAAACATTGTTTTCAATCAAACCTAGATTGAGGAGGGTTGTATTAGACCTAAGTCTATGTGAGCATGAAAATTTCCTCCTCAATATGGTCCTACCAAACCATACCTAGTCTACATGCATTCCATGTCAGCTGGGTTCAAGCCTAGGCTCCTAGGTTCACATGATAGCATAAATTAAAAGCTGACATTCCATGGAATACGATTTTGACAATTTGAACTAAGCAAAGCATTAGATTGATTAGGCGAAGACAGGTCCCATCTCGGTCGCCAAACCTGTTATCATCGCAAAATTTTTAACTTTTTGCGAGTCAAACTGACCTTTGAAAAAGTTTTTGAAAATGACTCGCCTCCGTTTTAAAATGCGGGATAATTTCGAAGAATGGGACTCGCCTGTCGGTACGAGGTTCAACCGTTCCTGCCACCTTTAACAGGGGTAATTGAACCAAGGATCAATCTTATGCTCTACTCTATTCAACTTGTCTAAATCATATTCTAATTTCTAAATGCACATAGAATCAGGCATGTGCTATGAATTTTCAGAAAATGCACATTTGAAAATATGATGTTTGCTTTGAATGATTTAAATATTTAGAAAATGTAAATCTTGGAAATGATATCACATGAAAAATCATAAATTGGGATTTGAAATGTACTTCTGAGAGAAGTAAAAATCGATTTTGAGGAATCCTTGACATTTGGTGCAAATCGATTCTGAGAAACTTGGTTTCTCTGAATTCAAACTTTGAAATTGAAATTCTAACTTAGAAAATTTGAATTTGGAACTTGGGAAATACTTGAAATATCATTGGCAAATCCATATTTTGAGAAAATTGATTTTTGAATAAGACTTAGAAAAATTTTGATTTTTCTAACTTCAAACTTTGAAATTGACTGCATAACTTGGAAAATTGAATTTATGAACTTGAGAAACACTTGAAATATTCTTTGAAATTCAATGCTTTTGGGAAAATCGATTTTGCTATAAGACTTAGGAGATTTTGAGAAAATGAACTTCTTTGAATTGAGATTGGAATTGGCAAATGCATGAAATGAACTAATATGGATTTGTGGAATTGAGAAATACTTTTTGTATTTTTGAGAAATGCAGTGCATTTTTTTAAGTTAGCCTAAGAGTGTAGGCTGAATGTGGCTAATGTGAAGATCATAAATCTAAGTATCATTCGTATTTTGACTATGTCCATAAATACGAATTCCACCAAGTTTATAAACTTCATAGAAGCTAGTGCATATGACATTCGTGTAGACCATGGTGAATTTGTAAAAATATGCATGAATCATCATCCATCACACATTAAAAAAAATAAACTATATGCAATGCTGCCTAAGCTAAGCAGGAAATGTAAATTCTTATTCCAAAGTTTAATTACAAATTACATCACTATTGAAATTTAAATACATGAAAAATAAAGTCTTCAATGTACCTGCAAAACTAGAAAACTTTGTTAGTGATGATATGTTGGCTTTTCTAGATTTATCCAGCAATATCAGGAAATTGCTGGATTTTGCTAGATATAAGCCTTTTTGGCATGATTCCCTTAAATCAAAATGATAAAGTATGAAATAAAATTGAATAAATATAGGCCAAATGACTAAATTGCCCCTGATAGCAAGACTATGGCCTTGAAATCAGGGTTTTTGGAAATAGATTTTTGGTAAAAACTTAGGTTTTATGCACTAAATGAAATCAAATGAGCACAAAATTAAACCTAAAGCATCCTAATATGATTATGAACATGATTAAATCCTAAAAATATATGCTCATGCACGAAAATCCAATAATATCACAAAAACTATGATTTTAGCAGTGTTTTTGGATCTTTCAGGAACCCCGTTTTGCAATTTTATTAATTCAGAGATCAAATGGATTCCAAAATCCATAAAAATTGGTACCTGCACTTTTTATAACCAAAATGTCGAATTGGAATTATAAAAATAATTTTTTGACATTGATATAATCCGAGAATTGCATTAAACCCTAAAAATATGCTATTTTTGACCTAATTCACCAACCAGTTTCAATCCAAGACCTGAACAAGGGGTCAAATCTCCATGGAAATTTATGAAATTTTACAAAGACTAACTAAGAAGAAAAACAAAGATTTCCCAATTTACAGATCGGAAAAATCATCTCCGGTTAGGGAAAAACCTTTCCGGCAATCTGAGCTAAAATATATCACTTTTAACAGGGATTAAAATGGCTACTTCAGATTGAAAATACAGACATAAATAGCAATCCTAAACAAAAATCTCTGAAATTTTAGTGGTGAACATTAGACAAAAAAATAAGAATACTCACTTTTTACAGATCATGAATCGGATCTGTGGTTTTGGATTTATGACTAACACAAGTCTGATTAGGGTTTTGGTAAACCCTAATGAGTTTTAAATTTAAAAACAGATTCCCTGAAAGGGGAAAAATAATAAACAGTAACCAAAAAATCCGAAAATTTCACAGCATACAGATCTACTCAATGTGAATCCATAGCAATTTACAGATCTAAAATCAGATATAAGATGAGAGAAATATCATAACAGCAAGTTACCTTCTTGATTTTAACCACGATTTTAAAGCTTTAAAAACCCGATTTGATGTCTGATTTTTTTACAGGGTTCCCGAGATCCAAAACCTCTGATTTTTCTACAGTAACTCAATAACTCATGCATGCACCACATATAAAACAATCATAAATAAACAATGAGAACTTCAATCCGAAATAACATTATCTTTACTGTTCTAAACCTAAAACACACAGAAATTTAAGAAACTTGGAAAACCATGCATTAACTAATGTAAATCAATAAAATAAACCATAAAACAGTAAATAAAAATTATTTCTATGCTATAGAACGTAAAACAAACATGAATAAACCATGAAAATAAAATAAAAACAGGGAATCAATGGCTGAAATTTGATATCACCTTTAAAACATAGATTTAACCCATTAAAAGGGTAAATCATATATTTTATTGGTTAATAATGTAAAGAATCATATTAAAATCAATTCTAATGGATTAAAATCCCTGTAAATCAATAAAAATAGGGTTAGATCACCTTCTTGGATTGTTCTTGCTGATTCTTGATGGTTCTTGAGGTGAAACCATGGTTGAATCCATGAAATAGGAGGTATTAATGGCTAAAATTGATTTAAAACTATTAAAAACATAAAATAAAAGCTACAAATTAAACAAAATAATTACCTTGAGGTGGATGCAATGGAGGAAGGGCTGGAGAGGAGAGAGAAGCTCCAAGAATCCCAAGGAGAGCAAGTTGGAAAAATCGACCCCCCTATGGAGACTATTTATAGAAATTTTTTAGGTTTAAAAATTGGGAATTTTGAATTTTTTGGACTCTAACAAGGGGGGGCGATTTTTGGGTGGAAAGACCTAACTACCCCTAGCCTAAATTATCTAAACTAATGCCTATTTAACCCCTAGACTTTCCTAAAAAATCCCCAAATGTAATGCCACTTGGCATTTTCTACATTTGGCTTTTTAAAACACCTTTAAAAACACTAGTTTTAAAAACTAACTTTCAAAATGAGTTTTTTTTCAAAATGGTTTTGACTCTTCTAAACCTCTAACATTAACCAAGACATCAACTAACCCTAGTCTAGCCCTGACTGACTTGAATATGGCGCCACCCCGAGTGGGCCCTACTTGAGTTTTTTCAAAAAGCGATTTTAAGACTTGAAATTGAAGGAGTTTTCAAAAGGATTTTCAAAGACAAACTTCAAAGTTATAATTTTTGAAATGGAATAGGGTCCTAACTAGGTTAGAACTCCTCTGGATATGGTGCCAACTAAGTGGGCCCACATTGAGTTTTGGAAATTTTAAAACAAACACTGAAAATGGCTTTGAAAAAGGGTTAAAATTGATATTTGAAATTCAAGATCTTTGAAAATAGGGTCTCAAGCGAACTGGAACTCCGAGTTAGAGTCCTGAACTCTTAAGACTCTAAGATTTTAAATTTTTAGAATTCAAATGAAAGAATTTTCGAAAGATTTTATCAAGAAATGATGAAATAAGTCAGAAAACACAGTCAGGGTTAGACTCCTAACTCGACCGAACTCTAAAATAGAGTTTTGAACTAACTAGACTCTGTAAAATGACCTAAATTTTGACAATAATCGAAAAAGACTGAAAATGGAAGTAAAATAGATTTCAAAACAGACTCCTGACCGGATTAGGACTCTGACACAGAGTCCTGATCGGACTGAAACTTTCAAAACTTTGAGAAATTTGATGAATAGAGGAATTCAGAAGCGACACCACCTCAATGGGTCTCATCTGTGAATTGAAATCGATTAAAATTTGAATTTGAAATGAATCCAGATTGTTTCCTTGAGAAAATATTTCGAAATATAAAGTTCTGGGGTTGGAAAATGACAGAGTATTGAATAAAAACCCAGGTTTTGAAATTGATTTTGAAATAAAAGCTTTAAAATTCAAATCTGGATTGAATGTTTTGAAAGCTGGAGTGCTGGATCTCAAGAATGAGATGCAATGTCATGCAATGCTATGCGATGCAATGAAATGGTATGTCAAATTCATGCAGTGATATGCAATGACATATGAAATGGACAAACACTGAATGAGGGTGAAAATTTGGGGTGTTTACAATCAACTTCTACAATTGCTTCTTGAGCTCCTTGAGCTCCGCTGGAGCCATTCGGTATGGTGATTTAGAAATTGGTGCGGTACCCAGTAGCAACTCGATGTTGAATTCCACTTCACAAGGCGGGGGAAGTCCTGGCAACTCCTCTGGGAAGATGTCTGGAAAATCACAAACAACCTCCAAATCTCTGATCGAAACTTGCGATGACTCAGACTGGACGACAATGACTAAAAAGGCAGTGCATCCCTTTCTCAGGTAGTTTTGCACTTTTAGCGAAGAAACTATCTTGCTAGCTCGAACCGGTCTCACGATCTTGAATTCCACCTTAGGCATCCCTGGTGGAGACAAGACAATTCTACTATCCCGACAAAAGATTTTGGCATGGTACTTGTGCAACCAATCCATGCCTAGGATGACGTCGAATTCTGTCATCTCAAGCAAGATAGCACGAGCAGACAAGTGTCGATCGGCTAAGACTACGTCCAAAGCTGGTACATAGGTCGCACAAACTGTGTTCTTCCCAATTGGATTATACACATCGAGAACATTGTTCAAAGGACTAACAGGTAAGTGTAAGTGTTCAGCAAACTTTACGAAAATAAAGAAATGAGTGGCACCACAGTCAAAGAGTACGAAAGTCGCTCGGTTAGCGACCAGAATGGTACCTTGCATGAGCTCGCCCTTAGTCAACTGCTCGACCGTGGCTGTGTAGACGCGTCCTGGCATCTTCTTCTGACAGCTGGATTGCGGCTGTTGTGGTTGTTGCAGTTGCTGTGGTGGTCGAGGAAACAGAGGTGCTCCGTTGTTTCGCCTGAGATCATCGATCGCCTTCTTGCGGCATTCATGGATGTAGTGGCCCATCTTGCCACAATATAAGCATCCACCGGTCTCACGAGGGCATGCCTGTCTAGGATGGGGTCGCGAGCACTGGGGGCAAGCATCACTAGCTTGCTGCCTAACTGGAGGGTTGCCCTAAGGGCACTGACGCTTGTGAGGAGGAGCTTGCCTCCTCCCTCCTTCCCTTTTTACAAAAAAGGGCGGCCGCTTGGCTTGGCCGTCGGAAAGGGTCTTCTTCTGTTCTCCACTTGCAACAGGTGGCTTCTTTGCTTGGGTGCTCTTAGAGTGCTCTTAGTCTTCGCTCAGGAGGGTGGCAGCCGCAGAGAAGGTTGAGGGCATGCTGGTGAGGACCCTAGGTCAGAGTCCTTCCCTCAATCCTCGAACGAACTTGTCGGCCCGTTTGCATTCAATGTCGAACAGGCCGAGGCAGTAACGCTCCAGCCTTTGAAAATTGGCGATATAGTCCACCAATTTGGAGGTTCCCTGGCAGAGTTCCAAAAATTTGACCTTCTTCTTTTCTCGTGCATGAGGAGGAAAATAGTTTTCCAAAAATGCCTTTTTGAAGGCTTCCCAAGGAATCATGGATGAATCTGGGAACAGAACATCTTGGGTCATGTCCCACTAATTGTGGGCGTCATCCTTCAATCGGAAGGTTTCAAACAAGGTCTTCTTGTCGTCTGGGACATCCAGCACTCGAAAAACTCATTCCACCTCTTTAATCCAGTTTTCTGCCAAGTCTGGATCAGTTTTGCCAATGAAAATGGGTGGATCAAGTTTCAGAAATTTCTTATATGAGACCGTTGTATGATGGCTTGGCTCGGAGGAGGGTACAGGAGCGCGCATTTGGCCTCGAATTTCATCTGCCAAAGCATCGAGGGAATCCATGACAAATCCCCGTTGATCTGACCAATCATCAGACAAACCTTCGTTCGTACATTGCACCATTCTTAATATAAAAAGATACGTAAGTCAGGATTCAAAGAAACATAGTGAATAACCCAAAATATCGTAGTATTTCTAAGTGTCAAAGTTACAAAAACCCTGCAGTGCTGGTACAAAAAGACACTTTACAAAAAACAACAGAGTATACAAACTCTAGTACAAAAAGTTAATTGATAACCAAAAGGACAAACCGATTATCGAGAAAAGACAATGAGTCATATATCCTTTAGGGTCGACGAGAGTACTTCAAGTACTCTTTTGCAATACCCGTATGCCTGATCCCTCGCGGAGGAGAAAAACAATGCAAATCTTCATTCGGGACTCCTTGACTGTAAGGAGGGGTCGTGGGAGTGTAATGCGGCGAAGCATTTGGCGCATAAGGTGGCAAGGCCGGAGTGTATTTCAGAGAAACTACTGAGTATTGGGATGAGTAAAAGGCATGTGTGTATATTGGCGAGTTGGGCGAGGGTCTATAGACGGGCGAACGATTGCCTTGAGCACCCTGGATTAAGGAAGTTGTGTCTTCCAAATCTCGGGCTGCCGACACTCTCTTGTCGTATGCTTCTCTAAGTTGGCGATTAGTCATTGTGTGCCCGTCTTCGCCACAGAAAACGCATTCCATCAATGCCCGCCAGGAAGATTCCGCTTTTGATGATTCCAAAGTGGTATGATGGTTAAGCAAAACGTGTCTTGGTATGTGACCATTTAAGGGAACCCGCATTTCGAGAGGTACTGGCGCATTGGGATGGTTAGCATAAATGTGCCATGGGACGTGGCCCCTATCCTAACAGTGCACTGATGCCCAAGTAGCGGCAAGTGGTGCATGGTAAGCATTTGGTAGCGTAAAGCCCCAAGAATCCGCAAAAGTAGGAGGATTCAACCTTCTTGCCCAAAACTTAGCTCGGGACCCTTCACGGTCGTGACGAAAAGTCGTAGGGTTCCTTCCCCTTCTTGAACGACAACGCATCCATCGTGCGCCTCTACCTGGTACGTACTCCGCACCGTCCGAAGGATTCATATTCTTAAAGAGATCCCAATTACCCATGTAAGGTATGCTAAAATTTAATAGTAAAAACAAAAAAAAAAAGATTACTTACAGTGCGATGCGGATACCAAATGTCCAAGAATCACTATATAACCTTCAACTCTGATACCAAAAGTTGTAACTGTAAACACCCCAAATTTTCACTCACTTTCCTGACACTTTCACCAATCATCACAATTTGGTTCTCTGAGATCACTTAAGGGCAAAATGGTCATTTTCTGAGATTGAACCTTGCAGAAAGTCCTAAATTTTATACCCGAGTCTCAAAATTTCTATATTTAGACTCAGAAATATCTTCAAACTGCAAATTTTCAAAATCCTATTCTTGACAAGAAGCTAGAATTCCCAATTCCTAATTCAGAGTGGCAGTTCATAAAACATGTTTTTGCATATCATTGCATGAGCATTTCATATCGTCGCACTGCACAACATGTCATTTCGAGGTCCAGAACTCTCGATTTCAAAATTCTTAATCCAGATTCGAGTTTTAACCCTTTTCAAAATTGATTTCAAAACCCTGGGTCTTCAAAATTGCCAATTCTTCCCATTTTACCCCCAGGACTCTGAATTACAAAAGTTTTCTCAAGAATACAATCTGGATAGTTTTGATATTGATTTTAAAATTTCGTCAGTTGGAAAGAAGGGGATGGAACTTTAAATTTAGAAAACTTTATTTCAAATTTTTGCCAAAGGCCTCTAAACTTCTTTATAAAACCTCTGCATCTTTTATTTTGCCCTGAAGGACCATTTTTTTTAGTTTTGAAACCAAGCCCATTTTTACTTCGTATTTTCTATCTAGCCTACTATTATAAAATCCCAAAAAGAATTTATTTTTGCTTTTATTTCAAATAAATGATGTGGGACCCGCCTTGAGGTGGCATCACACTCAAACTCTCAAAGCATTTCTCTTATTTTCAAGCGGGGCCCACACATAGATGGCGCCTCACTAAAAGCTCCTTGCCAAGAAAAACAAATTTTTTTATTTTATTATTTTCAAAAGGCTTTCAAATCCGGTTGAGGTGGCACCACCTTAAAAAAAAAAAGAAGGGAAACAAAACTCATTTTTACTCATTTTGTTTTTTTATTACTTTTCATCCCCAAATGGAGTCACCGTGAAGCCCTAACCAACATTTCATTTTACCTAAGTTTTTCAAAATTCTTCTTGATAAAAGGAGTCGTCCCCCTCTCAAAACGGCGAGCCTTTCAAAATATTTCAAAATTTTGTTTTAAAAAGTTATCAAAATTGGTTGAAGAAGAGGGAAAAAGATCGGATTTTGTGGAGAAAGAGGAGGCTATCTCTCAATCCCCCTTATCGCTTTTTTTTCTCTGCTAACAGGACGGGTGACTCCATCAGCCATTTCCCCCTTTATCGTTTTACTTCCTCTCTTTCCCCCTACTTTCCCTCTTTTTTTTCTTCCCTATCAGACCCTCTTTCATTTCCCTTTTCGGTTCCTTCTATTGGCTCTCCCTTGGATTAACTAGAGGAAGCCTGCCATCGATTGGTTCACAAGAGTCGGCCTTGCAAAGGAACTCCATCCATCTCAATAGACAATGGGGGCATCATTCCATCTGTGAGATTAGTTTGTAGCGACAACACACAGAGAGGCATCGATTCCATTGGTTCACAGTAAGCAGCTCCCTCTTTGATCGATGCTACTTTCCTTTTTCCCCATTTCGTTTTCTTGGATCTTCACGTTCTCCCACTTCTTTTTTTCTGTTCATCCAAAACGCAACACTGTGTATCATTGAGCTGCCAATAGTAGCATCAGTGTTACATGTCCTGCAACAATATCAACGGCCCATTGTGTTTGAGGCTACAAGGCATCATATAATTTAAATCTCTCTAATGTAGTTGTTTCATTCTCTCTGTTTCTTAGTTTAACGATAGTCATGTTGTTTGAATGTCTCCGTTTATGATGATTATTCATTTTCTTTGCAGTTGTTGGTGAATTTTATATAGCATCCGGTACCTAATCACAAAAGGAAAATAAATTTTTTTTCTGTGTTCTGCCAATACCTTGCATATCATTTCATCATGCTCTGTGTTCTTTTATGCCATTTTCCACGAGAATCAATTCTGTTTTGTACAAAAATTAATGTATAGAGTTTATTTTATTCTGTTTTTTTTTTTTTTTTTGGTTGGAACGATACAGAAATTCAATCCCTCTGGTCGTTCCCATCCATCTTAGGACCCCTTTTATCATGATATACCTGCCTTTCCTCTCGTAAACTCTAGGGTACTTTCAGCCAGATGGGGCTTTCTGCTAAACTCTTTATGAAAATTTGTTTATATAGTCAGTAGGTTTCAGTTGTACATGATGTGATTTAGTTTAGGTAATAATGACTTGTAGGCTCAGGTTGTATGAAAGCTTACACTGCATCATGACGGGCCACTTAGTGCATATATATCATCGGTTTAATTCTTGTGCATGCCAATATAGCTTGCTTCTCTCTTATGAACTCACGTTCAGCATCTCATAGTTGTAGCCATCTTTCATTGTCACTTAGCCTTCATTTTATTGTGTATACAGAGAAAATCCATTCCCCTTTTGCTAACTGTGAACTTACCGGGCACGTTTCATACTATCCTTCTCATATTTTTATAAGCAGGATGACTTCTTTATAGAGATTAAGACTGCCAAAGTGCTGAAGTGAAACCTGATGGTAACAAGGTTAAAGACCCACAATTCGGTAAAACTAGGGCATGTCCTGTCTGTGTGATGCAATCAAGTTGCTGATACTAATCTATGGCTGACAGTCCATTTGAGCAATGTTCATTAGCATTTATAAGTCCCACTGCAGGCATGGATTTCAATGTGGCATACCATCAATTAATTATCATACTTGCAGCGATTTTATTTTATTTTTTTCTATTATCTGTGTTTGCCTTTAAGTATCGTTCACCTGATGATTAACCCATATGTGTTTCATTAGATTAAGGCATCTAGCTATATCATGTTATTATCTGCCATCTAATCTCTTTTATATTTCATAATGTCATGCTGTTATTTTCCTTTGTTAATACTGTACTTGTAGCATATCAAAGCATACATTTGTGTTTTTTTCGGTAGATCGATCTTTGGTATATTAGTCTACTTTTAAACTTTTGTAGCTTCATCTATAATTTAGGTGCATTCATTGCTTCCATCTGCCACCTTTCCATTAGTTTATGTTAGAACATCAGTGCCCCAATCTCTTCATCCTGTATATTAGCATTTCCAGCCTATATAGTTGCATTCTTGCCCATGCCCTAGCATTACCTTATGCCACTCACACTCAGCATTGTCTCAAATGCCTTTTCCCATATGTGTTTTGTTTCATCATGTAACCTATATTTTGCATTTTTATATAAGCCAATACAGTTTTAGCCCATTTTTACTTTAGGCTTTCAGCATCTGTGGTTAATTTTTTTTTTCTTTTCATTTTCATCCATATTTGTATATTGATACTTTGACCCCTGCATTGTCAATAAATTTTTTTTATATTCTACACTTATTATATATTCGTTGTGCATGTAGTCATGGATGCCTTCTTAACTGCTGCACATCTATTGTACTATTTACTTCTCTCGTCACTTTTCTACCATCTGTAATGTTTACACTATCATGGTTGTAGCCCTATTGAGTTTAACATTTCCACCATCATGCTTCATCCTCAGCCTACACTGCTTTTGCTCTATCATCTGGTAGCTTCAAGCATGGAATCTAGTATAATGTTTTAATGCATCTTCTGCACAATATCCACTATTTGAGATTTTCACAGTACATCAGGAGGTATGCCACAATACCTGTATACATAGATATATTATACTAATAGCTGCATATGGGCATTTAGGCATTCTCCTAGGCAGTCCATTCAGGCTTTCGGTATCCAACTGTACATTTCTATTGTAAGCTATATATAATTGTAGGTGTGCTAGTGTCAATGTAAAATTCCCAATTTCTCCTCTATGTGCTACATTTCTTGTGCTAACTCATGCTTGCAGGGAAATCGGGAGGATGTTGATTCTTTTAATTATGTATTTCCTTTTTTTTTTTTGCTTTATGTCAGAGATGTAATAGTCAAATTTGGAATAATATTTACTTTTCTCTGCTTAGATTAGGATGTATATCATGTAATTTGATTTCTGTAATATCCTGACTATGTGGTTCATGCATTGCATTTCAAAATCACCATGGATATACACGAATGGCATGTGCACCAACTCTTAGGGAGTTGATTAACTCGGTGGAGTCCATATTTAGGGCCATAGTCGGAATATAGACGAGACCCAGATTCAGCATCTTTCTACTAGTCACACCTAGCCTACACTCTTAGGCTATCTTCCCAAAATTCACTGCATCTCTTCAATTTTACAAAATGTTTTAGAATTAACTAAGTAAATTACAAGCATATTTACGGCCATAGTCGGAATATGTGGTAATTCTACTTAGTTTAATTCTAAAATTGCATATTTTCCTGAAAAGATGCTTTTACAAAATGGCATTCATCCATTCAAGTCATTTGCATCATGAAATCACCCGCATTTCTCTCAAGAAACTTTCATTACAAGGAAATCGATTTCCCAAGGAACTCTGAAAATTTTCAAAGTTGGATTTCCCAAGTCAAGTTTTTCTGTGATTTTCCTTGGAAAATGTTATTTTCTTAAGATTCATTTTCAAAAGGAGTTTCTCATCTTTCTCAAGAATCAAAATCGATTTTCAAATATTTCAAGGCTAAGATTCTCAGGATTTCAGTTTCCCGAGTTTTGATTTTTTTTCTCCAAAGAGTTTTCCAATGAATTTTAGTCATTTTCCAAAGAAAGTTTTGAAGTTTAACAAATAGTTCCTCTTCAAGTATTTTCTCAAGAATCGTTTCTACTTTCGCAGGATTTCCATCCATTCATGATTTTCCCAAGTCTTTATAAACTTTCTTGAGATTTCAAACACTTTTTGTCAGAGTTTCCTAAGAAATTGATTTCCATCTTTTGCCTTAGAAATATTTTCCAACTTCAAAAGCAATTTTCTAAGCATGCATCATATTTTCCAACTTGTATTTTACAAAAATTTTATAGCACATGCCTGAATTCTCTGTGCATTTAGGATAGAACACGATTTTGATAATTCAGCTAAGTCAAGCACACTTCTCGTCCTTGGTTCGATTATCCCTGTTAAAGGCGGCAGGAACGGTCGAACCTCGTATCGACAGGTCGAGCCCCATCCTATGAATTTTCCCGCTATTTTTAAAAATGGAGGCGAGTATTTCAAAACAATTTTCAAACTCTGGTCAAGTTTGACTCGCAGGAAATGTTTTCCCCTCTCTCTCGCAGGGAAGGGAAGATAAATTTTTACAACGATAACAGGTTTGGCGACCGTGATGGGACCTGTCATTGTCTGATCAAAAGTGTGCTTGGCTTAGTTCAATTATCAAAAATGTGTTCTCAAAATGTCAGCTCTTTTACTTTTTGATATCATGCAAACCTAGGAGCATAGATTCTGACCTAGCTGACATTGACTGCATATAGATTAGGCATGGTTTGGTAGGACTATATTGAGGAGATACTTTCATGCTCACATAGACTTAGGTCTAAACACAACTCTCCTCAATTTAGGATCTGAATGCAAACAATGTATGCTTCTTCAAAGATTTTCAAAATCTATCTCTTTAGGTTTTAGAGCCCTCTATTTCTTGCATGTAATCATTTTTTTCAAACCTCCCTTATCTATCTTTACCCGGTCTTCAGGTTGTTGGGCTCTCTTCCAGAACCCTAGTTCGGGACAAAGCCTCACAACTGAGCCACTTATTTGGGTTAACGCCCCCCTATCACGTACCGTGGGCCACAGTCCAAAGTATATCGGTAGGCGCTCAAGGATGTTGGAAAACCTTACCTTAGAACCGGAGTTGAGATTATATGCCACGTACCTCAGATTTCGGTTCAGGTATATCGGCATAACTGGATTGGACAAAGATGATATAAACCTAGAGTTAGGATTAGGGTCCTACAACTGTTTTCAAAATGATGCATCTAGAGTCAGCCTTTTAGGAAGTGTTGTATGTGCATAAATGTTTATGCAGGATGTGACTGTTTGTATGTTACCTTTATTCCTCTCATATTCCCCAAAAGATTTTTCCAAATATCCATATTCTCATCTTTTACTTTTATTTTCTCAAACCCTGGATGATTTTCCAAACATCTAATTTCTTTTAAAACTCCAGGTGATTTTTCATTCTCCCGTTCTACTGGATCTCGAATTTCCAGCCTTATTTCGATCCTGCCTGCAAATTTTTGAAATTTAAAATTTTGCTTATATCTTCAAAAACTTTTCCATATCTTCCAGTATATCTTCCAAATTTTATCCAAAATTTTTGTTTGTCATCTCCTTCCAAGATTGCCAATCTGATCTCATCATTTTTTCTCTCAAGATTGTTGCCTCCAAAATTCTTTCTCTATCATGCTAACCATCCCATTTTGTTCTACAGAGGGCATTGGCATGGTGGTGTGATCCAGACGAGATCAAAGATTGCGCTACTTCGGCACATTAGTTACAGACAGTTAGTAAGAAATGGATTCCATAAAGTCTGTCAAAGAGGGAGCTCAGACCATCTAGGATGAGATCGATCCCACTATATATCGGTTGTTCAAAAAAATGATGATCGAGATATCATCCGAGCAAGCTGAAGCCAATTTCAAAAAAGTTCCTGTTAAAAAAGAGGCATCTATCACCATCCCTATGAGCATCATTGGCAACCACAGCAGCGCAAAAAGTTCTAAACCGTGCAACAACAAAAACAGAGGCAATTGAAGCAGCAATTTAGAAGAGTCTAAGGGTCGGAAGGGAAAGTATTCCAAAATCCAGGATAGACCTTTTCAATCCAACCCTCAGCAAAAGGAAAAAAATCAAGAAAAAACAAAGCGCGAAAAATGGAGCAAGGATCGAGATTTCACTCCTATAGACGAGCCACTCGGCAAAGTCCTTGAATACATGCTGATCCAGGGATTAGTCAGGCTCCCGAAAGCCACGAATCCTCCCACCATCATGGGAAGATTCTTGAACCAGTTCTGCAAATTCCATTGAGTAGTAGGGCATGGCACTGATCATTGTTTTATCTTCAAAAACATTGTGCAAGACTGCATTGATAAGAACCTCTTTGTTGAAGATAGAGAAGAAGAACATCCAGTAGCCCTAACCAAGCAAGTTCAGTCCAGTTCCCAGAAAGAAGTCCAAGAAGTCAGCATTCAACAGAAATCAAGCAATCCGAAGAAGATAAAGCATGATGGCTGGGGTTATGATCGCGAGTTTACTCCTTTATGTCAGCCAATCGAAGAAATTCTTGGATATCTGCTCACAAAGAATATGATCAAACTTCCAAGGATTGGGGATCCTCCCGTCACCATGGGAAAATGGAAAGATTGTTTATGCAAATTCCATCGGGCAATGGGGCACGATACTGAACGTTGCTTCGTTCTCAAAAATATTGTACAGGACTACATCAATAAAGAACTTTTGGTGCCAGAAGAAAAAGAGGGACAAGTTGCAGTCCTGACCAAGCCTTTCCCAAATCACTCAGAAAAATGACAATACCAATGCCATTACCCTCTCATTTCTGTCATTTTTACTTTTTTTCAGGACGATATAGTCCTAGTTGTTTTCCTTTTTAAGTTGTCATCTCTTTTAAGGCATCAATAAAATTATCAACTTTTTCTCATTTCGGGATGTCACTTTCTTTTCATGATTTCTTCAAATTCCCATGTAATATATCTCTTGTAAACAATTTTTCTCCTAAAAACTTTTGTTTACCTTCCTTCTTTCGCAAAATTCCTTTTATACTTTCCTGAATCCACAATGATGCTCATTACTGGCTCTGATTTTCTTCTTTGGTCCTTATGTTTCTTCTCAAAAGAGCCTTCTTTAAATTTTATTCCCTCTTCCCCATTACACTGGGGCATCTTTTTGAAAATTTATTTTCAAACATTCTATATGCAGGCAGGATCAAATAAAATCTATCACCATTCATTTGCACTTCATTTGCATTTATTCTGCACCCAATTCATATTCCCATTTAGGATAAGGGATAAATCATCAGACTATGAATGATTTCTCATCCTAATCATCAATCCCTAACTTCAGTTTGCAATCTCTGTCGATTTCTTCCTCAAAATTCTTCAGATATAATCCTCTTTCCAAAATCTAGTCCCCGAACTAGCGATTTGCAAAATTTTGATCCTCTCACTGGGTTCTCCTCTGAAGATCTGAATTCCGATTCATATTTCTTTTTCTTTCAAACCCAACTCTCGGGTTGGTCCATTTTCTTTTAGAAATTCGAGTTCTGACTCGGATTTTCTTCATTTTCAAAATCCAATTTTCAAGTTGGTTTACTTTTTTTTTCTTTTGAAGATCCGAGTTCCGACTCGGGTTTTCCTTTAAAATTATTTTTCTTTTGAAGATCTGAGTTCCAACTCGGGTTTTCCTTTAAATTATTTTTCTTTTGAAGATCCGAGTTCTGACTCGGGTTTTCTTTTAAATTATTTTTCCTTTGAAAAGCCGAGTTCCGACTCGGGTTTTTCTTCAAATTATTTTTCCTTTGAAAAACCGAGTTCCGACTCGGGTTTTCCTTCAAATTATTTATTCTTTGAAAAACCGAGTTTCGACTCGGGTTTTCCTTTAAATTATTTTTCCTTTGAAAAACCGAGTTCCGACTCGGGTTTTCCTTTAAATTATTTTTCCTTTGAAGATCCTAGTTCCGACTCGGGTCTTTTCTCAAATTATCTTTCCTTTGTTGATCTCAGTTCCGACTCATGATCTCTTTACCTTATTCGAGCTCTTCATTTTCCTTTGTTGATCCGAGTTCTATTTTCCTTTGTTGATCCGAGTTCTGACTCGTGATCTCTTTACCTTATTTGAGCTTTGATTTGAGCTCTTCATTTTCCTTTGTTGATCCGAGTTCCAACTAGTGATCTCTTTACCTTATTCGAGCTCTGATTTGAGCTCTTCATTTTCCTTTATTGATCCGAGTTCCGACTTGTGATCTCTTTACTTTATTTGAGCTCTGATTCGAGCTCTTCATTTTCCTTTGTTGATCTGAGTTCCGACTCGTGATCTCTTTACCTTATTCGAGCTCTGATTCGAGCTCTTCATTTTCCTTTGTTGATCCGAGTTCCGAATCGTGATCTCTTTACCTTATTCGAGCTCTTCATTTTTCTTTGTTGATCCGAGTTCCGACTCGTGATCTCTTTACCTTATTTGAGCTCTTCATTTTCCTTTATTGATCCGAATTCCGACTCATGATCTCTTTACCTTACTCGATCTTTGACTCAAGCTCTTCATTTTCCTTTGTTGTTCTGAGTTCCGACTCGTGAACCCTTTACTTTATTCGATGCTCTAATCCGAGCTCTTTATTCTCCTTTGTTGATCCAAATCAGATGCTCAGGATCAATCAATTTCTCAAATTTGACCATTTGTCCACCCATTTCCAATTTAAATCTTCGGATCATTCCATTCTTCAATTTCGACCTTCGGGTCACCTAATTTCCAATTCTCAATTCCAATTACAAAATTCTCAATTTTGACCTATGGGTCACTCAATTTCCAATTTTGACCTGCAGGTCATTCACTTTCTAATTTCAACCTTCAGGTCATTCAATTCTCAATTTTGACCTCTGGGTCACACAACTTCGACCTTGGAGTCAACCAATTCTCAACTTCGACCGTTAGGTCATCTAATTTCAAACCTTCGGGTTACCAATTCTATCTCAATCATTTTCGGCCTGCGGGTCACCTTTGCCAATCATGGTCGTATTCATTCCGCCTATTGGCCCAATACCCAATTTCAATCATTTTCTCTTGCGAGAGACCCTTTTTGTAGGGAGAGTTTGAGGGAGCTCGTTCTTTTCGCATGCTATCCAATTCGTTCGCTTAGCCCCTTTTCAGGGAGAGTTTGAAGGGACTCGTGTCTTTGTTAACCGTTTGCAAAACAATTTCTAATTTTACACAAGGAACCCTTTTAAAGGGAGAGGCTCGACGGAGACTCATTTTTCTTGTGGCCACCCAATTTTCCTAGTAGGCCATTTTCATCATGGAGGACCCTCTTTTCAGGGAGAGTGTGATGGACTCGTTCCTTCATGACCAAATTTTCCGATCTCACTACTATCGGCCCCCTTTCTATAAGAGAAGCCTAATATTAGGGAGCTTTGACGAAAGCTTAATTTCTCTTTGAAAGTTCGTTTTGCAAACACCTCCTCTTCAGGGAAAAGAGGAGTAATTTTCATTTCCCATTCAGGTAAGGGCTAAGCCTGAGTCTCTCTTTTTGGGGAAAAAGAGAGGAGAATTTTCATCACGGATGTGTTGAGCCGGACCTCAAATACCCTCTTTCACCAAGGATTTCAAGAACATTTTATCAATTTGTCAATCAATTACTTGTTGATTTCAGAATCTTCATTGCACAAATCTTTACCTCAGTTTACTTTCAGCATTACTTCCAAAAGAGTGAAGCTTTTGCAAAAAGAGATTCAAAATTCAAATTTTTTCTATTGGCCAACCAAAAGGATGAAGGATAAATCCTCGATATGGCCAGAAAAGAGGATTCAATGTTATTGCAAAGCCACAAATGATTGATATTGATCGCAGTTATGGCACATCTCTAAAGATTACTCTTGTAAAGACGAGGCAGTGGAAATATCCTAAGCGCTAGAAAAAGAGAGAATTCACCCGAGCCCTGTCTCCTTAAAATCACCTAAGCTGCAATTAAATATTCCCAAAAGGGATCTCTCAATTGTCGCCAAGATGAAGGCGAATTAAGCGAGTAGACCCCCGGGGCCAAAGAAGATTTGAAACATCTCCAAGATGACGGAGTTTGTGACAGATACTTCCAGGAAAAGTCGAAAGCACTGTCGAGATGAAGGCAGATGTGATGAACCTCCCGACAATCCCTAAAAGATATTTAATTTCCGCTATCATCCAAAGATCTCAAGCCAATGAGCCAATATCATCAACATGACCCCTAAGGTAAAGAAGGATCAGAACATCTCCAAGTTGAAGGAGTTTGTGATGTACCCTTCCAAAAAAGAGAAAGCGAGGAAAAAAAAAGTCAGGACATCTCCAAAATAAAGGAGAATGTAACCGAAACCCAAGAGAGCCAAAAGAGTGAAAAAAGATTATCATGAGAGAAGCTCTCAGGATATCAAACCGCCAAATCTATCAAGAATCTTCTTTAGATTTGTGAAATTCTATTATCAATATTCTTTCATCAATTGCTTTCATAATATCAAATTATCTTTCCTGTTCATATCAAGGAAATTGATAGCTTCCTTAAAGAAGGTCAATCGCAAGCAATTTGGATTTCAAATCTTGATTCTATGAAGTGAATCTCGTTTGGAGGTAATACTTCAGGCAGAAAAGAAGGAATATCTTTGCGACAATATGCATCATTTTCAAATACTTTAAATCAACAACAGAATTCTCAACATTTTGACAATATCTTCTAGCTATCTGGACGTGGAGTGAGAGCTTGATGTCCATTTTTGATACATCCTGACACCAATTTCCAATCCCTCTTAAGGACTTGATTACGGGAATTTTCAAGATTCCTTCCCTTCTTCTTATAATCTGAGCGCTTGAGCTCTCAGATTCGCACACTTCCCTGTGTCTCCACTGTCCAACCATAGACAGTTCCATTTCGGTTCGAGGTCAAACCACCAATCATTTTCTCGGTAAAGGCCAGTTCAAAAGCTAATTTAGTCTCAGAAATGAGACGCCCATGATCAATCCCTTTTCAAGTTTTAGGGACCCCATTTTCCTTCCTTTTGCAAAACCCTGTCGGATTTATTGTGCAAAATCCGAAGGTTCCATCATGGTCTCTTCCTTTGAGGATTTCATCCATTTTTCGCCTAATCAGGATAAGGGTACAAACCTGAGCCTCATTTGATGAGGTATTTCATTTTCCGCCCAATCAGGATAAGGATACAAACCTGAGCCTCCTTTGATGAGGTATTCCATTTTCCACCCGATCAGGTTAAGGGTACAAACCTGAGCCTCATTTGATGAGGTATTTCATTTTCCGCCCGATCAGGTTAAGGGTATAAACCCGAGTCTCATTTCGATGAGATATTTCATTCCCCAATCAGATTAAGAGTTGAGCTTTTTCCCATGCGAAGCATTTTTTGTACCATCTAGGTTAAGGGCAAAAACCTGAACTCCACTGCCGCAGAGCAAATCTTTCTTCTTCGTTCTCCATTTCATATCTATCATCTTCAAAGGCTAATTTCCTTATACCCAGTCAGATCCGTCCAACTGGGGCATTTTTTTTAGCCCAAATTTGGTGTGTTTTTCTTTGCCACAAGTCGGCTTAGTAGCAAAGAGGGGCATCTGTAAACACCCCAAATTTTCACTCACCTTCCTGACACTTCCACCAATCATCACATTTTGGTTCTCCAAGATCGCTAAAGGACAAAATGGTCATTTTCTGAGATTGGACCTTGCAGAAAGTCCTAAATTTCATTCTCGAGTCTCAAAAATTCTCTATTTAGACTCAAAAATATCTTCAAACTGCAAATTTTCAAAATCCTATTCTTGACAAGAAGCTAGAATTCCCAATTCTTGATTCAGAGTGGCAGTTCATAAGACATGTCTTTGCATATCATTGCATGAGCATTTCATATCACCGCACTGCACAGCATGTCATTTCGAGGTCCAGAACTCTTGATTTCAAAATTCTCAATCCAGATTCGAGTTTTAACCCTTTTCAAAATTGATTTCAAAACCCTGGGTCTTCAAAATTGCCAATTCTTTCCATTTTACCCCCAGGACTCCAAATTACAAAAGTTTTCTCAAGAAAACAATATGGATAGTTTTGATATTGATTTTAAAATTTCGTCAGTTGGAAAGAAGGGGATGCAACTTTAAATTTAGAAGACTTTATTTCAAATTTTTGCAAAAGGGCTCTGAACTTCTTTATAAAATCTTTGCATCTTTTATTTTGCCCTAAAGGACCATTTTTTTTTAGTTTTGAAACCAAGCCCATTTTTACATCGTATTTTCTAACTGGCCTACTATTATAAAATCCCAAAAAGAATTTATTTTTGCTTTTATTTCAAATAAATGACGTGGGACCGACCTTGAGGTGGCGTCACACTCAAACTCTCAAAGCATTTCTCTTATTTTCAAGCGGGGCCCACACATAGGTGGCGCCTCACTAAAAGCTCCTTGCCAAGTTAAACAGAAATTTTTATTTTATTATTTTCAAAAGGCTTTCAAATCCGGTTGAGGTGGCACCACCTTAAAAAAAAAAGAAGGGAAACAAAACTCATTTTTACTGAATTTGTTTTTTTATTACTTTTCAGCCCCCAATGGAGCCACCGTGAAACCCTAACCAAAATTTCATTTTACCTAAGTTTTTCAAAATTCTTCTTGAGAAAAAGAGTCGTCCTCCTCTCAAAACGGCGAGCCTTTCAAAATATTTCAAAATTTTGTTTTAAAAAGTTATCAAAATTGGTTGAAGAAGAGGGAAAAAGATCAGATTTTGTGGAGAAAGAGGAGGCTATCTCTCAATCCCGCTTATCGTTTTTTTTTTCTCTGCTAATAGGACGGGCGACTCCATCAGCCATTTCTCCCTTTATTGTTTTACTTCCTCTCTTTCCCCCTACTTTCCCTCTTTTTTTTCTTCCCTATCAAACCCTCTTTCATTCCCCTTGTCGGTTCCCTCTATTGTCTCTCCCTTGGATTAACTAGAGGAAGCTTGCCTTCGATTGGTTCACAAGAGTCGGCCCTGCAAAGGAACTCCATCCATCTCAATAGACAACGGGGGCATCATTCCATCTGTGAGATTAGTCTGCAGCGACAACACATAGAGAGGCATCGATTCCTTTGGTTCACAGTAAGCAGCTCCCTCTTTGATTGATGCTACTTTCCTTTTTCCCCATTTCGTTTTCTTGGATCTTCATGTTCTCCCACTACTTCTTTTTTCTGTTCATCCAAAACGCAGCACTGTGTATCATTGAGCTGCCAATAGTAGCATCAGTGTTACATGTCCTGCAACAATATCAACAACCCATTGTGTTTGAGGCTACAAGGCATCATATAATTTAAATCTCTCTAATGTAGTTGTTTCATTCTCTCTGTTTCTTAGTTTAACGATAGTCATGTTGTTTGAATCTCTCCGTTTATGATGATTTTTCATTTTCTTTGTAGTTGTTGGTGAATTTGATATAGCATCCGGTACCTAATCACAAAAGGAAAATAAATTTTTCTTTTGTGTTCTGCCAATACCTTGCATATCATTTCATCATGCTCTACATCCTTTTATGCCATTTTCCATGAGAATCAATTCTGTTTTGTAAGAATTAATGTATAGAGTTTATTTTATTCTGTTTTTTTTTATTTTGGTTGGAAGGATACAAAAATTCAATCCCTCTAGTCATTCCCATCCATCTTAGGACCCCTTTTATTATGATATACATGCCTTTCCTCTCGTGAACTGTAGGGTACTTTCAGCCAGATGGGGCTTTCTGCTAAACTCTTTATGAAAATTTGTTTATATAGTCAGTAGGTTTCAGTTGTACATGATGTGATTTAGTTTAGGTAAGAATGACTTGTACGCTTAGGTTGTATGAAAGCTTATACTGCATCATGACGGGCCACTTAGTGCATATATATCATCAGTTTAATTCCTACGCATGCCAATATAGCTTGCTTCTCTCTTATGAACTCACATTCAGCATCTCATAGTTGTAGCCATCTTTCATTGTCACTTAGCCTTCATTTTATTGTGTATACAGAGGAAATCCATTCCCCTTTTGCTAACTCTGAACTTACCAGGCATGTTTCATACTATCCTTCTCATATTTTTATAAGCAGGATGACTTCTTTATAGAGATTAAGACTGCCAAAGTGCTGAAATGAAACCTGATGGTAACAGGGTTAAAGACCCACAATTCGGTAAAAATGGGGCATGTCCTGTCTGTGTGATGCAATCAAGTTGCTGATACTAATCTATGGCTAAAATTTCATTTGAGCAATGTTCATTAGCATTTATAAGTCCCACTGCATGCATGGATTTCAACGTGGCATACCATCAATTAATCATCATACTTCCAGTGGTTTTATTTTTTTTTCTATTATCTGTGTTTGCCTTTATGTATCGTTCACCTGATGATTAACCCATCTGTGTTTCATTAGATTAAGGCATCTAGATATATCATGTTATTATCTGCCATCTAATCTCTTTTACATTTCATAATGTCATGCTGTTATTTTCCTTTGTTAATACTGTACCTGTAGCATATCAAAGCATACATTTGTGTTTTTTTTGGTAGATCGATCTTTGGTATATTAGTCTACTTTTAAACTTTTGTAGCTTCATCTATAATTTAGGTGCATTCATTGCTTCCATCTGCCACCTTTCCATTAGTTTATGTTAGAACATCAGTGCCCCAATCTCTTCATCCTGTATATCAGCATTTCCAACCTATATAGTTGCATTCTTGCCCATGCCATAGCATTACCCCACGCCACTCACACTCAACATTGTCTCATATGCCTTTTCCCATACGTATTTTGTTTCATCATGTAACATATGTTTTGCATTTTTGTATAAGGCAATACAATTTTAGCCCATTTTTAATTTAGGCATTCAGCATCTGTGGTTTAAATTTTTTTTTCTTTTCATTTTCATCCATATTTGTATATTGATACTTTGACCCCTGCATTGTCAGTAATTTTATTTTATATTCTACACTTATTATATATTCGTTGTGCATATAGTCATGGCGGCCTTCTTAACTGTTGCACATCTATTGTACTATTTACTTCTCTCGTCACTTTTCTACCATCTGTAATGTTTACACTATCATGGTTGTAGCCCTATTGAGTTTAACATTTCCACCATCATGCTTCATCCTCAGCCTACACTGCTTTTGCTCTATCATCTGGTAGCTTCATGCATGACCTCTTTTGCATGGAATCTAGTATAATGTTTTAATGCATCTTCTGCACAATATCCACTATTTGAGATTTTCACAATACATCAGGAGGTATGTCACAATACCTGTATACATAGATACATTATACTAATAGCTGCATATGGGCATTTAGGCATTCTCCTAGGCAGTCCATTCAAGCTTTCGGTATCCAATCGTACATTTCTATTGTAAGCTATATATAATTGTAGGTGTGCTAGTGTCAATGTAAAATTCCCAATTTTTCCTCTATGTGCTACATTTCTTGTGCTAACTCATGCTTGCAGGGAAATCAGAAGGATGCTGATTCTTTTAATTTTGTATTTCCTTTTTTTTTATTTTATTTATTTTGCTTTATGTCAGAGATGTAATAATCAAATTTGGAATAATATTTACTTTTCTCTGCTTAGATTAGGATGCATATCATGTAGTTTGATTTCTATAATATCCTGACTATGTGGTTCATCCATTGCATTTCAAAATCACCATGGATATACACCAATGGCACGTGCACCAACTCTTAGGGAGTTGATGAACTCGGTGGAGTCCATATTTACGGCCCTAGTCGGAATATGGACGAGACCCAGATTCAACATCTTTCTACTAGTCACACCGAGCCTACACTCTTAGGCTATCTTCCCAAAATTCACTGCATCTCTTCAATTTTACAAAATGTTTTAGAATTAACTAAGTAAATTACAAGCATATTTACGGCCATAGTCAGAATATGTGGTAATTCTACTTAGTTTAATTCTAAAATTGCATATTTTCCTGAAAAGATGCTTTTACAAAATGACATTCATCCATTCAAGTCATTTGCATCATGAAATCACCCGCATTTCTCTCAAAAAAAATTCATTACAAGGAAATCAATTTCTCAAGGAACTCTGAAAATTTTCAAAGTTGGATTTCCCAAGTCAAGTTTTTTCGTGATTTTCCCTGGAAAATGTTATGTTCTTAAGATTCATTTTCAAAAGGAGTTTCTCATCTTTCTCAAGAATCAAAATCGATTTTCAAATATTTCAAGGCTAAGATTCTCAGGATTTCATTTTCCCGAGTTTTGATTTTTTTTCTCCAAAGAGTTTTCCAATGAATTTTAGTCATTTTCCAAAGAAAGTTTTCAAGTTTGACAAATAGTTCCTCTTCAAGTATTTTCTCAAGAATTGTTTCTACTTTCCCAGGATTTCCATCCATTCATGATTTTCCCAAATCTTTATAAACTTTCTTGAGATTTCAAACCCTTTTTGTCAGAGTTTCCTAAGAAATTGATTTCCATCTTTTGCCTTAGAAACATTTTCCAACTTCAAAAGCAATTTTCTATGCATGCATCAAATTTTCCAACTTGCATTTTACAAAAATTTCATAGCACATGCCTGAATTCTCTGTGCATTTAGGATAGAACACAATTTTGATAATTCAGCTAAGTCAAGCACACTTCTGGTCCTTGGTTCGATTATCCCTGTTAAAGGTGGCAGGAACGGTCGAACCTCGTACCGACAGGTCGAGCCCCATCCTATGATTTTTCTCGCTACTTTAAAAAACGGAGGCGAGTATTTAAAAACAATTTTCAAACTCTGGTCAAGTTTGACTCGCACGAAACGTTTTTCCCTCTCTCTCGCAGGGAAGGGAAGATAAATTTTTGCGACGATAACAACAACGCCCCAAAATTTCGAACTTGTAAACCTTTTGAAAATGGTTTAAAGGCTAGAAAATCCTTCTTATTTTCAGAGTTTATTTATAAAATCAGCGGAAGCATTTCTTTAAAAGAAAAGAGGGCAAGTCGACAATCTTGGGCACGTTAGCTAAAAGAGAAAAAAGACATAGGCATAACTTGCAAATATCTAGATGAAAACATTCGTATTATAAATAGTTTTTAAGTTGTAAAAAATTTGGATTTCCTTAAGAAATCCGTAACAAAAACCCAAAACAATCAGAACAAGAGCTGCGAGTGGTAACAGTGGATCCTGAAGATACCTCGCAGTCACCCTATCGCCTGCTAAGCACCTAATCATCACCTGTACCCATAAAATGGGTTAGTTTCGTGAAAAACTAGTAGGTGCACAAGTAGACATAAATGTCTGGAAGAAGCATAAATAATTAACTATGTGTGATAAGTAACTAAGCAATTACTGAACTAACATGAGCAGTTTATTAGCATAAGTAAAAGTCTAACTAGCACATGCTGCATGATGTAACAAAATATTTAATAATGTATTGAGATCACTGAGCATAAAACACAATTCTACGATTCATCAATTTGAGTGCACAAGTTACTTTATGTTCCATCATTATCTGGCTTGCGGGTACGCGCAGACGCAACTCATAGAAACAACTGAGACTAGTTCGGGCGTCTATTATTCTATGTATTTTGAATAACCCGAATAGCTAGTTGAGTCCGTTCCTAAGGGGACGGTCGTTAGCCGAGAGAGGATTCTCCAAAGGCGTTTGTGGCTACGGATGCATCCTACTTCTGCAGAAGTCCAAAAGATCTACCACCTAGGATAATATCTGGTAGTCTCATCCCCTAAATCCGATGACTGGGGACACCGAGTTTTTGCTCGTAGAATGGTTGTTAACAACCTGTCCATCGAAGTGTCTGTACCAATCCGTCCTTGTTCTCGTCGCGAAATTTTTTCCCCGTCTTCCCTTCCTTGCGGAAGAGAAAAAGAGAGAAACGCTTTCGCGCTTCAAACTTTTGGCCGGATTTTGGAAATTGTTTTGAAATACTCGCCTCCGTTTTTGAAAATTGCGGGAAAATCCATGGGATGGGGCTCGACCTGTCGGTACGAGGTTCGACCGTTCCTGCCGCCTTTAACAGGGGTAATCGAACCAAGGACCAAAACTATGCTTGACTTGGTTAAATTATCGAAGTTATGTTCTATCCTAAATGCACAGAGAATTCAGGCATGTGCTATGAGATTTTGGAAAATGCCAGTTGGAAAACATGATGTATGCTTAGAAAAACATTTGGAGTTGGAAAGAATCTCTCAGGAAAAAGGTCAATTTCTCAGGAAACTCAGATAAAAAAGGGGTTTTTGAAAACATGAGAAAGCTTATAAAGATGTGGAAAAATCAGAAATAGTTGAAAATCTTGGGAAAATGGAAGTGATTCTTGAGAAAAGATGAACCTTTTTGAAAAGGGAAACACTTCTTAGGAAAACTTGGACTTTGAGAGTTTTCTTAGGAAAATGATGGAAATTCATAGGAAAGCTCATTGGAGAAGGAAATTCAAAACTTGTGGAATCGAAATCCTGGGAATTTTACCTTTTTAAATACTTGGAAATCGATTTTGGATCTTGAAGAAAGATTGGAAAACTCTTTTGAATATCTTAAGAAAATATCCTTTTCTTGGGAAAACTGTGGAAAACTTTGTCTTTGGAAAACCGATTTTGAAAAATCCTTAGAATTTCTTGAGAAATCGATTTCTTGAGAATGAAGTTTTCTTGAGAAAATCTTGAGAAAATCAATGATTTCATGATGTAAATGTCATGAGTGAATGAATGCACTTTGAAAAGATTTTCTAAGAGATTTGTTGGAAAAATATGCATTAAGTCAAGATAAATCCTTCACATATTCTGACTGTGGCCATGAATATGTTCAGAATTTAGTTGATTTGATGCACATGATTTTGAAAACTTTGGAAATATGATGTGCATTTTTAAGATAGCCTAAGAGTGTAGGCTCAATGTGACTAGTAGAAAGATGACGGATCTGGGTCTCGTCCATATTCCGACTAGGGCCGTAAATATGGATCCCACCGAGTCCATCAACTCCCTAAGAGTTGGTGCACGTGCCATTCGTGAACATCCATAGTGCTTTTGAAATAAAATGCATGAATCATAGAAACAGGATATTGCATAAAATCAAACTATATGATATGCATCCTAGTCTAAGCAGGAAATTAAATCTCTTATTCCAAAATTTACATTATTACATCACTAAATAAAGGAAATAAAAGAAATTTGCAGACTTCAGCTCCTTCTCTGGAATGTCCTTGCCAAGCTTGAAATAAAGTTAGCTCAAATATGTGGGTTTTTCCAAGATTTTCCAATAATATTATGAAATTATTGGATTTAATTGGATATAAACCTTATTCTCATGCTTCCTTGATGTTTTGAAATGATGTAAATGCAGGGAATTCAGTGGAAAACATTTGAAATTCGGAATTGGTGGTCAAAATGACCAAAATACCCATAATTATAAAGTTATAGTTTTAAAATCAGGTTTTTTTTTTTTTTTAAAGGAAAACTTGGTAAAATTGAGATTTTGAAATTCAAATTGAATCAAATAATGATGAAATGCGGTAAGGGACATGATGACATGCTGCTAAACGCATTAGGACTGTAAAATCAGAATTCGGCATTTTGCAATTTAGCCAAAATAACGAATTTCGCTTGTTTTTCACTTGGATCCGGGTCCTGCGGGACCCTGTTTTGGTATTGTGGATAATCCGAACCTCAAATGGATTCCAAATTGCACCAAATTCGGTATGAAGCATCTACTTACTCTGATAAACAGCCTAGAATGCTAAAAATCATGAAATGATATGATTTAAATGCCAAAATTCAAAGAAAGTCCTGAAATGGTGGATTTTGCCTATGTATCCGAACCAAATGCAATGCCTAATATGATAATGCAAGATTTACACCATGGAAACTTCTAATATTTTGCAGACTGCTAAAATACCCGAAATGGAATATTTTTGGTTTTTACAGCCTTGGGATTTGAGCCATGGTGAGTTCGGCAACAGGGATTTAGTTCTGACAGAGGTAAAAATCACCCTAATCTGATGTAAAATGCCCAAAAAATATAAAACGGCCATGGAAATTTATGAAATTAATCAGAGTTATGCACGACACCTACATAAACAACTTTCATGTTTATGACGTTGGCATTTGATCAACGGAAACACAAATAAAAATATAACTATTTCTGCCTAAACTAACAGAACAGACAAATGTAGCAAAACAGGAGGCTGACAAGAAAAATCCGAAGCAGGGGTCAACACTGTTCTACAAATTACAGTATTTTAGATGCAAATAGAGGACACCACGGACATAACTTTCACTTTTTACAGTTTCGGATTTGGAGCAACACACACAGAGAAACCATAGCCCTAAGTCGATCCAAGATCTCAGAGGCCCAAATTAGGCTCTGACACGTGTACCGATATCTCGGATTTTTGTCAGACATTAAAAAAAATCATAAAAATCTGATAAAATCATATTCAAAACTAGACATTCTCCCGAGTTCAAAACATCTTTCGGATCGAAAATCGGATCTCCCATGAGGGATATCTCGATTTTAAAAGTTGGCAAATGATTTTCAAAACGTATCCCGGGTAACAAAACCCGACTTGCCATTTTCAATGTTTACCGCAGTAAACAGATTCAAATACCTCCGAATTTTTGGCAAAATTTCAGGGACACCTAAGGGCGCATTCCGTGATTTTTTTGGGATTTTTAATAAAAAATAAATGCATAAAATGACGTGTGGACTGACTGACAAAAACAGAGACCTACTGAAAATAAGCAGAATTGAAATAAAGGCTAAATTAATCCTAATTAATTCATGAAATGTACTAAATGAATGAAATAAAATGAAAATTAAACCTAGCTAACTATATGAATGTTAAAAATCATCAAGGAAGCATAATGAAACATTTTTATGTATGTCGTTTTATGAGAATAGCTCAATCCATCCCTCGGATGAGCTCTTTCTTCCAACGACCCCCGATTCGAATTATGGAATCCAATCAATGGGAAAAGAAGTGCACCTTGCTTCGTTACGCAGCGTAGGAGCTCTTGAAAGGGGCAGCTATCACGAGCTTCCTTCGTCCTTCGCTCCGAGCTTCGGATGGTCCACCAAAATCGACCTCTATTGGAATTGAATTGGCCACAGCACGAGCTCTACTCCACCTTCTTCAATGCGCCAAAGGGGGCACGATTTCCACAGTTCAAAATCTGATTCTAGGAAGGCTAGGTCGGATTTTCCAAGTTCACAAGAGCTAAAAAAATGATCTCCTTTTAGGCTGGGCGTGAACCCTTGTTTTTATAACTTTTCTGAAAAATTTTGAAATTCAAACAGACTGGATCTGAGCCCTCCATGTGGCGCTATCTCAGGGGGTGTCATCTAAGGGGTTTGAAATTCGAATTTGTCTTCTGCAGGGAGCCCTCAGGTGGCGCCACCTCAAAAGGCTATTTTGATTTTTTTGAGAAAAATAAAAAATGGAAATTTTGTGGGTGAGACACCTCAGCAGGGGGAATTTGGAATTTTTCAAAAGTTAGCTTGATTCTCTCTGCAGGGAGCTCCCAGAAGGCGCCACCTCAGAGGGTGCTCTCTTGGAATTTGAAATTCAAACTCACCTTTTGTAGGGAGTCCTCAGGTGGCGCCACCTCATGGTGGGTTACCTTTATTAAAAATAAAATAAAAAATAAAAATGGAGCCAAGTGGAGTCCTGGAATGGTGCCACCTCAAAAGGTGTTTGACACATGTCAGAAGGACAGAGCAGTGGGCTCAGAAGGCGCCACCTCAGAGGAATTTGAATTTTGCTTTTTCTGGTGAAAGGAGATCTGGACATGTGGCAGTCCAGGATGGTTCCAAGTGTCAGCCTGCTGGAGAGGCTTTCTCAGATGGCGCCAACTCAGGGGGAAGTTTGAAATTCAAATGGAGGTTGGCCCTAGAGGAATGGAGGATGGACATGTGGCGCCACCTCAGGGTGGCTCCTACAATGCCATGTGGCAAGAGGGAGGAAAAAGAGGGAAAGGGACATGTGTCTCCTACTTTTCTGAAAAAAAGTAGGGAGAGGACATGTGTCCTCTACTTTTTCTGAAGGAGTGAGAAGGAGACATGTGTCACCTTCTTTTCCTGAAAGAAGTAGAAGATGACACGTGGCAGAGGGGTGAGAAGGAGGGAAGGGACATGTGGCGCCCTCATAGGCCATCTGGAAAAATCAGAGCTCCGGATTTTCGCCACCTAATGCCTTGTTTGAATTTTAAATGGTTTGCTTTTTCTGAAGAAGGCCAGGAGTGACATGTGTCTCCTACTTTTCTGAAAGAGGTAGGGAGAAGACATGTGTCCTCTACTTTTTCTAAAAGAAGCAGAGAATGACACGTGGCAGAGGGGAGAGAAGGTGGGCCAAGCCATGTGGCGCCATCTCAGACAGGATGAAAAAGGTAGGAGTTCTTGATTTTCGCCACCTATGGGGATTTTGAATATTTGAATTCTAGTTTTTCTGAGGAAAGCAGAAAATGACACATGGCACTTGCTTTTTTTGAGGAAATGAGAGCTTGCCATGTGTCCTCTGCAGGAGACACTCCAGATGGCGCCACCTCAGAGGAGACAAGCCTACCTTTTTTTGTAGGAATTTAGGAGTGACACATGTTTCCTACTTTTCTGAAAAAAATAGGGAGAGACATGTGTCAGGCTACTTTTCTAGAAGGAGGGAGAGGTTGACACGTGTCCCCTGCAGGAGACACACTTCAAGTGGCGCCACCTCAGAGGAGACAAACTCCACTTTTTCTAGACAGGACAACCTATGACACTTGGCATCTTCTCGTAGTCTTTGAAATGACACATGGCGCAGGATGGATACTGACACATGGCAGACATGTGGCGGCTTCTTAAGGTAGCCCCACACTGACACTTGGCAGAAGAGGGAGGGTGACATGTGGCACCGACTCTAGGTGAACCCTATGCTGACACATGGCATGTAAATGGGAGGAGAGAGAAAAGACAAGTGGCACCAATCCAGGGGACAAGGCTCCTATATTTTTGGGTTTTTCAAAATTCAAATTTTCAAAAGGAAAGCTTGTGTGACACCACCTCAATGTGGGTCCCACATTGCTTCTTTATTGAAATAAGGATAAAACCACAACTTCTTTTTGGAATTTTCATAAAATCTGGACTAATGGGCAAAACAAGAATTTTGGAAAGAGTTGGCCCTTGTAGGGCGATTTTGTAAAAGAAAGATATTTGAAATTGTCAAAAAGGGCAAAATCTGAGGTGAAGTGACTGAAATCCATATTGAAAACTATCCAGATGGTTTTCCTGAGGAAATATTTTGAATATCAGAGTCCTGGGGGTAAAATGGGAAAAATTGATAATTTTGAAGACCCAGGGTTTTGAAATCAATTTTGAAAAGAGTTAAAATTCTAATCTGGATTGAAGATTTTGAAATCAAGAGTTCTAGACCTCGAAATGACATGCTGTGCAGTGCAGTGATTTGAAATGCTCATGCAATGATATGCAATGACATGTCTTATGCAATATAATCTTGAACCAAGACTTGGAGATGTCTGTCTCCTGTCAGGAGTAAAATCTTGAACATCTGAGATAAAAATAGAGAAAATTTGAGAGTTTCAGATGAAATTTGGACTTTTGCAAGGTCCGGGCTTAGAAAATGACCATTTTGCCCTCCAGCGATTTCAGAGGCTGGATGTTGATGCTTGGTGGAAATGTTGGGGAGGTGAGTAAAAATTTGGGGTGTTTACAGATGCCCCTCTTTGCTAGTAAGCCGGCTCATGGCCGAGCTTAGTGGCAAAGAAAAACACACCAAATTTGGGCTATACATAAAAAAATGCCTCAGTTAGAAGGATCTGACTGAGTGTGAAGAAATTAGCCCGAGGAAGATGGTAGATATGAAACGGAGAATGAAGAGGAAAGATTTGCTCTGTGAGAGCAAAGTTCAGGTTTATGCCCTTGACCTGGATGGGACAAAAATACCTCGCATGGAACGAAGCTCAGGTTTGACCCTTAACCTGATGGGACAGAAATACCTCGCATGGAACGAAGCTCAGGTTTTGACCCTTGACCTTATTGGGGAATGGAATATCTCATCGAAATGAGACTCAGGTTTATACCCTTAACCTGATCGGGCGGAAGATGAAATACCTCTTTGATTGAGGCTCAGGTTTGTACCCTTATCCTGATCGGGCGGAAAATGGAATACCTCTTTGATCGAGGCTCAGGTTTGTACCCTTATCCTGATCGGGCGAAAAATGAAATACCTCATCGACGGAGGCTCAGGTTTGTACCCTTATCCTGATCGGGCGTTGAAATGGAATACCTCATCAAAGGAGGCTCAGGTTTGTACCCTTATCCTGATCGGGCGGAAAATGAAATACCTCATCGACGGAGGCTCAGGTTTGTACCCTTATCCTGATCGGGTGAAAAATGAAATACCTCTTTGATCGAGGCTCAGGTTTGTACCCTTATCCTGATTGGGTGGAAAATGAAATACCTCTTTGATCGAGGCTCAGGTTTGTACCCTTATCCTGATCGGGCGGAAAATGAAATACCTCTTTGGATGAGGCTCAGGTTTGTACCCTTATCCTGATCGGGTGGAAAATGAATGGAATCCTCGAAGGAAAAGACCATGATGGAACCTTTGGATTTTGCACAATAAATCCAATAGGGTTTTTGCAAAAGGAAGGAAAATGGGGTCCCTAAAGCTTGAAAAGGGATTGGTTTTGGGCGTCTCATTGCTGAGACTAAAATCAGCTTTTGAAATTGCCTTTTGCGGGAAATGATTGGTGGTTCGACCTCGAACCAAAATGGGACTGTCTATGGTGGGACAGTGGGGACACAGGGAAGTGTGCAAATTTGAGAGTTCATGCTCTCAAAGAAGGGAAGGAATCAAGTCCTTAGGAGGGATTTAAAATTGGTGTCAGGATGCATCGAAAACGGATATCGAGCTCTCACTTCATGTCAGGATAGCTAGAAAATATTGTCAAAATGTTGGAAATTTTGCTGTTGATTCAAAATATTTGAAAATGTTGCACATTGTTGCAAAGATATTCCTTCTTTTCTACCTAAAGCATTACCTCCAAACAAGGTTCACTTTGTAGAATCGAGACTTGAAATCCAAATTGCTTGCAATTGACCTTCTTCAAGGAAGTTATCAATTTCCTTGATATGAGCAGGAAAGAGAATTTGATATTATGAAAGCAATTGATGAAAGAATATTGATAATAGAATTTCACAAAGTTAAAGAGGATTCTTGATAAATTTGGCAGTTTGATATCCTGGGAGCTTCTCTCTTGACAATCTTTCTGCACTCTTTTGGCTCTCTGGGTTTTTGCTACATTCTCCTTCATTTTGGAGATGTTCTGACTTTTTCTCTCTTTCTTTTTCCTCTCTTTCTCTCTTTTGGGAAGGATACGTCACAAACTCCTTCAACTTGGAGATGTTTCGATCCTTCTTGGATGATGGGTTTGGAGATCTTTGGGCGATAGCTGAAATTAAATATCTTTTAGGGATTGTCGAGAGGTTCATCGCATCTGCCTTCATCTCGACAGTGCTTTGGACTTTCTCTGGAAGGATCCGTCACAAACTCCGTCATCTTGGAGATGTTTCGAATCTTCTTTGGCCCCGGGGGTCTACTTGCCTAATTCGCCTTCATCTTGACGACAGGTGAGAGATCCCTTTTGCGGATATTTAATTGCAGCTTAGGTGATTCTGAGGAGACAGGGTTTGGGTGAATTCTCTCTTTTCTAGCACTCAGGATATTTCCACTGCCTCGTCCTTATAAGAATAGTCTTTAAAGATGCGCCATTGACTGCGATCAATATCGATCATCTACGGCTTTTCAATAACATTGATTCTTCTTTTCTGGCCATATCGAGGATTTATCCTTCATCCTTTTGGTTGGCCAATAGAAAGGATTTGAGTTTTGAATCTCTTTTCGCAAAAGCTTCACTCTTTTGGAAGTGATGCTGAAGGTAAACTGAGATAGAGATTTGTGCAATAAATATTCTGAAATCAGCAAATAATTTGATTGACAATTTGACAAAATTTTCTTGAAATCCTTAGTGAAAGTGAGTATTTGAAATCCGGCTCAACGCATCCGTGACGAAAATTCTCCTCTCTTTTTCCCCAAAAAGAGAGACTCAGGCTTAGCCCTTACCTGAATGGGAAATGGGAAATACTCCTCTCTTCTCTGAAGAGGAGGTGTTTGCAAAACGAACTTTCGAAGAGAAATTGAGCTTTCGTCAAAGCTCCCTAATATTAGGCTTCTCTTATGGAAAGGGGGCCGATAATAGTGAGGTCTGAAAATTGGGTCATGAAAAGAACGAGTCCATCACACTCTCCCTGCAAAGAGGGTCTTTCATGACGAAAATGGCCTAGTATGAAATTGGGGGGTCACAAGAAAAACGAGTCTCCGTCGAGCCTCTCCCTTAAGAAGGGTTTCTCGTGTGAAATTGGAAATTGTTTTGCAAACGGTTCACAAAGACGCGAGTCCCTTCAAACTCTCCCTAAAAAGGGGCTAAGTGAACGAATTGGATAGCATGCGAAAAGAACGAGCTCCCTCGAACTCTCCCTAAAAAGGGTCTCTCGCAAGAGAAAATGATTGAAATTGGATATTGAGATTGATTGACCCGAAGGTCGAAATTGAAAATTGGTTGCTGAAAATTGAATGACCCGAAGGTCGAAATTGGATGACCTGATGGTCGAAATTGAGAATTGATTTGACCAAAAAGGTCGAAATTGAGAATTGGTTGACCGAAAGGTCGAAATTGTGTGACCTGAAGGTCGAAATTGAGAATTGAGTGACCTAAAGGTCGAAATTGAGAAATGAAGGTCAAAGATTGGAAATTGATTTACCCGAAGGTCGAAATTTGGAAATTGATTGACCCGAAGGTCGAAAATTGGAAATTGATTGACCCGAAGGTCGAAAATTGGAGTTTGATTGACCCGCAGGTCGAGAATTGGAAATTGGTAATTGGTAATTGAAATTGAGAATTGGAAATCGGGTGACCCAGAGGTCGAAATTGGAGAATTGCCTGATTTGAAGATTTAAATTGGAATTTGGAGAGCAAAATATCAAATTTGAGCAATTGACAGACCCTGATGATTGAAATGACTTGGATTAATCAAAGGAGAATGATGAGTTCGAGTCAGAGCTCGAATAAAATATAGAGATCACGAGTTGGAACCCGGATCAACAAAAGAAGAGCTCGAATCTGAGCTTGAATGAATAGAGAGATCTCGAGTCGGAACCCGAATCAACAAAAGAGAATGAAGAGCTCGCATCTGAGCTCAAATGAATAGAGAAATCTTGAGTCGGAACCCGGATCAACAAAAGAAAATGAAGAGCTCGAGTCAAGGCTCGAGTAACTAAAGAGATCTCGAGTCGGAACCCGGATCAACAAAAGAAAATGGAAGGCTTGAATCAGAGCTCAAATAAGATGATGAGATCACGAGTCGGAACCCCGATCAACAAAGGAAAATGAAAGACTTGAATTAGAGCTTGGATAAGATAAGGAGATCTCGAGCCGGAACCCGGATCAACAAAAGAAAATGAAGAACTCGAATCAGGGTTCGAGTAAGGTAATGAGATCACGAGTCGGAACCCGGATCAACAAAAGAGAATGACAAGCTCGAAAAGATCTCGAGTCGGAACCCGGATCAACAAAGGAAAATGATTTGTTCGAGTCAAGGCTCGAGTAAAGTAGAGAGATCACGAGTCGGAACCCGGATCAACAAAGGAAAATGAAGAGTTCGAGTCAAGGCTCGAGTAAAGTAGAGAGATCACGAGTCGGAACCCGGATCAACAAAGGAAAATGAAGAAATCGAGTCAAGGCTCGAGTAAAGTAGAAAGATCACGAGTCGGAACCCGGATCAACAAAGGAAAATGAAGAAATCGAGTCAAGGCTCGAATAAAGTAGAGAGATCACGAGTCGGAACCCGGATCAACAAAGGAAAATGAAGAAATCGAGTCAAGGCTCGAGTAAAATAGAAAGATCACGAGTTGGAACCCGGATCAACAAAGGAAAATGAAGAAATCGAGTCAAGGCTCGAATAAAGTAGAGAGATCACGAGTCGGAACACGGATCAACAAAGGAAAATGAAGAAATCGAGTCAAGGCTCGAGTAAAGTAGAAAGATCACGAGTTGGAACCCGGATCAACAAAGGAAAATGAAGAAATCGAGTCAAGGCTCGAATAAAGTAGAGAGATCACGAGTCGGAACCCGGATCAACAAAGGAAAATGAAGAGTTCGAGTCAAGGCTCGAGTAAAGTAGAGAGATCACGAGTCGGAACCCGGATCAACAAAGGAAAATGGAGAGTTCGAGTCAAGGCTCGAATAAGGTAGAGAGATCACGAGTCGGAACCCGGATCAACAAAGGAAGATGAAGAGTTCGAGTCAAGGCTCGAATAAAGTAGAGAGATCACGAGTCGGAACCCGGATCAACAAAGGAAAATGAAGAAATCGAGTCAAGGCTCGAATAAAGTAGAGAGATCACGAGTCGGAACCCGGATCAACAAAGGAAGATGAAGAGTTCGAGTCAAGGCTCGAGTAAAGTAGAGAGATCACGAGTCGGAACCCGGATCAACAAAGGAAAATGAAGAAATCGAGTCAAGGCTCGAATAAAGTAGAGAGATCACGAGTCGGAACCCGGATCAACAAAGGAAGATGGAGAAATCGAGTCAAGGCTCGAGTAAAGTAGAGAGATCGCGAGTCGGAACCCGGATCAACAAAGGAAGATGAAGAGTTCGAGTCAAGGCTCGAATAAAGTAGAAAGATCACGGGTCGAAACCCGGATCAACAAAGGAAAATGAAGAAATCGAGTCAAGGCTCGAATAAAGTAGTTAGATCACGAGTCGGAACCCGGATCAACAAAGGAAGATGGAGAAATCGAGTCAAGGCTCGAATAAAGTAGAGAGATCACGAGTCGGAACCCGGATCAACAAAGGAAAATGAAGAGTTCGAGTCAAGGCTCGAGTAAAGTAGAGAGATCACGAGTCGAAACCCGGATCAACAAAGGAAAATGAAGAGTTCGAGTCAAGGCTCGAATAAAGTAGAGAGATCACGAGTCGGAACCCGGATCAACAAAGGAAAATGATTTGAATAAAAACCCGAGTCGGAACTCGGTTTTCCTAAAAGTTGAAAATGTGCCAGCTTGAATACTGGATTTTTGAAATAATACCAGTTCGAGTGCTGGGTTTTGGTTCAGTATTGGCGATGATCTTTGGATCATTTAGGAATTGTGATGGGACTGTTTGTTGAAATCCCAATACCGACCGGATTGTTATTAATGCAATTGAATGCAAATGAATATGAGTTGATGTATGAATGCACAAGTGCATGAAATGAGGAATTTGTTTATCCTGCCTGCATATAGAATGCTTGAAAACAAATTTTCAAAAAGATGCCCCAGTGTAATGGGGGAGAGAGAATAATAACAAAACAGAACAACCACAAGAAGAATGTCATAATTAAATGAGAAAAGTTGATGATTTTATTGATGCCTAAAAAAGGATGATGACTTGAAAAAGGAAAACCACTAGGACTATATCGTCCTGACAAAATGAGAAGGCATTGGCATTGGCATTGTCATTCTTCAGAGTGATCTGGGAGAGGCTTGGTCAGGACTGCAACTCGTCCCTCCCTTTCTTCCGGCACCAAAAGCTCTTTATCGATGTAGTCCTGTATAATATTTTTTAGAACGAAGCAACGTTCAGTATCGTGCCCCATTGCCCGATGGAACTCGCAGAAACAATCTTTCCATTTCCCCATGGTGACGGGAGGATCCACAATCCTTGGAAGTTTGATCATATCCTTCGCGAGCAGATATCCAAGAATTTCTTCGATTGGCTCACCTAAAGGAGTAAACTCGCGATCATAACTCCAAGTTGGATTTCTGTTGAATGCTGACTTCTTTGACTTCTTTCTTGGTTAGGGCTACTGGATGTTCTTCTTCTCTGCCTTCAACAAAGAGGTTCTTATCAATACAGTCTTGTACAATATTTTTGAGGACAAAACAATGATCCGTGTCATGCCCTACTGCCCGATGGAATTTGCAAAACTGATTCTTAAACCTTCCCATGATGGTGGGAGGACTTGTGGCCTTTGGGAGCTTCACTAATCCCTTAATCAACATGTATTCAAGGACTTCGTCGAGTGTCTTGTCTATAGGAGTGAAATCTCGATCGCCGCTCCAGTTTCTGTGCTTTGGTTTTCCTTGATTTTTTTCCTTTTGCTGAGGGCTGGATTGAAAAGGTCTATTCTGGATTCTAGAATACTTTCCTTTCAAATCTTTAGACTCTTCTAACTTGCTGCTTTGACTGCCTCTGTTTTTGTTGTTGCTGGGTTTAGAACTGGTTGCCCTGTTGTGGTCTCCAATGATGCTCATAGGGATGGTGATCGATGCCCCTTCTTTAACAGGAACTTTTCCGAAATTGGCTGCAGCTTGCTCGGATAATATCTCAATCATCATTCTTTTGAACAACCGATATATGGCGGGATCAATCTCCTCCTTGATGGTCTGAGCTCCCTCTTTGACAGACTTTATGGAATCCATTTCTCACTCACTGTCTGTAACTAATGTGCTGAAGTAGCACGCACGGTCTTTGATCTTGTCAGGATCACACAACTATGCCAATGCCCTCTGCAGAACCACATGGGATGTTTAGCATGATGGAAAAAAAGAATTTTGAAACCAACACTCTTGAGGGAAAAACAAATGATGGAATTGGAAAGACATGTCAAAAATTTGGATAAATTTTGGAAGATATACTGGAAGATATGGAAAAGTTTTTGAAGCAAAATTTGAAATTTCAAAAATTTGCAGGCAGGATTGGAATAAGGCTGGAAATCCGAGATCCAGTAGAACGAGAGAATGGAAAATCACCTGGAGTTTTGAAAGAAATGGGATATTTGAGAAAATCATCCAGGGTTTGAGAAAAAGACCTTGTGGAAAATAAGGATATTTGGAAAAAGACCTAATGAGTTGAAAAACATTGGGAAACATAAAGAATTGAGAAAATCATACATACAATCACATCCTGCACAAACATTTATGCACATTCAGCACTCCCTAAAAGGCTGACTCTAGATGCATCAATTTGAAAACAGCTGTAGGACCTTAATCGTAACTCTAGGTTCAGATCATCTTTGTCCAATCTAGTTATGCCGATATACCCGAATCGAAATCCAAGGTACGTGGCATAGAGTTTCAACTCCGGTTCTAAGGTAAGGTTTTCCAACATCCTTGAGCGCCTACCGATATACTTCGGACTGTGGCCCGCGGTACATGGTAAGGGGGTGTTAACCCAAATAGTTGGCCCAGTTGTGAGGCTCTGTCCCGAACTATGGTTCTGGAAGAGAGCCCAGCAACGTGAAGACCGGGTAATGATAGGTAATTGAGGTTTTGAAAAAATGATCACATGCAAGAAATAGAGGGCTCTAAGTCCTAGAGAGATAGATTTTGAAAACTTTGAAGAAGCATACATTGTTTGCATTCAGATCCTAAATTGAGGAGAGTTGTATTTAGACCTAAGTCTATGTGAGCATGAAAGCTTCTCCTCAATATGGTCCTACCAAACCATGCCTAAACTATATGTAATCAATGTCAGCTAGGTCAGAATCTAGGCTCCTAGGTTCACATGATATTGAAAGTAAAAGAGCTGACATTTTATGAACATAATTTTGATAATTGAACTAAGTCAAGCATAATTTAGGTCAGACAAGGACAGGTCCCATCTCGGTCGCCAAACCTGTTCTCGTCGCGAAATTTTTTCCCCGTCTTCCCTTCCTTGCGGAAGAGAAAAAGAGAGAAACGCTTTCGCGCTTCAAACTTTTGGCCGGATTTTGGAAATTGTTTTGAAATACTCGCCTCCGTTTTTGAAAATTGCGGGAAAATCCATGGGATGGGGCTCGACCTGTCGGTACGAGGTTCGACCGTTCCTGCCGCCTTTAACAGGGGTAATCGAACCAAGGACCAAAACTATGCTTGACTTGGTTAAATTATCGAAGTTATGTTCTATCCTAAATGCACAGAGAATTCAGGCATGTGCTATGAGATTTTGGAAAATGCCAGTTGGAAAACATGATGTATGCTTAGAAAAACATTTGGAGTTGGAAAGAATCTCTCAGGAAAAAGGTCAATTTCTCAGGAAACTCAGATAAAAAAGGGGTTTTTGAAAACATGAGAAAGCTTATAAAGATGTGGAAAAATCAGAAATAGTTGAAAATCTTGGGAAAATGGAAGTGATTCTTGAGAAAAGATGAACCTTTTTGAAAAGGGAAACACTTCTTAGGAAAACTTGGACTTTGAGAGTTTTCTTAGGAAAATGATGGAAATTCATAGGAAAGCTCATTGGAGAAGGAAATTCAAAACTTGTGGAATCGAAATCCTGGGAATTTTACCTTTTTAAATACTTGGAAATCGATTTTGGATCTTGAAGAAAGATTGGAAAACTCTTTTGAATATCTTAAGAAAATATCCTTTTCTTGGGAAAACTGTGGAAAACTTTGTCTTTGGAAAACCGATTTTGAAAAATCCTTAGAATTTCTTGAGAAATCGATTTCTTGAGAATGAAGTTTTCTTGAGAAAATCTTGAGAAAATCAATGATTTCATGATGTAAATGTCATGAGTGAATGAATGCACTTTGAAAAGATTTTCTAAGAGATTTGTTGGAAAAATATGCATTAAGTCAAGATAAATCCTTCACATATTCTGACTGTGGCCATGAATATGTTCAGAATTTAGTTGATTTGATGCACATGATTTTGAAAACTTTGGAAATGTGATGTGCATTTTTAAGATAGCCTAAGAGTGTAGGCTCAATGTGACTAGTAGAAAGATGACGGATCTGGGTCTCGTCCATATTCCGACTAGGGCCGTAAATATGGATCCCACCGAGTCCATCAACTCCCTAAGAGTTGGTGCACGTGCCATTCGTGAACATCCATAGTGCTTTTGAAATAAAATGCATGAATCATAGAAACAGGATATTGCATAAAATCAAACTATATGATATGCATCCTAGTCTAAGCAGGAAATTAAATCTCTTATTCCAAAATTTACATTATTACATCACTAAATAAAGGAAATAAAAGAAATTTGCAGACTTCAGCTCCTTCTCTGGAATGTCCTTGCCAAGCTTGAAATAAAGTTAGCTCAAATATATGGGTTTTTCCAAGATTTTCCAATAATATTATGAAATTATTGGATTTAATTGGATATAAACCCTATTCTCATGCTTCCTTGATGTTTTGAAATGATGTAAATGTAGGGAATTCAGTGGAAAACAGTTTGAAATTCGGAATTGGTGGTCAAAATGACCAAAATACCCCTAATTATAAAGTTATACCTTTAAAATCAGGGTTTTTTTTTTTTAAAGGAAAACTTGGTAAAATTGAGATTTTGAAATTCAAATTGAATCAAATAATGATGAAATGCGGTAAGGGACATGATGACATGCTGCTAAACGTATTAGGACTGTAAAATCAGAATTTGGCATTTTGCAATTTAGCCAAAATAACGAATTTCGCTTGTTTTTCACTTGGATCCGGGTCTTGCGGGACCCTGTTTTGGTATTGTGGATAATCCGAACCTCAAATGGATTCCAAATTGCACCAAATTCGGTATGAAACATCTACTTACTCTGATAAACAGCCTAGAATGCTAAAAATCATGAAATGATATGATTTAAATGCCAAAATTCAAAGAAAGTCCTAAAATGGTGGATTTTGCCTATGGATCCGAACCAAATGCAATGCCTAATATGATAATGCAAGATTTACACCATGGAAACTTCTAATATTTTGCAGACTGCTAAAATACCCGAAATGAAACATTTTTGGTTTTTACAGCCTTGGGATTTGAGCCATGGTGAGTTCGGCAACAGGGATTTAGTTCTGACAGAGGTAAAAATCACCCTAATCTGATGTAAAATGCCCAAAAAATATAAAACGGCCATGGAAATTTATGAAATTAATCAGAGTTATGCACGACACCTACATAAACAACTTTCATGTTTATGATGTTGGCATTTGATCAACGGAAACACAAATAAAAATATAACTATTTCTGCCTAAACTAACAGAACAGACAAATGTAGCAAAACAGGGAGCTGAAAAGAAAAATCCGAAGCAGGGGTCAACACTGTTCTAAAAATTACAGTATTTTAGATGCAAACAGAGGACACCACGGACATAACTTTCACTTTTTACAGTTTCGGATTTGGAGCAACACACAAAGAGAAACCATAGCCCTAAGTCGATCCAAGATCTCAGAGGCCCAAATTAGGCTCTGACACGTGTACCGACATCTCAGATTTTTGTCAGACATTAAAAGAAATCATAAAAATCTTATAAAATCATATTCAAAACTAGACATTCTCCCGAATTCAAAACATCTTTCAGATCGAAAATCGGATCTTCCATGAGGGATATCTCGATTTTACAAGTTGGCAAATGATTTTCAAAACGTATCCCGGGTAACGAAACCCGACTTGCCATTTTGAATGTTTACCGCAGTAAACAAATTCAAATACCTCCGAATTGTTTTGGCAAAATTTCAGGGACACCTAAGGGCGCATTCCGTGATTTTTTTGGGATTTTTAATAAAAAATAAATGCATGAAATGACGTGTGGACTGACTGACAAAAACAGAGACCTACTGAAAATAAGCAGAATTGAAATAAAGGCTAAATTAATCCTAATTAATTCATGAAATGTACTAAATGAATGAAATAAAATGCAAATTAAACCTAGCTAACTATATGAATGTTAAAAATCATCAAGGAAGCATAATGAAACATTTTTATGTATGTCGTTTTATGAGAATAGCTCAATCCATCCCTCGGATGAGCTCTTTCTTCCAACGACCCCCGATTCGAATTATGGAATCCAATCAATGGGAAAAGAAGTGCACCTTGCTTCGTTACGCAGCATAGGAGCTCTTGAAAGGGGCAGCTATCACGAGCTTCCTTCGTCCTTCGCTCCGAGCTTCGGATGGTCCACCAAAATCGACCTCTGTTGGAATTGAATTGGCCACAGCACGAGCTCTACTCCACCTTCTTCAATGCGCCAAAGGGGGCACGATTTCCACAGTTCAAAATCTGATTCTAGGAAGGCTAGGTCGGATTTTCCAAGTTCACAAGAGCTAAAAAAATGATCTCCTTTTAGGCTGGGCGTGAACCCTTGTTTTTATAACTTTTCTGAAAAATTTTGAAATTCAAACAGGCTGGATCTGAGCCCTCCATGTGGCGCCATCTCAGGGGGTGTCATCTGAGGGGTTTGAAATTCGAATTTGTCTTCTGCAGGGAGCCCTCAGGTGGCGCCACCTCAAAAGGCTATTTTGATTTTTTTGAGAAAAATAAAAAATGGAAATTTTGTGGGTGAGACACCTCAGCAGGGGGAATTTGGAATTTTTCAAAAGTTAGCTTGATTCTCTCTGCAGGGAGCTCCCAGAAGGCGCCACCTTAGAGGGTGCTCTCTTGGAATTTGAAATTCAAACTCACCTTTTGTAGGGAGTCCTCAGGTGGCGCCACCTCATGGTGGGCTACCTTTATTAAAAATAAAATAAAAAATAAAAATGGAGCCAAGTGGAGTCCTGGAATGGTGCCACCTCAAAAGGTGTTTGACACATGTCAGAAGGACAGAGTAGTGGGCTCAGAAGGTGCCACCTCAGAGGAATTTGAATTTTGCTTTTTCTGGTGAAAGGAGATCTGGACATGTGGCAGTCCAGGATGGTTCCAAGTGTCAGCCTGCTGGAGAGGCTTTCTCAGATGGCGCCACCTCAGGGGGAAGTTTGAAATTCAAATGGAGGTTGGCCCTAGAGGAATGGAGGATGGACATGTGGCGCCACCTCAGGGTGGCTCCTACAATGCCATGTGGCAAGAGGGAGGAAAAAGAGGGAAAGGGACATGTGTCTCCTACTTTTCTGAAAAAAAGTAGGGAGAGGACATGTGTCCTCTACTTTTTCTGAAGGAGTGAGAAGGAGACATGTGTCACCTTCTTTTCCTGAAAGAAGTAGAAGATGACACGTGGCAGAGGGGTGAGAAGGAGGGAAGGGACATGTGGAGCCCTCATAGGCCATCTGGAAAAATCAGAGCTCCGGATTTTCGCCACCTAATGCCTTGTTTGAATTTTAAATGGTTTGCTTTTTCTGAAGAAGGCCAGGAGTGACATGTGTCTCCTACTTTTCTGAAAGAGGTAGGGAGAAGACATGTGTCCTCTACTTTTTCTAAAAGAAGCAGAGAATGACACGTGGCAGAGGGGAGAGAAGGTGGGCCAAGCCATGTGGCGCCATCTCAGACAGGATGAAAAAGGTAGGAGTTCTTGATTTTCGCCACCTATGGGGATTTTGAATATTTGAATTCTAGTTTTTCTGAGGAAAGCAGAAAATGACACATGGCACTTGCTTTTTCTGAGGAAATGAGAGCTTGCCATGTGTCCTCTGCAGGAGACACTCCAGATGGCGCCACCTCAGAGGAGACAAGCCTACCTTTTTTTGTAGGAATTTAGGAGTGACACATGTTTCCTACTTTTCTGAAAAAAATAGGGAGAGACATGTGTCAGGCTACTTTTCTAGAAGAAGGGAGAGGTTGACACGTGTCCCCTGCAGGAGACACACTTCAAGTGGCGCCACCTCAGAGGAGACAAACTCCACTTTTTCTAGACAGGACAACCTATGACACTTGGCATCTTCTGGTAGTCTTTGAAATGACACATGGCGCAGGATGGATACTGACACATGGCAGACATGTGGCGGCTTCTTAAGGTAGCCCCACACTGACACTTGGCAGAAGAGGGAGGGTGACATGTGGCACCGACTCTAGGTGAACCCTATGCTGACACATGGCATGTAAATGGGAGGAGAGAGAAAAGACAAGTGGCACCAATCCAGAGGACAAGGCTCCTATATTTTTGGGTTTTTCAAAATTCAAATTTTCAAAAGGAAAGCTTGTGTGACACCACCTCAGTGTGGGTCCCACATTGCTTCTTTATTGAAATAAGGATAAAACCACAACTTCTTTTTGGAATTTTCATAAAATCTGGACTAATGGGCAAAACAGGAATTTTGGAAAGAGTTGGCCCTTGTAGGGCGATTTTGTAAAAGAAAGATATTTGAAATTGTCAAAAAGGGCAAAATCTGAGGTGAAGTGACTGAAATCCATATTGAAAACTATCCAGATGGTTTTCCTGAGGAAATATTTTGAAATTCAGAGTCCTGGGGGTAAAATGGGAAAATTTGATAATTTTGAAGACTCAGGGTTTTGAAATCAATTTTGAAAAGAGTTAAAATTCTAATCTGGATTGAAGATTTTGAAATCAAGAGTTCTGGACCTCGAAATGACATGTTGTGCAGTGCAGTGATTTGAAATGCTCATGCAATGATATGCAATGACATGTCTTATGCAATATAATCTTGAACCAAGACTTGGAGATGTCTGTCTCCTGTCAGGAGTAAAATCTTGAACATCTGAGATAAAAATAGAGAAAATTTGAGAGTTTCAGATGAAATTTGGACTTTTGCAAGGTCCGGGCTCAGAAAATGACCATTTTGCCCTCCAGCGATTTCAGAGGCTGGATGTTGATGCTTGGTGGAAATGTTGGGGAGGTGAGTAAAAATTTGGGGTGTTTACAGTCCTCTCCCTTGACAGACAACAAGAAAACAAATGGGTGTGTCAGGGGTTACTTAACCAACGACCCATTCTACATGCTCTGGCCTTTTGACCCAATCGAGCATCTTACCTGCGAAGGCGATAATCAATCAATGTGTAATGTGGTTTACCAGTGTTCTCATAGCACTGGTCGAGGTCGAATGACCATCTCAACATCCATCGTATTACTCGCATGCCATGCATGTCTATGAGCACGTTACGAGGAAGGGTTCTAGGTCCTCAATAGGAGCCTCAACAACATAATTTGCAAAAATATAATGTCATCATTCTAAACTTCTGAAATGACCAATATCATGTGCCAACTTATGGCATGTGATTTTCTCGAATCTCACATTCGTTATCGTAGTGTCAACATGCAACACCAATTTTGACACTGATAACGATAAACGATAAATGTGGATTTCGCATGAGAAAATTACGCTCACAAGCTTGCTCGAGTCCCAGATTTTGGAAAAACTCGAGCTACGCTAAAAATACTAAACAGAGTAGAAAAACTACTCCTTCTGAATGCTTGATTCAGGATGACCCACTGTGATGCTTCAAAACCCACATTATTTGCAGAACCATATGTTTGATATAAAGGGACTCCTTTCGTCCATCGAGGTTGCAAATTTTAAAGACAGAAAGCAGCAAATGCGAAAGCAAAAGCCTAGGCGCAAAGTGCGACGACAAACATAGAACAAGTAATGCGAAAGCAAAGGACAAGGATCGCAAAACCGCGTCTTTGAGCTAAAGACAGAAAGCAGGAAATGCGAAAGCAAAAGCCTGGGCGCAAAGCGCGGTAGCAAATTAAAGATAGAAAGCAAAAAATACGAAAGTAAAAGCCTAGGCGCAAAGTGCGGCGACAATCTAAAGATAGAAAGCAAGAAAATGCATAAATAAAGGACAAGGATCGCGAAACCGCGTCCTTGAGCTAAAAAGCATACTTATATACTTATATGTATATAAATATATATTTTTGTTCTTTCGGCCTTTAATTAATTAAGCAAGCTTCAGTTATTTAAGTCCTTGTGCAATTTCCCCTACCTCGGGGTATTGTGAGAAAGAGGTCGTCTACGAGCGTAGGTAATCGCCGGTTTGATTCGCGGGGTGCGAACGGGCTCCGTGGCGTAAGCTGCAAAGGTACGTTATTAGCATGCATTTAAGTGAATAAGGAAAACGACAACAAAGGACTGGGGTCTCGACTTCTCTGTAAAACAAGGGCAGGGATTAGCGGTCCCTGCGGACTTGAAACAGAATGGGGTATGGTCCAATGACCCATCCCCAAAAGAAAACAGGTACAGGGGCCATCGGCCCTTGCCGGGTTTATAAAAAAAGAGGGGTAGGGGCCTTCGGCCCCTGCCAGACAAATAGGAGAAGGGGCAGGGGCCATCGACCCCTGCTGGGTTTTCAAAAAGGGAGGCAGGAGCTGAAGGCTCCGGCTTAGTTTTAAAGGAAGAGCAGGGGCCATCGGCCCCTACCAGAAAGAGATAGGGCTGGGGCCGATGGCCCCTGCCGAAAAAATGAGCAGAGAGAGGGAGCGCAATGGCCAAAGGTCCTCTGCGGCTTTCCAAAAGAGGAGGCAGGGGCCAAATGGCCCCTGCCTAGTTTTGCTCGACAGAACATGGGACAAGGGCTAGAGGCCCCTGTCGGTCTAGAGAGGGGCAGGGGCAATCAGCCCCTGCTGTGTTTCCAAGAAACGAGGCAGGAGCCGAAGGCTCCTGCTTCCTTTCTTAAGGGAAGGGTAGGGGCCATGGCCCTTGCCGAAACAGTAACAAGGGCAGAGGGCGGAGCCCCCCCTGCCTACTAAAGGAGATGAAGGCAAGAGAGGCGGAGCCCCCTTACCTGTCGGAAAAGAGAAGAGGAAGGCACGGCAGGGGCCACCGGCCTTTCGGCGAACCCAAAAGAAGAAAGGGGGGAAATGAGAAGAGAAGGGGGGTTACTTGGGCTGCCGGAGGGAGAGAGGTCGCCTGGAGAGGTGGCAGGTCGTTGGGCTGCCTCGACGGAGAGGGCCTCGTCGGCGTCGGTTCAACAACGAGAGAGAGAGAGATGGAGTCATGGAGGGAGAGCAGAGACAGAGGGGAGAGAGACGAGAGACGAGAGACGAGAAAGAGTCAGGGGAGTGGCTCGAACGCCTCTCCTCCCCCTCTCTCGCTCCTTTTGTAGAGGGAGCACGGGGTGGGTGGCCCCATGTATGCCGCCTCTTGCCAAACCCTGAAAGCCCGTTCGACGGGCTGGAGCTGGCTCAGTGTGATCATTGCAAAATTTTTCCTCTCTTGTATCTGTCTCTCTCTTCCTTCTCTATTTCCTTTTCTAGCCTCTTATTTTCTTCCTTTTTGAAGAGAGAAGAATAAAAGATGGAAAAGAAAGAGAGAAGGGAAAAGAAAGAAGAGAAGAGAAAGAGGAACTCTTTTGCGGGGTCTCACTTGACCTCAATTTGAAAATATTTAGAATTTTAACTCGCCTCCATTTTGAAATATATTGCGGGAAAATGGAGAGACGGGATTCGCTCGTCGGTACGAGGTTCGACCGTTCCTGACGCCTTTACCAGGGGTAATCGAACCAAGGATCGAATTTTATGCCTTTTGCTTTGCCTAAATATTATCTAAGAATTTCTTCTAAGTCTAAATGCACAAAGAATCATGCTTGTGTAAATGCAAAGATGCATGCTCTTTTGAGAAAATGTTTTGAAAATTTCTAAGTGTTCTGAGATGAACTTGATAATGGAGTGAAGAAATGGTTTCTGAATGATTGAATCAAACTTAGAACTTGGGATAGATTGAAGTTCTAAGTCTTTGAAATAATCAGAGTTGGGAAAATAAGTTTTGAATTTTGAAAAGAATGATTTGGAGCTGAGATGAAAGGAAATGAAGCTTCAAAGTCAGAAATGGACTTTGAATTTGAATTTTAAACTTGGACTTAGGAGAGGAAATGAATGTTTGAAATGGAATTGGATTCTAGATTTAATATTGGAAATCAGGATGGAATTTGGACTTGAGCAATCCAAAATAAAAAATAGAAATGGATTTAAGAAGTTCAGATGGGATTTGAAAGTGAAATTGGATTTGAAGTTTAGAGTTAGGAATGGAATTGGATTCTTGATCTTAAATAGCATTGGATCCAAGATCTGAAATCCAAGATGGAATTGGATTCTGAATCCTAAAATGGATTGTGGATGTTAAAATGGGTTTAGGATCCGAAATCTGAGATCCAAGATAGAGTTGGACTCTGGATCCTAAGATGGATTTTGGATCTGAAGTCTGGGATCCAAAGTGGAACTGGGTTCTGGATCCTAAAATGGATTTGGATCTGAAGTCTGAGATCCAAGATGGAATTGGATTCTGGATCCTAAAATGGAATTGAATCTGAAGTCTGAGATCCAAAGTAGAACTGGGTTCTAGATCCTAAAATGGATTTGGATCTGAAGTCTAAGATCCAAGATGGAATTGGATTCTGGATTCTAAAATGAAATTGAATCTGAAGTCTGGGATCCAAAGTAGAACTGGGTTCTGGATCCTAAAATGGATTTGGATCTGAAGTCTAAGATCCAAAGGTAGAATTGTATTCAGAAAACTAGATCCAAGTTGATCTAACTTTGGATTTTGAGTTTTGAAAGTCCAAATGGGACTTTTGAATATGGATCTGGGTTTTGAAAACCCGGATTGAATTTAAAACTTTAGAAAAAGACTTGAATTTTTGAGATTCAGAATTAATCTCAAAACTTGGATTTTGAAGATAAGAAAATAAACTTGATTTTGAATTTGAAATCAGAAGATAAATTAGAAATTTCAAAGTTAAATTGAACTTTGAAATTCGATTTGAATTAGAATCTGAATATTGGATATACAAATGAATTTCAAAGTCAAAATTGGACTTTGAATTTAAAGTTAGAATCTGAAAATGATATTTGAATTTACAAGAGTTGAAAATTGATTTGAGAAGTGAAGAAGATATCTGAAAGAAATCACTTGGATTTTTTGAAAAGAATTTTGAAAATATGATGCAATTCTATCCTAAATGATGAATGAATTTAAAGAATTTTGAAATTGGATTTTGAAAATCATATTTCATTCTTTACATGAATTGAAATAAGATGGAAAATATAATACATCCTTGACTATAGTCAATGAATGTATTATATAATAATCTATATTTAAATTCAGGTGAAGAATAAAACATATTTTTGTGCTTTTATAGAGTTTAAAATGAAATTAACTCTCAATATACCCTGACTATGGCCATCGGTATATATTTTGAGCCAATTTTAAGTTAAACTCTAATAAAAGAAAGAAATATTTGGAAATATGATGATTTTTGAAAAGGATCCAGTGTGGATCCAGTGTTATTTTATAAAAGATAAAAATCCTAAGTTTTGTTTACATCCTGACTATGGCCATTGATGTAAATCATTAACTTAGGATTAATTACCTCTTACGAAATGGTGCACGTGTCATTCGTGTTTCACCATTGTGAGATTTTGAGAAAACAAGGGCAAAAAGCATGAAAATAAACAATTTATGATATTTACAATGCTCATTCATTCTAATCTAAGATTGGAAATGTAAAGAATTCTCATTATATCTAGCTATTACAAGTTTTTTGCATCAAATTTCTGAATTTAAGAAAGGAGAACAATCCCTTTTCACATAATTCCTGCAAAAATCGAGTGTTAGTATACAGTAGTGAACACACATAAAATAGAAAGATAACACTTTTATACATAAGATGAAGAGTGTGATAAAATATATATATAGGGTTATGCATATACATGAGGGAATGAATCCATCTTAAGTGAGAACATTTTTTGAAGAAATATACTTGAAGGCACATATACATATATGTATACACATATACATATGAATGCATGTACATATGCATACGTATATGGATTTATATACATATATACTTACATACAAGTATTACATACAAGTATTCTTGAGAAAAGGAGAGGGGATATTCACAGTTGTGTGAAATCAATGAATTGGATTCATAGTTTTAGTGGGATGGATGCTGGGAGTGTAAAAGGCAATGGGTGTCAATGGTGTTATTGTTGATAGATTACAACAGCCATTAGGCTGCCGTGCTCACCTAGACACCGGGATGTGGTGAATAGAGCAACAGTGAACAGTTCTGGGAATCCAGGGGATGAGAACATATTCTATAGTAGGTGAGTGTAACTGTGGGGTATATGTAATAAGTGAGTGCGATGGAGGTTAAACTACGATAGGCAAAGCACTATGTAAAGGATCACAAGTGTTGAGATGCAGCAGACTGTGTAAGGGCTACTTCAAGAGGTACGACTGGGAGTATATTGGATTGTAGTAGAGGGCCATGACTTGCTGTGTATGTTGGACCTATGGATGCAGGGGGGAGTGAAATGATGAGGGTTATGATATAGTGGAATGGTTGGCATTAGCAAAAAGATTTGCTAATGGTATAAGAATTGAGGTTTCCCACTGCTGAACAACAGGAAACTCTGCAAAACTTATTAGAATTCTTGACTGGGTGGGGGCATTGCACCCTGTTGCATTATGTTAATGAAACCAACCCGAACTGTTGCTGCAATGGTTCATGGGTAGATGCTGCAAAAAAAAATGCACTTTTAATTTCACACGATTGCGAAGGGCTGCTGAAGGGAATCTAATTGTAGTCTGACCTTCACTGCTGAAAATTGAATCAGCTGGAAATTTCTATTATGAAGGAGCAGAAGATGATTACACCATATGACTGGGGGCAAATAAATCACTGAATGTAGTGGAGGGTGAATGGCTGGGACATGGTGTTGAGGATGAACACATGCATGAGGCAGTTATGAAGGTGGAAGTTGTTGTAGCAATGAAGGCAGAGAATGTTATCCTCAGAACAGTAGGTAACGATTACAAGGGATGTGGCTGGACAACAACAATGCTATATACAGGGGAAATATAGATGCTACCTAGAGGCAATTGGGAGATGACAGTGAAGTGGAGTTTGTCTAGTAGATGATAGGGATAATGTGTGGTGTAAATATATGTATATAGTATTATGCAGAAACGAAATGGTAAGGTATGGAGGGGATAACGATGTGATGGATATCGGTACTGCGGTGGCGCGTGACAAACGCCACAGGTGGAGTGGCAAGGAGGCAGGAGGAACCTTGAGAAGGTCAGGAAGGAAAAATTTGAACACAATGTTCACGCACAGGGAAAACGAGGAAAAAGGAGTTCCCTCACAATCTGCTATATTTGCTTCTGTATTAACAAAGTAAGCAACACTGCAGGAGGCTCATCAAATGGACAACTCCTCAGATTTGAAGAGAAAGGAGTTAAAAAATAAATAAATGAAATGAACACGATAAAGAGGAAAAGAAGAAAAAAAATGAAACACAACAGTGCCTGGAATATGGATCCGACTGAATCGACAACCAACCAGTTCAGAGGTTTTCTTTTTTTGCAGCATCAACGGACCCCTTTGAGAATCAGCACATCTGCTTGAGATGAAGTCGCCATCGATGCTGGCCATGCAACTGTCAAACATTGGTCAATCTGCAAAAAGTATGTTGGCTATGAAAATATCATTCACGTGAACAGATAAATGAGAATGAATATATCAAGGTATCTATTCATTGGAGGATTTGGGATTCTATCCATCATTCCCCTCTATAGCCAAGCTCCATGAATCCCTGTTTATGACCACTACTGAAAAAGCCCCTCCTTATCAACTTCTTTCAACATGCTCATAACTTCACGTATCGTCCCCTGCGTACAGAATATGTCTGTGGGATCATTATAACCTATTAGCTTTATCATAAAGCACTTCTGGATCGGATGCCTGTATCTACCAATCCCTTCACTTCTCAAGGGGATGTATAGCAAGTTTCTCAATTTAAACTTACACAACAAACATTATTTATCGTGTTAACATAAATTTCGACCTAATTTTTTTTTCCGCTAATCACCAAGCATCTGTTGTAATCTCATCAGGGATGATCAAAGCACTGGATTTTAATGTAGTCTCATTAAAAAAAAAGGAATACAAAGGCAAACCATATGATCTTGATTAATGAGGTCAGAAAAGTTTAATATATACAATGCTTACAGCATAACAGAATGCTTACGATATATCTTACTGATTCACTTCCCAATGACAAATGCCCACAGGGTCAGGCAAAGAACCCAATAACAATAAAAAGAAAAAGAATTCATAGATACACAGTCTGATGATGATCCGGAAGTCAAATTTTTATGATCCTGTCGAAAGCCTTGATGGCTTCAACCCCTTTGTTGTCCATTACACACAATGTAGGAACAAACAAGGGAACAATCCCCATTCCACATCCTACTCATTTGCTGCGGATATTACTAATCGAAAAAAAAGATCAAAAGAAAGAATACAAATTTTCATTATTTATATATTTGAAACTTAGCCAGAACAACACCATGGAGGATGCACCTGCGATGTCACAATGGGATCGTGATGTTGTGTGATGGAACGAGATCTTAAACACCTCAAAATGCTAAATAGAACAGAGATGATGTTCTTCATAAGAACGTAGCAAAATGAAGTGATAATAACGATGATCGAAGTGGGAGATCAACAAAAACAGATTAGGGATTAAGACAATTGCTAATAGAGAAAAAGGAGAAAAAAAATGAAATGCCAGGGCTATAGCTAATATGATGCTAATGAAATATGAGCCAAAATCCTGTAACAAGATACACCATGACAGAAAAAAGAAAATGCTAATTTGATGCTAGTGAAATATGAGCCAAAATCCTGTAACGAGATACACCATGACAGAAAAAAGAAAATGCTAATATGATGCTAGTGAAATATGAGCCAAAATCCTGTAACGAGATACACCATGACAGAAAAAAGAAAATACACAAGGAACTACAATTAACAAAATGATATGCTTCTTAACATGGTATAGAGGTACTGCTCAGCAAATACAGAGTGCGTTAGTAATTCCTGGCTGACTTTAATTTGACGCAGAAATCCAACTTATGAATTCATTCCAGATTTAATGCCCAAAGGAATATAGTCTCACGCTGATTTTTTTTTAACAGAAGTTTTGAAGTTGACCAGCCATGTGAGGCTGATTTACCAGCTCAAAGGCCTTGGATACCTACTTGACATAGCTCCTCTGCGATCATGCCTAGGGGGGGAAAACAGGGCCCAGCATTTAATCTGATGAAGGCAACTATGGATGGTATGAATAATATTAACGAGACCAAGTTGATATGGTGAAATTGGCATGGATGATGTAGGCAGATACTACAACATGAGGTATAAAAGAAAATCAAGCGAAATTAATGAAAGAACATAGAAATTAAAACAACTAATGAAATAGTAAACGATTAAGGCAAAGCAGAAGATAAGAAGAAACAATAGAATGGTTATGTAAGACTAAGATGCATGGCGATGAGAATACGAACTTAAAAACGAAAAGGATCGGTTAGTTAAGCATGATAAATAAAAAAAAAATGGGAAATCTCATAAGACAAGAACTCAAATGCCAGAAACGAAATACAGATCAGAACTGCCATATGTAGACTGATGGAAATCGCGATCTGAGTCGATTTAAACAGCGAAATAAAAAAAATAAAAATATGTCGGAATATGAAACTCCCTTGCTGTAGCACAAGGAGGTATCGGGATTTGCTATAGGCAACCGAATACCATTGGTAGTACGTTTAAAGGGGCAACAAAAAAAAAGAAAAGGTGAAGGACGAGAAAGGTGCCTACCGTGGTTCTGTAAGGCTGAAGTAAAAGAAGGCAATAATCTTGCTATAAGTATTAGCTTCCTTCAATTGATTTTGCAGGGGATCCTCTCGATCGCAGGGAGTGGCCGACCTTCTCCTGATAGCTATAGCTTGAGGCTTCTGGTTTGCAGAGATTCTGAAAGAAGGAGAAGCTTCTTCTATGGCCTTGAGGGAAGGGGGAGGTCCGATTGAGCTCGGTGATAAAGGAAAGATGAGAGGCAATGCAAGAACAGTCGATGAATTGATGATGAAGCTCCTCGATGTCGATGGTTCTGAAATCTCTAGTAGAGATTGATGCGAATGGTTGCTTCGTAGCCCCCCCTCTTTCTTTCCTTCTATGTGCTCTCTTTATAGAGGGAGAGGAGGGTTCTAGAAGGCTGGATGCGGTTGGAGATTGGTGGCTGAGGAGGATCGGAGGGTTCGGGCTCGGGAGATGGGAGCATGCGAGGTCGTTGGAGATGGACGAAGGATGGAGCAAGAGGTTCACCAGTGGGTGATGGAGGGTTCGGGCGAGAAGGGAAGAAGGTTTTGGAGAGTTTTGCCATGAGCGAAGGAGAAGGTGGTGTTTTCTTTGTTAAAAGAAAACCCTAAAAGGAGGGTTTTGCAACGTGCCCCCTTTACTTTTGAGATTTTGCAAAAATTTTGCTAAAAAGGTGCTTTCCATAAAACTTGATTTTCAAAAAGGGTTTTTGGAAAAAGAGGTATTTTCAAGGAGGTTCTAAAAATTGTTTTTCTTTCTTTTATATAATTTTATTTTTTTGTTCTTTTCAAAATTTTCTATATTTTTTTGTATTTTTGAAGACAAAAGCTCTAAAGCTAAGGAATTTAAACTAATTTTTACAAAATTTCAAAATATTTCACCAAAGAAAGGGTTTCCCTGAAAAGTCAGGGTTAACTTGGGGAAATTTCTTCAAAAGAATGGGTTTGGACCCAGGTTTTGAGAAAACATTCGAGCTAAAAACCTCGAATTGAGGAATATAACACGATGGATCCAAACGGATACCAGATGAACTTGTTTGAGCTTTTTCAAAAGTTATTTTAGTAGTTTTGAGATTTGATTTAAAAATTGGATGGCGAAGCTCAGATTTGGATCTTTTATGTGGATCCAGATCTGAAATTGAGTCAGATATGTAAAATGAATTTAATTTCAGTAAAATTTAAGAAATAAAATGGAATTTTAGATTTAAAACTGACTCAATTACCCAGAAAATGGAATCATAGGCAAAAAGGGGGATATTTAGAACATTTTGAAAAAAATTGGGGTGTTCACAGATGCCCCTCTTTGCTATTAAGCCGGTTGAAAGCTGAGCTTAGTGGCAAAGAATCACTCTAAATTTTGAAAAATGCCCCAGTCAGCAGATCTGAGCTGGGTGTGGAAGAATTATTTTGAACGTGGCTTTTCAGGCTTAAGACCTTATCCTGAATGGTTCTGGGGGGACGAAATCCTCGACAATGATACGACTGAATGATAGGAATGAGGAAATCATGATGGGACTTCGGGTAAAGATCCCAAAAAAATGGTGAAAAGATAGGAATTTTGATCAAATCTCATGGATGAGACAAGATCAGCTTTTTAGAATGACTCAGGTTTAGCCCTTAACCTGGATGGGACGAAGATATATCAAGATGATTCGGATGGGGAAAGGAATATAGGCAGACCTCGATGGGACATTTAAGAGAAATGCCTCGTGAGATGAATTTCAAGCTTTGATCCTTTCCTAGATGGATATACAAAGAGTATGGATTCCTTTGTGGGGAAAAACCATGATGGGACTGAAAGGATTACCTCGTCGAAACGAGGTTCAGGTTTAACCCAAATCTGAATGGAAGGTACCTCGTAGAACGAGGCTCCGACTTTACCCTTATCCTGAAATGGACGACCATACAGAATCCTCGAGTGAGGAAACCGTGACGGGACAACAAAATGCATCGCAAAAGCGAGATTCAGGTTTAGCCCTTAAACCTGAGTGGGGGGAATCGCACGAAGTCCTCAAATGAAGAAACCGTTGTGGGACTAGAAAGAATATCCAGTCGAAATGAGACTCAGGTTTAACCATAACCTAAACGGAAGGATACCTCGTAGAGCGAGGCTCAGGCTTATCCCTTAACCTGAAAGGGCGACCATACGTAATCCTCGGGTGAAGAAACCCTGATGGGACCTTAGAAATTTGGACGAACAAATCCAAAAGGGGTTTTGCGAGAAGAGAAAAACAAGAGATTCCCTAAAGCTTGGAAAGGGGATGATCTGAGGCGTCTCATTGCTGAGACTAAATCAGCTTTCTAAAAACAGACGACCTCTCGCAGAAGGTTTGGGAGATACCTCGAGGAGCGAGGTAACAGGTTTAAATCCTTAACCTGAATGGATACAGAATCCTCGAAGAGCGAGGAAACTGTGATGGGGCCTTTAGACTTTGCACAACAAGTCTGAGAGGGGTTGGCAAAAGGATGAAAATGGGGGTCCCTAAAGCTTGAAAAGGGGTTGTTCTTGGGCGCCTCATTGCTGAGACTGAAAAATAGCTTTTGACAATAACAACCATTTTGCAGAAGGTTCAGGTTTTAACCCTTATCCTGAGCGGGAACTGTCTATGGCGGGACAGTGGGGAACACAAGAAAGTATGCAGATCTGAGAGCGCTCAGATTAGACGGAAGGAAAGGACTTTTCAGTCCTATGGAGGGATGACGTCAGGATACGTCAAAACGATCATCAAGCTCACACTTCATGTTGGGATAACTAGAAAATATTGCCAATAAGATGACAAAATTGTAGTTGATTTAAAATGAATGAATTGTGTTTATATGTGAAAATATCACCTTTTTCTACCTAAAGTATTAGCTTCAATTGGGCTAACTCTGTAGAATCAAGAATTAAATTCAAATTTATTGTTGTTGAGCTTCTTCAAGGAAGATATCAATTTCTTTGATATGAAGAGGAAGGAAAAATTCTTAGCTTCATAAAAGCGATTGAGTGAAAAGATATTGATAAAAGAATTTCACATAGATAAAGGTGATTCCTGGCAGTTTCAGGCAGTTTGATATCCTGGGTATTTCCCATAATGATCTTTTGCACTCTTTTGAGTCATGGAGATTTCTTGGGCTTTTACATTCTCCTTCATTTTGGAGATGTCCTGACTTTTCTCTCTTTTCGGGGAAGGGTATGTCACAAACTCCTTCATCTTGGAGATGCTCCGATCCTTCTTTTTCTTTCTCAGGAATTAGGCTGATGACATTGTTTCTTGGGTTGAGATCACTAGATGACAGCAGAAATCAAATATCTTTTAGGGTTTGTTGGGAGGCTCATCGCAGTCGCCTTCATCTTAACGGTGCTCTGAACGTTCTCTGGAAGGATCTATCACAAACTCCTTCATCTCAGAGATGTTCTAAATTTTCTTCGGCCCTGGGGGTCTAGCTCGCATATTCATCTTCATCTCGACGACAATTGAGAGATCCTTTTTATGAATATTTGATTGCAGCTTTGAATGACTGAGGATATATGGATTAGATAGGTTCTTTTTTACTGCCCAGGATATTTCCACTGTCTTACTGCCAAAAGAACGATCTTTAAGAATGTGCCATAGCTATGATCAATATCAGTTCACTTTTGGCTTTTCAACATCATTGAATTTTTTCTTTGCCGGTCATATCAAAGATTTTTCTTCATCCTCTTGATTGTCCAACAGAAAAAGCTTGAATTCAGTTCTTATTTCTCAAAAGTCTTACTCTTTTGGAAATAATACTAAAGGTAGTTTGAGGTAATTCTTTATATGATGAAAATTTTGAGATCAACAATGACTTTTGATAGCAAATTGGCAAAGTATTCTAGAAATCCTTGATGAAAGAAATCGCTCGATATCGAATCGACACGTCCATGACAAAATTCTCCTCTCCTTTTCCCAAAAAGAGAGACTCAGGCTTAGCCCTTACCTGAATGGGAAGTTGGAAATACTCCTCTCTTCCTCAAAGAAGAGGTGTTTTCAAAACGAAACTTTTGAAGAGAAATTAAGTTTTCGTCAAAACTCCCCATCTCTAGGTGTAAACACCCCAAATTTTCACTCTTATCCAGTGCTCACATTTCATGTGTCATTGCATATCATTGCATGCATTCGGCATACCATTTCATTGCACTACATAGCATTGCATGTCATTACATCTCATTTTCGAGATCCAGCACTCCTGTTTTTAAAATATTCAATCCAGATTTGAGTTTTAAAGCTTTCTTTTAAAAATCAAATTCAAAACCTGGGTTTTTACTCAACATTTCGTCATTTTCCAACCCCAGGACTTTATATTTCGAAATATTTTTTCAGAAAACAATCTGGATTCATGTTAAATTCAAATTTCAATCGATTTCAATTCTCAGATGAGACCCCATTGAGATGATGTCGCTTCTGAATTTCTCTATTCATCAAATTTCTCAAATTTTTGAAAGTTTCAGTCCGATCAGAACTCTGTCCCAGAGTCCAAATCCAATCAAAAATCTGTTTTGAAGTCTGTTTACTTCCATCTTCAGGCTTTTTCGATTGTTTTCAAAATTTAGGTCATTTTACAGAGTCCAGTTAGTTCAGGGCTCTATTTTAGAGTTCGGTCGAGTTAGGAGTCTAACCCTGACTGTGTTTTCTGACTTATTTCATCATTTCTCGATAAAATTTTTCGAAAATTCTTTCATTTGAATTCTAAAATTTAAAATCTCAGAGTCTTAAGAGTTCAGGACTCTAACTCGGAGTTCCAGTTCGCTTGAGACCCTATTCTCAAAGATCTTGAATTTCAAATGTCGATTTTAACCCCTTTTCAAAGCCATTTTCAGTGTTTATTTTAAAATTTCCAAAACTCGATGTAGACCCACTCAGTTGGCACCATATCCAGAGGAGTTCTGACTCAGTTAGAACCCTATGCCATTTCAAAACTTTGAATTTCAAGTTTCCTTTTGAAAACTCCTTCAATTTCAAGTTTAAAATCGCTTTTTGAAAAAAAAAAAAAAAACTCAAGTAGGGCCCACTCGGGGTGGCGCCATATTCGAGTCAGTCAGGGCTAGACTAGGGTTAGCTGATATCTTGGTTAATGTTAGAGGTTTAGAAGAGTCAAAACCATTTTGAAAAACTCATTTTGAAAGTTAGTTTTTAAAACTAGTGTTTTTAAAGGTTTTTAAAGGTGTTTTAAAAAAACCAAATGTAGAAAATGCCAAGTGGCATTACATTTGGGGATTTTTTAGGAAAGTCTAGGGGTTAATTAGGCATTAGTTTAGATAAGTTAGGTTAAGGGTAGTTAGGTCTTTCCACCCAAAAATCGCCCCCCTTTTAGAGAGTCCAAAAATTTTCAAAAAAAGCCATTTTTAACCTAATTTTTTATTATAAAAAGGAGCATAAGGGGGGGGTCGATTTTCCCAACTTGCTCTCCTTGGGATTCTGGGAGCTTCTCTCTCCTCTCCAGCCCTTCCTCCATTGCTGCAACTCCAAGGTATTTATTTCTTTTAATTTCTTTAGTTTATTTAATACTTTTGTTAATTTAAACATGAATTTAGCCATTAATACCTCTTATTTCATGGATTCAACCATGGTTTCACCTCAAGAACCATCAATAACCAGCAAGAATGGTCCAAGAAGGTGATCTAACCTTGTTTGGTGTATTTTACAGGGATTTTAATCCATTAAAATTAATTTTAATATGATTCTTTACATTATTAACCAATAAAATACATGATTTACCCTTTTAATGGGTTAAATCTATGTTTTAAAGGTGATATTGAATTTCAGCCATTGATTCCCTGTTTTTATTTTATTTTTATGGTTTATTCATGTTTGTTTTACGTTATATAGCATAGAAATAATTTTAGTTACTGTTTTAGGGTTTATTTTATAAATTTACATTAGTTAATGCATGGTTTTTCAAGTTTCTTAAATTTCTGTGTGTTTTAGGTTTAGAACAGTAAAGATAATGTTATTTCGGATTAAAGTACTCATTGTTTATTTCTGATTTTTTTAAATGTGATGCATGCATGAGTTATTGAGTTACTGTAGAAAAATCAGAGGTTTTGGATCTCGGGAACCCTGTCAAAAAAATCAGACATCAAATCAGGTTTTTAAAGCTTTAAAATCATGGTTAAAATCAAGAAGGTAACTTATTGTTATTATATTTCTCTCATCTTATATCCGATTTTAGATATGTAGACTGCTATGGATTTACATTGAGTAGATATGTCTGCTGTGAAATTTTCGGATTTTTTGATCACTGTTTAGTATTTTTCCTTTTTCAGAGAATCTGTTTTTAAATTTAAAACTCGTTAGGGTTTACCAAAACCCTAATCAGACTTGTGTTAGTCATAAATCCCAAACCACAGATCCGATTCATAATCTATAAAAAGTGAGTATTGTTATTTTTCTGTCAACTATTCACTGTTAAAATCTCAGATATTTTGGAATAGTATTGGTATTTATCCCGGAATTTGTAATCTGCAGTGTCTGTTTTAACTCATGTTAGGTTTGCAATATTCAGGCCCGGATTGCCGGTAGGGGATCTCCTTGATCCTAAGTGCTTTTTCAGATCTGTAAAAAAGAAAAGTTCTGTTTTTATGTCTATTTGGTCTCTGTCAAAAATCAGAAATTTTCATGGAGGTTTGATCCCTGGTTCGGGTCTTGGACTGAAACTAGTTGGTGAGCTAGGTCAAAAATAGCATATTTTTAGGGTTTAATGCAATTTTCGGATTAAATTACTGTCAAAAAATTATTTTTATAATTCCAATCTACTATTAGGGTTATAATAAGTGCAGGTACCAAATTTGATGAATTTTGGAATCTGATTGATGGCTGAATTAAGCAAATTGCAAAACAGGGTACCCGAAGAATTCCAAAACATTGCAAAAATCACAAAATTTGTGATATTCTTGGATTTTCGTGCATAAGCATATATTTTTAGGGTTTAATCATATTCATAATCATATTAGGATGCTTTAGGTTTAATTTGATGCTCATTTGATTTCATTTAGTGCATAAAACCTAAGCTTTTACCAAAATATTTTCTAAAAACCCTGATTTCAAGGCCATAGTCTTGCTATCAGGGGCAATTTGGTCATTTGACCTCAATTTCGAAATTCCTAACCCTAATTTTCATATTTTTAATCATGTCATAGCATATTTAGTTTGATTTATTTTTATTTGTATTTCAAAACTTGCATTTACCAAATATCTTTCTGAAAACCCTAATTTCAAGGCCATAGTCTTGTTATTAGGGGTATTTTGGTCATTTTGACCCCAATTTCGAAATTTCATATCTTATCTTCCTTATTTATTCAATTTTATTTCATATTTCATCATTTTGATTTAAGGGAGTCATGGCAAAAAGGCTTATATCTAGCAAAATCCAGCAATTTCCTGATATTGCTGGATAAATCTAGAAAAGCTAACATATATTCACTAACCAAGCTTTCTAGTTTTGCAGGTACATTGAAGATTTTATTTTTCATGTATTTAATTTTCAATAGTGATGTAAACTAAATTAAACTTTGGAATGAGAATTTACATTTCCTGCTTAGCTTAGGCCGCATTGCATATAGTTTATTTTTTTTAAATAATGTTAATGTGTGATGGGTGATGATTCATGCATATTCAAACTCACTATGGTCTACACGAATGGCACATACACTAGCTTTTATGAAGTTTATAAACTTGGTGGAATTCGTATTTATGGCCATAGTCAGAATACGAAAGATACCTAGATTTATGATCTTCACATTAGCCACATTCAGCCTACACTCTTAGGCTAACTTCAAAATGCACTGCATTTCTCAAAAATACAAAAAGTATTTATCAATTTCTCAAATCCATATTCATTCATTTCATGCATTTGCCAATGCCAATTCAAATCTCAATTCAAAGAAATTTATTTTCTCAAAAATTTCCTAAGTCTTATTCAAAAATCGATTTTCTCAAAATATGGATTTGCCCATGATATTTCAAGTATTTCTCAAGTTCCAAATTCGATTTTCTAAGTTATATTTTCAATTTCAAAGTTTGAATTCAAAGAAATCAAGTTTTTCAAAGTTATTTCACATTTCTCAAAATCGTTTTTCACAAAAATCTCTTGAATACTTCAGAAATCGATTTTCACTTTCTCAAATACAGTATCTCAACCTTGATTCATGATTTTCAAAGAGTTTATTTTTCAATTATTTTCAATATTCAAACAAACATCATGTTTTCAAAATGTGCATTTTTAGAAATTCATAGCACATGCCTGATTCTATGTGCATTTAGAAATTAGAATATGATTTAGACAAGTTGAATAGAGCAGAGCAGTAGATTGATCCATGGTTCAATTATCCCTGGTAAAGGCACCAGGAACGGTTGAATCTCGTACCGACAGGCGAGTCCCATTCTTTGGAATAATCCCGCATTTTAAAATGGAGGCGAGTTATTTTCAAAAACTATTTCAAAGGTCAGTTTGACTCGCAAAAGTTAAAAATTTTGCAATGATAACACTAGGCTTCTCTTATGGAAAGGTGGCCAAAAAACAAAGTTGAGAAAGTATCACAGAGGAACGAGCCCATCATTCTCTCCCTAGAAGAGGGTCATCTGCGAAGGGGTTGGCCAAAGATGAGAAAATCAGGGGTCACAAAAAGAAATGAGCTTCCGTCGAAGTTCTCCTTGAAAAAGGGTTCTTTTGTATAAAGTTGGTTCTTGTTTTGTAAACTGTTCGCGAAGAAAATGAGTCCCTTCAAACTCTCCTTGAAAAGAGGGTTCTGATGAACGAAAAGATGGTTGTATGTGATAGGAATGAGCTCCCTCGAACTCTCCCTGAAGAGGGTCTTTCGCAAGAAAAAGATTGATTTTTGACAAAAATGATAACCTGAAGGTTGAAAATTGAGAATTTAAAACTTGAGTGATGATGATTGGTTAGTACAAAGACTGAACCTGGAGGGCTAACTTGATCAGTCAGCCAAACACTAGCACGAGCGCTAGATGTACCAGCACGAGCACTGTATTTGAAGATGTACCAACATGAGCACTGGGTTTTGAAAAATGCCCCAGTACGAGCGCTGGGTTTTCGAAAAATGCACACGAGCACGAGCACTGTGTTTTCGAAAAATGCACACCAGCACGAGCACTGTGTTTTCGAAACGCACACCAGCACGAGTGCTCGTTCTCGAAAATGCATACCAGTACGAGAACTGGTTTTAAAAAATGCATACCAGTACGAGCATTGGTTTTCGAATGGAGAGTTGAAAATGAGACCGACATTCGAAGATACTTGAGAATTTAAGCGAGAATGATTGTCGGTGTTTTAGGATTATCCCTTATCTTGAAGGGGAAGTTTCAGGTTTTATCTCTTAACCTGAAAGGAAAAACGAGGAGAAACGTGGTCCAACATGAGCATTGGATCGACAGGGGAAATTCGAGTCGGGACTCGAGAACCCAAAGATAAGAATATACAAAAAGCGAAAATCTGAGTCGGAACCCGGCTCTTCAAAATAAAAGAAAATGAAGTGAGACTCGAGTTTGAGAACCCGAATCCTCGACGCAACAATTGGTTCCAACACGAGCATTGGATCCAAAAGGAAGTCCGAGTTGGAACCCGGAGCTTCAGAAATAGAAAATAATAAAAAAATATATAAAAGGGGAAAATCCGAGTCGGAACCCGGTTTTTCAAAATAAAAGAATGAATAAGAATCAAGTTTGAAAACTCAAATTCTCGACGTAACAATTGGTTCCAATATGAGTATCGAATCCAAAAGGAAGTCCGAGTCAGAACCTGGAGTTTCAGAAATAGAAAATAAAAATAAAAGGGGAAAATCTAAGTCAGAACCTGGTTTTTCAAAATAAAAGAATGAATGAGAATCGAGTTTGAAAACTCGAATTCTCGACGTAACAATTTTTTCCAATATGAGTATCGGATCCAAAAAGAAGCCCAAGTCGGAACTCGAGGCTTCAGAAATAAGAATATACAAAAGGGAAAATCCGAGTCGGAACCCGGTTTTTCAAAATGAAAGATAAAAGAGAAAATTGAGTTTTTGAAAGCTTGAATTCTCGAAGGAACGATAGGTTCCAACACGAGCGTTGAATCCGATTGGAAGCCTGAGTCGGAATCGGAACTTCAAATGCCATATATAAAAAGGAAAAACCCGAGTCAGAACCCAGATCTTTAAAATAATAATAATCAAAAAGGAAAACCCGAGTTTGAAAACTCGAATCTTCAACGGAATGATCGGTTCCAACATGAATGTTGAATCTGATAGGAAGTCCGAGTCGGAACTCGAAACTTCAGATGCCATATAAAAAGGAAAAACCTGAGTCGGAACTCGGATCTTTAAAATAATAATAAAAAGGGGGAAAACCCGAGTTTGAAAACTCGAATCTTCAATGGAACGATCGGTTCCAACACGAATGTTGAATCCGATAGGAAGCCCGAGTCGGAACTCGAAACTTCAAACGTCAAATAAAAAGGAAAAACCCGAGTCGGAACCCAGATCTTTAAAATAAATAAAAAAAGGAAAACTCGAATTTGAAAACTCGAATCTTCAACGGAATGATCGGTTCCAACACGAATGTTGAATTTGATAGGAAGTCCAAGTCGGAACTCGGAACTTCAAACGTCAAATAAAAAGGAAAAACCCGAGTCGGAACCCGGATCTTAAAAACAAAAATGAAAACAAAAACAAAACAAAAACCTGAGTCGGAACTCAGACAGGAAGGAAATAATTTCTACCCAAGAGTCGGATTTTAGAGGGATTGGCTAAAAGCATGAATAGATTCCGACGATGAAGATGAGAGATTTATTCAAGATCCTTGACCCAAGATGGCCTAAGATCCGAATCTATTTATGATGGTTTCAGGATTTTCCCTTATCCTGAAGGAGTATAGAATAAAATTTGATGTGAATTAAAGAATTTATGGAAAATAATGCAGGTTTATCCCTTAATCTGAGAGGGAAAAGAATAAAATTTATAAAAATGGAGAAGAATTTAAAGAAATTTATTGAAAATTTATTTTGAAAAAGAACTCTCACGGGTAGCATCGGTGCTCCTATGAGGGGTATCAGGATTATCCCTTGTCCTAAATGGAAAAAATAGAAATTGATATAAATTTAGAAAATAAAGATTGATAAAATTGGAATTTTGCAAACGAATTCTCATAGGTAGCATTATTGCTCCTACGAGGGGTATCAGGATTATCCATTATCCTGAGTGGGAACACCTCGGACAACGAGGGTCAGGTTTATCCCTTAACCTGAGGGGGTAAAAGAATAAGAATTTAGAAATACCTCATGGAAAAGAGGCATCAGGTTTATCCCTTAACCTGAAGGGGTTATGTGAAAGAATAAAATTTGATAAAATTTAATAAAATTGATGAAAAATTGATAAAACTTGACAAAAATTGATAAAAATAATAAATTGATGAAAATTTGATCAAATTGGAAAATGAAATGAATGCAATTAATAAAGACAACAAGATTAACTGAAAAGTTGATAAGACTTTTTTAGAAAAAGAGTTTGTGTGATCCTGCCTGCATATGATAAAGGAAGTATAGATCGAAAATAAAAATGCCCCAGTATCAGGGAGAAGAATGTGAGAATTTAATAGAAGATTATTGCTTTATTAAAAGACTTTTGAAGAGTACAAAAGGCTATGATGAACCATTTAAGTGTAAAATCTCTTTAAATGTAAGGCATTAATAGGATCTGGCAGTTTCACTCCATCTGCATTGATCAGGCGATAGGCATTGCGAGGCAATGCTTCTTTAACCACATAAGGGCCTTCCCAATTGGGTGACCACTTGCCCTTCGGCAGATGCTTGAGATGAGCTGTCGATCTGAGCACAAGATCATTGACTCGAAATCTTCTCTCAATAACTGATTTGGCATAGTGCCGAGCTATCCTCTAACGATAGGCTTGAGCATGCTCTGCTGCATTGAGCCTTTTCTCATCTAACAGATCAAGTTGTACCAACCTCTGCTGCTGATACTGATCAAGCGGAAGTTCGATGAGTGATGCAAACTTGAGTGCGGGCTTCTGAACGTGGAGAGGTAACACTACCTCAGTCCCGTAGACAAGCTCTGAAGGAGTAGCGTTGGTGGGGGTTCAAATGGTGGTTCGGTATGCCCAGAGTGCATTGTGCATCTTTTCGTGCCAATCACGGCCTGTTTCCACAGTTCTTTCTAGGATGTAGATTAAAATCTTGTTGGTGGCCTCTGCTTGGCCATTCCCTTAGGGATAGTAAGGAGCAAAGAAATGATGATGAATCCTGAACTTTGAGCATAAGGTCTTCATCCTCTCATTCTTGAAGTGGCTGCCATTGTCTGACACAATATCATGTGGGACGCCAAAGCGACAAAGAAGATTCTTGTGAATAAACGAAACCACATGCCAGCCTTCTACCGTTCGCAGGGTTACAACTTCGACCCATTTGGTGAAGTATTCTGTAGCTGCAAGGAAGTATCGGTTGCCATTAGAAGCCGAAGGAGTGATTGGGCCGACCACGTCAAAGGCACACATCGAAAAGGGACAAGGAGAGACCACAAACTGCAAGTATACGGCTGACGCATGAATGGAAGGTGTGTGCATTTGACATTTGACGCACTTCCTTACAAATTGATGGCAATCCTGCTGCATGGTTTTCTAATAATATCCTGCCCGGATAATCTGTTTGACGAGCGTTTGGTAGCCGATGTGACCACCACAAATTCCCTCGTGTGCCTCTCAGACAACTTCCATGGCTTCATCCTTATCTAACTATCTGGCGTACTCAGAACTGAACCCACGACGGTAGAGAGTATCGGCAAGGATGAAATAACGGGCCGACATGCATTGGATCGCATGCTGCTCCTTTCTTGGCATTTTCGATGGAAATTCACCAGTTTCAATAAAGTTTTTGATGTCTTGGTACCAAGGCTTCTCTTTCTGAGTGGCTTGGTTCACTTGTTCAGCCGAAATGTAGGCAGGTTGATAGAGTCTGCCAATCTCGAAGGAACGACAGGATTCACTATCTTTGAACGACAAGATAGAGCCTAGGCAGGCTAGGCCATCGGCTATATGATTGTACTCTCTCTTGACATGGTTAAGCTGAAATTCTTCAAAGTTGCCTTTGAGAGCTAAGGCAATCTTCTGGTAGAAAATTAACATTGAATCCTTGACTTGCCATTCAGCATTAACTTGACTGACAACAAGCAATGAGTCGCTGAAGGCGTGTACTCTTTTGACATCAAAGTCTTGCAAAATCTTGAGGCCTTGTATTAGAGCTTCATACTCAGCCATGTTGTGAGTACATTGGAAGTTAAGCTTGAGGGAATAAGGGAGCATCTCTTTTTCGGGAGTGATCAACACGATCCCAATCCCTATACCAGACATGTTCCTGGCTCCATCAAAGAATAGAGTCCAAACTGGGGACTCCTGAACATTGCAGATGCGATCATCAGAAAAATCATCTTCCGCTTTGATCTCTTCTGTCAACGGGAAATCTGCCAACTGATCTGTGATGGACTGACCCTTGACTAACTTCTAAGAAACATACTCCAAGTCGTACTGCATCAGGAGGACTTGTCATTTTGCAATCCGTCCAGTAAGAAAAGGCTACTCAAGGATGTACTTGAGAGGATTGAGTCTTGATAGAATTTTGATTTCTGACGCCAAGAGATAATGTCTGAGCTTCTGACACATCCATACTAAGGCTAGACATGTCTTTTCCATCTGAGAGTATCTTTTCTCATAATTGATGAAGGTCTTGCTGATGTAGTAGATGGCATGCTCTATTTGGCTACCTTTTTCATATTGTGCAAGAAATTCGCCACAAGCATTATGGTTGATGGAAATATATAAAAGGAGTGGCTTTCCCATCTCTGGTGGCTTCAAAACAGGCGGATTAAGGAGATACTGCTTTATTAGCTCAAATGAGAGCTGACATTCTGGTCCCCGCTCATATTTCACTTCTTTTCTCAACAAGTGATTGAAGGGTTCGCATCTCATGGCCAAATTTGAGATGAAGCGTCGAATAGACTGAATGCGACCCTGAAGGCTTCGCAGTTCTTTAAGATTAGTGGGAGGTGGCATATCAATGATTGCCTTTGCCTTGGCAGGATCCACCTCTATGTCTTTCTTGCTGATCATGTAGCCAAGCAGTTTGCCTGATTCTACTCCAAAGACGCATTTCTGTGGATTGAGTCTCAACTTGTAGAGAATAAGTCTTTTGAAGACTTGGCCGAGTGCATCAAGATGATCCTCTCCTTCTTTTGATTTGACCAGGATGTGATCCACATAGGCATCCATGTTCTTGTGCATCTGGTCATGAAAAATAACTGCCATTGCTCTCTGATAGGTCGCACCCGTATTCTTGAGCCCGAACGGCATGACCATATAGCAAAATATACCCCAAGGTGTAGTAAAAGAAGTTTTTGATTGGTCATGAGCAGCCAATTTAATTTGATTGTAGCCTGAGTATCCATCCATAAAGGAAAACAAGGCATGGTCTGTCATGCTATCGATCAAAAGATCGATGTTGGTGAGTGGATAATCATCCTTTGGGGTAGCCTTGTTCAGATCTCTGAAATCAATGCAGATTCGGACTTTACCATTCTTTTTGGGAACCGCTACGATGTTCGCCAACCAATCTGGATACTCAATAGTCCGGATGAATCCTGTTTTTAACAACTCTTCAAGTCCTTCTTTAACTTGTGGTGCCACTCGGGGATCCATTTTTCTTAATTTCTGCTTGATTGGTTTGCAATCTGGTTTCAGTACAAGGCGATGCTCGACCAACTTGGGATCTAAGCCTGACATATCCTCGTAAGTCCAAGCAAAGACTTCTTGATGCTTTTTGAGGAAATGGATGAGTTTCTCCTTCTCATCTGAACTTAAGCTGGAGCCAATTTTGAGGATTTTCGGATCGTCTTCTGAACCGATGTTGACATCCACTGTTGTATCTTGAATCAATGGCGATGGTTCATCCTGCTTCTGAATACTGGCAAATTCTGAATCGCTAAGTCGAATTCTGCTAACTCTTCGATCTGCACTGTTATCTTGCTGACTTCTGCCTCTGCTTTTGCCTTGCAGATCCTAGACGGTTTGGATTTATTTGGAGAAAAGTTGGTATTGATAACGAGCTTTTTGAGCAATTTAGGAGCCATGATTCCGGCAATCCTAAAAGCGCAAAGAAGGTTTTTGAGAAAAGGGTAAAGTGTTCGAAAATAGCCTTTTGTACAGAAACAGAGAATGACAATATAGACAAGGATTTAAGCGAAGAATTTGTGTACACCAAGATGAGAAATATGAATCAAGATTTCATTGATTTGAAATATTCTTGATATTTACATATGCTTTGAAGAAAAGAAGGAAACTGAGGCAGATTTTGTGCCCCTACAGGATGACATGAAAAGAAAAGAAAGCAGAAAACACTGGCATTGTCTTCTTCACTGGGCTCCCCTGACGAAGGTGGTATTCCTGCCGGACGATTGACCAATAAAACCCAAGCCTGTACCCTCAATATGCCGAGCGGGGACGATTGGCTCCAAGATGCCATCTTCATTTCTGCCCAGGCCCCTGAAGAGCTGATAATCGTGCTTCATCAGAAGATCAAACGCTTTCTTAGCTTTCGAGAATTGAGGGAAAAGAGGGTGATCTTTGAGTGAAGTGCAATCAAGGCGCCCACCTAACTTGAAGAAGCGAGGTCCCTGCCACTGAGTTACTGCTGCCACATTTTCTGTTGGCTGGACTTCTTTCAATTTCAGCATGTCCAGGCTTTCACTCAGGTTGATTTCATCGACTTCCCTAATGCTTAGGATGTTGGCAGTGAAAGTAGGACGGGGAATCATTGTCTGCGGGAGTCGCTCTTCCGGGTCCTCTCCTAGGACCGTGGTGATCATACCTGTGATCATCGCAAAATTTTTCCTCTCTTGGTGGTTTCTCTCTCTTCCTTCTCTTTTCCTTTTCCAACCTCTATTTTCCTCCTTTTTTAAGGGAGAAGAATAAAAGAAAGAGAGAAGAGAAAAGAAAGAAAGAGAAAGAGAAGAGGAACTATTTTGCGCGGTTTCACTTGACCTTAATTTGAAAAGTATTTAAAAATTTAACTCGCCTTCGTTTTTTAGAATATTGCGGGAAAAAAAGGAGAGACGGGATTCGCTCGTCGGTATGAGGTTAGACCGTTCCTGGCGCCTTTACCAGGGGTAATCAAACCAAGTATCGAATCTATGTCGTTTTGCTTTGCCTAAATATAATCTAAGAATTTATTCTAACTCTGAATGCACAAAGAATCATGCTTGTGTAATGCAAGAATGTATGCTCCTTTTGAAAGTTTTGGAAATTTCCAAGTATTCTGAGATGAATTTGATAAGGGAGTGATGAAATGGTTGAATCTAACTTAGAACTTGAAATAGATCAGAGGAGTTCCAAGTTTTTGAAGTAAATCAGGATTTTGGAAGAATAAATGAGAAAGGATGACTTGAAGTTTTGAAATGAAAGGAACTGAAAAATTGACTTTGAATTTGGATTTGAACTTAGAAAAGAAAATGAATACTTGAGACGAAATTGAATTTGGATTTTTAAGTTTGGATTTCAGAATAGATCTGAGGGATCCAAATGATATTAAAGATAGAGATGAATTTAAGGAATGTTTTGGATTTGAAATCTGGAGATGAATTGGTTTTGAAAAGAAGTTGGACTTGGGAATGAAAATTGGATTCTGGATCTTGAAATGGATTCAGATCTTGAAGTCTGAGATCCAATGTAGAATCAGATTTTGGACCCTAAGGAGGAATTGGATCTGAAGTCTGAGACCCAAGGTGGAATTGGATTCTGGATCCTAAGGAGGAATTTGGATCTGAGGTCTGAGATCCAATGTAGAGTTGAACTCTGGATCCTAAGATAGATTTGGATCTGAGGTCTGAGATCCAATGTAGAGTTAGGTTCTGGATCCTATAAGAAAATTGGATCTGAAGTCTGAGATACAATATGAGTGTTGAATCATGGATCCTAAAAGTGGATTTGGAGTTAACTCAGAAGATGAATGAAGAATTTCCAAATTTTGAATTGAACTTAAAAAAATGAAGTTTAAAATTTGAATATACAAATGAATTTCCAAGTCAATTTGTTCTTTGGATTTGGGACTTGAATTCGAATTTTAGGAGGTGGATCAAGGACTTCAAAGTTAAATTGAACTTTGAGTTGGAGTTTTAAGGTCAAATTGAACCTTGAAATTTAATTTGATTTTGAATATAAAATGAATTTGAAATCTCAAAGTTTAAATTGAACTTTGAGATTGAAAAATAGGATTTGAAAAATTGAAAGGATGAATTGGACTTTACAGAGATTTGAAGATTGATTGAAGAAGATATTAATATCACTTGGAGTTTTTGAAAAAGGAATTTTGAAAATATGATGCAGTTCTATTCTATATGATGAATGAATTTAAAGAATTTTGAATTTAGATTTTGAAAAGCTATCTTATTCTTGAACTGAATTAAAATAAGATTGAAGATATAATACATCCCTGACTATGGTCATTGAATGTATTATATAATAATCTATATTTAAATTCAGGTGAAGAATAAAACACATTTGGTGCTTTTATAGAATTTAAAATGAAATTAACTCTCAACATACCCTGACTATGGCCATTGGTATGTATTTTTGAGTTGATTTTAAGTTAAATTCTAATAAAAGAAGAAAATGTTTAAGGAAAATATGATGCATTTTGAAAACGGGTCCAATATAGATCCAGTGTTATTCCATAAAAGATGAAAACCCTAAATTTTGTTCACATCTTGACTATGGCCATTGATGCAAATCATCAACTTAAGATTAATCACCTCTTATTAGAATGGTGCACGTGCCATTCGTGTTGCCATCTGTGAGAATTTGAGAAATAAAGAAAAAAAAAGTATGAAGAATAAGTATTTTTATGATATTTGTAATGCTTATTTATTCTATCTAAAACAGGAAATGTAATTTCTCATTTATACCTAGCTATTACAATTTGAACTGAAATAATAAATTTCTAATCTAGGAAGGAAACCAATATTTCTTACACATTCCCTGCAGAAAATAGAATTAGCATAAGGCAAAGCATAAAAATATAAAAAGGAAAGCTAAGGGTTTGTCTTGGAACTAGGCTGTGTGCTAAGTATGATGGTAATAAGTATGTAATATGCAAGGGATACAAATGACATAAAATGTTGATTGAGATGCTATGCACATATGAAAATGATATACTTAGTCTAATAAAAAAAAATGCTTTTACATAGTCTAAATGATATGCTTGGGTCGACTAAAAAAAAAAAAAGTGTAAGATGATCATTGAAACCAACACATCAGAACAAGAGCAGCACCACTAATACAGCTGAAATCAAAGAAAGACAAATAGGTAATATAATCTGACAAGCAAATCCAGAAAACACAAAATGCAAAAAAAAAAAAAAGTAGGACCACCAAGTCATCTGGAACTTCATCACAAGAGGACTTCAGCTCGTTGAAGTTTTACATAAAAAAACTACAAAAGAGTGGAACACAGTAAGAAGTCCAAAGGTTGATGACAGAGGTGTCCATGGGACCGATGAAGATGCACTGAGCAGATCCAAACTCATGCCGGCTCTTCCATTCCAATCACCTCAGTGACGGCATGATGAATGTATAACATCGAATGAGAATGAGCAACACAGGTTGCAAGTCTTTCTTTGTTTTCAGTAGAACACATGATCAACCAAGAAGGCCAGCATAATGATAATGTCACTATATATTCCATACAAAACAATCTCAACGAGTTTCAGTACATTAAACTGCCATAAGCAATCCTGGAAGACCAGAAGTGGATTACCACAGAACAGAAGCAACAGATCTCTCCCACAAAGAATCTTTCCCTTGTGGTATATCACACACAAAAAAATGGACATAATCCCAATGAAAGAGACGACAGAAAAAAAAAATTGACGATCAACCATAAAGATGATTAATAATTGAAACTGCTTAGATAATGCAGACCAATAAGATTATCACAAAAAGACCAAATACAGAAAAGTCTGAAATGTTTAGTAAGAAAAGGTGCAACGTCCCTATGCCCAGCGAACAGAGGTCTCCTAAAAACTTGAAAGTTATGATATAGAACAAGATGCACGTGATTGGAAGAGAGTCTAAACTTCCCTATGATCAATGTAATGAAAATTTTAACAAATCAAAAGACCAAAATCAGTAGCCTGCCAAACCCAGCAGCAACTCAACCCAAAGTGCCCCAAAATTGGCTCCTCAAAATTTCGGTCCACAGAAAAGACACAAAAGTGCCCCATCAAAAAAAAAAAAAATGACTTCCGCTCCCTTGAGTCCTACAACAGTCAGCGCCCACATGAGGCTGGAATGGTAAATGAAGCAAACAAATGACAAGTGAAGCAATGGATAAGACGGGAGCCTAACAAGAAGATACAGTTATAATGATACTTTTGCTCTTCATGAAAGGTAACAGACACTACCTCGCATTCAAATGCTTTTTGCTCCGACCATGGAAACAAGCTCTAGAAACAACAGAACAAGAACCAACATGAGATGTATACTCATCCGACTAAAAGAAAACAAGGCCAGTAAAACTTATTTTTCCAACCCCTAGTAACACTGCACAGGCACAGCTAATGACGAAGCAACAGCCTGTGGTCATCATACACCTAGACCAAGACAATCAAAACTCAAAACAGCTCTACCTCGGGGTGAAGGGAAAAGGCAAGGTCAACAATCATATCAAAAAGATATACCAATTGCCCCCAAACCGACACTAAAATTTTACCTGTTTGCTTATACTATCATATTACCTAAATCAGAAATCTCAACTCAGCAATCATATGCAGAAGACCGATATGCCAGCAGGGGACTGACCAACAGAAGGCTGCCTTTCTACTAGCTGCCCTCTCTACCACGAATCCTTTAAAGCAAGATCATAAACATAACACACAAGATTTTCAAATCAACCTCCTGTAACCTCGGAACCCTTGCTTCTATATTCCAGATGATCAACATCAAATTCCCTCCCTACGATTATACTGGCCATAAACCGACAACAACTCAAGATCACCTTATATCAAATAAAAATTGAAACCGGTACCACAATTTGCCACAAAAATAGATCGTAAACAGCAGAGAAGAGGCATCACAATAAAGAACTCAAATCAAACGAATACTCACTTACTGATTGTTGTCCGACCTGGCCCTTTGCTTTGCCCTCATCCTGAATCCGGAAAAGCCAAGGAGTGAAGACCGAACCCTAGATGATGGAAGAAAGAAGGAGAACCCTAAATCTAGAGCAAGAAGATCAGAAGACACTCAAACACGTAATGTGGAGGACCACACGGCCCCAAACACGCCTTATCCCCACAGGGGAGGATGAGAATCTATGATGGAGTAACCCATTTTCAAGGTAAATCCAGTCTGCCTCCACAGCCATGAAAACCCAGGTTTTCTCAGTGACTTACAATGGGGAATAAAAAAAAAAGAATTTAACAGGAATCTCATGACAGAGATGAGTGACTTCCATAGACCCGATTTTCCTTCCACAACAAATCAGAGGTCCGATTTCCATGGTTAATCAAAGCATCGTTTAACAACTCATATGCGAATTCAGAGATATTGCTTCAAACAATGATTTACACGATAATTCCAGATCAGCCAAAGCCCATAGTGAATTTCTAGCGGACAACTAACAGCTGATGTAGAGTGAAATGTGATGCTCCAACTATGACTGGTATGCTACAAAGTGACAATATATTCATCCAGATTCAGCACAGAACACAAATTGAATCAAACTGCCTTAATTCATGAAACGGTAGGTTGGGATAAATGAGATCCATGATCAAATATAGGGAATTGCATTTCGACAAATGAATTTAGTCAACGAAAATGAAGAAAATATAACAAATGAAATGAATAAGAGAGATTAGCCGATGGATTTTAACAAGATACATGATATGCAGTAAGCTATAATGAAAATGACAGAATAATGATATAATGGCAAACAAGAATCATACATTCTGGAACATGAAATGAAATCTCTCGCACAGGTGGTAATGCCAATAATAAAATAAAAGATGTTGAGGATGTACTGAGTAGCAAGACCATAAAGGATATATGAGAAGCCCAAGGTTATCAACAATAGTTCATCGAAGGAAGGAAAACGAGAAAGAAGAAAGAAACGAAAAGAAAAAAAAAGAAAAAAAGGAAAAAAAAAACAAATGATGTAGGAATTTCATATTCCGTTTGCTATAGCACAGAGGTGAGTTGACGTTGCACAGGCAACTCAACACCCCCAATGGTGCTTTAATGGGACATATCAGAAACTAAGCAAAGGGATTAAAGGGAAGAGGTTCCTACCGGATGGCTTTATCTTAATCGAAGCAGGGGGAGGAGATGCTGATGAAAATTTGAGGATGCTGTTTTATCTGATCGAATATTGATGCCTCTTCTCTGATTGCTGGGACGATCCACCAATTTTCTTCAATTGATGCAGATGAGAACTGTAATTCCCACACTTATACTGATGTTCGATCAGATGGATTGCTTGGAAATCCTGGGACTGGTGCGACTTCCTTCAGTTGATGGGAAAGAAGAACAGAGGAAAGAAAGAAATGGGGAAGAAGAAGAGCCGCAGTGTGGAAGGGTAGAAACTGGATTCTCGATGCCCCTTCTCCTTTTTCCTATCCTCTTTATAGAGGGAGAGGGGCTTCTAGAATGTGCGATACAGTCGGGGATTGATGGTTGAGGGGCTGAAGACATCGATCGGAGGGTCATGAAGAGGCTGATGGGGCGGATGGTTGCGCGATCGTGGAGCTCGGGCGAGAGGGGGTGGAAGGCCAGCGAGTTCGTTCGTGATGAACGAAGGAGGAAGAAGTTGTTGGAGATCGGATGGCTTGAAGGATGTAGGATGCACATGGGGGGGGGGGGGGGGGTCGGCCATGGTGGGTGAGAGGCAAAAGTGAGGGGGGCAAGAGAGGAAGGCGAGTTAGGGTTTTCAAAAAACCCTAACTCGACCTTTTCAAAAAAACTTCCAAAAGAAAGCCTTCTTTTCAAGTTTTTCTAAAAAGATGGTTAAAGGTGAGTTTTTCGGCAAAAATCCTCAAAAACCGCGTAGTTTTTCCTAATTTCTTTGTTTTTTTGCATGATTTTTCCATTTTTTTGTATTTTCGGCACAAAGTCTAAGTTTTTTACATGAAAACAAGGATTGAACACTAATTTTTTTGTATTTTTCTGAGAAATATTTACAAGAGTATTTTTCTGAGAATTTCAGACCATTTTGGAGAAATTTCTTCAAAGGAATGGGTTTGGATCCAAGTTTTGAGAAAACATTCAAGTTTTAAGCCTCGAATTGAGGAAATTTAATTCAATGGATCCAAACGGATACCGGACGAACTGTCTCAGCTTTTCAAAAGTTATTTTTGATAATTTTGAGAATTTGATTTAAAATCGGATAATGAAGCTCAGGTTTGGATTTTGATGTAGATCCGGATCAGATATGTAAAATGAAACAAAATTTGAGAAACGAAAATGGAATTTAGATTTAAAACCGACTCAATTACCCAAAAGATGGGGGAAAAAGGCAAAAAAAAAAAGGGATATTTACAATCATTTTGAAAAATTTGGGGTGTTCACAATACCTCCCTTCGACCACTTGATACATTGGTGCAGGGTTGAAGGAACAACATTGGCGTTATGGATCCAAGTGCGCCTGAGCAAAAGATTGTAGGTGGGCGGCACATTGACCACGTTGAAGAGCACAGTATGCACTGAATAGTTGATTAAGATTTCGAGAAATATCTTCCCCTTTGTTGTCTGCCCATGGTTGTCGAAACCGTAGATCGTGATCGGATCTGGGGTATATTCCTCTTCTTTCAAGCCCAATGCTTTGGCCGTCATCTCTGGACAAATATTGAGGCTGCTGCCTCTATCAACTAACACATGAGGGACTGTCATCCCCTTGGTCCGCACCACTATATAGAGAGCGTTGTTGTGAAATGAATGAGGTTTTGGCAAATCCTCATAAAAAAAAGTAATGGTTGCGTTCGTCATGGCCTGGTTGACAATCTGCGCCATATCCTGTGGTGTTGTGCTAGGCTTGACCTTGATCTTTCTGAGCAGGTCTTCTAGCACTTGTTGGTGCTCTGGGGAAGCATGGGTCAGATCCAGGATAGAAATGTTGGATAAAGCAGTAATTGACTTCTGAATTCACCCTGAAGTCTCTTCTTTCTTTAAAGCTGCCTTGACAAAGCGCTTCGGAATCCTTGGGACTAGCCTGGCAATTTCTGTCGTTACTCGGGCTGGTTCTTTGTTCAGTTTCTTATTGTTGGAAAATGCAGTAATATCCACCCTCTTGGCGGAAGACTGCGCTTGACGAAGGACCAGGACCTGATGTTGATCCTGAATGTCTTGGTTGGAACATGGCTGGATACTATCTTGCAGAGAAAATGTCTGCTCTGTGATGACTGAAGCTGAATGCTTGGGAAATGGCTTGGACAAGATTTCTGGATGTTCTTCTTCTTCATCCTCGATTAGCAAGTTCTTGTCAATACAATCCTGAATGATGTTTTTGAGGACAAAACAGTGTTCGGTGTCATGTCCAACAGTCCTGTGGAACTTGCAGAATTTGTCAGTCTATTTACCCATAGTGACTGGAGGATCTGCCACCTTGGGGAGTTTGATCATTCCTTTAGACATCATATATTCTAAGATGTCTTCGCGGGACTGCTCCAGAGCTGTGAACTCTCGGTCATAACTCCAACCCTCATGTTTTGGCTTCTCTGGCTGCTTTGCTTCTGGCTGAGGCGTTGAGCGAACGGGCTGCAGCTTAACAAACTTTCCCTTCTGGGCCGTAGAGTTTATCCTTTCGGCTTTAGGGAGTCTGACATTCTTGTTACGATTTTTCTTGCTTTTCTTGCTTTTCTTGCTGCCAGAACTGCCGCTGCCATGATCCGAAAATTTTGTAGAATAGGCAACGTGCGCCTTCTTCTTTTGATCAGGATTCCCAATGACAAAAGGATATCCTTCATACAAACCATTATCCAAGCCGGTCTCGAGCCATTCGGCTCTCTAAATCAATTTGATGAATGATTTGGAAGGCGATGCAGAAATGAGGTTCCTCAAAGGCTGAGCAAAGTTATTCAAAATAATTTGCAAGGTGTGCTCCTCTGGGATGGGAATCTTCATTCTGTTATAGGTGCTCCTCCATCTGTGGATGAATTCGCTAGCCTTCTCATTCTCATTCTGCTTCAGATTGTACAGATGGTTAAGAGTTCGAGAGGCTTCAACATTGAACATGAAGCACTCAATGAACAAGTTAACAACTTTATCGAACTCTCGTAGTTCGATAGGATTAATGTGGTTTGCATACCACCTGGCGGTTGTTCCTTCTAGGCTTTGAGGAAAGCAAATGAATAGCGCCCGGTTGTCTTTTCTGAAACGGCCGCACTCAACATAGAAAGTGGCCAAATGAGCCTTAGGGTTGCATGTTCCGTCAAATTTGAGGAACTTCCGAGGGAGATTTTCCAGATTGTCATCCCCATCTAGGCCATGGTAAAAATCTTCACCAGAGTAAGTTTGCTTGCCTTTGCTTTTGGCCTGGATATCCTTGATGGCCCGATTCATTTCTTTCATCTACTCTTGCATCGGATCATTAGTTGGAATAGGCTTGTTCATTGATTCAGACTCTGCAGCGGTCTTTACAAACTGCGGTGGAGGATTCTGATGATAAACAAACTGTTCTTCCTCTTCTAATTCTTCCTCAGCTGATTCTGTTTCTTCAGAAGTGGTGTCAGGTTGTACTTTCTTTCTGACGATCCTGACCGACTTTTTCACACCTTTCTTCTTTCGTTTGCTTTTCGGAGCAACCTCCTTTTGACTGGCCTCAGCCTGTTCTAACATCATTCTGGTCATCATTCTTTTGAACAGGTTGTACATGGCAGGGTCTATATCATCGGTTTGGTTCTCATTCTGCCCCCTGACTGACTTGGGAGAGCTCGTTGCTTCGACTTCGCTGTCGCTGTGCTGAGGAGCAATCTCCTTTCCAGCTCTGGTCTGAACCATTTCGACAATGCCAAATGATTTCTGTAGAAATAGAGGAATGGTTAGATCTCGGAGGAATTTTTGAAAATGGGGCCTTTTGAGAAAAGGACGAAAAAAGAGAAATTGACAGACAATTTGGACAAGTTATCCCATCACCAGGGATTGGGTCATCACAAATTTTGCGATAATTGTGTCACCATTTTGCGGCGACAAAAATGCACCTTATGACCTAGGTAAGGTCGTCCATCACAATGAGAGATAATCGAAGAAGAATATAAGAAAGAGGTCTCATCACCAGGGATGAGGTCGTCACGAGGATCGTGACTATATAAAACAAAATAAAATTTGGCCATAAAGAGCTTTTTATTAGAACAAAAGTTGCATTTTTATTGATGACAAAATTTAAATACAAAGAGAAGGTGGGCAGACAGTTTGCCACCATTCTCGATATTCCAAAGATATATTAGGACCAGAAAACATAGACAAAGGAATGAAGGAGTCCCAAGTGTACTTGGTTACATGGTATGCCCCAGACCACTGATCTGACTGCATATCGAACTCTGGCACGTGTCCCGTCGGGAAATGAGTGTTGACACGAATCTGCCGCTGCAAGAATTGTCTGAGACACCTCTCTGGCTGATATTCGACACAGAATAAAGGGCCAAGCAATTTGTAACGCTTGCTACGAGCATAAGTGTAGCGAGGAACTGATTCTTGTCTGTCAAAGTAATCCCAAAGGATTTCTTTCTGGTGCAAACTCTCGATTGAAGCTCGGTACTGAACCACAGACTTCAGTTTCTTGCGGTTGAATCTGAAGGAACTGGCCTTCGATGGAACATGTCGCAAGAACCATGACTGCAAGGCATACGTGCATCCTTCCACCAAAATGGTCTCTCCGAGGGCGAAACGAGCTAAGCCTCTGTAGAGAAAGGCTAGAGCTGCCATGGATACTGAAAGCTGACGAGTCTGCTTGCTTCCCCATCTTTGAAAAAGCTGGATGACTCTGACATCGATGAAATTCTGACCATCTTGGAAGAATACTAATCCTACTGTGCATAGGACCATGGCGTGCTGGATCCTTTCTTTCGCTGCTGGGGATAAGGTGTCAACTTCTTTGTATGTGCCATACTTGCGATAGAGTCCGAACATGTCAATGAACTGACTCCCATTGATCTCCGTGAGCGGCCAAGATCTGCTCCCTGTCGCTTTGGCTAATGCTTCTCGAACATCTATCCCCTTGACATTGATCAGGAACTCCTGCTCGACCAGATCGTCTGGCTGACCAGTTGGTTCTAGCAATCCCAAGATATCACTGAACTCGTCCATTAGCAGAGTCATCTCTCCCCATGGAAACCAGAATGTACAGGTACGCGGGTTCCACCGTTCTGCCATAGCTTGAATCAGACTGTCGTTGATGGTTTGCTTGCCTACTATCGATGCCATCTCCAATCCTCAGTCATCCAAGTGGTTTGGGAACATACGCGAGAAGGTGGCGAACCAGGAATAATACCACCGAGGGAAGAAGGAATGAGACTGGATAACCCGATGATCCGAGGTTTCATCCCTTATTTGATAGAAGACATGATCTTGGGAAAGATAGCATCGGGAGATTCGGACGCCATCGGAATGATACTAAGGCAAGAGAGGAAGAGAATCAGATAAAATGCAGGACTTACGGACAAACTTTTGATGAAAGAGGAGGATAGACATAAATTTTGGAAATTTTGAAAGATCAAGGGACTCAGAAAAAGACTTTCCAGGGTTTTTAAAGAAAATTTGACACAAAAGAGAAAAGAATGTAGGTAAAGGAAAAGTATATACCTGGGTTTTTTGAAAAAATATGAGGAAATTTTGAATAATATACCTAGGGTTTTGAGAAGGTTTGATATATATAGGAGAATATAAGGAAACATCGCACAATCAGAGCTGTACAAACAAGGATGCGCACACAGCACTCCCTAAAGGCTGACTCTAAATGCAATATTTGAAATAGCTTGTAGGACCTTAATCCTAACTTTAAGATTCAGGTCATCTGATTTCAATCAAGGTATGCCGATATACCTGAGCCGAAGCTCGAAGTACGTGGCATAGAAATAATTCTCCGGTTCTAAGGTAAAGGCTTCCCAACATCCTTGAGTGCCTACCGATATACCTCAGACTATGGCCCTTAGGTACGTGGTAGGGGGGCGCGAACCCAAATAGGTGGTCCAGTTGTGAGGCTCTCTCCAGAACTATGGTTTAGTGAGACAGCCCAGCAACGTGAAGACCGGAACAATATAGGTAGGGATGTTTTCAAAACATGATCAACATGCAGATAAAACCAGAAAGCTCTAATGCAAGTCCTAAAGAGATAGATTTAAATGAAAAGAAGCATACACTTGCATACATTGTTTATATTCAATCCCTAAAATTGAGGAGAGTTGTATTTCAGACCTAAGTCTAATGTGAACATGGAATAATCCCCTTAATATGGTCCTACCAAACCATACTTAGATCCTAAATGCAATGATGTCAGCTTTAGGATAGAGTCTAGGCTCCTAAGGTTTGCATGGAAATGAAGCTGACATAGAAGAATAAAGACTTAGAAAATATTAAAGCAAAGCAAAGGCACAAATTCAACCGGACGAAGACGGGTCCCATCACGGTCGCCAAAACTGTGATCTTCCTTCTCTTTTTCTTTTTCTAGCCTCTATTTTCCTCCTTTTTGAAGGGAGGAAAATGAAAGACAGAAAAAGAAGAGAGATGAGAAAAGAAAGAAAAGAAGAGAGAGGAACTCTTTTGCGGGGTCTCACTTGACCTTGATTTGAAAATATTTAGAAAATTACTCTTCTCCGTTTTGAAATATATTGCGAGAAAATGGAGAGGCGGGATTCGCTTGTCGGTACGAGGTTCGACCGTTCCTGGCGCCTTTATTAGGGGTAATCAAACCAAGGATCGAATTTATGCCTTTTTGCTTTGCCTAAATATCATCTAAGAATTTATCCTAAGTTTAAATGCACAAAGAATCATGCTTGTGCAATGCAAGGATATATGCTCTTTTTGAAAAGTGATTTGGGAAATCACCAAGTGTTTCTTAGATGAATCTGATAATAGAGTGAAGAAATGGTTTTTAACTTAGAACTTGAGATTTAAAGTTCTAAGTCTTTTGAAATAATCAGAGTTTTGGGAAAATAAATTGGGATTTGAAGTTGAGATAAAAAGGAGATAAAGTTTCAAAGTCAGAAATAGACTCTGAATCTTGGATTTAGGAGAAGAGATGAAATTTGAAAATGGAATTAAATTTCAGATTTAATATTGGAAATCAGGATGGAATTTGGACTTGAGCAATCCAAAATAAAAAATAGAAATGGATTTAAGAAGTTCAGATGGGATTTGAAAGTGGAATTGGATTTGAAATCTAGGATTAAGAATGGGATTGGATTCTGGATCTTAAATAGCATTGGATCCAAGATCTGGAATCCAAGATGGAATTGGATTCTGAATCCTAAAATGGATTTTGGATCTTAAAATGTGTTTAGGATCCGAAATCTGAGATCCAAGATAGAGTTGGACTCTAGATCCTAAGATGGATTTTGGATCTGAAGTCTGAGATCCAAAGTGGAACTGGGTTCTGGATTCTAAAATGGATTTGGATCTGAAGTCTGAGATCCAAGATGAAATTGGATTCTGGATCCTAAAATGGAATTGAATTTGAAGTCTGAGATCCAAAGTAGAACTAGGTTCTGGATCCTAAAATGGATTTGGATCTGAAGTCTAAGATCCAAAGGTAGAATTGTATTTAGAAAACTGGATCCAAGTTGATCTAACTTTGGATTTTGAGTTTTGAAAGTCCAAATGGGACTTTTGAATATGGATCTGGGTTTTGAAAACCCAGATTGAATTTAAACCTTTAGAAAAAGACTTGAATTTTTGAGATTCAGAATTAATCTCAAAACTTGGATTTTGAAGATAAGAAAATAAACTTGATTTTGAATTTGAAATCAGAAGAGATTGTTGCAAATGGTTGCTTCGTAGCCCCCCCCCCCCTCTTTCTTTCCTTCTGCGTGCTCTCTTTATAGAGGGAGAGGAGGCTTCTGGAAAGCTGGATGCGGTTGGAGATTGGTGGCTGAGGGGGATCAGAGGGTTTGGGCTCAGGAGATGGGAGCATGCGAGGCTGTTGGAGATGGACGAAGGATGGAGCAGGAGGTTCACCAGTGGGTGATGGAGGGTTCAGGCGAGAAGGGGAGAAGGTTCTGGAGAGTTTTCCCATGAGCGAAGGAGAAGGTGGTGTCTTCTTCGTTAAAAGAAAACCCTAAAAGGAGGGTTTTGCAACGTGCCCCCTTTACTTTCGAGATTTTGCAAAAATTTCGCTAAAAAGGTGCTTTCCATAAAACTTGATTTTCAAAAAGGGTTTTTGGAAAAAGAGGTATTTTCAAGGAGGTTCTAAAAACTGCTTTTCTTTCTTTTATATAATTTTATTTTTTGTTCTTTTCAAAATTTTCTATATTTTTTTGTATTTTTTAAGACAAAAGCTCTAAAACTAAGGAATTTAAACTAATTTTTACAAAATTTCAAAATATTTCACCAAAGAAAGGGTTTCCCTGAAAAATCAGGGTTATCTTGGGGAAATTTCTTTAGAAGAATGGGTTTGGACCCAGGTTTTGAGAAAACATTCGAGCTAAAAACCTCGAATTGAGGAATATAACACGATGGATCCAAACGGATACCGGATGAACTTGTCTGAGCTTTTTCAAAAGTTATTTTAGTAGTTTTGAGATTTAATTTAAAAATTGGATGGCGAAACTCAGATTTGGATTTTTTATCTGAATCCGGATCCGAAATTGAGTCAGATATGTAAAATGAATTTAATTTCAGTAAAATTTGAGAAATAAAATAGAATTTTAGATTTAAAACTGACTCAATTACCCAGATGTAAACACACAAAATTTTTACCTTCATCCAGTATTTGTCCATTTCATAAGTCATCACAGATCATTGCATGTCATTGCACGCATTTTGCATAGCATTGTATGACATTTCATCTCATTTTCGAGATCCAGCACTCCTATTTCAAAACATTCAATCCAGATTTGAATTTTAAAGCTTTATTTCAAAATCAATTTCAAAACCTGGGTTTTTATTCAATACTCTGTCATTTTCCAACCCCAGGACTTTGTATTTCGAAATATTTTATGAGAAAACAATCTGGATTCCTTTCAAATTCAAACTTTAATCGATTTCAATTCACAGATGAGACCCATTTAGATGGTGTCGCTTTTGAATGCCTCTATTCATCAAATTTCTCAAATTTTTGAAAGTTTCAGTCCGATCAGGACTCTGTCTCAGAGTCCTAATCCGGTCAGAAGTTTGGTTTTTAAGTCTGTTTTACTTCCATTCTCAATCTTTTTCGTTTGTTTTCGAAATTTAGGTCATTTCACAGAGTCCAGTTAGTTCAGGACTCTATTTTAGAGTTCGGTCGAGTTAGGAGTCTAACCCTGACTGTGTTTTCTGACTTATTTCATCATTTCTTGATAAAATCTTTTGAAAATTCTTTCATTTGGATTTTAAAATCTAAAATCTCAGAGTCCTAAGAGTTCAGGTCTAACCCGGAGTTCCAGTTCGCTTGAGACCCTATTTTCAAAGATCTTGAATTTCAAATACTGATTTTAACCCCTTTTCAAAGCCATTTTCAGTGTTTATTTCAAAAATGTTCAAAATTCGACGTGGGTCCACTCAGTTGGCACCATATCCAGAGGAATTCTAACTCAGTTAGGACCTTATGCCATTTCAAAAATCCTAATTTTAAGTTTACTTTTGAAAATCTTTTGAAAACTCCTTAAATTTCAAGTTTTAAAATCGCTTTTTGAAAAACTCAAGTAGGGCCCACTCGGGGTGGCGCCATATTCGAGTAAGTCAGGGCTAGACTAGGGTTAGTTGATGTCTTGGTTAGTGTTAGAGGTTTAGAAGAGTCAAAACCATTTTGAAAAACTCATTTTTGAAAGTTAGTTTTTAAAACTAGTGTTTTTAAAGGTTTTTAAAAGTGTTTTAAAAACCCAATGTGAGAGAATGCCAAGTGGCACCACATTTGGGGGATTCTTAGGTTTAGCTAGGGGTTAATTAGGAACTATTTAGGATAATTTAGACTAAGGGCATATAGGTAACTCCACCCAAAAATCGCCCCCCCTTTAGAGTCCAAAATTTTCAAAATTGTCAATTTTTAAACCTAATTTTTTTATTATAAATAGAGGCATAAGGGGGGTCGATTTTGCCATCTCTCTCCTCTCCAGCCCTTCCTCCATTGCTGCAACTCCAAGGTATGAACTTCTTCACTTTTCTTATTTTATTTAATGCTTTTTAATGCTTTAAACCTAGATTTAGGCTTGGACACCCCTCCTTATGGAAGATCAACCATGGTTTCACCTCAAGAACTATCAAGAACCAGCAAGAACAATCCAAGAAGGTGATCTAACCCTGTTTTGGATAATTTACAGAGATTTTAATCCATTAGAATTGATTTTAACATGATTCTTTGCATTATTAACCAATAAAATATATGATTTACCCTTTTTAATGGGTTAAATCTATGTTTTAAAGGTGATATCAAATTCCAGCCATTGATTCCCTGTTTTTAATTTATTTTCATGGTTTATTCATGTTTGTTTTACGTTCTATAGCATAGAAATAATTTTTTTTACTGTTTATGGTTTATTTTATTTATTTACATTAGTTAATGCATGGTTTTTCAAGTTTTCTTAAATTTCTGTGTGTTTTAGGTTTAGAACAGTAAAGATGATGTTAGTTCGGATTGAAGCACTCATTTTTTATTTCTGATTTTTTTATATGTGGTGCATGCATGAGTTATTGAGTTACTGTAGAAAAATCAGAGCTTTTGGATCTCGGGAACCTTGTCAAAAAAATCAGACATCAAATCGGGTTTTTAAAGCTTTAAAATCGTGGTTAAAATCAAGAAGGTAACTTGCTGTGATGATATTTCTCTCACCTTATATCCGATTTTAGATCTGTAAAGTGATATGGATTCACATTGAATAGATCTGTCCTCTGTGAAATTTTCGAATTTTTTTATCACTGTTTACTATTTTTCCCTTTTTAGAGAATCTGTTTTTAAATTTAAAACTCGTTAGGGTTTACCAAAACCCTAATCAGACTTGTGTTAGTCATAAATCCCAAACCACAGATCCGATTTTAGATCTATAAAAAGTGAGTATTATTATTTCTCTGTCTACTGTTCACCACTAAAATTTCAGAGATTTTTGTTTAGAATTTCTATTTATGTCTGTATTTTCAATCTGGAATAGCTGTTTTAATCCCTGTTAAGAGTGATATATTTTAGCTCAGATTGCCGGAAGGGTTTCTCCCTAACCAGAGATTATTTTTCCAATCTGTAAATTGGGAAATCTCTGTTTTTCTTCCTAGTTAGTCTCTGTAAAATTTCATAAATTTCTATGGAGATTTGACCCCTGGTTCAGGTCTTGAACTGAGACTGGTTGGTGAATTAGGTCAAAAATAGCATATTTTTAGGGTTTAATGCAATTTTCGGATTAATTTAATGTCAAAAAATTATTTTTATAATTCCAATTCGACATTAGGGTTATAACAAGTGCAGGTACCAATTTTTATGGATTTTGGAATCCATTTGATGGCTGAATTAAGCAAATTGCAAAACCGGGTTCCTGAAAGATCCAAAACACTGCTAAAATCACAGTTTTTGTGATATTATTGGATTTTCGTGCATAAGCATATATTTTTAGGGTTTTATTATGTTCATAATCATATTAGGATGATTTAGGTTTAATTTTGTGCTCATTTGATTTCATTTAGTGCATAAAACCTAAGTGTTTACCAAAATCTCTTTTTAAAAAACCCTGATTTCAAGGCCATAGTCTTGCTATCGGGGGCAATTTTGTCATTTGACCTAAATTTTGAAATCCCTAACCCTAATTTTCATATTTTTAATCATGTCATATCATATTTAGCTTAGTTTATTACATTCAAATTTCAAAACTTGCATTTTATCAAAATATCTTTCTGAAAACCCTAATTTCAAGGCCATAGTCTTGTTATTAGGGATATTTTGGTCATTTGGACCCCAATTTCGAAATTTCATATTTTATCTTCCTTATTTATTCAATTTTATTTCATACTTTATCATTTTGATTTAAGGGAATCATGGCAAAAAGGCTTATATCTAGCAAAATCCAACAATTTCCTGATATTGTTGGATAAATCTAGAAAACCCAACATATATTCATTAACAAGTTTTCTAGTTTTGCAGGTACATTGAAGACTTTATTTTTCATGTATTTAAATTTCAATAGTGATGTGAACTAAATTAAACTTTGGAATAAGAATTTACATTTCCTGCTTAGCTTAGGTTGCATTGCATATAGCTTATTTTTATAATTTTAATGTGTGATGGATGATGATTCATGCATATTTTTACAAATTCACCATGGTCTACACGAATGGCACATGCACTAGCTTCTATGAAGTTTATAAACTTGGTGGAATTTGTATTTATGGCCATAGTCAGAATATGAATGATACTTAGATTTATGATCTTCACATTAGCCACATTCAGCCTACACTCTTAGGCTAACTTCAAAATGCACTGCATTTCTCAAAAATACAAAAAGTATTTCTCAATTCCTTAAATCCATATCCATTCATTTCATGCATTTGCCAATTCCAATCTCAATTCAAAGAAGTTCATTTTTTTAAAAATCCCCTAAGTCTTATAGCAAAATCGATTTTCCCAAAGGCATTGAATTTCAAAGAATATTTCAGGTATTTCTCAAGTTCATAAACTCAATTTTCCAAGTTATGCAGTCAATTTCAAAGTTTGAAGTTAGAAAAATCAAAGTTTTTTTAAGTCTTATTCAAAAGAATATGGATTTGCCAATGATATTTCAAATATTTCCCAAGTTCCAAATTCAAATTTTCCGAGTTAGAATTTCAATTTCAAAGTTCGAATTCAGAGAAACCAAGTCTCTCAGAATCGATTTTCACCAAATGTCAAGGATTCCTCAAAATCAATTTTTACTTCTCTCAGAAGTATATTTCAAATCCCAATTCACGATTTTCCATGTGATACCTATTCTAAATATTTCAATCATTCAAAGCAAACATCATGGTTTCAAAATGTGCATTTTCTGAAAATTCATAGCACATGCCTGATTCTATGTGCATTTAGAAATTAGAATATGATTTAGACAAGTTGAATAGAGTAGAGCATAAGATTGATCCTTGGTTCAATTACCCCTGTTAAAGGTGGCAGGAACTGTTGAATCTCGTACCGACAGGCGAGTCCCATTCTTCGGAATTATCCTGCATTTTAAAAACGGAGGCGAGTTATTTTCAAAATCTTTTTCAAAGGTCAGTTTGATTTGCAAAAGTAAAATTTTACGATGATAACAGGTTTGGCGACCGAGATGGGACCTGTCTTTGCCTGATCAATCTAATGCTCTACTTAGTTCAAATTGTCAAAATCGATTTCCATGGAATGTCAGCTTTTGATTTATGCTATCATGTGAACCTAGGAGCCTAGACTTGAACCCAGCTGACATGGAATGCATATAGACTACGTATGGTTTGGTAGGACCATATTGAGGAGAATTGTTCATGCTCACATAGACTTAGGTCTAATACAACACTCCTCAATTTAGGAATTGTATGAAAACAATGTTTGCTTCTTCAAATATTTCAAAAATCTATCTCTTTAGGACTTAGAGCCTTCTGTTTGATTGCATGTGCTCATGTTTTTCAAAAATCACCCCACCTATATTGTCCCGGTCTTCACGTTGCTGGGCTCTCTTCCAGAACCATAGTTCGGGACAGAGCCTCACAACTGTGCCACCTATTTGGGTGAAAACCCCCCTGCCACGTACCAAGGGCCATAGTCCAACGTATATCGGCAGGTGCTCAAGGATGTTGGAAAACTTGAACCTAGAACCGGATAAATTGATTTTATGCCACGTACATCGAGCCTTGGCTTGAGTATATAGGCATAACTGGATTGGATACAGTTGATCTGAACCTTAGAGTTAGGATTAAGGTCCTACAACTATTTCAAAATTTGTGCATCTAGAGTCAGCTTTTAGAGAATGCTGTATGTGCATACTTGTTTGTGCAGAATGTGATTGAATATGTTATAGTCATTTCCTTTTATTTTCCATATTTTCCTCAATTGTCTAAAATACTGGACGATTTTCTCAAAATTCCCCAATCTATGTCCACGTACTGTCCATGTTTTAAATCTTGGACGATTTTCCAAAATACTTCATTTTCCATTTATTTCTCCATATTTCATCAAACCCTGGACGATTTTCCAAATTTCCCTTCATTTCCTTCAAAACTCCAGGTGATTTCCCATCTTTCCTGTCTTCTGGATCTCGAATTTCTTGCTTTATTTTTATCCTGCCTGCATTTTCCTCAAAATTCCTGTATTTTCCAAGTCTTATTCCAAATTTTCCATGTTTTCCAGTCTATTCTGATGGCATCCAGTCAGCTTGATTCAGTCTTCCCTGAGGGTCACATCTCCTATGAGGTGCGACAACGTCTTCCCGAACATCGAGTCCTCAGCACCGGATCCTTCTTTCCCCGGTGGTATTATTCATGGTTCAAGAACTTCTCTCGTATGTTTCCGGACCATCTGGACGAGTGTGGATTGGAACTGGCGTCCGCAGTGGGAAAGCAGACAGTCAATGGCAACTTGATCCATGCACTAGCAGAGCGGTGGAATCCGAGCACTTCTACCTTCTGGTTCCCGTGGGGCGAGATGACAGTACTGATGGATGAATTTTCAGAGATTATGGGATTGCCCGAGCCAGCCGGTCAGCCTGAAGATCCATTGGAGAAACAGTTTCTGATTAATATTAAGGGTCTGGACCCTAAGGATGCCTTAGCTCGCATGACAGGACGCAAGTCTTGGCCATTGATAGAGGAGGATGGAAATGAATATGTGGATCTGCTCGAAATCTACCGACAGCATGGGACATTTGTGGAAGTCAGTTCGTTGTCTAGGACAGCTCGAGAGAGAATTCAGCATGCGATGGTTCTGTGCACGGTGGGATTGGCTTTCTTTCCCGACGGACGAAATTACATAGATATCAGAATAGTTCAGCTTCTAAGGAGATGGGAAAGTCGACAGACCAGCCGCCTCCCAATAGCCATGGCCGCACTCGCCTTTCTATACCGAGGGTTGACTCGTTTTGCACTCGGAGAATTGATTCTAGTCGAAGGGTGCACCTATGCCTTGCAGTCTTTGTTCCTCCGGCATGTGCCAGTCCGAGCCAGTTCCTTCAGATACAATGGTGAAAAGCTTCTTCCAGTTGCGCGATACCGGTTCTTGATCCACAACCTACAGGAGGAAGAGGTCGTATGAGACTACTTTGATCGCCAGGAATCACCTCCCAGATATACTTATGCATACGACAAGCAATTCAGGCTACTGGGCCCATTTTTCTGCGCATAATATCATCCAGAGCGGTGTGTCAGGCAGTTCTCTCAGAGGCAGAAGCGCGTAGAGATTCGTCCACTAGCTGGGGTTCTGCCAGAATTCGATCTCACATCAGATCAGTGGTCCGGAGCATACCATTCTGCCAGACATGGCTGGGATTCTTTTGTCAGTCTTACTATTTTTCCTGGTCCTCGTGTATCTCCTGATTATCTGGAGTGGTGGAAAATTGTTTGTCCCCCTCCCCTCTGTCAAGTGTATTATTGATAAAATCATGTTTTTCCTCTCAATAAAAATTCCTTTATTTTACATTGGTTTGACGACCTCGCCTAGGTAACAAGGCATATTTTCAGTTGCTTATCTTGCAAAGAATAGCAACGCAATTGTCGTAATCCCAACGACGACTCAATCCCTAGTAATGGGATATTATTTCAATTGTCTACCAAAATTCTCAACAAATATTTTCCTCCAAACCAAATTTCCTTCAGAAGCCTAACCATCAGTTCTGCCCTGCAGAGAGCATCAGTAATATCCAAGAGAACATTTGCGATACTCGATGGTTGATACAAGATCCAGAAAAAAAGCCGCATCAGTTGAAGGCGTCGCGTACTCAGTAGCTTCAGAAGAAGAGATGGAATCACCTCGATCAATCCAGAGTCAGGGTCAACAGGCAGATGATGGCATCGATCCCCAAATGTACGTCATGTTCAAAAAGATGATGACCAAGATGCTAGCAGAACAAGCTGAGGCCAGTACTGAGCAAATTCAGACTAAGCAGAAAGATAAGGGTCATGCCGTCAAGAATGTGAAGATCAGTAAAAAGCAGAATCGTCATGAGGAAATGTCTGATGAGTCAGAATCAACAGATGATACTGACAAAGAGTATGAAAACAAGCAAGAATTCAAAAGGTCGACTCAGGGGCAGGGGTCGGCCTACAAATCCAAGAATCAGTCTGTTGACGACCCTACGCAGTAACAATTGAAAGATGTGGTGAAGATGGTTAAGGATCTTCAAGCGCGTGACAAGGGTAAAAGAGTCTTTACAAGTGAAGACTTCTATGATGGACTGGATGGGGATGATGATCTTGATAATCTCCCCAAGAAATTTATCAAGTTTGATGGTTCGGGTGACCCAAAAGCACATCTCGCCCTATTCTTCGCAGAATGTTCCAGGTTCAAGAGGAACAATCGTGCCTTATTTCTCTGCTTCCCTCGCAGTTTGGAAGGTGTCACAGCAAAGTGGTACTCAGAGCACATTAATCCGATAGAACTGAAAGAATTCGACAAAGTGGTCAATTTATTTATTGAGCGCTTTCTATTCAACGCTGAAGCACTCCCGACTCTCAGTCATCTCTGCAGTCTGAGGCAGAAGGAAAACGAGAAGGCCAGGGATTTTATTCATAGATGGAGATCCGCTTGCAATAAGATGTGCGAGCCAATAGCAGAAAGACACGCACTATCTTTGATCCTGAGCAACTTCTCGCAACCCCTGAGGGGACTAATTTCTACATCTCCATCGAAGAGCTTCATAGAACTAACAGAACGAGCCGAATGGCTCGAGTTGAATATGGAGAACGAGTCTTATGAAGGTTTTATGTTTACAAAGAATAACAGTCAACAAGAATCAAAGAAGAAAGCCCATTTTACCTACTCTGCCAATAACAGTAAGAATCAGAACAAAGGAAATGAAAAAAATCATAGTTATGCTTCAGGAGGGTCAAATCCCAACAAAAGTGATCAGAAAGGCAAGTCGATTATTCAATATGATAAGCAGCCACAACAAACCCTCGAACAAAGATCAAGACCACAAGAAAAGCCGAAGCGGGAAGGATGGAGTTATAACCGCAAGTTTACTCCTCTAGACCAGTCCCTCTAGACAGTATTAGAATATATGCTCGGCAGTGATATGATTAAGCTTCCAAGGGTAGCTGACCCGCCAGTGGTTATGGGAAAAATGAAGGACAGATTCTGCAAGTTCCACCGAACTGTGGGACATGATACCGAGAACTGTTTCGTTCTCAAAAACATCATACAAGATTATATTGACAAAAATTTGTTAGTAGAAGGGGCTGAAGATGAGAAAATGGAGATTCTAAAACAGCCTTTCTTGCAGCACTCAACAGCAATGATATCTGATCATCCCTTTCAGCCACAAGATCATATCCGACCATGCCCTAGCAGTAATATCAAGGTGCAGCATCAGGTATTAGTGTTGTATAAGGCCCAGTCCAGTTCTCAAAAGATGGACCTTGTTTCAGCATTCAGTAAGCTGAAAGTTTCGAGAGAACCCGCTAGAATATCTCCAGAGGTAGCCAAAAGAATGCCATGGTTACCCAAGAACCTTGTCAAATCTACTTCGGAAAAAGGGAGAAAACTAGAAGAAAAGGTCGACACGGTGCAAAGACCAATCACTGCCCTCTCTAATATCCCTATCCTTGAGTTGGCACGTGCCTCTCCTAAGCATCAGCAAGTTCTGGACGATTTACTGCGAAAGATCAAAGTCAAGCCAGACACCACACCTGAAGACATGGCTCAGATCGTTAATCAGGCCATGACCAATGCTCCCATAACCTTCTCAGATGAGGATCTGCCAAAACCTCACGCATTTCATAATAATGCCTTGTACATTGTGGTGCGAACCCGGGGAATGACTGTACCCCACGTGCTTGTAGATGGAGGCAGTAGCCTCAACATTTGTCCTGAAATGACTGCCAAGGCTCTGGGTATAAAAGAAGAAGAGTATACACCGGATCTGATCACCATTTATGGGTTTGATAATCATGGACAGACAGCAAAGGGAAAGATCTTCTTGGAAATATTTATCAACTACTCTGTTCATACAGTGCTTTTCCATGTCGTTAACGTGCCACCAACGTATAATCTTCTACTGGGAAGAACATGGATTCATAATGCCAACGCCGTGCCATCCACTCTGCATCAGTGCATCAAGTGGTCTAAAGGTGGCATGATAACTACTGTTTTGGGGGAAGATCCTGAAGAGAGGCTACCTCAACCTATGATCCCTAGGCCAACTTATACTGCTGATATCCCTAGCATTAGGGAAAGTGAAGAAATTGTTCTCAGTGAAAGCCTTGAAATGCTAAAGTTAGGAGCAACATCAGAGACAAATCACACAACAGCGATGGTCCAATGGCAAGGACCACATTTCTTTAAGATTGGGGGTCGTCTCGATTACAGTACTTTCAAGGACCATCCTCTTTTCCCGCAGTTTGTTAGGACCAAGAAAGATTTGACCTGTTACTGAAGCATGGTTATCAGCCTTTCAAAGGATTGGGCAAGAACGGAGATGGCCGGCTAGAGCCAGTGATCCCTGATCATCATCCGCGCAGGGCAGGACTAGGATTCATGGGCAAAAGATCCCACAAAAATACTGTCTTCATTAAAGGGATCCATTAAAAATTTTCTACCATCTGTCTTTTCTATTTCATTCATTTGATTTTTGCAGTTTGTAGGGACAATGTCCCATTTCAGTTCATTTTAAATGTCCTTATTTTATTTCAAGTCTTCAATAAAGTTATCAAGTTTCTCGTCTATCTGGATGTCATCTTTCTCTTATTCCTCTGCAATTTGTCTTCAAAATTCATTTGTTCTTATTTTTATTCCCATGCAATTTATGTCATAGTAAAGGAGCTTTCTCTAAAAGCTATTCCTTTTCAAAATTTCAGAATGTCTTCTCAACCGATAAAAAGGTTAGTCATTAATCCTTCAATCCTATCGAAACTGGCAAAGATATATCGGGTCCGAGCAAGAACAGGGGACAGTAAGGTCACAAAGCAGTCAGAAGAAATGACAGAATTCGACTCGTCGCTTCCAGAGTTGCCAGAATTTGCAGCGATTCAGAAACAAGATGAACCATCAACACTAGTCCAGGATCCGACTGAGGACATCAATATTGGTTCAGAAGATAGTCCGAAAATTCTCAAGATCGGCACCAGCCTAAGTACAGATGAGAAGGAAAGGCTCATTGACTTTCTCAAACAGCACCAAGAAGTATTCGCATGGACTTATGAAGATATGCCCGGTTTAGATCCTAAATTGGTGGAACATCGACTCATTCTGAAGCCTGATGCGAAACCTGTTAAACAGAAGTTAAGGAAAATGGATCCTCGAATCGAGCAACAGGTCAAGGAAGGACTTGAGGACTTGCTTAAAGCAGGATTCATTCGAGCAATAGATTATCCAGACTGGTTGGCGAATATCGTTGCAGTTCCCAAGAAAAATGGCAAAGTGCAAATTTGTATCGACTTTCGCGATCTCAATAAAGCTACTCCGAAGGATGACTATCCCCTCCCAAATATTGACCTCCTAGTTGATAGCACGGCTGGGCATGCCATGTTTTCCTTCATGGACGGATACTCCGGATATAATCAGATCAAGTTAGCCGCTCGTGACCAATCCAAAACATCCTTCACTATGCCATGGGGCACTTTCTGTTATACCGTCATGCCGTTTGGGCTCAAAAATGCTGGGGCAACTTATCAGCGTGCAATGGCTGCCATTTTCCATGATCAGATGCACAAGACCATGGATGCATACGTTGATGACATCTTGGTCAAATCCAAGGAGGAAGGAGACCATATCGACGCCTTAAGTCAAGTCTTCAAGCGGCTTATTCTTTATAAGCTAAGACTCAACCCTCAGAAGTGTATCTTCGGAGTTGAATCAGGCAAATTGCTAGGCTTCTTGGTCAGCAAAAAGGGGATAGAAATGGATCCCGCTAAAGCAAAGGCCATCATTGACATGCCACATCCAACTACTCTTAAGGAATTGCGTAGTCTTCAGGGACGTATGCAATCAATTCAGAGATTCATATCCAACCTTGCCATGAGATGTGAACCTTTCAATCATCTACTCAGAAAAGGAGTGAAATTTGAATGGGGACCAGAGTGTCAGCAATCGTTTGAGCGTATCAAGAAATATCTTCTTAATCTGCCCGTTCTAAAGCCACCAGAATTGGGAAAGCCTCTCTTGCTATATGTTTCAGTTAACCAAGCCGCTTGTGGCGGATTCTTGGCACAATATGAAGAAGGCAGTTCGGTTGAACATGCCATTTACTATGTAAGTAAGACTTTCATTGACTACGAGAAGAAATATTCTCAAATAGAGAAGACATGCCCAGCACTGGTATGGATGTGTCAGAAGCTGAGACATTACTTGTTAGCATCAGAAGTCAAGATTCTCTCAAAACTTAATCCTCTCAAGTATATTCTCGAACAACCATTTCTTAGTGGACGGATTGCTAAGTGGCAAGTCCTGTTAATGCAGTATGATCTGGGGTATGTTTCTCAGCAATCTATCAAAGGTCAAGCAATTGCAGACCAATTGGCAGATTTTCCTTTAGTAGAAGATGTTAGAATCGATGATAGCTTTCCCGATGAGCGGATCTGTAATGTTCAACAATCCCCAGTTTGGAATCTGTTTTTCGACGGATCCAAGAACATGGCCGGCATAGGAGTCAGAATCTTGCTGATCACACCAGAGAAAGAGATGATCCCCTTTTCTCTGAAACTGGATTTTCAATGTACCCATAATATGGCTGAGTATGAAGCTTTAATACAAGGTATGAGAATTTTGCAAGACTTCAATGTTCAGAGGGTACACGCTTTCGGCGATTCATTGCTCGTCGTCAGCCAAGTCAAAGTTGAATGGCAGGTAAAAGATCAGAAGCTGCTCCCTTACCAAAAGATTGTTTTATCCCTTATCAACAATTTCGATGAATTTCAGCTTTTCCATATCAAAAGAGAGTTTAATCAAATAGCTGATATTTTGGCCAGCCTGGGCTCCATTATGTCTTTCAAAACTGGAGAATCCTGTTGCTCCTTTGAAATCGGTAGACTTGACCAACCTGCCTTCGTTCCGGTAATGCAAGTCAACCAGGCGGAACAGAAAAAAAAGCCTTGGTATCAAGATATCAAAAACTTTATTGAAACTGGTGAGCTTCCACCAGAACTATCAAAGAAGGAGCAAAAAGCAATTCGGCATATGTCCGCCCGCTATTTTATCTTTGCCAATGTTCTTTATCGTCGTGGGTTCAGTTTTGAGTATTCCAGGTGCTTAGATGAAGAAGAAGCTAAAGAAATCATACGAGAAGCGCATGAAGGTATTTGCGGTGGTCATGTCGGCTACCAAACCCTTGTTAAACAAATCATTCGGGCAGGATACTATTGGAGAACCATGCAGCAAGACTGCTATCGTTTTGTGAAGAAGTGTGTTCAGTGTCAGATACACGCACCTTCCATTCATGCGCCAGCCACGTACTTGCAATCAGTCGTGTCTCCATGGCCATTTTCTATGTGGGCCTTCGACATCGTAGGACCCATCTCTCCTTCAACTTCTAATGGTCATAAATATTTCCTTGCCGCAACAGAGTATTTCACCAAATGGGTTGAAGCCGTCACTCTGCGTACGGTGGAGGGTCGACATGTAGTCTCGTTCATTCATAAGAACATTCTTTGTCGTTTCGGTATACCGCACGACATCGTGTCAGATAATGGTACTTATTTCAAAAATGAGAGAATGAAGATCTTTTGTTCAAAATTCAGAATTCATCATTTTTCAGCTCCTTATTATCCACAAGGAAATGGTCAGGCAGAAGCAACCAACAAGAGTTTGATTCGCATCTTGGAAAGAACCGTTGAGACGGGTCGTGATTGGCACGAGAAAATTCATGATGCACTTTGGGCATATCGAACTACCATTCGAACCCCAACCAATGCGACTCCTTCAGAACTTGTTTATGGGACTGAGGTGGTGTTACCTCTTCATGTTCAGAAACCCGCCCTTAAGTTCGCATCTCTTTTAGAGCTACCACTCGATCAGTATCAGCAACAGAGATTGGTACAATTAGATTTACTCGATGAAAAAAGACTCAAAGCAGCAGAACACGCTCAGTCTTATCGTCAGAGGATAGCAAGGCAATATGCCAAGTCAGTCATCGAAAGGAGATTCCAAGTTAATGACTTGGTCCTTAGATCAACGGCTCATCTCAAGCATCGTCCACGTGGCAAATGGTCACCAAACTGGGAAGGTCCCTACGTGGTGAAAGAAGCGTTGCCCCGTAATTCATATCGTCTGATTAATGCAGACGGGGTAGAACTATCTGACCCCATTAATGCTCGACATCTGAAGAAATTCTATACCTAGAAAATCTCTATTCTATCTTTTGTATTCTTCAAAAATTCTCCTCAATAAATGATCAATTATTCTTTGGTCAAAATACCCCTCTTCCCCAGAATATACTGGGGCATTTTTGGTAAAGTTGCCTTTTATCCAAAACAATTTGTGTGCAGGCAAGATCTAATAAATCTCTCATTTTGCACGCATGTGCACTCAGTTGCATCCATTTGCATTTGCACGCATTCATCTGCATCAATTTGCATTGGATTTCCCATTCAGGATAAGGGATAAATCCTGAGACCCCGGCAAGTCGTCCAAGTCATCGTCAATTGATGACCCAGTGCTCGTACTGGTAATCTTTTAAAAACCAGTGCTCATACTGGTAATCTTTTAAAAACCCAGTGCTCGTACCGGTAATCTTTTAAAATTCAGTGCTCGTACTGATAACTTTTTAAAATCCAGTGCTCGTACTGGTAACCTTTTAAAGTCCAGTGCTCGTACTGGTATCCTTTAAAAATTCAGTGCTCGTAATGGTAGTCTTTTAAAATTCAGTGCTCGTACTGATAACTTTTTAAAATCCAGTGCTCGTACTGGTAGCCTTTAAAGTCCAGTGCTCGTACTGGTATCCTTTAAAAATCCAGTGCTCGTACTGGTAATCTTTTAAAAATTCAGTGCTCGTACTGGTAATCTTTTAAAAATCCAGTGCTCGTACTGGTAATCTTTTAAAATACAGTGCTCGTATTGGTACTTTGCAAAAGTTCGGTCTTCATACTGGTCGCAACATAACTCTCACATTGAGGTTCAGGCTCAATCTTTAGACCTGCGAACCAAACAATCTGTATCAGACTCTTGGGTCGTTCCATTCTGTTAATCTGACATTCGGGTTGCCGATTTTGTCAAGACCTCTAGTCATTCGTGTTATCAAGCAGTTCTTTGAGTTATCAAAAGCTATCAAAATCAATCGCCAAGTATCTCTCTTGCGAGGGACCCTTTTTCCAGGGAGAGTTCGAGGGAGCTCGTTTCTTTTCGCATGTCTTTATTGTTCGTTCGTTGAACCCCTTTTTCTATGGAGAGTTTGAAGGGACTCGTGATTCACGAACAGTTTGCAAAATAATCTTTATTGGGAGAGTTTCGACGGAAGCTCGTCCTCCTTGTAACCCTAAATGTCTTTTGTTAGGCCACCCCCGTCGTCGAGGACCCTTTTTCCAGGGAGAGTGTGATGGACTCGTTCCTCTATGATATCCTTTCAATCTCTGTTAGCGGCCCCCTTTCCATAAGAGAAGCCTAGAAATAGGGAGTTTTGACGAAAACTCTATTTCTCTTCGAAAGTTCGTTTTGCAAACACCTCCTCTTCAGGGAAGAGAGGAGTATCTTTTGTTACCCGTTCAGGTAAGGGTCAAGCCTGAGTCTCTCCTTTGGGAAAAGGAGAGGAGAATCTAGCCACGGATATGTCATATAGATCTCAAATGATTTCCTTCACCAAGGATTCCAAGAATATTTTGCCAATTTGCCATAAAAAAAATAGTTGTGGATTCCAAAATCTTTATCGCATAAAATTGTACCTCAGAATACCTTCAGTATTACTTCCAAAAGGACAAAACTTTTGTGAAAAAGGATTCAAAATTCAAAATCTTTCTATTGGCCAACCAAAAGGATGAAGAATAAATCCGCGATATGGCCAGCAAAGAAAATTCAATGTTGTTGCAAAGCCAGAAGTGATTGATATTGATCGTAGTCAATGGCATATTTTTAAAGACCATTCTTGGAAAATAAGCAGTCGAAATATCCTGGGTGATACAGAAAAATTCACTCAATCTCCATGTCCCCTCAATCACCTAAGCTGCAATTAAATATCTGCAAAAGGGATCTCTCAACTGTCGTCAAGATGAAGGCGAATTAGACGAGTCGACCCCCGGGGCCAAAGAAGATTTGGATCATCTCCAAGATGATGGAGTTTGTGACGGATCCTTCCAGGGAAAGTCCAGATCACCGTCGAGATGAAGGCGAGTGTGATGGACCTCCCGACAATCCCTAAAAGGTATTTAATTTCTGTTATCATCAAGAGATTCCTAACCAATGAGCCAATAACCGTCAATATAATCCCTGAGAGAAAAGAAGAATCGGAACATCTCTGAGATAAAGGAGTTTGTGACGTACCCTTCCAAAAAAATAAAGAGAGAAAAAGCTAGGACATCTCCAAAATGAAGGATGATGTAATTCCCGAAAAATCCAAGAGAGCTCCGATTCTGTCAAAAAAGAGTGCAGAAAGATCATCATGAGAAAAGAATCCCAGGATATCAGACTGCCGAATCTATCAAGAATCTTCTTTAATTTTGTGAAATTCTTTTATCAATATCCTTTCGCTAATAGCTCTCGCAATATCAAGAATACATTCTTTTCCGTCCATATCAATGAAATTGATAGCCTCCTTGAAGGAAAGTCAATTGCAAGTAATTTGAATTCGAATCTTGATTCTACGGAGTTAAGCCCAGTCGGAGGTAATACTTCAGGTAGAAAAGAGGGAATATTTTTCATATATATATGTGCTTATCATTCTTGAATTAACTACAATTTTTTATCTTATTGGCAATCTTTTTAAGTTATCCTGACATGAAGTGAGAACTTGATGTTTATTTTGATGTATCCAGGCGTTGTTGTTATCCCTTTTAGGATCGGATGATGGGAGTTGTCCAAGATCCTTCCCTTCTTGTTTTGATCTGAGTGCCTGGGCTCTCAGATTCGCACACTTCCCTGTGCTCCCCACTGTCCCACCATAGACAGTTCCCGTTCAGATTAAGGGTTAAACCTGAATTTTCCGCAAAAGGTCATCTGTCTTAAAAGCCATTCAGTCTTAGCAATGAGATGTCCAAGATCAATCCCTTTTCAAGCTTTAGGGAACCCCCTTTCTTCCTTTTGCAAACCCCTCTCGGATTTATTGTGCAGAATTCGAAGGTCCCATCATGGTTTCTTCATTTGAGGATTCCGTATATCGTCCCCTTTCAGGTTAAGGGTTAAGCCTGAGCCTCGTTTTTCCACGAGGTATCGTCCCCTTTCGGGTTAAGCTTGAGCCTCGTTTTTCCACGAGGTATCGTCCCCTTTCAGGTTGAGGGTTAAGCCTGAGCCTCGTTTTTCCACGAGGTATCGTCCCCTTTCAGGTTAAGGGTTAAGCCTGAGCCTCGTTCCATACGAGGTATTTCCTGTCCCATCCAGGTTAAGGGCAAAACCTGAATCTCACTTCTTTTCGAAGTAAAATTTTCTCCTTATTCTTCATTTCATATCTATCATCATCCTTTGAACTAATTCTTTCATACCCAGTCAGATTCATCTAACTGGGGTATTTTTATAGTCCAAATTTGGTATGTTTTCTTTGCCACTAAGCTCGGCTTTCAACCGGCTTAGCAGCAAAGAGGGGCATCTGTAAACACACCAAATTTTTACCTTCATCCAGTGTTTGTCCATTTCATAAGTCATCACAGATCATTGCATGTCATTGCACGCATTCTGCATAGCATTGTATGACATTGCATCTCATTTTCGAGATCCAGCACTCCTATTTCAAAACATTCAATCCAGATTTGAATTTTAAAGCTTTATTTCAAAATCAATTTCAAAACCTGGGTTTTTATTCAATACTCTGTCATTTTCCAACCCCAGGACTTTGTATTTCGAAATATTTTCTCAGAAAACAATCTGTATTCCTTTCAAATTCAAACTTTAATCGATTTCAATTCACAGATGAGACCCATTTAGATGGTGTCGCTTTTGAATGCCTCTATTCATCAAATTTCTCAAATTTTTGAAAGTTTCAGTCCGATCAGGACTCTGTCTCAAAGTCCTAATCCGGTCAGAAGTTTGGTTTTTAAGTCTGTTTTACTTCCATTCTCAATCTTTTTCGTTTGTATTCGAAATTTAGGTCATTTCACAGAGTCCAGTTAGTTCAGGACTCTATTTTAGAGTTCGGTCGAGTTAGGAGTCTAACCCTGACTATGTTTTCTGACTTATTTCATCATTTCTTGATAAAATCTTTTGAAAATTCTTTCATTTGGCTTTTAAAATCTAAAATCTCATAGTCCTAAGAGTTCAGGACTCTAACCCGGAGTTCCAGTTCGCTTGAGACCCTATTTTCAAAGATCTTGAATTTCAAATACTGATTTTAACCCCTTTTCAAAGCCATTTTCAGTGTTTATTTCAAAAATGTTCAAAATTCGATGTGGGCCCACTCAGTTGGCACCATATCCAGAGGAATTCTAACTCAGTTAGGACCTTATGCCATTTCAAAAATCCTAATTTTAAGTTTACTTTTGAAAATCTTTTGAAAACTCCTTCAATTTCAAGTTTTAAAATCGCTTTTTGAAAAACTCAAGTAGAGCCCACTCGGGGTGGCGCCATATTCGAGTAAGTCAGGGCTAGACTAGGGTTAGTTGATGTCTTGGTTAGTGTTAGAGGTTTAGAAGAGTCAAAACCATTTTGAAAAACTCATTTTTGAAAGTTAGTTTTTAAAACTAGTGTTTTTAAAGGTTTTTAAAAGTGTTTTAAAAACCCAATGTGAGAGAATGCCAAGTGGCACCACATTTGGGGGATTCTTAGGTTTAGCTAGAGGTTAATTAGGAACTATTTAGGATAATTTAGACTAAGGGCATATAGGTAACTCCACCCAAAAATCGCCCCCCCTTTAGAGTCCAAAATTTTCAAAATTGTCAATTTTTAAACCTAATTTTTTTATTATAAATAGAGGCATAAGGGGGGTCGATTTTCCCATCTCTCTCCTCTCCAGCCCTTCCTCCATTGCTGCAACTCCAAGGTATGAACTTCTTCACTTTTCTTATTTTATTTAATGCTTTTTAATGCTTTAAACCTAGATTTAGGCTTGGACACCCCTCCTTATGGAAGATCAACCATGGTTTCACCTCAAGAACTATCAAGAACCAGCAAGAACAATCCAAGAAGGTGATCTAACCCTGTTTTGGATAATTTACAGAGATTTTAATCCATTAGAATTGATTTTAACATGATTCTTTGCATTATTAACCAATAAAATATATGATTTACCCTTTTTAATGGGTTAAATCTATGTTTTAAAGGTGATATCAAATTCCAGCCATTGATTCCCTGTTTTTAATTTATTTTCATGGTTTATTCATGTTTGTTTTACGTTCTATAGCATAGAAATAATTTTTTTTACTGTTTATGGTTTATTTTATTTATTTACATTAGTTAATGCATAGTTTTTCAAGTTTTCTTAAATTTCTGTGTGTTTTAGGTTTAGAACAGTAAAGATGATGTTAGTTCGGATTGAAGCACCCATTGTTTATTTCTGATTTTTTTATATGTGGTGCATGCATGAGTTATTGAGTTACTGTAGAAAAATCAGAGGTTTTGGATCTCGGGAACCCTGTCAAAAAAATCAGACATCAAATCGGGTTTTTAAAGCTTTAAAATCGTGGTTAAAATCAAGAAGGTAACTTGCTGTGATGATATTTCTCTCACCTTATATCTGATTTTAGATCTGTAAAGTGCTATGGATTCACATTAAATAGATAGGTCTTCTGTGAAATTTTCGGATTTTTTGATCACTTTTTATTATTTTTTCCCTTTTAGAGAATCTGTTTTTAAATTTAAAACTCGTTAGGGTTTACCAAAACCCTAATCAGACTTGTGTTAGTCATAAATCCCAAACCACAGATCCGATTTTAGATCTGTAAAAAGTGAGTATTATTATTTCTCTGTCTACTGTTCACCACTAAAATTTCAGAGATTTTTGTTTATAATTGCTATTTATTTTTGTATTTTCAATCTGGAATAGCTGTTTTAATCCCTGTTAAGAGTGATATATTTTAGCTCAGATTGCCAGAAGGGTTTCTCCCTAACCGGAGATTATTTTTCCAATCTGTAAATTGGGAAATCTCTGTTTTTCTTCCTAGTTAGTCTCTGTAAAATTTCATAAATTTCTATGGAGATTTGACCCCTGGTTCAGGTCTTGAACTGAGACTGGTTGGTGAATTAGGTCAAAAATAGCATATTTTTAAGGTTTAATGCAATTTTCGGATTAATTTAATGTCAAAAAATTATTTTTATAATTCCAATTCGACATTAGGGTTATAACAAGTGCAGGTACCAATTTTTATGGATTTTGTAATCCATTTGATGGCTGAATTAAGCAAATTGCAAAACCGGGTTCCTGAAAGATCCAAAACACTGCTAAAATCACAGTTTTTGTGATATTATTGGATTTTCGTGCATAAGCATATATTTTTAGGGTTTTATTATGTTCATAATCATATTAGGATGCTTTAGGTTTAATTTTGTGCTCATTTGATTTCATTTAGTGCATAAAACCTAAGTGTTTACCAAAATCTCTTTTTAAAAAACCCTGATTTCAAGGGCATAGTCTTGCTATCGGGGGCAATTTGGTCATTTGACCTAAATTTCGAAATCCCTAACCCTAATTTTCATATTTTTAATCATGTCATATCATATTTAGCTTAGTTTATTACATTCAAATTTCAAAACTTGCATTTTATCAAAATATCTTTCTGAAAACCCTAATTTCAAGGCCATAGTCTTGTTATTAGGGATATTTTGGTCATTTGGACCCCAATTTCGAAATTTCATATTTTATCTTCCTTATTTATTCAATTTTATTTCATACTTTATGATTTTGATTTAAGAGAATCATGGCAAAAAGGCTTATATCTAGCAAAATCCAACAATTTCCTGATATTGTTGGATAAATCTAGAAAAGCCAACATATATTCATTAACAAGTTTTCTAGTTTTGCAGGTACATTGAAGACTTTATTTTTCATGTATTTAAATTTTAATAGTGATGTAAACTAAATTAAACTTTGGAATAAGAATTTACATTTCCTGCTTAGCTTAGGTTGCATTGCATATAGCTTATTTTTATAATTTTAATGTGTGATGGATGATGATTCATGCATATTTTTACAAATTCACCGTGGTCTACACGAATGGCACATGCACTAGCTTCTATGAAGTTTATAAACTTGGTGGAATTTGTATTTATGGCCATAGTCAGAATATGAATGATACTTAGATTTATGATCTTCACATTAGCCACATTCAGCCTACACTCTTAGGCTAACTTCAAAATGCACTGCATTTCTCAAAAATACAAAAAGTATTTCTCAATTCCTTAAATCCATATCCATTCATTTCATGCATTTGCCAATTCCAATCTCAATTCAAAGAAGTTCATTTTTTTTAAAATCCCCTAAGTCTTATAGCAAAATCGATTTTCCCAAAGGCATTGAATTTCAAAGAATATTTCAGGTATTTCTCAAGTTCATAAACTCAATTTTCCAAGTTATGCAGTCAATTTCAAAGTTTGAAGTTAGAAAAATCAAAGTTTTTTTAAGTCTTATTCAAAAGAATATGGATTTGCCAATGATATTTCAAATATTTCCCAAGTTCCAAATTCAAATTTTCCGAGTTAGAATTTCAATTTCAAAGTTCGAATTCAGAGAAACCAAGTCTCTCAGAATCGATTTTCACCAAATGTCAAGGATTCCTCAAAATCGATTTTTACTTCTCTCAGAAGTATATTTCAAATCCCAATTCACGATTTTCCATGTGATACCTATTCTAAATATTTCAATCATTCAAAGCAAACATCATGGTTTCAAAATGTGCATTTTCTGAAAATTCATAGCACATGCCTGATTCTATGTGCATTTAGAAATTAGAATATGATTTAGACAAGTTGAATAGAGTAGAGCATAAGATTGATCCTTGGTTCAATTACCCCTGTTAAAGGTGGCAGGAACGGTTGAATCTCGTACCGACAAGCGAGTCCCATTCTTCGGAATTATCCCGCATTTTAAAAACGGAGGCGAGTTATTTTCAAAATCTTTTTCAAAGGTCAGTTTGATTTGCAAAAGTAAAATTTTACGATGATAACACCAGAAAATGGAATCAAGGAAAAAAAGGGGGATATTTACAACATTTTGAAAAATTTGGGGTATTCAGACTCGGGTATGGATCCAGGTCGGGTCCAGACCCGACCCAAGTCTGATTTTTTTTTTTAACACTGGGTTTTACACTAGTTGTATATCAGTCTCTCAATGAGCACGCATATGACACGATCTCAATGGATCAGATGCTCGACATATTTTTACGCAACGAGCCCACAACCTAGTAAAGGCACAACCACTTCTCTGGCGCAGCGGCCCTTACGAGCAAGGTGCCCTTACAAGTATCAGGGAGATGAGCCATTTTGGAATCGTTCCAACAACGAGCATCGTTGTGCCATTTAACCGGTTCTGGCAGCTCTTTTGCCAACCATTTTGTCAGCACCTCCCCTGCTTCAACAGCAGGAGTGCGACGATCCTTTCTACATTGTAGAAAGTGTCCAACATACTGGGTAGCAACTCCTCTGTATGACAGAGTAACCTATTGTGTTCTTTCTGAGCTATTTCTAGCTTCTTCAGAGATTCCAACAACACTTTCTCTCTTTGATGGTGAAAGTGTACATTTCTTTTAACTATTTCAGCGGCATCTCTCATCTTTGGCAAAGAAATCGCTACACTTAACTCGGGGATGGATGTACACCATTGTGCATACTTTGCATCCATTAAGGTTGACTGGAACCTTAGGCTATTGCCAAGCCATACGCAAATGACCCAGTCTTTACGAAAATACAGTTTTGCGCAAAAGCGAAGCCTTTCCAATAGGGGCTTCATTTGTCAAGCAAAATCTTGATCAATGAGTAGTAAGAAAATCACATCAGCGATTTAGAGTTGATCTCTATTTGAACGCTCATTTACGTGCTATATATGTAATATAAGCAAAAGCCTATGCTTTATATGGTGGCGGCGTAAATTAAATACATATACTTATTGTTTGGGGTGTGTAACCGAACAAAATATTCTACATATCTATTTGTAGAAAGCAGGAGCCTTGGCGTCATTCAACGCGACAACGTAAGTAAATGCATAATCGAAAGTGCAGAATCGGAAATACAGAAAGCAGGAAGCCTTGACATCGTACGACACGACGACATAATGTAAATGCATAGACGGAAGTGCGTAATTAGAAATTGCAGAAAGCAAGGAGCCTTGGCATCATACGCTGCAACGACAAAGGTAAATTACAAGGCCTTGGCGATATAAGACGTGACGACAGTTATCAGACGATATACACGAAGTTTGTCATCCAACAAGAGTTACGAGGCGAGTGGGTGAATACTGAAGTGTCCCAAAAAGCTCAACCAAGAACTAGGATAAGTGTAAACACCCCAAATTTTTACTCACCTCCCCGACATCTTCACCAAGCATCATCATCCAGCCTTTTTGAAATCGCCGAAGGGCAAAATGGTCATTTTCTGAGCCCGAACCTTGCAAAAGTCTAAATTTCATCTGCAACTCTCAAAATTCCTCTATTTTTAGCTCAGATGTTCAAAATTTTATTCCTGACAGAAGACAGAAATCTCCAAGTCTTGGTTCAAGATTATATTGCATAAGACATGACATTGCATATCATTGCATGAGCATTTCATATCACTGCACTGCACAGCATGCCATTTCGAGGTCCAGAACTCTTGATTTCAAAATTTTCAATCCAAATTTGAATTTTAATTATTTTCAAAATTGATTTCAAAACCCTGGGTCTTCAAAATTATCAATTCTTCCCATTTTACCCCCAGAACTTCGAATTTCAAAATATTTCCTCAAGAAAATGATCTGGATAGTTTTCAATATGGATTTCAGCCACCTTATCTCAAATCTTGCCCTTTTATTAGCTATTTCAACCATCATTCTTTTACAAAATCACCCTACAAGGGCCAACTCTTTCCAAAATTTCCTGTTTTACCAATTAGTCCAGATTTTATGAAAATTCCAAAAAGAGGCTTATTGTCTTGTCTTTATTTCAATAAAGAAGCAATGTGGGACCCACACTGAGGTGGTGTCACACAGGCTTTTCTTTTGAAAATTTGAATTTTGAAAAACCCAAAAATATAGGAGCCTTGTCTCCTTGATTGGCGCCACTTGTCCTTTCTCTCTCCTCCCATTTACAGGCCATGTGTCAGCATAGGGTTCACCTAGAGTTGGCGCCACATGTCACCTTCTCTCTTTTGCCATCCTTTGACACGTGTCAGTGTGGAGCCACCTTAAGATGCTGCCACATGTCACCTTCTCTCTTCTGCCATCCTTTGACACGTGTCAGTGTGGAGCCACCTTAAGATGCCGCCATATGTCATTAGTCATCCTCTTCATTTTATGCCACGTGTCAATGTCTACCATCTTCACCCTGTGCCATGTGTCATTCCAAGGTCACCATGAGATGCCACATGTCATGTGTTGTCCTGTTCATAAAAAGTAGAACTTGTCTCCCCTGAGGTGGCACCATTTGAATTATGTCTCCTGCAAGTGACACATGTCACTCTCTCCTTTCCTCAGGAAAAGCAAGCGACACGTGTCAATCTCTGCTCCTTTCAGAAAAAGCAGATGACACATGTCTCCCTCCTATTTTTCTCAGAAAAGTAGATGACACATGTCATCTCCAGCTTCCTTTAGAAAAAGTAGAAGACACATGTCACTCCCTGCTTTTCTCAGAAAAAGCAAGTGACACATGTCACCCTCTGCTCTTCTCAGAAAAAGCAAGGGACACGTGTCTCTCTCTGCTTTCTTCAGAAAAAGCAAGTGACACATGTCACTTTCTGCCTCCTTCAGAGAAAGCTAGAATTCAAATATTCAAACTCCAGGCTGAGGTGGCGCAAATCCTGAACTTCACCTTTTCTATTTTGTGTGAGATGGTGCCACGTGTCCCTTTCCCTCCTTTTCCTCCCTCTTGCCACATGACATTGTAGGAGCCACCCTGAGGTGGCGCCACATGTCCACCCTCCATTCCTCCAGGGCCAACCTCCATTTAAAATTTAAAACCCCCTCTGAGGTGGCGCCATCTGAAGAACCTCCTCCAGCAAGCTGACACTTGTCAGGTATGGAACCATCCTGGACTGCCACATGTCCAGATCTCCTTTCATCTGAAAAAGTAGAATTCAAACTCCTCTGAGGTGGCACCTTCTGAGCCCACTGCTCTGTTCTTCTGACATGTGTCAAACACTTTTTGAGGTGGCGCCAATCCAGAGTCCCACTTGGCTTCAAATTTTATTTTTATTTTATTTTTAATAAAAGTAGCCCACCATGAGGTGGCGCCACCTGAGGACTCCCTACAAAAAGCAAGTTTGAATTTCAAATTCCAAGAGAGCACCCTCTGAGGTGGCGCCATCTGGGAGCTTCCTGCAGAGAAAATCAAGCAAACCAAATTTTGAAAAATTTCAAATCCTGCTGAGGTGTCTCACCCACAAAATTCTCATTTTTTTATTTTCTCAAAAATCAAAATAGCACCTCTGAGATGGCGCCACATGGAGGGCTCAGATTGAGCCTGTTTGAAATTCATTTTTTTTTTTAGAAAATCTATAAAAACAAGGCTCCACGCCCAGCATAGGAGAGACCATCTTTTGAGAACTCTTATGAACTTGAAAATTCGACCTAGCCTTCTTGAGAATTCGATTTTTGCACTTTGGAATTCATGCCCCCTTTGGCTCAGTGAAGAAGGTGTAGTGGGTCGATTTTGGTGAACCATCCGAAGCCCGAAGCGAAGGACGAACGAAGCTTGTGATAGCCGCCCCTTTCAAGAGCTCCTACGCTGCGTAACGAAGCAAGGTGCACCTCTTTTCCTCTTCAGTTGATTTCATAATTCAATTCGGGAGTCGTTTGAAGAAAGAGCTCATCCGAGAGATGGATTGAGCTATTCTCATGAAACGACATACATAAAAATATTCAATTATGCTTCCTTGATGATTTTTAGCATTCATGCATTTATTTAGGTTTAATTTGCATTTTATTTCATTAATTTAGCATGTTTCATGAATTAATTAGGATTAATTTAGCATTTATTTCAATTCTGTTCATTTTCAGTAGTTCTCTGTTTTTGTCAGTCAGTCCACATGTCATTTCATGCATTTATCTTTTATTAAAAATCCCTAAAAAATCACGGAATGCGCCCTTAGGTGTTTCTAGAATCGTGCCAAAAATTAGGAAGCATTTGAATTTGTTTACTGCGGTAAACATTCAATATGGCAAGTCGGGTTTTGTTACCCGGGATGTGTTTTAAAAAGTATTTTCCGACTTGTAAAATTGAGATCTCCCTCATGGGAGATCCGATTTTCGATACTAAAGATGTTCTGAACTCGGGAGTATGTCTAGTTTTTAACATGATTTTCTCAGATTTTTTTGATTTTTTTGATTTTTTTTAAGGTCTGACAAAAATCCGAGAATGCGGGACACGTGTCAGAGCCTGATTTGGGCCTCTGAGACTTTGGATCGACTTAGGTCTATAGGTTCTCTTTGTGTGTTGCTCCAAATCCAAAACTGTAAAAAGTGAAAGTTATGTACAAAGTGTCCTCTGTTTGCATCTAAAAGCCTGTGATTTTTAGAACAGTGTTGATACCTGATTTGGATTTTTCTTGTCAGTCCTCTGTTTTGTTACATTTGTCTGTTCTGTCAATTTAGGAATGAAAAGTTATATTTTTACCTGTGTCTATGTTGATCAAATGCCAAAGTCATGAACATAAAAGTTGTTCATGTAGGTGTCGTGAGTAGCGCAGATTAATTTCATAAATTTCCATGGCTATTTTCTATTTGTTTAGCATTTTACATCAGATTAGGGTGATTTTTACCTCTGTCAGAACCAAATCACTGTTACTGAACTCACCATGGCTCAAATCCCGAAGCAGTAAAAACCAAAAATGTTTCATTTAGGGTCCTTTAACAGTCTGCAAAATATCAGAAGTTTTCATGGTGTAAATCTTGCATTATCATGTTAAGCATTGCATTTGGTTCGGATCCATAGGCAAAATCCACTATTTTAGGATTTTCTTCACATTTTAGCATTTAAATCATATCATTTCGTGATTTTTAGCATTTTAGGATGTTTATCAGAATATGTAGATGCTTCATACCGAATTTGGTGTAATTTGGAATCCATTTGAGGTTCGGTTTAGCCATAATATCAAAACAGGGCCCCGCAGGACCCGGATCCAAGTGAAAAACAAGCGAAATTCGTTATTTTGGATAAATTGCAAAATACCAAATTATGATTTTACAGTCTTAATGTATTTAGCAGCATGTCATCATGTCCCTTACTGCATTTCATCATCATTTGATTCAATTTGAATTTTGAAATCTCAATTTTACCAAGTTTTCCTTCAAAAAACCCTGATTTTAAAGGTATAACTTTATAATTATGGGTATTTTGGTCATTTTGACCACCATTTCGAATTTCAAACTATTTTCCACCGAATTTCCTGCATTTACATCATTTCAAATATCAAGGAAGCATGAGATTAGGGTTTATATCCAATTAAATCCAATAATTTCAAAATATTATTGGAAAATCTTGGAATAACCCACATATTTGAGTTAACCTTATTTCAAGTTTGGCAGGGACATTCAAAAGAAGGAGCTGAAGTCTGCAATTTCCATTTATTTCATTTGATTAGTGATGTAATAATTTTGGAATAAGAGATTTAATTTCCTGCTTAGGCTAGGATGCATATCACATAGTTTAAATTTATGCAATATCCTGCTTATATGATTCATGCATTTTTATTTCAAAAGCACTATGGATGTTCACGAATGGCACGTGCACCAACTCTTAGGGAGTTGATGAACTCGGTGGAATCCATATTTACGGCCCTAGTCGGAATATGGATGAGACCCAGATCCATCATCTTTCTACTAGTCACATTGAGCCTACACTCTTAGGCTATCTTAAAATGCACATCATATTTCCAATATTCTAAAAGCATTGTGCATTAAATCAATTAAACTCTGAACATATTCATGGCCACAGTCAGGATATGTGAAGGATTTATTTTGACTTAATACACATTTTTTCAACAGATTTCTTAGAAAATCTTTCAAAGTGCATTCATTCATTCACTCATTTGCATCATGAGATCATTGGTTTTCTCATGATTTTCTTAAGAAAACTTCATTCTCAAAGAAATCGATTTCTCAAGAAACTCTGAGTATTTTCCAAAATTGGTTTTCCCAAGTCAAGTTTTCACAGTTTTCCATAGAAACCAGTCTCTAAAGAAACTTCTAAGTTGGATTTCCAAGATCAAATTTTCCCTCGATTTTCCTTGGAAAAGGTTATTCTCTTAAGATTTTAAAAGGAGTCTCCCAATCTTTCTCAAGAATCAAAAGTCAATTTTCAAGGGTAAGATTCCCAGGATTTCAATTTCCCAAGTTTTGAACTTCTTTCTCCAATAAGTTTTCCTATAAATCTTCCATCATTTTCCTAAGAAAATTCTCAAAGTCCGAGTTTTCCTAAGAAGTGTTTCCCTTTTCAAATGTTCACGCTTTTCTCAAGAATCACCTCCATTTTCCCAAGATTTTCAACTATTCATGATTTTCCTACGTCTTTATGAACTTTCCCGTGATTTCAAAACCCTTTTCTTCTGAGTTTCCTGAGAAATTGACTTTCATCTTTTTCCTGAGATATTCTTTTCAACTTCAAATATTTTCCAAGCATACATCATGTTTTCCCAAGTTGCATTTTCCAAAATCTCATAGCACATGTCTGAATTCTCTGTGCATATAGGATAGAACACGATTTCGATGATTTTACTAAGTCAAGCACAATTTTGGTCCTTGGTTCGATTACCCCTGTTAAAGGCGGCAGGAACGGTCGAACCTCGTACCGACAGGTCGAGCCCCATCCCATGGATTTTCCCGCAATTTTCAAAACGGAGGTGAGTATTTCAAAACCATTTTCAAAATCCGGTCAAGTTTGAATCGCGAAAGCATTTCCTTCTCTCTCTCTTCCACAAGGAAGGGGAAGACGGTTAAAATTTTGCGACGATAACAGGTTTGGCGACCGTGATGGGACCTGTCCTTGTCTGATCAAAGTAGTGCTTGACTTAGTTCAATTATCAAAATTATGTTCACAAAATGTCAGCTCTTTACTTTGATATCATGCAAACCTAGGAGCCTAGATTCTGACCTAGCTGACATTGATTGCATATAGACTAGGCATGGTTTGGTAGGACCAGATTGAGGAGATATTTTCATGCTCACATAGGCTTAGGTCTAAATACAACTCTCCTCAATTTAGGATATGAATGTAAACAATGTATGCTTCTTCAAAAGATTTTCAAAAGTCTATCTCTCTAGGACTTAGAGCCCTCTATTTCTTGCATGTGATCATTTTTTTAAAACTCCCTTACCTATCATTACCCGGTCTTCACGTTGCTGGGCTCTCTTCCAGAACCCTAGTTCGGGACAGAGCCTCACAACTGGGCCAACTATTTGGCTTAACACCCCCCTACCACGTACCGCGGGCCACAGTCCGAAGTATATCGGTAGGCGCTCAAGGATGTTGGAAAACCTTTCCTTAGAACCGGAGTTGAAATTATATGCCACGTACCTCGGATTTCGATTCGGGTATATCGGCATAACTAGATTGGACAAAGATGATCTGAACCTAGAGTTAGGATTAAGGTCCTACAACTGTTTTCAAAATGATGCATCTAGAGTCAGCCTTTTAGGGAGTGCTGTATGTGCATAAATGTTTGTGCAGGATGTGATTGTTCTTATATTACCTCTATTTTTCATATATTTTTCCTAAAATATTTTCAAATACCCATATTTTCATCCTTTCCCTTTATTTTCTCAAACCCTGGAAGATTTTCCCAAATATCCAATTTCTTTCAAAACTCCAGGTGATTTTTCACTCTTCCGTTCTACTGGATCTCGAATTTCCAGCTGCATTTTCATCCTGCCTGCAATTTTTCAAAATCATAGGTTTTCTCTCATTGGATTTTCAATTCTTTTGTCAATTTGCAAAAAATTCTTCACCTTATCTTCCTCGTGTATACCTTGATTATTGCGGTGGAAATTGTTTACCCACTTGCCTTCTCCTTATTCTAAATCCGTTTGCGGATTGTTTTTTTCAAGAGATATCTCTTTCCTTCAAAATGGTGTTTTTCCTCGTGGTTGACGACCTCGCCTAGGTAACAAGGCACATTTTCCGTTGTTATTTCTCTTACAAAGAATGACAACACAATTGTCATAATTTCAGTGGCGACTCCATCCCTAGCAATGGGATATTCTTCCAATTGTCTACCATATCGTCAATAATCATTTTCCTCCCAATCCAAAATTCCCTCAGAGTCTAATCAAGACTTCATCCTACAGAGAGCATCCACAACATTTGATGGTTCGAACAAGGTCAGGAAGAAGAACCACATCACCACAGTACTCCTCAGCCTCAGAAGAAGAGATGGGCTCCCCGCGATCCGAGAGGAGTCAAGAGCAGCAGCAAGGGGAGGATGGCATAGACCCGCAGATGTATGCCATGTTCCAGAAAATGATGACCAAAATGATGAGTGAACAGGCTGGGACCAGTGCAGAGAAGAACCCATTCAGAGAGAAGTTCCATGGGCACAAGGATAAGAAGACTTCCAAAAAGCAAGTTCAGCCAGAAGAAATTTCAGATGAATCAGAATCAAAGGAAGACACCGATGAAGAATATGAAGTGCCTCCAGCATTTCAGAAACATAGCCGAGAACAAAGGAGTCACAAATCAAAAGGTCAAGTAGAAGAAAAGCTTTTGCAGACACAGTTCAGGGAAATGGCCAAAGTGGTTAAAGATCTGTAAGCCCGCGACAAGGGCAAGAAAGTCTTCACCAGCGAGGATTTTTATGATGGCTTAGAAGGAGATGAAGATCTAGAGAACCTTCCCCGTAAATTCATCAAGTTCGATGGTTCCGGCGACCCGAAAGCCCATCTCGCCATGTTCTTCGCCGAATGCTCCAAATTCAAGAGAGACAATAGGGCCCTATTTCTCTGTTTTTCTCGTAGCCTAGAAGGCACTGCCGCCAAGTGGTACTCCGAGCATATCAATCCAATCGAGCTGCGAGAATTCTATAAGGTGGTTAATCTATTTATCGAGCGATTTCTGTTCAATGCTGAAGCGCTACCAACGTTAAATCACCTCTGTAATCTGAAGCAGGGAGATAGTGAAAAAGCCAGAGACTTTATTCGCAGATGGAGAGAGACCTGCAACAAAATGAAGGACCCAATATCAGAAGGACACGCGTTGTCGGTCATCCTGAATAATTTCTCCCAACCTTTGAGAGGCCTGATCTCTACCTCCCCAGCACGATCTTTCATTGAATTGATAGAACGAGCTGAATGGCTCGAGATGGGAATAGAAAATGGAGTATATAAGAGCCTCACACTCTCAAAGAACAATTCAGATATCAAGAAGAAGTCAAACTTCACATTCTCCATGAATGCCCCTGGCAACAACAATGGCAAAAGCAAAAGGGGTGGCAGAAAGAACCACACCGGCGGGTCAGAGAGTCTAAATTCCAGCAAAGATAATCATACAGGACAAGAAAACAGAATCAACAAGCAGAATGACAGCTCTCCCGCGAGCATCCAACTAGAATTAAGGCTCCAGGGGAGGCCAAAGCATGATGGTTGGGGATACGACCGCAATTTTACTCCCTTAGAACAACCGCTCGAGCAAGTTCTGGAATATATGATCGCCAAAGGGATGGTTAGACTCCCCAAGATAGCAGATCCTTCTGTGACCATGGGAAGGTTTAAAGATCAGTTCTGCAAGTTTCATCGGACAATGGGTCATGATACCGAGCATTGTTTTGTCCTTAAGAATATCATTCAAGACTCCTTTGACAAGAAGCTCCTCATTGAAGACGAAAAGGAGGACTAGTCATCCCGACTAAGATTTTTTTTTTTTACAATCATTCCAGAAGATGACCATGCCGACACTTTTCCATTTCTCCTCTTGCTTTTCAAAAGAATAATGTAATCCCATTTTCTTTCCTTGATTTTTAAGCATCAATAAAGTCATTGAATTTTTTTTCAATAGCTTGGCACCATCTTATTTGCTTATCCTTCCTTTTCACAATGTCTCTCTTGTGAGGAATGATTTTGAGGACGCCTATCAGTCAAGGAGCTTGTTGCCTTATTCACCAATTATCCTTCTTTTATTCAAAATTTTCCTCCCTAGTTACACTGGGGCATTTTTTTTGTGAAAATTTATCTTTACTTCAAAACATCCTGTATGCAGGCAGGATAAACCAATCTCTCATTTTGCATATATATGCACCCATTTGCACTTCATTTGCATTCCATTTGCATTTATTCTGCACCCAATTTCCAACATCCAATTTTCAATTTCCAAATTTCTAACAGCCAATTTTCAATTTTCAATTTTCAATTTATAATTTATAATTTCCAATTCTAAATTTCCAATTTTGACCTTTGGGTTACCCAATTCTCTATTCGACCTTCGGGTCACTCAATTTCCAATTTCAACCTCTGGACCACCCACTTTATCAGATTCTCAATTCAAGCCTTCAAGTTACAATCTTGCCAACATCAGTCATTTTCCCGTCTGCAGGTTCCAACTTTCCAAGCCTTCGGGTTACAATTTCATCAAATATCCATCATTTTCAAGCCTTCGGGTCACAACTCCATCAATGTCAAATCATTCTTACCATATTAAATCATGCTTTCGAGCTAATACTTCCAAAAAATCCTGCTTTCGAGCTGGTCAGGCAAACAAATTCTGCTTTTGAGTTGGTCAAACAATCAAAATCCTGCTTTCGAGCTGGTCGAACAATCAAAATTCTGCTTTCGAGTTGGTCGGTCATCAAATCCTGCTTTCGAGCTGGTCGGTCAACCCAAATCCTGCTTTCGAGCTGGTCGGCCAACCCAAATCCTGCTTTCGAGCTGGTCGAACAATCAAAATCCTGCTTTCGAGCTGGTCGGTCAACAAATCCTGCTTTCAAGCTGGTCGGTTAACCAAAATCCTGCTTTCTAGCTGGTCGGTCAACAAATCCTGCTTTCGAGCTGGTCGGTCAACCCAAATCCTGCTTTTCAGCTGGTCGGTCAACAAATCCTGCTTTCGAGCTGGTCGAACAATCCAAATCCTGCTTTCGAGCCGGTCCTTCAATGCAAATCCTGCTTTCGAGCCAATCCTTCAATCCAAATCTTGCTTTCGAGCTGGTATTCCCAAAAATCCTGCTTTCGAGCTGGTACTTCAATCAAAATCCTGCTTTCGAGCTGGTCGAACAATCAAAATCCTGCTTTCGAGCTGGTATTCCCAAAAATCTCGCTTTCAAGCTGGTACTTCTATCAAAATTCTGCTTTCAAGCTGGTACTTCCAAAAATCCTGCTTTCGAGCTGGTCAAACAAATAAAATCCTGCTTTCGAGCTGGTACTTCAATAAAATCCTGCTTTCGAGCTGGTAAGTCAAAACAAAACTCAACTGTCGAATTGATCTTTTACTGAGTCTTTTCAGGACTCAATTTTCGTCACGGATGTGTTAAGCCGGATGTTAAATGCTCTCTTTCACCAAGGATTTCAAGAACATTTTGTCAATGTGTCAATCAATTACCTGTTGATTTCAAAATTTTATTGCATAAATCTTTACCTCAGTTTACCTTCAGCATTACTTCCAAAAGAGTGAAGCTTTTGCGAAAAGAGATTCAAACTTCAAATTCTTTCTATTTGGCCAACCAAAAGGATGAAGGATAAATCCTCGATATGGCCAGCAAAGAAAATTCAATGTTTTGCAAAGCCATAGATGATTGATATTGATCGCAGTCAATGGCACATTTTTAAAGACTATTCTTGTAAAATGAGGCAGTGGAAATATCCTAAACGCTGGAAAAAGAGAGAATTCATCCAAGCTCTGTCTCCTTAAAATCACCTAAGCTGTAATTAAGTATCCGCAAAAGGGATCTCTCACTTGTCGTCAAGATGAAGGCAAATTAAGCGAGTAGACCTCCGGGGCCAAAGAAGATTCAAAACATCTCCAAGATGATGGAGTTTGTAACGAATCCTTCCAGGGAAAGTCCAAAGCACTGTCGAGATGAAGACAGATGCGATGAACCTACCGACAATCCCTAAAAGATATTTAGTTTCAGCTATCCTTCGAAATCCCCAGCCAATGAGCCAATATCATCAACATGACCTCTGAGGCAAAGAAGGATCGAAACATCTCCAAGTTGAAGGAGTTTGTGACGCACCCTTTCAAAAGAGAGAAAGAGAGGAAAAAGAAAAGAGAGAAAAGTCAGAACATCTCCAAAATGAAGGAGAATGCAGCCAAAACACAAGAGAGCCAAAAGAGTGTAGAAAGATTATCATGAGAGAAGCCCTCAGGATATCAAATTGCCAGATTTATCAAGAATCCTCTTTAAATTTGTGAAATTCTATTATCAATACTCTTTCATCAACTGCTTTCATAATATCAAATTCTCTTTCTTGTTCATATCTAGGAAATTGATAGCTTCCTTGAAGAAGGTCAATTGCAAGAAATTTGGATTGCAAGTCTCGATTCTACGAAGTGAACATTGTTTGGAGGTAATGCTTTGGGTAGAAAGTAAGGAATATCTTTGCAATAATGTGCAACATCTTCAAAAACTTTGAATCAACAACAGAATTCTCAATATTTTGACAATGTTTTCTAGCTATCCTGATGTGAAGTGAGAGCTTGATATTCATCTTTGATATATCCTGACACCAATTTTAAATCCCTCTTAAGGACTTGATCCCTTCCCTTCTTTGAGAGCATGAATTCTTAGAGTTGCACATTTCTCAGTGTCCCCACTGTCCCACCATAGACAGTCCCATTTCGGTTCGAGGTCGAACCACCAATCATTTCCCGCAAAAGGCAATTTCAAAAGCTGATTTCAGTCTCAGCAATGAGATGCCCAAGATCAATCACTTTTCAAGCTTTAGGGACCCCATTTTCCTTCCTTTTGCAAAACCCCTGTCGGATTTACTGTGCAAAATCCGAAGGTTCCATCATGGTCTCTTTCTTTGAAGATTCCATTCATTTTCGGCCCGATCAGGATAAGGGTATAAACCTGAGCCTCAATCAAAGAGGTATTCCGTTTTCCGCCCGATCAGGATAAGGGTATAAACCTGAGCCTTCTTTGATGAGGTATTCCATTTTCCACCAGATCAGGATAAGGGTACAAACCTGAGCCTCAATCAAAGAGGTATTTCATCTTCCACTCGATCAGGATAAGGGTACAAACCTGAGACTCAATCAAAGAGGTATTCCATTTTCTGCCCGATCAGGATAAGGGTACAAACCTGAGCCTCATTCAAAGAGGTATTTCATTTTCGGCCCGATCAGGATAAGGGTATAAACCTGAGCCTTAATCAAAGAGGTATTCCATTTTCCGCCTGATCAGGATAAGGGTATAAACCTGAGCCTCCTTTGATGAGGTATTCCATTTTCCACCCGATCAGGATAAGGGTACAAACCTGAGCCTCAATCAAAGAGGTATTTCATCTTCTGCCCGATCAGGATAAGGGTACAAACCTGAGCCTCAATCAAAGAGGTATTCCATTTTCCGCCCGATCAGGATAATGGTATAAACCTGAGCCTCATTCAAAGAGGTATTTCATTTTCGGCCCGATCAGGATAAGGGTATAAACCTGAGCCTCAATCAAAGAGGTATTCCATTTTCCGCCCGATCAGGATAAGGGTATAAACCTGAGCCTCCTTTGATGAGGTATTCCATTTTCCACCCGATCAGGATAAGGGTACAAACCTGAGCCTCAATCAAAGAGGTATTTCATCTTCTGCCCGATCAAGTTAAGGGTACAAACCTGAGTCTCATTTTATGAGATATTTCATTCCCCAATCAGGTCAAGGGTCAAACCTGAGCTTCGTTCCATACGAGGTATTTCTGTCCCATCCAGGTTAAGGGCAAAAACCTGAACTTCACTCTCATAAAGCAAATCTATTCCTCTTCATTCTCTATTTCATATCTACCATGATCACCGGGCTAATTTCCTCACACCCAGTCAGATCCTTCTTACTGGGGCATTTTATATAACCCAAATTTGGTGTGTTTTTCTTTGCCACTAAGCTCGGCCACAAGCCGACTTAGTAGCAAAGAGGGGCATCTGTAAACACCCCAAATTTTCACTCACCTCCCCAACATCTTCACCAAGCATCATCATCCAGCCTTTTTGAAATCGCCGAAGGGCAAAATGGTCATTTTCTGAGCCCGAACCTTGCAAAAGTCTAAATTTCATCTGCAACTCTCAAAATTCCTCTATTTTTAGCTCAGATGTTCAAAATTTTATTCCTGACAGAAGACAGAAATCTCCAAGTCTTGGTTCAAGATTATATTGCATAAGACATGACATTGCATATCATTGCATGAGCATTTCATATCACTGCACTGCACAGCATGCCATTTCGAGGTCCAGAACTCTTGATTTCAAAATTTTCAATCCAGATTTGAATTTTAATTATTTTCAAAATTGATTTCAAAACCCTAGGTCTTCAAAATTATCAATTCTTCCCATTTTACCCCCAGAACTTCGAATTTTAAAATATTTCCTCAAGAAAACGATCTGGATAGTTTTCAATATGGATTTCAGCCACCTTATCTCAAATCTTGCGCTTTTATTAGCTATTTCAACCATCATTCTTTTACAAAATCACCCTACAGAGGCCAACTCTTTCCAAAATTTCCTGTTTTACCAATTAGTCCAGATTTTATGAAAATTCCAAAAAGAGGCTTATTGTCTTGTCTTTATTTCAATAAAGAAGCAATGTGGGACCCACACTGAGGTGGTGTCACACAGGCTTTTCTTTTGAAAATTTGAATTTTGAAAAACCCAAAAATATAGGAGCCTTGTCTCCTGGATTGGCGCCACTTGTCCTTTCTCTCTCCTCCCATTTACAGGCCATGTGTCAGCATAGGGTTCACCTAGAGTTGGCGCCACATGTCGCCTTCTCTCTTCTGCCATCCTTTGACACGTGTCAGTGTGGAGCCACCTTAAGATGCCGCCACATGTCACCTTCTCTCTTCTGCCATCCTTTGACACGTGTCAGTGTGGAGCCACCTTAAGATGCCGCCACATGTCATTAGTCATCCTCTTCATTTTATGCCACGTGTCAATGTCTACCATCTTCACCCTGTGCCATGTGTCATTCCAAGGTCACCATGAGATGCCACATGTCATGTGTTGTCCTGTTCATAAAAAGTAGAACTTGTCTCCCCTGAGGTGGCACCATTTGAATTATGTCTCCTACAAGTGACACATGTCACTCTCTCCTTTCCTCAGGAAAAGCAAGCGACATGTGTCAATCTCTGCTCCTTTCAGAAAAAGCAGATGACACATGTCTCCCTCCTATTTTTCTCAGAAAAGTAGATGACACATGTCATCTCCAGCTTCCTTTAGAAAAAGTAGAAGACACATGTCACTCCCTGCTTTTCTCAGAAAAAGCAAGTGACACATGTCACCCTCTGCTCTTCTCAGAAAAAGCAAGGGACACGTGTCTCTCTCTGCTTTCTTCAGAAAAAGCAAGTGACACATGTCACTTTCTGCCTCCTTCAGAGAAAGCTAGAATTCAAATATTCAAACTCCAGGCTAAGGTGGCGCAAATCCTGAACTTCACCTTTTCTATTTTGTGTGAGATGGTGCCACGTGTCCCTTTCCCTCCTTTTCCTCCCTCTTGCCACATGGCATTGTAGGAGCCACCCTGAGGTGGCGCCACATGTCCACCCTCCATTCCTCCAGGGCCAACCTCCATTTAAAATTCAAAACCCCCTCTGAGGTGGCGCCATCTGAAGAACCTCCTCCAGCAAGCTGACACTTGTCAGGTATGGAACCATCCTAAACTGCCACATGTCCAGATCTCCTTTCATCAGAAAAAGTAGAATTCAAACTCCTCTGAGGTGGCACCTTCTGAGCCCACTGCTCTGTTCTTCTGACATGTGTCAAACACTTTTTGAGGTGGCGCCAATCCAGAGTCCCACTTGGCTTCAAATTTTATTTTTATTTTATTTTTAATAAAAGTAGCCCACCATGAGGTGGCGCCACCTGAGGACTCCCTACAAAAAGCAAGTTTGAATTTCAAATTCCAAGAGAGCACCCTCTGAGGTGGCGCCATCTGGGAGCTTCCTGCAGAGAAAATCAAGCAAACCAAATTTTGAAAATTTTCAAATCCTGCTGAGGTGTCTCACCCACAAAATTCTCATTTTTTATTTTCTCAAAAATCAAAATAGCACCTCTGAGATGGCGCCACATGGAGGGCTCAGATTGAGCCTGTTTGAAATTCAATTTTTTTTTAGAAAATCTATGAAAACAAGGCTCCACGCCCAGCATAGGAGAGACCATCTTTTGAGAACTCTTGTGAACTTGAAAATTCGACCTAGCCTTCTTGAGAATCCGATTTTTGCACTTTGGAATTCATGCCCCCTTTGGCTCAGTGAAGAAGGTGTAGTGGGTCAATTTTGGTGAACCATCCAAAGCCCGAAGCGAAGGACGAACGAAGCTCGTGATAGCCGCCCCTTTCAAGAGCTCCTACGCTGCGTAACGAAGCAAGGTGCACCTCTTTTCCTCTTCAGTTGATTTCATAATTCGATTCGGGAGTCGTTTGAAGAAAGAGCTCATCCGAGAGATGGATTGAGCTATTCTCATGAAACGACATACATAAAAATATTCAATTATGCTTCCTGGATGATTTTTAGCATTCATGCATTTATCTAGGTTTAATTTGCATTTTATTTCATTAATTTAGCACGTTTCATGAATTAATTAGGATTAATTTAGCATTTATTTCAATTCTGTTCATTTTCAGTAGTTCTCTGTTTTTGTCAGTCAGTCCACACATCATTTCATGCATTTATCTTTTCTTAAAAAACCCCAAAAAATCACGGAATGCGACCTTAGGTGTTCCTAGAATTTTGCCAAAAATAATGAAACATTTGAATTTGTTTACTGCGGTAAACATTCAAAATGGCAAGTCGGGTTTTGTTACCCGGGATGCGTCTTAAAAAGTATTTTCCGACTTGTAAAATCGAGATCTCCCTCATGGGAGATCCCATTTTCGATACGAAAGATGTTCTGAACTCGGGAGCATGTCTAGTTTTTAACATGATTTTCTAAGATTGTTTGATTTTTTTTAATGTCTGACAAAAGTCCGAGAATGCGGGACACGTGTCAGAGCCTGATTTGGGCCTCTGAGACTTTGGATCGACTTAGGTCGATGGGTTCTCTTTGTGTGTTGCTCCAAATCCAAAACTGTAAAAAGTGACAGTTATGTCCAAGGTGTCCTCTATTTTCATCTGAAAGCCTGTGATTTTTAGAACAGTGTTGATACCTGCTTTGGATTTTTCTTGTCAGTCCTCTGTTTTGTTACATTTGTCTGTTCGGTCAATTTAGGAATGAAAAGTTATATTTTTACCTGTGTCTATGTTGATCAAATGCCAAAGTCATGAACATAAAAGTTGTTCATGTAGGTGTCGTGAGTAGCTCTGATTATTTTCATAAATTTCCATGGCTAGTTTCTATTTGTTTAGCATTTTACATCACATTAGGGTGATTTTTACCTCTGTCAGAACCAAATCCCTGTTACTGAACTCACCATGGCTTAAATCCTGAATCTGTAAAAACCAAAAATGTTTCATTTAGGGCTCTTTAACAGTCTGCAAAATATCAGAAGTTTTCATGGTGTAAATCTTGCATTATCATGTTAAGCATTGCATTTGGTTCGGATCCATAGGCAAAATCCACCATTTTAGGATTTTCTTCAAATTTTAGCATTTAAATCATATCATTTCATGATTTTTAGCATTCTAGGATGTTTATCAGAGTATGTAGATGCTTCATACCGAATTTGGTGTAATTTGGAATCCATTTGAGGTTCGGTTTAGCCATAATATCAAAACAGGGCCCCGCAGGACCCGGATCCAAGTGAAAAACAAGCGAAATTCGTTATTTTGGATAAATTGCAAAATACCAAATTATGATTTTACAGTCTTAATGTATTTAGCAGCATGTCATCATGTCCCTTACTGCATTTCATCATCATTTGATTCAATTTGAATTTTGAAATCTCAATTTTACCAAGTTTTCCTTCAAAAAACCCTGATTTTAAAGGTATCACTTTATAATTATGGGTATTTTGGTCATTTTGACCACCATTTCGAATTTCAAACTATTTTCCACCGAATTTCCTGCATTTACATCATTTCAAATATCAAGGAAGCATGAGATTAGGGTTTATATCCAATTAAATCCAATAATTTCACAATATTATTGGAAAAGCTTGGAAAAACCCACATATTTGAGTTAACCTTATTTCAAGTTTGGCAGAGACATTCAAAAGAAGGAGCTGAAGTCTGCAATTTCCATTTATTTCATTTGATTAGTGATGTAATAATTTTGGAATAAGAGATTTAATTTCCTGCTTAGGCTAGGATGCATATCATATAGTTTAAATTTATGCAATATCCTGCTTATATGATTCATGCATTTTTATTTCAAAAGCACTATGGATGTTCACAAATGGCACGTGCACCAACTCTTAGGGAGTTGATGAACTCGGTGGAATCCATATTTACAGCCCTAGTCGGAATATGGACGAGACCCAGATCCATCATCTTTCTACTAGTCACATTGAGCCTACACTCTTAGGCTATCTTAAAATTCACATCATATTTCCAATATTCTAAAAGCATTGTGCATTAAATCAATTAAACTCTGAACATATTCATGGCCACAGTCAGGATATGTGAAGGATTTATTTTGACTTAATACACATTTTTCCAACAGATTTCTTAGAAAATCTTTCAAAGTGCATTCATTCATTCACTCATTTGCATCATGAGATCATTGGTTTTCTCATGATTTTCTTAAGAAAACTTCATTCTCAAAGAAATCGATTTCTCAAGAAACTCTGAGTATTTTCCAAAATCGGTTTTCCCAAGTCAAGTTTTCACAGTTTTCCATAGAAACCAGTCTCTAAAGAAACTTCTAAGTTGGATTTCCAAGATCAAATTTTCCCTCGATTTTCCTTGGGAAAGGTTATTCTCTTAAGATTTTAAAAGGAGTCTCCCAATCTTTCTCAAGAATCAAAAGTCAATTTTCAAGGGTAAGATTCCCAGGATTTCAATTTCCCAAGTTTTGAACTTCTTTCTCCAATAAGTTTTCCTATAAATCTTCCATCATTTTCCTAAGAAAATTCTCAAAGTCCGAGTTTTCCTAAGAAGTGTTTCCCTTTTCAAATGTTCACCCTTTTCTCAAGAATCACCTCCATTTTCCCAAGATTTTCAACTATTCATGATTTTCCTACGTCTTTATGAACTTTCCCGTGATTTCAAAACCCTTTTCTTCTGAGTTTCCTGAGAAATTGACTTTCATCTTTTTCCTGAGAGATTCTTTTCAACTTCAAATATTTTCCAAGCATACATCATGTTTTCCCAAGTTGCATTTTCCAAAATCTCATAGCACATGCCTGAATTCTCTGTGCATATAGCATAGAACACGATTTCGATGATTTTACTAAGTCAAGCATAATTTTGGTCCTTGGTTCGATTACCCCTGTTAAAGGCGGCAGGAACGGTCGAACCTCGTACCGACAGGTCGAGCCCCATCCCATGGATTTTCCCATAATTTTCAAAACGGAGGTGAGTATTTCAAAACCATTTTCAAAATCCGGTCAAGTTTGAATCGCGAAAGCATTTCCTTCTCTCTCTCTTCCGCAAGGAAGGGGAAGACGGGAAAAATTTTGCGACGATAACAATAAGATACCATTTTTAAGAATGCATATACTGTGTATTCAATATATATATCCGACGATAGTTATGAAGCAAGTGGTTGAACACTGAAATGTCCCAAAGGGCTCAACCAAGAACTAGGGTTAAATACTAATTCAGAAAGTATATGCTATATACAAACAAGCAAATACTTGAAAACAATGGATCAACAATGCAAACTTACTTCAATTGGCGGAAGAAATAGCTCTGGAAGGCTCCAACGGCTTCAATGACTTTGATCCTCCTCTCGAGAGGTCAAACTAGGTCAGATGGGTTTGACATAGTTGAGAAAGAGCAAAAGTAGGTCAAGCTGCTCAACCTAAGTGGTTTGAACCAAACTGGGTTCGGTCCAAGTCAATTGGGTTCAGCAGATTCGGACTTAGCCCAAGTAGGCTGGGTCTGGTTTAGAAAACCAAACCAGAATCTGGGACCAAAAAAGACCTTGACTTTGACTTCAAACCAAACCAGGTTCAAGTCAATTCAACTGGGTTTGGATCAGGTCAAGTGGGTTCAGACCAGGTCAAGTAGGCTAGGTTTAAATCAGGCAGGCTCAGACCAAGTAGGCTAGGTAGGGGAGGTTTAGGAAGGAGGAGAGAGAGAGAGTAGGCTAGAAAGGGGGGGGGGGACGATTTTTTCTAAAGAGGGGCACCTCTATTTATAGAAAATGAAACTTGACCCCCAAGTTTCTCTTTTACCTTTATGCCCTTGGCTTCTTTTTAATTCCAAGAGGTTCCTTGGTGTGGGGCCTACATGAAAATTCTATGGGATATTTTTGTGGGTCCCACCAGATATTTTCTGAGGAATATTTCTGTGAGTTCCACCAACATTTTTGTGGGTCTCGCAAAAATTTTGGCTTTTCAGCGGGTTTTTTCTGAAAAATTCTAAGTACGTCATTCCCTTCGTATTGACGTAACTAAGAAACTTGGCTCGAGGAAATCTCTTGATCTCATTCAGGTAGAAAGTTATGACTTCCAGAGTGTTTGAGCATAAATTTGTGAAGTGATGAATACCCTAAGTATAACTGGTTCGTGAAAATTGATTCATTTCGCATTCTAAGTGAAAATGTTATTTTTATCGATAAATGCCTCATGAATTTTATTCAGAAATTGTCTAAAAAATTATGGGTCTTACATCATTACCCCCTTAAAAGAATTTCGTCAACGAAATTCAGTTAAGAGTATAAGGAAAAGAGTTCATGATACTTATCCCTCGTATCAGATTCGGGTTCCCAAATGCAATCATCGATTCCATGATGTTGCCATCTCATTTTAACAAGTGGAATGACTTTCGTCCTTAGCACTTGCTCCCGTCGGTCCATGATCTCCACTGACCTTTGTTCCACCATCATATCTTCTCGAATGTCGATATCTTCATGTTGGATGACATGAGAAGGATGATGAACGTATTTTCTAAGCATTGATATATGAAATACATTATGTATTTGCACGTATTGCGGTAGCAATGCTACTCGGTAGGTGGTCTCTCTGATTCAGCTCAAAACTTTAAAAGGACCAACGAATCTGGGGCTGAGCTTCCCCTTCTTTCCAAAACGAAACACACTCTTGGTTGGGGAGACCTTGATAAAAACCTTATCTTCAATCACAAAAGTGATCTCCCTGCACCGTTGATCTGTGTAGCTCTTTCGTCGACTCTCAGTAATCAGTAGCTTCTTTCTAATCATATGGACCTACTCAGTATAATGCTGCAACACGATCAACGAGTCCAAGGTTCGCTCACCCACTTTGCCCGAATGAATTGGTGATCGACAGGGTCGTCCGTACAAGGCTTCATATGGTGCCATCCTAATGCTAGCGTGATGGCTAATATTATAAGCAAATTTAGCCAATGCTAGATGAGAATCTCAATCACCTTGCCATTCCAACATACAAGCTTTCAACATATCTTCTAGAGTCTGTATAGTTTGTTCCGATTGCCCATCTATTTGGGGATAGAATGCTGTACTGAACTTGAGTTTCGTCCTCAGGGCTTTCTGAAGCTGCTCCCAAAAGTGGGAGGTAAACTTTGGGTCACGATCAGATATGATCGATGTCGGCACTCCATGGAGTCTGACGATTTCTGGAATATAGATTTCTGCCAATCTTTTGGTTGAGTATCGAGTGTTGATTGGTAGGAAGTGAGCAGACTTGGTGAGTCTGTCCACAATCACCCATACTAAATCATGTTGTCTCTTGGATCGAGGTAGTCTTATAATAAAATCTATCGTAATGCCTTCCCATTTCCATTTTGGAATTTCGATCCGTTGTATTTTTCTGCCAGGTCGCTGATGTTCGATCTTGACTTGCTGGCAGATCAAACACTTTGAGACAAATGTAGCCATGTCTCTTTTCATACCCCTCCACCAGTACTTTCTCTGCAAGTCTCGAAACATTTTTGTACCTTCAGGGTGGATAGCATACTTGCTACTATGAGCTTCCCGAAGTACTTTCTCTCTTAGCTCGGGTTATTTGGAACCCATATTCTTTCTTCTATCCATATTTCTCAATCTTCTTTCAAATGGAAGAAAGTGTCATATTTTTCAGCACGAACTTTTAATTCCAAGTACTGAGGGTCGTTGAACTGTTCGACTACAATTCGATCAAGGATTTTGATGTGGATTGTCAAACATGACAATCAGATTCTGCCTGAATCAGTCAAGAAGGGCTTCCAGTTGACGAAATCCTCCATCAACTTCCATTATCTTGCGAGGCTCGCCAGAGTACCAACAGTCTTGCGACTACGGGCATCTGCTATGTCATTCGCCTTTCCAGGGTGATAGGAAAGCATGAATTCGTAGTCTTTGAGAAATTCCAGCCTTCGTCGTTGCCACATATTGTGTTCTTTTTAAGAAAAAAGGTATTTTAAGCTTTTATGGTCTGACATGATTTGAACACCCCAAATTTTTTAAAGTTTTGTAAAAATGACCCTTTTGCCCCCAGTCCCATTTTTGAGAAAACCTAGGCTAAATTTCAATTATTCTTTAGATTCTCTGGATTAAATTTCACATTGATATATTCAAAATCAATTTCGGATCCGAATCCAGTGCTTTAAAACCATATTTCTTCAAAATCTGGATCTAAACACATTTTTCTGAAGATATGTCCCCAAAAATAGCTTTTAATTCTTAGAAAAACTCCCTTTTGTAAATATTTTACAAAAACACCAAAAAATTAGTTTTAACCTTTGATTTCTCGTAAAACTTTAGGATTTTATTCCAAAAATACAAAAAAATAGAAAAATAACATTTAAAAAAAAACCAAAAATTTGGGAAAACCTATAAGAAAAACGAAGGATTTTTGAGCTTTTTGAAGCCCTTTTTCCAAAAACCTCACTCTCAACCATTTTTCAAAAAATTCCCTAAAAAGAAAACCTCTTTTTGGAAAAAGGGAGAATTCCTAACGAACTCCTCCCGCGCGTTTCTCCCTTCTCTCTCCATCGCACATCTGCAACAAAACCTGGATTCTCCTCCATCCATCTTCAACTGATCTTCCTCTTCTCGAGCCCTCTATTCCCTCTTTAAAAAGAGGCATCCATGCCTCTTCGAAGGGGATCGACTTCATCCCGAGCAACATCGATTATCTCCTTTTCTTCTGAGGCATCCATCCCATTATCGAGTTTCTTTTTTTTCTGAAGCATCCATTATCAAAATCCCTGCAAGAAGGAGAAGAAGAACATCTCCGCAAGACATCTTCCCTGCAGTCATCTGTAAGAGAGTCAATCCTCAGCACTTTCGGTAAGGCCAATACCCTTCTTCCTCTTCGTTTCCTCTTAGTTAAATTCCCTTTCTTCTAATTTCTTTTTATAGAAGTCCCATCGAAGCTTTTCCTGTCCATTTGTTTTACCCTGTTGACGCACCATGGGTAGTACCTGAGTTGCCTGTAGCAACTACGACATATCCCTGTGCAACAGAGAAGAGATAAGATTAGCCCAACATCAATCTACATTTCTGCATTTTTTTTTATGCTTTAGGTTGATTTCTTTTTTTTTTGTTTTAACTCCAAGATGCTGTAAACACCCCAAATTTTCACCCTCATCGAGTACTTACATTTCATGTGTCATTGCATATCATTGCATGAATTCGACATACCATTTCATTACATCGCATAGCATTGCATGACATTGCATCTCATTTTTTAGATCCAGCACTCCAGCTTTCAAAACATTCAATCCAGATTTGAATTTTAAAGCTTTTATTTCAAAATCAATTTTAAAACCTGGGTTTTTATTCAATACTCTGTCATTTTCCAACCCCAGGACTTTATATTTCGAAATATTTTCTCAAGGAAACAATCTGGATTCATTTCAAATTCAAACTTTAATCGATTTCAATTCACAGATGAGACCCATTGAGGTGGTGTCGATTCTGAATTCCTCTATTTATCAAATTTCTTAAATTTTTGAAAGTTTCAGTCCGATCAGGACTCTATCTCAGAGTCCTAATCCGGTCAGAAGTCTGTTTTGAAATCTGTTTTACTTCCATTTTCAGTCTTTTTCGATTATTGTCAAAATTTAGGTAATTTTACAGAGTCCAGTTAGTTCAAAACTCTATTTTAGAGTTCGGTCGAGTTAAGAGTCTAACCCTGACTGTGTTTTCTGACTTATTTCATCATTTCTTGATAAAATCTTTCAAAAATTTTTACATTTGAATTCTAAAATTTAAAATCTCAGAGTCCTAAGAGTTCAGGACTCTACCTCGGAGTTCCAGTTCGCTTGAGACCCTATTTTCAAAGATCTTGAATTTCAAATGTCGATTTTAACCCTTTTTCAAAGCCATTTTCAGTGTTTATTTCAAAATTTCCAAAACTCGATGTGGGCCCACTCAGTTGGCACCATATCCAGAGGAATTCTAATTCAGTTAGAACCCTATGCCATTTCAAAAATTCTAATTTTAAGATTACTTTTGAAAATCCTTTTGAAAACTCCTTCAATTTCAAGTTTTAAAATCATCTTTTTGTAAAAACTCAAGTAGGGCCCACTCGGGGTGGCGCCATATTCGAGTAAGTCAGGGCTAGACTAGGGTTAGTCAGTGTCTTGGTTAGTGTTAGAGGTTTACAAGAGTCAAAATTCATTTTAAAAACTCATTTTGAAGTTTAGTTTTTAAAACTAGTGTTTTTAAAGGTTTTTAAAAGGTGTTTTAAAATTCAAATGTTAAAAATGCCAAGTGGCATTACATTTGGGGATTTTTTAGAAGAGTCTAGGGGTTAATTAGGTATTAAATAGGATAATTTATGCTAGGGGTAGGATAGTCTTTACACCCCAAAATCGCCCCCCTTAGAGAGTCCAAAAATTTTAGAAAACTTGATTGTTTAACCTAAACAAATTTTCTTTATAAAGAGGCCCCATGGGGGATGATTTTTCCAGCCACCTCCTATTGGATTCTTGGAGATTCTCTCTCCTCTCCAGCCTTCCTATATTGCTGCAACTCCAAGGTAAATAATTTCTTCAATTTTTAATATTTTATTTAGTGTTTTTAATGATTTAAACGTAGATCTAGGCTTGGACACCCCTCCTTATGAAGATCCAACCATGGTTTAACCTCAAGAACCATCAAGAATCAGCAAGAATGATCCAAGAAGGTGATCTAACCCTGTTTTATGTGATTCACAGGGATTTTAATCCATTAGAATTGATTTTAATATGATTCTTTACATTATTAACCAATAAAATATATGATTTACTCTTTTAATAGGTTAAATCTATGTTTTAAAGGTGATATCAAATTCCAGCCATTGATTCCCGGTTTTTATTTTATTTTCATGGTTTATTCATGTTTGTTTTACGTTCTATAGCATAGAAATAATTTTTGTTTACTGTTTTATGGTTTATTTTATTGATTTACATTAGTTAATGCATGGTTTTTCAAGTTTCTTAAATTTCTGTGTGTTTTAGGTTTAGAACAGTAAAGATAATGTTATTTCGGATTGAAGTACTCATTGTTTATTTTTTATTTTTTTATATGTGATGCATGCATGAGTTATTGAGTTACTGTAGAAAAATCAAAGGTTTTGGATCTCGGGAACCCTGTCAAAAAAATCAGACATCAAACCGGGTTTTTAAAGCTTTAAAATCGTGGTTAAAATCAAGAAGGTAACTTGCTGTGATGATATTTCTCTCATCTTATATTCGATTTTAGATCTGTAAAGTGATATGGATTCACATTGAGTAGATCTGTCTTCTGTGAAATTTTTGGATTTGTTGATCACTGTTTAGTATTTTTCCTCTTTCAGAGAATCTGTTTTTAAATTTAAAACTCGTAAGGGTTTACCAAAACCCTAATCAGACTTGTGTTAATCATAAATCCCAAACCACAGATCCGATTCATGATCTGTAAAAAGTGAATATTGTTATTTTTCTGTCTACTGTTCACCACTAAAATTTTAGAGATTTTTGTTTAGGATTTCTATTTATGTATGTATTTTCAATCTGAAGTAGCCGTTTTAATCCCTGTTAAAAGTGATATTTTTTAGCTCAGATTGCCGGAAGGGTTTCTCCCTAACCGGAGATGCTTTTTCCGATCTGTAAATTGGGAAATCTCTGTTTTTTTTTTAGTTAATCTCTGTAAAATTTCATGGAGATTTGACCCCTGGTTCAGGTCTTGGACTGAGACTGGTTGGTGAATTAGGTCAAAAATAGCATATTTTTAGGGTTTAATGCAATTTCCGGATTAATTCAATGTCAAAAAATTATTTTTATAATTCCAATTCTACATTAGGGTTATAAAAAGTGCAGGTACCAATTTTGAGGATTTTTGGAATCTGATTGATGGCTGAATTAAGCAAATTGTAAAACCGGGTTCCTGAAAGATCCAAAAACACTGCTAAAATCACAGTTTTTATGATATTATTGGATTTTCGTGCATAAGCATATATTTTTAGGGTTTAATCATGTTCATAATCATATTAGGATGCTTTAGGTTTAATTTGATGCTCATTTGATTTCATTTAGTGCATAAAACCTAAGTTTTTACCAAAATCTATTTCAGAAAACCCTGATTTCAAGGCCATAGTCTTGCTATCGGGGGCAATTTGGTCATTTGACCTCAATTTTGAAATCCTTAACCCTAATTTCCATATTTTTAATCATGTCACATCATATTTAGCTTAGCTTATTCCATTCAAATTTCAAAACTTGCATTTTATCCAAATATCTTTCTAAAAAACCCTAATTTCAAGGACATAGTCTTGTTATTAGAGGTATTTTGGTCATTTGGACCCCAATTTCGAAATTTCATATCTTATCTTCCTTATTTATTCCATTTTATTTCATACTTTATCATTTTTATTTAAGGGAATCAAGGAAAAGGCTTATATCTAGCAAAATCCAGTAATTTCTAGATATTACTGGATAAATCTAGAAAAGCCAACATATTTTCATCAACCAAGCTTTCTAGTTTTGCAGGTACATTGAAGACTTTATTTTTCATGTATTTAAATTTCAATAGTGATGTAATTTGTAATTAAACTTTGGAATAAGAATTTACATTTCCTGATTAGCTTAGGTTGCATTGCATATAGTTTATTTTTATAATTTTAATGTGTGATGGATGATGATTCATGCATATTTTTATAAATTCACCATGGTCTACACGAATGGCACATGCACTAGCTTCTATGAAGTTTATAAACTTGGTGGAATTTGTATTTATGACCATAGTCAGAATACGAATGATACTCAGATTTATAATCTTCACATTAGCCACATTCAGCCTACACTCTTAGGCTAACTTCAAAAATGCACTGCATTTCTCAAAAATACAAAAAGTATTTCTCAATTCCTCAAATCCATACTCATTCATTTCATGCATTTGCCAATTCCAATTCAAATCTCAAATCAAAGAAGTTCATTTCCTCAAAATCTCCCAAGTCTTATAGCAAAATCGATTTTCCCAAAAGCATTGAATTTCAAAGAATATTTCAAGTGTTTCTCAAGTTCATAAACTCAATTTTCCAAAGTTATGCAGTCAATTTCAAAGTTTGAAGTTAGAATTTTTCTAAGTCTTATTCAAAAGAATATGGATTTGCCAATGATATTTCAAGTATTTCCCAAGTCCCAAATTCAAATTTTCTAAGTTAGAATTTCAATTTCCAAGTTTGAATTCTGAGAAACCAAGTCTCTCAGAATCGATTTTCACCAAATGTCAAGGATTCCTCAAAATCGATTTTATTTCTCTCAGAAGTATATTTCAAATCCCAATTCACGATTTTCCAAGATTTACATTTTCTAAATATTTCAATCATTCAAAGCAAACATCATGTTTTCAAAATGTGCATTTTTTGAAAATTCATAGCACATGCCTGATTCTATGTGCATTTAGAAATTAGAATATGATTTAGACTAGTTGAATAGAGTAGAGCATAAGATTGATCCTTGGTTCAATTACCCCTGTTAAAGGTGGCAGGAACGGTTGAACCTCGTACCAACAGGCGAGCCCCATTCTACGGAATTTTTCCGCATTTTTAAAACAGAGGTGAGTTATTTTCAAAATCTTTTTCAAAGGTCAGTTTGATTTGCAAAAGGTTAAAAATTTTGCAATGATAACAAATGCATTGCTTTTTTGTTCATGATCCATCGATAACCGGTCGTACACTGGTCCACCATTAAATGAAAGATAAATTTAGATCAGGCAATATTTTGAAAAGAATCGATGATTCAGATTTGATCAAAAAATTTGAATCAGATCCCCATATCGGATTCAAATTCATGAATTGCGTCAGATTCTTACTAAATGTTTGAAGGTTTATCTGTCAAGATAAGGAAATGACCATATTCCAATATAGTATTGATGAAATCACCATTTTATTCCTCTGTTTTTCTGCAAACTCTTTGTTGGAATCTCTTCGATTCAGGGAAATTTTGATATCTGTTTATATTATATCGATTATACATTTTCTTTATAGCCTATCATGAGCTAAATCGTTACGTTTCCTGTTTTCTTTTTCTTATGTTAAACATTTGCTGTTTTCTCTCAATTGGTATGGTTAGTATTATCAATCTGCGTTATGTCAAAGATTGGGGGTGTGGTTTTATTTCCTGTACATCTGTATTTCAGCATGCCAAATTTGTTAGTCGTTGTACTCATTACCACGCACCTCCATTTCTTCAATATTCAAAAAAAAAAGGAGGAGAGTGTTGCATACTTCGTTAAGCATGAGATTATGTCAATCCCAGCATAACGATTACAATGGCTCTTGATGTTCAGTTTAATCCATGTATATAGTAGATTTCCATTTCACTATATGTCTTGCATTTGCCATTTTTGCCCAACAGCCATGTATGTTGTCTTCTCTGTCTCACTGCAGTTTTGTGGTTTTGTGCCTAAATTATTTCCCTGTGCAGAATCATAGCGTATACCTCTTTTTATCAGAAACTCAATACAAGCATGTGTTCATGCTTTGCTATAGCATGAACACAGGCTTTAATTTCAATATTGGTTTCCATCGTCATTGCTATGCCACCATCAGCTGGAACAAGGAACCCTGTAGTTGGGTTCGTGAATTGGGTAATCGGGTGGTTCCTTGTGTTGATAAGAGGCGGCATTCCAAAATTAGAATCTGTTAGTAGAAGGGGTGAGGAAATCAAACGGGCATAAGGGACCAAGATACCAGGAAATGATAAATATTGCTGGGAAGGAACAGAGGAGGATGAAAACGTGAATGACTCTGCCTCTTTGGTACTTCCTGATTGCATCGGTGAATCCTATATTCTGTGGTGTAGGATGTATTGTTTCAAAAGTAAATCAATGGCATACAAGATGTATTTGACCTCAAAGGTTAAAACGTTATCCCAAGATCTGTGTCTATTACATAGTGATGTTTCCATAAGCACGGTCATGCTGGCAGCTAAACATTTTTTTGGGTTGGGGTTATAGCAAGATGACCCTTGTGGGTTATGCTTTAGCGATGATTTATACATTTGGTAAGTATGATTAGTGCATCCATATCATTTGTTAAAACTGCAAACTTTTCAGGACCATAAAGAGAGGATAAACCACTGGCTATTTTGTCTTGTTCATTATTGGCCAATACTTCAGTTCTTGTTCTTATAGGAACTTCTTTGAACAAATCCTTACATACAAATAATTACATGCTGCTTATATCTGGTTCTACTGGATTGGTGTTTTTCGTTCTTTGCTTAATACTCTTTGAGGGTCATTATGACAAGCATTGTTGGATTTCAGTTTGTTTTATACTCTCCTGTTACTTGAGGTCTAAATCTTGTTTCTTCACAACATGTGTGTGATTGTTTGATGAAGTCGGCTCTTTATATTTTCTCAACATCTGAGTCCCGTTCTCTATGGAAATACATGTTTTGTATTTATTTCCTATCACTATTTCAAGAACTGAAGTTAGAGCAGATGGCAGACATGGCCTATGTTTGTTGTAAAGGAAGTTTTCTAGTTTTATCGATTATTTTCCCTTCATACATTTGCACAACCCCCACCTCATTGTTCTTATCATTTGCATTTTCATTCCCTGTAAACCCACACTTCTGCGCCTGTACATCTTGTTGAGAAACTCTGTTTTGATGTCACATAATATGATACACTGTCTCATTTGATTTTATATGATATGATAATATGTCCTCTTGAAAAATGTTATATTATGACTGAATATGTTTTGCCATAAATCTAACGAGTATTTGATGCAAGGATATCTCACCCAATAAGGATGGAGACTTCCTGTTCAAGTACAACTATGGTGCAATCATACTCTTTGAAGAAAAAGCTTGATGAGCCATGCATTCCTAAAGTTCAAATAAAGAGATCGGCTACCTCAAGATGAAGGCTTTTTTCTTCTTTAGAGTCATATGTAACAGAACCTTCAGGAACTTGCATATTGCATATTACATACTCATTCATAAACACTATATCATAAAAGTATACGATAGTTTCAAAAAGCTCCTTTTTGAAAACCAATAATTGTACCTTCTTACAACCCTTTATGTAAAAGATATTTTGTCATGTAATAATTGTACCTTACACTATATACAAGACAACATGAAAAAGAAATGTAGGAAAAAGACAAAAACATAAAATCGGCTACATAAGAAAAACAAATATAATATGTTTTTGAAAAGACTTTAGTTACCTTCTTTAAAGAAATGTTTTTTAATATAAGAAGAAGACAAAAACATAAATCGGCTACACAAAAGAAAAACAAATAAAATATGTTTTGAAAGGACTCTAGTTACCTTTTTACAAAACCATAGAATGTCGACTTACTTGAAGTCATCATTCTCTTTACAAAGCATTAAATACCTCCTGTAACAAATCCTTGTTAATATCCTTCTCAAAGAATGTCGACCTTCTTTTGGTCCTCATTCTCTCTGAAGACTTTGAAAAACACAACATAAAGAAAACACTTGACATGACTATGTACAAATAAATATCTCAAAGCACTCATTGTACTTATACTCATTTAAAGTAAAGAAGTTGAATGCACAAGTGCGTGAAATGAGGAATTTGTTTATCCTAACTGCATACAGGACGAAATTTTAAAAATGCCTCAGTGTAACTGGGAAAGAAAGTTTGGTCATCATTTAAAGAAAATAGGAAGATTACAAAAAAAGAATAGAGGCTTCAAGTATAGAAATTTTTCAAGTGTCGAGCATTAATGGGATCTGGTAATTCCACCCCATCGGCATTGATGAGTCGATATGAGTTGTGGGGTAATGCTTCTTTGACAACATATGGACCTTCTCAATTTGGCGACCATTTACTGCCAGGATGATGCTTGAGATAGGTTGTGGATCGAAGCACTAACTCATTGACTTTGAATCTTCTTTCGATGACAGACTTTGCGTACTGCCTGGCCACTCTCTGGCGATAGGATTGAGCATGCTCTGCTGCTTTTAGCCTTCTCTCGTCGAGTAAATCTAGCTGTACCAGTCGCTGCTGCTGATATCGATCAAGAGGTAATTCTAGCAGTGACGCAAATTTCAAAGCGGGCTTCTGAACATGTAGCGGCAATACTACTTCTGTTCCATAGACCAGTTCTGATGGAGTAGCATTCGTTGGAGTGCGAATAGTGGTCCGATAGGCCCATAGTGCATCGTGGATCTTCTCATGCCAGTCACGACCTGTTTCCACAATTCGCTCTAAGATACGAATTAAGATCTTGTTGGTGGCCTCTGCCTGACCATTCCCTTGAGGGTAATATGGGGCAGAGAAATGATGATAAATCTTGAACTTTGAGCAGAATGTCTTCATTCTTTCATTCTTGAAATGACTGCCATTATCTGATACAATATCACGCGGGATGCCGAAACGGCAAAGGATGCTCTTGTGAATAAAATAGACCACGTGTTGGCCTTCTACTGTGCGAAGAGTGATAGCTTCTACCCACTTGGTGAAATATTCTGTTGCGGCAAGAAAGTATTTGTGGCCATTTGAAGCAGAGGGAGTGATGGGACCTACGACATCGAAGGCCCACATAGAGAACGACCATGGAGAGACAACAGATTGTAGATATGTTGCAGGAGCATGAATAGAAGGTGCATGTATTTGGCATTGCACACACTTCTTCACATAATGATAACAATCTTGCTGCATAGTTTTTCAATAGTAATCTGCTCTGATGATCTGCTTGACAAGGGTTTGGTAGCCGATGTGGCCGCCACAAATGCCTTCGTGTGCTTCTCGCACGACTTCTTTGGCTTCATCTTCGTCTAAGCATTTGGAATATTTTGAACTGAATCCTCGACGATAGAGGACATTGGCCAAAATGAAGTATCGAGTAGACATACGCTGGATTGCTCGCTGCTCTTTCTTTGAGACATCTGGAGGAAATTCGCAAGTTTCTATGAAAGTTTTGATGTTGTAATACCATAGCTTCTTCCTTTGCTCAGCCTGGTTTACTTGTTCCACTGGAAGGAGAGCAGGTTGGTCAAGTCTGCCAATTTCAAAAGAGCGACAATATTCTTCATTTCTGAATGCCATAATGGAGCCTAAACTGGCTAGGCTATCAGCCACTTGATTAAAATCTCTCTTGATATGGAAGAGCTGAAATTCTTCAAACTTGCTGACAAGAGCTGCAACAATTTTTTGATAGGGGAATAACTTCTGATCTTTCACTTGTCATTCGGCTCGGACTTGATTGACAACGAGTAATGAGTCGCCGTAAGCGTGCACTTTCTTGACATTGAAGTCTAGTAGAATCTTTAGACCTTGAATCAGGGCTTCATATTCAGCCATGTTGTGGGTGCATTGAAAATCGAGCTTAAGAGAGAAGGGAATCATTTCCTTCTCTGGAGTGATTAATAGAATTCCGATGCCTATTCCGGCCATGTTCTTAGAACCATCGAAAAATAAATTCCAGACTGGAGATTGCTGGATATTGCAAATTTGCTCATCAGGGAAGTCATCTTCGGCTTTCACCTCTTCTGCTAGAGGAAAATCTGCCAATTGATCTGCAATTGCTTGGACTTTGATTGATTGCCGCGAGACATATTCTAAGTCATACTGCATCAATAAGACTTGCCATTTTGCGACTCGTCCGCTGAGGAAAGGTTCCTCTAAGATATACTTGAGAGGATTGAGTTTAGACAAAATTTTGACTTTGGATGCCAGCAGGTAGTGTCTTAGCTTCTGACACATCCATACCAGAGCTAGGCAGGTCTTCTCTATGTGAGAGTATTTCTTTTCATAGTCTATGAAAGTATTACTCACATAATAAATGGCGTGCTCTATCAGGCTGCCTTCTTTGTATTGGGCTAAGAATCCGCCGCATGCGACTTGATTGACTGAGATGTATAACAAAAGAGGTTTTCCCAATTCTGACGGTTTCAGGATTGGAGGATTGACAAGATACTTCTTGATTCGATCGAACGATTGCTGACACTCTGGTCCCCATTCGAACCTTACTCCTTTTCTGAGTAAGTGGTTGAAGGGCTCACATCTCATCGCCAAGTTGGAAATAAACCGCCGAATTGATTGCATGCGTCCCTGAAGGCTACGCAACTCTTTGAGATTTTTCGGGGGTGACATATCAATGATAGCCTTTGCTTTGGCTGGGTCAACTTCAATTCCCTTTTTGCTGACCAGAAAACCCAACAGTTTGCCTGATTCGACTCCAAAGACACATTTTTGCGGGTTAAGCCTTAACTTGTAAAGAATGAGTCGCTTAAACACTTGGTCAAGAGCTTCGAGGTGATCTTCTTCCTCTTTAGATTTCACGAGGATATCGTCAACATACACATCCATGATTTTGCGTATCTGATCATGAAAGATAACGACCATTGCCCATTGATATGTTGCTCCAGCATTCTTGAGCCCAAAAGGCAAAACTGTATAGCAGAAAGTACCCCAAGGCGTAGTGAAGGAAGTTTTTGACTGATCGCGGGCGGCCAACTTAATCTGGTTGTAGCCGGAATATCCATCCATGAAGGAGAACATGGCATGTCCTGTTGTGCTGTAAATCAGAAGATCAATGCTTGGCAGTGGATAGTCATCCTTCAGAGTTGCCTTGTTGAGGTCTCTCAATTCTATGCAAATCCTGACTTTGCCACTTTTCTTTGGGACAACGACGATATTAGCTAACCAATCTGAATAGTCAATAGGTCGGATAAATCCTGCTTTGAGCAGATCTTCAAGTCTTTTTTTGACTTGTTGTTCTATTCTGGGATCCATTTTTCTCAGCTCTTGCTTAACTGGCTTTACATCTGGCTTCAAAACGAGTCGGTGTTCGACCAATTTGGGATCTAAGCCCGGCATATCTTCATATGTCCATGCGAACACTTCTTCATGTTGCTTGAGAAAATTTGTAAGCCTTTCTTTCTCTTCCGGACTTAGACTGGCACCGATCTTGAGAATCTTGGGATCTTCCTCTGAGCCGATATTGACATCTGCAGTAGGATCTTGTACTAGAGCAGATGGTTCATCTTGCTTCTGAACTGAGGCGAACTCTGGTAATTCCTGAAGAGACGGATCAAATTCTGCATAATTATCTAACTGCTTTGCAACCTTGCTATCTCTTGTGCTTGCTTTGACTCGGTGAATTGCTGCCGATTTCTGGAAAGCCTTTGGATTGATAACGAGTTTCTTGATTGTTCGGGAAGACATTTCTGAAATTTTGGATAAGAAATTGGATTTAGGAAAATTGTTCATCATACGACAAACCATCATTTAAAAGAATTATGCATAAAATGACATTGAGTTATAAAATGAGGATATAGAGATAAAAGAGACAGATGGCATCCAGATAGACAAAGAAACTTGACATTTTATTGATTTGACTTTGATAAAAGACATTGAGACATTTATTTTGAAAGGAATAGAAAGGAAATGCAACAACGATTCTCAATGTGCCCCTTTAACAAAAACAGTCTTCTTTGGTGAGCTCCCGCCGGAAAACCCTAATCCTGCCCTATGGGACGATGCTTTTGGAACATTGGCTCGACACGACCATCTTCATTTTTGCCCAATCCTTTAAAGGGTTGATAACCATGCTTCAGAAGTAAATCAAATGCCTTTCTTGCTTTCATGAATTGTGGAAACAATGGATGATCTTTGACAGTGTCGTAGCTGACACGACCTCCAATCTTGAAGAACTTGGGACCTCTCCATCGGGTCATGGCTACAGTGTGCAGGGATAATTCTGATGTTGCCTGGAGTATTTCCCGACTTTCTTTGAGACCGATCTCTTCATTCTCTCTGATGCTAGGAATATCTGCAGTGAATGATGGTCAAGGGATCATAGGTTGTGGGAGTCTTTCTTCTGGGTCCTCTCCGAGCACTGTTGTAATCATTTCACCTTTGGACCATTTTACGCATTGATGCAAGGTGGAAGGTACTGCATTGGCATTATGAATCCACGTCCTTCCGAGCAACAGATTGTAGGTGGGTGGTACATTGATCACATGAAAAAGTACTGAATGTACCGAATAATTAATGAATACTACCAGGAATATCTTGCCTTTGGCCGTCTGACCATGATTGTCAAACCCATAGATGGTAATAGGATCTGGAATGTATTCTTTGTCCTTGGTCCGTAATGCTTTTGCGGTCATCTCGGGACAAATATTGAGGCTACTGCCTCCATCGACCAGCACATGGGGTACTGTCATTCCCCTTACCCGAACGACGATGTAAAGAGCATTATTGTGAAAGGAATGAGGCTTTGGAAGGTCCTCATCCGAGAAAGTGATTGGCGCGTTGGTCATGGCCAAATTCACTATTTGTGCCATGTCTTCAGGAGTGGTACTGGGCTTAACTTTGATCTTTCTGAGCAGATCATCCAGTACTTGCTGATGCTTGCAGAAACTCTTGGCCAAGTCAAGAATGGAAACATTGGACAGAGCGGTCAGAGGCTTCTGACTTGAATTCTCCGGCTTGGGCTTGATGATTTGATTGAGAAAATCAGGAAGTCCCTCTGACTTGGGGGATGACTTTACAGGTGCTTCAGAAATTTTCATCTTGCCGAATGCTGAGATTAGGTCCATCTTTTTAGAAGCTGGAGCTGCTTGTCGAAGCACTGACACCTGATGTTGAACTTGTAGATCTTGTGCAAAACACGGCTTGATGTGTTCGTGAGGCAGGAATGGTTGGGCAGACACTACTGCTGTGGTGTGTGAAGGAAAAGGCTGCTTAAGAATGTCCATTTTTTCTTCTTCTTCTCCTTCTACCAATAAATTCTTGTCAATAAGATTCTGCACAATGTTCTTGAGAACGAAACAGTTCTCAGTGCTGTGTCCCACTGTTCTGTGGAACTTGCAGAATTGATCCTTTCATTTCCCCATAGGCACAGGGGGATCGGCCAGTCTAGGCAACTTGACCATTTCTTTCGACAGCATATACTCGAGCACATCTTCGAGTGATTGGTCGAGAGGAGTAAACTTTCGGTCATAACTCCATCCTTCATGTTTAACTTTTTCACGCAATTTCGGCCCTTGGTCTTGCTGAGAAGGCTTGCTGTATTGAGGAGCAGGCTTCATTTTCTGATCTCCTTTATTGTTGGAATTGCCTGCGCCGTAGCAGTAATCTTCCTTTTGCCCTTTGTACTGATTTCGGCTATTGTTGTTGTTGTTGTTGGCAGAGAAGGTGAAGTGAGCTTTCTTTTTCTGCTCACCTTGGGGGTTACTCTTGGAAAAAGTGAAGCCTTCATAGACTCCATTCTCTACGCTCAGCTCGAGCCATTCTGCTCGCTCAGTTAATTCAATGAAGGTTTTGGATGGTGCTGTGGAGATCAATCCTCTTAATGGCTGCAAAAAATTGTTGAGGATTAGGGACAAAGCGTGCCTTTCTGAAATGGGATCTCTCATTTTATTACAGGCTGACCTCCACCTGTGAATGAAGTCTCGTGCTTTTTCATTCTCATTTTGCCTCAGACTGCAGAGATGACTTAATGTCGGGAGCGCTTCTGTGTTGAACAAGAAGCGTTCAATAAATAAATTCACCACTTTATCAAACTCCTTGAGCTCGATGGGATTAATATGCTCAGCATACCATTTAGCTGCAACTCCTTCCAAGCTGCGAGGGAAACATAGGAATAGTGCTCTGTTATCTCTCTTGAATCTTGAACACTCTGAGAAGAAAGTGGCAAGATGGGCTTTCGGGTCGCCAGAACCATCAAACTTGATGAATTTTCGGGTAAGGTTTTCGAGATCGTCATCCCCTTCGAGGCCGTCATAGAAGTCTTCACTGGTGAAGACTTTCTTGCCATTGTCGCGGGCTTGGAGATCTTTAACCACTCTAGCCATTTTCCTGAATTGTGACTGCAGGGGTTCTTCTGTAACCTGATTCTTTGATTTGCGGCTCTTCCTTTGTTCTTGCCCACGTTTTTGAAATATCGGAGGCACCTCATATTCTTCCTCAGTATCTTTCGTTGATTCAGATTCATCTGAGATTTCTTCTGGCTGAACCTGCTTCTTGGAAGCCTTCTTATTCTTGTGCCCGTGAAACTTTTCTCTGAATTGATTTTTCTCTGCACTAGTCCCAGCTTGTTCACTCATCATTTTATTCATCATCTTTCGGAACATGGCATACATTTGCGGGTCTATGCTATCATCCTCTTATTGTTGATCTTGATTCACGGGATGATCCATTTCTCCTTCTGAGGCTGAGGAGTGATGTGGTTCTTCTTCCTGACCTTGTTCGAACCATCAAATGTTGCAGATGCTCTAGAGTTGCTGTGGATGCTCTCTGCAGAGCAAAGACCTGATTAGATTATGAAGGAATTGGCTTTTGGAAGAAATAGTTATTGAAAATATGGTAGACAGTTTGAAGAAGATATCCCATTACTAGGGACTGAGTCGTCGCGAGAATCACGACAATTGTGTTGTCATTATTTTAGCATGAGAAACAAACAACGAAAATGTGCCTTGTTACCTAGGCGAGGTCATCAAACCACAATAGAAAAAGAGAGAATTTTATTGAAATGAGGAAATATGATTTTATTGATCTTGACAAAGAGGTGGAGGACAAACAATTTGCCACCATGCACGATAATCAGCAGACACTCTAGGACCAGGAAAGATTTTAAGAGAGACAAAGGAATCCCAGCCGTAGCAGGCAGAATGATATGCCCCAGACCATTATGCGGAAGTGAGATCAAACTCTGCCATAGCTCCTGATAACAATCGGGCTTCGACGTACTGCTGTCCCTGGGAGAACTGTCGAACACATCTCTCTGGTTGGTAGTAAGTGCAGAAGAATGGTCCCAGTAACTTGAACCTTTTGCCATAAGCATATGTGTATCTGGGAGGAAATAGTTGCCGATCAAAATAGTCCCAGACTATGTCATCTTCTTGAATGTTGTTAATCATAGACCGATATTGTGCCACTGGAAGAAGTTATTGACCATTGTATCTGAAAGAGCTTGCTCGGGCTGGAACATGCTGAAAGAACCAGGATTGAAGTGCGTAGATGCATCCTTCAACTAAAATGGATTCTCCAAGTGAGAATCGAGTCAAACCACGATATGGGAAGGCGAGCGCTGCCATGGCTATAGAGAGGTGATTGGTCTATCGACTTCCCCATCTTCTCATAAGCTGGATTATTCTGATGTCCATGTAGTTTTGTCCATCTGGAAAGAGGGATAATCCTATAGTGCACAGGACCATTGCATTTTGAATCCTTTCTTTAGCTGTCCTGGATAGCGAACTGACTTCAACGAAGGTCCTGTACTGGCGATACAACTCTAGCAGGTCAACATATTCATTTCCGTCCAACTGGATCAGGGGCCAGGATCGGCGGCCTGTCATACGAGCTAATGAATCTCGGGGGTCCGAACCCTTGACATTGATAAGGAATTGATGTTCTAATGGATCGCTTGTTTGACCGGCTGGTTCTGGTAATCCCATGATTTCTGAAAATTCATCCATTAAAATGGTCATTTCTCCCCACGGGAACCAGAATGTACATGTCCGAGGATTCCATCATTCCACCATTGCGTGAATCAGGTTGCCGTTGATGGTCTGCTTTCCAACTGCTGACGCCAATTCTAATCCGCACTCACTCAAATGGTCCGGGAACATTCGGGAAAAGCTTTTGAACCAGGAATAGTACCACTGGGGAATGAAAGTTTCGGTGCTAAGGGCTCAATGTTCAGGACGACCTTGTCGCACCTCGTAGGAGATGTGACCTTCAGGAAAGATAGGATCGACTTGACTGGATGCCATCGGACTGAAAAAAAAAAAAAGACTCCGAATGAGACTTAGGAAAATGTAGGAAATTTTGAAAAATTTTGCAGGCAGGATATAAAATGTAGCTGGAAATTCGAGATCCAGTAGAAAGGTAGAATGGAAAACCACCTGGAGTTTTGAAAGAAATAGGATGTTTTGAAAATCATCCAGGGTTTGAGAAAGATATCTCGTGGAAAATAAGAATATTTTGAAAAAGGCCTAATAAATTGGAAAACATTGGGAAATATAAAGAATTGAGGAAATAACACACATACAATTACATCCTGCACAAACATTTTTGCACATTCAGCACTCCCTAAAAGGCTGACTCTAAATGCATTATTTTGAAAACAGTTGTAGGACCCTAATCCTAACTCTAAGTTCAGATCATCTTTGTCCAATCCAGTTATGCCGATATACCCGAATCGAAATTCGAGGTACGTGGCATATAATTTCAACTCTGGTTCTAAGGTAAGGTTTTCCAACATCCTTGAGCGCCTACCGATATACTTCGGACTGTGGCCCACGGTACGTGGTAGGGGGGTGTTAACCCAAATAATTGGCCCAGTTGTGAGGCTCTGTCCCGAACTAGGGTTCTGGAAGAGAGCCCGACAACATGAAGACCGGGTAATGATAGGTAATGGAGGTTTTGAAAAATGATCACATGCAAGAAATAGATGGCTCTAAATCCTAGAGAGATAGACTTTTAAAAATTTTTGAAGAAGCATACATTGTTTGCATTCAGATCCTAAATTGAGGAGAGTTGTGTTTAGAACTAAGTCTATGTGAGCATGAAAATTTCTCCTCAATCTGGTCCTACCAAACCATGCCTAGGCTATATGCAGTCAATGTCAGCTAGGTCAAAATCTAGGCTCCTAGGTTCGCATGATATCAAAAGTAAAGAGCTGACATTTTGTGAACACAGTTTCAATAATTGAACTAAGTCAAGCACAATTTTGATCTGAAAAGGACAAGTCCCATCTTGGTCGCCCAACCTGTTATTGTCGCAAAATTTTTCCCGTCTTCCCTTCCTTGCGGAAGAGAGATGGAAAGGCTTTCGCGATTCAAACTTGACCGGATTTTGGAAATTGTTTTGAAAATACTCGCCTCCGTTTTGAAAATTGCGGGAAAATCCATGGGATGGGGCTCGACCTGTCGGTACGAGGTTCAATCGTTTCTGCTGCCTTTAACAGGGGTAATCCAACCAAGGACCAAAATTGTGCTTGACTTAGTGAAATTACCGAAATCGTGTTCTATCCTAAATGCATAGAGAATTCAGGCATGCGCTATGAGATTTTTGGAAAATGTAAATTGGAAAATATGATGTATGCTTAGAAAACATTTGGAGTTGAAAAGCATTTCTCAAGAAAAGATGGAAATCAATCTCTCAGGAAACTCAGACGAAGAAGGTTTGAAATCTCGAGAAAGTTTATAAGGATTTGAAAAAAAAGTAAGAATCTCGAGAAAATCTTGAGAAAGTTTATAAAGACTTTGAAAAACCATGAAGAAATGAGAATCTCAGGAAAATTTTGAGAAAAGTTTATAAAGACTTGGAAAACCATGAAGAGATGAGAATCTCGGGAAAATGGAAGGAATTCTTGAGAAAAGATGAACATTTGAAAAGGGAAACACTTATCGAGAAAACTCGGACTTTGAGAATTTTCTTAGGAAAATGATGAAAATTTTATAAGAAAGCTCATTGGAGCAGGAAATTCAAACTTAGGAAATTGAAATCCTGAGAATATTGTCCTTGAAATATCTGAAAATCGATTTTTGATTCTTGAGAAAGATGAAAATTCTTTTTGAAAATGGATCTTAAGAAAATAACATTTTAGGGAAAATCACGGGAAAACTTTGATTTGGGAAATCCAACTCCGAATATCTTCATAGTTTCTTGAGAAATCGATTCCATGAAGTGAAAATCTCTTGAGAAAATTATGGGAAAAACAGATGATGCAGATGATTTGAATGAATGAATGCACTTTGAAAAGATTTCTAAAAATTTGGTTGGAAAAATGTGGATTAAGCCAAAGTAAATCCTTCACATATTCTGACTGTGGCCATGAATATGTTCAGAGTTTACTTGAGTTAATTCACAACATTTTGAAAAATTGGAAATATGATGTGCATTTTTAAAATAGCCTAAGAGTGTAGGCTCAATGTGACTGGTAGAAAGATGATGGATCTAGGTCTCGTCCATATTCCGACTAGGGCCGTAAATATGGACTCCACCGAGTTCATCAACTCTCTAAGAGTTGGTGCACGTGCCATTCGTGTTCATCCACGGTGAATTTTGAAAATTGAGATATATGCATCATAGAATCAGGATATTACTGAAATCAAACTATATGAGATGCAGCATGATCTAAGCAGTAAAAGTAAATCTTATTCCAAGGTTTACATTGGATTGTTACATTGCTAACATAAAGTAAAAAAAATGAAATGGAGCCAAGGAATCAGCATCTTCTAGATTTTCCTGCAAAATGAGAGTTAGTACAAGATAACCAAGGAAATGGGTATATATATACTATATACAACAAAGATATACATGTAGATATAAAAATACTTGAATTTATGATAAATGATATATGATAATGAATATATATTTGCAAAAAGTAAAAGAAAAGAAAAATATATGTGATAGCAAGTGCACATGAAGGGATATGGGATATATATATATATATAAGTATATATATATGTATATATATATATGTACATAACATACATATATATACATATATATGTATATATATAGGTAGATATACAATAGATATACATATATATAGACATATATATACATATAATGAAAAATATATACATATTAATGGAAATTCCATATAATGGGTAAAATCAGAAAATACAGGTATATACAGTTTCTGTAGGCGATTTTACATAGCCGTATTTCCCAAATTACAAGATAATTTTCGATAAAAATGGGTATGGAGCTTCCCTATATATCAATAACGAAGCCTGCAAAAGATTGTCCATAAATCATGAATGGATATTAAAATATCCATACATGAACATGGTTAATTATCAAGACTGGGTACCTGCAGCAGAAGAGAATGGCTAAATGCATCCTACCATTTTATCAAGAGGATCTCATATCAATAGAAAACCTATCCTTTTACGCTTATAAATCTGGCAGCAACACTTGATATTCATGAGAAAACAAATGATGGTGTGAAGAGAAACTAATGGTGATGGTACACGTAAGATAAGTGGAACATGATATTGACACAGCAGGTGCTGTTGTGCAAATGCAGCAAGAGGAAAAAAAAAATGCAGTAGCTGCTGTGTAAAAGTAAATGGTGAGGGCATACAGAAAATTAATTTCTTTGCACAGAATCATGCTAAACGAAAGCAAGAGATGGTATATCCAATATTAATTTTTAGGATGTATACAGAATATATGCAGAATGTATGAATATATGAGAATATATGCAAAATATATGCAAAACACTAAGCTGTTGATATATAGGTGGAACATTGCAGAAGTTGCATATGCTACAAAGCCTAAAAAAAATGTGGGAATCTGTCAACAATTAAGACATGATGGAGAAAAAAATTTTTTTTTTTGCTTGAGTCCAGCTCCTCCCAAGTCATAGGATTCATATTGTGCGTGTTGAAGAGATCCTTCCTGTGCAGATTTTTCTAAGATCTTGCTTAATCAGACTCATCATGTACAACAACTTATAATCAATTAAACAACTTAGTCAAGGCAATGTTCAGCTACCAAAACACGCTGCTAATGCCTAGGAGTCTTTCTACATGGTTTTCTCACCACATTTTGGCCTTTGCTCATGTCAAAACCTTCTCCCAATCTCTCTCTCTCTCTCTCTCTCTCTCTCTCTCTCACACACACACACACACACAACTCAAGCGCCCCACCAACTCTTGGAGGCTTCACACTCAGGCCCATGAAACAGCACCAGCTCTCTATGCTTCATGAAGATCAAAACTCAGAATTCACTTCAGTTTCTCGTGAGAGACAAGGAAAAAAGCCATTCCCTACAGGAGATGTTGGTATCCCTACAGGTTCAGTCAGAATTCATGCTCCAACAAGTGGAATGGGATCAACCAAACAGCGTCTTCGCTGGACACCTGATCTCCATGATCGATTTGTTGAAGCCATCACACGGCTTGGAGGGCCTGATAAGGCAAGACCTAAGGGTGTTCTGAAGTTCATGGGCGTTCAAGGGATCACTATATTCCATGTTAAAAGCCACTTGCAGAAGTATCGACTAGCAAAATACATCCCAGATTCATCAAATGGAGCAAAATCAAATATTAGAAAGGATATGGAAATCACTAAAGATCATGATTCCCACCAATGGAAGTTCAAAAGAGGTTGCATGAACAACTAGAGTTACATGGTCTGGTGAACTAGCAGGTGCAGAGACACTTGCAGATGCGCATTGAAGCACAGAACAGATACCTGCAGAAGATAATGGAGGAGCATTCACTTACCATGGAGATTAGGTTGGTAAAGAGAGGGTGGCCTCCACGCTTTATGTCAATGGGTTGAGTGTTTTGGTTTGGCAGGGGCTGAAGGGATTAGAACGCTCCTTCTGGTTGATACGCTTACAACAACTGTTTTGGGGATGTCCTGCACCAAATGGATTTGCAACTGGCAAGTGATGGCCAATCCTCTGCTATTGGGCTGAAGGGAATGGGAAGGAGCCGGCTGGGTCCTCTGCGCCAAATGCTACTGCTGGATTTCCTGCGTCAAGTAGTTATGTTGAATCTTCTTCACGTTGGATGGAGAAAATGAATCCCCAAAGGATGAAAAGGCTCCACGGCAGAAAATAGGGCACACCCCACAACAGAACAACTCCTGCAATCAGAAAGAAATTCCCTATTCTATTGCCCTCTCCTTCTCGATCAAATGGCTAGGTCTTTTAAAGACCTTCAACCTCTTTCCAAAAGAAAAAAAAAATGCAGCTTCTTTTCCTCCAGTTTCCGTTACACCTTCTCTCTTTTTTGAAAATTTTGGCAATGTGAATCCGATGCCTCATTAAGTTTGAAAAATTTGCTGTTTAAAAGAGAACGGTTTTATTATTTTGAAAAGTTTTCGGTTCATTTACCTAAGGTTTAGGTAAAATGAACTTTTTAAGGAAAGTTCAGCTGTGGCGCCATTTTGGAGCTGTTTCTTTTTTAAAAAAATGAATAGTAAACAAAAAAAAATAAAAAATAAAAAGAATAAAATTAAATGGGAGATGCCACCTCAGCCAATTTTTTAAAAATTCTTTTTGAAAATAAAGTTTTATTTTGTTTTGCAAATCTTTTATTTTCAAGTGGGGTGCCACATGTGTGTGGGCCCACTAACTAAAAATGAATAATATTGAGAAATAAAAAAGAAAATTTGCAAATTGGTATGAACTTCGGGTGGGTCCCGCTTTAGAATAAACGACTTACCTGAGAGTCTGAGTATGATGCTAGTTCAAAGGTGGGTCCCGCTCCATTTATTTGAAGATACGAGAGAAAACATTATTTGTTTTCAAGAATTTGGAAAAATTGGTTTTCCAGGGCAAAAATATGGATAAATGTAAAAAAATTTGTAAAGAGATTTAAAATCTTTTGCAAAAAGTTTTGAGATAAAATCTTTAAAATCAATATCCAAATATCCAGATTATTTTTCTTGAGAAAATTTTAGTAATTCAAAGTCCTGGGGGTAAAATGGGAAAATTTGGTAATTTTGAATACCCGGAGTTTTAAAAATTAATTTGAAAAAGTTTCAAAATCAAATCTTGATGGACAATTTTGAAAATTAGGAGTTCTGGATCTCAAACTGACATGCTATGCAGTGAAATGATGCAATGCTCTGGAAAGACATGTTCTATGAAATGTCACTCTAAGCTTGGACTTGGAAATTCTAATTTTTTGTCCAGAAAGAGGATTTTGAAATTTTGCAATTTGAAGATGTCTCTGAACCTAAATATAGAAATTTTGAGGCTCAAGAATGAAATTTAGGACTTTCTGCAAGGTTCAATCTTGGAAAATGACCATTTTGCCCTTCATTACATCTGAAAAACTGAAATATGATGATTGAGGGCGATGTCAAGAAGGTGAGTGAAAATTTGGGGTGTTTACAATTACCTTTTCAGATAAGGACCTGCCAAAGCCTCATTCTTTTCACAACAATGCACTGTATATTGTGGTATGGACCAGAGGCATGACTGTCCCACATGTTCTTGTTGATGGAAGCAGCAGTCTAAATATTTGCCCAGAAATGACAGCGAAAGCCCTAGGATTGAAAGAAGAAGAATATGTGTCTGACCCCATTACCATCTACGACTTTGATAATCACGGGCAGACTGCAAAGGGCAAGATCTTCCTGAAAATTTTTATCAACTATTCAGTGCACACCGTCTTATTTCATTTCGTCAATGTGCCGCCAACTTACAATCTTTTGTTGGGACGAACATGGATCCATAATGCCAATGTCGTTCCATCAACTCTCCACCAGTGCATCAAGTGGTCGAAGGGCGGAATGATTACTACCGTTTTGGGCGAAGACCCTGAAGAAAGTCTGCCACAGCCTATGATTCCCCGTTCCAAATTTACAGCAGATATTCCTAGCATCCGGGAGGCAGACGAAATCAATCTCAATGACAGTCTAGAGATGTTAAAACTGAAAGATGTCATGGAAGAAGAGAACGTTACAGCCACGGTCCAATGGCAGGGACCTTGTTTCTTCAAGTTAGGATGACTCATCAATTACGCCTTCTTCAAAGATCATCCCTTGTTTCCTCAGTTTTCCAAAGCAAGAAAGGGATTCGATCTTCTGATAAAACATGAATACCAGCCATTCCAAGGCATGGGGAAAGATGAAGATTGCATAATAGAGCCCATCATTCCAGTTCAGCATGCAAATAGTTCAGGGTTGGGGTTCACCGGCCAGGATTCCAACAAAAAGACAGTTTTTGTCAGAGGAAGCCAATGAAGAGATGATGCCTTAGTTTTTCCTGCTTTTTCTATTCTCATTTCTTTGTTTAAATCTTGTAGGGACAACACAGTCCCATCTTTTGTCAGTATCTTGTAAATACTATGCTTCAATCAATGAAAGATCAAGCTTTTTCTTAATATTCGGGCATCTATCATTCCTTCTTATATTTTGTCTATGTCATTGTTCTTTACTTTATACAAAAATTTGATTTGGCTCGTACTTTCTCTTAAAAAACCTTTCTTATATTTTCAAGACTATTAACTCCTGAATCAATGACGAAATTCATTATCAATCCCAAGTATCTAAAATTGGCAAGGCTTCCTGAGATGAAAGACAGAGCAGAGGTCAGTTAGGCAGCAGAGCAGACTGAAGAGCTAGCCGAGTTTGATTCCACCATTCAGGATTTGCCAGAATTTGCTCATATTCAGAAGCAGGATGAACCATCATCTTTAATTCAAGACCCAACTGAAGATATCAACATTGGGTCGGAAGATGATCCAAAAATTCTCAAAATCGGGTCATGTCTAAGCGAGGTTGAAAAAGCAAGATTCATCCAATTCCTTAAGAAGCATCAGGAAGTATTTGCCTTGACTTACGAAGATATGCCAGGATTAGATACCAAGCTGGTTGAGCATCGACTCAAGTTGAAACCAGAAGCCAGACCAATCAAGCAGAAACTGAGGAAGTTAGACCCTCGAATTGAGCAACAAGTCAAGGATGGACTTGAAGATTTATTAAAAGCAGGCTTCATCCGAGCCATTGATTACCCAGATTGGTTGGCAAATATCGTGGCAGTCCCTAAAAAGAACGGAAAAGTTCGTATCTGCATTGATTTCAGGGATCTCAATAAGGCCACCCCAAAAGATGATTATCCGCTTCCAAATATTGACCTGTTGATCAATAGCACAGCAGGTCATGCCATGTTTTCTTTCATGGATGGATATTCAGGCTATAATCAGATCAAGCTGGCCGTTCGTGATCAGTCCAAGACTTCATTTACTACACCATGGGGGACCTTTTGCTACACTGTAATGCCATTTGGGCTAAAAAATGTCGGGCCAACTTATCAGAGGGCAATGGCCGTTATTTTCCATAATCAAATGCATAAGAATATGGATGCATATGTGGATGACATTTTGGTTAAGTCTAAAGAAGAAGAGGATCACATTGATGCTCTTAGTCAAGTTTTTGAAAGACTTATCCTCTACAAGTTAAGACTTAACCCTCAAAAATGTGTTTTTGGAGTTTAGTCTAGCAAATTACTCGGCTTCATTATTAGTAAGAAAGGAATCGAGGTGGATCCGGCCAAGGCAAAAGCCATAATTGATATGCCGCCTCCAACTAATCTCAGAGAACTGCGAAACCTTCAAGGGCGTATTCAGTCTATTCGCAGGTTCATCTCCAATTTGGCTATGAGATGTGAACCCTTCAATCATTTGCTTAGAAAAGGAGTTAAATTTGAATGGGGATCAGAATGTCAGCTCTCGTTTGAGTGCATCAAGCAGTATCTCCTTAATCCACCAATTTTGAAGCCGCCAAAGCTGAGAAAGCCTCTCTTACTATATATTTCAGTCAATCAGAATGCCTGTGGTGGGTTCCTCGCGCAATATGAAGAGGGCAGCCTGATAGAGCACGCCATCTACTACGTGAGCAAAACTTTCATTGATTATGAAAAGAAATATTCTCAGATGGAGAAAACTTGTCTAGCTCTGGTTTGGATGTGCCAGAAGTTAAGACATTACTTATTGGCTTCTGAAATCAAGTTCCTATAGAAGCTTAATCCTCTCAGATACATCTTGGAACAACCATTCCTTACTGGACGGATTGCGAAGTGGCAAGTCCTTCTAATGCAATATGACTTAGAGTACGTCTCTCAAAAGTCAATTAAAGGTCAGGCGATCGCAGATCAGTTGGCAGATTTTTCTTTGACAGAAGAAATTAAAGCAGAAGATGATTTTCCTGATGAGCACATCTGTAATATCCAACAGCCCCCAGTTTGGAATATGTTCTTCGATGGCTCTAAAAATATGTCTGGCATCGGGATCAGAGTCTTGTTAATCACTCCAGAAAAAGAAATGATCCCTTATTCCCTTAAACTTGGTTTCCAATGCACTCATAACATGGCCGAGTATGAAGCCCTAATACAAGGCCTCAAAATTCTGCAAAATTTTAATATCAAGAAAGTGCATGCTTTTGGCGATTCACTACTTGTTATCAGTCAAGTTAACACTGAATGGCAAGTGAAAGATTCCAAATTGATCTCGTATCAGAAGATCATCCTAACTCTTATAAACAGCTTCGAAGAATTTCAGCTCAGTCATATCAGAAGAGAGCATAATTAGATAGCTGATGGTTTAGCCAGTCTGGGCTCCATTTTATCCTTCAGAGGCAGTGAATCATGTCGTTTTTTCGAAGTTGGCAGACTTGAGCAACTTGCTTTCGCTTCAGTTATGCAAGTAAATCAGGTTAATCAGAAGGAGAAACCTTGGTATCAAAATATCAAAAATTTCATCGAAACTGGTGAATTTCCACTAGAAATGCCAAAAAGGGAGCAACGTGCGATTCAGCGTATGTCTACCCGATATTTCATTCTTGCCAATGTCCTCTACCGCCGTGGGTTCAGTTCTGAGTATTCAAGATGCTTAGACAAAGAAGAAGCTATGGAAGTTATCCAAGAGGCACATGAAGGGAGTTGTGGTGGTTATGTCGGCTATCAGACTCTCGTCAAGCAGATCGTTCGAGCAAGATACTACTGGAATACCATGCAGCAGGACTGTCATAGATTTGTAAAGAAATGCGTTAAGTGTCAGATGCACGCACCTTCCATCCATGCGCCGGCCACTTATCTACAATCAGTTGTTTCTCCTTGGCCATTTTCTATGTGGGCTTTTGACGTCGTAGGCCCAATTACTCCCTCTGCTTCCAACGGCCACAAGTACTTTCTGGCTACGACAGAGTATTTTACGAAATGGGTTGAAGCTGTTATTCTACGCACAATAGAAGGCCGCCATGTGGTTTCTTTCATTCATAAGAACATCCTTTGTCGTTTCGGCATACCACATGATATTGTCTCAGACAATGGAACCCATTTAAAAAACGGGAGGATGAAAACCTTCTGTTCTAAATTCAGAATTTGCCATCATTTCTCTGCTCCCTATTATCCTCAAGGGAACGGCCAAGCAGAGGCTACCAATAAGATTTTAATTCGTATTCTGGAAAGGACTGTGAAAACAGGTCGAGATTGGCATGAGAAGATTCATGACGCACTTTGGGCATACCGGACCACTATCCGGACTCCGACTAATGTCACTCCGTCAGAACTGGTTTATGGAACTGAAGTGGTTTTGCCTCTCCATATCCAGAAGCCCGCTCTCAAATTTCCTTCACTTATAGAATTGTCACTCGATCAGTATCAGCAGTAGAGATTGGTGCAGCTGGATCTGCTAGATGAAAAAAGGCTCAAGGCAGCGGAGCACGCTCAAGCTTATAGGCTCAAGGCAGCGGAGCACGCTCAAGCTTATCGACAGAGGATAGCTCGACACTATGCCAAGTTCGTCATTGAGAGAAGATTTCGAGTTAACGATTTGGTACTCAGATCAACGACTCATCTCAAGCACCGACCACTGGGCAAGTGGTCACCCAATTGGGAAGGCCCCTATGTGGTTAAGGAAGCATTACCTCGCAATTCTTATCGTCTGATCAATGCAGACGGGGTTGAAATGCCAGATCCCATTAATGCTCTGCATTTGAAGAAATTTTATACTTAGAATTTTTTTTTTATTCTAAATCCTTTTGTACTATTCAAAGAGTCATTTTAATAAAGCAATGATCTTCTATCAATTCTTACCTTCTTCTCCATGATACTGGGGCATTTTTATCTATAAACATCTTCTTCCATCATATGCAGGCAGGATTAGACGAAAGCTCTTTTCCTTAAATTTTGTTAATTCTCAATTGATCTTGTGGTCTTTGTTTTTCATTTTGATTCATTTTGGTTTGATCAAATTTACATCAAGCTAAAGCTCATTTATGTCAAGTTTTAACAAAATTTTCAATCTTATTAAAATTTCCTCTACCTTTATCTTTAAAAGCACCCTTTCAGGTTAAGGGATAAACCTGATGCCTCCTTTCAATGAGGTATTCTTTTTATTATTTCCTCCGTTCAGGATAAGGGGATAAATCCTGAATTATCTTCTAAAAACTCATTTGGAAAATCTAGCTCATCTTCAAAACCCAGTTCTTGCACTGGTTATTTCTCAAACTTTTCAATCATATATTGAGCTCATTTGGAAAATCCGGTTCTCACACCGGTAACCTTCTAAAATCAGTCTTCTAATCAAAGACCTTTCTCCTTCTAAATTCAAGTTCTGACTTAAATCTCCCAAAACTTCATGTATTTTCAAAAGATCCAGCTTTTGCCGGTAATGTATTTCCAAAAGATCCAACACTCATTGGTCATGTATTTCCAAAGGATCTAACACTCGTTGGTCATGTATTTCCAAAGGATCCAGCATCTCGTTGGTCATGTATTTCCAAAAAAGATCCAACACTCATTGGTCATGTATTTCCACAAGATCCAGCTCCCGCTGGTCATGTATTCCACAAGATCAAACCCTTAGGGTGCGACTTCTCAATTTTATCATTTCCAAACCTTCAAGATCTTCAATCTCTCAAATTCTATCAGTTTCCCAACCTCTGGTTGCAATATCTTCAAAATCTCATCATTTTCTCAACCCTCGGGTTATAATTTCTCAAATTCAATCACTTTCAAACCATCAGATTAAATCCTTCATTTTCGAAATCCAGTTTCTATAACTGGTCGAGATTTTCAAATCGAGTGTTATAACTGGTCGGGATTTTCAAATCCAGTTTTTATAACTGGTCGAGATTTTCAAATCCAGCTTCTATAACTGGTCGGGATTTTCAAATCTAGTTTTTATAACTGGTCGGGATTTTCAAATCCAGTTTTCTATAACTGGTCGGGATTTTGAAATCCAGTTTTCTATAACTGGTTGGGATTTTCAAATCCAGTTTTTATAACTGGTCGGGATTTTCAAATCCAGCTTCTATAACTGGTCGGGATTTTCAAATCCAGTTTTTATAACTGGTCGAGATTTTCAAATCCAGTTTTCTATAACTGGTCAGGATTTTCAAATCCAGGTTTTATAACTGGTCGGGATTTTCAAATCCAGTTTTCTATAACTGGTCGGGATTTTCAAATCCAGTTTTCTATAACTGGTCGGGATTTTCAAATCCAGTTTCTATAACTGGTCGAGATTTTTAAATCCAGTTTCTATAACTGGTCGGGATTTTCAAATCCAGTTTTTATAACTGGTCGGGATTTTCAAATCCGGTTTTCATAACTGGTCGGGATTTGAAATCCAGTATTTTTTACTGGTCGGGATTATCAAAATCCAGTTTCTCATAACTCGTCGGGATTTCCAAAACCTAATGTATTTCATCAGTCCAGTTTTCTAAGGTCTGATTCTTACACCATTTCTTTTATAGCTAAGTGTCTCATCAAAATCTATATTGAGTGATTATTTCACAAAGAATTCATGAAAACTTTGCCAATTTGCTAAAAGCATACGTTGATTCTAAATATTCTTACTGCACAAAAAGAATTTTCTCAGATTACCTCCTGTATTTCCTTCCAAAAGGTGAAACTTTTTGCCAAAAAGAGGTAAAATTTAAATCTTTCTCTGTTGATCAACCAAAAGGATGTAAGAAATGTCCTCGATGTGATTAATGAAAGAAATTTTCAATGATGTTGAAAAGCCAGAAGCGAATCAATATTGATCCTCGCTATGGAGCATGTTTTAAAATGACTTTCTGGAAATCTAGCAGTAGAAATATCTCGAGCTATAGAAAGAATCCACTCGACCCATATCTTCTCATTCGTTTAAAGTTGCAATCAAATATCTGCAAAAGGGATCTCTCAACTGTCGTCAAGATGAAGACGAATATGCGAGCAGACCCCGGGGCCAAAGAAGATTTGGATCATATCCGAGATGAAGGAGTTTGTGAAGAATCCTTCCAGGGAAAGTTCAGATCACCATCGAGATGAAGGCGAGTGCGATGAACCTACCGACAAACCCTAAAAGATACTTGATTCCAGCTACATCTAAAGACCTTTTGAGCCAATATCATATATATAATCCCTGAGAAAAAGAAGGATCAGAACATCTCAAAGATGAAGGAGTTTGTGACGTACCCTTCCCTGAAAAAGAGAGAAAAAGTCAGGACGTCCCCGAAATGAAGGATGATGTAAAAAGCCCGAAAAGCCCAATGACTCAAAAAGAGTGCAAAAAGATCATCGTGAGAAAACACCCAGATATCAAACTGCCAAAAATTGCCAGAAGTCATCTTTTCTCATGCAAAATTCCTTTATCAATATCTTTTCATTACTTGCTTTTATGGAATTAAGAATATTTCTTCTATTCTCATATCAGGGAAATTGATAGCTTCCTTGAAGAAAATCATCAGCGCTAAAAATTTGAATCTGACTCTTAGAACTGAGGAGTTAACCTCATTTGGGGGAAATACTCTAGGAAAAAGAGGGAATATCTTTGCACACACGTGCACATTTCCAAGCATTTGAATCAACTACAAATTTATCTTATTGGCAAAATTTTCTTGCTATTCCAAAAATGAAATAGACACTCAATATCCATTTTTGATGCAACCTAGCGTTGTCTATATCTTCCAGAAGAGTTTCCTCATTCAGTTGAAGTATCTCTTCCTGCCCCATCGCGGTTTCTTCAGTCAAGGATTCCGTATGGTGCCCCCACTCAGGATAAGGGTCAAACCTGAACCATCTGCGAAAGATCATTTGATTTCAAAAGCTATTTTAGTCTCAGCAATGAGACGCCCAATTTCTTCTCCCATTTCAAAAGCTTTAGGGAAATCTATATTTCCTCCTTTCGCAAAACCCCTTTTGGATTTGTTCATCCAAATTTCGAAGGTCCCATCGTGCTTTCTCCATTTCTGAGAAACTTGTATGGTAGATTTCCCCCACTCAGGATAAGGGTCAAACCTTAACCATCTACGAAAGATCATTTGATTTCAAAAGCTATTTTAGTCTCAGCAATGAGACGCCCAATTTCTTCTCCCTTTTCAAAAGCTTTAGGGAACCCTATATTTCCTCCTTTCGCAAAACCCCTTTCGGATTTGTTCGTCCAAATTTCGAAGGTCCCATCGTACTTTCTCCATTTCTGAGAAACTTGTATGGTAGATTTCCCCCACTCAGGATAAGGGTCAAACCTGAACCCCCTACGAGAGGTCATAGATTTCAAAAGCTATTTTAGTCTCAACAATGAGACACCCAATTTCTTCCCCTTTTCGAAGCTTTAGGGAACCCTATATTTTCCTCCTCTCGTAAAACCTCTTTCGGATTTGTTCGTCCAAGCTCCAAAGGTCCCATTATGGTTTTTCCATTTGAGAAATCCGTATGGTAGATTTTCTATCCAGGTTAAGAGTTAACCCGGAACCTCGCTTTGCGAGGTATCTTCCTTGCAGGTTTGGGTTAAACCTAAGTCTTGTTCCAACGAGATTCCTCGTTTTGACGAGATTGTTTTCTTCCAGTCCCATCATGGCTCTTCCCATCAAGGAATCCATACTTCATATGTTCATCCAGGAAAGGATCATACTCGAGCTTCATTTCACGAGGCATTTTCCAAAATGTCCCACCAAGGTTCTCATATATTCCCTTCCTCATTCAATACATTTTTGATATATCTTCGTCCCATCCAGGTTAAGGGTTAAACCTGAATCATTCCAAAAAAAAGAGTGTCTTGTCTCACCCACGAGACCGGATCAAAATTCTCATTCCCCACCATTTCAGAATTTTCACTCAAAGTCCCATCACGATTTCCTCATTTCTATTATTTGATTACTTCATCTTCGAGGATTTCGTCTCCCCAAAACCATTCAGGATAAGGTTTTTAAGCCTGAGAAGCCATATTTTCAAAAATAATTCTTCCACACCTAGTTCAGATCTGCTGACTGAGGAATTTTCAAAATTTGGAGTGTTGTCTTTGCCACTAAGCTCGGCTTTCAACCAGCTTAGTAGCAAATAGGGGCATCTGTGAACACCCCAAATTTTTCAAAGTTTTGTAAAAATGACCCTTTTGCCCCCAGTCCCATTTTTGAGAAAACCGAGGCTAAATTTCAATTATTCTTCAGATTCTCTGGATTAAATTTCACATTGATATATTCAAAATCAATTTCGAATCCGAATCCAGTGCTTTAAAACCATATTTCTTCAAAATCCAAATCCAAACGCATTTTTCTGAAGATATGTCCCCAAAAATAGCTTTTAATTCTCAGAAAAACTCCCTTTTGTAAATATTTTACAAAAACACCAAAAAAATAGTTTTAACCTTTGATTTCTCGTAAAACTTTAGGATTTTATTCCAAAAATACAAAAAAATAGAAAAATAACATAAAAAAAACCAAAAAATTTGGAAAACCTACAAGAAAAATGAAGGATTTTTGAGCTTTTTGAAGCCCTTTTTTCCAAAAACCTCACTCTCAACCATTTTTCAAAAAATTCCCTAAAAAGAAAACCTCTTTTTTGGAAAAAGGGAGAATTCCTAACGAACTCCTCCCGCGCGTTTCTCCCTTCTCTCTCCATCGCACATCTGCAACAAAACCTGGATTCTCCTCCATCCATCTTCAACTCATCTTCCTCTTCTCGAGCCCTCCATTCCCTCTTTAAAAAGAGGCATCCAAGCCTCTTCGAAGGGGATCAACTTCATCCCGAGCAACATCGATTATCTCCTTTTCTTCTGAGGCATCCATCCCATTATCGAGTTTCTTTTTTTTCTGAAGCATTCATTATCAAAATCCCTGCAAGAACGAGAAGAAAAACATCTCCGCAAGACATCTTCCCTGCAGTCATCTGTAAGAGAGTCAATCCTCAGCAATTCCGGTAAGGCCAATACCCTTCTTCCTCTTCGTTTCCTCTTAGTTAAATTCCCTTTCTTCTAATTTCTTTTTATAGAAGTCCCATCGAAGCTTTTCCTGTCCATTTGTTTTACCCTATTGACGCACCATGGGTAGTGCCTGAGTTGCCTGTAGCAACTACGACATATCCCTGTGCAACAGAGAAGGGATAAGAATAGCTTAACATCAGTCTACATTTCTGCATTTTTTTTTTATGCTTTAGGTTGATTTCTTTTTTTTTGTTTTAACTCCAAGATGCATTGCTTTTCTGTTCATGATCCATCGATAACCGGTCGTACACTGGTCCACCATTGAATGAAAGATAAATTTAGATCAGGCAATATTTTGAAAAGAATCGGTGATTCAGATTTGATCAAAAAAATTGAATCAGATCCCCATATCGGATTCAAATTCATGAATTGCGTCGGATTCTTACTAAATGTTTGAAGGTTTATCTGTCAAGATAAGGGAATGACCATATTCCAAAATAGTATTGATGAAATCACCATTTTATTCCTCTGTTTTTCTGCAAACTCTTCGTTGGAATCTCTTCGATTCAGGGAAATTTTGATATCTGTTTATATTATATCGATTATACATTTTCTTTATAGCCTATCATGAGCTAAATCGTTACGTTTCCTGTTTTTTTTTCTTATGTTAAACATTTGCTGTTTTCTCTCAATTGGTATGGTTAGTATTATCAATCTGCGTTATGTCAAAGATTGGGGGTGTGGTTTTATTTCCTGTACATTTGTATTTCAGCATGCCAAATTTGTTAGTCGTTGTACTCATTACCACGCACCTCCATTTCTTCAATATTCAAAAAAAAAAAAGGAGGGGAGTGTTGCATACTTCGTTAAGCATGAGATTATGTCAATCCCAGCATAACGATTACAGTGGCTCTTAATGTTCAGTTTAATCCATGTATATAGTAGATTTCCATTTCACTATATGTCTTGCATTTGCCATTTTTGCCCAACAGCCATGTATGTCGTCTTCTCTGTCTCACTGCAGTTTTGTGGTTTTGTGCTTAAATTATTTCCATGTGCAGAATCATAGCGTATACCTCTTTTTATCAGAAACTCAATACAAGCATGTGTTCATGCTTTGCTATAGCATGAACACAGGCTTTAATTTCAATATTGGTTTCTCATAATATCGTCATTGCTATGCCACCATCAGCTGGAACAAGGAACCCTGTAGTTGGGTTCGTGAATTGCGTAATCGGGTGGTTCCTTGTGTTGATAAGAGGCGGCATTCCAAAATTAGAATCTGTTAGTAGAAGGGGTGAGGAAATGAAACGGGCATAAGGGACCGAGATGCCATGAAATGATAAATATTGCTGGGAAGGAACAGAGGAGGATGAAAACGTGAATGACCCTGCCTCTTTGGTACTTCCTGATTGCATCGGTGAATCCTATATTATGTGGTGTAGGATGTATTGTTTCAAAAGTAAATCAATGGCATACAGGATGTATTTGACCTCAAAGGTTAAAACGTTATCCCAAGATTTGCGTCTATTACAAAGTGATGTTTCCATAAGCACGGTCATGCTGGCAGCTAAACATTTTTTTGGGTTGGGGTTATAGCAAGATGACCCTTGTGGGTTATGCTTTAGCCATGATTTATACATTTGGTAAGTATGATTAGTGCATCAATATCATTTGTTAAAACTGCATACTTTTCAGGACCATAAAGAGAGGATAAACCACTGGCTATTTTGTCTTGTTCATTATTGGCCAATACTTCAGTGCTTGTTCTTATAGGAACTTCTTTGAACAAATCCTTACATACAAATAATTACATGTTGCTTATATCTGGTTCCACTGGATTGGTGTTTTTCGTTCTTTGCTTAATACTCTTTGAGGGTCATTATGACAAGCATTGTTGGATTTCAGTTTGTTTATACTCTCCTGTTACTTGAGGTCTAAATCTTGTTTCTTCACAACATGTGTGTGATTGTTTGATGAAGTCGGCTCTTTATATTTTCTCAACATCTGAGTCCCGTTCTCTATGGAAATACATGTTTTGTATTTATTTCCTATCACTATTTCAAGAACTGAAGTTAGAGCAGATGGCATACATGGCCTATGTTTGTTGTAAAGGAAGTTTTCTAGTTTTGCCGATTATTTTCCCTTCACACATTTGCACAACCCCCACCTCATTGTTCTCATCATTTGCATTTTCATTCCCTGTAAACCCACACTTTTGCGCCTATACATCTATTCCAACTCCCATCCAGGCCCATGCATTGTGGATATCGGTTATTCTATCAAAAGTGGGCATGATTACCTGCAATAGAACTCAGGTTCCCATTACCTCAAGGTGTCCTGCCAAGCAAAGCACCCTCTTAAGGCCCTTAAGGACTAACCGAGTTCGTATATTCAGTGGTCTGCACATACAACAATTATTCAGTGTCCATAGCCTCTAGGCACCAGGCTTTTCTCACCTACACACCCTCACAGCCCAGTCACCAGTGAGGATTCTCCTACTATTATATCTGCTGCAAATTTACTATCATGGCACTACCCACTTACCTGTCATTCACATATCAACATACCATATTCCATCTGTAAATCATATCCCTCCACCTTGACAGTATATCCAGCTCTCACCCACCTGGTTGTTGTGTGTTACAGTCCGACATATCCATACATTGACTATGCTGGCCACAACATTTGTCTAGCACAACCCCTGTTCTTCTTCATACAACTTCACCTATTTACTACAAACTTGGCAGCTTCCACCACATGGTATCATGCTACTGATTCACGGCGAGACTACACTTGCCTCCATGCCCAAGTCCTATCAACATTGTTGTACCCTTGCTGTTACCACCAACGACATTATACCTCCAACCTGCTCCTTTGAATAGCATCACAAAATCAAAAGTTTCTCCCTGTAGCAAATTTCCTTCTGACCTGTCACCCACATATTCATACCTTTTGTAGCCTCCATCATACCAGTTGCCTTTCATTTTCACGCTTCCACTACATGAATACCATCATCAAACAAATCATACCCACCTATTGCAAAACTCCTTCAGCTAACTCTAGTTCCCACTGTAGCTATTACACAGCACTTTGTTGTGGCCACCAGTCAGCTCCACCTTTGCCTTACTTTACCATCCTTATCATCTGTCAAACATCCCTTCAGTTCCCATTCAACCTCAGCAGGGCTAAGCACTGCAGTAGCTTCCTTGCATCTGCCAAAGACAATCATCGTTGTGATGATTTTCCTGCATCTACAGCAACTCCCTGAGTTGCTGTAGCTTCATGTTTAATTGTTGAAAATCACAATCAAACTCACAGCAAACTCAGTTGGCTGTATCTGTCAAGCACACTCTCATCCACCTACACTAAGTACATGTTATATATATATATATATATATGTATGTGTGTGTACTTATGTATATGTAAGTATATATAAGCTCTCATGTATATATATATGTATGTATATAGGTATGTATGTCATTCTTCATCTTTTTCAGCATGTATATCTTGATATATGAACATTTTACCATTAACATCCATATGATATATGTGATTTTCCTTCTCTTTTCATTACTAACCCAGTTGTTTTGCAGGAAATATGTGGATAAAGTTATCATTTGAAGTTGTAAATTTGATTTCACATGTTGTAATAGCTAGATTTGAATGAAAATTTACATTTTCTGCTTTAGGTAGAATGAATGAGCATTGTAAATGCCATAAATTGCTTATTTTCATGCATCTTTGCCTTTATTTCTCAAATTCTCACAAATGGGAACACGAATGGCATGTGCACCATTTCATAAGAGGTAAATTAATCCTAAGTCGATGATTTACATTAACGGCCATAGTCGGGATGTAAACAAGACTTAGTATTTTTATCTTTTATAAGATAACACTGGATTCACACTGGATCCCTCTTTTTCAAAATCATCATATTTTCTTTAAATATTTTCCTCTTTTATGAGAATTTAATCTAAAATTAATTCAATATATATACCAATGGCCATAGTCAGGGTATATTGAGAATTAATTTCATTTTAAAATCTATAAAAGCACCAAAAAGGTATTTTGTTCTTCATTTAAATTTAGATATGATTATTATATAATACATTCAATGACCATAGTCAGGAGTGTATTATATCATTAATCTTATTTAAATTCATTTGAAGAATGAAATATGATTTTCAAATCTAATTTCAAAATATTTAAATTCATTCATCATCTAGGATAGATATGCATCATATTTTCGAAATTCCCTTTTCAAAATTCCAAGTGATTCTTTTCTTCATTTTTTAGATTAAATATGGATTCAAATTTGATTCTATCTCATTCTTCAAAGATTCAAAATTCTATTTCAAAGTCCAATTTGACTTTGAAATTTCAGAATCATCTTTTGTATTCAAATTTCAAATTTAATTCAAAATTCAATTTCAAAGTTCAAATTAAACTTTGAAATTTCTGATTCATTCTCAAAATCAAAATCAAGTTTATCTTCTTATCTTCAATCACAGTTTGAGATTGATTTTGAATCTCAAAATTTGAATCTTCCTAAAGTCTTAAAACTCAATATGGGTTTCTAAAACCCAGATCCATCTTTAAAGGTCCTATTTTGACTTTTCATAATCTGAATCCAAAGTTAAAATCCTAAACTTGGATCCAGACTTCCAAGTATGAATCCAACTTCACTTTGGATCTCAGACTTCAGATCCAAAATCTAATCTAGGATCCATAATCCAATTCTACTTTGGATCTCAGACTTCAGATCCAAATCCATTCTAGGATCCAGAACCCCATTCTACTTTGGATCTCAGACTTCAGATCCAAAATCCGTTCTAGGATCCAGAATCCCATCTCATCTTGGATCTCAGATTTCGGATCCAAAATCCATTCTAGGATCCAGAACCCAATTTTACATTGGATCTCAGACTCCAAATCCGATTTCATTCTATGATCCATAATCCAACTTCATCTTGGATCTCAAATTGAAGATCCGAAATCCATTTTAGGATCCAGATTTCCAAGTATCATTCTACTTTGGATCTCAGATTTTGGATCCAAAATCCGTTCTAGGATCCAGAAACCAGTTCTACTCTAGATCTCATGATTTCAGATCCAAATTTCACTTAGGATCTAGATCTCAATTCTACATTGGATCTCAGATTAGAGATCCAAATTCCACTTAGGATCCAGAATCTAATTGTACATTGGATCTCAGACTTCAGATCCAAAATCCATCTTAGGATCCAGAGTCTAACTCTACATTGGATCTCAGATCCAAATCCATTCTAGGATCCAGAAATTCAATCTCATCTCGGATCTCAAAATCTCATATCTAATTCCCATTCAGGATTCTAAACCCATAATTCAATTTTGAAATCTCAACTCTATTTAGAATCCAGACTTTGGATTTAAATTACATCTTGAATTCCAGATCTCAAATCAACTTCTATTCTCAATCTTTAAAAAAAAAATCCCAATTTTATTCCAAATCTCAAATCCAATTCCAATTTTTCGGATTCTAAATTCGGAATTCCATTCTTTTTAAAATCTAAGCTTAGGATTCATATTCTATCTTGAAATTCCAACATTCAAATCAATCTCAAATCTATTTTCCATATTTTATTCTGATTTTAAACTTCAAAAGTTAGAATTCAATTCCATTTCATCTCTATTCTAATTCAAAATTCATTTAAAGACTTTAAAATTTCTTTCTTCTCCTTTTATCTCAAACTTCAAAAATCATCTCTTTCAAAGTTCAGATTTATTTTCCCAAGCTCTTGATTACTCTAAAAACTTAGAACTTTAAATCTTAAGTGCTAAGTTAGAAACCATTTCTCCACTCTATTATCAAATTCATCTCAGAAACACTTGGAAAATTTCAAAATCATTTTCAAAAGAGAGCATACATCTTTGCATTTGCACAAGCATGATTCTTTGTGCATTTAGACTTAGAATAGATTCTTAGATAAATTCTTAGCAAAGCAAAAGGCATGAATTCGACCCTTGGTTCGATTACCCCTGGTAAAGGTGCCAGGAACGGTCGAACCTCGTACCGACGAGCGAATCCCGTCTCCCATTTTTCCCGCAAATATTTCAAAAACGGAGGTGAGTTATTTCAAAATATTTTCAAAATTAAGGTCAAGTGAGACCCCGCAAAAAAATTCATCTTCTCCTCTTTTCTCTTCTTTTCTCTTCTCTCTTTCTTTCCGTCTTTCATTTTTTCTCTTCAAAAGGAGAAAATAGAGGTCGGAAAGAAAAAGAGAAGGAAGGGAAAGAATATTACGAGAGGAAAAATTTTGCGATGATCACACATGACCTCAAATTTCTCTTCATATAGGTAGTGTCACCAAATTTTAAGTGCGAACACCACCGCGGCAAGATCAAGGTCGTGGATTGGATAGTTCTTGTCATGTATTCTCAGCTGTCATGACGTATAGGCGATCACTTTGCCATGCTGTATCAACACGCAACCTAGTCCCGTTCCTGAGGCATCCGTGTAAGCTATGAATCCTTCTTGACCAAAAGGTAGAGTAAGGATTGGGGCAGTAGTAAGCCTCTGTTTGAGAATCTCAAAGCAATCCTTACTGTGATCATCGCAAATTTTTTTCTCTTGTGTCTTTCTCTTTATTCCTTCTCTTTTTCTTTCTAACCTCTATTTCCTCCTTTTTAAAGGGAGAAAATAAAAGACAGAAACAGAAGAGAGAAGAGAAAAGAAAAGAAAAGAAGAGAGAGAGGAACTCTTTTGCGAAGGTCTCACTTGACCTTAAATTTGAAAATATTTAGGAAAATAACTCGCCTCTGTTTTTAAAATATTTGCGAGAAAAATTGGGAGACGGGATTCGCTCATCGGTACGAGGTTGGACTGTTCCTAGCGCCTTTACCAGGGGTAATCGAACCAAGGATCAAATTTATGCCTTTTTGCTTTGCCTAAATATTATCTAAGAATTTATTCTAAGTCAAAAATGCACAAAGAATCATGCTTGTGCAATGCAAGGATGTATGCTCTTTTGAAAAGAATGATTTGGAAATCTGAGATTTTTCCAAGTGAAAATGAAGTGAATGTGATACTGGAAAGGAAGAAATGATAAATAGTTGAATCTAACTTAGAACTTGAGATAGATCTGAAAAAGATGTTTGAAGTTCTAAGTCTTTGAAATAATAAGAGTTGGGAGAATAAATCTAGACTTTGAAAAGAATGATTTGAGGTTTTGAGATAAAAGGAAAAGAAAGGAAGTTTCAAAGTCAGAAATGGACTTTGAATCAAAATTTTGAATCTGAATGAATGTTTGAAATAGAATTGAATTCCAGATTTGAAATCAGAATAAGATTTAAGAAATCCAAATGGAATTGGGTTTAAGAGAAATGGAATTGGTTTTTGGAATTTGGAAATCAAGATAGACTTGGATTTGAAATCAGAAATGGAATCTGGATCTGAAGTTTGAGATCCAAGATGAAGTTGAATTCTGGACCCTAAATGGACTTGGATCCAAGATCTAGAATCCAAGATAGAGTTGAATTCTGGATCTAGAATCCTAAATGGGAATTGGATCCGAAGTCTGGGATCCAAGATGGAGTTTGGATTCTGGATCCTAAAATAGAGTTTTGGATCTGAAGTCTGAGATCCAATGGAATTTGGATTTGAAGTCTGAGATCCAAAATGAAGTTGATTTCTGGAATCCTAAATGAAGTCTGGAATCCAAAATGAAATTGAATTTTGGATCTGGAATCCTAAGTGGGATTGGATTCTAACTTTGGATTTTGGATTTTGAAAGTCCAAATGGGACTTTTGATGATGGGTCTGGGTTTTGAAAATCCAGATTGAATTTAAAATTTAAGAAGAGTCAAATTTTGAGATTCAGAATCAATCTCAAAACTTGGATTTTGAACTTGAGAATCAAGACTCAATAAAAGATAAAGGATAAATTTGATTTGAGTTTTTGAAAATCGGAAGATGAATCAAAAATTTCAAAGTTAAATTGAATTTTGAAGTTTCATTTTGATTTGGAATTGGAATTTGAATAAAAATGAATTTGGATTTTTAGATATACAAATGAATTTCAAAGTCAAATTGGACTTCGAATTTGAAGTTTGAATTTGAAGATGAATCAAGAATTTTAAATTGAACTTTGAATTTGATTGGAGTTTTGAATATAAAATGAGTTTTGAAATTTCAAAGTCAATTTGGACTTTGAAATCGGATTTCAAAAATGAGATAGAATTGATGATTTGAAATAGAAATTGAAGAAAAGATATTCAAGACCACTTGGGTTTTTTAAAAAGAATTTTGAAAATATGATGCAATTCTACCCTAAATGATGAATGAATCTAAAAAATGTGAAATTGGATTTGAAAATCTTATTTCATTCTTTAAGTAAATTAAAATAAGAATGAAAATATGATACATCCCTGACTATGGTCATTGAATATATCATATAATAATCCTATTTAAATTCAGATGAAGAATAAAACGCTTTTTTGGTGATTTTATAGAGTTTAAAATGAAATTAACTCTCAATATATCCTGACTATGGCCATTGATATATATTTTGATTTAATTTTAAGTTAAACTCTGATAGACGAAGAAAATATTTAGAAATATGATGATTTTTGAAAAGGATCCAGTGTGGATCTAATGTTATTCCATAAAAGATGAAAATCCTAAGTTTTGTTCACATCTTGACTATGGCCATTGATGTAAATCATCAACTTAGGATTTAATCACCTCTTATAGAACGGTGCACGTGCCATTTGTGTGCCCATTTGTGAAATTTTGAGAAATAAGAGTTAAAACGAGATGAAGCAAGTATGTACGTGCTCATATATTCTAATCTAGTACATGAAATGTAAAGTCCTCATTATAATACAACTATTATAATTCTGAAATTGATGTGACAATATCTAAGCTGGAAAAAGAAACGACATTTCCCATATGTTTCCTAGTTAGTATAAATCAAAGAATATACAGAGAAAGGAAAAAGAATATACACATTAAGATGCAGAATAATGGAATATTCACTCATGAGAAAATGTATATATTAGCTTTAATGCTCTAAACTAACAAGGGAATAAGTGGTGGAGTGAGAAACTTTACTATAACACTTATGCATATGTCATTGGACTAAATCATTATTTATTCAAGCAAATGTATACAGGGAATTCGAACCTACCAACGGAATTCAAGTGCTAAAATTGATGATTTTTATGCAACACTGAAATGTACATGTACGTTATACAAAAATGCTTAAATGTTCAAGTGAAGGAAAACAGAGAATTTGCTGAAGATATGCACTAGTAGATGTAGGGGAATGAAGTGTGGACATATACGGAGGTGTTGAGAAGTTGTGTAATGAGGTGTTAATATATACATTATGGCAACATAAATCTCAAATAATTAACTTACTGAATAACTTCTATCATTTAGCAGTATAATTGTATATGCAAACTAACGCAATATGCAGCTAATACCCAAACTGACCTGTGCAATGTGATTAATGTGTATGAACACAGGAATGTTATCAACATAAGACAGAAATTGTACAAATACAAGAATTCCAACACTATATGGTTATGAACCTGATTTAGTTACAGAGGTTCCTGAAGGCATAGACATACCTTGTCTTGGCATTGACTTTTGGAACCCAGAGCTTCACATTTCCAAATTTTGTAATGGGTTTTCAACAGCCATATACCTTTCTACTTTACTGCAACCTTTGCTTATATTTGATAAAGCATTAGGTAGTTCGATGCCCCTATTTCCTTATATTTGTCCCCAGTCCAAGGCCTTCAATTCCTCTCAAACGTCAACACTTAAAGTTGTGTTTTCATGAAGGGGATCATAGCAGGTATTGTTTCCAAAAAAACCAGAGCAAATATATGATGGAGTCATTTGTAAGGATAAATTACTGAATTAAAAAAAAAAAATGGAACATGATAATCCAAATACTAAAGCAACTTAAAGAAGGAATCCACCGAGGAGCACTGAACATACCTGAGAGATGGTTTCAATAGATGCCCAAAAATGGTTGTGAGGATCGATAACTATCCATGAACATACTTTCTTTGGAACCAAAGGTTTGAAACCACTGGGTCTCAAGATGGGGCTAATTACATATTTTCTGGAAACAAAATTGAATACAGTGGCTTGGCTGCTAAACTGGGGCTTTGCTGACTACATATCTTCACATAATGTAATGGGGGTTAAGTAGGATGATGAAGGGTGATAGGATACCCCACATTGGCAACACTTCTTGATATCAGCAGATTGAGCCAAAGAACAAGATGGATCAAGTACTTAAGCAAGGTTTTTTCATGCCAATCATTCTGCATAAATTTTAGTTATGTAACACGAGGCTCTATATCAAAGAGAAACAGAATGCACGTGACTTACCATCACAAATAGAAAACATATCAAAGAGTTCAACAAGATAATAGTAAGTGCTCGGATACTAAGAAGCATGAGACTACAGCAAGACCTCAACCACTGGCACACAGTTGCACCTTTTCTTCTTTAACAAAAAGACTTGATACTCTCAATTTATAATAAAAAGCTTAGATACCCTTTTGCAATTAGTTTTCAGGAAGATAAAAAAAATTTATAAGGATGACCTGTGTCTGTCAATCTTTGTTATGCTATTAAAACTTCAAAGAGAAATTAGCATAAAAAAAAACCAATGTGCAAGTGTGCATGGTATTTGTGCTTTCAATTTACCCTGCAAATTTAAGTCACATCCTGACCTTGACTAGATATAATTATGCATAAAACAACAGGGGACCTAAAAGTGAGTAAACTGGAATTAGATCATGTCTAATAAATGATGTGCAACATTGTTCATTAACGGAGTAAACTCATCAACGATCTTCCTCTTTTCATTTTGTTTACCTGTAATGATTTTTTTTTTTTCTGAGAGCTTTTTGCATTCCACTGAAAAATTATCACTGGTGCTAATGCTTCCTGAAGGAAGACAATCACCCAAAGTAAACTCCAGATCCAATGCAACAACAGCAACACCAACTCCAACCTACCTTGTTCGCAACCAAAGATTAGCAGTCTATAGGGATGGAACCATAATGTGTAACAAACAACTGTCAAAGTATTCAAAGTCCCTTTTAAAGTTACCTTGGTGCCAAGTCCAATTAAACCTTTCCCTGGTTCGATGGGTGCATCGTAATCAATTGCTCTATATTGTTCATTTTCCTTTACCTTTTTTTTTGTCTAAGAGAAATCCTCAGTCACATGACAAAACGACCGTTGGATGTCGATATTCAATGATAATCTGGATAAAGCCTCTGTTACAAGTCCACCGACAACTCTTGAATTTTTAGAAGATGTCAAAGAGGCAGTTCTACAGACAGGTTCAGAAGGTCAATTGAATAGAAAAATCAACCTCAATGGAAATAGCACTAAACTTCACAGTAAGGCTTAGGTTAAGAAGTCTGGAAATCTGCTTATGTAACAGCAATTTACACAAAGAAGAAATAACAGTGTTCTTAAGGCAGACTGGATGCTTAGCAAATAACCAAAAAGGTTTCAGTTAGTGGCCAGGTATGGCATCATTATCATGACTATTTATTGTATACAATGGTCACTGAACTCCCTCACAATTTGAAAATAAGCCCTTCAACTTGAGAATATTAGAACAAAAACAATGTTTACCACGTAGCATGGAGCAGTTCCACACTATGAAACCCAAATCACAGTGTTATTCCTATTCCAAAACAACTCATCATGGTCATCATGCAACCTATCATGGCCACCCACCATCCCTCCTTTTTGGTGGTTCTGGTGTTTGAATTAATGTTTGCATATCCAATTTACCAAGGCCTTCTAGAGGAAATGCAGTGTGAGCTTCATCTGGTGGCTGAATTTCTGCAAAACTTCCACCATCACTAGCCAGATTAATGATCGACAAATCATTTTCAACTCTTCTCGCTTCATTCACTTGATCACCAATCATGGAGGAAAGGTGTTTAGTAGATGGTAGGTGCTTATTAGAGTCATTCTCCAAAGAATCCCTTTTAAAAAAAAGAAAAAAAAAAACTTGGCTCTCCCCTAGAGACATGATATTGGGTTCAGCTTCACGATTGGATGGGCTACCTGCTTCAAATCCCAACTATCATAAGCAATGCAATATCTGTAGTTTGACGTAACCCATTGTGAACACCCCAAAATTTTCAAATTCTTTTAAATATTCCCCTTTTGCCCCTAAATTCATTTTTTGAGCAAATGAGCCATTTCAAATCTAAATTCCAGTTCATTTCTCAAGTTTTATTGAAATTAAATTCATTTCATATGTTTAAAATGATTTTGGATCTGGATTCATTGTCCAGATCCAAATCTGAGTCTCCTTGTTCAAATTTTAAATTAAAATTATAGAAAATACCAAAATAGCCTTTAAATAGCTCGGACAGTCCATCTGACATTCGTTTGGATCCATTACGTTGTATTCCTTGATTTGAGTTTTAAAAATTCGAACATTTTTCTCAAAACTTGGGTCCAAACCCCATTTTCTGAAGAAATTTCTCCAAAATGGTCTGAAACTCTCAGAAAAATACTCTTTGTAAATATTTCTCATGAAAAATACCAAAATTTAGTGTTTAAAACTTTGTTTTCTTTTAAAATTTTAGTTATCTATTACAAAAATACAAATAAATTGGAAAATGCAAAATAGAAAAAGAAACAAAAAAATTAGTTTTTTGAAGAAAACCTCTTTTGAAAAAAAAACATTCTTTGCAAAATAATCTTTTTGAAAACACCCTTTTTGAAAAATCGGGTTTTTGAGAAAAATTCTTTTTGCAAAAATTTGTTTGGGAATCCCCTATGTGCAAAAAACCTGAAAATGAGGGGTCCCTTTGAAATTTGTCCTTCTTTAGGGTTTTGATGAAGACTCTTCGTAGAAGAGAGTGACGGAGGCGCCTTCCCCCCCCCCCTTCTCCAGAACTTTCTTCCTCTCTCTCTCCTCCATGGCCGAACCCTCCTCCGCAAGCCACCCATCGCCAACAGCTCGATCTCCAACCATCGATTCCCCAACCAAAAACTCCTTCTTCCTCCTTAAAAGGGGACTCAAGAAACCCTAAACGGGATCTGTTTCCACCCTTCCCCCTTTCTCTTTCCTTCAGATCATCCATCTTCACCACACCACTGGTCTCCTTCTCTTCTCTCTACTTCAGAAACCACTTCTTCACCCCCGCACCCATCTTCTCCTTCACGGTCGTCCTCTACCCTTCCACATTTCCTCTCCTTCACGGATCCGCCTTCACCCCTCCCCTTTCCTGTACATAACCCTCTCCTTCTTATCCTGCTGATTTCCTCCTAAATGACTGAAGGAAGCTGACGAATCCCACAACGAGGTTACGGTAAGGGTTTCTTTCACTTTCCTCTTTCTCCTCATTTTATAAATTCCTGTGTTATTTACCCCTTTTTTTTTCTGCAAGCCTCTATGTAGCACCGATCTACGCATAGTAGAATCAACTTACAAATGGCAACATGAATAGGAATGTTTCATTCCGATATATTATCGTTTTTTTTTTCTTTTTTTTTCTTTCTGTTGTTTGCTTATAATTCTAATATGTAGTTGATCTTATGATTTTGGATTTCCTTTCATTATTATGAATCTTTGTTTACATTCAATTTCTGACCCCGTCCTCAATAATCGGTTTATCTTTTCCCTTTTAGTTCGTTCCTGTTTGCATCTATTTCCTATCTTATGATGTTCATAGTATTTCATTTATCATTCATACGACCCCCCTGCATCACCAGCGTGGTCAAGTATCATTGTTGTTGTGGCGCATATGATATTCATTAGTTGCAGACATCTCATTAAATCATCGACGATATCATGATTTCGGCATCTGCGTAGGTCTGATCCATCATAGTGCACCCAACACGACAGTGAATTCGATCTGGCATCCTTACCTCATCTAGCATTCTATATTTTCCTGGGCATACGTTTCATTTCGAGTACCACATTTGATTTCTACATGATTCCTGTAATACATCTCATCTCACTTCAAGCCATTTCCATTAACTCTTTGTTTTAACCCCATCCTGCATATATATTTACCATGGATATCTGATTTTACATTATAACATTAATCTTGCATCCATCATAACATGTTGGTCATCCCAGATTGAAAGAGGATTCAGGTTCGATCTGCTGAGAGCCAATCAAATTTTGGTTTATCTCCCTGGAACAATACAACTGGAAGCAATTAGGATTTACTGAAAGTGTTTCGTTGGCCATGAAATTCGCTCATAACGAAGTCATTCAACATCATGTCCTGTGTTTTTCACAGCCTCGTTTTATAGCATCAGTCCCCAATGTGAATACCCACATAAGGATGGGATATTAGGATCGGTGTGTTGTTGCTCAGACATGCACAGGTACGATGGTGTGTTGTTGTATACTGACCATTCAAGCAAGGGCAACTGAGATTGCCTCATGGATAGATGAGGATTACGGTCCTTCTTGTCGGCATTGCCATCAGGTCTCTAGCAGATTATCTGTGGTAAGTGGCAAACAAATCATGCTTAATCAAGGGATTTTGGTATTTCCCCTTTTCTTTTCTTTTTATTTGTGAATAATACATCATGCTTCTATTACTTTGTGATTCTTGTAGGATATTGCATCACACCATTTTCCTGTGCTGATTGATTTTCTATTCTATTTTGATTACGTTTCATAGCATTTGAAGGCCTTTACTCCATTTTGCTTAAGATGTTTGGTTCATTTTGACTACATTCTGACATTCGGTTGATTATGGCACCCAAAGAGGAATCAGTTTAAAAAGAAAGAAAGAAAGGGGAGATCTGCCGTGGCTGATTTAGCTCTTTAATCAGTGGTGGTATGAATTCTATTGGGGCTAGTTGCCAAAGTATAAAGAGAGGGTGTCAAAACATTTGCTCACAGAATTTCCAAAAGAATTTTGTAACGGTTGCCTTTCGCTCAGTTGCTTGAAAATTGGTTAATGATAAGGGACAATGGAGATGATAGCAATCGATTAATGTTGACCAAATTGAATGCTTCCGAGGAAAGCGGAAAGGATTGCTTGCCTTATTTGTTGTTTTACAGGTAAAGTGCACTTGAACTCTTGGATGTTACCATGCTTGCTTTGTGTTTCAGCGCTATTTTTTTGCTGCTACTCATTGATTTCTATATTTCTTGTCTGTTGAAGTTGATATTATCCATGATGTTTTTAACCTTGATTGACTATTTCTCATATACATTTGGTTGCTTTTGTATTGTGTTTTGTAACTGATGAAACACACTAATGTCCATGGTTCATGTTGACACAGGCTTCAATTGTTATGTGCACCAGCCTACTTTCAACTGAATGTCACTTGCCCCTGTAAATGGTTTCCTGTCTTTTTTTTTATTATCATTGCTAACCAGGAAAAATGTATTTGTGAGAGATGACACACATACAATCAAGATTGAATCCTATTGCAGGCAATTTGTTGTGCTCCCATCATATACTCTCCACAAAAATGTGGTGGGCTCGTGTATTTTTTATTTTTTTTTTGCTTCGGTAGTTTTGCTGCAACTAGCAAGATCTAATGTTGAAGGAAACATATTGTTTACATTGAAGAAAACTCTCCCACCACCTTCTTGAAAACAAAGGCTTGAGATTTGCCTAGCCTTGCAAAAAGCAGAAGCAGCTGCTGCTAAACCATTCATTACTTATCACAACAAGTTGGACATGAAATTATCTTTGTGCATAGTCCCAAAGCTTTGTCTTAAGCGGTTGGAGGGCTTGAGTGTGTGTATGAAATTGGAAAGCAATTCAAAATGAAGGAATAGATTTGATACACAATCCAGAATTTACTACTTGTAAGTTCTACATGGCTTATGCAGACTACCAAGATCTGATGGATTTAACTGAGCAAATGCTATCTGGAATGGTCAAGAAGCTGACAGAATGATTGGAAGCTGAGGCCAACCTTAACATTCCCAAGGACCTCACCAGTGAAGCAGCTCACAAATATTTAGCCAATGCATGTGAAAAGTTTGGGATGAAATGTCGGCCTCCACAAACGACAGCCAAATTACTGAACAAGGTCTTATTACACCATGTGATGTTGATAGATTAAGTCCAGGTTTAATTGTCATTGCCAAGTTGGTTATTTTATTCATGTTGAAGCTAGTCTTTACCTGCAAATCCTGATCTTTCTTGTTTGATGACTGTATGTGTTCCATGTCATCCATATAGGTTTAAACAAACTCCTTGCAAAAAGGTTATGGGAACAATAAAATTATGCATTGGTAGTATGCACTACCCCTTTTTAATTTTGGTAGTTGCAATACTGGGATAAACTCCTTTACAGATACAGTGTATTGTTGATATGGATCCTTATTTTACATATTAGCTATATATATTAGCTGTAATATTATGTTGATCTGTACATACCATTGTATTGCTAAATGTTATATAGTGCTCAATATTTACATAAGCTGCATAATAGGTTAGCCCACCATGCATTGCTACCCACTTTCCTGCTTCCAGCATATTGTACCCATTTTTTTTTTCCAGCCCCATTAACTCCTCCAACTGCAACACTTTGGAACACCCCCTACCTCTTCACAGCTATACCCTGCGTACATCTGATGCACATCACTTGCAGCAAACACTTTGCCATTCACCTTGTACAGTATGAACTCATTTCAGCCTATCTTCTTGATAGCCATAATCATGGTTGTTGCAAATATTTATGGTGCCACCTACGGTTGCCAAAACAGCCCTTTATACCCTTTTAACCTCCAACTGAAGTTCTTTAGTTGCATGTATAATATTCCTTCTCCCATCTCACTCAGCATCACATAAGTCCAACATTGTTTTCTTTAGTGCATACCTCTTTCATGAGTCTCCTTGTGCACATGTATTCAGTCATGAATATCTCATCCACCTCTCTAATCCATTTCATATCACCGGGTGTTGTCATCTCTTTTCATTCACACTAACTCATTTTGTTTTACAGGGAGAATATGAAAATTGTTATTTTTCCTTTTCTAGAGTTAGAATCTTTTGTAATTTTCAATATAAATTCGCAGATTTGTAATATCTAGATATAATGAGAAACACTTACATTTCCTGTTTTAGATAGAATGAACGAGCATTGTAAGTATCATAAATTGTTTGTTTTCATGCTTTTTACCTTTATTTCTCAAATTCCCACAATGGTGAAACACGAATGGCACGTGCACCATTTCGCAAGAGGTAAATTAATACTAAGTTGATGATCCATATCAATGACCATAGTCAGGGTGTGGACAAAACTTAGTATTTTTATCTTTTACGAAATAACACTGGATCCACACTGGATCCATTTTTCAAAACTCATCATGTTTCCTTAAATATTTTTTTCTTTTATCAGAATTTAACTTAAAATTAATTCAAAATATATACCAATGGCCATAGTCAGGATATATTGAGAGTTAATTTCATTTTAAATTCTATAAAAGTACCAAATGTGTCTTATTCTTCACCTGAATTTAAATATAGATTATCATATAATACATTCAATGACCATAGTCAGGGATGTATTATATCTTCAATCTTATTTTAATTCAGTTCAAGAATAAGATAACTTTTCAAAATCTAAATTCAAATTCTTTAAATTCATTCAGGACAGAACTTCATCATATTTTCAAAATTCCCTTTCCAAAAATTCCAAGTAATGTAAATATCTCCCTTAATCTATCTTCAATTTTTATAAAATCCAATTCATCCTTTTATTTCCAAATTCAATTTCATTTTCAATCTCAAAGTTCAATTTAACTTTGGGATTTCAAAGTCATTTTTATATTCAAATTTAAAACAGATTTCAAAGTTCAATTTGACTTTAAAGTTCCAAATTCATTTATATTAAAAAATTCCAAATCAAATACAAAGTCCAATTTAACTTTGAGATTCCCTTCATCTTCATTTCAAATTCCAAATTCAAAAATTCAAGGTCTAAATTGACTTTGAAATTCGTTTGTATATTCAAATTCTAAATTTCAAGTTCAATTTAAAAGTTCTTGATTCATCTTCTGAATTTAACTCCAAAACCCATTTTTAGGATTCAGAAATCAACACTCAAATTGGATCTCAGACTTCAGATCCAATTCCTCTTTAGGATCCAGACTCTAATTTCACTTTGGATCTTAGACTTCAGATCCAAATCCATTTAGGATCCAGAACCAAATTCTACTTTGGATCTTAGACTTTAGATTCAATTTCATCTTAGGATCCAGAGTCCAACACTACATTGGATCTCAGACTTCAGATCCAAATCCATCTTAGGATCCAGAACCCAATTTTATCCCGGATCTCAGATCTCAGATTTTAAATCCATCTTTAGATCCAATTTCATTCCCAATTCTAGATTTCAAATACAATTCCATTTTTTTTATCTCATCCAAAACTCCCTAAATCCATTTCTATTCTTAAATACCATTTGATTATCTCAGATCCATTCCAAACTTAAAAATCCAAATTCAATTTCATCTCAAGTATTCATTTCCTTTCCTAAATTCAAATTCAAATTCAAAGTCCATTTTTGACTTTGAAACTTCATTTCCTTTCATTTCAAAGCTTCAAGTCATTCTTTCTCATTTATTCTTCCAATCCTGATTTACTTCAAAAACTTAGAATTTCTCTGATCTATCTCAAGTTCTAAGTTAGATTAAAACATTTCTTTACTCCCTTACCAAGTTCATCTCAGAATACTTGGAAATTTCTAAATCTAATTTTCAAAAAGAGCATACATCCTTGCATTGCACAAGCATGATTCCCTGTGCATTTAGATCTTTAGGATAAATTCTTAGATGATATTTAGGCAAAGCAAAAAGCATAGATTCGATCCTTGGTTTTATTACCCCTGGTAAAGGCGCCAGGAACGGTCGAACCTCGTACCGACGAGCGAATCCCGTCTCTCCATTTTCCCGCAAATTTTCAAAACGGAGGCGAGTTATTTGTTAAATATTTTTCAAATTAAGGTCAAGTGAGACCGCGCAAAATAGTTTCTCTTCTCTCTTTCTTTTCTTTCTTTTCTCTTCTCTCTTTCTTTTCTTTTTTTTATTCTCCTCCCTTCAAAAGGGAAGAAAATAAAGGTTAGAAAAGGAAAAAGAGAAGGAAGAGAGAGAAACCACAAGAGAATGGGAAAAATTTTGCGATGATCACAGTTTTGGCGACCGTGATGGGACTCGTCTTTATCCGGTTGGATCTATGCCTTTGCTTTGCTTTTATATAATCTAAGTCTTTATTCTAAACATATGTCAGCTACATTTTCATGTTAACCTTAGGAGCCTAGACTCTGTCTTAAGCTGACATCATTGCATATAGGATCTAAGTATGGTTTGGTAGGACCATATTGAGGAGATTATCCATGTTCACATTAGACTTAGGTCTTAAAATACAACTCTCCTCAATTTTAGGGATTGAATGTAAACAATGAATGCAAGTGTATGCTTTTTCTCATTTTAGTCTATCTCTTTAGGACTTGCATTAGAGCCTTCTGATTTTATTGCATGTTGATCATATTTTGAAAACATCTCCACCTATATTGTCCCGGTCTTCACGTTGCTGGGCTGTCTCACTGAACCATAGTTTGGGAGAGAGCCTCATAACTGGACCACTTATTTGGGTTCGCGCCCCCCTACCACGTACCTAAGGGCCATAGTTCGAGGTATATCGGTAGGTGCTCAAGGATGTTGGGAAGCCATTACCTTAGAACCGAAGAGATGTCTTATATGCCACGTACTTCGAGTTTTGGCTTGGGTATATCGGCGTACCTTAATTGGAAACAGATGATATAAATCTTAGAGTTAGGATTAAGGTCCTATTTGCCATTTCAAAAATTGCATATAGAGTCAGCTTTAGGGATTGCTATTTGTGCATCCTTGCTTGTATGTCTGTGATTGAATGATATTACATATATATATCTTCCTTATATTTTCCAAAACCCTGGGTATATATTATTCAAAATTTCCTCTTTTAAAACCCCAGGTGTATTGCCTTTTCTTTCTGATTTCTTCAAAAACTTTTTGATCCTGCCTGCTATTTTTCAAAAATTTTAAATCCTCGTCATCTATTTTCAAAATTTGCTTTCCTTCATCATGAGAGAAATGATATTGCCTATGAGGATTTTCAAAAATGATAAAATTTCTTTTAAAGTCTTCAAAAGATTCAAATGTTTTGATCTAAATCCCTTTTAAATAAACTAACATGTTGATTTTTCCTTTTTTCGGTTTTGAAAATCATTTGTCTTCAAAATCATTACCTCGTGTTTTGTTTTCTCTTTCAAAATTAGGTTTTTAAATCACTATCCTCGAAATCAAACCTCATGATGATCTCTCATGATGATTCCCTTTTTAAAGGATCAGACCTCGCACTGATCATTCTTCTTGCAGTAGATTTTCTTCCCAAAAATGATTTCTCACTTCTCTTTTAAATAAATATTTTCAAGATCCCATATGCAGGCAGGGTCAGAAAAACTCCTTTTTCTCTTAAATCTTATAAATTTTTCAGTTAATTTGGATATCTTCTTCATTCATTTTATTTTTATTAAGTTTATATCAATTTTATCAAGTTTTATCAAATTTTTCTCAATTCTATTAAATTTTATCCATTCTTTACCCTTTCAGGTTAAGGGATAAACCTGATGCCTCTTTTCCATGAGGTATTTCCTTTATTCTTATCTTTCCCGCTCAGGTTAAGGGATAAACCTGACCCTCGTTGTCCGAGGTGTTCCCATTCAGGATAAGGGATAATCCTGAGACCCCTTGTAGGAGCAATGACGCTACCTACGAGGATTCTTTTGTAAATACAAGTTTTGTCGATCTTTGTTGATTTTCTAGATTTATATCAATTTTCCTGCATTAAATTTTCTTAAAATCTATTCTTTTTCCAATTCAGGATAAGGGAAAATCCTGAAACCCCTTGTAGGAGCAACAACGCTACCTATGAGGATTCTTTTGTAAATACAAGTTTTGTTAATCTTTATTGATTTTCTAGATTTATATCAATTTGCCTTCGCTAAATTTTCTTAAATTCTATTCTGTTTCCCATTCAGGATAAGGGAAAATCCTGAAACCCCTTGTAGGAGCAACAACGCTACCTATGAGGATTCTTTTGTAAATACAAGTTTTGTTAATCTTTATTGATTTTCTAGATTTATATCAATTTTCCTTCGCTAAATTTTCTTAAATTCTATTCTGTTTCCCATTCAGGATAAGGGAAAATCCTAAGACCCCTCGTAGGAGCAATAACGCTACTTATGAGGATTCTTTTGTAAATACAAGTTTTACCAATCTTTATTGATTTTCTAGATTTATATCAAATTCCCTTTCATTAGATTTTCTTAAATTATATTCCTCTTCCCATTCAGGATAAGGGAAAATCCTGAAACCCCTCGTAGGAGCAATAATGCTACTTACGAGAATTCTTTTATAAATACAAGTTCTGTCAACCTTTATTGATTTTCTAAATTTATATCAATTTCTCTTCACCTTCTTAAAATTCTATTCTTTTTCCCATTCAGGATAAGGGATAATCCTGAAACCCCTCGTAGGAGCAATAACGCTACCTATGAGGATTCTTTTGTAAATATAAGTTTTGTCAATCTTTGTTGATTTCCTAGATTTATATGAATTTCCCTACATTAAATCTCTTTAAATTCTATTCTTTTCCTCCTTCGGGATAAGGGATAATCCTGAGATCACTCATAGGGGCAACCATGCTACCTGTGAGAGTTCTTTTTACAAAAATAAAAATCAAATTTTCCTCAAATTTTCTACAAAGTTCTATATCCTGTTGTCTTCTCCAAGTTTATTCCTTTTATATTCTCCATCACATACCTGGTCCATCTAAATCATAGATCATAAATTCTAAATCTTGTCATATCCCTTCTAAATTCAAGTCTCAGGTTATCTCTTCATAAAATCTTTTTTTTTCCCCCTTCAGGTTAAGGGATAAACCTGAATCATTCTTTTCCTAAATTCTCATCAAATGTATATTTTTCCCTTTCAGGTCAAGAAGTAAACCTGAATCATTCCTTTCTAAATTCTCATCAAATGTCTATACAAAGGATAATCCTGAAACCCCGGCCATTCTTCTTGCTTCGATCTCTAAATATCTTAAATAGGCCGATCTACTTCCCGACTCTCAGTTGAAAAACCTAGTGTTTGCACTAGCTATTTTGCTAAATTTTCAAAAATCTAAAGATCAAGTTCATCAGTCCTCGTGCTGTTTGTATCTCAGAAAAATCTCAATCTTAAATCAAGTGATTAAATGAAATGTCCCAGCTACTTCGCTGGTCGTTAAATGATTAAATGAAATGTCCCAGCTACTTCGCTGGTCGTTAAATGATTAAATGAAATGTCCTAGCTACTTCGCTGATCGTTAAATGATTAAATGAAATGTCCCAGCTACTTCGCTGGTCGTTAAATGATTAAATGAAATGTCCCAACTACTTCACTGGTCAGTAAATGATTAAATAAAATGTCCCAGCTACTTCGCTGGTCGTTAAATGATTAAATGAAATATCCCAGCTACTTCGCTGTTCATTAAATGATTAAATGAAATGTCCCAGCTACTTCGCTGGTCGTTAAATGAAATGTTACAACTCCTTCGTTGGTCGTTAAATGAAATGTCCCAGCTACTTCGCTGGTCGTTAAATGAAATGTCCCAACTCCTTCGTTGGTCGTTAAATGAAATGTCCCAGCTACTTCGCTGGTCGTTAAATGAAATGTCACAGCTACTTTGTTGGTCGTTAAATGAAATGTCCCAGCTACTTCGCTGGTCGCTAAATGAAATGTTCCAGCTACTTAGCTGGTCGTTAAATGAAATATCCCAGCTACTTCGCTGGTCATTAAATGAAATGTCCCAGCTACTTTGTTGGTCGCTAAATGAAATGTTCCAGCTACTTCGCTGGTCACTAAATGAAATGTCCCAGCTACTTTGCTGGTCGTTAAATGAAATGTCCCAGTTTTCACTGGTCATTAAATGAAATGTCCCAGGTCGTTAAATGAAATGTTCCAAATCATAAATTGCAACTAAAGGTTGTATCAAAATCTATATTGAGTGATTATTTCACAAAGAATTCATGGACAACTTTGCCAATTTGCTAAAAATATTTGTTGATTCCAATATTCTTAAAGGCATAAAAGAATCACCTCAGATTACCTCTAGTATTTTTTTCCAAAAGGTGAAACTTTTTGTGAAAAAAGGTAAAATTCAAATCTTTTTCCTGTTGATCAACCAAAAGGATAAAAGAAATATCCTTGGTATGATTAGTGAAATAAATATTCAATGATGTTGAAAAGCCGGAAGCGAATTGATATTGATCATAGTTATGACGCATGTTTTAAAATGACTTTCTGGTAATTAGGCAGTGGAAATATCCTGAGCGATAAAAAAGAATCCACTCAATTCATATCTCCTTATCCATTTTAAAGCTGTAATCAAATATCCGCAAAAGGGATCTCTCGATTGTTGTCAAGATGAAGGCGAATTAAGCGAGTAGACCCCCGGGGCCAAAGAAGATTTGCATCATCTACCAAGATGAAAGAGTTTGTGAAGGATCCTTCCAGAGAAAATTCAGATCACCGTCGAGATGAAGGCGAGTGTGATGGACCTACCGACAAACCCTAAATGATATTTGATTTCTGCTATCACCTAAAGACCTTCTGAGCCAACACCATCATATATAATCCCTGAGAAAATGAAGGATCAGAACATCTCCAAGATGAAGGAGTTTGTGACGTACCCTTCCCCAAAAAAAGAGAGAAAAGTCAGGACACATCCAAATGAAGGATGATGTAAAAAGCCCGAAAAAGTTCAATGACTCAAAAAGAGTGCAAAAAGATCATCATGGGAAAAACACTTAGATATCAAACTGCCGAAATGGCCAGAAGTCGTCTTTTCTTATGCGAAATTCTTTTATCAATATCTTTTCACTACTTGCTTTTATGAAATTGAGAATATTTCTTCTCTTCTCATATCAGGGAAATAGATAGCTTCCTTGAAGAAAGTCATCAGCGCTAAAATTTTGAATTTGACTCTTAAAACCGAAGAGTTAACCTCGTTGGGGGAAATACTCTAGGTAAAAAAAGGGAATATCTTTGCACACATGTGCACATTTTTCAAGCGTTGAAGTCAACTATAAATTTATCTTATTGGCAAAATTTTCTAGACATTCTATGAAATAAATATTCAACATCCATTTGGATACAACCTAGAGTTGTTTACATTCCCCGTCTTTCGCTTTGTCGAGAGACTTGTCTTTTCCTTGATAAAAGGATTGTCTTCCCCGTCTTTCACTTTGTCGAGAGACTTGCCTTCTCCTTGATAAAAGGATTGCCTTCCCTGTCTTTCGCTTTGTCGAGAGACTTGCTTTCTCCTTGATAAAAGAATTGCCTTCTTCGTCTTTCGCTTTGTCGAGAGACTTGCCTTCTCCTTGATAAAAGGATTGCCTTCCCCGTCTTTCGCTTTGTCGAGAGACTTGCCTTCTCCTTGATAAAAGGATTGCCTTCTCCGTCTTTCGCTTTGTCGAAAGACTCGCCTTCCTCGTCTTTCGCTTTATCGAGAGACTCGCCTTCTCCTTGATAAAAGGATTAACTTCTCTGTCTTTCGCTCCGTCGAGAGACTTGCCTTCTCCTTGATAAAAGGATCGCCTTCCCTGTCTTTTTGCGTTGTCAAAAGATTTGCCTTTCTCCTTGATTAAATGATTGCCTTCTTTGTTTTTCGCTCTGTCAAGAGACTTGCCTTCTCCTTGTTAAAAGGATTGCCTTCTTCATATCTTACATTTTGCCTTCTCCTTACCAAAAGGATTGCCTTCTTCATATCTTACATTTTACATTCTCCTTGTTAAAAGGATTACCTTCTTCATACTTCACATCTTACATTCTCCTTGTTAAAAGGATTGCCTTCTTCATATTTCACATCTTACATTCTCCTTGTTAAAAGGATTACCTTCTTCATATTTCACATCTTACATTCTCCTTGTTAAAAGGATTACCTTCTTCATATTTCACATCTTACATTCTCCTTGTTAAAAGGATTGCCTTCTTCATATTTCACATCTTACATTCTCCTTGCCAAAAGGATTGCCATCTTTATATTTCACATCTTACCTTCTCCTTGCTAAAAGGATTGCCTTCTTCATATTTTATATTTTGCCTTCTCCTTACCAAAAGGATTGCCTTCTTCATATTTCACTTTTGCCTTCTCCTTGCTAAAAGGATTGCCATCTTCATATCTTCGTATTTTACCTTCTCCTTGCTAACAGGATTGCCATCTTCATTGCCATCTTCATATTTCGCTTTCGCCTTCTCATGTCCAAAGGATTTGCCCTCTTCCATCTTTCGCCTTGTCAAGAGATTCGTCTCCTTGATAAGAGGTTCGCCTTATTCATCTTTTACCCCATCAAAAGATTCGCCTCCTGTTACCTTATTCATCGTCCATTTTTGTCTTACATCTCCTTACTTTCCATTTCTCACATTTTCCGGAAGAGTTACCCCATTCAGTTGAAGTATCTCTCCTGTCCCATCACGGTTTCGAGAAATCCGTGTGGTCGGTTCCCACTCAGGTTAAGGGTCAAAACCTGTACTCCCTGCAAGAGGTCATTAAATTCAAAAGCTGATTTAGTCTCAGCAATGAGACGTCCAAATTCATCCCTTTTTTAAAAGCTTTAGGGAGCCCCATTTTCTTCCTCCTTTCGCAAACCCCTTTCGGATTTGTTCGTCCAAACTCCGAAGGTCCCATCATGGTTTCTTCATTCGAGGATTCCATTTGGTCGTCCCCTTCAGGTTAAGGGTTAAGCCTGAACCTCGCCCCTAGAGTTGTTTTTCCTTTTTCAGGTTTGGGTTAAACCTGAGTCTCATTTCGACGAGGTGTTTTCCCTTCTAAGTCCCATCATGGTTCTTCCCATCGAGAAAATCATGCTTTGTATATCCATTTAGGATAAAGTCCTATTTGAGCTTCATCTCATGAGGCATTTTTCTCAAAAATGTCCCATCAAGGTCATCATATATTCCTTTCCCCATTCAGGTTATTTTGATATATCTTCGTCCCATCCAGGTTAAGGGCCAAACCTGAGTCAGTTCAAAAGATTGATCTTGTCTCGCCCACGAGACTTGATCTAAATTCTTACCTTTCATCATTTCGGGATCTTCACCCAAAGTCCCATCACGATTTCCCCATCTCTATCATTCAGTCATATCATGGTCGAGGATTTCGCTCCCCCAAGCCATTCAGGATAAGGTATTAAGCCAGAAACCATGTCTTCTTCCACACCCAGTTCAGATCTACTGACTGGGGCATTTTTCAAAATTTGGAGCATTTTCTTTGCCACTAAGCTCGACTTTCAACCGGCTTAGCAGCAAAGAGGGGCATCTGTGAACACCCCAAATTTTTCAAATTCTTTTAAATATTCCCCTTTTGCCCCTAAATTCATTTTTTGAGCAAATGAGCCATTTCAAATCTAAATTCCAGTTCATTTCTCAAGTTTTATTGAAATTAAATTCATTTCATATGTTTAAAATGATTTTGGATTTGGATCCATTGTCCAGATCCAAATCTGAGTCTCCTTGTTCAAATTTTAAATTAAACTTATAGAAAATACCAAAATAGCCTTTAAATAGCTCAGACAGTCCATCCGACATTCGTTTGGATCCATTACGTTGTATTCCTTGATTTGAGTTTTAAAAATTCAAACATTTTTCTCAAAACTTGGGTCCAAACCCCATTTTCTGAAGAAATTTCTCCAAAATGGTCTGAAACTCTCAGAAAAATACTCTTTGTAAATATTTCTCAAAAAAATACCAAAATTTAGTGATTAAAACTTTGTTTTCTTTTAAAAGTTTACTTTTCTTTTACAAAAATACAAAAAAATTGGAAAATGCAAAATAGAAAAAGAAACAAAAAAATTAGTTTTTTGAAGAAAACCTCTTTTGAAAAAAAACCATTCTTTGCAAAATAATCTTTTTGAAAACACCCTTTTTGAAAAATCGGGTTTTTGTGAAAAATTCGTTTTGCAAAAATTTGTTAGGGAATCCCCTATGTGCAAAAAACCTGAAAATGAGGGGTCCCTTTGAAATTTGTCCTTCTTTAGGGTTTTGATGAAGACTCTTCGTAGAAGAGAGTGACGGAGGCGCCTTCCCCCCCCCCCCTTCTCTAGAACTTTCTTCCTCTCTCTCTCCTCCATGGCCGAACCCTCCTCCGCAAGCCACCTATCGCCAACAGCTCGATCTCCAACCATCGATTCCCAAACCAAAAACTCCTTCTTCCTCCTTAAAAGGGGACTCAAGAAACCCTAAATGGGATCCGTTTCCACCCTTCCCCCTTTCTCTTTCCTTCAGATCATCCATCTTCACCACACCACCGGTCTCCTTCTCTTCTCTCTACTTCAGAAACCGCTTCTTCACCCCCGCACCCCTCTTCTCCTTCACGGTCGTCCTCTACCCTTCCACATTTCCTCTCCTTCACGGATCCGCCTTCACCCCTCCCCTTTCCTGTACATAACCCTCTCCTTCTTATCCTGTCGATTTCCTCCTAAATGACTGAAGGAAGCTGATGAATCCCACAACGAGGTTACGGTAAGGGTTTCTTTCACTTTCCTCTTTCTCCTCATTTTATAAATTCCTGTGTTATTTACCCCTTTTTTTTCTGCAAGCCTCTATGTAGCACCGATCTACGCATAGTAGAATCAGCTTACAAATGGCAACATTAATAGGAATGTTTCATTCCGATATATTATCGTTTTTTTTTTCTTTTTTTTTCTTTCTGTTGTTTGCTTATAATTCTAATCTGTAGTTGATCTTATGATTTTGGATTTCCTTTCATTATTATGAATCTTTGTTTACATTCAATTTCTGACCCCGTCCTCAATAATCGGTTTATCTTTTCCCTTTTAGTTCGTTCCTGTTTGCATCTATTTCCTATCTTATGATGTTCATAGTATTTCATTTATCATTCATACGACCCCCCTGCATCACCAGCGTGGTCAAGTATCATTGTTGTTGTGGCGCATATGATCTTCATTAGTTGCAGGCATCTCATTGAATCATCGACGATATCATGATTTCGGCATCTGCGTAGGTCTGATCCATCACAGTGCACCCAACACGACAGCGAATTCGATCCGGCACCCTTACCTCATCTAGCATTATGTATTTTCCTGGGCATGCGTTTCATTTCGAGTACCACATTTGATTTCTACATGATTCCTGTAATACATCTCATCTCACTTCAAGCCATTTCCATTAACTCTTTGTTTTAACCCCATCCTGCATATATATTTACCATGGATATCTGATTTTACATTATAACATTAATCTTGCATCCATCATAACATGTTGGTCATCCCAGATTGAAAGAGGATTCAGGTTCGATCTGCTGAGAGCCAATCAAATTTTGGTTTATCTCCCTGGAACAATACAACTGGAAGCAATTAAGATTTACTGAAAGTGTTTCGTTGGCCATGAAATTCGCTCATAACGAACTCATTCAACATCATGTCCTGTGTTTTTCACAGTCTCGTTTTATAGCATCAGTCCCCAATGTGAATACCCACATAAGGATGGGATATTAGGATCGGTGTGTTGTTGCTCAGACATGCACAGGTACGATGGTGTGTTGTTGTATACTGACCATTCAAGCAAGGGCAACCAAGATTGCCTCATGGATAGATGAGGATTACGGTCCTTCTTGTCGGCATTGCCATCAGGTCTCTAGCAGATTATCTGTGGTAAGTGGCAAACAAATCATGCTTAATCAAGGGATTTTGGTATTTCCCCTTTTCTTTTCTTTTTATTTGTGAATAATACATCATGCTTCCATTACTTTGTGATTCTTGTAGGATATTGCATCACACCATTTTCCTGTGCTGATTGATTTTCTATTCTATTTTGTTTACATTTCATAGCATTTGAAGGCCTTTACTCCATTTTGCTTAAGATGTTTGGTTCATTTTGACTACATTCTGACATTCGGTTGATTATGGCACCCAAAGAGGAATCAGTTTAAAAAGAAAGAAAGAAAGGGGAGATCTGCCGTGGCTGATTTAGCTCTTTAATCAGTGGTGGTATGAATTCTAATGGGGCTAGTTGCCAAAGTATAAAGAGAGGGTGTCAAAACATTTGCTCACAGAATTTCCAAAAGAATTTTGTAATGGTTGCCTTTCGCTCAGTTGCTTGAAAATTGGTTAATGATAAGGGACAATGGAGATGATAGCAATCGATTAATGTTGACCAAATTGAATGCTTCCGAGGAAAGCGGAAAGGATTGCTTGCCTTGTTTGTTGTTTTACAGGTAAAGTGCACTTGAACTCTTGGATGTTACCATGCTTGCTTTGTGTTTCAGCGCTATTTTTTTGCTGCTACTCATTGATTTCTATATTTCTTGTCTGTTGAAGTTGATATTATCCATGATGTTTTTAACCTTGATTGACTATTTCTCATATACATTTGGTTGATTTTGTATTGTGTTCTGTAACTGATGAAACACACTAATGTCCATGGTTCATGTTGACACAGGCTTCAATTGTTATGTGCACCAGCCTACTTTCAACTGAATGTCACTTGCCCTGTAAATGGTTTCCTGTCTTTTTTTTTTATCATTGCTAAGCAGGAAAAATGTATTTGTGAGAGATGACACATACAATCAAGATTGAATCCTATTGCAGGCAATTTGTTGTGCTCCCATCATATACTCTCCACAAAAATGTGGTGGGCTCATGTATTTTTTATTTATTTTTTTGCTTCGGTAGTTTTGCTGCAACTGGCAAGATCTAATGTTGAAGGAAACATATTGTTTACATTAAAGAAAACTCTCCCACCACCTTCTTGAAAACAAAGTCTTAAGATTTGCCTAGCCTTGCAAAAAGCAGAAGCAGCTGCTGCTAAACCATTCATTACTTATCACAACAAGTTGGACATGAAATTATCTTTGTGCATAGTCCCAAAGCTTTGTCTTAAGCGGTTGGAGGGCTTGAGCGTGTGTATGAAATTGGAAAGCAATTCAAAATGAAGGAATAGATTTGATACACAATCCAGAATTTACTACTTGTAAGTTCTACATGGCTTATGCAGACTACCAAGATCTGATGGATTTAACTGAGCAAATGCTATATGGAATGGTCAAGAAGCTGACAGAATGATTGGAAGCTGAGGCCAACCTTAACATTCCCAAGGACCTCACCAGTGAAGCAGCTCACAAATATTTAGCCGATGCATGTGAAAAGTTTGGGGTGAAATGCCGGCCTCCACAAACGACAGCCAAATTACTGAACAAGGTATTATTACTCCATGTGATGTTGATAGATTAAGTCCAGGTTTAATTGTCATTGCCAAGTTGGTTATTTTATTCATGTTGAAGCTAGTCTTTACCTGCAAATCCCGATCTTTCTTGTTTGATGACTGTATGTGTTCCATGTCATCCATATAGGTTTAAACAAACTCCTTGCAAAAAGGTTATGGGAACAATAAAATTATGCATTGGTAGTATGCACTACCCCTTTTTAATTTTGGTAGTTGCAATACTGGGATAAACTCCTTTACAGATACAGTATATTGTTGATATGGATCCTTATTTTACATATTAGCTATATATATTAGCTGTAATATTATGTTGATTTGTACATACCATTGTATTGCTAAATGTTATATAGTGCTCAATATTTACATAAGCTGCATAATAGGTTAGCCCACCATGCATTGCTACCCACTTTCCTGCTTCCAGCATATTGTACCCATTTTTTTTTCCAGCCCCATTAACTCCTCCAACTGCAACACTTTGGAACACCCCCTACCTCTTCACAGCTATACCCTGCGTACATCTGATGCACATCAGTTGCAGCAAACACTTTGCCATTCACCTTGTACAGTATGAACTCATTTCAGCCTATCTTCTTGATAGCCATAATCATGGTTGTTGCAAATATTTATGGTGCCACCTACGGTTGCCAAAACAGCCCTTTATACCCTTTTAACCTCCAGCTGAAGTTCTTTAGTTGCATGTATAATATTCCTTCTCCCATCTCACTCAGCATCACATAAGTCCAACATTGTTTTCTTTAGTGCATACCTCTTTCATGAGTCTCCTTGTGCACATGTATTCAGTCATGAATATCTCATCCACCTCTCTAATCCATTTCATATCACCGGGTGTTGTCATCTCTTTTCATTCACACTAACTCATTTTGTTTTACAGGGAGAATATGAAAATTGTTATTTTTCCTTTTCTAGAGTTAGAATCTTTTGTAATTTTCAATATAAATTCGCAGATTTGTAATATCTAGATATAATGAGAAATACTTACATTTCCTGTTTTAGATAGAATGAACGAGCATTGTAAGTATCATAAATTGTTTGTTTTCATGCTTTTTACCTTTATTTCTCAAATTCCCACAATGGTGAAACACGAATGGCACGTGCACCATTTCGCAAGAGGTAAATTAATACTAAGTTGATGATCCATATCAATGGCCATAGTCAGGGTGTGGACAAAACTTAGTATTTTTATCTTTTACGAAATAACACTGGATCCACACTGGATCCATTTTTCAAAACTCATCATGTTTCCTTAAATATTTTTTTCTTTTATCAGAATTTAACTTAAAATTAATTCAAAATATATACCAATGGCCATAGTCAGGGTATATTGAGAGTTAATTTCATTTTAAATTCTATAAAAGTACCAAATGTGTCTTATTCTTCACCTGAATTTAAATATAGATTATCATATAATACATTCAATGACCATAGTCAGGGATGTATTATATCTTCAATCTTATTTTAATTCAGTTCATGAATAAGATAGCTTTTCAAAATCTAAATTCAAATTCTTTAAATTCATTCAGGACAGAACTTCATCATATTTTCAAAATTCCCTTTCCAAAAATTCCAAGTAATGTAAATATCTCCCTCAATCTATCTTCAATTTTTATAAAATCCAATTCATCCTTTTATTTCCAAATTCAAATTCATTTTCAATCTCAAAGTTCAATTTAACTTTGGGATTTCAAAGTCATTTTTATATTCAAATTTAAAACAGATTTCAAAGTTCAATTTGACTTTGAAGTTCCAAATTCATTTATATTAAAAAATTCCAAATCAAATCCAAAGTCCAATTTAACTTTGAGATTCACTTCATCTTCATTTCAAATTCCAAATTCAAAAATTCAAGGTCTAAATTGACTTTGAAATTCGTTTGTATATTCAAATTCTAAATTTCAAGTTCAATTTAAAAGTTCTTGATTCATCTTCTGAATTTAACTCCAAAACCCATTTTTAGGATCCAGAAATCAACACTCAGATTGGATCTCAGACTTCAGATCCAATTTCTCTTTAGGATCCAGACTCCAATTTCACTTTGGATCTTAGACTTCAGATCCAAATCCATTTAGGATCCAGAACCAAATTCTACTTTGGATCTTAGACTTTAGATTCAATTCCATCTTAGGATCCAGAGTCCAACACTACATTGGATCTCAGACTTCAGATCCAAATCCATCTTAGGATCCAAGACTTCTGATCCAAATCCATCTTAGGATCCAGAACCCAATTTTATCCCGGATCTCAGATCTCAGATTTTAAATCCATCTTTAGATCCAATTTCATTCCCAATTCTAGATTTCAAATACAATTCCATTTTTTTAGATCTCATCCAAAACTCCCTAAATCCATTTCTATTCTTAAATACCATTTGATTATCTCAGATCCATTCCAAACTTAAAAATCCAAATTCAATTCCATCTCAAGTATTCATTTCCTTTCCTAAATTCAAATTCAAATTCAAAGTCCATTTTTGACTTTGAAACTTTATTTCCTTTCATTTCAAAGCTTCAAGTCATTCTTTCTCATTTATTCTTCCAATCCTGATTTACTTCAAAAACTTAGAATTTCTCTGATCTATCTCAAGTTCTAAGTTAGATTAAAACATTTCTTCACTCCCTTACCAAGTTCATCTCAGAATACTTGGAAATTTCTAAATCTAATTTTCAAAAAGAGCATACATCCTTGCATTGCACAAACATGATTCTCTGTGCATTTAGATCTTTAGGATAAATTCTTAGATGATATTTAGGCAAAGCAAAAGGCATAGATTCGATCCTTGGTTTGATTACCCCTGGTAAAGGCGCCAGGAACGGTCGAACCTTGTACTGACGAGCGAATCCCGTCTCTCCATTTTCCCGCAAATTTTCAAAACGAAGTCGAGTTATTTGTTAAATATTTTTCAAATTAAGGTTAAGTGAGACTGTGCAAAATAGTTCATCTTCTCTCTTTCTCTTTCTTTTCTTTCTTTTATTCTCCTCCCTTCAAAAGGGAGGAAAATAAAGGTTAGAAAAGGAAAAAGAGAAGGAAGAGAGAGAAACCACAAGAGAATAGGAAAAATTTTGCGATGATCACACCCATAACAAGAACTAGAAAATGAATAACTCATTTTATGACATGAATATTGAAACATAAATTAAAGAAAGTTTCAAATATCATAGAGTTGAAGATTTTTACATGCTTTGTCCATGCAACCAGATTGAATAGAGATATCATTTGCAATTTTCTCAGCTGGGCAGGTTGAGACAGGATCATTTCTCATTATGCATAAAACAGATTTTCATGACTATCTAAGTAAGACAGACATTGAATTGACCAACTTTAGATTACATGAATTAATGAAATTAAAATCAGACTAGATGAATTTTACCATCCAATTTTCAGTAAATGTTTTCTTAGGGTGCAAAGAGATCAGTACGCACAGGACCATGACATACTCAAAATTTAAAACATCAAAATTTAGCTGCAGTAAGCATTTGTCTCTCCACGATGATGTTCATGACAAACAACTTCAGACCTAGACTGGTTTAAATTGCAAGTTATGCCCTAAGATACCATTCTGAAGATAAGCAACAACAGAAATCACAGAAACACTCCATCACACATTTATTGGCGCACATGGGCATGCTGCATGTCATATGCACCCCGTGAACCGGGGCCAGATCCATACTATAAAGCACTTTTTGGACCACCCTGAACAGGATTCATTTCATAATCAGCAGGATAAATGTTTCCTCCATATTCAATTCCAGGGTCCCCATAGTTTCCTCCATAACCGCTACCTGGATTTTGAGTAGTAGAAGTAGCAGCAGAAGCATGAGCTCTTTTTTTTTTTTGCAGAGGAAGAGGATGCATCCGGTGGACAGATACTAAAACAAGCATAATAATACAGAATGGTGGTAATTACAATATCAATGAAACTTCTGAACTGGAAGAGCAGAGATTTGATGGAGGCGGATGTAACCTGCAGATGAAAAAGGAATGATGATATACAAGTAGAACAAAGGCATAAGGGAGATACACATGGCAGATCTCGCATCAGTGCTTTCTTGAGCCTGTAAATTGCAATCTTCCCTTTTTCGACCTTCAACCTGATAGCTTTATGCTATGAAAGAGAATAACATTTGTCTGCAATGAAGCTGCAGGGACTTCTCCCAAGGGGACCCAAGTCATCCAAATGAACGATGTCCTTAGGTTACTCCTTATAGCAGCATAACTTCAGAAGTGGAAATCACAAAAGAAAATGCATAACATCTCCAAATCACCCATTACAGAAGTAGAATCTTAAAAAGAAAATCACCAGGATGCATATCATCCATTGCCATCGTAATTTCAGTAGGACAAAACGTTAAAACAAACTAATAACTACAGATCGTAATTTACAGGGAAATAATTTCTAGAAATACATATTGATGGGATGAGTTAGATCACACATTTCACAAATATAAACAGCGGAAAGCAATGGATGGGTCCAAAAAAAAAATGGGAAATCAGAATAAATATGTGAGATAAACAAAACGCAAACGAGAAATCGCATATAAACAGGTGATGATAAAAAAAAAAATTGCTGCAAAAGAGAAACTAGATAATGAAAGCGAAGATAAGGAAACAGGGTATAGGCAAATACTTAATTGAAACCAAAGCAAATTTCAATAAGTGTAAACGAAATATTGGAACAAATGTTCCATTACTGTCGCATAGGGACATATTGAAGTTGTTATAAGCATTTTCACACATTCCATGGTACGTAAATGAAAAAAAAAAGAAACTGAAAAGAAAATCGGAGAAATCAAAAGAGAGAAAAAAAATGGCATATATATAGAGACAGAGTTAAAACTTTTAAAACCCAGATGGATCGACGATGCCATTGCAAGGCATCATCGGTCCTCAGTATGTATGAAAAGGTAAAACTAAAAATTTACCGTAAACTTGAAGTAGATATGGGTATTGGGAAGTAGAAGGCAAATGAAGAAATACACATAATAATGAGGGAAATCATAGATCAATCATGAAAGGTAGGAATTCTTACCTTATCTTGCAAGAACTCTGAAGGGAGGAGGTGAGGAACGGATCATGTGAAGAGCAGAGGGATGCTGAGGTGGAGAAGCGATGGTTTAGGTTTTCTCCATCGTGCCTCTCTTAAAGAGGGGGAAGAAGATTAGGGATCAACGGCTGATGGAGATCGATCTTGAGAGGGAGAAGCCATTGGTGATGAAGGGTGGAGGAGCTCCAACGGGGAAGCTTCCAGAGGATAGCCTGCGAGAGGGAGAAGGCGAGAGAGAGTCGTCGTCCTGTGCATCCAACTTCTTGCGAAGGATTTTCAAAACCCTAAAAAAAACTTTCAACGGGCCCCCCTTTTTATTTAAAATATTTTATAAAAGGGGGCTCCTTTCGAGAGTTTTTTCTAAAAATTGTTTTTTTATAAAGAACGATTTTCAAAAAGGGGTCTTTTAGAAAAAGGATATTTTCAAAAAGGAGGTTTTCAAAACTATTTTTTTCTTTTCTATATTTTTTTTATTTTTTTGTTCTTTTCTTCATTTTCTATATTTTTTGGTATTTTTGGAATAAAACCCAAAAAACTAAGGAATTTTAAACTAATTTTGCAAAAATTTTAGAATATTTACAAAAGAAGGGTTTTTTTTTTGAAAATCAGGGGTATTTTGGGGAAAATTTCTTTAGAAAAATTGGTTTACATCCGGATTTTGAAGAAATATTCGAGGTTTGAACCTCGAACCGAGGAATATAGAGTCTTGAATCCAAATGGACACTGGATCGACTATCTGAGCATTTTAGAATTTATTTTTGGTATTTTTGTAAAATTTAATATGAAAATCGGATAGTGAGGCTCAGATTTGGATTTGGACCATGGATCTAGATCTGAAATTGAGTCAGATATATCAAATGGATTTAATTTCAGTAAAATTTGAGAAATAAACTGGAATTTAGATTTAAAACTGACTCAATTACTCAGAAAATGGGGTTATAGGCAAAAAGGGAATATTTATAAGATTTTGAAAAATTTGGGGGAACAGATGCCCCTCTTTGCTACTAAGTCGATTGAAAGCCGAGCTTAGTAGTTGTGATCATCGCAAAAAATTTTCTCTTTCGTTGTCTCTCTCTCTTTCTACTCTTTTCCTTTTCTAACCTCCATTCTCCTCCTTTTTTGAAGGGAGAAGAACAAAAGAAAGAAAAGAAAGAGAGAAGAGAAAAAGAAAGAAAGAGAAAAGAGGAGAGGAACTCTTTTGCGGGTTTTCATTTGACCTTTATTTGAAAATATTTAAAAAATTACTCGCCTCCGTTTTGAAAATGTTGCGGGAAAAATGGAGAGACGGGATTTGCTCTTCGGTACGAGGTTCGACCGTTCCTAGCGCCTTTACTAGGGGTAATCGAACCAAGGATCGAATCTATGCCTTTTTGCTTTGCCTAAATATAATCTAAGAATTTATTCTAACTCTAAATGCACAAAGAATCATGCTTGTGCGATGCAAGGATGTATGCTCTTTTGAAAATTGATTTAGAAATTTCCAAGTGTTCAGAGATGAACTTGGTAAAGGAGTGAAGAAATGTTTTAATCTAACTTATAACTTGAGATAGATCAGAGGAGTTCTAAGTCTTTGAAGTAAATCAGAGTTTTCGAAGAATAAATGAGAAGGAATGACTTGAAGTAATGAGAGGAAATGAAGTTTTAAAGTCAGAAATGGACTTTGAATTTCAACTTTGAATTTAGGAAAGGAAATGAATACTTGAGATGGAATTGAATCTAGATTTTAAAATTGGAAATCTTAAATTTAGAATGGATCTGAGAAATCTAAATGGTGTAGAAATGAATTCCAGATATGATCTGTAAGTGGATTTAGATTTGAAATCTGGAAATGAAATGGAATTGGATCTTAAAATGGAAAAATAGATGTGGACTTAGAAAATTCAGATGAGATTGGAAAAGGGAATTGGATTTGAAATCTAGAATTAAGGATGGAATTGGATCTAAGATGGATTTAAGATCTGAAATCTGAGATCCGATGTGAAATTGGATTCTGGATTCTAGAATGGATTTGGATCTGAAGTCTAAGATCCGAAGTGGATTTGGATTCTGGATCCTAAGATGGATTTTGGATCTGAAGTCTGAGATCCAAAAGTGGAACTGGATTCTGGATCCTAAGATGGATTTTGGATCTGAAGTCTGAGATCTAATGTAGAGTTGGACTCTGAATCCTAAGATGGATTTGGATCTGAAGTCTGAGATCCAATTGGATTCTGGATCATATAAGGAAATTGGATCTTGAAGTCTAACATCCAACGTGAAATTGGAGTCTGGATCCTAGGGAAGAATTGGATCTGAAATCTGAGATCCAATTTGAGTGTCGAATTCTGGATCCTAAAGAGGAATTGGATCTGAAGTCTGAGATCCAATATGAATGTTGAATCCTGGATCCAAAAAATGGATTGGGAGTTAAATTCAGAAGATGAATAAAGAACTTCCAAGTTGAACTTTGAAAATTGAATTCTAGGATTTGAACCTTGAATATACAAATGAATTTCAAAAGTCGAATTGGACTTGACTTCTGTTGTGAATTGGAAATTTTGAATATAAAATGAACTTGAGTTTTCAAAATCAAATTGAACTTTGAAATCTGATTTGAATTGGAAATCTTGAATATAAAATGAACTTTGAAACCTCAAAGTTTAAATTGGACCTTGAGATTTGAAAATGGAATAGAATTGAAAATGAAAAGATGAATTAGATTTACAAGAATTGATTGAAGAAGATATTTATATCACTTGAAGTTTTAAAAAGGAATTTTTGAAAAATATGATGTAATTCTATCCTAAATGATGGATGAATTTAAATTTTTGAATTTGGATTTTGAAAAGCTATCTTATTCTTGAAATGAATTAAAATAAGACTGAAGATATAATACATCATTGACTATGGTCATTGAATGTATTATATAATAATCTATATTTGGATTCAAGAGAATAATAAAATACATTTGGTGCTTTTATAGAATTTAAAATGAAATTAACTCTCAATATACCCTGACTATGGCCATTGGTATATATATTGAATTAATTTTAAGTTAAACTCTGATAAAAGATGAGATATTTGAAAATATGATGATTTTTGAAAAGTATCCAGTATGGATCCAGTGTTATTTCATAAAAGATGAAAATCCTAAGTTTTGTTTACATCCCGACTATGGCCATTGATGTAAATCATCAACTTAGGATTAATTACCTCTTATGAAATGGTGCACGTGCCATTCGTGTTTCACCATTGTGAGAATTTGAGAAATGAAGGCAAAAAGCATGAAAACAAGCAATTAATAATATTTACAATGCTCATTCATTCTATCTAAAACAAGAAATGTAAATTCTCATTTAAGACCTAACTTATTACAACATTTAAGATTGAAAGTGCAACTCCCAAGTAATGACATTTTCCACGTATTCCCTGGTTCGCTTGGAGTCCTGAAGGGAGAGGGGAGGGAGCTTCCTTTGTTCTACCGTGGAAATTTACAGTTGATAGAAGAAGATGAGAGAAGAAAGAAGAGATGCGTGATCCAGGGAAAGGAGTCGGGTGAAGGGGATAGAAGACGGATCCCCTCTCCCCTCTGCGTGCTCCTCTTTTAAAGAGTGAAAAGGGAGATCGAGAGAGGGAGGTGGTTGAAGATGAGGGGTGGAGGGAGAAGGAGTTTGTTTGAAGACCAATGGTGAGAATTGAGAGGGGAGAGTGCGCGGGAGATGGCCGTTCGACCTTTCTCAAATTTCCAAAACAAGGATTCCCTCTTTTTAAAATTTTTGTAAAATGGCTCAAGATGAGGTTTTTTGGCAAAAAACCTTCAAAACCTACTTATTTTTCTCGTAGTTTTTCCGATTTTTTTGCTTTTTGTGTTATTTATATATATATATATATATATATATATATATATATATATATATATATATATATATATATATATATATATATATATATATATATTTGTATTTTTGGAATAAAATCTAGGATTTTTACGAGAAAACAAAGATTAAACCCTAATTTTTTTGTATTTTTTTTTTTAGAAATATTTACAAAAGAAGGTTTTCCAGGCTATTTTGGGAAAATTTCTTCAATAAATGGGTTTGGGTCTAGATTTTAAGAAAATGTTCGAGTTTTTACACTCGAATCGAGAAATACAACATGATAGATCCAAACGGATGTCAGTTGGACTGCCCGAGCTATTTAAAATTATTTTTGGTATTTTCTATAATTTTAATTTAAAATTTGAACAAGGAGATTTAGATTTGGATCTGGACAATGGATCCAGATCCAAAATCAATTTAAACATATGAAATGAATTAAATTTCAATAAAACTAGAGAAATGAACTGGAATTTAGATTTGAAATGACCCATTTGCTCAGAAAATGATATTAGGGGCAAAAAGGGAAATTTTTTTTTTTTTAAAAGATTTTGAAAATTTTGGGGTGTTTACAGATGCCCCTCTTTGCTACTAAGCCGGTTGAAAGCCGAGCTTAGTGGCAAAGAAAACACTCCAAATTTTGAAAAAAAATGCCCCAATCAACAGATCTGAACTGGGTGTGGAAGAATTTGATTTAAAAGACATATTTTTCAGATTTAAAACTTTATCCTTGAATGGCTTGGGGGAGCGAAATCCTCGACCATGATATGACTGAATGATAGAGATGAGGAAATCGTGATGGGACTTTGGGTGAAGATCCCAAAATGATGAAAGGTAAGAATTTAGATCAAGTCTTGTGGGTGAGACTAGATCAGCTTTGTGGAATGACTCAGGTTTAGCCCTTAACCTGGATGGGTTAAAGATACCTCAAGATAACCTGAAACTGTGATGGGACAGGAGAGATACTTCCACTGAATTGGGTAACTCTTCTGGAAGATGTGAACAATGCTAGGTTGCACCAAAAATGGGTATTGAATATTTATTTCATTCTTGGAATATCTAGAAAATTTTGCCAATAAGATAAATTTATAGTTGACTTCAATGCTTGAAAATGTGCGTATGTGTGCAAAAGATATTCCCTCTTTTACCTAGAGTATTTCCTCCAACGAGATTAACTCCTCGGTTTTAAGAGTCAAATTCAAAATTTTAGCGCTGATGATTTTCTTCAAGGGGCTATCCATTTCCTTGGTATAAGAAGAGAAGAAATATTCTCAATTTCATAAAAGCAGGTAGTGAAAAGACATTGATAAAAGATATTTTGCATAAAAAAAGATGATTTCTGGCAATTTAGGCAGTTTGATATCTGAATGTTTTCTCATGATGATCTTCTTGCACTCCTTTTTTGAGTCATTAAACTTTTTCGGGCTTTTATATCATCCTTCATTTGGATGTGTCCTGACTTTTCTCTCTTTTTCATGGAAGGGTACATCACAAACTCCTTCATCTCGGAGATGTTCTGATCCTTCTTTTTCTCAGGGATTATATATGATGGTATTGGCTCAAAGGTCTTTAGATGATAGCAGAAATAAAATATCATTTAGGGTTTGTCGGTAGGTTCATCACATCCGCCTTCATCTCGACGGTGATCCGAACTTTCCTTGGAAGGATCTATCACAAACTCCGTCATCTTGGAGATGTTTCAAATCTTCTTTGGCCCTGGGGGTCTGATCGCTTAATTCGCCTTCATCTTGACGACAATTGAGAGATCCCTTTTGTCGATATTTGATTGCAGCTTTAAACTGGATAAGGTGATATGGATTCTTGTATGGCTCAGGATATTTCTACTGCCTAATTGCCAGAAAATCATCTTTAAACATGCATCATAGCTATGATCAATATCAATTCGATTCCGGCTTTTCAATGTCATTGAATATTTATTTCACTAATCATACCGAGGATATTTCTTTCATCCTTTTGGTTGATCAAACAGGGAAAAAGATTTGAATTTTACCTCTTTTTCGTAAAGAGTTTTACCTTTTTGGAAAGAAATACTAGAGGTAATCTGATGTAATTCTTTTGTGCAATAAGATTTATTTGGAATCAACAAATATTTTTAGCAAATTGGCAAAGTTTTCATGACTTCTATGTGAAATATTTACTCAATATAGATTTTGATGCGACCCTTAGTTGCAATTTATGATTTTTGGACATTCTGACCAGTAAAATTGGAACCTTTCATTTAGCGACCAGCGAAGTAGCTGGAACCTTTTATTTAACGACCAGCGAAGTAGCTGGGACATTTCATTTAACGACCAGTAAAACTGAGACCTTTCATTTAATGACTAATGAAAACTGGGACCTTTCATTTAACGACCAGCGAAGTAGCTGGAACCTTTTAGCGACCAGCGAAGTAGCTGGGACATTTCATTTAACGACCAGCGAAGTAGCTGGGATATTTCATTTAATGACCAGTAAAAACTGGGACCTTTTATTTAACGACCAACGAAGGAGTTGGAACATTTCATTTAACGACCAACGAAGTAGCTGGGACATTTCATTTAATGACCAGTAAAAACTGGGACCTTTCATTTAACGACCAACGAAGTAGCTGGGACATTTCATTTAACGACCAGTGAAGTAGCTGGGACATTTTATTTAACGACCAGCGAAGTAGCTGGGACATTTCATTTAGCGACCAGCGAAGTAGCTGGGATACTTCATTTAACGACCAGCAAAGTAGCTGGGACATTTCATTTAGCGACTAGCGAAGTAGCTGGGACATTTCATTTAGCGACCAGCGAAGTAGCTGGGACATTTCATTTAATCATTTAACGACCAGCGAAGTAGCTGGGACATTTCATTTAGCGACCAACAAAGTAGCTGGGACATTTCATTTAATCATTTAACGACCAGCGAAGTAGCTGGGACATTTCATTTAATCATTTAACGACCAACGAAGTAGATGGGTCATTTCATTTAATCATTTAACGACCAGCGAAGTAGCTGGGACATTTCATTTAATCATTTAACGACCTTTGATTTAATGATTTGATCTAAGATTGAGACTTTCTGAGGAACAAACAACACGAGGACTGAACTTGATCTTTAGATTAGAAAATTTAGCAAAATAACCAGTGCGAGCACCGGGTTTTTCCAACCGAGAGTCGGGAAGGAGATTGGCCTATTTAAGACATTTAGAGATCGAAGCAAGAAGAATGGCCGGGGTTTTCAGGATTATCCTTTATATAGACATTTGATGAGAATTTAGAAAGGAATGATTCAGGTTTACTCCTTGACCCGAAAGGGAAAAGAATATACATTTGATGAGAATTTAGGAAAAGAATGATTCAGGTTTATCCCTTAACCTGAAGGGGAAATAGAAGATTTTATGAAGAGATAACCTGAGACTCGAATTTAGAAGGGATATGACAAGATTTAGAATTTATGATCTATGATTTAGATGGACCAGGTATGTGACGGAGGATATAAAACTTTGAGAAGACAAAAGGATATAGAACTTTAAAAAAAATGTAGAACACTTGAGGAAAATTTGATTTTATTTTTATAAAAAGAATTCTCGCAGGTAGCATGGTTGCCCCTATGAGTGATCTTAGGATTATCCCTTATCCTGAATGAGGAAAAGAATAGAATTTTAAAGAGATTTAATGTAGGGAAATTGATATAAATCTAGAAAATCAACGAAAATTGACAAAACTTGTATTTACAAAAGAATCCTCATAGGTAGCGTTATCGCTCCTATGAGGGGTTTCAGGATTATCCCTTATCCTGAATGAGAAAAATGATAGAATTTAAGAAGGTGAAGAGAAATTGATATAAATTTAGAAAATCAATAAAGGTTGACAAAACTTGTATTTACAAAAGAATTCTCGTAGGTAGCATTATTGCTCCTACGAGGGGTTTTAGGATTTTCCCTTATCCTGAATGGAAAAAGAATAGAATTTAAAGAGTTTTAATGAAGGGGGATTGATATAAATCTAGAAAATCAATAAAGATTGACAAAACTTGTATTTACAAAAGAATCCTCATAGGTAGCGTTATTGCTCCTACGAGGGATCTCAGGATTTTCCCTTATCCTGAATGGGAACACCTCGGACAACGAGGGTCAGGTTTATCCCTTGACCTGACAAGGTACACCTCGGACAACGAGGGTCAGGTTTATCCCTTAACCTGAAAGGGGCCACCTCGGACAACGAGGGTCAGGTTTATCCCTTAACCTGAAAGGGTGCACCTCGGACAACGAGGGTCAGGTTTATCCCTTAACCTGAAAGGGGCCACCTCGGACAACGAGGGTCAGGTTTATCCCTTAACCTGAAAGGGTGAGGAATTGATAAAATTTTAATGGAATTTTGAGAAAATATTTGATAAACTTGATAAAACTTGATAAAATTGATGTAAACTTGATAAAAAAAAATGAATGAAACTGATAAAGATATCAAAATTAACTGAAGATTTACAAGATTTGAGAAAAAGGAGTTTTTCTGATCCTGCCTGCATATGGGATCTTGGAAGGAAAATGTTTATTTAAAATGAGAAATCATTTTGGGGGAAGAAAATCCACCATAAGAAGAATGATCAGCGCGAGATCTGATCCTTTAAATCAAACATGAGAGATCATCATGAGGGTTAATTTTCAAAGGCAAATGGTTTTGAATACCTAATTTTGAAGAAGAAGATCAACAATAGATCTGATTTTTAAAAATACCAGTTCGAAATTGATAATAAAATCAACACAAGGGTTGATCTTTGAAGGTAATGCTTAAAAAAACCAATCTTGGAAGATAAGACCAACATAGGGTCGATCTTTGAATATAATGATTTAAAACCCATTTTGGAAGATAAGACCAATGCAATGATTGATCTTTGAATATGATGATTTATAACCCATAAGAACAACGCCAGGGTTGATCTTTGAAAAGTTTTGAGATCAATTTTGGAGGATAAGACCAATGCAAGGGTTGATCTTTTGAATAAAAAGATTTGAAATCCATTTTGGAAGATAAGATCAATACAAGGATTGATCTTTGAATATAAAGGTTTTTGAAATCCGCTTTGAAAGATAAGGGTTGATCTATAAAGATTTGAAATCCATTTTGAAAGATAAGACCAACGCAAAGGTTGATCTTTGAATATAAAGATTTAAAATCCATTTTGAAAGATAAGATCAACACAAGGATTGATCTTTGAATATAAAAGTTTAAAATTCATTTTGGAAAATAAGACCAACACAAGGGTTGATCTTTCAATATAATGGTTTGAAAAACTTATTTTTGAAGACATGATCAACACGAGGGTTGATTTTTTGTCAAAGGTTAGACCAAGGAATATTTGAACTCCTTGGTCATAACGAAGATTTTTAAAATTTCATGATTTTTGAAAAAGCCCTCATAAGTAATTTCATTTCTCTCATGAATGACGTTAGGATTGTCCCGCATTCTGAAAAGAACAAGAATTAAAAATGCCCCAATATGGCAAAGAGAAAAGAAGCATTGGATATAAAAGATATAAAGGAAATTGATATTTCATTTGATAAGCAAAGGTTTGATAACAACTGAATATTTACAAGAACTTAAAAAGGAAAAGGCTCATAGAAAACTGGGCTGACTAGCCCCTACAAGACAACTGACAAAAAGAGATGAAAGCAAAACAAAAAACTTTGGATTTATCAATTCTTTGAATGGTCCGGGAATGGTTCTGTCAGGACTGTTGGCTGCTTTTCTTCCTCGTCCTCTATCAGCTCACTTCTGTCAATGCAGTCTTGTATCATGTGCTTGAGGACAAAACAGTGCTCTGTGTCGTGCCCCGTTGCTCTATGGAACTTGCAGAATTGGTCCTTGAATTTTCCCAACATTACGGGAGGATCTGCGATCTTAGGGAGTTTGATCATCCCGTGCTTCAAAAGGTAATTCATAATCACTTCTAGACTCTCAGATAACGGAGTGAAGACTCGATCTTTCTCCCACTTGATGTACTTGGGCTTCTCTTGAAGATCACCCTTTTGCTGAGGGCCAATTGGAAGCGGCTTGTCATTGTTCTTTAAAAATCTCTCCTTTTGCCCCTTGCCTTGATCTACTCTTGGAACACTGCCACTGTTGTTCTTGTTTCCCTTGTTGTTGCTACCAAGATTATTGCAGGAGGCATCAACTGAATGAGCAAACTACGCCTTCTTCTTTTGGTCTTGGACATTCTTGACCAGAGGCGTGCCCTCGTAAAGTCCGCTTTCTATTCCTGCTTCGAGCCATTCAGCTCGCTCAATCAACTTGATGAAGGATTTCGCTGGGGAAGTGGCGATGAGGCTCCTTATGGGCTGAGAGAAATTGTTGAGGATCACTTGTAATGCGTGTTCCTTAGGAATGGGTACCTTCATCTTATTACAGGTGCTTCTCCACCTGTGAATGAAATCACCTGCCCTTTCATTCTCTCCTTGCTTCAGGTTATAAAGATGATTTAATGTAGGTGAAGCTTCAGTGTTGAATAAGAAGCGCTCAATGAACAGATTTACTACCTTATCGAACTCTCGTAGTTCGATAGGATTCACATGATCAGCATACCATCTGGCTGCTACACCCTCCAGACTGCCGGGAAAACAGATGAACAAAGCCCTGTTGTCTTTCCTGAAACGGCTGCACTCTGCATAAAATGTGGCCAAGTGGGCTTTAAGGTTGCCAGTCCTGTCAAATTTGAGAAACTTGCGATGAAGGTTCTCCAGGTTATCATCCCCATCTAGACCATCATAGAAATCTTCGCCAGTGTAGGTCTGCTTGCCTTTACCCTTGGCTTGAATATCCTTAATAGCTCGATTCATCTCCTTCATTTGCTTGCTCATCAGGTCCTCTGCTAGAGCCCTAGACTTGGGTTTGTTGACGGATTCAGGCTCTTCTGCCGCTATTTTTACGGACTGCCTTGGGGGATTCTGTTTGTAGACAATTTGCTCTTCCTCTTCTGACTCTTCCTCGACTGACTCTGATTCCTCAGAAGCAATGTTTGGCTGCACCTTCTTCCTGATGATTCTGACTTGCTTTTTCACAGGCTTCTTCTTCAGCTTGCTTTTAGGCACTGACTCTTTCAGCTTGGCCTCGGCTTGTTCCGACATCATCCTTGCCATCATCTTTTGGAACATGTCATACATATCGGGGTCGATGTCATCCTTCTTGCTCTGACTCTGTCCCCTAACTGATTTAGGAGAGCTTATCTCTTCCGCCTCACTGTCGCTGAGTTGAGGAACTGTTTCTTTTCCCCCTCTTGTTGTGACCATTTTTGAAATATCAGAGCTCTCTGGTGGAGGAAAAGTGGAGGTTTTTAGACCAAAGAAACTTTTTTGAGATATTTTGACAAAGAGGAAGGATTTAGGTTGAAATCTAAAAAAAATGTATCCCTTTACTAGGGATTGAGTCACCACAAAATTTGTGACAATTGCGCTGTTTACTCTACGAGGGAGAGTAACCAAAAAAATATGAAAAAGAAAATATTATTTTGAAAAGGATATCTCTTGACGAAAAGAGATTTTTATGAAAATATAAACAAGAATATAAAATCAGAAGAAAATAAGAGAATAAATGAAATTTTGAGGATGAATGGTAAAGATTTAAAATTTTAAGAACTTGCAGGCAGGATCAAAAGAATTTGGAAGAATTTTAAAGGAAGAAGAAGAAGAGAAAGAATAATACACCTGGGTTTTAAAAGGAGGAAATTTTGAAATATATACCCAGGGTTTTAGAAAATATAAGGAGGATATATATATGTAATATTATTCAATCACAGACATACAAGCAAGGATGCACAGACAACACTTCCCAAAGCTGACCTCTATATGCAAATATTTGAAATGGCAAATAGGACCTTAATCCTAACTCTAAGATTTATATCATCTGATTTCCATCAAGGTATGTCGATATACTCAAGCCGAAGCTCGAAGTACGTGGCATATAAGATATCTCTCCAGTTCTAAGGTAATGGCTTCCCAACATCCTTGAGCACCTACCGATATACCTCGGACTATGGCCCTTAGGTACGTGGTAGGGGGGCGCGAACCCAAATAAGTGGTCCAGTTGTGAGGCTCTCTCCCGAACTATGGTTCAGTGAGACAGCCCAGCAACGTGAAGACCGGGACAATATAGGTAGGGATGTTTTCAAAATATGATCAACATGCAATAAAATCAGAAGGCTCTAATGCAAGTCCAAAAGAGATAGATTTAAATAAAGAGAAGCATACACTTGCATATATTGTTTTGCATTCAATCCCTAGAATTGAGGAGAGTTTGTATTTAAGACCTAAGTCTAATGTGAACATGGATATAATCTCCTCAATATGGTCCTACCAAACCATACTTAGATCCTATATGCAATGATGTCAGCTTTAGGACAGAGTCTAGGCTCCTAAGGTTTGCATGGAAATGTAGCTGACATTGAAGAATAAAGACTTAGAGAATATTAGAGCAAAGCAAAGGCATAGATTCAACCGGACGAAGACGAGGTCCCATTTCGGTCGCCAAAACTGTGATCATCGCAAAATTTTTCCTCTTTCGTTGTCTCTCTCTCTTTCTACTCTTTTCCTTTTCTAACCTCCATTCTCCTCCTTTTTTGAAGGGAGAAGAACAAAAGAAAGAAAAGAAAGAGAGAAGAGAAAAAGAAAGAAAGAGAAAAAAGGAGAGGAACTCTTTTGCGGGTTTTCACTTGACCTTTATTTGAAAATATTTAAAAAATTACTCGCCTCCGTTTTGAAAATATTGCGGGAAAAATGGAGAGACGAGATTCGCTCGTCGGTACGAGGTTCGACCGTTCCTGACGCCTTTACCAAGGGTAATCAAACCAATGATCGAATCTATGCCTTTTTGCTTTGCCTAAATATAATCTAAGAATTTATTCTAACTCTAAATGCACAAAGAATCATGCTTGTGCGATGCAAGGATGTATGCTCTTTTGAAAATTGATTTAGAAATTTAAAAGTATTTTGAGATGAACTTGGGTAAAGGAGTGAAGAAATGTTTTAATCTAACTTATAACTTAAGATAGATCAGAGGAGTTCTAAGTCTTTGAAGTAAATCAGAGTTTTGGAAGAATAAATGAGAAGGAATGACTTGAAGTAATGAGAGGAAATGAAGTTTTAAAGTCAGAAATGGACTTTGAATTTCAACTCTGAATTTAGGAAACGAAATGAATACTTGAGATGGTATTGAATCTAGATTTTAAAATTGGAAATCTTAAATTTAGAATAGATCTGAGAAATCTAAATGGTGTAGAAATGAATTCCAGATATGATCTATAAGTGGATTTAGATTTGAAATCTGGAAATGAAATGGAATTGGATCTTAAAATGGAAAAATAGATGTGGACTTAGAAAATTCAGATGAGATTGGAAAAGGGAATTGGATTTGAAATCTAGAATTAAGGATGGAATTGGATCTAAGATGGATTTAAGATCTGAAATCTGAGATCCGATGTGAAATTGGATTCTGGATTCTAGAATGGATTTGGATCTGAAGTCTAAGATCCGAAGTGGATTTGGATTCTGGATCCTAAGATGGATTTTGGATCTGAAGTCTGAGATCCAAAAGTGGAACTGGATTCTGGATCCTAAGATGGATTTTGGATCTGAAGTCTGAGATCTAATGTAGAGTTGGACTCTGAATCCTAAGATGGATTTGGATCTGAAGTCTGAGATCCAATTGGATTCTGGATCATATAAGGAAATTGGATCTTGAAGTCTAAGATCCAAAGTGAAATTGGAGTCTGGATCTTAGGGAAGAATTGGATCTGAAATCTGAGATCCAATTTGAGTGTCAAATTCTGGATCCTAAAGAGGAATTGGATCTGAAGTCTGAGATCCAATATGAATGTTGAATCCTGGATCCAAAAAATGGATTGGGAGTTAAATTCAGAAGATGAATCAAGAACTTCCAAGTTGAACTTTGAAAATTGAATTCTAGGATTTGAACCTTGAATATACAAATGAATTTCAAAAGTCGAATTGGACTTGACTTCTGTTGTGAATTGGAAATTTTGAATATAAAATGAACTTGAGTTTTCAAAATCAAATTGAACTTTGAAATCTGATTTGAATTGGAAATCTTGAATATAAAATGAACTTTGAAACCTCAAAGTTTAAATTGGACCTTGAGATTTGAAAATGGAATAGAATTGAAAATGAAAAGATGAATTAAATTTACAAGAATTGATTGAAGAAGATATTTATATCACTTGAAGTTTTAAAAAGGAATTTTTGAAAAATATGATGTAATTCTATCCTAAATGATGGATGAATTTAAATTTTTGAATTTGGATTTTGAAAAGCTATCTTATTCTTGAAATGAATTAAAATAAGACTGAAGATATAATACATCCTTGACTATGGTCATTGAATGTATTATATAATAATCTATATTTGGATTCAAGAGAATAATAAAATACATTTGGTGCTTTTATAGAATTTAAAATGAAATTAACTCTCAATATACCCTGACTATGGCCATTGGTATATATATTGAATTAATTTTAAGTTAAACTCTGATAAAAGATGAGATATTTGAAAATATGATGATTTTTGAAAAGTATCCAGTATGGATCCAGTGTTATTTCATAAAAGATGAAAATCCTAAGTTTTGTTTACATCCCGACTATGGCCATTGATGTAAATCATCAACTTAGGATTAATTACCTCTTATGAAATGGTGCACGTGCCATTCGTGTTTCACCATTGTGAGAATTTGAGAAATGAAGGCAAAAAGCATGAAAACAAGCAATTAATAATATTTACAATGCTCATTCATTCTATCTAAAACAAGAAATGTAAATTCTCATTTAAGACCTAACTTATTACAACATTTAAGATTGAAAGTGCAACTCCCAAGTAATGACATTTTCCACGTATTCCCTGGTTCGCTTGGAGTCCTGAAGGGAGAGGGGAGGGAGCTTCCTTTGTTCTACCGTGGAAATTTACAGTTGATAGAAGAAGATGAGAGAAGAAAGAAGAGATGCGTGATCCAGGGAAAGGAGTCGGGTGAAGGGGATAGAAGACGGATCCCCTCTCCCCTCTGCGTGCTCCTCTTTTAAAGAGTGAAAAGGGAGATCGAGAGAGGGAGGTGGTTGAAGATGAGGGGTGGAGGGAGAAGGAGTTTGTTTGAAGACCAATGGTGAGAATTGAGAGGGGAGAGTGCGCGGGAGATGGCCGTTCGACCTTTCTCAAATTTCCAAAACAAGGATTCCCTCTTTTTAAAATTTTTGTAAAATGGCTCAAGATGAGTTTTTTTGGCAAAAAACCTTCAAAACCTACTTATTTTTCTCGTAGTTTTTCCGATTTTTTTGCTTTTCATGTTATTTATATATATATATATATATATATATATATATATATATATATATATATATATATATATATATATATATATATATTTGTATTTTTGGAATAAAATCTAGGATTTTTACGAGAAAACAAAGATTAAACCCTAATTTTTTTGTATTTTTTTTTTTGAGAAATATTTACAAAAGAAGGTTTTCCAGGCTATTTTGGGAAAATTTCTTCAATAAATGGGTTTGGGTCTAGATTTTAAGAAAATGTTCGAGGTTTTACACTCGAATCGAGAAATACAACATGATAGATCCAAACGGATGTCAGATGGACTGCCCGAGCTATTTAAAATTATTTTTGGTATTTTCTATAATTTTAATTTAAAATTTAAACAAGGAGATTTAGATTTGGATCTGGACAATGGATCCAGATCCAAAATCAATTTAAACATATGAAATGAATTAAATTTCAATAAAACTAGAAAAATGAACAGGAATTTAGATTTGAAATGACCCATTTGCTCAGAAAATGATATTAGGGGCAAAAAGGGAATTTTTTTTTTTAAAAGATTTTAAAAAATTTGGGGTGTTTACAGTAGCAAAGAAAACACTCCAAATTTTGAAAAATGCCCCCCTAGTCAGCAGATCTGAACTGGGTGTGGAAGAATTTATTTGAAAAGACATGATTTCAGGCTTAATACCTTATCCTGAATGGCTTTGGGGAGACGAAATCCTCGAAAATGATATGACTGAATAATAGAAATAAGGAAATCATGATGGGACTTTGAGCAAAGATCCCGAAATGATAAAAGATAAGAATTTTGATCAAGTTTCATGGGTGAGACAAGATCAACTTTTTGGAAGGATTCAGGTTTTGCCCTTAACCTGGATGGGACGAAGATATATCAAGATGAATTGAATGAGGAAAGGAATACATGAAAACCTTAATGGGATATTTTTGAGAAAATGCCTCGTGAGATAAAGCTCAAGTAGAATCCTGTCGTGGATGGATATATGAAGCAGTGATTCCTTTGATGAGGAGACCATGATGGGACTGGAAGAAAACACCTCGTCAAAACGAGGAACCTCGTCGGAACGAGACTCATGTTTAACCCAAACCTGAAAAAGGAAGATACCTCGAGGGGCGAGGTTCAGGCTTAACCCTTAACACGAAGGGGGCGACCAAATGGAATCCTCGAACGAAGAAACCATGATGGGACCTTCGGAGTTTGGATGAACAAATCTGAAAGGGGTTTGCGAAAAGGAGAAAAATGGAGTTCCCTAAAGCTTGAAAAAGGGATGATTTTGGGTGTCTCATTGCTGAGACTAAATCAGCTTTTGAAATTGATGACCTCTTGCAGAAAGTACGAGTTTGACCCTTAACCTGAGTGGGTACGACCATACGGAATTCTCGAATGAAGAAATCGTGATGGGACAGGAAGAGATATTTCTCCTGAACGAGGCAACTCTTTTGGGAATATGAGAGATGAAAAATAAGGAGATGTGAGGCAATTCTTTCGACAAGATTAATAAGATAACATGAGGAAAATCTTTTGATGGTGTGAAAGATGAATAAGGCGATCCTTTTATCAAGGAGATGAATCTCTCGACAAGGTGAAAGATGAAGAGGGCAATCGGAGAAGGCAAATCTTTCGATCAAAGTGGAAGTTGAATAAGGCAATCCTTTTAGCAAGGAGAAGGCAAATCTTTCGATCAAAGCGAAAGATGAATAAGGTGATCCTTTCAGCAAGGAGAAGGCGAATCTCTCGTCAATGCGAAAGATGAATAAGGCGATCCTTTTAGCAAGGAGAAGGCAAATCTTTTGATCAAAGCGAAAAGATGAATAAGGTGATCATTTTAGCAAGGAGAAGGCGAATCTTTCAATCAAAGCGAAAGATGAATAAGGCGATCCTTTTAACGGGAGAAGGCAAATCTTTCGATCAAAGCGAAAGATGAATAAGGCAATCATTTTGACAGGAGAAGGCAAAGCTTTTGATCAAAGAGAAAAGATGAATAAGGTGATCCTTTTAACAGAAGAAGGCAAATCTTTTGATCAAAGCGAAAGATGAATAAGGCAATCCTTTTGACAGGAGAAGGCAAATCTTTCGATCAAGACGATAGATGAATAAGGCGATCCTTTTATCAAGGAGAAGGCAAATCTTTCGATCAAAGCGAAAGATGAATAAGGCAATTCTTTTAGCAAGGAGAAGGCAAATCTTTTGATCAAAGCGAAAAGATGAAGAGGGCGATCCTTTTAGCAAGGAGAAGGCAAATATCTCAACGATGCAAAAGATGAAGAGGGAAATCCTTTTAGAAAGGAGAAGGTGAATCTGTCGACGATGCAAAAGATGAAGAGGGCAATCCTTTTAGCAAGGAGAAGGCAAATCTTTCGATCAAAGCGAAAGATGAAGAGGGTGATCCTTTTGATAGGAGAAGGCGAATCTTTCGATCAAAGCGAAAGATGAGAAGGGCAATCCTTTTAGAAAGGAGAAGGCAAATCTTTTAATCAAAGCGAAAGATGAGAAGGGCAATTTTTAAAAAAAGGAGAAGGCGAATCCTTTGATCAAAGCGAAAGATGAAGAGGGCGATCCTTTTGACAGGAGAAGGCGAATCTTTCGATCAAAACAAAAGATGAGAAGGGCAATCCTTTTAGTAAGGAGAAGGCAAATCTTTCGATCAAAGCGAAAGATGAGGAGGGCAATCCTTTTAGAAAAGGAGAAGGCAAATCTTTCGATCAAAGTGAAAGATGGAGAAGGCGAATCTTTCGATCAAAGCGAAAGACGGAGAAGGCAACACCAAGATGTATCAAAATAGACATCGAGTTATTATTTCTTATCAGGAAAGCTGGAAAATATTGCCAAAGTGATAAAAATTATAGTTGATTCAAGGTAATTGAAAGTAAGCACTTTTGAAAGATGTTCCCTCTTCTACCTAGAGTATTACTCCCAACTGGGTTAACTCTATAGAATCTAGAATCAGGGTCAAATTTGTTGTTATTGGTTTTCTTCAAGGAAGCTATCAATTTCCTTGATATGAAAGGAGAGGAAATATTCTTAGCTTCATAAAAGCAATTGAATGAAAAGATATTGATAGAAGAATTTCACATAGATAAAGAAGATTCTTGACAGTTTGGGCAGTTTGATATCCTGGGCATTTTCCCATGATGATCTTTTTGCACTCTTTTGAGTCGTGGAGCTTTTTTGGGCTTTTACATCATCCTTCATTTTGGAGATGTCCTGACTTTTCTCTTTTTTTTCGAAGAAGGGTACGTCACAAACTTATTCATCTTGGAGATGCTCCGATCCTTCTTTTTCTTTCTCAGGAATTAGGCTTGATGACATTGGTTCTTGGGTTGAAATCTCTAGATGATAGCAGAAATCAAATATCTTTTAGGGTTTATCGAGAGGCTCATCGCAGTCGCCTTCATCTTGACGGTGCTCAAAACGTTCCCTGGAAGGATTCGTCACAAACTCTTTCATCTCGGAGATGATTCAAATCTTCTTTGGCCCCAGAGATCTAACTCGCATATTCGTCTTCATCTTGATGACAATTGAGAGATCCCTTTTGCGGATATTTGATTGCAGCTCAAATGACTGAGGAGATATGGATTGGGTAGATTTTTTTTTTTATCGCCCAGGATATTTCCACTATCTTACTGCCAAAAGAATGGTCTTTAAGAATGTGCCATAGCCATGATCAATATCAGCTCACTTATGGCTTTTCAACGTCATTGAATTTTCCTTTGCCAGTCATATCAAAGATTTTTCTTCATCCTCTTGGTTGACCAACAGAAAATTTGAAGTTTGAGCCTTTCTTCACAAAAGTTTCACCCTTTTGGAAAGCATACTAAGGAGATTTGAGGAAATTCTTTATGTAATAAAAGTTTGAGATCAACAACTATTTTATGGCAATTTGGCAAGATATTTCTGAAATCCTTGATGACGAAAACTTTGCTTAACATCGAGTTTTGACACATTAGTGAGATTCTGGAGAAAAATCCAACACGAGGCTGAATTCTGAAGGTAAATACCAATTTGGAGTTCTGAAGGCAAGCTTGGCATAAAACTGGATTTTGAAGGTAAGCCTAGCTCAAAAAAGTTGGTTTTGAAAGAACATTTGAATCAGGACTCGGATTCTACAAGGAAAATAGGAAAAATTCGAGTCGAAACTCTAGCCTTTGAGGGAAAGCTAGGAAGTTAGGTTTTTAAGGAGAGAAAATTCGGTTTGAAACCCAAATCTTCAAAGGAAAATTCGAGTCGTAACTCAAATCTTCGAAGGAAAGCTGGAAGGTTCAGATTTTTTTGAAGGAAAAGAAGACTTCGAGTTAAAACTCAAATCTTTAAAGGAGAGTTGGAAAATTCGAGTCGGGGCTCAAATCTCAAAGGAAAACTGGAAAGTTCAGATTTTTGAGTTAAAACTCAAATCTTCAAAGGAAAGCTGGAAAATTCGAGTCAAGGCTCAAATCTCAAAGGGAAACTCTGAAAGTTTATTTATTGAAGGAAAGAAAACTCGAGATAAAACTCAACTTTTTGAAGGAAGGCTAGAAAGTTTGAGCTAGGGCTCGAATCTGGAAAGTTTGGGTCAAAAAAAACTTGAATCTCAAAGGAGACTCGGAAGTTTGAGTCGAAACTTGAATCTCAAAGGAAAATCTTCAATTAGAGGATTGAATTTTGAAAATTGCTAGTACGAGGACTGAGATTGAAAGTTTTGGGAATGACGAGTTCGAGGACTAGATTATCTGACTTGCGATGGAGAAGACCATCATGGTTGATTGTGTGTGGTCTGATTTCAGGATTATTCCCTTATCATGAACAGGGAACAAATAAATTTGAGGCAAATTAATGAAAAAAGGATAAAAATTGATAAAAGATTGACAGAAATTAAGAAAGATTGAGGAAAGATTGATGAAGATTGTAGCCTGAAGGCTTGAAATTGGGAATTGAAGGTCAAAATTTGGAATAAGAGCTTTGATTTTTTATGAATGGTTAGTGCAAAGACTGAACCTGAGGGGCTAACTGATCGGTCAGCTAGACACTAGCATGAGTGCTAGATTGTGAGTACTGGATTTTGCAAACATACCATTACGAGCCCTAGATTTTTGAAGATGTATCAGTACGAGTACTAGTTTTTTTGAAAAAAAATGCCCCAGTATGAGCACTGGGTTTTGAAATTGTACTAGAATGAGCACTGATTTTCGAAAATGCCCCAGTATAAGCACCGGGTTTTGAAATTGCACCAGTACGAGCACTGGGTTTTGCAAATATACCAGTACGAGCACTAGATTGTGAAAATGCACTCGCACGAGCTCTAGCTTTTCTGACCGAGAGTCGGAAGAGGAGATCGGCATCTTCAAGACACTTGGAAATTGAAGTGAGAATGATTGCCGGGGTTTTCAGGATTATCCCTTATCCTGAAGAGGAAAAAGGAAATAAATTGATAAAACTGATCAAGGTTGATGAAGAATAAAATTGATAAAAATTTAATAAAGAAAAGTTTGAAAAAGATAGACAAAGCATCAATAAAATTGATAAAAATTGATAAAGAATCAATAAAATTGACAAAGAATAAAAATTGATAAAGGCTGACAAAAGTCTGGTGAAAACTGGTAGAAATTTGATGAAAAATTAATGATAAAAAGACTTCAGGATTATCCCTTATCCTGAAGGAAGAAGGAGAGATGCCTCGATAAACGAGGTTCAGGTTTATCTTAACCTGAAAGGTAAAAAGAAAATACCTCGATGGCCGAGGTTTCAGGTTTATCCTTTAACCTGAAGGGGAACACCTCAGACAACGAGGGTCAGGTTTATCCCTTAATCTGAAAAGGTAAAAGATAAAGAAAAAGGAATACCTCATTGAAAAGAGGCATCAGGTTTATCCCTTAATCTGAAAAGGTAAAAGATAAAGAAAAAGGAATACCTCATTGAAAAGAGGCATCAGGTTTATCCCTTAACCTGAAAGGGTAAAAAGTTGAAAAAAATTGAGGAAAAATTGATAAAACTTGATAAAATTTGATAAAAATGATGTAAACTTGATAAAAATATGAATAAAATGAATCAAACTGATAAAGATAACAAGATGTAACTGAAAATTTTTATGAAATTTGAGAAAAATGAGTTTGTTTGATCCTGCCTGCAAACATTTTTTTTGAAATATGAATTAATATATCTATATATTTTTTTAAAAAATGCCCCAGTATAACTGGGAAGGAAGAATGATATTTGAAGAATGTTATTTGAGAAAAATAGGAGGTTTAAAAATGAGATATTTAGAATAAAGAATTTTGAAAGAAATTTTTGACAAAATTAGGTCGACAAAATGATATCCCATTACTAGGGATCGAATCGTCACAGAATCTATGACAATTGCGTTTGTTATTCCATGAGGGAGAGGAACCAACTAAAACACGAAGGAAAATGCTATTTTAAAAAGGATATCTCTTGACGGAAAGAGATTTTATTTATGAAAATATAAGCAATAATATAAAATCAGAAGAAAAATAGGAGGGAAAATGAAATTTGAGAATAAATGGTAAAGATTTAAAATTTGAAGAACTTGCAGGCAGGATCAGAAGAATTTTAAAGAAATTTAGAGGAAAATAGACCTAGGTTTTAAATACAAAGAGGAAATTTTAAATAATATATACCCAGGGTTTTGGAAAATATAAGGAAGATATAAAATATCACACAATCACAGATATACAAACAAGGATGTACATACAACACTCCCTAGAGGCTGACTCTGAATGCAATATTTTGAAATGGCTGATAGGACCTTAATCCTAACTCTAAGATTTAGATCATCTGATTCCGATCGAGATACGCCGATATACTCAAGCCGAAGCTCGAAGTACGTGGCATAGAAGTATTTCTCCAGTTCTAAGGTAATGGCTTCCCAACATCCTTGAGCACCTACCGATATACCTTAGAATATGGCCCTTAGGTACGTGGTAGGGGGGCGCGAACGCAAATAAGTGGTTCAGTTGTGAGGCTCTCTCCCGAACTATGGTTCAGTGAGACAACCCAGCAATGTGAAGACCGGGACAATATAGGTAGAGATGTTTTCAAAAACATGTTCAACATGCAAGAAATCAGATGTCTCTAATGCAAGTCCTAAAGAGATAGATTTAAAATGAAGAGAAGCATACACTTGCATACATTGATTGCATTCAATCCTTAGAATTGAGGAGAGTTGTATTTCAGACCTAAGTCTAATGTGAACATGGAATAATCTCCTCAATATGGTCCTACCAAACCATACTTAGATCTTATATGCAATGATGCCAGCTTAGGACAGAATCTAGGCTCCTAAGGTTTGCATGGAAATGAAGCTGACATTTTGAAGAATAAAAACTTAGATAATATCAAAGCAAAGCAAGAAGGCACAAATTCGATCGGACGGAGACGAGTCCCATCACGATCACCAAAACTATGATCATTGCAAAAAAATTTCTCTTGTGTCTTTCTCTTTCTTCCTTCTCTTTTCCTTTCTAACCTCTATTTCCTCCTTTTTGAAGGGAGAAAATAAAAGATAGAAAAATAAGAGAAAAGAGAAAAGAAAAGAAAAGAAGAGAGAGAGGAACTCTTTTGCGAAGGTCTCACTTGACCTTAAATTTGAAAATATTTAGGAAAATAACTCGCCTCCGTTTTTGAAATATTTGCGGAAAAAATTGGGAGACGGGATTCGCTCGTCGATACAAGGTTCGACCGTTCCTGGCGCCTTTACCAGGGGTAATCGAACCAAGGATCGAATTTATGCCTTTTTGCTTTGCCTAAATATTATCTAAGAATTTATTCTAAGTCAAAAATGCACAAAGAATCATTCTTGTGCAATGCAAGGATGTATGCTCTTTTGAAAAGAATGATTTGGAAATCTGAGATTTTTCAAAGTGAAAATGAAGTGAATGTGATAATGGAAAGGAAGAAATGATAAATAGTTGAATCTAACTTAGAACTTGAGATAGATCTGAAAAAAATGTTTGAAGTTCTAAGTCTTTGAAATAATCAAAGTTGGGAGAATAAATCTAGATTTTGAAAAGAATGATTTGAAGTTTTGAGATAAAAGGAAAAGAAAGGAAGTTTCAAAGTCAGAAATGGACTTTGAATCAGAATTTTGAATCCGGATGAATGTTTGAAATAGAATTGAATTTCAGATTTGAAATCAGAATGAGATTTAAGAAATCCAAATGGAATTGGGTTTAAGAGAAATGAAATTGGTTTTTGGAATTTGGAAATCAAGATAGACTTGGATTTGAAATCAGGAATGAAATTTGGATCTGAGGTCTGAGATCCAAGATGAAGTTGAATTTTGGACCCTAAATGGACTTGGATCCAAGATCTAGAATCCAAGATAGAGCTGAATTCTGGATCTAGAACTCTAAATGGGAATTGGATCTGAAGTCTGGGATCCAAGATGGAGTTTGGATTCTGGATCCTAAAATGGAGTTTTGGATCTGAAGTCTGAGATCCAAATGGAATTTGGATCTGAAGTCTGAGATCCAAAATGAAGTTGATTTCTGGAATCCTAAATGAAGTCTGGAATCCAAAATGAAATTGAATTCTGGATCTGGAATCCTAAGTGGGATTGGATTCTAACTTTGGATTTTGGATTTTGAAAGTCCAAATGGGACTTTTGAAGATATGTCTGGGTTTTGAAAATCCAAATTGAATTTAAAATTTAAGAAGAGTCAAATTTTGAGATTCAGAATCAATCTCAAAACTTCGATTTTGAACTTGAGAATCAAGACTCAATAAAAGATAAAGGATAAATTTGATTTGAGTTTTTGAAAATCAGAAGATGAATCAGAAATTTCAAAGTTAAATTGAATTTTGAAGTTTCATTTTGATTTGGAATTGGAATTTTGAATAAAAATGAATTTGGATTTTTGGATATACAAATGAATTTCAAAGTCAAATTGGACTTCGAATTTGAAGTTTGAATTTGAAGATGAATCAAGAATTTTAAATTGAACTTTGAATTTGATTGGAGTTTTGAATATAAAATGAGTTTTGAAATTTCAAAGTCAATTTGGACTTTGAAATCAGATTTCGAAAATGAGATAGAATGGATGATTTGAAATAGAAATTGAAGAAAAGATATTCAGACGACCACTTGGGTTTTTGAAAAAGAATTTTGAAAATATGATGCAATTCTACCCTAAATGATGAATGAATCTAAAGAATGTGAAATTTGATTTGAAATTCTGATTTTATTCTTTAAGTGAATTAAAATAAGATTGAAAATATGATACATCCCTGACTATGGTCATTGAATATATCATATAATAATCATATTTAAATTCAGATGAAGAATAAAATGCATTTTTGGTGCTTTTATACAGTTTAAAATGAAATTAACTCTCAATATATCCTGACTATGGCCATTGATATATATTTTGAGTTAATTTTAAGTTAAACTCTGATAGAAGAAGAAAATATTTAGAAATATGATGATTTTTGAAAAGGATCCAGTGTGGATCTAATGTTATTCCATAAAAGATGAAAATCCTAAGTTTTGTTCACATCCTGACTATGGCCTTTGATGTAAATCATCAACTTAGGATTTAATCACCTCTTATAGAACGGTGCACGTGCCATTTGTGTGCCCATTTGTGAAATTTTGAGAAATAAGAGTTAAAATGAGATGAAGCAAGTATGTACGTGCTCATATATTCTAATCTAGTACATGAAATGTAAAGTCCTCATTATAATACAACTATTACAATTCTGAAATTGATGTGACAATATCTAAGCTGGAAAAAGAAACGACATTTCCCATATGTTTCCTAGTTAGTATAAACCAAAGAATATACAGAGAAAGGAAAAAGAATATACACATTAAGATGCAGAATAATGGAATATTCACTCATGAGAAAATGTATATATTAGCTTTAATGCTCTAAACTAACAAGGGAATAGGTGGTGGAATGAGAAACTTTACTATAACACTTATGCATATGTCATTGAACTAAATCATTATTTATTCAAAGCAAATGTATACAGGGAATTCGAACCTACCAACGGAATTCAAGTGCTAAAATTGATGATTTTTATGCAACACTGAAATGTACATGTATGTTATACAAAAATGCTTAAATGTTCAAGTGAAGGAAAACAAAGAATTTGCTGAAGATATGCACTAGTAGATATAGGGGAATGAAGTGTGGACATATACGAAGGTGTTGAGAAGTTGTGCAATGAGAGGTGTTAATATATACATTATGGCAACATAAATCTCAAATAATTAACTTACTGCTCAACTTATATGAATACTGAATAATTTCTATCATTTAGCAGTATAATTGTATATGCAAACTAACGCAATATGCAGCTACTACCCAAACTGACCTGTGCAATGTGATTAATGTGTGTGAACACAGGAATGTGATCAATATAAGACAAAAACTGTACAAATACAAGAATCCCAACACTATATGGTTATGAGCCTGATTTAGTTACAGAGGTTCCTGAAGGCATAGACATACCTTGTCTTGGCATTGACTTTTGGAACCCAGAGCTTCACATTTCCAAATTTTGTAATGGTTTTTCAACAGCCATAGAGCTTTCTAGTTTACTGCAACCTTTGCTTATATTTGATAAAGCATCAGGTAGTTCGATGCCCCTATTCCCTTATATTTGTCCCCAGTCCAAGGCCTTCAATTCCTCTCAAACGTCAACACTTAAAGTTGTGTTTTCATGAAGGGGATCATAGCAGGTATTGTTTCCAAAGCAACCAGAGCAAATATATGATGGAGTCATTTGTAAGGATAAATTACTGAATTAAAAAAAAAAAAACTGGAACATGATAATCCAAATACTAAAGCAACTTAAAGAAGGAATCCACCGGGGAGCACTGAACATACCTGAGAGATGGTTCCAACAGATGCCCAAAAATGGTTGTGAGGATCGATAACTATCCATGAACATACTCTCTTTGGAACCAATAGTTTGAAACCACTGGGTCTCAAGATGGGGCTAAATACATATTTTCTGGAAACAAAATTGAATACAGTGGCCTGGCTGCTGAAATGGGGCTTTGCTGACTACATATCTTCACATAATGTAATGGGGGTTAAGTAGGATGATGAAGGGTGATAGGATACCCCACATTGGCAACACTTCTTGATATCAGCAGATTGAGCCGAAGAACAAGATGGATCAAGTACTTAAGCAAGGTTTTTTCATGCCCATCATTATGCATAAGTTTTAGTTATGTAGCACGAGGCTCTATATCAAAGAGAAACAGAATGCACGTGACTTACCATCACAAATAGAAAACATATCAAAGAGTTCAACAAGATAATAGTAAGTGCTAGGATACTAAGAAGCATGAGACTACAGCAAGACCTCAACCACTGGAACACAATTGCACCTTTTCTTCTTTAACAAAAAGACTTGATACTCTCAATTTATAATAAAAAGCTTAGATACCCTTTTGCAATTAGTTTTTCAGGAAGATAAAAAAAAATTTAGAAGGATGACCTGTGTCTGTCAATCTTTGTTATGCTATTAAAACTTCAAAGAGAAATTAGCATAAAAAAAAACCCATGTGCATGTGTGCATGGTATTTGTGCTTTCAATTTACCCTGCAAATTTAGGTCACATCCTGACCTTGACTAGATATGATTATGCATAAAACAACAGGGGACCTAAAAGTGAGTAAACGGGAATTAGATCATGTCTAATAAATGATGTGCAACATTGCTCATTAATAGAGTAAACTCATCAACAATCTTCCTCTTTTCATTTTGTTTACCTGTAATGTTTTTTTTTTTTCTGAGAGCTTTTTGCTTTCCACTGAAAAATTATCACTGGTGCTAATGCTTCCTGAAGGAAGACAATCACCCAAAGTAAACTCCAGATCCAATGCAACAACAACAACACCAACTCCAACCTACCTTGTTCACAACCAAAGATTAGCAGTCTATAGGGATGGAACCATAATGTGTAACAAACAACTGTCAAAGTATTCAAAGTCCCTTTTAAAGTTACCTTGGTGCCAAGTCCAATTGAACCTTTCCCTGGTTCAATGGGTGCATCGTAATCAATTGCTCTATATTGTTCATTTTCCTTTACCTTTTTTTTTTGTTCAAGAGAAATCCTTAGTCACATGAAAAAACAACCGTTGGATGCCGATATTCAATGATAATCAGGATAAATCCTCTGTTACAAGTCCACCGACAACCCTTGAATTTTTAGAAGATGTCAAAGAGGCAGTTCTGCAGACAGGTTCAAAAGGTCAATTCAATAGCAAAATCAACCTCAATGGAAATAGCACTAAACTTCACAGTAAGGCTTAGGTTAAGAAGTCTGGAAATCTGCTTATGTAATAGCAATTTACATAAAGAAGAAATAACAATGTTCTTAAGGCAGATTGGATGCTTAGCAAATAACCAAAAAGGTTTCAGTTAGTGGCCAGGTATGGCATCATTATCATGACTATTTATTGTATACAATGGTCACTGAACTCCCTCACAATTTGAAGATAAGCCCTTCAACTTGAGAATATTAGAACAGAAACAATGTTTACCACGTAGCATGGAGCAGTTCCACACTATGAAACCCAAATCACAGTGTTATTCCTATTCCAAAACAACTCATCATGGTCAGCATGCAACCTATCATGGCCACCCACCATCACTCCTTTTTGGTGGTTCTGGTGTTTCAATTAATGTTTGCATATCCAATTTACCAAGGCCTTCTAGAGGAAATGCAGCGTGAGCTTCATCTGGTGGCTGAATTTATGCGAAACTTCCACCATCACTGTCCAGATTAATGACCGAAAAATCATTTTCAACTCTTCTCGCTTCATTCACTTGATCACCAATCTTGGAGGAAAGGTGTTTAGTAGATGGTAGGTGCTTATTAGAGTCATTCTCCAAAGAATCCCTGTTAAAAAAAAGAAAAAAAAACTTGGCTCTCCCCTAGCAACATGATATTGGGTTCAGCTTCACGATTGGATGGGCTACCTGTTTCAAATCCCAACAATCATAAGCAATGCAATATCTGTAGTTTGATGTAACCCATGACAAGAACGAGAAAATGAATAACTATTTTTATGACATGTGATGTCTTCTTTTAAATCGTTGTAATTTTGAAAAGATTTTTAAATGAAAAACATGTGAAAACCAGACATCAAATAATAAAAACCGGTTCTCACTAGTGGATGAGACCGAGTCGAACTCAGGGAACGGGAATATTTCATATTCAAACACACAATTCTAAACTATTCTTTATTGCCGAATTATTAAACTGTAAAATGTTCAAGAAATGTAAAATCAACTAACTATTACAACAAATGAATACCCTTCGCAGAGGGCGTAAAGTGCAATATTTACAAACCCAATTGAATTCCTAATTCTAAACTAAAAAGTAAAAAGAAGCTTAATTCTTCATACTTCGTGTCACGTAATCACTTCCACTCCACTCCTGTGCTATCCTGCACAAATCAAATGAACACGAGCAGTACCAGATATAGAAGAAATAACACGTATAACAAAAAAAACTAATTAAATGCTAGAAATATGAAAGACATCAGAAAAGAAATCTAAATGACTACTTACAATTGAAAACTGATTCTAATTAAATCTATTACTAACTAACTAATTACAAATCAATTAACTAACTATTTACTGAACAACTAACTAATGCTTTCTTAACAAAACAAGGAATGAGCTATTGAAGAACACAAGAAAATGAACGATTTAAAAACAATAGGAATTTAATTGAACAATAAGGAATGCTAACATCTATCAGTTACTTACTAAACTAATCAAACTAATTATTACAAAAAAAAAACAAAGCAGGAAATTCAAACTGTAGAGAAACAAGATTTGACTGTAAAAAAACAAAACAGGAAAAACAGGAAATGAATATAACTGGAAAATGAAATGAAATAAAAAAAACAGAAAATGAATATAACAACTAAACTAGATGAATGTTAGGAATTCAAGAAAATCAAAGAATAAGGAAACATGCAATCGGCAGGTGAGAAAATAAGAATTCAGCATAAAAGAAAGAATGAACAAACAGGAAAATATAGGATATTAACAAACAGGAATTCTGCAAAACAAGAAATGAATAATCATGAACAATTGATGAATGAAAAAACCAGGAAAGTTGAATGAAAAACAAAAAATACAGTAAAGTACTAAATGCAGAAGCAGGAAAAAAAAAACTTATGAAATTTACCTGCTAACAAATGAATTAACAAAATTACATGAAATCTAAAGAAAGACTCAATGAAATAACAGATCGGGCGATAAAAATTGAAATAGTAACTATCTATTTTCTTTTCAGTTTTCAGTTTTTTTTTTCTTTTATTATTTTCTTATTTTTCTTTTTTTCGTAACCAGAAAAACAACAGCAACTATTGAATTAGGAATAAGAAAAAGAAGATCAGAAAAAGAAAATAAATCGGAAGAAGAAGAAGAATAATTGAAGATCGGAGGAAGAAGAAGAAGAAGAAGAACTGAAGAAGAAGAAGAAGAAAAAGAAGAAGAATTGAAGATCGGAGGAAGAAGAAGAAGAAGAAGAACTGAAGAAGAAGACTTACCGTAAATCACACCTAGAAGAAATCGGGGAAGAGGTTGGCGGCCTCCACCACCACCGCTGTCACCGGACTGAAGAATCCACCACTATTGCCGGCTGGAGTGTCATTAGAGGAAGAGGGAGAAGGGGAAGGTAGGGAAAGGAAGGAAGAAGCCGGTGTTGGTGGAGGAGGGTGAGAAAAGAGGGAAAGAGGAGAAAGAGGGAAAGGTTCTGGGGTGAATTGGAGGAGGCGCCCGATTTTTTTTCAAGTCTTGGGTTTTAAAAACCCCAAACCGGCTGGAAACGGTTTGAAATTTTTTTTTTCAGTTTTAAAACAATGCAAACCGGTTCCAGCCGGTTTGCTTATTATTTTTTTCAGTTTTTTTTTTAAATTCAAAACCGTATAAACCGGTTTATTGCTTATTAGAAAAGAATTCAAAAAGTTACAAACAAATTTTTTTTTTTATAAAGAAACTCAAAAACTATTCTAACTAATTTTTTTTTTTCTAAAAAAAACAAACATTTAAAATGATTTTATTAACAATATAAAACTATTTTCTCTATTTTTTTTATTTTTAATTTTTTTAATTTATTTTTTTTTAATTGAAAACTAAAACTAAACTACTATGACTATAACAAAAACTAAAATATGCATAAAAATGTAAAATAGAACTATTTTTCGTGCATTTTCTATTTTTAAATCATTTTAGCACATTTACTTGAAAACTAACATAAAATTGGGTTTTTGAAACATTATTTTATAAAATCATGCATATTTTAATGTTAATTAACCCTGAATTATATGCATGATCAAATACCCCCATGCTTATGTTTTGCTAGTCCTCGAGCAAACTAGAAAAATGCAAGAAATCAAACTATCACCTAACTCACTTTCGTAGGAATCACAGTTGCATTTAGCTTATGCAACAAGCCCTTTCAACCCCTGGGTTACCCCAGTGGACGAGTAAGGTCTCGTGAGGGTTTGCAGTGATGCTACCCACAAACATCTTTGTCATGTATGCAAAATATTACACATCCTCATAAGTAGTAGGTAATTAAAGACTTTATTTTCACAAATATTTCCTGTTATTTCAACATCAAAACATAATTAGAGTCTTTTATATACCACCACAGAAAAGAATTTCTTTCACTCTTTTAAATATCATAATTATTTATGTTTTATTCTTAGAAAATCCAATAAAAACAAGTTATTATTTACTTATCCTCACTCATATGTTTTCTGCACAGGTTTTCTCAATCACACTTCTAAGCACTGAACTTTTCTCTCTTTTTCAGCTCTTTTCTCGATTTTTTCATTTTTTTCACGCTTTTTCTTTTTGTGCACTTATTCTTCTCTTATAGCTTGCGTGTGGTCTGCTTTTATGCCTTGTGCAATGTCAATATCTTCTATACTTTTTCAATACATACCAAAAGATATCAACTAAGACATAAAAGTGACTTCCTTCATTCACCTTTATAACGTGAGAGTCAAACATTTCAACTTGTATCTGTTCTCAGTTACTTAGGATCACGAAGTTTTCCACTCTCCTTTTCGAAAATGGAATTAAAAGTTTCAACTTACATCTAAGTTCCATCTACTAAGAATTGTGGAATTATCCAAACAACCTAACGCATGCTATTTTTTTTCTTTTGAGCTCAATTTTTTACGCTTTTGTTCATTTGCTTAGTTTTTCAAAAATAGAACTGTGCATATTCATATTTATGATTCAAAATAAATTCTAACATGTATCTATCATCATTTCTTCGAAATCCGCATAAACAATCATAATTTTTAGATCCATGTCAGAAAAAAAATTTGTGGGGCCTAAAAATCCTCTAGAAACATCAGATTTGAAATAACATTCATATAAGTTCAAACTCTTTCTTTAAAAATCTACTTTTCATGAGAGATGTGTGAACATGTGCAAGAACGTAAACAAAAATATCAAGGTGTGCACTCTACACCCTCCCCCATGCTTGAATGACACTGTCCCAGTGGCACTCCCCCATGCTTATATGAAACTAAGTGAATGCACATGAGAGAAAATAAATGAGGGAAAAGAGTAGAATGACCTGACATGAATTAGAAATACACGTCCTATGAATGTAATGAATGCAATGTATACATGACAAAACATGAAAACCATGAATGAAACAAAAAGAACATGAAAAACTCATGAATAAAATGAAAAAGTAAAAACAAAATAAAATCTATAAATTCTAAGCAAATCTAATAATATACAAGATATGGGTTGCCTCCCATAAAGCGCTAAGTTTCACGTCCCCATCCAGATGGATCCCTACCCGTCTACCTCTAACTGTAGGATCATAACTCTCTCGACGTGAAGAACAAAGATTAGTCTCATCTGAGAGACTGGTCAAGAAATGAGAGTCTAGGACCGACCGACTATCAATGAATGCAACTTCAGACAAGTGGTGAATATGATCATGCTTGACTTGGTCAAGCACCTTCTGCATCTGCACCTCTTGCTAACTAAAAACAATCGGTGATCCTAAAAGCTGAGAAAATGGGGCTTTATATGATGACAATGCATGCTGCGAGTAAGGCCCCTTCTGTTGAAGTATCATGGAGATCGACTCGTCAGTAGAAATGATATGAGGTTCATGAGTCGATTCCTGAGTGGAGTGACACGCCTTCCCATACTGAAAGGATGTAACAGATTTGACTTGCTCATGATGTGAATCGGTGGGTTGCAAGTCAAATGACATGGAATCATCTCCCTTTGAGACAACAGACTGACTATAAACGTTCCCCTGACTTTGTCTACTCAATGTCTGAGCTAACTGTCCTATTTGAGTCTCTAGCTTGGCTATTGACTGCGTATGGGAGCAAAGAGTGGCCTTGATATCAGAAAAGGCTTCTAACATCTTCTCCTGAAATAATAAACTTTGAATGGGCTCCTGAAGAGAAGGTAGACTAGACTGGGGATGAACCTATGGAAAAATGGGATGTGAGTAACCTTGTGAAGGGTTACTGTGTCTATACTGTGTCTGGGAGGGCTGATGGGATGGGGAAATAGACTGGTTTCACCAACCTGGGTTATATGATGGTGCAAATGAATCATGCATGGGTCTAGCGAAACCTTGGGCAGCATTCACCTGTTCCTGAACGAATTCAGGATATAATGGCGCTGCAAGACAATCTGAAACACAATGTGCAGGGCTAGCATATAGCTCGCACAATCTTTCTACTGGACTTCTCGAAGAATTGGCTAGGAATTGATCTAACTTCCTAGTCAACTGGTCAACCTTGGTACGTAATTCTAACTCGAACCCAACTTCGGAAATCCCAACTTTCCTAGGACCACTAGACATAGATGTAGTCCTATCGAGCCGTGAAGACAAGGTATGATGCATCATGTTTTCACTCACGGTCTCGAATAGAGACCATGCCTCGTCCTCACTCTTGAGCATAAAAGTGCCCCCACAAGACGAATCAACCATTTGACGATGCTTCTCAGTAAGCCCGTCATAAAAATACTGCACCAACTGCCAACGAGACACCTGGTGATGGGTGTTATCATCGCAAAATTTTTCCCCTCCCTTGCGAGAAAGAAACGAATTTTGCGAGTCAAACTCGACCAAAATTTTGAAAATGTTTTTGAAAATTTACTCGCCTCCGTTTTTAAAATTTGCGGGAAAATTCCGTGGAATGGGATCCGCCTGTCGGTACGAGGTTCAACCGTTCCTGGCGCCTTTACCAGGGGTAATTGAACCAAGGATCAATTACGTGCTTTAATTTGACTCAAATAGCTAAATTATGCTCTATTTTTACTAGAATGCACAAAGAATCAGGCTTGTGCTATGAAATTTTTAAAAAATGCAAGTTTGAGAAACTATGATGTTTGCTTTGGAAAATTGAAATGCATTTGGAAAATGATTGGAAAAGTGCTTGAAATTGGAGTTTTTGGGAAAATCATTGAATTTCATTGGAAATCAGAAATTTGCATTGAAAAGTGATTTCTCAGGAAACTTGAAAATCTGAGAAAATTGGTTTTGAGATTGGAAACTTGGAATTGCTTTTATAAGAAAATGGATTTGAGAATCTTGAGAAAATCTAAGAAATTTATTGGAAAATGACTTTTGAAATGGAAAATGAATTCTCAGGAAAACTGGAAAATATGAGAAAATCGATTTCTGAAAACTTGGGATTTTGAAATTTAAGAATTTGAAAACATAGGAAAATCTTGATTTGAACTTGGGAAATGCTTTGAAATGTCATTTGAAAACTTAGGATTTTGAGAAAATCAGATCCTGAGAAAGACTTGGAAATTCTTGAGAAAATTGAATTTTCTGAAATTGAAATTGGAAAATGAGTTTGAAAATAATGCAATTTGAATGATATGAATGAATGAATATGAATTTGAAAAGGGAATTTCATTGAGGAATTGGGAAATCCTTTTGAAACTTTGAGAAATGCAGTGCATTTTTGAAGTTAGCCTAAGAGTGTAGGCTGAATGTGGCTGATATAAAGATCATAAATCTTGGTTTTCTTCGTATTCTGACTATGGCCATAAATACGAATCCCACCGAGTTTATAAACTCCATAAGAGCTTGTGCACGTGCCATTCGTGTAAACCATAGTGGATTTGAAATAAATGCACATGAATCATACATCAAATATTGAAATTTGCATAAATTAAACTATATGCAATGCAATCCTTTTTCTAAGCAGAAAATGTAACTCTTATTCCAAATATTACATTGCTTTTTACATTGAATTGAATAAGATAAATAAATGAAATAACTAAGTCTTCTTCTTGAATGTTCCTGCAAAACTAGAAAACAAGGTTAGCACAAAAATGTAGGTTTTTCTGAATTTATCCGAAAATATGGGAAATTATCGGATATTATTCAGATATAAACCCAAATTCATAACCCCTTTGATATAAACATGATAAATAATGATAAAATTTCGAAAATAAACTTGAAAATTCGAAATTGGGGTCAAAATGACCAAAATACCCCTGATGACCTTGAAATCAGGGTTTTCTGAAAGAATTATTGTAAATTTTGGAATTTTGAAAATCAAATGAAATAAATCAAACATAATATGATAAAATATGATGATATGCATGAAATTTTGGAGAATTAGAAATTGAAATTTCGAAATTTAGGTCAAAATGACCAAAATACCCCTGATAACAAGACTATGGCCTTGAAACCAGGGTTTTCTGAAATAAATTTTGCAAAATTGAAAAATATGAAATGCAAATGAGATTAAAATTAACCCTAATATGATTCTACATGCTTATGTACATGATAAAAACCCTAACATGGCGAAAATATCATAAAATATCGAATTTAACTTGATTTTTGCTTCTGAATTTAAAGATAAACTAACACATGGAGCAAATGAACTTGGAATTAAACCAAATTTGGCATGGACAACTAAAATAACCCTAGAAACATAATTGATCTCTAAAATATATTTTTTTTGTATTTTTAAATATGGAAATTCAAATAAAAACCCTAAATTTTGTGATTTTTGCCTAAAATGTTGATTCTAAAGGGGATTTAGGATATCCAATTTCCATAAAAATTCCCCAAATTTCATGGGGTGACAGAAGACAGTAATTCAAGTATTTTTTATTTTTACACTTTCTGGTTTTTACCTATGGTCGGAGCTGTGCCACTCCGGCAAGTCGGATCGGAATCCGGCGATTCTAGGATTTAAGGGAAACAGACAGGTTTCGGGAGAAAATATGGGAAAAATAGCAAACAGATGGGAAAAAGGTTGAAATTGTGGAAAAATGTCCCTGACAAACAGAAAAAGATTTTATTTTTTGACACCCGTGGGATTCGGATTATGGTTTGGAAAAGGAAACACTGTTATCAGAGACCTAAATCTCTGGAATTTCTGGACATTGGAATCTGTTAGACAGAAAGAGAAAATCCGGGAAAAATAATGAAACAGATCAAAAAATTCCCAAATTTTGGGAAATGATAGGAAATTATGTTAGGAACAACTTTTATGTTGAGAGGTTTTGCAGACAGGCTACGGATTTGGAGGACTTGATGCATTAGGATCTGTCTATACCCTGACAAAAGAAAATCGAGATTTTCCCAGGGGTCTGGGAAATCCGATTTTTTACAGAGAGTAAAACAAACTGGAAAAACTTCAAAATTTCTAGATAATCAGTATATTCAATGATGAATCCACTATGATTTTTTTAGGGAAAATTGAATCACCCATGGAGGCGATCTTGGGTCGACAACCCTGCTAAATGGGAATCTGGAATTTCCAGAGGGTTTAAAACCTGATCTGGACTTTGGATTTATTAGATAGAGTTATTAAACTCAAATCGATCCGAATTTTTGCAGAGAAATGAATGATTAACCCATACATCTATCATAAAAATTTTGAAATTTATAAATGAACAATTAAACATGAAACGAAGGCTGGACTGACGCTTAAAATCAAAACCTATAAACTAATAAGCAAATATTAAAGAAACTAATCAAAATACCTATAAAGCATTAAAATAATCTAAATATGAGGCCTATAATACGAAATTTACATGAATTCAATGATAAAACAAAAATAATCAGGGGGTATAATCTAAACTCAATTTTAGCTATGGTGATAGGGGATCCGATCCATCCATCGGAGGGATCCCATACTCCATGTAGCCTTAAGCAAGAAAGTAAGGAAAATAAAAAAGTAAAAAGATGAAGCTCTTACCTTGGGTTTGCTGGGATTGGCTGAAGGAAAGCGGATGTGGTGGAGATGATCCAAGGTTGAGGAAGTTGGGGCGTCAAAGGCACCAAGGTGAGGATGGCTGGAAGTCAAGAAGGAGGTGCCGGCTGGAACGTGTGATGAAGGTAGTGGCTGCACTTGAAGTTGGTTGTGGCTGGTAGCAAGGGTGTGAAGGAGGCTTGCTGGAGATGGCTATGCTGCTATGGAGGTGTCCCTGTGGTGCTGCCAAGGATGAAGGTGTGGCTGTGGCTGCAAAGAGCTCCCCTTTGGTGGCTGCTGCCTTTGAGAAGTTTGAAGATGGCTGCAATGAAGGGCTGCTGTTGGAGGCCTAGCTGTTGTTGTGGAAGGTGGCCCAACTGCGGTTGTGGAAGGTGGCTGTGATGGAGGCCCAACTGCTGCTATGGAAGGTGGCTGTAATGGAGGTGAAGACGTTGATGGTGCTTCAAAGTGGAGGCCGGCTGTTGGCTGGAGAAAGGAGCTCTGGAGGTGGCTTCAATGGCTGGGAGTTGCAGCCAAGGATAGCTTGGGGTCTTGCTGCAGCAAATGGAGAAGGCTGCAGATGCTGTGATCGATGGTTGTAATGGTGCTGTGCGTGGAGGCTTCTAGTTGGTGCTGCTGAGGGCTGCAAGGGTGTTGTTTCAATGGCTGGAAGCTGCAGCCAAGGGGTGAGAAAGAGAGAGTTCAAGGGAGAGAGAGAGAGAGAGACGTGAATTGAGCTTGGGAGGCCAGCCGTTCTTTTTTTTCCTTTTGTTTTTGATTGGTAACTTAGGAAAGATGATATCTTTCCCTAAGTTACCATTGATTAATGAAGAAGGTTGTGTAATGCCCAAGGCTATAGCCGTATGGCTTTGGAGGAAGAAAAGAGTAAGGAAGGGAAGAAGGAAAAGGAAAAGGAAAGAAGAGGGGAGAAAGAAAAGGAAAGAAACGGAGGAAAAGGAGAGGGAACGAGGAAGAGAAGGGGCTGGATAGGGTATACGTGAGTGGCTGGGAGAGGAAAGAAAGGAGGAAAGAAAGAAAGAAAGAAAAAGAAAGAAGAAAGAAAGAAAAGAAAGAAAAGAAAGAAAAAAGGAAAGTAAAAAAATAAAAATAAAAATAAAAATAAAAAAGAAAATGGAGGAAGAAAGAAAGGAAATGGGCTGGATTGAGGGCTAGGGTGGTCGACCCCCTTGTGGGTCCCACCTTAGGAAAATAAAATAATAAAAAAAATAAAACAAACAAAAAAAATAAAGAAAAAGGTAAATTTTTTTTTCTTTTTTTATAAATTAAAACAGAAAATGCAAATGGATGGGCCATCTCAGAGTGGGTCCAAATTCCACTTTTGAAATTCATTTTGACGATTAAAGGGGTAAAATAGTCTTTTCAGAAACTTTCCAGATGAAACGAGCTATTTTTGGCTGTTTTTGAAACAAGCTCGAATTTTGAAGTTCAATACCTCGTTGCGAAGCAAATCCAATGTAGAATTTAAAAATTTAATTTTGGAAGAAATCCAAATTGTTTTTGTTGAGAAAATGCTTCCAAATCTATTTTCAGACAAAACGAGCTATTTTTGGCAGTTTTTGAAACGAGCTCGGATTTTGAAGTTCAATACCTCGTTGCGAAGCAAATCCAATGTAGAATTTAAAAATGTAATTTTGAAAGAAATCCAGATTGTTTTTCTCGAGAAAATATTTCCAAACAAAATGAGCTATTTTTGGCAGTTTTTGAAACGAGCTCGGATTTTGAAGTTCAATAGCTCATTGCGAAGCAAATCCAGTGTAAAACTTGAAAATTTGATTTTGAAAGAAATCTAGATTATTTTTCTTGAGAAAATATTTCCAAATTTAGACTCCCGGGGTGAAAATGTCAATTTTGGAAACTCGAGGTTTGAAATTGATTTCTGAAAACTTTTAAAACTCAATCTGGATTGGAATTTATAAAGCTGGAGTTCTGGACTTCGAAATTGAAATGAAATGTGATGAAATGTTATGAAATGCTGAGAAATGATATGAAATGATGAGAAATGACATGAAATGCTATGCGAAATGCTAACCCTGAATGAAGAATTTTGGATGTTAGACCCCGATTGACACTTGTACCAGTTCAAAAAGTGTTAAAATTGACAAAATTTGCAAAAATGGTTGAAGAAATGATTTTCGAGCTCTGCCAAGCTAGAGTAACACTGAAAATTAGGGTTTGAGCTTGATTCAACTGAAATGAACTGGATTGAGCTGGGTTTTAGAGTTTCAGAACTCAAATGAACTCAACGGACACTGACTCAACTGACCTTTCCAACTGAATTTTCAAGAAAAGCTGCCATTTTTAGAGAAATGGTATGGAATGGTCATTGGAATGAAGTGAATTACGAACCTGAACTGGGTTTGAGCTAAAACAAAGGTCAGTAATACTGAGATGAACTAAAATCAAGTCTCAAACACTAACTCAACTGACTGAACTCGGCTCAATTTCAGCTGAAAGAGCTGAAATGGACTAAAATGGGCTCCTAAACACTTAGAAATGGTTTTGAACTGAAATTGGAGCACTTGAACTCCTGGTGAGCTCAAGTTAGACTCTGGGGAACATGACTGACTGGGAATGACTGACTTGGAGACAATTGGCTTGGATTCGAGTGAGAAATGAGCTCATTTTTGAAGAAATGATCCCATTTTGGCAGGAATGGTCAGAAATGAAAATGGTCTGTTCATTGTGAGCTCAGATGAGCTTGAGATGACTGATATTCTAACTGTCTTGAACTGACCAATGAGCTTGGTTGACTCCGACTGACTGGGGTCCGGGATGACCTAGGGGTAAAATGGTAATTTTCCTAATGAAAATGGGTAAAATGGTGCTTTTCTGAAACTGACTCAGGGTTTGACTCCTATACTGACCTAACAGAGTTGGCACTACACGAGGAGGGTTGTTTGAGAATGGATGAGGAAAATTTGGGGTGTTTACAGATGCCCCTCTTTGCTACTAAGCCGTCTTGAGGACGAGCTTAATGGCAAAGAAAACACACCAAATTTGGGCTATAAAAATGCCCCAGTTAGAAGGATCTGACTGGATATGAAAATATTAGCCCTGATGAAAATGGTAGATATGAAATGGAGAATACAGAAGAAAAATTTTGCCTCAAAAGAAGTGAGATTCAGGTTTTGCCTTTAACCTGGACGAGACAAAAAATACCTCATGTAGAAACGAAGCTCAGGTTTAACCCTTAACCAGATTGGGAAATGAAATACCTCATCAAAGGAGGCTCATGTTTGCACCCTTATCCTGATTGGGCGGAAAATGAAATACCTCATCAAAGGAGGCTCAGGTTTGTACCCTTATCCTGATTGGGCAAAAAAAGAAATACCTCATCAAAGGAGGCTCAGGTTTGTACCCTTATCCTGATTGGGCGGAAAATGAAATACCTCATCAAAGGAGGCTCAGGTTTGTACCCTTATCCTGATTGGGCGGAAAATGAAATACCTCATCAAAGGAGGCTCAGGTTTGTACCCTTATCCTGATTGGGCGATGAAATGGTAAGTTGGATGGTGAATAAGACAATTTTCTTGAAGAGGAATAAGGTGACTCTTTCAACAACACGAAAGATGAATTCTTTCGACAACACGAAAGATAACAAGGCGATCCAAAGGAACAAGGCGATTCTTTCAACAACGCGAAAGATGACAAGGCGATCCAAAGGAGCAAGGAGATTCTTTTGACAACGCAAAAGATGAATTCTTTCGACAACGCGAAAGATGGGAAAGGTGATCCAAAGGAACAAGGCGATTCTTTCAACAACGCGAAAGACGATAAGGCGATCCAAACGAGTAAGGAGATTCTTTTGACAACGCAAAAGATGAATTCTTTCGACAACGCGAAAGATGGAAAAAGGCGATCCAAAGGAACAAGGCGATTCTTTCAACAACGCGAAAGATGATAAGGAGATCCAAAGGAGCAAGGCGATTCTTTTGACAACGCAAAAGATGAATTCTTTCGACAACGCGAAAGATGGGAAAGGCGATCCAAAGAAACAAGGCGATTCTTTCAACAACATAAAAGACGATAAGGCGATCCAAAGGAGTAAGGCGATTCTTTTAACAACGCAAAAAATGAATTCTTTCGACAACGCGAAAGATGGGAAAGGCGATCCAAAGGAACAAGGCGATTCTTTCAACAACGCGAAAGACGATAAGGCGATCCAAAGGAGTAAGGCGATTCTTTTGACAACGCAAAAGATGAATTCTTTCGACAACGCGAAAGATGAGAAAGGCGATCCAAAGGAACAAGGCGATTCTTTCAACAACGCGAAAGACGATAAGGCGATCCAAAGGAGTAAGGCGATTCTTTTGACAACGCAAAAGATGAATTCGTTCGACAACGCGAAAGATGGGAAAGGCGATCCAAAGGAACAAGGCGATTCTTTCAACAACGCGAAAGATGATAAGGCAATCCAAAGGAGTAAGGCGATTCTTTTGACAACGCAAAAGATGAATTCTTTCGACAACGCGAAAGATGGGAAAGGCGATCCAAAGGAACAAGGCGATTCTTTCAACAACGCGAAAGACGATAAGGCGATGCAAAGGAGTAAGGCGATGCTTTTGACAACGCAAAAGATGAATTCTTTCGACAACGCGAAAGATGGGAAAGGCGATCCAAAGGAACAAGGCGATTCTTTCAACAACGCGAAAGACGATAAGGCGATCCAAAGGAGTAAGGCGATTCTTTTGACAACGCAAAAGATGAATTCTTTCGACAACGCGAAAGATGGGAAAGGCGATCCAAAGGAACAAGGCGATTCTTTCAACAACGCGAAAGACGATAAGGCGATCCAAAGGAGTAAGGCGATTCTTTTGACAACGCAAAAGATGAATTCTTTCGACAACGCGAAAGATGGGAAAGGTGATCCAAAGGAACAAGGTGATTCTTTCAACAACGCGAAAGATGATAAGGCGATCCAAAGGAGTAAGGCGATTCTTTTGACAACGCAAAAGATGAATTCTTTCGACAACGCGAAAGATGGGAAAGGCGATCCAAAGGAACAAGGCGATTCTTTCAACAACGCGAAAGACGATAAGGCGATGCAAAGGAGTAAGGCGATGCTTTTGACAACGCAAAAGATGAATTCTTTCGACAACGCGAAAGATGGGAAAGGCGATCCAAAGGAACAAGGCGATTCTTTCAACAACGCGAACGACGATAAGGCGATCCAAAGGAGTAAGGCGATTCTTTTGTCAACGCAAAAGATGAATTCTTTCGACAACGCGAAACATAACAAAGGCGATCCTTTCACAGAAAAGGCTAATCTTTCAACAACGCGAAAGATGATAAAGGTTACTCTCTCAAGGAGGTAAAAGGTGATATCAGGATGTGTCAAGATGGACATCGAGCTCTTCACTTCATGTCAAGATAGTAAGAAAATATTGCCAAAATGTTAAAAATTGTTTATTGATTCAAAATGCTTGAAATTGAGGTATATTGGTATGAAAATCTTTCCTCTTTTCTACCTGAAGTATTACCTCCGACTGGGCTTAACTCCGTAGAATCAAGATTCGAATTCAAATTGCTTGCAATTGGCTTTCTTTCAAGGAAGCTATCAATTTCCTTGATATGAGCAGAAAAGAGAGTATTCTTGATATTGTGAGAGCAATTGGTGAAAGAATATTGATAATAGAATTTCACAAAATTAAAGAAGATTCTTTGGCAAATTTGGCAGTCTGATATCCTGGGATTCTTTTCTCATGATGATCTTTCTGCCCACTTTTTTTCTTTATTGGCAGAATTAGAGATCTCTTGGGCTTTTTGGGGATTACATCATCCTTCATTTTGGAGATGTTCTGACTTTTTTCTCTCTCTTTTTTTTTTTGGAAGGGTACGTCACAAACTCCTTCATCTTAGAGATGCTCCGATCCTTCTTTTTCTCTCAGGGATTATATTGACGGTTATTGGCTCTTTGGTTGGAAATCTCTTGATGATAGCAGAAATTAAATATCCTTTAGGGTTTGTCGGGAGGCTCATCGCAGTCGCCTTCATCTTGACGGTGCTCTGAACTTTCCCTGGAAGGATCCGTCACAAACTCCGTCATCTTGGAGATGATTCAAATCTTCTTTGGCCCCGGGGGTCTACTCGCCTAATTCGCCTTCATCTTGACGACAATTGAGAGATCCCTTTTGCAGATATTTAATTGCAGCTTAGGTGATTGAGGAGATATAGGGATTTAATGGATTTTTCTGTATCACCCAGGATATTTCGACTGTTTTATTTTCCAAGAATGATCTTTAAAAATGTGCCATTGACTGCGATCAATACCGATCACTTATGGCTTTGCAACAACATTGAATTTCCTTTTGCTGGCCATATCGAGGATTTATTCTTCACCCTTTTGGTTGGCCAATAGAAAGAATTTGAATTTTGAATCCTTTTTCACAAAAGCTTTGACCTTTCGAAAATAATATTGAAGGTATTCTGAGGTAATATTTTTGTGCAATAAAAATTTTGAAATCAACAAATATTTAATGGCAAATTGGCAAAATGTTCTTGAAATCCTTGGTGAAAGAAATTGCTTGAGGTCTAATTGACACATCCATACCCAAATTGAGTCCTGAAAAGACTCAGTGAAAGATCAACTTGAAAGTTGGGTTTTGTTTTTACTAACCAGCTCGAAAGCAGGATTTATTGACCGACCGGCTCGAAAGCAGGATTTGTTGAACTACCGGCTCGAAAGCAGGATTTGTTGAACTACCAGCTCGAAAGCAGGATTTGTTGAACTACCAGCTCGAAAGCAGGATTTGTTGATCGACCAGCTCGAAAGCAGGATTTGTTGAACTACCAGCTCGAAAGCAGGATTTGTTGACCGACCAGCTCGAAAGCAGGATTTGTTGACCGACCAGCTAGAAAGCAGGATTTGTTGACCGACCAGCTCGAAAGCAGGATTTGTTGACCGACCAGCTCAAAAGCAGGATTTGTTGACCGACCAGCTCAAAAGCAGAATTTGTTGACCGACTTGCTCAAAAGCAGGATTTTGTTGATTTAAAAATGATTGACATTAATGAAATTGTAACCCGAAGGCTTGGAAAGTGATAGATATTGACAAAGTTGTAAACCGAAGGCAGGAGAATGATTCATGTTGGTAAGATCGTAACCCGAAGGCTTGAATTGAGAATCTGATAGAGTGGACGACCCAGAGGCCTGATTGATCAAATTGGATGACCCGAAGGTCAAGATTTGAGAATTACATGACCCGAAGGTCGAAATTGAGAGTCGAATGACACAAGGGGTCGAAATGGGAAATCAAAGGTTGAGATTGAAGGATTGAATAACCCGAAGGTCGAAATTGAGGATTTGAATGACCCGAAGGTCAAAATTAGAAATTGAGTGACCCGAAGGTTGAAATAGAGAATTGGGTGATCCGGATGTCAAAATTGGAAATTGGAAATTTTGGAATTGGAAATTGGAAATTTTGAAATTGATTGACCCGAAAGTCGAAATTGGAAATTTGGAATTTGAAACTTGGAAATTGGAAATTGAGAAATTGATTGACCCGAAGGTCAAAATTAGAAATTTGGAAATTGATTGACCTGAAGGTCAAAATTGGAAATTTGGAAATTGGGTGGCCCGAGGGCCGAAATTAGAATTTGGAACTTTGAAATTTGAAATTTGATATTTGAAATTGGATTTGGAAGAAGATTCAAGTCAGAACTCTAATCTTCTAGACCAATTCTAGGACATTTGAATTGGATTTGGAAGAAGATTCGAGTCAGAACTCTAATCTTCTAGACCAATTCAGAAGGGAAAGAAATTCGAGTTGAAACTCGAATCCCAGAGGAAAGAAAATTCGAGTCGGAACTCGAATCCCGCAAGAAGACTAGATCAGCATGGATTAGGTTTGAAAACATTAACCAGTAAAACCAGATTTAGAAAGTTTGACCAATAAAAATTGGATTTTGAAAGATGTACCAGTGTGAATACTGGATTTTGGAAATGAACCAGTATAAGTACTGGATTTTGAAAATAGATCAGTACGAATACTGTTTTTGGAAGAATTGCCAGCACGAACACTGGATTTTGAAGATTTTACCAGCACGAACCCTGGATTTTGAAAATCTTACCAGCACGAACACTGGATTTTTGAAAATTTACCAGCACGAACACTGGATTTAGAAAATTTTTACCAGCACGAACCCTGAATTTTGAAAATCTTTCCAACACGAACACTGGATTTTTGAGAATTTACTAATTGATTTTGATAGAAGATTTTCAGTCTTCACCCTCACGACGACTTGGACAACTGTCGGGGTCTCAGGATTTATCTCTTAACCTGAAGGGGAAGTTCAGGTTTATCCCTTAACCTAAAAGGGAATGTTCAGGTTTATCCCTTAACCTAAAGGGGAAGTGAATTTGATGCACATGAATGTAAATGGATGCAAATGAATGCATGTAAATGTAAATGAATGCAAATGTATGCAAAATGATGTAAATGAATGCACATGTATGCAAAATGAGAGATTTGTTTGATCCTGCCTGCATACAGAATGTTTTGAAGACAAATTTTCAAAATAATGCCCCAGTGTAACTCGGAAAGAAGAATTTGACCATTATTGAAGAAAATATATTAAGGAATTACAAATGATGGAATAAGGGATTTAAGTATAGAAAATTTTCAAATATTGAGCATTGATGGGGTCTGATAATTCCACACCATCGGCATTGATAAGTAGATATGAATTGCGGGGTAATGCTTCCTCGACAACATAGGTCCCTTCCCAATTCGGCGACCACTTGCCACCCGGGCGGTGCTTGAGATAGGTTGTTGATCTGATCACTAGATCATTGACTCAGAATTTCCTTTTAATAAAAAATTTTGCATATTGCCTGACTATCCTCTAACGATATGATTGAGCATGCTCTGCTGCTTTGAGTCTTCTTTCATCGAGCAAATCAAGTTGTACCAGTCGTTGTTGCTGATACTGATCAAGAGGTAATTCTAAAAGTGATGCAAATTTTAGAGCAGGTTTCTGAACTTGTAGAGGCAGTAGTACTTCAGTTCCGTAGACAAGTTCTGACGAAGTAGCATTAGTTGGAGTTCGAATGGTGGTTTTGTATGCTCATAATGCATTATGGATCTTCTCATGCTAGTCACAAACTGTTTTTAAAGTTCGCTCCAAGATTCTAATAAGAATCTTACTGGTGGCCTATGCCTGACCATTCCCTTGAGGATAATAAAGAGCGAAGAAATGATGATGGATTCCGAATTTTGAGCAGAATGTCCTCATTCTCTCATTCTTGAAATAACTGTCATTGTCCAACACAATATCATGTGGTATGCCAAAACGACATAGGATATTCTTGTGGATGAATGAGACCACATGTCGACCTTCTACTGTGCGTAGAGTGACTGCTTCTACCCATTTAGTGAAATATTCTGTTGCGGCAAGAAAATATTTGTAGCTGTTTGAAGCAGGAGTGATGGGGCCCACAACATTAAAGGCCCACATAGAAAATAGCCATGGAGAGATGGCGATTCGCAAATATGTTGCTGGCGCATGAATAGAAGGTGCATGTATCTGGCATAGAGCACACTTCTTCACAAAATGGTAGCAATCTTGCTGCATAGTCTTCCAATAAGATCATGCCCGAATGATTTGCTTGATAAGAGTTTGGTAGCCGATGAGTCTACTGCAAATGCCTTCGTGTACCTCCTGGACAACTTCTTTGGCTTCATCTTCGTCTAGGCATCTGAAATATTTAGAACTGAATCCACGATGATAGAGGACATCGGCAATAATAAAATATCAGGCAGACATGCACTGAATCGCTCGTTGCTCTTACCAGTGATACTCTCAGAGAAGGAGACAGATGTCTTCTCCTTGATGGGAGCCTTTTTGAAACTGTCTTCAGCTTGCTCAGACATCATCCTAATCATCATTTTCTTGAACATCTGATATGTAGCGGGATCAATGTCATCCCTATCATTCAAACTCTGTCTTCTGGCAGATCTTGGAGAATCCATTTCTTCTTGTCTGCTTCTAAAATCACTGATGCCCTGATACAGTGGTGGCTTCTTGCTTGATTTGATCTGAACCACTTGGGAATACTGATGCTCTCTACAGAATGGATGATTAAATTTCGATGATGAAGATTAAGGATAGAAATGAATATAGAAAAAAATATTTGATGAGAATTTGGTAGACAATTGGAAGAACATCCCATTACTAGGGATTGGGTCGCCGCTGGAGTCACGACAATTATGTTGTCATTCTTTGCAAGAAGAACGAACAACTGCAAATATGCCTTGTCACCTAGGCGAGGTTGTCAAACCAAGAATGAAGAATTTGAAAGATTTTTATTCATTGAAGGGAAAACATGCTTGTATTAATAATAAACTTGAGAAAGAGGGGGCGGACAAACAATTTGCCACCACTCTTTATGATCAGCAGAGACACGAGGATTGGAGAAAAGAGTGAGAATGATGAAAGAATCCCAGCCATATTTGGCAGAATGGTATGTTTCGGATCACTGCGCTGATGCAAGGTCAAATTCTGGCATAACCTCTGATAGTAGTCGAGCTTCTACGCGCTTCTGTCTCTGAGAAAATTGCCTAATGCATCACTCTGGATAGTAGTAGGTACAGGAAAATGGGCCAAGTAGCTTGAACTGCTTGCCATACACATATGTATATTTGGGAAGAGGGTGAGCCCTTCAGTGCACAGAACCATCGCATGCTGATTTCTTTCTCGAGTTGTTCTAGATAATGAGCTGACTTCTGCAAATGCCTCGTACTATTGATAGATCTCGATCAGGCTCACGTACTCATTCTCATTTTCTTCAATCAGTGGCCAAGACTTACGCCCTGTCATGCAAGCCACGACATCCTTAGGGTCCAGACCCTTGACATTAATTAGAAACTGTTGCTCTAACGGATCTTCAGGCTGACCGGCTGGCTCAGGTAGTCCCATAATCTCTGAAAACCTATTCATCAGTAGTGTTATCTCATCCCACGGGAACCAGAATGTGCAAGTGTGCGGATTCCACCGCTCTGCCAGTGCATGGATCAGATTGCCATTAACTGTCAACTTCCCCACTGCAGATGCCAATTCCAACCCGCAATCGCTCAAGTGGTCCGGAAACATACGAGAGAAGTTTTGAACCAGACATAGTACCACCGAGGGAAGAAGGGTTCGGTGCTAAGAGATCGATGCTCAGGAAGACTTTGTCGCACCTCGTAGGAGATGTGACCCTCAGGAAAGACAGAGTCGAACTGACTGAATGCCATTAGACTGAAAGATAGGAAGATTGGAATTAGACTTTGAAAAAAATACAAGAATTTTGAAAATTGCAGGCAGGATAAAAAGCTAGAAAATCGAAGTCCAGAGGAACGAAAGAATGAAAAATCTCCTGGAGTTTTGAAGAAAAGGTGGATAATTTGAAGAAAAAAATCGTCCAGGGTTTTTGAGAAAAAGGAGATATTTTATAAAAGATGAAAAATGAGGTATTTTGGAAAATTGTTTGGTATTTTGGAAAAATTGGGAAAAATATGAGAAAATAAGGCAAAAATGAATATCATACATTCAATTACAAACAATTATGCACATACAGCAATCCCTAAGATGCCAACTCTAAATGCATTGATTTTGAAAAAGCTTTAGGACCCTAATCCTGACTCTAGGCTCAGATCAACTGTGTCCAATCATGCTATGCCGATATACTCGAGCCGAGGCTCGATGTACGTGGCATAAAACTCATCTCCTGGTCTAGGCTTGTGTTTTCCCAACATCCTTGAGCGCCTGCCGATATACGTTGGACTATGGCCCTTGGTACGTGGCAGGGGGGCGTTAGCCCAAATAAGTGGCCCAGTTGTGAGGCTCTGTCCCGAACTATGGTTCTGGAAGAGAGCCCAGCAACGTGAAGACCGGGTAGACATAGGTGGGGTGGTTTTTGAAATATGATCACATGCAGGCAAACAGAGGGCTCTAAGTCCTAAAGAGATAGAATTTCGAAAACTTTTGAAGAAGCAAACATTGTTTTCATACAAGTCCTAGATTGAGGAGTGTTGTATTTCAGACCTAAGTCTAAGTGAGCATGCATAATTCTCCTCAATATGGTCCTACCAAACCATGCCTAGTCTACATGCAATCCATGTCAGCTGGGTTCAAGTCTAGGCTCCTAGGTTCACATGATATCAGAAATTAAAGCTGACATTCCATAGAACATAATTTTGATAATTGAGCTAAGTTAAAACACATAATTGATCAGGCGAAGACAGTTCCCATCTCGGTCGCCAAACCTATTATCATCGCAAAATTTTTCCCCTCCCTTGCGAGAAAGAAACAAATTTTGCGAGTCAAACTCGACCAAAATTTTGAAAATGATTTTGAAAATTAACTCGCCTCCGTTTTTAAAATTTGCGGGAAAATTCTGTGGAATGGGATCCGCCTGTCGGTACGAGGTTCAACCGTTCCTGGCGCCTTTACCAGGGGTAATTGAACCAAGGATCAATTGCGTGCTTTAATTTGACTCAAATAGCTAAATTATGCTCTATTTTTACTAGAATGCACAAAGAATCAGGCTTGTGCTGTGAAATTTTTAAAAAATGCAAGTTTGAGAAACTATGATGTTTGCTTTGGAAAATTGAAATGCATTTGGAAAATGATTGGAAAAGTGCTTGAAATTGGAGTTTTTGGGAAAATCATTGAATTTCATTGGAAATCAGAAATTTGCATTGAAAAGTGATTTCTCAGGAAAACTTGAAAATCTGAGAAAATTGGTTTTGAGATTGGAAACTTGGAATTGCTTTTATAAGAAAATGGATTTGAGAATCTTGAGAAAATCTAAGAAATTTATTGGAAAATGACTTTTGAAATGGAAAATGAATTCTCAGGAAAACTGGAAAATATGAGAAAATCGATTTCTGAAAACTTGGGATTTTGAAATTTAAGAATTTGAAAACATAGGAAAATCTTGATTTGAACTTGGGAAATGCTTTGAAATGTCATTTGAAAACTTAGGATTTTGAGAAAATCAGATCCTGAGAAAGACTTGGAAATTCTTGAGAAAATTGAATTTTCTGAAATTGAAATTGGAAAATGAGTTTGAAAATAATGCAATTTGAATGATATGAATGAATGAATATGAATTTGAAAAGGGAATTTCATTGAGGAATTGGGAAATCCTTTTGAAACTTTGAGAAATGCAGTGCATTTTTGAAGTTAGCCTAAGAGTGTAGGCTGAATGTGGCTGATATAAAGATCATAAATCTTGGTTTTCTTCGTATTCTGACTATGGCCATAAATACGAATCCCACCGAGTTTATAAACTCCATAAGAGCTTGTGCACGTGCCATTCGTGTAAACCATAGTGGATTTGAAATAAATGCACATGAATCATACATCAAATATTGAAATTTGCATAAATTAAACTATATGCAATGCAATCCTATTCTAAGCAGAAAATGTAACTCTTATTCCAAATATTACATTGCTTTTTACATTGAATTGAATAAGATAAATAAATGAAATAACTAAGTCTTCTTCTTGAATGTTCCTGCAAAACTAGAAAACAAGGTTAGCACAAAAATGTAGGTTTTTCTGAATTTATCCGAAAATATGGGAAATTATCAGATATTATTCAGATATAAACCCAAATTCATACCCCCTTTGATATAAACATGATAAATAATGATAAAATTTCGAAAATAAACTTGAAAATTCGAAATTGGGGTCAAAATGACCAAAATACCCCTGATGACCTTGAAATCAGGGTTTTCTGAAAGAATTATTGTAAATTTTGGAATTTTGAAAATCAAATGAAATAAATCAAACATAATATGATAAAATATGATGATATGCATGAAATTTTGGAGAATTAGAAATTGAAATTTCGAAATTTAGGTCAAAATGACCAAAATACCCCTGATAACAAGACTATGGCCTTGAAACCAGGGTTTTCTGAAATAAATTTTGCAAAATTGAAAAATATGAGATGCAAATGAGATTAAAATTAACCCTAATATGATTCTACATGCTTATGTACATGATAAAAACCCTAACATGGCGAAAATATCATAAAATATCGAATTTAACTTGATTTTCGCTTCTGAATTTAAAGATAAACTAACACATGGAGCAAATGAACTTGGAATTAAACCAAATTTGGCATGGACAACTAAAATAACCCTAGAAACATAATTGATCTCTAAAATATATTTTTTTTGTATTTTTAAATATGGAAATTCAAATAAAAACCCTAAATTTTGTGATTTTTGCCTAAAATGTTGATTCTAAAGGGGATTTAGGATATCCAATTTCCATAAAAATTCCCCAAATTTCATGGGGTGACAGAAGACAGTAATTCAAGGATTTTTTATTTTTACACTTTCTGGTTTTGACCTATGGTCGGAGCTGTGCCACTCCGGCAAGTCGGATCGGAATCCGGCGATTCTAGGATTTAAGGGAAACAGATAGGTTTCGGGAGAAAATATGGGAAAAATAGCAAACAGATGGGAAAAAGGTTGAAATTGTGGGAAAATGTCCCTGACAAACAGATAAAGATTTTATTTTTTGACACCCTTGGGATTCGGATTATGGTTTGGAAAAGGAAACACTGTTATCAGAGACCTAAATCTCTGGAATTTCTGGACATTGGAATCTGTTAGACAGAAAGCGAAAATCCGGGAAAAATAATGAAACAGATCCAAAAATTCCCAAATTTTGGGAAAGGATAGGAAATTATGTTAGGAACAACTTTTATGTTGAGAGGTTTTGCAGACAGGCTACGGATTGGGAGGACTTGATGCATTAGGATCTGTCTATACCCTGACAAAAGAAAATCAAGATTTTCCCAGGGGTCTGGGAAATCCGATTTTTTACAGAGAGTAAAACAAACTGGAAAAACTTCAAAATTTCTAGATAATCAGTATATTCAATGATGAATCCACTATGATTTTTTTAGGGAAAATTGAATCACCCATGGAGGCGATCTTGGGTCGACAACCCTGCTAAATGGGAATATGGAATTTCCAGAGGGTTTAAAACCTGATCTGGACTTTGGATTTATTAGATAAAGTTATTAAACTCAAATCGATCCGAATTTTTGCAGAGAAATGAATGATTAACCCATACATCTATCATAAAAATTTTGAAATTTATAAATGAACAATTAAACATGAAACGAAGGCTGGACTGACGCTTAAAATCAAAACCTATAAACTAATAAGCAAATATTAAAGAAACTAATCAAAATACCTATAAAGCATTAAAATAATCTAAATATGAGGCCTATAATACGAAATTTACATGAATTCAATGATAAAACAAAAATAATCAGGGGGTATAATCTAAACTCAATTTTAGCTATGGTGATAGGGGATCCGATCCATCCATCGGAGGGATCCCATACTCCATGTAGCCTTAAGCAAGAAAGTAAGGAAAATAAAAAAGTAAAAAGATGAAGCTCTTACCTTGGGTTTGCTGGGATTGGCTGAAGGAAAGCGGATGTGGTGGAGATGATCCAAGGTTGAGGAAGTTGGGGCGTCAAAGGCACCAAGGTGAGGATGGCTGGAAGTCAAGAAGGAGGTGCCGGCTGGAACGTGTGATGAAGGTAGTGGCTGCACTTGAAGTTGGTTGTGGCTGGTAGCAAGGGTGTGAAGGAGGCTTGCTGGAGATGGCTATGCTGCTGTGGAGGTGTCCCTGTGGTGCTGCCAAGGATGAAGGTGTGGCTGTGGCTGCAAAGAGCTCCCCTTTGGTGGCTGCTGCCTTTGAGAAGTTTGAAGATGGCTGCAATGAAGGGCTGCTGTTGGAGGCCTAGCTGTTGTTGTGGAAGGTGGCCCAACTGCGGTTGTGGAAGGTGGCTGTGATGGAGGCCCAACTGCTGCTGTGGAAGGTGGCTGTAATGGAGGTGAAGACGTTGATGGTGCTTCAAAGTGGAGGCCGGCTGTTGGCTGGAGAAAGGAGCTCTGGAGGTGGCTTCAATGGCTGGGAGTTGCAGCCAAGGATAGCTTGGGGTCTTGCTGCAGCAAATGGAGAAGGCTGCAGATGCTGTGATCGATGGTTGTAATGGTGCTGTGCGTGGAGGCTTCTAGTTGGTGCTGCTGAGGGCTGCAAGGGTGTTGTTTCAATGGCTGGAAGCTGCAGCCAAGGGGTGAGAAAGAGAGAGTTCAAGGGACAGAGAGAGAGAGAGACGTGAATTGAGCTTGGGAGGCCAGCTGTTCTTTTTTTTCCTTTTATTTTTGATTGGTAACTTAGGAAAGATGATATCTTTCCCTAAGTTACCATTGATTAATGAAGAAGGCTGTGTAATGCCCAAGGCTACACCGTATGGCTTTGGAGGAAGAAAAGAGTAAGGAAGGGAAGAAGGAAAAGGAAAAGGAAAGAAGAGGGGAGAAAGAAAAGGAAAGAAAGGGAGGAAAAGGAGAGGGAAAGAGGAAGAGAAGGGGCTGGATAGGGTATACGTGAGTGGCTGGGAGAGGAAAGAAAAAGAAAGAAGAAAGAAAGAAAAGAAAGAAAAAGAAAGAAGAAAGAAAGAAAAGAAAGAAAAGAAAGAAAAAAGGAAAGTAAAAAAATAAAAATAAAAATAAAAATAAAAAAGAAAATGGAGGAAGAAAGAAAGGAAATGGGCTGGATTGAGGGCTAGGGTGGTCGACCCCCTTGTGGGTCCCACCTTAGGAAAATAAAATAATAAAAAAAATAAAACAAACAAAAAAAATAAAGAAAAAGGTAAATTTTTTTTTCTTTTTTTATAAATTAAAACAGAAAATGCAAATGGATGGGCCATCTCAGAGTGGGTCCAAATTCCACTTTTGAAATTCATTTTGACGATTAAAGGGGTAAAATAGTCTTTTCAGAAACTTTCCAGATGAAACGAGCTATTTTTGGCTGTTTTTGAAACAAGCTCGAATTTTGAAGTTCAATACCTCGTTGCGAAGCAAATCCAATGTAGAATTTAAAAATTTAATTTTGGAAGAAATCCAAATTGTTTTTGTTGAGAAAATGCTTCCAAATCTATTTTCAGACAAAACGAGCTATTTTTGGCAGTTTTTGAAACGAGCTCGGATTTTGAAGTTCAATACCTCGTTGCGAAGCAAATCCAATGTAGAATTTAAAAATGTAATTTTGAAAGAAATCCAGATTGTTTTTCTCGAGAAAATATTTCCAAACAAAATGAGCTATTTTTGGCAGTTTTTGAAACGAGCTCGGATTTTGAAGTTCAATAGCTCATTGCGAAGCAAATCCAGTGTAAAACTTGAAAATTTGATTTTGAAAGAAATCTAGATTATTTTTCTTGAGAAAATATTTCCAAATTTAGACTCCCGGGGTGAAAATGTCAATTTTGGAAACTCGAGGTTTGAAATTGATTTCTGAAAACTTTTAAAACTCAATCTGGATTGGAATTTATAAAGCTGGAGTTCTGGACTTCGAAATTGAAATGAAATGTGATGAAATGTTATGAAATGCTGAGAAATGATATGAAATGATGAGAAATGACATGAAATGCTATGCGAAATGCTAACCCTGAATGAAGAATTTTGGATGTTAGACCCCGATTGACACTTGTACCAGTTCAAAAAGTGTTAAAATTGACAAAATTTGCAAAAATGGTTGAAGAAATGATTTTCGAGCTCTGCCAAGCTAGAGTAACACTGAAAATTAGGGTTTGAGCTTGATTCAACTGAAATGAACTGGATTGAGCTGGGTTTTAGAGTTTCAGAACTCAAATGAACTCAACGGACACTGACTCAACTGACCTTTCCAACTGAATTTTCAAGAAAAGCTGCCATTTTTAGAGAAATGGTATGGAATGGTCATTGGAATGAAGTGAATTACGAACCTGAATTGGGTTTGAGCTAAAACAAAGGTCAGTAATACTGAGATGAACTAAAATCAAGTCTCAAACACTAACTCAACTGACTGAACTTGGCTCAATTTCAGCTGAAAGAGCTGAAATGGACTAAAATGGGCTCCTAAACACTTAGAAATGGTTTTGAACTGAAATTGGAGCACTTGAACTCCTGGTGAGCTCAAGTTAGACTCTGGGGAACATGACTGACTGGGAATGACTGACTTGGAGACAATTGGCTTGGATTCGAGTGAGAAATGAGCTCATTTTTGAAGAAATGATCCCATTTTGGCAGGAATGGTCAGAAATGAAAATGGTCTGTTCATTGTGAGCTCAGATGAGCTTGAGATGACTGATATTCTAACTGTCTTGAACTGACCAATGAGCTTGGTTGACTCCGACTGACTGGGGTCCGGGATGACCTAGGGGTAAAATGGTAATTTTCCTAATGAAAATGGGTAAAATGGTGCTTTTCTGAAACTGACTCAGGGTTTGACTCCTATACTGACCTAACAGAGTTGGCACTACACGAGGAGGGTTGTTTGAGAATGGATGAGAAAAATTTGGGGTGTTTACAATGGGGACACTTGCGGAGAAGATCTTTTAATCTCTCCCAAGACTCGTGAAACTGTTCTCCCTCAATTTGAGAAAAACTGGTTATAGCTTTACGAAACTGATTCGTTTTACCAATTGGGAAATATTTTTTTAAAAATTCTCTTTGCATTTCTTCCCAAGTAGTAATACAAACCGTCTCAAGGGATTTTAGCCAGTTCTTGGCTTTATCTTTGAGAGAGAACGGAAACAAAGTCAACCTCATAGCGTCGTCTCCAAAGTTATTGATTCGCACAGTCAAGCAAATCTCAAGGAATTCATCGAGATGACGATATGGGTCTTCATTGCTAAGGCCATAAAACGAGGGTAACATTTGAATCACACTGGCCTTAATCTCAAAATGGCTCGCTCCTACATCAGGTCTCGTGATGCAGGAGGCGGGAGTATACGTATTTGGCATGAAGTACTCCCTCAAAGGATGGATCAATTGATGATCGTCAGCCATTGCGTACACCTTTGAGTAGACCGGTGTAGCACACGTCCTAACTTTGGGTTTTCTACCTAACTAACGCACTAAGCGGCCAAACCACGCAAACCACAAAGCGAGTGAACTAAAAACAACAAAAACTAAACAAACACCACGCAGTTACACATAACAGAGATTATGCAAAGAAATATGAAATCTATGTGTACGGCACCAATCGTACACAGTCACCTCTAAGGGGGTTCTACTAGGTGGGCTGTGCAGAAAAGTAAGCTCGTCTCTAAGATATGCACATACGTGGTTCTAAACCTAAATGCACACAAACACTAGGCAATAAAGTGAATACTAATATTACGCCGTTCCCCGGCAACGGCGCCAAAAATTTGATGTCTTCTTTTAAATCGTTGTAATTTTGAAAAGATTTTTAAATGAAAAACATGTGAAAACCAAACATCAAATAATAAAAACCGGTTCTCACTAGTGAATGAGACCGGGTCGAACTCAGGGAACGGGAATATTTCGTATTCAAACACACAATTCTAAACTATTCTTTATTGCCGAATTATTAAACTGTAAAATGTTCAAGAAATGTAAAATCAACTAACTATTACAACAAATGAATACCCTTCGTAGAGGGCGTAAAGTGCAATATTTACAAACCCAATTGAATTCCTAATTCTAAACTAAAAAGTAAAAAGAAGCTTAATTCTTCATACTTCGTGTCACGTAATCACTTCCGCTCCACTCCTGTGCTATCCTGCACAAATCAAATGAACACGAGCAGTACCAGATATAGAAGAAATAACACGTATAACAAAAAAAACTAATTAAATGCTAGAAATATGAAAGACATCAGAAAAGAAATCTAAATGACTACTTACAATTGAAAACTGATTCTAATTAAATCTATTATTAACTAACTAATTACAAATCAATTAACTAACTATTTACTGAACTACTAACTAATGCTTTCTTAACAAAACAAGGAATGAGCTATTGAAGAACACAAGAAAATGAACGATTTAAAAACAATAGGAATTTAATTGAAAAACAAGGAATGCTAACATCTATCAGTTACTTACTAAACTAATCAAACTATTTATTACAAAAAAAAAAACAGGAAATTCAAACTATAGAGAAACAAGATTTGACTGTAAAAAAACAAAACAGGAAAAACAGAAAATGAATATAACTGGAAAATGAAATGAAATAAAAAAAATAGAAAATGAATATAACAACTAAACTAGATGAATGTTAAGAATTCAAGAAAATCAAAGAATGAGGAAACATGCAATCCGCAGGTGAGAAAATAAGAATTCAGCATAAAAGAAAGAATGAACAAACAAGAGAATATAGGATATTAACAAACAGGAATTCTGCAAAACAAGAAATGAATAATCATGAACAATTGATGAATGAAAAAACCAGGAAAGTTGAATGAAAAACAAAAAATACAGTAAAGTACTAAATGCAGAAACAGGAAAAAAAAAACTTATGAAATTTACCTTCTAACAAATGAATTAACAAAATTACATGAAATCTAAAGAAAGACTCAATGAAATAACAGATCGGGCGATAAAAATTGAAATAGTAACTATCTATTTTCTTTTCAGTTTTCAGTTTTTCTTTTATTATTTTCTTATTTTTCTTTTTTTCGTAACCAGAAAAACAACAACAACTATTGAATTAGGAAGAAGAAAAAAAAGATTAGAAAAAGAAAATAAATCGGAAGAAGAAGATTTGAAGATCGGAGGAAGAAGAAGAAGAAGAAGAAGAAGAAGAAGAAGAATTGAAGATCGGAGGAAGAAGAAGAAGAAGAAGAAGAAGAAGAAGAAGAACTGAAGAAGAAGACTTACCGTAAATCACACCTGGAAGAAATCGGGGAAGAGGTTGGCGGCCTCCACCACCACCGCTGTCACCGGACCGAAGAATCCACCACTACTGCCGGCTGGAGTATCATTAGAGGAAGAGGGAGAAGGGGAAGGTAGGGAAAGGAAGGAAGAAGCCGGTGTTGGTGGAGGAGGGTGAGAAAAGAGGGAAAGAGAGGGAAAGAGGAGAAAGAGGGAAAGGTTTTGGCGTGAATTGGAGGAGGCGCCCGATTTTTTTTCAAGTCTTGGGTTTTAAAAACCCCAAACCGGCTGGAACCGGTTTGAAATTTTTTTTTTCAGTTTTAAAACAATGCAATACGGTTCCAGTCGGTTTGCTTATTATTTTTTTCAGTTTTTTTTTAAATTCAAAACCGTATAAACCGGTTTATGGTTTATTAGAAAAAATTTCAAAAAGTTACAAACAAAAATTTTTTTTTATAAAGAAACTCAAAAACTATTCTAACTAATTTTTTTCTTTTCTAAAAAAAACAAACATTTAAAATGATTTTATTAGCAATATAAAACTATTTTCTCTATTTTTTTATTTTTTATTTTTTTATTTTTTATTTTTTTAATTTATTTTTTTTTAATTGAAAACTAAAACTAAACTACTATGGCTATAACAAAAACTAAAATATGCATAAAAATGTAAAATAGAACTATTTTTCATGCATTTTCTATTTTTAAATTATTTTAGCACATTTACTCGAAAACTAACATAAAATTGGGTTTTTGAAACATTATTTTATAAAATCATGCATATTTTAATGTTAATTAACCCTAAATTATATGCATGATCAACATGAATATTGAAACAGAAATTAAAGAAAGGTTCAAATATCATAGAGTTGAAGATTTTTACATGCTTTGTCCATGCAACCAGATTGAATGAAGATATCATTTGCAATTTTCTCAGCTGCGCAGGTTGAGACAGGATCATTTCTCACTATGCATAAAACAGATTTTCATGATGTGATCATCGCAAAATTTTTCCTTCTCTCGTGGTATTTCTCTCTCTTTCTTCTCTTTCCCTTTCCAACCTCTATTTCCTCCTTTTTGAAGGAAGAAAAATAAAAGACAGAAAAGAAAAGAGAAGAGAAAAGAAAAAAAAAGAAGAGAAGAGGAATTATTTTGCGGGGTCTCACTTGACCTTAATTTTGAAAATACTTAAGAATATAACTCGCCTCCGTTTTGAAATATTTGCGGGAAAGTCGAGAGACGGGGCTCGCTCGTCGGTACGAGGTTCGATCGTTCCTGGCGCCTTTACCAGGGGTAATCGAACCAAGGGTCGAATTCATGCCTTTTTGTTTTGCTAAAATATCATCTAAGAATTTATCCTAAATCTAAATGCACAAAGAATCATGCTTGTGCAATGCAAGGATGTATGCTTTTTTTCGAAAGATGATTTGGACATCTCCAAGTGTTTTTGAGATGAATTTGATAATAGAGTGAGAAAATGGCTTCTAACTTAGAACTTAAGATTTAAAGTTCTAAGTTTTTGGAATAATCAGAGTTTTGGGAAAATAAATCTGGACTTCAAAAGGAATGTTTTTTTGAAGTTGAGATAAAAGGAGAAGGAAATTTCAAAATCACAAATGGATTTTGAATTAGAACTTTGAACCTGGATGAATGTTTGAAATGGAATTGAATTCTAGCTTTTGAAGTTTGAATTCAGAATGAGATTTTGAAAAATCCAAATAGAATTGAGAAACGGAATTGGTTTTTTGGGAATTTTTGGAATTAAGATAAACTTGGATTTTAAAGTCTGGAATGAAATGGAATTTGAAAGTTGGAATTGGGAATAGAATTTGATTTGAAATCTGGAATTCAGGATGAAATATGAATTCAAAGTCTAGATCCTAAATAGAATTGAAATCCAAGATGAAATTGAATTCTGAATTTGGAATCCTAAATGGGAATTGGATCTGAAATCTGAGATCCAATGATAGAATTTGGATTTTGAAGTCTGAGATCTAAGATGGAAGTGAATTCTGGATCCTAAAATAGGTTTTTGGATATGAAATCTAAGATCCAAAATGGAATTGGATTCTAGATCCCAAAATGGGTTTTGGATCTGAAATCTGAGATCCAAGATGGGATTGGATTCTGGATCCTAAAATGGATTTTGGATCTGAAGTCTGAGATCCAAGATGGAATTGGATTCTGGATCCTAAAATGGATTTTGGATCTAAAGTCTAAGATCCAAGATGGAATTGGATTCTAGACCCCAAAATGGGTTTTGGATCTGAAATCAGAGATCCAAGATGGGATTGGATTCTGGATCCTAAAATGGGAATTGGATCCGAAATCTGGAATCCAAGATATAATTTGGATCTAACTTTGGTTTTGGTTTTTGAAAGTCCAAATGGGACTTTTGAAGATGGATTTGGGTTTTGAAAACCCCGATTGAATTTAAAATTTAGGAAGGGTCAAGCTTTTGAGATTCAAAATCAATCTCAAACTTTGATTTTGAATTTTGAATATAGAAAGATAAACTTGGTTTTGAATTTGAAGATGAATCAGAAACTTCAAAGTTAAATTGAACCTTGAAATTGAATTCTGAATTAAATTGGAAATTTAAAGTTTGAATACAAAATGATTTTGAAATTTCAAAGTCAAATTGGATTTTGAAATTGAATTTTTGAATCTTGAAATGAGATAGAATTGGACTTTGAAATAGAAATTTGAAGAAAGATATCCAAAATTGCTTGGGTTTTTGAAAAAAAAAAAGAATTTTTGAAAATATGATGCAATTCTATCCTAAATGATGAATGAATTTAAAGAATTTTGAAATTGGATATGAAAAGCATATTTCATTCTTTAAATGAATTAAGAATGAGATTAAAGATATAATGCATCACTGACTATGGTCATTGAATGTATTATATAATAACCACATTTAAATTCAAGTGAAGAATAAAACATATTTTGGTGCTTTTATAGAGTTTAAAATGAAATTAATTCTCAATATATCCTGACTATGGCCATTGATATATGTATTGAATCAATTTTTAAACTAAACTCTGATAAAAGAGGAAAATATTTAAAGAAAATATAATGAATTTTGAAAAAGGATCCAGTGTGGATCCAGTGTTATTTTATAAAAGATGAAAATCCTAAGTTTTGTTTACATCCTGACTATGGCCATTGATGTAAATCATCAACTTAGGATTAATCACCTTTTATGAAATGGTGCACGTGCCATTCGTGTTTCACCATATGTGGTATTTTGGGAAATAAAGGCCAAAAGCATGAAAACAAGTAATTCATGACATTTACAATGCTCATTCATTCTATCTAAAAGCTGGGAATTGTAAATTCTCATTAAGACCTAATTTTTTACAACATATAAAATTGAATTTACAACTCCAAGTAATGACATTTTCCACATATTCCCTGCAAAACACCTAGTTAGTGCAAAAAAAATAGAAGAGAATTTGCACATATCAGATGGATTTCAAAGATGCCAATGGTGAGATGTTCACATGCCATGATATTCATGATGGAAAGATGGAAGATGACATTCATACCTATATGCATATATATATATATATATATATATATATATATATATATATATATATATATATATACATACATATATATATATATATATATACATGCATATATATATATATATATATATATATATATATATATATATATATATATATATATATATATATACATACATATATATATATATATATATGCCATATACAAGGGATTGACATACAGAAAATGGGAGTGCTTAAAGATGTTGTAAGGAACAGGAGAAATGGTCGTCCCTTAAGGATCATAGATTGTGACAAACCTGATTTTCCCTTCACTGATGTAAATTTGATCAAGCCTTGGCCCAGCTTTGACAACCCAAAGTTTGTCACTCTTTACAGTAGTATTCTCACCAAGCAAGATGTTGGTAGTTCTATCCCATGAAGAAGATACCTTCTGTCACTCGGATGTGACTGTGATGCAAAACCCGTTTGCAGAAAAAAAAAAATCTTAAGCCTTTGCTTCCCCTGAAAGTAGGGGAAGGGTTGTTAGTAGCATTTGACTAACAAGCGCATAGAGGTGGGGTAGGCTAAGTGAGGAAATGCACATATGCTGTGCACAGGGGAGTTATTGGGATATGATATCGTTGTAAAGAACACGATATTTGCATTTGACAGGCAACTCATACCTATGCAACATTATCAGATTTATCAAACCAATAATTAGGAACTCTTTATGCTCTTTCGTGATAGTACAGGTTCTTAAAGATGATGCTCCTAATGCTTAGGCATGGAACGCTGCCATAATCCTATCAAATTTAAAAATTGCAAACCTTCTAGCTGCACTTTTTGGATCAGAGATCACCCAGGCACACCCAACTAAATGACTTCCCGGACTAGCATTCTCTTCAATGCCCAGGTTCCATCCTAACAACTATTGTTATGGTGAGATTCTATACAGGAGTTAGCTGGTCTGCAAGGATCTACTGAGGTCTTACATAGACTATATACAGTAGGTAGTTTATTGCTTCTGTGGGAGGTGTAGGAAGAACTATGCTGATGGAAGTGAGTGAAATGAGGGATGCCTCTATGCGACAGGCTGCAGCAATGCTTGGCAATGCCTTGGTACTGCTGTGGACTGGTGGCTGCTACAGAGGGGTGAAAAGTGATGAAGGAAGTTGGTTCTACCAGCATTGGTTTGGGTGGAAAAGAAAGAAAAAAACCAACATTACTTTATTGGAATAATCCCTTGATGACAACTTAGCAATGCTTCAAATAGGACAAACATTAACAAAAGCATCAGGCAATATTCAATATCCACGGTGGAATGTTTGACATACCTGTGATCAGAGCTTGATATAACAGATTGAACTCTGTTGTTAAGTAATTCAAGAGGATTCTGCACTAACTGGTATTTCAGACGTTCAAAAAATTAAGACCCGATTTGTTAGGATCTCTGTGGACTATAGTTGATCGGATCGATAAAAGCTCCTGCAACTCGGTAGGGTTTTTGTTTTTTTAGTGAAGGGCGACACCTCCTGTAACTGCCGAGATGGTTGATCCTCCAGAAGAAAAGTCGATCAATGGATGCTAATGGATGATGCAGGAGGGAGTTCCTTCCTTTTCTACTATGGAAGCCCCTTTTTGTTGAAGAAGAAGGGGGATTCCGATGAGAGAAATGCAATGAAGAAGCGAATCGTGGAGGAAAGTGGATGATGTGATAATGGATGTTTGAAGAGGAAAAGGATAGATGCCGAGGGAGGGTTGCTACGTGAAAATTGATGGAAAATGGATGATCTCGATCATGGATGGAGGCCTCTTCTTAAAGGAAAAGTGGAGGGTTCGAGAGGGAGGTCAGTTGAAGATGGAAGGTGGAAAAGAGGAGGGATTGTTGGAGATGAATGATGGCGGGGAGAGAGGGAATGCGCGGGGGGGGGGGAGAGAGAGCCTGCGACCGGTGTTATTTTTCCTTTTTTTCAAAAAGGAGGTCCCCTTTTAAAACAATTTTTCATAAAATGGTTAAAAAAAGAGCTTTTTAGTAAAAAACAACTTTGAAGAATTTTAACCATTCATTTTTCGTATAGTTTTTCTGTTTTTTTTTTTTTGTGTTATTTTTCCATTTTTTTGTTTTTTTGGAATAAAATTCTAAAATTTTATGAGAAAACAAAGATTAAAAACTATTTTTTTTGTATTTTTGCAAAATATTTACAAAAGAGAGTTTTTCTGAGAACTCAAGGCTATTTTGGGAAAATTTCTTCAGAAAATGAGTTTATATTCGGATCTTTAGGAAATATTCGAGGTTTAAAACCTTGAATCGAGAAATACAGGGTTGTGGATCCAACAGGATACCAGATGGACTGTCTGAGCTTTTCAAAATTTACTTTTGATATTTTAAAATTTTAATTTGAAAATTTGGATAACGAGGCTCAGATTTGGGTTTTGACATTGGATCCGGATCTGAAATCAAGTTGGATACATCAACATGGAATTTATTTCCGAAAATCCGAAGAATAACTGAAACTTAGTTTTAAGATCGCTTTGATTTAATAAGAAAATGGGGCCATGGGCAAAAAGGTCATTTTTACAAGACTTTGAAAATTTTGGGGTGTTCACACATGACTATCTAAGTAAGGCAGACATTGAATTGACCAACTTTAGATTACATGAATTAATGAAATTAAAATCAGACCATATGAATTTTACCATCCAATTTTCAGTAAATGTTTTCTTAGGGTGCAAAGAGATAAGTACGCACAGAACCATGACATACTCAAAATTTAAAACATCAAAATTTAGCTGCAGTAAGCATTTGTCTCTCCAAGATGATGTTCATGACAAACAACTTCAGAACCAGACTGGTTTAAATTGCAAGTTATGGCCTAAGATACCATTCTGAAGATAAGCAACAGCAGGAATCACAGAAACACTCCATCACACATTTATTGGCGCACATGGGCATGTTGCATGTCATATGCACCCCATGAACCGGGGCCAGATCCATACTACAAAGCACTTTTTGGACCACCCTGAATAGGATTCATTTCATAATCAACAGGATAAGTGTTTTCTCCATATTCAATTCCAGGGTCCCCATAGTTTCCTCCATAACCGCTACCTGGATTTTCAGTAGTAGAAGTAGCAGCAGAAGCATGAGCTCTTTTTTTTTTGTAGAGGAAGAGGATGCATCCGGTGGACAGATACTAAAACAAGCATAATAATACAGGATGGTGGTAATTACAATATCAATGAAACTTCTGAACTGGAAGAGCAGACATTTGATGGAGGCAGATGTAACCTGCAGATGAAAAAGGAATGATGATATACAAGTAGAACAAAGGCATAAGGGAGATACACATGGCAAATCTTGTATCAGTGCTTTCCTGAGCCTGTAAATTGCAATCTTCCCTTTTTCGACCTTCAACCTGATAGCTTTATGCTATGAAAGAGAATAACATTTGTCTGCAATGAAGCTGCAGGGACTTCTCCCAAAAGGACCCAAGTCATCCAAATGAACGATGTCCTTAGGTTACTCATTATAGCAGCATAACTTCAGAAGTGGAAATCATAAAAGAAAATGCATAACATCTCCAAATCACCCATTACAGAAGTAGAATCTCAAAAAGAAAATCACCGAGATGCATATCATCCATTGCCATCGTAATTTCAGTAGGACAGAACGTTAAAACAAACTAATAACTACGGATCGTAATTTACAGGGAAATAATTTCTGGAAATACATATTGATGGGATGAGTTAGATCACACATTTAACAAATGTAAACAGTGGAAAGCAATGGATGGGTCCAAAAACAAAAAATGGGAAATCAGAATAAATATGTGAGATAAACAAAACTCAAACGAGAAATCACATATAAACAGGTGATGATAAAAAAAATTTTTGCTGCAAATGAGAAACTAGATAATGAAAGCGAAGATAAGGAAACAGGGTATAGGCAAATACTTTATCGAAACCAGAGAAAATTTCAATAAGTGTAAAGGAAATGTTGGAACAAATGTTCCATTACTGTCACACAGGGACATATTGAAGTTGTTATAAGCATTTCCACACATTCCATGGTGCGTAAATGAAAAAGAAAAGAAACTGAAAAGGAAATCGAAGAAATCAAAAGAGAGAAAAGAAAAAAAAAAAGAATGACATATATATATAGAGAGACAGAGTTAAAACTTTTAAAACCCACATGGATCGACAATGCCATTGCGAGGCATCGTTGGTCATCAGTATGTATGGAAAGGTAAAACCAAAAATTTACCGTAAACTTGAAGTAGAGATGGGTATTAGAAAGTAGAAGGTAAATGAAGAAATAAACATAATAATGAGGGAAATCATAGATCAATCATGAAAGGTAGGAATTCTTACCTTATCTTGCAAGAACTCTGAAGGGAGGAGGTGAGGAACGGATCATGTGAAGAGCAGAGGGATGCTGGGGTCGAGAAGCGATGGTCTAGGGTTTCCTCATCGTGCCTCTCTTAAAGAGGGGGAAGAAGATTCGGGAAGGGCGGAGGTTAGGGATCAACGGCTGATGGAGATCGATCTTGAGAGGGAGAAGCTGTTGGTGATGGAGGGTAGAGGAGCTTCAACGGGGAAGCTTCCAGAGGATAGCCTGCGAGAGGGAGAAGGCGAGAGAGAGCCGCCGTCCTGTGCATCCGACTTCTTCTTGCAAAGGATTTTCAAAACCCTAAAAAAAACTTTCAACGGGCCCCTTTTTTTATTTAAAATATTTTATAAAAGGGGGCTCCTTTCGAGAGTTTTTTCTAAAAAGTGATTTTTTATAAAGAACGATTTTCAAAAAGGGTTTTTTTAGAAAAAGGATATTTTCAAAAAGGAGGTTTTCAAAACTATTTTTTTCTTTTCTATATTTTTTTATTTTTTTGTTCTTTTCTTCATTTTCTATAGTTTTTTTGGTATTTTTGGAATAAAACCCTAAAAACTAAGGAATTTTAAACTAATTTTGCAAAAATTTTAGAATATTTACAAAAGAAGGGTTTTTCTTTTTTGAAAAATCAAGGTTATTTTGGGGGAAATTTCTTCAGAAAAATGGGTTTACATCTTGATTTTAAAGAAATATTTGAGGTTTAAACCTCGAACCGAGGAATATAGAGTCTTGAATCCAAATGGACACTGGATTGGCTATCTGAGCATTTTAGAATTTATTTTTGGTATTTTTGTAAAATTCAATATGAAAATCGGATAGTGAGGCTCAGATTTGGATTTGGACCATGGATCCGGATCTGAAATCGAGTCAGATATATCAAATGGATTTAATTTCAGTAAAAATTGAGAAATAAACTGGAATTTAGATTTAAAACTGACTCAATTACTCAGAAAATGGGGTCTGGGGCAAAAAGGAAATATTTATAAGATTTTGAAAAAAAATGGGGTGTTTACACTTAAACTAGTCATTCCATTCAAACTTGACTCCCTTTTTCAACAATTTCGTCATGGGTACGACGATTTGAGAGAAGTCCTGTGTGAACTTTCGGTAGTATCCGGCAAGTCCTAGGAAGCTGCGGACCTCAGTGATATTCTTTGGTTGTTTCCAGTCTATCATAGCTTCCACCTTCACAGGATCCACTGTGATCCCTTCTTTAGAGATTACATGGCCAATGAATATCACTTTGTCTAGCCAGAATTCACATTTTGAAAACTTGGCATAGAGTTGATTATCCTGAAGGGTCTTCAAGACGATTCTCAAGTGCTCACTATGTTGTTTCGGGTTCTCTGAATATACGAGAATGTCATCAATGAAGACGATCACAAAGCTCTCCAAATATGGTCTGAATATTCGATTCATCAGATCCATGAAGGCAGCAGGCACATTTGTGAGTCGGAAAGACTTTACTACAAACTCATAAGGGCCATATCTCGTTATGAAGGCAGTCTTAGTTATATCATCTTCTTTAACTCTGAGTTGATGATACCCAGACTTGAGGTCGATCTTGGAGAACACTCTCGTTGTTCTGAGTTGATCGAATAAGTCCTCAATGTGAGGCAACAAATACTTGTTTTTAACGGTTGCCTGGTTAAGCATTTGGTAATCGGTGCATAACTGAAGAGATCCATCCTTCTTCTTTACAAATAGCATCGGGGCTCCCCACAGTGATACACTCGGATGGATGAACCCTTGTTCCATCAGCTCTTCTAGTTGATATTTTAGCTCGCTAAGCTCTGTTAGTGCTATCCGATAGAGGGCCTTTGATATTGGTGTTGTTCCAGGTAAGGATTGAATTCCAAATTCAACCTCACGAAGTGACATAAGTCTTGGTAATTCCTCAGGAAACACATTGGGAAACTCCCTCACCACTTCCAAACTCTCAAGGGATTGGATATTTGAATTTTTCACTAAGAGGCTCAATAGAAAGGCTACACAACCCTTCCTAAGGTATTTTTGTGCCTTAAGAGCTGATATGAGCCATTTCTACGGGACAGGTTTGGATAGCCGGTATTCCACCTTAGGCAATCCTGGTCAAGATAGAATTACCCTGTCCTCACGGCACAAAATCCTAGCAATGTTCTGGGTCAACCAATTCATTTCTAGAATGACATCGTACTATACCATATCGATTAGGATGGCATCGGTAGGCAAGTGTTTCCCAACTATCTCTATATTCAGGTCCTGCACACACCGGATACATTTGGTGCGTGAAACAAGCGGATTGTATACCTTGATTATTTTATCAACCAATTGCACTGAAGCATAGAGTTGTTCGGTGAAATCATCGGAGATAAAGGTATGAGTAGCACCATAATCAAACAAGATGTAAGTTGCATATCCATTAACAGGTACAGTGTCTTCAATCAGGTCACCATTTTTTACTTGTTCAGTCGTTATAGCGTATACATGACCTGCAGCAAGCCTTTGTTCTACTTTAGGTGGGGGTCACTGGAACTGGGGTCATTGTGGCACTTATCGAGGTGGTCCGACAGATCCAGTATTCCTTCTTTGCTCATCCGCAAGCTTCTTTTCATACTACCTCGCAATGTGACCTATTTTGCCACAATAGAAGCAACCACCCATGTCACGAGGACATGGTCTCCCAGGGTAGTTCACATGGCACTTCGGGCAACTGAAGTTGGACTGCTGACTATTGGGAGCCACATTCTGCCTGGGCTTCATGACTTGCTGAGCAACGTTCCCACCTTGAAACTTCTTCTTTTGAAAGGGTTGTCGTGAACCTTGCCCACTTGGAAATGTTCTCTTATGGCTCTCACCATTGATTACATGCCTTTTTGCTATGACCCCTTTGGATCGCTGCCAATCCATGTGAATTTTTGAAGTTGTCGCCACTATAGCTTGAAAGGTTGAGGGCATGCTTGTTATAACTCGAGACTGCAACCCTTCCCGTAGACCGTTGATATACTTGTCAGCTCTATCCTGGTCTGTGTCAAACAACCAGGAGCAGTATCGCTCTAGATTTTGAAATTTGGTGGTACAGTCGATCAGACTCATACCACCTTGCTCTAACTCCAGAAATTACATCTTTTTCTTATTTTTAGAATGCAATGAAAAATAGTTATCCCTAAAAATTCTCCAAAATTCCTCCCAAGGAACGACTTCAAGTTGTGAGAACTGGATCAACTTAGTGGTATTCCACCACTTTCATACATTATCCTTTAGTCTATACATGCCAAAGTTTGTCTTTTTCTCTTCTGGTACTCCCAATACTAGGAAGGCACATTCTGTCTCCTCGATCCAGCTTTTTGCAAGCTCTGTATCGACTCTACCATCGAAAACTGGCGGGTCAAGTTTGAAGAACTTCTCATAGGTTATTCCTCCCAGGTTCTCGTTGTGAGGTATGACTGGTTCTGACCTCGTCTCACGAATGACTGTAACTAGGTTGTTGAGCGTCTTTAATAGGAATCCTTGTGTATGGGACTCCTCGCTCGGCATGATTCTCCTTATCGTAGGAGTCATTTATCTATTCACACACAAGCACTTATTTTTAGTTTCTTGATGTATATGGGGAAGTAAAACTTTATTTACTTATATACATTCTATTACACAAACATCGCCTTATATACAATTGTCATGCAACATTAGCGGACATAGGCGACGAGAAAGTATATACATAAGTCTATTGACTTAAAAAACATTACCAATCTCTTAAGAAATAGATTTCCTTGATGAGTATGAACTTATAAAAGTCCATCGGTTGCCACATCGCCTTGGTTTAGGAACCACTAGAGTTGGCTTGGGCGGTGAAATTCCACTAGAGGGGGGGTGAATAGTGAAATACGATAAAGATCGATAAAATAAAATCACCAGGCAATAAAGCACAACACATAAAACACAGAATTTATACTGGTTCGGTCAATACCCAGACCTACATCCAGTCCTCAAGCAAACCACTTGAGCTTTCCACTATAACATCCGAGTCACCGAATAAATAGTACAACACCCTCTTCCTCAGAGGTCTTCTTCTCTCAATAGAGAAGGGGCACACCCTCTTCCACAGATATCTTCTTCTCTCAACAGAGAAGGACAACACCCTCTTTCTCAGAGGTCTACTTCTTTCAACAAAGAAGGAATACAGTGAATAACAGAAAGTTACAATACTTCCTATAGAACCTTCAGAATAATATGAATGCACGAATGAAGGATTCTCGGAATGTTCTGTTTATCACTCAGAAGATACTCTTTGTCAAAGAGCTATACTTGACTTTTTCTCTTTTCTTTCTTTTCTTTTTCAAGGCTCTTTTTTCAGATAATGAATAGAATTTTTCTCGTTGTAAGCTCACACATCTATTCCATTCTACTGTTTGAGTAGTTTATTTGAGTGTGTTTATATAGCTTTAAAAAAGTAGTAGTTACATTTTGAAATCGTAGCCTTTTTGAAATATGAAATGTTATGTCATTTCAAAAACATCTTTTAGAGAAATTCGAGAATGCCTTTTTCCATAAAAGTAAAATATAGGGTACACTTAGTCGTTGTAATATTTTAGGTAATACATATTTTATGTAAAAAGTTTATTTCTTACAATAGTACATTGAACGTTGGATTTGTAGTTTTGTCTTTATTCTAATTAATGATTTGAGGTACATAAGTACTTCTTTACCTTAAATGAGTGTAAGTACAATGAGTGCTTTGAGATATTTATTTGTACATAGTCATGTCAAGTGTTTTCTTTATGTTGTGTTTTTCAAAGTCTTCAGAGAGAATGAGGACTACAAGAAAGTCGACATTCTTGAGAAGAATATTAATAAGGATTTCTTACAGGAGGTATTTAATGCTTGTACAAAGAGAATGATGACTTCAAGTAAGTCGACATTCTAAGGTTTTGTAAAAAAGGTAACTAGAGTCTTTATCAAAATATTTTATATTTGTTTTCTTTGTATAGTCGATTTTCATGTTTTGTCTTTTACCTATATTTTAAAATTATTTCTTTAAAGGAGATAACTAGAGTCTTTTCAAAACATATTATATTTTTTTTCTTTATGTAGCCGATTTCATGTTTTGTCTTTTTCCATACAAAAAATATTTCTTTAAAGAAGGTAATTAGAGTGTTTTCAAAAACATATTATATTTGTTTTCTTTATGTAGCCGATTTCATGTTTTGTCTTTTTCCTACATTTCTTTTCATGTTGTCTTGTATATGATGTAAGGTACAATTATTACCTTTTGAAATCATGTCAAAAATACATTTTTCATAAATGGTTGTAAGGAGGTACAATTATTAGTTTTCAAAAAGGAGCTTTTTGAAACTATCGTATACTTTTATGATATAGTTTTTATGAATGAGTATGTAATATGCAATATGCATGTTCCTGAAAGTTCTGTTACATATGACTCTAAAGAAGAAAAAAGTCTTCATCTTGAGGTAGCCGATCTCTTCATTTGAACTTTAGGAATGCATGGTTGATCAAGCTTTTTCTTCAAGGAGTATGATTGCACAAGTTGTACTTGAACAGGAAGTCTCCATCCTTTTTGTGTGAGATATCCTTGCATCAAATACTCGTTAGTTTTATGGCAAAACATATTCAGTCATAATATAACATTTTTCAAGAGGACATATTATCATATCATATAAAATCAAATACGACAGTGTATCATATTATGTGACATCAAAACAGAGTTTCTCAACATTCTCCCCCTTTTTTATGATGACAAAATATGCTCCCCCTGTCAAAAAGACATTATGCATAGAAATAATAATATGATAAAATATTTGAAAAATGTTTAAAGAGAGTATTTCTCCAATAATGGAGACAGGTTTTCTCCCCCTTTGTCATAGACAAAAAGGAAGGGATCAGAGTAAAGAGAGTTATTACAGACCAATGATAAATATTACAGTCCAAAAGTAATTGAAAGTTATTACAGACCAAAACAAATAAGTTTATCCCGAAGGTGGAGGATGTTGATGTGTTCGGTTGACTTGATCCGACTGGAGGGTTCGTAGAGTTTGCTGCAACGAGGCTTGACGGCGAAGAATACGATCCTGAGAGCGTTGAACATCCATCAGAGCAGGAAAGTAATTGAAGGTAGATGTTGGATCTTCTTCATCAGAGCCGGGCATGTGCAGGGACCTTAGATTGAAGGTGGTAGCATCGAGGACCTGAGAGGGATGGAGGATGACTTCGTTGTGAAGGGGTACTTTGAAATATTTGAGAATGGGAGTTACGAAACACCCGAAAAGAAGAGGCTTGAATTTCTGATAACGAATAAAAAGGTTGAAAAGAATGGAGGACCAGTTTATCGGAGTAGAAGAAAAAATTGCGTATATAAGAAGAGAGATTTTTCGTGGAACTAATCCCTTGCGGGGAAGCTTGGGATAGATGTTGTAGAGAAGAATCTGGGCAAGTAATTGAGCATGAGGTTGGAGATTCCTCATGTGCCAGGGAAGTGGATAGCAGTTGGTGCAGAGAAGAATTTTTTGGAGTACCGATCGTTCAATTGGTACTATGGTGTTGAGGTCTGTGCCGGTGGAAGGTAGGTTTAGAATTCTACCTAGTGAGGAAGTACGAAAGATCATCAGTTGTCCGCAAACTTTGGTGGTGATAGTCATTTGTTCATGATCAGTAGAAAAGTTTGTATAGAACAGTCGAACTAGTTCAGGATAATAGGCAGCGTCGGATGAAGATCCTAGTAGATGTTTGAGTTCGGGGAGATAGTTGTCTAAGTCAAATAGCATGAAGTCTTCATAGTGAACTAATCTTCCTTCATGAATGGGTCGAGAGCAAAGTAGGTTGTAGTCATGAAAAAGATCGGGATACCTTAGATCTGCGGCAGTGATTGCAGAATTTGAAGAGGAAGCCATTGTAAAAGAGAGTTTAGAGTGGAGGAACGAGTTGAAAGTATGTATGCTATGAGTGGTAGTGGTGAGGAATGAACCAAACATTTAAATAGAAGAGGGAAATAATTGTGACAATAATTGAATGACATTGGAAGTGAAAGAGTTTTGGATTTTAGTTTGAATAAGGAAATTCGTGAGTTGGAAGTTAAGGGGCTTGTGAATGATAAATCAAATCAATGGTGGAAGATAGTGTATTATATTAGTGTGTATTTTAAGAAGGACATAGATTTGAACAAATTTGTATGAATTTTACTATGGGTGAGTTTATCGACTAGTGAGACAAGTCATTAATAGAGTATGGGGTGTCATGTTTTGAACTTGAGAGAGTGAATAATTCAAAAAGTTTAAAGGAATAGTTATAGAGTGAAGAAAATAATGGCCTAATAAAACAAGCAACTTTTTCTCCATGATTTTACTTTATGTGGAAGTATTCCAAATTCGTGAATGGAGAGTTTGGAATAGGACAACCCATAGGGTATGAGTGAGAGACAATAATAATTTTTATTTATATATATTGATAAACGTGAAAGGAGAGTGAATAGACATAAAAAGATGATACGGATGTGTAGAAAAATGAGAAAGGTTATAAAGGACAACAATCACTTGATTTAGATATGACATAAAGTAGAGTTAGATTAGCCAATAGATAAAGTTTTGCTTGAAGACAAGATTTTTATGAATCTCGATTTAAGAGAGATATAAAATATATGAGAGAGTCATGGTCACGGATGGAAAGTCACTTCATATGGGATAAGGTGAGAAAGAGGAAATAAAAAGGGTGGTACTAGTAGTGCTAGAAACAATAGAGGACAAGTTGTCGATAAAGGAGAGTTTAAAAAATTATTTCATAAAGGATGTGACAGGATGATAATAGATTATACTTAAGCTATGAAATAACCGATGATATAGTAAAAGTTTACGAGAAATATAACCACTTAAAAGGTGATACAAAAAAAAAATAATCACTTTGAATTTTTCATAAGAGGGTTTAAGATTTTCGAGAATAATATTGATAAAAGGTCATGAAAGGGAATATATCACATGAATATAATTAATTAATAATAATAATTAAAGTCATGAGGAATCATGTTTGGAGGCCGGCTAGCTTATCGTATGAGAGGTTGTCATAAAAAGACAAAAGATATAAAAGGTGTAATGAAATGAGTGATGTGATCCAAGTCATGATGGCTTTTTACTTAAAGTAAATGGTTCTTATGGATATACGTAAAAGGAGATAGGACAAGAAGTCATTATGAGAGTGTACTTGAAAGATGACAAGTTGAAAGACATAAAGAATGTGTCATGATGAATGTGTTTCTATGAGTATTGAGTGTATACGAAAATATGAAAACATAGTTTGACTTTGAATAGTAAAACAAACACACAAAAAAATCGATAAGAAAAAGCCTTTTAAAATAAGATTTTATCAAAAGCAATAATCTTAATAAGTGTGATTAATTTACAAGTCACTTAATTTGCATATTCCTAGTTCTCTTCTAATACGTGTGAAGTCTTCATGTTTTAATGGTTTAGTGAATATGTCTGCTAACTGTTGTGGGTATGAATTCCAGTTTAATTATTTTGTTTAAGACTTGTTCTCTTAAGAAGTGGTGTCTTATTTGAATATGCTTAGTTCGTGAGTGTAGTATAGGATTTTTAGACAAGTTTATAGCACTAGTATTATCACAGAAGATGGTTGTATTTTCAAAATTTAAACCAAAATCTTTTAAGGTTTGTTTCATCCAGATAACTTGTGTACAGGCTAGGCTAGTAGCTATAGATTCGGCTTCAGTAGTTGATAAGGATACACAGTTTTGTTTCTTACTGAACCATGATACAAGTGAGTGCCCTAGCATATGACATGTTCCACTTGTGCTTTTTCTATCAGATTTACTTCCAGCAAAGTCAGCATCGCTGTATGAGATTAGATCAAATGTAGAGGATTTTGAATAGAATAATCCAAAATCAACTATGTCTTTTAAATATCTCATTATTCTTTTTACAACTTTAAGATGTGATTCCTTTGGATTTGACTGAAATCTAGCACACAAGCAAACACTGAACATAATATCTGGACGGCTAGCAGTTAAATATAGAAGTGATCCTATCATACCTCGGTATACCTTTGTATCAACAGACTTACCATCTTCATCTTTGTCCAGAACAGTAGTAGTGCTCATAGGAGTAGATTTTGAAGCAATTGAGTTCATGTTGAACCTCTTCAGAAGTTCACGAGCATACTTAGATTGATTGATGAAAACTCCATCCTTGGTTTGCTTAATATGCAGTCCAAGAAAGTAGGTGAGTTCTCCCATCATACTCATTTCAAATTCTTTCTGCATGGACTTAGAAAATTCTTCACAAAGAGTGTTGTTAGAAGATCCAAAGATGATATCGTCTACATATATTAGAACAATTAGGGTATGATTATTCACTATTTTAACAAATAATGTAGAGTCTGCTTTGCCTACAGAAAAACCAGTTTTTAACAGAAAGGTTTTAAGTCTATCATACCAAGCACGAGGTGCTTGTTTTAAACCATACAAAGCACGTTTGAGTTTAAAAACATGATTTGAATATAGTTCATTTTCAAATCCTGGAGGTTGTTTTACATAAACTTCTTCATTTATAAATCCATTTAGAAATGCACTTTTAACATCCATTTGATATAATTTGAAATCCATATAGCTTGCATATGCTAAGAACATTCTAATACATTCAAGTCTAGCAACAGGAGCAAATGTTTCATCAAAGTCAATACCTTCCTCCTGGTTGTATCCTTGAGCTACTAGTCTTGCCTTATTTCTTACAACATTACCTGTTTCATCTAGCTTGTTTCTGAAGATCCATCTTGTCCCAATGATTGGATGATTCTTTGGTCTTGGTACAAGATCCCAAACTTTATTCCTTTGGAATTGATTCAGTTCTTCAGTCATGGCTAGCATCCAGAACTCATCGATGATTTCTTCATCAATCTTCTTTGGTTCAAGTTGAGAAATGAATGCTATATTTGCAATTCGTTCTAACTGAGCTCTAGTCTGAACCCCCTTTGACAGTTCTCCCAAAATTTGCTTTTGAGGATGATCTTTGATATCGACAAATGTTCTTTGATGATCATCTTCATTAGACTTAGTTGTGTTATCTAAAAATAAATTTGTACTTTCAACATCATCATCGTTAGTTTGCTTATGAACAGATTGATCAATAGATTCACAGAAACTAACATGCATAGATTCTTCAATAGACTTAGAACACTTATTGAAAACCCTGTATGCTTTACTATGACTTGAATATCCTAAAAATATGCCTTCAATAGATTTAGCATCAAATTTATCTAGGCTATCTTTTGTGTTTAGGATAAAGCATTTACAACCAAAGACTTTGAAATAGTCTATTCTTGGAGTTCTGTCATAGAATAGTTCATAGGGAGTTTTATTTAATAAGGGTCTAATGAGAACTCTATTTGTTATGTAGCATGCAGTATTAATAGCTTCTGCCCAAAAAGATTTAGCAAGATTATTGTGTTGAAGCATAGTTCTAGCAGATTCCTGAAGGGTTCTATTCTTTCTTTCTACTACATCATTTTGAGGTGCAGCTCTAGGAAAGGCAAAGTTATGAGAAATACCATGCAAGTTACAAAAATTTTCAAAAAGTTCATTTTCAAATTCTCTTCCATGGTCACTACGGATTTTAACAATAGAATAAGATTTTTTATTTTATAATTTTTTACATAAAATTTCAAATTGACAAAACGTATCACTTTTGTTTTTCAAAAATATTACCCAAGTAAATCTTGAGTAGTCATCTACAATGACAAAAACGTATTTATTGTGATTATGACTAGCTACCCTAGAAGGACCAAACAGATCCAGGTGGAGAAGCTCTAGAGGTCTTTTGCTAGAAATGATATTTTTTTATTTAAAAGATGATTTGGACAGTTTTCCTAATTGACATGCATCATAAAAATAATCCTTTTTAAAAGATATTTTGAGTAACCCACGTACTAACTTATTTTTAGCTAATTTAGACATGTACTTGGAATTTACATGACCCATTCTCATGTGCCATAAATGTTGAGAGTCATTATTAGCTATAAGGCAATGTTCTGTGATGTTTTCTAGGTATAGTTCATATATATTATTCTTTCTTATACCTTTTAGGATGATATTTTCGTTGGTGTCTGCTATGAGGCATGCATCATGATTAAAGCTAACATTATAATCTGTGTCACACATTTGACTGATACTTAGTAGGTTATGTTTTAAGCCTTTAACAAGGAGAACGTCTTTGATAAGAGGTCTATCTATGTTACCAATATTACCAATGCCAATTATCAAACCTTTGTTGTTATCTCCAAAGGTGACGGTTCCTCCTTCTTTATGATGAAGAACAGCAAAAAGGTCTGGATGTCCTGTCATGTGTTTTGAACATCCACTGTCTAGAATCCATCTATTCTTCTTATTTGGAGCCTGCAAATCATCAAGTAAAATTTCTTTTTGGTACCCAATCGGGTCCCTTTTTGTTAGACCTTGGAACCCATATCCATTTGGATTTGGGTTTGTCTACAGCCTTAGAAGAGTTAAAAGAATTATAATACTCCTTGTTTGGTTCAGACGAACTTTTCACAAACGTGGTCTTTTGATTCATACAAGAAGGCTTGTTGAAATGAGAGTAGCCAATACCATTCTTGTAGAAAGAGACTTTCTGAGAGGATAAGAGTTTATCCAAGTTCTCTTTACCTTTAGTAAACTTAAAAACCATTTTCATGAGGTTCTCAGTTTTACTTTTTAGCTCTGAAATTTCTACTTGCAGATTTTTTGTTTTGGAGCTAGTAGAAGAGATTTCAGACATAAGCATTAAGTTTTTCTTTTTCAACTCAGAATTTTCACTGCTGAGTTTTTCATTTCTCTGGGAAAGCTCTAGATTTTCAGATTTTAAAGCTTTATTTTTGAAACTCAATTTTCTAGATTCTTCAAATAGTTCTTGAAAAGCATCTAGAAGTTCTTCAAAGGAAAAATCAGAGATTTCACTTACAAAACTTTTGTTTGCCATGAAGCACATATTTGCAGTTTCGGCTTCATCATCACTTGACTCTTCACTGGTGGATGGTTCTGAATCATCCCATTGAGCATGCAAAGCCTTTTTCTTGAAGAACCTCTTCTTTGGTTCCTCAGTCTTGGACTTTCTTTTGAGAAGGGGACAGTCACGTCTTAAGTGGTCTGGCTTATTACACTGATAGCACATGGGATCTTCTTTAGGATCTTTTATTTCCTTGTGCCTGTTTGGAAGCCGATTCCTTCTCATGAAGCGCTGGAATTTTTTGGTAAGTAGCGCAATTTCAGATTCTTTATCCGAGTCTTCATTCTCAGATAGAGCTGGGAAAGCTAGAGTTTTCTTTACTGGTTGCTCTTCTTCCCTTCTTTCTTTCATGTGGACTTCATAGGCCATAAGATTGCCTATTAAGTCGTCCAAAGTAAGCTTAGATAAATCTTGAGCTTCTTCAATAGCTGTAGTCTTCTTCTCCCAATCAGTTGTGAGAGATCTCAAGATTTTCTTCACCTTTTCTGTCTGGGAATATGTTACACCCAGAGATTTCAGATCGTTGGTGATGTTGGTGAATCTGGTAAACATCTCTGTGATGGGTTCATCTTTGTTCATTTTGAACAACTCATATTTTCTAACAAGAGATGAGATTTTGGCTTCTTTTACTTTGTTGGTTCCTTCATGAATAACTCCAAAGAATGCCAAATGTCATATGCAGATTCACATATAGATATTCTGTTGAATTCATTCTGATCAATGGCACAATATAAGGCATTCATAGCCTTTGCATTTAGGTTTGCCATTTTCTTTTCTTCATCAGACCATAAGTTATAGTTTGCGGATGGAGATGTGTATGGATGCTCAACAATTTTCCATACAGCAAAGTCTATGGATTTGAGAAAGATAGCCATTCTGCACTTCTAGTATCCATAGTTGGAGCCATTGAAGAAAGGAGGACGAGATGCGTGTTGACCTTCAATATCACGAGCATAAGAGGTAGATGCCATTTGTGCTGGAAGACTTGTTATGTCGAAACCAGCAAACCTGCTCTGATACCAAATGAAATTCCACTAGAGGGGGGTGAATAGTGAAATACGATAAAGATCGATAAAATAAAATAACCAGGCAATAAAACACAAAATTTATACTGGTTCGGTCAATACCCAGACCTATATCCAGTCCTCAAGCAAACCACTTGAGCTTTCCACTATAACATCCGAGTCACCGGATAAATAGTACAACACCCTCTTCCTCAGAGGTCTTTTTCTCTCAACAGAGAAGGGGCACACCCTCTTCCACAGAGGTCTTTTTCTCTCAACAGAGAAGGACAACACCCTCTTTCTCAGAGGTCTACTTCTTTCAACAAAGAAGGAATACAGTGAATAACAGAAAGTTACAATACTTCTTATAGAACCTTCAGAATAATATGAATGCACGAATGAAGGATTCTCGGAATGTTCTGTTTATCACTCAGATGATACTCTTTGTCAAAGAGCTATACTTGACTTTTTCTCTTTTCTTTCTTTTCTTTTTCAAGGCTCTCTTTTCAGATAATGAATAGAATTTTTCTCGTTGTAAGCTCACACATCTATTCCATTCTACTGTTTGAGTAGTTTATTTGAGTGTGTTTATATAGCTTTAAAAAAGTAGTAGTTACATTTTGAAATCGTAGCCTTTTTGAAATGTGAAATGTTATGTCATTTCAAAAACATCTTTTAGAGAAATTCGAGAATGCCTTTTTCCATAAAAGTAAAATATAGGGTACACTTAGTCGTTGTAATATTTTAGGTAATACATATTTTATGTAAAAAGTCTATTTCTTACAATAGTACATTGAACGTTAGATTTGTAGTTTTGTCTTTATTCTAATTAATGATTTGAGGTACATAAGTACTTATTTACCTTAAATGAGTGTAAGTACAATGAGTGCTTTGAGATATTTATTTGTACATAGTCATGTCAAGTGTTTTCTTTATGTTGTGTTTTTCAAAGTCTTCAGAGAGAATGAGGACTACAAGAAAGTCGACATTCTTGAGAAGGATATTAACAAGGATTTCTTACAGGAGGTATTTAATGCTTGTACAAAGAGAATGATGACTTCAAGTAAGTCGACATTCTAAGGTTTTGTAAAAAAGGTAACTAGAGTCTTTATCAAAATATTTTATATTTGTTTTCTTTGTATAGTCGATTTTCATGTTTTGTCTTTTACCTATATTTTAAAATTATTTCTTTAAAGGAGATAACTAGAGTCTTTTCAAAACATATTATATTTGTTTTCTTTATGTAGCCGATTTCATGTTTTGTCTTTTTCCATACAAAAAATATTTCTTTAAAGAAGGTAATTAGAGTGTTTTCAAAAACATATTATATTTGTTTATTTTATGTAGCCGATTTCATGTTTTGTCTTTTTCCTACATTTCTTTTCATGTTGTCTTGTATATGATGTAAGGTACAATTATTACCTTTTGAAATCATGTCAAAAATACATTTTTCATAAATGGTTGTAAGGAGGTACAATTATTAGTTTTCAAAAAGGAGCTTTTTGAAACTATCGTATACTTTTATGATATAGTTTTTATGAATGAGTATGTAATATGCAATATGCATGTTCCTGAAGGTTCTGTTACATATGACTCTAAAGAAGAAAAAAGTCTTCATCTTGAGGTAGCCGATCTCTTCATTTGAACTTTAGGAATGCATGGCTGATCAAGCTTTTTCTTCAAGAAGTATGATTGCACAAGTTGTACTTGAACAGGAAGTCTCCATCCTTTTTGGGTGAGTTATCCTTGCATCAAATACTCGTTAGTTTTATGGCAAAACATATTCAGTCATAATATAACATTTTTCAAGAGGACATATTATCATATCATATAAAATCAAATACGACAGTGTATCATATTATGTGACATCAAAACAAAGTTTCTCAACAGGCGGCACTTCCGCACTCTCAAGCGAATCCTGGGGATAGATGAGGGATGTCGGTCCACTCTTCTAGATAGCAGTATCAAGACTTGGGGAGTCTGAAATTATGATCGACGAATAAAAGGAATCCTCTCTTTCATTCAGATCATTCAAGCTTGGTGTATGTGATGTCAGGTGGTAGCTTGGTGAGTGATTGACTTCCCCATAGAAGTTCAAATCAAAGTCTCTTAGACTTGGTGATCCATCAAAAGTCGTTGGGGTACTATTACTCCCAATACTTGAGTGATGCGGTCCACTGACGCGCGAGGTCTCATCCTTAAGACCGTTTAATCCCCGCCGACCCAGATCGGTGGTATATTTTCTTTGGCATTTGTTGGCGGAATGCCCATCCTCGCTACAAAACTGACAGTCTTGAACTTCATACGTGCATATCCACTCATTATGCATGAACTTGCAATGATAGCAATAATTGCACGAGTCGTGAGTTGCCATCTATATAAAGATGCACTCAAATTGGCAAGTTTAAAGAAAATATACTTACAGTGCGATATCACAAACATGACGGATCTTGAACCAGGTTTCTCAGACACAAGCTCTGATGCCAATTCTGTAACGCTCCGAATTTCCAAAACAAAGCTAAGTTAAAATTTTCATGAATTTCTTTTTTTCTTTGCAGCAGAACTTAGAAAAGCTTTTAGCAGCGGAATCAGACGATAATGAGTCATTGGTTTTAGAAAACTCTGGGCACATTACAGGTATGTGGCCATGCAACTCATTGACCACCAAAGTGTTCAATTTTATAGAAAACCACATGTTTATTACAAACATCACTGCTTGGAAAAGCATGATTGGTTCAATAAAAAGAAGCAGTACAACTCTGTCTAGAGAAACCCTGGAACTTGATACCGCCTTGCTCCGCATATCGCAATGCAGGTCCAACACCTGAAATTCCCATAAAATAGAGTCAGAACCACTGATTGTCTGGTAAGCAAGCAATCACACATCCATTCAAGTCAAGTAAATGCATTGACCACTCAGGGTCGCAGTTCAAAATAACAACGCTTATGTCTCTACGACTTAACGTATATCGCAAGAATGTCCTCAGAGCTATGAGTTGAACAACCGCTTAAGTCTTCATGACTTAGCGCAAGCTTCTTCAGTGTTGTGATTTAAATCTCTCGCTCAAGTCTTTATACTTGGTACATCTGCATCTAAGGACAACTCCTCGAGCTTCGCTTAGTCAGACGGATAGAACATGAGTCTTTGCCCAGTCGGTCCAGTCGTATACCGATTTTGACACCTTTACAAAGGTTATGAAGGACTGTAAACACCCCAAATTTTTCACATCCATTTTCAAACAACCCTCCTCGTGCAGTGTCAACCCTGGTAGGTCAGTGTAGGAGTCAAACCTCGAGTCAGTTTCAGAAAATTATCAATTTACCCATTTTCACTAGGAAAAAATACCATTTTACCCCTAGGTCATCCCGGACCTTAGTCAGTCAGAGTCAACCAAGCTCACTGGTTCATTCAGAATATTTAGAATATCAGTTATTTCAAGCTCATCTGAGCTCACAATGAACAGACCATTTTCATTTCTGACCTCGCAATGAACAGACCATTTTCATTTCTGACCATTCCTGCCCAAATGGGATCATTTCCTCAGAAATGAGCTCATTTTTCACTCAAATCTAAGCCAATTGTCTTCGAGTCAGTCATTCACAGTCAGTCATATTCCCCAGAGTCTAACTTGAGCTCACCAGGAGTTCAAGCGCTCCAGTTTTAGTTCAAAACCATTTCCAAGTATTCAAGAGCCCATTTTAGTCCATTTCGGCTCTTTCAGATGAAACTGAGCTGAGTTCAGTCAATTGAGCTAGTGTTGGAGCTTCGATTTTAGTTCATGTCAGTATTACTGACCTTTGTTTTAGCTTAAAGTCAGTTCAGGTTCATAATTCACTTCACTCCAGTGACCATTTTGTACCATTTCTGTAAAAATGACAGCTTTTCTTGAAAATTTAGTCAGAAAGGTCAGTTGAGTCAGTGTCTGGTCAGTTCATTTGAGTTCTGAAACTCTAGAATCCAGCTCAATCTAGCTCATCTCAGTTCAGTCCAGCTCGAACCCCAATTTTCAGTGTCACTCTGACCCAGTAGAGTCCCGAAAACCATTTCTTGATCTATTTTGTAAATTTTATCAATTTTAATGTTTTTTAAACGGTACAACTGCCAATCATGGCTTAAAATCCAAAATTCTTCATTCAGGGTTTGCATTTTGCATGTCATTTCTCATCATTTCATATCATTTCTCAGCATTTCATAACATTTCATTACATTTCATTTCATTTCCAAAGTCCAGAACTTCAGTTTTATAAATTTCAATCTAGATCAAGTTTCAAAAGCTTTCAGAAATCAATTTTAAACCCCGGGTTTTCCAAATTTGACATTTTTACCCCTAGAATTCTAAATTTGGAAATATTTTCTCGAGAAAAACAATCTGGATTTTTTCAAAACTAAATTTTCAAATTCTACACTAGATTTGCTTCGTAACGAGGTATTGAACTTCGAAATTCGAGCTCGTTTCAAAAACTGCCAAAAATAGCTCATTTCGTTTGGAAATTTTCTGAAAAGACTATTTTACCCCTCTAATCGTCAAAATGAATTTCAAAAGTGGAATTTGGACCTGCTCTGAGATGGCCCATTCATTTACATTTCTATTTTATTAAAAAAAAAGATGTTTCTTTTTATTTGTTTGTTTTGTTTTATTGGATTTTTGTTTATTTTATTTTAGAGAGGTGGGACCCACAAGGTGGTCACCCAAACCTCCAGCCCCCTCTCCCTTCCTTCCTTCCCTTTTTCTTTTTCCCTTTCTCTTTCCCTTTCTTCTTCCTTTCTTTCCTTTTCTTTTTCTTCTTTCCTTTCTTTTCTTCCCTTTCTTTCCTTCTTCCCTTTCTTCCTTCCTTCCTTTCCCTCTTGCCCAACCATTCACGTAAACTTCTTTTAAGCTTTCTTTTCATTAAGACTAGGAAGACCTAAGTATGGAATGAATTAGACCCTAAGTTATCAAAAGAAAAAAAGAAACAAAAGAAAAACCTACGGCTCCTCTTCCCCTTAACGCCTCTCTCTCTCTCTCTCTCTCTCTCTCTCTCTCTCTCTCTCTTTCTCTCTCTCTCTCTCCCTTTAGCTCTTTTTTTTTTCTCTCCTTTGTTGCTACAGCCATGGAGGTTACAACACTCTTCCTCCATCAATAGCAGCTTCAACAAGGCACTTTCATCTTCAGTTAGTTCCAACCGGTTCAAGCCACCATCATTGCTTGCAGCCAATCTACCAACCTTGAAGGCACCTCCTCCAGCCTCTCATTGCAGCATCACACAGTCACCTCCAGCAGGGCGACTTCCTTTGTTTCAGCAGCTATCACAGCACAGCCACCTTCAGCCGGTGCAGCCACCTTTGCTCCAACACCACCACTTCCAGCCGGTCTGTCCACGTTGAAGCATCCCTCTTCTTCGGTTCAGCCAAAGGCAGTGTAACCTCCAAGAAGCATCCAGCAGCCCTTGACGCCATCTACAATGAGCCCCACTACCTTCAACCCTCCTTCAAACTCAAGGTGAGCCCACATGTTCCATCACCTTACTGATTTTTTTTAATGTTGACAAGCTCTTTGATGTCAATGCTATACAAGAGAGGCGATTCATCCGTTCGGTGGATAGAATCCCTCCTTTTAATAGCAAACATTAATGAGTATGTATCTCCCTAATCTTTTTCTAGTTTTATGCTTAGTTTTAGATGGATTTCATATTTTTTTTTATATTACATTCAGTTTATTTCATCGTTTTATGCTATTTAGTATTGTTTCATTGAAATACCATTGATGGCACATTTTTTATTTTAAGCATCAGTCCAATTAATATTTCATATAATTATTTTTGTTCAAAATGTCTAAAAAAATTATTCATGCATACTTGTGTCTGTTTTTGTGTTCTTGTCAAAAATTTGATTCGATTCGGATTTCGGAACCCATCTAAACCGATCAAACCCTAAATCAGGTTTTCTGCTTCTCTGAATTTTCAATTTCTGTTTTATCAGACACAAACCTCCGAGATCCCCTAAATGAGAGATTTGAATTGTCCTCCAAAAATCACAGTAGATTCATAATTGAATCTACTAATGATTTGGAAATTTTGAGGTTTTTCCAAGTAGTTTTGATCTCTGTCAAAATTCGGATTTCTCAGCCCCCCTGGGAAAATCTCGATTTTCCTTTGTCAGAGTGTAGATAGACCATAATGCACCGAGTTCGTTCAATCCGTAGCTCGTCTGCAAAAACGTTCAACACAAAAGTTGTTTTTAACTTATTTTCTTGTTATTTCCCAAAATTTGGGGATTTTTGGAACTGTCTTAGTATTTTTCCCGAATTTTGCTTTTCTGTCTGACAGATTCCAATATCCAAAAATTTCAGAGATTCGGGTCTCTAATATTAGTGTGCCCTTTAACAAACCGTAACCTGAATCCCAATGGTGTCAAGAGATCAAATTGTACCCTGTTTGTCAAAGACATTATCCCACAATTTCAGCGTTTTTTACATCTGTTTACTATTTTTCCCACATTTTCTACCGAAACCTGTCTGTTTCCTCCAAATCTTAGAGTCGCAGGATTCCGATCCGACTTGCCGGAGTGGTACAGCTCCGACCATAGGTCAAAATCAGAAAGTGTAAAAGGCAAAAATCTTTTCCTTACTGTCCTTTGTCACCCCATAAAATTTGGGAAACTTTTATGGAAGTTTGATATCCAAAATCGCCTTTAGAATCAACATTTTAGGCAGAAATCACAAAATTTAGGGTTTTTATTTGAATTTCCATATTTAAAAAAACAAAAAAAATTTATTTTCGAGCTTCATTCTGTTTCTAGGGTTATTTTAGGTGTCCATACCAAATTTGGTTTAATTCTAAGTTCATTTGCTTCATGTGTTAGTTTATCTTCAAATTCAAAAGCGAAAATCAGGCAAAAATCAGGTTAAATTTGATATTTTATGATATTTTCGCCATTTTAGGGTTTTATTCATGTAAATTAGCATGTAGAATCATATTAGGATTAATTTCAATGTCATTTTCATTTCACATTTTCCATTTTTGCAAAATTTATTTCAGAAAACCCTGGTTTCAAGGCCATAGTCTTGTTATCAGGGGCATTTTGGTCATTTTGACCATAATTTCGAAATTTCAAATTCTAATTTCATAAATTTTCATGCATATCATCATATTTTATCATATTGTATTTGATTTATTTCATTTGATTTTCAAAATTCCAAAATTTCTTTTAGAAAACCCTGATTTCAAGGTCATCAGGGGTATTTTGGTCATTTTGACCCCAATTTTGAATTTTCAAGTTTATTTTCGAATTTTTTTAATTATTTATCATGTTTATATCAAAGGGGGTATGAATTTGGGTTTATATCTGAATAATATTCGATAATTTCCCATATTTTCAGAAAAAAACAGAAAAACCTACATTTTTGTGCTAACCCTGTTTTCTAGTTTTGCAGGAACATTCAAGAAGAAGGATTAGTTATTTTATTTCTTTATTTTGTTTAATTCAATGTAAAAATCAATGTAATATTTGGAATAAGAGTTACATTTCTGCTTAGAATAGGGTTACATTGCATATAGTTTAATTTATGCAAATTCTGATATTTAAATGTATTATTCATGCACATTTATTTCAAATTCACTATGGTTGACACGAATGGCACGTGCACAAGCTCTTATAGAGTTTATAAAGTCGGTGGGATTCGTATTTATGGCCATAGTCAGAATACGAAGAAAACCAAGATTTATGATGTTCATATTAGCCACATTCAGCCTACACTCTTAGGCTAACTTCAAAATGCACTGCATTTCTCAAAGTTTTAAAAGGATTTTCCAATTCCTCAATTGAAATTCCCTTTTAAATTCATATTCATTCATTCATATTATTCAAATTGCATTATTTTCAAGTTCATTTTCCAACTTCAATTTCAGAAAAATCAATTTTCTCAAGGATTTACCAAGTCTTTCTCAGGATTGGGTTTTCTCAGAATTCTAAGTTTTACATGAGACTTCAAAGTATTTCCCAAGTTCAAATCCAGATTTTCCAATGATTTAAAATTCTCAAATTTCAAAATCCCAAGTTTTCATAAATCGATTTTCTCAAAGATCTGATTTTCCTAAGAATCCATTTTCCATTTCAAAAAATCTTTTTCCAACGAATTTCTTGATTTTCTCAAGAATCTCAAATCCATTTCCTAAGAAAAGCTATTCAAATCTCAAATCGATTTTCCTAAAGTCCAAGTTTTCCTGAGAATTTATTTTTCAATGTAAATTTCTGATTTCCAATGAAATTCAATGATTCTCCCAAGAATTCCAATTTCAAGCACTTTTCCAATCATTTTTCAAGCATTTTCCAAAGCAAACATCATATTTTTCAAATTTGCATATTTTCAAAATTTCATAGCACAAGCCTGATTCTTTGTGAATTCTAGGAAAATAGACCATAATTTAGACAATTTAACTTAGTCAAAGCACACATTTGATCCTTGGTTCGATTACCCCTGGTAGAGGCGCTAGGAACGGTTGAACCTCGTACCGGCAGGCGGATCCCATTCCACGGAATTTTTCTGCAAATTTTTAAAATGGAGGTGAGTAATTTTCAAAAACCATTTTCAAAACTTTGGTCGAGTTTGACTCGCAAAATTCGTTTCTCTCTCGCAAGAGAGGGGAAAATTTTTGTGATGATAACAAGTTTGGAGACCATGATGGGACTTATCTTCGCCTGATCAATTATGTGCTTGACTTAGCTCAATTATCAAAATCATGCTTTACAAAATGTCAGCTTTACTTTCTGATATCATGTGAACCTAGGAGCCTAGGCTTGAACCCAGCTGACATTGATTGCATGTAGACTAGGCATGGTTTGATAGGACCATATTGAGGAGAATTATTCATGCTCACTTAGACCTAGGTCTAAAATACAACACTCCTCAATCTAGAACTTGTATGAAAACAATGTTTGCTTCTTCAAAAAATTCAAAATTCTATCTCTTTAGGACTTAGAGCACTCTGTTTGCCTGCATGTGATCATATTTTAAAAACCACCCCACCTATGTCTACCCGGTCTTCACGTTGTTGGGCTCTCTTCCAGAACCATAGTTCGGGACAGAGCCTCACAACTGGACCACTTATTTGGGCTAATGCCCCCTGCCACATACCAAGGGCCATAGTCCAACGTATATCGGCAGGCGCTCAAGGATGTTGGGAAAACACAAGCCTAGAACCAGAGATGAATTTCTATGCCACGTACTTCGAGTCTCGGCTCGAGTATATCGGCATAACTGGATTGGTCATAATTGATCTGAGCCTAGAGTCAAGATTAGAGTCCTAAAGCTCTTTCAAAATCAATGCATCTAGAGTCAGCTTCTTAGGGAATGTTGTATGTGCATAATTGTTTGTGATTGAATGTATGATGTTCATTTCCATCTTATTTTCCCATATTTCTCCCAGTTTTTCCAAAACACTGGATAATTTTCCAAAATACTTCATTTTCTCATTTATGAAGCATTTCTTTGTAAACCCTGGACGATTTTTCCAAATTATATACCATTTCCTCAAAACTCCAGGTGCTTTTCCATTCTTTCATTCCTCTGGACTTCGAATTTCCAGCTTTTTATTTTATCCTGCCTGCAATTTTCAAAATTCTTGTGTTTTTCCAAAAGTCTAATTTCTAATGTTCCTATCTTTTAGTCCAATGGCATCAAGTCTGCTTGATTCTGTTTTTCCCGTGGGTCACATCTCCTACGAGGTGCGACAAAGTCTCCCCGAGCATCGAGCTCTCATCACCGGACCCTTCTTCCCCCGGTGGTACTATGACTGGTTCAAAAACTTCTCTCGTATGTTTCTGGACCACTTGAGCGACTGTGGGTTGGAACTGGCATCTGCAGTGGGGAAGTTGACAGTCAACGGCAATCTGATCCATGCGCTTGCAGAGCGGTGAAATCTGCGTACCTGCACGTTTTGGTTTCCGTGGGGCGAGATGACACTACTGATGGATGAGTTTTCAGAGATTATGGGACTGCCTGAGCCAACCGGTCAGCCTAGAGATCCGTTAGAGCATCAATTTTTAATTAATGTCAAGGGTCTGGACCCTAAAGATGTCGTGGCTCGCATGACAGGGTGCAAGTCTTGGCCACTGATTGAAGAAAATGGGAACGAGTACGTGAGCCTGATCGATATATACCGACAGTATGGAGAATTCGTAGAAGTCAGCTTGTTGTCCACGACAGCTCGAGAGAGAATTCAGCATGCGATGGTTCTATGCACTGAAGGGCTCATTTTCTTGTATGGCAAGCAGTTCAAGATACTTGGCTAATTTTCCTGTACCTACTACTATCCAGAGCGATGCGTTAGGCAATTTTCTCAGAGACAGAAGTGTGTAGAAGCTCGAGTACTATTAGGGGTTATGCCAGAGTTCAACCTTGCATCAACGCAGTGGTCTAGAACATACCATTCTGCCAGATATAGCTGGGATTCTTTTATCATTCATACTCTTTTCTCCAGTCCTCGTGTCTTTGCTGATCATAAAGAGTGGTGGCAAATTGTTTGTCCGCCCCCTCTTTCTCAAGTCCATTATTGATGTAATCATATTTTTCCTTCAATAAAGAAAAAAAAATCCTTCAATTTTCATTCTATCATGGTTTAACGACCTTGCCTAGGTGACAAGGCATATTTGCAGTTGTCCGTTCTCCTCACAAAGAATGGCAACACAATTGTCGTGACTCCAGCGATGACCCAATCTCTAGTAATGAGATGTTCTTTCAATTATCTACCAAATTCTCATCAAATATTTTTCCTATATTCATTTCTATCCTGAATCTTCATCATCAAAATATAATCATCCATCTTATTCTGCAGAGAATATCGGTATTTCCAAGTGGTTCAGATCAGATCAAGCAAGAAGACACCACTGTGTCAGTGCATCAATGATTTTAGAAGCAGACAAGAAGAAATGGATTCTCCAAGAACTGTTAGAAGATAGAGTTTGAATGATAGGGATGACATTGATCCTGCTGCATATCAGAGGTTCAAGAAAATGATGATTAGGATGATGTCTGAGCAAGTTGAAGACAGTTTCAGAAAGGCTCCCATCAAGGAGAAGACATCTGTCTCCTTCTCTCAAAATATCACTGGTAATAGTAACAAGCAATTTGGTGCATGTTTGCTCGATATTTTATTCTCGTTGAGGTCCTCTATCATCATGGATTCAGTTCTGAATATTCCAGATGCCTAGACGAAGATGAAGCCAAAGAAGTCATGCGGGAGGTACACGGAGGCATTTGCGGTGGTCACGTGGGCTACCAAACTCTTATCAAGCAAATCATCCGGGCAGGATATTATTGGAAGACTATGCAGCAACATTGCTACCATTTTGTGAAGAAGTGTGCTCTATGCCAGATACATGCACTTTCTATTCATGCGCCAACAACATATTTGTAAACCACCATCTCTCCATGGCTATTTTTTTATGTGGGCCTTTGATGTTGTGGGTCCCATCACTTTTGCTTCAAATGGCTACAAATATTTTTTTTTCCGCAATAGAATATTTCACTAAAAGGGTTGAAGCTATCACTTTGCATACAATAGAAACACATGGTCTCATTTATCCACAAGAATATCCTTTGTCGTTTCGGCATACCGCACGATATCGTGTTGGACACTGGCAGTCACTTCAAGAATAAGAGAATGAGGATATTTTGCTTGAAGTTCAGAATTCAGCATCATTTCTCTGCTCCCTATTATCATCAAGGGAATGGTCAAGCAGAGGCCACCAATAAGATTCTGATTCGAATCCTGGAGCGAACCTTGGAAACAGACCGTGATTGGCATGAGAAGATCCATGATGCATTGTGGGCATACAGAACCACCATTCGAACTCCAACTAATGCTACTCCATCAGAACTTGTCTACGGAACTGGAATAGTACTGCCTCTACATGTTCATAAACCTGCCTTGAAGTTCGCATCACTGCTGGAGTTATCGCTTGATCAGTATCAGCAGCAACGACTGATACAACTTGATTTGCTCAATGAAAGAAGGCTCCGAGCAGCAAAGCATGCTCAATCATATCGGCAGAGGGTAGCCAGACAATATGCAAAAATTGTCATTGAAAGGAAATTTTGAGTCAATGATCTAGTGCTTAGATCAATGGCCTATCTCAAGCACTGCCCGGGTGGCAAATGGTCGCCGAATTGAAAAGGTCCCTATGTTGTTGAGGAAGCATTACCCTGTAATTCATATATGCTCATCAATGCCGATGGTGTGAAATTATCAGACCCTATCAATGCTCAACATTTGAAAATTTTCTATACTTAAATCCTCTATTCCATCCTTTGTAATTCTTCAATATATTTTCTTCCATAATGGTCAAACTCTTCTTTCCCAGTTACACTGGGGCATTATTTTGAAAATTATCTTAAAAAAATGTCTTGTATGCAGGCAGGATCACGCAAATCTCTTATTTTGCATGCATGTGCACCCATTTACAGCATTTGCATTCATCTGCATTTGCATGTATTCATTTGCATTCATCTGCATTCATTTGCATCAAGAGTCCCCTTCAAGTTAAGGGATAAACCTGAGTTTCCCCTTTAGGTTAAGGGATAAACCTGAGTTGCCCATTCAGGATAAAGGATAAATCTTAAGACCCCAACAGTTGTCCAAGTTGTTGTGAGGGTGAAGACTAAAAAATCTTCTATCAGAATCAATTGGTAATTTTTCAAAAAATCCAGTGTTCGTGCTGGTAAAATTTCAAAAACCTAGTGTTCGTGCTGGTATTTCTTCAAAAAAAAAAATCTAGTGTTTGTGCTGGTAAAATTTAAAAAATCCAGTGTTCATGCTGGTAAAATTTCAAAAAAACCTAGTGTTCGCGCTGGTAATTCTTCAAAAAAAAAAATCCAGTGTTTATGCTGGTAAAATTTCAAAAATCTAGTGTTCGTGCTGGTAAAATTTCAAAACCCAGTGTTTGGGATGGTAAATTTCCAAAACCCAGTGTTTGGGCTGGTAATTTTCCAAAATCTAGTGTTCATGTTGGTAAATTTTCAAAAACCCAGTGTTCGGGCTGGTAAATTTCAAAAACCCAGTGTTCGTGCTGGTAATTTTTCAAAATCCAGTGTTCGTGGTGGTAATTTTTCAAAAACCCAGTGTTCGTGCTGGTAATATTCCAAAAATCCAGTGTTCGTGCTGGTCACTTTCTAAAACCCAGTGTTCGTGCTGGTAATTTTCAAAAAACCCAGTATTCGTACTGGTAATTTAAAAAAAAAAAAACATAATACATACACTGACACATTTTCAAAATCCGGTATTCACACTAATACATTTTAAAATTCAGTGTCCACATTGATCTAGTTTTCCTTCGAGGTTCGAGTTCCGATTCAAATTTCCTTTCCTTCTAACCTGTCTAGTTTTCCTTCGAGATTCGAGATTCGAGTTCCGACTCGAATCTCCTTTCCTTCTTTTGGTCTAGTTTTCCTTCGGGATTCGAGTTCCGACTTGAATCTTCTTTCCTTCTTTTTATCTAGTTTTCCTTCGGGATTCGAGTTCCGACTCAAATTTTTTTTCATTCTTTTTGTCTAGTTTTACTTCGGGATTCGAGTTCCGACTCGAATCTCCTTTCCTTTTTTTGTCTAGTTTTCCTCTGGGATTCGAGTTCCGACTCGAATTTCCTTTCCTTCTAACCGATCTAGTTTTTCTTCGGGATTCGAGTTCCGACTCGAATTTCTTTTCCTTCCAAAGTGATCTACTTTTTCTTCGGGATTCGAGTTCCGACTCGAATTTCTTTTCCTTCCACAATGGATCTAGTTTTCCTTCGAAGATTTGAGTTTCGACCCAAGTTTTCTTTTCCTTCTGAATTAGTCTAGAAAATTAGAGTTCCGACTCGATTTTTCTTCCAAATCCAATTCAAATGCCTGGAATCGATCCAAAAAATTAGAGTTCCGACTCAAATTTTCTTTCAAAACCCAATTCATTTAGTTTTTCCTTAAAGATTTGAATTCTGATTCGAATTATCCCTCAAAACCCAATTTAGCACCTGGTCCATTCAAAGCTCACAAGTTGAATCCTTCCTTTTTTAAACTAGGGTCCTTAGGTCAAATTCTTATGGAATTGATAGTTCTTAGGCTGAATCCCTATTGAACCCAAGTAGTTCTCAATGAACCAATGTCGTTCTCAATAGAACCAATGTTGTTCTTAGGCTGAATTCCTATTGAACCCATATTTTTCCTAGAAAACCAATTCTCAATTTCGGCTTCCAGGTCATCCAATTTCCAATTTCCAATTTCTAATTTCCAATTTCCAATTTCCAATTTCCAATTTCCAATTTCCAATTTCTAATTTTTCAATTTTCAATCCCAATTTTGACCTTCGGGTCAATCAATTTCGAAATTTCCAATTTTGACCTTCGAGTCAATCAATTTCCAAATTTCCAATTTTGATCTTCGGGTCAATCAATTTCCCAATTTCCAATTTCCAATTTTCAAATTCCAAATTTCCAATTTCGACTTTCGGGTCAACCAATTTCCAATTTCGACCTTCGGGTCAATCAATTTCCAAATTCCAAATTTCCAATTTCAAATATCAAATTTCAAAATTTCAAAATTTAAAATTCCAATTTCGACCCTTTTGGTCACCCAATACCAATTTCAATCATTTCCTCTTGCGAGAGACCCTTTGTACAGGGAGAGTTCGAGGAAGCTCATTCTTTTCGAATGCTATCCTTTGTTCACCTAGCCCCTTTTCAGGGAGAGTTTGAAGGGACTCGTGTCTTTATGAACCATTTGCAAAACAAATTTCCAATTTCATACAAGAAACCCTTAGTTCAGGGAGAGCTTCGACGGAAGTTCACTTTCCTTGTGACCATAATTTCATACTAGGCCATTTCATCGTGAGGGACCCTCTTTTCAGGAAGAGTGTGATGGACTCGCTCCTTCATGACCAATTCACCGACCTCACCATTACCGGACCCCTTTCCATAAGAGAAGCCTAATGTTAGGAAGTTTTGACGAAAACTTAATTTCTCTTCGAGAGTTCATTTTGCAAACACCTCCTCTTCAGGGAAGAGAGGAGTAATTTCTATTTCCAAATTCTGAATCTTCTCCTTTGGGGAAAGGAGAAGAAAATTTTTGTCATGGATGCGTTGCGTTGTGCTTCAAATGCTTGCTTTCACAAAGGATTTCAAGAAAATCTTGCCAATTTGTCATTAATTATTTGTTGATTTCAAAAATCTTTATTGCACAAAAACATTACCTCAGAATACCTTCAATATTACTTCTGAAAGGTCAAAGCTTTCGCGAAAAAGGATTCAAAATTCAAAATCTTTCTATTGGCCAACCAAAAGGATGAAGAATAAATCGTCAATATGGCCAGCAAAGGAAATTCAATGTTGTCGCAGAGCCATAAGTGATTGATATTGATCGCAGTCAATGGCATATTTTTAAAGATCATTCTTGGAAAATAAAGCAGTCGAAATATCCTGGGTGATATAGAAAATCCATTCAATTGCTATATCTCTTCAATCACCTAAGCTACAATTAAATATCTGCAAAAGGGATCTCTCAATTGTCGTCAAGGTGAAGACGAATTATGCGAGTTAGACCCCCGGGGTCAAAGAAGATTTGGATCATCTCCGAGATGAAGGAGTTTGTGACAGATCCTTACAGGGAAAGTTTAGAGCACCGTCAAGATGAAGGCGACTGCGATGAGCCTTCCGACAAACCCTAAAGGATATTTAATTTCTGCTATCATCAAGAGATGTCCAACCAATGAGCCAATAACCATCGATATAATCTCTGAGAGAAAAAAAAGGATCAGAACATCTCCAAGATGACGGAGTTTGTGATGTACCCTTCCAAAAAAAAAAAAGAGAAAAGTCAGGACATCTCCAAAATGAAGGATGATGTAATAAAATCCCCAAAAACCCAAGGGAGCTCTAATTCTGCCAATAATAAAAAAAAAAGTGGGCAGAAAGATCATCATGAGAAAAGAATTCCAGGATATCAGACTGCCAAATCTGCCAAGAATCTTCTTTAACTTTGTGAAATTCTATTATCAATATTCTTTCACCAATTACTTTCACAATATCAAGAATACTCTCTTTTTTGTTCATATCAAGGAAATTGATAGCTTCCTTGAAAGAAAGCCAATCGCAAGCAATTTGAATTTGAATCTTGATTCTACGAAGTTAAGCCCAGCCAGAGGTAATACTTCAGGTAGAAAAGACGGAATATTTTCAAAACAATGTGCATCATTTTCAATTATTTTGATTCAACAACAATTTTCAACATTTTGACAATATTTTCTAGCTATTCTGGCATGAAGCGAGAGCTTGAGGTTCATCTTTGGCGTATTCTGACATCAATTGTTATCCTTTTTAGGACTTGATAACGGGAGTTTTCAAGATTTCTTTCCTTCTTTGGTATAATCTGAGCGCATGGGCTCTCAGATTCGCACACTTCCCTGTGTCCCCACTGTCCCACCATAGACAATCCAATTTTGGCTTGAGGTTAAGCCACCAATCATTTTCTCGCAAAAGGTCATCAATTTCAAAAGTTATTTAGTCTCAGCAATGAGGCGCCCAAAATCAAACCCCTTTTCAAGCTTTAGGGACCCCAATTTCATCCTTTTGCAAAACCCTTATCGGATTCATTGTGCGGAAGTCCGAAAGTTCTATCATGAGTTCTTCTTTCGAGAATCTCATCATTTTCATTCTCGGTCAGGTTAAGGGTTAAACTTGAGCCTCATTTTGATGAGGTATTTCATTTTTCGGTCAGGCTAAGGGTTAAACTTGAGCCTCATTTTGATGAGGCATTTCATTTCCCGGTCAGGCTAAGGGTTAAACCTGAGCCTCATTTTGATGAGGTATTTCATTCCCGGTCAGGTTAAGGGTTAAACCTGAGCCTCATTTTGATGAGGTATTTCATTTCCGGTCAGGTTAAGGGTTAAACCTAAGCCTCATTTTGATGAGTTATTTCATTCCCGGTCAGGTTAAGGGTTAAACCTGAACCTCATTGTGATGAGGTATTTCATTCCCGGTCAGGTTAAGGGGTAAACCTTAGCCTCATTTTGATGAGGTATTTCATTTCCCGGTCAAGTTAAGGGTCAAACCTGAGCTTCGTTTCTACACAATGTATTTTCCGTCTCATCTAGGTTAAGAGCAAAAACTGAATCTCACTTCTTTTAAGGTAAATTCTTTCCTTCTTCATTATCCATTTCATATCTACCATTTTCATCAGGGCTAATTTCTTTATAACCAGTCAGATCCTTCTAATTGGGGCATTTTTATAGCTCAAATTTGGTGTGTTTTTCTTTGCCACTAAGCTCGTCTTCAGGCCGGCTTAGTAGCAAAGAGGGGCATCTGTAAACACCCCAAATTTTCCATATCCATTTTCAAAAAACCCTCCTCGTGCAGTGCCAACCCTGTTAGGTCAGTGTAGGAGTCAAACCTCGAGTCAGTTTCAGAAAATTATCACTTTACCCATTTTCACTAGGAATATTACCATTTTACCCCTAGGTCATCCCGGACCCCAATCAGTCAGAGTCAACCAAGCTCACTGGTCCATTCAAAACATTTAGAATATCAGTTATTTCAAGCTCATCTGAGCTCACAATGAACAAACCATTTTCATTTCTGACATTGCAATGAACAAACCATTTTCATTTCTAACCATTCCTGCCAAAATGGGATCATTTCCTCAGAAATGAGCTCATTTCTCACTCAAATCTAAGCCAATTGTCTTTGAGTCAGTCATTCACAGTCAGTCATATTCCTCAGAGTCTAACTTAAGCTCACCAGGAGTTCAAACGCTCCAGTTTTTGTTCAAAACCATTTCCAAGTATCCAAGAGCCCATTTTAGTCTATTTCGGCTCTTTCAGCTGAAACTGAGCTGAGTTCAGTCAATTGTGCTAGTGTTCGAGTTTTGATTTTAGTTCAGTCAGTTCAGGTTGATAATTCACTTCGCTCCAGTGACCATTCCGTACCATTTCTTTAAAAATGGCAGCTTTTCTTGAAAATTCAGTCGGAAAGGTCAATTGAGTCAGTGTCTGGTCAGTTCATTTGAGTTCTGAAACTCTAGAATCCAGCTCAATCTAGCTCATCTCAGTTCAGTCCAGCTCGAACCCCAATTTTTAGTGTCACTCTGACCCAGTAGAGTCCCGAAAACCATTTCTTGAGCTATTTTGCAAATTTTATCAATTTTAATGCTTTTTAAACTGGTACAGCTGCCAATTAGGGCTTAAAATTCAAAATTCTCCATTCAGGGTCTGCATTTCACATGTCATTTCTCATCATTTTATATCATTTCTCAGCATTGTATAACATTTCATCATATTTCATTTCATTTTCGAAGTCCAGAACTCCAGTTTTATAAATTTCAATCCAGATCAAGTTTCAAAAGCTTTCAGAAATCAATTTTGAAACCCCGGATTTTCTAAAATTGATATTTTTACCCCCAGAATTCTAAATTTGGAAATATTTTCTCGAGAAAAACAATCTGAATTTTTTCAAAACTAAATTTTCAAATTCTACACTGGATTTTCTTCGCAATTAGGTATTGAACTTCGAAATCCCAACTCCTTTCAAAAACTGCAAAAAATAGCTTGTTTCGTTTAGAAATTTTTTGAAAAGACTATTTTACCCCTCTAATTGTCAAAATGAATTTCAAAAGTGGAATTTGGACCTGCTCTGAGATGGCCCATTCATTTACATTTCTATTTTATTAAAAAAAAAAGATGTTTCTTTTTATTTGTTTGTTTTGTTTTATTGGATTTTTATTTATTTTATTTTAGAGAGGTGGGACCCACAAGGTGGTCACCCAAACCTCCAGCCCCCTCTCCCTTCCTTCCTTCCCTTTTTCTTTTTCCCTTTCTCTTTCCCTTCTTCCTTTCTTTCCTTTTCTTTTTCTTCTTTCTTTCCTTTCTTTTCTTCCCTTTATTTCCTTCTTCCCTTTCTTCCTTCCTTCCTTTCCCTCTTGCCCAGCCATTCACTTAAACTTCTTTTGGGCTTTCTTTTCATTAAGCCTAGGAAGACCTAAGTATGGAATGAATTAGACCCTAAGTTATCAAAAGAAAAAAAGAAACAAAAGAAAAACCTACGGCTCTTCTTCTCCTTAACGCCTCTCTCTCTCTCTCTCTCCTCTCTCTCTCTCTCTCCCTTTGGGTATATTTTTTTTCTCTCCTTTGTTGCTACAGCCATGGAGGTTACAGCACTCTTCCTCCATCAATAGCAGCTTCAACAAGGCACTTCCATCTTCAGTTAGTTCCAGCCGGTTCAAGCCACCATCATTGCTTGCAGCCGATCTACCAACATTAAAGGCACCTCCTCCAGCCTCTCATTGCAGCATCACACAATCACCTCCAGCAGGGCGGCTTCCTTTGTTTCAGCAGCTATCACAGCACAACCACCTTCAGCCGGTGCAGCCACCTTTGCTCCAGCACCACCACTTCCAGCCGGTCTGTCCACGTTGAAGCATCCCTCTTCTTCGGTTCAGCCAAAGGCAGTGTAACCTCCAAGCAGCATCCAGCATCCCTTGACGCCATCTACAACGAGCCCCACTACCTTCAACCCTCCTTCATACTCAAGGTGAGCCCACATGTTCCATTACCTTACTGATTTTTTTTAATTTTGACAAGCTCTTTCATGTCAATGCTATACAAGAGAGAGGCGATTCATCCGTTCGGTGGATAGAATCCCTCCTTTTAATAGCAAACATTAATGAGTATATATCTCCTTAACCTTTTTCTAGTTTTATGCTTAGTTTTAGATGGATTTCATATTTTTTTTATATGACATTCAGTTTATTTCATCGTTTTATTCTATTTAGTATTGTTTCATTGAAATACCATTGATGGCACATTGTTTTGATTTTAAGCATCAGTCCAATTAATATTTCATATAATTATTTTCATTCAAAATGTCTAACAAAATTATTAGTGAATACTTCTGTCTGTTTTTGTGTTCTTTTTAAAAATTTGATTCGATTCGGATTTCGGAACCCATCTAAACCGATCAAACCCTAAATCGGGTTTTCTGCTTCTCTGAATTTTCAATTTCTGTTTTATCAGACACAAACCTCCGAGATCCCCTAGATGAGAGATTAGAATTGTCCTCCAAAAATCACAGTGGATTTATAATTGAATCTACTAATGATCTGGAAATTGTGAGGTTTTTTCAAGTAGTTTTGACCTCTGTCAAAAATCGGATTTCCCAGCCCCCCTGGGAAAATCTTGATTTTCCTTTGTCAGGGTGTAGACAAACCATAATGCACCGAGTCCGTTCAATCCGTAGCCTGTCTGCAAAAAATTTCAACACAAAAGTTGTTTTTAACTTGTTTTCTTGTTATTTCTCAAAATTTGGGGATTTTTGGAACTGTCTTAGTATTTTTCCCGATTTTTTTTTTTGTCTGACAGATTCCAATATCCAAAAATTTCAGAGATTCGGGTCTCTGATAATAGTGTGCCCTTTTCCAAACTGTAACCCGAATCTCAATGGTGTCAAGATATTAAATTTTACCCTGTTTGTCAGAGACATTTTCCCACAATTTTAGCGTTTTTTACATCTGTTTACTATTTTTCCCACATTTTCTACCGAAACCTGTCTGTTTCTCCCAAATCTTAGAGTCGTCGGATTTCGATCCGACTTGCCGGAGTGGTACAACTCCGACCATAGGTCAAAACCCGAAAGTGTAAAAAGAAAAAATCTTTTTCTCACTGTCCTTTGTCACCCCATAAAATTTGGAAAACGTTTATGGAAGTTTGATATCCAAAATCTCCTTTAGAATCAACATTTTAGGCAAAAATCATAAAATTTAGGGTTTTTATTTGAATTTCCATATTTAAAAAAACAAAAAAATTATATTTTCGAACTCCATTCTGTTTCTAAGGTTATTTTAGGTGTCCATGACAAATTTGGTTTAATTCTAAGTTCATTTGCTCCATGTGTTAGTTTATCTTTAAATCCAGAAGTGAAAATCAGGCGAAAATCAGGTTAAATTTGATATTTTATGATATTTTTGCCATTTTAGGGTTTTATTCATGTAAATTAGCATGTAGAATCATATTAGAATTAATTTCAATGTCATTTGCATTTCACATTTTCCATTTTTGCAAAATTTATTTCAGAAAACCCTGGTTTCAAGGCAATAGTCTTGTTATCAGGGGCATTTTGGTCATTTTGGCCATAATTTCGAAATTTCAAATTCCAATTTCATAAATTTTCATGCATATCATAATATTTTATAATATTGTATTTGATTTATTTCATTTGATTTTCAAAATTCCAAAATTTCTTTCAGAAAACCCTAATTTCAAGGTCATCAGGGGTATTTTGGTCATTTTGACCCAATTTCGAATTTTCAAGTTTATTTTAGAAATTTATTCATTATTTATCATGTTTACATCAAAGGGGGTATGAATTTCGGTTTATATCTGAATAATATCCGATAATTTCTCATATTTTCGGATAAATTTAGAAAAACCTACATTTTTGTGCTAACCCTGTTTTCTAGTTTTGCAGGAACATTCAAGAAGAATGATTAGTTATTTTATTTCTTTATTTTATTCAATTTAATGTAAAAATATATGAAATATTTGGAATAAGAGTTACATTTCTGCTTAGAATAGGGTTGCATTGCATATAGTTTAATTTATGCAAATTCTGATATTTGAATGTATCATTCATGCACATTTATTTCAAATTCACTATGGTTGACACGAATGGCACATGCACAAGCTCTTATGGAGTTTATAAAGTCGGTGGGATTCCTATTTATGTCCATAGTCAGAATACGAAGAAAACCAAGATTTATGATCTTCATATTAGCCACATTCAGCCTACACTCTTAGGCTAACTTCAAAATGCACTGCATTTCTCAAAGTTTTAAAAGGATTTCCCAATTCCTCAATTGAAATTCCCTTTCAATTTCATATTCATTCATTCATATTATTCAAATTGCATTATTTTCAAGTTCATTTTCCAACTTCAATTTCAGAAAAATCAATTTTCTCAAGGATTTACCAAGTCTTTCTCAGGATTGGGTTTTCTCAGAATTCTAAGTTTTACATGAGACTTCAAAGTATTTCCTAAGTTCAAATCCAGATTTTCCAATGATTTAAAATTCTCAAATTTCAAAATCCCAAGTTTTCATAAATCGATTTTCTCAAAGATCTGATTTTCCTAAGAATCCATTTTCCATTTCAAAAAATCTTTTTCCAACGAATTTCTTGATTTTCTCAAGAATCTCAAATCCATTTCCTAAGAAAAGCTATTCAAATCTCAAATCGATTTTCCTAAAGTCCAAGTTTTCCTGAGAATTTATTTTTCAATGTAAATTTCTGATTTCCAATGAAATTCAATGATTCTCCCAAGAATTCCAATTTCAAGCACTTTTCCAATCATTTTTCAAGCATTTTCCAAAGCAAACATCATATTTTTCAAATTTGCATATTTTCAAAATTTCATAGCACAAGCCTGATTCTTTGTGAATTCTAGGAAAATAGACCATAATTTAGACAATTTAACTTAGTCAAAGCACACATTTGATCCTTGGTTCGATTACCCCTGGTAGAGGCGCTAGGAACGGTTGAACCTCGTACCGGCAGGCGGATCCCATTCCACGGATTTTTTCCGCAAATTTTTAAAATGGAGGCGAGTAATTTTCAAAAACCATTTTCAAAACTTTGGTCGAGTTTGACTCGCGAAATTCGTTTCTCTCTCGCAAGGGAGGGGAAAATTTTTGTGATGATAACAAGGACTGACTCAACAACATCCATCCACTCATACATTCAAGCATCGCTGAACCTAAGCTAATGCTTTGTTTCGCTAATTAGCCCCCTCCCCTTGGGCTTAAGGGAGGTATATCTGAGCATCAACGCGACGATCTGGGGGTTGATTATTCTATATATTTTTGGATACCTCAGAGGCCTGTTGACCCCATCCCCCTGGTAGGAGGATATAATCATACCTGAAGAAGTCCCTACTAGGTATTGGAATGCATTCTGCTACTGCAATAGTTGGGTTCAATCCTTAGAATTTAAGAATAACCACGACCTCCATACCTCTGAGTGACGGAGGTCATCATGAACTCTATCAGGTTCGAGGGTAATATAAGTCACTCAAGTTTGAACCATCACCGTCTTCCTCGATGAGAAATTCTGAAGGGGTCTGCGAGTCTGACAAGCTACTTAATGCTTGCCTATAGGGCAGCCGTTGAGAAGTATGTACCCGACCCCGTTTAGTGTGCCCCTAATACGGTCATCAACCGCGGGATCTTTTCATTTTATTCATATGCATGGTTGATTCTGCTCTCGATAGTACGGCCATCACGATCATATCACCTCTTTCGGATGGACAACGTACTCTGACTCTGTGGTCCTTACGAGTCTAGTTGTATATCTGTCTCTCAATGAGCATGCATATGACACGATCTCAATGAATCAGATGCTCGACGTATTTTTACGTAACGAGCCCACAACCTAGTCAAAGCACAACCACTACTCTGACGCAGCGTCCCTTACGAGCAAGGTGCCCTTACAGGTATCAGGGAGACGAGCCATTCTGGCATCGTTCCAACAACGGGCATCGTTGTGCCATTTAACCAGTTCTGGCAACTCTTCTGCCAACAATTTTGTCAGCACCTCCCATACTCCAACGACAGGAGTGCGACAATCCTTTCTATGTTGTATAAAGTGTCCAACAAACTGGGTAGCAACTCCTATGTATGATGGAGTAACCTGCTATGTTCTTTCGGAGTTATTTCTAACTTCTTTAAAAATTCTAACGGCACTACCACTCTTTGATGGAGAAAGCGTGTGTTTCTTTTAACCATTTTCAGTGGCATCTCTCCTCTTTGGCGAGAAAATTGCTACGCTTAACTCGGGGATGGATGCACACCGTTGTGCGTACTTTGCATTCATCAAGGTTGATTGGAAACTTAGGCTATAGCCAGGTCATACACAAATGACTTAGTCTTTACGAAAATACGGTTTTGTGCAAAAGCGAAGCCTTTCCAATAGGGGCTTCATTCGTCAAGCAAAATCTTGATCGATGAGCGGTAAGAGAATCTCATTAGCGATTTAGAGTTGATCTCCATTTAAACGCTCATTTACGCGCTATATATGTAATATAAGCAGAAGCATGTGCTTTATATGGTAGCGGCGTAAATGAAATGCATATATTTATTGTTCGTGGTGTGTAACCGAACAAAATATTCTACATATATATTTGCAGAAAGTAGGAACCTTAGCGTCATTCAACGCGACGGCGTAAGTAAATGCATAATTAGAAGTGCAGAATCGGAAATACAGAAAGCATGGAGCCTTGACATCGTACGACGCAGCGGCATAATGTAAATACATAATTGGAAATTGCATAAAGCAAGGAGCCTTGGCATCATACGATGCAACGACAAAGGTAAATTACAAGGCCTTGGCGATATAAGACGTGACGACATTTATCAGACGATATACACGAAGTTTGTCATCCAACAAGAGTTACAAGGCGAGCGAGTGAATACTGAAGTATCCCAAAAAGCTCAACCAAGAACTAGGATAAGATATCATTTTTAAGAACGCATATACTTCGTATTCAATATATATATATCCGACGATAGTTATGAGGCGAGCGGTTAAACACTGAAATGTCCCAAAGAGCTCAACCAAGAACTAGGGTTAGATACTAATTTAGAAAGTATATGCTATATACAAACAAGCAAATACTTGAAAGCGATGGATCAGCAATGCAAACTTACTTCAATTGGCGGAAGAAATAGCTCTGGAAGGCTCCAATGGCTTTGATGACTTCGATCCTCCTCTCGAGAGGTCAGACTAGGTCAGATGGGTTTGACCTAGTTGAGAAAGAGGAAGAGTAGGTCAAGTTGCTCAACCTAAGTGGTTTGAACCAAACTTGGTTCGGTCCAAGTCAACTAGGTTCAACAGGTTCAGACTTATCCCAAGTAGGTTGGGTCTGGTTCAGAAAACCAAACCAGAATCTAGGAACAAAAAGGACCTTGACTTTGACTTCAAACCAAACCATGTTCAAGTCAAGTCAACTGGGTTTGGACCAGGTCAAGTGGGTTTGGACCAGGTCAAGTGGGTTCAGACCAGGTCAAGTAGGCTAGGTTTAAATCAGGCAAGCTCAGACCAAGTGGGTTAGGTAGGGGAGGTTTAAGAAGGAGAAGAGAGAGAGAGTGGGCTAGAAAGGGGGGGGGGGGATTTTTTCTAAAGGGGGGCACCTCTATTTATAGAAAATGAAACTTGACCCCCAAGTTTTCCTTTTACCTTTATGCCCTTGGTTTCTTTTTAATTCCAGGAGGTTTCTTGGTGTGGGGCCTACATGAAAATTCCATGAGATATTTTTGTGGGTCCCACCAGATATTTTATGAAGAATATTTCTGTGGGTCCCACCAACATTTATGTGGGTCCTGCAAAAAATTTGACTTTTTAGCAATTTTTTTCTGAAAAATTCTGAGTACGTCATTCCCTTCGTATTGACGTAACTAAGAAAGTTGGATCGAGGAAATCTCTTGATTTCATTCAGGTAGGAAGTTATGACTTCTAGAGTGTTTGAGCATAAATTTGTGAAGTGACAAATACCCTAAGTATAACTGGTTCATGGAAATTGATTCATTTCGCATTTTGAGTGAAAATTCTATATTTATCGATTAATGCCTCTTGAATTTTATTCAGAAATTATCTGAAAAATTGTGGGTCTTACATCATTACCCCCTTAAAGGAATTTCGTCTGCGAAATTCAGTTAAGAGTACAAGGCAAAGAGTTCAGGATACTTATGCCGCATATAAGATTCGGGTTCTCAAATGCAATCATCGATTCCATGATGTTATTGTCTCACTTTAACAAGTGGAATGACCTTCGTCCTTAGCACTTGCTCCCGTCGGTCCATGATCTCCACTGGATTTTCTTCCACCGTCATATCTTCTCGAATGTGGATATCTTCATGTTGGATGACGTGAGAAGGATCATGAACGTATTTCCTAAGCATTGATACGTGAAATATGTTATGTATTTGCGCGTATTGCGGTGGCAATGCTACCCAGTAGGCAGTCTCTCCGATCCAGCTCAAAACTTTAAAAGGACCAATGAATCTAGGGTTGAGCTTCCCCTTCTTTCCAAAACGAAACACACTCTTGGTTGGGGAGACCTTGATAAAAACCTTATCTCCAATCACAAAAATGATCTCCCTACACCGTTGATCTGTGTAGCTCTTCTGTCGACTCTGAGCAGTCATTAGCTTCTTTCTAATCATATGGACCTGCACAGTATAATGCTGCAACACGATGGGCGAGTCCAATGTTCGCTCACCCACTTCGCCCCAATGAATTGGTGATCGACATGGTCGTCCGTACAAGCCTTTATACGGTGTCATCCCAATGCTAGTGTGATGGCTATTATTATAAACAAATTGAGCCAACGTAAGATGAGAATCTCAATCACTTTTCCATTCCAACATACATGCTCTCAACATATGTTCTAGAGTCTGTATGGTTCGTTCTGATTTCCCATCTGTTTGGGGATGGAATGTTATACTAAACTTGAGTTTCGTTCCTAGGGCTTTCTGAAGCTGCTCCCAGAAGTGGGAGGTGAACTTCGGGTCACGATCAGATATGATCGATGTCGGCACTTCATGGAGTTTGACGATTTCTCGAATATAGATTTCTGCCAATCTTTTGGTTGAGTATGGAGTGTTGATTGGCAGAAACTGAGTAGACTTGGTGAGTTTGTCCACAATCACCCATATTAAATCATGATGTCTCTTGGATCAAGGTAGTCCTACAATGAAATCCATCGTAATGCCTTTCCATTTCCATTCTGAAATTTTGATCTGTTGCATTTTTCTGCCAGGTCGCTGATGTTCGATCTTGACTTGCTGGCAGATCAAACACTTTGAAACAAATATAGCCACGTCTCTTTTCATACCCCTCTACCAGTACTTTCTCTGCAAGTCTCAGAACATTTTTGTACCTCCAGGGTGGATAGTGTACTTGCTACTATGAGCTTCCCGGAGTACTTCCTCTCTTATCTCGGGTTATTTGGAACCCATATTCTTTCTTCCATCCATATTCCTCCATCTTCTTTCAAATGGAAGAAAGTGTCATCTTTTTCGGCATGAGCTTTTAATTCCAAGTACTAGGGGTCCTTGAACTGTTCGACTATAATTCGTTCAAGGATTTTGATGTGGATTGTCAAACATAACAATCGGATTCTGCCTAAATCAGCCAAGAATCGCTTTCAATTGACGAAATCCTCCATCAACTTCCATTATCCTGCGAGGTTGGCTAGAGTGACAACAGTCTTGAGACTAAGGGCATCTGCTATGATATTCACCTTTGCATGGTGATAAGAAAGCATGAATTCGTAGTCTTTGAGAAATTCCAGCCATCGCCATTGCCACATATTGAGTTCTTTTTAAGAAAAGAGGTATTTTAAGCTTTTATGGCCCAACATGACCTCAAATTTCTCTTCATATAGGTAGTGTCACCAAATTTTAAGTGCGAACACCACCGCGGCAAGATCAAGGTCGTGGATTGGATAGTTCTTGTCATGTATTCTCAACTGTCGTGACACATAGGCGATCACTTTTCCATACTGCATCAACACGCAACCTAGTCCCGTTCCTGAGGCATCTGTGTAAGCTACGAATCTTTCTTGACCATAAGGTAGAGTAAGGATAGGGGCAGTAGTAAGCCTCAGTTTGAGAATCTCAACGCACTCCTTACACTAGTCATTCCATTCAAACTTGACTCCCTTTTTCAACAATTTCATCATGGGTACGGCGATTCGGAAGAAGTCCTGTATGAACTTCTGGTAGTATCCAACAAGTCCTAGGAAGCTGCGGACCTCAGTGATATTCTCTGGCTGTTTCCAGTCCATCACAGCTTCCACCTTCGCAGGATCCACTGCGATCCCATCTTTAGAGATTACATGGCCAATGAACATCACTTTGTCTATCGAGAATTCACATTTCGAAAACCTGGCATAGAGTTGATTATCTTGAAGTGTCTTCAAGACGATTCTCAAGTGCTCACTATGTTGTTCCGGGTTCTCTGAATATACAAGAATGTCATTAATGAAGACGACGACAAAGTTATCCAAATATGGTCTGAATATCCGATTCATCAGATCTATGAAGGTAGCAAGCACATTAGTGAGTCCGAAAGATATTACTACAAACTCATAATAGCCATATCTCATTCTGAAGGCAGTCTTAGGTATATGCTCTTCTTTAACTCTGAGTTGATGATACTCAGACCTGAGATCGATCTTGGAGAACACTCTCGTTGTTCTGAGTTGATTGAATAAGTCCTCAATCTGAGGCAACAAATACTTCTTTTTAACGGTTGCCTGGTTAAGCATTAGGGAATCGATGCATAACCGAAGAGATTCATCATTCTTCTTTACAAATAGCACCGGGGATCCCTATAATGATACACTCGGACGGATGAACTGTTATCATTGCAAAATTTTACTTTTGCAAGTCAAACTAACCTTTGAAAAAGTTTTGAAAATAACTCACCTCCGTTTTAAAATGCAGGATAATTTCGAAGAATGGGACTCGCTTGTAGGTACGAGGTTCAACCGTTCATGGCGCCTTTACCAGGGGTAATCAAACCAAGGATCAAAAGTGTGCTTAGCTTTACTCAACTTGTCTAAATCGTGTTCTATTTTTTAAATGCACCAAAAATCAGGCATGTGCTATGGATTTCTGAAAATGCAGGTTTGAAAACATGATGTTTGCTTCAAATATTTGAAATACTTGGAAATTCTTGGAAAAGATGTCACTTGGAAAATCGTGAATCATGGTGAAAGAATATTTTTGAGGAAAATAAAAATCGATTTCTGAAGAATTCAAGTGTTTTAGGAAAATCGATTTCTGAGGAATTTGAAGTAACTTTGGAAAATTTGATTTCCCTCAATTCAAACTTTGAAATTAAAAATATAACTTGGAAAATCGAATTTTGAACTTTGAAAAATACTTGAAATACCATTTGAAAGCTCAAAGTTTTGAGAAAATCACTTTTTGAATAAGACTTAGAAAATTTTGAGAAAATCGAATTCTCAGGGCTGGAATTGGAATTTGCAAATGAATGAAATGAATGAATATGGATTTGAAAGACTTGATTTTGAGGAATTGGGAAAATCCTTTTGAAATTTTGAGAAATGTAGTGCATTTTTTGAAGTTAGCCTAAGAGTCTAGGTTGAATGTGGCTAATACGAAGATCATAAATCTGGGTCTCATTCGTATTCTGACTATGGCCATAAATACGAATTTCACCGAGTTTGTCAACTCCAAAGAGCTTGTGCACGTGCCATTCATGTAGACCATGGTGAATTTATAAAAAATATGCACATGAATAACAAGCATAGCAGTTATATATCAAAGTTCAAACTGTATGCAATGCAAATCCTAATCTAAGCAGAAATTGAAATTCTTATTCCAAATTTAATTTAATTTACATCACTAACTGAATTTAAATACATAAAAATAAAGTCTTCAATATCCCTGCAAAACTAGAAAAACTTGTTAGTGATGGTATGTTGTCTTTTCTAGATTTATCCAGTAATATCTAGAAATTACTGGATTTTGCTAGATATAAGCCTTTTTCCATGGTTCTCTGATGAAAATCGAAATTGTGGTCAAAATGGCCAAAATACCCCTAATAGCAAGACTATGGCCTTGAAACCAGGGTTTTTCAGAAAGATATTTTATAAAATGCAAGTTTTGAAATTCAAATGAGGATAAATTAAACTAAATATGATATGACATGATTAAAAACATAAAAATTAAGGTTTAGAATTTCGAAATTTAGGTCAAATGACCAAATTTTCCCCGATAGCAAGACTATGGCCTTGAAATCAGGGTTTTCAGAAATAAATTTTGGTAAAAACTTTGGGTTTAGGGTTTAAATAAAATCAAATGAATACAAAATTGATCATGAAGCATCCTAATATGATTATAAACATGAACAAACCCTAAAAACATGAACTTATACACGAAAATCAAGAAATATCATGAAAATCATGATTTTAACAGTGTTTTGGGATCCTACGAGCACACTGTTTTGTAATTTGATAGATTTAAGCATCAAATGGATTCCAAAATTCATAAAAATCAGCACCTGCACTTTGTATCACCCTAAAATCAGATTGGGATCATAAAAATATATTTTTGACATTATTCTAATTCGAAAATCACATTAAAACTCGAAAATATACTATTTTCATCCATGGTCACATACCAGTTTCAGTGTTAGACCCGAATCAGGGGTAAATTCACCATAGAAATTTCTGAATTTTTTCAGAGACAAACTAGACAGAAAAACAAAGAATCTCTTTTTTACAGATCAGGAAAATCATCTCCGATGAGGGAGAAACCCTTCCGGAAATCTGAGCTTAGATATAACGAATCTAAAATTGATTAAACAGGTACTTCCGATTGAAAATACAGAAATAAATAACAAAATTAATCGAAAATTTCTGCAATTTCAGTAGTCAACATTAAACAAAAAAAAAGAAAACTTCATTTTTACAGATTATGAATCGGATTTACGGTTGAAGATCTATGATCAGTACAAGTCGGATTTCTGGTTTTTATAAATCATAACACGCTTTAAAAGCTGGACCCGACTTTCTGACAGAGTAAAAATACCAAACAGCAAAAAAAAATTATGAAAATTTTACAGTAAATATCCTGCATCAACACAAAGTTACTGCATTTTACGGATCTTGAATCGGATATCGGATGAGAGAAAAAACACATCTGCAAGTTAGGCTTGAAATTAAACAACGATTTTAATCAACAGAAATCCCGATTTGACTTTGTATTTTATTAACAGGGTTCCCCAATCCCAAAACGTCTGAATTTTTCACATATAAAAAAATAAGTAATTTCTAACTAGTATTTAAATATAAACTAACATGCTTTCTACTGATCTAAAATTAAAATCTACAAAAATCTAAGAAACACTAAGAAAAATATGATTTAATCATGAAAAACCATAAAATTTATTTAAACAGCAAAACAAAATTGATTTTAATGATCAAACACATGTAATAAACATTAATATGCTAAAAAAATAAAAAAAACACAAGGAATCCATGGTTAGATTTTGATTTACCCATTAAAAGATGGATTTGACCCATTAAACGGGTGAATCGTAATCTTCTTCGGGCGTTTAGCATAATAAATAAAAAAAATAAAATATTGTTAATGAATAAAAACGTGTAATGCACCATCAAATATCATCTTAACATCATCTTGAGGTCCTCACATTATTTTTTGAAATAAAAGAAAAGAAAAAGCATGCTAAAAGAGGCGATAATGGTTATTTTAATGAAATAAAGTAATAAAAATGGTGAAAATAATAAAATAAATTAAATAAAACCTTACTTTGAGGCTGCAACAATGGAGGAAGGAGAGGAGAGCTGGAGAGGAGAGAGAGGCCACAAAATTGGGACAGAAAAAGAACCCCTTTTGACCTCTTGAAGTCCCCCTTTTATAGGTTTTCAAAAAGTCACTTAATTAGGGTTAATTAAGAGGTTTTTCTTTTTTTCAGGACTCTTTCTAATAAATCCACTAACGACAACAATTTTCCTAGAAGATTCTAACATAAATGGACTCTAATTAATCCCTAATTAACACCTAATTAAAACCTACAAAGTCCAAATGTGGCATCACCTAGTATGGACCCACATTTGGTTTTTAAAACTTGAATTTAAAACCTTTAAAAACCAATGGTTTAAAACTTAAATAAAATGGAATTTCAAAATTGCTTTTGACTCCTCTAAACCCCTAACCTAACTAGGACATTGACTAACCCTAGTCTAACCTTGACTTCTTCAAATGTGGCGCCACCCCGAGTGGGCCCCACTTGATTTTTCAAAAACGATTTTAAAAACTTGAAAATGAGAGGTTTTTCAAAAGAGATTCAAAAGTAGACTTTGAGATTGAAAGTTTTGAAATGGTACAAAGTCCTGACTGAGTCAAAACTCCTCTGGATATGGCACCAACTGAATGGGCCCCACATCGAAGTTTTAAAATTTTGAAATAAAGATTGAAAATAACTTTAAAAAGGGGTTAAAATCAACAAATGGAATTCAAAGGTTTGAAAATAAAGTCCTAAGTGAACTAGGACTCTGGGCTAGAGTCCTGAAACTTTAAGACTCTAAGATTTTGGGATTTTAAAAGCCAAATGAAGAAGTTTTTGAAAGATTTTATCAAAACTGGTAAAAACAAGTTAAAAAATGCAGTCAGGGTTAGAGTTCTAACTCAACCGAAACTCTGAAATAGATTCTTGAATCAACCAAGACTCTGCAAAATGACCTAATTTTCGAAAACAAATGGAAATGAATGAAAATAGAAGTGAAAACAAACTTCAAAATAGACTTCTAACTGGATTAGGACTCCGGGACATCGAACTGAAACTCTAGATTTTTTTGGTATTTTCTGAAAAATAGATGAAAGAACTTGTGAAAACAGTGAAAACAATAACAAATATTAAAATAAAACAAAGTTCTGATTCAACTAAGACTCTGGGGACAGAGTCCCGTTTGAATTAGGACTCTCAGATTTTTGGGTTTTCTGAGAAAACAAATGAGAGAATTTTGAAAAACAGTTAAAAACAGGATAAAATTGAAGTTTTGGTTCAGAGTCCTGATCTGATTATGACTCTGAGAAAGAGTCCTGATTCGACTAGGACTGTAAAAATTTTTGGTTTTCTAATAAGCAAATGATGAAATTTAAACAAAGCTTTTGAAAACCAATGAAAATGAAGTGTGAAAACCAACTTTGGATAGAGTCCTGATTTGATCAGGTCTCTGGGGCAGAGTCCTGATTCTATCAGGACTTTAGGATAAAATCCCAGAATTTTGAAATTCTTTGATAAAAGTGTAATAGTTTTGATAGATGGAAAGATTTTTAAAAGATTCTCTCAAAATTGAAATCAGGATCAAAGTCCTGATCCAACTAGGACTCTCTCAACAAAGTCCTGTTTTGACTAAAACTCTGAGTTTTGACTCATTTTGAAAGATTTGGTTAAAAATAGGTAAAAATAGTGACAAATGACAAAGTCTTAATCCGACTGAAACTCTAAAGAAGAGTCCTAATCCGATTGAGATTCTTGAAGAAGAGTCCTAATCCAACTAGGACTCTGAGATTTTGGCCAAAATGGAAGATTTTGAAAGGTTTTCTCCAAAATAGGTAGAAAAGGTAGTAAAAAGTAGAGTTATGATCCGACTGGGACTCTGGAAAAAGAGTCCTGATCCAACTAGGACTCTAAGATTTTGGCCAAAATGGAAGAAATGAATAAGGGATATGACCATAACTGGTTTGAAATCAAAATGGAGTATTGAAAATATTTTAAAAAAGATAAAAAGATAGAGTCCTGATCCAACTAGAACTCTGAAATTTTTGAGAAATTTGATAAATGAAGAAATCCAGAAGCGACACCACCTAAATGGGTCTCATATGAGAATTGAAATCAGTTGAAAATTGAGTTTAAAACGAATCCAGATTGTTTTATGAGAAAACATTTCAAAATATAAGGTCCTGGGGGTTGACAAATGACAAAATGTTGATTAAAACCCAGGTTTTAAAATTGATTTTGAAAGAAAAGTTTTAAAAACCCGAATCTGGATTAAATATTTTGAAAATAGGAGTGTTGGATCTCGATAATGAGATGCAATGACATGCAATGCAATGAAATGACATGTTAGATGCATGCAATGACCTGCAGTGACACATGAAATGTAAGTACTAAATGAGGGTGAAAATTTGGGGTGTTTACAGATGCCCCTCTTTGCTACTAAGCCGGTGTAAGGCCGAGCTTAGTGGCAAAGAAAACACACCAAATTTGGGCTATAAAAATGCCCCAGTTAGAAGGATCTGACTGGATATGAAGAAATTAGCCTTGATGAAAATGGTAGATATGAAATGGAGAATAAAGAAGAAAGAATCATTCTGCGAGATTGAAATTCAGGTTTTGCTTTTATCCTGGATGGGACGAAAATACCTCGTATAAAACGAAGCTTAGGTTTTAACCCTTGACCTAATTGGAGAATGAAATAACTCATCAAATGAGGCCCAGGTTTATTATACCCTTAACCTGATTGGGCGGAAATGAAATACCTCATCAAATGAGGCTTAGGTTTAACCCTTAACCTGACCGGAAAATGAAAATGATGGAATTCTCGAAAGAAGAACCCATGATGGAACCTTCGGACTTCCGCACGATGAATCCGATAAGGTTTTGCAAAAGGATGAAATTGGGGTCCCTAAAGTTTGAAAAGGGGTTTGATTTTGGGTGCCTCATTGCTGAGACTAAATAACTTTTGAAATTGATGACCTTTTGCGAGATAATTATTGGTGGCTTAACCTCAAGCCGAAATTGGACTGTCTATGGTGAGACAGTGGGGACACCGGGAAGTGTGCGAATCTGAGAGCCCAAACGCTCAGATTATACCAAAGAAGGGAAGGAATCTTAAAAACTCCCGTTATCAAGTCCTAAAAGGGATAATAAATGATGTCAGGATGTGCCAAAGGTGAACAACAAGCTCTCGCTTCACGCTAAGATTGCTAGAAAATATTGTCAAAATGTTGAAAATTATTGTTGATTTGAAATAATTGAAAGTGACGCATATTGTTTTGAAAATATTCCCTCTTTTCTACCTGAAGTATTACCTCCGACTGGGCTTGACTTTGTAGAATCAAGATTTAAATTCAAATTGCTTGCGATTGGCTTTCTTTCAAGGAAGTTATCAATTTTTTTGATATGAGCAGAAAAGAGAGTATTCTTGATATTATGAAAGCAATTGGTGAAGGAATATTGATAATAGGATTTCACAAAATTAAAGAAGATTCTTGGTAGATTCGACAGTCTGATATCCTGAGATTCTTTTCTCATGATGATCTTTCTGCACTTTTTTGGGCTCTCTTGGGCTTTGGGAGAGTTTATTACATCATCCTTCATTTTGGAGATGTCCTGACTTTTTTTTCTCTCTTTTTTTTGGAAGGGTACGTCACAAACTTCTTCATCTCAGAGATGTTCCGATCCTTCTTTCTCTCAGGGATTATATTGACGATTATTGGCTCATTGGCTGGAAATCTCTTGATGATAGCAAAAATTAAATATCCTTTAGGGTTTGTTGAGAGGTTCATCGCATCTGCCTTCATCTTGGCAGTGCTTTGGACTTTCCTTGGAAGGATTTGTCACAAACTTCGTCATCTTGAAGATGATTCAAATCTTCTTTGGCCCCATGGATCTAACTTGCATAATTCGTCTTCATCTTGACGACAATTGAGAGATCCCTTTTAAAGATATTTAATTGTAGCTTAGGTGATTGAGGAGATATGGAAATTGAGTGAATTTTTTTGTGTCACCATGAATATTTCGACTGCCTTATTTTCTAAGAATGATCTTTAAAAATGTGCCATTGACTGCGATCAATATCGATCACTTATGGCTCTGCAACAACATTGAATTTCCTTTGCTGGCCATAACGAGGATTTATTCTTCATCCTTTTGGTTGGCCAATTGAAAGATCTTGAATTTTGAATCCTTCTTCGCGAAAGCTTTGTCCTTTCAGAAATAATACTGGAGGTATTCTGAGGTAATTCTTTTGTGTAATAAAGATTTTGAAATCAACAAATATTTAATGACAAATTGGCAAATTTTTCTTGAAATCCTTTGTGGAAGCGAGCATTTGGAGCACGACTCAACGCATCCATGGCAGAAATTTTCTTCTCCTTTCCCCAAAGGAGAAGATTCAGAAATGAAGAATAGAAATTACTCCTCTCTTCCCTGAAGAGGAGGTGTTTGCAAAATGAACTTTCGAAGAGAAATTAAGCTTTCGTCAAAACTTCCTAACATTAGGCTTCTCTTATGGAAAGGGGGCCGGTAATGGTGAGGTTGGTGAATTGGTCATGAAGGAACGAGTCTATCACACTCTCCCTGAAAAGAGGGTTCTTCATGATGAAATGACCTAGTATGAATTTGTGATCACAAGGAAAGCGAACTTTAGTCGAAGCTCTCCCTGAACTAAGGGTTCCTTGTATGAAATTAGAAATTTGTTTTGCAAACGGTTCACATAGACACGAGTCCCTTCAAACTCTCTCTGAAAAGGAGCTAGGTGAACAAAGGATAGCATGCGAAAAGAACAAGCTCCCTTAAACTCTCCCTGTACAAAGGGTCTCTCGCAAGTGGAAATGATTAAAATTGGTATTGGGTGACCAAAAGGGTCGAAATTGGAAGTTGAAATTTTGAATTTTGAAATTTGAAATTTGATATTTGAAATTGGAAATTGAAAATTGGAAGTTTGGAATTTGGAAAGTGATATTTGGAAATTGATTGACCCGAAGGTCGAAATTGGAAATTTGGACTTTGAAAATTGAAAATTGGAAATTGGAAATTGGAAATTGGAAATTGATTGACCAGAAGGTCGAAATTGGAAATTTGGGTGACCCAAAGGTCAAAATTGAAAATTGAGTGACCCGAAGGTCGAAATTAGAGATTTGGAAATTGGGTGGCCCGAGGGCCAAGGTGATAATTGGATGGCCTGAGGGCCGACATTAGTGATTGGATGGCCCAAGGGCCGAAATTGGTAATTGGATAGCCCAAGGGCCGAAATTGGAATTTTATTGACCCGAAGGTCAAAATTGGGATTGGAAATTGAAAAATTGGAAACTGGAAATTGGATGACCTGAAAGTTGAAATTGAGAATTGGTTTACTGGGAACAATATGGGTTCAATAGGAATTCAACCTAAGAACGACATTGGTTCACTGGGAACAATATGGGTTCAATAGGAATTCAGCCTAAGAACGACATTGGTTCACTGGGAACGACATGGGTTCAATAAGGATCCAGCCTAAGAACTATCAATTCCATAGGAATTTAACCTAGGGATCATATCGGTTCAGCAGGGGTTCGACCTACGAACTATCAATTCCATAGAGATTTAACCTAAGGACCATAGTTTAAGAAGAAAGGATTCAACTTGTGAGCTTTGAATGGACTAGGTGCTAAACTGGGTTTTGAGGGATGATTCGAATCGGAATTCAAATCTTCAAGGAAAAACTAAATGAATTGGATTTTGAAAGAGAATTCGGGTCGGAACTCGGATTTTCTAGACCAATTTACAGAATAGTTTGAGTAGAAGTTCAAACCTTTATAGGAACACTAAGCGAATTGGATTTGGAAGAAAATTCAAGTCGAAACTTTGATTTTTCTAGACCAATTCTGAATTGGATTTGGAAGAAGCTTCGAATCGGAACTCGAATCTTGTAGACCAATTCTAGAATCTGGAGGAAAGAAAATTAGATGAACTGGATTTGGAAGAAAATATGAGTCGGGACTCAAATTTTCTAGACCAATTCTGAATTGGATTTGGAAGAAGATTCGAATCAGAACTCAAATCTTCTAGACCAATTCTAAAGTTTTGAGGAAAGAAAATTTGATGAACTGGATTTGGAAGAAAATTTGAGTCGGGACTCAGATCTTCTAGACCAATTCTGAATTGGATTTGGAAGAAGATTTGAATCGGAACTTGAATCTTCTAGACCAATTCAAGACATTTGAAGGAAAGAAAAGTTGATAAGTGTAAAGATGACATTTGGGACTAGTTCTACTAGTACGAGCATCAGATTTTGGAAAAGTACCAGCACGAGCACTGGATTTTTTTAAAAAAAGTACCAGTATGAACACTGAGTTTCTAAAGATTACCAGCATGAACACTGGATTTTGAAAATTTTATCCAACTGATTCTAATGAGAGATTTTCAATCTTCATCCTCACGATGACTTAGACAACTGTCGGGGTCTCAGGATTTATCCCTTATCCTAAATGGGTAGCTCAGGTTTATCCCTTAACCTGAAGGGGAAGTGAATTTGATACATATGGATGCAAATGAATGCGAATGAATGCATGCAAATGCAAATGAATACAAATGTATGTAAATGAATGCAAAATGATATAAATGGATGCATATGCATGCAAAATGAGAGATTTATTTGATCCTGCTTACATACAGGATGTTTTGAAGACAATTTTCAAAATAATGCCCCAGTATAACTGGGGAGTGAGAGGTTGGATGAAAGGATAAGTAATTGATATTTGAAGAATGCTTTCTGACTTTTGATTGATTCTGGAGGGACTTTGATAGTTCATTCCTTGTGAGAGATATCTTGCAAGAGAAATAAGGCAAGTTGATGATTTATTGATGTACTGGAAAAACAACTGATAAAAGAATTAGGACTACGTCTTCTTTTCAAAATGACAAAAGATGGAAAGGATGAGAGCATTAGTATCATCATTCTTCTTTGTATTCAGGTAAGATAGCTGATTGATTTTCTGACTTAGCCCTTACAAGCAATCCTTTGTCGATGTAATCCTGCACGATGTTCTTGAAGTCAAAGCAATGTTCTATGTCATGCCCCAATGCTCGATGATATTTGCAGAATTTATTCTTCCATTTTCCCGAAGTGACAACAGGATCGACAACCTTTGGAAGTCTGACCATATTTTTGGGCAACATATACTCGTGCATGCTCTCGAGTGTCTGATCTAATGGGGTAAATTGGTGGTCATATCTCCAACCTTCATGTTTTAGCTTCTTTTGAGTGTTTGCCTTCTGCTGGGAGTAGGATTGAAGGGATTTGGCCAGGATAGCCAGCTGGTCTGTTGTTTTGTTTTCCCCTAGAATATTCTTGTCAACGCAATCCTGGACAATGTTTTTGAGGATGAAACAATTTTCTGTGTCGTGTCCTATTGCACGATGAAACTTGCAAAATTGTTCTTTGAACCTACCCATGATTGCCGAGGGATCGATGACTTTTGGTAAATGAATCATGGCTTTTGCGAGAAAATTTTCTAGAATAGTCTCGAGCTTCTGGTCCAGAGGAGTGAACTTTCGATCAGTGCTCCAGTCTTTGTGTTTTGGTTTCTCCTGATCTTTCTCTTTATGTTGAGGACTAGATTGAAGAGGCTTATCATTGTTGGCGACTTTTCCCTTTCGGTTCTCGGATTCCCGTGAATAGTCATCATGATTTTTCTGGTTACCCTTGTTGTTGTCTACAGAAGGAGTAAGATACGCATTCGGAGGTCTGACCATATCTTTTGTGAGCATGTATTCCAAGAAACCCTCGAGCATTTGATCCAATAGGGCCATCTTACGGTCCTGGTTTCGATTGTCCCGTTGTACCTCTTGTTGAGTGCTTGAGTTCTGCTGAGACTTGGCCGAGACAATTGGTTGGCATTCTTTCTCATCCTCAACGAAAAAATTCTTATTGATATAGTCTTGGATGATGTTCTTGAAGACGAAACAATGTTCAATATCGTGCCTCGTTGTTCGGTGGAATTTGCAGAATCGATCTTTCCATTTGCCTTTTGCGACAAGAGGATTAGCAATCTTTGGGAGTTTAGCCATTTCCTTGACCAGCATGTATTCAAGGATCTTTTCGAGGGGCTGATCTAGAAGGGTAAATTCGCGATCGTAACCCCAACTGTCATGCTTTATCTTCTCTTTATGTTGACTCAATTTTTCACTCTGCTTTGAAGATTTTTCTTTCTGATTTTTATGGTTGCCTTTGTTATCTTTGCAATCATCGCGGTTGGCATTGACGAAGAAGGCGAAAATCATCTTCTTTTTTGAGTCTTGATTATTCCTGACGGGGGTGATACCCTCGTAGAGGTCTTTGCTCTCGAAGACCTTCTTGCCCTTGTCACGGTCCTGCAAATTTTTAATCACCTCAGCCATTTTCTTCATCTGTACTTGGACTGGATCATCCATTGCTTGACTCTTCAACTTATAGGCTATCCCTTGTCTATGAGGGGATCTTTGAAACGCTTGTTGAGCTTCATATTCTTTGTCAGTGTCCTCTACTGATTCCTCTTCATTTGTTGTATCAATATTCTGAACATGCTTCTTGAAAAACTTTAAAACCCTTTTGACTATTCGGCCTTTTGCTTTCTGCTTGACCTGTTTTTTTTCTGCACTGACTTCAGCTTGCTCTGCCAGAATCTTGCTCATCATCTTTTTAAACATGGCATATATTTGAGGATTGATGCCATTATCTGCTTGCTTTCCTTGACTTTTAAATGACTGCAAGAAATCCATTTCCTCTTCTAAAGCCATTGAGTACTCTGCAGTCTTCTTTCCTGACCTTGTCTGAACCATTGAATATCACAAACGCTCTCTGTAGGGCAAAATTGAGGATTAGGTTTTTGAGAGAGATTTTGATTGGAAGAAAAATATTTGCTGAGAAATTTGGTAGACAATTTGAAAGAATATCCCATTACTAGAGATTGAGTCATTACTAGGATTATGACAATTGCGTTGTCATTCCTAAACAACTGAAAATTATGCCTTGTCACCTAGGCGAGGTCGTCAAACAAAGATAGGATGAAAATTAAAGGAATTTTATTGAAGAAAAAACATGATTTTATTAATAATACACTTGACAAAGGGGAGGGGGACATATAATTTTCGACCACTCCTGATAATCAGAGGACACTCGAGGACCAGGAAAAATAGTGAGAGTAACAAAAGAATCCTAACCATGTCTGGCAGAATGGTATGCTCCAGACCACTGACCTAATGTGAGATCGAACTCTGGCAAGATCCCTGATAGTAGACAAATTTCTATGCGCTTCTGTCTCTGAGAGAATTGCCTGACATAGCGCTCTGGATGATAGTATGCACAAAAGAAGGGGCCAAGTAGCCTGAACTGCTTGTCGTATGCATAAGTATATCTGGGAGGTGATTCCTGACGATCAAAGTAGTCCCACACAACTTCTTCCTCCTAAAGGTTATCGATCAAGAATCGGTATCGCGCAACTGGAAAAAGCTTTTCACCATTGTATCTGAATGAACTGGCTCGGGCTAGTACATGCTGGAGGAACCAAGATTACAATGCATAGGTGCACCCTTCGACTAGAATTGATTCTCTGAGTGCAAAATGGGTCAACCCTCGGTACAGAAAAGCGAGTGCGGCTATGGCTATAGAGAGGCGGTTGGTCTGTTGACTTCCCCACCTTCGCAGAATTTGAACTATCCTGATATCCATGTAATTTCGTTCATCTGGAAAGAGAGCTAATCCCACAGTGCATAAGACCATCGCGTTCTGGATTCTTTCTCAAGTTGTTCGAGATAAAGAACAGACTTCCACAAATGCCCCATATTGTCTGTAGATTTCGAGCACATTCACATATTCATTTCCATTCTCCTTGATCAGTGGCCAAGACTTGCGTCCTATCATGCGGGCTAAAGTGTCTCGGGGATCCAGACCCTTGACATTGATTAAGAACTATTTGTCCAATAGATCTCCAGGCTGACCAGCTGGTTCAGGTAATCCCATAATTTCTGAGAATCCGTCCATCAACAAAGTCATTTCCTCCCACGGGAACCAGAAGGTACTAGTGCTCGGATTCCACCGTTCTGCCAGTGCATGGATCAAATTGCCGTTAACTGTCTGCTTTCCCACTGCGGATGCCCGTCCAATTCACAATCGTCCAAATGGTCCGAAAACATACGAGAAAAGTTTTTGAGCCATGAATAATACCACCAGGGAAGGAAGGATCCGGTGCTGAGGACTCGATGTTCAGGAAGACCTTGTCGCACCTCGTAGGAGATGTGACCCTCATGAAAGACTGAATCAAGTTGACTGGATGCCATCAGACTGAGAAACATGGAAAATTGGAATAAGACTTGGGAAAACACAAGGATTTTGAAAGAGATGCAGACAGGATAAAAATAAAGCAGAAAATTCAAGATCCAGAAGAACGAAAGGATGGAAAATTAGCTGAAGTTTTTAAAGAAATAGAGGAGAATTTGGAAAATCGTCTAGGGTTTGAATAAAACAGAAATTTTAGACAGTATATGGAAACAAATGGAAAAATTGGGGATTTTTTTAAAATCGTCCAGTATTTTAGAAAACTTGTGAAAATATGGAAAATAAAAGGAAATGACTATAATATATTCAATCACATCCTGCACAAATAAGTATGCACATACAACATTCCCTAAAAGCTATCTCTAGATGCACAAGTTTTGAAATAGTTGTAGGACCTTAATCCTGACTCTAAGGTTCAGATCATCTGTGTCCAATCATGCTATGCCTATATACTCGAGCCGAGGCTCGATGTTACGTGGCATAAAATCAATTTCTCTGGTTCTAGGTTCTAGTTTTCCAACATCATTGAGCGCCTGCCGATATACGTTGGACTATGGCCCTTGGTACGTGGCAGGGGGGTTTTCACCCAAATAGGTGGCCCATTTGTGAGACTTTGTCCCAAACTATGGTTTTGGAAGAAAGCCTAGCAACGTGAAGACCGGATAAAGATAGGTGGGGTGGTTTTTGAAAACATGAGCACATGCAAGCAAACAGATGACTCTAAAACCTAAAGAGATAGAGATTTTAAATTTTTTGAAGAAGCAAACATTGTTTTCATATAATTCCTAGATTGAGGAGTGTTGTATTAGACCTAGGTCTATGTGAGCATGAATAATTCTCCTCAATATAGTCCTACCAAACCATGCCTAGTCTACATGCAATCCATGTCAGCTGGGTTCAAGTCTAGGGTCCTAGGTTCACATGATATCATGAAATAAAAGCTGACATTCCATGGAACACGATTTTGACAATTTGAACTAAGTTAAGCACACAATTGATCAGGCGAAGATAGGTCCCATCACGGTCGCCAAACCTGTTATCATCGCAAAATTTTACTTTTGCAAGTCAAACTAACCTTTGAAAAAGTTTTTGAAAATAACTCGCCTCTGTTTTAAAATGCAGGATAATTCCGAAGAATGGGACTCGCCTGTCGGTACGAGGTTCAACCGTTCCTGGCACCTTTACCAAGGGTAATTAAACCAAGGATCAAAAGTGTGCTTAGTGTTACTCAACTTGTCTAAATAGTGTTCTATTTCATAAATGCAAAAAAAAATCAGGCATGTGCTATGGATTTCTGAAAAATGCAGGTTTGAAAACATGATGTCTGCTTCAAATATTTGAAATACTTGGAAATTCTTGGAAAAGATGTCACTTAGAAAATCGTGAACTATGGTGAAAGAATATTTTTGAGGAAAATAAAAATCGATTTCTAAAGAATTCAAGTGTTTTAGGAAAATCGATTTCTGAGGAATTTCAAGTAACTTTGGAAAATTTGATTTCCCTGAATTCAAACTTTGAAATTGAAAATATAACTTGGAAAATCAAATTTTGAACTTTAAAAAATACTTGAAATACCATGTGAAAGCTCAGAGTTTTGAGAAAATCACTTTCTGAATAAGACTTAGAAAATTTTGAGAAAAATGATTTCTCAGGGCTGGAATTGGAATTTGCAAATGAATGAAATGAATGAATATGGATTTGAAAGACTTGATTTTGAGGAATTGAGAAAATCCTTTTGTAGTTTTGAGAAATGCAGTGCATTTTGAAGTAAGCCTAAGAGTGTAGGCTGAATGTGGCTAATACGAAGATCACAAATCTGGGTCTCATTCGTATTCTGACTATGGCCTAGGTTCACATGATATCATGAAATAAAAGTTGATATTCCATGGAACACGATTTTGAAAATTTGAACTAACTTAAGCACACAATTGATCAGGCAAAGACAGGTCCCATCACGGTCGCCAAACTTGTTATCATCGCAAAATTTTACTTTTGCAAGTCAAACTAACATTTGAAAAAGTTTTTGAAAATAACTCGCCTCCGTTTTAAAATGCAGGATATTTCCGAAGAACGGGACTCGCCTGTCGGTACGAGGTTCAACCGTTCCTGGCGCCTTTACCAAGGGTAATCAAACCAAGGATCAAAAGTGTGCTTAGCTTTACTCAACTTGTCTAAATCATGTTCTATTTCCTAAATGCACAAAAAATCAGGCATGTGCTATGGATTTCTGAAAAATGCAGGTTTGAAAACATGATGTTTGCTTCAAATATTTGAAATACTTGGAAATTCTTGGAAAAGATGACACTTGGAAAATCATGAATTATGGGGAAAGAATATTTTTGAGGAAAATAAAAACTGATTTCTGAAGAATTCAAGTGTTTTAGGAAAATCAATTTCTGAGGAATTTCAAGTAACTTTGGAAAATTTGATTTCCCTGAATTCAAACTTTGAAATTAAAAATATAACTTGGAAAATCAAATTTTGAACTTTGAAAAATACTTGAAATACTATTTGAAAGCTCAGAGTTTTGAGAAAATCACTTTTTGAATAAGACTTAGAAAATTTTAAGAAAATCGATTTCTCAGGGCTGGAATTGGAATTTGCAAATGAATGAAATGAATGAATATGAATTTGAAAGACTTGATTTTGAGGAATTAAGAAAATCCTTTTGTAGTTTTGAGAAATGCAGTGCATTTTGAAGTTAGCCTAAGAGTGCAGGCTGAATGTGGCTAATACGAAGATCACAAATCTGGGTCTCATTCGTATTCTGACTATGGCCATAAATACGAACTCCACCGAGTTTGTCAACGCCATAAGAGCTTGTGCACGTTCCATTCATGTAGACCATGGTGGATTTATAAAAAATATGCACATAAATAACAAGCATAGCAGTTATATATCAAAGTTCAAACTATATGCAATACAAATCCTAATCTAAGCAGAAATTGAAATTCTTATTCCAAATTTAATTTAAATTACATCACTAACTGAATTTAAATACATAAAAATAAAGTCTTCAATATCCTTGCAAAACTAGAAAAACTTGTTAGTGAAGGTATCTTGTCTTTTCTAGATTTATCCACTAATATCTAGAAATTACTGGATTTTGCTAGATATAAGACTTTTTCCATGATTCCCTGATATAAAGATGATTAAATATGAAATAAAATAGAATAAATAATGAAAATGATATTTGAAAAATCGAAATTGGGGTCAAAATGGCCAAAATACCCCTAATAGCAAGACTATGGCCTTGAACCAGGGTTTTTCAGAAAGATATTTTATAAAATGCAAGTTTTGAAATTCAAATGAGAATAAATTAAACTAAATATGATATGACATGATTAAAAACATAAAAATTAAGGTTTAGAATTTCGAAATTTAGGTCAAATGACCAAATTTCCCCCGATAGCAAGACTATGGCCTTGAAATAAGGGTTTTCAGAAATAAATTTTGGTAAAAACTTTGGGTTTAGGGTTTAAATAAAATCAAATGAACACAAAATTGATCATGAAGCATCCTAATATGATTCTAAACATGAACAAACCCTAAAAACATGAACGTATACACAAAAATCAAGAAATATCATGAAAATCATGATTTTAGCAGTGTTTCGGGATCCTGCGGCACCCTGTTTTGCAATTTGATAGATTCAAGCATCAAATAGATTCCAAAATTCATAAAAATTGGCACTTGCACTTTATATCACCCTAAAATAATATTAGGATCATACAAATATATTTTTGACATTATTCTAATTCGAAAATTGCATTAAAACTCTAAAATATACTATTTTCATCCATGGTCACATATCAGTTTCAGTGTTAGACCCGAGGGGTCAATTCACCATAGAAATTTCTGAAATTTTACAGAGACAAATGAAACCGAAAAACAAAGAATCTCCGTTTTACAGATTAGGAAAATCATCTTCGATGAGGGAGAAACCCTTTCGGCAATCTGGGCTTAAATATAATGAATCTAAAATTGATTAAACAGGTACTTCCTATTGAAAATACAGAAATAAATATCAAACTTAATAAAAAAATTCTGAAATTTCAAAAGTGAACATTAGACAGAAAAATATTAAACTTCCTATTTTACATGTCATGAATCGGATCTACAGTTGAACATCTATGACCAGTACAAGTCAGATTATGGTTTTTATAAATCATAACGTGTTTTAAAAGTTGGACCCGACTTTCTGACAGAGTAAAAATACCAAACAGAATAAAAAAATTATGAACAATTTACAGTAAATATCCTTGATCAACACAAAGCTACTGCATTTTACGGATCTTGAATCAGATATTGGATGAGAGAAATAACACATCTGCAAGTTAGGCTTGACATTAAACAATGATTTTAATCAACAGAAATCCTGATTTAACTTTGTATTTTATTAACAGAGTTCCTCAATCATAAAACGTCTGAATTTTTTACAGTAGTTTACTGACATATTTATGTATCACATATAAAAAAATAAGTAATTTCTAACCAGTATTTAAATATAAACTAACATGATTTCTACTGATCTGAAATTAAAATCTACAGAAATCTAAGAAACACTAAGAAAAATATGATTTAATCATGAAAAACTATAAAATTTATCTAAACAGAAAAACAAAATTGATTTTAATGATGAAACACATGTAATAAACATTAATATGCTAAAAAAAAAAATAAAACACAGGAAATCTATGGTTAGATTTTGATTTACCCATTAAAAGATGGATTTGACCCATTAAACGGGTGAATCATAATCTTTTTCGGGCGTTTAGCATAATAAATAAATAAAACAAAACATTGTTAATGAATAAAAATGTGTAATGCACCATCAAATATCAGCTTAACATCATCTTGAGGTCCTTACATAATTTTTTGAAATAAAAGAAAAGAAAAAGCATGCTAAAAGAGGCGAAAATGGTTATTTTTATGAAATAAAGTAATAAAAATGATGAAAATAATAAAATAAATTAAACAAAACCTTACCTTGGGTCTGCAACAATGTAGGAAGGAAAGGAGGGCTGGAGAGGAGAGAGAGGCCACGAAATTGGGAGAGAAAAATAGCCCCCTTTGACCTCTTGAAGTCCCCCTTTTATAGGTTTTCAAAAAGTCACTTAATTAGGGTTAATTAAGAGGTTTTTCTTTTTTTCAGGACTCTTTCTAATAAATCCACTAACAGCAACAAGTTTCCTAGAGGATTCTAACCTAAATGGACTCTAATTAATCCCTAATTAACACCTAATTAAAACCTAGAAAGTCCAAATGTGGCATCACGTAGTATGGACCCACATTTGGTTTTTAAAACTTGAATTTAAAACCTTTAAAAACCAATGGTTTAAAACTTAAATAAAATGGATTCTCAAAATTGCTTTTGACTCCTCTAAACCCCTAACCTAACTAGGACATTGACTAACCCTAGTCTAACCTTGACTTCTAAAAATGTGGCGCCACCCCGAGTGGGCCCCACTTGAATTTTCAAAAACGATTTTAAAAACGTGAAAATGAGAGGTTTTTCAAAAGAGATTCAAAAGTAGACTTTGAGATTGAAAGTTTTGAAATGGTACAGAGTCCTGACTGAGTCAAAACTTCTCTGGATATGGCGCCAACTGAGTGGGCCCACAACGAAGTTTTAAAAATTTGAAATAAAGACTGAAAATAACTTTGAAAAGGGGTTAAAATCAACAAATGGAATTCAAAGGTTTGAAAATAAAGTCTTAAGTGAACTAGAACTCTGGGCTAGAGTCCTGAAACTTTAAGACTCTGAGATTTGGGGATTTTAAAAGCCAAATAAAGAAGTTTTTGAAAGATTTTATCAAAATTGGTAAAAACAAGTTAAAAAATGCAGTCAGGGTTAGAGTTCTAACTCAACCGAAACTTTGAAATAGAGTCCTGAATCAACCGAGACTCTGCAAAATGACCTAATTTTCGAAAACAAATCGAAATGAATGAAAATAGAAGTGAAAAAAAAGACTCTAAGGACAGAGTCCCGTTTGAATTAGGACTCTCAGATTTTTGCGTTTTCTGAGAAAACAAATGAGAGAATTTTGAAAAACAGTTAAAAACAGGATAAAATTGAAGTTTTGGTTCAGAGTCCTGATCTGATTATGACTCTGAGAAAGAGTCCTGATTCGACTAGAACTCTAAAATTTTTTGGTTTTCTGATAAGCAAATGATGAAATTTAAACAAAGCTTTTGAAAACCAGTGAAAATGAAGTGTGAAAACCAACTTTGGATAGAGTCCTGATTTGATCAGGACTCTGGGGCAGAGTCCTGATAGAATCAGGACTCTGGGTTAAAATCCCAGAATTTTAAAATTCTTTGATAAAAGTGTAATAGTTTTGATAGATGGAAAGTTTTTTGAAAGATTCTCTCAAAATTGAAATCAGGATCAGAATCCTGATCCAACTAGGACTCTCTAAACAGAGTCCTAAAGGTATTTGAAGGATTATCTCAAAATCACTTGGGTTTTTTTGAAATAATATGAAAAGAAATTTGAAAATATGATGTAATTCTATCCTAAATGATGAATGAATTAAAAGAATTTGAAATTGGGTATTAAAAAAGCATATTTCATTCTTTAAATGAATTAAAATATGATTGAAAATATAATACATTTCTGCCTATGGCCATAAAATGTATTATATAATAATCATATTTAAATTCAAATGAAGAATAAAATACATTTTGGTGCCTTTATAGAGTTTTGAAATGAAATTAATTCTTAATATATCCTGACTATGGCCATTGATATATATATTTTGAATTAATTTTAAGTTAAACCTTGATAAAGAAAGAAAATATTTAAAAGATGACGATTTTTGAAAAAGGGATCCAGTATGGATTCGGTGTTATTCCATAAAAGATGAAAATCCTAAGTTTTGTTCACATCATGACTATGGCCGTTGATGCCAATCATCAACTTAAGATTTAATCACCTCGTATAAAATGGTGCACGTGCCATTCATGTTCTCATTTGTGAAATTTTGCAATAAAAGATAAAATGATATGAAACAAGCATTTTCTAAGATATATGCACATGCTCTAATCTAATGCAAGGAATGTAAACTTCTCATTATAATTTAGCTATTACATTTCTTGAAATTGAAATGGAAATTACAATTCCTAAGCTAAGAGGAAAAATAACCCTTTTATATATTTCCTGCAAGAAGATAGAGTTAATACAAGATGGAGGAGGATTGTAAATGTCACATTGATCTTAGAGATGCAAGTGATGAGATGCCCATATATCTACCTTGTGCTCAATATTAAGTGAAACACCATTTATGATCTAAGGTATGGAAAGATGGTAAGTAATATATATATATATATATATATATATATATATATGACATGGATGCAGAGATATAAGACTGGAAAGGGGATGTTTATGCATTACAAGGTGCAAATGGTGTGGAAAATGAAGATGTAATAGGTGGCTGCAAGGTGCCTAAGTGTTGCTGCCTTTTCAAATGGAAGAGTGCAGGGAGGTGCTGGAGCTAAGCATAGGTGAGTGGCAGTGATGATAGTGAAGGAACATAGTGCCGTATGATATGTTGTTGGTGGTGCAGTGAAGAAAACTGCTGGGTGAAGTGGTAAGTGGAAGTGTAAAGGGACTGTAGACAAGTATTGCGATGAATGTGCAGGGGATCTTTAGATGAGAAAATGCAAAGGTACTGTAAAGAATACATATATAAGTGAGAATGGTAACATGCACAATATAGTCTGCTATTGACACACATACTCAGGTACGTATGCTAACACGTATATATTAATAGATATATACCATTCTGCAAATGGCATTATCGTTATTCACTTAACATACTCACATACACAGTATACTCTCACAGTGTTTGAAAACCTCAAAATTTCAGTTAATACATAACCTAGGAAGTACTTACCCAGTTAGCCCCTTTCTTAGACCACACACATTCATCCCAGCCAAATGAAATCAAAGTGTGCTGCTGGAGATATATACTCAGTTTAACATAATGAACGATCATGGGTATTATATATCAAACCCACATTATTTTCACACGCATTCGATTTTTCAGAACTTATGTTCAACTTGACAGGTAAGCACATTGAACATATATGTATGATCAACCCTGAGCATGTAATTCAACAAATCAATTTTAACACGTAAACACATAGGACACAGGGGAGTTCAGATATCAATTAGCTCCAAGCACAATATTTATCCCAGAAAACTCACCAGCTATAGAATTCAGTTAACCGATCACTCAATCCAAAAAAAAAACTCATCTAGTCAATTGACTTTCGATCACAACAGTCAACTGCAGGTAGTTGTTGAGATATTATGATGAAGAAAGTGCGAGTGAGGGAGGTGTTATGCTGAAAGTGGCAGATGCATACGATGCATAGTTGTTAGAACTAATGATGTATGATGCAGGTGTGAAATAAGAAAGGATCTAAGGGATATAATAGTGATCTGTAAACAAAAACAAATGCAAATATGTAATTCGACACTAAGAAGTGATTCAATTCATTAAAATTGGAATGAATACTAAAGAGAAGAAATCCTTAAACATGAAAATAGAAAGAGAAAAGAGTGAGTCGTGGGGTGTATTGTAGCCTTAATTTTAGTAGGCCATGATGCTATTGCAAAGGTGTAACATCGATATTGCTATATGCAATTCGATGATACATGATATGCTTTGGATGAACAACGAATGGTAAGAGAGGTGAAGAAGGAATTTACAATGTTAAACTTAAAAGAAAAGAGAATAAATTCATAAAATATCAAAGAGAGGAAGAACACAGTTCTTACTGTAATGGAGCTTTTGCTTCATTTAACTCGATCGAGTGGTGATGTCTCCTCTGGAACTTGAAGATGGATCAATCTCCTTCAGTCGATCAGAAGGAAAAACCAAAAAAAGGAAGATTAGGGGAGAGAGGAAAGAGGGGAAGCAAATCAGAGGCTAGGCGGGGTAACAAATCGATCTTGCAGTGGAGCGATGGGGAGGTGAATGGCGGATCCCTCAGGGCTTCCCCTTAGGGCCCTTTGAAAGAGGGAGAAGAAGGACCAGGAAGGGAAGGAGCCGTTGGAGATGAACGGGAGAGGAAGAAGAAGGTGATCGAATGGTGGATCAATCAAGAGAGACGACAATTGGAGATAAGCGGATGAGGGAAGAACGATCGATCAAAGGGTGAATCGAGAGAGAGAGAGAGAGAGAGAGAGAGAGAGAGAGAGAGCTCGTGATCGGGCAACGAAAAGCCGTTGCAGGATTTTCATTTTTTCAAAAAACAAGGCTCTCGTAAAAACTTTTTCAAAAAGGGGGGTTTTAAAACTCTATATATATATATATATTTTTTATTTATTTATTTATTTTTTTTTGTAATTTTATTTGTGTTTTGATTTTTGTTCTTTTCTTCATGTTTTCTATATTTTTTTGTATTTTTGAAATAAAACTTTAAAACTATGGGAAAATAAGGGATTTAAAACTATTTTTTTTGTATTTTTGAGAAATATTTACAAAAGAGGGATTTTTTGAGAATTCGGGTTTGAATTTTAAAAATTTCTTCAGAAAAATGAGTTTGAATCCGGATTTTGAGGAAATATTCAAATTTTTAACCTTGAATTGAGAGATATAGGGGCATGGATCCGAATAGACACCGGATCGACTGTCTAAACCTTTTGGATTTTTTTTTTGTTATTTTTGAATATTGGATAACGAAGCTCAGATTTGGATTTTTATAATAGATCCGGATCTGAAATTGAGTCAGATCTAGAAAATGGATTTAATTCCAGTAAATCCGAGAAATAAACTCGAATTTTGAGTAACAATGACTCAATTTACTCAAGAAAATTAGGGCCAAGGGCAAAAAGAGAATATTTATAAAATTTTAAAAAATTTGAGGTGTTCAAAGATGCCCCTCTTTGCTACTAAGCCAGTTGAAAGCCGAGCTTAGTGGCAAAGAAAACACTCCAAATTTTGAAAAATGCCCCAGTCAGCATATCTGAACTGGGTGTGAAAGAATTTATCTTGAAAGACATGGTTTTTCAGGCTTAAGTCCTTATCCTAAATGGCTTTGGGAAGACGAAATCCTCAAAAATGATATGACTAGATAACAGAAATGAGGAAATCGTGATGGGACTTTTGGGTGAAGATCCTGAAATGGTGGGAAATAAGAATTTTGACCAAGTCTCATAGGTAAGACGAGATCAACTTTTTGGAATGACTCAGGTTTAGCCCTTAACTTGGATGGGACGAAGATATATCAAGATGAATTTTAGGTTCTACCCTTACTTGAATAGGAAAGGAATATACGAAGACCTTGATGGGACATTTTTTAGAAAAATGCCTCGTGAGATGAAACTCAAGTATGATATTTTCCTAGATGGATATGAAGAACATGGGATTCCATGACGGGGAAAACCATGATGAGACTGAGAGAACTACCTCGTCGAAACGAGGAACCTCTTTGGAACGAGGCTCAGGTTTAACCCAAACCTGAATGGAAGATACCTGTAAACAGCCTAAATTTTCATCCTCATCCAGTGTTTATATATTTCATGTGTCATTGCATATCATTGCATGCATTCGGCATACCATTTCATTGCATTGCATAGCATTGTATGTCATTACATCTCATTTTCGAGATCCAGCACTCCTGTTTTCAAAATATTTAATCCAGATTCGAGTTTTTAAAATTTTTTCTTTCAAAATCAATTTTAAAATCTGGGTTTTTAATCAGCATTCTATCATTTGCCAACCCCAGGATCTTATATTTTGAAATGTTTTCTCATAAAACAATTTGGATTCGTTTTAAACTCAATTTTCAACTGATTTCAATTCTCAGACGAGACCCATTTAGGTGGTGTCGCTTCTGGATTCCTTCATTTATCAAAAATCTCAAAAATTTTAGAGTCCTAGTTGGATCAGGACTCTGTATTTTCATCTGTTTGAATCTTTTTGAACCTTTTTAAAACACCATTCTGATTTTAAACCAGTTATGGTCATATCCCTTGTCCATTTCCTCCATTTTGGCAAAATCTTAGAGTCCTAGTTGGATCAGAACTCTTTTCTAGAGTTCCTGTCGGATCAGAACTCTACTTTTTACTATCTGTTTTGGAGAAAACCTTTCAAAATCTTTTGTTTTGGCCAAAATCCCAGAGTCCTAGTTGGATTAAGACTCTCCTTTAAGAATCCCAGTCGGATTAGGACTCTTCTTTAGAGTTTCAGTTGAATTAGGACGTTGTCTTTTGTCACTATTTTTACCTGTTTTTAATCAAATCTTTCAAAATCAGTCAAAAACTCAGAGTTTTAGTCAAAACAGGACTCTGTTCAGAGAGTCCTAGTTGGATCAGGACACTGATTCTGATTTCAATTTTGAGAGAATCTTTAAAAAATCTTTCCATCTATCAAAACTATTACACTTTTATCAAAGAATTTCAAAATTTTGGGATTTTATCCTAGAGTCCTGATAGAATCAGGACTCTACCCGAGAGTAGGACTCTATCCAAAGTTTGTTTCTCACTCCATTTTTACTGATTTTCAAAATTTATGTTTAAATTTCATCATTTGCTTATCATAAAACCAAAAAATCCTAGAGTTGTGATCGAATCAGGACTCTTTCTCAGAGTCCTAATCAGATCAGGACTCTGAACCAAAACTTCAATATTATCCTATTTTTAACTGTTTTTCAAAATTCTCTCATTTGTTTTCTCAAAAAATCCAAAAATCTGAGAGTCCTAGTTCAATTAGTACTCTGTCCCCAGAGTCCCAGTTCAATTAGGACTCTATTTTATTTCAATATTTGTTATTGTTTTCACTATTTTCATAAGTTCTTTCATCTGTTTTTCAGAAAATATAAAAAAAATCTAGAGTTTCAGGCCGATCAGGACTCTGTCCCATAGTCCTAATCTAGTTAGGAGTCTATTCTGAAGTTTATTTTCACTTCTATTTTCATTCATTTCTATTTTTTTTTGAAAATTAGGTAATTTTGCAGAGTCTCGGTTGATTCAGGACTCTATTTCAGAGTTTCAGTTGAGTTAGGACTCTAACCCTGACTGCATTTTCTACCTTATTTTACCATTTTTTTGGATAAAATTTTTCAAAAACTCCTTCATTTGGCTTTTAAAATCCAAAATCTCATAGTCCTGAAAATTCAGGACTCTAGCCCGGAGTTCCAGTTCGCTTAGAACTCTATTTTCAAAACTTTGAATTTCAACTGTTGATTTTAACCTCTTTTCAAAATCATTTTCAGTCTTTGTTTCAAGTTTTTCAAAATTTCGATATGGGGCCCACTCAGTTGGCGCCATATCCTAAGGAACTCTGATCCAGTCAGGACTCTGTGTCCTTTCAAAACTTTCAATCTCAAAATATACTTTTGAATATCTTTTAAAAAACCTCTCAATTTCAGGTTTTAAAATCATTTTTGAAAAACTCAAGTAGGGCCCACTCGAGGTGGCGCCACATTTGAGGAAGTCAGGGTTAGACTAGGGTTAGTCATAGTTCTAGTTAGTTTAGAGGTTAGGAATTTATAAGAGTCCAAACTTGATTTTAAAAAATCATATTTTTTTACTTTAGATTTTAACCTTGATTTTAAAGTTTTAAATTAGGGTTTTTGAAAAACGCCAAGTGGCGCCACATTTGGGAAGTTCCCTAAAATATTTAGAAGTTTAATTGGGGTTATTTAGGGTCTCTTTAGGGTTAGGAAACCAGAAAAAATCATCCTCCCTTGGTGGTTTTAGATAGGGTTTGAAAAAGTCAAAGTTAGGTATTAATTAGTCCTAATTACATGGGTTTTGAAAAAAACTATAAAAAGGGGTCTTTAGAGGGGTTAAAGAAGGTTGTTTTTCTCTCAAATTTTCGTAGTCTCCCTCCTCTCTCCAGCACCTCTTCTTCCTCCATTGAAGCTGAAACCCCAAGGTGTGTTTTTTTAACATTATTTTATTATTTTTTATTAGTTTTTTATGATTTTATATTAGATTTCACCATTGGCACCTCTCCTTTTATGGATTAAACCATGGATTCAACCTCAAGAACCTCAAGTTCAATTCAAGAAGATGATCTAACCCTATTCCATGTTGTTTTCCATGATTCTAATCCATTAGAATCGTTTATTGCATTGTTTTTTATATTCTTAACCAAGAAAACATGAGATTTATCCGATTAAATGGATTAAATCCATGATTTCAAGGGTAAAAGCAATTCCAGTCATTCATTCCCTATTTTATTTTTATTTTTTAGCACATTACTGTCTATTTCATGTATTACAGCATCAAAATAGGATTCATTTTACTGTTTAGATATATTTTTTTGTTGTTTTCATTAAATAAATCATGTTTTATTGGTGTTTCTTAGATTTTTGTGGATTTTAATTTCAGATCTGTAGAAAACATGTTAGTTCATATTGAAATACTCATTGTAAATTGCTGGTTTTTTTATATGTCATACACGGATATGTCAGGAACTACTGTAAAAAAATCAGGCGTTTTGGGATTCGGGAACCCTGTTAATAAAATACAAAGTCAAATCGGGATTTCTGTTGATTAAAATCGTTGTTTAATTTCAAGCATAACTTGCAGATGCATTATTTCTTTCTTCCAATATCTGATTTGAGATCCGTAAAGTGCAGTGGTTTTGTGTTGATGTAGGCTATTTACTTTAAAATTTTCATAATTTTTTGCCTCTTTTTGTATTTTTCCTCTGTCAGAAAGTCGGATCCATATTTTAAAACTCGTTATGATTTATAAAAGCCCTAATCCGACTTGTACTAATCATAGATCTCAAACCATAGATCTGATTCATGATCTATAAAAAGGGAAGTACATTATTTTTTTGTTTATTATTTAATTATGAAATTTCAAAAAATTTGGATGAAGAATGCTATTTATTTTTGTATTTTCAACCGAAAGTATCTGTTTTAATCAATTTTATATCCGTTGAATTTAAGTTCAGATTGCCGGAACAATATCTCCCTAACCGGAGATGATTTTTTCAATATGTAAAAAAGCGATTCTGTGTTTTTTGTCTAGTTTGTCTCTGTAAAATTTCAGAAATTTCCATGGTGAATTGACCCTTGATTCGGGTCTAACACTAAAACTGGTTTGTGACCACGGGTAAAAATAGCATATTTTAGGGTTTTAATACAATTTTCGAATTGGAATAATGTCAAAAATATATTTTTATGGTTTCAATCTTATTTTAGGGTGATAACAAGTGCAGGTACCGATTTTTATCAATTTTGGAATCCATTTGATGCTTAGATGATCCAAATTGCAAAAAAGGGTGCCCGCAGGATCCCGAAACACTGCCAAAATCATGATTTTCATGATATTTCTTGATTTTCGTGTATAAGTTCATGTTTTTAGGGTTTATTCATGTTTAGAATCATATTAGGATGCTTCATGGTTGATTTTGTGTTTATTTCAATCCTAAACCCAAAGTTTTTACCAAAATTTATTTCTGAAAACCCTGATTTCAAGGCCATAGTCTTGCTATCGGGGGCAATTTGGTCATTTGACCTCAATTTCGAAATTTTAAAACCCTAATTTTCATATTTTTAATCATATCATGTCATATTATGTTTGATTTATCCTCATTTAAATTTCAAAACTTGCATTTTACAAAATATCTTTCTAAAAACCTTGATTTTAAGGCCATAGTCTTGCTATCAGGGGTATTTTAGTTATTTTAACCCCAATTTTGAATTTTCAAATTCCATTTTTATATTTCTTCAATTTTGTTTCTTATTTCATTATATTTATCTCAGGGAATCATGGAAAAAGGCTTATATCTAGCAAAATCTAGTAATTTCTAGATATTACTGGATAAATCTAGAAAAGCCAACATATCTTCACTAACAAGTTTTCAAGTTTTGCAAGGACATTGAAGACTTTATTTTTATGTATTTAAATTCAGTAAGTGTTGTAAATTAAATTAAATTTGGAATAAGAATTTCAATTTCTGCTTAGATTAGGATTTGCATTGCATATAGTTTAATTCTGCAAATTTTAATATCTGATGAATGCATCATTCATGTGCATATTTTTACAAATTCACCATGGTCTACATGAATGGCATGTGCACTAGCTCTTAGTGAGTTGACAAACTCAGTGAAATTTGTATTTATGGCCATAGTCAGAATACGAATGAGACCCAAATTTGTGATCTTCGTATTAGCCACATTCAGCCTACACTCTTAGGCTAACTTTAAAATGCACTGCATTTCTCAAAAATACAAAAGGATTTTCTCAGTTCCTCAAAATCAAGTCTTTCAAATCCATATTCATTCATTTCATTCATTTGCAAATTCCAATTCCAACTCAGAGAAATCGATTTTCTTAAAATTGTCTTAAAATTTTTTAAATCTTTCTCAGAAATCGATTTTCTCAAAACTCTGAGCTTTCAAATGATATTTCAAGTATTTATAAAGTTCAAATCATGATTTTCCAAGTTATATATTCATTTTCAAAGTCTGAATTCATAGAAATCAAGTTTTTCCAAAGTTACTTGAAATTCCTCAGAAATCCATTTTTACAAAACACTTGGATTCTTCAGAATTTGATTTTCTTTTTCCCCAGAAATATTCTTTCACCATGATTCATGATTTTCCAAGTGACATCTTTTCCAAGAATTTTCCAAGTATTTTCTCCAAACTTTGAAGCAAACATCATGTTTTCAAATTTGCATTTTCAAAAAATTCATAGCACATGCCTAATTCTTTGTGCATTTAGAAAATAGAACATGATTTAGACAAGTTGAGCAAAGCTAAGCACACTTTTGATCCTTGGTTCAATTACCTTTGGTAAAGGCGCCAGGAACAGTTGATCCTCGTACCGACAGGCGAGTCCATTATTCGGAATTATCCTGCATTTTAAAAATGGAGGCAAGTTATTTCAAAAACTTTTTTCAAAGGTCAGTTTGACTTGCAAAAGTAAAATTTTGCGATGATAACAATACCTAATGAAAAAACGAGGTTTAAGCCTACCCCTTAACCTGAAGGGACGATACCTCGAGGAGTGAGGTTCAGGCTTAACCCTTAACCTGAAAGGGACAACCATACAGAGTCCTCGAGTGAAGAAACCATGATGGGACTTTCGGAGTTTGGACAAACAAATCCAAAAGGGGTTTGCAAAAGGAGAAAAATGGGGTTCCCTAAAGCTTGGAAAAGGGATGTTCTTAGGCGCCTCATTGTTGAGACTAAATCAGCTTTTAAAAACAGACGACCTCTCGTAGAAAGTCCAGGTTTGATTCTTAACCTAAGTGGGTGATACCTCGAGGAGCGAGGTAACAAGTTTAATCCCTAGCCTGAATGGATACAGAATCCTCGAGGAGCGAGGAAACTGTGATGGGACCTCTGGATTTTGCACAACAAATCCAAGAGAGGTTTGCAAAAGGAGGAAAATGGCGTTCCCTAAAGCTTGGAAAAAGGATGTTCTTGGGCGCCTCATTGCTGAGACTAAATTAGCTCTTAAAAACAAAAGACCTCTTGCAGAAAGTTCAATTTTAACCCTTATCCTGAGCGAGAACTGTCTATGGAAGGACAGTGGGGAACACATAAAAGTGTGCAGATCTGAGAGACTCAGATCAAACAGAAGGGAGGGACTTTTCAGTCCTAATGAGGGATAACGTCAGAGTATGTCAAAATGAACAACAAGTTCTTGCTTCATATTGAGATAACTAGAAATAATTGCCAATAAGATGCCAAAAATTGTAGTTGATTCAGATTGATTAAACTGTGCTCATATACGTGAAAATATCATATCTTTCTATCTTAGAGTATTAACTCCAATTGGGCTAACTCTGCAGAATCAAGAATCAAATTCATTGTTGTTGAGTTTCTTCAAGGAAGATATCAATTTCTTTGATATGAAAAGAGAGGAAATATTCTTAGCTTCATAAAAGCAATTAAATGAAAAGATATTGATAGAAGAATTTCACATAGATAAAGAAGATTCTTGGCGGCTTTGGCAGTTTGATATCCTGGAACTTTTTCCCATGATGATCTTTTTGCACTCTTTTGAATCATGGAGCTTTCTTGGGTTTTTGGGAGAAGCTTATTACATCATCCTTTGTTTTAGAGATGTCCTGACTTTTTCTTCTTTTAATTGGGAAGGGTACATCACAAACTCCTTCATCTTGGAGATGCTCCGATCCTTCTTTTTCTCAGGAATTATACTGATGATATTGTTCATTGGTCAAAAATCTCTAAATGATAGCAGAAATCAAATATCCTATAGGGTTTGTCGGGAGGTTCATCGCAGTCGCCTTCATCTTGACGGTGATCTGAACTTTCCCTGGAAGGATTCGTTACAAACTCCTTTATCTCGAAGATGATCTAAATATTCTTTGGCCCCGGAGGTCTAGCTTGCATATTTGTCTTCATCTTGACGACAATTGAGAGATCCCTTTTGCAGATATTTGATTGCAGCTTAAATGGCTGGGGAGATATGGATTGGGTAGGTTCTTTTACTGCCCAGGATATTTCCACTGCCTTATTGTCAGAAGAACGATCTTTAAGAATGTGTCATAGCTATGATCAATATCAATTCATTTATGCCTTTTCAACATCATTGAATTTTCCTTTGCCGGTCATATCGAAGATTTTTCGTCATCCTCTCGGTTGACCAACAAAAAAAAAAACTTGAATTCTATTCTTTCTTCACAAAAGTCTTGTCCTTTTTAAAATAATATTGAAGGTAGTTTGAGGTAATTCTTTGTGCAATAAAAGCTTTGAGGTCAACAATGGTTTTTGATAGCAGATTGGTAAAATATTCTAGAAATCTTTGATGAAAGAAATCGCTTGACATCGAATCGACATATCCATGACAAAATTCTCCTCTCTTTTTCTCCAAAAAGAGAGACCCAGACTTAGCCCTTACCTGAATGGGAAGTAGGAAATACTACTCTCTTCCCTAAAGAGGAGCTGTTTGCAAAACGAAACTTTCGAAGAGAAATTAAGTTTTAGTCAAAACTCCCTATCTGTAGGCTTCTCTTATGGAAAGGCGACCAAAAATAAGGTTGAAAAAGTATCACAGAGGAACGAGTCTATCAGACTCTCCCTGGAAGTGGGTCCTCTGTGAAGGGGTTGGCCAAAATCAAGAAAATTGGGAGGCCACAAAAGGAAACGGGCTTCCGTCAAAGTTCTCCCTAGAAAAGGGTTCCTTTGTGTAAAAATGGGTTGTTGTTTTGCAAATAGTTCGCGAAGAAACGAGTCCCTTCAAACTCTCCCTGGAAAAAGGGTTCTTGCGAACAAAAAGATGGTTGTATAGAAAAGGAAGGAGCTCCCTCAAACTCTCCCTGGAAGAGGGTCCTTCGCAAGAGAAAAAGATTGAATTTTGACAAAATGGTAACCCAAAGGTTGAAATTGAAATTTAGAGCATGAATTGTGATGAACGGTTAGTACAAACACTAAACTTGGAGGGCTAACTGATCAGTCAGTGATCATGCAAAGATTTTAGGTACATTTTACATAAAAACATGCATGATTTCATATTAAAATCAATTAAAAAACCCATCTATATGCTAGGATAGATCATTTTAATAAAAAAATAGAGAAAATAGAGAAAAATAGCTTTATCTTGCAATTTAGTATACATTTTTATATTGTTAATAAAATCATTTTGGTTTTCTTTATAGAAAAGAAGAAAAAAAGAAAAAATTATTAAAGATACATATTAGAGTAGTTATTTTTTTTAAAATAAAAGAAAAAAAAATTATTAGAATTAGACTAGCATTAGTATAGAATGTTGTAAATATTTTGTTGGAATAGGTTTTTGGAATTTCTAGTAAATTTTAGGACTTTTGAAAAAAACTGAAAAAAAATTTGTAACAAACCTACCGAAATGTGTTTTTAAAACCAAAGAAAGTGAAAAAAAAATTGTCTCCCCCTTGTGCGCCAGAACCCTCTTTTCTAACCCTTCTCCTCCATCATTCTTTACCTTTTTCTTCCCCTTCTCACTATTTCTCTCTTCTACTCTTTTCCAGTGGAGGTTCTTCAGTCCGACGACGGCGTACGGGAGGAGGCCACCTCTCTTCTAATCCCTCTCAAGTTATGGTAAGTCCATCTCTCAATCGTTCTTCTTTATCATGTTCTTCTTCTTCTTCTTCTTCTTCTTATCTCTGTTTACATTTCAGAAAAATAATAAGATGCATCAGATTCCCTATTTTTTTCTCTCATATTCTGATTTCTTGTATTTCAGCATCGCACTTTCTGTTTTGTATTTTTTTTTCATACATTCATTGTTTGTGCATTCTGTTTTCATCCATTTGTGCATTTCTCACTTGATCTAGCTTCATTCGTGAATTTCATTGCATCTAAATGTCTGTGCATGCCTGAATTCATTGGATTGTGAATCTGTATTTCCTAAGCTGCCGGATTTGCATTATAGCCATCGGAATTTCACTATTTACCAACATTCTCTGTTCATCGACAAAATAGACTCGATCTACTGTTCTGGAATCATCTGCATCTGTTTCTACCAGATTTGAGTATGCATCCACTATGAAAGCGTCTCAAATATCTGGATCGGTTGGCAAATGACAATTCATCTTCAACAGCATCTTGTTGTCGTGAACCAATCCACTGGAAGAATGTGATTCACCTTATCCGGCAGCCTCACCTGAGTTACTCACGGCACCTGAATTTCATTTTACAACAGATTTTAACTTCATTTCATGGATGAGCACCTGATTTCATTTTTTTATTTTCTTGTTTTTACTCAATGTAACTTCTGGTTTTAATTTCCGGTTTCCAGTTGTTTTTATCATATCTTGATTTCCTGTTTTGCTTTCTTACATTCAGTTTTTTTTAAGTTTGGTTTTTACACGATTTCCTGTTTTACAATTCAATCATTTCTTGTTTTTCTTACAAAGCCATTTCCTATTTTTAGTTATTTCATTTTATAGTTTTTGAAATCGATTTCCAGTTTTCCATTTCTTGTTTTGTATTTCCTGATTTTTTTTAGTCATTTTCAGTTTGTTTTTCCTATATTTTCTTTTTATTTAGCCTTTGCAATTCTTTCTAATTTTTCAGTTTTTACAGGGTTTTTTTTTCCTATTTTCAATACCTGAATTTTTGTTTTTCATTGGATAAATGTCTGGTTTTCATTTCATGTATTATCAGTTTTCTGTTTTATGCATTACTTGTTCTGTTTTCCAGTTTTGAAATTGTCAATTTCCTGCACTTATTCCTTACAATTGCTGTTTTTAAATTCTTGTTTTTCATTGCAGTGTCTCTCTTGCTTGTCAGTTTTTTATTTCATTTTTCTGTTGCTAAAACACTCATTTCCTGTTTTCTAGATTTCCTGCATTTTCTTGTTGTATAAATGTTATAGTTTCTTGTTTGTTATTGAATTGCATTTTAGTATTTCTTATTCCTGTTTGTTTTACAAGTCTTCTTGTAAATTTATTATAGTCATTTCCTGTGTTAATTAGGTGTTAGTTGTTAAGTGAATTTACTTAGTTGCTCAGTTAAATAACTAGTGAGTTGTTAGTTTATCAATTTGTGGATGATTAGTATTATCATTAGTCATTAGTTAATATAGTTTTAATTGTCATTAGATTCTTTTGATGATATCTTTCAGTGTTTTTAGCATTTAGCTAGTTTAATATAAGTTTCTATTTCTATCTCTGGTACTGCTCGTGTTCATTTGATTTGTGCAGGATCGCACAGGAGTGGAGCGAAAGTGATTGAGTGACACAGAAGCACAAGAGTAGAAGTTTGTTTTCAGTTTAGAATTAGGAATTTATATCTGGGTTTGTAAATATCGCTTTTTATGCCCTCTGCAAAGGCTATTCATTTGTTGTAATAGTTAGTTGTTTTTACTTTTCTCGTACATTTTACATTTTATAATTCGGTAATAAAGAAATAGTTTAGATTTGTGTGCTTGAATATGAAATATTTCCGTTACATGAGTTCGACCCAGTCTCATCCACTAGTGAGAACCAGTTTTTATTATTTGATGTCTGGTTATCCGGCAGCGCCACTATATCCTGAATTCGTTCAGGAGCAAGTGAATGCTGCCCAAGGTTTCGCTAGACCCATGCCTGATTCATTTACACCATCGTATAACCCAGGTTGGCAAAACCAGTCCATTTCCCCATCCCATCAGCCATCCCAGACGCAGTATAGACACAGTAACCCATCACAAGGTTACTCGCTTCCCATTTCTTCACAGGTTCATTCCCAGTCTAGTCTACCTTCTCCTCAGGAGCCCATTCCAAGTTCATCATTTCAAGAGAAGATGTTAGAGGCCTTTTCTGATATCAAGGCCACTCTTTGCTCCCATACGCAGTCAATAGCCAAGCTAGAGACTCAAATGGGATAGTTAGCTCAGACATTGAGTAGACAAAGACATGGGAACCTTCATAGTCAGTCTGTTGTCACATCCAAGGAAGAGGAGCCCATGTCATTTGACTTGCAACCCACCGCTTCATATCATGCGCAAGTCAAATCTGTTACATCCCTTCAGAGAGAGAATGTGTATCATCCCATTCAGGAATCGACTCATGAGCCCCATATCATTTTTACTGACGAGTCAATTTCCATTATACCTCAACAGAAGGGGCAAGGCCTTCAATTGTTACAGTCTTCACATAAAGCCCCATTTTCTGAGACTTTAGGATCACTGATTGCTTTTAGTAAGCAAGAGGTACAGATGCAGAACGTGCTTGACCAAGTCAAGCCAGATCATATTCACCACTTGTCTGAAGTTGCATTCATTGTTAGTTGGTCGGTCCTAGACTCTCATTTCTTGACTAGTCTCTCAGATGAGACTAATCTCCATTCTTCTTGTCGAGGGAGTCATGATTGAAATTCCACTAGAGGGGGTGAATAGTGAAATATGATATAGATCGATAAAATAAAATTAAAGAAAATAAGGCACAACACAATAAACACAAGATTTCTACTGGTTCAGTCGAGTTACTGACCTACATCCAGTCCCCAAGTAAAACACTTGAGCCTTTCACTATAAAATTCGTGTTACAGGATAAGTAGTACAACACCCTCTTCCTCAAAGGTCTACTTCTCTCAACAGAGAAGGGAAACACCCTCTTTCCTAGAGGTCTACTTTTCTTAATAGAGAAGGGATACAGAAGATAACAGAAAGTTACAACACTTTCCTAAAGAACCTTCAGAATAATATGAATGCACGTATGAAGATTATCAGAATGTTCTCTTTTTGAAAAGTGGATAGAATAATCTCTCAGAGGAACAAAAAGTTCTTTTCTTTTCACACACAGTTGATTCTTTTGTCAAAGAGCTTTTGTTGACTTTTTCTCTTTCTTTTTCTAAGCTCTTTTTCAGAATATCGAATAGAAGTTTTTTTTCTTTTAAAATCTCACATGTGTCTTGTGAAAATACTATTTTGTTTGTATATATATAGTCTTAAGAAAATAGTCGTTGCATTTTAAAATGATTGTCCTTTTGAGATGTGAGGTGTCAGGTCATCTCAAAAACAACTTTGTGTGAAATGAAATGTGTACTATATTGCTTTTTCAAAAAGTCGTCATTCATAAATTAACTATTTGAGGTACACTATATGTTGTTGTAATTAAAAATGATATTTAATTTGTAATGAGTCTTTTCTCAAAATAAATGCTTTGTAGTACATTAAATGTTGAAGTATAAGTTTGTCTTTATTCAATTTAATAATTTGTAGTATATTAATAGTTTTCTTACAAATCGTCACTTCTTTGGTTAAATGTATGTAAGTACAATAAATGCTTGTTAAGTACTTTATTTATAAATGGTCATTTCTCAAATGCTTTTTGAGATGGCATTTAATGTTTACAGAAAGAATGATGGCTTTAAATAAGTTGACATTCTTGAGTGTGGATTTTATTATTAAATAAATAAAAGGTCATTTCTCAAATGCTTTTTGAGATGGCATTTAATGTTTACAGAAAGAATAATGGCTTTAAGTGTAAGTCGACATTCTTGAGTGTGTATTAAAAAATAAAAGATCTTTTCCAAACTTAATTGTCTTGTTTAAACAATAAGTAATTTTGTATATAAAACAATATTTTTTTTCTTAAATTGTCAATTCAAGATAGACGATTGCGTATTATGAGTAAATTCATTTTGTCTTTTTCTTTCATATTTGAAATCATTAGCTTTTATATCTTTTTAAGTTGTCTTTTTCATAAATGCTTGTTAGAAGGTACAATTAATGCTTTTGAAATCATGAGCTATTATATCTTGTCAAAATATCTTTTTCATAAATGCTTGTAAGAAAGTACAATGATTTGTTTCAAAAAAGTTTTTTGAAATATTGTATGCTTTTATGAAAAGCTTAGATTTTTGTAAATAGATGGCTTGTATGATGTTTAAAGCATATAATGTAACATGAGATATGCAATATGCATGCTTGTGAAGTTTCTGTTACATATGACTCTAAAGAAGAAAAAGTCTTCATCTTGAAGTAGCCGATCTTCTTGGATAATCTTTATGAATGTATGGCCCATCAAGCTTTTTCTTCAAAGTAATATGATTGCATCAAATAGTTGTACTTGATCAGGTTGTCTCCATTCTTCTTAGGTGAAATAACCTTGCACCAAATACTCGTTAAATGCAAGACAAATCATATCCAGTCATAATATAACATATTCATGAAGAAATATCATATTTATCATATCATATTAAAGCATATCATATATTTATTATGTATGACATCATATCATATTATGTATCATCAAAACATAGTTTCTCAACATTCTCCCCCTTTTTTATGATGACAATATATTCTCCCCCTGTCAATAATCCATATGCATAATAATAATTTGAATATGATATCATAAAAAATGCATAAAAAATAAGTAAAAGTTAAGTTTAAGAAAACAAAATTCTCTAACATAGGAGAGACAGGGTTTTTCTCCCCCTTTGTCATAGACAAAAAGGAGGGATCAGAGTAGGAAAGTATTATTACAGACCAAAAAAAATAGTTCATTCAGAATCAGATGAGTGATCAAATTTCCGAAGTAGAGCATCTTGGCCAATCTTCAGTGATTGAAAGGCTTGGTGAAGAGAAGCTTGATTCTTCAGTAAGAGATTCTGAGTGTTCTGGACATCGACAAGAGTTGAGAATATGTCTAGTTCAGATTGTAGAGCCGAATCTGCCTCACCAGGGCCTTCATTGTCAGAATGTTGTGGAGGTGACCCTTCTTCGGGGATATAGGTGTCATCAAATGCATGTATTGAATAAGAGACAACATCATTTTGAAGTGGCACATTGAAGTACTTGAGAATATGAGTGATAAAATATCCGAATGGAAGTGAACAAAAAGCATAAAAATTAATCATATTGTTGAATATGATGCTCGACCAGTTTATTAGGAAGGAACATAAGATCACATAGATGAAAAGAGATATTTTGTTTGGCACGAATCCCTTGGACGGTTGTTTGGGGAAGACATTGTGGTAAAGAATTTGTGACAAAAGCAGAGCATGAGGTTTTAGATTGCTCAGATGCCACAAAAAGTGGGTGGATCAAGTGGAGTGAAGTACCTTTTTAAACACAGTATGATTAATAGGTACTATGTTTGGTAGTTCGATTCCATAGGATGAAAGGTTAAGAATGCTACCTAACGGGTGAATGTCAAAGGAAATTATTTTACCATGGACCATGGTGGTGATAGTCGATTGGTCATGGTTCACAGAGAGATTGGTATAAAAAAATTTGATGAGATGGGGGTAATAAGACATAGTGTTGGATGATCCTAAGATTTGAACAAAGTCTTGTAGGGAAGTTTCAAGATCGAAGAAGGTGAAGTCTTGAAAGTTGACTAACTTACCTGTTTGGATTGGAAGAGAGCTAACATAGTGGAAGTTATGAATGAGATCAGGATATCTCAATTCTGCAGACTCAATCATGTTGACATCATCTGAGAAAGATTTTGAAGAGGAGGCCATGGCAAGTAATCTTTAGAGACTAAGAAATGAAGTTGGAGAGAATGTATGTTGATAGAAGATTTCGAATAGGTGATGAATTCGTGAAGAGTGAATCATTTTATAAATAGAAGGATGAAATTTATTATAATAACAAGTGAATGACAATTGAAGTGAATGAAGTTTGGATTTTAGTTGAGTGGATCACTCGTGAATATCAATTTGTATCTTAAGGCACACGTGAATGAGAGATCAAATCACTCTTTGGAAGAGTGTGAGGATAAAAATTATTATATTATGTTAGATGACAAAAGGGACATAGTTTCAAAAATTATTTTTCATTATAAGGAAACCTTGATATAGGAAAGACCATCGTATTTAGAGAGTAGTCATGGTTTGAGTATGGAGTGCTCTTTGGAATTATAGTGTGTGATTGAAAACGAATGGACAAAAGAGGAGAGATGAATAGAACCAAAGAGGTGTGTTGCACGATGTAAATAATGACCCACAGATTTGAAGATTTCCATTAAGAGGTGTTGAGATGTGAAGAGTCTTGGAATGAGGGAAAATAAAAGATGTCGTGAAAAGGGATGTGTGTAAGAATATTATAAAGTAATATCATGTGAGATAAAAGATGAATAATGGCCAAATAAGACAAACAACAAGTTCATATAAAAAATGATTTTTACTTAAAGAGGATAGATTCAATATTCGTAAGGAATGCATTGAGAAAGAGACAAAAGAGACTTATGAGAGAAGAGTTATGATTGCTTATGTAAAAGTGGTTTTTATGGATAGGCGTGAAAGGAGCAAGAGTAGACAAAGAAAAGAGTGATGACATACATAGATTTTTTAAATAAGACATGGATAGAAAAGAGGACAAAAATAATTAATGAGTGACATGAGATGAAAGACATAAAGAAATGTCATGATTGTCTTGAATTAATTTTTATAGCCCATATAGGTATAACAGACATATTGTTGAAAGACATAGTTTTAAAGACAAAAGAAACTCGACATGAGAGAGTCCATTGTTTTGGAGAATAAAAAATGAAGTTGTAAAATCTTGTCATAGGGCCAAATCCAAGGTTTTGAGATGAAAAAAAGGTGAATTCAGATTTTGTGACAGAGAGAGAAAGATGGGATCAATGAAACAAAAAAGGACAACTAATACTTAATTGATTTGCTATATAAAAAAGAAGAAGAGAGACATGATTGTCGAAAATGAGTTTTGTATAGATTCTTATAGAGATGTGTAAAAGAGGTGATTAGACATAAAGTTGAGTGTACTTTGAAAGATATGACATAAAGCATTTGTTTTGTATTAAAAAGCTTGTGGTGTACGTGAATATGTGAATTACTTTTTTTGACTTTGAAAAGAGGTAAAAGAGATGATGAGACACGAAAAGTAAAAAAGATAAGAATAGATGAAAGAGAAAAAAAACAAGAATCGACAAGAAGGAATCGGATACAAACAAAACTTAAAATATATAAATGATAAAAAATCATAAGATATTGTAAAGTTTTATCTAGTTAAAACTATAAATAAGTGTGATTAATTATAAGTCACTTAGTTTACAAATTCCTAATTCTCGTCTAATTCTTATAAAGTCTTCATTTTTTAAAGGTTTAGTAAAAATATCAGCTAATTATTTAGTAGTGGGTATAAATTCCAGTTTGATTATGTTGTTTAAGACTTATTCTCTTAAAAAGTGGTGTCAAATTTGAATGTGCATTGTACGTGAGTGAAGAATAGGATTTTTAGACAAATTTATAGCACTAGTATTATCACACAAAATAGTTGTATTTTCAAATTTTAAACCAAAATCTTTTAATGTCTATTTCATCCAGATGACTTGTGTACATGCTAGGCTTGCAGCTATGTTTTCAGCTTCAGTAGTCGATAATGATACGCAATTTTGTTTCTTACTGAACCATGAAACTAGTGAGTGCCCTAGCATTTGACATGTTTCACTTGTGCTTTTTCTGTCAGATTTACTTCCAGCGAAGTCAGCATCACTGTATGAGATTAAATCAAATGTAGATGATTTTGAATAAAATAACCTAAAATCAATTGTTCCTTTTAGATATCTCATTATTCTTTTTACAACTTTAAGATGTGATTCCTTTGGATTTGATTGATATCTAGCGCACAAGCAAACACTGGACATGATATCTGGACGGCTAGCAGTTAAATAAAGTAGTAATCCTATCATACCTCTGAATAACTTTGTATCCACAGTCTTACCATCTTCATCTCTGTCCAATACAGTAGTTGTGCTCATAGGGGTATTCTTTGAAGTAGTTGAGTTCATGTTGAACCTCTTCAGAAGTTCATGAGCATATTTAGACTGATTGATGAAGGCTTCATCCTTGGTTTGCTTAATATGCAGTCCAAGAAAGTAGGTGAGTTCTCCCATCATACTCATTTCGAATCCTTTCTGCATGGACTTAGAAAAATCTTCACAAAGACTGTTGTTAGTAGATCCAAAGATGATATCGTCCACATATATTTGAATGATTAAGGTATGATCATTCACTATTTTTACAAATAAAGTTGAATTTGCTTTGCCTACAGAAAATCCAGTTTTTAATAAAAAAGTTTTAAGTCTATCATACCAAGCACGAGGTGCTTTTTTTAAACCATATAAAGCACGTTTTAGTTTGAAAACATGATGAGGAAATTGTTCATTTTCAAAACCTGGAGGTTGTTTTACATAAACTTCTTCATTTATAAAACCAATTAAAAAAGCACTTTTAACATCCATTTGGTATAGTTTGAAATCCATATAGCTTGCATATGCCAAAAACATTCTTATAGATTCAAGTCTGGCAACAGGAGCAAATGTTTCATCAAAATCAATACCTTCCTCCTGATTGTATCCTTGAGCCACTAGCCTTGCCTTGTTTCTTATAACATTACCTGTTTCATCGAGCTTGTTTCTGAAGATCCATCTTGTTCCAAAGATTTTATGATCTTTTGGTCTTGGTACAAGATCCCATACATCATTTCTTTGGAACTAATTTAGTTCTTCAGTCATGGCTAGCATCCAGAACTCATCAATGATGGCTTCATCAATTTTTTTTGGTTCAAGTTGAGAAATGAATGTCATATTTGCAATACGTTCCAGCTGAGCTCTAGTTTGAACCCCCTTAGTCAGGTCTCCCAAAATCTGCTTTTGAGGATGATCTCTGATTTCAACAAATGTTCTTTGAAGATCATCTTCATTAGGTTTAGCTGTGTTATCTAAGAAAAAATTTATACTTTCAAGATCATCATCGTTAGTCTCTTTATGAATAGATTGATCAATAGATTCACAAAAACTGACATGCATAGATTCTTCAATAGTATTTGTACTCTTATTAAAAACTCTGTATGCTTTACTACGACTTGAATATCTTAAGAATATGCCTTCAACAGATTTAGCATCAAATTTATCAAGGCTATCTTTTGTGTTAAGGATAAAGCATTTACACCCAAAGACTTTGAAGCAGTCTATTCTTGGAGTTCTGTCATAGAATAATTCATAGGGAGTTTTATTCAATAAGTGCCTGATAAGAACTCTATTTAAGATATAGCATGCAGTGTTAACAGCTTCAGCCCAAAAATATTTAGCAAGATTATTATGTTGGAGCATAGTTCTAGCAGATTCTTGAAGGGTTCTATTCTTTCTTTCTACTACACCATTTTGAGGTGCAGCTCTAGGAAAGGCAAAGTTATGAGAGATACCATGCAAGTTACAAAAATTTACGAAAATATCATTATCAAATTCTCCTCCATGGTCGCTACGAATTTTGATAATTGTAGAAGATTTTTCATTTTGTAACTTTTTACATAAAATTTCAAGTTCACAAAACGTATCACTTTTATTTTTCAAAAATATTACCCAAGCAAATCTTGAGTAATCATGTATAATGACAAAAGCATATTTATTATGATTAAGACTAGCTACCTTAGAAGGACCAAAAAGATCCAGGTGGAGAAGCTCTAAAGGTCTTTTACTTGTCACAATATTTTTTGATTTGAAAGATGATTTTGACAATTTTCCTAATTGACAAGCATCACAAAAATAGTCCTTTTTAAATGAAACTTTAGGTAACCCACGTACCAAGTTGTTCTTAGCTAATTTAGACATATATTTAGAGTTAACATGTCCTATTCTCATATGCCATAAATTTTGAGAGTCATTATTAGCTATAAGACAGTGTTCAGTAATATTCTCTAGGTATAATTCATATATATTATTTTTTCTTATACTTTTTAAAATAATATTTTCGTTGGTGTCTGCTATGAGGTATGCATCATGTTTGAAGCTAACATTATAACCTGTGTCACACATTTGACTGATGCTTAAGAGATTGTGTTTTAAACCTTTAACAAGGAGAACATCTTTGATAAGAGGTTTATCGATATTACCAATATTGTCAATACCAATTATCAAACCTTTGTTGTTGTCTCCAAAGGTGACGGTTCTTCCTTCTTTATGATGAAGAACAACAAAAAGATCTGGATGTCTTGCCATATGTTTTGAACATCCACTGTCTAATATCCATCTGTTCTTCTTCTTTAGAGTCTGCAAAAGATCAAGTAAATCTTTTTTTTGGTACCCGATCAGGTCCCTTTTTGTTAGACTTTGGAACCCATATCTATATTGATTTGGGTTTATCTACAGATTTAGAGGAGTACATGGTATTAAAATTGAAGTTGTAATACTCTTGTTTAGGCTCAGTAGAACCTTTTGACAAATATAGTCCTTTGATTCATACAAGAAGGTTTATTTAAATAAGAGTAACCAATACCATTCTTGTAAAAAGAGAATTGTTGAGAGGATAAGAGTTTGTCCAGGTTCTCTTTCCCTTTGGTAAACTTGAAAACCGTTTTCATAAGGTTTTCAGTTTTGCTTTTTAGTTCTGAAATTTCTACTTGAGGATTTTTCGTCTTGGAACTAGTAGTACTGATTTCAGAAGTAAGAATAAAATTTTTCTTTTTCAACTCAGAATTTTTAACACTAAGTTTTTCCTTTTTCTGGAAAAGCTCTAAATTTTCGGATTTTAAAATTTTGTTTTTGAGAATCGTTTTCCTAGATTCTTCAAAGAGTTCTTGAAAAACATTTAGAAGTTCATCAAAAGAAAAATCAGAAGATTCACTTACAGAGCTTTCTTCTGCCATGAAGCACATATTTGCAGTTTCGACTTCATCATCACTTGACTCTTCACTGGTGGATGGTTCTGAATCATCCCATTGAGCATGTATAGCCTTCTTCTTGAAGAACCTTTTCTTTGGTTCCTCAATTTTGGATTTTCTTTTTAGAAGAGGACAGTCACATCTCATGTAACCTGGCTTATTACAATGATAGCACATGGTATCTTCCTTAGAATCTTTCTTTTCCTTGTGCTTATTTGATAGCCTATTCTTTCTCATGAAGCGCTGAAATTTTCGAGTAAGCAGCACAATTTCAGATTCCTTTTCTGAGTCCTCATCCTCAGAAATGGCTGGGAAGGCTAGATTTTTCTTTGTAGGTTGTTCTTCTTCCCTTCTTTCTTTCATATGAACTTCATAGGCCATAAGATTGCCTATTAAGTCATCTAGAGTAAACTTGGATAAGTCTTGAGCTTGTTCAATAGTTGTGGTCTTTTTCTCTCAGTTAGTTGTAAGAGATCTCGAGATCTTCTTCACCTTATTGGTCTGGGAATAGGTTTTTCCTAGAGATTTGAGGTCGTTGGTGATGTTGGTGAATCTGGTAAACATCTCTGTGATTGGCTCATCTTTATTCATTTTGAATAGCTCATATTTTCGAACCAGAGATAAGATCTTAGCTTCTTTTACTCTGTTAGTTCCTTCATGAATAACCTCCAGAGAGTGCCAAATATCATATGCAGATTCACAAACTGATATTCTGTTAAATTCATTTTGATCAATGGCGCGCAATACAAAGCATTCATAGCCTTTGCATTTAGATTGGCCATCTTCTTTTCTTCATCAGACCATAAGCTATAGTCTGAAGATGGAGATGTGTATGGACATTCAACAATTTTCCATACAGCAAAGTCTATAGATTTTAGGAATATGGTCATCCTGCATTTCCAATATCCGTAGTTGGTGCCATTGAAGAAAGGAGGGCGAGATGCGTGTTGACCTTCGATGTCACGAGCATAAGATGTTGATGTCATTTGTGCTGGAAGACTTGTTATGTCGAAACCAGCAAAATCTGCTCTGATACCAAATGAAATTCCACTAGACGGGGGGTGAATAGTGAAATATGATATAGATCGAAAAAATAAAATTAAAGATAATAAGACACAACACAATAAACACATGATTTATACTGGTTCGGTCGAGTTACTGACCTACATCTAGTCCCCAAGTAAAACACTTAAGCCTTTCACTATAAAATCTGTGTTACGGGATAAATAGTACAACACCCTCTTCCTCAAAGGTCTACTTCTCTCAACAGAGAATAGGAACACTCTCTTTCCCAGAGGTCTACTTCTCTCAATAGAGAAGAGAAATACCTTCTTTCACAGAGGTCTACTTCTCTCAACAGAGAAGGGATACACCCTCTTTCCCAGAGGTCTATTTCCCTCAACAAAGAATGGAAACACCCTCTTTCCCAAGGATCTACTTCTCTCAAGAGAGAAGGGATACAAAAGATAACAGAAAGTTACAACACTTTCCTAAAGAACCTTCAGAATGATATGAATGCGCGTATGAAGATTCTAAGAATGTTCTCTCTTTGAAAAGTGGATGGAATAATCTCTCAGAGGAACAAAAAGTTCTTTTCTTTTCACACACAGTTGATTCTTTTGTCAAAGAGCTTTTGTTGATTTTTTCTCTTTCTTTTCTCTTTCTTTTTCTAAGCTCTTTTTCAGAATATCGAATAGAAGTTTTTTTTCTTTAAAATCTCACATGTGTCTTATGAAAATACTATTTTGTTTGTATATATATAGTCTTAAGAAAATAGTCGTTGCATTTTAAAATGATTGTCCTTTTGAGATGTGAGGTGTCAGGTCATCTCAAAAACAACTTTGTGTGAAATGAAATGTGTACTATATTGCTTTTTCAAAAAGTCGTCATTCATAAATTAACTATTTGAGGTACACTATATGTTGTTGTAATTAAAAATGATATTTAATTTGTAATGAGTCTTTTCTCAAAATAAATGCTTTGTAGTACATTAAATGTTGAAGTATAAGTTTGTCTTTATTCAATTTAATAATTTGTAGTATATTAATAGTTTTCTTACAAATCGTCACTTCTTTGGTTAAATGTATGTAAGTACAATAAATGCTTGTTAAGTACTTTATTTATAAATGGTCATTTCTCAAATGCTTTTTGAGATGGCATTTAATGTTTACAGAAAGAATGATGGCTTTAAATAAGTTGACATTCTTGAGTGTGGATTTTATTATTAAATAAATAAAAGGTCATTTCTCAAATGCTTTTTGAGATGGCATTTAATGTTTACAGAAAGAATAATGGCTTTAAGTGTAAGTCGACATTCTTGAGTGTGTATTAAAAAATAAAAGATCTTTTCCAAACTTAATTGTCTTGTTTAAACAATAAGTAATTTTGTATATAAAACAATATTTTTTTTCTTAAATTGTCAATTCAAGATAGACGATTGCGTATTATGAGTAAATTCATTTTGTCTTTTTCTTTCATATTTGAAATCATTAGCTTTTATATCTTTTTAAGTTGTCTTTTTCATAAATGCTTGTTAGAAGGTACAATTAATGCTTTTGAAATCATGAGCTATTATATCTTGTCAAAATATCTTTTTCATAAATGCTTGTAAGAAAGTACAATGATTTGTTTCAAAAAAGTGTTTTTGAAATATCGTATCCTTTTATGAAAAGCTTAGCTTTTTGTAAATAGATGGCTTGTATGATGTTTAAAGCATATAATGTAACATGAGATATGCAATATGCATGCTTCTGAAGGTTCTGTTACATATGACTCTAAAGAAGAAAAAAGTCTTCATCTTGAAGTAGCCGATCTTCTTGGATAATCTTTATGAATGTATGGCCCATCAAGCTTTTTCTTCAAAGTAATATGATTGCATCAAATAGTTGTACTTGATCAGGCTGTCTCCATTCTTCTTAGGTGAAATAACCTTGCATCAAATACTTGTTAAATGCATGACAAATCATATCCAGTCATAATATAACATATTCATGAAGACATATCATATTTATCATATCATATTAAAGCATATCATACATTTATTATGTATGACAACATATCATATTATGTATCATCAAAACGTAGTTTCTCAACAATGATATCACATTTAGAGGTAGAGGGGATGGTAACACAGTGTCACAGATGACACTTGTTTCTTCATAGAGCTTGATTGAGCGATACTTTATGTCCATTGATCTCATGGATGATGAAGGTTTTTCCAGGGATCCGTCTAGCTGTGGACTTCAAACTTAGTGCTTTATGGGAGGCAACCCATATTTTGTATAGTATTACATTCGCTTTTAGGATTTGTAGATTTTATTTGGTTTTATTTTTCATTTTCTATCTCTTTCTATGAGTTTCATGTTTTGTCATGTAAACATTGCATTCATTACATTCATAGAACGTGCATTTTTTTAATTCATGTCAGGTCATTCTACTCTTTTCCCTCATTTATTTCGTCTAATGTGCATTCACTTAGTTTCATATAAGCATGGGGGAGTGTCACTGGGACAGTGTCACTGGGACAGTGTCACTGGGACAGTGTCATTCAAGCATGGGGGAGGGTGTAGTTTGCACACCTTGATATTTCTGTTCACGTTCTTGCACTTGTTTACACATCTCTCATGAAAAGTAGGTTTTTAAAGAAAGAGTTTGAACTTATATGAATGTTATTTCAAATCTGATATTTTTAGAGGATTTTTAAGCCCCATGAAAATTTTTTCTGACATGGATCTAAAAATTATGGTTGTTTATGCGGATTTCGAAGAAATGATGATAGATACATGTCAAAATTTATTTTGAATCACAAATATGAATATGCACAATTCTATTTTTGAAAAACTAAGCAAATGAACAAAAGCGCAAAAATGAGCTCAAAAAGTGAAAAAAGCATGCATTAGGTTGTTTGGATAATTCCACAATCCTTAGTAGATGGGACTTAGTTGTAAGTTGAAACTTTTGGATTCCATTTTGAAAAGGAGAGTGGAAAACTTTGTGATCCTAAGTAGCTGAGAACAAATACAAGTTGAAGTGTTTGACTCTCACGTTGTAAAGGTAAATGAAGGAAGTCACTTTTATGTCTTAGTTGATATCTTTTGGCATACATTGAAAAAGTATAGAAGATATTGACATTACACAAGGCATAAAAGCACACAAGCTATAAGAGAAGATTGAATGTGAGAAAAAAAGAAAAAAGAAAAAAAAGAGCTTAAAAAGAAAAAAAGTTCAATGCTTAGAAATGTGATTGAGAAAACCTGTGCAGAAAACATATGAGTGAGAATAAATAAATAATAACTTGTTTTTATTGGATTTTCTAAGAATAAAACATAAATAATTGTGATATTTAGAAAAGTGAAAGAAATTTTTTTTCTGTGGTGGTATATAAAGACTCTAATTATGTTTTGATCTTTTTTGTAACACGAAATATTTGTGAAAACAAAGTCTTTAATTACCTACTACTTATGAGGATGTGTAATATTTTGCATACATGACAGAGATGTTTGTGGGTAGCATCACTGCAAACCCTCACGAGACCTTACTCGTCCACTGGGGTAACCCTGGGGTTGAAAGGGCTTGTTGTATGAGTTAAATGCAATCGTGATTCCTACGAAAGTGAGTTAGGTGATAGTTTGATTTCTTGCATTTGTCTAGTTTGCTCGAGGACTAGCAAAACATAAGCATGGGGGTATTTGATCATGCATAGATTTTAGGTATATTTTACATAAAAGCATGCATGATTTCATATTAAAATCAATTAAAAAACCCATCTATATGCTAGGATAGAGCAATTTAATAAAAAAATAAAAAATAGAGAAAATAGAGAAAAATAGCTTTATCTTGCAATTTAGTATACATTTTTATATTGTTAATAAAATCATTTTGGTTTTCTTTATAGAAAAGAAGAAAAAAGAAAAAAAATATTAAAGATACATATTAGAGTAGTTATTTTTTTTAAAATAAAAGAAAAAAAATTTATTAGAATTAGACTAGCATTAGTATAGAATGTTGTAAATATTTTGTTGGAATAGGTTTTTGGAATTTCTAGTAAATTTTAGGACTTTTGAAAAAACTGAAAAAAAATCTTTAACAAACCTACCGAAATGTGTTTTTAAACCAAAGAAAGTGAATTTTTTTTTTGTCCCCCCCTTGTGCGCCAAAACCCTCTTTTCCAACCCTTCTCTTCCACCATTCCTTACCTTTTTCTTCCCCTTCTCCCTATTTCTCTCTTCTTCTCTTTTCTGGTGGAGGTTCTTCAGTCCGGTGACGGCGTACGGGAGGAGGCCACCTCTCTTCTAATCCCTCTCAAGTTACGGTAAGTCCATCTCTCAATTGTTCTTCTTCATCATCATCATCTTCTTCTTCTTCTTCTTATCTCTATTTACATTTTAGAAAAATAATAAGATGCATCAGATTCGCTATTTTTTTATCTCATATTCCGATTTCTTGTATTTCAGCATCACACTTCCTGTTTTGTAATTTTTTTTTCATACATTCATTGTTTGTGCATTCTGTTTTCATCCATTTGTGCATTTCTCACTTGATCTAGCCTCATTCATGAATTTCATTGCATCTAAATATCTGTGCATGCCTGAATTCATTGGATTGTGAATATGCATTTCCTGAGCTGCCAGATTTGCATTATAGCTACCGAAATTTCACTGTTTACAGGCATTCTCTGTTCATCGGTAGAACAGACTCGATCTACTGTTCTGGAATCATCTGCATCTGTTTTTTGTCGGATTTGAGTATGCATCCACTGTGAAAGCATCTAAAATATCTGGATCGGTCGGCAAATGGCAATTCATCTTCATCGGCATCTTGTTGTCGTGAAACAATCCACTGGAAGAATGTGATTCACCTTATCCGGCAACCTCATCTGAGTTACTCACGGCACCTGAATTTCATTTTACAGCAGATTTTAACTTCATTGCATGAATGAACACCTGATTTCATTTTTTTATTTTCTTGTTTTTACTCAATGTAACTTCTGTTTTTAATTTCCGATTTCTAGTTGTTTTTATCATATCTTGATTTCCTGTTTTGCTTTCTTACATTCAGTTTTTTTTTAAGTTTGGTTTTTACACGATTTCCTGTTTTACAATTCAATCATTTCTTGTTTTTCTTTTAATTCATTCCCTGTTTTTCTTACAAAGCCATTTCCTATTTTTAGTTTTTTCATTTTATAGTTTTTGAAATCAATTTCCAGTTTTCCATTTCTTGTTTTGTATTTCCTGATTTTTTTTTTTTTCATTTCCAGTTTGTTTTTCCTGTATTTTCTTGTTATTCAGCCTTTGCAATTCTTTCTAATTTTTCAGTTTTTACACGTTTTTTTTTCCTGTTTTCAATACCTGAATTTCTGTTCTTCATTGGATAAATGTCTGGTTTTATTTCATGTATTTTCAGTTTTCTGTTTTATGCATTACTTGTTTTGTTTTCTAGTTTTCAAATTGTCAATTTCCTGCACTTATTCCTTACAATTGCTGTTTTTAAATTCCTATTTTTCATTGCAGTGTCTCTCTTGCCTATCAGTTTTTCATTTCATTTTTCTGTTGCTAAAACACTCATTTCCTGTTTTCTAGATTTCCTGCATTTTCTTGTTGTATAAATGTTATAGTTTCTTGTTTTTCATTGAATTGCATTTCAATATTTCTTATTCCTGTTTGTTTTACAAGTCTTCTTGTTCTTTTAATATAGTCATTTCCTGTGTTAACTAGGTGTTAGTTGTTAAGTGAATTTACTTAGTTGCTTAGTTAAATAACTAGTGAGTTGTTAGTTTATCAATTTGTGGATGATTAGTATTATCATTAGTCATTAGTTAATATAGCTTTAATTGTCATTAGATTCTTTTGATGATATCTTTCAGTGTTTTTAGCATTTAACTAGTTTAATATAAGTTTCTATTTCTATCTCTGGTACTGCTCGTGTTCATTTGATTTGTGCAGGATCACACAGGAGTGGAGCAGAAGTGATTGAGTGATATAGAAGCATAAGAGTAGAAGTTTGTTTTTAGTTTAGAATCAGGAATTTAATTCTGGGTTTGTAAATATCGCTTTTTACGCCCTCTGCGAAGGGTATTCATTTGGTGTAATAGTTAATTGTTTTTACTTTTCTTGTACATTTTACATTTTATAATTCAGAAATAAAGAAACAGTTTAGATTTGTGTCCTTTAATACGAAATATTCCCGTTCCTTGAGTTCGACCCGGTCTCATCCACTAGTGAGAACCGATTTTTATTATTTGATGTGTGGTTTTCACATGTTCTTCATTTAAAAAGCTTTCAAAACTACAACGGATTTCAAATAGACATCAGTCAGCCAGACACTAGCACGAGTACTAGATGCGCCAGCACGAGCACTGGATTTTGAAGATGCACAAGTACAAGCACTGAGTTTTGAAAATGCACCAGCACGGGATTTTAAAAAACACACCAGTACGAGTACTAGGTTTTTGAAAACGCACCAGTACGAGCACTGGGTTTTCGAAAATGCACCAGTACGAGCACTGGATTTTTGGAAAACACACCAGTATGAGCACTGGATTTTGAAAGTGTACCAGTACGAGCACTAGATTTTGAAGAAGCACTTGGTTTTGAAAATGCACCAGCATGAGCACTAGATTTTGAAAAACACACTAGTACAAGTACTGAGTTTTTGAATACACACCAGTACGAGCACTGGGTTTTGAAAATGCACCATTACGAGCACTGGGTTTTTGAAAATATACCAGTACGAGCACTGGATGTACCAGTACGAGAAAAAAAAAATACCAGTACGAGCACTGGATTTTTAAAAACACACCAGTATGAGCACTGGATTTTTAAAAACACACCAGTATGAGCATTGGATGTACCAGTACGAGCACTGGAAAAAATGTACCAGTACGAGCACTAAAATTTGAAATGCACCAGTATGAGCACTGGATTTTTGGAAAAGAGATCGACACTCCGAAGATATTTGGAAATCGAAGCGGGAATGATTGCCGGTGTTTCAGGATTATCCCTTATCCTGAAGGGGAAGTTCAGGTTTGTCCCTTAACTTGAAAGGGAAGAGAAAGGAAAAACCTTGGCCCAATACGAGCATTGGATCAAAGGGGAAATCTGAGTCGAAACTCGAAATTGCAGAAATGGAAGATAAAGGGGAAAACCTGAGTCGGAACCCAGATCTTCAAATAAAAATATAAAAGGTGATGATGCATTAAATACACGTATTCTTAATACATTTTCGCTGCATAAATGCATCATCTATATGTTTAGAACCCACACTTAGGTACATATTGATGTTATGGAGCTACGATTCGAATTTCATCCAAATCGGACTTAAAACAAAGAAGTTAATGCATTTACATTGTAACAGGTCAAACCTCGAAGTAAAATCGGATATTTTGGGATCCAAACGGCCATCAGGGCCTTGGATCTGGGCCAAAAAGCATAATGATCCACTCCAGCCCAACTTATTCACGTTTATAAAATGTTTTCTAAAAAACCCCTCTCTAAAGAGGCATCCAGAGAAAAGTTTGTTTTTAATCCCTTTTCTAGAAAATAACCCCTATCGTTTAAATAGAAGATGACGCCCCTTGTTGGGCTGTCTTTGCCTAGGTTTTCATGCCCTAGGGGCATGAATCTTGCTCCACCACTTTCTTCCCCAGCCGCCCATGCATCCACCCTCTCTTCCTCATCCATGCAGACCAAGAGAGATCGCAGCCACCATTGGAGAAGCAGCCCCTTGTCTTCCATTTCTTCCTTTCATATCTCGTCTTTCTTCTCACCCTGCTGAAACTAATCATCAAGGTTTCCTTTTTGCAGGTTGCAGCTGCAGGAGGAGTGAATCAGCCGTGATAGGGGTGCCCTCTACCCCTCCATAGCAAGTCGTCCCTGTCTCTCGTCGACTCTCTTCTCCATTAAAGCATGCCATCTTCGGGGCACATTCATCCAGTCGTTTCCCAGCAAATGGCAGCAAAGCGAAGTTAGACAGCATCGACGAGGTTGTTCGTGGCATAATACCATAGCAAAGTCCGCTCTTTCCACCCCTCCACTCGTCGGATCGCCCTTGAGGTACGATCTTCTCATCTCTTTCTTCTAGATAAAACCCAACGTGTGGTTGTTTGTTGTTTTTTTGGTTTAGTGTGTGTGTTGTGTGTTTTGTTGTTTCCAAGCCTTAGTGTAGCTGTTTTGTGCATAAACCAGCACATAGAGGTCGTTTAGGTGTGTTTTGTGTCTCCTTTGAATTAATCATGATTTAAGTTTCAGTTTTGTTTTGAGTTCATGCGTGAGATTATTTTCTGTTGTCTGCATTTTTTTAATATTTCTTCAGCCATAGTTAGGTCTGGGTGTGTTCTTGCCAGCAATAGATTACTTAGATGTTTTAATAGTTGATTTCAATTTTAGTTTCTTGGTGGTATGATTGATCCTTGTGAATAGTGGTTCTACATGTTTGTCTAATGCTATTCGGTTGTATCACGTTATGTTAGAATATTCGTTTGGGTATATTAGTAGTTTAATTTAGTGATTGCTGTACAAACTAAATAGTTTTAATATTGCCTCAGATTTAGTTGATTAATGATTTTTGTTTTGGTTTTTGATTAGCCGATTGTAGTAGATTTCTGTTTTAGCATTTTTTGTTTTATTTGTTTCATTTACAGCATAGTGTTTGAGTTTTCATAGTCTAAAATTCCAGTTTTATTCGTGTATTAGTGTAGTTTAGATTAAATTCCTGAGTGGCGTATTTGTGTTTGTTAAAATTTAGTTAAATTGCTTTTTGTTTTATAAATTAATGTAGTAGTCTTGTTTAATCTTTGGTCTTGTTGAAATTCGGTATATAATAGCATGATAGATTAATGTTTGATGTGTTTGATATTAGCTTTAGTCATAGCTTAATTAAAGTATTTACATTCCTTGATTTTCGTTTTAGTTAATTTAGCATTAACTTAGTATGTCAGTTTTTGGTGTAGTATTTAAATTAATAGATCTTTCCAATTCGTGTTTACTATTCATGTCCTTTGAGTTATATGTGCATAGTTTAATTTAGTTAGGTTAATATTCATTTAGAGTAAGTAATTATTTAGTTTTGCATGTTAGACAAAGGGTATTTGGATAATTCTAGTTGAAAGACGTTTTTGGTATAATGGAAACACCTCCAAATTCGTGGAATGCATTTAAGGAAGGTTTTGGCTTTGGGTAATCCAGCAAAATAGAAGACTCTTTCCCTTTTACACGTTTGGAAACAACTGGGAGTTTCAAATCTATTCATAAAATCGTGTTTTGGGAAAGAATTTCAAAAAGGATTTAGTGTTTTTAATGAGAAACCTCAAAACCGTGTGGGACCCAAGCTGGACTGATTTTGTAATTAAACCTTTCCAATTGGATGAGTAAGGCAAGATAGATGGAGGATCATTTCTTTCCAAATTTGTGTTTGAGCATTTATAGCCCTTGTGCTAACCTCCTATATTGACATAGCATAGATAGGATGTTATTAATTTAGTAGTTATTAACTTAGATTAGAATTACAAAAATCATGTAGCCTAACTTAGTAAGTGTGTTATATTTGTATTAATATTAATTTGCATTTCATTTAGGAGTTTAAATTAGATAACTTAGTTGTTATTTGAATTCCTTTCATTCTTGGTTTAATAAGTATTATTTATTTCTTAGTTAGTTTAATTAGTCTTTCTGGGGTGGCGTGAAACCAAGTCAAAGCCCTATCCTAAACCGCCACCCTAGGTAGCCTAGCTAATCCTAAGTAGTTAACCGCACCCTAGCTAACCCTAGTTAACCCTAGTTAGTTACTAAACCTAGTTGAATTAACCTTAGGTTGTTGTTTGTGTTTTAAGTAGGTTTTAGACTTAATCTTTGATTAGTGAGTTATATTAGATAAAATACATTAGGATTAAGTAGTTTCATTCATATAGATATTTTAATTAGAATCACAACTTAGTTTAGGATGGATTAGTCTTAATTAGTGATTGGTTTAGACTAGACTTAATATTAGTTTCTGTAATGCATTTACAAGTTTTTATAATTAGTTTAATTGTTGTCCTTTGTTGTAGTTTAACAGTAGCTTAGAGTAGTTTAGGACTGTTTTTGCATGTGATTTAATGCTCTAGTGTTATTAGTGGATTTGCATAAATGAATAGTGCACTGAGTGAAGAAACCGATTTTTACCCTATCTTGCACTCGTCATTTTATGTGAATATTTTTAGGGTTTTCTAGAAATTTTTGTTTTGTTCTATACATCCGTGTGTTCACTATCTGCAGACCAAAAATCAGATCATTTCGAGTTGATTTGATTTGACTTTTAAGCGTTTTTCAAAAACAGCTTTTTCGGGTTTTTCAATTTCGGGTCCTGTGATTTCCAGATTTATCCTGAATTTGAAACGCTTTTATTTGGAGTTTCAGAATGAAATTTTCAAATCCGTAAAAAATGTCAGATTCTTGGATCTGTCATGAACAGAACAGAAGAAATTTCGTGGAATTTGGAATTCGTTGGCCCTTCAAATCATCTGTTTGCAAAAAGTTGTCAGAATCCACTTTTACACTGTTTAGGGATAAAACAGTCATTTAGTTAATCATTTGATTTAACGTAGTTTTTAGTATTCCCTAGCATATAGTTAGTGAATTAACTGTAGTTAGAATAATTAGGATTGATTTGTTTAGTTAGTTTAGTTAGAATGTGTAATTTTAGTTTTCTATAGTTATTTATTTGTAGTTTAATCTATTTATTAGTGTAGAAATAATTAGATTGTAATTTAGATTTAATTATGCATTGTTACTAACTTCTTCTTTTCATTGTTGTAGGTTGATAAGTTAGAAACGGATTTACAAGTGTATTTGCAATGCGAAGTGCAGATGCATATGTAGTGAAAAGACAGATTTACCCCAGGAGATCTGAAGAAGACTTAGATACCTGTTTTAGTTCATTTTCATGTTTTTAGATTGTTATTTAATTATAATTATAATCTTAACATAGTTGTAAAACTCTGTGATATTAATAAATTGATCTTTTAGATTTAATTCAGAATGTATCATGTTCCCTCTGGATTCGATCCGTACTCGCCACTTCTGTGGAAAGTCGGTTTTTATTATATTTGGTTGACGATTTTCCAAATGCTTTTATTGAAAATATCTTTTAAAAAAATACCACTCCAAAAGTCAAACCAAATTTTGGCGCCGTTGCTGGGGAACGACGATTATATTTTGATTATTTCTGAGATGTCAGTTTATTAATATGTGTTTAGTTAGTTGTTTTATTTGTTTTAGTTATTAGGATTTAACATAGTTAGAAAATATAGGATTCACATGCTGTTTTTCCTAGGATTCACTGAATTTCATGATTTAATGAGCAATTAGACAAGTGAGTCTTAAAGAACTTAGTGGTGATTTTCTGTATTTACGGATTTTGTGTTTTAGAGCATAATTGTCTTTTATTTCATAGATTAATTAGATTATTTTGACATAGAGTAAGATAGAGTATTTGCTAAACTTGCTGATTTAGATGTAGATTGATTTTCATAGAATAAGTCTGACGTAGTTTAGCTGTTTAATGTGTTAGAGTTTATTTTGTTCATTGTTTTTCATTGTGTATCATATGTATACTAGAAATAAATTAGTTAGTTGTTTATATGTTTTGTTCTGAATTTTGTTTTGATTTCATTTTGGATTTCATTGTTGACATGCATGAATATCATTTCATCTGATGCCTCAATGCATGAGTACAAGTACCAGACACCAAATAAGCCTTTAGGAGTTGACCATTGACCAGATAAGCAGAAAACTATGCATTCATACATGCATAGTGGTGGTGCGAAGTCTAATCAATCGCCAGCTTCAGAGGCTCGAGCATACCAGGTTGTATCTATCCTTTCTCCTGTATTTATTTTATTGTTCTTTAGTGTGCATCTGCATTGCATGATTGCATATTTTGTATGCCACTAGGGACAGTGTCATTCAAGCATGGGGGGATGGTTTAGATGCAAACTACACATTTTTTTTATGTCAGGTTGCTCAAAACTCATAAAATGGGTCTTTAAGAACGAGTTTGTAGCATATATGATTGTTTTTCTGCATAATCTAACAATTTAGAAATTTTTATGCCCCATGTAAATTTTTTTTTCTCTGATCTGATCTAAATAGAGTAGTGTTTATGAGAAAATTCAAAAGAAAAAATTGTATTTGAATGTTAGAAAATTTTGAATCACTTTAGTATAAGTATGCACAATATGTTTTATGGAAAACTAAGCAACTGAAAGATGTTTAGAAAGATGTGCTTAATAGAAATAGAGCTACATTTAGTTGTTGATGTCTTCGACATTCCTAGTAGTGGAACTCAGACACAAGTTGAAGTGTTTGAGTCTCTTGACGAAAAGGATAACGAAGGAGATCATCTTCTTGTATAGTTGATATTTTTGGCCTTTGTGGTTCGAGTAAGTAGAGTCTAAAGGGTGTTTTACACCTGGTGCTTTAAAGCCATCTGGTTTGGGAGCCACCAATTTGAAAGCTTGTTACATGAACTGCATAGAAAGCCTAAGAGATAGAGACATTGCACATGATGAGAAGAAGACTATATGTAACTCATTCAAATAGAAGGTCTAGTGACTCAAGCAATTAAGTCTAAGGCATACACTGTATCTGGTGCCCTAAGGTCGTCTGGCCTGGGATTCACTGACCCAAAGCTCGTTCCACGGGTCACAAAACTGGATATTTGAAATAGTGCTCAAGAGAGAAGAATGATCAAGTGAGAAAAATTGAAAAAGGGTGAAAATTTGAAAATCAAAAGAAAAAGAATGAGCTTAATGAGAAAAAAAAAATTCATTGCTTAGGAATATTTGTAAATGCTGGGCAGAAAATATACAAGTGAGGATAAATGAATAATAACATGATAATACTTGACTTTCTGAGAAAAATCATAAATAATTACAGTTTTAGAAAAGTGAAAGAAAAAGGTTTTTACTATGGTGGCATAAAAATTCTAAATCTGTTATGAGAATGTAGATTACATGAAATATTTGTTTACAATGAGTTCTTAATTGCCCAGTATTTCTGAAAAAATCATTCATGCATGACATTGATGTTTGTGGGTAGCATCTCTGCAAACCCTCACTAGACCTTACTCGTCCACTGGGGTAACCCAGGGGTTTAAAGGGCTTGTTGCATGTGCTAAATGCAACCGTGATTCCTACGAAAGTGAGTTAGTGATTTAATAAAAGCTTACATGTTAATTGGGTAGTCCATATCTTCATTGCGAGGGTAGAGTATATTTCTAGGGACTAGCAATTATTCTAGCATGAGGGTATTTGATGATGCATTAAATACATGTATTCTTAATACATTTTTACTGCATAAATGCATCATCTATAGGTTTAGAACCCACACTTAGGTACATATTGATGTTGTGGAGCTACGATTCGAATTTTGTACAAATCAGACTTAAAACAAAGAAGTTATTGCATTTACAGTGTAACAGGTCAAACCTCAGAGTAGAATCGGATATTTTGGGATCCAAACGGCCATCTGGGCGTTGGATCTGGGCTAAAAAGCATAATGATTTACTCCAGCCCAACCCATTCACGTTTTATAAAATGTTTTCTAAAAACCCCCTCTCTAAAGAGGCGCCCAGAGAAAAGTTTGTTTTTAATCCCTTTTCTGGAAAATCCAGAAAATAACCCCTATCGTTTAAATAGAAGATGATGCCCCTTGTTGGGCTGTCTTTGCCTAGGTTTTCGTGCACTAGGGGCACAAATCTTGCTCCACCACTTTCTTCCTCAGCCACCCATGCATCCACCTTCTCTTCCTCATCCATGCAGACCAAGAGAGATCGCAACCACCATTGGAGAAGCCGCCCCTTGTCTTCCATTTTTTCCTTTCATATCTAGTCTTTCTTCGCACCCTGCTGAAACTAATCATCAAGGTTGCCTTTTTGCAGGTTGCAGCTATAGGTGGAGTGAACCAGCCGTGGTAGGGGTGCCTTCTGCCCCTCCATATCAAGCCGTCCCTGTCTCCCGTCGGCTCTCTTCTCCATTAAAGCACGCCATTTTCGGGGCACATTTATTCAGTCGTTTCCCAGCAAATGGCAGACAACATCAACAAGGTCCTTTGTGGCATGAAACAATAGCAAAGTCCGCTCTTTCCACCCCTCCACTCGTCGGATCGCCCTTGAGGTACGATCTTCTCATCTCTTTCTTCTAGATAAAACCCAACGTGTGGCTGTTTGTTGTTTGTTTGGTTTAGTGTGTGTTGTGTGTTTTGTTGTTTCCAAGCCTTAGTGTAGCTGTTTTCTGCATAAACCAGCACCTAGAGGTCCTTTAGGTGTGTTTTGTGTCTCCTTTGAATTAATTGTGATTTAAGTTTCAGTTTTGTTTTGAGTTCATGCTTGAGATTATTTTCTGTTGTCTGCATTTTTCCAATATTTCTTCAGCCATAGTTAGGTCTGGGTGTGTTCTTGCCAGCAATAGATTACTTAGATGTTTTAATAGTTGATTTTTATTTTAGTTTCTTGGTGGTATGATTGATCCTTGTGAATAGTGCTTCTACATGTTTGTCTAATGCTAGTCGGTTGTATCACGTTATGTTAGAATATTTGTTTGGGTATATTAGTAGTTTAAATTAGTGATTGTTGTACCAACTAAATAGTTTTATTATTGCCTCAGATTTAGTTGATTAATGATTTCTGTTTTGGTTTTAGATTGTCGATTGTAGTAGATTTCTGTTTTAGCGTTTTCTGTTTTATTTGTTTATTTACAGCATAGTGTTGAGAATAGTGTTTGAGTTTTCATAGTCTAAAATTCCAGTTTTATTCGTGTATTAGTGTAGTTTAGATTAAACTCGTGAATGGTGTATTTGTGTTAGTTAAAATTTAGTTAAATTGCTTTTTGTTTTATAAATTAATGTAGTAGTCTTGTTTAATCTTTGGTCTTGTTCAAATTCGGTATATAATAGCATGATAGATTAATGTTTGATGTGTTTGATATTAGCTTTAGTCATAGCTTAATTAAAGTATTTACATTCCTTGATTTCCGTTTTAGTTAATTTAGCATTAACTTAGTATGTCAGTTTTTGGTGTAGTATTTAAATTAATAGATCTTTCCAATTCGTGTTTACTATTCATGTCCTTTGAGTTATATGTGCATAGTTTAATTTAGTTAGGTTAATATTCATTTAGAGTAAGTAATTATTTAGTTTTGCATGTTAGACAAAGGGTATTTGGATAATTATAGTTGAAAGACGTTTTTGGTATAATGGAAACACCTCCAAATTTGTGGAATGCATTTAATTAAGGTTTTGGCTTTGGGTAATCCAGCAAAATAGAAGACTCTTTCCCTTTTACACGTTTAGAAACAACTAGGAGTTTCAAATCTATTCATAAAATCGTGTTTTGGGAAAGAATTTCAAAAAGGATTTAGTGTTTTTAATGAGAAACCTCAAAACCGTGTGGGACCCAAGCTGGACGGATTTTGTAATTAAACCTTTCCAATTGGATGAGTAAGGCGAGATAGATGGAGGATCATTTCTTTCCAAATTCGTTTTTGAGCATTTATAGCCCTTGTGCTAACCTCCTATATTGACATAGCATAGATAGGATGTTATTAATTTAGTAGTTATTAACTTAGATTAGAATTACAAAAATCATGTAGCCTAACTTAGTAAATGTGTTATATTTGTATTAATATTAATTTGCATTTCATTTAGGAGTTTTAATTAGATAACTTAGTTGTTATTTGAATTCCTTTCATTCTTGGTTTAATAAGTATTATTTATTTCTTAGTTAGTATAATTAGTCTTTCTAGGATGGCGTGGAACCAAGTCAAAGCCCTATCCTAAACCGCCACCCTAGGTAGCCTAGCTAATCCTAAGTAGTTAACCGCACCCTAGCTAACCCTAGTTAACCCTAGTTAGTTACTAAACCTAGTTGAATTAACCTTAGGTTGTTGTTTGTGTTTTAAGTAGGTTTTAGACTTAATCATTGATTAGTGAGTTAATTAGTTAGTTATATTAGATAGAATACATTAGGATTAAGTAGTTTTTATAATATAGATATTTTAATTAGAATCACAACTTAGTTTAGGATAGATTAGTCTTAATTAGTGATTTGTTTAGACAAGACTTAGTATTAGTTTGTGTAATGCATTTACAAGTTTTTATAATTAGTTTAGCTGTTGTCCTTTGTTGTAGTTTAACAGTAGCTTAGAGTAGTTTAGGACTGTTTTTGCATGTGATTTAATGCTCTAGTGTTATTAGTGGATTTGCAAAAATGAATAGTGCACTGAGTGAAGAAACCGATTTTTACCCTATCTTGCACTCGATGTTAATATTTTTGGAGTTTTCTGAAATTTTTTGGTTTGTTCTCTACATCCGTATGTTCACTGTCTGCAGACGAAAAATCAGCTCATTTTGAGTTTATTTGGTCTGACTTTTAAGCATTTTCCAAAAACAACTTTTTCGGGTTTTTCAATTTCGGGTCCTGCGATTTCCAGATTTATCCTGAATTTGAAACGCACATATTTGGAGTACTAGAATGAATTTTTCAAATCTGTAAAAATTGTCAGATTCTTGGATCTCTCATGAATAGAACAGAAGAAATTTTGTGGAATTTGAAAGTCGTTGACCCTTCAAATCATCTGTTTGCGAAAAGCTGTTAGAATCCACTTTTGCACTGTTTAGGGATAAAACAGTCATTTAGTTAATCATTTGATTTAACATAGTTTTTAGTATTCCCTAGCATATAGTTAGTGAATTAACTGTAGTTAGAAGAATTAGGATTGATTTGTTTAGTTAGTTCAGTTAGAATGTGTAATTTTAGTTTTCTATAGTTATTTAATTGTGGTTTAATCTATTTATTAGTGTAGAAATAATTAGATTGTAATTTAGATTTAATTATGCATTGTTACTAACTTCTTCTTTTCATTGTTATAGGTTGATAAGTTAGAAACGGATTTACAGGTGTATTTCCAATGCAAAGTGCAGATGCATATGTAGTGAAAAGACAGATTTACCCCAGGAGATCTGAAGAAGACTTAGATACCTGTTTTATTCATTGTTTTTCTCTGTGTATCATATGTATACTAGAAATAAATTAGTTAGTTGTTTATGTGTTTTGTTTTGAATTTTGTTTTGATTTCATTTTGGATTTCATTGTTGACATGCATGAATATCATTCCATCTGATGCCTCAATGCATGAGTACAAGTACCAGACACCAAATAAGCCTTCAGAAGTAGACCATTGACCAGATCAACAGAAAACTATGCATTCGCACATGCATAGTGGTGGTGCAAAGTCTAGTCAATCTCCAGCTTCAGAGGCTCGAGCATACCAGGTTGTATCTATCCTTTCTCCTATATTTATTTTATTGTTCTTTAGTGTGCATCTGCATTGCATGATTGCATATTTTGTATGCCACTAGGGACAATGTCATTCTAGCATGAGGGGATGGTTTAGATGCACACTATAATTTTTTTTTATGTCAGGTAGCTTAAAACTCATAAAAGTAGGTCTTTAAGAACGAGTTTGTAGCATATATGATTGTTTTTCTGCATAATCTAACAATTTAGAAATTTTTAAGCCTTATGTAAATTTTTTTTTTCTCTGATCTGATCTAAATAGAGTAGTGTTTATGAGAAAATTCAAAAGAAAAGATTGTATTTGAATGTTAGAAAATTTTGAATCACTTTAGTATATGTATGCACAGTATGTTTTGTGGAAAACTAAGCAACTGAAAGATGTTTAGTAAGATGAGCTTAATAGAAATAGAGCTACGTTTAGTTGTTGATGTCTTTGCGATTCCTAGTAGTAGAACTCAGACACAAGTTAAAGTGTTTGAGTCTCTTGACGAAAAGGATAACGAAGGAGATCATCTTCTTGTCTAGTCAATATCTGTGGCCTTTGTGGTTTGATTAAGTAGAGTCTGAAGGGTGTTTTACACCTGGTGCCCTAAAGCCATCCGGTTTGGGAGCCACCGGTTCCAAAGCTTGTTACATGAACTGCATAGAAAGCCTAAGAGATAGAGACATTGCACATGATGAGAAGAAGACTATACGTAACTCATTCAAATAGAAGGTCTAGTGACTCAAGCAATTAAGTCCAAGGGGTACTCTGTATCTGGTGCCCTAAGGTCGTCTGGCCTGGGAGTCACTGACCCAAAGCTCGTTACATGGGTCACGAAACTGGCTATTTGAAATAGTGCTAAAGAGAGAAGAACGATCAAGTGAGAAAAATTGAAAAAGGGTGAAAAATTGAAAATCAAAAGAAAAAGAATGAGCTTAATGAGAAAACAAAATCATTGCTTAGGAATAATTGTGAATGTTGTGCAGAAAATATACAAGTGAGTATAAATGAATAATAACATAATAATACTTGACTTTCTGAGAAAAATCATAAATAATTACAGTTTTAGAAAAGTAAAAGAAAAATTTTTACTGTGGTGGCATAAAAATTCTAAATATGTTATGAGAATGTAGATTACATGAAATATTTGTTTACAATGAGTTCTTAATTGCATAGTATTTATGAAAAAAATCATTCATGCATGACATTGATGTTTATGGGTAGCATCTCTGCAAACCCTCACGAGACCTTACTTGTTCACTAGGGTAACCCAGGGGTTTAAAGGGCTTTTTGCATGTGCTAAATGCAACCGTGATTCCTACAAAAGTGAGTTAGTTATTTAATAAGAGCTTACATGTTAATTGGGTAGTCCATATCTTCATTGCGAGGGTAGAGTATATTGCTAGGGACTAGCAATTATTCTAGCATGGGGGTATTTGATGATACATTAAATACACATATTCTTAATACATTTTTACTACATAAATGCATCATCTATAGGTTTATAACCCACACTTAGGTACATATTGATGTTATGGAGCTACGATTCGAATTTCGTCCAAATCGGACTTAAAACGAAGAAGTTATTGCATTTACAGTGTAACAGGTCAAACCTCGGAGTAGAATCAGATATTTTGGGATTCAAACGACCATCTGGGCCTTGGATCTGAGCCAAAAAGCATAATGATCTACTCCAGCCCAACCCATTCACGTTTTATAAAATGTTTTCTAAAAACCCCCTCTCTAAAGAGGCGCCCATAGAAAAGTTTGTTTTTAATCCCTTTTCTGGAAAATCCAGAAAATAACCCCTATCGTTTAAATAGAAGATGACGCCCCTTGTTGGGCTGTCTTTGCCTAGGTTTTCATGCCCCAGAGGCACGAATCTTGCTCCACCACTTTCTTCCGCAGCCGCCCATGCATCCACCTTCTCTTCCTCATCCATGGAGACCAAGAGAGATCGCAGCCACCATTGGAGATGCTGGCCCTTGTCTTCCATTTCTTCCTTTCATATCTCGTCTTTCTTCTCACCCTGCTGAAACTAATCATCAAGGTTGCATTTTTGCAGGTTGCAGCTGCAGGTGGAGTGAACCAGCCATGGTAGGGGTGCCGTCTGCCCCTCCATAGCAAGTCGTCCCTATCTCCTGTCGGCTCTCTTCTCCATTAAAGCACGCCATCTTCGGGGCACATTCATCCTGTCTTTTCCCAGCAAATGACAGCAAAGCGATGTTAGACAACATCACCGAGGTCGTTCGTGGCATGAAACCATAGCAAAGTTCGCTCTTTCCACCGCTCCACTTGTCGGATCACCCTTGAGGTACGATCTTCTCATCTCTTTCTTCTAGATAAAACCCAACGTGTGGTTGTTTGTATTGTTTAGTGTGTGTGCTGTGTGTTTTGTTGTTTCCAAGCCTTAGTGTAGCTATTTTGTGCATAAACTAGCACGTAGAGGTCGTTTAGATGTGTTTTGTGTCTCCTTTGAATTAATCGTGATTTAAGTTTCAGTTTTGTTTTGAGTTCATGCATGAGATTATTTTCTGTTGTCTGCATTTTTCCAATATTTCTTCAGCCATAGTTAGGTCTAGGTGTGTTCTTGACAGCTATAGATTACTTAGATGTTTTAATAGCTGATTTCGTTTTTAGTTTCTTGGCTTCTACATGTTTGTCTAATGCTAGTCGAATGTATCACGTTATGTTAGAATATTCGTTTGGGTATATTAGTAGTTTAAATTAGTGATTGTTGTACAAACTAAATAGTTTTAATATTGCCTCAGATTTAGTTGATTAATGATTTCTGTTTTGGTTTTAGATTAGCCGATTGTAGTAGATTTCTGTTTTAGCGTTTTCTGTTTTATTTGTTTCATTTACAGCATAGTGTTGAGAATAGTGTTTGAGTTTTCATAGTCTAAAATTCCAGTTTTATTCGTGTATTAGTGTAATTTAGATTAAATTCCTGAGTGGCGTATTTGTGTTAGTTAAAATTTAGTTAAATTGCTTTTTGTTTTATAAATTAATGTAGTAGTCTTGTTTAATCTTTGGTCTTGTTGAAATTCGGTATATAATAGCATGATATATTGATGTTTTATGTGTTTGATATTAGCTTTAGTCATAGCTTAATTAAAGTATTTACATTCCTTGATTTTCTTTTTAGTTAATTTAGCATTAACTCAGTATGTCAGTTTTTGGTGTAGTATTTAAATTAATAGATCTTTCCAATTTGTGTTTACTATTCATGTCCTTTGAGTTATATGTGCATAGTTTAATTTAGTTAGGTTAATATTCGTTTAGAGTAAGTAATTATTTAGGTTTGCATGTTAGACAAACGGTATTTGGATAATTCTAGTTGAAAGACGTTTTTGGTATAATGGAAACACCTCCAAATTCATGGAATGCATTTAAGGAAGCTTTTGGCTTTGGGTAATCCAGCAAAATAGAAGACTCTTTCCCTTTTACACATTTGGAAACAACTGAGAGTTTCAAATCTATTCATAAAATCGTGTTTTGGGAAAGAATTTCAAAAAGGATATAGTGTTTTTAATGAGAAACCTCAAAACCGTGTGGGACCCAAGCTGGACGGATTTTGTAATTAAACCTTTCCAATTGGATGAGTAAGGCAAGATAGATGGAGGATCATTTCTTTCCAATTTCGTGTTTGAGCATTTATAGCCCTTGTGCTAACCTCCTATATTGACATAGCATAGATAGGATGTTATTAATTTAGTAGTTATTAACTTAGATTAGAATTACAAAAATCGTGTAGCCTAACTTAGTAAGTGTGTTATATTTGTATTAATATTAATTTGAATTTCATTTAGGAGTTTTAATTAGATAACTTAGTTGTTATTTGAATTCCTTTCATTCTTGGTTTATTTAGTATTATTTATTTCTTAGTTAGTTTAATTAGTCTTTCTAGGGTGGCGTGGAACCAAGTCAAAGCCCTATCCTAAACAGCTACCCTAGCTAACCTTGCTAACCCTAGTTGAATTAACCTTAGGTTGTTGTTTGTGTTTTAAGTAGGTTTTAGACTTAATCATTGATTAGTGAGTTAATTAGTTAGTTATATAAGATAGAATACATTAGGATTAAGTAGTTTCATTAATATAGATATTTTAATTAGAATCACAACTTAGTTTATGGTAGATTAGTCTTAGTGATTTGTTTAGACTGGACTTAGTATTAGTTTGTGTAATGCATTAACATGTTTTTATAATTAGTTTAATTGTTGTCCTTTGTTGTAGTTTAATAGTAGCTTAGAGTTGTTAGGACTGTTTTTGCATGTGATTTAATGCTCTAGTGTTATTAGTGGATTTGCATAAATGAATAGTGCACTGAGTGAAGAAACCGATTTTTACCGTATCTTGCACTCGTCATTTTATGTGAACATTTTTAGAGTTTTCTGAAAATTTTTGTTTTGTTCTCTACATCCATGTGTTCACTATTTGCAGACCAAAAATCAGCTCATTTCGAGTTGATTTAGTCTGACTTTTAAGCATTTTCCAAAAACAGCTTTTTTGGGTTTTTCAATTTCGGGTCCTGCGATTTCCAGATTTATCATGAATTTGAAATGCTTTTACCTCGAGTTCCAGAATGAATTTTTTAAATACGTAAAAACAATCAGATTCTTGGATCTATCATGAACAGAACAGAAGAAATTTCGTGGAATTTGGAACTCGTTGGCCCTTTATATCATCTGTTTGCGAAAAGCTGTCAGAATCCACTTTTACACTGTTTAGGGATAAAACAGTCATTTAGTTAATCATTTGATTTAACGTAGTTTTTAGTATTCCCTAGCATAGAGTTAGTGAATTAACTATAGTTAGAATAATTAGGATTGATTTGTTTAGTTAGAATGTGTAATTTTAGTTTTCTATAGTTATTTAATTGTAGTTTAATCTATTTATTAGTGTAGAAATAATTAGATTGCAATTTAGATTTAATTATGCATTGTTACTAACTTCTTCTTTTCATTGTTATAGGTTGATAAGTTAGAAACGGATTTACAAGTGTATTTCCAATGCAAAGTGCACATGCATGTGTAGTGAAAAGACAGATTTACCCCTGGCAATCTGAAGAAGACTTAGATACCTGTTTTAGTTCATTTTCATGTTTTTGGATTGTTATTTCATTAGAATTGTAATATTAACATAGTTGTAAAACTCTGTGATATTAATAAATTGATATTTTAGATTTAATTCAGAATGTATCTCGTTCCTTGTGGATTTGACTCGTACTCGCCACTTCTGTGGAAAGTCGGTTTTTATTATCTTTGGTTGACGATTTTCCAAATGCTTTTATTAAAAATATCTTTTAAAAAAATACCACTCCAAAAGTCAAACCAAATTTTGGTGCCATTGCCAGGGAACGACGATTATATTTTGATTATTTCTGAGATGTCAGTTTATTAATATGTGTTTTAGTTAGTTGTTTTATTTGTTTTAGTTATTAGGATTTAACATAGTTAAAAAATATAGGATTCACATGATGTTTTTCCTAGGATTCACTGAATTTCATGATTTAATGAGCAATTAGACAGATGAGTCTTAGAGAACTTAGTGGTGATTTTCTGTATTTACTGATTTTGTGTTTTTGTGCAGAATTGTCTTTTATTTCATAGATTAATTAGATTTTTTTGACATAGAGTAAGATAGAGTATTTGCTAAACTTGCTGATTTAGATGTAGATTGATTTTCATAGAATAAGTCTGACGTAGTTTAGCTGTTTAATGTGTTAGAGTTTATTTTGTTCATTGTTTTTCTATGTGTATCATATGTATACTAGAAATAAATTAGTTAGTTGTTTATGTGTTCTGTTCTGAATTTTGTTTTTATTTCATTTTGGATTTCATTGTTGACATGCATGAATATCATTCCATCTGATGCCTCAATGCATGAGTACAAGTACCAGACACCAAATAAGCCTTCAGGAGTAGATCATTGACCAGATCAGCAGAAAACTATGCATTCGCACATGCATAGTGGTGGTGCGAAGTCTGGTCAATCGCCAGCTTCAGAGGCTCGACCATATCAGGTTGTATCTAACATTTCTCCTATATTTATTTTATTGTTCTTTAGTGTGCATCTGCATTGCATGATTGCATATTTTGTATGCCACTAGGGACAGTGTCATTCAAGCATGGGGGGATGGTTTAGATGCACACTACAATTTTTTTTTTATGTCAGGTAGCTCAAAACTCATAAAAGTAAGTCTTTAGGAACGAGTTTGTAGCTTATATGATTGTTTTTTTGCATAATCTAACAATTTAGAAATTTTTATGCCCCATGTAAATTTTTTTTCTTTGATCTGATCTAAATAGAGTAGTATTTATGAGAAAATTCAAAAGAAAAGAAAGTATTGGAATGTTAGAAAATTTTGAATCACTTTAGTATAAGTATGCACAGTATGTTTTGTGGAAAACTAAGCAACTGAAAGATGTTTAGTAAGATGAGCTTAATAGAAATAGAGCTACGTTTAGTTGTTGATGTCTTTGCGATTCCTAGTAGTAGAACTCAGACACAAGTTAAAGTGTTTGAGTCTCTTGACGAAAAGGATAACGAAGGAGATCATCTTCTTGTCTAGTCAATATCTGTGGCCTTTGTGGTTTGATTAAGTAGAGTCTGAAGGGTGTTTTACACCTGGTGCCCTAAAGCCATCCGGTTTGGGAGCCACCGATTCCAAAGCTTGTTACATGAACTGCATAGAAAGCCTAAGAGATAGAGACATTGCACATGATGAGAAGAAGACTATACGTAACTCATTCAAATAGAAGGTCTAGTGAGTTGAGCAATTAAGTACGGGGGGTACTCTGTATCTGGTGCCCTAAGGTCGTCTGGCCTGGGAGTCACTGAGAGAAAAATTGAAAAAGGGTGAATAATTGAAAATCAAAAGAAAAAGAATGAGCTTAATGAGAAAAAAAATCCATTGCTTAGGAATAATTGTGAATGTTGTGCAGAAAATATACAAGTGAGGATAAATGAATAATAACATGATAATACTTGACTTTCTGAGAAAAATCATAAATAATTACAGTTTTAGAAAAGTGAAAGAAAAAGGTTTTTACTGTGGTGGCATAAAAATTCTAAATCTGTTATGAGAATGTAGATTACATGAAATATTTGTTTACAATGAGTTCTTAATTGCCTAGTATTTCTGAAAAAATCATTCATGCATGACATTGATGTTTGTGGGTAGCATCTCTGCAAACCCTCACGAGACCTTACTCGTCCACTGGGGTAACCCAAGGGTTTAAAGGGCTTGTTGCATGTGCTAAATGCAACCTTGATTCCTACGAAAGTGAGTTAGTTATTTAATAAGAGCTTATATGTTAATTGGGTAGTCCATATCTTCATTGCGAGGGTAGAGTATATTTCTAGGGACTAGCAATTATTCTAGCATGGGGGTATTTGATGATGCATTAAATACACGTATTCTTAATACATTTTTACTGCATAAATGCATCATCTATAGATTTAGAACCCACACTTAGGTACATATTGATGTTATGGAGCTACAATTCAAATTTCATCCAAATCGGACTTAAAACGAAGAAGTTATTGCATTTACAGTGTAACGGGTCAAACCTTGGAGTAAAATCGGATAATTTGGGATCCAAACGGCCATATAGGCCTTGGATTTGGGCCAAAAAGCATAATTATTCACTCCAGCCCAACCCATTCACGTTTTATAAAATGTTTTCTAAAAACCCTTTCTCTAAAGAGTTACCTAGAGAAAAGTTTGTTTTTAATCCCTTTTCTGGAAAATCCAGAAAATAACCCCTATCGTTTAAATAGAAGATGATGCCCCTTGTTGGGCTGTCTTTGCCTAGGTTTTCGTGCCCTAGGGGCACGAATCTTTCTCCACCACTTTCTTCCCCAGCCGCCCACGCATCCACCTTCTCTTCTTCATCCATGGAGACCAAGAGAGATCGCAACCACCATTGGAGAAGCCGCCTCTTGTCTTCCATTTCTTCCTTTCATATCTCGTCTTTCTTCTCACTCTGCTGAAACTAATCATCAAGGTTGCCTTTTTGCAGGTTCCAGCTGCAGGTGGAGTGAACCAGCCGTGGTAGGGGTGCCATCTGCCTCTCCATAGCAAGCCGTCCCTGTCTCCCGTCGGCTCTCTTCTCCATTAAAGCATGCCATCTTCGGGGCACATTCATCCAGTTGTTTCCCAACAAATGGCAGCAAAGCGATGTTAGACAGCATCGACGAGGTCATTCGTGGCATGAAAGCATAGCAAAGTCCGCCCTTTCCACCCCTCCACTTGTTGGATCGCCCTTGAGGTACGATCTTCTTATCTCTTTCTTCTAGATAAAACCCAATGTGTGGTTGTTTGTTGTTTGTTTTGTTTAGTGTGTGTGCTGTGTGTTTTTTTGTTTCCAAGCCTTAGTGTAGGTATTTTGTGCATAAATTAGCACGTAGAGGTCGTTTAGATGTGTTTTGTGTCTCCTTTGAATTAATCGTGATTTAAGTTTCAGTTTTGTTTTGAGTTCATGCGTGAGATTATTTTATGTTGTCTGCATTTTTCCAATATTTCTTCAGCCATAGTTAGGTCTGGGTGTGTTCTTGCCAGCTATAGATTACTTAGATGTTTTAATAGCTGATTTCGTTTTTAGTTTCTTGGCTTCTACATGTTTGTCTAATGCTAGTCGAATGTATCACGTTATGTTAGAATATTCGTTTGGGTATATTAGTAGTTTAAATTAGTGATTGCTGTACAAACTAAATAGTTTTAATATTGCCTCAGATTTAGTTGATTAATGATTTCTGTTTTGGTTTTAGATTAGCCGATTGTAGTAGATTTCTGTTTTAGCGTTTTCTGTTTTATTTGTTTCATTTACAGCATAGTGTTGAGAATAGTGTTTGAGTTTTCATAGTCTAAAATTCCAGTTTTATTCGTGTATTAGTGTAATTTAGATTAAATTCATGAGTGGCGTATTTGTGTTAGTTAAAATTTAGTTAAATTGCTTTTTGTTTTATAAATTAATGTAGTAGTCTTGTTTAATCTTTGGTCTTGTTGAAATTCGGTATATAATAGCATGATATATTAATGTTTTATGTGTTTGATATTAGCTTTAGTCATAGCTTAATTAAAGTATTTACATTCCTTGATTTTCTTTTTAGTTAATTTAGCATTAACTCAGTATGTCAGTTTTTGGTGTAGTATTTAAATTAATAGATCTTTCCAATTTGTGTTTACTATTCATGTCCTTTGAGTTATATGTGCATAGTTTAATTTAGTTAGGTTAATATTCGTTTAGAGTAAGTAATTATTTAGGTTTGCATGTTAGACAAAGGGTATTTGGATAATTCTAGTTGAAAGACGTTTTTGGTATAATGGAAACACCTCCAAATTCGTGGAATGCATTTAAGGAAGGTTTTGGCTTTGGGTAATCCAGCAAAATAGAAGACTCTTTCCCTTTTACACGTTTGGAAACAACTGAGAGTTTCAAATCTATTCATAAAATCGTGTTTTGGGAAAGAATTTAAAAAAGGATTTAGTGTTTTTAATGAGAAACCTCAAAACCGTGTGGGACCGAAGCTGGACGGATTTTGTAATTAAACCTTTCCAATTGGATGAGTAAGGCAAGATAGATGGAGGATCATTTCTTTCCAAATTCGTGTTTGAGCATTTATAGCCCTTGTGCTAACCTCCTATATCGACATAGCATAGATTGGATGTTATTAATTTAGTAGTTATTAACTTAGATTAGAATTACAAAAATCGTGTAGCTAACTTAGTAAGTGTGTTATATTTGTATTAATATTAATTTGCATTTCATTTATGAGTTTAAATTAGATAACTTAGTTGTTATTTGAATTCCTTTCATTCTTGGTTTAATAAGTATTATTTATTTCTTAGTTAGTATAATTAGTCTTTCTAGGGTGGCGTGGAACCAAGTCAAAGCCCTATCCTAAACCACCACCCTAGCTAACCTAGCTAATCCTAAGTAGTTAACCGCACCCTAGCTAACCCTAGTTAGTTACTAACCCTAGTTGAATTAACCTTAGGTTGTTGTTTGTGTTTTAAGTAGGTTTTAGACTTAATCATTGATTAGTGAGTTAATTAGTTAGTTATATTAGATAGAATACATTAGGATTAAGTAGTTTCATTCATATAGATATTTTAATTAAAATCACAACTTAGTTTGGGATAGATTAGTCTTAGTGATTTGTTTAGACTAGACTTAGTATTAGTTTGTGTAATGCATTTACAATTTTTTATAATTAGTTTAATTAGTGTCCTTTGTTGTAGTTTAACAGTAGCTTAGAGTAGTTTAGGACTGTTTTTGCATGTGATTTAATGCTATAGTGTTATTAGTGGATTTGCATAAATGAATAGTGCACTGAGTGAAGAAACCAATTTTTAGCCTATCTTGCACTCGTCATTTTATGTAAATATTTTTAAATTTTTCTGGAATTTTTTGTTCTGTTCTCTACATCAGTGTGTTGGCTGTCTGCAAACTAAAAATCAGCTCATTTCGAGTTGATTTGGTCTGACTTTTAAGCGTTTTCCAAAAACAGCTTTTTCGGGTTTTTCAATTTCGGGTCCTGCGATTTCTAGATTTATCCTGAATTTGAAACGCTTTTATCTGGAGTTCCAGAATGAATTTTTCAAATCCGTAAAAGCTGTCAGATTCTTGGATTTGTCATGAACAGAACAGAAGAAATTTCATGGAATTTGGAATTTGTTGGCCCTTCAAATCATTTGTTTGCGAAAAGCAGTCAGAATCCACTTTTACACTATTTAGGGATAAAACAGTCATTTAGTTAATCATTTGATTTAATGTAGTTTTTAGTATTTCCTAGCATATAGTTAGTGAATTAACTGTAGTTAGAATAATTAGGATTGATTTGTTTAGTTAGTTTAGTTAGAATGTGTAATTTTAGTTTTCTATAGTTATTTAATTGTAGTTTAATCTATTTATTAGTGTAGAAATAATTAGATTGTAATTTAGATTTAATTATGCATTGTTACTAACTTCTTCTTTTCATTATTGTAGGTTGATAAGTTAGAAACAGATTTACAAGTGTATTTCCAATGCGAAGTGCAGATGCATATGTAGTGAAAAGACAAATTTACCCCTAGCGATCTGAAGAAGACTTAGATACCTGTTTTAGTTCATTTTCATGTTTTTAGATTGTTATTTAATTAGAATTGTAATATTAACATAGTTGTAAAACTCTGTGATATTAATAAATTGATATTTTAGATTTAATTCAGAATGTATCCCGTTCCCTGTGGATTCGACCCGTACTCGCCATTTCTGTGGAAAGTCGGTTTTTATTATCTTTGGTTGATGATTTTCGAAATGCTTTTATTGAAAATATCTTTTAAAAAAATACCACTCCAAAAGTCAAACCAAAAAGAAAAACCCGAGTCGGAACCCGGATCTTAAAAATAAAGATGAAATAGAAAACCCAAATTTGAAAAACTCGAATCTTCAAAGCAACGATTGGTCCCAACATGAGCGTTGGATCCAAAAAGAAAGTCCGAGTCAGAACCCGCAACTCTGAAAATAGAATATAAAAATGAGACCTGAGTCAGAACCTAGATCTTAAAAGTAAAAATAAAAATAAAAATGAAAAACAAAACCTGAGTCAGAACTCAGATGGGAAGAAAATAATTCCAACCCGGGAGTCAGATTCTAGAGGGATTGACAAAAGATATGAATAGATTCTGACGATCATGAAGAAGATGAGAGATTTATTCAAGATTCTTGAGCCAAGATGGCCTAAGATTTTGAATTCATTTATGATGGTTTCAGGATTATCCCTTATCCTGAAGAATAATAGGATAAAAATTGACAAAATTTAATAAAATTGATACAGAATTTAATAAAGGATCAATAGACTTAATAAAATTGACAATAAAAATTGGAAAAGATTGGTAAAAAATTAGTAGAAGTTCAATGAAAAATTGATGATGGAAGACTTCATGACTATCCCTTATCCTGAAGGAAGAAGGACCTCACAGGATGAGGTTCAGGTTTATCCCTTAACCTGAAAGGAAAAAAGAATGAAGGAGTACCTCATTGAAAAGAGGCATCAGGTTTATCCCTTAATCTGAAAGGGTTACGAGAATAAAGATTGATAAAAAATTGATAAAATTGAATAAAAAATGATAAAATAAAGATTGATAAAAGATTTAATGAAAATTTGATAAAATTGAAGCAAAGAGTTTGTCTGATCCTGCCTGCATGTATGATCAAGGGAAGACAAATGTATATAAAATAAAAATGCCCCAGTATTATGGAGAAGAATGTGAGAATTGATAGAAGATCATTGTTTTATTGAAAAGGTACTTTAAAGAGTACAAAAGGCTAGAATGAACATTTTAAGTATAAAATTTCTTCAAATGCAGAGCATTGATTGGATCTGGCAGTTCCACCTCATCGACATTGATCAGACGATACAAATTGCAGGGCAATGCTTCTTTAACTACATAGGGGCCTTCCCAATTGGGTGACCACTTGCCCCGTAGCCGATGCTTGAGATGAGCTATCGATCTGAGCACCAGATCATTAATTCAAAATCTTCTCTCAATGACGGACTTGGCATAGTGCCGAGCTATCTTTTTATGATAAGCTTGAGCATGCTCTGCTGCCTTGAGTCTCTTCTCGTCTAGTAGATCTAGTTGTACCAGCCTTTCTGTTGATATTGATCAAGCGGGAGTTCTATGAGCGATGCAAATTTAAACTCAGGCTTCTGAACATGAAGAGGTAACAACACCTCGATCCCATAGACAAGCTCTGAAGGTGTAGCATTGATTGGTGTCCGAATGGTGGTTCGGTATGCCCAAAGTGCATTGTGCATCTTCTCGTGCCAATCGCGACCCGTTTCCACCGTTCTTTCCAGAATGCGAATCAAAATCTTGTTGGTGGCCTCTGCCTGGCCATTCCCTTGAGAATAATAGTGAGCTGAGAAGTGATGATGTATCCTAAATTTTGAACAAAAGGTTTTCATCCGCTCATTCTTGAAGTTGTTGCCATTATCTGACACAATATCACGCAGCATGCTGAAATGACAAAGAAAGTTCTTATGAATGAAAGAAACCACATGTCGACCTTCTACTGTTCACAGAGTTACAACCTCGACCCATTTGGTGAAGTTTTCTTTAGCTACGAGGAAATATCTATGTCCATTAGAAGCCGAAGGAGTGATTGGACCCACCACGTCGAAGGCCCACATTGAAAATGGCCAAGGAGAAACCACAGACTGCAAGTATGCAGCTGGCATATGAATAGAAGGTGTGTGCATCTGCCATTTGACGCACTTCCTCACAAATCGATGGCAATCCTACTGCATGGTTTTCCAGTAATATTCTGCCTGGATGATCTGCTTGACGAGTGTTTGATAGCCTACGTGACCACAACAAATTCTCTCGTGTGCCTCTTGGACAACTTCCATTGCTTCATCTCTGTCTAAGCATCTGGCGTACTCAAAACTGAATACACGATGGTAGAGAGTATTGGCAAAGATGAAATAGCGGGATGACATACGCTGGATCACACATTGCTCCTTTCTTGACATCTCTGGTGGAAATTCACCGGTTTCAATAAAGTCTTTGATGTCTTGGTACCAAGGCTTCTCTTTCTAAGTGACTTGGTTTACTTGTTCAGCTAAAATGAAGGCAGGTTGATCAAGTCTGCCAATCTCGAATAAACAGCAGGATTCTTGGTCTTTGAAAGACAAAATGAAACCCACACAGGCTAGGCCATCTGCTATATGGTTGTATTCCATCTTGACATGATTGAGCTGAAATTCTTCGAAGTTGCCTATGAGAGCTAAGGCAATCTTCTGATAGAGGATCAATTTTGAATCCTTGACTTGCCTCTCAACATTAACATGGTTGACCATAAGCAATGAATCGCTGAAGGCATGTACTCTCTTGATGTTGAAGTCTTGCAAAATCTTGAGGCCTTGTATCAGAGCTTCATACTCTGCCATATTATGAATACACTGAAAGTTGAGCTTAAGGGAATAAGGGATCATCTCCTTTTCGGGAGTGATCAACAAGATCCCAATCCCTATACCAGACATATTCCGAGCTCCATCGAAGAATAGGGTCTAAACTGGGGATTCTTGAACGTTGCAGATGCGATCGTCAGGAAAATCATCTTCCGCCTTGATCTCTTCTGTCAACGAAAAGTCTGCCAACTGATTTGCAATAGACTGACCCTTGACCGACTTTTGAGACACATACTCTAAGTCGTACTGCATCAGGACTTGCCATTTCGCAATCCGTCCAGTAAGGAAAGGCTGCTCAAGGATGTACTTGAGAGGATTGAGCCTCGACAAAATTTTGATTTCTGAGGCCAACAGATAATGTCTCAGCTTCTGACACATCCATACTAGGGCTAGACATGTCTTTTCCATCTAAGAATATTTCTTCTTATAGTTGATGAAGGTTTTGCTCACGTAGTAGATGGCATGCTCTATCCGGCTACCTTCCTCATACTGTGCAAGAAACCCGCCACAAGCATTCTAGTTGATAGAAATGTACAAGAGAAGTGGTTTTCTTAGTTCTGGTGGCTTTAGAACGGGTGGATTGAAGAGATACTGCTTGATGCGCTCGAACGAAAGCTGACATTCTGATCTCCATTCAAATTTCACTTTTTTTCTCAACAATTGATTGAAAGGCTCGCATCTCGTGGACAAATTAGAGATGAAGTACCAAATTGACTGAATGCGCTCTTGAAGGCTTCTCAGCTCTCTAAGATTGGTTGAAGGCGACATATCAATGATTGCTTTTGCCTTAGCGGGATCTACTTCAATCCCTTTCTTGCTGATCATAAAGCCAAGCAGTTTGCCTGACTCTACTCCGAATATGCATTTATGCTGGTTGAGACTCAACTTATACAAAATGAGTCTTTCAAAGACTTGGCTGAGAGCATCGAGATGATCCTCTCTTTTTGGACTTGACCAGGATGTCATCCACATAGGCATCCATGTTCTTGTGCATCTGGTCATGAAAAATAACTGTCATTGCTCTCGGATAGGTTGCCCCATCATTCTTGTGACCAAATGGCATGACTGTGTCACAAAAAGTACCCCAAGGTATGGTAAAAGAAGTTTTTGATTGGTCACGTGCGGCCAGATTGATTTGGTTGTAGCCTGAGTATCCATCCATAAAGCAAAACATGGTGTGTTTTGTCATGCTGTCGATCAAAAGATCGATATTGGGGAGTGGATAATCATCTTTTGGGGTAGCCTTGTTTAGATCCCTGAAATCAATACAAATTCGGACTTTGCCATTCTTTTTGGAAACTACCACGATGTTCTTCAATCAGTCCGGGTAATCAATAGTATGGATGAATCCTGCCTTTAACAACTCCTCAAGTTCTTCTTGAACTTGCAGTGCTACTCGGGGATCCATTTTCCTCAGCTTCTACTTGATTGACTTGAAATCTGGCTTCAGCACAAGACGATGCTCCACCAGTTTGGGATCTAAGCCTGGCATATCCTCATAAGTTCAAGCAAAGACTTCTTGATTTTGTTTGAGAAAATGGATGAGTCTTCCCTTCTCATCTGGACTAAAGCTGGAGCCAATTTTGGGGATCTTCGAATCATCTTCTGAACCAATATTGACATCCTCTGTCGGATCCTGCACCAAAGGTGATGGCTCATCCTGCTTCTGAATACTAGCAAATTCTGGCAACTCTTGAATCGCTGAGTCAAACTCTGCTAGCTCTTTAATCTGTTCTGCCATCTTGCTGACCCCTTCCACTGCCTTTGCCTTGCAGATTTTGGCTGATTTGGAATTATTTTGAGAAAAAATGGGATTGATGATGAGCCTTTTGAGAAATTTAGGAGCCATAATTTGGCAATCCTGAAAAACGCAAAGAAGGTTTTTGAGGAGAAGTAAGAAATTCAAAAATGGCCTTTTGTACAGAAACAAAGAATGATGACATAGACAAAAATATAAAGAGAGAACGATATATGCCAAGATGTGAAGAGAAGATCCAAATTTCATTGATTGAGCAACTTGATATTTACAGATGATTTGAAAGAAAGGAAAACTGGGACTGAATCGTCCCTATAAGATGACAGGAGAATAAGAAAAAGAAAACAGAAAACAGAAAACAAAGGCATTGTCTTCATTCTGCTCCTCTGATGAAGGTATTTCCTCTGCCTGATGACTGAACTGTGAAACCCAAACCAGCACCGGTAATATGTTGGGCGGGAACGATCGACTTCAAGATGGCATCCTCATTCTTACCAAGGCCCCTGAAGGGTTGGTAGCCATGCTTTATCAAAAGATCGAATCCTCTCTTTGCTTTCGAGAACTGAGGGAATAGAGGATGATCTTTGAGAGGAACGCAATTGAGGCACCCTTCAATCTTGTAGAAATGAGGTCCCTGCCACTGAACCACTGCTGTGATATTCTTCGATGGCTGGACTTTTTTCAGCTTGAGCATGTCTAGACTTTCACTAAGATTGATTTCGTCAACCTCCCAGATGCTTGGGATGTCGGTAGTGAAAGTAGGATGGGGAATCATTGGCTGCGGGAGTCTCCTTTCTGGATCTTCCCCCAAGACTGTGGTAATCATGCCCCCTTTCGACCACTTGATGTACTGATGAAGGGTAGAAGGAACAACATTGGCATTATGAATCCAAGTGCGCCCTAGCAGAAGGTTATACGTGGGTGGCACATTCACCACATGGAACAACATGGTATGCACTGAGTAGTTGATGAAGATTTCAAGGAAGACCTTCCCTTTGGCAGTCTGCCCATGGTTGTCGAAGCCATAGATCGTTATGGGATCTGGGACATACTCTTCTTCTTTAAGGCCCAAGGCCTTGGCTGTCATGTACGGGCAGATATTAAGGTTGTTGCCTCCGTCTACTAGCACATGTGGGACCGTCATGCCCCTGGTTCACACCACTATATAAAGAGCATTATTGTGAAAAGTATGAGGCTTTGGCAAATCCTCATCTGAGAAAGTTATTGGTGCGTTCATCATGGCTTGGTTGACGATCTGCGCCATGTTCTGTGGGGTTGTGCTGGGTTTGACTTTGATCTTTCTTAGCAGGTCATCCAGAACCTGCTGATGCTCGGGAGAAGCATGGGTCAAATCCAGGATGGAGATGTTTGATAGAGCAGTGATTGGTTTCTGAACTGATTCTGATACCGCACCTTTCTTTGAAGCTGACTTGATGAAGCGCTTTGGGAGTCTAGAAGTCTGCTTAGCAACCTCTGTTGTTGCTTTTGCTAGCTCACTGACCGACTTCTTTTTGCTGAGAGTTGAAATGATATCCACCCTCTTGGTGGAAGACTGAGCTTGATAGAGCACTAGGACCTGATGCTGATCCTGAATGTCCTAGCTGGAACACAGTTGGATACTGTTTTGAAGAAAAGTTGCTTGTTCTGAAATGACTAAAGTTGTATGCTTGGGGAAAGGCTTGGACAAGATCTCAGGCTGCTCTTTATCCGCATCCTCGATTAACAGATTCTTGTTGATACAATCCTGGATAATATTTTTGAGGATAAAGCAATGCTCTGTGTCATGTCCTACAATTCGGTGGAATTTGCAGATTTTTTCTATCCATTTACCCATAATGAGGGGAGGATCGGCCACCTTAGGGAGTTTGACCATCCCTTTCGACAACATGTATTCCAAAATATCTTTCCAGGACTGCTCTAGAGTTATGAACTCTCTGTCATAACTCCAGCCATCGTGTTTTGGTTTCATCTGATGTTTTTCTTCAGGATGTGGCACTGGCTGAATAGGCTGCGGCTTGACAAAATTTTCCTTTTGGGCTGCAAAGTTCGTTCTTTCAGCCTTGGAGCTTCCCGAGCCTTTGTTGCGGTTCTTCTTGTATTTCTTGTCGCTGGCACTATTGCTATTGCCTAAAACATTTGTGGAATAAGCAAAATGTGCCTTCTTTTTCTGCTTGAGGTTACCTTGGACGAACGGGTAACCTTTATAAAGGCCATTGTCCAGTACTGTTTCGAGCCATTCGACTCTCACAATCAACTTGATGAATGATTTTGCAGGAGACGTGGAGATGAGATTCCTCAGAATCTGGGAAAAGTTATTTAGGATAATCTGTAGCACATGCTCCTTTGGGATAGGGACCTTCATTTTGTTACAGGTGCTTCTCCACCTGTGGATGAACTCTCCTGCTCTCTCGTTCTCATTCTGCTTTAAATTGTACAAATGGTTGAGAGTGGGCGAGGCCTCAACATTGAACATGAAGCGCTCAATAAACAAGTTCACTACTTTATCGAACTCTCGTAGTTCAATAGGGTTGATGTGGTCTACATACCACCTGGCTGCTACTCCTTCCAGACTGCGGGGGAAGCAGATGAACAAAGCCCTGTTATCCTTTCTGAAATGGCCGCATTTCGCATAGAATCTGGCCAAATGAGTTTTTGGGTTGCCCATTTCATCAAATTTGAGGAATTTATGAGGAAGATTCTCCAGATTATCATCCCCGTCTAGGCCATCGTAGAAATCTTCGCCGATATAGGTATGCTTGCCTTTGCTCTTGGCCTGAATATCTTTGATTGCTCGAGTCATTTCCTTCAATTGTTCACGCATCGGATCCTCAGCTGGAGTTCTAAACTTAGGCTTGTTTACAGACTCGAGCTCTTCAGTGATCTTTAAAAACTGTCGCAGAGGATTTTGATTGAACATAAACTATTCTTCCTCTTCTAACTCTTCTTCTATTGATTCTACGTCCTCAGAAGTAGTGTCTGGCTGAACTTTCTTTCTAATGATTCTGACTTCCTTTTTCATAGCCTTCTTCTTCAGTTTGCTCTTAGGAACAGTCTTTTTCAGACTGGCCTCGGCTTGTTCGGATATCATCCTGGCCATTATCTTTTGGAACAGATCATACATGGCGGGATCAATATCATCTCCCTTGCTCTGACCTTGTTGTTATCATCGCAAAATTTTTCCCCTTTCCCTCTGCGAGAGTGAGAGAAACAATTCTGCGAGTCAAACTCGACCAAAGTTTTGAAAATGGTTTTGAAAATTACTGACCTTCGTTTTGAAAATTTGCGAAAAAATTCTTTGGAATGGGATCCACCTGTCGGTACGAGGTTCAACCGTTCATGGCGCCTTTACCAGGGGTAATTGAACCAAGGATCAAATGTGCGCTTTGACTAAGTTGAATTATCTAAATTATGCTCTATTTTCCTAGAATGCTGATGTCTTCTTCATAACCGTTGTAATTTTGAAAAGATTTTTATATGAAAAACATGTGAAAACCAGACAATAAATAATAAAAACCGGTTCTCACTAGTGGATAAGACCGGGTCGAATACAGGGAACGGGAATATTTCGTATTCAAGTACACAAATCAAAACTAACCTTTATTGCTGAATTATTGAAATGTAAAATATTCAAGAAGAGTAAAACAACTAGCTATTACAACAAATGAATACACTTCGCAGAGGGCGTAAAGTGCAATATTTACAAACCCAATTAAAATCCTAATTCTAAAGTAAAAAGTAAAAAGTAAAAAGAAGCTTTATTCTTCATACTTCGTGTCACGTAATCGCTTCCGCTCCAGTCTGTGCTATCCTGCACAATTCAAATGAACACGAGCAGTACAAGATACTAATATGTCTGTTATGCAAAATGTAATTCTAAAAATTGAAGTAATATATATAAAATGATAAAACTACGTAAAGAACTTATATTATAGGTAAACAACTAAGTAACAAGTATTGAAAAATTGTAATGCTAATGTAATGACAACCTAATGAAAACGTAAAACTATTAAATGCTATACAGCTAACACACTACACTACCTACTGATTGAACCTGAAAATTAAGCAAAACAGGAATTAATGTGATGAAAAATAGAAAAACACGGGCTGAGAATGAAGAAAACAGAAAAATGACTAAAAAAATTATAAGAACTGAATGTGTAATAAAACTAGAAATGCAATTGTAAAGAAACACAGGAAATGACTGTTTTAAAACAAGAAAATGACATAAAGAATATTATCTAGAATTGAAATGATGAAAACAGGAATTGAATTGTAAATAGGAAATAAAATGAAAAGAAATTTCAGAAATCAGAATGTAAAAGAACAAGAAATTGAATATGAAAACTAAGCTATATGAATGTATTAAAAACAGGAAATGACATACATGAAATGAATGTTAAAAACTAGAAAATTGAGATCAACACACAGGTAACTAAAAATCATATTGAATTAAACAAAACATAAGAGCAATTAACGGGTAAGTAAAAGACATAAAGATGAAATCAAAATTCATATTTGAAATGAAATTAAACAAAACATTATTGAACTGAAAACAGTGAAATTCGTAAATGAAAACAGAAAAAAAAATTACAGTAAACAAGAGATTAAAAATCAAAGTCAAATCTGTGCTAAAGATGAAAACAGGAAAAAAAATAATAAGAAATCAACACAACTAATTAATTAACGTGAAACAGAAAAAGTCAGAAAATCAAAACATCAAAATATTCAGAATTACATATTACACAAAGAAAACTAACGAAAAATCAAGAAATAGAACTCAAAACAGGAAAATAACAATGATCGAGAGTTTTTTTTTTCTTTTTGTGTTTCTTTCAGTTTTTTTTTTTCTTTTTATTTCCGTTTTACAGATATACAATCAACCAGAAGAAGATTTGAAGAATAAGAAGGAGAAGAAGAACATGATTTATGGAAGAAGAAGAAGAAGAAGTTGAAGAAAACAGATCGGAAGAAGAAGAGGAAGAAGAAGAAGAAGAAGAAATCGGAAGAAGAAGAGGAAGAAGAAGAAGAATGAAATTTACTTACCGTAAATCACACCTGGAGTATTCCCGCCTGTCACACGGTATTCACCTGGAGGAAATCGGGGAGATGTTGGCGACCTCCACCACCAGCCGTCACCGGACTGAAGGTCCACCACCACCGGCTGCTGGACAGAGAAAGAGGGAGAAGGAGAAGTTAGGGAAAGAAGCAGCCACCGGCGATGGTGGAGGAAGGTGAGAAGAGAGGGAAAGAGGGGAAAGAGAGAAGGTTCGGGCGTGAATGGAGGAGGCGTCTTTTTTTTTCAAGTTTTGGGTTTTAAAAACCCCAAACCGGCTGGAACCGGTTTGAAACAAATTTTTTCAGTTTTGAAAAAAATGCAAACCGGTTCAAGCTGGTTTGCTTATTATTTTTTTTTTAGTTTTTTTCAAGAAACCCAAACTGTGTAAACCGGTTGGTTATTTTATATATATATATTTTTTAGTTTTTTTTTTTTAAAAAACAAAAAACTATGTAAACTAGTTTATTATAAAGTTTTCAAAAATTAAAATCAAAACTTATTTATAAAGAACTTAAAAACTATTCTAACTATTTATATTTATATTTAATTTTTTCTTTTCTAAAAAACAGACATTTAAAATGATTTTATTAACAATATAAAACTATTTTCTCTATTTTTTATTTTTTATTTTATTTTTAATTGAAAACAAAAACTAAACTACTATGAATATAACAAAAACTAAAATATGCATAAAAATGTAAAATAAAACTATTTTTCATGCATTTTCTATTTTTAAATCATTTTAGCACATTTACTCGAAAACTAACATAAAATTGGGTTTTTGAAATATTATTTCATAAAATCATGCATATTTAAATGTTAATTAACCCTGAATTATATGCATGATCAAATACCCCCATGCTTATGTTTTGCTAGTCCTCGAGCAAACTAGAAAAATGCAAGAAATCAAACTATCACCTAACTCACTTTTGTAGGAATCACGGTTGCATTTAGCTCATGCAACAAGCCTTTTCAACCCCTGGGTTACCCCAGTGGACGAGTAAGGTCTCGTGAGGGTTTGCAGTGATGCTACCCACAAATATCTTTGTCATGTATGCATAATATTACACATCCTCATAATTAGTAGGTAATCAAAGACTTTATTTTCACAAATATTTCCTGTTATTTCAAAATCAAAACATAATTAGAGTCTTTTATATACCACCACAGAAAAAGAATTTCTTTCACTTTTCTAAATATCATAATTATTTATGTTTTATTCTTAGAAAATCCAATAAAAACAAGTTATTATTTACTTATCCTCACTCATATGTTTTCTGCACATGTTTTCTCAATCACACTTCTAAGCACTGAACTATTCTTTCTTTTTCAGCTCTTTTCTCGATTTTTTTCATTTTTTTCACGTTTTTTCTTTTTGCGTATTCATTCTTCTCTTATAGCTTGCGTGTGGTCTGCTTTTATGCCTTGTGCAATGTCAATATCTTCTATACTTTTTCAATACATACCAAAAGATATCAACTAAGACATAAAACTGACTTCCTCCATTCACCTTTATAACATGAGAGTCAAACATTTCAACTTGTATCTGTTCTCAGTTACTTAGGATCATGAAGTTTTCCACTCTCCTTTTTGAAAATGGAATTAAAAGTTTCAACTTACATCTAAGTTCCATCTACTAAGGATTGTGGAATTATCCAAACAACCTAACGCATGCTTCTTTTTTTTTCTTTTGAGCTCTTTTTTTATGCTTTTGTTCATTTGCTTAGTTTTTCAAAAATAGAACTGTGCATATTCATATTTGCAATTCAAAATAAATTCTAACATGTATTTATCATCATTTCTTTGAAATCCACATAAACAACCATAATTTTTAGATCCATGTCGGAAAAAAATTTCGTGGGGCTTAAAAATCCTCTAAAAACATCAGATTTGAAATAACATTCATATAAGTCTAAACTGTTTCTTTAAAAATCTACTTTTCATGAGAGATGTGTAAACATGTGCAAGAACGTAACCAAAAATATCAAGGTGTGCGCTCTACACCCTCCCCCATGCTTGAATGACACTGTCCGAGTGGCACTCCCCCATGCTTATATGAAACTACGTGAATGCACATGAGAGAAAATAAATGAGGGAAAACAGTAGAATAACCTGACATGAATTAAAAATATACGTTCTATGAATGTAATGAATGCAATGTATACATGACAAAACATAAAACTCATAGAAAAAGATAGAAAACGAAAAATAAAACCAAATAAAATCTACAAATCCTAACAACAAATGTAATACTGTACATAATATGGGTTGCCTCCCATAAAGCGCTAAGTTTCACGTCCCCAACCAGACGGATCCCTGGAAAAACCCTTCATCGTCCATGAGATCAATGGACATGAAGTCAGGCTCTATGAAGAAAAGAGTGTCATCTGTGACACTACGCACTGTGTTTCCATCCCGTCTACCTCTAACTGTAGGATCATAACTCTCTCGACGTGAAGAACAGAGATTAGTCTCATCTGAGAGACTGGTCAAGAAATGAGAGACCAGGACCGACCGACTATCAATGAATGCAACTTCAGACAAGTGGTGAATATGATCAGGCTTGACTTGGTCAAGCACCTTCTGCATCTGCACCTCTTGCTTACTAAAAACAATCGGTGATCCTAAAGGCTGAGAAAATGGGGCTTTATATGATGATAATGCATGCTGTGGGTCAGGCCCCTTCTGTTGAGGTATCATGGAGATCGACTCGTCAGTAGAAATGATATGAGGTTCATGAGTCGATTCCTGAGTGGAGTGACACGCCTTCCCATACTGAAGGGATGTAACAGATTCGACTTGCTCATGATGTGAATCAGTGGGTTGCAAGTCAAATGACATGGAATCCTCTCCCTTTGAGACAACAGACTGACTATGAAGGTTCCCCTGGCTTTGCCTAGTGAAAGTCTCAACCAATTGTCCCATTTGAGTCTCTAGCTTGGCTATTGACTGCGTATGAGAGCTCAAAAGTTGTAATATCCTATCTTGGAAGGATTGACTAGGTGAATGCTCATGAGAATGGGGTTGAGTATAAGGAGGTTGGGCTGGGGGATGAACCTGTGGAAAAATGGGATGCGAGTAACCTTGTGAAGGGTTACTGGGTCTATACTGTATCTGGGAGGGCTGATGGGATGGGGAAATAAACTGGTTTCGCCAACCTGGGTTATATGAGGATGTAAATGAATCGAGCATGGGTTTAGCGAAACCTTGGGCAGCATTCACCTGCTCCTGAACGAATTCAGGATATAATGGTGCTGCCGGACAATCCGCAACATAGTGTGCAGGGCTAGCACATAGCTCGCACACTCTTTCTATTGGATTTCTCGAAGAATTGGTTAAGAATTGATCTAACTTCCTAGTCAACTGGTCAACCTTGGTACGTAATTCTAACTCGGACCCAACTTCGGAAATCCCAACTTTCCTAGGACCACTAGACAGAGATGTAGTCCTATCGAGCCGTGAAGACAAGGTATGATGCATCGTGTTTTCACTTAAGGTCTCGAATAGAGACCACGCCTCGTCCTCACTCTTGAGCATAAAAGTGCCCCCACAAGACGAATCAACCATTTGACGATGCTTCTCAGTAAGCCCGTCATAAAAATACTGCACCAACTGCCAACGAGGCACCTGGTGATGGGGACACTTGCGGAGAAGATCTTTCAATCTCTCCCAAGACTCGTGAAACTGTTCTCCCTCAATTTGAGAAAAACTGGTTATAGCTTTACGAAACTGGTTCGTCTTACCAATTGGGAAATATTTTTTTAAAAATTCTCTTTGCAATCCTTCCCAAGTAGTAATATGAACCGTCTCAAGAGATTTTAGCCAGCGCTTGGCTTTATCTTTGAGAGAGAACAGAAACAAAGTCAACCGCATAGCATCATCTCCAAAGTTATTGATTCGCACAATCGAGCAAATCTCAAGGAATTCGTCGAGATGACGATATGGATCCTCATTGCTAAAGCCATAAAACGAAGGTAACATTTGAATCACACTAGCCTTAATCTAAAATCGGCTCGCTCCTACATCAGATCTCGTGATGCAGGAGGCAGGAGTATACGTATTTGGCATGAAGTACTCCCTCAATGGACGGATCAATTGATGATCGTCAGCCATTGCGTATACCTTAGAGTAGACCGGTGTAGCACACGTCCTAACTTTGGGTTTTCTACCTAACTAACGCACTAAGCGGCCAAACCACGCAAACCACAAAGCGAGTAAACTAAAAACAACAAAAACTAAACAAACACCACGTAGTTACACATAACAGAGATTATGCAAAGAATTATGAAATCTATGTGTACGGTACCAATCGTACACAGTCACCTCTAAGGGGATCCTAATAGGTGGGCTGTGCAGAAAAGTAAGCTCGTCTCTAAGATATGCACATACGTGGTTCTAAACCTAAATGCACACAAACACTTGGCAATAAAGTGAATACTAATATTACGCCGTTCCCCGGCAACGGCGCCAAAAATTTGATGTCTTCTTTATAATCGTTGTAATTTTGAAAAGATTTTTATATGAAAAACATGTGAAAACCAGACATCAAATAATAAAAACCGCTTCTCACTAGTGGATGAGACCGGGTCGAACTCAGGGAACGGGAATATTTCGTATTCAAGTACACAAATCAAAACTAACTTTTATTGCCGAATTATTGAAATGTAAAATATTCAAGAAGAGTAAAACAACTAACTATTACAACAAATGTATACCCTTCGCAGAGGGCGTAAAGTGCAATATTTACAAACTCAATTAAAATCCTAATTCTAAAGTAAAAAGTAAAAAGTAAAAAGAAGCTTTATTCTTCATACTTCGTGTCACGTAATCGCTTCCGCTCCAGTCTGTGCTATCCTGCACAATTCAAATGAACACGAGCAGTACAAGATACTAATATGTCTGTTATGCAAAATGTAATTCTAAAAATTGAAGTAATATATATAAAATGATAAAACTACGTAAAGAACTTATATTATAGGTAAACAACTAAGTAACAAGTATTGAAAAATTGTAATGCTAATGTAATGACAACCTAATGAAAACGTAAAACTATTAAATGCTATACAGCTAACACACTACACTACCTACTGATTGAACCTGAAAATTAAGCAAAACAGGAATTAATGTGATGAAAAATAGAAAAACACGGGCTGAGAATGAAGAAAACAGAAAAATGACTAAAAAAATTATAAGAACTGAATGTGTAATAAAACTAGAAATGCAATTGTAAAGAAACACATGTAAAAGAACAAGAAATTGAATATGAAAACTAAGCTATATGAATGTATTAAAAACAGGAAATGACATACATGAAATGAATGTTAAAAACAAGAAAATTGAGATCAACACACAGGTAACTAAAAATCATATTGAATTAAACAAAACATAAGAGCAATTAACAGGTAAGTAAAAGACATAAAGATGAAATCAAAATTCATATTTGAAATGAAATTAAACAAAACATTATTGAACTGAAAACAGTGAAATTCGTAAATGAAAACAGAAAAAAAATTATAGTAAACAAGAGATTAAAAATCAAAGTCAAATCTGTGCTAAAGATGAAAACAGGAAAAAAAATAATAAGAAATCAACACAACTAATGAATTAACGTGAAACTGAAAAAGTCAGAAAATCAAAACATCAAAATATTCAGAATTACATATTACACAAAGAAAACTAACGAAAAAACAAGAAATAGAACTCAAAACAGGAAAATAACAATGATCGAGAGTTTTTTTTTTTTTTGTGTTTCTTTCAGTTTTTTTTTTCTTTTTATTTCCGTTTTACTGATATACAATCAACCAGAAGAAGATTTGAAGAATAAGAAGGAGAAGAAGAACATGATTTATGGAAGAAGAAGAAGAAGAAGTTAAAGAAAACAGATCGGAAGAAGAAGAGGAAGAAGAAGAAGAAGAAGAAATCGGAAGAAGAAGAAGAATGAAATTTACTTACCGTAAATCACACCTGGAGTATTCCCGCCTGTCACACGGTATTCACCTGGAGGAAATCGGGGAGATGTTGGCGACCTCCACCACCAGCCGTCACCGGACTGAAGGTCCACCACCACCGGCTGCTGGAGTATAGACAGAGAAAGAGGGAGAAGGAGAAGTTAGGGAAAGAAGCAGCCACCGGCGATGGTGGAGGAAGGTGAGAAGAGAGGGAAGAGAGGGAAAGAGGGGAAAGAGAGAAGGTTCGGGCGTGAATGGAGGAGGCGCCTTTTTTTTTTTCAAGTTTTGGGTTTTAAAAATCCCAAACCGGCTGGAACCGGTTTGAAACAAATTTTTTCAGTTTTGAAAAAAATGCAAACCGGTTCAAGCCGGTTTGCTTATCATTTTTTTTTAGTTTTTTTTCAAGAAACCCAAATCGTGTAAACCGGTTGGTTATTTTATATATATATTTTTTTGGTTTTTTTTTAAAAAAAAAACAAAAAACTATGTAAACTAGTTTATTATAAAGTTTTCAAAAATTAAAATCAAAACTTATTTATAAAGAACTTAAAAACTATTCTAACTATTTATATTTATATTTAGTTTTTTCTTTTCTAAAAAACAAACATTTAAAATGATTTTATTAACAATATAAAACTATTTTCTCTATTTTTTATTTTTTATTTTATTTTTAATTGAAAACTAAAACTAAACTACTATGAATATAACAAAAACTAAAATATGCATAAAAATGTAAAATAAAACTATTTTTCATGCATTTTCTATTTTTAAATCATTTTAGCACATTTACTCGAAAACTAACATAAAATTGGGTTTTTGAAACATTATTTCATAAAATCATGCATATTTAAATGTTAATTAACCCTGAATTATATGCATGATCAAATGCACAAAGAATTACGCATGTGCTATGGCATTTTGAAAATAATGCAAGTTTGAGAAATATGATGTTTGCTTTGGAAAATTGAAATGTGCTTGGAAAATGCTTGAGAAATACTTGGAAAAATTATTGAATTTCATTAAAAATCAGAAATTGGATTGGAAAATGAATTCTCAAGAAAACTTGAATCTTGAGAAAATCAATTTTTTTGAGATTTGGAATTGCTTTTCTGAGAAAATGGATTTGAGAATCTTGAGAAAGTCAGGAAGTTCATTGGAAAATGTTTTTTTGAAATGGAAAATGGATTCTCAAGAAAATCAGATCTTTGAAAAAATTGATTTATGAAAACTTGGGATTTTGGCATTTGAGAATTTTAAAACATTGGAAAATCTTCATTCAAACTTGGGAAATGTTTTGAAATCTCATGTGAAAACTTAGGATTCTGAGAAAATCAAATCCTGAGAAAGACTTAGAAATTCTTGGGAAAATCGATTTTTCTGAAATATATTTGGGAAATGAGTTTGGAAATAATGCAAATTGAATGAATGAATATGAATTTGAAATATATTTTGTTGAGGAATTGAAAAAACCTTTTTGAGTTTTGAGAAATGTAGTGCATTTTTTAAGTTAGCCTAAGACTGTAGGCTGAATGTGGCTAATACGAAGATCATAAATCTTGGTTTTCTTCGTATTCTGACTATGGCCATAAATACGAATCCCATCGAGTTTATAAACTCTATAAGAGCTTGTGCACGTGCAATTCGTATTAACCATAGTGGTTTTAGAAAATATGCATATGCATCATACATCAGATATTGAAAATTGCAGAAATTAAACTATATGCAATGCAGTCCTATTCTATGCAGGAATGTAACTGTTATTCTAAATTATTACATTACTTTTTACATTGAATTGAATAAAGAATAAAACTAAGTCTTCTTCTTGAATATTCCTGCAAAACTAGAAAACAATGTTAGCACAGAAATGTAGGTTTTTCTGAATTTATCCAAAAATATTGGAAATTATCAGATATAAACCCAAATTCATACCCCCTTTGATATAAACATGAGAAATAATGAATAAATTTTTAAAATAAACTTGGAATTTCGAAATTGGGGTCAAAATGACCAAAATGCCCCAGATAACAAGACTATGGCCTTGAAACCAGGGTTTTCTAAAAGAATTTTTGTAAATTTTGAAAATTTGAAAATCAAATGAAATAAATCAAACATAATATGATGAAATATGATAATATGCATGAATATTTATGGAATTAGGAATTGGAATTTCAAAATTTAGGTCAAAATAACCAAAATACCCTAACAAGACTATGGCCTTGAAACCAGGGTTTTCTGAAATAAATTTTACAAAAATGAGAAATTGAAATGCAAATGAGATTGAAATTAACTCTAATATGACATGACATGCTTATTTACATGAATAAAACCCTAAAATGGCGAAATTATCATAAAATATCAAATTTAACTTGATTTTCGCCTCTGAATTTAAAGATAAACTAACATATAAAGCAAATGAACTTGGAATTGAGCCAAGTATTGCATGGACACCTATACTAACCCTAGGAACAGAATATAATCGAAAATATATTTTTTTGTTATTTTCTTCATATAGAAAATAGCTAAAAAACTTAAAAAACTAGAATTTTGCCTAAAATGTTGACTCTAATTGGGATTTTGAATATCAAACTTCCATAACAATTTCTCAAATTTTATGGGGTGACAGAGGACAGTTAGTAATAGATTTTTTCATTTTACATATTTTGGTTGGACCTATGGTCGGAGCTGTACAGCTCCGGCAAGTCGGATCAGAATCCGGCGACTCTAGGATTTAAGGCAAATAGATAGGTTTCAGGAGAAAATGTGGGAAAAATAGCAGATAGATGTAAAAATGGCTGAAAATATGGGAAAATGTTTCTGACAAACAGTGAAAATTTTTAACTTTTTACATTACTGGGATTCAAGTTACGGTTTGGAAATGGGAACGCTGTTATCAGAGACCTAGATCTCTGGAAATTTTGGATATTGGAATCTGTCAGACAGAAAAGAAAATTTTGGGAAAAATACTGGGATAATCGAAAAAATTCCCAAATTTTGGAAAATGACATAGGAATGGGTTATGAACAACTTTTGTGTTTAAAGTTTTGATAGACAACTTATGGATTGAATGTACACATCACATTTAGATCGGTCTATACCCTGACAAAGAAAAATCAAGATTTTCCCAAGGGTCTAGAAAAATTAATTTTTAACAGAGAACAAATCTGCTTATAAAAATCCCAAAATTTTCAAACAATTAGTATATTCAATCATGAATCTACTGTAATTTTTTATAGAGGATCCGGATCTTCCATCTAGGAGATCTTGGATGTTTTTGTCTGCTAAAACAGAAGTTGAAATTTCGGGAGGATTCAAAACTCGATTTGAAGTCCGATTTATTAGAAGGAGTTTCAAAACTCGAATCAATCTGGGTTTCTGGCAGGATAACACATACAAATCAATCTCACTACTATAAAATTTCTAGGATTTTTAAACAAAAAATTAAACACAAAATTATAATTAGACTACACACATGGATTTAAATTTACAAACTATCAATGAAACTTTAAAAAGATAACTAAATGAATGAAAAACAAATTAAACATGTTGTCTAAAACATGAAAGTTATATGATAGAAAAACATAAAAAAAAATTGGGGAGGCATGCTTGAAATTTGTTTTAGCTATTTGGAATGACGGGCTTCATCCATTGAACGGATGGACCACCTTATCCGTATAGCCCTAAGTTCATGTAAAACATAAAAAAAAAGAAGTGAGAGCTTATTACCTTGGCTTGGTAGGCTGGAGCCAATGGAGGGTTGGCCGGAGTTGCTTCGAGGTCGATGAAGAGGCTGCAATGATAGCTTCTGTAGTGGAGTCTCCATGGTTGAAGGAGGAGCTGCACCGGTAGCTGCTGTAGTGGAGTCACCAAGGTTGAAGGAGGAGCTGCGGCTGGAGGAGCTAAACCAATGGAGCAGGCTGTTGCACCACTTGTTGTTGTGTCTGCTACCAAGGCTGAAGGAGGTGCTTGGTGTAGATGGTTACCAAGGAAGAAAGTGCAGCAATGGGGGCTGCAGCCCAAAAGAGAGAGAGAGAGAGAGAGAGAGAGAGAGAGAGAGAGAGAGAGAGAGAGAGAGACGTGAATGCCTATCTTCCATTTTTTTTTCTTTTTTTTTTTAAACTTAAGCTTTAATGAATTAGGGCTAAGGTTTTTAATGAGAGGGTAATGAAAAGGAAAGAAAAGCACATGAATGGGCCGGAGAAGGGAAATAAGAAAAGGAAGGGAAGAAGGAAAGAAAGAAAGAAAAGAAGAAAATGAAGGAAGAAGGAAAAGAAGAAAGGAAAGAAAAGAAAGAAGAAGAAGGAAAGAAAGAAAGGAAAGAAAAGAAAGAAGAAGAAGGAAAGGAAGGGAAGAAAGAAAAAGAAGGAAGAAGGAAATGGGGCTGGAGGCTTGGTCGACCCCCTTGTGGGACCCACCTCCTCTCAAAACGCAAAAAAACAAAACAAAACAAACAAATAAAAAGAAAATTGAAAGGGAATAAAAGAAATATTTTTTTTTAATAAAAGGGAAATGTAAATGAATAAGCCATCTCAGAGTGGGCTTATTTTTCAAATTTGAAATTTGTTTTGAGAATCTTAGGGGTAGAATCATCTTTTTAGAAAAAATCCTCGTTGCTATTTTTGGCAGTTTTTGAAATGAGCTCGGATTTTGAAGTTCAATACCCCGTTGCGAAGCAAATCCAGTGTAGAATTTGAAAATTTGAGTTTGAAAGAAAATCCAGATTGTTTTTCTCGAGAAAATATTTCTAAATTTAGACTCCTAAGGGTAAAAATGTTAATTTTGGAAACCCAGGGTTTGAAATTGATTTATGAAAACTTTTAAAACTCAATCTGGATTGAAATTTATAAAACTGCAGTTCTGGACTTTGAAAATGAAATAAAATATGATGAAATGTTATGAAATGTTATGAAATGCTGAGAAATGATATGCAAAATGCTAACCCTGAATGAAGAAATTTAGATATTTGACCCCGATTGGCATTTATACCAGTTCAAAAAGTGTTAAAATTGACAAAAATTGCAAAATGGTTGAAAAAATGATTTTCGAGCTCTGCCAAGCTAGAGTGACACTAAAAATTAGGGTTTGAGCTGAATTGAACTGAAATGAGCTGGATTGAGCTGGGTTTTAGAGTTTCAGAACTTAACTGGACTGACAAGACACTGACTCAACTGACCTTTCCGACTAAATTTTTAAGAAAAGTTGCCATTTTTAGAGAAATGGTACGGAATGGTCACTAGAGTGAAGTGAATTACGAATCTGATTTGGGTTTGAGCTAAAATAAAGGTCAGTACTACTGACATGAACTAAAATCAAAGCTCGAACACTAGCTCAATCGACCAGACTCAGCTCAATTTTAGCTGAATAAGCTGAAACGGGTTAAAATGGGCTCCTAGACACTTGAACATGGTTTTAAACTGAAACTGGAGCGCTTGAACTTCTGGTGAGCTCAAGCTAGACTCTGGGGAATATGATTGACTGTGAATGACTGACTTGAAGACAATTGGCTTGGATTTAAGTGAGAAATGAGCTCATTTCTAAAAAAATGATCCCATTTTGGCAGGAATGGTCAAAAATGAAAATGGCATTCTCACTGTGAGTTCAAATGAGCTTGAAATGACTGATATTCTAACTGTTCTGAACTGACCAATGAGCTTGGTTGACTCTGACTGACTGAGGTTTGGGATGTCCTAGGGGTAAAATGGTAATTTTCCTAATGAAAATGGGTAAAGTGGTTGTTTTCTAAAACTGACTCGGGGTTTGACTCCTAAACTGACCTAACAGGGTTGGCACTGCACGAGGAGGGTTGTTTGAGAATGGATGAGGAAAATTTGGGGTGTTTACAGATGCCCCTCTTTGCTACTAAGTTGGCTTGAAGACGAGCTTAGTGGTAAAGAAAAACACACCAAATTTGGGCTATAAAAATGCCCCAGTTAGAAGGATCTGACTGGATATGAAGAAATTAGCCCTAATGAAAATGGTAGATATGGAATAGAGAATGAAGAAGAAAAATTTACTTCAAAGAAGTGAGATTCAAGATTTGCCCTTAACCTAGATGGGAGGGGAAATACCTCATGTAGAAACGAAGCTCAGGTTTGACCCTTAACCTGATCGGGAAATGAAATACCTCATCAAAATGAGGCTCAGGCTTAACCCTTAACCTGACTGAGAATGAAATACCTCATCAAAATGAGGCTCAGGTTTAACCCTTAACCTGACCAGGAAAAGAAAATGATGGGATTCTCGAAATAAGAACCCATGATGAAAACTTCGGACTTCGCACAATGAATCCGATAGGGGTTTTGCAAAAGGATGAAATTGGGGTGCCTAAAGCTTGAAAAGGGGTTTGATTTTGGATGCTCCATTGCTGAGACTAAATAACTTTTAAAATTGATGACCTTTTGTGAGAAAATGATTTGTGGCTTAACCTCAAGCCGAAATTAAATTGTCTATGGTGGGACAGTGGGGACACAAGGAAGTGTGCGAATCTGAGAGCCCAGGTGCTCAGATTATACCAACAGAAGAGAAGAAATCTTGAAAACTCCCATTATCAAGTCCTAAAAGGGATAACAAATGATGTCAGGATGCGCCAAAGATGAACCTCAAGCTCTCGCTTCATGCCATGATAGCTAGAAAATATTGTCAAAATGTTGAAAATTATTGTTGATTCTAAATAATTGAAAATATTCCGTCTTTTCTACCTAAAGTATTACCTCCGAATGTGCTTAACTCCATAGAATCAAGATTCAAATTCAAATTTCATGCAATTGACTTTCTTTCAAGGAGGCTATCAATTTCCCTGATATGAACAAAAAAAAGTGTATTCTTGATATTGTGAAAGCAATTGGTGAAAGAATATTGATAATAGAATTTCACAAAATTAAAGAGGATTCTTGACAGATTTGACAGCCTAATATCCTGAGATTCTTTTCTCATGATGATCTTTCTGCCCATTTTTTTTTATTGGCAGAATTAGAGCACTCTTGGGTTTTTGGGGATTACATCATCCTTCATTTTGGAGATGTCCTAACTTTTCTCTCTCTTTTTTTTGGGGAAGGATACGTCACAAACTTCTTCATCTCAGAGATGTTAAGATCCTTCTTTTCTCTCAAGGATTATATTGACGGTTATTGGCTCATTGATTGGAAATCTCTTAGTGATAGTAGAAATTAAATATCCTTTAGGGTTTTTCGGGAGGCTCATCGCAGTCGCTTTCATCTTGACAGTGATCTAAACTTTCCCTGGAAGGATCCGTCATAAACTCCTTCATCTTGGAGATGATTCAAATCTTCTTTGGCCCCGAAGGTCTAACTCGCATAATTCGCCTTCATCTTGATGACAATTGAGAGATCCCTTTTGCAGATATTTAATTGCAGCCTAAATGATTAAGGAGATATGGAAATTGAATGGATTTTTCTGTATCACCCAGAATATTTTGACTGCCTTATTCTCCAAGAATGATCTTTAAAAATGTGCCATTGACTGTGATCAATATTGATCACTTATGACCTTGCAACAACATTGAATTTTCTTTGTTGGCCATATCGAGAATTTATTCTTCATCCTTTTGGTTGGTCAATAAAAAGATTTTGAATTTTGAATCCTTCTTCGTGAAAGCTTTGTCCTTTCGGAAGTAATACTGAAGGTATTCCAAGGTAATAAATAAATTTTTTTTTGCTATAAAGATTTTGAAATCAATAAGCATTTGACAATAAATTGGCAAAATATTCTTGAAATCCTTGGTGAAAAAAATTGCTTGAGGTCTAATTGACACATCCATGACCAAATTGAGTCCTGAAAAAACTCAATAAAAGATCAACTCGAAAGTTGGGTTTTGTTTTGACTTATCAGCTTGAAAGCAAGATTTGGGTTGACCGACCAACTCAAAAGCAGGATTTGTTGACCGACCAGCTCGAAAGCAGGATTGGTTGACCGACCAGCTCGAAAGCAAGATTGGTTGACCGACCATCTCGAAAGTAGGATTGGTTGATCGACCAGCTAGAAAGTAGGATTTGTTGACTGACCAACTCGAAAGCAGGATTTGTTGACCGACCAGCTTAAAATCAGGATTTGTTGACCGACCAGCTAGAAAGCAGGATTTGTTGACCGACCAGCTAGAAAGCAGGATTTGTTGACCGACCAGCTTGAAAGCACGATTTTTTGACCGACCAGCTAGAAAGTAGGATTTGTTGACCGACCAGCTTGAAAGCACGATTTGTTGACCGAAAAGCTAGAAAGCACGATTTGTTGACCGACCAGCTAGAAAGCAGGATTTGTTGACCGATCAGCTCGAAAGCAGGATTTGTTGACCGATCAGTTCGAAAGCAGGATTTTGATTGAAATATTGAATTTGATGATTTGAAATTGATTGACATTGATGAAGTTGTAACCCGAAGGCTTAGAAAGTGATTGTAACGCCCCAGATTTCCAAAACAAAGCTAAGTTGAATTTTTCATGAATTTCTTTTTTTTTTCTTTGCAGTGGAACTTATAAAAACTTTTAGCAGTGGAATCAGATGATAATGAGTCGTCAGTTTTAAAAAACCCCAAGCACGTTGCAGGTATGTGGCCAAGCCACTCATTGACCACCAAAGTATTCCATTTTATCGAAAACCCCATGGTTATTACAACATCACTGCTCGAATAAGCAGTATGGGCTCAATAAAAGGAAGTAGTACAACTCTGTCTAGAGAAACCCTGGAACTCAATGCCGCCTTGCTCCGCATATCGCCACGCAGGTACAACACCTGAAATCCCCATCAAACGAGGTCAGAACCACTGATGTTCTGGTAAGCATGCAATCATATAACCATTCAACTCAAGCAATGCGTTTGACCACTCAGGGTCGCAGTTCATAATAACGACGCTCAAGCCTCCAAGACTTAACGTATATCGCAAGAGCCTCCTCAGGGCTATGAGTTGAACATCCACTCTAGTCCTCATGACTTAGAGCATGCCTCTTTGGGGCTGTGATTTGAATAACCGCTTAAGTCTCCATGACTTAGCCATGACCTCTTCCGGGTCTCAAAGGGATGTCTAGCTCAAGTCTTTATACTTGGCACATCCGTATCTCACGCATCTAAGGACAACTCCTCGAGCTTCGCTTAGTCGTGTGGATACAACACGGGTCTTTGCCCAGTCGGTCCAGTTGTATACCAAACATGACACCTTCACAAAGGTTATGCAGGACTAACTCAACAACGTCATTCACTCATACATTCAAGCATCGCTGAACCTAAGCTAATGCATTGTTTCGATAATTAACCTCTTTTACTCTTGGTACGCGGGCGAACCAATTGTCCGAACATCAACTCGATGTTCTGGAGATTGATTATTCTGTGTATTTTAGATACTCTAGAGGTCTGTTGACCCTATCCATAGTAGGGCAGTGTGTTTCAACTGGGAGAACCCTACTAGGCCCATATTCAGATGCATCCTCTACTTGCAGTAGTTGGGTTCAATCCTTAGATGTTAAAGATAACCACGACCCCAAAACCCATGAGTGACTGAGGCCATCGTAGACTCTATCAGGTCCAAAATAAAATACGTGTCACTCAAGGTTGTACCATCACTGTCATTCCACAGTGAGCATAATTCCTGAAGGGGTCTGCGAGTCTTACAATTACTTGGACAGATATAAGCATGCCATTCAGGCAGCCCGTGCCTCAGCACTACGGGAGTATGTACCCGACCCCATTCAGTCTGCCCCAACACAGTCCTTAACTGAGGGGGTACCCCTAACACGACTTTCAACCGCGGGGTATGTACGACCTTAAGTCTTATTCATATGCATGCAGAACACCACTCTTGGCACTACGGCCACCACGAGCATCACACCTCTTTGGGTGAAAACAACACACTTTGGCTCTTCGGCCCTTACGAGTCTGGTTGCATAACTGTTCTCAATGAGCATGCATATGACTCAATCTAAATAGACTGGCTACTCGGCGTATTTTTACGCAACGAGTCCAAACCTAGTCAAGGCACAACCTCTAATCTGGCTCAGCGGCCCTTACGATCAAGGTGCCCTCATAGACACAGGGATACGAGCTGTTCTTGCATTGTTCCATCAACAGACATCATTATGCCGTTCAACTGGTTCCGGCAACTCTTCTGCCAACCATTTCGTCAGCACCTTCCCTGCTCTATCGACAGCGGTGCGATGAACCTTTCTACGTTATAGAAGGCATTCCATGAACTGGGTAGCGCTCTGCCGTATGACAGAGTATCCTGCTACGTTCTTTCTAAGCTATTCTTAGCTTCTTCAGAAATTTCAGCAGTACTTCCTATCTTTTACAAAGAAAGCGTGCGTTTCTTTTATCCATTTCAGCGGTATCTCCCCTCTTTGGCAGGAAATCGCTATGCTTAACTCGGGAAATGGATGTGCACCGTTGTACGTACCTTGCATCCATCAATGTTACATGAACCCTGGGCCATAGCCAGACCATGCGTAATTGACTTAGTCTTTACGTAAAGCGCATTTTGCCAAAAAGCGAAGCCTTTTCGATAGGGACTTCATTCGTCAAGCAGAATCTTGAATGAGGAGCGATAAGGGAATCACATTGGGGATTTGGAGTTGATATCCATTTAAACATTCATTTATGCGCCATATAAGTAGTATAAGCAGAAGCCTGTGCTTTATACAGCGACGGCATAAAGAAATGCATATACTATTGTTCGGGGTGTTTAACCAAATGAAATATTCTATATATATATTTGCAGAAAGCAGGAGTCTTGGTGTCATTCAACACGACGGCGTAAGTAAATGCATAATCGGAAGTGCAGTAATAAAAAATTGTAGAAAGCATGAGCCTTGGCATCATACGATGCGACGACAAAGGTAAATTACATAGCCTGTGCGATATAGGACGCGTCAGCAAAATCAACAGATATACACCTAGATCTGCATCCAACGATAGTTACGAGGCGAGCGGGTGAACACCGAAGTATTCTGAAGGGCTCAATCAAAAACTAAAGCGAGATACCATTTTGAAGAACGCATATACCGCATATTTGAACATATATATCCGACGATAGTTACGAGACGAGCGGGTGAACACCGAAGTGTCCAAAAAGGGCTCAATCAAGAACTAAAGCAAGATACTACTTCAGAAAGTATATGCTATATACAAACAATCAAATACTTGAGAGAGAGAGATTAATGAAGCGAACTTACTTCAAATCGTGGAAGAAATGGCTCCAGATAGCTTCGATGCTTCGAACGAGGCTCGACTTTGAAAAGGATCAACTTCAAACTTCGGACGAAAACGGACTTGGACTTTGACTTCAAACCTAACTAGGTTCAAGCCAAGTCAACTGGATTTGGACTTAGTCAAGTAGGTTCAGACCTAGGTCAGGTGGGTTAGGACCAGGCCAGGCAGGCTAAGACCAGATCAGGCAGGCTCAGACCAGGTCAGGTGGGCTAAGCTAGGTAGGGGAGGTTCTAGAGAGAGAAAAAAGAGGAGAGAGAGGGGTTGGCGATTTTCTAAAGGAGAGGGGGTCCTCTATTTATAGGGGAGGTTGCTTAGGGGCTAAGCAACCCCATTTACCCAAATGCCCCTGGCTTTTCTGAGAATCCCTTTCATGGAAGGTGCTGGAACATGCTGGAAGGCTCTAGAAGATGCTGAAAGGTGCTGGAACATTCTAGAATATTCTAAAATATTCTAGAATATTCTACAATGTTTTTTTGAAAAATATTTTTGTGGGTCTCACCAATATTTTCGTGGGTCCCGCAAAAATTTCGGGTTTTCGGCGATTTTTTTCTGAAAAATTCTGAGTACGTCATTCTCTTTGTATTGACATAACTAAGAAAGTTGGCTCGAGAAAATCTTTTGATTTTGTTCAGATAGGAAGTTATGGCTTCCAGAGTGTTTGAGCATATATTCGTGAATCGACGAATATCCTAAGTATAACTGGCTCGCAGGAATTAATTCGTTTCGTATTCTAAGGAAAATGCTATTTTTATCGGTAAATGCCTCATGAATTCATTCAGATATTTTCTGAAAAATTGTGGGTCTTACAGTGATAGATATTGATAAAGTTGTAACTTGAAGGCAGGAAAAGGACTGATGTTGGTAAGATTGTAACCCGAATGCTTGAATTTGGAAATTGATTGACCCGAAGGTCGAAATTCGAAATTAGTTTACTAGGAACGACATGGGTTCAATTGAGAATGACATTAGTTCTCTGGGAACAACATGGGTTCAATAGGGATTCAGCTTAAGAACAACATTGGTTCAATTAAGAACGACATGTGTTCAATAGGGATTCAGCCTAAGAACTATCAATTCCATAGGAATGTAACCTAGGGATCACATTGGTTTAACAGTGTGATCATCATAAAATTTTTCCTCTCTTGGTGTTTTTCTCTCTTCCTTCTCTTTTTCCTTTCTAGCCTCCATTTCCTCCTTTTTGAGGGGAGAAAATAAAAGATGGAAAATAAGAGAGAAGAGAAAAAGAAAAGAAAAAAGAGAGGAGAAACTCTTTTGCGGGGTCTCACTTGACCTTAATTTTGAAGATATTTGAAATAACTCGCCTCCGTTTTGAAATATTTGCGGGAAAACTGAGAGACGAAATTCGCTCATCGGTACGAGGTTCGATCATTCCTGGCACATTTACCAGGGGTAATCGAACCAAGGGTCGAATTCATGCCTTTTTTTGTTTTGCTAAGAAATTATCTAAGAATTTATCCTAAGTCTAAATGCACAAAGAATCATGCTTGTGTAATGAAAGGATGTATGCTCCTTTTGAAAAGTGATTTTGGAAAACTCCAAGTGTTTTTGAGATGAATAATAGAATGAAGAAATGACTTCTAACTTAGAACTTAAGATTTTAAAGTTCAAAGTTTTGGAATAATCAGAGCTTTGGGAAAAATAAATCTGAATCTTAAGAGGAATGGCTTTTGAAGTTGAAATAAAAGGAGAAGAAAGGAAAATTTGAAGTCATAAATGGACTTTGAATTAGGATTTTGAATCAGGATAGAGATGTAATTTGAATTTCAATTGTAAAGCTTGAAATTAAAATAAGATTTGAGAAATCAAAATAGAATTGAGGAATAGAATTGATTTTTGGATTCAAGGTAAACTTGGAATAGAATTCAGATTCGGAGATAGAATTTTGATTTGAAATTTGGAGTTCAGAATAGAATTTTGAATAAAAAATTTAGACTCTAAATAGAGTTGAAATCCTAGATGAACTGAATTCTGGATTTGGGATCCTAAGGGAAATTGGATCTGAAATATGAGATCCAGGATGGAATTGGATATGAAGTTTTGGAATGGAATTCAGATCTGAAGTCTGAGATCCGAAATGGAAGTGAATTCTGGATCCTAAATGAAATTTGGATCTGAAGTCTCAAATCCAAAGTGGAATTGGATTCTGGATTCTAAAATGGAATTTAGATCTGAAGTCTGAGATCCAAGATAAAGTTGGGTTCTGGATCCTAAAATGAGTTTTGGATCTAAAATCTGAGATTCAAAATGTGGTTGGTTTCTAGATCCTAGAATGGATTTTGGAGCTGAAATCTGAGATCCAAAGTGAAGTTAGATTCTGGATCCTAAAATGGAATTGGATCTGAAGTCTGAGATCCAAAGTGAAGATTGTACTTGGAAATTTGGATCCAAGTTGGGATTAGGATCCAATTTGGATTCTGAAAGCCCAAATGGGGCTTTTGAAGATGGATCTGGGTTTTGGAAACCCAGATTGAATTTAAAATTTAAGAAGAATCAAGTTTTTGAGATTCAAAAACAATCTCAAACTTTGCTTTTTGAATTTGAAGAAAAGAAGATGAACTTGATTTTGTTTTTGAGAATGAATTAGAAATTTCAAAGTTAATTTGAACTTTGAAATTGAATTTTGATTTGAATTGGAATTTTGGAGTTTTGAATATAAAATGATTTTGAAATTCCAAAGTCAAATTGGACTTTGAAAATGAGATGGAATTGATAAGTTGAAATAGAAATTGAAGAAGAGATATTCTCAATCACTTGGATTTTGAAAAAGGAATTTAGAAAATATGATGCACTTTTATCCTAAATGATGAATGAAAAAGATTTGAAATGGGATGAAAAAGCTATTCCATTCTTTAAATGAATTAAGAATGAGGTTGAAGATATAATATATCCCTGACTAAGGTCATTGAATACATTATATAATAACCACATTTAAATTCAAGTGAAGAATGAAATACATTTTGGTGCTTTTATAGAATTTTAAAATGAAATTAACTCTCAATATACCCTGACTATGGCCATTGGTATATATATTGAATTAATTTTAGATTAAATTCTGATAAAAGAGGAAAATATTTAAAGAAAATATGATGATTTTTTGAAAAGAATCCAGTGTGGATCCAATGTTATTTTATAAAAGATAAAAATACTAAGCCTTGTTTACATCCTGACTATGGCCATTGATGCAAATAATCAACTTAGGATTAATTATCTCTTATGAAATGGTGCATGTGCCATTCATGTTTCCATTTGTGAGAATTTGAGAAATAAAGGCAAAAATGCATGAAAAACAAGCAATTCATGATGTTTACAATGCTCATTCATTCTATCTAAAACAAGAAATGTAAATTCTCATTAAGATCTAACTATTACAACACTTAAAATTGAAAATACAACTCCCAAGTAATGACATTTTCCACATATTCCCTGAAAAACACCTAGTTAGTAGGAAAAATAGAAAAGAATTGCACATATCACATGGATTTCAAAGATACCAATGGTAAAAATGCTCATAAACCAAGATATTCATAATAGAAAGATGGGAATTGACATATATATCTATATACATACATATATACATGCATATACATATATATATCCAAATATATATATATATATATATATATATATATATATATATATATATATATATATATATATATATATATATATATATATATATATATATATATATATATATATAGGGCCAATACAATAGCTTATGACAAAACATCAATTGACGAAATGTAAATGTGAAGTCTGGACATATGACCAAATAATAGTGAAATGCCACTATCTAAATATCATGAATGTAGGTTGTGACCTAAACAAGAAATCAAAGAGACTGGAGAGATGGAGTGATGGCTTATAAGATAGTGGAATGGTGATGTGGTAAAAAGAAAATACAGTGAATGATGCCGAAAGTTTGGATTGTGATGGTGTCGCAGCAGCTGAAAAGGAAACTATAGCTATGATAAAACATGAGGTGCTGGTGGTGCAGGGTTAATAATGCAGTGAGATGAAGTATGGAGGTGACAGGTAAGTAGGTAATGTGTTACAGGTGATAGGGGAAATGCTGTGCTGGAGGTGCACAGCACCTGCATCGATTTGATGATGTTGTGAATAAGGTTATGCAGGGATAAATGGCATACAACAGTTATGATGCTGCTGTGAGTAAATCAAAACAAAAGGAAGGTTGCAGAGGACTGATTTTGCAGCAGTACCTAAAGGTAGTGCATGCTGGGTGAATAGGGGTGTGTGTTATGGAGGTGGAACATGGTTCCAAAAGGCAACGAATAATGCCATCTGCAGATGATGACAACAAATATCAATGAAGGGAATTTTGTGACACCCACCTATTTGCTTAATGACATCAAGTCACTCAAATCCCTTTTTTTTATTTGTGATGACATATGAATGTCTGAGAAATGGGTTATCAAAAGGAAATGACATGTTATGAATGCACTGGGCGAGATGCCACAAGAATATTAACTGATTTGCAGTGAGCATGTCAACTAATACCTTATAAGCACATCTTCAGGCCTATTATGCAGAAATGAGGTGAGGTGGTTGGTCGATACAGAGCATCTAGGTTCATTGATGCTGGCAGTAATCGGCTAAAAATTATTGGGACTTGAGATTGCATCAATGCCTACGGCTGGACCTACATCTGCTGCAGAGCTTGGGACTGCATCTATGGAAAGCGAACTGCCAGTGTGATTTAGGCAGTTGTGGGGAAAGGATAACAGGAGCAATAAGAGCTATAACAACACCTTGTGAGTGTTTGAGAACCTCAGTAATGCTTTGGCATGACTGTGGTGAAGCATTTTCAGTAATGCTCTGTGAGTTTTGTGAGAGGCAACAAATGTTGCGTGATGAGACATGAGAATGTGTGCATGAAGGCACATATTATAGAACATGTGTGTGTGTATAATAATGAAATGAATACACAGGTGCTGTGTAGGGAGAGGTAACGTGAGTGCTAGAAGGAAGGAAACAGCTGCTATGTAAACGGAAAATATAGCAACATGCTATTGTATAGCAAGTGCATGATGGATATGGGATGCGTGGTGAAAGGACAGTGGAGACAACATACCTGTGGCTCCCCTCCATGGACTCACGAAATTTGCTGCTAGACTGCTAAACAGAGTACTCATTGATTGTCATACCTCAATCAAACAAACCCTTGAACTCTCCTCTATGTTTTATCTCATCCAAGCTGGAGCTCTCAAACCTTCCATCTTCATATAATGCTTCCATAAATAAGATTTTTTTTTTTACTGTGAACAACATTCTATCACAAAGAGTGATGACATTATGTACAAGCCAGTTTTGCAGAACTTCTTTAGAAGTCCAAATGAAGTTCTCGGTTAGGCTCATGAGCCCATCCACTCTTGAGTGAATTAGCTTCAATGATGCATCATGAGCAGCATCCTATGATACCTTGAAGATCGATTCTGGTTATTAGAGAGCCATAAACCTACATGTATCAAGAGGCCATATGGTTGGATAGCCTACTCTCAATGGCAGTTTGGGCTGAAAGCATGGCTGGCAAAGGCCTTAATCAAAATTTTGGCTTAGACGAAATTCAACGTCAGATTGATCATCTGACTCAGACACATTTCTTGGTCCGCTCTCCTATCTGAAACTCTGTAATTTTTATCCTTGAAGAATATGCTTTGCTGGAGCCGACTTGCACATGGCACTGTCAGCTCAAAAACACTCCTGTTCTACCAAAACTTCCTACCGTAATTAGTGTCCATCGATACTATTTTCACATTATGGCGGCTGTTTTGCAGATGTGGATCATGACAAATTGTTAATAACTTGATTTCTGTAAGCTTGGTTTCTGCAAGATAGTCACTACTGACAAAACAAACTTCCTTTATTGATTTACTACTTTAGAAGCTGTAGCATATGGGATTTTGATGCCCATTGATGTAGGTTTTAGTCAAATGAACACTAGTATCATAGAAATGAAAATCATGTTGTAGAAGAAGAAACACAACACAGGCTATAAGCAAAAAAAAAAAGGTGGGGGGGAACCTAAATATACAGTAAACTACGTTGAGCACAATTGCCTCATCTGGATTTTTTACAAAGTAAGACTGGTTAAGGCTAAACAAGTCCGATTAAAAATGATTCCATCATGTGAATTGACACCTAATGGCTTATATTGATCGTAGCATGGCTCTGAATAAACAGTTACAATGCAATGGCATAGAGGATAGTTTAGCAAATGAGTGATAATACGTGAAATGGATATGATACGATGTCTGTTGGCATCGATCCAAACATAAGGAATGTATGAAGGTGTTGAAGAACATGAATGAGGCAAAAAAAAATGAGGGGACCTTAACAGTGGCAGAGTTGCAGAGCATTGCGAGAGTTCATGTTGAGTGTTGCGTAGTGGCTACTGTAACAGACCCACCAAACATTATGCAAAATCACGCAAATGACAGGATTATAAACTGTGAAACAACAAAAAGAAAAAGGAAAAGTGACCTACACAGGGGGAGGGGTTTCTTAGTGAAATGAGAGGGGTTTCACTGCAAAACGTGCATAGGGTATGTCCCATATCAAGCACAAGCATTCAGTTTTTCATAAACATTCTCAAAGACATTCCCAGCATAGCAAAAGCATGCGTTGCAATGAGTGGGATGAAGAGGGGAACCAATTCCCGATTGTCAACTCATATTGACATGCATCCTAAAAAATGATGGAGCTATCCTTGATGAAGCCAATTAAGACAGTAGGCCATATATCACGCTAGATGTTGTGACCTTGTAAGATGTGGACACTCCACTTCTTCCTCCCCTTTGAATCGAATCCAGTTTGCTTGCTGGATCTTGATCGATGCATAGGGGAAAGATGATGATGTTACTGAATCCAGGGGACTCGAGATGTATGAATATAGACGGCCCACAAGGGAATACAAAGTAGAAGAGGGTTCTGAAATGCCCATCAATCACCACCAATCATGGGGAATTTTGGGAGGTTTGAGACATGAAAATGCGATTATAACGCAGATCTGAAGCCAGAAAGCATGCAGATCTGCGATTTTGATGATAATGATACATTAAAAATCATGATGCCAACCGAGTGGAATGATCAATAAGAAGCGAAGATTAAATCAAGGCAGAGATTACCATATAGCCAGAGTGCATTGCTAAATCCGATGGCGTAGTTAGAACAATAGAAAATCACAAGATAACAAAGGAAATGAAAACAAAAACGTAAGCGAAATGTTGGAATGGGACATTCCTTTGCTATTGCACGGGAGAGTGTTGAAGTTTCTATGAGCAACTGAACACAATCCATGGTGCGTCAATGGGATGATCAAACAGGGAAAATAAAAAAAAGGAATGGAAAATTATAAATAACAAGAAGGGAAAGAAGAAAAGGAAAAAAGAAGGGAGACTCACCGGATTTCTATGAAAATCTGGACAAAAGAGAGAGGTGATGCTCCTTCAGTGGAGTTGGAAAAGATCTTCTTGCTTGGGGACGTAGCTCACGCGACTCAAGATTCAAGGATTGACTGGACTCCAGATGGTTGCTGCAATCTCCGTTTCCTTTAGTTGATTATGCTGAAAATGAAAGAAGATAGTGTAAAGGAAGAAGGGAAAGGGGAAGGTTGGTTCACGATTTTCAGAGAATCGATGAAGTTGCTGGATGGATTTCAGAAGCTCAGAGACCTCTTCTTAAAGGGGAAGTAGACGGTTCGAGAGAAAGTCCGCCGCGGATGGAAGGTGAAGAACAGGGAGGTCGTTGCAGATCGGACGATGGAGAGAGGAGAAGAGGGAAGCGCGGGAAAGAGCCCATTGGAAACTTTCCTTTTTTAAAAAAGGAGGTTTCTTTTTTAGGAAATTTTTGTAAAATGGTTTAGAAAGTGCGATTTTTAGAAAAATCAACTTAAAAAAAATTTCAAAACCATTTGTTTTCTTCGTAGTTTTTCCAATTTTTTTTGGTTTTTGTGTTTATTTTTCATTTTTTTTGTATCTTTTGGAATAAAATCCTAAAGTCTTATGGGAAAACAAAGATTAAAACTATTTTTTTTGTGTTTTTGTAAAATATTTACAAAAGGGAGTTTTTATGAGAACTCAAAGCGATTTTTGAGAAACTTTCTTCAAAAAGTGGATTTATGTCTGGATTTTAGGAAATATTCGAGGTTTACAACCTCAAACTGAGAAATATAGGGTTGGGGATTCAACAGAGTGCCAGATGAATTGGCCGAACCATTTATAACCATTTTTGGTATTTTTGTAATTTTAATTTGGAAATCGGACAACGGGACTCAGATTTGGATTTAAAACACTGGGTTCAGATTCAGAATTGAATTTTGAGTATATCAATATGGAATTCATTCCAAAAATCTGAAGAATGACTGAAATTTAGCTTTGAAATCACTTTGATTTTCTCAGAAGATGGAGTCAGGGGCAAAAAGGTCATTTTTACAAAACTTTGAAAAATTTGGGGTGTTTACAGATGCCCCTCTTTGCTACTAAGCCGATTTGAGAGTCGAGCTTAGTGGCAAAGATAACACTCCAAATTTTGAAAAATGCACCAGTCAGCATATCTGAACTAGGTGTGGAAGAATTATTTTGGAAACATGGCTTCTCAGGCGTAAAACCTTATTCTGAATGGTTTTGGGGAGACGAAATCCTCGAAAATGAAATGACTGAATAGCAGAAGATGAGGAAATTGTGATGGGACTTTTGATGGAAATCCCGAAATGGTGGAAAATCAGAATTTTGATCAGGTCTCATGGGTGAGAAAAGATACTCTTTTTGGAATGATTCAAGTTTAGCCCTTAACCTGGATGGGACGAAGATATATCAAGATGAATTGGATGAGAAAGGAATACATGAGGACCTTGATGGGACATTTTTGGAAAATATCTCTCAAAATGAAGCTTAAGTAGGATCCTATCCTGGATGGTATACAAAGCATGGGTTCCTTGATGAGAAGAACCATGATGGGACTGGAAGGAAACATCTCGTCAGAACGAGGAATCTCGTTGCAACGAGACTCAAGTTTAACCCAAACCTGCAAGGAAGATACCTCGCGAAGCGAGGTTCCGGGTTAACTCTTAACCTGAATAGGAAATCTACCATACGGGTTTCTCAAATGGAGAAACCATAATGGGACCTTTAGAATTTGGATGAACAAATCCGAAAGGGGTTTTTGCGAAAGGAGAAATGTAGGGTTCCCTAAAGCTTTTAAAAAGGGAAGAAATGGAGCGTCTCACTGCTGAGACTGAAATAGCTTTTGAAATCAATGACCTCTCGCAGAGGGTTCATGTTTGACCCTTAACCTAAGTGGGGAAATCTACCATACGGATTTCTCAAATGGAGAAACCATGATGGGACCTTCGGAGTTTGGACAAACAAATTCGAAAGGGGTTTTGCGAAAGGAGGAAAATAGAATTCCCTAAAGCTTTGAAAAGGAAAAGAAATTGGGCGTCTCATTGCTGAGACTGAAATAGCTTTTTAAATTAATGACCTCTCGCAGAAGGTTCAGGTTTGACCCTTAACCTGAGTGGGGAAATCTACCATACAGATTTATCAAAATGGAGAAAGCATGATGGGACCTTCGGAATTCGGATGAACAAATCCAAAAGGGGTTTTGCGAAAGGAGAAATATAGGGTTCCCTAAAGCTTCGAAAAGGGGAAGAAATTGGGTGTCTCATTGCTGAGACTGAAATAGCTTTTGAAATTAATGACCTTTCGTAGAAGGTTCAGGTTTGACCCTTAACCTGAGTGGAGAAATCTACCATACGGATTTCTCAAATGGGAAAACCGTGATGGGATGGGAAGAGATACTTCAACTAAATGAGGCGACTCTTCTGGAAGATATAAACAACATTAGGTTGCATCAAAATGGATATTGAATATTTATTTCATTCTTGGAATAGCTAGAAAATTTTGCTAATAAGATAAAATTATAGTTGACTCAAACGCTTTAAAATGTGTGCACGTATGTACGAAAAGATATTCCCTCTTTTACCTAGAGTATTTCCTCCATTGAGGTTAACTCCTCGGTCCTAAGAGTCAAATTCAAAATTTTAGCGCTGATGATTTTCTTCAAGGAAGTTATCCATTTCCCTGATATGAGAAGAGAAGAAATATTCTTAATTTCATAAAAGCAAGTAGTAAAGAGATATTGATAAAAGAATTTTGCATGAGCAAAGATGACTTCTGGCAACTTTGGCAGTTTGATATCTGGGTGTTTTCCCACGATGATCTTTTTGCACTCTTTTTGAGTCATTGAACTTTCTCGGGTTTTTACATCATCCTTCATTTGGATGTCCTGATCTCTTCTCTCTTCTTCAGGGAAGGGTACATCACAAACTCCTTTATCTTGAAGATGTTCCGATCCTTCTTTTATCTCAGGGATTCTATTGATGATATTGGCTAAAAAGGTCTTTAGATGATAACAAAAATCAAATATCTTTTAGGGTTTTTTGGTAGGTTCATCGCACTCGCATTCATCTCGACGGTGATTTGAACTTTCCCTGGAAGGACCCCTCACAAACTCCTTCATCTCGGAGATGATTCAAATCTTCTTTGGCCCCGGGGGTCTAGCTCGCATATTCGTCTTCATCTTGACGACAATTGAGAGATCCCTTTTGCAGATATTTGATTGCAACTTTAAATGAATGTGAAGACATGGGTTGAGTGGATTCTTTTTATAGCTCAAGATATGTCCACTGCCTGATTGCAGAAAGTCGTCTTAAAACATGCGCCATAGCCATGATCAATATCAAATCACTTCTAGCTTTTCAACATCATTGTATATCTCTTTCACAAATCATATCGAGGATATTTCTTATATCCTTTTGGTTGATCAACATGAAAAGATTTGAATTTTATCTCTTTTTTGCAAAAAGTTTCACCTTTTTGGAAAGAAATACTAGACGTAATCTGAGGAAATTCTTTTTGTGTAATCAGATTTTTAGAATCAACAAATGTTTTTAGCAAATTGGCATAATGTTCCAGAATTCTTTTGTGAAATACTTGCTCAATATAAATTTTGATGAGACATTTAGTTGCAATCTTTGATTTTGGAAATACATGACTAGCAAAAGCTGGAACCTTTGAAATACATGACCAGCAAAAGTTGGAATGTTTGAAATACCTGACCAGCAAAAAGCTGAAACGTTTGAAATACATGACCAACAAAAAGCTGGAACGTTTGAAATACCTGACCAGCAAAAAAGCTGGAACGTTTGAAATACCTGACCAGCAAAAAGCTGAAACGTTTGAAATACCCGACCAACTAAAAGCTGGAACGTTTGAAATACATAACCAGCAAAAGCTGGAATGTTTGAAATACCTCACCAGCGAAAACTGGAATGTTTGAAATATATGACCAAAAGATGTTAAAATCTTTTGAAATACCCGACCAGCGAAAGCTGGAACGTTTGAAATACCTGACCAGCAAAAGCTGGAACGTTTGAAATACATGACCAGCAAAATTGGAAGGTTTGAAATACCTAACCAGCAAAACGTTGAAACATTTGGAAATACATGACCAATGAGTGTTGGATCTTTTGGAAATACCTGACCAGCAAAAAGCTGGAACGTTTGAAATACCTGACCAGCAAAAGGCTGGAACGTTTGAAATACCTGACCAGCAAAAGGCTGGAACGTTTGGAATACAGGCCCAACGAGTGTTGGATCTTTTTGGAAATACCTGACCAGCAAAAAGCTGGAACGTTTGAAATACCTGACCAACAAGTGTTGGATCTTTTTGGGAATACCTGACCAGCAAAAGCTGGAACGTTTGAAATACCTGACCAGCAAGAAGCTGGAATGTTTGAAATACATGCCCAACGAGTGTTGAATCTTTTTGGAAATACTTGACCAGCAAAAAGCTGGAACGTTTGAAATACCTGACCAACGAGTGTTGGATCTTTTGAATATATATCAAATTTTGAGAGATTTAAGTCAGAACTTCAATTTTATAGAAGGAAAGATTTTGATCAAAAGACTGAATGTAGAAAGTTATTGGTGCGAGGATCAGATCCTCCAAATGAGCTCAATATATGATTGAAGATTTTGAGAAATACCCTAGTGCGAGGACTGGGTTATAAAGATGAGCTAAACAAAGTGAAATTTTTAGAAAATAAAGATTCTTTGGTAAAAATTAATGGACCATCATAGTTTAATTGCATTTGGTCGACTTTCAGGATTTTTTCCCCTTGTCCTGAACGAGGGAAATAACAAAGAGAATTACCTCATTGACAGGAGGCATCAGGTTTATCCCTTAACCTGAAAGGGTATTTTTAAAGATAAAAGTAGATGAAATTTTAATAAGATTGAAAAAATTGTTAAAACTTGACAGAACTGTGCAATAGCTTGATGAAAATTTGATCAAACCAAAAGTTAATGAAATGAAAATAAAGACCACAAGATCAATTGAGAATTTAACAAAATTTGAGGAAAAGAGCTTTCGTCTAATTCTGCCTGCATATGATGAAAGAAGATGGTTATAGCTCAAAATAAAATGCCCCAGTATGATGGAGAAGAATGTAAGAATTAATAGAAGATCATTGTTTTTTTGAAATGACTCTTTGAAGAGTACAAAAGGCTTTATAATGAACATTTCAGGTATAAAATTTCTTCAAATGCAGAGCATTGACAGGATCTGGCATTTTCACGCCATCCGCATTGATTAGACGATACGAATTGCGAGGCAATGCTTCCTTAACCACATAAGGGCCTTTCCAATTGGGTGACCACTTGCCCCGTGGTCGATGCTTGATATGAGTTGTCGATCTGAGCACCAAATCGTTAACTCAAAATTTTCTCTCAATGACGGACTTGGCATAGTGTCGAGCTATCCTCTGTCGATAAGCTTGATTATGCTCTGCTGCCTTGAGTCTCTTTTCATCCAGTAAATCTAGTTGTACCAATCTCTGCTCCTGATACTGATCGAGTGGTAATTCTATAAGAGAGGCAAATTTGAGAGTGGGCTTCTGGACATGGAGAGGTAATACCACTTCAGTTCCGTAAACAAGTTCTGAAGAAGTGATATTAGTCGGAGTCCGAATGGTGGTTCGGTATGCCCAAAGTATATCATGGATTTTCTCATGCCAATCTCGACCTCTTTTCACAGTCCTTTCCAAAATATGGATTAAGATCTTATTTGTAGCCTTTGCTTGGCCTTTCCCTTGAGGATAATAGGGAGCTGAGAATTGATGGGAAATTCTGAATTTAGAACAAAATGTTTTCATACTCTCATTTTTAAAATGGGTTTCATTGTCTGAGACAATATCATGTGGTATGCCGAAGCGACAAAGAATGTTCTTATGAATGAAAGAAACCACATGGCGGCCTTCTATTGTGCGTAGAGTAATAATTTCAACCCATTTTGTGAATACTCTGTCGCAGCCAGAAAGTATTTGTGGTCGTTGGAAGCAGAAGGAGTAATCGAGCCTACGACATCGAATGCCCACATAGAAAATGGCCAAGGAGAAACAATTGATTGTAGATATGTGGCCGGACCATGAATGGAAGGTGCGTGCATTTGGCACTTGACACACTTCTTCACGAATCAATGGCAGTCCTGTTGCATGGTATTCCAATAATACCCTGCTCGGATGATCTGCTTGACAAAAGTCTGATAGCCAACATGGCCACAACAAATCCCTTCATGTGCCTCTTGGATAATTTCCATAGCTTCTTCTTTGTCTAAGCATCTTGAATACTCAGAACTGAAACCACGGCAGTAGAGGACATTGGCCAGAATGAAATAACGGGTAGACATACGTTGAATTGCACGCTGCTCCCTTTTTGACATTTCTGGTGGAAATTCACCAGTCTCAATGAAATTTTTGATATTTTGATACCAAGGCTTCTCCTTCTGATTGACCTGGTTTACTTGCATAGTTGAAGTGAAAGCAGGTTGTTCAAGTCTGCCAACTTCGAAAGAATGACATGACTCATTGCCCTTGAAGGATAAAATGGAGCCTAAGCTGGCTAAGCCATCGGCTACTTGATTGTGTTCTCTTCTTATGTGATTGAGCTGGAATTCTTCGAAGCTATCTACAAGAGCTAAGACGATCTTCTGATACGGAATCAGTTTGTAATCTTTCACTTGCCATTCAGTGTTAACTTGACTGACAACAAGTAAGGAATCGCCAAAGGCATGCACTTTCTTGACATTGAAATTTTGCAGAATTTTGAGGCCTTGTATTAGAGCTTCATACTCGGCCATATTGTGAGTGCATTGAAAACCAAGCTTGAAAAAATAAGGGATCATTTCTTTTTCTGGAGTGATTAACAAGACTCCTATCCCTATGCCAGACATGTTTTTAGAGCCATCGAAGAACAAATTTCAAACTAGGGGTTGTTGGACATTGCAGATGTGCTCATCAGGAAAATCATCCTCTGCCTTAATTTCTTCGGTCAAAGGAAAATTTGCCAACTGATCTGCGATCGCTTGGCCTTTAATCGACTTTTGAGAAACATACTCTAAGTCATATTGCATTAGGAGGACCTGCCACTTTGCAATCTGTCCAGTGAGAAATGGTTGTTCAAGAATATATCTCAGAGGATTAAGCTTTGACAGAAACTTGATTTCAGAAGCCAATAAGTAATGTCTTAACTTCTGGCACATCCAAACCAGAGCTAGACAAGTTTTCTCCATCTGAGAATACTTCTTTTCATAATCAATGAAGGTTTTACTCACATAGTAGATGGCGTGCTTTATCAGGCTGCCTTCTTCATACTGTGCGAGAAATCCACCGCAGGCATTCTGATTTACGAAAATATATAGTCAAAGAGGCTTCCCCAATTTTGGCGGCTTCAGAACTGGTGGATTAAGGAGATACTTTTTGATACGCTCAAACGAGAGTTGGCATTCCGATCCCCATTCAAAGTTAACTCCTTTTCTTAGCAAATGATTGAAAGGTTCACATCTCATAGCCAAATTAGAGATGAATCTACGAATAGACTGAATATGCCCTTTAAGGCTTCACAGTTCTTTGAGATTTGTCGGAGACGACATATCAATAATGGCTTTTGCCTTAGCTGGATCCATCTCTATTCCTTTCTTGTTGATAATGAAACCGAGCAACTTGCCAAACTCAACCCCGAAAACACATTTTTGAGGATTAAGTCTCAATTTGTAGAGAATAAGTCTTTCAAAAACCTGACTAAGAGCATCGAGATGATCCTCTTCTTCTTTAGACTTAACCAAAATGTCATCCACATATGCATCCATATTCTTGTGTATCTGATCGTGGAAAATAACGGCCATTGCCCTTTGATAAGTCGCCCCGGCATTTTTGAGTCCAAACGGCATAACAGTATAACAGAAGGTTCCCCATAGGGTAGTAAATGAAGTCTTTGACTGATCACGAACGACCAGCTTGATCTGATTATAGCCTAAATATCCATCCATAAAAGAAAACATGACATGACCTGCTGTGCTATCGATCAACAGGTCAATATTGGGAAGTGGATAATCATCTTTCGAAGTATCCTTATTGAGATCCCTGAAATCAATGCAAATCCGAACTTTGCCATTCTTTTTAGGGACTGCTACGATATTTGCTAACCAATCCGGATAATCAATGGCTCGGATAAAGCCTGCTTTCAGCAAATCTTCAAGTCCTTCATTGACTTTCTGCTCAATTTGAGGGTCTAATTTCTGCTTGATTGGTCTGGCCTCTGGTTTCAACTTGAGTCGATGCTCAACCAACTTGGGATCTAATCCTGACATATCTTAATAAGTCCAGACAAATACTTCTTGATGCTGCTTAAGGAATTGGATGAGTCTTGCTTTTTCAACTTCGATTAGACTTGACCCGATTTTGAGATTTTTCGGATCATCTTCCGACCCAATGTTGATATCCTCAGTTGGATCTTGAACCAAAGATGAGTGTTCATCCTGCTTCTGAATGTGAGCAAATTCTGGCAATTCCTGAATGGTGGAATCAAATTCTGCTAGCTCTTTGGTCTGCTCTGCTGCCTGGCTGACCTCTGCTCTGTCTTTCATCTCAGGAAACCTTGCTAATTTTAGATACTTGGGATTGATAACAAATTTCGTCATTGATTCAGGAGTTAATGGTCCTGAAAATGCCAAGAAGAGGTTTTTTAAGGGAAAGTACAAGCCAAAACAAATTTTTGTACAAAGTAAAGAAAAATGACATAGATAAAATATAAGAAAAAAATGATGGATACTCAAGTATGGGGAGAAATTTGTTTTTTTATTGATTGGAAGAATGATATTTACAAGATTTTGATAAAAGAAACGAGACTGCGTCGTCACTACTAGATTAACAAAAAGATAAGAAAATAAAACAGGAAAACTTAAGGCATCATCTTCACTTGATCCCTCTGACAAATATTGTTTTCTTGTTGGAATCTTGGCCGGTGAACCCCAACCCTGAGTTGTCCGCATGCTGAACTGGGATGATAGGCTCTATTATGCAGTCCTCATTTTTCCCCATGCCTTGGAATGGCTGATATCCATGTTTTATCAACAGATCGAATCCCTTTCTGGCTTTGGAAAACTGAGGAAATAAGGGATGATCCTTGAAAGAGGTGTAATTGATGCGGCCTCCTAACTTTAAGAAACAAGGTCCCTGCCATTGGACTGCTGCTGCAACATTTTCTTCTTCCATGATGTCTTTCAGCTTCAACATCTCTAAGATCTCGTTGAGATTGATTTCATCCGCTTCTCGGATGCTTGGAATATCAGCTGTGAATGTTGGACAGGGAATCATAGGTTGTGGCAGCCTTTCTTCAGGGTCTTCGCCCAGAATGGTGGTAATCATTCCGCCCTTGGACCACTTGATGCACTGGTGGAGGGTTGATGGAACAACATTGGCGTTATGGATCCATGTTCGTCCCAACAAAAGATTGTAAGTTGGCGGCACATTGACGACATGGAATAGAACCGTGTGCACTGAGTAGTTGATGAAAATTTCTAGGAAGATCTTGCCCTTGGCAGTCTACCCGTGATTATCGAAGTCATAGATGGTAATAGGATCAGGCACATATTCCTCTTCTTTCAATCCCAGGGCTTTCGCTGTCATTTCTGGGCAAATGTTGAGGTTGCTGCCTCCATCAACAAGCACATGCAGGACAGTCATGCCCCTGGTCCTTACCATAATATACAAGGCATTATTATGGAATGAATGAGGCTTTGGCAGGTCCTCATCTGAAAAGGTAATAGGCGCATTAGTCATTGCCTGATTTACAATCTGCGCCATGTCTTCGGGCGTGGTGCCCGACTTCACTTTAATCTTCCTCAGTAGATCATCTAGCTTTTCCTGATGTTTAGGAGAATCATGAGTTAATTCAAAGATGGAAATGTTAGAGAGCGCTGTAATTGGCTTCTGGAGATTATCGGCCCGCTCTTCTGCTGCCTTAGAGGTTTCTGCTTCCTCTGCACAGGCTTCTTTCTTAAAGAATCTTCTCGGGAAAATTTGAGTTCTTCCGTTCTCAACTGGTACACTTACTTGGTTAAGCAACGAGAAGATATCCATTTTCTGAGATACAGGCTGATCTTGATGTAGAACCATTACCTGATGCTGAAGACTTAGTTCTTTAATGGAGCATGGATGTATATGGCTTTGTGGAAGGAATGAATGTTCTGAAATGGTCGATGTGGAATGTTTTGGTAATGGAGCAGATAAAATTTCCAGTTTGCCTTCCTCTTCATCTTCTACGAGGATGCTCTTGTCAATACAGTTCTGGACTAAATGCTTCAAGACGAAGCAGTGCTCTGTATCATGCCCCATCGCCCTATGAAATTTGCAATATTTCTCTATGTATTTTCCCATGATTACTGGAGGATCTGCAATTTTGGGTAGTTTTACCATTCCGTGGGACAGTAGGTATTCCAACACTTTTTTCAGGGGCTGGTCCAAAGGAGTGAATTTCTGATCCTTGCTCCAATTGATGTGTTTAGGTCTTTCCTGAAAATCCTCTTTTTATTGAGGACCACTTGGAAGAGGCTTATCATTGTTCTTAAAGAACTTTCCTTTCCTGCCTCTATTCTGCTCAGGCTTCGTGCCACTGCTGCTGTCATTCTTGCTGCTACTACCCTGATTATCTTCGGGAACATCAGCTGAGTAGGTAAAATGGACTTTCTTCTTTGGGTCCAGGATATTTTTGGCCAAAGCAACACCTTCATACATTCTGTTTTCTACCCCCATCTCGAGTCATTCTGCTCGTTCTGTCAGTTTGATAAACGATTTGGATGGGTATGGGAAAAGAAGACTTTTTAGGGGCTGAGAAAAGTTATTGAGGATGACTTGGAGGGCATGTTCCTCAGAGATAGGGTTTCTCATCTTGTTGCAGATACTCCTCCATTTGTGAATGAAATTCCTTGCCTTCTCATTAGGCTTCTGCTTTAGGTTACACAAATGGTTTAGGGTAGGTAGGGCTTTCGTGTTGAACAGGAAGTGCTCAACAAACATGTTGACAACTTTGTCAAAATCCCTTAATTCGACGGGATTGACGTGCTCGGCATACCATTTGGCAGCTATCCCCTTCAAACTGCAGGGAAACAGAGAAAGAGGGCACAATTGTCTTCACTGAACCAAGCACATTCTGCGAAGAACATGGCAAGATGGGCCTTAGGATTGCCGGATCCATCAAACTTAATGAATTTTCTAAGAAGGTTTTCCAGATTGTTGTCCCCTTCCAAGCCGAGGTAGAAATCATGCCTGGTGTATGACCTTTTCCCTTTATCCTGAATTTGCAGGTGTTTGACTATCTTGGTTAAGGCTTGGATCGAATCCTCTGCGGGGGCCCCGTACTTGGGTTTGTTCACTGATAATGGTTCTTCCACTGGCCTCTTAGATGATCGTAGATGCTTCAGGATTTAAATCAGTTGCTCTTTTTCTTCAGAGACTTCTTCTACTGACCCGGAATCCTTAGAAGTACTGTCACGCTGTACCTTTTGTTTGCTGATCTTGACGGGCCTTTTCATGGGCTTTTTCTTAACTTTGCTCTTAGAAGCCGCTTTCTTGGGACCAGCCTTAGCCTGCTCGGCCATCATTTTGGACATCATTTTTTGAAAGACTCGGTACATGGCCGGATCAACATCGCTCTCATCCCATGAGTCATGCTTCTTGGATAATCTGGGAGAATTCGTCTCTTCTTGTTCGCTGTCACTGTGCCACTGAGCAGCCTGCTTACCGGCTCTTGTCTAAACCATCTTTGGATGCCAAAGTTTTCCTGTGGAATATGGGAATGGTTAGAGTATGGAGAAGCTTTTAAAAACCAAAATTTTTGAGAAAAAGGAATAAAGGATTTCGGTAGACAATTTCAAGTGATTATCCCATTACCCGGGATTGGGTCATCACAAGCTTTGTGATAATTGTGTTACCATTTTGATGATAACAGAGAAATGTGCCTTGTTACCTAGGCAAGGTCGTCAACCATGATAAAATATATTAAAGAAATGCGAAAGAAATATCCCTTTTACCTGGGATGAGGTCATCATAAAAATTGTGACTATTTGTGCTACAAACAAAATACAAGACATAAAATTTTGGCCAAAAGTAATTTGTATTGATATTTAACATTCAAAGACAAAGAGAGGGTAGACAGACAGTTTTCCACCACTCTTGATATTCAAATGACATATTTGGCCCAAGAAATACAAACAGAGAAATAAAGGAGTCCCAGGTATATTTAGTAACATGGTATGCCTCAGACCACTGATCCGACTGCAGTTTGAATTCTGGCATGTTGCCTGTCGGGAAGCGGGTGTTGGCACGAACCTGTCGCTGCGAAAACTGTCTGAGACATCTTTCCGGCTGATAATCAACACAAAAGAAGGGGCCAAGCAATCTGTAGCGCTTGCTGCGAGCATAGGTGTATCGAGGAACGGTCTCTCTTTTGTCGAAGAAGTTCCAAACAATCTCTTCCTGATGCAGTTTCTTGATCAAAGCTCGGCACTGAATGACTGACTTCGGCTGCTTACTGCTGAATCTGAAGGAACTGGCCTTTGAGGGAACATGTCGCAGGAACCACGACTGCAGTGCGTAAGTGCATCCTTCTACCAGAATAGTCTCTCCAAGAGCAAATCGAGCCAAGCCTCGGTAAAGAAAAGCCAAAACTGCCATAGAAACTGATAGCTGACGGGTCTGCTTGCTTCCCCATCTTCGAAAGAGTTGGGCAACTCTGACATCTATGAAATTCTGACCATCTTGAAAAAAAGCTAATCCTACTGTGCATAGGATCATGACATGCTGAATTCTGTCTTTTGTTGCTCGAGACAGAGTGTCAACCTCTTCGTAAGCTCCGTACTTTTGATAGAGTCCGAACAGGTCGATGATTTGATTCTCACTTATCTCAGTGAGAGGCCACGATCTGCTCTCGGTTGCTCTGGCGAACGTCTACCCCTTTTACGTTGATCAGGAATTGCTGTTGGACAGAATCATCTGGCTGACTAGCTGGTTCGGGCAATCCCATGATGTCACTGAATTCGTCCATCAGTAGAGTCATCTCTCCCCATGGAAACCAGAATGTGCAGGTACGTGGATTCCGCCGTTCTGCCATAGCCTGAATCAAAGCTCCATTGATGGTTCGCTTGCCTGTTGCCGATGTCATCTACAACCCACAGTCATCCAGGTGGTCTGGGAACATACGTGAGAAGGTGGCGAACCAAGAATAATACCACCGAGGGAAGAAAGGACAAGACTGGATGACCCGTTGATCCGGGGATCCATCCTGAATTTGATAGAAGACATGATCTCGGGGAAAGACAACATCGAGGGAATCAAATGCCATCGAAATGATATTGTGGCAAAGAAGAATAAGGAGGAAAATTAGATAGAATGCAGGACTTACAGATAGACTCTCGAAGATATAAACCTGGAAATTTTGAAAGATTTGAGAAAATTTTAAAGGATTTTTCCAGGGTTTGGAAGAAAATTTGATCTAAAAAGGAGAAAAGAAATGTAGGTAGAGAAAAATATACATATGGGGTTTTTGAAAATAAGGGGAAGTTTTGAATAATACACCAAGGGTTTTTGAAAAAGGGTTTGATACATATATATGAGAGAATAAGAGAAACTTCACAAAAAAGTTGCACAAACAAGGATGCGCACACAGCACTCCCTAAAGGCTGACTCTAAATGCAATATTTGAAATGGCTTGTAGGACCTTAATCCTAACTCTAGGATTCAGATCATCTGATTCCAATCAAGATATGTCGATATACTCAAGCCGAAGCTCGAAGTACGTGGCATAGAAATATTTCTCTGGTTCTAAGGTAATGACTTCCCAACATCCTTGAGCACCTACCGATATACCTCAGACTATGACCCTTAGGTACGTGGTAGGGGGGCGCGAACCCAAATAAGTGGTCCAGTTGTGAGGCTCTCTCCCGAACTATGGTTCAGTGAGACAGCCCAGCAACGTGAAGACCAGGACAATATAGGTAGGGAGGTTTTCAAAAATATGTTCAACATGCAAGAAATCAAATGGCTCTAATGCAAGTCCTAAAGAGATAGATTTAAAATGAAAGAAGCATACACCTGCATACATTGTTTACATTCAATCCCTAGAATTGAGGAGAGTTGTATTTCAGACCTAAGTCTAATGTGAACATGAAATAATCTCCTCAATATGGTCCTACCAAACCATACTTAAATCCTATATGCAATAATGTCAGCTTAGGACAGAGTCTAGGCTCCTAAGGTTTGCATGAAAATGAAGCTGACATTTGAAGAAAAAAGACTTAGATAATATCAAAGCAAAAGAAAAAGGCATTAAATTTGACCGGACGAAGACGTGTCCCATCTCGGTTGCCAAACCTGTGATCATCACAAAATTTTTCCTCTCTTGGTGTTTCTCTCTCTTCCTTCTCTTTTTCCTTTCCAGCTTCTATTTCCTCTTTTTTGAGGGAAGAAAATAAAAGATGGAAAAGAAGAGAGAAGAGAAAAAGAAAAGAAAAGAAGAGAGGAGGAACTCTTTTGCGGGGTCTCACTTGACCTTAATTTTGAAGATATTTGAAATAACTCACCTCCGTTTTGAAATATTTGTGGCAAAACTGGGAGACGGGATTCGCTCATCGGTACAAGGTTCAATCGTTCCTGGCACCTTTACCAGGGGTAATCGAACCAAGGGTCGAATTCATGCCTTTTTTTATTTTGCTAAGAAATTATCTAAGAATTTATCCTAAGTCTAAATGCATAAAGAATCATGCTAGTGTAATGCAAGGATGTATGCTCCTTTTGAAAAGTGATTTTGAAAATCTCCAAATGTGTCTGAGATGAATAATAGAATGAAGAAATGGCTTCTAACTTAGAACTTAAGATTTTAAAGTTCAAAGTTTTGGAATAATCAGAGCTTTGGGAAAAATAAATCTGAATCTTAAGAGGAATGGTTTTTGAAGTTGAAATAAAAGGAGAAGAAAGGAAAATTTGAAGTCATAAATGGACTTTGAATTAGGATTTTGAATCAGGATAGAGATGTAATTTGAATTTCAATTGTAAAGCTTGAAATTAAAATAAGATTTGAGAAATTAAAATAAGATTTGAGAAATTAAAATAAGAATTGAGGAATAGAATTGATTTTTGGATTCAAGGTAAACTTGGAATAGAATTCAGATTCGGAGATAGAATTTTGATTTGAAATTTGGAGTTCAGAATGGAATTTTGAATAAAAAATTTAGACTCTAAATAGAGTTGAAATCCTAGATCAACTGAATTCTAGATTTGGGATCCTAAGGGGAATTGGATCTGAAATATGAGATCCAGGATGGAATTGGATCTGAAGTTTTGGAATGGAATTCGGATCTGAAGTCTGAGATCCCAAATGGAAGTGAATTCTGGATCCCAAATGAAATTTGGATCTGAAGTCTGAAATCCAAAGTGGAATTGGATTCTGGATCCTAAAATGAAATTTGGATCTGAAGTCTGAGATTGTTATCGTCGCGAAATTTTCCCCCGTCTTCCCTTCCTTGCGGAAGAGAGAGAGAGACGCTTTCGCGCTTCAAACTTGACTGGATTTTGGAAAATGTTTTGAAATACTTGCCTCCATTTTGAAAATTGCAGGAAAATCCATGGGATGGGGCTCGACCTGTCAGTACGAGGTTCGACCGTTCCTGCCGCCTTTAACAGGGGTAATCGAACCAAGGACCAAAATTGTGCTTGACTTAATTAAATCATCGAAATTATGTTATATCCTATATGCACAGAGAATTCAGGCATGTGCTATGAGACTTTGTAAAATGCAGCTTGGGAAACATGATGTATGCTTGGATAGTATTTGGAGTTGAAAAGAATCTCTCAGGAAAAAGATGAAAGTCAATTTCTCAGGAAACTCAGATGAAAAAGGGTTTTTGAAATCACGAGAAAGTTCATAAAGTTGTGGGAAATCATGAATAGTTGAAAATCCTGGGAAAATAGAAGTGATTCTTGAGAAAAGGGGGAACATTTGAAAAGGGAAACACTTCTTAGGAAAACTTGGACTTTGAGAGTTTTCTTAGGAAAATGATGGAAATTCATTGGAAAGCCCTTGTGGAAAAGGAAAATTGAAACTTGGAAAGTTGAAAACTTGAGAATCTTAGCCTTAAAACCCTTTGAAAATTGATCTTTTATTCTCGAGAAAGGTTGGAACTCCTTTTGGAAATCTTAAGAAAATAACATTTTCCAAGGAAAATCGAGGGAAAACTTTGATTTTGGAAATCCAATTTAGAAGTTTCTTGAGAGACTAGTTTCCATGGAAAACTGTGAAAACTTGACTTGGGAAAACCGATTTTGGAAAATACTCAGAGTTTCTTGAGAAATCGATTTCTTTGAGAATGAAATTTTCTTAAGAAAATCATAAGAAAACCAATGATTTTATGATGCAAATGATATGAATGAAAGAATGCACTTTGAAAGGTTTTCTAAGAAATTTGTTGGAAAAATGTGCATTAAGTCAAAATAAATCCTTCGCATATCCTGACTGTGGCCATGAATATGTTTAGAGTTTAATTGATTCAATGCACAATGCTTTGGAAATATTGGAAATATGATGTGCATTTTAAGATAGCCTAAGAGTATAGGCTCAATGTGACTGGTAGAAAGATGATGGATCTGGGTCTCGTCCATATTCCGACTAGGGCCGTAAATATGGATTCCACCTAGTTCATCAACTCCGTAAGAGTTTGTGCACTTGCCATTCGTGAACATCCATAGTGCTTTTGAAATAACAATGCATGAATCATATAAGCAGGATATTGCATAAATTCAAACTATATGATATGCATCCTAGTCTAAGCAGGAAATTAAATCTCTTATTCCAAAATTTACATTATTACATCACTAATCAAATGAAATAAATGGAAATTGCAGACTTCAGCTCCTTCTTTTGAATGTCCCTGCCAACTTGAAATAAGGTTAGCTCAAATATGTGGGTTTTTCCAAGATTTTCCAATAATATTATGAAATTATTGGATTTAATTAAATATAAACCCTATTCTCATGCTTCCTTGATATTTGAAATGATGAAAATGCAAGAAATTCGGTGGAAAATAGTTTGAAATTCTGAATTGGGGTCAAAATGACCAAAATACCCCTAATTATAAAGTTATACCTTTAAAATCAGGGTTTTTTGAAGGAAAACTCGGTAAAATTGATATTTTGAAATTCAAATTGAAGAAAATGATGATGAAATGCAATATGAAGCATGATGACATGCTGCTAAACACATTAAGACTATAAAATCAGAATTTGACATTTTGCAATTTATCCAAAATAACGAATTTCGCTTGTTTTTCGCTTGGATCTGGGTCCTACGGGACCCTATTTTGATATTATGGCTAATTTGAACCTCAAATGGATTCCAAATTACACCAAATTCGGTATGAAGCATCTACTTACTCTGATAAACAGCCTAGAATGCTAAAAATCACGAAATGATATGATTTAAATGCTAAAATTTAAAGGAAATCCTAAAATGGTGGATTTTGCCTATGGATCCAAACCAAATGCAATGATTAATATGATAATGCAATATTTACACCATGAAAACTTCTGATATTTTGCAGACTGTTAAAGGACCCGAAATGGAACATTTTTGGTTTTTACAGCTTTGGGATTTGAGCCATGGTGAGTTCAATAACAAAGATTTAGTTCTGACAGAGGTAAAAATCACCCTAATCTGATGTAAAATGCTAACAAAATAGAAAACAGACATGAAAATTTATGATATTTAACAAAGTTACTCATGACATCTACATGAACAACGTTCATGTTTATGACTTTGGCAGTTGATCAACAGAAACATATATAAAAATATAACTTTGTGTTCCTAAATTGACAGAACAGACAAATGTGACCAAACAGGAAACTGACAAGAAAAATCCAAAACAGGTATCACAACTATTTTAAAAATCACAATATTTCAGACTCAAACAGAGGACAGCTTGGACATAACTTTCACCTTTTACAGTTTTGGATTTGGAGCAACACACAAAGAGAACCCATAACCCTAAGTCGATCCAAAATCTCAGAGTCCCAAATCAGGCTCTGACATGTGTCCCGAACTCTCGGATTTTTGTCAGATATAAAAAAAAATCATAAAAATCTGAGAAAATCAGGTTAAGAATTATACATTCTTCCGAGTTCAGAACATATTTTGGATCGAACATCAGATCTCCCATGAGGGAGATCTAGATTTTACAAGTCGGCAAATGATTTTCAAAACGCATCCCGGGTAACAAAACCCTACTTGCCATTTTGAATGTTTACCATAGTAAACGAATTCAAATGCCTCCAAATTTTTGGCACAATTTTAGGGACACCTAAAGGCGCATTCCGTGATTTTTTTGGGATTTTTAATAAAAAATAAATGCATGAAATGACGTATGGACTGACTGACAAAAACAGAGAACTACTAAAAATGAGCAGAATTGAAATAAATGCTAAATTAATTCTAATTAATTCATGAAACGTGCTAAATTAATGAAATAAAATACAAATTAAACCTAGCTAAATGAATGAATGCTGAAAATCATCAAGGAAGCATAATCATGTATTTTATATATGTCGTTTCATGAGAATAGCTCAATCCATCTCTCGGATGAGATCTTTCTTCAAACGACTCCCGAATCGAATTATGAGATCAAATGAAGAGGAAAAGAGGTGCACCTTGCTTCGTTAGGCAGCGTTGAAGCTCTTGAGAGGGACAGCTATCATGAGCTTTGTTCGTCCTTCACTTCGGGCTTCGAATGATTCACCAAGATCGATCCACCATGCCTTCTTCACTGAGACAAAGGGGGCGTGAATTCCAAAGTGCAAAAATCGGATTTTCAATAAGGCTAGGTCGAATTTCCAAGTTCACAAGAGCTAAAAAAAATGGTATCCTTAGGCTGGGCATGGAGCCTTGTTTTTATAGATTTTTTTGAAAAATTTGAATTTCAAACAGGCTCAATCTGAGCCCTCCATGTGGCGGCATCTCAGGGGGTGCTATCTGGGGGTTTGAAATTCGAATTTGGCTTTTGCAGAGAGCCCTCAGGTGGCGCCACCTCATGGGGATATTTTTATAAAAAAATATATTAAATAAAAGAGAGGAAGCCAAGTGAGACTCTGGATTGGCGCCACCTCAAAAGTGTTTGACACATGTCAGAAGAACAGAGCAGTGGGCTCAGAAGGTGCCACCTCAGAGGAGTTTGAATTCTACTTTTCTACAGGAAAAGAGAGGCTGACATGTGGCATTTCCTCAGAGTGGCTCCTACGATGCCATGTGGCAGGAGAACATGAATGGAGGAAGCAAAATGCGCCACCTCAGAGGGGGGTTTTTCTACTTTTTCTGATGCAGGGAGGTCTGGACATGTGGCAGACAAGTGTCAGCTGTCTGGTGAGGCCTTCTCAAATGGCGCCACCTCAGAAGGTGAATTTGAATTTCAAATGGAGGTTGGCTCTGGAGGAATGAAGGATGGACATGTGACAGTTCCTCAGAGTGGCTCCTACGATGCCATGTGGCAAGAGGGAGGAAAAGGAGGGAAAGGGACATGTGGCGCCCTCATAGGCCATCTGGAAAAATCAGAGCTCAGGATTTGCGCCACCTAGGCCTTGTTTGAATTTTTGAATGGTTTGCTTTTTCTGAAGAAAGCCAGGAGTGACATGTGTCTCCTACTTTTCTGAGAAAAGTAGGGAGAAGACATGTGTCCTCTACTTTTTCTGAAGAAGGCAGAGAATGACACATGTCACCTACTTTTTCTGAAAAGGGTAGAGGATGACACATGGCATTTGCTTTTTCTGAGGAAATGAGAGATTGACATGTGTCTTCTGCAGGAGACAATTCAAATGGTGCCACCTCAGGGGAGACAAGTTCTACTTTTTCTGAACAGGACAACACATGACACATGGCATCTCATGGTGACCTTGGAATGACACATGGCATAGGGTGAAGATGGTAGACATTGACACGTGGCATAAAATGAAGAGGATGACTAATGACATGTGGCGGCATCTTAAGGTGGCTCCACACTGACACGTGTCAAAGGATGGAAGAAGAGAGAAGGTGACATGTGGAGCCAACTCTAGGTGAACCCTATGCTGACACATGGCAGGTAAATGGGAGGAGAGAGAAAGGACAAGTGGCGCCAATCCAGGGGACAAGGCTCCTATATTTTTGGGTTTTCAAAATTCAAATTTTTCAAAAGAAAGCTTATGTGACACCACCTCAGTGTGGGTCCCACATTGCTTCTTTATTGAAATAAGGACAAGACAACAACCTCTTTTTGGAATTTTCATAAAATCTGGACTAATTGGTAAAACAGGAAATTTTGGAAAGAGTTGGCCCCTGTAGGGTGATTTTGTAAAAGGAAGATATTTGAAATTATTTGACAAAAGGGCAAAGTCTGAGTTGAAATTTATTGAAAATTATCTAGATTGTTTTCCTGAGGAAATATTTTGAAATTCAGAGTCCTAGGGGTAAAATGGGAAGAATTGATAATTTTGAAGACCCAGGGTTTTGAAATTAATTTTGAAAAGAGTTGAAATTCTAATCTGGATTGAAAATTTTGAAATCGAGAGTTCTGGACCTCGAAATGACATGTTGTGCAGTGCAGTGATATGAGATGCTCATGCAATGATATGCAATGTCATGTCTTATGCAATAGAATCTTGAACCAAGACTTGGAGATGCCTGTCTCCTGTCAGGAATAAAATTTTGAACATCTGAGTTAAAAATAGAGAAATTTTGAGAGTTGCAGATGAAATTTAGACTTTTGCAAGGTCCGGGCTTAGAAAATGACCATTTTGCCCTCCAGCGATTTCAGAGGCTGGATGATGATGTTTGGTAAAAATGTTGGGGAGGTGAGTGAAAATTTGGGGTGTTTACAGAGATCCAAGATGAAGTTGGGTTCTCGATCCTAAAATGAGTTTTGGATCTAAAATCTGAGATTCAAGATGAGGTTGGTTTCTAGATCCTAGAATGAATTTTGGATCTAAAATCTGAGATCCAAAGTGAAGTTAGATTCTGGATCCTAAATTGGAATTGGATCTGAAGTCTGAGATCCAAAGTGAAGATTGTACTTGGAAATTTGGATCTAAGTTGGGATTAGGATCTGATTTGGATTCTGAAAGCCCAAATGGGGCTTTTGAAGATGGATCTGGGTTTTGGAAACCCAGATTGAATTTAAAATTTAAGAAGAATCAAGTTTTTGAGATTCAAAATCAATCTCAAACTTTGCTTTTTGAATCTGAAGAAAAGAAAATGAAATTGATTTTGTTTTTGAGAATGAATTAGAAATTTCAAAGTTAATTTGAACTTTGAAATTGAATTTTGATTTGAACTGGAGTTTTGAATATAAAATGATTTTGAAATTCCAAAGTCAAATTGGACTTTGAAAATGAGATGGAATTGATAAGTTGAAATAGAAATTGAAGAAGAGATATTCACAATCACTTGGATTTTGAAAAAGGAATTTGGAAAATATGATGCAATTTTATCCTAAATGATGAATGAAAAAGATTTGAAATGGGATGAAAAAGCTATTCCATTCTTTAAATGATTTAAGAATGAGGTTGAAGATATAATATATCCCTGACTATGGTCATTGAATACATTATATAATAACCACATTTAAATTCAAGTGAAGAATGAAATACATTTTTGGTGCTTTTATAGAATTTTAAAATGAAATTAACTCTCAATATACCCTGACTATGGCCATTGATATATATATTGAATTAATTTTAGATTAAATTCTGATAAAAGAGGAAAATATTTAAAGAAAATATGATGATTTTTTGAAAAGGATCCAGTGTGGATCCAGTGTTATTTTATAAAATATAAAAATACTAAGCCTTGTTTACATCCTGACTATGGCCATTGATGCAAATCATCAACTTAGGATTAATTACCTCTTATGAAATGGTGCATGTGCCATTCGTGTTGCCATTTGTGAGAATTTGAGAAATAAAGGCAAAAATGCATGAAAAACAAGCAATTCATGATGTTTACAATGCTCATTCATTCTATCTAAAACAGGAAATGTAAATTCTCATTAAGATCTAACTATTACAACACTTAAAATTGAAAATACAACTCCCAAGTAATGACATTTTCCACATATTCCCTGAAAAACACCTAGTTAGTAGGAAAAATAGAAGAGAATTGCACATATCACATGGATTTCAAAAATACCAATGGTAAAAATGCTCATAAGCCAAAATATTCATAATAGAAAGATGGGAATTGACATATATATATCTATATACAAACATATATATACATGCATATACGTATATATATCCAAATATATATATATAGGGCCTATACAATAGCTTTTGACAAAACATCAATTGACGAAATGTAAATGTGAAGTCTGGACATATGACCAGATAACAGTGAAATGCCACTATCTAAATATCATGAATGTAGGTTGTGACCTAAACAAGAAATCAAAGAGACTGGAGAGATGGAGTGATGGCTTATAAGATAGTGGAATGGTGATGTGGTAAAAAGAAAATGCAGTGAATAATGCGGAAGTTTGGATTGTGATGGTGTCGCAGCAGCTGAAAAGGAAACTGTAGCTATGATAAAACATGAGGTGCTGGTGGTGCAGGGTTAATAATGCAGTGAGATGAAGTATGGAGGTGACAGGTAAGTAGGTAATGTGTTACAGGTGATAGGGGAAATGCTGTGCTGGAGGTGCACAACACCTGCAGTGGTTTGATGATGTTGTGAATAAGGTTATGCAGGGATAAATGTCATACAACAGTTATGATGCTGCTGTGAGTAAATCAAAACAAAAGGAAGGTTGCAGAGGACTGATTTTGCAGCAGTACCTAAAGGTAGTGCATGCTGGGTGAATAGGGGTGTGTGTTATGGAGGTGGAACATGGTTCCAAAAGGCAACGAATAATGCCATCTGTAGATGATGATTGCAAATATCAATGAAGGGAATTTTGTGACACCCACCTATTTGCTTAATGACATCAAGTCACTCAAATCCCTTTTTTTTTATTTGTGATGACATATGAATGTCTCAGAAATGGGTTATCAAAAGGAAATGACATGTTATGAATGCACTGGGCAAGATGCCACAAGAATATTAACTGATTTGCAGTGAGCATGTCAACTAATACCTTATAAGCACATCTTCAGGCCTATTATGTAGAAATGAGGTGAGGTGGTTGGTCGATAAAGAGCATCTAGGTTTATTGATGCTGGCAGTAATCGGCTGGAAATTATTGGGACTTGAGATTGCATCAATGCCTACGGCTGGACCTATATCTGCTGCAGAGCTTGGGAAAGTGAACTGCCAGTGTGATTTAGGCAGTTGTGGGGAAAGGATAACAAGAGCAATAAGAGTTGTAGCAACACCTTGTGAGTGTTTGAGAACCTTAGTAATGCTTTGGCATGACTATGGTGAAGCATTTTCAGTAATGCTCTGTGAGTTTTGTGGGAGGCAACATATGCTGCGTGATGAGTCATGAGAATGTGTGCATGAAGGCACATATTATAGAACATGTGTGTGTGTATAACAATGGAATGATTACACAGGTGTTGTGCAGGGAGAGGTAATGTGAGTGCTAGACAAAAGGAAACAACGACTATGTAAAGGGAAAATACAGCAACATGCTGTTGTATAGCAGGTGCATGATGGATATGGGATGTGTGGTGAAAGGACAGTGGAGAACACATACCTGTGGCTCCCCTCCATGGACTCAAGAAATTTGCTGTTGGACTGCTAAACAGAGTACTCATTGATTGTCATACCTCAATCAAACAAACCCTCGAACTCTCCTCTATGTTTTATCTCATCCAAGCTGGAGCTCTCAAACGTTCCATCTTCATATAATGCTTCCATAAATAAGATTTTTTTTTTTTACTATGAACAACATTCTATCACAAAGAGTGATGACATTATGTACAAGCCAGTTTTGCAGGACTTCTTTAGAAGTCCAAATGAAGTTCTCGGTTAGGCTCATGAGCCCATCCACTCTTGAGTGAATTAGCTTCAATGATGCATCATGAGCAGCATCCTATGATACCTTGAAGATCGATTCTGGTTATTAGAGAGCCATAAACCTACATGTATCAAGAGGCCATATGGTTGGATAGCCTACTCTCAATGGCAGTTTGGGCTGAAAGCATGGCTGGCAAAGGCCTTAATCAAAATTTTGGCTTAGACGAAATTCAACGTCAGATTGATCATCTGACTCAGACACATTTCTTGGTCCGCTCTCCCATCTGAAACTCTGTAATTTTTATCCTTGAAGAATATGCTTTGCTGGAGCCGACTTGCACATGGCACTGTCAGCTCAAAAACACTTATGTTCTACCAAAACTTCCTGCCGTAATTAGTGTCCATCGATACTATTTTCACATTATGGTGGCTGTTTTGCAGATGTGGATCATGACAAATTGTTAATAGCTTGATTTCTGTAAGCGTGGTTCCCGCAAGATAGTCACTACTGACAAAACAAAATTCCTTCATTGATATACTACTTTAGAAGTTGTAGCATATGGGATTTTGATGCCCATTGATGTAGGTTTTAGTCAAATGAACACTAGTATCATAGAAATGAAAATCATGTTGTAGAAGAAGAAACACAATACAAGCTATAAACAAACAAAAAAAAAGGTGGGGGGGGGGAACCAAAATATACAGTAAACTACGTTGAGCACAGTTGCCTCATCTGGATTTTTCACAAAGTAAGACTGGTTAAGGCTAAACAAGTCCGATTAAAAATGATTCCATCATGTGAATTGACACCTAATGGCTTATATTGATCGTAGCATGGCTTTGAATAAACAGGCACAACGCAATGGCATAGAGGATAGTTTAGCAAATGAGAGATAATACGTGAAATGGATATGATACGATGTCTGTTGGCATCGATCCAAACATAAGGAATGTATGAAGGTGTTGAAGAACATGAATGAGGCAGAAAAAAATGAAGGGACCTTAACAGTGACAGAGTTGCAGAGCATTGCGAGAGTTCATGCTGAGTGTTGCGTAGTGGCTACTATAACAGACCCACCAAACATTATGCAAAATCACGCAAATGACAGGATTATAAATTGTGAAACAACAAAAAAAAAAAGGAAAAGTGACCTACACAGGGGTTGGGGTTTCTTAGTGAAATGAGAGGGGTTTCACTGCAAAACGTGCATAGGGAATGTCCCATATCAAGCACAGGTGTGATCATCGCAAAATTTTTCCTCTCTCGTGGTTTCTCTCTCTTCCATCTCTTTTCCTTTTCTAACCTCTATTTTCTTCCTTTTTTGAAGGGAGGAAAATAAAAGACAGAAAAGAAAGAGAGAAGAGAAGAAAAAGAAAGAAAGAGAGAGGAGGAACTCTTTTGTGGGGTCTCACTTGACCTTGATTTGAAAATATTTAGAAATTTGACTCGCCTTCATTTTGAAATTTTTGCGGGAAAAATGGAGAGACGGGATTCGCTCGTCGGTACGAGGTTCGACCGTTCCTGGCGCCTTTACCAGGGGTAATCGAACCAAGGATCGAATCTATGCCTTTTGCTTTGCCTAAATATTATATAAGAATTTATTCTAAAGATCTAAATGCACAAAGAATCATGCTTATGCAATGTAAGGATGTATGCTCTTTTTGAAAGATGTTTTGAAAATTTTCAAGTATTCTGAGATGAACTTGATAAGGGAGTGAAGAAATGTTTGAATCTAACTTTAGAACTTGAGATAGATCAGAGGAGTTCTAAGTCTTTGAAGTAAATAAGAGTTTTGGAAAAATAAATTAGGATTTGAAGTTGAGATAAAAAGGAGATAAAGTTTCAAAGTCAGAAATGGACTCTGAATCTTGGATTTAGGAGAAGAGATGAAATTTGAAAATGGAATTGAATTTCAGATTTGAAGTGATATTGAATTTGAATATTAGAATGGATCTGAGAAAATCAAATGGTATTTAAAAATAGAAATGGATTTAGGAAGTTCAGATGAGATCTGAAAATGGAATTGGATTTGAAATCTAGAATTGGGAATGGAATTGGATCTTAAAATGGATTTAAGATCTGAAATCTGAGATCAAATGTAGAATTGGATTCTGGACCCTGAAATGAATTTGGATCTGAAGTCTGAGATCCAAGATGGAAGTTGAATTCTGGATCCTAAGATGAGTTTTGGATCTAAGGTCTAAGATCCAAGATAGAATTGGATTCTGGACCCTAAGATGGACTTGGATCTTGAAGTCTGAGATCCGAGGAGTGGAGATTTATACTTGGAAATCTGGATCCAAGTTGAGATTAGGATCTATCTTTGGAGTTTTGATTTGAGATTTTGAACTCTGAATATACAAATGAATTTCAAAGTCAAATTAGACTTTGAACTTGAAAACTTGAATTTTGGAATTTAGAAAATGAATAAAGAATTTTCAAAGTTAAATTGAACTTTGAATTTAAAGTTTGAATTGGGAATCAAAAGATGAATCAGGAATTTTCAATGTTTGAATTGAACTTTGAAATTTGATTTGAATTAGAATTTGAATTTTGGATATACAAATGAATTTCAAAGTCAAATTGGACTTTAAATTTAAAGTAGGAATCTGAAAATGATATTTAAATTTGAAAATTGATTTGAGAAGTGAAGAAGGTATCTGAAGGAAATCACTTGTATTTATGAAAAAGAAGTTTGAAAATATGATGCAATTCTATCCTAAGTGATGAATAAAACTTAAAGAATTTTGAAATTGGATTTTGAAAATCATATTTTATTCTTCACATGAATTAAAATAAGATTGAAAATATAATACACCCTTGACTATGGTCATTGAATGTATTATATAATGATCTATATTTAAATTCAGGTGAAGAATAAAACATATTTTTGTGCTTTTATAGAGTTTAAAATGAAATTAACTCTCAATATATCCTGACTATGGCCATTGATATATATTTTGAGTTAATTTAAAGTTAAACTCTAATAAAGGAATAAAATATTCAGAAATATGATTATTTTTAGAAAGAGATCCAGTGTGGATCCAGTGTTATTTTATAAAAGATAAAAATCCTAAGTTTTGTTTACATCTTGACTATGGCCATTGATGTAAATCATCAACTTAGGATTAATTACCTCTTACGAAATGATGCACGTGCCATTCGTGAATCTTTGAAAATAAAGGAGAAAATATGAGAACAAGTGATTCATGATATTTATAATGCTCATTCATTCTATCAAAAACTGGAAATGTAAATTCTCATTAAATCCAAACTTATTACAAAAAAATTGAATTTACAACCTTAAGAAATGATATTCTCCACATACTTCATGCAAAACACTCAGTTAGTATGAAAAAGGGAAGAGGATTTACACACATTACATGGATTTTAAAGATGCTAATGAAAGAAACAAAATGCTCATATGCCAAGATTTTTAAAATCTAAAAGCATGGAAAGGTGAAAATAATATATATATCTATGTGCATATGCACATGCATGTATATATATGTAGATCTATACACATATATGTATATATATATATGAATATATATATATATATATGAATATATATATATATATATATATATATATATATATAGGTGTATAGACATATGCATATATATATAAATACTGCCATGGTCAAATGAAAATCAGATGCAATGAGTGAAAGTAGGGGCTGAGATAGTCCAAGATGGGCCATAGTGAAATATGATGGCTGAGCAGCTTATGATGAACCACTGTGGGAAATCACAATTTTATGGCAGTTCTTTTGGTGAACTGCCATGAGGAAGAGAAGCCACAGTGTTTCTCTGTGAATCACTTAGAAAAGTATTTCAGCCCTATGGTATTTTGCAGAGGTGAAGGTTGGGAAGATATAATGCTTGTGAATGGACAACAACAAGGTGTTGTTTAAGACACCTACAACAGATGGTATTGAAGAAAAGGCGAAAGTGTAGAGAGGCGGCATAGTGCCATATAGTGGAAGTTGCTGTATTTGCAACAACTGGGGGATGCTGGATGAGGGAAAACAGAGGCTGTGCTGAACAAATACTGTTGCCAGCATAGCCAATGTGTGATCATGTTGGGTTATAACCTACGGCAAATGGGTGGGTGAATAGTATAGATTGTTAGATGACTATCCTGCTGTGCAAATCATATATATAAAGATAGGCAACCATTGCCTTTTGCAGAAAAATTTGCAAATGGTTGTGGTGGGGTCCTACACGCTGAGGGGTGTTGAGAGATGGCAGCAGGATGAACATAACATGAATGTGCCAGTATTTTATAGTAGAAAGATATGCAGGTGTAAGAGTAACTTGTAGGTGCTATAGGGGAGATACAAATGGGCTGGCATTTTGTATGCTTCAGAACTACTATTTGGCAACCTTACCGCAAATAAAAAAAAATGTTAATGTTGATAATGACACTGTTATGAATATACTTTTTATTAGCATTCTAAAGGAAATACAGGAAAAGGATAATCTATACAAATGCAGGAATCTTAAGTAGCTATCAAAATAAGACTTTCAAAAGCACTAATACCGCAAAAATTAGTGTAGACATACCTTCAATCGATGTTCACAAAAGAAAATCCATGGGAACTCTTAAGCAATCCTGATTTTCGCATAAAAAAAAAACATTATCCTCATCAGCATCACCTTGTATCCTTTTAGGAATGGTATTGCTCACCGTGGCTGTAGGTAGCGGTCTCGGAAGAAGCTTTTAGCCTTCTCCAAATTGTAGCTTTGGAGATGCTTTGTAAATCTATATAGGATTCATGGTCAAGTGAAGCTACTCTCAAGCCGCCTGAGCTGAGCTAGCTTACAAATTCATTTTTCGAGAACTTGTCTTTAAAGCGCTACAAGTAGCTTACAAATTCACCGTGGCTGTAAGTAGATTTTCTGTCATTTATCACCACTGTTAAAGCATTTTCGCTACTCTTATCCCTTGTATCTTTATAGTTATTCAAATCAGTTACAGATGAAACAACTGAAAATGGATTTACCTTCAATCAATGTCCACAAAAGAAAATCCATGGGAACTCTTAAGCAATCCTGTGTTATAGTGTGCTCATGCTTGGAAGCTCAGGTTGATGCTATAGCACCTCGACTTTATGCTTGGCTTACTCGTTGTAAGAAGATCGCCCTTTCGGTTGGCGTAAAAAACCATAAGGAAAGGGGAAGCTTCGTGAAAAGGGAAGAAAGGGGTGCGGGGTTAAACCAGAAAAAAAAGAAGAAGAAATGAGGGAAAAGAGGAAAGGGGGAAAGAAAAAGGATATCATCGAGATGGGGAGGTGAAGACGGATCTGATGCTGGAAGAAGAAGGGTGCGGGGGTGAAACACGGTCCGTGAGAGATGCCAGAAGGGGGAAGGGTCAAAAAAGGGTGGTTGCGTGAAGAAGAGAGGAGGCTATGTACAGGAAAGGGGAGGGGTGAAGACGATCCCGAATCCTTCCCCTTCGTGCTTCTCTTAAAGAGGAGAAATGAGGATTCAGTTGTAGATTGAGGGTTTACAGAGGAGGAGATGGAGGTTGTTGGGAGATGAACGGGAGATGGTGAGGAGGTCACACATGGGGGCGTGCGATGAAGGTTTGGCTAGAGGGTTCGGGCGATGGAGGTTGAGAAGAAGCTTCTGGAGTTCTTCTGGAGGGGAAGCGAAGGGGAGAAGCCGTAAGAGGGTTTTTGTCAGAGAGGGAGAACTCGAGAGGGTCTCCCCCTCGAAACCCTAACTCGACTCAAGGGTTTTACTTTTTCTAAAAATAGGTCTTTTATAAAAAGATTTTTCTAAAACGGGTTTCCAAAAACCATTTTTTTGCAATTTCCTTTATTTATTTTTGATTTTTTGTTCTTTTCTTGAATTTCAATATATATTTTTTTTTGTGTTTTTTTTTCTTTGGAATGAAATTCTAAAAGCTAAGGATTTTAAAATAATTTTGCAAAATTTTTCAAAAATATTTACAAAGGAAAGTTTTTCTAAGCAATTTTTGGAGAAAAAATGGGTTTGGACCCGAGTTTTGAGAAAATATTCAAATTTTGAACCTCGAATTGAGGAATATAACGCGATGGATCCAAACGGATACAAGACAAACTGTCTGAGCCTTTCAAAAGGCTATTTTGGTAATTTTGAGAATTTGATTTAAAAATGGGAAAAAGAAGCTCAGATTTGGATCTTTTATTTGGATTCAGATCCGAAATTGAGTCAGATACACAAAATAAATTTAATTTCAGAAAACATGAGAAATAAAATGGGATTTATATTTAAAAGTGACTCAATTACCCAAAAAAATGAAATCAGGGGCAAAAAGGGAATATTTAAAAGATTTTGAAAAATTTGGGGTGTTCAAAGATGCCCCTCTTTGCTACTAAGCCAGTTGAAAGCCGATCTTAGTGGCAAATAAAATACTCCAAATTTTGAAAAATGCCCCAGTCAGCAGATCTGAACTCGGTGTGGAAGAATTTATTTGAAAGACATGGTTTTTCAGGTTTAAAACTTTATCCTCAAATGGCTTTGGGGAAGACGAAATCCTCGAAAATGATATGACTGAACAATAGAAATGAGGATATCGTGATTGGACTTTGGGTGAAGATCCCAAAATGATGAAAGATAAGAATTTTGATCAAGTCTCATGGGTGAGACAAAATCAGCTTTTCAGAATGACTCAGGTTTAGCCCTTAACCTGGATGGGGAAATGAATATATGATGACCTTGATGGGATATTTTTGCGAAAATGCCTTGCGAGATGAAGCTCAAGTAGAATTCTATCCCGAATGGATATACAAAGCATGGATTCCTCGATGGGAAGAACCATGATGGGACTGGAAGAAAATGCCTCGTCAAAACGAGGGAAAACTCATTGGAACGAGATTCAGGTTTAACCAAAACCTGAAAAGGAAGATACCTCGAGGGGCGAGGTTCAGGCTTAACCCTTAACCTGAAGGGGTCAACCAAATGGAATCCTCGAATGAAGAAACCATGATGGGACCTTCGGAGTTTGGACGAACAAATCCGAAAGGGGTTTGCGAAAGGAGGAAGAAAATGGGGTTCTCTAAAGCTTTGAAAAAGGGATAAACTTGGATGTCTCATTGTTGAGACTAAATCAGCTTTTGAATTTAATGACCTCTCGCAGAGAATACAGATTTTGACCCTTAACCTGAGTGGGAACAACCATACGGATTTCTCGAAACCGTGATGGGACAGGAGATATATTTCAGCTGAATGAGGCAACTCTTTTGGGAATGTGAGAGATGGAAAAATGAGGAGATGTGAGACAAAATGAACAATGAATAAGGTAACAGGAGGCAAATCTTTAGATGGGGTAAAAGATGAATAAGGCGAACCTCTTATCAAGGAGATGAATCTCTTGACGAGGCAAAAGATGGAAGAGGGCAAATCCTTTGGACAGGGGAAGATGAAAGCAAAATATGAAGATGACGATGAAGATGGCAATCCTAAGGAGAAGGTAAAATATGAAGATATGAAGATGGCAATCATTTTAGCAAGGAAAAGGTAAAATATGAAGATATGAAGATGGCAATTAATTTAGCAAGGAGAAGGCAAGATGTGAAATATGAAGAAGGCAATCCTTTTGGTAAGGAGAAGGCAAAATGTGAAATATGAAGAAGGCAATCCTTTTAACAAGGAGAAGGCAAATCTTTTGATGAAGGCAAAGGATGAATAATGCGATCATTTTATCAAGGAGAAGGCGAGTCTTTCGATCAAAGCAAAAGACGAGGAAGGCAATCCTTTTATCAAGGAGAAGGCGAGTCTTTCGACAAAGCGAAAGACGGAGAAGGCAATCCTTTAATCAAGGAGAAGGCGAGTCTCTCGACAAAGCGAAAGACAAAGAGGCAATCCTTTTATCAAGGAGAAGGCGAGTCTTTTGACAAAGCGAAAGACGGAGAAGGCAATCCTTTAATCAAGGAGAAGGCGAGTCTCTCGACAAAGCGAAAGACAAAGAGGCAATCCTTTTATCAAGGAGAAGGCGAGTCTCTCGACAAAGCGAAAGACGAGGAAGGCAATCCTTTTATCAAGGAGAAGGTGAGTCTTTCGACAAAGCGAAAGACGGAGAAGGCAATCCTTTTATCAAGGAGAAGGCGAGTCTCTCGACAAAGCGAAAGACGGAGAAGGCAATCTTTTTATCAGTGAGAAGGCGAGTCTCTCGACAAAACGAAAGACGGGGAATGTAAACAACTCTAGATTGTATCCAAATGGATATTGAATATTCATTTCATTCTTAGAATATCTAGAAAATTTTACCAATAAGATAAAATTGTAGTTGACTTCAACGCTTGAAAATGTGCATATGTGTGCAAAGATACTCCCTCTTTTACCCAGAGTATTTCCTCCAACGAGGTTAACTTTTCGGTCTTAAGAGTGAAATTCAAAATTTTAGCGTTGATGATTTTCTTCGAGGAAGCTATCCATTTCCTTGATATGAAAAGAGAAGAAATATTTTCAATTTCATAAAAGCAAGTAGTAAAAAGACATTGATAAAAGAATTTTGCATGAGAAAAGATGACTGCTGGCAATTTTGGCAGTTTGATATCTGGGTGTTTTTCCCACGATGATCTTTTTGCACTCTTTTTGAGTCATTGGGCTTTTTCAGGCTTTTTACATCATCCTTCATTTTGGAGATGTCTTGACTTTTCTCTCTTTTTCAGGGAAAGGTACGTCACAAACTCCTTCATCTTGGAGATGCTTCGATCCTTCTTTTACCTCAGGGATTATATATGATGGTATTGGCTCAAAGGTCTTTAGATGATAGTTGAAATCAAATATCATTTAGGGTTTGTCGGTAGGTTCGTCACACTCGCCTTCATCTCGACGGTGATCTGAACTTTCCCTGGAAGGATCCTTCACAAACTCCTTCATCTCGGTAGATGATCCAAAACTTCTTTGGCCCTGGGGGTTTGCTCGCATATTCGCCTTCATCTTGATGACAATTGAGAGATCCCTTTTGCAGATATTTGATTACAGCTTTAGAAATGGATAAGGAGATATGGATTGAGTGGTTTCTTTTTATCGCTCAGGATATTTCCACTGCCTAACTGCCAGAAAATCATCTTTAAACATGCGTCAAAGCTAAGATCAATATCTATTCGTTTCTGGCTTTTCAATGTCATCGAACATTTCTTTCGCCAATCATACCGAGGATATTTCTCTCATCCTTTTGGTTGATCAACAGGGAAAAGATTTGAATTTTACCTCTTTTTTGCAAAAAGTTTCACCCTTTTGGAAAGAATACTAAAGGTAATTGGAGATGATTCTTTTATGCATTTAAGAATATTGGAATCAACAAATACTTTTAGCAAATTGGCAAATTTTTTCATGAATTCTTTGTGAAATAATCACTTAATATAGATTTTGATACGACCTTTAGTTGCAATTTGTGATTTTGGACATTCTGACTAGTAAAACTGGGACCTTTCATTTAACGACCAACGAAGGAGCTGGAACCTTTCATTTAATGACCAGTAAAAACTGAGACCTTTCATTTAACGACCAGCGAAGTAGCTGGAACCTTTCATTTAAAGACCAACGAAGTAGCTGGGACATTTCATTTAACGACCAACGAAGGAGTTGGAACATTTCATTTAACGACCAACGAAGTAGCTGGGACATTTCATTTAGCGACCAGCGAAGTAGCTGGGACATTTCATTTAATCATTTAACGACCAGCGAAGTAGCTGGGACTTTTCATTTAATCATTTAATGACTAGCGAAGTAGCTGGGACTTTTCATTTAATCATTTAATGACCAGCGAAGTAGCTGGAACATTTCATTTAACGACAAGTGAAGTAGCTGGGACATTTCATTTAACGACCAACGAAGTAGCTGAGACATTTCATTTAACGACCAGCCAAGTAGCTAGGATATTTCATTTAATCATTTAACGACCAGCAAAGTAGCTGGGACTTTTCATTTAATGACCTTATTTAAGTTCAAAACTTTTGAAAGACAACCAGTACGAGGACTGAACTTGATCTTTAGATTTAAAAACTTTAGCAAAATAACCAGTGCGAGCACCGGGTTTTTCCAACTGAGAGTCGGGAAGGAGACCGACATTCTTAAGATATTTAGAGATTGAAGCAGGGATGATTGTCGGGGTTTTCAGGATTATCCCTTATCCTGAAAGAAAAAAAAAATAGAATAGACACTTGATGAGAATTTAGGAAAAGAATGATTCAGGTTTATCCCTTAACCTAAGAGGAAATAGAAGATTTTATGAAGAGCTAACCTGAGACTTGAATTTAGAAAGGATATGACAAGATTTAGAATTTATGATCTATGATTTAGATGGGCCAGGTATGCGGTCCAATTTTCAGGATGAAACCCTTATCCTGACAGAGAATATAGAAAGAATAAGCTTTGAGAAGACAGAAGGATATAGAACTTTGAAAAAAATGTAGAACATTTAAGGAAATTGATTTATTTTTGTAAAAAGAATTCTCACAGGTAGCGTGGTTGCTCTTAAGAGTAATAAGGATTATCGCTTATCCTGAATGGGAAAAAGAATAGAATTTGAAGAGAAATTGATATAAATTTAGAAATCAATAAAGATCGATAAAACTTATATTTGCAAAAAGAATTCTCATAGGTAGCATTGTTGCCCCTACGAGAGGTTTCAGAATTATCCCTTATCCTGAATGGGAAAAAAGAATAGAATTTAAGAAAATTTAATGAAAAGAAATTGATATAAATCTAGAAAATCAATAAAGATTGACAAAACTTGTATTTACAAAAGAATCCTCATAGGTAGCATTATTGCTCCTACGAGGGGTTTCAGGATTATCCCTTATCCTGAATGGGAACAAGAATAGAATTTAAAGAGATTTAATGAAGGGAAATCGATATAAATCTAGAAAATCAACAAAGATTGACAAAACTTGTATTTATAAAAGAATCCTCATAGGTAGCGTTATTGCTCCTACGAAGGGTTTCAGGATTATCCCTTATCTTGAATGGGAATAAGAATAAAATTTTAGAAAAAGGAAATTGAAATAAATCTAGAAAATCAATAAAGATTTGGCAAAACTTGTATTTACAAAAGAATCCTCATAGGTAGCGTTATTGCTCCTACGAGGGGTCTCAAGATTATCCCGTATCCTGAATGGGAACACCTCGGACAACGAGGGTCAGGTTTATCCCTTAACTTGAGGGGGAAGAATAGAAGGAAAAAAGAAATACCTCATGGGAAAGAGGCATCAGGTTTATCCCTTAACCTAAAAGGGTAAAAGAATTGATAAAATTTAATGGAATTTGAGAAAATATTGATAAACTTGATAAAATTGATGTAAACTTGATAAAATATGAATAAAATGAATGAAACAGATAAAGATACCAAAAATTAACTGAAAAATTTATAAGATTTGAGGAAAAGGAGTTTTCTGATCCTGCCTGCATATGGGATCTTTGAAAGGAAAATGTTTATTTAAAAGATAGGTGAAAAAAATCATTTTTGGGAAGAAAATCCATTGTAAGGAGAATGATCAGCGCGAGATCTGATCCTTTAAATCAAACATGAGAGATCATCATGAGGGTCAATTTTTGAAGGCCATGGTTTGAAATCTAATTTTTGAAAAAGAAGATCAATAACAGATTTAATTTCTAAAAATAACAATTTGAAATTTGATAATAAGATCAACATCAGGGTTGATTTTTGAAGATAATGTTTAAAAACCAATCTTGGAAGATAAGACCAACACAGAGGTTGATCTATGAATATAATGATTTAAAACCCATTTTTGGAGGATAAGACCAATGCAATGATTGATCTTTGAATATGATGATTTATAACCCATTTTGGAAGATAAGATCAACGCAAGGGTTGATCTTTAAATGTGACAGTTTGAAAAACCACTTTTGAAAAATATGATCAACACAAGATTTGAGACCTATTTTTGGAAGATAAGACCAACACCAGGGTTGATCCTTCAATGCAATGGTTCAAAAACCTATTTTGGAAAACATGATCAACACGAGGGTTGATTTTTGACAAAGGTTGGACCAAAGAATATTTGAACTCTTTGGTCATAACGAGGACTTTTTAAAATTTCATGATTTTTGAAAAGCCCTCATAGGTAATATCATTTCTCTCATGAATGATGTCAGGATTGGTCCCGCATTCTAAAAAGAACAGGAAAAATGTGGTTTTAATAGAAGCCGATAAAGAGATTTTTGAAATATAGATTTTCAAAAGAAAATGTCCCTATGTGGCAGAGGAAGAAAGTATTGTGATATTAGAGATATAAAGGAAAATTGACATTTCATTGACGAGCAAAACTGATAACAAAGAACTGAAATATTTACAAGTATTTTGACCAAAAGGTCACAAAAGGACTGCACTGGCAGCCCCCCTACAAGGTGACTGGCAAAAGGGGAGAAAAGTAGGAGAATTCTGGCATCTTCAATCTTCTGAGTAGCCGGGGAGAGACTTGGTCATGACGGCTAGGTCGTCTTCCTCTTCGTCTTCAACAAAGAGACTCTTGTCGACGCAATCCTGAACAATATTTTTGAAGACGAAGCAGTGATCGATGTCATGCCCCACTACTCGATGGAACTTCTAGAATTGATTTGTGAACCTTCCCATGACCGTGGGAGGATCCACGACCTTTGGGAGTTTAACCAATCCCTTGGCCAGCATGAATTCAAGGGCTTCTTCGAGCGTTTGCTTCAGAGGAGTGAACTCACGATCATTACTCCAACCTTCACGCTTTATCTTTTCTTTTTGCGGAAAGTTAGACTGAGATGGCTTGTTATTCTACTTGGAAGACTTCTCCCTTTTAGTTGTGTCGTGGTTCTGGCCATTCTTGCTGTCATTTCTGTTTCTTCTGCTGCTGTCATGATCATTGCCAGAGGTATCAACTGCATGAGTGAACTGCACTTTCTTTTTCTGATCTTGGATATTTTTTGTCAGAGGCATGCCCTCGTAAAACCCGCTTTCTATTCCTGCCTTGAGCCATTCGGCTCGATTAATTAATTTGATAAAGGATTTTGCTGGAGAAGTGACAATGAGGCTTCTCAGGGGCTGAGAGAAATTGCTCAGGATTATTTGCAATGCATGCTCCTCTGGAGTGGGAACTTTCATCTTGTTGCAGGTGCTTCTCCACTTGTGGATGAATTCTCCTGCTCTTTCAGTCTCATTATGCTTTAGGTTTTAAAGGTGATTGAGCGTAGGGGAAACCTCAGTATTGAACAGGAAGCGCTTAATGAACAAATTTACCACCTTATCGAACTCTCGTAGTTCGATAGGATTGATGTGGTCGGCATACCACCTGGTTGCTATATGATGATGCGTAAATTACACATAAATATAATATAATATTATTGCATAAATGCATCATTTAGAGGTTTAGAACCCACACTTAGGTGCATATAGATGTCATGGAGCTACGGTTTGAATTTCGTTCGAATCGGACTTAAAATGAGAGAGTTATTGCATTTATAGTGAAGCGGGTCAAACCTCGGGGCAAACCGGGTCATTTCGGATCCAACTGGCCCTTTTGAGGCTTGGATCTCGGCGAAAACACTTCCATCCGACCCACACTAGACCCAAAACTCGAATTTTAAAAGAATTGCTAAAACCCCCCTCACAGAAGGCGCCTAGCTAATAGTTGTTTTTTAATCTCTTTTCTGGAAATTCCAGAAAAGAGTCTTCTTAGTTTAAATAGAAAGAGACGCCCAAAGGGGGGCATCTTTGTCTTGGAAATTCGTGCCCTAACACACTCGACTCCTCTTCCTTCATCTTCTCTCCCAGCCGTCCTACATCCTCCTTCTTAAACATCCATGGTCGGCCATGGCATCCACGCATTTCCATTGAAGCTGCCGGCCCCTCTTCTCTCATTTTTCCTCTTCCACACCTTCCTTTTCTTCTCCCCTTGCTGCATCTAACGACCCATGTCTTCTTGTTTGCAGGTAGCAGCAGCTTGGAGTGCTCCAGCTGTGGAAGGGGTGCTGTCTACCCCTTCCCGGCCAGCCGGCCCTACCTTCATCCGGCCTTCTTCGCCATTCCAGCACGCCATGCTCGGAGCAGCTCCATTCGGCTCCTTCCAGCACACCTGCAGCAAAGAGGTGTTAGCCAGCACCACCGAGGGTCCCTTTTGGCGCAGATTCCAGACAAATTCCACTCACCTCCTACCTCCTCACTCGTCGGACGGCCAGAATCAGGTACGTCTTCCCTTTTCCCCAATTCTTTTAGTGTAAAACCCAAACAACATGCAATTTTCTGTTTTTATTTTAAATGTTCTGTGTGTTTTCCTGTTTTTACAGCCTTAGCATAGCTGTTAGTGCTTGAACCAGCATTGTTAATTGTTTTTAAGATTCTATTTAAATTCAATTTGCGTCTTGTAGATTGTAAAATCCCCTTGTTGCTGTTCACGCCCAAACCGGTTGGACTGGTTCCAACCGACTGGAGTCTTTTGCGTTAGAATCTATTAATTAAAATAATAGAAATTAGGCATGTTTATTAGATGTTTAATTAATTTTAGTGCTGTTTAATTAGCGTGTGTTGTGTGTGTTAGAGAAATTGCAAAAATCCCCAAAATCGGGTGGACTTCTTCTTCCACCCGATTTATGCATCATATTGTTAGTAATACTAATTATAAATTCTGTGTTAGCAGCATCTAGGTAGTTGTTTGATAGTTAATTAGGGAGCTTAATTAGGTTGTAATAGCATAGTTCAATCCTATATGCAATTGATTTCAATTTGAATAGATGTTAGATGTAGTTTGATTTATGTGTTGAAGTGTAAGTAATTCTTGAGTTATTGATTTCCTGTGTTACTAATATTTCCTGTGTTAGTAATATTGCTGTGTTAGTCTAGGTGTTGGTTAGTTAATTAATTAGGTTGTGATACTACAGATTTAACTATGTATTAGTTGAATTTTAGTTTAGTAGTTTTTAGGTAGATTTTCGCAATAGCTAATTTTTGGGGTTTAGATAGAATGGAATGTTTGCTCTTTTAAGCAGTAGGTTAGTTAATGTTGGTGAGTTAGCTTAGATCAATTCATAACTGTAGGTTAGTTCAACTTAGCCTAACCTAGTGTTTTAAATTAGCACTAGTTGTATTTCTAGCGAATAATGTAGGTAGTTAATGTAGATTTTATTTTCTTAGTGTGATCCATTTTATTTTCTGTTAATTGGTTAATATTAGGACTGTGAATGACTGTTATTACATGTATTTTGAATACATAGTGCAAATATTGGATCATTCAAGTGAATAGTGTACTAAAGCAGAACCCTGATTTTTGCTCTGATTTACACTCGTTATACTCTGTGACAATCTTCTGAGTTTTTCCGATATTATTGTTTTATGCTATTCATTAGTGTGTTAACTACGTGCAAACCAAAAATCAGCTTGTTCAGAGTTGATTTGGTTTGCCTTTTAAGCATTCTGCAAGATTAGGTTTTACGCGATTTTAGATTTCGGGTCAAACGGTTCTATAATTTTTATCAAACTTGAAACGCTTATATCCGGAGTTCCCGGATGAGTTTTTCAATTCCGTAAAGTCCGTCGGACTCTTGAGTCTGTCAGAAAGAGAACAAAAGAGAAATACTTAGAATCGGACTTAGTTTGACCCTTCGCACTTCCTGTTTGCGAAAACCTATTAAAAGTCGATTTTGCACTATTTAAGGATAAAACAGTCATTTGCTTACTTAGTTGATTTTAGGTAGTTTTTCATGTTTTCTAGCAGATAGTTAGTGAATTAACAATAGTTAGGCTAGTTAGAGTGTGTTTACTTTGTTAGTTTAGTTAGAAATTATAATTTTAGTTGTCTTTATTTGTAATAGTAGTTTAATTCAATAATTAGTTCAGAAATAGTTATAGATATAACTTAGAATTAATTCTTGATTCCATACTGACTCTTTATTTTCGTATTTTAGGTTGATAAGTTAGAAACATGTCTACAGGTGTAGTTACAATGCGAAGTGCAGATGCATGTGTGACGAAAAGACAGAATTACCCCTGGCGATCTGGAGAAGACTTAACAACTTGTTTTAGTTCATTTTCATTTTTAGATCGTTATTTAATTAGAATTGTAATATTAACATAGTTGTAAACGATTGTGATATTAATAAATTGATATTTTAGATTCAATTCAGAATGTATCCCGTTCCCTGTGGATTCGACCCGTACTCGCCACATCTGTGGAAAGTCGGTTTTTATTATCTTTGGTTGACGATTTTACAAATGCTTTTAATGAAAAATATGTCTTAAAAATGTCACTTCCAAAAGTGCAACCACTATACCCTCCAGACTGCGGGGAAAGCAAATGAACAGAGCCCTGTTGTCTTTTCTGAAACGGCTGCACTCTACATAAAATGTGGATAAGTGGGCTTTGGGGTTGCCAGTTCCGTCGAACTTGAGAAATTTACGAGGAAGGTTCTCCAGGTTATCGTCCCCATCTAGACCATCGTAAAAATCTTCACCAATGTAGGTCTGCTTGCCCTTACCCTTGACTTGAATGTCTTTAATTGCTCGATTCATCTCCTTCATCTGCTTGCTCATCAGGTCCTCTGCTGGGGTCCCAGACTTGGGCTTGTTGACGGATTCAGGCTCTTCTGCAACTATCTTTGTAGACTGTCTTGGAGAATTCTGTTTATAAACGATATGCTCTTCCTCTTCCGATTCTTCCTCGACTGACTCTGATTCTTCCGAAGTAGGGTCCGGCTGTACTTTCTTCCATATGATTCTGATTTGCTTTTTTACAGGCTTCTTTCTCAGCTTGCTTTTAGGAACTGCCTCTTTCAGCTTGGTCTCGGCTTGCTCTGACAGCATCCTTGCCATCATCTTTTGGAACATATCATACATAGCGGGGTCGATGTCATCTTTCCTGTTCTGACCCTGTCCCCTGACTGATTTAGGAGAGCTCATCCCTTCTGCCTCACTGTCGCTGTGTTGAGGAACTGTTTCTTTTTCCGCTCTTGTCTGAACCATTTTTTAATATAGCGCGCTCTCTCTGTAGCGGAAAGCGGAAGATTTTTTAGACCGAAGAAACTTTTGGAGAGGTTTTGACAAGAGGAAGGATTTAGGTTGAAATCTAAAAAAATATATCCCATTACTAGGGATTGAGTCGCCACAAAATTTGTGACAATTGTGTTGTTTACTCTAAGAGGGAGAGTAACCAACTAAAATATGAAAGAAAATAACATTTTGAAAAGGATATCTCTTGATGAAAATAGATTTTTATGAAAATATAAACAAGAATATAAAATTAGAAGAAAATAAGAGAATAAATGAAATTTGAGAATAAATGATAAAGATTTAAAATTTGAAGAACTTGCATGCAGGATCAGAAGAATTTTTGAAGAAATTTAGAGGAAGAGAAAGGAAAATACACCTGGGTTTTTAGAAACAAAAAAAAAATTGAAATATATACCCAGGGTTTTGGAAAATATAAGGAAGATATAAAATATCACACAATCACAGATATACAAGCAAGGATGAGCAAACAACACTCCTTAAAGCTGACTCTATATGCAACATTTGAAATGGCTGATAGGACCTTAATCCTAACTCTAAGATTTATATCATCTGATTCCAATCAAGGTAAGCCGATATACTCAAGCCGAAGCTCGAAGTATGTGGCATATAAGATATCTCTCTGGTTCTAAGGTAAAAGCTTCCCAACATCCTTGAGCACCTACCGATATACCTCAGACTATGGCCCTTAGGTACGTGGTAGGGGGGCGCAAACCCAAATAAGTGGTCCAGTTGTGAGGCTCTCACCCGAACTATGGTTCAGTGAGACAGCCCAGCAACGTGAAGACCGAGACAAATATAGGTAGGGGTGTTTTCAAAAACATGTTCAACATGCAGATAAAACCAGAAAGCTCTAATACAAGTCCTAAACAGATAGAATTAAATGAAAAGAAGCATACACTTGCATACATTGTTTGCATTCAATCCCTAAAATTGAGGAGAGTTGTATTTAAAATCTAAATCTAATGTGAACATGGAATAATCTCCTCAATATGGTCCTACCAAACCATACTTAGATCCTATATGCAAATGATGTCAGCTGAGGACAGAGTCTAGGCTCCTAAGGTTTGCTTGGAAATGAAGCTGACATAGAAGAATAAAGACTTAGATTATATAAAAGCAAAGCAAAGGCATAGATTCAACCGGACGAAGTCAAGTCCCATCACGGTCGCCAAAACTGTGATCGTCGCAAAAAAAATTCTCTCTTGTGGTTTCTCTCTCTTCCTTCTCTTTTCCTTTTCTAACCTCTATTTTCCTCCTTTTTTGAAGGGAGGAAAATAAAAGACAGAAAAGAAAGAGAGAAGAGAAGAAAAAGAAAGAAAGAGAGAGGAGGAACCCTTTTGCGGGGTCTCACTTGACCTTGATTTAAAAATATTTAGAAATTTAACTCGCCTCCGTTTTGAATTTTTTGCAGGAAAAATGGAGAGACGGAATTCGCTCATCGGTACGCGGTTCGACCGTTCCTAGCACCTTTACCAGGGGTAATCAAACCAAGAATCGAATCTATGCCTTTTGCTTTGCCTAAATATTATATAAGAATTTATTCTAAAGATCTAAATGCACAAAGAATCATGTTTGTGCAATGTAAGGATGTATGCTCTTTTTGAAAGATGTTTTGAAAATTTCCAAGTATTCTGAGATGAACTTGATAAGGGAGTAAAGAAATGTTTGAATCTAACTTTAGAACTTGAGATAGATCAGATGAGTTCTAAGTCTTTGAAGTAAATCAGAGTTTTGGGGAAATAAATTGGGATTTGAACTTGAGATAAAAAAGAGATAAAGTTTCAAAGTCAGAAATGGACTCTGAATCTTGGATTTAGGAGAAGAGATGAAATTTGAAAATGGAATTGAATTTCAGATTTGAAGTGATATTGAATTTGAATCTTAGAATGGATCTGAGAAAATCAAATGGTATTTAAAAATAGAAATGGATTTAGGAAGTTCAGATGAGATTTGAAAATGGAATTGGATTTGAAATCTAGAATTGGGAATGAAATTGGATCTTAAAATGGATTTAAGATCTGAAATATGAGATCAAATGTAGAATTGGATTCTGGACCCTGAAATGAATTTGGATCTGAAGTCTGAGATTCAAGATGGAAGTTGAATTCTGGATCCTAAGATGGGTTTTGGATCTAAGGTCTGAGATCCAAGATAGAATTGGATTCTGGACCCTAAGATGGACTTGGATCTTGAAGTCTGAGATCCGAGGAGTGGAGATTTATACTTGGAAATCTGGATCCAAGTTGAGATTAGGATCTATCTTTGGAGTTTTGATTCGAGATTTTGAACTCTGAATATATAAATGAATTTCAAAGTCAAATTAGACTTTGAACTTGAAAACTTGAATTTTGGAATTTAGAAAATGAATCAAGAATTTTCAAAGTTAAATTGAACTTTGAATTGGGAATCAAAAGATGAATCAGGAATTTTCAAAGTTTGAATTGAACTTTGAAATTTGATTTGAATTAGAATTTGAATTTTGGATATACAAATGAATTTTAAAGTCAAATTGGACTTTGAATTTAAAGTTAGAATATGAAAATAATATTTAAATTTGAAAATTGATTTGAGAAGTGAAGAAGGTATCTGAAGGAAATCACTTGTATTTATGAAAAAGAAGATTGAAAATATGATGCAATTCTATCCTAAGTGATGAATAAAACTTAAAGAATTTTGAAATTGGATTTTGAAAATCATATTTTATTCTTCACATGAATTAAAATAAGATTGAAAATATAATACACCCTTGACTATGGTCATTGAATGTATTATATAATGATCTATATTTAAATTCAGGTGAAGAATAAAACATATTTTTGTGCTTTTATAGAGTTTAAAATGAAATTAACTCTCAATATATCCTGACTATGGCCATTGATATATATTTTGAGTTAATTTAAAGTTAAACTCTAATAAAGGAAGAAAATATTCAGAAATATGATTATTTTTAGAAAGAGATCCAGTGTGGATCCAGTGTTGTTTTATAAAAGATAAAAATCCTAAGTTTTGTTTACATCCTGACTATGGCCATTGATGTAAATCATCAACTTAGGATTAATTACCTCTTACAAAATGATGCACGTGCCATTCGTGTTCCCATTCGTGAATCTTTGAAAATAAAAGAGAAAATATGAGAACAAGTGATTCATGATATTTATAATGCTCATTCATTCTATCTAAAACTGGAAATGTAAATTCTCATTAAATCCTAACTTATTACAAAAAAATTGAATTTACAACCCCAAGAAATGATATTCTCCACATACTCCCTGCAAAACACTCGGTTAGTATGAAAAAGGTAAGAGGATTTACACACATTACATGGATTTCAAAGATGCTAATGAAAAAAACAAAAATGCTCATATGCCAAGATATTTAAAATCTAAAAGCAGGGAAAGGTGAAAATAATATATATATCTATGTGCATATGCACATGCATGTATATATATGTAGATCTATACACATATATGTATATATATATATGAATATATATATATATATAGGTATATAGGTGTATAGACATATGCATATATATATAAATACTGCCATGGTCAAATGAAAATCAGATGCAATGAGTGAAAGTAGGGGCTGAGATAGTCCAAGATGGGCCATAGTGAAATATGATGGCTGAGCAGCTTATGATGAACCACTGTGGGAAATCACAATTTTATGGCAGTTCTTTTGGTGAACTGCCATGAGGAAGAGAAGTCACAGTGTTTCTCTGTGAATCACTTAGAAAAGTATTTCAGCCCTATGGTATTTTGCAGAGGTGAAGGCTGGGAAGATATAATGCTTGTGAATGGACAACAACAAGGTGTTGTTTGAGACACCTACAGCAGATGGTATTGAAGAAAAGGTGAAAGTGTAGAGAGGCGACATAGTGCCATATAGTGGAAGTTGCTGTATTTGCAACAACTGGGGGATGCTGGATGAGGGAAAACAGAGGTTGTGCTGGACAAATACTATTGCCAGCATAGCCAATGTGTGATCATGTTGGGTTATAACCTACGGCAAATGGGTGGGTGAATAGTATAGATTGCTAGATGGCTATCCTGCTGTGCAAATCATATATATAAAGATAGGCAACCATTGCCTTTTGCAGAAAAAATTGCAAATGGTTGTGGTGGGGTCCTACACGCTGAGGGGTGTTGAGAGATGGCAGCAGGATGAACATAACATGAATGTGCCAGTATTTTATAGTGGAAAGATGTGCAGGTGTAAGAGTAACTTGTAGGTGCTATAGGGGAGATACAAATGGGCTCGCATTTTGTATGCTTCAGAACTACTATTTGGCAACCTTACCTCAAATAAAAAAAAATGTTAATGTTGATAATGACACTGTTATGAATATACTTTTTATTAGCATTTTAAAGGAAATACAGGAAAAGGATAATCTATACAAATGCATGAATCTTAAGTAGCTATCAAAATAAGACTTTCAGAAGCACTAATACCGCAAAAATTAGTGTAGACATACCTTCAATCGATGTTCACAAAAGAAAATCCATGGGAACTCTTAAGCAATCCTGATTTTCGCATGAAAAAAAAAACATCATCTTCATCACCATCACCTTGTATCCTTTTAGGAATGGTATTGCTCACCGTGGCTGTAGGTAGCGGTCTCGGAAGAAGCTTTTAGCCTTCTCCAAATTGTAGCGCTTTAAAGACAAGTTCTCAAAAAATGAATTTGTAAGCTAGCTCAGCTAAGGCGGCTTGAGAGTAGCTTCACTTGACCATGAATCCTATATAGATTTACAAAGCATCTCCAAAACTAAAGATATTATTGCTGAATTTCTTGAGGCATATCATTCTAAACCCATGAACTACAAAGTGCATAAAGAGATGTTGATGCACCATCAAGCAATCTAACCTTTCTGTCATTTATCACCACTGTTAAAGCATTTTCGCTACTCTTATCCCTTGTATCTTTATAGTTATTCAAATCAGTTACAGATGAAACAATTGAAAATGGAGTTACCTTCAATCAATGTCCACAAAAGAAAATCCATGGGAACTCTTAAGCAATCCTGTGTTATAGTGTGCTCATGCTTGGAAGCTCAGGTTGATGCTATAGCACCTCGACTTTATGCTTGGCTTACTCGTTGTAAGAAGATCGCCCTTTCGGTTGGCGTAAAAAACCATAAGGAAAGGGGAAGCTTCGTGAAAAGGGAAGAAAGGGGTGCAGGGTTAAACCAGAAAAAAAGAAGAAGAAATGAGGGAAAAGAGGAAAGGGGGAAAGAAAAGAGAGATCATCGAGATGGGGAGGTGAAGACAGATCTGATGCTGGAAGAAGAAGGGTGCGGGGGTGAAACGCGGTCCGTGAGAGATGCCAGAAGGGGAAGGGTCAAAAACGGGTGGTTGCATGAAGAAGAGAGGAGGCTATGTACAGGAAAGGGGTGGGGTGAAGACGATCCCGAATCCTTCCCCTTCGTGCTTCTCTTAAAGAGGAGAAAGGAGGATTCAGTTGTAGATTGAGGGTTTACAGAGGAGGAGATGGAGGTTGTTGGGAGATGAACGGGAGATGGTGAGGAGGTCACACATGGGGGCGTGCGATGAGGGTTTGGCTGTAGGGTTCGGGCGATGGAGGTTGAGAAGAAGCTTCTGGAGTTCTTCTGAAGGGGAAGCGAAGGGGAGAAGCCGTAAGAGGGTTTTTGCCAGAGAGGGAGAACTCGAGAGGGTCTCCCCCCCGAAACCCTAACTCGACTCAAGGGTTTTACTTTTTCCAAAAAGAGGACTTTAATAAAAAGATTTTTCTAAAACGGGTTTCCAAAAACCATTTTTTTGCAATTTCCTTTATTTATTTTTTATTTTTTGTTCTTTTCTTGAATTTCAATATATATATATTTTTTTTGTGTTGTTTTTTTTTTCTTTGGAATGAAATTCTAAAAGCTAAGGATTTTAAAATAATTTTGCAAAATTTTTCAAAAATATTTACAAAGGAAAGTTTTTCTGAGCAATTTTTGGAGAAAAAATGGGTTTGGACCCGAGTTTTGAGAAAATATTCAAGTTTTGAACCTCGAATTGAGGAATATAACGCGATGGATCCAAACGGATACCAGACAAACTGTCTGAGCCTTTCAAAAGGCTATTTTGGTAATTTTGAGAATTTGATTTAAAAATGGGAAAAAGAAGCTCAGATTTGGATCTTTTATCTAGATTCGGATCCGAAATTGAGTCAGATACACAAAATAAATTTAATTTCAGAAAACTTGAGAAATAAAATGGGATTTATATTTAAAAGTGACTCAATTACCCAAAAAAATGAAATCAGGGGCAAAAAGGGAATATTTAAAAGATTTTGAAAATTTTGGGGTGTTCACAAGAGGCATTCAGTTTTTCATAAACATTCTCAAAGAAATTCCCAGCATAGCAAAATCATGCGTTGCAATGAGTGGGAAGAGGAGGGGAACCGATTCCCGATTGTCAACTGATATTGACGTGCATCCTAAAAAACGATGGAGCTATCCTTGATGAAGCCAATTAAGACAGTAGGCCATATATCACGCTAGATGTTGTGACCTTGTAAGACGTGGACACTCCACTTCTTCCTCCCCTTTGAATCGAATCCAGTTTGCTTGCTGGATCTTGATCGATGCATAGGGGAAAGATGATGATGCTACTGAATCCAAGGGACTCGAGATGTATGAATATAGACGGCCCACAAGGGAATACAAAGTAGAAGAGGGTTCTGAAATGCCCATCAATTACCACCAATCATGGGGGATTTCAGGAGGTTTAAGACATGAAAATGCGATTATAACACAGATCTGAAGCTAGAAAGCTTGCAGATTTGCGGTTTTGATGATAATGATACATTAAAAATCATGATGCCAACTGAGTGGAATGATCAATAAGAAGCGAAGATTAAATCAAGGCAGAGATTACCATATAACCACAGTGCATTGCTAAATCCAATGGCGTAGTCAGAACAATTGCAAATCGCAAGATAACAAAGGAAATGAAAACAGAAACGTAAGCAAAATGTTGGAATGGGACATTCTTTACATATTGCATGGGTGAGTGTTGAAGTTGGTATGAGCAACTCAACACAGTCCATGGTACGTCAATGGGATGATCAAACAGGGAAAATCAAAAAAAGGAAGGGAAAATTATAAATAACAAGAAGGGAAAGAAGAAAAAGAAAAAAAGAAAGGAGACTCACCGGATTTCTATGAAAATCTGAACAAAAGAGAGAGGTGATGCTCCTTCAGTGGAGTTGGAAGAGATCTTCTTGCTTGGCGACGTAGCTCACGTGACTGAAGATTCAAGGATTGACTAGACTCCAGATGGTTGCTGCAATCTCCGTTTTCTTCAGTTGATTATGCCGAAAATGAAAGAAGATAGTGTAAAGGAAGAAGGGAAAGGGGAAGGTGTGATCATCACAAAAATTTTCCTATTCTCTTGTGGTTTCTCTCTCTTCCTTCTCTTTTCCTTTTCTAACCTCTATTCTCCTCCTTTTTGAAGGGAGAAAAATAAAAGAAAGAAAAGAAAGAGAGAAGAGAAAAGAAGAGAAAGAAAGAGAAGAGAAGAGAAGAGGAACTATTTTGCGGGTTTTCACTTGACCTTTATTTGAAAAATATTTAGAAAATTACTCGCCTCCGTTTTGAAAATTTGCGGGAAAAAAAGATGGAGAGACGGGATTCGCTCGTCGGTACGAGGTTCGACCGTTCCTGGCGCCTTTACCAGGGGTAATCGAACCAAGGATCGAATCTATACCTTTTGCTTTGCCTAAATATAATCTAAGAATTTATTCTAACTCTAAATGCACAAAGAATCATGCTTGTGCAATGCAAGGATGTATGCTCTTTTGAAAATTGGTTTAGAAATTTCTAAGTATTTCTGAGATAAACTTGGTAAGGGAGTGAAAAAATGTTTGAATCTCACTTAGAACTTGAGATAGATCAGATAAGTTCTAAGTCTTTGAAGTAGATCAGAACTTGGAAGAATAAATGAGAGAGAATGATTTGAAGCTTTGAAATGGAAGGAAATGAAGTTTCAAAGTAAAAAAAAATGGACTTTGAATTTGAATTTGAATTTAGGAAAGGAAATGAATACTTGAGATGTAATTGAATTTGGATTTTTAAGTTTGGAATGGATCTGAGAAATCCGGATGGTATTTAAGAATAGAAATGGATTTAAGAGATTCAGATTAGATCCGAAAATGGAATTGAAATCTAGAATTGGAATTGGATTCCGGATCCTAGACAGAATGGGATCCGAGATTTTGAATCCAAGATGGACTTGGGTTCTGGATCCTAAAATGGAGTGGATCTGAAGTCTAACATCCAATGTGAAATTGGATTCTGGATCCTAAAGGGGATTTGGATCTAAAGTCTAAGATCCGATGTAGAGTTGGACTCTGGACCCTAAGATAGATTGTGGATCTGAAGTCTGAGATCCAATGTAGACTTGGGTTCTGAATCCTAGAATAGAATTTGGATCTGAAATCTGAGATCCAAATGTAGAGTTGGGCTCTAGATCCTAAAAAAAAATGGAATTGGATCTGGAGTCTGAGATCCAATGTAGAGTTGGATTCTGGATCCTAAAGGGGAATTGGATCTGAAGCCTGAGATCTGATATAAATGTTGAATCTTGGATCCTAGAATGGGTTTTGGATCTGAATTTGAGACCCAAAAGGTGGGGATTTATACTTGGAAATCTGGATCCTAAAGGGGATTTAGGATCTAACTTTGGATTTGGAATTCCAAAATTTGATTTGAAAATTTTGAACTTGGAATATGAATTTCAAAGTCAAATTGGACTTTGATTTTGAAGTTTGAATCTGGAATTTAGAAGATGAATCAAGAATTTCTAAGTTTGAATGAAATCTAGGAATTGAATCTTGAATATACAAATGAATTTCAAAGTCAAGTTAGACTTTGAATTTTGAATTTGAAATTTAGAAGATGAAGAGGATCTCAAAGTTAATTTGAACTTTGGATTTGATTTGGAGTCTTGAATATAAAATGAATTTCAAAGTCAATTTGGACTTTGAATTTGAAGTTAGAATTTGAATTTTGGATATAAGTTGATTCTAAAGTTTTCAAAGTCAAATGGGACCTTGAAATTGGATTCTTAAATCCTTTTGAATTTAAATAGGATGTGATCTGAAGGAAAGAATTACTTGGATTTATGAAAAAGAATTTTAAAATATGATGCAATTTTATCCTAAATGATGAATGAATTTAAATTTTTGAATGGGACTTTGAAAAGCTATTTCATTCTTTAAATGAATTTAAAATAAGATTGAAGATATAATACATCCTTGACTATGGTCATTGAATGTATTATATAATAATCTATATTTAAATTCAGGTGAAGAATGAAACACATTTGGTGCTTTTATAGAATTTAAAATGAAATTAATTCTCAACATACCCTGACTATGGCCATTGGTATATATTTTGAATTAATTTTAAGTTAAATTCTGATAAAAGAAAAATATTTAAGGAAAATATGATGAGTTTTGAAAAACGGATCCAGTGTGGATCCGATGTTATTTTGTAAAAGATAAAAATACTAAGTTTTGTCCACACCCTGACTATGGCCATTGATATGGATCATCAACTTAGGATTAATTTACCTCTTACAAAATGGTGCACGTGTCATTCGTGTTTCACCATTGTGAGAATTTGAGAAATAAAGGCAAAAATGCATGAGAACAAGTAATTTATGACATTTATCATGCTCATTCATTCTATCTAAAACAAGAAATGTAAATTCTCATTTAAAATCTAACTATTACAACATATTTTGAATTCACCATTCCAAGTAGTGATATTCTTCATGTATTCCCTACAAAAAGACGCTTGGTTAGTATGAAAATTTAGAGGAGATTTTGTACATGTCACATGTATCTCAAAAGATGCCAATGGTAAAATTGATCATAGGCAAAGATATTTAAGACCTAAAGTGTAGAAAGATAAAAATGATATACACTTATATACATACATTTATATATATATATGTATATATATATATTTATATGTATATTTATATGCGTACAGATATACATATATGAATGTACATACATATATATACGCATGTGTACATAGGTGAAAATGGCAAATAAGAAGGAACTATACAAGTGCAGCGATACTAGTAGTAAGCTATATCTACATGGGAACACAAAAGCACTGTGCGAGGGATGTTATTGGGCTGGTAACAGCAGAGTGTCGTTTGAGACACTCATGGCAGGGGGTATGGAAAGGGGAACAATGCATAGTGCCTTTTGCAGAAAATTCTGCAAACTGCTATGAAGGCCCTGCATGTTGTGAGGCCGGAAATGGGAAATGTTGCCACATGATAACAACGGTGATGAATGGATGATAAGTGCTGGAGTGCAAAACAGAGACAAATTTAGCCCAACAGCCAAGAAAAATGGTTGTCTTTGGCACTCAACAATCGACACATATGATGGCAAGGGAAAATCAGAGATTCCTTTAAGCAGCAGGATGACTAGTGAAAGAGTGATTATCAGCAACTTCTCAGATGGCAAAACATGAGACTGTCAGGACCAGTATTCACATAGTAAACATATAGTGACAACAAAGTACCCGTACCTTGTTAAGTTGGATGGACTTCCCTGTGAAAAGGTGGTGTAGGTGTACAAGGGGTGGCATTTAAAAAAAAAATGATGCCTAAATACATACAGATTACCAATAATGAAACACATTAAAAGGTGTGCTATGATGGATTAGAGAAAGGAAATACATGAACATAAAAATTTATCTAATTTAGTAAAAGAGGCAAAAGTGTTAACCAAATCAGAGCATATCTAATTGGGCCAATGGCGAGATTTCTCATTACTTGATCAATGTCGTCCTAACCATTCATCTCTTCCAATGAACTTGCTCCATATACGTTGCTTTCCTAGCGCAAATTCCAGGTAAAGCATAAGCCCCATCTCCATATATGCCTCCACTTCGTGAATCACCCATTAATCCCCTTTTTTTTTTTGAACTCCAGCAGTCATAATGTCCTGTTCTGAATGCAGTGACTCTTTTGACATTGCCCCACTTGTAGTAGGAAAAAAAATGATGCCCTTTGGACATTTCATGAAACAAAACCAGATGCAGCACACATAATGATTTGATTACAGGAAAGATGAAATGATGTTAAGAAAAGAGAAAAAAATTTTTTTGCAGTTGCAAGGATGGTTAAGACTTAGAATATGCGTGAGATGGGATCTGGTGAATATAACACAAACCTACATGATAAAAGAATTGTCGTGAGATGAAGGAAATGCGAAATGAGAGAAAAACATGAAGAGGCACAGACATGCACAACCAACATGAGATGTCACGAAGCAACAATATATTATAAAAAACTGATAATACCAGGCGATATTTACAGGATCAACTTATTGACTATGAAGGTCTGGCTTGGATGAAGACCTGTGGGTGAAAATGCGAAATAAGATGGGGACCTAATTGAGACAACATCTTTAAAGTTGTGGAATACAAAATCAACAGAACAAAGGATATCTCCCCATCACAAGTTGTGGAAACGTGATCTCGGGAGAGACGATTTTGCAAAAATGAATTAGCAGATTCAAGTTGCCATATGCAGAAATGCAACTCAGAAAACACAAATTGCTATAACGGATCAACGATCCCAGATCCCCGAGTGCAGAAATGTAAGAAATCCATGGATAATAAATAGAAGAGAAAAAAAAATTTTTGCCATTAATTGGGAATCAAAGCTCTAAAAGTATAAATGGGAAATCAAATAAGAAAATCAAGTATGAACAAATATTTTATCCAAGAATCAAAGAAAATTCAATAATGTAAAAGGGAGGTGTCAGAGCAGATATTTCGCTACGTACGCAGGTCGATCTTGTTATAAACAGATCGATTCTACGTGGGCGTCTTGATTAAAAGAAAATTAGTAAACAAGATGAAAGATGAAAACCAAAAGAGATAAAGGAAACAGACAGAAATCAACAGGAATTTCGGGGAAAAGCAAAAGAGGAAGAATGATATTTACCGAAACTCTGCTACAACAGCAAATTGCAGATACGATTTCAAAAATAAATAATTAAGTTTCAAAAGGAGAAATGATTGTTGGATTGGGATAAACAGAAAATGCAACCTACTATGGAGCTCAAAATAAGATTTAAGATGAATTAAATGTCAAGAACAAACGACAATAAATTGTAGTTAGACCAGAACGCAGTAAAAACAACAAACTCATCACTGTCAAAGTGAAAATTTGAAAGTGTACATCTAATCACGACTAACAGAAAAGCAAAAATGCAGAGCCGAACCCAAAACCCACATCGATTCATCAGGAAGGGATTGAGATTCCGATGTAAACCGAGAATAACAAATGAACATCAAAGATAAATCGACTATAAACTGAGATCATGAAGAAAACAACAGAATATTTAAAGAAAAACTGGAAATATGTTGGAATCGGTCATTCCTTTAATGTGGCAATGAGTAGATCGATGCTGTTATACACAGATCGATTCTACTCTTGTGCTTAACTGTAAACAAGGAAGCATACCACGACAAATATTTATGAAAGGAAAACCGATGGGAAGGAAAAAGCAATGAGAGAGACTCTTACCGTAGCCCTTTTATAAAAAATGGCCGACTTTAGCTGATGAATCGGGCTTTCGTAGCAGGGATTCTCTAGCTCTACAAGGTGTTGGAATTTCTTTTGGATGATTGCAGGAGAAATGTCTTTTGTAAGGGGATTCTTCTTCTACTCTTGCAGGGGAAGCTTCCAAGGAGAAAGGGCGAGTTTCATTCGTTGGATGTATATTCTCAAGGTAGCCTTGAAGAAGGAGAGGCAGAAAATCACGACGCTAAAAAAAGAAGATCGATCTTTTTCAAGATGAAGTGGATATCCGATCTTAATGAAAACCATGGGCCTCTCCTCCTTTTTTTTTTCTTTTCAGAAGCGATGGAGGCTCATTCTTAAAGGGGAACAGAGGGTTCGGGAAGAAAGATTGGTTGAAGATCGACGGTGTGGAGAAGATGGGTTTGTTGCTAATCGGATGGTGGAGAGGGAAGGGAAGAGCATGCGGGAGAGGGGTCATTACATATTTTTAAGTTTTCCAGAAAGAGGACCCCTTTTTAGGATTTTTTAGAAAAATGGTTAAGAAATGAGGTTTTTGGCAAAAGGGCTTCAAGAAGCTTGGAAATCCTTCGTTTTTCTTGTAGCTTTTTCTCAAAATTTTTTTTTTGGTTTTTATGTCATTTTTCTATTTTTTTGTACTTTTAGAATAAAGTCCTAAAGCTTTACGAGAAATCAAAGACTAAAACTATTTTTTTTTGTGTGTTTTTGTAAAAAAAAAAAAATCTTTACAAAAGAAAATTTTTTTCTGAGAATTTTAAATCTATTTTGAGAATTTTTTTTCAGAAATAGGTTTCGATCCGGATTTTGAGAAAATATGGATTTAAAGTACTGGATTCGGATCCGGAGTTGATTTTGAATATATCAATACGAATTTTAATTCAGAAAATCTAAAGAAATGACTTGATTTTCTCAGAAAATAGAGTTAGGGGCAAAAAGGGTCATTTTTATAAAATCTTTTGAAAAATTTGGGGTGTTCATAGATGCCCCTCTTTGCTACTAAGCCGGTTGAAAGCCGAGCTTAGTGGCAAATAAACACTCCAAATTTTGAAAAATGCCCCAGTCAGCTGATCCGAGCTGGGTGTGCAAGAATTATTTTGAAAATACGGCTTTTCGGGCTTGAAACCTTATCCTGAATGGTCCCGGGGGGATGAAATCCTCGACAACGATACGACTGAATGATAGAAATGAGGAAATCGTGATGGGACTTTGGGTGAAAATCCCAGGGATGATGAAAGATAAGAATTTTGATCAAGTTTCATGGGTGAGATAAGATCAGCCTTTTGAAATGACTCAGGTTTAGCCCTTAACCTGGATGGGACGAAGATAGATCAGGATAATTTGGATGGGGGATGATGAACATAAACGGACCTCGATGGGACATTTTGAGAGAAATGCCTCGTGAGGTGAAACTCAAGGATGATCCTTTCCTGGATGGATGTACAACGAGCACGGATCCCTTGGTGGGGGGAAAACCATGATGGGACAGGAAGGATTACCTCGTCTAAACGAGAAACCTCGTTAGAACGAGACTCAGGTTTAACCCAAACCTGAAAAAGGAAGATACCTCGATGCACGAGGTTCAGGCTTCACCCTTATCCTGAAAGGGATGACCATACGGACTCTTTAAACAAAGAAACCGCGATGGGACAGGAAGGAATATATCATCAGAAGAAGATTTAAGATTTTAATCCTTGACCTGAGTGGGGGATGATACGGAATCTTCAGATGAAGAAACCGTGATGGAACCTTCAGAATTTGGACGAACAAATCCGAAAGGGGTTTGCGAGAAGAGAAAAACAAGGGATTCCCTAAAGCTTGGAAAGGGGATGATCTTGGGCGCCTCATTGCTGAGACTAAAATCAGCTTTCTAAAAACAGACGACCCCTCGCGGAAGGTTTGGGTGGTACCTCGAGGAGCGAGGTAACAGGTTTAATCCTTAGCCTGAATGGATACAGAATCCTCGAGGAGCGAGGAAACGGTGATGGGACTAGAAAGGACATCTAGTCGGAACGGGACTCAGGTTTAACCCTAACCTGAATGGAAGGTACCTCATGGAGCGAGGTTCAGGCTTAACCCTTAACCTGAAAGGGACGACCATACGGAATCCTCGGATGAAGAAACTATGATGGGGCCTTGGGAATTTGGACGAACAAATCCAAAAGGGGTTTGCGAGAAGAGAAAATCAAGGGATTCCCTAAAGCTTGGAAAATGGATGATCTTGGGCGCCTCATTGCTGAGACTAAAATCAGCTTTCTAAAAACAGACGACCTCTCGCGGAAGGTTTTTGGGTTACACCTCGAGGAGCGAGGTGACAGGTTTAATCCTTAGCCTGAATGGATACAGAATCCTCGAGGAGCGAGGAAAACTGTGATGGGCCTCTAGACTTTGCACAACAAATCCAAGAGGGGTTTTTGCAAAAGGATAAAAATGGGGGTCCCTAAAGCTTGAAAAGGGGTTGTTCTTGGGTGCCTCATTGCTGAGACTGAAAATAGCTTTTTACAATAACAGATCTTTTGCAAAAAGTTCAGGTTTAACCCTTATCCTGAGCGGGAACTGTCTATGGCGGGACAGTGGGGAGCACAGGGAAGGGTGCGAATCTGAGAGCGCTCAGATCAGACGGAAGGAAAGGGCTTTTCAGTCCTAAGGAGGGATGACGTCAGGATACGTCAAAATGATCTTCAAGTTCATACTTCATGTTGGGATAATCAGAAAATATTGCCAATAAGATGCCAAAAGTTGTAGTTGATTCGGAATGATTGAATTGTGCTCATGTGTGAAAATATCACCTCTTTCTACCTAGAGTATTGGCTTCAATAGGGCTAACTCTGTAGAATTTGAGAACTAAAATTCGAATTTGTTGCTGTTGAGTTTCTTCAAGGGAGATATCAATTTCCCTGATATGAAAAGAGAGGAAACATTCTTAGCTTCATAAAAGCAATTAAGTGGAAAGATATTGATAAAGAATTTCGCATAGATAAAGATGATTCTTGACAGTTTCAGGCAGTTTGATATCCTGGGCATTTCCCATGATGATCTATTTGCACTCTTTTGAACCATGGAGCTTTCTTGGCTTCTTTCACATCATCCTTTACTTTGGAGATGTCCTGACTTTTCTCTCTTTTTCGAGGAAGGGTATGTCACAAACTCCTTCATCTTGGAGATGCTCCAATCCTTCTTTTCTTTCTCAGGGATTATGACATTGGTCCTTGGGTTGAAATCTCTAAATGATAGCAGAAATCAAATATCTTTTAGGGTTTGTCGGTAGGTTCATCGCATCCGCCTTCATCTCGACGGTGATCCGAACTTTCCCTGGAAGGATCCGTCACAAACTCCGTCATCTTGGAGATGTTTCAAATCTTCTTTGGCACCGGGGGTACACTCGCTTAATTCGCCTTCATCTTGACGACAATTGAGAGATCCCTTTTGCGGATATTTGATTGTAGCTTAGCCTGGATGACTAAGGATATATGGATTGGGTAGGTTCTTTTTACTGCCCAGGATATTTCCACTGTCTTACCGCCAAAAGAATAATCTTTAAGAATGCGCCACAGCTATGATCAATATCAGTTCACTCATGGCTTTTCAACATCATTGAATTTTCCTTTGCCGGTCATATCGAGGATTTTTCCTTCATCCTCTTGGTCGACCAACAGAACAGCTTGAATTTAGTTCTTATTTCGCAAGAGCCTTGCTCTTTTGAAAATGATACTGAAGGTAGTTTGAGATAATTCTTTGTATGATGAAAACTTTCGAGATCAACACTGACTTTTGATAGCAAATTGGCAACATATTCTAGAAAATCCTTGACGAGAGTCGCTTGATATCGAGTCGACACGTCCGTGACAAAATTCTCCTCTCTTTTTCCCCAAAAGAGAGACTCAGGCTTAAACCCTTACCTGAATGGGAAGTTGGAAATACTCCTCTCTTCCCTGAAAGAGGAGGTGTTTGCAAAACGGAACTTTCGAAGAGAAATTAAGTTTTCATCAAAACTCCCTATCTCTAGGCTTCTCTTATGGAAAGGTGGCCGAAAAACAAAGTTGAGAAAGTATCACAGAGGAACGAGTCCATCACACTCTCCCTAGAAGAGGGTCCTCTGTGAAGGGGTTGGCCAAAGATGATAAAACAGGGGCCACAAAAGAAACGAGCTTCCGTCGAAGCTCTCCCCGGAAAAAGGGTTCTCTTGTGTAAAGTTGGTTGTTGTTTTGCAAACTGTTCACGAAGAAAACGAGTCCCTTCAAACTCTCCCTGGAAGAGGGTCCTTGCGAACGAAAGATGGTTGCATGCGAAAAGAACGAGCTCCCTCGAACTCTCCCTGAAGAGGGTTCTTTGCAAGAGAAAAAGATTGATTCTTGATAAAATGGTGACCTGAAGGTCGAAATTGAGAATTTAGAACTTGAAATGATGATGCTTTGTTAGCACAAAGACTGAACCTGGAGGGCTAACTGATTAGTCAGCCAAACACTAGCACGAGCGCTAGATGTGCCAGCACGAGCACTGGATTTCGAAAAATGCCTCAGTATGAGCGCTGGGTTTTCGAAAAATGCACACCAGTACGAGCACTGGGTTTTCGAAAAATGCCCCAGTACGAGCGCTGGGTTTTCAAAAAATGCACACCAGTACGAACACTGGATTTTCGAAATGCACACCAGTACGAGCACTGGTTGGTTCAATAGGAGAATTTGAAAATGAGACCGACATTCAAAGATACTTGAGAATTAAGCGAGAATGATTACCGGTGTTTCAGGATTATCCCTTATCCTGAAGGGGAATTTAAGGAGGAACTTTGAGAAAATAGGGATATACAAAAGCGAAAATCCAAGTCGGAACTCGGTTTTTCAAATATAAGAAAATGAGTGAGAATCGAGTTTGAAAACTCGAAACTCGAATTCTCAACCCAACAATTTTGTCCAACACGAGCATTGGATTCAAAAGAAAGTTCAAGTAGGGACTTGAGACTTCAAACGATATATAAAAGGAAAAACCCGAGTCGGAACCCGGATCTTTTAAAAATGATGATAAAGATGGGGAATCCGAGTTTCGAAAACTTGAATCTTCAAGGGTACGATCGGTTCCAACACGAGCGTTGAATCCGATAGGAAGTTCGAGTCGGAACTCGAAACTTCAAATGATATATAAAAGGGAAAACCCGAGTCGGAACCCGGATCTTTAAAAATAATGATAAAAAAAGGAAGAACCTGAGTTTTGAAAAACTCGAATCTTCAAGGGTACGATCGGTTCCAACACGAGCGTTGAATCTGATAGGAAGTCCGAGTCGGAACTCGAGACTTCAAACGATATATAAAGAAGGGAAAACCCGAGTCGGAACCCGGATCTTTAAAAATAATGATAAAAAAAAGGAAGAACCCGAGTTTTGAAAAACTCGAATCTTCAAGGGTACGATCGGTTCCAACACGAGCGTTGAATCCGATAGGAAGTCCGAGTCGGAACTCGAGACTTCAAACAATATATAAAGAAGGGAAAACCCGAGTCGGAACCCGGATCTTCAAAAATAATGATAAAAAAAGGAAGAACCCGAGTTTTGAAAAACTCGAATCTTCAAGGGTACGATCGGTTCCAACACGAGCGTTGAATCCGATAGGAAGTCCGAGTCGGAACTCGAGACTTCAAACGATATATAAAGAAGGGAAAACCCGAGTCGGAACCCGGATCTTTAAAAATAATGATAAAAAAAAGGAAGAACCCGAGTTTTAAAAAACTCGAATCTTCAAGGGTACGATCGGTTCCAACACGAGCGTTGAATCCGATAGGAAGTCCGAGTCGGAACTCGAGACTTCAAACGATATATAAAGAAGGGAAAACCCGAGTCGGAACCCGGATCTTCAAAAATAATGATAAAAAAAAGGAAGAACCCGAGTTTTGAAAAACTCGAATCTTCAAGGGTACGATCGGTTCCAACACGAGCGTTGAATCAGATAAAAAGTCCGAGTCGGAACTCGAAACTTCAAATGATATATAAATATGAAAAGGGAAGACCCGAGTCGGAACCCGGATCTTTAAAAATAAAAATGAAAACAAAAAACAAAAACAAAAACCTGAGTCGGAACTCAGACGGGAAGGAAATAATTTCTACCCAAGAGTCGGAACTTGAAGGATTGACAGAAGCATGAGTAGATTTTGATGATGAAGATGAGGGATTTATTCGAGATCCTAGACCCAAGATGGCCTAAGGTTCGAACGGCTTCAGGATCTCCCCCTATCTTAAAGGAGTATGGAATAAAATTTGATGAGAATTGAAATTTTTTTTTTTTGGGGGGAATAATCCAGATTTATCCCTTAATTTGAAGAAGAATAAAATTTATAAACATGGAGAGGAATTTAAATAGATTTATTTGGAAATTTGTTTTTGGAAAAGAATTCTCACGGGTAGCAACGATGCTCCTATGAGGGGTATCAGGATTATCACTTATCCTGAATGGGAAAAGAATAGAATTTAAGAAAAATTTAAATAAAGAGAAATTGATATAAATTTAAAAAATAAAATGAAGGTTGATAAAACTTGTTGTTTACAAAAGAATCCTCATAGGTAGCACTATCGCTCCTGCGAGGGGTTTCAGGATTATCCCTTATCCTGAATGGAAAGAAGAATAGAATTTAAAGGGATTTAATAAAGAGAAACTGATATAAATCTAGAAAATCAACAAAGATTAAAAAAAACTTGTATTTACAAAAGAATCCTCATAGGTAGAGTTGTGGCTCCTACGAGGGATTTCAGGATTATCCCTTATCCTGAATGGGAGCAACTTGGACAACGAGGGTCAGGTTTATCCCTTAACCTGAAAGGGCGGGACACCTCGGACAACGAGGGTCAGGTTTTTCCCTTAACCTGAAAGGGCCAAAAGAAGATTTTTAGAAAATACCTCATGGGAAAGAGGCATCAGGTTTATCCCTTAACCTGAAAGGGTTATGAAAATTTAATGAAAAATTGATAAAGATAACGAACTGACGAAAATTTGATTAAATTGAAGATGAATGCAACTAATAAAGATAACGAGATTAACTGAAAAAATTGAGAAGATTTTTTTTTTTTTTTTTTTTGAAAAAGAGTTTGTCTGATCCTGCCTGCACGTGGGATCTTTAAAGGAAAATGTTTATTTAAGTGAAAAATCATTTTTGGGAAGAAAATCCACCGCAAGAAGAATGATCGGTGCGAGGACTGATCCTTCGAATCAACATGAGAGATCATCATGAGGGTCAATTTTTGAAGGCAATGATTTTGAAATCTAATTTTCGAAAAAGAAGATCAACAACAGATCTGATTTCTAAAAATGACAGTTCAAAATTGATAATAAGATCAACACAAGGGTTGATCGTTGAAGGTAATGCTTAAAAACCAATCTTGGAAGATAAGACCAACACAGGGTCGATCTTTGAATATAATGATTTAAAACTCATTTTTGGAAGATAAGACCAATGCAATGATTGATCTTTGAATATGATGATTTATAACCCTTTTTAAAAGATAAGAACAACGCCAGGGTTGATCTCTGAAAAAGTTTTGAGATCAATTTTGGAGGATAAGATCAACACAAGAGTCAAAACTTTTGAATAAAAAGATTTGAAATCTATTTTGGAAGAGAAGATCAATACCAGGATTGATCTCTGAATATAAGGATTTTGAAATCCACTTTGAAAGATAAGATCAACATAAGGATTGATCTTTGAAAAGTTTAAAATTCATTTTGGAAGATAAGACCAACACAAGGGTTGATCTTTTAATATAATGGTTTGAAAAACTTATTTTTGAAGACGTGATCAACACGAGGGTTGATTTTTTTGTCAAAGGTTAGACCAAGAAATATTTGAACTCCTTGGTCATAACGAAGATTTTTTTAAAATTTCACGATTTTTGAAAAAGCCCTCATAGGCAATATCATTTCTTTCATGAATGATGTCAGGATTGTCTCGCATTCCGAAAAAAACAAGAATTTAAATGCCCCAGTATGGCAAAAGAAGAAAGTATTTGAATACCAAAGATATAAAGAAAACTTGACATTTCATTGATAAGTAAAGGTTTGATGACAAAAACTGAATATTTACAAGAACTTTTAAAAAGGAAAAGATCTATAGAAGGCTGAACCGACTTGCCCCTACAAGACAACTAACAAAAAGAGACGAAAGCAGGAAACTTTGGCTTTATCAATTCTTCGGGTGATCCGGAAGAGTCTAGGTTGGAACTGCAGGTTGCTCCCCTCCTTCATCTGGTACCAAAATTTCTTTGTCGATGAAATCCTGTATGATGTTTTTGAGGACGAAGCAATGCTCTGTATCGTGCCCCCTTACTTGATGAAATTCGCAAAAACACTCTTTCCATTTTCCCATGGTGACTGAAGGATCAACTCCCCTGGGAAGCTTGATCATATCTTCCGTGAGCAGGTATTCGAGAACCTCCTCAACTGGCTGACCTAAAGGGGAAAACTGGCGATCATAACTCCAACCAACATGCTTTGTCTCCTTTGGCTTGCCTGATTTTTGTCGAGAGCCGTCCCTTTCCTGAGAGCTGGACTGAGCATGCTTGGTTAGGGGAATCGGGTACTTTTCTTCTTCGTCTTCAACAAAAAGATTCCTATCAATGCAGTCTTGAATAATATTTTTGAAAACAAAGCAATGATCAGTGTCATGTCCTGTTGTCCGATGGAATTTGCAGAATTGGTTCTTGTATTTTCCCAAGATAGTGGAAGGACTCGTGGCTTTTGGGAGCCTGACTAGTCTCTTGGTTAACATATATTCAAGAACTTTATCCAACGGCTCATCCAAGGGAGTGAAATCTCGGTTACTACTCCAATCTTTACGCTTTAGCTTTTCCTGATTCTTCTCCTTCTGCGGAGGATTGGATTGAAGTGGTTCATCTTGGTTTCTGGTGAACTTTCCCTTATGGTTCCTAGATGACTCCAAATTGCTGTTTTGATTGCTCGGGTTGCCTTTGTTGCCACTCCTGCTGATTTTAGAACTTCCTGCATTGCCATCGTTGTGCTTGCTCGTTCGGAAAGTGACAGGTGTCTCTTCCTTGGTGGGAGCTTTTCCAAAACTGGCTTCAGCCTGCTCGGATAATATCTCAACCATCATCTTTTTGAACAACCGATATATGGCAGGATCAATCTCATTCTGGCTTTCCTGACCAACTTCTCTGGCAAACCTTTGAGAGTCCATTTCTCAATTCTTGCTTCTGACTGGTGCGGCCTATGATCTTAGTCTGAACCACCCGTTAATACCGAATGCTCTCTCTGGTAGGACAAAATGGGACCCTTTTAGAAAAATTTTGGAGGAAACTTTGATAAAGGAAGAAATCAAATTGACAAAGAGATATCCCATTACTAGGGATTGAGCCCGCACGAGAGGCACGACAGTCGTATTATTTTCCCGTGAGAAGAAATAAACAATTTAGAATATGATTAAAAGGGCATCTCTTGATGAAATAGATTTAGAAGATATGGAAAAGAAAATTTTAGAATAATAGATGGTAAATTTTAAAAAGTTGGAAAAATTGCAGGCAGGATCAGAAAAGAATTTAAAGAAATCAAGAAAAGAAGAAGAAAAACAGATACACCTGGGGTTTTAAAAGAGGAAATTTTAAATAATATATACCCGGGGTTTTGGAAAGGTTTGATATATATAAGAAAACATGAGAGACGTTGCATAACCAAAAATCCGCACAAACAAGGATATGCATATAGCATTCCCTAAGGGCTGACTCTAAATGCAACATTTGAAAATAGTTTGTAGGACCTTAATTCTAACTCTATGGTTCAGATCATCTGATTCCAATCACGGTATGCCGATATACTCAAGCCGAAGCTCAAAGTACGTGGCATATAAGATATCTCTCCGGTTCTAAGGTAAGGCTTCCCAACATCCTTAAGCACCTACCGATATACCTCGGACTATGGCCCTTAGGTACGTGGTAGGGGGGCGCGAACCCAAATAAGTGGTCCAGTTGTGAGGCTCTCTCCCGAACTATGGTTCGGTGAGATAGCCCAGCAACGTGAAGACCGGGACAATATAGGTATGGATGTTTTCAAAATATGATCAACATGCAATAAAATCAGAAGGCTCTAATGCAAGTCCTAAAGAGATAGATTTAAAAAGAGAAGCATACACTTGCATACATTATTTGCATTCAATCCATAAAAATTGAGGAGAGTTCTATTTAAGACCTAAGTCTAATTTGAACATGGATAATCTCCTCAATATGGTCCTACCAAACCATACTTAGATCCTATATGCAAATAATGTCAGCTTTAGGACATAGTCTAGGCTCCTAAGGTTTGCATGAAAAATGAAGCTGACATATGTTAGAATAAATTTCTTAGATTATATAAAAGCAAAGCAAAGGCATAGATCCAACCGGACGAAGACGGGTCCCATCACGGTCGCCAAAACTATGATCATCGCAAAAATTTTCCTATTCTCTTGTGGTTTCTCTCTCTTCCTTCTCTTTTCCTTTTCTAACCTCTATTCTCCTCCTTTTTGAACGGAGAAAAATAAAAGAAAGAAAAGAAAGAGAGAAGAGAAAAGAAGAGAAAGAAAGAGAAGAGAAGAGGAACTATTTTGCAGGTTTTCACTTGACCTTTATTTGAAAAATATTTAGAAAATTACTCGCCTCCATTTTGAAAATTTGCGAAAAAAAAAGATGGAGAGACGGGATTCGCTCGTCGGTACGAGGTTCGACCGTTCCTGGCGCCTTTACCAGGGGTAATCGAATTGAATTTGAATTTGAATTTAGGAAAGAAAATGAATACTTGAGATGGAATTGAATTTGGATTTTTAAGTTTGGAATGGATCTGAGAAATCCGGATGGTATTTAAGAATAGAAATGGATTTAAGAGATTCAGATTAGATCCGAAAATGGAATTGAAATCTAGAATTGGAATTGGATTCCGGATCCTAGACAGAATGGGATCCGAGATTTTGAATCCAAGATGGACTTGGGTTCTGGATCCTAAAATGGAGTGGATCTGAAGTCTAACATCCAATGTGAAATTGGATTCTGGATCCTAAAGGGGATTTGGATCTAAAGTCTAAGATCCGATGTAGAGTTGGACTCTGGACCATAAGATAGATTGTGGATCTGAAGTCTGAGATCCAATGTAGACTTGGGTTCTGAATCCTAGAATAGAATTTGGATCTGAAATCTGAGATCCAAATGTAGAGTTGGGCTCTAGATCCTAAAAAAAAATAGAATTGGATCTGGAGTCTGAGATCCAATGTAGAGTTGGATTCTGGATCCTAAAGGGGAATTGGATCTGAAGCCTGAGATCTGATATAAATGTTGAATCTTGGATCCCAGAATGGGTTTTGGATCTGAATTTGAGACCCAAAAGGTGGGGATTTATTCTTGGAAATCTGGATCCTAAAGGGGATTTAGGATCTAACTTTGGATTTGGAATTCCAAAATTTGATTTGAAAATTTTGAACTTGGAATATGAATTTCAAAGTCAAATTGGACTTTGATTTTGAAGTTTGAATCTGGAATTTAGAAGATGAATCAAGAATTTCTAAGTTTGAATGAAATCTAGGAATTGAATCTTGAATATACAAATGAATTTCAAAGTCAAGTTAGACTTTGAATTTTGAATTTGAAATTTAGAAGATGAAGAGGATCTCAAAGTTAATTTGAACTTTGGATTTGATTTGGAGTCTTGAATATAAAATGAATTTCAAAGTCAATTTGGACTTTGAATTTGAAGTTAGAATTTGAATTTTGGATATAAGTTGATTCTAAAGTTTTCAAAGTCAAATGGGACCTTGAAATTGGATTCTTAAATCCTTTTGAATTTAAATAGGATGTGATCTGAAGGAAAGAATTACTTGGATTTATGAAAAAGAATTTTAAAATATGATGCAATTTTATCCTAAATGATGAATGAATTTAAATTTTTGAATGGGACTTTGAAAAGCTATTTCATTCTTTAAATGAATTTAAAATAAGATTGAAGATATAATACATCCTTGACTATGGTCATTGAATGTATTATATAATAATCTATATTTAAATTCAGGTGAAGAATGAAACACATTTGGTGCTTTTATAGAATTTAAAATGAAATTAATTCTCAACATACCCTGACTATGGCCATTGGTATATATTTTGAATTAATTTTAAGTTAAATTCTGATAAAAGAAAAATATTTAAGGAAAATATGATGAGTTTTGAAAAACGGATCCAGTGTGGATCCGATGTTATTTTGTAAAAGATAAAAATACTAAGTTTTGTCCACACCCTGACTATGGCCATTGATATGGATCATCAACTTAGGATTAATTTACCTCTTACGAAATGGTGCACGTGTCATTCGTGTTTCACCATTGTGAGAATTTGAGAAATAAAGGCAAAAATGCATGAGAACAAGTAATTTATGACATTTATCATGCTCATTCATTCTATCTAAAACAAGAAATGTAAATTCTCATTTAAAATCTAACTATTACAACATATTTTGAATTCACCATTCCAAGTAGTGATATTCTTCATGTATTCCCTACAAAAAGACGCTTGGTTAGTATGAAAATTTAGAGGAGATTTTGTACATGTCACATGTATCTCAAAAGATGCCAATGGTAAAATTGATCATAGGCAAAGATATTTAAGACCTAAAGTGTAGAAAGATAAAAATGATATACACTTATATACATACATTTATATATATATATATGTATATATATATATTTATATGTATATTTATATGCGTACAGATATACATATATGAATGTACATACATATATATACGCATGTGTACATAGGTGAAAATGGCAAATAAGAAGGAACTATACAAGTGCAGCGATACTAGTAGTGAGCTATATCTACATGGGAACACAAAAGCACTGTGCGAGGGATGTTATTGGGCTGGTAACAGCAGAGTGTCGTTTGAGACACTCATGGCAGGGGGTATGGAAAGGGGAACAATGCATAGTGCCTTTTGCAGAAAATTCTACAAACTGCTATGAAGGCCCTGCATGTTGTGAGGCCGGAAATGGGAAATGTTGCCACATGATAACAACGGTGATGAATGGATGATAAGTGCTGGAGTGCAAAACAGAGACAAATTTAGCCCAACAGCCAAGAAAAATGGTTGTCTTTGGCACTCAACAATCGACACATATGATGGCAAGGGAAAATCAGAGATTCCTTTAAGCAACAGGATGACTAGTGAAAGAGTGATTATCAGCAACTTCTCAGATGGCAAAACATGAGACTGTCAGGACCAGTATTCACATAGTAAACATATAGTGACAACAAAGTACCCGTACCTTGTTAAGTTGGATGGACTTCCCTGTGAAAAGGTGGTGTAGGTGTACAAGGGGTGGCATTTAAAAAAAAAAATGATGCCTAAATACATACAGATTACCAATAATGAAACACATTAAAAGGTGTGCTATGATGGATTAGAGAAAGGAAATACATGAACATAAAAATTTATCTAATTTAGTAAAAGAGGCAAAAGTGTTAACCAAATCAGAGCATATCTAATTGGGCCAATGGCGAGATTTCTCATTACTTGATCAATGTCGTCCTAACCATTCATCTCTTCCAATGAACTTGCTCCATATACGTTGCTTTCCTAGCGCAAATTCCAAGTAAAGCATAAGCCCCATCTCCATATATGCCTCCACTTCGTGAATCACCCATTAATCCCCTTTTTTTTTTTTGAACTCCAGCAGTCATAATGTCCTGTTCTGAATGCAGTGACTCTTTTGACATTGCCCCACTTGTAGTAGGAAAAAAAATGATGCCCTTTGGACATTTCATGAAACAAAACCAGATGCAGCACACATAATGATTTGATTACAGGAAAGATGAAATGATGTTAAGAAAAGAGAAAAAAAATTTTTTGCAGTTGCAAGGATGGTTAAGACTTAGAATATGCGTGAGATGGGATCTGGTGAATATAACACAAACCTACATGATAAAAGAATTGTCGTGAGATGAAGGAAATGCGAAATGAGAGAAAAACATGAAGAGGCACAGACATGCACAACCAACATGAGATGTCACGAAGCAACAATATATTATAAAAAACTGATAATACCAGGCGATATTTACAGGATCAACTTATTGACTATGAAGGTCTGGCTTGGATGAAGACCTGTGGGTGAAAATGCGAAATAAGATGGGGACCTAATTGAGACAACATCTTTAAAGTTGTGGAATACAAAATCAACAGAACAAAGGATATCTCCCCATCACAAGTTGTGGAAACGTGATCTCGGGAGAGACGATTTTGCAAAAATGAATTAGCAGATTCAAGTTGCCATATGCAGAAATGCAACTCAGAAAACACAAATTGCTATAACGGATCAACGATCCCAGATCCCCGAGTGCAGAAATGTAAGAAATCCATGGATAATAAATAGAAGAGAAAAAAAAAATTTTGCCATTAATTGGGAATCAAAGCTCTAAAAGTATAAATGGGAAATCAAATAAGAAAATCAAGTATGAACAAATATTTTATCCAAGAATCAAAGAAAATTCAATAATGTAAAAGGGAGGTGTCAGAGCAGATATTTCGCTACGTACGCAGGTCGATCTTGTTATAAACAGATCGATTCTACGTGGGCGTCTTGATTAAAAGAAAATTAGTAAACAAGATGAAAGATGAAAACCAAAAGAGATAAAGGAAACAGACAGAAATCAACAGGAATTTCGGGGAAAAGCAAAAGAGGAAGAATGATATTTACCGAAACTCTGCTACAACAGCAAATTGCAGATACGATTTCAAAAATAAATAATTAAGTTTCAAAAGGAGAAATGATTGTTGGATTGGGATAAACAGAAAATGCAACCTACTATGGAGCTCAAAATAAGATTTAAGATGAATTAAATGTCAAGAACAAACGACAATAAATTGTAGTTAGACCAGAACGCAGTAAAAACAACAAACTCATCACTGTCAAAGTGAAAATTTGAAAGTGTACATCTAATCACGACTAACAGAAAAGCAAAAATGCAGAGCCGAACCCAAAACCCACATCGATTCATCAGGAAGGGATTGAGATTCCGATGTAAACCGAGAATAACAAATGAACATCAAAGATAAATCGACTATAAACTGAGATCATGAAGAAAACAACAGAATATTTAAAGAAAAACTGGAAATATGTTGGAATCGGTCATTCCTTTAATGTGGCAATGAGTAGATCGATGCTGTTATACACAGATCGATTCTACTCTTGTGCTTAACTGTAAACAAGGAAGCATACCACGACAAATATTTATGAAAGGAAAACCGATGGGAAGGAAAAAGCAATGAGAGAGACTCTTACCGTAGCCCTTTTATCAAAAATGGCCGACTTTAGCTGATGAATCGGGCTTTCGTAGCAGGGATTCTCTAGCTCTACAAGGTGTTGGAATTTCTTTTGGATGACTGCAGGAGAAATGTCTTTTGTAAGGGGATTCTTCTTCTACTCTTGCAGGGGAAGCTTCCAGGGAGAAAGGGCGAGTTTCATTCGTTGGATGTATATTCTCAAGGTAGCCTTGAAGAAGGAGAGGCAGAAAATCACGACGCTAAAAAAAGAAGATCGATCTTTTTCAAGATGAAGTGGATATCCGATCTTAATGAAAACCATGGGCCTCTCCTCCTTTTTTTTTTCTTTTCAGAAGCGATGGAGGCTCATTCTTAAAGGAGAACAGAGGGTTCGGGAAGAAAGATTGGTTGAAGATCGACGGTGTGGAGAAGATGGGTTTGTTGCTAATCGGATGGTGGAGAGGGAAGGGAAGAGCATGCGGGAGAGGGGTCGTTACATATTTTTAAGTTTTCCAGAAAGAGGACCCCTTTTTAGGATTTTTTAGAAAAATGGTTAAGAAATGAGGTTTTTGGCAAAAGGGCTTCAAGAAGCTTGGAAATCCTTCGTTTTTCTTGTAGCTTTTTCTCAAAATTTTTTTTTTGGTTTTTATGTCATTTTTCTATTTTTTTGTACTTTTAGAATAAAGTCCTAAAGCTTTACGAGAAATCAAAGACTAAAACTATTTTTTTTTTGTGTTTTTGTAAAAAAAAAAAAAATATTTACAAAAGAAAATTTTTTTCTGAGAATTTTAAATCTATTTTGAGAAAATTTCTTCAGAAATAGGTTTCGATCCGGATTTTGAGAAAATATGGATTTAAAGTACTGGATTCGGATCCGGAGTTGATTTTGAATATATCAATACGAATTTTAATTCAGAAAATCTAAAGAAATGACTTGATTTTCTCAGAAAATGGAGTTAGGGGCAAAAAGGGTCATTTTTATAAAATCTTTTGAAAAATTTGGGGTGTTCACAGAAGGGGAAGGGGAAGGGGAAGGGGAAGGTTGGTTCGCGATTTTCGGAGAAGCGATGAAGTTGCTGGATGGATTTCAGAAGCTCAGAGACCTCTTCTTAAAGGGGAAGTAGAGGGTTCGAGAGAAAGTCCGCTGCGGATGGAAGGTGAAGAACAGGGAGGTCATTGCAGATCGGACGATGGAGAGAGGAGAAGAGGGAAGCACGGGAAAGAGCCCGTTGGAAACTTTCCTTTTTTCAAAAAGGAGGTTTCCTTTTTAGGAAATTTTTGTAAAATGGTTTAGAAAGTGAGTTTTTTAGAAAAATCAACTTAAAAAAAGTTTCAAAACCATTTATTTTCTTCGTAGTTTTTCCATTTTTTTTTGGTTTTTGTGTTTATTTTTCATTTTTTTTGTATCTTTTGGAATAAAATCCTAAAGTCTTACGGGAAAACAAAGATTAAAACTAATTTTATTTGTGTTTTTGTAAAATATTTACAAAAGGGAGTTTTTCTGAGAACTCAAAGCGATTTCCGAGAATATTTCTTCAGAAAGTGGATTTATGTCTTAATTTTAGGAAATATTCGAGGTTTACAACCTCGAACTGAGAAATATAGGGTTGGGGATTCTACAGAGTGCCAGATGAATTGCCCGAGCCATTTAGAACCATTTTTGGTATTTTTGTAATTTTAATTTGGAAATCGGACAACGGGGCTCAGATTTGGATTTAAAACACTGGGTTCGGATTCAGAATTGAATTTTGAGTATATCAATATGGAATTCATTCCAAAAATCTGAAGAATGACTGAAATTTAGCTTTGAAATCGCTTTGATTTTCTCAGAAGATGGAGTTAGGGGCAAAAAGGTCATTTTTACAAAACTTTGAAAAATTTGGGGTGTTTACAAGCTGGGATTCAGCCTACAAACGATTAATTCCATAGGAATTTAACCTAAGGACCATAGTTTAAGAATGAAGGATTCAACTTATGAGCTTTGAATGGACCAGTTGATAAACTGGGTTTTGAGGGAAGATTCGAATTAGAATTCAAATCTTTCAAGAAAAAACTAAATGAATTGGGTTTTGAAAGAAAATTCGAGTCGGAACTTTGATCTTCTAGACCAATTACTAAATTGCATAAAAGTTTGAGTAGGAGTTCAAACCTTTAAAGAAAAGCTAAGCAAATCGAATTTGAGAAAAAATTCAAGTTGAAACTCTAATTTTCTAGACCGATTCTAGCCATTTGAATTCGATTTGGAAGAAAATTCGAGTCGGAACTCTAATTTTCTAGACCAATTCAAAAGGAAAAGAAAACTCGGTTCGAAACTCAAATCTTCGAAGGAAAACTAGATCCATTGTAGAAGGAAAAGAAATTCGAGTCGGAACTTGAATTCTGAAGGAAAAATAGATCAATTTGGAAGGAAAAGAAATTCGAGTCGAAACTCGAATCATGAAGGAAAACTAGACCAATGTGGATACTGAATTTTAAAGTGTACCAGTATGAACACCGGATTTTGAAAATGAACCAGTACAAGCATTATGTTTTGAAAAATTACCAGTATGAATACTGGGTTTTTGAAAAATTACCAGCACAAACACTGGATTTTTAAAAAATTACCAGCACGAACACTGGGTTTTTGAAAAATTACCATCACGAACACTGGATTTTTGAAAAATTATCAGCACAAACACTGGGTTTTGGAAATTTACCAGCACGAACACTGGGTTTTTGAAATTTTACCAACACGAACACTGGGTTTTTGAAAAATTACTAGCACGAACACTGGATTTTTGAAAAATTACCAGCACGAACACTGGATTTTTGAAAAATTACCAATTGATTTTGATAGAAGATTTTCAGTTTTCACCCTCACGATGACTTGGACAACTGTCGGGGTCTCAGGATTTATCCCTTATCCTGAATGGGTAGTTCAGGTTTATCCCTTAACCTGATGGGGAAATGAATTTGATGCAAGTGAATGTAAATGAATGCAAATGTATGCAAATGATTGCAAAATAATGTAAATGAATGTACATGCATGCAAAATGAGACATTTGTTTGATCCTGTCTGCATACAGAATGTTTTGAAGACAATTCTCAAAATAATGCCCCAGTATAATAGGGGAAGAAGAATTTGACCATTATTGAAGAAAATATATTGAGGAATTACAAAGGATGGAATAGAGGATTTAAGTATGTAATTTTTTCAAATGTTGAGCATCGATAGGGTCTGATAATTCCACACCATCGGCATTGATGAGCAGATATGAATTGCAGGGTAATGCTTCCTCGACAACATAGGGCTTCTCCCAATTCGGTGACCATTTGCCACCTGGGCGGTGCTTGAGATAAGCCATGGATCTGAGCACTAGATCATTGACTCAGTATTTCTTTTCAATGACAAATTTTGCATATTGTCTGGCTACCCTCTGCTGATATGATTGAGCGTGCTTTGCTGCTCTGAGCCTCCTTTCATCGAGCAAATCAAGCTATATTAGCCGTTGTTGTTGATACTGATCAAGAGGTAATTCTAGAAGTGATGCAAATTTCAGGGCAGGTTTCTGAACATGTAGAGGCAGTACTACTTCAGTTTCGTAGACAAGTTCTGACGGAGTAGCATTAGTTGGAGTCTGAGTGGTGGTTTTGTATGCTCACAATGCATCACGGATCTTCTCATGCCAGTCACGACCTGTTTCCAAAGTTCGCTCCAGGATTCGAATTAGAATCTTATTGGTGGCCTCTGCCTGACCATTCCCTTGAGGATAATAAGGAGCGGAGAAATGATGATGGATTCCGAACTTTGAGCAAAATGTTCTCATTCTCTCATTCTTGAAATGACTGTCATTGTCTGACATAATATCATGTTGTATACCAAAGCGACACAGGATATTCTTGTGGATGAAAGAGACCATGTGTCGACTTTCTACTGTACGCAAAGTGATAGCTTTGACCCATTTAGTGAAATGTTCTGTTGCGGCAAGAAAATATTTGTAGCCGTTTGAATAAAAAAGAGTGATGGGGCCCACAACATCAAAGGTCCACATAAAAAATAGCCATGGAGAGATGACGGTTTGCAAATATGTTGCTGGCAAATGAAAAGAAGGTGCATGTATCTGGCATAAAGCACACTTCTTCACAAAATGGTAGCAATCTTGTTGCATAGTCTTCCGATAATATCTTGCCCGGATGATTTGCTTGATAAGAGTTTGGTAGCCGACGTGATCACCGCAAATGCCTTCGTGTACCTCCCGCATGACTTCTTTGGCTTCATCTTCATCTAGGCATCTGGCATATTCAGAATTGAATCCACGATGATAGAGGACATCAGCGAGAATGAAATATCAGGCAGACACGCGCCAAATCGCTCGTTACACTTGCCAGTGATATTTTGAGAGAAGGAGACAAATGTCTTCTCCTTGATGGGAGCCTTTCTGAGACTGTCTTCAGCTTTCTCAGACATCTTCCTAATCATCATTTTCTTGAACATCTGATATGCATCAGGATCAATGTCATCCCTATCATTCAGAATCTATCTTCTGGCAGATCTTGGAGAATCCATTTCTTCTTGCCTGCTTCTAAAATCACTGATGCACTGACACAGTGGTGTCTTCTTGCTTGATCTGATCTGAACCACTTGAGAATACTGATGCTCTCTACAGAATGAGATGGATGATTAAATTTTGATGATGAGGATTCAGGATAGAAATGAATATAGGAAAAATATTTGATGAGAATTTGGTAGATAATTGAAAGAATATCCCATTACTAGGGATTGAGTCGTCATTGGGATTACGACAATTGCGTTGCCATTCTTTGCGAGGAGAATAAACAACTGTAAATATGCCTTGTCACCTACGTGAGGTCATCAAACTGTGATAGAATGAAAATTGAAGGATTTTTTTTTATTGAAGGAAAAATATGATTGCATAAATAGTGGACTTGAGAAAGAGGGAGCATATAGACAGTCTGCCACCACTCTCAATGATCAGCAGAGACACGAGGACAAGGGAAAAGAATGAGAATGATGAAAGATTCTCAGTCATATCTGCAGAATGGTATGTTCTGGACCACTACGATGATGCAAGGTTGAACTCTGGCATAACCCCTGATAGTAGTCGAGCTTCTATGAGCTTCTGTCTCTGAGAAAATTGCCTGACACATCACTCTGGATAGTAGTAGGTACAGGAAAACGGGCCAAGTAGCTTGAACTGCTTGCCATACACATATGTATATCTAGGAAGAAGGCAAGTCCTTCAGTGCATACGACCATCGCATACTAAATTCTTTCTCGAGTTGTTCTGTATGATAAGCTAACTTCTGCGAATGCCCCATACTGTCAGTAGATCTCGATCAGGTTCACATATTCATTTCCATTTTCCTCAATCAGCGGCTAGGACTTACGCCATGTCATGCGAGCTAAAGCATCTTGGGGGTCCAAACCCTTGATATTGATAAAAAACCATTGCTCAAGTGGATCTCCAAGCTGACCGTCTGGCTCGGGCAATCCCGTGATCTTTGAAAATTCATCCATCAGAAGGGTCATCTCGCCCCACGGGAACCAGAACGTGCAAGTGCACAGATTCCACCGCTCTGCCAGTGCATGGATCAGATTGCCGTTGACTATCAACTTTCCTACTGCGGATGTCAGTTCCAACCCACAGTCGCTCAGGTGGTCCAGAAACATACGAGAAAGGTTTTTGAACCAAGTATAGTTCCACTAAGGAAAGAAGGGTCCGGTGCTGAGAGCTCGATGCTCGGGAAGACTTTGTCGCACCTCGTAGGAGATGTGACCCTCGGGAAAGACAAAGTCAAACTGACTAGATGCCATTTGACTGAAAGACACGAAGAGTGGAATTAGACTTAGGAAAAGTACAAGAATTTTGAAAATTGCAGGCAGGATGGAAAGCTGGAAATTCGAAGTCCAGAAGAACGGAAGAATGAAAAATTACCTGGAGCTTTGAAGAAAAAGTGGATAATTTGGAAAAATCGTCTAGTTTTTTTTGAAAAAATTGAGATATTCCACAAAAGATGGAAAATGAGGTATTTTAGAAAATTGTCCAGTATTTTTAAAAAATTGGGGAAAATATGGAAAAATAAGATGAAAATGAATATCATACATTCAATTACAAACAATTATGCATGTAACGCCCCAAATTTTAGCTTTAAAATTTTAGAATAATTTTTTTTTCTAAACAACAGCGGAAAAGCTTTATTAAATCCTTAGTCAAATTATTTGGGCGGGTTACAAGTAATAGCACAGACTCAAGGCATTTAAGTAAAGTAAATTCTTGCATTGAAATACTACAAGTTATCATTTACAACTTGAAGATTTATTACAAGTGAGAAATTCTCATGACAACCGAAGAAAATATGGTCACATGGCTCTGTCCGCAGCGACAACCGCAATTGCTCGCCTATTAGTTTCCTGAAAAATATTAATTCAGAAGGGGTTAGACTACCCCGTCTGAGTAAGAAGCATAATATCCATATGAATGTGCACCGTATTGTGTGTACAAGTATATGTGCAACAGGTTTAGAAAGAACTAATAACCATTTAACAATTGATAAATGTACAGGTCACTAAATTCAAGTATTTCATGATATATTCCATAAACCATATTTATATAAGTAATGACAACTCTAGACTTATGTGGATGTACACCTGACTTAAGTAAAGCATTCCCTGTAAAATTTGCATAAAGCACAAACCAATGTTCAACACATCATTTATAAGTTATCACATATTTCTTGAAAAGGGAAAACCGATCTGAGGTATGCAACATAGGGATCACAACTTATTCAATAATTGCAACATCAAGTCATATGCAACTACTTGAATATTTTTCTTAATTCACTAACTTTATATTTCATCTTGTTAATTACCCTGTGGGTACGCACAGGCATTTGATATCGTAGCGGACCGAGACCACACGGGGGTTTATTATTTTATAACTCGTATGACTAGCCGTACAAATATCCAAAGGGGATGGTTCACGACCGAGAGAGTACTCCCCAATGGCTAGAACTAGAATTAGGATACACCCTGTACTTCTGCAGAAGACTTGGATCAACCACCTAGGACGAATTGGTAGTTCTGGCTCCCTAACTCTGAGGACTGGGGACCTGGTGAGACGCCTCGCTCTCACAAAACAATAATTGTCCCACAGAGCTTGTACCATCTACCCTCTCCAAAGTAGACCATGGGTCCGGTAACATACACCGTCTTTCAGGTGTACCCAGAGCCCTGGGAAAACAGTAGCATATACCATTGTCAGATATACCCAGTATCCTGGGAAACCAGTAACATATACTGTCTTTCTGGTATACCCAGAATCCCCCATTTATTTTATATATGTATAAGTTTCATTTTTGTTTGTTTGGGTCTAGTAACATACACCATCTTTCAAGTGTACCCAGAATCCCAAAAGAAACTGGTAACATATACCGTCTTTCAGGTATACCCAGAATCTATAATTTTCATTTATGTCATCATGTATTATTTTGGCTTTTGTTTTTGGTGCTAGGGTATACGTATCATACCCCACTGGTTATGCTATCACATGGCATAACCCAACTTTAACAATTCATAAGTGCTCGTACGACACTATCAACTTTCTGCGAAGCTGCAAGCTCGGGTTTAAGCTTTCACATTATCCTGACATGAAAATGTTCTTTATTTTACAAACTTTGGCAGAACACACATAGCTTAGCTAGCACGTAAACACATCATAACATGAGATCATGATTCAATTATATGAAATTCTCACAGCATCATAGGTGCCCATATGGCATCACAAGGATTTGACATGCTCACTTTCAATTTGTAACATTGTGTCCTTTGTAGAATTTCTTATTTGTGCTATCGTAACAAAAATATGCAAATCGGCGGTTCATGCACTGAAACACTTGTCCCAACCTTCATATTCCAACCACATACAAAACTACATGCACCATGAATACATCATGGGCATCTTATTCATTTGCAAAACGAGCACATACGATCGACACTAAACATGGAGATAATAATTTAAACACGATCATCATGAAATTCCTACATATCATAAATGGTCATAGAGCATTACAAGAGTATTGTAAGTATAATTAAAATATCCTACCACCATGCCACTATAGCTTCTCATTGATTGAACAATTATAGCCAGCGTATGTATTTATCGACAAACCATATACAAAACCATAGGCAATATTACTATATTATTTCCATCTTGTTCACTCCTCATTATATACATTCTCTCTCTAAGTAGACAATGCAATCATTATGCCATTTAATTATGTTAAATATTATCGCAGCAATTATGATCCTAAGGCGATTGGGTTTTGGTAGGGCGCAAAGTGTCCTCCAACATATCGAAACTAGTGACTTGGTGTTGGATGCAAAAACAAACAGTTGTCTGACACAACTCCCGCCGATCACAGTATCAGGCAACCCAATGACTGTGACCCCTGCAGTCGGTTTGGTTGGCAAACCCAGCTGAGGTCGTGGTACCGACGATTGATACGCTAGCAACAACTGAGATCAAGGTGTATCCAATCAACAACGTATCATCATTGTTAACCACCTGCAACAACATTAGAAATTTTAGACCTAGGTAGACTCCTTCCAATCCTACAACATTATCATGGTGGTCTAGACCTACCAGGTGCAAGAAGCCACCATTGGGTCCACATGACCACAACAAACTGTGCTCAGCAGAGCGTAAAATACCCTGTTATGGGGTCTGCAACCTACTACTCACATAGTCCCAACCTAATAATCTTGCATCTATAGTCCCAACCTAATAATCTTGCATCTAGAGTCCCAATCCATGAGTAAAGATTTTAGGGTGATTATCATGCAATTGTGAACAACATTAAAGTTATTTTAATAAGAGCATTTCAAGCAAAGCACACCAGAATAAGCTCCCTTTCTGTTGAAATTTCTATACGTAGATGGAGCTTTATATATTTTCTAGGGATGAAAATTGTGGATATGTTGAAGAAAGCACTTAGTTCTGCACTTATTATCCACACTCATATGCGTTTGCACGCATGAGTGTGTGTATGGTTGAAGGGTAAATATGAGCTAACAAATGAAACGCTAACAAATATTTCTTTTGTAGTTTTAAACAAGAGGATGCTAACCCTTGCTAGTCTTGATTATCACCAACAATGTGTAGGGTTGTTGGATGTATGATGCTTCATCATGGTGTGATCATTGCAAAATTTTTCCTCTCGAAATGTTCTCTCTCTTTCTTCTCTTTTCCTTTCCAACCTCGTATTTTCCTCCTTTTTGAAGGGAGAAAAGATAAAAGAACGGAAAGAAAGAGAGAAGAGAAAAGAAAGAAGAGAAGAAAAGAGAAACTCTTTTGCGGGTCTCACTTGACCTTAATTTTAAAAAATATTTGAAATAACTCGCCTTCGTTTTTGAAATATTTGCGGGAAAATCGGGAGACGGGATCCGCTCGTCGGTACGAGGTTCGACCGTTCCTGGCGCCTTTACCAGGGGTAATCGAACCAAGGGTCGAATTTTATGCCTTTTGCTTTGCAAAGAATTTATCTAAGTTTTTATCCTAAGTCTAAATGCACAATGAATCATGCTTGTGTAATATGCAAAGATGTATGCTCTTTTTGAAAATATTTTAAAGAATTTCCAAGTGAAATTGATAAAGTGAAGAAATGAGTCATAACTTAGAACTTAAGATTAAAGTTCTAAGTTTTTAGAATAATCAAGAGCTTGGGAAGATAAATCTAGATCTGGAAAGAGATGGTTTTTGAAGTTTTTGAGATAAAAGAAGAAGAAAGAAATTTTCTAAGTCATAAATGGACTTTGAGTCAGAAATAGAAATGAAAATGGAATTGAATCAGTAGGAAATATAGAATTGGGAAATTTGAACGATATTTGAGAAATGGAATTGATTTAAAAGTTGGATTTTCAAGATGAAATCCGAATCCAATATCTGGATTCTGAATAGAGTTCAAAGTTGGATTTTGAATTTAGGATCTGAAATGGGAACTTGATTTGAAATCAGGAATGAAATGGAATTGGTTCAAATGAATTGAAACCAAGATGGAATTTGGATTTTGAAATTTTGAATGGAATTGGATTTAAGATTTGGAATCCAAGATGGTATTTGGATCTGAAATCTAAGATCCAAGATAGGGTTGGACTCTGGATCCTAAGATGGAATTGGATCTGAAGTCTGAGATCAAAAATAGAATTGGATTCTGGATCCTAGGATGGATTCGGATCTGAAGTCTGAGATCCAATGTAGGATTGGGTTCTGGATCCTAGAATGGATTTGGATCCGAAGTCTAAGATCCAAGGTGAATTGGGTTCTGGATCCTAAGATGAATTTGGGTCTAAGGTCTAGAAATCATGATGCAATTTGGATCTGAAGTCTAAGACCCAAAAGTAGAATTGTATTTAGGAAAACTGGATCCAAGTTGATCTAACTTCAGATTTGGGTTTTGAAAGTCCAAATGGGACTTTTGAAGGTGGATCTGGGTTTTGAAAATCCAGATTGAATTTTAAGAAGAGTCAAGATTCAAAATCAATCTCAAACTTGTGATTTTTGAATTTTGAAGATAAGAAGATAAACATGATTCTTGATTTTGAAGATGAATTAGAAACTTCAAAGTTAAATTGAACTTTTGAATTTAAATTTTGAATTGAGTTAGAAATCTGAAGTTTGAATATAAAATGATTTTGGAATTTCAAAGTCAAATTGGACTTTGAAATTGAATTTTTGAATCTTGAAATGAGATAGAATTGGATTTGAGTAAGATTTGATCTGAGAAATGAAGAAGAAGAGTCACTTGGAATTTTGAAAAGGAAATTTTGAAAATATGATGCAATTCTATCCTATATGATGAATGAATTTGAATAAGTTTAAAATTGGATTTGAAAATCATATTTCATTCTTCAAGTGAATTTAAATAAGATTAATGATATAATACACTCCTGACTATGGTCATTGAATGTATTATATAATAGTCATATCTAAATTAAAATGAAGGATAAAATACCTTTTAGTGCTTTTATAGAAGTTAAAATGAAATTAACCCTCAATATACCCTGACTATGGCCATTGGTATATATTTTGAGTTAATTTTAAGTTAAATTCTGATAAAAGAAGAAAATATTTTAGGAAAATATGATGAATTTTGAAAATGGATCCAGTGTGGATCCAGTGTTATTTTGTAAAAGATAAAAATACTAAGTTTTGTCCACATCCTGACTATGGCCATTGATGTGGATCATCAACTTAGGATCAATTACCTCCTACGAAATGGTGCCTGTGCCATTCATGTTGCCATTTGTGCGAATTTGAGAAATAAAGGTAAAAATGCATGAAAAACAAGCAATTCATGATATTTTACAATGCTCATTCATTCTACCTAAAGCAGGAAATGTAAATTCTCATTAAAGTCTAATCTATTACAATACATGAAATTAAATTTGCAATTCCATATGATGACCTTTCTCACATATCTCCTGCAAAACAATTGGGTTAATATGAAAGTAAAGACAAAATTGTACACATCACATGGAGGTCAATGGTAAAATGCTCCTCTATCAAGATATATATGATGAAAAAGGTAAAAAAAAAAAAATGATATATATATACCTATATACATAATATATATACATGCATATACGTATGTATATCTACGTATATATAGGCATATATATGTATATATATATACATATAGAGCATATATAATAGCTTATAGGATAGGAGATGTGGATGCAAGTGATGCAAGTCACTGTGGCTGGACAGTGGCTATTATTGGGAGAATCGCAATGTCCTCCATGGCTGTCATAGCAACGACTCAGGGAGAATTTTCTTTTGTTAATACTGGTACATGGACCAGATTCACCTATCACAGCCGAAACACGACTTTTAGGTAGAAGAACATGATGACAGATATTGTGAAAATGTTAGATAGTATCCTAATCACACATATCACAACAACAACAAAATGATGAATCATTAGAAAAATAAAAAAAAATAAAAATAACATCCCTCCACAGACGATCAATGCAGGCCATGTCTTTCCAATGTCAACCATATATCATTTCAGGATAGTTGATCATATTGTGAATAAATTTCTCCATTTCAGTCTTCTCATTGGTGTTTATTCCACCCATCTATTTGAAGTATGTATTCATAAGCTGTCAGCTCCAGAAGACAACAATGTTAAGAAATGTAACAGGATAACATGGAATGCTGGAACTGGATCTAACAAGACCAACCCTACTAACGGGAAATTCAGTGAAATTCGAGTGCTGTGAAGATGCAGAGAGTGTGGTTGTGCAACAGATGTAGGTGAGATGTTTAACGTATGGCAAATGTAGAGAAAATGTGTATTACAAGGTGCAACAGTGCATGCATTGTGGAGATAGCTGGAAGGTGGAAGCCATATACTGCAGCCAATGAAGCTACAGGTGGGTGTAGGTAAGATTCCAGTAAAAGCTACGAAGCGAGATATAGAGAAGTCTGGAATTTAGCATGACAGTTATCATCTAATTGTATGCTAGACTTCACGTGGCCACATAACATTATTAGCATTAGTTTAAGTAGGCCCTAAGGTAATGTTTTTAAAAGGTCCGATCAATAATAAGACCGACCTCAAAGGCCATAGCACCTCACAGCATGGTTCTGATTCATAAATACAGAGATCCATCTCTGGACCGACAGTGTAAGGAAGAAATAATATTATTATTAGAGCTGACCAGATGCTGAGTAGATGATCAAAGCAAGTTTCAATGAATGGCTGGATGTTGCAGGCCAAAAAAAAAAGGAAAGGAAGAAAATGCTGGATGGATATTTCAAACTATACATTATTTATGAAATCGCATGTCTCCCACACTCTAACAAGGGATAGATCTACTTACCAGGCAGCACTCCTTTGTTAACTGTACTTGTGTCTGATTTCCCAGGTAGCACTTCCTCGTCGACTGAACTTATATTCGATCTCCCTGCAAAGCAATCCTCAAGTCAGAATGTGAACAATCACCAGAAAAGGGTCCCCATATATGATCCAAATTTAGTGCCAATTCATGTTTTCTTTCCAGTAAGTGTATCCATCAGCACAGATGGTTTATAATCGAGTATACCAATTTCTCCTGCGATGGTCGACCCCATTGAACATGAGAGATAGTATCTTTCTGAAAATTCAGAGAGACCACCATATGCGAACCCAGTGAAAATAGTATAATTATCAAGAAAATTCGCGCACTTATGATACACTCGCATGCCGTTTAGCGGGACAAACTCTGTGACTTTAAAAACTGCTTCTCCAGGATTTTGCATTCATAATTTCCTCTAAGATGCGCTTACCATACTATTGCGGGATGTTTCTACATTCCTTCAGGCTTGAAGATCACTAGAAGGAGCATAGCCCACTGATTCATGTGGAAAATTCATGCCATCTTCCTTGCTCGTGCTTTTTAGATCAAGTGATGAGGAAAGTAATTGTGCAGAAAGACACATCAGGAGATGAAGGAGTAGTGAGATGTGAGCGGGGTTCAATCTCACAATTGCTTCGAAGATCTGCTCATCATTAAGTGATCATGAAACAACAACTTCCTCACCCATTTCATCAAACCTCCAGCCATAGCATGTAGAAACAAGTTTATACCTCAGTCTTAACCTTGCTTCGGATATGTGGTATTTAACGCATCTGACTGAACCAGGTGAAGAGCAGGTACATGACGCTGGCCTCCCTTTCTCAATCTCATCTTCAATTACTGGTGAGCGGCAGACACGTGACAAAGGCCAGGAATGAATTCCAAGCCATTTCGAGTCCTTGGAAGCATCATAACCTGTAGCTCCAATTTACTCTGGAACACAGATTGGAAAATCAGGACCATTTGGAATCCGCAATCTTAGACACAGATATTTACAGGAGGGCTCATCATTCCATTCCAGAATTCGATTTTGAGAAGAAGGCTTGACTTTGACGGGCTTAGCTATCAGAGTGGAAATTGAGCATGTGCGACTGTAAAGGGAAAGAGGGCATTGGCTGCTTCTTACTTTCTCTGGATCCTGATGCAAATTGTCATTCACATCTTCATAGATGGAGGGATATACCCTTTGCTTTTTCTGTGCATAGGAACCTCAATGCATAAAAGAGTCCTTCCTTCATAATTTCTCTGGCTACAAGTATGTGAGAACATCATTCATCCACTCGGTCATATTTAGTGTCAGGCTCCAGAATCCGTTTGCTTTTAGCAAATCTAATGGAGATTCATCATTCTCTTTTTTTTTTTTAACTTAGCATAGTGAACATGTTGCGATGGGCATTGGAATGCCGATGATATTGTATTGTAACGAACAATGAGATGATGATAAACTCATCACAGAGGGTCGTAACCAGAGTAGTCCCGAACATCTTTGCTGTATTGATTACCCCTCTCGAATTTTTCACAATGTTAAGATTGGAATGCCGATGATGCAACTCCAATGCACAGAAAGTGTAGATGGTGAAATACAAAAGCAAAGTGCAGAGATAATGGTAGAACAAAACACATAATAATAATAAAAAAAATAAAAAAATAAATACTCACATGAAAGGAAGATGGAATGATCATGATAGGTGATGCTCAGAACAATCGTATGTGGTGAAGCATACAAACAAGATATTATGAACAAAAGAAAAATAAAATACCATTGATCGTTATCAAAACAAGGAATCAGGTGTCGACTAGTATTTGAAGTTAAAACAGAAAATCAAAAGCCGAGATAGGGGAAGGAAACGAAATCTAATATAAAAAAAAAGAAGTTGCTACTATCCAGATCAACTGCAGATCTAGATGGAGATAGAAATTCGAGATTCAACAGATGACAAACAGGAGGAGGAACAACGATTCACAGGATCAAAAGGGAATTACTGCTCGATCATTAGTATGGAACAAAGCATACAAGCAAATCATAATAAATAAAATAAAAAAAAGAAAAGAAGAAAAATGTAGGAATCTAACCATTCCGGTGATATAGCATTGCGTAAACCGATGTTGCTATATGCAACTCGGATTTACAGGTTGTGCTCTAATGGGGCTTAAAACAAGAAAAATGAAGAAAATGTAAATACAGCAGAGAGAAGAGGGGATGCTTACCGTTCTTCTGCTGCAGGGGTGATCCGCCTCTTACAGTAGGGATTCAGAAGGGGCTTTCCTTTTGTCTGAAATATATATATATTTTTTAGACGTGTTGCAGAGATTCGAAGAGGGGTATTTCCTTCAATGACAGAATGAGCCGTAGCCTTGCTTTGATTGAGAGGAAAAGAGCACCCCTGCTGAATGCTATTGCTATCAAATGAAGCTTCAGAACGGGTGGTAGGGAGGTCGACCTTCAGCTGCTTAAAGAGAAGACCTTAAGGGATAATGAGATGAGAGGAGACGCGATTTGTTGTAGGGTTCCCTTCAAGACAAAAATGAGGAAGGATATAATGCCGAGAGGAAAAACCTGATGATGGTGGATTGTAATAGATGAGAAGAAAAATAGTGAAGAGGTGAAGAATGGATGATTGAAGAGAAGGAAGAAGGGAGCACGCGGGGGTGATAACGGATGAAAACAAGAGGAAGGAGAAGAAACAAAGAGGTGCAGAGGTGAAGGCGATGGGCTCAAGGGGTTCCCTGCGTGATCTTTTTAAAGGGAGGGAAGGAGGTTCGAGAGGGAATCGGTTGAAGATCGAGGGTTGAGGAAGAGGCCATTCTCGATCGAAGGGTGGATTGTGCGAGATGGTGATCGGGCGGCAATGTAGGGGAGATACCAGAGTGAGGGAGGCGGCTCTCTTTCCCTTTTTCTCATTTACGAAGGGTTTTTTTTAAAAAAAACCCTAAAAGAGGATTTTGCATAGGACCCCCTCTGATTTTTGAGTTTTTACAAAAAAAGGGGCTCTCAGGGCTTTTTAGCAAAAAATTGATTTTTTTAAAGTTTAAACTAATTCATTTTTTTCTCAAAATTTTTCCATTTTTTTGGTTTTTGGTGTTATTTTTCCATTTTTTTGTATTTTTAAGTAGGAAACCTAAGATTTGTGAGAAAACAAAGATTAAAACCAATTTTTTTGTGTTTTTGCAAAAATATTTACAAAAGAGAAACTTTTTGAGAATTAAAAGCTATTTTGAGAAAATTTCTTCAGAAAATGGGTTTGGATCCGGATTTTGAGGATATATGGATTTAAAGTACAGGATTCGGATCCAGAATAAATTTTGAATATACCAATATGGAATTTAATTTGGAAAATCTAAAGTTCAGCTTTGAAATTGCTTTGATTTTCTCAGAAAATGGGGTTAGGGGCAAAAGGGTCATTTTTACAAAACTTTGAAAAATTTGGGGTGTTCACAGATGCCCCTCTTTGCTACTAAGCCGGTTGAAAGCCGAGTTTAGTGGCAAAGATAACACTCCAAATTTTGAAAATGCCCCAGTCAGCAGGTCTGGACTGGGTGTGGAAGAATTATTTTGAAAATATGGCTTTTCAGGCTTAGAACCTTATCCTGAATGGTTTTGGGGAGACGAAATCCTCAAAATGATATGATTGAGTAAAAGATGAGGAAATCGTGATGGAACTTTAGATGGAAATTCCGAAATAGTGGGAAATGAGAATTTTGATCAGGTCTCGTGGGTGAGACAAGATACTCTTTTTGGATTGATTTCAGGTTTAGCCCTTAACTTGGATGGGACGAAGATATATCAAAAAAATGAATTTGGAAATGAGGAAAGGAATACATGAGGACCTTGATGGGACATTTTGGAAAAGGCCTTGTGAAATGAAGCTCGAGTATGATCCTTTCTTGGATGGATATACAAAACATGGTTTTCTTGATGGGAAGAACCATGATGGGACTGGAAGAAACCATCTCGTCGAAACGAGGAATCTCATTGGAATGTGACTCAGGTTTAACCCAAACCTGCAAGGAAGACACCTCGCGAAGCGAGGTTCAGGGTTAACTCTTAATCTGGATAGAAAATCTACCATACGGGTTTGTCAAAAATGGAGAAAGCACGACGGGACCTTCAGAGTTTGGACGAACAAATCCGAGAGGGGTTTTTGCGAAAGGAGGAAATATAGAGTCCCTAAAGCTTTGAAAAGGGGAAGAAATTGGGCGTCTCATTGCTGAGACTGAAATAGCTTTTGAAATATATGATCTTTCGCAAATGGTTCAGGTTTAACCCTTATCCTGAGTGGGAAAAATCTACCATACAGGTTTCTCAAAAATGGAGAAAACCATAATGGGACCTTCGGAATTTGGACGAACAAATCCGAGAGGGGTTTTCGCGAAAGAAGGAAATATAGAGTCCTTAAAGCTTTGAAAAGGGGGAAGAAATTGGGCGTCTCATTGCTGAGACTGAAATAGCTTTTGAAATGAAATGATCTTTCGCAAATGGTTCAGGTTTGACCCTTATCCTGAGTGGGGGAAATCTACCATACAGGTTTCTCAAAAATGTAGAAAACCATAATGGGACCTTCGGAATTTGGACGAACAAATCCGAGAGGGGTTTTCGCGAAAGGAGGAAATATAGAGTCCCTAAAGCTTTGAAAAGGGGGAAGAAATTGGGCGTCTCATTGCTGAGACTGAAATAGCTTTTGAAATGAAATAATCTTTCACAAATGGTTCAGGTTTGACCCTTATCCTGAGTGGGGGAAATCTACCATACAGGTTTCTCAAAAATGGAGAAAACCATAATGGGACCTTCGGGATTTGGACGAACAAATCCGAGAGGGGTTTTCGCGGAAGGAGGAAATATAGAGTCCCTAAAGCTTTGAAAAGGGGGAAGAAATTGGGCGTCTCATTGTTGAGACTGAAATAGCTTTTGAAATGAAATAATCTTTCGCAAATGGTTCAGGTTTGACCCTTATCCTGAGTGGGGGAAATCTACCATACAGGTTTCTCAAAAATGGAGAAAACCATAATGGGACCTTCGGAATTTGGACGAACAAATCCGAGAGGGGTTTTCGCAAAAGGAGGAAATATAGAGTCCCTAAAGCTTTGAAAAGGGGGAAGAAATTGGGCGTCTCATTGCTGAGACTGAAATAGCTTTTGAAATGAAATAATCTTTCGCAAATGGTTCAGGTTTGACCCTTATCCTGAGTGGGGGAAATCTACCATACAGGTTTCTCAAAAATGGAGAAAACCATAATGGGACCTTCGGAATTTGGACGAACAAATCCGGGAGGGGTTTTCGCGAAAGAAGGAAATATAGAGTCCCTAAAGCTTTGAAAAGGGGGAAGAAATTGGGCGTCTCATTGCTGAGACTGAAATAGCTTTTGAAATGAAATAATCTTTCACAAATGGTTCAGGTTTGACCCTTATCCTGAGTGGGTCATCCATACGGAATTCGTGAATGAGAAAACCGTGATGGGACAGGAGGAGACACTTCTTCTGAGACAACTCTTTTTGGAAAATATAAACAATGCTTGGTTACATCAAAATGGATATTGAATGTTTATTTTATTCTTGGAATAGCTAGAAAATTTTGCCAATAAGATAAAATCGTAGTTGATTCAAATGTTTGGAAATGTGCACGTATGTGCAAAAGATATTCTCTCTTTTACCTAGAGTATTTCCTCCAATGAGGTTAACTCCTCAGTTCTAAGAGTCAAATTCAAAATTTTGGCTCTGATGATCTTCTTCAAGGAAGCTATCCATTTCCCTGATATGAGAATAAAAGAAATATTCTTAGTTTCATAAAAGCAAGTAATAAAAAGATATTGATGAAGGAATTTTACATGAGAAAAGATGACTTCTGGCAACTTTGGCAGTTTGATATCTGGGTGTTTTTCCCTATGATGGTCTTTTTGCACTCTTTTTTGAGTCATTGGGCTTTTCCCGGTTTTTCACATCATCCTTCACTTTGGATGTCCTGACTTTTCTCTCTTCTTTTTCAGGGAAGGGTACGTCACAAACTCCTTCATCTTGGAGATGCTCCGATCCTTCTTTCTCTCAGGGATTATATGTGATGACATTGGCTCAAAAAGGTCTTCAGATGACAGCAGAAATCAAATATCTTTTAGGGTTTGTTGGTAGGTTCATCGCATCTGCCTTCATCTTAACAGTGATCCGAACTTTCCCTGGAAGGATCCGTCACAAACTCCGTCATCTTGGAGATGTTTCAAATCTTCTTTGGCCCCAGGGATCCACTCGCTTAATTCGCCTTCATCTTGACGACAATTGAGAGATCCCTTTTGTGGATATTTGATTGCAACTTTTTAAACGACAATAAGAAGATATGGGTTGAGTGGATTCTTTTATAGCTCCAGATATTTCCACTGCCTGATTGCCAGAAAGTCATTTTAAAACACGTGCCATAGCCAAGATCAATATCAATTCGCTTCTGGCTTTTCAACATCATTGAAGATTTCTTTTATTGATCATATCGAGGATATTTCTTACATCCTTTTGGTTGATCAACAGGAAAAGATTTGAATTTTACCTCTTTTTCGCAAAAAGTTTCACCTTTTGAAAGGAAATACAGGAGGTAATCTGAGAAAATTCTTTTTGTGTAGTAAGAATATTTAGAATCAACAAATGCTTTTAGCAAATTTGGCAAAGTTTTCATGAATTCTTTGTGAAATAATCACTCAATATAGATTTTGATGAGACCTTGAGTCGCAATTTCTTGATTTTGGAAATACATGACCAGCAACAGGTGGAACCTTTGAAATACATGACCAGCAGAAGCTGGAACGTTTGAAATACACGACCAGCAGAAAGCTGGAACGTTTGAAATACATGACCAGCAAAAGCTGGATCTTTTGGAAATACATGACCAACGAAAGTTGGATCTTTTGGAAATACATGACCAGTGAGATACTGGATCTTTTGGAAATACATCAGATTTAAGTCAGATCTTGAATTTTTGTAAAAGGAAAGAATTTAATCAGAGCATTGAATTTAGAAGGTTACCGGCGCGAGAACCGGATTTTCCAAATGAGCTCAACATATGATTGAGAATTTTGAGAAATAAAATGAGTTAGGAAAGTAAAATTTTGATGAAAGATTCTGAATTCAATGGACCGTCACATCCTAACTGCGTGGTGGTCTGTTTTCAGGATTTATCTCCTTATCCTGAACTGGGAAGGAAGGAAAGAAATACCTCATTAGCAGGAGGCATCAGGTTTTATCCCTTAACCTGAAGGGGAAAAAAGAAATGGTGGATTTCCAATGCGAGGATTGGATTCAAAAGGAAGTCCTGGTCGGAACTCAAAACTTCGAACGAAAAATAATAGAAGAAAAACCCGAGTTTGAGACTCGGAAAAGAAATGATGGATTTCCAATGCGAGGATTGGATTCAGAAGGAAGTCCTGGTCGGAACTCAGAACTTCGACTGAAAATAATAGAAAAAAAGCCCGAGCTGGAACTCGGATTTCCAAAGAAATGAAGGATTTCCAATGCGAGGATTGGATTCAAAAGGAAGTCCTGGTCGGGACTCAGAACTTCGACTGAAAATAATAGAAGAAAAACCCGAGTTGGAACTCGGATTTCCAAAGAAATGAAGGATTTCCAATGCAAGGATTGGATTCAGAAGGAAGTCCTGGTCGGAACTCAGAACTTCGACTGAAAATAATAGAAGGAAAACCCGAGCTGGAACTCGGATTTCCAAAGGGATGAAGGATTTTCAATGCGAGGATTGGATTCAAAAGGAAGTCCTGGTCGGAACTCAGAACTTCGACTGAAAATAATAGAAGAAAAACCGGAGCTGGAACTCGGATTTCCAAAGAAATGGAGGATTTCCAATGCGAGGATTGGATTCAGAAGGAAGTCCTGGTCGGAACTCAGAACTTCGAATGAAAGATAATGGAGGAAAAACCCGAGCTGGAACTCAGATTTCTAAAATGATGGATTTCCAATGCGAGGATTGGATTCAAAAGGAAGTCCTGGTCGGAACTCAGAACTTTGAATGAAAGAATAAAGGGAGAAGCCCGAGTGAAAACTCGGGTTTTTGACAAGAGATTGAGTTTTGGAAATTTGCCAGCGTGAGGACCGAACCTGGGATTGAGAATGATCATTTAGAGGACTGAATTTATTTTGCATGCAATCTGATTGCCCCCTTTATCTCGACTGGGGAGAAAAATAAATTTTGAGAAGAACTGATGAGAAGAGATAGAAATTGATGGGAGATTTGACGAAAGAGAAGAATCAAGGAATTTTTATGGAAATAATTCTCACAGGTAGCATTGTTGCTCCTATGAGGGGTTTCAGGATTATCCCTTATCCTGAAAGGGAAGGAAAATAAAATTTAAGCAAAAACTGATAAAAAGGCTTTGATAAAGAATAAAAATAAAATTGATAAAATTGAATGAAGAAAAAGATTTAGCAGAGATTAATGAAACTTTAAAAGAGAAAGACATTCAGGACTATCCCTTATCCTGAAGAAAGAAAGACCTCGTAGGATGAGGTTTCAGGTTTATCCCTTAACCTGAAGGGGGAGGCAAAGAAGAAAAAAAAAAAGAAGGAAAAAGAAATACCTCATGGGAAAGAGGCATCAGGTTTATCCCTTAACCTGAAGGGGTAATCTTTGAAAATAAGAATCAGGAAGAATTAATAAAATGGATAACTAATGGATAAAATTGATAATATTGATAAAGATGAATAAACAAAAGGTTGATAAAAGTTGAGAGAAAGAGTTTGATCCTGCCTGCATGTGGGATCTTTAAAATGAGAGAAGAAGATGAGAAAATCTTTTTTGGAAAGAAAGACTAACCGCGAGAGATAATCTTTAAAAAGGGATCATTCATGAGAAATCATCATGAGGGTTAACTTTTTGAAGCAATGATTTGAAAACCAATTTTTAGAAAATATGATCAACACGAGGGTTGATATTTGGATGTAATGATTTGAAATTAATTTTTTTAGAAAATATGATCAACACAAGGGTTGATCTTTGAATGAGATGAAATCAAATTTTTGGAAAATGAGATCAACACAAGGGATTGATCTTTGAATGAAATGAAATCAAATTTTTTGGAAAATGAGATCAACACAAGGGATTGATCTTTGAATGAAATCAAATTTTTAGAAAATGAGATCAACATAAGGGATTGATCTTTGTAGGAAATGAAATCAAATTTTTTGGAAAATGAGATCAACATAAGGGATTGATCTTTGAATGAAATCAAATTTTTAGAAAATGAGATCAACATAAGGGATTGATCTTTGAAGGAAAATTTTTTGGAAAATGAGATCAACATAAGGGTTGATCTTTTGAAATGTAATGTCTTGAAATCAATTTGTAGAAAAATATGATCAACATGAGGGTTGATCTTTTAAAAAAGGTTGTAATAAAATATTTGAACTAGAATTTTCATGATTTTTTTTTTTTGAAAGACCCTCATAGGTAATATCATTTCTCTCATGAATGATGTCAGGATTGTCCCGAATTTTTGAAAAAGAAATTTTAATGCCCCAATATAGCAAAAGGAAGAAAGTATTGAATATCAAAGATATAAAGAAAATCGACATTTCATTGATAAGCAAAAGTTGATGACAGAACTGAATATTTACAAGTATTTTAACTAGAAAGAAATCACAAAGACTGGGCTGACTTGCCCCTACAAAGTGACTAACAGAAAGTGATGAAAGCGAAAAACTCTTGGCATTCTCAATTCTCTGAGTAGTATGGAAATGGTTCGGGTGGAACTGCAGTCTGCTCTTCTCCTTCCTCTGGTACCAGAAGCTCTTTATCAATGTAGTCCTGCATAATGTTTTTTAGGACGAAGCAGCGCTCCGTGTCATGCCCCTTTGCTCGATGAAACTTGCAGAAGCGATCTTTCCATTTCCCCTTGGCGACAGAGGGATCATCCTGCTTTGGGAGCTTGATCATTTCTTTCTTGAGCAGATATTGGAGAACTTCTTCAATCGGCTGACCTAGAGGGGTAAACTGACGATCATAACCCCAACCTTCATGCTTCGCTTTCTTCGGCTTGTTTGGCTTTTGTTGAGCACTGACCCTTGCCTGGTAGCTGGACTGAGCTTGCATGTTTAGGAGATCCGGATGCTTTTCTTCTTCGTTTTTGACAAAGAGATTCTTATCAAGGCAGTCTTGAACTATATTCTTGAAGACGAAGCAATGCTCAGTATCATGCCCTGTTACTTGATGGTATCTGCAGAACTGGTCTATATATTTTCCCATGACTGTGGAAGGGCTGGCGGCTTTTGGGAGCCTGAGTAATCTGTTGGCCATCATATATTCGAGGATTGTGTCGAGCGGTTGATCTAAAGGAGTGAAATCTCGATCCTTGCTCCAATCCTTGCGCTTTGGTTTGTCCTGCTTCTTGCCTTTCTGCTGAGGACTGTATTGAAGAGGTCTATCATGGTTTTCATAATATTTCCCAATCTGGCTTTTGTGCTCTCCCAAGTAGCTGCCCTGGTTGCCTTGATGGATGATCCTCCTGGCTTTAGAGTTTCCTGCACTGATGTGGTTGTGTTCAGTCAGAGGGAAGGCGACAGGTGTCTTTCTTTTTTCGTGAGCTTTTCCGCAATTGGCTTCAGCTTGTTCAGACAAGATCTCAACCATCATCTTTTTGAATAATTGATATATCGCGGGATCGATCTCATTTTTGCTGTCCTGAACCCCTCTTTTGACAAACTTTTGAGAATCCATTCCTTACTCTTTCTGCTTATAATTGGGATGTCAGAGCAGTGTAATCTCTTGAGCTTTGTCTGACTCAACTGATAGTGTTGATGCTCTCTGTGGATTATAAATGGGTCTTTTAGAAAAGATCCAGCAAGAAATTTTAAAGGAGGAAATCATAAAATGAAAACATCCCATTACGAGGGATTGGGTTGTCACCAAAATTTGCGACAACCACATTTGTTTTTCTGGAAAAGGATAGACAAGTAAAATGTGAATAAAGATAAATTTTGAAAAGGACATATCCTGACAAAAAGATGTTTTATTGTAAATGAAGGTAGGGAATGGAATATAGAAAAGAAAAAAAAATTTGAAGAATTGCAGGCAGGATAAAAAAGAATTAGAAGAGATTAAGAGAAGAAGAGGAAATACACCTGGGTTTAAAAATAAGGAGGAAATTTTGAATAATAATAATAATAATATATACCCAGGGTTTTGGAAAATATAGGGAATATAAAATATCATACAATCATAAATATACAAACAAGGATGTACAAACAGCAATCCCTAGAGGCTGACTCTAAATGCAATTTTTGAAATGGCTTATAGGACCTTAATCCTAACTCTAGGGTTCAGATCATCTGATTCCAATCAAGATACGCCGATATACTCAAGCCGAGGCTCGAAGTACGTGGCATAGGAATATTCCTCCGGTTCTAAGGTAATGGCTTCCCAACATCCTTGAGCACCTACCGATATACCTCAGACTATGGCCCTTAGGTACGTGGTAGGGGGGCGCGAACCCAAATAAGTGGTCCAGTTGTGAGGCTCTCTCCCAAACTATGGTTCAGTGAGACAGCCCAGCAACGTGAAGACCGGGACAATATAGGTAAGGAGGTTTTTCAAAATATGGGCAGCATGCAAGAAATCAGAAGGCTCTAATGCAAATCCTAAAGAGATAGATTAAAATGAAGAGAAGCATACACTTGCATTCATTGTTTTGCATTCAATCCCTAGAATTGAGGAGAGTTGTATTTCAGACCTAAGTCTAATGTGAGCATGGAATAATCTCCTCAATATGGTCCTACCAAACCATACTTAAATCCTATATGCAAATGATGTCAGCTTAGGACAAAATCTAGGCTTCCTAAGGTTGGCATAAAAAATATAGCTGACATATGTTAGAATAAAGACTTAGATTATATAAAAGCAAAGCAAAGGCATAGATTCAACCGGACAAAGACGGGTCCCATCTCGGTCGCCAAACCTGTGATCATCGCAAAATTTTTCCTCTCGAAATGTTATCTCTCTTCCTTCTCTTTTCCTTTCCAACCTCGTATTTTCCTCCTTTTTGAAGGGAGAAAAGATAAAAGAACGGAAAGAAAGAGAGAAGAGAAAAGAAAGAAGAGAAGAAAAGAGAAACTCTTTTGCGGGTCTCACTTGACCTTAATTTTAAAAAATATTTGAAATAACTCGCCTTCGTTTTTGAAATATTTGCGGGAAAATCGGGAGACGAGATCCGCTCGTCGGTACGAGGTTCGACCGTTCCTGGCGCCTTTACCAGGGGTAATCGAACCAAGGGTCGAATTTTATGCCTTTTGCTTTGCAAAGAATTTATCTAAGTTTTTATCCTAAGTCTAAATGCACAATGAATCATGCTTGTGTAATATGCAAAGATGTATGCTCTTTTTGAAAATATTTTAAAGAATTTCCAAGTGAAATTGATAAAGTGAAGAAATGATTCATAACTTAGAACTTAAGATTAAAGTTCTAAGTTTTTAGAATAATCAAGAGCTTGGGAAGATAAATCTAGATCTGGAAAGAGATGGTTTTTGAAGTTTTTGAGATAAAAGAAGAAGAAAGAAATTTTCTAAGTCATAAATGAACTTTGAGTCAGAAATAGAAATGAAAATGGAATTGAATCAGTAGGAAATATAGAATTGGGAAATTTGAACGATATTTGAGAAATGGAATTGATTTAAAAGTTGGATTTTCAAGATGAAATCCGAATCCAATATCTGGATTCTGAATAGAGTTCAAAGTTGGATTTTGAATTTAGGATCTGAAATGGGAACTTGATTTGAAATCAGGAATGAAATGGAATTGGTTCAAATGAATTGAAACCAAGATGGAATTTGGATTTTGAAATTTTGAATGGAATTGAATTTAAGATTTGGAATCCAAGATGGTATTTGGATCTAAAATCTAAGATCCAAGATAGGGTTGGACTCTGGATCCTAAGATGGAATTGGATCTGAAGTCTGAGATCAAAAATAGAATTGGATTCTGGATCCTAGGATGGATTTGGATCTGAAGTCTGAGATCCAATGTAGGATTGGGTTCTGGATCCTAGAATGGATTTGGATCCGAAGTCTAAGATCCAAGGTGAATTGGGTTCTGGATCCTAAGATGATTTTGGGTCTAAGGTCTAGAAATCATGATGCAATTTGGATCTGAAGTCTAAGACCCAAAAGTAGAATTGTATTTAGGAAAACTGGATCCAAGTTGATCTAACTTCGGATTTGGGTTTTGAAAGTCCAAATGGGACTTTTGAAGGTGGATCTGGGTTTTGAAAATCCAGATTGAATTTTAAGAAGAGTCAAGATTCAAAATCAATCTCAAACTTGTGATTTTTGAATTTTGAAGATAAGAAGATAAACTTGATTCTTGATTTTGAAGATGAATTAGAAACTTCAAAGTTAAATTGAACTTTTGAATTTAAATTTTGAATTGAGTTAGAAATCTGAAGTTTGAATATAAAATGATTTTGGAATTTCAAAGTCAAATTGGACTTTGAAATTGAATTTTTGAATCTTGAAATGAGATAGAATTGGATTTGAGTAAGATTTGATCTGAGAAATGAAGAAGAAGAATCACTTGGAATTTTGAAAAGGAAATTTTGAAAATATGATGCAATTCTATCCTATATGATGAATGAATTTGAATAAGTTTAAAATTGGATTTGAAAATCATATTTCATTCTTCAAGTGAATTTAAATAAGATTAATGATATAATACACTCCTGACTATGGTCATTGAATGTATTATATAATAGTCATATCTAAATTCAAATGAAGGATAAAATACCTTTTAGTGCTTTTATAGAAGTTAAAATGAAATTAACCCTCAATATACCCTTACTATGGCCATTGGTATATATTTTGAGTTAATTTTAAGTTAAATTCTGATAAAAGAAGAAAATATTTTAGGAAAATATGATGAATTTTGAAAATGGATCCAGTGTGGATCCAGTGTTATTTTGTAAAAGATAAAAATACTAAGTTTTGTCCACATCCTGACTATGGCCATTGATGTGGATCATCAACTTAGGATCAATTACCTCCTACGAAATGGTGCCTGTGCCATTCATGTTGCCATTTGTGAGAATTTGAGAAATAAAGGTAAAAATGCATGAAAAACAAGCAATTCATGACATTTTACAATGCTCATTCATTCTACCTAAAGCAGGAAATGTAAATTCTCATTAAAGTCTAATCTATTACAATACATGAAATTAAATTTGCAATTCCATATGATGACCTTTCTCACATATCTCCTGCAAAACAATTGGGTTAATATGAAAGTAAAGACAAAATTGTACACATCACATGGAGGTCAATGGTAAAATGCTCCTCTATCAAGATATATATGATGAAAAAGGTAAAAAAAAAAAAATGATATATATATACCTATATACATAATATATATACATGCATATACGTATGTATATCTACGTATATATAGGCATATATATGTATATATATATACATATAGAGCATATATAATAGCTTATAGGATAGGAGATGTGGATGCAAGTGATGCAAGTCACTGTGGCTGGACAGTGGCTATTATTGGGAGAATCGCAATGTCCTCCATGGCTGTCATAGCAACGACTCAGGGAGGATTTTCTTTTGTTAATACTGGTACATGGACCAGATTCACCTATCACAGCCGAAACACGACTTTTAGGTAGAAGAACATGATGACAGATATTGTGAAAATGTTAGATAGTATCCTAATCACACATATCACAACAACAACAAAATGATGAATCATTAGAAAAATAAAAAAAAATAAAAATAACATCCCTCCACAGACGATCAATGCAGGCCATGTCTTTCCAATGTCAACCATATATCATTTCAGGATAGTTGATCATATTGTGAATAAATTTCTCCATTTCAGTCTTCTCATTGGTGTTTATTCCACCCATCTATTTGAAGTATGTATTCATAAGCTGTCAGCTCCAGAAGACAACAATGTTAAGAAATGTAACAGGATAACATGGAATGCTGGAACTGGATCTAACAAGACCAACCCTACTAACGGGAAATTCAGTGAAATTCGAGTGCTGTGAAGATGCAGAGAGTGTGGTTGTGCAACAGATGTAGGTGAGATGTTTAACGTATGGCAAATGTAGAGAAAATGTGTATTACAAGGTGCAACAGTGCATGCATTGTGGAGATAGCTGGAAGGTGGAAGCCATATACTGCAGCCAATGAAGCTACAGGTGGGTGTAGGTAAGATTCCAGTAAAAGCTACGAAGCGAGATATAGAGAAGTCTGGAATTTAGCATGACAGTTATCATCTAATTGTATGCTAGACTTCACGTGGCCACATAACATTATTAGCATTAGTTTAAGTAGGCCCTAAGGTAATGTTTTTAAAAGGTCCGATCAATAATAAGACCGACCTCAAAGGCCATAGCACCTCACAGCATGGTTCTGATTCATAAATACAGAGATCCATCTCTGGACCGACAGTGTAAGGAAGAAATAATAATATTATTAGAGCTGACCAGATGCTGAGTAGATGATCAAAGCAAGTTTCAATGAATGGCTGGATGTTGCAGGCCAAAAAAAAAAGGAAAGGAAGAAAATGCTGGATGGATATTTCAAACTATACATTATTTATGAAATCGCATGTCTCCCACACTCTAACAAGGGATAGATCTACTTACCAGGCAGCACTCCTTTGTTAACTGTACTTGTGTCTGATTTCCCAGGTAGCACTTCCTCGTCGACTGAACTTATATTCGATCTCCCTGCAAAGCAATCCTCAAGTCAGAATGTGAACAATCACCAGAAAAGGGTCCCCATATATGATCCAAATTTAGTGCCAATTCATGTTTTCTTTCCAGTAAGTGTATCCATCAGCACAGATGGTTTATAATCGAGTATACCAATTTCTCCTGCGATGGTCGACCCCATTGAACATGAGAGATAGTATCTTTCTGAAAATTCAGAGAGACCACCATATGCGAACCCAGTGAAAATAGTATAATTATCAAGAAAATTCGCGCACTTATGATACACTCGCATGCCGTTTAGCGGGACAAACTCTGTGACTTTAAAAACTGCTTCTCCAGGATTTTGCATTCATAATTTCCTCTAAGATGCGCTTACCATACTATTGCGGGATGTTTCTACATTCCTTCAGGCTTGAAGATCACTAGAAGGAGCATAGCCCACTGATTCATGTGGAAAATTCATGCCATCTTCCTTGCTCGTGCTTTTTAGATCAAGTGATGAGGAAAGTAATTGTGCAGAAAGACACATCAGGAGATGAAGGAGTAGTGAGATGTGAGCGGGGTTCAATCTCACAATTGCTTCGAAGATCTGCTCATCATTAAGTGATCATGAAACAACGACTTCCTCACCCATTTCATCAAACCTCCAGCCATAGCATGCAGAAACAAGTTTATACCTCAGTCTTAACCTTGCTTCGGATATGTGGTATTTAACGCATCTGACTGAACCAGGTGAAGAGCAGGTACATGACGCTGGCCTCCCTTTCTCAATCTCATCTTCAATTACTGGTGAGCGGCAGACACGTGACAAAGGCCAGGAATGAATTCCAAGCCATTTCGAGTCCTTGGAAGCATCATAACCTGTAGCTCCAATTTACTCTGGAACACAGATTGGAAAATCAGGACCATTTGGAATCCGCAATCTTAGACACAGATATTTACAGGAGGGCTCATCATTCCATTCCAGAATTCGATTTTGAGAAGAAGGCTTGACTTTGACGGGCTTAGCTATCAGAGTGGAAATTGAGCATGTGCGACTGTAAAGGGAAAGAGGGCATTGGCTGCTTCTTACTTTCTCTGGATCCTGATGCAAATTGTCATTCACATCTTCATAGATGGAGGGATGTACCCTTTGCTTTTTCTGTGCATAGGAACCTCAATGCATAAAAGAGTCCTTCCTTCATAATTTCTCTGGCTACAAGTATGTGAGAACATCATTCATCCACTCGGTCATATTTAGTGTCAGGCTCCAGAATCCGTTTGCTTTTAGCAAATCTAATGGAGATTCATCATTCTCTTTTTTTTTTTTAACTTAGCATAGTGAACATGTTGCGATGGGCATTGGAATGCCGATGATATTGTATTGTAACGAACAATGAGATGATGATAAACTCATCACAGAGGGTCGTAACCAGAGTAGTCCCGAACATCTTTGCTGTATTGATTACCCCTCTCGAATTTTTCACAACGTTAAGATTGGAATGCCGATGATGCAACTCCAATGCACAGAAAGTGTAGATGGTGAAATACAAAAGCAAAGTGCAGAGATAATGGTAGAACAAAACACATAATAATAATAAAAAAAATAAAAAAATAAATACTCACATGAAAGGAAGATGGAATGATCATGATAGGTGATGCTCAGAACAATCGTATGTGGTGAAGCATACAAACAAGATATTATGAACAAAAGAAAAATAAAATACCATTGATCGTTATCAAAACAAGGAATCAGGTGTCGACTAGTATTTGAAGTTAAAACAGAAAATCAAAAGCCGAGATAGGGGAAGGAAACGAAATCTAATATAAAAAAAAAGAAGTTGCTACTATCCAGATCAACTGCAGATCTAGATGGAGATAGAAATTCGAGATTCAACAGATGACAAACAGGAGGAGGAACAACGATTCATAGGATCAAAAGGGAATTACTGCTCGATCATTAGTATGGAACAAAGCATACAAGCAAATCATAATAAATAAAATAAAAAAAAGAAAAGAAGAAAAATGTAGGAATCTAACCATTCCGGTGATATAGCATTGCGTATACCGATGTTGCTATATGCAACTCGGATTTACAGGTTGTGCTCTAATGGGGCTTAAAACAAGAAAAATGAAGAAAATGTAAATACAGCAGAGAGAAGAGGGGATGCTTACCGTTCTTCTGCTGCAGGGGTGATCCGCCTCTTACAGTAGGGATTCAGAAGGGGCTTTCCTTTTGTCTGAAATATATATATATTTTTTAGACGTGTTGCAGAGATTCGAAGAGGGGTATTTCCTTCAATGACAGAATGAGCCGTAGCCTTGCTTTGATTGAGAGGAAAAGAGCACCCCTGCTGAATGCTATTGCTATCAAATGAAGCTTCAGAACGGGTGGTAGGGAGGTCGACCTTCAGCTGCTTAAAGAGAAGACCTTAAGGGATAATGAGATGAGAGGAGACGCGATTTGTTGTAGGGTTCCCTTCAAGACAAAAATGAGGAAGGATATAATGCCGAGAGGAAAAACCTGATGATGGTGGATTGTAATAGATGAGAAGAAAAATAGTGAAGAGGTGAAGAATGGATGATTGAAGAGAAGGAAGAAGGGAGCACGCGGGGGTGATAACGGATGAAAACAAGAGGAAGGAGAAGAAACAAAGAGGTGCAGGGGTGAAGACGATGGGCTCAAGGGGTTCCATGCGTGATCTTTTTAAAGGGAGGGAAGGAGGTTCGAGAGGGAATCGGTTGAAGATCGAGGTTTGAGGAAGAGGCCATTCCCGATCGAAGGGTGGATTGTGCGAGATGGTGATCGGGCGGCAATGGAGGGGAGATACCAGAGTGAGGGAGGCGGCTCTCTTTCCCTTTTTCTCATTTACGAAGGGTTTTTTTTAAAAAAAACCCTAAAAGAGGATTTTCCATAGGACCCCCTCTGATTTTTGAGTTTTTACAAAAAAAGGGGCTCTCAGGGCTTTTTAGCAAAAATTTGATTTTTTTAAAGTTTAAACTAATTCATTTTTTTCTCAAAATTTTTCCATTTTTTTGGTTTTTGGTGTTATTTTTCCATTTTTTTGTATTTTTAAGTAGGAAACCTAAGATTTGTGAGAAAACAAAGATTAAAACCATTTTTTTTGTGTTTTTGCAAAAATATTTACAAAAGAGAAACTTTCTGTGAATTAAAAGCTATTTTGAGAAAATTTCTTCAGAAAATGGGTTTGGATCCGGATTTTGAGGATATATGGATTTAAAGTACAGGATTCGGATCCAGAATAAATTTTGAATATACCAATATGGAATTTAATTCGGAAAATCTAAAGTTCAGCTTTGAAATTGCTTTGATTTTCTCAGAAAATGGGGTTAGGGGCAAAAGGGTCGTTTTTACAAAACTTTGAAAAATTTGGGGTGTTCACACATGGTTATCTGCATGTCTGAACTCAAGCATGGATTATTGACGTGTCAACTTGCATATGGATATATATACAAATTAAATTTGTGAAGGTATTGTATCGTAGATACAGACTAGACTTGGGGTCTAGGGAGCCATGGCTTGATGTCTTTGTTCATAATGGGGCTTGTATGACTTTGAGATCTTAGTCCAGGAAACCCATTAGTGCTGACAAGGAAGTTCCCCATACCACTGAATTACAATATGGTGATATATATAATGCATCATGCATTTTAAAGACTTAATCTAAATGAAATTAGATCCTCATGTGAGTCCTCAAGTACGCGGCATACTTCTGATGAATAAAATCGAGTTTCAGCCCATGTTAGTGTGTATAGTTGGTTGGTTAAGTTGTACCTGGTATGTGCTTGGATGAATACAAGATTTTTTTATCAGCTTGAAGCAAACTGACCTACTAGGCCTAAGTCATGTTGGTGAAGCATAAATTAGGATATGTAAACCTAGTTTGCCATGGACATAACTAAGAAAAATATGTACTCATATTGGGATTCCGCAAGTGCACTCAGTTTCAGACCCAGATATAGTTAAGTTCATCCTTTGAAACAAACTGGAAAGTGTACTAGGATCGAGGCAACGAGCACTAGAGGGCGGGTGAATAGTGCTTTTAAAAGTTATCTGCAGAATATTAAAGGATTTTATAATTTGAAAAACAAACACACAAAGAACACAAGATTTTATCCTGGTTCGGTCTATCCCGACCTACATCCAGTCCCCAAGCAAAACCCGCTTGAGATTTCCACTATCAACCTTGTTAACTACAAGATCACACAGACCAAAACCGGTCCCACTTTCAGTAACAACCCTACTGAAAGCAAACAACGCCTTTAAACCAAGGAGTCCTTTTTACAGAAAATAAGTAACAACTTACAATACAACCTATGAGCCTTTCTTTTGAATGCAAATGAGATGCAATTGGCTTTTGAGGTTGTTGAAATACTCTACTCACGAATTCACTATCTCTCAAAGGGATTTGAGTGAAAAACTGAAGTGAAAATATCAAGTGAGTGAGAAAACAAATACTTGAATGAATAGGAGTGAAAAGCAAGAAGTAAATGATTCAAATTGATTGAATTCAAGTTGTTTTGAGTGTAAAATGCACTCATATTTATAGTTGAAAAATTCCATACGTTGAGAGTATGAAAGGGTGTCAAAACAGTCCATTTTGAACAATCAAAACGTTTGAAAAATGAAACGACACGCCTTTTTGAAGTTTCAGGAAAAATGGCAAAATTAGTCGACTGGAACAATAGTTAGTCGACTAATAGTTAGTTATTAGTAGACTGACAGTTATCGTCGGTCGATTGATCTGTTTATCGAGCCGTTTGAAAATCTGAACTTTTGAAACTTAGTCGACTAGAGAAAAATTAGTCGACTGATAATATCATCAGTAGACTGAAAAACCTTTCAGTCGACTGCTGCTAAAATCTTCTGAAAAACAAACATTTTGTCCGGTCGACTGATAAAAGCATTAGTCGACTGCTGCTAAATTTTTTCAGAAAACACATGTTCTGTTCAGTCGACTGATAAAACCGTTAGTCGACTGCTGCTAATTTTCCAGAAAACAGACATTCTGTCTAGTCGACTGATAAAACCTTCGGTCGACTAATTTGACAAAAATGACTTTTTTTTAGAAAATATGGCGCAAAAGGATTAGTCTATTGGTAAGTCTATTGGTCGACTAATAAACACGAAAATTTAAGAAAAGAGTTTTCTAAAAAGATTTTCATGAGGGGTTCTTTTAGAAAAGTTTTTCTGAAGACTTTTAGGTAAAATGCAACCTAAATATGCACTCTAAGTAAGACTCTTACAAGAATCTAAGACTTTTTAATGAATTAAACATTTGCACACTAGTCTTCAAAGATTCTTCATCAAATTCTTCAATATCTTCGTAGCCTTAGCTGAAATACAGTTGATTTCACTTGCTCATCATCAAAACCTTTTACTTGAAGTATCATGTATGGCTTCATTGTGGTAACAATCTCCCCCTTTTTTATGACGACAAACTTAATCAAAGATGGAGCATTTTAGATGCATAGATGGAGATTTTACTCCCCCTATCAATATGCTGCAAAACATTAAAAAGTTAGTACTTTCAAAGCACATATATCACATATTGATTGGTTTGCATTTCCATTCATCATTACTTCATGCATTTATAAATGCATTCATTCAAAGCTTACTTTTTCTCTTAATTTCGCATTTCTCTTGCAAGATCTCCTGCAATTTCAATTTAATGCTATCTTTTATCTTTTTCTCCCCCTTTGTCAGAATAAAAAAGAGTAAGGGCAGAAATAGCATAAGCAAAATAGAGATACAAGTTTAAAATATTACAACCCATAAAGTATGAAAGTTTAGACAACAAAGATCAGAAAAGTGAGTTGAGCAAATCCTTGATTGAAGTAATCTCTTTTTGAATCGAAGATAGTTGTTGAGTCACATCTTCACGAAAAGTGTGTTGATGCAGCTCCAAAGCTTCCAGTCTCTGCATAACTTCATCATTGTCTTGACTTGTAGGAAACTTCTTTCTTTTTGCATGAGATGAAGGTGTCCTAGAAGGTGAAGGTTCAGAAATAGATGGTTCAGTAGGATCAGATGGTTCAGTTTGATCAACATTTAAAGGAGGCAGATATTTAATTTTCATTCTTTTAAAAATTGTTTGATCAAAGAACTCTTTTTGCTCAATATATTTTTTATTTGTTAAGGGAACTTTGAAATGTCTAAAAATACGAGTTAGAAGACATCCATAAGGAAGAAATGGTTTTTGTTTCCACAAATTTGTAAAATACACATTGGCCCAATTTACAGAAATATTTCCAAATAAAACATAAAGAGCCATAGAAAGATCTGTGGAATAGTAATCAAAAGAACCAGTTTTAGATAGAACATTGTGGGCAAGGATTCATCCAGCAATTCGTGCACGAGTTTGAAGATTAGTATTTTTGAAAGGAGGGCAATAAGGTGCACCTAGAAGAAGAATTTGTTCAAAAATTCTTTCATCATTTAGTTCAACAGTGTTGAAAAGAGTGTCTGAAGGTGGAATTTCTAGAATTTCTCCAAGCAGTTTAGAATCAAACTCGATTTCAACATCACGAACAAGAGAAGAAAGAACTCCAGTTTCATGATCAATTTGTAAATTCGTGTAAAACAAGTGAATCAGAAAAGGATAGTGAAGGGTATCTGCACAGGCATAAAAAAGATGTGAAATTCCAGGAAATAATTCTCTTATTTTGTAACGAGAAAACAGGTGAAACAGTACATTTCGGCCTGGTAAAATAGGTAGTGCAGAAATTGATCCAAAAGTATCATATAAAAGAGGATTTCAGAGTAATCTGAGTGAAAAACCATGTCTTGAAGAAGGTGTAGGAGGAGAAGAACCTAAACCTTTTGCAGATGCAGACTTCGTACGAGGCATGATTAAAAACAGATTTACCAAAAATGTCGGCTTCCAAATGACGTCCGGCAAGAGGAAAATGTTGTCTGGCGTTCAGAAACTAAGGAAGATACGGTGGCTGACGGCGAGTGTGAAGACTGCCACAAGGGGATTTCGGCAATGGCTGAAGATACACCGTCATGGCAAGAGGGTTCTAGCGTGTTAAGATCACGACCAGAAGATTCCAGCGTCTCCCTGTTACGGCAAGAAAATCTCGGCGAAGATCGAACGACACTCCGAGGGTTTTTCGGAAGAGAGAGAGGAAAGAGACCAAAAAGGGTTTTCGTTTTAAGGGTTTTGTTCCTTTAAAATAAAAACAAAAAGGTGTGAAAATGAAACGATGCCTATTTAAAAAAAAACAGGTGTTAAAAAATCCAAGGGGTATCGGGTCCCTTCATTTAAAATGTTAAAAAAAAAATTTAGTCGACTAAAACTTTAACCGTCGACTAAAACTTTATCGGTCGACTAAGAATGTGCGACTCATTCTAAAAACATCAGTCGACTAGAAATATATCGATCGACTAATATAGTGCGATACATTCTAAAAATTTTAAAGCATCAGTCGACTAAATTTTTATCGGTCGACTAATATAGTGCGATTTTGAGATTTTGTTAAAAAATTAGCACTTTTATAAATCCAAAAATGAGCAAATATCTAGTTCTCTCCTAATTCTTATAAAATCTTCATTTTTAAGAGGTTAAGTGAAGATATCGGCATGTTGTTCTTTAGTGGAAATAAAATTTAACGAAATATCTCCTTTTAACACATAATCTCTTAAGAAATGATGTCTAACTTCAATATGCTTAGTTCTTGAGTGCTGAACAAGTTTTTTCGAAAGATTTATAGCACTGGTGTTATCACAATAAATAGTTGTTGTGAAGTAATTCAAACCAAAATCTTTTAAGGTCTGTTTCATCCATAGTACTTGTGAACACGCTAAACTAGTTGTTATATATTCTGCTTCAGTTGTTGAGAGTGACACTGAATTTTGCTTTTTACTAAACCAAGAGACTAAGGAATTTCCTAAGAAATGACAAGTTCCACTAGTACTCTTGTGATCAGATTTACTTTCTGCAAAATCTGCATCACTATATGGAACTAAATCAAAAGAAGATGATTTTGGGTAAAACAAACGGAAATCTGAAGTATCTTTCAAATAACGAAGAATTTGTTTTACTGCACTTAAGTGAGATTCCTTTGGATTAGCTTGAAATCTTGCACACATACAAACACTAAACATAATATCAGGTCGACTAGCAGTTAAGTATAATAGAGATCCGATCATACCTCTGTAGAGCTTAGTATCTATATATTTACCATTTTCATCTTTATCAAGAGAAGTAGTTGTACTCATAGGATTCCTTCTTGATTTCGATGAGTCCATCCCAAATCTCTTGAGAAGTTCTTTTGTATACTTACCCTGATTGATGAAGATTCCTTCTTCAGTTTGCTTTATTTGAAGTCCAATGAAGTAGTTTAATTCGCCCATCAAGCTCATTTCAAACTCTTCCTGCATAGCCTTAGCAAATTCTTTATAAAGAGAATCATTAGTAGAACCAAATATTATGTCATCAACGTAAATTTGCATAATAAGAATATCTGAATTAAAATGTTTAATAAATAAAGTGGAGTCTACCCGACCAATGGAAAAACCAGATTATTCTAAAAAATTTCGTAGTCTTTCATACCACGCTCTTGGTGCTTGTTTGAGTCCATACAAAGCTCTTTTCAATTTGAAGACCTTTTCTGGATATTTCTCATTTTCAAAGCCTGGAGGTTGCTCTACATAAACTTCTTCATTGACGTGTCCATTTAAAAATGCACTCTTAACATCAATTTGATATAACTTGAAGTTCATGTAACTAGCAAAAGCAAGCATCATTCAAATTGACTCTAATCAAGCCACTGGTGCATAGGTTTCATCAAAATCTATGTCTTCTTCTTGATTATAGCCTTGTGCTACTAGCCTTGCTTTGTTACGAATGACTTCACCATTTTTTTCCAGCTTATTTCGGAAGACCCATCTTGTTCCAATTACTGGATGATCCTTTGGTCTATCAACTAGATCCCAAACATCATTCCTAGTAAATTGGTTAAGTTCTTCAGACATGGCCAAAAGCCAAAATTCATCACCACAAGCCTCATAGATATTCTTTGGTTCTAATTTAGATATGAAAGCAACATTTGCAATATATTTTTCTAATTGCCTTCTAGTTTAGACACCACTCTTTATTTCACCAATAACTTGTTCATGTGGATGATTAGGAGTTTCTTTCCAAACCGGTTGAAGAGGAATATTTTCTTGAGAAGTACTCTCTATCAAGGGTTCTTCTTGAAGTATTACTTCTTCTCCTTCGCTTAGAGGTATAATCTGCTCACAATTCTCATCAAATGCAACATGTAAAGATTCTTCAATACAAGATGTTCTTTTATTGAAAATATGATAAGCTTTACTTCTAGAAGAATATCCAAGAAATATTGATTCATCTGATTTTGAATCAAACTTATCAAGATTATCTTTGGTATTTAACAAGAAACATTTACTACCAAAAACTTTGAAATATGAGATCTTTGGTATACGATCATAATACAATTCAAAACATGTTTTATGTAAAATTGGTCGAATAAGAATATGGTTCAAAACATAACATGCTGTATTTATTGCTTCAGCCCAAAAGAGTTTTGGTAAATTTTTATCTTGAAGCATGGTTCTAGCACATTCTTGCAAAGTTCTATTCTTTCTTTCAACAACTCCATTTTGTGGAGCCGCTCTAGGAAAAACAAAGTTGTGAGATATACCATGTAAATCACAAAACTTTAGAAAAGATTCATTTTCAAATTCACCACCATGATCACTACGAATTTTAATTATAGATGTAGATTTTTCATTTGTAATTCTTTTACAAAGTTTAGAAAATTCCGAAAAAGCATCATTTTTGCTTTTTAGAAAAATCACCCATGTAAACCGGGAATAATCATCTACTATAACAAAAGCATACTTGCTACCATTCAAACTTTGAATTCTAGATGGTCCAAATAGATCTAAATGTAAAAGTTCAAGAGGATGTTTTGTTGAAACTATATCTTTTGCTTTAAAAGAACTCTTGATTTGTTTACCCCTTTGACAAGCATCACATAAGTGATCTTTTTTTATATGGTATTCTAGGTAGGCCTCTTACAAGATCATTCTTGGATAACTTTGAAATAATTTTAAAGTTAACATGTTCAAGTCTCTTGTGCCATAACCATTGAATTTCATTTGAAACAATAAGACATTTTTCATTAAAAATGGGTAATTCATCTAGATATAGTTCATACACATTGTTCATTCTTTTACCTTTAAAAATGATCTTTTTAGATTGAAAATCAGAGATTAAGCATAAATCATTTTCAAAAGAAACATGAAAACCTTTATCACATAATTGACTAATAGATAATAAATTATGCATTAAACCATCTACTAAAAGAACATTTTCTATCAAGGGAAATTTTGGATTACCAATATTACCAATACCTATTACTTTTCCCTTGTTATTGTCACCAAAGGTGACGGTTCCTCCATCCTTATTTTGAAGGGTGAAAAATAACTTCGGCCTTCCAGTCATATGTTTGGAACAACCGCTGTCCAATATCCATTTGCTCCTTATGTTGTGTACCTACAACAAAATTAGAAAACAGAGCATTTGACCCCTTTCTATTTTCGGGTCCATGAGAGTTAGTCTTAGGAATCCATATCCATTTGGATTTTGGTTTCCTTTGATAATAAATATTCTTTCTATAAAAGAATTTATCATGTCTAGAATAATCATGTCTAGGCTTATAAGTATTATAGTTTCCATGATTAGATACATTTCTATTAGAACTAGAAAGTTTAGTTCTATTAACAAATGATTGAGAATAATGTCTTTGATTTTTCACCACATAGTTTGGTCTATTTTGAGTATCAAAGAAGCTATATCCCAATCCGGTTTTATTAACCGAGCATCTTTGAGAACCAAGAAGTTTTTCTAGATTCTCTTGACCATTTGTGAATTTGGTCACTATGGAAAGAAGATCATTTGATTTTTCTTTTATACTAGATATTTCTTTTTGTAAGAGATTGGTTCTAACTCCAATTTCTTTTATCTCAAATGCTTGGCAAGAGTTTTTCTTCTTGAGATCTTCTATCTCTTGAAGTAACACTTTATTTTGAGAGTCAAGAGTTAAATTTTCAGTTTTTAACTCTTTATTTTTAGAACTTAGACTCTTAAATTTAGCATATAAATCATTGAATGCTTCTAACAAATCATTATAGTCAAATTGGCTTACCGAATCTTCTTGTGCTACAAAACACATGTTAGCAACTTCTTCATTTGATTCTTCATCGAAAGAGGAGTCACTATCATCCCAACATGCTTGAAATGTCTTTTTCTTGTTGAATTGGTCCTTGGGCTTGATTTTGAGAAGAGGACAATCTTTCTTGATATGTCTTGCTTTTTTGCAGTTAAAGCACTTGACTTCATCGGGATTGGAAGAATATGCTTTCTTTACCTTTCTTTGAAATCTTCCCTTTTTGATGAATCTTCTGAATTGCCTTGTGATGAGGGCAATATCTTCATCTTCATCTTCTTCTGAATTTTCTGAGTCAGAAGTAGCCTTAAAAGCAAGAGATTTCTTCTTGGGCTCTTCTTCTTGTCTGTCTTGAAGTTGGACTTCATATGCCATAAGGTTACCAACCAAATCTTCAAAAGTGAGTGTTAAGATCATTTGCTTCTTCAATAGCAGTGGTTTTTCTCTCCCATTCAGGAGTTAAACATCTTAGGATCTTTCTGACTAAATCCACTTGTGCATATTCTTTTCCAAGGGATTTCAAAGTGTTAGTTATATCGGTCATTCTAGTTACCATGTCCGATATAGATTCATTTTGCTTCATTTTGAACAATTAAAATTTATGAACTAAAGAAGCAATTTTAGATTTTTTTACCTTTGACGTACCTTCGTGAGTCACAAGAAGAGTATGCCAGATTTCATTTGTTGTAGAGCATTGAGAGATACGATTGAACTCTACCTTGTCAACGACACAATATAATGCATTCATCGCCTTGGCATTCAGTGAAGCGGTTTTCTTTTCTTCATCGGTCCATCGGCTGAAATCAGTTGATGGAGTTTGGTACTTATCTGAAACAACTCTCCAAATATCGAGATCCATGGATTGCAAGAATATTGTCATTCTCACTTTCCAGTATCCATAGTTTGTTCCGTCAAAGAGAGGAGGACGAACAGAGGAGCATCATTCTTTGTGCTGAGATGTTGTAGTTGCCATGCTAGATGATGATCAAATCAGAATAATAGCAAACCTACTCTGATACCAAATGAAAGTGTACTAGGATCGAGGCAACGAGCACTAGAGGGGGGGTGAATAATGCTTTTAAAAATTATCTGCGAAATATTAAAGGATTTTGCAATTTGAAAAGCAAACACATAAAGAACACAAGATTTTATCCTAGTTCGGTCTATCCCGACCTACATCCAGTCCCTCAAGCAAAACCCGTTTGAGATTTCCACTATCAACCTTGTTAACTACAAGATCACACAGACCAAAACCGGTCCCACTTTCAGTAACAACCCTACTGAAAGCAAACAACTCCTTTAAACCAAGGAGTCCTTCTTTTTACAGAAAATAACAACTTACAATACAACCTATGAGCCTTTCTTTTGAATGCAAATGAGATACAATTGGCTTTTGAGGTTGTTGAAATACTCTACTCACGAATTCACTATCTCTCAAAGGGATTTGAGTGAAAAACTGAAGTGAAAATATCAAGTGAGTGAGAAAACAAATACTTGAATGAATAGGAGTGAAAAGCAAGAAGTAAATGATTCAAATTGATTGAATTCAAGTTGTTTTGAGTGTAAAATGCACTCATATTTATAGTTGAAAAATTCCATACGTTGAGAGTATGAAAGGATGTCAAAACAGTCCATTTTGAACAATCAAAACGTTTGAAAAATGAAAAGACACGCCTTTTTGAAGTTTCAGGAAAAACGACAAAATTAGTTGACTGGAACAGTAGTTAGTCGACTAATAGTTAGTTATTAGTATACTGACAGTTATCGTCGGTCGACTGATCTGTTTATCGAGCTATTTGAAAATCTGAACTTCTGAAACTTAGTCGACTAGAGAAAAATTAGTCGACTGATAATATCATCAGTAGACTGAAAAACCTTTCAGTCGACTGCTGCTAAAATCTTCTGAAAAACAAACATTCTGTCCGGTCGACTGGTAAAAGCATTAGTCGACTGATGCTAAATTTTTTCAGAAAACACATGTTCTGTTCAGTTGACTGATAAAACCGTTAGTCGACTGCTGCTAATTTTCCAGAAAACAGACATTCTGTCCAGTCGACTGATAAAACTTTTGGTGGACTAATTTGACAAAAATGACTTTTTTTTAGAAAATATGGCGCAAAAGGATTAGTCGACTGGTAAGTCTATTGGTCGACTAATAAACACAAAAATTTAAGAAAAGAGTTTTCTAAAATGATTTTTATGAGGGGTTCTTTTAGAAAAGTTTTTCTAAAGACTTTTAGGTAAAATGCAACCTAAATATGCACTCTAAGTAAGGCTCTTACAAGAATCTAAGACTTTTTAATGAATTAAACATTTGCACACTCTTCTTCAAAGATTCTTCATCGAATTCTTCAATTTCTTCATAGCCTTAGCTGAAGTACAGTTGATTTCACTAGCTTATCATCAAAACCTTGTACTTGAAGTATCATGTATGGCTTCATTGTCGTAACAAAACTGACCTACATTCTGATAAGTTCAAGCAGTAAAGATGGATTTAGAATATTGTTTACATAAGAATGAAATAACCTGTCAATGTCTAGGGATTAGTTAAGTGTACACGTCTACGTAGATTCAATATATATATATATATATATATATATATATATATATATATATATATATACTTGCAGGAATATACAGAATCATTTTAATGGTTGTTGCATATGCAATATGATAGTCAAATGTATATTATTATGCAGATTTACAAAATAATTTCCAAGAATATGTAGATTTGATTCAAAAGCTATATATACTATTTCACCCATGTAAACAGACAAGAAGACAACTCTACGTGCTAATAAAAAATAAAAATTTTAGCAACTTACCACATGGGAAAATTGGCAAACACTACTTAAACGCTTTATGACAAACAATGACATGGCTGATCAAACATAAAAATTCCGAAAATTCACATGGGAAAATTGACAAACACCATGGCTATTTCACATGGCAAGATGTATGCATTTTTATACGTGTTTTCAAAAGATATGCAACATACGTGTCCCACAAAACACCAAACACATGCATAGAGATATAAGGCCTCTTACTTCGTTCAAGATCGAATTCCGATTGAAAGGGTTTCCAATGGATTCCCACAACCTCTTCCCGGAGGTAGCAGGAGCAACTTGGTTCACGTCTCTAATGGAGGAGGATTTGTTGCCATGAAGAAAACGTTGAGAGGGAAAAGTTGGGAGAGGAAAGGGGAGGAGCCTTTAAGGCACCTCATTTTTGTAAAGTCTAAAAAAAAATTGTTTTTCTAATATGCCTTCATTCCAGCCCTCCCAAAACGGCTGCCCATTAATACCTATTCTTGAAACTCCCTTCCATTTCAAAAAATGGAAGGGAGGCTTCCTGTAAACACCCCAAATTTTCACCCTCATCCAGTGTTTATATATTTCATGTGTTATTGCATATCATTGCATGCATTTGGCATACCATTTCATTGCATTGCATGTCATTACATCTCATTTTCGAGATCCAGCACTCCTGTTTTCAAAATACTTAATCAAGATTCAATTTTTAAAACTTTTTTTTTCAAAATCAATTTTAAAACATGGGTTTTTAATCAACATTCTGTCATTTGCCAACCCCCAGGACCTTATATTTTGAAGTATTTTTCTTAGAAAACAATCTGGATTCGTTTTAAACTCAATTTTCAACTGATTTCAATTCTCAGATGAGACCCATTTAGGTGGTGTCGCTTCTGGATTTCTTCATTTATCAAATTTCTCAAAAATTTCAAAGTCCTAGTTGGATCAGGACTCTATCTTTTTATCTTTTTAAAACATATTCAAAACTCTATTTTTTATTTTAAACCAGTTATGGTCATATCCCTTGTCCATTTCCTCCATTTTGGCCAAAATCTTAGAGTCCTAGTTGGATCAGGACTCTTTTTCTAGAGTCTCAGTCGGATCAAAACTCTACTTTTTACTACATTTTCTACCTGTTTTGGAGAAACCCTTTCAAAATCTTCCGTTTTTGCCAAAATCCGAGAGTCCTAGTTGGATTAGGACTCTTCTTCAAGAATCTCAGTCGGATTCGGACTCTTCTTCAGAGTTTCAGTCGGATTAGGACTCTGTCTTTTGTCACTATTTTTACCTCTTTTTAACCAAATCTTTCAAAATGAGTCAAAACTGAGAGTTTCAGTCAAAACAAGACTCTGTTCAGAGAGTCCTAGTTGGATCAGGACTCTGATTCTGATTTCAATTTTGAGAGAATCTTTCAAAAATCTTTCCATCTGTCAAAACTATTACACTTTTATCAAAGAATTTTAAAATTCTGGGATTTATCCTAGAGTCCTGATAGAATCAGGACTCTGTCCTAGAGTCCTGATCAAATCAGGACTCTATACAAAGTTTGTTTTCTCACTCCATTTTCACTGATTTTCAAAATTTATGTTTAAATTTCATCATTTGCTTATCAGAAAACCAAAAATTCTTAGAGTTCTGATCGAATCAGGACTCTTTCTCAGAGTCCTAATCAGATCAGGACTCTGAACCAAAACTTCAATTTTATCCTGTTTTTAATTGTTTTTTAAAATTCTCTCATTTGTTTTCTCAGAAAATCCAAAAATCTGAGAGTTCTAGTTCAATTAAGATTTTGTCCCCAGAGTCTCAGTTGAATCAGAACTCGGTTTTATTTCAATATTTGTTATTGTTTTCACTGTTTTCACAAGTTCTTTCATCTGTTTTTCAGTAAATACCAAAAAAATCTAGAGTTTTAGTCCGATCAGGACTCCGTCCCAGAGTCCTAATCCAGTCAGGAGTCTGTTCTAGAGTCTGTTTTTGCTTCTATTTTTACTCTTTTCCATTTGTTTTTCAAAAATTAGGTTATTTTGTAAAGTCCCAGTTGATTCAGAACTCTATTTCAGAGTTTCGGTTGAGTTAGGACTCTAACCCTGACTGCTTTTTCTTCCTTATTTTACCATTTTTTTTTTGAAAAAATCTTTCAAAAACTCCTTCATTTGGCTTTTAAAATCCAAAATCTCAGAGTCTTAAAGTTTCAAGACTCTAGACCAGAGTCCTAGTTTGCTTAGGACTTTATTTTCAAACATTTGAATTCCATTTGTTGATTTTAACCCCCTTTCAAAGCTATTTTCAATCTTTATTTCAATTTTTTCAAAACTTCGATGTGGGGCCCACCCAGTTGGTGCCATATCTGGAGGAATTCTGACCTAGTCAGAACTCTATGCTATTTCAAAATTTTCAATCTCAAAATCTACTTTTGAATATCTTTTAAAAAACCTCTCATTTTCAAGTTTAAAAATCGTTTTTGAAAATTCAAGTGGGGCCCACTCGGGGTGGTGCCACATTTGAAGAAGTCAAGGTTAGACTAGGGTTAGTCAATGTCCTAGTTAGGTTAGGGGTTTAAAGGAGTCAAAAGCAATTTTGAAAATTTATTTTATTTAAGTTTTAAACCATTGGTTTTTAAAGGTTTTAAATTCAAGTTTTAAAAACCAAATGTGGGTCCATACTAGGTGGTGCCACATTTGGACTTTCCAGGGTTTAATTAGGGATTAATTAGAGTCTATTTAGGTTAGAATCCTCTAGGTAAATCTTTGGTCCTTAGTGGATTTATTAGAAAGAGTCCTGAAAAAAAAGAAAAACCTCTTAATGTTACCCTAATTAAGTGACTTTTTGAAAACCTATAAAACGGGGACTTCAAGAGGTCAAAAGGAGGCTGTTTTTCTCTCAAATTTTCGTGGTCTCCCTCCTCTCTCCAGCACCTCTTCTTCCTCAATTGAAGCTGCAACCCCAAGGTGAGTTTTTTTAACATTATTTTATTATTTTTATTAGTTTTTTATGATTTTATATTAGATTTCACCATTGGCACCTCCCCTTTCATGGATTAAACCATGGATTCAACCTCAAGAACCTCAAGTTCAATTTAATAAGATGATCTAACCCTATTCTATGTTGTTTTCCATGATTCTAATCCATTAGAATCGTTTATTGCATTGTTTTTTATATTCTTAACCAAGAAAACATGAGATTTATCCGATTAAATGGATTAAATCCATTATTTCAAGGGTAAATGCAATTCCAGCCATGGATTCCCTATTTTATTTTTATTTTTTAGCACATTACTGTCTATTTTATGTATTACAACATCAAAATAGGATTTGTTTTACTGTTTAGATATTTTTTTGTTGTTTTCATTAATTAAATCATGTTTTATTGGTGTTTCTTAGATTTCTTCATATTTTAATTTCAGATCAGTAGAAAGCATGTTAGTTCGTATTGAAATCTTTATTGAAAATTCCTAATTGTTTTTTATATGTTGTTCACGGATATGTCAGTGAAGTACTGTAAAAAAATCAAACGTTTTGGGATTCAGGAACCCTGTTAATAAAATACAAAGTCAAATCAGGATTTTTGTTGATTAAAATCGTTGTTTAAATTCAAGCATAACTTGCAGATGTGTTATTTTTTTCATCTGATATCTGATTCAAGATACGTAAAGTGCAGTAGCTTCGTGTTGATGTAGGCTATTTACTGTAAAATTTTCACAATTTTTTGCTTTTGTTTGGTATTTTTCCTTTGTCAGAAAGTCGGATCCATCTTTTAAAACTCATTATGATTTATAAAAACCCTAATCCAATTTGTACTGATCATAGATCTTAAACCGTAGATCTGATTCATGATCTGTAAAAATGGAAGTTTATTTTTTTTTTGTCTAATATTCACTGCTGAAATTTTAAAAAATTTTGATGAAGTATTCTATTTGTTTATGTATTTTTAATCAGAAACACCTGTTTTTATCAATTTTATATTCATTAAATTTAAGTATAGATTGCCGGAATGATATCTCCCTAACCGGAGATGATTTTTCCAATCTGTATAAGGGAGATTCTTTATTTTTCGTCTAGTTATTCTCTGTAAAATTTTAGAAGTTTTCATGGTGGATTGACCCCTGATTTGGGTCTAACACTAAAACTGGTACGTGATCATGGGTAAAAATAGCATATTTTAGGGTTTTAATGTAATTTTTTAATTAGAATAATGTCAAAAATATATTTTTATGGTTCCAATCTGATTTCAGGGTGATAACAAGTGCATGTACCGATTTTTATCAATTTTGGAATCCATTTGATGCTTAGATGAGCCAAATTGCAAAACAGGGTGCCCATAGGATCCCGAAACATTGCTAAAAGCATGATTTTCATGATATTTCTTGATTTTCGTGTATAAGTTCATGTTTTTAGGGTTTGTTCATGTTTAGAATCATATTAGGATGCTTCATGGTTGATTTTATGTTTATTTCAATCGTAAATCCAAAGTTTTTACCAAAATTTATTTTAAAAAAAAACCTGATTTTAAGGCCATAGTCTTGCTATCAGGGGCATTTTGGTCATTTGACCTCAATTTCGAAATTCTAAACCCTAATTTTCATATTTTTAATCATATCATGTCATATTATGTTTGATTTATCCTCATTTGAATTTTAAAAGTTGTATTTTACAAGATATCTTTCTGAAAACCCTAATTTCAAGGCCATAGTCTTGTTTTCAGGGGTATTTTTGTCTCTTTTTCTCAAATTTCGAATTTCAAAGTTATTTATCTTCATTATTCATTCTATTTTATTTCATATTTTATTATGTTTATCTCAGGGAATCATGGAAAAAGGCTTATATCTAGAGAAATCCAGTAATTTCCAGATATTACTGGATAAATCTAGAAAAGCCAACATATCTTCACTAACAAGTTTTCTAGTTTTGCAAGGACATTGAAGACTTTATTTTTATGTATTTAAATTCAGTTAGTGATGTAAATTAGATTAAATTTGGAATAAGAATTTCAATTTCTGCTTAGATTAGGATTTGCATTGCATATAGTTTAATTCTGCAAATTTTAATATCTGATGAATGCATCATTCATGCATATTTTTTATAAATCCACCATGGTCTACACTAATGGCACATGAACTAGCTCTTAGGGAGTTGACAAACTCGATGGAATTCGTATTTATGGCCATAGTCAGAATACGAATGAGACCCAGATTTGTGATCTTCGTATTAACCACATTCAGCCTACACTCTTAGGCTAACTTCAAAATGCATTGCATTTTTCAAAACTCAAAAGGATTTTCTCAATTCCTCAAAGAAATATCTTTCAAATCCATATTCATTCACTTCATTCAATTTGCAAATCCCAATTCCAATTCAGAGAATAGATTTTCTCAAAATTTTCTAAGTTTTCTCAAAAAAATGATTTTCTCAAAATTCTGAGCTTTCAAATGATATTTCAAGTATTTATCAAGTTTAAATCATGATTTTCAAGTTATATATTCAATTTCAAAGTTTAAATTTAGAAAAATCAAGTTTTTCAAAGTTACTTGAAATCCCTTAGAAATCGATTTTCACAAAACCTCTAGATTCTTTAGAAATCGATTTTCATTTTCCTTAGAAATATTCTCTCAACAAGGCTCACAATTTTCCAAATGATATCTTTTCCAAGAATTTTACAATTATTTCAAATATTAGAAGCAAACATCATGTTTTCAAATCTGCATTTTTTAGAAAATTCATAGCACATGCCTGATTCTTTGTGCATTTAGGAAATAGAACACGATTTAGACAAGTTGAGCAAAGCTAAGCACACTTTTGATCCTTGGTTCGATTACCCGTGGTAAAGGCACCAGGAACGGTTGAACCTCGTACCGACAGGCGAGTCCCATTCTTCGGAATAATCTTGCATTTTAAAAATAGAGGCGAGTTCTTTTCAAAATCTTTTTCAAAGGTCAGTTTGACTTGCAAAATAGGTTTGGCGACCGAGATGGGACCTGTCTTTGCCTGATCAATTGTGTGCTTGACTTAGTTTAAATTGTCAAAATCATGTTTCATGGAATGTCAGCTTTTATTTCATGATATCATGTGAACCTAGGAGCCTAGACTTGAACCCAGCTGACATGGATTGCATGTAGACTAGGCATGGTTTGGTAGGACTATATTGAGGAGAATTATTCATGCTCACATAGTCCTAGGTCTAATACAACACTCTTCAATCTAGGATTTGTATGAAAACAATGTTTGCTTCTTCAAATATTTCAAAATTCTATCTCTTCCGGACTTAGAGCCATCTGTTTGCTTGCATGTGATCATGTTTTCAAAAACCACCCCACCTATCTTTACCCGGTCTTCACGTTGCTGGGCTTTCTTCCAGAACCATAGTTCAGGACAAAGCCTCACAATTGGACCACCTATTTTGGTGAAAACCCCCTGCCACGTACCAAGGGCCATAGTCCAGCGTATATCGGCAGGTGCTCAAGGATGTTGGAAAACTTGAACCTAGAACCAGAGAAATTGATTTTATGCTACGTACATTGAACCTCGACAAGAGTATATAGGCATAACATGATTGGACATAGACGATCTGAGCCTTAGAGTTAGGATTAAGGTCCTAAAGCTATTTCAAAACTTGTGCATCTAGAGTCAGCCTTTAGAGAATGTTGTATGTGCATACTTGTTGTTACGACAATGAAGCCATACATGATACTTCAAGTACAAGGTTTTGATGATGAGCAAGTAGAATCAACTGCATTTCAGCTAAGGCTTTGAAGAAATTGAAGAATTCAGTGAAGAATCCTTGAAGACTAGTGTGCAAATGTTTAATTCATTAAAAGTCTTAGATTCTTGTAAGAGCCTTACTTAGAGTGCATATTTAGGTTGCATTTCACCTTAAAAGTCTTTAGAAAAACTTTTCTAAAAGAAACTCTTTTGAAAATCTTTTTAGAAAACTCTTTTCTTAAATTTTCATGTTTATTAGTCGACCAATAGACTTATCAGTCGACTAATCCTTTCGCGCCATATTTTCTAAGAAGTCATTCTTGTCAAATTAGTCGACCGAAGGTTTTATCAGTCGACTGGACAGAATGTCTGTTTTCTGGAAAATTAGCAGCAGTCGACTAATGGTTTTTCAGTCGACTGAACAGAACATGTGTTTTCTGAAAATTTAGTAGCAGTCGACTAATGCTTTTTATCAGTTGACCGAACAGAATGTTTGTTTTTCAGAAGATTTTAGCAGCAGTCGACTAAAAGGTTTTTCAGTCTACTGATGATATTATCAGTCGACTAACTTTTCTTAAGTCGACTAAGTTTCAAAAGTTCATATTTTCAAACGGCTCGATTAACAGATCAGTCGACCGACGATAACTGTCAGTCTACTAATAACTAACTATTAGTCGACTAACTGATGTTTCAGTCGACTAATTTTGCCGTTTTCCTGAAACTTCAAAAAGGCGTGTCTTTTCATTTTTCAAACGTTTTGATCGTTCGAAATGGACCGTTTTGACACCCTTTCATACTCTCAACGTATGAAATCTTTTAACTATAAATATGAGTGCATTTTACACTCAAAAACATCAATTCAATCGATTTGAATCTTGCTTTTCACTCCTATTCATTCAAGTATTTGTTTTCTCACTCACGTGATATTTTTACTTCAGTTTTTCACTCAAATCACTTTGAGAGATAGTGAATTCGTGAGTAGAGTGTTTCAACAACCTCAAAAGCCAATTGCATCTCATTTGCATTCAAAAGGAAGGCTCATAGGTTGTATTGTAAGTTCTTATTTCTTTTCTGTAAAAAGAAGGACTCCTTGGTGTAAAGGAGTTGTTTGCTTTCAGTTGGGTTGTTACTGAAAGTGGGACCGGTTATGGTCTGTGTGATCTTGTAGTTTACAAGGTTGATAGTGGAAAATCTCAAGCGGGTTTTGCTTGGGGACTGGATGTAGGTCGGGTTTGACCGAACCAGGATAAAATCTTGTGTTCTTTGTGTGTTTGCTTTGAGATTTGCAAAATCATTCAATATTCCGCAGAAAAGTTTTAAAAGCACTATTCACCCCCCCTCTAGTGCACTTTCATTTGGTATCAGAGAAAGGTTTGCTATTACTTTGATTTGACCATCATCTAGCATGGCAACTACAACATCTCAGCACAAAGAAGGAAGCTCCTCTGTTCGTCCTCCTCTCTTCGACGGAACAAACTATGGATACTGGAAAGTAAGAATGACAATATTCCTGCAATCCATGGATCTCGATATCTGGAGAGTTGTTTCAGAAAAGTACCAAACTCCATCAACTGATTTCAGCCGATGGACCGATGAAGAAAAGAAGACTGCTTCACTGAATGCCAAAGCCATGAATGCATTATATTGTGGCGTTGATAAGGTAGAGTTCAATCGCATCTCTCAATGCTCTACAGCTAATGAAATCTGGCATACTCTTCTCGTAACACACGAAGGTACGTCAAAGGTAAAGGAATCTAAAATTGCTTCTTTTGTTCATAAATTTGAATTGTTTAAAATGAAGCAAAATGAATCTATATCGGACATGGTAACTAGAATGATCGATATAACTAACACTTTGAAATCCCTTGGAAAAGAATATTCACAAGTGGATTTAGTCAGAAAGATTCTAAGGTGTTTAACTCCTGAATGAGAGAGAAAAACCACTGCTATTGAAGAAGCAAATGATCTCAATACTCTCACTCTTGAAGACTTAGTTGGTAACCTAATGGCATATGAGGTCCAACTTCAAGACAAACAAGAAGAAGAGCCTAAAAAGAAGTCTCTTGCTTTTAAGGCTACTTCTGACTCAGAAGATTCTGAAGAAGATGAAGATGAAGATATTGCCCTCATCACAAGGCAATTCAGAAGATTCATCAAAAAGGAAAAATTTCAAAGAAAGGCAAAGAAAGCAGATTCTTCCATTCTCAATGAAGTAAAGTGCTTTAACTGCAAAAAGGCAGGACATATCAAGAAAGATTGTCCTCTTCTCAAATTCAAGCCCAAGGATCAATTCAAGAAGAAAAAGGCATTTCAAGCCTGTTGGGATGATAGTGACTCCTCTTCCGATGAAGAATCAAATGAAGAAGTCGCCAACATGTGTTTTGTAGCACAAGAAGAATCGGTAAGTCAAATTGACTATGATGAGTTATTTGAAGCATTTAATGATTTGTATGCTAAATTTAAGAGTCTTAGTTCTAAAAATAAAGAGTTAAAAACTGAAAATTTAACTCTTGACTCTCAAAATAAAGTGTTACTTCAAGAAATAGAAGATCTCAAGAAGGAAAATTCTTGCCAGGCAATTGAGATAAAAGAAATTGGAGTTAGAACCAATCTCTTACATAAAGAAATATTTAGTCTTAAAGAAAAGGCAAATGATCTTCTTTCTATAGTGACCAAATTTACAAATGGTTAAGAGAATCTAGAAAAACTTCTTGGTTCTCAAAGATGCTCGGTAAATAAAACCGGATTGGGATATAGCTTCTTTGATACTCAAAATAGACCAAACCTTGTGGTGAAAAATCAAAGACATTATTCTCAATCTTTTGTTCATAGAACTAAACTTTCTAGTTCTAATAGAAATGCATCTAGATATGATTGTTCTAGACATGTTTATTCTAAATCCTTTTATAGAAAGAATAATTATTATCAAAGGAAACCAAAATCCAAATGGATATGGGTTCCTAAGACTAACTCTCATGGACCCGAAAATAGAAAGGGGTCAAATGCTCTGTTTTCTGATTTTGTTATAGGTACACAACATAAGGAGCAAATGGATATTGGACAGCGGCTGTTCCAAACATATGACTGGAAGGCCGGAGTTATTTTCCACCCTCTAATATAAGGATGGATGAACCGTCACCTTTGGTGACAATAACAAGGGAAAAGTGATAGGTATTGGTAATATTGGTAATCCAAAATTTCCCTTGATAGAAAATGTTCTTTTAGTGGATGGTTTAAAGCATAATTTAATATCTATTAGTCAATTATGTGATAAAGGTTTTCATGTTTCTTTTGAAAATGATTTATGCTTAATTTCTGATTTTCAATCTAAAAAGATCTTTTTTAAAGGTAAAAGAAGAAACAATGTGTATGAACTATATTACCCTCTTTTAATGAAAAATGTCTTATTGTTTCAAATGAAATTCAATGGTTATGGCACAAGAGACTTGGACATATTAATTTTAAAATTATTTCAAAATTATCCAAGAATGATCTTGTAAGAGGCCTACCTAGAATACCATATAAAAAGGATCACTTATGTGATGCTTGTCAAAGGGGTAAACAAATCAAGAGTTCTTTTAAAGCAAAAGATATAGTTTCAACAAAATGTCATCTTGAACTTTTACATTTAGATCTATTTGGACCATTTAGAATTCAAAGTTTGAATGGTAGCAAGTATGCTTTTGTTATAGTAGATGATTATTCTCGATTTACATGGGTGATTTTTCTAAAAAGCAAAAATGATGCTTTTTCAGAATTTTCTAAACTTTGTAGAAGAATTACAAATGAAAAATCTACATCTATTATTAAAATTCGTAGTGATCATGGTGGTGAATTTGAAAATGAATCTTTTCTAAAGTTTTGTGATTTACATGGTATATCTCACAACTTTGCTTTTCCTAGAGCGGCTCCACAAAATGGAGTTGTTGAAAGAAAGAATAGAACTTTGCAAGAATGTGCTAGAACCATGCTTCAAGATAAAAATTTACCAAAATATTTTTGGGCTGAAGCAATTAATACAGCATGTTATCGACCAATTTTACATAAAACATGTTTTGAATTGTATTATGATCGTATACCAAAGATCTCATATTTCAAAATTTTTGGTAGTAAATGTTTCTTGTTAAATACCAAAGATAATCTTGATAAGTTTGATTCAAAATCAGATGAATCAATATTTCTTGGATATTCTTCCAGAAGTAAAGCATATCGTATTTTCAATAAAAGAACATCTTGTATTGAAGAATCTTTACATGTTGCATTTGATGAGAATTGTGAGAAGGTTATTCCTCTAAGCGAAGAAGAAGAAGCAACACTTCAAGAAGAACCCTTGATAGAGAGTACTTCTCAAGAAAATATTCCTCTTCAACCGGTTTGGAAAGAAGTTCCTAATCATCCACATGAACAAGTTATTGGTGAAATAAAGAGTGGTGTCCAAACTAGAAGGCAGTTAGAAAAATATATTGCAAATGTTGCTTTTATATCTAAATTAGAACCAAAGAATATCAATGAGGCATGTGATGATGAATTTTGGCTTTTAGCCATGTCTGAAGAACTTAACCAATTTACTAAAAATGATGTTTGGGATCTAGTTGATAGACCAAAGGATCATCCAGTAATTGGAACAAGATGGGTCTTCCGAAATAAGCTGGATGAAAATGGTGAAGTCATTCGTAACAAAAGCAAGGCTTGTGGCACAAGGCTATAATCAAGAAGAAGGCATAGATTTTGATGAAACCTATGCACCAGTGGCTCGATTAGAGTCAATTCGTATGATGCTTGCTTTTGCTAGTTACATGAACTTCAAGTTATATCAAATTGATGTTAAGAGTGCATTTTTAAATGGACACGTCAATGAAGAAGTTTATGTAGAGCAACCTCCAGGCTTTGAAAATGAGAAATATCCAGAAAAGGTCTTCAAATTGAAAAGAGCTTTGTATGGACTCAAACAAGCACCAAGAGCGTGGTATGAAAGACTACGAAATTTTTTAGAATAATCTGGTTTTTCCATTGGTCGGGTAGACTCCACTTTATTTATTAAACATTTTAATTCAGATATTCTTATTATGCAAATTTACGTTGATGACATAATATTTGGTTCTACTAATGATTCTCTTTATAAAGAATTTGCTAAGGCTATGCAGGAAGAGTTTGAAATGAGCTTGATGGGCGAATTAAACTACTTCATTGGACTTCAAATAAAGCAAACTGAAGAAGGAATCTTCATCAATCAGGGTAAGTATACAAAAGAACTTCTCAAGAGATTTGGGATGGACTCATCGAAATCAAGAAGGAATCCTATGAGTACAACTACTTCTCTTGATAAAGATGAAAATGGTAAATATATAGATACTAAGCTCTACAGAGGTATGATCAGATCTCTATTATACTTAACTGCTAGTCGACCTGATATTATGTTTAGTGTTTGTATGTGTGCAAGATTTCAAGCTAATCCAAAGGAATCTCACTTAAGTGCAGTAAAACAAATTCTTCGTTATTTGAAAGATACTTCAGATTTCCGTTTGTTTTACCCAAAATCATCTTCTTTTGATTTAGTTCCATATAGTGATGCAGATTTTGCAGAAAGTAAATCTGATCGCAAGAGTACTAGTGGAACTTGTCATTTCTTAGGAAATTCCTTAGTCTCTTGGTTTAGTAAAAAGCAAAATTCAGTATCACTCTCAACAACTGAAGCTGAATATATAGTGGCTAGTTTAGCATGTTCACAAGTACTTTGGATGAAGCAAACCTTAAAAGATTTTGGTTTGAACTACTTCACAACAACTATTTATTGTGATAACACTAGCGCTATAAATCTTTCGAAAAATCCTATTCAGCACTCAAGAACTAAGCATATTGAAGTTAGACATCATTTTTTAAGAGATATTTCGTTAAATTTTATTTCCACTAAAGAACAACATGCTGATATCTTCACTAAACCTCTTAAAAATGAAGATTTTATGAGAATTAGGAGAGAGCTAGGTATTTGCACGTTTTTGGATTTATAAAAATGCTGATTTTTTGAACAAAATCTCAAAATCGCACTATATTAGTCGACCGATAAAATTCTAGTCGACTGGTGTTTTTATATTTCGGAATGTATCGCATCATATTAGTCGACCGATATAGTTCTAGTCGACTGATGATTTTTTTAGAATAAGTCACACTTTTTTAGTCGACCGATAAAGTTTTAGTCGACTAAATTTTTTTTTTTAAAAACTTAAATGAAGGGACCCGACACCCCTTGGATTTGTTTTTTTTTTAAAAACCTGTTTTTTTTAAGAAGGCATCGTTTCATTCTCGCACCTTTTCATTTTTTTTAACGAAACCCTTAAACCGAAAACCCCTCTTTCTCCTTTGTCTCTCTCTCTCTTCCGAAAAACCCTCGGAGTACCGTTCGACTCCATCATCGCCGAGAGTTTCTTACCGTAACAGGGAGACGCCGGAATCTTCTGGCCGTGATCTTCAAACGCCGGAATCCTCTTGTAGCGACTGGCACATCTTCGAAACACTCCGGAACTCTCTTGCCGTGACAGTGCATTACCGGAATCCCCTTTTGGCCGACCTCTCCTCACCGTCAGCCACCACATTGTCCTTCGTTTCTGATCGCCGAAAAGCTTTTTTCCCTTTGCCGGACGTCATTTGGAAGCTGACATTTTGGTGACCATGCCTCGCACGAAGTCTACATCTGCAAAAGGTTTAGGTTCTCCTCCTCCTACACCTACTTCAAGACATGTTTTTTCACTAAGATTACTTCGTAACCCTCTTCTCTATGACACTTTTGGATCAATTTCTGCACTACCTATTTTACCAGGTCGAAATATTCTATTTCACTTGTTTTCTCGTTACAAAATAAGAGAATTATTTCCTGGTATTTCACATCTTTTTGATGCTTGTGCAGATACACTTCACTATCCTTTTCTCATTCACTTGTTTTACACAAATTTACAAATGAACCATGAAACTGGAATTTTATCTTCTCTTGTTCGTGATGTTGAAATCGAGTTTGATTCGAAATTACTTGGAGAAATTCTTGAAATTTTATCTTCAGACACTCTTTTCAACACTATTGAAATGAATGATGAAAGAGTTTTTGAACAAATTCTTCTTCCAGAAGCACCTCACTGCCCTCCTTTCAAAAATACTAATCTTCAAACTCGTGCACGCATTGCTGGACGAATCCTTGCCCACAATGTTCTACCCAAAACTGGTTATTTTGATTATTATTCCACAGATCTATCTACGGCTCTTTATGTTTTATTTGGGAATATTTCTGTCAACTGGGCCAATGTGTATTTTACAAACTTGTGGAAACAAAAACCATTTCTTCCTTATGGTTGTCTTTTAACCCGTATTTTTAGACATTTTAAAGTTCCTTTAACAAATGAAAAGTACATTGAGCAAAAAGAGTTCTTTGATCAAACAATTTTTAAAAGAATGAAAATTAAATATCTGCCTCCCTCAAATGTTGATCAAACTGAACCATCTGATCCTAATGAACCATCTATTTCTGAACCTTCACCTTCTGCGACACCTTCATCTCATGCAAAAAGAAAGAAATTTTCGACAAATCAAGACCATGATGAAGTTATGCAGAGACTGGAAGCTTTGGAGCTACATCAACACACCTTTCGTGAAGATGTGACTCAACAACTTGCTTCAATTCAGAAGGATGAAACTGCCATTAAGGATTTGCTAAACTCTCTTTTCTGATCTTTGATCTTTGAAAAACATACTTTATGGGTTGTAATATTTTAAACTTATCTCTATTTTTGCTTATGCTATTTTTGCCCTTACTCTTTTTGATTCTGACAAAGGGGGAGAAAAAGATAAAGATAGCATTACTTTGAAATTGCAAGGAGATCTTGAGAAAAAGATGATAGCAATTACATTACAAGAGATCTTGCATGAGAAATGCAAAATTGAGAGAAAAAGAAAGCTTTAAATGAATGTATTTCTAAATACATGAATACATGATGAATGGAAATGCAAACCAATCAATATGTGATATATGTGCTTTAAATGTGCTAACTTTTAATGTTTTGCAGCATAGTGATAGGGGGAGTAAAATCTCCATCTATGCATCTAAATGCTTCATCTTTGATTAAGTTTGTCATCATCAAAAAGGGGGAGATTGTTAAGACAATGAAGCCATACATGATACTTCAAGTACAAGGTTTTGATGATGAGCAAGTAGAATCAACTGCATTTCAGCTAAGGCTTTGAAGAAATTGAAGAATTCAGTGAAGAATCCTTGAAGACTAGTGTGCAAATGTTTAATTCATTAAGTCTTAGATTCTTGTAAGAGCCTTACTTAGAGTGCATATTTAGGTTGCATTTCACCTGAAAAGTCTTTAGAAAAACTTTTCTAAAAGAAACTCTTTTGAAAATCTTTTTAGAAAACTCTTTTCTTAAATTTTCATGTTTATTAGTCGACCAATAGACTTATCAGTCGACTAATCCTTTCGCGCCATATTTTCTAAAAAGTCATTCTTGTCAAATTAGTCGACCGAAGGTTTTATCAGTCGACTGGACAAAATGTCTGTTTTCTGGAAAATTAGCAGCAGTCGACTAATGGTTTTTCAGTCGACTGAACAGAACATGTGTTTTCTGAAAATTTAGCAGCAGTCGACTAATGCTTTTTATCAGTCGACCGAACAGAATGTTTGTTTTTTAGAAGATTTTAGCAGCAGTCGACTAAAAGGTTTTTCAGTCTACTGATGATATTATCAGTCGACTAACTTTTCTTAAGTCGACTAAGTTTCAAAAGTTCAGATTTTCAAACGGCTCGATTAACAGATCAGTCGACCGACGATAACTGTCAGTCTACTAATAACTAACTATTAGTCGACTAACTGATGTTTCAGTCGACTAATTTTGCCGTTTTCCTGAAACTTCAAAAAGGCGTGTCTTTTCATTTTTCAAACGTTTTGATCGTTCAAAATGGACCGTTTTGACACCCTTTCATACTCTCAACGTATGGAATCTTTTAACTATAAATATGAGTGCATTTTACACTCAAAAACATCAATTCAATCGATTTGAATCTTGTTTTTCACTCCTATTCATTCAAGTATTTGTTTTCTCACTCACGTGATATTTTCACTCAAATCACTTTGAGAGATAGTGAATTCGTAAGTAGAGTGTTTCAACAACCTCAAAAGCCAATTGCATCTCATTTGCATTCAAAAGGAAGGCTCATAGGTTGTATTGTAAGTTCTTATTTCTTTTCTGTAAAAAGGACTCCTTGGTGTAAAGGAGGTGTAAAGGATTCGGTGCTAAGGACCGGTTATGGTCTGTGTGATCTTGTAGTTTACAAGGTTGATAGTGGAAAATCTCAAGCGGGTTTTGCTTGGGGACTGGATGTAGGTCGGGTTTGACCGAACCAGGATAAAATCTTGTGTTCTTTGTGTGTTTGCTTTGAGATTTGCAAAATCATTCAATATTCCGCAGAAAAGTTTTAAAAGCACTATTCACCCCCCCTCTAGTGCTCGTTGCCTCGATCCTAGTGCACTTTCACTTGTTTGTACATGATGTGATTGCATATTAGTTTTGTTTATTACATTTTTCTACAAGTTTTCTAAAATACTAGATGATTTATAAAATTCTCCATTTTTTCCATTTGTTTCCATATACTGTCTAAAATTCCTGTTTTATTCAAACCCTGGACGATTTTTCAAATCCTCCTTTATTTTTCTTCAAAACTCTAGGTGATTTTCCATCCCTTCGTTATTCTAGATCTCGAATTTCCTGCATTATTTTTTATCCTCCTTGTATTTTTTTCAAAATCCTTAAGTCTTATTCCAATTTTCCATGTTTTCCAGTCTGATGGCATCCAGTCAACTTGATTCGGTATTCCCTAAGGGTCACATCTCCTACGAGGTGCGACAAGGTCTTCCTGAACATCGAGTCCTTAGCACCGAATCCTTAGCACCGAATCCTTCCTTCCCCAGTGGTATTATTCATGGATCAAGAACTTCTCTCGTATGTTTTTGGACCATTTGAACGATTGTGGATTGGAACTAGCATCCGCAGTGGGAAAGCAGACAGTCAACGATAATTTGATCCACGCATTGGCAAAGCGGTGGAATCCAAACACTAGTACTTTCTGGTTCCCATGGGGAGAAATGACATTGTTGATGGATGAATTTTCAGAAATTATGGGATTACCTGAACCAGCTAGTCAGCCTGGAGATCCACTGGAGAATCAATTTTTGATCAATGACAAGGGTCTGGATCCCTGAGACGCTTTAGCTTGCATGACAGGACACAAGTCTTGGCCATTGATCGAGGAGAATGGAAATGAGTATGTGAACCTGCTCAAAATCTACAGACAGTATGGGGCATTTGTGAAAGTCAGTTCCTTATCTCGAACAAATCGAGAAAGAATCCAACATGCGATAGTCTTATGCACTGTTGTGAACACCCCAAATTTTTCAAAAATTTGTAAATATTCCCTTTTTGCCCTTGGCCCCATCTTCTGAGAAAATCAAAGCAATTTCAAAATCAAATTTCAGTTATTCTTCAGATTTCTTGAATTAAATCCCATGTTGACATGTCCAACTCGAATTTGGATCCGGACCCAGTGTTTAAAATCCAAATCTGAGCTTCGTTACCCAATTTTAAATCAAATTATCAAAATTATCAAAATAACTTTTTGAAAGGCTCTGACAGTTCGTCCGGTATCCGTTTGGGTCCATCATCTTGTATTCCTCGATTCGAGGTTTAAAACTCGAATATTTTCTCAAAACTTGGGTCAAAACCCATTTTCTAAAGAAATTTCCTCAAAATAACCCTGATTTTTCAGAAAAACCCTTCTTTTGTAAAATATTTTGAAATTTTGCAAAATTAGCTTAAAAATCCTTAGTTTTTAGAGTTTTATGCAAAAACACCCCAAAAAATATAGAAAACGGAGAAAAGAACAAAAAAATATACATAGAAAATAAAAAATAGTTTTTATGAAAAATCGCTTTTTGGAAAGACTCCCGAAGGAAGCCCCCCCCCCCCTTTTTATGAAGTATTTTAAAACAAAAGGGGCCCGATGAAGTTTTTTTAAGGTTTTTGAGAACCCTTCGCAAGAAAAAGTCGATGGCCCAGGACGACGCCTCTCTCTCTCTCCTCCATCGCCCACCCAGAACCTTCTTCACGATCCATCGGCTCCTTCATCCGTCAATCGCCAACCAAGCTCACCTCAACCTTTCATTGCCAACAAACCCCCTTCTCGATCTTTCCTTCCCCTCTTATTTAACAAACCCTCCTTCCCTCAATCGATCCATCCGCCCTCACCCCCGCATGTTCCCTTCCTCAACTCCTTTGATGCGTTTTTCACCATTCCATTACTTCTTCATCTGTCTCTGATCCATTATCACCCCTTCACTTGCTCTTCACAACTCTCCTACTCCATCAGTGCGGAGAAGTCATCGCTCCTTCTTCGGTCGAAGCCCAATAGTCAGGACTAAGGAAATCAAGTTCCTAAAAGCAACTACAGGACCCCGATCGACTCCAGCCCTCTTTGGTTTAAACCTCAGCAACAAAGGCGCGATAAATAATCCCCTTTCTTTTCTTCTTTTGTCTTCGATCTTTTCAATTTGTTTTTCTTTTTCTTTTCTTCGTTTCCCCAATAAAAGCACTGTTAGTGGTGTCGATCTTCTTATAGCAAGACTGTAAACACCCCAAATTTTCACTCACCTTCTTGACATTTCCAACGATCATTACATTCTGGTTCTCCAAAATCAATGAAGGGCAAAATGGTCATTTTCTGAAATAGAACCTTGCAGAAAGTCTAAAATTTCATTCTTGAGTCTCAAAACTTCTTTATTTACACTCAAAGACATCTTCAAACTATAAATCTTCAAAATCTCATGCTTAACCAGAAGTCAGAATTTTCAAATTCAAATAAGCATTTCATATCATTTCACTACACATCATGTCATTTCGAGATCCGGAACTCCTGATTTTCAAAATTGTCAATCTAGATTTGATTTCTAAACATTTCAAAATTGATTTTAAAACCCTGGGTTCTCAAAATTATCAATTCTTTCCATTTTACCCCCAGGACCCTGAATTACAAAAAGTTTTCTCAAGAAAACAATCTGGATGGTTTTGACATTTCAAAATTTCGCCAGTTGGAAAGAGGGGAACACAATTTCAAAATTCATAAGACCTTATTTCAAACTTTTACAAAAAGGCTCCGAATTTCCCTACTTCTTTCAAGATTTCGCCCTGAAGAAACATTTTCTTCCAAGTTTTGAAATCAAGCCAAATTTTGCTTCATGTTTTCCAAAACTAGCCTACTATTATGAAAATTCCCAAAATATCTTATTTGGCTTTTATTTCAAATAAGTGACGTGGGACCCGCCTCGAGGTGGTGTCACACTCAAATTCTAAAAATTTTCTCTTATTTTCAAAACAGTGCCCATTCGGAAGTAGCACCGATTTATAAAACTTTTTTTTATTTAACCCAATTTCAATAAAATAATTAGTGGGCCCATGTAGGTGGCTCCCCATTAAGACTCTTTGCCAAGAAAAACAATCCTTTCTTTTAAAAAAGGTTTTCAAAGTAAGTTGAGGTGGCACCACCTTAAGAAAAATAAAACACAAAATTCGTTTTATCATTTTGTTTTTTTTTTATTACTTTTCAAACCCAAAACTCTCATTTTACCCATTTCCTCTTGTCTTACTTTTTCAGCCCCAAAGGGCGCCACCGTGAAACCCTACCAAAATTTTCCTTTTACCTAAGTTTTCTTTCTAAAAAAAAAATTCATCTTAAGAGTAGGAGCCACCCCCTCTCAAAACGGCGAGTCCCTTTTTTTTTCAAAAAGATTTAAAAAAAAAAAAAAAATTGAAAGTTAGTTTTAAGGGTTATCAAGGTCGGCTAAAGGGGGGAAAAAGGGGGGATTTTGAAGGGCCGGCTATAAGGAGGAGGGAGGCCCAGCAAAAGAGGGGGCGATTTCCAGATCTCCCAGGATTCCCCCTTTCATCTCTTTCCCTCTCGATCAGCAGGAGGCTGACCCCATCGGATTTTCCCATAACCTCAGCTATTTCTTGCTCAACGAGTTCCTGCTCTCATCTCCTTCAGCCCATCAACCAGCAGGAGGCCGACTGCATCTCTTAATTTGTTCTTTTTTTGTTTTTTTGTTGGGACCCCCCCCTTTCATCACGTTGCCTCTTTCCTTCCAGCAAAAGAGAAGACCATCCACCTTCAGACCATTCAGCAGGAGGCTCAGCTCACCCTGTAAGAAGCACGTCTTCCGCCTCTGCCAAATCAAGGTAACAACCCCTTTTTCGCCTACATTTGTGAGAATTAGGCATCACGTTGTGTCATCTGCAATGCAAAACCCGTCACAACGATGGTTGTGGCTTGCAACTTGGGTTTCCCAATGCATCTGGAATCAATGATGCCCCTTTAATGGCATTCTCATTCCAGCATGATCCCCAAAATCGTCATTTTTCTTTCTTCTTAAAAAACTTTTGCACAATTCATCTCAGCATTGTCTAAGAATCGTCATTTATATATATTTTTTAAGCCTTTGCATAATTTATCCCAACACCTAAAATGTTTTCAGATAATCTTCATTGCAATTCGTGATCTGCACATCTGGATCATTTTGTTACACGTTCAAGACTCCACTTACTAATTCATAGCCTGTTAACCTTCCAAAATTTATTTCTTTTTTTTTTTACAAATTCAATGGAAGCGATATCAGTGGGTGTCGTTCTCATTTTCTTTTAGGCAGCCCAGTTATTCCCCATGTTTTCCTACACAGTAATATTTACTATAACTCCTCTATATTTCAATTTTTTTTTCATACAGTCTGTTTTTTTTGAAAGCATACGCATGTCATGACCCCATGGGATATCCTTATGAAGCTATCGTACAAAAAATAGCGCCTTGGACCCAGGCGCAACATCGGAGCTTGACATAGGCCCTATATCTCATGTTAATATAAGTTCTTACTCTGTTTTTTTTTTCTCTCCTTTTGATATTCCATTACCTTCTAAGTTAACTGCAAGATGATTAGCTTCTGTCATTTTCCACCACCGTAAGCATACAGTTCCCCTTTGCAGTCTGGCTGTTGATATTTCATGTGGGAAAGCCATTGTCACAGGCTATCGTTTTGTTGATAAGAACCTCAGGAATGATTATAAAGTCATACTGGTTGATGGCACAACGTATCTGAAGATGTTATATGAAATCCAGATGCAATGAATAGCCATAATTTTCCTTTTGCAGAGATCAGCCATTAATTCATTTACTGTTCTGCATATGATCAGCCATTCAATCCATTTACTGTCCTGAAACTTTTTTTTGTGATACCTCCTTTTTATGTAATGTGGTGCACCAGCTAGGTCATAGCACCCATATGACTCAAGCCCAAAAAACTTTGGTTATAACACTGTGACTAACTACCCAGTCAGATCACAAAACACACTGCCACCACGTGTTGACCTCGTCCAGCGTGAGTGTCTTCAGTCCAATGGTAGACTCTGTGTAGAGGCAAGTTAACATCTGTCCACATTTTTTATATATACATACCGCTATTCCTGCTATTGTGGTGTTGTAGCTACTATTTTGCATATTCTAATTTATATTCCTATATCATTTCTATGTTAAACGTCCTGTAACATATGTTATAGCTCTCTGTATACCCTTGAGTTTACTTTGCTTTAACTGCTTGTCTTAGACAGCTTGCATTTTCCTTTAGCTGTGCAAGTTAGCTGTAGTTTACTTTGCTTTAACAGTTTTTGGATTTTCCTTCAGCTGTGCATGTTAGCTGTAGTTTTGCTTGCTTTAGCTGTTGTCTTAGACACAGTTTGCATTTTCTTTTAGCCGTGTATATTAGCTGCGGTTTGCTTGTTTAGCTGTTTATCTTAGACACAGTTTGTAAATTTTTTTAGCAGTCCATATTAGCTACAGTTTGTGTGTTGTAGTCGCTCATATTAGATGAAGCTCATATCTTTTTAGCAGTTTATATTAGATGCAACCCATTTCTTATTATCCTTTTTAGCCTCTGATGCTTCGCCAATGCCCGTATTCACTATTGTTATGTAGGTTGTTTTCTGTATCTACTATATTTTTTGAGGACACCTAGATAGGCTATATGTTACTATAACCTTTCCTGCATATACCTATACCCCTTTTTATTCTTAAAAGCATCAATCTTCATCTCATATCATGAGCCTTTAGCCACTTACATGCATAGGTTCCTTATTTAGCCCAAGTAGGGCTTTTAGATATTTTCATATATATATATCCTATTCATTTCATCTTCATCAAGTAGTGCATTTTCGTTATAATTCATATGTAATCCCTTGTATATTGTCGTCAACATGAGATTTTGAATTTCTCGGTGGTATGGCATATTTCTTGTGCCAACTCTCATTTGTAGGAAGGAGCGGAAGATGTGGCTTCTATTAGCTCTATATATATATATATTTTTTTCTTTTTTTTATTTTGCTCTATGCCAGAGATGTAATAATAAAATTTTTTGAATAATATTTACTTTACTGCTTAGATTAGGATGCATTTCATATAGTTTGATTTCAGCCATATCATGATTCTATGATGCATATATCTCAATTTTCAAAATTCACCGTGGATGAACACGAATGGCACGTGCACCAACTCTTAGAGAGTTGATGAACTCGGTGGAGTCCATATTTACGGCCCTAGTCGGAATATGGACCAGACCTAGATCCATCATCTTTCTACTAGTCACACTTAGCCTACACTCTTAGGCTATCTTAAAAATGCACATCATGTTTCCACTTTTTCAAAACATTGTGAATTAACTCAAATAAAACCCTGAACATATTCATGGCCACAGTCAGAATATGTGAAGGATCTACTTTGGCTTAATCCACATTTTTTTCAACATTTTTTTTTTAGAAATCTTCTCGAAGTGCATTTATTCAATCATATCATCTGCATCATGAAATCATGGGTTTTCTCATGATTTTCTTGAGAAAATTTCATTCTCAAATCGATTTCTCAAGAAATTTTGAAAACTTTTCAAAATCGGTTTTCCCAAGGCAAGTTTTCACAGTTTTCTATGGAAATTGGTTTCTCAAGAAACTTCTAAAATTTCCGAAGTTGGATTTCCAAAATCAAAGTTTTCCCTCGATTTTCCCTGGAAAATGTTATTTTCTTAAGATTTTCAAAAGGAGTTTTCCAATCTTTCTCAAGAATCAAAAATCAATTTTCAAGGGTTTCAAGGCTAAGATTCCCAGGATTTCAATTTCCTAAGTGTGAATTTCCTTCTCTAATGAGTTTTCCTATAAATTTTCCATCATTTTCCTAAGAAAATTCTCAAAGTCCAAGCCTCCCTAAGAAGTGTTTCCCTTTTCAAGTGTTCATCTTTTCTCAAGAGTTCTTACCATTTTCTCTAGATTCTCATTTCTTCAAGATTTCCAAAATCTTTATAAACTTTCTTGAGATTTCAAATCTTCTTCGTCTGAGTTTCCTGAGAAATTGATTTCCATCTTTTTCATGAGAAATGCTTTTCAACTCTAAATGTTTTCTAAGCATACATCATAGTTTTTCAACTTACATTTTCCAAAAATCTCATAGCACATGCCTGAATTCTCTGTGCATTTAGGATAGAACACAATTTCGATGATTTAACTAAGTCAAGCACAATTTTGGTCTTTGGTTCGATTACCCCTGTTAAAGGCGGCAGGAACAGTCGAACCTCGTACCGACAGGTCGAGCCCCATCCCATGGATTTTCCCGCAATTTTAAAAAACGGAGGCGAGTATTTCGAAACAATTTCTAAAATCCAGTCAAGTTTGACTCGCGAAAGCATTTTCCTCTCTCTCCTGCAAGGAAGGGAAGACGGAAAAAAAAATCGCGACGATAACAGGTTTGGCAACCGTGATGGGACCTGTCCTTGTCTGACCAAAAAAGTGCTTGACTTAGTTCAATTATCGAAACTGTGTTCACAAAATGTCAGCTCTTTACTTTTGATATCATGCGAACCTAGGAGCCTAGATTCTGACCTAGCTGACATTGATTGCATATAGCTTAGGCATGGTTTGGTAAGACTATATTGAGGAAACATTTTCATGCTCACATAGACTTAGGTCTAAACACAACTCTCCTCAATTTAGGATATGAATGCAAACAATGTATGCTTCTCTAAAGATTTTCAAAAGTCTATCTCTTTAGGTTTTAGAGCCATCTATTTCTTGCATGTGATAATTTTTTCAAAACCTCCATTACCTATCATTACCCGGTCTTCACGTTGCTGGGCTCTCTTCCAGAACCCTAGTTCGGGACAGAGCCTCACAACTGGGCCAATTATTTGGGTTAACGCCCCCTACCACATACCGCGGGCCACAGTCCAAAGTATATCGGTAGGCGCTCAAGGATGTTGAAAAACCTTACCTTAGAACCGGAGTTGAAATTATATGCCACGTACCTCGGATGTCGGTTTGGGTATATCGGCATAACTGGATTGGACAAAAATGATCTGAACCCAGAGTTAGGATTAGGATCCTATAGCTGTTTTCAAAATGATGCATCTAGAGTCAGCCTTTTAGGGAGTGCTGTATGTGCATAAATGTTTGTGCATGATGTGATTGTTTGTATGCTACCTTTATTTCCTTCATATTTTCACCAAAACTATTTTTTAAATATCCATATTTTTCACCTTTTCCTTTACTTTCTCAAACCCTGGATGATTTTCTCAAATATCCCATTTCTTTCAAAACTCCAGGTGGTTTTTCCATTCTACCTTTCTACTGGATCTCGAATTTCCAGCTGCATTTTATATCCTGCCTGCAAAATTTTTCAAAATTTCCCACATTTTCCCAAGTCTCATTCTGATTCTTTCTCTATTTTCAGTTCAATGGCATCCAGTCAAGTCGATCCTATCTTTCCTAAAGGTCACATCTCCTACGAGGTGTGACAAGGTCGTCCTGAACATCGAGCCCTTAGCACCGAAACTTTCATTCCCCGATGGTACTATTCTTGGCTCAAAAGCTTTTCCCGAATGTTCCCGGACCATTTAAGCGAGTGTGGATTAGAATTAGCGTCAGCAGTCGGAAAGCAGACCATCAATGGCAACCTGATCCATGCAATGGCGGTGCGATGGAATCCACGGACATGCACCTTCTGGTTCTCATGGGGAGAGATGACTATTTTAATGGATGAATTTTCAGAAATCATGGGATTACCAGAACCAACCGGTCAACCAGAAGACCCATTAGAACATCAATTCCTGATCAATGTCAAGGGTTTGGACCCCCAAGACTCATTAGCTCGTATGACAAGCCGTCGATCCTGGCCCCTGATCCAGTCGGACGAAAATGAATATGTCAACCTACTCGAATTGTACCGTCAGTACGGGACCTTCGTTGAAGTCAGTTCACTATCAAGGACAGCCAGAGAAAGGATCCAGAATGCAATGGTTCTATGCACTGTAGGATTAGCCTTCTTCCCAGATGGACAAAACTACATGGATATCAGAATAATCCAGCTTATGAGAAGATGGGGAAGTCGACAAACCAACCGTCTCTCCATAGCCATGGCAGCGCTTGCTTTCCTGTATCGGGGTCTGACCTGTTTCTCACTCGGAGAATCTATCTTAGTTGAAGGTTGCATCTACGCACTTCAATCCTGGTTCTTCTAACATGTTCCAGCCCGAGCAAACTCTTTTAAATACAATGGACAAGAACTCCTTCCAGTAGCGCAGTACTGATCCATGATCAACAACATTCAAGAAGATGACATTGTCTGGGACTATTTTGATCGGCAATTGTCTCCTCTCAGATACACATATGCTTATGGCAAGAGGTTCAAGTTGCTGGGACCTTTCTTCTTCACTTACTACCAACCAGAGAGATGTGTTCGACAGTTCTCCCAAAGGCAGCAGTACGTTAAAGCCCGACTGTTATCAGTGGCTATGGCGGAATTCGATCTCACTTCCGCACAATGGTCCGAGGCATATCATTCTGCCCGCTATGGCTGGGATTCCTTTGTCTCTCTTAAAATCTTTCCTGGTCCTAGAGTGTCTACCGACTATCATGAATGGTGGCAAATTATTTGTCCTCCACCTCTTTGTCAAGATCAATAAAATCATATTTTTCTTATTTCAATAAAATTCTCTCTCTTTCTATTATGGTTTGACGACCTCGCCTAGGTAACAAGGCACATTTTCGTTGTTTATTTCTCTTGCAAAAAGAATGACAACACAATTGTCGTGATTCTCGCGATGACTCAGTCCCTAGTAATGGGATATCTTTTTCAAATTGTCTACCATATTTTCAGTAAAAATTTCTTCCAAAAACCAATTCCTCCAGAATCTAATCAGGTCTTTGCTATGCAGAGAGTATCCATAACATTTGATGGTTCAGACAAGATCAGGCAAAAGAACAACGACATCTCAGTACTCATCGGCCTCAGAAGAAGAGATGGGTTCCCCCCGGTCTGAGAGGAGTCAAGAGCAGCAACAAGAAGACGATGGCATAGACCCGCAAATGTATGCCATGTTCCGGAAGATGATGAATAAAATGATGAATGAACAGCCCGAGACCAGCTCAGAAAGAAATCCATTCAGAGAGAAGTTCCATAGTCACAGGGATAAGAAGGCTTCCAAAAAGCAAGTTCAGCCGGAAGAGATCTCAGACGGAACATACTTAGTTGAAGATACGGATGAAGAATATAAAGTGCCTCCGGTATTTCAGAAGCGGGGCCAAGAACACAATAAAAGCCGCAAATCAAAGAGTCAGGTCACAGAAGTGCCTCTGCAAGCGCAATTTAGAGAAATGGCCAGAGTTGTCAAGGATCTGCAAGCCCGCGACAAGGGCAGGAAAGTCTTCACCAGTGAAGACTTCTATGATGGCTTAGAGGGGGATGATGATCTGGAGAATCTTCCCCGTAAATTCATCAAGTTCGACGGTTCTGGCGACCCAAAAGCTCATCTCGCCACTTTCTTTGTCGAGTGCTCGAGGTTCAAGAGGGACAACCAGGCACTATTTCTATGCTTCCCCCACAGCTTGGAAGGAGTTGCAGCTAAGTGGTATGCTGAGCATATCAACCCCATCGAGCTCAAGGAGTTCGACAAAGTTGTAAATATGTTCATTGAACGCTTCTTGTTCAACACAGAAGCGCTTCCTACATTGAGTCATCTCTGCAATCTAAGGTAGAATGAGAATGAAAAGGCGCGGGAATTTATTCACAGATGGAGATCAGCCTGCAACAAAATGAGAGATCCTATCTCGGAAAGGCACGCCTTATCCTTAATCCTCAATAATTTCTCACAACCATTAAGAGGATTAATCTCTACTGCACCGTCTCGGACCTTCATTGAATTAACTGAACGAGCAGAATGGCTCGAGTTGAGCATAGAGAACGGAGTCTATGAAGGCTTCACATTTTCCAAGAACAATCCTCAAGGTGAGCAGAAGAAGAAAGCTCACTTCACCTATTCTTCCAACAACAACAATAACAACAGTCAAAATCAGTACAAAGGGCAGAAGAAAGATTACTGCTACGGCTTAGGCAGTTAAAACAATAAAGATCAGAAAGGAAAGCCTGCCCCTCAATACAGCAAGCCTCCTCAGCAGGATCAAGGGCCGAAACTGCGTGAGAAGACTAAACATGAAGGATGGAGTTACGATAGGAAATTTACTCTTTTAGACCAATCACTCAAGGATGTGCTCGAGTATATGCTGTCGAAAGAGATGGTCAAGTTGCCAAGATTGGCTGATCCCCAAGTTCCATAAGACAGTGGGACACAACACTGAGAACTGCTTTGTTCTTAAAAACATCGTGCAAGATCTTATTGATAAAAATCTTTTAGTGGAAGGAGAAAAAGAAGAGAAAATGGATATTCTAAAGCACCCCTTTCCTTCACACACCACGGCGGTAGTGTCCGCATAACCATTCTTGCCTGACGAACACATCAAGTCGCGTTCTGCACAAGATCTCCGAGTTCAGCACTAGGTTTCAGTGCTACAACAAGCAGCACCAGCCACCAAGAAGGTGGACATAATTTCTGCTTTTGATAAGCTAAAAGTATCAGTAGAGCCAGTCAAAGTATTTCCTACAACAGCTAGTAAAATTCCAGGGTTCCTAAAACATTTTCTCAAATCCAACCCAAAAAAGGGAGAAACTTCCAGTCAAAAGCCTCTAACTGCTTTGTCCAATGTTTCAATTTTGGACTTGGCCAAGAGTTCCCGCAAGCACCAACAAGTACTGGATGATTTGCTGAGAAAGATCAAAGTTAAGCCCAGTACCACACTTGAAGACATGGCACAAATTGTGAACTCCTCCATGACCAATGCACCAATCACCTTCTTGGATGAGGACCTTCCAAAGCCTCATTCCTTTCATAATAATGCTTTGTACATCGTCGTTCGAGTGAGAGGAATGATGGTACCCCATGTGCTGGTCGATGGAGGCAGTAGCCTCAATATTTGTCCCGAGATGACAGCAAAAGCATTAGGGATCAAGGATGAAGAATATATTCCAGATCCCATCACTATCTACGAATTTGACAACCACGGTCAAACGGCCAAGGGCAAAATATTTCTGGAAGTATTCATCAATTATTCGGTGCACTCAGTACTTTTCCATGTGGTCAATGTACCACCCACCTACAATCTGCTGCTCGGAAGAATATGGATCCACAATGCAAACGCAGTACCTTCCACTCTCCATCAATGTGTAAAATGGTCAAAAGGTGGAATGATTACCACAATACTGGGAGAAGACCCATAAGAAAGGCTCCCGCAGCCCATGATTCCCCGACCGTCATTCACTGCGGATATTCCCAGCATCAGGGAAAGTGAAGAGATCAATCTCGAAGAAAGTCGAGAAATACTCCAGGCATCCTCAGAACCACCTCTGCATACTGTAGCCATGACACGATGGAGAGGTCCCGAATTCTTCAAGGTGGGAGGCCGGATCAACTACAGTACCATTAAAGATCACCAGTTGTTTCCGCAATTCATGAAAGCAAGAAAGGGATTTGATTTACTCCTGAAGCACGGTTATCAACCCTTTAAAGGACTCGGCAAAAATGAAGATGGCCGCATCGAGCCAGTGATCTAGAAGCATTGTCCCCACAGAGCAGGACTAGGGTTCTCCGGCGAAAGCTCGCCAAAGAAGACTATTTTTGTCAAAGGGGCACTTTGAAAACCATTTGTTATTTTTCTTTTATTCTTTCCAAAATAAATGTCTCATTTTATCAATGTCTTTGATCAATTCAAAATCAATAAAATTCTAAGTTTCTTTGTCTATCTGGATGCCATTTGTCTCCTTTCCGTCTATCTCTTCATTTTATAATTTTAATGCCATGCATAGTTCTCTTCAAATGATTGCTTGTCTTACGATGGGCAATTTTATTTGAACCAAATTTCTTATCCAAAATTTCAGAATGACTTCTCGGACAATCAAGAAGCTCGTTCTCAATCCCAAGGCTTTTCGGAAGTCGACAACAATTCACAGAGTCAAAGCAAGCACTGAAGATGGCAGGGGTGCAAAGCAGTCTGATGATTATGCAGAATATGATCAGTCTCTTCAGGAATTACCAAAGTTCGCCACAGTTCAGAAGCAGGATGAATCATCTTTTCTAGTACAAGATCCGACTGAAGATGTCAATATCGGTTCAGAGGAAGATCCCAAAATTCTCCAGATCGGAACCAGTATGAGTCCAGAAGAAAAGCAAAGACTTACAAATTTCCTCAAGCAACATGAAGAAGTGTTCGCATGGACATATGAAGATATGCCGGGCTTAGACCCCAAACTAGTCGAACACCAACTCGTTTTGAAGCCGGATGCTAAGCCAATTAAGCAGAAGCTGAGAAAAATGGATCCCAGAATAGAACAACAGGTCAAAAAAGGACTCGAGTGTCATGTTCTCAAAGCAGGATTTATCCGAACTATTGACTATCCAGATTGGTTAGCTAATATCGTCGTTGTCCCAAAGAAAAGTGGCAAAGTAAGGATCTGCATAGACTTCAGAGACCTCAATAAGGCAACTCCGAAGGATGACTATCCACTTCCAAGCATTGATCTTCTCATCGATAGTACGGCAGGACATGTCATGTTCTCCTTTATGGATGGATATTCCGGTTACAATCAGATTAAGTTGGCCGCTCGCGACCAATCCAAAACTTCCTTCACTACGCCTTGGGGCACTTTTTGCTATACAGTTATGTCTTTTGGGCTCAAGAATGCTGGAGCAACATACCAAAGAGCAATGGCCGTTATATTTCACGATCAGATGCGCAAAATCATGGATGCGTATGTTGACGATATTCTCATAAAATCCAAAGAAGAAGAAGATCACCTTGAAGCGCTTGATCAAGTCTTTAAGAGACTCATTCTTTACAAGTTAAGGCTTAACCCGCAAAAGTGTGTCTTTGGAGTCGAATCAGGCAAACTGTTGGGTTTTCTGGTCAGCAAAAAGGGAATTGGAGTCGACCCAGCCAAAGCAAAGGCTATCATTGATATGCCACCCCCGAAAAATCTCAAAGAATTGCGTAGCCTTCAAGGACGTATGCAATCAATCCAGCGATTTATTTCCAACTTGGCAATGAGATGCGAACCTTTCAACCACTTACTCAGAAAAGGAGTTAAGTTCGAATGGGGACCAGAGTGTCAGCAATCATTTGATCGGATCAAGAAGTATCTTCTCAATCCTCCCATCCTGAAGCCGCCAGAATTGGGAAAACCTCTTTTGCTATATATCTCGGTCAATCAAGTCGCATGCGGCGGATTCTTGCCGCAGTACAAAGAAGGCAGCTTGATAGAGCATGTCATTTATTATGTGAGTAAGACTTTCGTAGACTATGAAAAGAAATACTCTCAAATAGAAAAGACCTGCCTGGCTCTGGTATGGATGTGTCAGAAGCTAAGACACTACTTGCTGGCATCTTAAGTCAAAATCTTGTCCAAACTCAATCCTCTGAAATATATCTTGGAGCAACCTTTCCTCAGCAGACGGGTTGCAAAATGGCAAGTCTTACTGATGCAGTATGACTTAGAATATGTCTCGCAACAATCAATCAAAGGCCAAGCAATTGCTGATCAATTTGCAGATTTTCCTCTGGCAGAAGAGGTGAAAGCCGAAGATGATTTCCCAGACGAGCAAATCTGCAATGTCCAGCAATCTGCAATCTGGAATTTATTTTTCGATGGTTCCAAGAATATGGCTGGAATAGGCATTGGAATCTTATTAATCACCCCTGAGAAGGAGATGATTCCATTTTCTCTCAAGTTAGATTTTCAATGCACCCATAACATGACTGAGTATGAAGCCCTGATTCAAGGTATAAAGATTCTACTAGACTTCAATGTCAAGAGAGTGCATGCTTACGGCGATTCATTACTCGTCGTCAATCAAGTTTGAGCCGAATGGCAAGTGAAAGATCAGAAGCTATTTCCTTATCAGAAAATTGTTTCAGCTCTTGTCAACAATTTTGAAGAATTTCAGCTCTTCCATATCAAGAGAGATTTTAATCAAGTGGCCGATAGCCTATCCAGTTTAGGCTCCATTATGGCATTCAAGAATGGAGAATCCTGTCGCTCCTTCGAAATTGGCAGACTTGACCAGCCTGCTTTCCTTCCAACAGAGCATGTAAACCAAACTGAGCAAAAGAAGAAGCCTTGGTATTACAATATCAAAACTTTCGTAGAAACTGGTGAATTTCCTCCAGAACTCTCAAAGAAAGAGCAGCGAGCAATCCAGCGTATGTCTACTCGATATTTCATTTTGGCCAATGTCCTTTATCGTCGAGGATTCAGTTCAGAGTATTCCATATGCTTAGACGAAGACGAAACCAAAGAAGTTGTGCGAGAAGCACACGAAGGCATTTGTGGTGGCCACGTCGGTTACCAAACCCTTGTCAAGCAGATCATCAGAGCAGGTTACTTGATGTCTTCTTTTAAATCGTTGTAATTTTGAAAAGATTTTTAAATGAAAAACATGCGAAAACCAGACATCAAATAATAAAAACCGGTTCTCACTAGTGGAAGAGACCGGGTCAAACTCAATGAACGGGAATATGTTGTATTCAAACACACAAATTCTAAACTATTCTTTATTGCCGAATTATTAAATGGAAAATGTTTGAGAAAATTAAAAAAAATAACTAACTATTACAACAAATGAATACCCTTTGCAGAGGGCGTAAAAAGCGATATTTACAAACCCAATTAAATGCCTAAATTCTAAAATAAAAGAAAAAAAAATCTTCTATCTTCATGTACTTTGTGTCATATATGCACTTCAGCAAATTGGGTTTTTAAATCATTTTCTCATGAAATCATGCATATTTTTATATGAAATATCCCTAAAATATATGCATGATCAAATACCCCCATGATTATGTTTTGCTAGTCCTCGAGCAAACTAGAAAAATGCACAAAATCAAAACTATCAACTAACTCACTTTCGTAGGAATCAGGGTTGCATTTAGCTCATGCAACAATCCCTTTCAACCCACAAACATCTCTGTCATGTATGCATAATATTACACATCCTCATAAGCAGTAGATAATTAAAGACTTCGTTTTCACAAATATTTCGTGTTAAAAAAAAAATCAAAACATAATTAGAGTCTTTTATATACCACCACAGAAAAAGAATTTCTTTCACTTTTCTAAATATTACAATTATTTATGTTTTATTCTTAGGAAATCCAATAAAAACAAGTTATTATTTACTTATCCTCACTCATATGTTTTCTGCACAGATTTTTTTCAATCACACTTCTAAGCACTGAACTTTTCTTTCTTTTTAAGTTCTTTTTTTTTCATTTTTTCATGCTTTTTCTTTTTGCGCATTCATTCTTCTCTTATAGCTTGCGTGTGGTCTGCTTTTATGCCTTGTGCAATGTCAATATCTTCTATACTTTTTCAATGCATACCAAAAGATATCAACTAAGACATAAAAGTGACTTCCTTCACTCACCTTTGCAACATGAGAGTCAAACATTTCAACTTGTATATGTTCTCAGCTACTTAGGATCGTGAAGTTTTCCACTCTCCTTTTTGAAATGGAGTTAAAAGTTTCAACTTACATCTAAGTTCCATCTACTAAGGATTATGGAATTATCCAAACAACCTAACGCATGCTTTTTCTCACTTTTTGAGCTCTTTTTTTTACGCTTTTGTTCATTTGCTTAGTTTTTCAAAAATAGAACTATGCATATTCATATTTATGATTCAAAATAAATTCTAATATGTATTTATCATCATTTCTTCGAAATCCGCATAAACAACCATAATTTTTAGATCTATGTCAGAAAAAAAAATTCGTGGGGCTTAAAAATCCTCTAAAAACATCAGATTTGAAATAACATTCATATAAGTTCAAACTCTTTCTTTAAAAATCTATTTTTTATGAGAGATGTGTAAACATGTGCAATAACGTAGACAAAAATATTCAAGGTGTGCAAACTACACCCTCCCCCATGCTTGAATGACACTGTCCCAGTGGCACTCCCCCATGCTTATATGAAACTGCGTGAATGCACATGAGAGGAAATAAATGAGGAAAAAGAGTAGAAACAACTTGACATGAATTAAAATTACATGTTCTATGAATATAATGAATGCAATGTATACATGACAAAACATGAAAACCATGAATGAAACAAAAAGAACATGAAAAACTCACGAATAAAATGAAAAAGGAAAAACAAAAATAAAATCTATAAATTCTAGTCAAATCTAATAATATACAAGATATGGGTTGCCTCCCATAAAGCGCTAAGTTTCACGTCCCCAGCCAGACGGATCCCTGGAAAAATCCTTCATCGTTTATGAGATCAATGGACATGAAGTCAGGCTCAACCAGGCTCTATGTAGAAAAGAGTGTCATCTGTGACACTGCGGACTATGTTTCCATCCCATCTACCTCTAAATGTAGTATCATGACTCTCTCAACATAAAGAATGGAGATTAGTCTCATCTGAGAGACTAGTCAGGAAATGAGAGTTTAGGACCGACCGACTATCAATGAATGCAACTTCAGACAAGTGGTGAATATGATCGGGCTTGACTTGGTCAAGCACCTTCTGCATCTGTACCTCTTGCTTACTGAAAAGAATAGGTGATCCTAAAGGCTGAGAAAATGGGGCTTTATGAATATGTGAAGAATGTAACACTTGAGGGCCTTGCCCCTTCTGCTGAGGTATCATGGAGATCGACTCGTCAGTGAAAATGATATGGGGCTCATGAGTCTATTCCTGAATGGGATGATACGCATTCCCGCTCTGAAGGGATGTATCAGATTTCACAGGGTGTGAATCTGTGGGTTGCAAGTCAAATGAAATGGGCTCCTCTCCCTTGGATGTGACAACAAGCCTACTAGATGGGTTCCCCTAGCTTTGTCTACTCAATGTCTGAGCTAACTGTCCCATTTGAGTCTCTAGCTTGGCTATCGACTGCGTATGGGAGCAAATAGTGGCCTTGATATTAGAAAAGGCCTCTAACATCTTCTTCTGAAATGATGAACTTGAAATGGGCTCCTGAAGAGAAGGTAGACTAGACTGGGGATGAATCTGTGGAAAAATGGGATGCGAGTAACCTTGTGAAGGGTTACTGTGTCTATACTGTGTCTGGGAGGGATGATGGGATGGGGAAATAAACTGGTTTCGCCAACCTGGTTTATATGATGGTGTAAATGAATCAGGCATGGGTCTAGCGAAACCTTGGGCAGCATTCACCTGCTCCTGAACGAATTCAGGATATAGCGGCGCTACCAAACAATCTGAAACACAATGTGCAAGGCTATCACATAGCTCGCACACTCTTCCTACTGGACTTTGCGAAGAATTGGCTAGGAATTGATCTAACTTCCTAGTCAATTGGTCAACCTTGGTACACAATTCTAACTCGGACCCAACTTCAAAAATCCCAACTTTCCAAGGACCACTAGACAGAGATGTAGTCCTATCTAGCCGTGCAGACAAGGTATGATGCATCGTGTTTTCACTCATGGTCTCAAATAAAGACCATGCCTCGTCCTCACTCTTGAGCATAAAAGTGCCCCCACAAGACGAATCAACCATTTGACGATGCTTCTCAGTAAGCTCGTCATAAAAATACTGCACCAACTGCCAATGAGGCACCTGGTGATGGGGACACTTGCGGAGAAGATCTTTTAATCTCTCCCAAGACTCGTGAAACTGTTCTCCCTCAATTTGAGAAAAACTGGTTATAGCTTTACGAAACTGATTCATTTTACCAATTAGGAAGTACTTTTTGAGGAATTCGCGCTGCATTCCTTCCCAAGTAGTAATACGAACCGTCTCAAGAGATTTTAGCCAGTACTTGGCTTTATCTTTTAGAGAGAACGGAAACAAAGTCAACCTCATAGTGTCGTCTCCAAAGTTATTGATTCGCACAGTCTAGCAAATCTCAAGGAATTCGTCGAGATGACGATATGGGTCTTCATTGCTAAGGCCATAAAACGAGGGTAACATTTGAATCACACTGGATTTAATCTCAAAATGACTCGCTCCTACATCAGGTCTCGTGATGCAGGAGGCGGGAGTATACGTATTTGGCATGAAGTACTCCCTCAAAGGATGGATCAAATGATGATCGTCAGCCATTGCGTACACCTTGGAGTAGACCGGTGTAGCACACGTCCTAACTTTGGTTTTCTACCTAACTAACGCACTAAGCGGCCAAACCACGCAAACCACAAAACAAGTAAACTAAAAACAACAAAAACTAAACAAACACCACACAGTTACACATAATAGAGATTATGTAAAAGAAATATGAAATCTATGTGTACGGTACCAATCGTACACAGTCACCTCTAAGGGGCTCCTGGTAGGTGGGCTGTGCCGAAAAGTAAGCTCGTCTCTAAGATATGCACATACGTGGTTCTAAATCTAAATGCAAACAAACACTAGGCAATAAGGTGAATACTAATATTACGCCGTTCCCCGGCAACGGCGCCAAAAATTTGATGTCTTCTTTTAAATCGTTGTAATTTTGAAAAGATTTTTAAATGAAAAACATGTGAAAACCAGACATCAAATAATAAAAATCGGTTCTCACTAGTGGATGAGACCGGGTCGAACTCAGGGAACGGGAATATGTTGTATTCAAACACACAAATTCTAAACTATTCTTTATTGCCGAATTATTAAATGGAAAATGTTTGAGAAAATTAAACAAAACAACTAACTATTACAACAAATGAATACCCTTCGCAGAGGGCGTAAAAAGCGATATTTACAAACCCAATTAAATGCCTAAATTCTAAAATAAAAGAAAAAAAATCTTCTATCTTCATGTACTTTGTGTCATATATGCACTTCAGCTCCACTCCTGTGTGATCCTGCACAAGTCAAAAGAACACGAGCAGTACACAAGAAAGAAGTAGAAATTATACTAAACAGAATATACTAGTTAACTAATTGCTAATACTAAAAAATAAAAGATAACATGAAAGAAATCTACAATACAAATAGAACTATATTAAATGCTAATGATTTCAAATCAGTTAAGTAATCTAATTTCAAAGCAATTAACAACTAACTAATTACTTAACTAATCACTTAACTAATCTGAGTAAAACAGTTAGCAACAATAATTTCAACAGTGAAAATTCACAGTTAACTCAGCAAGCATACTTTTAATTTCAAGTATCCAAATCATAGCGAAAATCAAACTCTCAAATTGCAAACATCCACTGAAATTCCAAATGAAAATCTGATATCCAACCGAAAGTTCAAATAACAACCAATAGCTAGATTTCAAACATCAAAGGATTACAAACAACATCCTTCAACATAGGCAGCAACACCATTGATCAAATGCAAATCATGACAGAGATTCATCGTAATCTGTCTTACTTAGGGAATTTCGGCCAACTATATGACTTACTATTCATGACCGACTGGAACTACAGTTACTTCAATGGATGGCAATCAGAGATCAGTAACACAACATTCAATCGAATTTCAAACAATCGATCACCAAGAAAAACAATCAGTAAAAAAAATATCAGTCACCGGAAAAACATTCCAGTAATCAAACTAATTAAAAATCAGTTTCTCTCACACTCACATTGAATCCAATTATCCGATCAAATTTTTTTTTTTTCAATACTCATTTGAATTTTTAAACAACACTCACATTTACCAGAAACATCAATAAAATCAATTTGAAATAACAATCGTGAAATGAATTTCAATTCCAGTTAAAGCAAAGGATAACAATCGTGAAATGCATTTCACGGTGGCTCAAGAATGAAACCACCGGATTCACATCTTCACGATAATCGTGAAGTTGTTCTAGTTAGATTAGGGGATTCGAGCATGAGGAGGTCATTCAGGCAGGAGGATCACCGGAGATGCAGCAAATGAAAGATTTTCACCGGCGATGCAATACTCAGAAACACTCCAGATTGCCGGATAGATCAGGCTATCTATTGCCGGTAACAGAAATGTTGAAAAACATTAGAGCATGATGATCAGAAATTGGACGACTCACTCAGACTGAAATCAAATAAAAAAAACTGTAGACATTCGATCGATGTTTGATAGAATTCAGACATTCAACTACTGAACTTTAGATCTTCACTTAGATTTCAAACCATCACTTGCCAGAAAAACAATCACTAGCCGGAAAAGTCCATAAACGGTAGTCAATCAGTGGAAAATGCAATGAACATCAGATAAAACTCAATACAGCTGGTGATTTTTTTTTCTTTGATGTTAAAATCAGAAAAAAACACATTCTTAAGACTGATTTAGATATCTGATTGCTTTGGAATCAAACATTCATCCGATCAAATATTATGATTTCATCGCTGGAGACATAATACTTTCAATTGAAACCTTGAATCAACTTTGATCGATCCATATGATCAATCAACATTCAATTTGTAGCATACACAGAGTAATTCAAAATGAATTCTATAAAAAACAAACGGATAACATCTATTATTAAAGGTCAGTTGACTGATTTTTGAAAATTGATTAAGCAACACAGATGAACATTAAATTGAATTAAAAACAATGCATATGATTTAAGATTGAAATTCTGAAATGAAATGATGCACATTTACCTACAGTTTAAAATGATACGAGTTCATTTTATTTTGATTTTATTTCAGCTGAACTAATCTAATGAAGAATAAAATGAGGAAAGAATAGAAAAAGAAGAGGAAGAAGAAGAAGATGATGAACTCACCGAACTGGAAGGGTTAGAAGAGAGGTTGGAATCCTCTCTCTTGCTTCACCCGTTATCGGAATTCTCCACCGAAAAGAGGATGAGAAAAAGAGGGGAAAATAGGGAGAAGGAGAAGAAGAGGTGGAGAGGAAGGGGAAGAAGAGAGGGCTTTGGCAAAAGAGAGAAGACAATTTGAAATTCCCCCTACGTATCATATTTATAATTTTGAAGTTTTGTCCATAAGTCCATCTTCTTTTTAAAATTGCATTTCAACTCTCTTCAAAAAATTATTTGCAAAACAACTCAAAATGACTATGTTTTAGAAATTGCAAAACTAAGTCTATTTTAAATCTAATTTTTTATGATTTTCAAAAACTAAACTACTACAATTATGTCAAACACTAAAATATGCATTAAAATATAAAATAACACTATTTTTCATGCATTTTCTATTCTTATATTATTTTAGCACATTTACTCGAAACTAACATAAAATTGGGTTTTTAAATCATTTTCTCATGAAATCATGCATATTTTTATATAAAATATCCCTAAAATATATGCATGATCATTACTACTGGAAGACTATGCAGCAAGACTGTTACTATTATGTGAAGAAGTGTGTTCAATGCCAAATACACGCACCCTCTATTCATGCCCCGACAACCTATTTGCAATCTGTTGTTTCTCCATGGCCGTTCTCTATGTGGGCCTTCGATGTCGTAGGTCCCATCACCCCTTCTGCTTCAAATGGCCACAAATACTTTCTTGCCGCAACAGAATATTTCACCAAGTGGGTAGAAGCTATCACTCTTCGCACAGTAGAAGGACGACACATGGTTTCTTTCATTCACAAGAGCATCCTTTGCCGTTTCGGCATCCCACATGACATCATGTTAGATAATGGCAGTCATTTTAAGAATGAAAAGATGAAGACATTCTGCTTAAAGTTCAAGATCTATCATCATTTTTCCGCTCCCTACTATCCTCAAGGGAATGGTCAGGCAGAGGCCATCAACAAAATTTTAATTCGTATCTTGGAGCGAACTGTAGAAATAGGCCGCGACTGGCATGAGAAGATCCACGATGCATTATGGGCCTACCGAACCACCATTCGTACTCCAACGAATGCTACTCGATCAAAACTGGTCTATGGAACGGAAGTAGTATTGCCGCTACATGTTCAGAAGCCCGCTTTGAAATTTGCATCACTGCTAGAATTACCTCTTGATCAATACCAACAGCAACGACTCGTGCAGTTAGACTTGATCGATGAGAGAAGGTTAAAAGCAGCAGAGCATGCTCAATCCTATCGGCAGAGAGTAGCCAGGCAATACGCCAAGTCTGTCATCAAAAGAAGATTCAATTCAATGATTTAGTACTTTGATCCACAGCTTATCTCAAGCATCATCCTGGCGGTAAATGGTTGCCAAATTGGGAAGGTCCCTATGTCATCAAAGAAGCATTACCCCGCAACTCATATCGGCTCATCAATGCCGATGGGGTAGAATTACCAGATCCCATTAATGCTCGACACTTGAAAAAGTTTTATACTTGAAACATTTATTCTTCTCTTGTAATCCTCCCATTTTCTTCAAATAATGACCAGACTTTCTTTTCCCAGTTACACTGGGGCATTTTTAAAATTTTGTTCTATATGGAGGCAGGATAAACAAATTCCTCATTTCACGCACTTGTGCATTCATGTGCATCAATTCATATTCATTTGCATTCAACTGCATTAACAACAATCCAGTCAGTATTGGGATTTCAACAAACAGTCCCATCATAATTCCTAATGATTCAAAATTGAAAGATAATCACCAGTACTGAACCAAAATCCAATGCTCGAACTCGTATTATTTCAAAATCCACTGCTCAAACTGGTATTATTTCAAAATTCAGTGCTCGAACTGATATTATTTCAAAATCCAGTGCTCGAATTGGCATTATTTCAAAATTCAACTTTCAAGGCGGTCTATATTTTCCTTTGAAAAACCGAGTTCCGACTCGGGTTTTTCTATCAAAATTATTTTTCCTTTGAAAAACCGAGCTTCGACTCGGGTTTTTCTTTCAAAATTATTTTCCCTTTGAAAAACCGAGTTCCGACTCAGGTTTTCCTTTAAATTACTTTTTCTTTTGAAAGAACCGAGTTCCAACTTGGGTTTTCCCTTAAATCATTTTCTTTTGTTGATTTGAGTTTCGACTCGTGATCTCTTTACCTTATTCGAGCTCTGATTCGAGCTCCTCATTTCCCTTTGTTGATCCGGGTTTCGACTCGAGATCTCTCTACCGTATTCGAGCTCAGAATTAGAGCTCTTCATTTTCTTTTGTTGATCCGGGTTTCGACTCGAGATCTGTTTATTTATTTGAGCTCTGACTCTAGCCCTTTATTTTCCTTTGTTGACCCGGGTTCCGACTCGTGATCTCTGTATTTTATTCGAGCTCTGACTCGAACTCATTATTCTCCTTTGTTGATCCAAGTCATTTCAATCCTCAGGGTCTATCAATTGCTCAAATTTGATATTTTGCCCACCAATTTTCAATTCAAATCTTTGAATCATTCAATTCTCCAATTTTGATCCCTGGGTCACCCAATTTCCAATTTCAAATTCCAATTCTCAATTCTCAATTCCAAATTCTCAATTTCGACGTTCGGGTCACACAATTCCAACCTTCAGGTCACTCAATTCTCAATTTCGACCTTCGGGTCACACAGTTTCGACCTTTTGGTCAACCAATTCTCAATTTCGACTGTTAGGTCATCCAATTTTGACCTCCGGGTCATTCAATCTCCAACAATCAATTTTCCAATTTCCAATTTCGACCTTTGGGTCAATCAATTTCAATATCCAATTTCAATCATCTTCTCTTGCGAGTGACCCTTTTTATAGGGAGAGTTCGAGTGAGCTCGTTCTTTTCGCATGCTATCCAATTCGTTCACTTAGCCCCTTTTTAAGGGAGAGTTTGAAGGGACTCGCGTCTTTGTGAACTGTTTGCAAAATAATTTCCAATTTCACACAAGGAACCCTTTCATAGGGAGAGGCTCGACGGAGACTCGCTTTTCTTGTGACCCCCCAATTTCATATTAGGCCATTTTCGTCATGGAGGACCCTCTTTTTAGGGAGAGTGTGATGGACTCGATCCTTTCATGACCCAATTTTCAGACCTCACTATTATCGGCCCCTTTCCATAAGAGAAGCCTAATATTAGGGAGCTTTGACGAAAGCTTAATTTCTCTTTGAAAGTTCGTTTTACAAACACCTCCTCTTCAGGGAAGAGAGGAGTATTTCCCATTTCCCATTCAGGTAAGGGTTAAGTCTGAGTCTCTCTTTTTGGGGAAAAAGAGAGGAGAATTTTTGTCACGGATGTGTTGAGCCGGACCTCAAACGCTCTCTTTTACCAAGAATTTCAAGAAAATTTTATCAATTTGTCAATCAAATTATTTGTTGATTTCAAAACTTTATTATACAAATCTCTATCTCAGTTTACCTTCAACATTACTTCCAAAAGAGTGAAGCTTTTGTGAAGAAGGATTCAAAATCCAAATTCTTTCTATTGGCCAACCAAAAGGATGAAGGATAAATTCTCGATATGGCCAGAAAAGAAGATCCAATGTTATTGCAAAGCCATAAATGATTGATATTGATCGTAGTCAATGGCACATTTTTAAAGACCATTCTTGTAAAGATGAGGCAATGAAAATATCCTGAGCGCTAGAAAAAGATAGCATTCACCCAAGCATTGTCCCCTCAAAATCCCCTAAGCTGTAATTAAATATCCGCAAAAGGAATCCCTCAATTGTCGCCAAGATGAAGGCGAATTAAGCGAGTAGACCCCCGGGGCCAAAGAAGATTTAAAATATCTCCAAGATGGCGGAGTTTGTGACGAATCCTTCCAGGGAAAGTCCAAAGCACTGTCGAGATGAAGGCAGATGTGATGAACCTCCCGACAATCTCCAAAAGATATGTAATTTCAGCTATCATCCAAAGATCTCAAGCCAATGAGCCAATATCATCAACAAGACCCCTGATGCAAAAGAAGGATTGAAACATCTCCAAGTTGAAGGAGTTTGTGATGTACCCTTCCCAAAAAGAGAGAAAAAGAGGAAAAAGAAAGAGAGAAAAAGTCAGAACATCTCCAAAATGAAGGAGAATGTAGCCAAAACCCAAGAGAGCCAAAAGAGTGCAGAATGATTATCATGAGGGAAGCTCCTAGGATATCAAACTGCCAATCTATCAAGAATCCTCTTTAATCTTGTGAAATTCTATTATCGATATTCTTTCATCAATTGCTTTTATAATATCAAATTCTCTTTCCTGTTCATATCAAGGAAATTGATAGCTTCCTTGAAGAAGGTCAATTGCAAGCAATTTGGGTCCCAATCTCGATTCTATGAAGTGAACCTTGTTTGGAGGTAATGCTTTGGGTAGAAAAGAAAGAATATCTTTGCAACAATGTGCAACATTTTCAAAAACTTTGAATCAACAAAAGAATTCTCAATATTTTGACAAAATTTTCTAGCTATCTTGACGTGAAGTGAGAGCTTGATGTCCGTCTTTGATACATCCTGACACCAATTTTGCATCCCTCTTAAGGACTTGTTTCCTTCCCTTCTTTGAGAGTGTGAGCTCTCTGATTCGCACAATTCCTTGTGTCCCCACTGTCCCACCATAGACAGTCCCATTTTGGTTTGAGGTCGAACCACCAATCATTTTCCGCAAAAGGCAATTTCAAAAGCTATTTAGTCTCAGCAATGAGATGCCCAAAATCAACTCCTTTTCAAGCTTTAGGGACCCCATTTTCCTTCCTTTTGCAAAACCCCTGTCGGATTTACTGTGCAAAATCTGAAGGTTCCATCATACCATCCATTTTCCGCCCAATCAGGGTAAGGGTACAAACCTGAGTCTCATTCAATAAGGTATTCCATTTTCCGCCCAATCAGGATAAGGGTACAAACCTGAGCCACATTCAATGAGGTATTCCATTTTTCGCCCGATCAGGATAAGGGTATAAACCTGAGCCTCATTCAATGAGGTATTTCATTTTCAATCCCCAATCAGGTTAAGGGTCAAACCTGAGCTTCGTTCCATGCGAGGCATTTCTGTCCCATCCAGGTTAAGGGCAAAAACTTGAACTTCGCTATCAAAGAATGAATCTTTCCTCTTCATTCTCCATTGCATATCTACCATCTTTCTCGGGCTAATTTCCTCACACCCAGTTAGATCCTTCTAACTGAGGCACTTTTTTTATAGCCCAAATTTGGAGTGTTTTTCTTTGCCACTAAGCTCGGCCACGAGCCGGCTTAGTAGCAAAGAGGGGCATCTGTAAACACCCCAAATTTTCACTCACCTTCTTGACATTTCCACCGATCATTACATTCTGGTTCTCCAAAATCAATGAAGGAAAAAATGGTCATTTTCTAAAATAGAACCTTGCAGAAAGTCTCAAATTTCATTCTTGAGTCTCAAAACTTCTCTACTTAGACTCAGAGATATCTTCAAACTACAAATCTTCAAAATCTCATGCTTAACCAGAAGTTAGAATTTTCAAATTCAAATCCAGAGTGGCAATCTTGTAGAACCTGTCTTTGCATAGCACTGCACGAGCATTTCATATCATTTCACTGCACAACATGTCATTTCGAGATCCGGAACTCCTGATTTTCAAAATTTTCAATCCAGATTTGATTTCTAAACTTTTCAAAATTGATTTTAAAACGCTCGGTTCTCAAAATTATCAATTCTTCCCATTTTACCCCCAGGACCCCGAATTACGAAAAGTTTTCTCAAGAAAACAATCTGGATGGTTTTGACATTTCAAAATTTCGCCAGTTGGAAAGAGGGGGACACAATTTCAAAATTCATAAGACCTTATTTCAAACTTTTACAAAAAGGCTCCGAATTTCCCTACTTCTTTCAAAATTTCGCCCTGAAGAACCATTTTCTTCCAAGTTTTGAAATCAAGCCAAATTTTGCTTCATGTTTTCCAAAACTAGCCTACTATTATGAAAATTCCCAAAATATCTTATTTGGCTTTTATTTCAAATAAGTGACGTGGGACCCGCCTCAAGGTGGTGTCACACTCAAATTCTAAAAAAATTCTCTTATTTTCAAAACAGTGCCCATTCGGAAGTGGCACCGATTTATAAAACTTTTTTTTTATTTAACCCAATTTCAATAAAATAATTAGTGGGCCCACGTAGGTGGCGCCCCACTAAGACTCTTTGCCAAAAAAAACAATCCTTTTTTTTTAAAAAGGTTTTTAAAGTCAGTTGAGGTGGCACCACCTTAAGAAAAAAAAAACACACAAAATTCATTTTATCATTTTGTTTTTTTTTTATTACTTTTCAAACCCAAAACTCTCATTTTACCCATTTCCTCTTGTCTTACTTTTTCAGCCCCAAAGGGCGCCACCGTGAAACCCTTCCAAAATTTTCCTTTTAGCTAAGTTTTCTTTCTAAAAAAAATTTTCATTTTAAGAGTAGGAGCCGCCGGCGAGTCCCTTTTTTTTAAAAAATATTTCAAAAAAAAAAAAATTGAAAGTCAGTTTTAAGGGTTATCAAGGTCGGCTAAAGGGGGGAAAAAGAGGGCATTTTGAAGGGCTGGCTATAAGGAGGAGGGAGGCCCAGGAAAAGAGGGGGCGATTTCTAGCTCTTCCAGGATTCCCCCTTTCATCTCTTTCCCTCTCGATCAGCAGGAGGTTGACCCCATCGGATTTTCCCTTAACCTCAGCTATTTCTTGCTCAACGAGTTCCTGCTCTCATCTCCTTCAGCCCATCAACCAGCAGGAGGCCGACTGCATCTCTTAATTTGTTCTTCTTTTTTTTTTTGTTCGGACCCCCCCTTTTATCACGTTGCCTCTTTCCTTCCAGCAAAAGAGAAGACCATCCACCTTCAGTCCAGCTAGCAGGAGGCTCAGCTCACCCTGTAAGAAGCACGTCTTCAGCCTCTGCCAAATCAAGGTAACAACCCCTTTTTCGCCTACATTTATGAGAATTAGGCATCACGTTGTGTCATCTGCAATGCAAAACCCGTGACAACGATGGTTGTGGCTTGCAACTTGGGTTTCCCAATGCATCTGGAATCGATGATGCCCCTTTAATGGCATTCTCATTCCAGCATGATCCCCAAAATCGTCATTTTTCTTTCTTCTTAAAAAGTTTTTGCATAATTCATCTCAGCATTGTCTAAGAATCGTCATTTATATATTTTTTTAAGCCTTTGCATAATTTATCCCAACACCTAAAATGTTTTCAGATAATCTTCATTGCAATTCGTGATCTGCACATCTAGATCATTTTGGTACACGTTCAAGACTCCACTTACTAATTCATAGCCTGTTAACCTTCCAAAATTTATTTCTTTTTTTTTTACAAATTCAATGGAAGTGATATCAGTGGGTGTCGTTCTCATTTTCCTTTAGGCAGCCCAGTTATTCCCCATGTTTTCCTACATAGTAATATTTACTATAACTCCTCTATATTTCAATTTTTTTTTTTTTCATATAGTCTGTTTTTTTTTTTTTGAAAGCATACACATGTCATGACCCCATGCGATATCCTTATGGAGCTATCATACAGAAAATAGCACCCTGGACCCAGGCGCAACATCGAAGCTTGACATAGGCCCTATATCTCATGTTAATATAAGTTCTTACTCTTTTTTTTTTCTCTCCTTTTGATATTCCATTACCTTCTAAGTTAACTGCAAGATGATTAGCTTCTGTCATTTTCCACCACCGTAAGCATACAGTTCCCCTTTGCAGTCTGGTTGTTGATATTTCATGTGGGAAAGCCATTGTCACAGGCTATCGTTTTGTTGATAAGAACCTCAGGAATGATTATAAAGTCATACTGGTTGATGGCACAACGTACCTGAAGATGTTATATGAAATCTAGATGCAATGAATAGCCATAATTTTCCTTTTGCAGAGATCAGCCATTAATTCATTTATTGTTCTGCATATGATCAGCCATTCAATCCATTTACTGTCCTGATTTTTTTTTTTGTGATACCTCCTTTTTATGCAATGTGGTGCACCAGCTGGGTCATAGAACCCATATGACTCAAGCCCAAAACACTTTGGTTATAACACTGTGACTAACTACCCAGTCAGATCACAAAACACACCACCACCACATGTTGACCTCGTCCAGCGTAAGTGTCTTCAGTTCAATGGTAGCATCTTTGTAGGGGCAAGTAAACATTTGTCCACATTTTTTATATATACATACCGCTATTCCTGCTATTGTGGTGCTGTAGCTACTATTTTGCATATTATAATTTATATTCCTATATCATTTCTATGTTAAACGTCCTGTAACATATGTTATAGCTCTCTGTATACCCTTGAGTTTACTTTGCTTTAACTGCTTGTCTTAGACAGTTTGCATTTTCCTTTAGCTGTGCATGTTAGCTGTAGTTTACTTTGCTTTAACTGTTTTTGCATTTTCCTTCAGCTGTGCATGTTAGCTGTAGTTTTGCTTGCTTTAGTTGTTGTCTTAGAACACAGTTTGCATTTTCTTTTAGCCGTGTATATTAGCTGCGGTTTGCTTGTTTAGCTGTTTATCTTAGACACGGTTTGTAAAAATTTTTAGCAGTCCATATTAGCTACAGTTTACGTGTTGTAGTCGCTCATATTAGATGAAGCTCATATCTTTTTAGCAGTTTATATTAGATGCAACCCATTTCTTATTATCCTTTTTAGCCTCTGATGCTTCGCCAATGCCCGTATTCACTATCGTTATGTAGGTTGTTTTCTGTATCTACTGTATTTTTTGAGGACACCTAGATAAGCTATATGTTACTATAACCTTTCCTGCATATACATATACCCCTTTTTATTCTTAAAAGCATCAATCTTCATCTCATATCATGTGCCTTTAGCCACTTACATGCATAGGTTCCTTATTTAGCCCAAGTAGGGCTTTTAGATATTTTCATATATATATATATCCTATTCATTTCATCTTCATCAAGTAGTGTATTTCCGTTATAATTCATATGTAATCCCTTGTATATTGTCGTCAACATGAGATTTTCAATTTCTCGGTGGTATGGCATATTTCTTGTGCCAACTCTCATTTGCAGGAAGGAGCGGAAGATGTGGCTTCTATTAGCTCTCTCTCTCTCTCTCTCTATATATATATATATATATATATATATTTTTTCTTTTTTTCTTTTTTGCTCTATGCCAGAGATGTAATAATAAAAAAATTTGGAATAATATTTACTTTACTGCTTAGATTAGGATGCATTTCATATAGTTTGATTTCAGCCGTATCCTGATTCTATGATGCATATATCTCAATTTTCAAAATTCACCGTGGATGAACACGAATGGCACGTGCACCAACTCTTAGAGAGTTGATGAACTCGGTGGAGTCCATATTTACGGCCCTAGTCGGAATATGGACCATACCCAGATCCATCATCTTTCTACTAGTCACACTGAGCCTACACTCTTAGGCTATCTTAAAAATGCACATCATGTTTCCACTTTTTCAAAACATTGTGAATTAACTCAAATAAAACCCTGAACATATTCATGGCCACAGTCAGAATATGTGAAGGATCTACTTTGGCTTAATCCACATTTTTTTTCAACAATTTTTTTTTTAGAAATCTTCTTGAAGTCCATTTATTCAATCATATCATCTGCATCATGAAATCATGGGTTTTCTCATGATTTTCTTGAGAAAATTTCATTCTCAAATCAATTTCTCAAGAAATTTTGAAAACTTTTCAAAATCGGTTTTCTCAAGGCAAGTTTTCACAGTTTTCCATGGAAATCAGTTTCTCAAGAAACTTCTAAAATTTCCGAAGTTGGATTTCCAAAATCAAAGTTTTCCCTGGAAAATGTTATTTTCTTAAGATTTTCAAAAAGAGTTTTCCAATCTTTCTCAAGAATCAAAAATAAATTTTCAAGGGTTTCAAGGCTAGGATTCCCAGGATTTCAATTTCCTAAGTGTAAATTTCCTTCTCCAACGAGTTTTCTTATAAATTTTCCATCATTTTCCTAAGAAAATTCTCAAAGTTCGAGCTTTCCTGAGAGTGTTTCCCTTTTCAAGTGTTCATCTTTTCTCAAGAGTTCTTACCATTTTCTCAAGATTCTCATTTCTTTAAGATTTTCCAAATCTTTATAAACTTTCTCGAAATTTCAAATCTTCTTCGTCTGAGTTTCCTGAGAAATTGATTTCCATCTTTTTCCTGAGAAATGCTTTTCAACTCCAAATGTTTTCTAAGCATACATCATAGTTTTCCAACTTACATTTTCCAAAAATCTCATAGCACATGCATGAATTCTCTGTGCATTTAGGATAGAACACAATTTCGATTATTTAACTAAGTCAAGCACAATTTTGGTCCTTGGTTCGATTACCCCTGTTAAAGGCGGCAGGAACGGTCGAACCTCGTACCGACAGATCGATCCCCATCCCATGGATTTTCTCGCAATTTTCAAAAACGGAGGTGAGTATTTCAAAACAATTTCCAAAATCCGGTCAAGTTTGACTCGCGAAAGCATTTTCCTCTCTCTCCCGCAAGGAAGGGAAGACGGAAAAAAATTTTGCGACGATAACAAAGAGCGACCCACATACGTGCGATAGCAAAAGGGAATCCCCGATTCCAATATTTTCTTTTATTTTATTTTATTTTGTTTTGTTTTATTGCTTTGCTGTTGACGATTAATTTCGTTTGGCTCTAATTTGCATTTGTTTTCTATGTGATTCATGGTGTAGAATTTTTGTTCTCTTGTCTTTTTACATGTTATGCTAAGTGTGCTATGCATTTTTCTCTTAGTTTTAAGTTCGATATGTCTTTTGAGGCTGTCGGTTGTTCAGTAATAGTCGAAACACCTTTCAATACCTCGCTCTTTATCACATCAATCCACCAATTCAGCATGGTGTTGTTTGATTTCACGATGTCTTCATCCATGTCCTGAAATATATATCGCAAATCCCCTTCCATTCTCTTTGCAATAAGCAAATTGCATTCGGATGGAAACCACCAAAAGGGGCCTCGAACGACAAAGTGATCATCCCACTAAAGTCTCTGTACCTGTGAGAAGATGAATCAAAGGGTTATTAAAATCTGGCTAAAGGAAATCCCATGCCAGTTGATGGATCTGAAGTGTTTTGGGTCTCATTACTTGTTGAAATTGATTTGACATCAAGAATAGGTATGGTTGAAACATGCTTTTTAATTAGAATATCAATGTCTAGAACTTTGCATAAATGTCCAATTGATTTCGGTGTTGCAGGTTTGATGTCCAGTACATTTTTCCTATATTGCATTTCGTCAGATGTCATGGACTTAATTTTTCTTTTGCTGAATAAATATGATTGTTTTGCTAGTGAATGATGGCTTTTGGAGCTGTTTGACCCAACCCTTTGATGATATTTCTGCTCTTTTGCAATTCAAGGCTACATGGTTATTGTCAAAACAATATGCTTGTCTTTTACAATTCATGACTATCCTGTTTTTCTACTTTATTTTGTTGATTAAATGTCAAGACTACTCATTTTCTCTGTCATTCGAGGCAATATCTGAGATGTCATCTGGGTCTTCCTTTCAAGGAGTCCTCATTACCAATGTTTTGCATACCATGGTCAGGACAAAATCAAGGACCCTAAATAGAATATGGTAGGGTTGTAATTGCATACAGAATCTCAATTGCAATGTGTAAACACTTGTTGCTTATCATAAGAACTGCTCGAGATCTGTCCTGGATGCATCTCTTAAGATTCTATCCATGAGATTAGAAAGGATTATCATAGAGGCGATGTCCCAGTGATTGACTTGATGATGATTCCCTCATTGTAATTCAGAAACCTAAGTCTACCTTGATATACATAGAATTACATATTTCTCCATCATTTAGCCAAGATAAAGTGGCTTTTCTTTGTTGGCCACTTCATTAATGGCTAAATCAGTTGAGACATTTGAGAGGGGTTCAAAATCATGAAAGAGATTCTCTCATTAAAAGAGTATTGCAGAATGATTTTGATTTGTGCATTTTCAGGTTTAGATATCATGTTTCAAGAAATACGGGTTAAATGGCCATCTTCTTTTATTTCACATTATGACATTCGAATATATTGTACACATGCAACATGTCTTCCCTTACCATTTCTTCTTAGTGCACTGTTCGGTCAAATCGTGTTTCATTAGTTATCTTTTGCTTTGCTGCGATCACATCTTGGTTCTTGGCCTCCAGAAGAAAGCTTGAACATTAGGTTAGGTGATATTGTTGTATACTGGGCTGGTAACATCTGTCAGTTAGCAGATTCAGGCTTATGGCTCCAGAGTTCAAGTTCATTTTCAAAACAAGTTATTCTTTAATGTTTTCGGGATCCTGAACCCTATCAGACTCACCCACCTGCTATTGAATAATGCCATTCTGTCTAAGAGTCTTCCACCATGCATTTCGTTATTGTTAAACTTGCTATGCCAAGATGAATAACTAGTTTAATGGAACACAATCCCGGCCTCCTATGGTGCCACTTTGCAAAATGCTTGGATATATTGATCAAGAGCTCCCTGAGGGACAAAGTAAAGCTTCCCTGTCTCTTGCAAATCAATAGGTCGGTATGCAAAAGAAAAACCTTGATCTACTGCATAAACGTTTTCTTTTGTAGGAATTAATATGTTAATAGATTTGTTGTGTTGTAGCTTAACTGTGGGTGCTAATACTCACTGCTCAAATATTTATTTATTAATTAATACTCATATCATCACTTGTATATAGGATTCAACATATTCATCTTCTTTAGCTGCATGTTCTTTTCCCAACATCATCTAGATTGGTGGCTGTTACTGATTGTAAATTGCTGCAGGGTTTATCTGAATCTGATTGAGTTAGCAATCACTGTAAATATGATTAGAGATCATCTCCAAAGCCTGCTATGGACTTTCATTGTTGGATCATATGCTAAACCCAAAAAAACTCTTTATGGTCATTCAATCCAATTGAACTTATGTTCATGATTTAGAAGTGGCTGGACCTTTCTTTTCACAAGAATGTGTGTGCTTGTATGTGGGGAAGAACACGAGATCATGATCACCTTTGGGCGTTGGTGATGTCCATTGCAAATTCAGGTCCTATGGTCCATCCATCTTCCGCCTGCTGAAGGGGAATGCATGAGGCTCAAATTGAACTTGCATTGGATGACAGCCATTGAAATTATCATTTGATTGAAAGAGAAAGAAATGAAGATGCTTGCATCATTAATCAAAGAGCCTCCAAAAAAAACACAGGTCTGAAATTCATATTGGGCTGCAAGTCACCCACCGTGAACAGTAAAGGGGAGCCTTTGAGTAAAACGAGAAAGCACAAGTAGGTTGCGAAAACCTTCTGGAAAGTCTCTTGGTTCACCATCGGAAGCCTCTGCCAAAGGTTCTGTCCAACCTTGTTTTTGTTGTTTTGTGTGTTTTGTGTGTTTTGCTTCGATTTTTTGGTGCTTATAATCATATAGCGCAGTTACAGGTTTCTTTTGCTTTACCATATGTATATGTCAGTTGCCGATAACATGTCCATTAGTTAAATTTTGACTCATGATATCCTTTTGGCCATACACTGTCCATCCAAACTCTTTAAGGTATGAAAAAAAAAAAAATTTGCCATCTGTACTGTTCACTACATGTTATATAGCATGTTCCGTATGTTGTAGCTGTATCTTATTGTCAATGTTTATTGCGTTTCTTTTTTTTTGTGTGATTTGTTGTTTTAAACCCATTGTAGCACCCAGTTGCTGCACGATTCATTCCCTGTGTTATTCATCTTATCCTTATACATATTTGAATTTGCATATTGATATGCATAATATGATTCTTGGTTATCCCATCTCAGCAGCTCCAGCAGTTTCCATGGTTATTCTTTCATGTGTCTATATGTGTTATGTAAGCACTTCCATGTGTCTGGTGCGTGCGTATATGTTCCTGACTCTGCTTTGATGTTTTATTTCTGCCATTCTTTTTTTTTTGGCATGGAGGTTGTTGTCCTGGATATCTTAATCCACAATGGCTTCTGTAAAAGAGCCTCTCGTATTTTCATGTGTGCTCATTTGCTCCTTTAAAGAAACTACAAAGTGGTATTTGTCCTTTGAAAGATGATATGGTAACTCCTACAGATGGGTTTTCTTTCCTTGAAGAAGGCACTAAATCTGGCCCCTTATTTGATTCCATTGCATTGCAGCAGTACATATTATTATGTCCTCAGGTTTTGGAAGGTGGATTCAATAGAGACTATTACCATTCTTTTTACTTCTTTAGTGGACTTTCAGTATGTCAGCATGAATCAACAACATAGGATGTTATACAGTCAAAATCTGGGAGCAGGAGGGTTGTACACCAGCTGAATACGAATTTGTTTCATCAGTAGAGATTTATCTAGAAAGCATATTCAGTTGTATGAACTGTAAAAGGTAGGGATGTGTTATTTCATCTGTTTTCAATTGTTTTGCACATCACTATTTCAGTTAATATCCTTTATATCATTGTGATGTTCCGTTTTGTTACTGATTTCCATCCATATGTTCAGTCATGACAAGTCATCTTTGTGATATTTTTAAAATCATTGACTCACCATCTGTATATCACCCATCCCACTGATGCACTTTCACCTACAGTAGTACTTAGCACTGTTGTAGCTTTTCATAAGATCTGCAGCTGTATTAATACACTGCTGTGGTGCGTCCCTTGGCACTACAGTAGTGCTGGGCACGGCCGCAACTTCTAACATACCTACAGCAGTGCCAAGGCACTGCTGTGGTCTCTTCTTCCTACACTTACAACAGTACAGGGCATTGCAAACATCCTCTTTTCAACATGATTTCTAATACAACAAGCCAATATTCTGCTGTAAAGGAGTTGGCAAATGTCAGGGTTATAAGGCAGCTGGAATAATGTTGATAATCCATGTATGAATTTGAGCAAAATTCTGCTCCCCTTTGCCAATAAGACTAAGTCAGCATAGTCATATTATTATCGTGTAATTACCTACAAAACTGAAAAGGTAATGTCTAGAGTCTTATACATATAGCCTAAACATCCATTTTCAGCATATTACACATGCATCTTTGGACATTCATTTCTTTATTCAATTCATTTCCATATATGAGTTTTCCAATCCATAATATGTTAAAATTTCGTTAATTCAGAACATAGACATAACATTCCATCATCCAGCATCTTAAATGCAATATGATGTTTCCATTATGTATATACATATATTCTCTTGCTTGTGCTAACTCTGCCTTTTTGCAGGAAATACATGGAAAATGCAATTCTCTTCTTAGCTTAGAAATTCTTTATTTAAGTCAATGATGTAATAGTTAGGTATTAGTGAGAATGTTTACATTTTCAGCTTTTAAATAGAATGAATGAGCATTGTAAATGTCATAAATTGCTTATTTTTCATGCTTTTTGCCTTTATTTTCCAAAACCTCACAATGGTGAAACACGAATGGCACGTGCACCCCTTTATAAAAGGTAATTAATCCTAAGTTGACGATTTACATCAATGGCCATAGTCAGGATGTGAACAAAACTTAGGATTTTCATCTTTTATGGAATAACACTGGATCCTTCTAAAAAATCATCATGTTTTCTTTAAATTTTTTTTTCTTTTATTAAAGTTCAGTTTAAAATTAATTCAATATATATATCAATGGCCATAGTCAGGATATATTGAGAGTTAATTTCATTCTAAACTCTATAAAAGCACCAAAAATGTGTTTTATTCTTTATCTGAATTTCAATATGATTATTATATGATACACTCAATGACCATAGTGAGGGATGTATCATATCTTCAACCTTATTTACATTCATTTAAAGAATGAAATGTGATTTTCAAATCCAATTTTGAAACTCTTTTTCATTCATCATTTAGGATAGAATTGCATCATATTTTCAAAAATTCCTTTTCCAAAACTCCAAGTGATTTTTTGTCTTCTTCAATTAATCTTCAATTCTTGTAAATTCCAATTCATCTTTTCATTCTCAATTTTATTTCATTTTCAATCTCAAAGTCCATTTTAACTTTGAGATTTTAACTTCATTTTATATTCAAAAAAATTTCAATTCAAATCAGATTTCAAAGTTCAATTCGACTTTAAAATTCCAAAATCATTTAGAGGATTCAATTTCAAATTCAATTCAATATCTCAAAAAGGAATTTCAAAGTTAAAATTTAACTTTGAAGTTTTTAATTTATTTTCTGATTTCAAAATCAAGTTTATTTTGTTATCTTCAAATTCAAAATCAAAGTTTGAGATTGATTCTGAATCTCAAAAATTTGACTCTTCCTAAATTGTAAGTTCAATCTGGGTTTTCAAAACCCAGATCCATCTCTAAAAAGTCCCATTTTGATTTTTAAAATCTAAATCCAAAGTTAGAATCCAATCCCAACTTGGATCCAGATTTCCAATTACAATCTCCGCATTTTGAATCTCAGACTTCAAATCCAAAACCCATTCTAGGATCCAGAATTCAACCCCATCTTGGATCTCAGACTTCAGATCCAAAATCCATTTTAGGATCCGGAATCCAATTCCATCTTGGATCTCAGACTTCATATCCAAAATCCAATTTAGGATCTAGAATCCAATTCCATCTTGGATCTCAGACTTCAGTTCCAAAATCTATTTTAGGATCCGGAATCCAATTTCATCTTTGGTCTCAGACTTCAGATCCAAAATCCATTTTAGGATCCAGAATCAAATTCCATCATTGGATCTCAGATTTCATATCCAATTCCCATTTAGGATTCTAAATCCAGAATTCAATTTTATCTTGGATCTCAAATCTATTTAGAATTCAGACTTTGGATTCAAATTTCATCTTGAATTCCATATTTCAAATCAAATTCTATTCCCAATTCCAACTTTCAAATCCAATTCCATTTCTCTTAAACCCAATTCTATTTGGATTTCTCAAATCTCATTCTGATTTCAAACTCCAAGGCTAGAATTCAATTCCATTTCAAAAATTCATCTAGGTTCAAAATTCTAATTCAAAGTCCATTTATGACTTTGAAATTTTCTTTTTTCTCCTCTTAGCTCAACTTCAAATCCCAATTTATTTTTTTAAAAAACTCTGATTGTTTCAAAGACTTAGAACTTTAAATCTCAAGTTCTAAAGTTAAAAACCATTTCTTCACTCTATTATCAGCTTCATCTGAAAAACACTTGGAAATTTCCAAAATCATTTTCGAAAAGAGCATACATCCTTGCATCGCACAAGCATGATTCTTTGTGCATTTAGATTTAGGATAAATTCTTAGATAATACTTTAGCAAAGCAAAAAGGCATGAATTCGACCCTTGGTACGATTACCCCTGGTAAAGCGCCAGGAACGGTCGAACCTCATACCGACGAGCGAATCCCGTCTCCCGATTTTTTCCCACAAATATTTCAAAACGGAGGTGAGTTATTTTCCTAAATATCTTCAAAATTAAGGTCAAGTGAGACCCCGCAAAAGAGTTCCTCTTTTCTCTTCTTTTCTTTTCTCTTCTCTCTTATTTTTCTATCTTTTATTTTTTTCCTTCAAAAAGGGGAAAATAGAGGTTAGAAAAGGAAGAGAGAGAAATACAAGAGAGGAAAAATTTTGTGATGATCACAACTGTGGGATTAGCTCTCTTTTCAGATGGACGAAATTACATGGATATCAGGATAGTTCAACTACTGCGAAGGTGGGGAAGTCGACAGACCAGTCGCCTCTCCATAGCTATGGCCGCACTCGCTTTTCTATACCGAGGGTTGACCCGTTTCACACTCGGAGAATAAATTCTAGTCAAAGGGTGCACCTATGCATTGCAGTCTTGGTTCCTCCGGCATGTGCTAGCCCAAGCCAATTCATTCAGATACAATGGTGAAAAGCTTCTTCCAGTTGCGTGATACCGATTCTTGATCGATAACCTTCAGGAGGAAGAAGTCATGTGGGACTATTTTGATCGTCAAGAATCACCTCCCAGATATACTTACACATACAGCAAGTGGTCCAGGCTACTTGGTCCCTTCTTCTGCGCATACTATCATCCAAAGCGCTGTGTTAGGCAGTTCTCTCCGAGACAGAAGCGCATAGAAATTCGTCTATTATCAGGGATCTTGCCAGAGTTCGATCTCACATCAGATCAGTGGTCCAAATCATACCATTCTGTCAGACATGGCTGGGATTCTTTTGTTACTCTCACTATTTTTCCTGGTCCTCGAGTGTCCTCTGATTATCAGGAGTGGTGGAAAATTGTTTGTCCCCCTCCCCTTTGTCAAGTTTATTATTAATAAAATTATGTTTTTCCTTCAATACAATTCCTTTAATTTTCATCTTGGTTTGACAATCTCACCTAAGTAACAAGGCATATTTCCAGTTGTTTATTTTGCAAAGAATAGCAGCGCAATTGTCGTGACTCTAGCGATGACTTAGTCCTTAGTAATGGGACATCCTTCAAATTGTCAATCGAAATATCCAGCAAATATTTTCTATTCAAAACTATTTTCAGGAGCTAATCTCCAGTTTTGCTCTACAGAGAGTATTTGCACCCTTATATGGTTCAGAAAAGGTCCGACAGAAAAATTACACCCATTCAGCGTATCAGTTACTCGCCAAGCCTCAAAACAGGAAATGGTCTCTTCAAGATCTATCAGAAACAAAAATCAGCAAGGCAATGATGATGTTGATCCCCAGATGTATGTCATGTTTCAAAAGATGATGAGTAAGATGATGGCAGAGCAAGCAGAGGCCAATTCTGACAAGATATCTAGCAAGAAGAAGACTAAGGGCCAAACACTGAAGAAGCAACTGATGATATCCAAGAAACATATCCAACATGAGGATACATCTGATGAATCAGAATCGGTAGGTGGCACTGATGAAGAGTATGAAGTCCAACAAGCATTTCAAAGATCCCCTCATAGACAAGAGACAACCTATAAATTGAAAAATCAAACAATGGATGATCCAGTCCAAATACAGCTGAAGGAAATGGCCAAGATGATTAAAGATTTGCAAGCCCGTGACAAGAGCAAGAAGGTCTTCAGGAGCAAAGACTTCTATGATGGCATCACTCCCGTCAGGAATAATCAAGATTCAGAAAAGAAGACAAATTCCACCTTCTTCGTCGATGCCAACCACAGTGATTGCAAAGATAACAAGGGAGATCATACAAGTCATAAAGAAAAGTCTTCGAAGCGGAGTGAAAAATTGAGTCAACAGAAAGAGAAGAAAAAGCACGACAACTGGAGTTTTAAACATGACTTTACTCTTCTAGATCAGTCACGTGAAGAAATCCTTGAGTATATGTTGGTCAAGGAGATGATTAAGCTCCCAAAAGTCGATGATTCTCCTATCATTAGGGGAAGATTTAAAGATCAATTCTGCAAGTTTCATCGGGCCATGGGGCATGATACCGAGTACTACTTCATTCTCAGGAATATTATCCAAGACTACATCGATAAAAATATCCTTATGGAAGGCAAAGAAAAGGATAAAGCAGCCAACTCATCAGCACCCTAAGATAGACAAGGCCAACACTCTTTCATTCTTGCATTTTGCTTTTGTCATTTTATATGGATGGCATGGTTCTATCTCTTTTATTAATAAAATTATCAATCTTCCTCATAGCTTGGCGTCATCTTTTGTATTTCTCCTTCTTTACAAAATATCTTTTTACAAGGAGTAACCTCTATCAGAGTGCCTCCCAAATCCATCAAGAAGCACATCGTCAATCTTTCCATTGTTATCTTCAGAGAACGTTCCTCAAATATCAATTATTTATCCTTTCATCCAATATCTTACTCCCCCATTACATTGGGGCATTATTTTGAAAATTGTCTTCAAAACATCCTGTATGCAGGCAGGATCAATCAAATCTCTTATTTTGCGTGCATACCCATTCATTTGCATACATTTGCATTCATCTGCATTCATTTGCATCAATTTACATCAAATTTATTACCCATTCAGGATAAGGGATAAATCCTGAGACTCGTGGCATTTGTCTAAGTCATCGTGAGGGTGAAGATAAAAAATCTCTCATCATAATTAATTGATAATCTTTTAGAAATCAACGCTCATGCTGGTAATGTTTAAAAAAAAATCCAATGCTCGTACTGGTAACATTTTAAAATCCAGTGCTCGTGCTGGTACTCTTCCAAAATCTGATGCTCGTACTAGTTGAACTAGTCCCAAATGTCATCTTTACACTTATCAACTTTTTCTTTCCTTCAAATGTCTTGAATTGGTCTAGAAGATTCGAGTTTCGTTTCGAATCTTCTTCCAAATCTAGTTCATCTAATTTTGTTTCCTTCAGATTCTAGAATTGGTCTAGAAGATTCGAGTTCTGATTCGAATCTTCTTCCAAATCTAATTCAGAATTGGTCTAGAAAATCTGAGTTCCGACTCAAATTTTCTTCCAAATCCAGTTCATCTAATTTTCTTTCCTCCAATGTCTAGAATTGGTCTAGAAGATCCGAGTTCTGATTCAAATCTTTTTCCAAATCCAATTCAGAATTGGTCTAGAAAATCTGAGTCCCAACTCAAATTTTCTTCCAAATCCAGTTCATCTAATTTTTCTTTCCTCTAGATTCTAGAATTGGTCTAGAAGATCCGAGTTTCTACTCGATTTTTCTTTCAAATCCAATTCAGAATTGGTCTAGAAAATTCGAGTTCTGACTCGAATTTCCTTCCAAATCCAATTCACTTAGCTTTCCTTCAAAAGTTTGAACTTCTACTCAAACTTTCCTGTAAATTTAGCAATTGGTCTAGAAGATCCGAGTTCCGACCCGAATTCTCTTTCAAAATCCAATTCATCTAGTCTTTCCTTGAAGATTTGAATTTCGATTCAAAGCTTCCAACCGAACCCAGTTTTCCACCTGTCCGGTTAAATCCAATTTTCAAATTGGTTCTTTTATGAAATCCAACATCGCCTTGGTTGCTTTACCAAATCTTGTATTTGTATGGATAATCTTTCAAAAATTCAGTGCTCGTACTGGTAATCTTTTAAAATCCAGTGCTCGTACTCGTACTCTTTCAAAATCCAGTGCTCATACTGGTAATCTTTTAAAATCCAGTGCTCGTACTGGTACTTTGTCAAAGTTCAGTCTTCATACTGGTTGCAACATAAATCTCACATTGGGGTTCAGACTCAATGTTATTCTTTGGATCTGCGAACCAAACATTCTTTGTCAGACCCTTGGGTCATTATAATCTATCAAGCATACCTTCGGGTCATCTATTTTGTTAGTCAGACCTCCGGTAATCAAATTTTTAGCAAGCGAAACCTTTGGGTTAACAGATTCTATCAAAGTCAATCATATCTTTCCAACCTTCGGGTCACCTTCGACAATTATGGTCTTTCAAGATTCGACCTTTGTGTTGAATTCGTCCACCAACTAGCTCAAAATCAATTATCAATCATTTTCTCTTGCGAGGGACCTTTTTTCCAGGGAGAGTTCGAGGGAGCTCATTCTTTTCGCATGTCTTCATTGTTCGTTCGTTGAACCCCTTTTTCTAGGGAGAGTTTGAAGGGACTCATGCTTCACGAACAGTTTGCAAAACAATCTTTATTGTCATGCAAAGAATCCTTTTTCCAGGGAGAGTTTCGACGGAAGTTCGTCCTCCTTATAAACCTAAATGTCTTTTGTTAGGCCACCCCCGTCATCGAGGACCCTTTTTCCAGAAAGAGTGTGATGGACTCTTTCCTCTATGATATCCTTCGAACCTTTGTTAGCGGCCCCCTTTCCATAAGAGAAGCCTATAAGTAGGGAGTTTTGACAAAAACTTTATTTCTCTTCGAAAGTTCGTTTTGCAAACACCTCCTCTTCAAGGAAGAAAGGAGTATCTTTTTATTACCAGTTCATGTAAGGGTCAAGCTTGAGTCTCTCCTTTAGGGAAAGGAGAGGAGAATCTAGTCACGGATGTGTCATTTAGACCTCAAGTGAATTCTTTTCACCAAGGATTCCAAGAATATTTTGCCAATTTGTCATGAAAAATAGTTGTTGATTCCAAAAATCTTTTATTACATAAAAAGAATTACCTCATATTACCTTCAGTATTACTTCCAAAAAGAGTGAAGCTTTTGCGAAGAAGGATTCAAAATCCAAATTCTTTCTATTGGCCAACCAAAGGGATGAAGAATAAATCCTCAATATGGCCAGCAAAGAAAATTCAATGTTGTTGCAAAGCCATAAGTGATTGATATTGATCAAAACAATGACACATTTTTAAAGATGATTCTTGTAAAGACAAGGCAGTCAAAGTATCCTGGGTGATACAGAAAAATCCGCTCAATTTTCATCTCTCCTCAATCACCCAAGCTGCAATTAAATATCTGCAAAAGGGATCTCTTAATTGTCGTCAAGATGAAGACGAATTATGCGAGTTAGACCTTCGGGGCCAAAGAAGATTTGGATCATCTTCGAGATGAAGGAGTTTGTGACGGATCCTTCTAGGGAAAGTTCAGAGCACCGTCAAGATGAAGGCGACTACGATGAGCCTCCCAAAAAACCCTAAAAGATATTTAATTCCAGCTATCATCAAGAGACCACCAACCAATGAGCCAATATCGTCAATATAATCCTTGAGGCAAAGAAGGATCCAAACATCTCCAAGATGAAGGAGTTTGTGACGTACTCTTCCAAAAAAGAGAGAGAGAGAAAAGTCAGGACATCTCCAAAATGAAGGATGATGTAATAAACTCTCCAGAAACCCAAGAAAGCTCCAATTTTGTCGAAAAAAAAGAACACGGGCAGAAAGACCATTCTGAGAAAAGAATCCCAGGATATCAAACTGCCGAATTTACCGAGAATCATCTTTAATTTTGTGAAATTCTTCTATCAATATCCTTTCACCAATTGCTTTTACAATATCAAGAATACTCTCTTTTCCGTTCATATCAAGGAAATTGATAGCCTCCTTGAAAGAAAGTCAATGGCCAGCAATTTGAATTTGAATCTTGATTCTACCAAGTTAAGTCCAGTTGGAGGTAAGACTTCAAGTAGAAAAGAGGGAATAGTTTTCATATAAATATACTTACATTTCAATCATTTTTTCAATCAACTATAATTTTTATCTTATTAGCAATCTTTTCAAGTTTTCCTGAGGTAGAGCTTGATGTCTATTTTGATGTATCCAGGCGTTGTTGTTATCCCTTTTAGGATTGGATGACGGGAGTTGTCCAATATTCTTCCCTTATTGTTTTGATATGAGCGCCTGGGCTCTCAGATTTGCACACTTCCCTGTGCTCTCCACTTTCCCACCATAGACAGTTCCCGTTCAGGTTAAGGGTTAAACCTGAATTTTTCTGCAAAATATCATCTGTCTTAAAAACCATTTTCAGTCTCAGCAATGAGATGTCCAAGATCAATCCATTTTCAAGCTTTAGGGAACCCCCTTTCTTCCTTTTGTAAACCCCTCTTAGATTTATTTCGCAAAATTCGAAGGTCCCATCATGGTTTCTTCATTTGAGGATTCTGTTTATCGTCCCCTTTCAGGTTAGGGGTTAAGCCTGAGCCTCATTTTTTCACGAGGTATCGTCCCCTTTCAGGTTAAGGGTTAAGCCTAAACCTCATTTTTTCATGAGGTATCGTCACCTTTCAGGTTAAGGGTTAAGCCTGAGCCTCGTTTTTCTACGAGGTATCATCCCCTTTCAGGTTAAGGGTTAAGCCTGAGCCTCATTTTTTCATGAGGTATCGTCCTCTTTCAGGTTAAGGGTTAAGCTCGAGCCTCGTTTTTCCATGAGGTATCGTCCCCTTTCAGGTTAAGGGTTAAGCCTGAGCCTCGTTTTTCTAGGAGGTAATGTCCCCTTTCAGGTTAAGGGCTAAGCCTGAGCCTCGTTTTTCCACGAGGTATCGTCCCCTTTCAGGTTAAGGGTTAAGCCTGAACCTCGGTTTTCCACGAGGTATCGTCCCTTTTAGGTTAAGAGTTAAGCCTGAACCTCATTTTTCCATGAGGTATCGTCCCCTTTCAGGTTAAGGGTTAAGCCTGAACCTTGTTTTTCTACGAGGTATCGTCCCCTTTCAGGTTAAGGGTTAAGCCTAAACCTCATTTTTCAATGAGGTATCGTCCCTTTTAGGTTAAGGGTTAAGCCTGAATCTTTTTTTTTCACAAGGTATCTTTCGTCCCATCCAGATTAAGGGCTAAGCATGAGCCTCATTTTGATGAGGTGAATCTTCTTCTTTATTCTTCATTCCATATTTGTCGTTACCGTCGTAGTCAACTCATTCATATCAGGTCAGATTCTCCTAACTAGGGTATTTTTTTATATATAGTCCAAATTTGGTGTGTGTTTTTTTTGCCACTAAGCTCGGCCCTATATCGGCTAAGTAGTAAAGAGGGGCATCTGTAAACACCCCAAATTTTCACTCTCATTCAGTGTTTATATATTTCATGTGTCATTGCATATCATTGCATGCATTCGGCATACCATTTCATTGCATTACATAGCATTGCATGTCATTACATCTCATTTTCGAGATCCAGCACTTTTGTTTTCAAAATATTTAATCCAGATTCGAGTTTTAAAACTTTTCTTTCAAAATCAATTTTAAAACCTGAGTTTTTAATCAACATTCTGTCATTTGCCAACCACCAGGACCCTATATTTTGAAGTGTTTTTCTCAGAAAATAATCTAGATTCATTTTAAACTCAATTTTCAACTGATTTCAATTCTCAGATGAGACCCATTTAGGTGGTGTCGCTTCTGAATTCCTTCATTTATCAAATTTCTTAAAAAATTCAGAGTCCTAGTTGGATCAGGACTCTATCTTTTTATTTTGTTATCTTTTTAAAACATTTTCAAAACTCCATTTTGATTTTAAACCAGTTATGGTCATATCCCTTGTCCATTTCCTCCAATTTGGCCAAAATCTTACAGTCCTAGTTGGATCAGGACTCTTTTTCTAGAGTCCCAGTCAGATCAGAACTCTACTTTTTACTACCTTTTCTACCTGTTTTGGAGAAAACCTTTCAAAATCTTCCGTTTTGGCCAAAATCTCAGAGTCCTAGTTGGATTAGGACTCTTCTTCAAGAATTCCAGTCAGATTAGGACTCTTCTTTAGAGTTTCAGTCGGATTAGGACTCTGTCTTTTGTCACTATTTTTACCTGTTTTTAACCAAATCTTTCAAAATAAGTCAAAACTCAGAGTTTCAGTCAAAACAGGACTCTGTTCATAGAGTCCTAGTTGGATCAGGACTCTGATTCTAATTTCAATTTTGAGAGAATCTTTAAAAAATCTTTCAATCTATCAAAACTATTACACTTTTATCAAAGAATTTTAAAATTCTGGGATTTTATCCTAGAGTTTTGATAGAATCAGGACTCTGCCTCAAAGTCATGATCAAATCAGGACTCTATACAAAGTTTGTTTTCTCACTCTATTTTCATTGATTTTCAAAATTTTTGTTTAAATTTCATCATTTGCTTATCAGAAAACCAAAAATTCTTAGAGTTCTGATCGAATCTGGACTCTTTCTCAGAGTCCTAATCAGATCAGGACTCTGAACCAAAACTGCAATTTTATCCTGTTTTTAATTGTTTTTCAAAATTTTCTCATTTGTTTTCTCAGAAAATCCAAAAATTTGAGAGACCTAGTTCAATTAAGACTCAGTCCTCAGAGTCTCAGTTGAATCAGAACTCTGTTTTATTTCAATATTTGATATTGTTTTCACTGTTTTCACAAGTTCTTTCATCTATTTTTCAGAAAATACCAAAAAATCTAGAGTTTCAGTCCGATCAAGACTCTGTCCCAGAGTCCTAATCCAGTCAGGAGTTTGTTCTAGAGTCTGTTTTTGCTTCTATTTTTACTCTTTTCCATTTGTTTTTCAAAAATTAGGTTATTTTGTAGAGTCCCAGTTGATTCAGAACTCTATTTCAGAGTTTCGATTCAGTTAGGACTCTAACCTTGACTGCTTTTTCTGCCTTATTTTACCATTTTTTTTTATAAAATCTTTCAAAAACTTCTTCATTTGGCTTTTAAAATCCAAAATCTCAGAGTCTTAAAGTTTCAGGACTCTAGCCCAGAGTCCTAGTTCGCTTAGGACTTTATTTTCAAACCTTTGAATTCCATTTGTTGATTTTAACCCCTTTTCAAAGCTATTTTCAATCTTTATTTCAAATTTTTCAAAACTTCGATATGGGGCCCACCCAGTTTGGCGCCATATCTGAGAGAATTCTGACCTAGTCAGAACTCTATGCTATTTCAAAATTTTCAATCTCAAAATCTACTTTTGAATATCTATTGAAAAACCTCTCATTTTCAAGTTTTAAAATCGTTTTTGAAAATTCAAGTGGGCCCCACTCGGGGTGGTGCCACATTTGAAGAAGTCAAGGTTAGACTAGGGTTAGTCAATGTCTTAGTTAGGTTAGGGGTTTAAAGGAGTCAAAAGAAATTTTGAAAATTCATTTTATTTAAGTTTTAAACCATTGGTTTTTAAAGGTTTTAAATTCAAGTTTTAAAAATCAAATGTGGGTCCATACTAGGTGGTGCCACATTTGGACTTTTCAGAATTTAATTATGTGTTAATTAGGGATTAATTAGAGTCCATTTAGGTTAGAATCCTCTAGGAAAATTGTTGGTCCTTAGTGGATTTATTAGAAAGAGTCCTGAAAAAAAGAAAAACCTCTTAATTAACCCTAATTAAGTGACTTTTTGAAAACCTATAAAAGGGGGACTTCAAGAGGTCAAAAGGAGGCTCTTTTTCTCTCAAATTTTCGTGGTCACCCTCCTCTCTCCAGCACCTCTTCTTCCTTCATTGAAGCTGCAACCCCAAGGTGAGTTTTTTTTAACATTATTTTATTATTTTTTATTAGTTTTTTATGATTTTATATTAGATTTCACCATTGACAACTCCCCTTTCATGGATCCAACCTCAAGAACCTCAAGTTTAATTCAAGAAGATGATCTAACCCTATTATATGCTGTTTTTCATGATTCTAATCCATTAGAATCATTTATTGCATTGTTTTTTATATTCTTAACCAAGAAAACATGAGATTTATCTGATTAAATGGATTAAATCCATGATTTCAAGGGTAAAAGCAATTCTAGCCATGAATTCCCTATTTTATTTTTATTTTTTAGTATATTACTATCTATTTCATGTATTACAGCATCAAAATAGGATTCGTTTTACTGTTTAGATATTTTTTTTTTTGTTTTCATTAAATAAATCATGTTTTATTGGTGTTTCTTAGATTTCTGCATATTTTAATTTCAGATCAGTAGAAAGCATGTTAGTTCGTATTGAAATCTTTATTGGAAATTCCTAATTTTTTTTATATGTTGTTCACAGATATGTCAGTGAACTACTGTAAAAAAATCAGATGTTTTAGGATTCAGGAACTCTGTTAATAAAATACAAAGTCAAATCGGGATTTTTATTGATTAAAATCATTGTTTAAATTCAAGCATAACTTGCAAATGTGTTATTTCTTTCATCTGATATTCGATTCAAGATCTATAAAATACAATGGCTTTGTGTTGATGTAAGCTATTTACTGTAAAATTTTCATAATTTTTTACCTCTGTTTGGTATTTTTTCTCTGTCAGAAAGTCGGATCCATCTTTTAAAACTCATTATGATTTATAAAAACCCTAATCCGACTTGTACTGATCATAGATCTTAAACCATAGATCTGATTCATAATCTGTAAAAAAGGAAGTTTATTATTTTTTGTCTAATATTCACGTATGAAATTTCAGAAATTTTTGATGAAGTATGCTATTTTTTTATGTATTTTCAATCAGAAACACCTATTTTTATCAATTTTATATTCATTAAATTTAAGTACAGATTGCCGGAATGATATCTCCCTAACCTAAGATGATTTTTCTGATCTGTAAAAAGGAGATTCTTTGTTTCTCTGTCTAGTTGGTCTATGTAAAAGTTTAGAAATTTTCATGGTAGATTGATTCCTGATTTGGGTCTAACACTGAAACTGGTATGTGACCATAGGTAAAAATAGCATATTTTAGGGTTTTAATGCAATTTTTGAATTAGAATAATGTCAAAAATATATTTTTATGGCTTAAATCTGATTTTAGGGTGATAACAAGTGCAGGTACCAATTTGTATCAATTTTGGAATCCATTTGATGCTTAGATGAGCCAAATTGCAAAACAGGGTGCCCGTAGGATCCCGAAACACTGCTAAAACCATGGTTTTCATGATATTTCTTGATTTTCGTGTATAAGTTTATGTTTTTAGGGTTTTTTCATGTTTAGAATCATAATAGGATGCTTCATGGTCGATTTTATGTTTATTTCAATCCTAAATCCAAAGTTTTTACCAAAATTTATTTAAAAAAACCTTGATTTCAAGGCCATAGTCTTGCTATCAGAGGCATTTTGGTCATTTGACCTCAATTTCGAAATTCTAAACCCTACTTTTTATATTTTTAATCATATCATATCATGTCATATTATGTTTGATTTATCCTCATTTGAATTTTAAAAGTTGTATTTTACAAAATATCTTTCTGAAAACCCTAATTTCAAGGCCATAGTCTTGTATTCAGGGGTATTTTTGTCTCTTTTTCTCAAATTTCGAATTTCAAAGTTATTTATCTTCATTATTCATTTTATTTTATTTCATATTTTATTATGTTTATCTCAGGGAATCATGGATAAAGGCTTATATCTAGAGAAATCTAGTAATTTCCAAATATTACTGGATAAATCTAGAAAAGCCAACATATCTTCACTAACAAGTTTTCTAGTTTTGCAGGGACATTGAAGACTTTATTTTTATGTATTTAAATTCAGTTAGTGATGTAAATTAAATTAAATTTGGAATAAGAATTTCAATTTCTGCTTAGATTAGGATTTGCATTGCATATAGTTTAATTCTACAAATTTTAATATCTGATGAATGCATCATTCATGCATATTTTTTATAAATCCACCATGGTATACACGAATGACACATGCACTAGCTCTTAGGGAGTTGACAAACTCGATGGAATTCGTATTTATGGCCATAGTCAGAATACGAATGAGACCCAGATTTGTGATCTTCGTATTAGCCACATTCAGCCTACACTCTTAGGCTAACTTCAAAATGCACTGCATTTTTCAAAACTCAAAAGGATTTTCTCAATTCCTCAAAAAAATATCTTTCAAATCCATATTCATTCACTTCATTCAATTTACAAATCCCAATTCCAATTCAGAGAAATCGATTTTCTCAAAATTTTCTAAGTTTTCTCAAAAAAATGATTTTCTCAAAATTCTGAGCTTTCAAATGATATTTCAAGTATTTATCAAGTTCAAATCATGATTTTCAAGTTATATATTCAATTTCAAAGTTTACATTTAGAAAAATCAAGTTTTCCAAAGTTACTTGAAATCCCATAGAAATCGATTTTCACAAAACCTCTAGATTCTTCAGAAATCGATTTTTATTTTCCTTAGAAATATTCTCTCAACAAGGCTCACGACTTTCCAAATGATATCTTTTCCAAGAATTTTCCAATTATTTTAAATCTCAGAAGCAAACATCATGTTTTTAAATCTGTATTTTTCAGAAAATTCATAGCACATGCCTGATTCTTTGTGCATTTAGGAAATAGAACACGATTTAGACAAGTTGAGCAAAGCTAAGCACACTTTTGATCCTTGGTTCGATTACCCCTTGTAAAGGCACCAGGAACGATTGAACCTCGTACCGACAGGCGAGTCCCATTCTTCGAAATAATCCTGCATTTTAAAAACGGAGGTGAGTTATTTTCAAAATCTTTTTTAAAGGTCAGTTTGACTTGCAAAAGTAAAATTTTGCGATGATAACACTTCCCTATGCTGGACGGTTGGGTTTCCCCTTTCTTTAAAAAATGCATTTTTCTATTAAAGCCACTTTAATGAGAAGTTACTTTTTTTTTTTTGAAAAAAAACTGTTTTCTAAAAGACTCTAGCACCCAGGGGGATTTGAACCATAGACCTCCCCCCTAAGGGTAACAAGCCCCACCAATGCACTATTGCATGTTTCATTGCAATTTCTTGCAACGTTATTTTATTTATCCTCTATTAACGTTTTTGACGAGTTTTACCAAAATGACATTTTTTTTTGTCAAAACTTTTGGCACACAAGGGGATTTGAACCAGAGTTCTCCTTCCTAAGAGTACATCCTCCTGACCACTGCACCAACTCCTCTTTAGTTGCTCCTTCTTGCAACTAAAATGCTTTTATCTCCTTATGAAAATCCGTCCAAGTCCCTATCATGTATGTTTTTATAGGATTTTTCCGCGGATGGGGGTTTCGATCCTAGGATGTCTCTCCTTGTCTTGTCTCTTGACTCAATATCCTTTAAGCATGGGTTGTGTCTCATCGTCCTTTTACTTGATTACGACATCATTCTCCTAAAAAATTCAAACTTTTATTTTCTGCCTTTTCAAAACTTGATTGAGATTCGACCCTATTTGGATCCATTAAGATCCAATTGGTGTAAGGCCAATGATAGTTCTGTAAAATATGGTCTCAGTAGATGGAATTTCTCGTATGGTTACGAGGATTTTTTTTTCAAAATATATATATGTATATATACCTTATTGATGAGCAAGATCCGAACTCGCATAAGTAAGATGTACGAAGTGGCATGAGTACTTGATCATGCATATAATTCAGGGTTTATTAACATTTAAATATGCATGATTTTATAAAATAATGTTTCAAAAACCCAATATTATGTTAGTTTTTGAGTAAAAGTGCTAAAATGATTTAAAATTAGAAAATGAATAAAAAATAGTTTTATTTTACATTCTTATGCCTATTTTAGTTTTTTTTAGTTTTTATTAAAAAGAAAAAATAAAAAAAAATAGAGAAAAATAGTTTTATTCATTTTAAGTGTTGTGTTTTTTTTTAGAAAAGAAGAAAAAAAATTTAGTAGATTAGTTTTTGAAGTTCTTTTATAAATAGTTTTGTTTTTGAAAATTTTCACAGTTTTCTTTACTTTTGAAAAGAATAAAAATAAAAATAATAAAAAAAAAATATCTAAATAATAATACAAACCGGGTGGAACCGGTTTGTATTTCTAAAAAGAAGAAAGTGAAAACCAAACCGGCTGGAACCGGTTTGGAAGTTTTGAAAGTAAATAATGGTTGTTTCAAACCGGTTCCAACCGGTTTGAACCCTTTTAAAAAAAGGCGTAAAGCAGATCGGAAGGGGGTTTTTTTCTTCTGTGCGCCAAAATTTCTTTCCCTCCCTCTCTGATTTTCTTTCTTTACACCCTTTCTCCTAATTGCCAGATTTCCTCATCTCACGCTACTTCTTCTTCTTCTTCTTCTTCTTCTTCTTCTTCTTCTTCTTCCAGCAGTCGATCTTCATCATCCGGTGGCAAGGAAATCTTCAATCGATGGCGGCGCCTGAAGGGGAAGCCACCTCTTCCTTCCTTTCCCGGTAAGTCTGATTACTTCTTCTTCTTTCAACTTGTTTCTGTCATGCTGTGTTCATTCTGAAAAGAAAAAAAAAACAACAAAATAAAACCGAGAGAAATAAAAAAAATAGATCGAATTAGCTATTAGGCATTTTTTTTTCTGTTTCCTGTATTAAGCATCTGCAAATCTGTTCAACCGATTCTATCATTCTGCGTTTGTTTCAGAAAAACAAAAAGAGAAAAAAAAAAGACTCGATCATTGTTATTTTCCTGTTTTGATTTTTATTTCTTGATTTTTCTTTAGTTTTCTGTGTGTGTCTGATTTCTTGATTCATTAGTTTTCTTTCACTTCGTAATTCTGATTTTCTGTGTGTCATTCATAATTCTTTAGTTTTCTGTGTGTAATGTGTAATTCTGAATATTTTGATCTTTGATTTTCTGATTTTTCTGTTTCACTTCGATTCATTAGTTGTTTTGATTTGAATTCTTGTTTTTTTTTTTTTTCTCCTGTTTTCATCTTTAGCATAGATCTGATTTTTGATTTTTAAACTCTTGTTTACTTTTATTTTTTAGTTTTTTTTTCTGTTTTCATTTACGAGTTTCACTGTTTTCAGTTCAGTAATGTTTTGTTTGCTTTCATTTCAAGTATGAATTTTGGTTTCATTTCTATGTGTTTTACTTACCTGTTAATTGTTTTTATGTTTTGCTTAATTCAATCTGATTTTTAGTTAGCTGTGTGTTGATCTTAATTTTCTTGTTTTTAACATTCATTTCATGTTTGTCATTTCCTATTTTTAATACATTCATATAGCTTAGTTTTCATATTCAATTTCTTGTTCTTTTTACATTCTGATGTTCTGAAATTTTTTTACATTCTGATGTTCTGAATTTTTTTTTACATTCTAATGTTCTGAAAGTTACCTAAACTGTAGTTAATTAGTTAGATCTAATTAGAAATCATATTTTGGATCTAAACGTGTTATCATTTCATATTTTTAGCATCTAGCTAGTTTAGTATAGTCTATTTCTATCTCTGGTACTGCTCGTGTTCATTTTATTTGTGCAGGATCGCACAGGAGTGGAGCAGAAGCGTGACATGGGAAGTGCAAGAATAGAAGATGTTTTTCTCTTATTTTAGAATTTAGGAATTTAATTGGGTTTGTAAATATTGCACTTTACGCCCTCTGCGAAGGGTATTCATTTGTTGTAATAGCTAGTTTTTACTTTTCTGAATATTTTATATTTCAATAATTCGGCAATAAAGATTAGTTTAGACTTGTGTACTTGAATACGATATATTCCTGTTCCCTGAGTTCGACCCGGTCTCATCCACTAGTGAGAACCGGTTTTTATTATTTGATGTCTGGTTTTCACATGTTTTTCATTTAAAAATCTTTTCAAAATTACAACGATTTAAGAGAAGACATCAAATTTTTGGCGCCGTTGCCGGGGAACGGCGTATTATTAGTATTCACTTTATTGCCTAGTGTTTGTGTTGCATTTAGGTTTAGAACCACGTATGTGCATATCTTAGAGACGAGCTTACTTTTCTGCACAGCCCACCTATTAGGATTCCCTTAGAGGTGACTGTGTACGATTGGTACCGTACACATAGATTTTATATTTCTTATGCATAATCTCTTTTATGAGTAACTGCGTGGTGTTTGTTTAGTTTTTGTTGTTTTTAGTTTACCCGCTTTGTGGTTTGTGTGGTTTGGCCGCTTAGTGCGTTAGTTAGGTAGAAAACCCAAAGTTAGGACGTGAGCTACACCGGTCTAATCTAAGGTGTATGCAAGGGCGACGCTCACTTGACCCTGAGCTGGTAGAGCCGATTGAGGACCCCGAGTCCCTTATTAGGAGAGCCCAAAGATCTGCAACCATGGCTGAGAATCAGCAGATTACTCGTCCCCTTAGGGAGTACTTCATGCCTAACACCTATACTCCCGCCTCCTGCATCACAAGACCTGATGTAGGAGCAAATCAGTTTGAGATTAAGGCCAGTGTAATCCAAATGCTACCCTCATTTTATGGCCTTAGCAATGAAGACCCATATCGTCATCTCGACGAATTCTTAGAGATTTGTTCGACAGTGAGAATAAACAACTTTGGAGATGATGCTATGAGGTTGACCTTGTTTCCCTTCTCTCTGAAGGATAAAGCCAAACACTGGCTGAAGGCATTAGATACAGTTAGAATTACCACGTGGGAACATATGCAAAGAGAATTTTTAAAGAAATATTTCCCAATCGGTAAGACAAATCAGTATCGAAAAGCCATCACCAGTTTTACGCAAATAGAGGGGGAACTGTTTCATGAGACTTGGGAGAGGATGAAAGATCTTCTCCGCAAGTGTCCCCACCACTAGGTGCCTCGATGGCAACTGGTGCAATATTTCTATGACAGTCTTACTGAGAAGAATCGTCAAATGGTTGATGCTGCATGTGGGGGCACTTTCATGCTCAAGAGTGAGGATGAAGCGTGGTTGCTCTTTGAGACATTAAGCGAGAATTCGATGCACCACGCGACAGCTTCACGGTCTGATAGAGTTACACCTGTACAGGATAGCGCTAAGAAGACAGGTATTTTCGAGATAGGGATGAACCTTGAGTTGAGCAACAAGGTAGACCAACTGTCCCAGAAATTAGATCAATTGTTGTTGGGTCTCTCTCCTGCCATGCAGGTGTGTGCGTTATGTGCGAGTCCTGCACACCATGTTCTCCAATGTCCAGCTGCACCACAGTATCCTGAGTTTGTCCAAGAGCAAGCTCAGATGGCTCAAAACTTCGCTAGGCCCGCACCCAATCCATTTGCCAATACTTACAACCCGGGCTGGCGAAACCATCCAAATTTCTCATGGCGTAACTCACAGGCTCAAGCCCCTAACCCTTCCTAGAGTCAATCCAGGCAAGGTGGTTATACACCTGGATTTCACAGATCCAATGATCCTTCAGCCCAACCTGCTTATAATCAAATCCATTTTCAGGAGCCTTCACATAGTCAGTCCTTCGAGGACAAAATGCTACAAGCATTTTCAGATATTAAGGCGAATCTGAGCTCACATACCCAGTCAATTTCAAAATTAGAAACTCAAATGGGGCAGCTCGCTGAAGCACTTAGCAGGAGAAGTGAGGGAGCATTGCCTAGTCAGCCTATAGTTAACCCTAGGGGTAAAGAACCTCTGCAGAGTTTGCATATGACAGATACACATCAAGAGCAAGCTCAGGCAGTAGTAACCCTTAGAAGTGGGAAGCAGTACCATTCGAGGGAGGCTGCAGAAGAAAGAGAGAAGATAAGTAAGAAGCAGCCTGTCCCTAATGTTTTACCTCAGGAAAGCGAGAAGGTTCTTCCATTTGAGTCTTCCATAACCCATATTCCTAAAGCCCCCTTTCCTGAGGCGTTAGACAAACTGAGAGCATTAGGTAAGTCGGGAGTAAACATGCAAGAGATGCTTGAGATATTCAAGCACGTCCATATAAACCTTCCCTTACTAGATGCCATCCAGCAAGTCCCTGCATATGCAAAGTTCCTCAAAGAGCTTTGTACGCAGAAAAGGAAGTTGAGGTCCCATGCGCAGAAGAAAATATATTTGACGAAACAGATCAGTGCAGTATTGCAACACCAGACTCCACCCAAACTTAAGGACCCAGGGACCCCTATCATCTCATGTGTCATAGGAAACATTACTGTTGAGCGTGCTTTGCTTGACCTTGGGGCAAGTGTTAACATTTTGTCGGGTTTCTTCTATGACAAATTTGGATTGAAAGAGATGAAATCCACACCTATGACGCTTCAATTAGCGGATAGATCGATTAAGGTCCCAAGAAGGATACTTGAAGATGTTTTAGTCAAGGTGGAGGATTGTTATTACCCTGTCGACTTCGTGATATTAGATATGGAGGGAGTTGATAGCATCAGACAGACTCCTATTATTCTTGGTCGCCCTTTCCTAGCTACCACCAATGCGTGCATTAATTGCCGCACTGGTGAGATGGATGTTTCATTTGGAAATAGGAAAATGAGGATGAACATTTTTTGTGCATCGATGGAGTCTGATACTGAAGAAGCTTCTTTTGAGGTTGATATCATTCAGGATATTATAGAAGCTGAACATGATTGGTTGTTGAGTGATCCACCTCAAGAGGAGATTGATCAATCATTCAAAGAGGATCTCCTTGATATGATAGATAGTGAGGCAGATAATGTCAGTGGGATTTGGCATTTCGAACCACTTCCAGAGTTAGCTGAGAAGCCTGCAAAGCCATCGATAGAGAGTCCCCCAGAGTTGGAGTTGAAGCCTTTACCAACTTCACTCAAGTATGTCTTTTTAGGAAAAGAGCAGACTCTCCCAGTTATTATTTCTGCAAACCTGACAGATTCACAGGAGCATCAGTTGTTACAGGTTTTGCATGAGCACAAGTAAGCTATTGGATGGTCTGTGGCGGATTTAAAGGGGATTGATTCCTCCTTTTGTATGCATCGGATCATTATGGATGAGGGAGCTAAACCCTCAAGAGAATCACAAAGGAGATTAAATTCTCACATGAAAGAAGTGGTGAAGAAGGAAGTAGTTAAATTGTTAGATGCTGGGATTATTTATCCCATCTCCGATAGTCAGTGGGTGAGTCCTACCCAGGTTGTTCCCAAAAAGTTTGGGCTCACTGTGGAGAAGAATGAGAAAGGAGAGAGCATTCCCATGAGGATTACTACGGGATGGCGAGTATGTATTGACTATAGGAAGTTGAACAGTGCAACTAGGAAAGATCATTTCCCGTTACCGTTCATCGACCAAATTTTAGAAAGACTTGCAAGCCAGCAATATTATTGCTTTTTAGATGGATATTCCGGATATAACCAGGTGGCCGTTCATCCCGAGGATCAGGATAAAACGACATTTACCTGTCCCTATGGTACATTTGCGTATAGGAGGATGCCGTTTGGGCTTTGTAATGCCCCGGCTACATTTCAGAGATGTATGATGGCGATTTTCTCTGACATGATGGATGATGTCCTTGAGATTTTCATGGACGATTTCTCGCTTTATGGCTCTTCTTTTGACGATTGTCTCAAAAAATTATCTCGTGTACTTCAGCGTTGTAGGGAGACAAATCTAGTGTTGAGTTGGGAAAAGAGTCATTTCATGGTACAACAGGGGATTGTTCTTGGACATATTGTGTCTGAGAAAGGTATAGAGGTCGATAAGGCCAAAGTGGAGACCATTGTCAAATTAGCTCCACCGACCTCTGTGAGGCAAGTGCGTTCATTTTTAGGGCATGCAGGTTTCTATAGACGGTTCATTAAGGATTTTAGTCAGATTTCTAGACCGTTGTGTAACCTGTTGTCGAAAGACCAGTCGTTTGTGTTTGATGATGCCTGTCTGAAGGCATTCTTAGCCCTAAAGGGAGCACTGACCACTGCTCCTATTCTCAGATCTCCTGAGTGGTCAGTGCCTTTTGAGATTATGTGTGACGCTTCAGATTATGCGGTTGGAGCAATTTTAGGACAGAAGATTGAGAAACGATCTCATGTTATTCATTATGCTAGTAGGACTCTTTCTGACACACAAATGCATTATACTACCACTGAGAAGGAGTTACTAGCTGTTGTATTTGCACTTGAGAAGTTTCGATCATATTTGTTAGGCTCCAAAGTTATCATTTACTCAGATCATGCCGCATTGAGATATTTGATGAGTAAAAAGGATGCTAAACCGCATCTGATTCGTTGGATTCTTCTGTTACAAGAATTTGATATTGAGATTCGAGATAAGAGTGGATGTAAGAATCTTGTAGCAGATCATCTGTCTAGAATGACTATAGATTCATCTATTGATCAAGGACAGATTGTTGATTCTTTTCCGGATGAGCAGTTATTTCATGTCAAGTGTTTACCTTGGTTCGCGGATATCGTAAATTTTCTGGTTACTAGAGAGTATCCTGCGCACTGGAACCGGAATGAAAAAGATAGATTTTTTGCGCAGGTGAAACATTATTTTTGGGAGGAACCAGAATTATTTAGATCCTGCCCGGACCAGATGATTCGGAGATGTGTGCCCGAAGAAGAGTATCATTCCATTTTATCATTTTGTCATTCTTTAGCTTGTGGAGGTCATTTTTCTAGTCGGAAGACTGCTGCAAAAGTTCTTCAGTCTGGATTTTGGTGGCCCACACTTCATAGAGATGCTCACGAATTTTGTAGGAAGTGTTTGCGATGTCAGCAAACAGGTCGCATTACCAAGCGCGACATGATGCCTCTTTTACCTATTCTGATTGTGGAAATTTTTGATGTTTGGGGCATTGATTTCATGGGTCCTTTTCCGCCATCATTTGGATTTACATATATTTTAGTGGCGGTTGATTATGTTTCAAAATGGGTCGAGGCTGTGGCCACCCGGACCAATGATCATAAAGAGGTGCTTCGATTTATTAAGCACAACATTTTTAGTCGGTTCGGAGTTCCTAGAGCGATCATCAGTGATGGTGGTACGCACTTTCGTAATGTGCAGGTAGCTTCCTTACTCAGGAAATATTCTGTGCATCATCGGATTGCTACACCTTACCACCCACAAACCAGTGGCCAAGTTGAGGTATCTAACAGGGAGATAAAGAGGATTCTTGAAAAGACAGTCAGACCAGACCGCAAGGATTGGTCTCAGCGCCTTGATGATGCCTTGTGGGCTTATAGGACTGCTTTTAAGACCCTGATTGGTATGTCACCATTTCGATTAGTTTTTGGGAAACCTTGCCATCTTCCTGTTGAGTTAGAACATAGAGCATATTGGGCTATAAAAAAATTCAATTTCAACATGACCCAAGCTGGAGTCGAGAGAAAATTACAGTTGAGTGAGCTAGAGGAATTGCGTAATGAGGCCTATGAGAGTGCAAAGATTTACAAAGCTCGAACTAAGCATTTTCATGATCGATATATTGTTAGGAAACAGTTCGAGCCTGGGCAAAAGGTATGGCTTTATCATTCACGTCTTCATCTTTTTCCAGGTAAGTTGAAGTCAAGATGGAATGGTCCATTTGTTGTGCATAGGGTGTTTCCATATGGAGCGATAGATCTTTTTGACCCTCGCACGGGTGCTATTTTTAAAGTAAATGGGCAACGGCTGAAGCCTCATATCTCAGATACTGTGACAGGACAAGACATTGAGGATGTTGATCTTTTAGAAGTTTAGGACTCACACATGTTTGTATATATTTTAAAATCTTGTAAATATTCATAGAAAAACAATTTTTTTTAAGAGTACTTTCATATAGTTCATGTGCATAATTCATAAACCATGATCAGGGTAGGCATATTTTCACATTTTAGATTTCATTTACTTTCTTTCCCTCATTGATTTTATCTCATGTGCATTCACTTAGTTTCACATAAGCATGGGGGAATGCCACTGGGACAGTGTAATTCAAGCATGGGGGAGGGTGTAGTAGCTCACCAGAATATTTTTGTCTACGTTCTTGCACATGTTTACACATCTCTCATAAAAAGTAGATTTTTAAAGAAAGAGTTTGAACTTATATGAATGTTATTTCAAATCTGATGTTTTTAGAGGATTTTTAAGCCCCACGATTTTTTTTTTTTGACATAGATCTAAAAATTATGGTTGTTTATGCGGATTTCAAAGAAATGATGATAGATACATGTTAGAATTTATTTTGAATCATAAATATGAATATGCACAGTGCTATTTTTGAAAAACTAAGCAAATGAATAAAAGCGTAAAAAATTGAGCTCAAAAAGTGAGAAAAAGCATGCGTTAGGTTGTTTGGATAATTCCACAATCCTTAGTAGATGGAACTTAGATGTAAGTTGAAACTTTTAATTCCATTTCGAAAAAGAGAGTGGAAAACTTCATGAACCTAAGTAACTGAGAACAGATACAAGTTGAAATATTTGACTCTCATGTTATAAAGGTGAATGAAGGAAGTCACTTTTATGTCTTAGTTGATATCTTTTGGTATGCATTGAAAAAATATATAGAAGATATTGACATTGCACAAGACATAAAAGCAGACCACACGCAAGCTATAAGAGAAAAATAAGTGCGCAAAAAGAAAAAGCGTGAAAAAAAAAAGAGCTGAAAAAGAGAGAAAAGTTCAGTGCTTAGAAGTGTGATTGAGAAAACCTGTGCAGAAAACATATGAGTGAGGATAAGTAAATAATAATATGTTTTTATTGGATTTTCTAAGAATAAAACATAAATAATTGTGATTTTTAGAAAAGTGAAAGAAATTCTTTTTCTGTGGTGGTACATAAAAGATTCTAATTATATTATGATTTTGAAATAACACGAAATATTTGTGAAAATAAAGTCTTTGATTATCTACTGATTGTGAGGATGTGTAATATTATGCATACATGACAGAGATGTTTGTGGGTAGCATCACTGCAAACCCTCACGAGACCTTACTCGTCCATTGGGGTAACCCATGGGTTGAAAGGGCTTGTTGCATGAGCTAAATGCAACCGTGATTCCTACGAAAGTGAGTTAGGTGATAGTTTGATTTCTTGCATTTTTCTAGTTTGCTCGAGGACTAGCAAAACATAAGCATGGGGGTATTTGATAATGCATATAATTCAGGGTTTATTAACATTTAAATATGCATGATTTTATAAAATAATGTTTCAAAAACCCAATATTATGTTAGTTTTTGAGTAAAAGTGCTAAAATGATTTAAAATTAGAAAATGAATAAAAAATAGTTTTATTTTACATTCTTATGCCTATTTTAGTTTTTTTTAGTTTTTATTAAAAAGAAAAAATAAAAAAAATTAGAGAAAAATAGTTTTATTCATTTTAAGTGTTGTGTTTTTTTTTAGAAAAGAAGAAAAAAAATTTAGTAGATTAGTTTTTGAAGTTCTTTTATAAATAGTTTTGTTTTTGAAAATTTTCACAGTTTTCTTTACTTTTGAAAAGAATAAAAATAAAAATAATAAATAAAAAAAAATATATCTAAATAATAATACAAACCGGGTGGAACCGGTTTGTATTTCTAAAAAGAAGAAAGTGAAAACCAAACCGGCTGGAACCGGTTTGGAAGTTTTGAAAGTAAATAATGGTTGTTTCAAACCGGTTCCAACCGGTTTGAACCCTTTTAAAAAGGGGCGTAAAGCAGATCGGAAGGGGTTTTTTTTCTTCTGTGCGCCAAAATTTCTTTCCCTCCCTCTCTGATTTTCTTTCTTTACCCCCTTTCTCCTAATTGCCGGATTTCCTCATCTCACGCTACTTCTTCTTCTTCTTCTTCTTCTTCTTCTTCTTCTTCTTCTTCTTCCAGCAGCCGATCTTCATCATCCGGTGGCAAGGAAATCTTCAATCGATGGCGACGCCTGAAGGGGAAGCCACCTCTTCCTTCCTTTCCTGGTAAGTCGGATTACTTCTTCTTCTTCTTCTTCTTTCAACTTGTTTCTGTCATGCTGTGTTCATTCTGAAAAGAAAAAAAAACAACAACAAAATAAAACCGAGAGAAATAAAAAAAAATAGATCGAATTAGCTATTAGGCATTTATTTTTCTGTTTCCTGTATTAAGCATCTGCAAATCTGTTCAACCGATTCTATCATTCTGCGTTTGTTTCAGAAAAACAAAAAGAGAAAAAAAAAAAGACTCGATCATTGTTATTTTCCTGTTTTGATTTTTATTTCTTGATTTTTCTTTAGTTTTCTGTGTGTGTCTGATTTCTTGATTCATTAGTTTTCTTTCACTTCATAATTCTGATTTTCTGTGTGTCATTCATAATTCTTTAGTTTTCTGTGTGTAATGTGTAATTCTGAATATTTTGATCTTTGATTTTCTGATTTTTCTGTTTCACTTCGATTCATTAGTTGTTTTGATTTGAATTCTTGTTTTTTTTTTTTTTTCTCCTGTTTTCATCTTTAGCATAGATCTGATTTTTTATTTTTAAACTCTTGTTTACTTTTATTTTTTAGTTTTTTTTTCTGTTTTCATTTACGAGTTTCACTGTTTTCAGTTCAGTAATGTTTTGTTTGCTTTCATTTCAAGTATGAATTTTGGTTTCGTTTCTATGTCTTTTACTTACCTGTTAATTGTTTTTATGTTTTGCTTAATTCAATCTGATTTTTAGTTACCTGTGTGTTGATCTTAATTTTCTTGTTTTTAACATTCATTTCATGTTTGTCATTTCCTATTTTTAATACATTCATATAGCTTAGTTTTCATATTCAATTTTTTGTTCTTTTTACATTCTGATGTTCTGAAATTTTTTTACATTCTGATGTTCTGAATTTTTTTTTACATTCTGATGTTCTGAAAGTTACCTAAACTGTAGTTAATTAGTTAGATCTAATTAGAAATCATATTTCGGATCTAAACGTGTTATCATTTCATATTTTTAGCATCTAGCTAGTTTAGTATAGTCTATTTCTACCTCTGGTACTGCTCGTGTTCATTTTATTTGTGCAGGATCGCACAGGAGTGGAGCAGAAGCGTGACATGGGAAGTGCAAGAATAGAAGATGTTTTTCTCATATTTTAGAATTTAGGAATTTAATTGGGTTTGTAAATATTGCACTTTACGCCCTCTGCGATGGGTATTCATTTGTTGTAATAGTTAGTTTTTACTTTTCTGAATATTTTATATTTCAATAATTCGGCAATAAAGATTAGTTTAGACTTGTGTACTTGAATACGATATATTCCTGTTCCCTGAGTTCGACCCGGTCTCATCCACTAGTGAGAACCGATTTTTATTATTTGATGTCTGGTTTTCACATGTTTTTCATTTAAAAATCTTTTCAAAATTACAACGATTTAAAAGAAGACATCAGTACTATTTATGAGGAATCAATTCTCGAGAATCATAAGTCCAATTCATAATATATAAGACTAGTAAATCCTCAAATTTGCTTCCCAAACGAGGAATAAAACCTCGTTATTTCATGTGAATTACTAGAAAACATATATCAATCGGATATGGTCATAACGAGGGCGATATTCGCAAGAGATGAAACTTAAGAAAATATCTCTTTAGGACTTGCATTAGAGCTTTCTAGATTTATTGCATGTTGAGCATGTTTTTGAAAACATCCCTACCAATATTGTCCCGATCTTCATGCTGCTGGGCTATCTCATTGAACCATAGTTCGGGAGAGAGCCCCACAACTGGACCACTTATTTGGGTTCGCGCCCCCCTACCACGTACCTAAGGGCCATAGTCCGAGGTATATCGGTAGATGCTCAAGGATGCTGGGAAGCCATTACCTTAGAACCGAAGAAATATTTCTATGCCACGTACTTCGAGCTTCGGCTTGGGTATATCGGCGTATCTTGATTGGAATAAGATGATCTAAAACCTTAGAGTTAGGATTAAGGTCCTATAATCCATTTCAAATATTGCATTTAGAGTCAGCCTTTAAGGAGTGCTATATGCGCATCCTTGTTTGTGCAGCTTTTGTGATGTTTTTCTTATTCTCTCATATATATATGTATCAAACCTTTTCAAAGACCCTGGATGTATTATTCAAAATTTTCCCTTTCTTTCAAAAACCCTAGGTGTATATCTTCCTCTACCTACATTTCTTTTCTCTTTTTTTCTTCAAAACCCTGGAAACTTCCTTTAAAAATTTCCTCAATCTTTCAAAAATTTCCAGGTTTGATTCTTCAAGAGTCTATCTGTAAATCTTACGTTCTATCTAATTTTCCTCCTCATTCTTCTTTGCCCCAGTATCATTTCGATGGCATCTGATTCCCTTGATGTTGTCTTTCCCAGAGATCATGTCTTCTATCAGATAAAGGATGGATCCCCGGATCATCGGGTCATCCAGTCTCGTCCTTTCTTCCCTCGGTGGTATTATTCTTGGTTCGCCACCTTCTCGCGTATGTTTCTAGACCACTTGGATGACTGTGGGTTGGAGATGACATCTGCAGTAGGCAAGCGGACTATCAATGGAGCTCTGATTCAGGCTATGGCAGAACGGTGGAATCCGCGTACCTGCATATTTTGGTTTCCATGGGGAGAGATGACTCTACTGATGGACGAATTCAATGATATCATGGGATTGCCCGAACGAGCTGGTCAGCTAGATGATCCTGTCGAGCAGCAGTTTTTGATCAACATCAAAGGGGTAGATGTTTGAGAAGCCTTGGCCAGAGCAACAGGGAGCAAATCCTGGCCTCTCACTGAAATTGATGGGAATCAGTTCATTGACCTGTTCAAACTTTATCGCAAGTACGGAGCTTACGATGAGGTTGACACTTTGTCTCGAGCAACAAAAGACAGAATTCAGTATGCCATGATCCTATGCACAGTAAGATTAGCTTTCTTCCAAGATGGCCAGAATTTCATAGATGTCAGAGTTGCCCAGCTCTTTCGAAGATGGGGAAGCCGGCAGACCCGTCAACTATCAGTTTCTATGGCAGCCTTGGCTTTTCTTTATCGAGGCTTGGCTCGATTTGCTCTTGGAGAAACTATTCTGGTAGAAGGATGCACTTACGCCCTGCAGTCGTGGTTCCTGCGACATGTTCCCTTGAAGGCCAGTTCTTTCAGATTCAGCAATAAGCAGCTGAAGACTATCATTCAGTATCGAGCTTTGATCGAGAAGTTACATCAGGAGGAGATTATTTGGGACTTCTTCAATAGAAAAGAGACAGTTTCTCGTTAGACTTATGCTCGCAGCAAGTGTTACAGATTGTTTGGCTCCTTCTTCTATGTTGATTATCAGCCAGAAAGATGTCTCAGGCAGTTTTCGTAGTGGCAGGTTCGTGCCAACACCCGCTTCCCGACGGGCAACATGCCAGAATTCAACCTGCAGTCGGATCAGTAGTCTGGGGCATACCATGTCACCAAATATACTTGGGACTTCTTTGTTTCTCTATCTGTATTTTCTGGACCAAATGTATCGTCTGCATATCAAGAGTGGTGGCAAACTGTCTGCCCACCCTCTCTTTGTCTGTAAATATTACTATCAATAAAAAATTACTTTTTGGGCCAAAGTTTTATCTCTTGTATTTTTTTTTATAGCACAAATGGTCACAATTTTGGTGACAACCTCATCGCAGGTAAATGGGATGTTCTTCCTACTTCTCTTCAAATATCTTTTATCATGGTTGACGAACTCGCCTAGGTAACAAGGCACATTTCTCCGTTTTCATCAAAATGGTAACACAATTATCACAAATCTTGTGATGACCCAATCCGGGGTAATGGGATAATCTCTTGAAATTGTCTACCAAAATCCTTTATTCATTTTTTCTCAAAAAATTATGGTTTTCAAAAGTTTCTCCATACTCTAACTGTTCCCATATTCTGCAGGAAAACTTTGGCATCACAAAAAATGGTTTAGACAAGAGCAAGCAAGCAGACTATTCAGCAGCACAGTGACAGCGAGCCAGAAGAAAGGAATTCTCCCAGATCATCTAAGAAGCATGACTTAGGGGACGAGAGCGATGTTGATCCGGCCATGTACCGGGTCTTTCAAAAAATGATGTCCAAAATGATGGCCGAGCAGGCTAAGGCTGGTCCGAAGAAAGCAGCTACTAAGGGCAAGATTAAGAAGAAGCCTATGAAAAAGCCTGTCAAGATCAGCAAGCAAAAGGTCCAGCGTGACAGCACTTCTGAGGATTCAGAATCAGCAGAAGAGAACTCTGAAGAAGAAGAGCAATTGATTTACATTCCAAAATATTTGTGGCAATTCAAGAAGCCAGTGGAAGAGCCATTATCAGTGAACAAACCCAAGTACGGGGCCCCCGCAGAGGATTCAATTCAGGCATTAACGAAGATAGTCAAGGATCTGCAAATCCGGAACAAGGAAAAAAGATCGTATACCAGGCAAGATTTCTATCTTGGATTAGAAGGGGATAACAATCTGGAAAACCTCCCCAGAAAATTCATTAAGTATGATGGATCTGGCGATCCAAAGGCCCATCTTGCCATGTTCTTCGCAGAATGTGCCCGGTTCAGTGAGGATAACCGTGCCCTTTTTCTTTGTTTTCCCTGCAGTCTGGAGGGGATAGCTGCTAAGTGGTATGCCGAGCACATCAATCCCATCGAATTAAGGGATTTTGACAAAGTTGTTAATATGTTTGTCGAGCACTTTTTGTTCAACACAGAAACTCTGCCCACCCTAAACCATTTGTGCAACCTCAAGCAGGAGCCCAATGAGAAAGCCAAAGATTTCATCAATAAGTGAAGGAGTATTTGTAATAAGACGAGGAATCCTATTTCTGAGGAGCATGCCCTCCAAGTCATTCTCAACAACTTTTCTCAGCCCCTGAAAAGCCTGCTTTTCCCATATCCATCCAAGTTGTTTATTGAACTGACAGAACGAGCAGAATGACTCGAAATGGGAGTGGAAAACGGAATGTATGAAGGTGTCACTTTGGCCAAAAATATCCAGGATCCAAAGAAGATGACACACTTCACTTACTCAGCCGAGGTTCTAGGGGATGACCAGGGCAGTAGCAGCAAGCATGGCAGCGGCAGTGGCACGAAGCCTGAACAGAGCAGAGGGAGAAAGGGGAAGTTTTTCAAAAACAATGACAAGCCTCTCCCTACCGATCCTCAACAAAAAGAGGATCTTCAGGAAAAACCCAAGCACATCAACTAGAGCAGGGATCAGAAATTTACTCCCCTCGACCAGCCTTTGAAGAAAGTTCTGGAATATTTGCTATCCCATGGAATGGTGAAACTTCCCAAAGTTGCAGATCCTCTAGTGATCATGGGAAGATTCAAGGAGCAGTGCTACAAGTTCCACAGAGCGACTGACCACGATACAAAATATTATTTTGTCCTGAAGCATTTGATCTAGGACTACATCGATAAGAGCATCCTCATCGAAGATGAAGAGGAAGGCAAAATGGAAATCCTATCCGCTCCATTCCCAAAACATTCAGCATCAACCATTTCAGAACATTCTTTTCTTCCGCAAAGCCATATACATCCATGCTCTAGCAAAGATATAAGTCTTCAGTATCAAGTGATGGTTCTACATCAGGATCAGCCTGCATCTCAGAGGATGAGTATCCTCTCATTTTTAAACCTAAGGAATATGTCAGTTGAGAGTGGAAAAAACCAAGTTTTTCCAAAAAGATTTCTCAAAAAAGAAGTCTGTGCAGAGGAAGCAGAAACCTCTGATGCAGCAGAAGAGCGGGCCAAAAGCTTTCAGAAACCTATTACAGCGCTCTCCAACATTTCTATTTTTGAGTTAACTCATGATTCTCCCAAGCATCGGGAAAAGTTAGATGATTTATTAAGAAAGATCAAAGTGAAGCCGGGCACTACGCCCGAAGATATGGCACATATTGTAAATCAGGTGATGACTAATGCGCGTATCACCTTTTCAGATGAGGACCTGCCAAGGCCTCATTCTTTTCACAACAATGCCTTATATATTGTGGTAAGGACCAGGGGCATGACTGTCCCGCACGTGCTGGTTGATGGAGGCAGCAGCCTCAACATTTGCCCAGAGATGACAGCGAAGGCTCTGGGATTGAAGGAAGAAGAATATGTGTCTGATCCCATTACCATCTATGGCTTCGATAATCACGGGCAGACTGCAAAGGGCAAGATCTTCCTGGAAATTTTCATCAACTATTCAGTGCACACAGTCCTCTTCCATGTCGTCAATGTGCCGCCGACTTACAATCTTCTGCTAGGACGAACATGGATCCACAATGCTAATGCCGTTCCATCAACCCTCCATCAGTGCATAAAATGGTCCAAAGGAGGAATGATTACCACTATCCTGGGCGAAGATCCTGAAGAGAGGCTGCCACAGCCTATGATTCCCCGTCCGACATTTACGGCAGATATTCCAAGCATCCGGGAAGCGGATGAAATCAATCTCAGTGAAAGTCTAGAGATGCTGAAGCTAAAAGATATCATGGAAGAAGAAAATTTGGCAGCCACAGTCCAATGGCAGGGACCTTGTTTTTTCAAGTTAGGAGGATGCATCAATTACACCTCCTTCAAAGATCATCCCTTATTTCCTCAGTTTTCCAAAGCCAGAAAGGGATTCGATCTTCTGATAAAACACAGATACCAGCCGTTTCGGGGCATAGGGAAAAATGAAGATGACATAGTGGAGCCTATCATTCCTATTTAGCATGCGGACAACTCAGGGTTGGGGTTCACCGGCCACGATTCCAGCAAAAAAACCATTTTTGTCAGAGGAAGCCAATGAGAAGATGATGCCTTTGTTTTTCTTGCTTTTTCATTTCTGTTCTTTCTGTTAACTCTTATAGGGACAACACAGTCCCATCTTTTGTCAATGTCCTGTAAATATTATACTTCAATCAATGAAAGATCAATCTTCTCTTCATATTCGGGCATCTATCATTCTTTCTTATATTTTGTCTGTGCCATTGTTCTTTGCTTTGTACAAAAAACTTGTTTGTTACATGTACTTTCTCTTAAAAACCTTTCTTACATTTTCAGGACCATTAACTCCTAAATCAATGAAGAAATTCATTATCAATCCCAAATATCTAAAATTGGCAAGGTTTCCTGAAATGAAAGACAGAGCAAAGGTCAGCCAGGCAGCAGAGCAGACCGAAGAACCAGCAGAATTTTATTCAACTATCCAAGAATTGTCAGAATTTGCTCACATTCAGAAGCAGGATGAACCATCATCTTTGGTTCAAGATCCAACTAAGGACATCAACATTGGTTCGGAAGATGATCCGAGAATCCTCAAAATTGCTTCGGGCCTAAAAGCAAAAGAAAAAGCAAGACTCGTCCAATTCCTTAAGCAGCATCAAGAAGTATTTGCCTGGACTTATAAAGATATGTCAGGATTAGATCCCAAGCTGGTTGAGCATCGACTCAAGTTGAAACCAGATTCCAGACCAATCAAGCAAAAATTGAGGAAGTTAGATCGTCGAATTGAGCAGCAAGTCAAGGAAGGACTTGAAGATTTGTTGAAAGCAGGCTTCATCCGAGCCATTGATTATCCAGACTGGTTGGCAAATATCGTGGCAGTTCCTAAAAAGAACGGAAAAGCTTGAATCTGCATTGATTTCAGGGATCTCAATAAGGCTACCCCTAAAGATGATTATCCACTTCCCAACATTGATCTGTTGATTGATAGCACAGCGGGTCATGCCATGTTTTCTTTCATGGACGGATATTCAGACTACAATCAAATCAAGTTGGCCATTCGGGATCAGTCAAAAACTTCATTTACTACACCCTAGGGAACTTTCTGGTATACAGTCATGCCGTTCGGACTCAAAAAAACTGGGGCAACATATCAAAGGGCAATGGCTGTTATCTTCCATGATCAAATGCACAAAAATATGGATGCATATGTGGATGACATTCTGGTTAAGTCTAAAGAAGAAGAGGATCACCTCGATCCTCTTAGTCAAGTTTTTGAAAGACTTATTCTCTATAAGTTGAGACTTAATCCTCAGAAATGTGTTTTTGGAGTTGAGTCTGGCAAATTGCTCGGCTTCATTATCAGCAAGAAAGGAATAGAGGTGGACCCGGCCAAAGCAAAAGCCATTAATGATATGCCGCTGCCAACTATTCTTAGGAAACTGCAAAGCCTTCAAGGGCGTATTCAGTCTATTCGCAGATTCATCTCTAATTTGGCTATAGGATGCGAACCTTTCAATCATTTGCTTAGAAAAGGAGTAAAATTTGAATAGGGATCAAAATGCCAACTCTCATTTGAGCGCATCAAGCAGTATCTCCTTAATCCACCAGTTTTGAAGCCACCAAAATTGGGGAAGCCTCTCTTACTATATATTTTCGTAAATCAGAATGCCTGTGGTGGATTCCTCGCACAATATGAAGAAGGCAGCCTGATAGAGCACACCATCTACTATGTGAGCAAAACCTTCATTGATTATGAAAAGAAGTATTCTCAGATGGAGAAAACATGTCTAGCTCTGGTTTGGATGTGCCAGAAATTAAGACATTACTTATTGGCTTCTGAAATCAAATTTCTATCAAAGCTTAATCCTCTCAGATATATTCTTGAACAACCATTTCTCACTGGACGGATCACAAAATGGCAGGTCCTCCTAATGCAATATGACTTAGAGTATGTCTCTCAAAAGTCAATTAAAGGCCAAGCGATCGCAGATCAATTGGCAGACTTTCCCCTAACAGTAGAAATTAAAGCAGAGGATGATTTTCCTGATGAGCACATCTACAATGTCCAACAGCCTCCAGTTTGGAACTTGTTCTTCAATGGCTCTAAAAATATGTCTGACATAGGGATTGGAGTTTTGTTAATTACTCCAGAAAAAGAGATGATCCCTTATTCCCTCAAGCTTGGTTTCCAATGCACTAATAATATGGCAGAGTATGAAGCTCTAATACAAGGCCTCAAAATTCTGCAAAGTTTCAATGTCAAGAGAGTGCATGCCTTTGGCGATTCATTACTTGTTGTCAGTCAAGTTAACACTGAATGGAAAGTGAAAGATTCCAAATTGATTCCCTATCAGAAGATCATCCTAACTCTTGTGGACAACTTCGAAGAATTTCAGCTCAATCACATCAGGAAAGAGCACAATCAGATAGTCGATGGTTTAGCCAGCCTGGGCTCCATTTTATCATTCAAAGGCACACTAATAATGTCGTTGTTTCGAAGTTGGCAGACTTGAGCAACGTGCTTTCATTTCAACCATGCAAGTAAGCCAGGTCGATCAGAAGGAGAAACCTTGGTATCAAAATATCAAGAATTTTATTGAGACTGGTGAGTTTCCACTAGAAATGCCAAAAAGGGAGTAGCGTGCAATTCAGCGTATGTCTACCCGATATTTCATTCTTTCCAATGTCTTCTACCGTCGTTGGTTCAATTCTGAGTATTCAAGATGCTTAGACAAAGAAGAGGCTATGGAAATTATCCAAGAAGCACATGAAGGGATTTGTGGTGGCCATGTCGGCTATCAAACTCTCGTCAAGCAGATCGTTCGAGCAAGGTACTATTGGAATACCATGCAGCAGGACTGTCATCGATTTGTGAAGAAATGCGTCAAGTGCCAAATGCACGCACCTTCTATTCATGCACCGGCCACGTATCTACAATCAATGGTTTCTCCTTGGCCATTTTCTATGTGGGCCTTTGATGTCGTAGGCCCAATTACCCCTTCTGCTTATAATGGCCACAAGTACTTTTTGGCTGCGACAGAGTATTTCACCAAATGGGTTGAAGTTGTTACTCTACACACAGTAGAAGGCCGCCATGTGGTTTCTTTCATTCACAAGAACATTCTTTGCTGCTTCGGCATACCACATGATATTGTTTTAGACAATGGGAGCCATTTCAAAAATGAGAGGATGAAAACACTTTGTTCTAAATTCAGAATTTGCCATCATTTCTCAGCTCCCTATTATCCTCAAGGGAATGGCCAAGCAAAAGCCACCAATAAAATCTTGATTCGTATTTTGGAAAGGACTGTGAAGACAGGTCGAGATTGGCATGAGAAAATTCATGATGCACTTTTGGCATACCAAACCACCATTCGGACTCCGACTAATGTCACTCCTTCATAACTTGTTTACGGAACTGAAGTAGTGCTGCCTCTCCATGTCTAGAAGCCCGCTCTCAAATTTGCTTTTCCTATAGAATTGCCGCTTGATCAATATCAGCAGCAGAGATTGGTGCAGCTGGATTTATTAGATGAAAAGAGACTCAAGGCAGCAGAGCATGCTCAAGCTTATCGACAAAGGATAGCTCGACACTATGCCAAGTCCGTCATTGAGAGAAGATTTCGAGTTAACGATTTGATACTCAGATCAACGACTCATCTCAAGCATCGACCACAGGGCAAGTGGTCACCTAATTGGGAAGGCCCTTATGTGGTTAAGGAAGCATTGCCTCGCAATTTGTATCATCTAATCAATGCAAATGGGGTGGAAATGTCAGATCCTGTCAACGCTCTGCATCTGAAGAAATTTTATACTTAGAATTTTCATTCTAAAGCCTTATATACTATTCAAAGAGCCATTTCAATAAAACAATGATCTTCTATCAATTCTTACATTCTTCTCCATGATACTGGGGCATTTTATTTTGAACTATAATTGTCTTCTTTCATCATATGTAGGCAAAATTAGACAAAAGCACTTTTTCTCAAATTTTATTAATTCTCAATTGATCTTGTGATCTTTATTTTCATTTCATTTTATTCACTTTTGCCTTGATCAAATTTTCATCAAGCTATTGTCAATTTCTGCCAAGTTTTAATAAATTCTCGTCAATCTTATTAAATTCCATCCATCTTTATCTTTGAAAAATACCCTTTCAAGTTAAGGGATAAACCTGATGCCTCCTTTCAATGAGGTATTCTTTTTTGTTATTTCCCCCGTTCAGGATAAGGAGATAAAACCTGAATTATCTTCTAAAACTCATTTTGAAAATCTAGCTCATCTTCAAAACCCGGTCCTCGCACTGGTTATCTCTCAAACTTCTTCAATCATATATTGAGCTCATTTGGAAAATCTGGTTCTTACACCAGTAAATTTCTAAATTCAGTCTTCTGATAAAAAACATTCCTTTTACAAAATTCAAGTTTTGACTTGAACTTCCCAAAATTTGATATATTTTTAAAAAATCCAACATCTCGCTGGTCGTGTATTTCCCAAAAGATCCAACACTCGTTGGTCATGTATTTCCAAAGGATCCAGCATCTCGCTGGTCATGTATTTCCAAAGGATCCAAAAGCCAGTTGGTCATATATTTCTAAAAGCGCCAACATTCGTTGGTCATGTACTCCAAAGGATCCAGCTCCCACTGGTTGTGTATTCCAAAAGATCAAACCCTTAGGGTGCGACTTCCCCATTCTATCAGTTCCAAAACCTTCAAGATCTTTAATATCTCAATTCCATCAATTCCCAACCTCTAGATTGCAATACTTCATCAATTTCTCAACTCTCGGGTTATAATCTCCCAAATTCAATCACTTTTAAACCATCAGATTAAATCCTTCATTTTCAAATCCAGTATGTTCACTGGTCGGGATTTTCAAAATCCAGTGTTTTCACTGGTCAGAAATTTCAAAATCCAGTGTTTTCACTGGTCGGGATTTGAAATCCAGTATTTTTTTCACTGGTCGGGATTTGAAATCCAGCATTTTTCACTGGTCGGGATTTGAAATCTAGTATTTTTCACTGGTCGGGATTTGAAATCCAGTATTTTTCACTGGTTGGGATTTGAAATCCAGTATTTTTTCACTGGTCGGGATTTGAAATCCAGCATTTTTTTCACTGGTCAGGATTTGAATCCAGTATTTTTCACTGGTTGGGATTTGAAATCCAGCATTTTCACTGGTCGGGATTTGAAATCCAGTATTTTTCACTGGTCAAGATTTGAAATCCAGTATTTTTCACTGGTCGGGATTTGAAATCCAGTTTTCATAACTGGTCGGGATTTGAAATTCAGTATTTTTCACTGGTCGGGATTATCGAAATCCTGCTTTTCATAACTGGTCGGGATTTGAAATCCAGTATTTTTCACTGGTCGGGATTTGAAATCCAGTATTTTTCACTAGTCGGGATTTGAAATCCAGTGTTTTCACTGGTCAGGATTTGAAATCCAGTTTTCATAACTGGTCGGGATTTGAAATCTAGTGTTTTCACTGGTCGGGATTTGAAATCCAGTTTTCATAATTGGTCGGGATTTGAAATCCAGTGTTTTCACTGGTTGGGATTTGAAATCAAGTTTTCATAACTGGTCGGGATTTGAAATCTAGTGTTTTCACTGGTCGGAATTTGAAATCCAGTTTCTTATAACTGGTCGGGATTTCCAAAATTTAAAGTCAAGTTTTTCAAAGTCTGATCTTTACATCATTTCCCTAAATTACAGCTAAAGGTCTCATCAAAATTTATATTGAGTGATTGTTTCACATTGAATTCGTGAAAACTTTGCCGATTTGCTAAAAGCATTTGTTGATTCTAAAAATCTGACTACACAAAAGAATTACCTCTAGTATTCTTTCCAAAAAGGTAAAGCTTTTTGTGAAAAAGGGATAAAATTCAAATCTTTTTCCTATTGATCAACCAAAAGGATGTAAGAAATGTCCTTGATATGATCAGTGAAATAAATATTCAATGATGTTGAAAAGCTGGAAGCGAATTGATATTGATCATGGCTATGGCGCATGTTTAAAGGCGACTCTCTGACAATCAAGCAGTGGAAGTATCTTGAGCCATAAAAGAATTCACTCAATCCATATCTTCGTATTCATTTAAAGTTGCAATCAAATATCCGCAAAAGGGATCTCTCAACTGTCGTCAAGATGAAGACAAATAGGCGAGCTAGACCCCCGGGGCCAAAGAAGATTTGGATCATCTCCGAGATGAAGGAGTTTGTGAAGGATCCTTCCATGGAAAGTTCATATCACCGTTGAGATGAAGGCGAGTGTGATGAACCTACCGACAAACCGTAAAAGATATTTGATTTCTGCTATCATCTAAAGACCCTTTGAGCCTATATAATTTCTGAGATAAAAGAAGGATCAGAACATCTCCAAGATGAAGAAGTTTGTGACGTACCCTTCCCCAAAAAAGAGAGAAAAGTCAGGACACATACAAATGAAGGATGATGTTAAAAACCCGAGAAAAGTGCAGTGACTCAAAAAGAGTGCAAAAGGATCATCATGGGAAAACACCCAGATATCAAACTGCCAAAATTGCCAGAAGTCATCTTTTCTCATGCAAAATTCTCTTATCAATATCTTTTAACTACTTGCTTTTATTAAATTAAGAATATTTCTTCTTTTCTCATATCAAAGAAATGGATAGCTTCTTTGAAGAAAATCATCAGCGCTAAATATTTGAATTTGACTCTTAAAACCGAGGAGTTAACCTCGATGAAGGAAATACTCTAGGTAAAGAGGAAATATCTTTTGCACATATGTGCACATTTTCAAGCATTTGAGTCAACTACAATTTTATCTTATTGGCAAAATTTTCTAGCTATTCCAAGAATGAAACAAACATTAAATATCCATTTTGATGCAACCTAGCGCTGTTTATATTTTCTAGAAGAGTTGCCTCCTTCAGAAGAAGTACCTCTTCCTGTCCCATCACGGTTTCTTCATCCGAAGATTCCGCGTGGTAGTACCCACTCAAGTTAAGGGTCAAAACCTGAACCTTCTGCGAGAGGTCATTGATTTCAAAAGCTATTTTAGTCTCAGCAATGAGACGCCCAATTTCGTCCCCTTTTCAAAACTTTAGGGAACCCTATTTTCCTCCTTTCGCAAAATCTCTTTCGGATTTGTTCGTCAAACTCCGAAGGTCCCATCACAGTTTCTCCATTTGAGAAATTCGTATGGTAGATTCTCCCTTCAGGTTAAGGGTTAAGCCTGAACCTCGTGCCACGAGGTATTTTCCTTTTTCAGGTTCAGGTTAAATCTGAGTCTCGTTCCAACGAGATTCCTCATTGTGACGAGGTGTTTTTATTCCAGTCTCATCATGGTTCTTCCCATCGAAGAATCCATGCTTCATATATCCATCCAAGAAAGGATTTTACTTGAGCTTCATCTCACAAGGCATTTTCTCAAAAATGTCCTATCAAGGTCCTCATGTATTCCTTTCCTTATTCAATTCATTTTGATATATCTTCGTCCCATCCAGGATAAGGGATAAACCTGAATCGTTCCAAAAAGCATATCTTGTCTCACCCATGAGACTCGATCAAAATTCTTATTTTACCATTTCGGGATGTTCACCCAAAAGTCCTATCACGGTTTTCTCATCTTCTACTCAATCATATCATTCTCGAGGATTTCATCCCCCCAAAACCATTCAGGATAAGGTTTTAAGCCTGAGAAGTCATATTTTCAAAATAATTCTTGTTACGACAATGAAGCCATACATGATACTTTAAGTACAAGGTTTTGATGATGAGCAAGTAGAATCAACTGCATTTCAGCTAAGGCTATGAAGAAATTGAAGAATTCGGTGAAGAATCCTTGAAGACTAGTGTGCAAATGTTTAATTCATTAAAAGTCTTAGATTCTTGTAATAGCCTTACTTAGAGTGCATATTTAGGTTGCATTTCACCTTAAAAGTCTTTAGAAAAACTTTTCTAAAAGAAACTCTTTTGAAAATCTTTTTAGAAAACTCTTTTCTTAAATTTTCATGTTTATTAGTCGACCAATAGACTTATCAGTCGACTAATCCTTTCGCGCCATATTTTCTAAAAAGTCATTTTTGTCAAATTAGTCGACCAAAGGTTTTATCAGTCGACTGGACAGAATGTCTGTTTTCTGGAAAATTAGCAGCAGTCGACTAATGGTTTTATCAGTCGACTGAACAGAACATGTGTTTTCTGAAAATTTAGCAGCAGTCGACTAATGCTTTTTATCAGTCGACCGAACAGAATGTTTGTTTTTCAGAAGTTTTTAGCAGCAGTCGACTAAAAGGTTTTTCAGTCTACTGATGATATTATCAGTCGACTAACTTTTCTCCAGTCGACTAAGTTTCAAAAGTTCAGATTTTCAAACGGCTCGATTAACAGATCAGTCGACCGACGATAACTGTCAGTCTACTAATAACTAACTATTAGTCGACTAACTGATGTTTCAGTCGACTAATTTTGTCGTTTTCCTGAAACTTCAAAAAGGCGTGTCTTTTCATTTTTCAAATGTTTTGATTGTTCAAAATGGACAGTTTTGACACCCTTTCATACTCTCAACGTATGGAATCTTTTAACTATAAATATGAGTGCATTTTACACTAAAAAACAACAAGAATTCAATCGATTTGAATCATTTACTTCTTGCTTTTCACTCCTATTCATTCAAGTATTTGTTTTCTCACTCACGTGATATTTTCACTTCAGTTTTTCACTCAAATCACTTTGAGAGATAGTGAATTCGTGAGTAGAGTGTTTCAACAACCTTAAAAGCCAATTGCATCTCATTTGCATTCAAAAGGAAGGCTCATAGGTTGTATTGTAAGTTGTTATTTCTTTTGTGTAAAAAGGACTCCTTGGTGTAAAGGAGTTGTTTGCTTTCAGTAGGATTGTTACTGAAAGTGGGACCGGTTATGGTCTGTGTGATCTTGTAGTTTACAAGGTTGATAGTGGAAAATCTCAAGCGGGTTTTGCTTGGAGACTGGATGTAGGTCGGGTTTGACCGAACCAGGATAAAATCTTGTGTTCTTTGTGTGTTTGCTTTGAGATTTGCAAAATCATTCAATATTCTGCAGAAATTTTTACAAGCACTATTCACCCCCCCTCTAGTGCTCGTTGCCTCGATCCTAGTGCACTTTCATTTGGTATCAGAGCACAGGTTTGCTATTACTTTGATTTGACCGTCATCTAGCATGGCAACTACATCTCAGCACAAAGAAGGAAGCTCCTTTGTTCGTCCTCCTCTCTTCGACGGAACAAACTATGGATACTGGAAAGTAAGAATGACAATATTCTTGCAATCCATGGATCTCGATATCTGGAGAGTTCTTTCAGAAAAGTACCAAACTCCATCAACTGATTTCAGCCGATGGACCGATGATGAAAAGAAGACTGCTTCACTGAATGACAAATCCATGAATGCATTATATTGTGGCGTTGACAAGGTAGAATTCAATCGCATCTCTCAATGCTCTACAGCAAATGAAATCTGGCATACTCTTCTCGTGACACACGAAGGTATGTCAAAGGTAGAAGAATCTAATGAAGAAGTCGCCAACATGTGTTTTGTAGCACAAGAAGATTCGGTAAGTCAATTTGACTATGATGAGTTATTTGAAGCATTTAATGATTTATATGCTAAATTTAAGAGTCTTAGTTCTAAAAATAAAGAGTTAAAAACTGAAAATTTAACTCTTGACTCTCAAAATAAAGTGTTACTTCAAGAAATAGAAGATCTCAAGAAGGAAAATTCTTGCCAAGCACTTGAGATAAAAGAAATTGGAGTTAGAACCAATTTCTTACAAAAGGAAATATCTAGTCTTAAAGAAAAGTCAAATGATCTTCTTTCTATAGTGACCAAATTCACAAATGGTCAAGAGAATCTAGAAAAACTTCTTGGTTCTCAAAGATGCTCGGTTAATAAAACCGGATTGGGATATAGCTTCTTTGATACTCAAAATAGACCAAACTATGTGGTGAAAAATCAAAGACATTATTCTCAACCTTTTGTTCATAAAACTAAACTTTCTAGTTCTAATAGAAATACATCTAGAAATGATTATTCTAGAAATGTTTATTCTAAATTCTTTTATAGAAAGAATATTTATTATCAAAGAAAACCAAAATCCAAATGGATATGGGTTCCTAAGACTAACTCTCATGGACCCAAAAATAGAAAGGGGTCAAATGCTCTGTTTTTTTATTTTGTTGTAGGTACACAACATAAGGAGCAAATGGATATTGGATAGCGGTTGTTCCAAACATATGACTGGAAGGCCGGAGTTATTTTCCACCCTCCAAAATAAGGATGGAGGAACCGTCATCTTTGGTGACAATAACAAGGGAAAAGTGATAGGTATTGGTAATATTGGTAATCCAAAATTTTCCTTGATAGAAAATGTTCTTTTAGTAGATGGTTTAATGCATAATTTAATATCTATTAGTCAATTATGTGATAAAGGTTTTCATGTTTCTTTTAAAAATGATTTATGCTTAATTTCTGATTTTCAATCTAAAAAGATCATTTTTAAAGGTAAAAGAAGAAACAATGTGTATGAACTATATCTAGATGAATTACCCTCTTTTAATGAAAAATGTCTTATTGTTTCAAATAAAATTCAATGGTTATGGCACAAGAGACTTGGACATGTTAACTTTAAAATTATTTCAAAATTATCCAAGAATGATCTTGTAAGAGGCCTACCTAGAATACCATATAAAAAGGATCACTTATGTGATGCTTGTCAAAGGGGTAAACAAATCAAGAGTTCTTTTAAAGCTAAAGATATAGTTTCAACAAAACGTCCTCTTGAACTTTTACATTTAGATCTATTTGGACCATCTAGAATTCAAAGTTTGAATAGTAGCAAGTATGCTTTTGTTATAGTAGATGATTATTCTCGGTTTACATGGGTGATTTTTCTAAAAAGCAAAAATGATGCTTTTTCAGAATTTTCTAAACTTTGTAGAAGAATTACAAATGAAAAATCTACATCTATTATTAAAATTCATAGTGATCATGGTGGTGAATTTGAAAATGAATCTTTTCTAAAGTTTTGTGATTTACATGGTATATCTCACAACTTTGCTTTTCCTAGAGCGGCTCCAGAAAATGGAGTTGTTGAAAGAAAGAATAGAATTTTGCAAGAATGTGCTAGAACCATACTTCAAGATAAAAATTTACCAAAATACTTTTGGGCTGAAGCAATTAATACAACATGTTATGTTCTAAACCGTGTTCTTATTCGACCAATTTTACATAAAACATGTTTTGAATTGTATTATGATCGTATACCAAAGATCTCATATTTCAAAAATTTTGGTAGTAAATGTTTCTTGTTAAATACCAAAGATAATCTTGATAAGTTTGATTCAAAATCAGATGAATCAATATTTCTTGGATATTCTTCTAGAAGTAAAAGATATCGTATTTTCAATAAAAGAACATGTTGTATTGAAGAATCTTTACATGCTGCATTTGATGAGAATTGTGAGTAGGTTATTCCTCTAAGCGAAGAAGAAGAAGCAATACTTCAAGAAAAACCCTTGATAGAGAGTACTTCTCAAGAAAATATTCCTCTTCAATCGGTTTGGAAAGAAGTTCCTAATCATCCACATGAACAAGTTATTGGTGAAATAAAGAGTGGTGTCCAAACTAGAAGGCAGTTGAAAAATATATTGCAAATGTTGCTTTCATATCTAAATTAGAACCAAAGAATATCAATGAGGCATGTGATGATGAATTTTGGCTTTTAGCCATGTCTGAAGAACTTAACCAATTTACTAGGAATGATGTTTGGGATCTAGTTGATAGACCAAAGGATCATCCAGTAATTGGAACAAGATGGGTCTTCCGAAATAAGCTGGATGAAAATGGTAAAGTCATTCATAACAAAGCAAGGCTAGTGGCACAAGGCTATAATCAAGAAGAAGGCATAGATTTTGATGAAACCTATGCACCAGTTGCTCGATTAGAGTCAATTCGTATGATGCTTGCTTTTGCCAGTTACATGAACTTCAAGTTATATCAAATTGATGTTAAGAGTGCATTCTTAAATGGACACATCAATGAAGAAGTTTATGTAGAGCAACCTCCAGGCTTTGAAAATGAGAAATATCCAGAAAAGGTCTACAATTTGAAAAGAGCTTTATATGGACTCAAACAAGCACCAAGAGCGTGGTATGAAAGACTACGAAATTTTCTAGAACAATCTGGTTTTTTCATTGGTCGGGTAGACTCCACTTTATTTATTAAACATTTTAATTCAGATATTCTTATTGTGCAAATTTATGTTGATGACATAATATTTGGTTCTACTAATGATTCTCTTTGTAAAGAATTTGCTAAGGCTATGCAGGAAGAGTTTGAAATGAGCTTGATGGGCGAATTAAACTACTTCCTTGGACTTCAAATAAAGCAAACTGAAGAAGGAATCTTCATCAATCAGGCTAAGTATACAAAAGAACTTCTCAAGAGATTTGGGATGGACTCATCGAAATCAAGAAGGAATCCTATGAGTACAACTACTTCTCTTGATAAAGATGAAAATGGTAAAAGTGTAGATACTAAGTTCTACAGAGGTATGATCGGATCTCTATTATACTTAACTGCTAGTCGACCTGATATTATGTTAAGTGTTTGTATATGTGCAAGATTTCAAGCTTATCCAAAGGAATCTCATTTAACTGCAGTAAAACAAATTCTTCGTTATTTGAAAGATACTTCAGATTTCGGTTTGTTTTACCCAAAATCATATTCCTTTGATTTAGTTTCATATAGTTATGCAGATTTTGCAGGAAGTAAATCTGATCGCAAGAGTACTAGTGGAACTTGTCATTTCTTGGGAAATTCCTTAGTCTCTTGGTTTAGTAAAAAGCAAAATTCAGTATCACTCTCAACAACTGAAGCTGAATATATAGCGGCTAGTTTAGCATGTTCACAAGTACTTTGGATGAAACAGACCTTAAAAGATTTTGGTTTGAATTACTCCAAAACAACTATTTATTATGATAACACTAGTGCTATAAATCTTTCGAAAAATCCTATTCAGCACTCAAGAACTAAGCATATTGAAGTCAGACATCATTTTTTAAGAGATCATGTGTTAAAAGGAGATATTTCGTTAAATTTTATTTCCACTAAAGAACAACATGCTGATATCTTCACTAAACCTCTTAAAAATGAAGATTTTATGAGAATTAGGAGAGAACTAGGTATTTGCTCATTTTTGGATTTATAAAAATGCTGATTTTTGAACAAAATCTCAAAATCGCACTATATTAGTCGACCGATAAAATTCTAGTCGACTGATGTTTTATATTTTGGAATGTATCGCACCATATTAGTCGACCTATATATTTCTAGTCGACTGATGATATTTTTAGAAAAAGTCGCACTTTTTAGTCGACCGATAAAGTTTTAGTCGACTAAATTTTTTTTTAAATATTTTAAATGAAGGGACCCGACACCCCTTGGATTTGTTTTAAAACCCATTTTTTTTAAAACAAAAGAGGCATTGTTTCACTTCGTACCTTTTCGTTTTTCTTAAAAACGAAAACCCCTCTTTCAATCTTGCCTCTCTCTCTTCCGAAAAACCCTCGGAGTGCCGTTCGACTCCATCTTCGCCGGGATTTTCTTACCGTAACAGGGAGACGCCGGAATCTTCTGGCCGTGATCTTGAAACGCCAGAATCCTCTTGCAGTGACTGGCGCATCTTCAAAACATGCCAGAACTCTCTTGCCGTGTTTTAAAATAGAGATACGAGTTAAAAGTCTATTTTGCTTATGCTATTTTTGCCCTTACTCTTTTTTATTCTGACAAAGGGGGAGAAAAAGATAAAGATAGCATTACATTGAAATTGCAGGAGATCTTGAGAAAAAGATGATAGCAATTACATTACAGGATATCTTGCATGAGAAATGCAAAATTAAGAGAAAAAAAAAGCTTTGAATGAATGTATTTCTAAATACATGAAGAAATGATGAATGGAAATGCAAACCAATCAATATGTGATATATGTGCTTTAAATGTGCTAACTTTTAATGTTTTGCAGCATATTGATAGGGGAGCAAAATCTCCATCTATGCATCTAAATGCTTCATCTTTGATTAAGTTTGTCATCATCAAAAAGGGGGAGATTGTTACGACAATGAAGCCATACATGATACTTCAAGTACAAGGTTTTGATGATGAGCAAGTAGAATCAACTGCATTTCAGCTAAGGCTATGAAGAAATTGAAGAATTCGGTGAAGAATCCTTGAAGACTAGTATGCAAATGTTTAATTCATTAAAAGTCTTAGATTCTTGTAAGAGCCTTACTTAGAGTGCATATTTAGGTTGCATTTCACCTTAAAAGTCTTTAGAAAAACTTTTCTAAAAGAAACTCTTTTGAAAATCTTTTTAGAAAACTCTTTTCTTAAATTTTCATGTTTATTAGTCGACCAATAGACTTATCAGTCGATTAATCCTTTCGCGCCATATTTTCTAAAAAGTCATTTTTGTCAAATTAGTCGACCGAAGGTTTTATCAGTCGACTGGACAGAATGTCTGTTTTCTGGAAAATTAGCAGCAGTCGACTAATGGTTTTATCAGTCGACTGAACAGAACATGTGTTTTCTGAAAATTTAGCAGCAGTCGACTAATGCTTTTTATCAGTCGACCGAACAGAATGTTTGTTTTTCAGAAGTTTTTAGCAGCAGTCGACTAAAAGGTTTTTTAGTCTACTGATGATATTATCAGTCGACTAACTTTTCTCCAGTCGACTAAGTTTCAAAAGTTCAGATTTTCAAACGGCTCGATTAACAGATCAGTCGACGGACGATAACTCTCAGTCTACTAATAACTAACTATTAGTTGACTAACTGATGTTTCAGTCGACTAATTTTGCCATTTTCCTGAAACTTCAAAAAGGCGTGTCTTTTCATTTTTCAAACGTTTTGATCGTTCAAAATGGACAGTTTTGACACCCTTTCATACTCTCAACGTATGGAATCTTTTAACTATAAATATGAGTGCATTTTACACTAAAAAACAACAAGAATTCAATCGATTTGAATCATTTACTTCTTGCTTTTCACTCCTATTCATTCAAGTATTTGTTTTCTCACTCACGTGATATTTTCACTTCAGTTTTTCACTCAAATCACTTTGAGAGATAGTGAATTCGTGAGTAGAGTGTTTCAACAACCTCAAAAGCGAATTGCATCTCATTTGCATTCAAAAGGAAGGCTCATAGGTTGTATTGTAAGTTGTTATTTCTTTTGTGTAAAAAGGACTCCTTGGTGTAGAGGAGTTGTTTGCTTTCAGTAGGATTGTTACTGAAAGTGGGACCGGTTATGGTCTGTGTGATCTTGTAGTTTACAAGGTTGATAGTGGAAAATCTCAAGCGGGTTTTGCTTGGGGACTGGATGTAGGTCGGGTTTGACCGAACCAGGATAAAATCTTGTGTTCTTTGTGTGTTTGCTTTGAGATTTGCAAAATCATAAAATATTCCGCAGAAATTTTTACAAGCACTATTCACCCCCCCTCTAGTGCTCGTTGCCTCGATCCTAGTGCACTTTCAATTCTTCCACACCCAGTTCAGATCTGTTGATTGGGGCATTTTCAAAATTTGGAGTGTTATCTTTGCCACTAAGCTCGGCTTTCAACAAGCTTAGTAGCAAAGAGGGGCATCTGTGAACACCCCAAATTTTTCAAAGATTTGCAAAAATGACCTTTTTGCCCCTGGTTCCATCTTCTAAGAAAATCAAAACTAAAATTCAGTTATTCTTCAGATTTTCTGGATTGAATTCCATTCAAACTCGATTTCGGAACCGAACCCAGTGTTTTAAATCCAAATATGAGCCTCGTTGTCCGATTTCCAAATTAAAATTACAAAAATACCAAAAAATGGTTCTGATTGGCTCGGGCAGTTTATCTAACATCCTGTTAGATCCACAACTTGGTATTTCTCAATTCGAGGTTCCAAACCTCGAATATTTCCTAAAAATCCGGATATAAACCCATTTTCTGAAGAAATTTTCCCAAAAATCGCCTTGAGTTCTCAGAAAAACTCCCTTTTGTAAATACTTTGTAAAAATACCAAAAAAAATTTATTATTTTTAATCTTTGTCTTCTCAGAAAACTTTAGGATTTTTTTTTTAAAATGCAAAAAATGGAAAAATAACACAAAAAACCAAAAAAAATAGAAAAACTACGAGAAAAACAAATGGATTGGAAGCTTTTTAAATTAATTTTTCTGAAAACCTCATTTTTTTAACCATTTTACAAAAAATTCTTAAAAGCGAACCCTCTTTTTGGAAAAGAGGAAAAGTTCCAACGGACTCCTCCCGTGTATTTCCCTCTCCTCTCTCCATCGTTGATCTCAAACAACCCATCTTCTTCACACCATCCATCTTCAACGAACGAGTTCCTCAATCTTCTTCCCCTTCTTTAAAAGAGTCGTGAAGGAGAAGTGCTCGACATCCATTGCAATCCATCATCATCGAGTCTTTCTCCTCTGATCCAGGAACCACTTCATCAGCTTCTTCTCCTTCCTCTCAACAATCCATCGTCATCGATTCCATCCGTCATTCACCCCTCTCGGCCTCTTCTCTTTCACTCTCTTGGTGAAAAGCGCGATCGAGACTGCGATAGTGCTATAAAAGGAAAGCCTCTCCTCCTTCAGCCAAAAACAAAGAATCCGGTAAGAGCCTTATTCTTTTTTTTTTCTTTCTTCTCTTCATCTTTAATTCCTTAGATTCCTCTGTTCGCCCCATTAACGCATTATCGAGTGTGTTGGGTTGCTTATGGCAACCCCAACCCCTCTTCTGTGCTATAGCAAATGGAACCGCCGTTCCGACATATTTTTTTTCTCTTTTTCTTTATTTTATTTTGTTTTATTCCCTTTTTCTGTCGTTTATTCCAATTTATAGTCAATTTGTTCCCAATTTTTGTTTATTACCACTTGTTTACATTGGAGTCTTGATCCTGTCCTGATAAATCGACGTGGGTTTTGATTTTTGATCTCAGGTCCTGCTCTTTCTATTAATCTCAATCAGCTATATGCCTTCGGATTCTTATTTCGATTACATCAAATTCATTATTCTCATTTTTTTTTTTGCATTATGGTTCAAAGTGCCATTTCTATGGCGATTCCCGCATCTTGCTGATGCTTTTAGTTTTTTTTTTATACAACATGTTTAATTTCTATTTACTGCTTCATCAATCTGACATAACATCTTGCCTTTGAGATATATTCCATTTATGAGCTGCTTTCTTTATCCATCATATTTAGCTTATCTTTCGTTTCAGTGCATTCGATGGCTTCATTGAATAGCACTTTACCTGTTCAATCTTTTGACACTTCAGAAATCTCATGTAATCATCAATGAGATTCACAGTTCAAACAGAAAGGATGGCCTCCCACTCCTTTCTGAATACATAGTTCAGTAAAATCCGATTTGCAAGGCATTCAACAGAGGTCATCCTTATTCGTGTTCCACATACTCTGTACTAGTACACAATTGTATTGATCCCATCTGCCTAAATCATTAGTTCGCCATAGGCGTCATCTGTGTTTTAAGGTCCTTAGAATCATCTATACACCATCGAATTCTCGTTTTAACATAGGGATCATATAGATCACCAGTGATCTATTAATTCCATTTGTCCTGCAACATGAACACGTAACCATTACCTTGTGCATTGTACCCCCCTTAGTTTCTAATAATATTCTTAGCACCCGATCTTTGTAAGTAAATTCTGATGATATCAATGTCACAGTAAGTAAAGATGAACCTCCATCTGCAAGACCCCGCGTGAGTACATCAATTGGCTTGCTTGTGCTTATGTTCAAGAACCTCATCTATACATTTGCGTGTTTTCTTCAATCCCTCACACCTCATACAACAGTTACATACTGCTATTGATCACTTAGTGTCCCCATTACTTTCCTGTCCCATTTCATTGATACCCTATGTCAATTAATTTCAGTCTTACACATTTTGAATTTGAGCTATGATGTTTAAATTTCTTATCTGGTCTAATTTATGTTTGCTGTTTTTACAGGTTTTCTTTCCTCCGATATCACATAAAATCATCATCGTGTATTTTCTCTTGAGTTGGCTATGCATCTTTTGAATTTTCTCTATATTTATTAGGTTCAGCGCCATCACCATGTTCTGCATTTTAGTTATATTTTTTTTTTGTATATGCATCACATTGTCTTCAGCCTCCTGATAACCAATCCTCATGCACCTTCACGAGACCAATGAGAAGGGCACTGAAAGGGCTCAAATTTAGAATCCAGGAGCAGGAATTAGTGCAGCTGCAGAGAAAACTTGCAGATGCTACTATTAAGGGGTTACAGTTATTAAATGAAAAGCATGTTTTAGAGAAAAGGTTTGCTGGTATGTGCATGGTCAGTATCTTTCTCTCTTAAATTAAAGAAAGCAAAAACATTGTAGAGGCCTGGTGGGATCTTTTTCTGTGATGGTACTCATGTTACAAAGGATTTTGATCAATAGGCATTGGACCAACAGCAGAATGAACCAATAAATGTTGCTTCAAGAGCACTTTCTGAAGAAAACATGAGACTGATTCAAAATTTATTGGTGATAGAACAGGAGAGGTCTATTTTTTTCATCACTGCTTGGGTTATTGGCTGATAATGATTTGCAAACAGTTGTGGTGAATGCTTCAACTATTGTCACAAATACACAAATGCAACCCTGGATCCCTGTCATTTGAAAAATATAGTGGAATTTTTAGGGCGAACCTACTAAGAGAGAAGACAAGTTCAACTGCCCTTGCAACTCATAGCAGTTGCACCTGGACACACTTCTTCCCAACTGTCACACGTTGTTATCTAACCCAACTTTGTGTTATTACCCTTCGTGATAACACCCATCACTCATCCATACTGCTACACTTGTAGCAGTCCTTCATTACCCCTTTCATGTCGCCACCACCATAGTGTCATCATGCAATAATGGGTATATATCATGTTCAGACCTCATTGTGCCATCCTTTCCCGAATTACCTGCAAAATAAAGAGGTTCAGCAACAACTCTTTATTAAAATGTTAGAATATCTTCAATGAAAATATTGGAGTAATCCCACTTTGGTAAATGATGACATTTCTGTAAGTAGGTTATCATTGCATCATTGAGTCGAAAGGAGTCATTTTGTAGATATAATGGATGGCAAGGACTTATTGGCCTCAACACCAACGATTCTTCACCACTCACTGTACACAGTGCTATTTCCTTCCAGCACCACCTCAAAAATTTCTGCACTAAAATCTTTTGTTCTCTCTCCTGTCAGTGGGTCTATATCAATAACCTACTCTCAACACAACCTCCTGTGCTTTCATTTATTGCTGCAATATTGACACTCCCATAGCCTCAATATCACTCTCAGCTACCTACATTAAGTATATGTCACATGTGATATATATGTATATATATATATATGTGTGAATATATATATATCTATATATATATATATGCATATACTCGTATGTATATGTATATTGGCATGCATATGTGTATATATAGGTATGTAATGTCATTCTTCATTTTTTTCATCATTTATATCCTGGCACATGAGCACTTCATCAATTAACATCTATATGATATGTGCAATTTTCCTTCTCTTTTCACACTAATCAAGTGCTTTGCAGGGAATATGTGGAAAATATCATTACTTGGGGGTTGTAAATTCAATTTTTGTAATAAATTAGATCTTAATGAGAATTTACATTTCTTGTTTTAGATAAAATGAATGAGCATTGTAAATGCCATAGATTGCTTATTTTCATACTTTTTACCTTCATTTTTCAAAATCTCACAATGGTGAAACACGAATGGCACATGCACCATTTCATAAGAGGTAATTAATCCTAAGTTGATGATTTACATCAATGGCCATAGTCAGGATGTAAACAAAACTTAGTATTTTTATCTTTTATAAAATAGCACTGGATCCACACTGGATCCTTTTCAAAATTCATCATGTTTTCTTTAAAATATTTTCATCTTTTATCAGAGTTTAACTTAAAATTAATTCAATATATATGTCAATGGCCATAGTCAGGATATATTGAGTGTTAATTTCATTTTAAACTCTATAAAAGTACCAAAATATATTTTATTCTTCACTTGAATTTAAATCTGATTATTATATGATACATTCAATGACCATAGTCAGGGATGTATTATATCTTCAATCCTATTCACGTTCATTTTAAGAATGAAATCTGCTTTTTCAAAACCAATTTCAAATTCTTTGAATTCATTCATCATTTAGGATAGAATTGCATCATATTTTCAAAATTCTCTTTTAAAACTCCAAGTGATTTTTAGTATTTTCTTCATTTCTCATATCAAATCTTATTTATCTTCAAATTCAATTCTATCTCCTTTTCAAAAAAATCCAAAATTCGATTTCAAAGTCCAAACTGACTTTGAAATTTTAAATTCATTTTGTATTCAAAACTTCAATTTCCAATTTATAATTTGAAACTTCAAAAGTTCAATTTAACTTCGAAGTTTCTGATCCATCTTCTGATTTCAAATTCAAAATCAAGTTTATCTTTTTATCTTCAAAATCAAATTCAAAGTTTGAGATTGATTCTGAATCTGAAAAATCTTCCTAAGTTTTAAATTCAACCTGGGTTTTCAAAATCCAGATCCATCTTCAAAAGTTCCATTTGGACTTTCAGAATCCAAATACAGAGTTAGATCCGAATCCCAACTTGGATCCAGATTTCCAAGTACAATCTCCACTTTTGGGTCTCAGACTTCAGATCCAAAACTATTTTTAGGATCCAAAACCCAATTCCATATTGGATCTCAGACTTCATATCCAAATTTCATTTTGGATCCAGGATTCATTTCTACCACGGATCTCAAACTTCAGATCCAAACTCCATTCCAAAAACTCAGATCCAATTCCCATTTAGAATTCTAAACCTAGAATTCAATTTTGAATCTCAACTCTATTTAGAAACCAGACTTTGAATTGAAATTTCATCTTGAATTCCAGATTTCAAATCAACTTCTATTCTCAATTCCAATTCTCAAGTCCAATTCCATTTCATCCCAGATTTCAAAATCCAAGTTTTGATTCCCAAAAATCCAAAAACTAATTCCATCTATCAATTCTATTTGGATTTCTCAAATCTTACTCTGATTTCAAACTTTAAAACTGAAATTCAAATCACATTCCATCTCTATCCTGATTCAAAATCCGAAATTCAAAGTCCATTTACGACTTTGAATTTTCTTTTCTTCTCTTTTCATCTCAACTTCAAAACCATTCCTTTCGAAGTTCAAATTTATTTTCCCAAAGCTCTGATTATTCCAAAAATTTAGAACTTTAAATCTTAAAGTTCTAAAGTTAGAAACCATTTCTTCATTCTATTATCAGATTTATCTCAGAAACACTTGGAGATTTTCAAAATTATTTTTTTGAAAAAGCATACATCCTTGTATTTGCACAAGCATGATTCTTTGTGCATTTTAGACTTATGATAAATTCTTAGATAATCTTTTAGCAAAGAAAAAAGGCATGAATTCGACCCTTGGTTCGATTACCCCTAGTAAAGGCACCAGGAACGGTCGAACCTCGTACCGACGAGCAAATCCCGTCTCCCAGTTTTCCCGCAAATATTTCAAAAATAGAGGCGAGTTATTTTCTTAAATATCTTCAAAATTAAGGTCAAGTGAGACCACGCAAAAGAGTTCCTCTTCTCTTCTTTTTCTTTTCTTTTCTCTTCTCTCTTTCTTCCTGTCTTTTATTTTCTCCCTTCAAAAAGGAGGAAATAAAGGATAGAAAGGAAAAGAGAAGGAAGAGAGAGAAACCACAAGAGAGGAAAAATTTTGTGATGATCACAATGGACGGAGGAGAGAGAGGTGGGCAGAGGAGGTTAGTGATCGGCGGTTTGGAGGATCGGAGGGTGGCTCTACCAAAGGGGTGAAAGGGGTGGTAGAAGCTTCGTGAAGAGGGTTTTGGTCCAGAGAGGGTGATCGAAAGAGAGAGCTTATAAAACCCTAAAAAAACTCTTTTCAGAAAAATGGTCCTTTTAAAAAGTATTTCAAAAAGATGGTTTTAGGAGGTATTTTCAAAAGGAGGTTTTTAAAAAAAAAAAACGATTTTTGTTTCTTTTCTATATTTTTATTTTTTTGTTCTTTTCTTCATTTTCTATATTTTTCTTTTTCATGTTTTTAGAATAAAACCCTAAAATCAAAGATTTAAAACTTATTTTTTTGTATTTTTGAAAAATATTTACAAAAGAGGGTTTTCAAGGCTATTTTGGGGAAAATTCTGTCAGAAAATGGGTTTGAACCTAAGTTTTGAGAAAATATTCGAGTTTTAAACCTCGAATTGAGGAATATAACGCGATGGATCAAAACGAATACCGGACGAACTGCCTGAGCCTTTTAAAAGGTTATTTTGGTAATTTTGAGAATTTGGTTTGTAAATCAGATAACAAAGCTCAGATTTGAATTTTGACAATGGATCCAGATTCGAAATTGGGTCAGATGTATAAAATGAATTTAATTTCAGTAAAACTTGAGAAATAAACTGGAATTTAGACTTAAAAGTGACTCAATTGCTAAAAAAAATGAAATCAGGGGCGAAAAGGGAATATTTAAAAGATTTTAAAAATTTTAGGGTGTTCACAGATGCCCCTCTTTGCTACTAAGCTGGTTGAAAGCTGAGCTTAGTGGCAAAGAAAATACTCCAAATTTTGAAAAAAATGCCCAGTCAGCAGATCTGAACTGGGTGTGGAAGGATTTATTTGGAAAGACATGGCTTTTCAGGCTTAAAACCTTATCCTGAATGGCTTGGGGGAGACGAAATCCTCGAAAATGATATGACTGAATAATAGAAATGAGGAAATTGTGATGAGATTTTGGGTGAAGATCCTGAAGTGATGAAAGATAAGAATTTAGATCAAATCTCATGGGCGAGACAAGAGCAGCTTTTGGAATGACTCAGGTTTAGCCCTTAACCTGGATGGGACGAAGATATATTAAGATAATTTGGATGGGGAAAGGAATGTAAGTGGACCTTGATGGGGCATTTTTGAGAGAAATGCCTTATGAGATGAAACTCAAGTATGACCCTTTCCTGGATGGATATATAAAACATGGATTCCTTGATGGGAAGAACCATGATGGGACTGGAAGGAAACACCTCGTTAAAACGAGGAAACCTCATCAAAATGAGACTCACGTTTAACCCAAACCTGAAAAAGGAAGATACCTCGATGAGTGAGGTTCAGGCTTAACCCTTAACCTGAAGGGGATGACCAACTGGAATCCTCGGACAAAGAAACCATGATGGGACTTTCAGAGTTTGGACAAACAAATCCGAAAGGGGTTTGCGAAAGGAGGAAAATGGGGTTCCCTAAAGCTTTGAAAAAGGGATGAACTTGGGCGTCTCATTGTTGAGACTAAATCAGCTTTTGAAATTGATGACTTCTCGCAAAAAATTCAGGTTTTGACCCTTAACCTGAGTGGGAACAACCATACAGATTTTTCGAATGAAGAAACCGTGATGGGACAGAAGAGATACTTCAACTGAATGAGGCAACTCTTCTGAAAGATGTAAACAACGCTAGGTTGCATCAAAATGGATATTGAATATTTATTTTATTCTTCAAATATCTAGAAAATTTTGCCAATAAGATAAAATTATAGTTGACTCACAACGCTTTAAAATGTGCATGTATGTGCAAAAGACATTCCCTCTTTTTACCTAGAGTATTTTCCTCCAACGAGGTTAACTCCTTGGTTTTTAAGAGTCAAAATTCAAAATTTTAGCACTGATGATTTTCTTCAAGGAAGCTATCCATTTTCCTGATATGAGAAGAGAAGAAATATTCTTAATCTCATAAAAGCAAATAGTGAAAATACATTGATAAAAGAATTTTGCATGAGAAAAGATGACTTCTGACAATTTTGGCAGTTTGATATCTGGGTGTTTTCCTATGATGATCCTTTTGCACTCTTTTTGAGTCATTGGGTTTTTCGGGCTTTTTATATCATCCTTTATTTTGGAGATGTCCTGATTTTTCTCTCTTTTTTCGAGGGAAGGGTACGTCACAAACTCCTTCACCTTGGAGATGTTTCGATCCTTCTTTTATCTCAGGAATTCTATTGATGGCATTGACTCAAAAGGTCTTTAGAGGATAGCAGAAATCAAATATCTTTTGGGGTTTGTCGGTAGGTCCATCACACTTCCCTTCATCTCGACGGTGATCTAAACTTTCCCTAGAAGGATCCTTCACAAACTCCTTCATCTCGAAGATGATCCAAATCTTCTTTGGCCGCGAGGGTCTAGCTCGCCTATTCGTCTTCATCTTGACGACAATTGAGAGATCCCTTTTGCAGATATTTGATTGCAACTTTAAATGAATGGAAGAGACATGTATTGAGTGAATTCTTTTTATAGCTTAAGATATTTCCATTTCCTGATTGCCAAAAAATCATCTTAAAACATGCGTCATAGCCATGATCAATATCAATTCGCTCCAGGCTCTTCAACATCATTGAATATTTCTTTCGCTAATCATACCGAGGATATTTCCTACATCCTTTTGGTTGATCAACAGGGAAAAGTTTTGAATTTTATCCCTTTTTCGCAAAAAGTTTCACCCTTTTTGAAAGAATACTAGAGATAGTCTGAGGCGATTCTTTTGTGCAGTACAACTTTTTGGAATCAACAAGTATTTTTAGCGTATTGGCAAAGTTTTCTTGGATCCTTTATGAAATAATCACTCAATATAGATTTTGATGCGACCTTTTGTTGAATCTATGATTTTGGACATTCTGCCCAGTAAAACTGGGACCTTTCATTTAACGCCAGCGAAGGAGCTGGAACCTTTCATTTAACAACTAGTAAAAACTGGGACCTTTCATTTAACGACCTGCGAAGTAGCTGGGACATTTAATTTAACGACCAGCGAAGTAGCTGGGACATTTCATTTAACGACCAGTGAAGTAGCTACGACATTTCATTTAACGACCAGCGAAGTAGTCGTGACATTTCATTTAACGACCAGCGAAGTAGCTGGGACATTTCATTTAACGACCAGCGAAGTAGCTAGGACATTTCATTTAACGACCAACGAAGTAGCTGGGACATTTCATTTAACGACCAGCGAAGTAGCTGGGACATTTCATTTAATGACCAACGAAGTAGCTAAGAGATTTCATTTAACGACCAGCGAAGTAGCTGGGACATTTCATTTAACGACCAGCGAAGTAGCTAGGACATTTCATTTAACGACCAACGAATTAGCTGGGACATTTCATTTAACGACTAGCGAAGTAGCTGGGACATTTCATTTAACGACCAGCGAAGTAGCTGGGACATTTCATTTAACGACCAGCGAAGTAGCTAGGACATTTCATTTAACGACCAACAAAGTAGCTGGGACATTTCATTTAACGACCAGTGAAGTAGCTGGGACATTTCATTTAACGATCAGCGAAGTAGCTGGGACATTTCATTTAACAACCAGCGAAGTAGCTGGGACATTTCATTTAACGACCAGCGAAGTAGCTGGGACATTTCATTTAACGACCAGTGAAAACTGGGACATTTCATTTAACGACCAGTGAAGTAGCTGGGACATTTCATTTAACGACCAGCGAATTAGCTGGGACATTTCATTTAACGACCAAGGAAGTAGCTGGGACATTTCATTTAACGACCAGCGAAGTAGCTGGGACATTTCATTTAACGACCAACGAAGTAGCTGGGACATTTCATTTAATGACCAGCTGTGATCGTCGCGAAATTTTTCCCGTCTTCCCTTCCTTGCGGAAGAGAAAAAGGGAAACTCTTTCGCGATTCAAACTTGACCGGATTTTGGAAATTGTTTTGAAATACTCACCTCCATTTTTGAAAATTGTGGGAAAATCCATGGGATGGGGCTCGACCTGTCGGTACGAGGTTCGACCGTTCCTGCCGCCTGTAACAGGGGTAATCGAACCAAGGACCAAAATTGTGTTTGACTTAGTTAAATCATCAAAATCGTGTTCTATCCTATATGCACAAAGAATTCAGGCATGTGCTATGAGAATTTTGTAAAATGCAGCTTGGGAAAACATGATGTATGCTTGGAAAATATTTGGAGTTGAAAAGCATCTCTCAAAAGAAGATGAAAATCAATTTCTCAAGAAACTCAGATGAAAAAGATTTGAAATCCCAGGAAAGTTCATAAAGTTGTGGGAAAATCATGAATAGTTGAAAATCCTAGGAAAATAGAAGTGATTCTTGAGAAAAAGGTGAACATTTCAAAAGGGAAACACTTCTCAGGAAAACTCAAACTTTGAGAATTTTCTTAGGAAAATGATGGAAATCCTGAAAAAATGGAAAGAATTCTTGAGAAAAAGGTAAACGTTTGAAGGAAAAATGCTTGTTAGGAAAAACTTCAAGTTTTGAAAGCTTTCTTTGGAAAATAATTGAAATTCATTGGAAAATTCTTTGGAGAAGAAAACTGAACTTGGGAAATTGAAATCCTGGGAATCTTAGCCTTAAAACCCTTGAAAAATTGATTTTTTTGACTCTTGATAAAGATTGGAAAACTCTTTTTGAAAATCTTAAGAGAACATCATTTTCCAGGGGAAATCGAGGGAAAACTTTGATTTTGGAAATCCAACTTAGAAGTTTCTTGAGAGACTGGTTTCCATGGAAAACTGTGAAAACTTAACTTGGGAAACCCGATTTTGGAAAATCCTCAGAGTTTCTTGAGAAATCGAGAAATCGATTTCTTGAGAATGAAATTTTCTTGTGAAAATCCTGAGAAAACCAATGATTTCATGATGCAAATGATATGAGTGAATGAATGCACTTTGAAAGATTTTCTAAGAAATTTATTGGAAAATGTGTATTAAGTCAAAATAAACCCTTCACATATCCTGACTGTGGCCATGAATATGTTCAAAGTTTAATTGATTTAATGCACAATACTTTGAAAATATTAGAAATATGATGTGCATTTTAAGATAGCCTAAGAGTGTAGGCTCAATGTGACTAGTAGAAAGATGATGGATCTGGGTCTCGTCCATATTCCGACTAGGGCCGTAAATATGGATTCCACAGAGTTCATCAACTCCCTAAGAGTTGGTGCACGTGCCATTCGTGATCATCTATAGTGCTTTTGAAATAAAATGCATGCATCACATAAACAGGATATTGCATAAATTCAAACTATATGATATGCATCCTAGTCTAAGCGGGAAATTAAATCTCTTATTCCAAAATTTACATTATTACATCACTAAATAAATGAAATAAATGGAAATTGCAGACTTTAGCTCCTTCATTTGAATGTCCCTGCCAAACTTGAAATAAGGTTAGCTCAAATATGTGGGCTTTTCCAAGATTCTCCAATAATATTATGAAATTATTGGATTTAATTGGATATAAACCCTATTCTCATGCTTCCTTGATATTTGAAATGATGTAAATGCAGAAAATTCAGTGGAAAATAGTTTTGAAATTCAAAATGGTGGTCAAAATGACCAAAATACTCCTAATGTTAAAGTTATACCTTTAAAATCAGGGTTTTTGAAGGAAATTTTGATAAAAATTGAGATTTTGAAATTCAAATTGAATCAAATGATGATGAAATGCATAATGAGATATGATGACATGCTGTTAAACATATTAAGACTGTAAAATCAGAATTTGACACTTTGCAATTTATCCAAAATAACGAATTTAGCTTATTTTTCGCTTGGATTCGGGTCCCGCGGGACCCTGTTTTGATGTTATGGCTAAACCGAACCTCAAATGGATTCCAAATTGCACCAAATTCGGTATGAAGCATCTACATACTCTGATAAACAGCTTAGAATGCTAAAAATCACAAAATGATATGATTTGAATGCTAAAATTTAAAGAAAATCCTAAAAAGGGTGGATTTTGCCTATGGACCCGAACCAAATGCAATGTTTAATATGATAATGCACGATTTACACAATGAAAACTTCTGATATTTTGCATACTACTAAAGAACCTGAAATGGAACATTTTTGGTTTTTACAACCTCGGGATTTGAGCCATGGTGAGTTCAGTAACAGGGATTTGGTTCTGACGAAGGTAAAAATCAACCTAATCTAATATAAAATTCTAAAAAAATAAAAAACAGCCATTGAAATTTCTGATATTTAACAGAGCTACTCACGATACCTACATGGACAACTTTCATGTTCATGACTTTGGCATTTGATCAACATAAACACAGAAAAAAAATTTACGTTTCATGCCTAAAATAACATAACAGACAAATGTGACCAAACAGGTGACTGACAAGAAAAATCCAAAACAGCTGTCCCAACTGTCCTAAAAATCACCGGCATTCAGGTGCAAACAGATGACATCTCGGACATAACATTTTTTTTTACATATTTGGATTTGGATCAATACCCAAAGAGAACCCATCGACCTAAGTCGATCCAAAGTCTCAGAGGCCCAAATCAGGCTCTGATATGTGTCCCTCACTCTCGTATTTTTGTCAGACATTAAAAAAAATCATAAAAATCTGAGAAACTCAGGTTAACAACTAGACATTCTCCTGAGTGCAGAACATCTTTCAGATCGAAAAGCGAGTCTCTCATGAGGGAGATCTCGATTTTATAAGTCGGAAGTAAAAATTTAAAATGCATCCACGGTAATAAAACTCGACTCACCTTTTTGAACGTTTACCATATTAAACGATTTCAAATGCTTCCAAATTTTTGGTACATTTCTAGGGACACCTAAGGGCGCATTTCGTGATTTTTTAACAACAATTACATGCATGAAATGACATGTGGACTGACTGACAAAAATAGTGAACTACTGAAACATAGCAGAATTGAAATAAATGCTAAATTAATCCTAATTAATTCATGAAACATGCTAAATTAACGAAATAAAATGAAAATTAAATCTAGCTAAATGCATGAATGCTAAAAATCATCAAGGAAGCATAATGATGTATTTTTATATATGTCGTTTTATGAGAATAGCTCAATCCATCTCTCGGATGAGCTCTTTCTCCAAACGACTCCCGAATCAAATTATGAAATCAAATCAAGAGGAAAAGAGGTGCACCTTGCTTTTTTACGCAGCTTTGAAACTCTTGCAAGGGACTGCTACCAAGGGCTTGGTTTGTCCTTCGCTCCGGGCTTCGGATGATTCACCAAAATTGGCCTACGCTTGAATCGAGTTGGCCACTGCACGAACTTCACTGCACCTTCTCCACTGAGCCAAAGGGGGCGTGAATTCCCACAGTTCAAAATCAGATTCTCAAGAAGGCTAGGTCGAATTTCCAAGTCCAAAAGAAGCTTTCAAAAAAATGGTCTCCCTAGGCTGGGCGTGGACTCTTGTTTTTATAGAATTTTTTTGAAAAATTTGAATTTCAAACAGGCTCAATCTGAGCCCTCCATGTGGCGCCATCTCAATGGGTGCTATTTTGATTTTTTGAGAAAATAAAATAGGAAATTTGTGGGTGAGACACCTCAGCGGGATTTGAAATTTTTCAAAATTTGGGTATGCTTGATTTTCTCTGCAAGAAGCTCCCAGATGGCGCCACCTCAGAGGGTGCTCTCTTGGAGTTTGAAATTCAAATTTGCCTTTTGTAGGGAGCCCTCAGGTGGCGCCACCTCATGGTGGGCTACTTTTATTTTAAATAAAATAAAAATAAAAATTGAAGCCAAGTGGGGCTCTAGATTGGCACCACCTCAAAAGGCGATTTGAGGTGTAAAGCTGGAAACAATAGGAGCATGCCATGTGGCGCCATCTCTGGAGGCTCTTGCCATGTGTCAGAAGGACAGGAGTGAAAGAAGCAGATTGTGCCACCTCAAAGGAATTCAAATTCTACTTTTTCTGCAGGAAAGGAGAGGCTGACATGTGGTGCCCCCTCCAAGTTGCTCCATACTGACATGTGGCAGGAGAACATGAATGGATGAAGTAGAATGCGCAACCTCAAAAGGGGGGTTTTTCTACTTTTTCTGATGGAGGGAGGTCTGGACATGTGGCAGACAAGTGTCAGCTGTCTGGAGGAGTTCTCTCAAATGGCACCACCTCATAGGAGAATTTGAATTTCAAATGGATGTTGGCCCTAGAGGAATGGAGAGTGGACATGTGGCATTTCCTCTACTTTTTCTGAAGGAAGCTAGACATGACATGTGTCCTCTACTTTTTCTGAAAGAAGCAGAGAATGACATGTGGCAGAGGGAAGTGAAGGAGGTCCAAGCCATGTGGCGCCATCTCAGACAAAATGGAAAAGGTGAAGTTCAGGATTTGTGCCACCTCTGGAGAGATTTGAATATTTGAATTCCAGTTTTTCTGAAAAGAGTAGGAAATGACACATGGCATCTACTTTTTCTGAGGAAATGAGAGATTGACATGTGTCTTCTGCAGGAGACATACTTCAAATGGCGCCACCTCAGAGGAGACAAGCCTACCTTTTTCTCGAGGAAGCTAGGAGTGACACGTGTCTTCTACTTTTTTGAGAAAAGTAGGAAGAGACATGTGTTAGTCTACTTTTCTGAAAGAGGGAGAGGTTGACACGTGTCCTCTGCAGAAGACACTCTTTAAATGGTGCCACCTCAAAGGAGACAAGTTTTGCTTTTTCTGGACAGGATAACACATGACACATGGCATCTCATGGATGATCTTTGGAATGACATATGGCGCAGGGTGAAGATGGTGGATGCTGACACATGGCAGATAAATTAGATGACATGTGGCGGTTTCTTAAGGTTAGCCCCACACTGACACTTGGCATGAAAATGGGAAGAGAGAGAAAATGACAAGTGACACCAATCCAGGGGACAAGGCTCCTATATTTTTTGGGTTTTTCAAAATTTAAATTTTTCAAAAGAAAAGCCTGTGTGACACTACCTCAATGTGGGTCCCACACTGCTTCTTTATTGAAATAAGGACAAGACAACAAAACCTCTTTTTGGAATTTTCATAAAATCTGGACTAATTTGTAAAACAGAAATTTTTGAAAAGAGTTGCCCCCTCTAGGGCGATTTTGTAAAAGAATGATAGTTGGAATAGTTTGACAAAAGGCAAAATCTGAGTTGAACTTTATTGAAAATTATCCAGATTGTCTTCCTGAGGAAATATCGTGAAATTCAGAGCCCTGGGGGTAAAATGGGATGAATTGATAATTTTGAAGACCCAGGGTTTTGAAATCAATTTCGAAAAGAGTTGAAATTCTAATCTGGATTGAAAATTTTGAAATTGAGAGTTCTGGACGTCGAGATGACATGTTGTGCAGTGCAGTGCTATGAGGTGCTCATGCAATGATATGCAATGTCATGTCTTATGCAATAGAATCTTGAACCAAGACTTGGAGATGCCTGTCTCCTGTCAGGAATAAAAATTTGAACATCTGAGCTAAAAATAGAGAAATTTTGAGAGTTGCAGATGCAATTTAGACTTCTGTAAGGTTCAGGCTCAGAAAATGACCATTTTGCCCTCCAGCGATGTCAAAGGCTGAATGATGATGTTTGGTGGAAATTTCGGGGAGGTGAATGAAAATTTGGGGTGTTTACACTAGCAAAGTAGCTGGGACATTTCAATTAACGACCAGTGAAGTAGCTGGGACATTTCATTTAATGACCAGCGAAGTAGCCTTGACATTTCATTTAACGACCAGCAAAGTAGCTGGGACATTTCATTTAACGACCAGCGAAGTAGCTAGGACATTTCATTTAACGACCAACGAAGTAGCTGGGACATTTCATTTAACGACCAGCGAAGTAGCTGGGACATTTCATTTAATGACCAACGAAGTAGCTAAGAGATTTCATTTAACGACCAGCGAAGTAGCTGGGACATTTCATTTAACGACCAGCGAAGTAGCTGGGACATTTCATTTATCGACCAGCGAAGTAGCTGGGACATTTCATTTAACGACCAGCGAAGTAGCTGGGACATTTCATTTAACGACCAATGAAAACTGGGACATTTCATTTAACGACCAGCGAAGTAGCTGGGACATTTCATTTAACGACCAGCGAAGTAGCTGGAACATTTCATTTAACGACCAGTGAAGTAGCTGGGACATTTCATTTAATGACCAGTGAAGTAGTTGGGACATTTCATTTAACGACCAACGAAGTAGCTGGGAAATTTTATTTAACGACCAGGGAAGTAGCTGGGACATTTCATTTAACGACCAGCGAAGTAGCTGGGACATTTCATTTAACGACCAGTGAAGTAGCTGGGACATTTCATTTAACGACCAACGAAGTAGCTGAGACATTTTATTTAACGACCTTTGATTTAAGATTGAGACTTTCTGAGAGACAAACAGCACGAGGACTGAGTTTTGTGACTGAACTTAATCTTTAGACTTGAAGTTTTTGAGAAGTAACCCTGTGCAAGGAATGGGTTTTCAACCTGAGAGTCGGGAAGGAGACCGACATTCTTAAGATATTTAGAGATTGAAGCAGGAATGATTTTCGGGGTTTCAGGATTATCCCTTATCCTGAAGGGGAAATATAGAATAGACATTTATGGAGAATTTATAATAAATGATTCAGGTTTATCCGTAAACCTGAAGGGGAAAAGAATATACATTTGATGAGAATTTAGGAAAATGATTCAGGTTTTATCCCTTAATCTGAAAGGGAAAGAGGATTTTGTGAAGAGATAACTTGAGACTTGAATTTAGAAGCGATATGACAAGATTTAGAATTTATGATCTATGATTTAGATGGACTAAGTATGCCGTCCAATTTTCAGGATTAACCCCTTATCCTGAACGGAGAAATAGAAAGAAAAATATTTGAGAGGATAGAAGGAGATAGAATTTGATGAAAAATTTTATAAAAATGAAGAAAATTTGATTTATTTTGTAAAGGAATTCTCACAAGTAGCATTGTTGCTCCTATGAGTGATCTCAGGATTATCCCTTGTCTTGAGTGGGAAAAGAATAAAATTTATAAAAGTGAAGAAAAAATTAAGAAATTTATTTGAAAATTTGTTTTTGAAAAGAATTCTCATAGTTAGCATTGTTGCTCTTGTGAGGGGGTCTCAGGATTATCCCTTATCCTGAATGGGAAAAGAATAGAATTTAAGGAAAAATAATGAAGAGAAATTGATATAAATTTAGAAAATAAGGATTGAGGAAACTTGTGTTGTAAAAGAATTCTCATAGGTAGCATTATAGCTCCTATGAGGGGTTTCAGGATTATCCCTTATCCTGAATGGAAACATCTCAGACAACGAGGGTTAGGTTTATCCCTTAACCTGAAAGGGTAAAAGGAGAAAGGAATACCTCATGGGAAAGAGGCATCAGGTTTATCCCTTAACCTGAAAGGGGTAAAGAATAAAATAAAATTTGGGGAAAATAAAGAGAAATTGATAAAAATTTACAAAATCGAGAAAAATTAAAAATTTGTCTTTACAAAAGAATCCTCGTAGGTATCATTATTGCTCCTACGAGGGGTTTTCAGAATTATCCCTTATCCTAAATGGGAACACCTCGGACAACGAGGGTCAGGTTTATCCCTTAACCTGAAAGGGTACACCTCGGACAACGAGGGTCAGATTTATCCCTTAACTTGAAGGGGTAAGGAATAAAATAATTTTGGGGAAAATTAAAAGAGAAATTGATAGACATTTACGAAATCGAGGAAAATTGAAAACTTGTCTTTACAAAAGAATTCTCATAGGTAGCCTTATTGCTCCTATGAGGGGTTTCAGGATTATCCCTTATCCTGAATGGGAACACCTCGGACAATGACGGTCAAGTTTATCCCTTAACCTAAGCGGGAACATAGAATAAAAGAATACCTCATTGAAAAGAGGCATCAGGTTTATCCCTTAACCTGAAAGGGTTCAGATTCGATAAAATTGAGAAAAATTTGATAAAACTTGATAAAATTTTATAAAATTGATGTAAACTTGATAAAAATAAAATGAATGAAATTGATAAAGATAACAAAATTAACTGAAAATTCATAAGATTTGAGAAAAATGAGTGTTTCTGATCCTGCCTGCATATGGGATTTTAAAAAAAAATGTTTATTTAAAAGATAAGTGAGAAATCATTTTTGGGAAAAACCAACCACGAGAAGAATGATTAGCATGAGAGCTGATCCTAAAAAAAAGGGGAATCATCATGAGAGATCATCATGAGGTTTGATTTTGAAGATAGTGGTTCGAAACCTATTTTCAAAAAGGAAATCAATGTGAGGGATGATTTTGAAGACAATGGTTTTAAAACCCAATTTGAAAAAGGAAAATCAACGTGATAGTTCATTTCAAAAAAGATTAGATCAAAATATTGAACTTTTGGTGATCATGAAGAAGATTTTATGAAATTTTCAAGATTTTATGATTTTTAAAAATCCTCATAGGTAATATCATTTCTCTTGTGATGGAGGAAAACAAATTTTGAAAATAGATGACAAGGATTTAAAATTTTGAAAAATAGCAGGCAGGATCAAAAAAAGAATTTGAAGAAATCAGAAGAAAAAAGAAAATACACTTGGGTTTTAAAAAGAGGAAATTTTGAATAATATATACCCAGGGTTTTGAGAAATATAAGGAATATAAAATATCACAGATATACAAACAAAGATGCGTAAACAACACTCCCTAGAGGCTGACTCTAAATGCAATATTTTAAAATGGCTGATAGGACCTTAATCCTAACTCTAAGACTTAGATCATCTGATTTCAATTAAGGTATGGTGATATACTCAAGCCGAAGCTCGAAATACGTGGCATAAAATATTCCTCCGGTTCTAAGGTACAGGCTTCCCAACATCCTTGAGCACCTACCGATATACCTCGGACTATGGCCCTTAGGTACGTGGTAGGGGGCACGAACCCAAATAAGTGGTCCAGTTGTGAGGCTCTCTCCCGAACTATGGTTTAGTGAGACAGCCCAGCAACGTGAAGACCGGGACAATATAGGTAGGGATTTTTTCAAAAACATGATCAACATGCAGATAAAACCAGAAAGCTCTAATGCAAGTCCTAAAAAAGATAGAATTTAAATGAATAGAAGCATACACTTGCATACATTGTTTGCATTCAATCCCTAAAATTGAGGAGAGTTGTATTTCAAACCTAAATCTAATGTGAACATGAAATAATCTCCTCAATATGGTCCTACCAAACCATACTTAAATCCTATATGCCTTGATGTCAGCTTAGGATAGAGTCTAGGCTCCTAAGGTTTGCATGGAAAATGAAGCTGACATAGAAGAATAAAAGACTTAGAAAATATTAAAGCAAAGCAAAGGCATAATTCAACCAGACGGAGACGGGTCCCATCTCGGTCGCCAAAGCTGTGATCATCGCAAAAATTTTCCTCTCTTGGTATTTCTCTCTCTTCCTTCTCTTTTCCTTTCTAACCTCTATTTTCTTCCTTTTTGAAGGGAGAAAAATAAAAGAGAGAAAAAGAAGAGAGAAAAGAAAAGAAGAGAGAAGAGAAACTCTTTTACAGGGTCTCACTTGACCTTGATTTGAAAATATTTAGAAAATTACTCGCCTCCGTTTTGAAATATTTGCAGAAAAAATGGAGAGACGGGATTCGCTCCTCGATACGAGGTTTGACCGTTCCTGACGCCTTTACCAGAGGTAATCGAACCAAGGATCGAATTTATGCCTTTTTGCTTTGCCTAAATATTATCTAAGAATTTATCCTAAGTCTGAATGCACAAAGAATCATGCTTGTGCAATGCAAGGATGTATGCTCTTTTGAAAGATGTCTTTGAAAATTCCCAAGTATTTTGAGATGAACTTGATAATAGAACGAAGAAATGGTTTTTGAATGGTAAAATCTAACTTAGAACTTGAGAGAGATGAGGGATTTGAAGTTCTAAGTCTTTGAAATAATCAGAGCTGGGAAAATAAATCTTTGAATTTGGAAAGAATGATTTGAAAAAGGGAAAAGGAAGGAAATTTTAAAGTCAGAAGATGGACTTTGAACTTAGAGATAAAATTTGACATGGAATTTGAATTTAAAATTTGAAATCAGGGTGAAATTTGAATCCAAAGTCTGGATCCTAAATAGAGTTGAAATCCAAGATGAAATTTAATTCTGGATTTAGAATCCTAAATGGGAATTGATTCCAAAATCTGAGATCCAATGATGAAGTTGAATTCTGGGTTTTAAATGGAATTGGATCCAAGATCTGGAATCCAAGGTAGATTTGGATTTTGAAATCTAGAATTGGGAATAGAATTGGATTTGAAATCTGGAATTTAAGATGAAATTTGAATTCTGGATCCTAAATGGAATTTGGATCTGAGATCCTAAAATAGAATTGGATCTAAAGTCTGAGATCCAAGATGAGATTGGATTCTGGATCTTAATATGGATTTTGGATCTGAAGTCTGAGATCCAAGGTGAAGTTGGATTTTGGATCTAGAATCCTAAATGGGGATTGGATCTGGAGTCCGAGATCCAAAAGTAGAGATTGTACTTGAAAATCTGGATCCAAGTTGGGATTAGGATCTAACTTTGGATTTGGATTCTGAAAGTTCAAATGGGACTTTTTGAAGATGGATCCGGGTTTTGAAAACCCAGATTGAATTTAAAATTTAAGAAGGGTCAGATTTTGAGATTCAGAATTAATCTCAAACTTTGATTATGAATTTGAAGATAAGAAGATAAACTTGATTTTGAATTTGAAATCAGAAGATGAATCAGAGGTTTCAAAGTTGAATTGAACTTTAAAAATAGAATTTTGAGATATCAAATTGAATTTGAATTTGAATTTGAATCTTGACAATGAATTTGGAATTCGATTTGAGAATTGAATTTTGAGTATACAAATGAATTTCAAAGTCAAATTGGACTTTGAATTTGAAGCTTGAATTTGGAATTTAGAAAAATGAATCAAGAATTTCAAAGTTAAATTGAACTTTGAATTTGGATTGAAGTTTTGAATATAAAATGAATTTGAAAATTCAAAGTCGAATTGGACTTTGAAAATAGAATTGATGAGTTGAAATAGAAATTGAAGAGAGATATTCAAGATCACTTGGGGTTTTAAAAAGGGAATTTTGAAAATATGATGCAATTCTATCATAAATGATGAATGAATTTAAAGATTTTGAATTTGGATTTTGTAAAGCTATTCCATTCTTTAAATGAATTAAAATAAGATTGAAAATATAATACATCCTTGACTATGGTCATTGAATGTATTATATGATAATCTATATTTAAATTCAGGTGAAGAATGAAACATATTTTGGTGCTTTTTTAGAGTTTAAAATGAAATTAACTCTCAATATATCCTGACTATGGCCATTGATATATATTTTGAGTTAATTTTAAGTTAAACTCTGATAAAAGAAGAAAATATTCAAAAATATGATGATTTTTTGAAAAGGATCCAGTGTGGATCCAATGTTATTCTATAAAAGATGAAAATCCTAAGTTTCGTTCACATCCTGACTATGGCCATTGATGTAAATCATCAACTTAGGATTAATTACCTCTTACGAAATGGTGCACGTGTCATTCGTGTTCCCATTCGTGAATTTTTGAAATAAAAGAAAGAATGATATGAAAACAGATACACTCATTCATTCTAATCTAGAAATGTAAATTTATAATCTAGCTATTTACAAGTTTTTGAACTTGAGATTGGAGTTTTTTTTTTAAATTAAAAATCCCTAATTTAAATTGAAAGTGTAAAACTTTCCGTATATTTTCTGCAAAACAGGTTTAGCACAAAATAATAAACAAATATACAAATATCATATTGAATCCACCATACAAGTGGGCATGTGTATATTTCATGACATGATAAAAAAGGAATAAAGAAAGATATATATGAGATGTTGGATTGCATATATATATATATATATATATATATATATATATATATATGATGTAAGAAATGAAAATGGTAACACTGGTGAACTTCTGCAATATGTCAAGCACAGTTCTTATCACAGCCTGATCCTTCAAAAAATCAACACTTTGGCGTGCTTGGCCAATAATCTCAACCCATCGCTGATTAGGAAACTGCATCAATCTCTGGAGATATTCATCTTATTTCTGTGGGTCAGATTCGGATTGAATCATATAACCAATCGATTCATAAAATGTATGAATTTGATGGGGCTCAAGATCTGTAATAGTTGTAGAGAGAACAGTTAAAAGCTCAAATACAAATGGCTCACTTTCTCCAACCTGAACAATTACAAACTTCCTCTTGCATTTCTGAACAATCTTCAAGAATGTATCACAAGCCATATCATGAACTCCAGGATGAGTTTCATGCATGAACTCAAACAACTTATTCACAACAGTCTTAAGAAATTTCCAGTGAACCATCAAAAACCTGGGGTACTGTCCAACCACATACATAATGTTACTAACAATCACAGCTTTATTATCTTTCCCTTTTGTGATTTCACATAGATTCAACAAATCACGAATAACCATAACCAGAAACTTATTTTTCTGCTCCTCCACCATAGATCCAAATATTGATTCAATAGCCCAACAAAGAGTGTTCAAGTTATTCCAAGTCCATTCCTCTCTATTTAATTGTTTGCTTAGCTTCTTCAACATCTGCTGCTCAGTATCTTTGTGATCTAGATGTGACAAGTATATAAGTGTTTCTCTCATAATCTTGTACTGAACAAGGACATCATTGTCTTTCATAGTTTCCCGGACAATATTTCCATTTTCATCCTCTACAATCAGAACTTCCTCAGGTTTTGCCATACGGCAAATCATAAGGATTCTCAGCTTAGATGATGGACCAAAATATAACTGACGCCTCTGTAGAAGTTGTGAACCAAGACCATCAGCCATACCAGAGAGCAAAGGCACCTGAAGCCCCATCATGCTTGCAGAACTTGATGGATTGTCTACACAGCGATGTGCTTCGAAAAGCTCCAAGACCAATGAATTCCAATAGTCTAGGAAAAACTTGAACACCTCGGTGTCATCAACGTAAGAGATTCCAATTAAATATTCCAGACCCATAAGAAGAGCAAATCGGTTCTCAGGAGTTGTTTCAAGAATTTGAATACGAAACTTGAAAAAGGAAGTAAAGAAAAGAGCCAGATTTTAAATAAATGCCTGCTGATGCAGAGATTATAAAAATACAATAAATTGAAAATGTTATGGATGAGAATGGAAGAACTGTTATGAGTGGAAAACTATATATATATATATATATATATATATATATATATATATATATATATATATATTTATGTATATGTGTATATATATGTATTATGTTATACATGGAAATGAGAAGGGTGTAATATAGAAAAAGTGGGGAGGTGCTGATATACAGGTAGTGGATATTATAAAATGTATATAATGAATGGGACTGCATCTGCCAGGGTACATATGAAGGTGCAGGAAAAGTAATATATGCATATATATATATATATGTATATGACAATGATACAAGGTAAATGGACTACCGCAGTCCATTGGACTGCTGCACTGGGGGAGTAAGGCTACCAGGGATGTTGCTGGGAGCAAAAGGAGTGTTGCAATTCTTCTGAAATGGAATTCAGCGACCTGGACATTTGCCTTTGAGCTATACTTTAGCTGCAGACCTTAAATCCTTTGATTTTCCCATAAAATAACACAGACCTAACACAGGTACACAGACTTTCTAATGACATCAAGACCATGGTTTCCCACATAATGGGTGTATGAGGCTGCTGAAGGGCAGCAGATGAGGGGCATTATGTACAAGGTATGATAATAATACTGTATACTGCTGTAGGTGCAGTGATAATGAAGAGGATGGAGCCTGCACATAAAGTCTCGCCAATCATAGATTTACATGGCCTAATCTGGACATAGGTATATAAAGAGAAGGGTCAGAATAAAGCTGAAGAATCATGCTTGAGGTCGGGGTTCACAAATCAGATCTTTTATAGGCAAAATATCATATTTTGGTTGTTCAACTTTTACCTTCACTGATTTGGATTTGTTAAAATGGAGCAACCGAGAGAGAGAAGGAAAAGAGAAATAAAGTAATATGGTTTGTCATCATAACTTGCATCCACAATGGAAAATCTTACCTCTCACTCGTTTTACCATTGCTTCAGGTTATACATACATACATATGATGAATAGCTAAATGGAACCCACCCAATGAGGAAAGAAACAGTTTAATCACATACCTTGGATATTGAAAGACAAGGATATTCACAATGTAATATAAACATGATGCTGGCATCCCAAGAAGCACATGAATAAGTCATCTCTAAAAAAACATTTGATAATTCAGATAGCAATTTTTATTCTTAGCAATAGTTTTATATACCACTCAAAGGTCAAGTTGTGGCAATTACAGTGAAATGCTTGAGTGAAGGTAAGTGGGTGCATGACAACAGTGAATTATTGCAGATTGAAGGGTGAAGTAGTGATGTGAATGAAATGGATGATGTAATAATATATGTAAATGGATATATATAATACAGTAGATGTATGTGGATTACTATATTAACATATAAGAAACTAACCTATGTGATACCTCTGATATGCAAAACAAGCATATACAATGTATCTATTATGTACAAGTTAACACATGCCATACATCTATCATGCATAAACTGGTATATACGATGTATTTAATCAAGATGATCTTACCATAATAACCTCAACTGGTCCCTCAGAACACTCTCAGCCGGCACAGATTTGTGGTGGTAAAGGTGTTTACTTGATTCACCAAAGCATAAAATCCTTCTGGAGATGGCGTCAGACATGAGTTTGACGGATGAGGGCATGAAACCAAACATCTCTTGTGGTTATCACCTGTAAAAAAAAAATGTCAAGTAACAGGTTTCTAACAGGAAAAGGGAGCTATGTGGGCTAGCTTTAAGAATAAATTGAGAAAATAACTGGTAAGTATTGAGATTAATTAAACTAAAAACAAATTGAGCAATGCTTGATTGTCCACTTTGCGCTGGGCAACAACTAAGACTTCAGATCGCCAAATACGTCGAAATCTTGTCTCGATATGTTCATACTGCTTAAGAGAGACAAAACTGGGCATTTTGACAGAACCAAAATTGGAAGAGTTATTCCAGAGTCAGGAGCAACCAAGGAATCCAACCCACTTGAAAGTGGATTTGATCACACCAAACTTGATCGATTGCTTAGATACATTCCAGACTTGACATAGTTATAGGCAACCCAACGAAATGACTTCATCATGTTAACTCATAGAGAGGCCATAAAATTTTTCATAAATGATCAACTAAAACATAACCATCTATCATGGAATTCCGTGCTACATTGTCTCTTTAGCATACCTTGTTTAAGACCAGACAAGCGGAATGGATTTGCTCACACTTAACCTTCATATTTAACAGGGAATTATCAACAAACATATCAAAGCTTAAATCGAGCTTCACCCTGTTGGCACGAACACATGGTAGCTTCACAACAAATCCGAACAATTCATGATGATCATAAATCATCTCCAAAGAGAATGCAGAGTTTCATGGTGAAATCGAAGATCAGACTCCTCCGCAGGCCTAATTGATCTTTCAGCAGATCAATTATGGAGAATCCAATGTTTACAAAATTTGTTGAACATATTGATATTAGACACAACACATAACCAGCAACATACCTTTATGTGGCAGGGCACATGGATGATTTTAGTCAAGGAAAGCAGATTGACCATGGGATGAGATATACATATATGATGAGAATGCTGGTAAGTAACATGTGGATATTCATGTGCAGGGGATCATTGGCCTAAATAACGTGAAATTACAAAGAACACAAACTTGTAATCAAGTTACAAAATCAATATCTTAGGCATATCATAGGAAGCCCCTACAATTACCGTGTTGCAAGAGGGGATTAAGCCCCCATTGATAATCAGATGGAGAAAAAGAAACAGGAAATCGAACTAAGACCCTGTAATAAACTATTACATGCGATATATAAAGAAATGAACACAGTGTAATGAATAATATGACCCCAAATGTAATTGAGAGGAAGATAGGAATAAAAAAAAAGAACAACAATCGAGCAAGATAAAATCAGAGAGGAAATTAAAATAAAAAAAATATATATACAAAAGGAAAAAATTTTGTTGGGATCAAAGATCCCGTTGCTGTGGCACGGGGATGGGCCGAGATTGAACAAGCAATCTGGCACCACCATTAGTGCGTAAATGGGATTTAAAGGTAGGAAAAGGAAAAAGAAATCAGAAAGAAGAAAAAAAATAAAGCAAGAATGGCCACTTACCATAGCTCACCTGGGGGGGAATGGATGGCTTGAATCTCCTACGGTAGGGTCGACTTCTCCCAATCGATGGGGAAGAAAAAAGCTAAAAATATGCAGAGGGGAGAGAAGAATAATAAGAATAAGAGGAAAAGGGAAGGAAGAAAGAGGCGATGGAGGGGTGAAAAAAACGATCCAGATGAAGTCCCCTGCGTGCTTCTCTTAAAGGGAGAGAAGGAGGATTCGGTTGGGGGATGAGTGGCTGGAGATGAAGTCGTTGGGAATCGACGATGGTAGGAGAAGGAGGTCCACCGGCGGGCGATGGAGGGTTTTCTAGGGAGTTTGAGAGTGGAGATTTTGTTGCAGACGGACGGAGGAGAGAGAGGTGGGCAGAGGAGGTTAGCGATCGGCGGTTTGGAGGATCGGAGGGTGGCTCTGCCAAAGGGGTGAAAGGGGCGGTGGAAGCTTCGTGAAGGGTTTCAGGCCAGAGAGGGTGAACGAGAGAGAGAGCTTATAAAACCCTAAAAAAACTCTTTTCAGAAAAATGGTCCTTTTAAAAAGTATTTCAAAAAGATGGTTTTAGGAGGTATTTTCAAAAGGAGGTTTTTCAAAAAAAAACCGTTTTTTGTTTCTTTTCTATATTTTTATTTTTTTTGTTCTTTTCTTCATTTTCTATATTTTCTTTTTATGTTTTTAGAATAAAACCCTAAAATCAAAGATTTAAAACTAATTTTTTGTATTTTTGAGAAATATTTACAAAAGAGGGTTTTCAAGGCTATTTTGGGGAAAATTCTTTCAGAAAATGGGTTTAAACCCAAGTTTTGAGAAAATATTTGAGTTTTAAACCTCAAATTGAGGAATATAACACGATGGATCAAAATGAATACCGGACGAACTGTCTGAGCCTTTCAAAAGGTTATTTTGGTAATTTTGAGAATTTGGTTTGTAAATCGGATGACAAAGCTCAGATTTGAATTTTGACAATGGATCCGGATCCGAAATTGGGTCAGATGTATAAAATGGATTTAATTGTAGTAAAACTTGAGAAATGAACTGGAATTTAAATTTAAAAGTGACTCAATTGCTAAAAAGAATGAAATCAGGGGCAAAAAGGGAATATTTAAAAGATTTTGAAAAATTTGGGGTGTTCACAGTATCACACATAACCTATGTTTTATCCTCTCACAATCCATCTGCAAACCACTCAGGTCACTGTCTCCATCAGCCTAGACCGTAGTCGCTCCATATGCCTTGCATGTTCCATCTCATATTATCCTTGTGCAGCTTATACATCTTCTGCATGTTGTGATTCCTGCATATCGAGTGATACATGTCATCAGTAAAGATGATGATTATTAGACCTTCTTCCAACTGTCTCTCTTGCTACCATAACAACAATCATATACCCTCCCTTTGACCACTTTAATGTCCAGTTTCATAGAAATGTATATATATATATACAATGTTCCTACTGTAGCTGCCTCACCTATATTCACTTACATAGTCATAACCACTTATTACCTTCTTCACCACCATCTTTAGCAGCTGCACCCATCCACTTTAGCACCTCCATCCTCCACCTATGAATTTCCACACATATTTTTTTTGCATCTGCCAATCACTTCCTATGTTTCACTATAAAACCCCTCCACAGCATCTACCATCTCATATTTATTTCAACTACCTAGCCCATTCCCTATACCTATATATATATCTATGTAATTGGTGCAATATCCACTTCCCAATACCCACATTTTATCTCCAAGCACAACACTTACCACCCAGCACCTGTTCATCAGCATTACATATCTCCACTTGCTGTCAAGCATTACATCATCAATCATCTCACATCTCTTCACTTCCCATTCAGCCACAGCATTGCTAAGCATGGTTGTAGCTTCATTATATCTACAATAGGGCCAACAATTGCCGCAAGAATTTTTCTACAGCAACTCCCCGAGTTGCTGTGATATCGTGATTGCTACAGCAGTTTAGAAAACTGCTATAAGCTATCCTTTGACCCATCACACAGTCATGGCCTTGTGCATAACCATCTCTCTCATTGAATGTTGCCCCTGATGGCCATGCTTTCAGCACCATTTCACTATAGCACTCTTGATGTCTTTTTTATAATCGTTGTAATTTTGAAAAGATTTTTATATGTAAAACATGTGAAAACCAGACATCAAATAATAAAAACCGGTTCTCACTAGTGGATGAGACCGGGTCGAACTCAGGGAACGAGAATATTTCGTATTCAAGTACACAAATCTAAACTAATCTTTATTGCCGAATTATTTGAAATGTAAAATGTTCAAGAAAAGTAAAAACAACTAACTATTACAACAAATGAATACCCTTCGCAGAGGGCGTAAAGTGCAATATTTACAAACCCAATTAAATTCCTAATTCTAAACTAAAAAGTAAAAAGAAGCTTTATTCTTCGTACTTCGTCGTGTTACGTAATCACTTCCGCTCCAGTCTTGTGCTATCCTGCACAATTCAAATGAACACGAGCAGTACAAAAGATCGAAATAGAAATTATAGTAAACAACTTATTTAAATGCTAAAAATATTATGACTAAAAACTTTTACGACTAAATTTAAAATCAAAACTAACTAACAACTAGCTCAATTAACTAATGTCTAACAAAAAAGTAAACTAATTACTAAAACAAAACAAGAACTTCATGTAATGAAATTAAGGAAAAACAAGAAATGAATGTTAAAAAAAACACAGACAAATGAAATAGGAAAATAAAAGAAAAAAAACACACTGGAAATGACTTGTTAAAAAAAACAAACTAACTAGAAACCGTGATGTAAAGCAACAAGAAAACAATTGTACATAGGAATTTTAGTGTATTGAAAACAGAAGATACATGAAACGAAAAACAGGAAATTAAGGATTAATGAAAAGAAAAAAAACAAAACTGGTAATCGGAATGTAAGAACAAAAAGGAAATTAGAGAAAATGAAAAAAAACAGATTCAACATAAAAAAATGAAAAACAGGAAATTAGAATTGCAATGACTACAGACTATACTAAAAAAACACATATGAAGATCTATATGCAAAATCAAAAACAGGAAATGATGAATCAAATAGAAAATTAAATCAAAAAAAATAAAAATGAAAAAAAAAAACAGAAAATCAAAAGAATAAAGAACAGGAGAATCAGAATAGCACAATCAAATCTAAAAATCGAAAAGAAGAAACATGCGATCTACTGTTTTTTTTTTTTATTATTATTATTTTCTATTATGAAAAAAAAATGAAGAAACAATGAAGAACATTAGAAATATGCAAATGATTAATACAGAATAAACTGAATCATGCAATAAAGAAAAATTTTGGAAACAATATAAAGTTCAATTTTTTTTTTTTTCGTTTTTCATTTTTTTTTTTTTCGTTTTTTATTTTTTTTATTTTCGTTTTACAGAAATATCAAGAACATAAAGAAGAAGCTGAAGAAGAAGAAGAAGTAGAAGAAGAAATCGGAAGAAGAAGAGGAAGAAGAAGAACTGAAGATCGGAGGAAGAAGAAGAAGAAGAAGAAGAAGAAGAAGAAATCGGAAGAAGAAGAAGAAGAAGTAGAAATTTACTTACCGTAAATCACAGCTGGAGTATTCCCGCCTGTCACACGGTATTCACCTGGAGGAATTCGGGAAGATGTTGGCGGCCTCCACCTTGTGCGCTGCTGCCGACTGAAGAAGCACCACCAGACTGAAGAAGAAGATAAGGAGGAAGAAGGGAAAGGCAAGGGAAAAAAAAGAAAAAAGAGAAGGAAGGAGAAATCTGGTGGAAAAAGGGGAAAAGAGAGTAAACAAAGGGGAAAGAGGAATTGGGTTTGGTGCACAGTGTGAAGACGCCCCCCTTTTCGTTTTTCTGGGTTTTAAAAACGTTTCAAACCGGCTGGAACCGGTTTGAAACAGAAAATGTTTTCAGTTAAAAATTCAAACCGGTTCAAGCCGGTTACTTATTATTTTTTTCAGTTTTTTTTTTTTAAATTCAAACCAGTTTGGTTTATTATTATTTTTTTCTTTTTTTAAAAAAAAACTATTTAAAAGTTTTATTTGCTAAAAACCTAAAAACCTTATTTGATTATTATTATTTTTTTTTCTAAAAAAATATAACTATTCTACTCTATATATTTAATTTTTTTTTCTTATTTTCTATAAAGAAACCAAAATGATTTAACTAACTTGCAAAATGAAACTCTGTTTCTCTATTTTTTTTAAAATTTTATTAACAACTAAAACTACTACGTAAATACAAACATTAAAATATGTACTAAAGTGCAAAATAAAGCTACTTTTTCAAGCATTTTCTAATTTTCAATCATTTTAGCTCATTTATTCGAAAACTAACATAAAATTGGGTTTTTGAAACATTATTTTATAAAATCATGCATATTTTAATGTTAATTAATCCTGAATTATATGCATGATCAAATACCCCCATGCTTATATTTTGCTAGTCCTCGAGCAAACTAGAAAAATGCAAGAAATCAAACTATCACCTAATTCACTTTCGTAGGAATCACGGTTGCATTTAGCTCATGCAACAAGCCCTTTCAACCCCTGGGTTACCCCAGTGGATGAGTAAGGTCTCGTGAGGGTTTGCAGTGATGCTACCCACAAACATCTCTGCCATGTATGCATAATATTACACATCCTCACAATCAGTAGGTAATCAAAGAATTTATTTTCACAAATATTTTCTGTTATTTCAAAATCAAAACATAATTAGAGTCTTTTATATACCACCACAGAAAAAGAATTTCTTTCACTTTTCTAAATATCATAATTATTTATGTTTTATTCTTAGAAAATCCAATAAAAACATATTATTATTTACTTATCCTCACTCATATGTTTTCTGCACAGGTTTTCTCAATCACACTTCTAAGCATTAAACTTTTCTTTTTTTTTAAGCTCTTTTCTCTCTTTTTTTTCATGCTTTTTTTCTTTTTGCGCACTTATTTTTCTCTTATAGCTTGCGTGTGGTCTGCTTTTATGCCTTGTGCAATGTCAATATCTTCTATACTTTTTCAATACATACCAACATATATCAACTAAGACATAAAAGTGACTTCCTTCATTCACCTTTATAACATGAGAGTCAAACATTTCAACTTGTATCTGTTCTCAGTTACTTAGGATCACGAAGTTTTCCACTCTCCTTTTCGAAAATGGAATTAAAAGTTTCAACTTACATCTAAGTTCCATCTACTAAGGATTGTGGAATTATCCAAACAACCTAACACATGCTATTTTTTCTTTTGAGCTCTTTTTTTACACTTTTGTTCATTTGCTTAGTTTTTCAAAAATAGCACTGTGCATATTCATATTTATGATTCAAAATAAATTCTAACATGTATCTATCATCATTTTATTGAAATCCGCATAAACAACCATAATTTTTAGATCTATGTCAGAAAAATTTTTCGTGGGGCTTAAAAATCCTCTAAAAACATCAGATTTGAAATAACATTCATATAAGTTCAAACTCTTTCTTTAAAAATCTACTTTTCATGAGAGATGTGTAAACATGTGCAAGAACGTAAACAGAAATATCAAGGTGTGCAAACTACACCCTCCCCCATGCTTGAATGACACTGTCCCAGTGGCACTCTCTCATGCTTATATGAAACTAAGTGAATGCACATGAGAGGAAATAAATGAGGGAAAAGAGTAGAATGTCCTGACATGAATTAAAAATGCACGTTCTATGAAGATAATGAATGCAATGTATACATGACAAAACATAAAACTCATGAATGAAACAAAAATAATATGAAAAACTCATGAATAAAACGAAAAAGTAAAAACAAAATAAAATCTATAAATTCTAAGCAAATCTAATAATATACAAGATATGGGTTGCCTCCCATAAAGCGCTAAGTTTCACGTCCCTATCCAGACGGATCCCTGGAAAAAACTTCATCGTCCATGAGATCAATGGACATGAAGTATCGCTCAATGAGGCTCTATGAAGAAAAGAGTGTCATCTGTGACACTACGCACTGTGTTTCCATCCCGTCTACCTCTAACTGTAGGATCATAACTCTCTCGACGTGAAGAACAGAGATTAGTCTCATCTGAGAGACTAGTCAAGAATCGAGAGTCTAGGACCGACCGACTATTAATGAATGCAACTTCAGACAAGTGGTGAATATGATCTGGCTTGACTTGGTCAAGCACCTTCTGCATCTGCACCTCTTGCTTAGTAAAAATTGGTGATCCTACAGGCTGAGAAAATGGGGCTCTATATGATGATAATGCATGTTGTAGGTCTGGCCCCTTCTGCATCTGCACCTCTTGCTTAGTAAAAATTGGTGATCCTAAAGGCTGAGAAAATGGGGCTCTATATGCTGATAATGCATGTTGTAGTTCTGGCCCCTTCTGCTGAGGTATCATGGAGATCAACTCGTCAGTAGAAATGATATGAGGTTCATGAGTCGATTCCTGAGTGGAGTGACACGCCTTCCCATACTGAAGGGATGTAACAGATTTGACTTGCTCATGATGTGAATCAGTGGGTTGCAAGTCAAATGACATGGAATCCTCTCCCTTTGAGACAACAGACTGACTATGAAGGTTCCCCTGGCTTTGCTTAGTGAAAGTCTCAACCAATTGTCCCATTTGAGTCTCTAGCTTGGCTATTGACTGCGTATGGGAGCTCAAAAGTTGTAATATCCTATCTTGGAAGGATTGACTAGGTGGATGCTCATGAGAATGGGGTTGAGTATAAAGAGGTTGGGCTGGGGGATGAACCTGTGGAAAATTGGGATGCGAGTAACCTTGTGAAGGGTTACTGGGTCTATACTGTGTCTGGGAGGGCTGATGGGATAGGGGATTGGATTGGTTTCGCCAACCTGGGGTATATGATGGTGTAAATGAATCAGACATGGGTCTAGCGAAACCTTGGGCGGCATTCACCTGCTCCTGAACGAATTCAGGATATAATGGTGCTGCCAGACAATCTAAAACACAATGTGCAGGGCTAGCACATAGCTCGCACACTCTTTCTACTGGACTTCTCGAAGAATTGGCTAGGAATTGATCTAACTTCCTAGTCAACTCGTCAACCTTGGTACACAATTCTAACTCGGACCCAACTTCGAAAATCCCTATTTTCCTAGGACCACTAGACAGAGATGTAGTCCTATCGAGCCGTGAAGACAAAGCATGATGCATCGTGTTTTCACTCAAGGTCTCGAATAGAGACCACGCCTCGTCCTCACTCTTGAGCATAAAAGTGCCCCCACAAGACGAATCAACCATTTGATGATGCTTCTCAGTAAGCCCGTCATAAAAATACTGCACCAACTGCCAATGAGGCACTTGCTGATGGGGACACTTGCGGAGAAGATCTTTCAATCTCTCCCAAGACTCGTGAAACTGTTCTCCCTCAATTTGAGAAAAATTGGTTATAGCTTTACAAAACTGGTTCGTCTTACTAATTGGGAAATATTTTTTTAAAAATTCTCTTTGCATTCCTTCCCAAGTAGTAATACGAACCGTCTCAAGAGATTTTAGCCAGTGCTTGGCTTTATCTTTGAGAGAGAACGGAAACAAAGTCAATCGCATAGCATCATCTCCAAAGTTATTGATTTGCACAGTCGAGCAAATCTCAAGGAATTCGTCGAGATGACGATATGGGTCTTCATTGTTAAGGCCATAAAACAAAGGTAACATTTGAATTACACTGGCCTTAATCTCAAAATGGCTCGCTCCTACATCAGGTCTCGTGATACAGAAGGTGGGAGTATACATATTTGGCATGAAGTACTCCCTTAAAGGACGGATCAAATGATGATCGTCAGCCATTGCGTACACCTTGGAGTAGACCGGTGTAGCACACGTCCTAATTTGGGTTTTCTACCCAACTAACGCACTAAGCGGCCAAACCACGCAAACCACAAAGCGAGCAAACTAAAAACAACAAAACTAAACAAACACCAAGCAGTTACACATAACAGAGATTATACAAAGAAATATAAAATCTATGTGTACGATACCAATCGTACACAGTCACCTCTAAGGGGCTCCTAGTAGGTGGGTTGTGCAGAAAAGTAAGCTCGTCTCTAAGATATGCACATACGTGGTTCTAAACCTAAATGCACACAAACACTAGGCAATAAAGTGAATACTAATATTATGCCATTCCCCGGCAACGGCGCAAAAAATTTGATGTCTTCTTTATAATCGTTGTAATTTTGAAAAGATTTTTATATGTAAAACATGTGAAAACCAGACATCAAATAATAAAAACCGGTTCTCACTAGTGGATGAGACCGGGTCGAACTCAGGGAACGGGAATATTTTGTATTCAAGTACACAAATCTAAACTAATCTTTATTGCCGAATTATTTGAAATGTAAAATGTTCAAGAAAAGTAAAAACAACTAACTATTACAACAAATGAATACCCTTCACAGAGGGCGTAAAGTGCAATATTTACAAACCCAATTAAATTCCTAATTCTAAACTAAAAAGTAAAAAGAAGCTTTATTCTTCGTACTTCGTCGTGTTACGTAATCACTTCCGCTCCAGTCTTGTGCTATCCTGCACAATTCAAATGAACACGAGCAGTACAAAAGATCGAAATAGAAATTATAGTAAACAACTTACTTAAATGCTAAAAATATTATGACTAAAAACTTTTACGACTAAATTTAAAATCAAAACTAACTAACAACTAGCTCAATTAACTAATGTCTAACAAGAAAGTAAACTAATTACTAAAACAAAACAAGAACTTCATGTAATGAAATTAAGGAAAAACAAGAAATGAATGTTAAAAAAAACACAGACAAATGAAATAGGAAAATAAAAGAAAAAAAACACACTGGAAATGACTTGTTAAAAAAAACAAACTAACTAGAAACCGTGATGTAAAGCAACAAGAAAACAATTGTACATAGGAATTTTAGTGTATTGAAAACAGAAGATACATGAAACGAAAAACAGGAAATTAAGGATTAATGAAAAGAAAAAAAAACAAAACTGGTAATCGGAATGTAAGAACAAAAAGGAAATTAGAGAAAATGAAAAAAACAGATTCAACATAAAAAAATGAAAAACAGGAAATTAGAATTGCAATGACTACAGACTATACTAAAAAAAACACATATGCAGATCTATATGCAAAATCAAAAACAGGAAATGATGAATCAAATAGAAAATTAAATCAAAAAAAATAAAAATGAAAAAAAAACAGAAAATCAAAAGAATGAAGAACAAGAGAATCAGAATAGCACAATCAAATCTAAAAATCAAAAAGAAGAAACATGCGATCTACTGTTTTTTTTTTTATTATTATTATTTTCTATTATGAAAAAAAAATGAAGAAACGATGAAGAACATTAGAAATATGCAAATGATTAATACAGAATAAACTGAATCATGCAATGAAGAAAAATTTTGGAAACAATATAAAGTTCAATCTTTTTTTTTTTCGTTTTTCATTTTTTTTTATTTTCGTTTTACAGAAATAGCAAGAACATAAAGAAGAAGCTGAAGAAGAAGAAGAAGTAGAAGAAGAAATTGGAAGAAGAAGAGGAAGAAGAAGAAGAAGAACTGAAGATCGGAGGAAGAAGAAGAAGAAGAAGAAGAAGAAGAAGAAATCAGATGAAGAAGAAGAAGAAGAAATAGAAATTTACTTACCGTAAATCACACCTGGAGTATTCCCGCCTGTCACACGGTATTCACCTGGAGGAAATGGGGAAGATGTTGGCGGCCTCCACCTTGTGCGCTGCTGCCGACTGAAGAAGCACCACCAGACTGAAGAAGAAGATAAGGAGGAAGAAGGGAAAGGCAAGGGAAAAAAAAGAAAAAAGAGAAGGAAGGAGAAATCTGGTGGAAAAAGGGGAAAAGAGAGTAAACAGAGGGGAAAGAGGAATTGGGTTTGGCGCACAGTGTGAAGACGCCCCCCTTTTCGTTTTTCTGGGTTTTAAAAACCTTTCAAACCGGCTGGAACCGGTTTGAAACAGAAAATGTTTTCAATTAAAAATTCAAACCGGTTCAAGCCGGTTACTTATTATTTTTTTCAGTTTTTTTTTTAAATGCAAACCGGTTTGGTTTATTATTATTTTTTTTCTTTTTTAAAAAAAAAAATCTAAAAAAAAAACTATTTAAAAGTTTTATTTGCTAAAAACCTTATTTGATTATTATTATTTTTTTTTCTAAAAAAATATAACTATTCTACTCTATATATTTAATTTTTTTTTCTTATTTTATATAAAGAAACCAAAATGATTTAACTAACTTGCAAAATGAAACTATGTTTCTCTATTTTTTTAAAAATTTTATTAACAACTAAAACTACTACGTAAATACAAACATTAAAATATGTACTAAAATGCAAAATAAAGCTACTTTTTCAAGCATTTTCTAATTTTCAATCATTTTAGCTCATTTATTCGAAAACTAACATAAAATTGGGTTTTTGAAACATTATTTTATAAAATCATGCATATTTTAATGTTAATTAATCCTGAATTATATGCATGATCAACTCTCATCCACCTACATTGAGCGCATGTCATATGTGATATATATGAATATATGTACATATATATATATATGTGTATATATATATATATATGTGTGTATATATTCGTATGTATGTATGTATATATAGGTGTACATGTACATGTACATACGCATATAGGCTTGTATGTCATTTTTTTCAACTCTTCATCATGTATGTCTTGACATATGAGCATTTCATCATTGGCAATTTTGAAATCTATATAATATGAGCAATTCTTTTCTATATTCACACTAAGTGTTTTTGCAGGAAATATGTGGAAAATATCATTACTTGGAGTTGTAAATTCAATTTTATATGTTGTAATAAGTTAGGACTTAATGAGAATTTACATTTCCAGCTTTTAGATAGAATGAATGAGCATATAAATATTATTTGTTGCATCATTTTCCTTCATTTCAAAGTTTCACAAATGAGAACACGAATGGCACGTGCACCATTTCATAAGAGGTAATTAATCCTAAGTTGATGATTTACATCAATGGCCATAGTCAGGATGTAAATAAAACTTAGGATTTTTATCTTTTATAAAATAACACTGGATCCATATTGGATCCTTTTCAAAATTCATCATATTTTCTGTAAATATTTTTCTCTTTTATCAGAGTTTAGTCTAAAATTGATTCAATACATATATCAATGGCCATAGTCAGAATATATTGAGAATTAATTTTATTTTAACCTCTATGAAGGCACCAAAACATATTTTATTCTTCACCTGAATTTAAATATTAGATTATTATATAATACATTCAATGACCATAGTCAGGAGTGTATTATAATCTCAATCTTATTTTATATTCATTTAAAGAATGAAATATGCTTTTCAAAACCAAATTCAAATTCTTTGAATACATTCATCATTTAGGATAGAATTGCATCATATTTTCAAAATGCTTCTTAAAAAATCCACGTGATATTGAATATCTTTCTTCAATTTCTATTTCAATTCATCAATTCTATCTCATTTTCAAAGTCCAATTTAACTTTGAAATTCTTGATTCATTTTCTAAATTCCAAAATCCAGCTTCAAATTCAAAAGTCCAATTTGACTTTAAAATTCCTTTGTATATTCAAAATTAAATTCTCAAAACAACTTTGAAATTCCAAGTTCATTGTCAATATTCAAATTCAAATTCAAATTCAATTCAATATCTCAAAATTCAATTTTTTCAAAATTCAATTTAACTTTGAAACCTCAGATTCATCTTCTGATTTCAAATTCAGAATCATGTTTATTTTCTTATCTTCAAAATCAAAGTTTATTCAGAACCAAGTTCATTTTCTTATTCAAATCCAGGTTTTCAAAACCCAGACTCATTTTCAAAAGACCCATTTGGACTTTCAAAATCCAAATCCAAAGTTAGAACCAAATCCATTCTAGGATCTAGGATCCAGGATCCAATTTCACTTTTTGGATCTTAGACTTCGGATCCAAAACCCATTTTAGGATCCAGATTCCGGATTCAATCCAATCTTGGATCTCAGACTTCAGATCCAAATTCCATTTAGGATACAGAATTCAATTCCATCTTGGATCTCAGACTTCAGATCCAAATTCAATCATGGATTCCAAATCTTGAATCCAATTCTATTTAGGATCCAGAGTTCAACTTCATCTTAGATCCCAGATTCCAGATCCAATTCTATTTAGGATCTTAGAATTCAAATTCATTTTTGGATCTCAGGCTTCGGATCCAATTCCATTTAAGACTCCAGAATCCAATTCTATCTTAGATCTTAGACTTCGGATCCAATCACATTTAGGATCCAGAATTCGAATTCCATCTTAGATCCTAGATTTCAAATCCAATTCTAGAATTCAAACCCAAATCTATCTTGATTTCAAACCCAATTTCCATTTTCAGATCTCATCTGGACTTCTTAAATCCATTTCTATATTTTAAATTTCCATCTCTCAAATCCACATTCTATCCTGATTTAAATTTTAAATCTGAAATCCAATTCCATCTCAGATTTCATCTCTTCTCTGGGTTCACAATTCAAATTCAAAGTCCATTCCAGACTTTGAAAATTTATTCCTTTTCCTTTTATCTTAGCTTTAAATCATTCTTTTCAAAATCCAAAGATTTATTCTTCCAACTCTGATTATTTCAATGTCTTAGAATTTCGAAATATCCTTCCTAATCTATCTCAAGTTCTAAGTTAGATTCAACCATTCAAAAACCATTTTTTCACTCTATTATCAAATTCATCTCAAAAAACTTGGAAATTTTTCAAATCATTTTTCAAAAAGAGCATACATTCTTGCATTGCACAAGTATGATTCTTTGTGCATTTAGATTTAGAATAAATTCTTAGATACTATTTAGGCAAAGCAAAACGGCATAAATTCGATCCTTGGTTCGATTACCCTTGGTAAAGGCGCCAAGAACGGTCGAACCTCGTACCGACGAGCAAATCCCGTCTCTCCATTTTCCCGCAAAATATTTTTAAACGGAGGTGAGTAATTTTCTTAAATATTTTCAAATTAAGGTCAAGTGAGACCCCGCAAAAAAGTTCCTTTTTTCTCTTCTTTTCTCTTCTTTTCACTTCTCTCTTCTTTTCTGTCTTTTATTTTTCTCCCTTCAAAAAGGAGAAAAATAGAGGTTGGAAAGGAAAAGAGGTGGAAGAGAGAGAAAGATACAAAGAGGAATTTTTTTTGCGATGATCACAGTTTTGGCGACCGAGATGGGACTCGTCTTTGTCCGGTTGGATCTATGCCTTTTTTTTGCTTTGATATTTTCTAAGTCTTTATTCTACAAATGTCAGCTTCATTTCTCATGCAAACCTTAGGAGCCTAGACTTTGTCCTAAGCTGACGTAATGCATATAGGATTTAAGTATGGTTTGGTAGGATCATATCGAGGAGATTATGAAATTCCACTAGAGGGGGGGTGAATAGTGAAATACGATAAAGATCGATAAAATAAAATAATCAGGCAATAAGGCACAACACATAAAACACAGAATTTATACTGGTTCGGTCAGTATCCAGACCTACATCCAGTCCCCAAGCAAACCACTTGAGCTTTCCACTATAACATCTGAGTCACCGGATAAATAGTACAACACCCTCTTCCTCAGAGGTCTTCTTCTCTCAACAGAGAAGGGGCACACCCTCTTCCACAGAGGTCTTCTTCTCTCAACAGAGAAGGACAACACCCTCTTTCACATAGGTCTTCTTCTCTCAACAGAGAAGGGCAACACCCTCTTTCACAGAGGTCTACTTCTTTCAACAAAGAAGGAATACAGTGAATAATAGAGTTACAATACTTCCTATAGAACTTTCAGAATGATATGAATGCACGAATGAAGGATTCTCAGAATGTTCTGTTTGTCACTCAGAGGATACTCTTTGTCAAAGAGCTGGACTTGACTTTTTCTCTTTTCTTTCTTTTCTTTTTCTCTTTCTTTTTCAAGGCTCTCTTTTCAAATATCGAATAGGAATTTTTCTCGTTGTAAGCTCACACGTCTATTCCATTCCATTGTTTGAATAGTTTATTTGAGTGTGTTTATATAGCTTTTAAAAAGTAGTCTTTACATTTTGGAATTGTAACTTTTTGAAATGTGAAATGTTATGTCATTTCAAAAATATCTTTTAGAGAAGTTCGAGAATGCCTTTTTCCATAAAAGTAAAATAGAGGGTACACTAGTCGTTGTAATATTTTAGGTAATACATATTTTATGTAAAAAGTCTATTTCTTACAATAGTACATTGAACGTTGGGTTGTAGTTTTGTCTTTATTCTAATTAATGATTTGAGGTACATAAGTACTTCTTTACTTTAAATGAGTGTAAGTACAATGAGTGCTTTGAGATATTTATTTGTACATAGTCATGTCAAGTGTTTTCTTTATGTTGTGTTTTTCAAAGTCTTCAGAGAGAATGAGGACCAAAAGAAGGTCGACATTCTTTGAGAAGGATATTAACAAGGATTTGTTACAGGAGATATTTAATGCTTTGTAAAGAGAATGATGACTTCAAGTAAGTCGACATTCTATGGTTTTATAAAAAGGTAACTAGAGTCCTTTCAAAAACATATTTTATTTGTTTTTCTTTTGTGTAGCCGATTTATGTTTTTGTCTTCTTCTTATATTAAAAAACATTTCTTTAAAGAAGGTAACTAAAGTTTTTTCAAAAACATATTATATTTGTTTTTCTTTTGTAGCCGATTTTATGTTTTTGTCTTTTTCCTACATTTCTTTTTCATGTTGTCTTGTATATAGTGTAAGGTACAATTATTACATGACAAAATATCTTTTTCATAAAGGGTTGTAAGAGGGTACAATTATTGGTTTTCAAAAAAGAGCTTTTTGAAACTATCGTGGGAATGAGTATGTAATATGCAATATGCAAGTTCCTGAAGGTTCTGTTACATATGACTCTAAAGAAGAAAAAAGTCTTCATCTTGAGGTAGCCGATCTCTTTATTTGAACTTTAGGAATGCATGGCTCATCAAGCTTTTTCTTCAAGGAGTATGATTGCACCATAGTTGTACTTGAACAGGAAGTCTCCATCCTTATTGGGTGAGATATCCTTGCATCAAATACTCGTTAGATTTATGGCAAAACATATTCAGTCATAATATAACATTTTTCAAGAGGACATATTATCATATCATATAAAATCAAATGAGACAGTGTATCATATTATGTGATATCAAAACAGAGTTTCTCAACAGATTATTCCATGTTCACATTAGACTTAGGTCTGAAATACAACTCTCCTCAATTCTAGGGATTGAATGTAAACAATGTATGAAAGTGTATGATTCTCTTCATTTTAATCTATCTCTTTAGGACTTGCATTAGAGTCATCTGATTTCTTGCATGTTGAACATGTTTCTTGAAAAACATCCCTACCTATATTGTCTTGGTCTTCACGTTGCTGGGCTGTCTCACTGAACCATAATTCGGGAGAGAGCCTCACAACTGGGCCACTTATTTGGGTTCGTGCCCCCCTACCACGTACCTAAGGGCCATAGTCCGAGGTATATCGGTAGGTGCTCAAGGATGTTGGGAAGCCATTACCTTAGAACCAGAGAAATATTTCTATGCCACGTACTTCGAGCTTCAGCTTGGGTATATTGGCGTATCTTGATTGGAATCAGATGATCTAGGCCTTAGAGTTAGGATTAAGGTCCTATCAAAATATTGCATTTAGAGTCAGCTTTAGGGAGTGCTGTTTGTGCATCCTTGTTTGTACATCTGTGATTGTATGATATTTTATATATTTTTTTCCAAAACCCTGGGTATATATTATTCAAAAAATTTTCTTTGTTTTTAAAAATCCAGGTGTATTTTTCTTTTCTTGTCCTAATTTCTTCTAATTCTTTTGATCCTGCCTGCAAATCTTTCAAATTTTAAATCTTTGTCATCTACTTTCAGAATTCTTCTCTATTTTCTTCAAAATATTCTATTCCTTACCCTCTTTTGCAATAAGATATCCTTTGTCAGGAGATGTCCTTTTCAAAATTAATCTTTGTTCATATTTTAATTGTTTATCCTTTTTCACAGAAAAACAATGCGGTTGTTGCAAATTTTGGTGACAACCCGATCCCTCGTAATAGGATATTTTCGTTGTCAGATTGTGATTTCTTCTTTTATTAAAATTTCTTCCTAGATCTTTTCTAAAAACCCCCATTTTGCCCTTCAGAGGGAGCATTGGCATTGTCGATTGATTCAGGCGAAGATCAAAGATTGCACTGCTCTAACATCCGAGTTACAAGCAGAGAGTAAGGAATGAATTCTCAAAATTCTGTCAGAGAGGGAGTTCAGAACAACAAAAGCGAAATCGATCCCGCTATATATCGGCTATTCAAAAAGATGATGCTTGAGATATTATCCGAGCAAGCTGAAGCCAAAGCTCCCACCAAAGGAGAGGCACATGTCACCTTCCCCATGAATGAATGCAACAATATCAGTGCAGGAAACTCTAAAGCCAGCAGGGGAAGCAACCAAGGCAACAAGGGCAGCAACTTGGGAGAGTATAAAGGTCAGATTGGGAAATGTTGTGAAAACCATGATAGACTTCTTCAAAAAGGCAAGAAGCAAGAAGGACCAAAGCACAAGGATTGGAGCAGAGATCGAGATTTCACTTCTTTAGATGAGCAACTTGACAAAGTCCTCGAATACATGTTGTCTAGAGGATTAGTCAGGCTCCCAAAGGCCGCCAGCCCTTCCACAATCATGGGAAAATATATAGACCAATTTTGTAGGTTTCATAGGGCAACAGGGTATGACACTGAGCATTGCTTTGTCTTCAAGAATATAGTTCAAGACTGCCTTGATAAAAGTCTCTTTGTCAAAAATGAAGAAGAAAAGCATCCAGATCTCCTAACCATGCAAGCCCAGTCCAGCTCATAGACAGGGGTCAGTGCTCAGTGGAAATCAAGCAAGTCGAAGAAAACAAAACGTGATGGTTGGGGTTATGATCGCGAGCTTACCCCTCAAGGTCAGCCAATCGAAGAAGTTCTACAATACCTGCTTGCGAAAGGCATGATCAAACTCCCAAGGAAAGATGATCCTTCTATCACCAAGGGGAAATGGAAAGATTGTTTCGGCAAGTTTCATCGAGCAAGGGGGCATGATACAGAACGTTGTTTCATCATCAAAAATATTGTGCAAGACTACATTGACAAAGAACTTTTGGTACCAGAGGAAGGAGAGAAGCAAACTGCAGTTCCACCCGAACCATTTCCAAACCACTCAGAGAATTGAGAATGCCAAAAGCTTTTCGCTTTCACCCCTTTTTGTCAGTCACTTTATAGGGGCAAGTAAGCCCAGTTTTTTGTGACTTTTTGGTTAAAATACTTGTAAATATTCAGTTTTGTTATCAACTTTTGCTTATCAATAAAATGTCAATTCTCTTTTTATCTTTGATATTCAATACTTCCTTCCTTAGCCATACTGGGGCATTAAATTCCTGTTCTTTTTCAAAATGCAGGACAATCCTGACATCATTCATGAGAGAAATGATATTACCTATGAGGGTCTTTAAAAAATCATGAAATTTTAGTTTCTACAAAATCTTCATCATAATAACCAAAAAGTTCAAATATTTCTGGTCCAACCTTTTTCAAAGATCAACCCTCGTGTTGATCATATTTTCCAAAAAATTGGTTTTTCAAACCATTGCATTCAAAGATCAACCCTCGTGTTGATCATATTTTTATAAAAATTTGTTTTGAACCATTACATTCAAAGATCAACCCTCGTGTTGATCATATTTTCTAAAAATTGATTTCGAACCATTACATTCAAAGATCAACCCTCGTGTTGATCATATTTTTTAAAAATTGATTTCAAACCATTACATTCAAAGATCAACCCTCGTGTTGATCATATTTTCTAAAAATTGGTTTCGAACCATTGCATTCAAAGATCAACCCTCGTGTTGATCATATTTTTCTAAAAATTGGTTTCGAACCATTACATTCAAAGATCAACCCTCGTGTTGATCATATTTTCTAAAAATTGATTTTGAACCATTATATTCAAAGATCAACCCTCGTGTTGATCATATTTTCTAAAAATTTGTTTCGAACCATTCCATTCAAAGATCAACCCTCGTGTTGATCATATTTTTCTAAAAATTGGTTTCGAACCATTACATTAAAAGATCAACCATCGTGTTGATCATATTTTCTAAAAATTGATTTCGAACCATTGCATTCAAAGATCAACCCTCGTGTTGATCATATTTTCTAAAAATTGGTTTTGAACCACTGCATTCAAAGATCAACCCTCGTGTTGATCATGTGGCGCCCCAGAATTTCTACTTGGAAAATCCTTTGGATTTTTAGGAATTTTTTTTTTCTAAACTAGAGAGCACAAGTGCGGAAAACTGAAAGGGGAGGACAAGTGGAAACTCTAGGCGGTCTATAGATAACAACAGAAAAAGGAAACAACTTTTTATTAAATACATTTACAAAGTGTACAAATCTCATTTCCCTTATACAAAACCAAAACTAAACTGCCAAGATCCAGCAAGCATCAGAAGTGTGGGTTCAGAGTCTGTTGCAGCACATCGAGCTCCATCGCACGCCTAAGCAACCTGTATCCCCATAAAACAGGGTCAGTACTCTTTCGAGCTGGTGAGACAAACCAAACACAATATACCAAAGTGTGGAAGACGAAGCAGGGCTATTCATGATAATACATAGCATGCACATTACAATAATTAAGCAGTTACAGCATGAGCAAGAGTACAAAACTATAAGTGGAAGTAACTAATAGGAATTCATGGGCAGTAACTACGCTAATGCATTTCACAATCCATATCAACTAGTAAAGTATGCATCAAAGAACATAAATTACCAATGTACTGTGAACGTGTGATCATCGCAAAATTTTTCCTCTCTTGTGGTTTCTCTCTCTTCCTTCTCTTTTCCTTTTCCAACCTCTATTTTCCTCCTTTTTGAAGGGAGAAAAATAAAAGAAAGAAAAGAAAGAGAGAAGAGAAAAGAAAGAAAGAGAGAAGAGAAAAAGAGGAACTATATTGCGCGGTCTCACTTGACCTTGATTTGAAAATATTTAGAAATTTAACTCGCCTCCGTTTTGAAAATTTGCAGGAAAAAATGGAGAGACGAGATTCGCTCGTCGGTACGAGGTTCGACCGTTCCTGGCGCCTTTACCAGGGGTAATCGAACCAAGGATCGAATCTATGCCTTTTGCTTTGCTTAAATATAATCTAAGAATTTATTTTAACTCTAAATGCACAAAGAATCATGCTTTGTGCAATGCAAAGATGTATGTTCTTTTGAAAAGATGTTTGGAAAATTTTCCAAGTATTTTGAGATGGACTTGATACTGGAGGGAAGAAATGGTTTGAATCTAACTTAGAACTTTGAGACATATCAGAAAAGTTCTAAGTCTTTGAAGTAAATTTAGAGTTGGAAGAATAAATCTTGACTTTGAGAAAGAATAATTTGAAGTTTTGAAATGAAAGGAAATGAAGTTTCAAAGTCGGAAATGGACTTTGAATTTTGAACTTGAATTTAGGAAAGGAAATGAATACTTGAGATGGAATTGAATTTAGATTTTGAAGTTTGGAATAGACTGATAAAATCAAATGGTATTTAAGAATAGAAATGGATTTAAGAGATTCAGATTAGATCCGAAAATGGAATTGAAATCTAGAATTGGAATTGGATTCCGGATCCTAAACAGAATGGGATCCGAGATTTGGAATTCAAGATGGACTTGGGTTCTGGATCCTAAGATGGATTTGGATCTGAAGTCTGAAATCCAATGTAGAGTTGGACTCTGGATCCTAAGATGGATTTGGATCTGAAGTCTGAGATCCAACGTAGAGTTGGACTCTGGATCCTAAGATGGATTTGGATCTGAAGTCTGAAGTCCATGGTGAAATTGGATTCTGGACCCTATAAGGAAATTGGATCTGAAGTCTGAGTTCCAAAAATGGAATTGGATTCTGGATCTTAAAATGGAATTGGATCTGAAGTCTGAGATCCAAAAAATGGAATTGGATTCTGGATCCTAAAATGGAATTGGATCTGAAGTTTAAGATCCAAAGTGAGATTGGAGTCTGGATCCTAAAGAGGAATTGGATCTGAAGTCTGAGATCCAATATGAGTGTTGAATCTTGGATCCTAAAATGGATTTGGAGTTAAATTCAGAAGATGAATCAAGAACTTCCAAGTTTAAATTGAACTTGGAAAATGAATTTTAGAAATTGATTCTTGAATATACAAATGAATTTCAAAGTTAAATTGGATTTTGAATTTAAGATAGAATTTTGAATTTGAAAGACAAGATGATTCTGAGGTTTCAAAGTCAAATGGGACTTTGAAATTGAATTCTTGAATCCTTTTGAAAAATAAAATTGAATTTGAATTTATGAATAGGATTTTGATCAGAGAAATGAAGGAAAGAATTACTTGGATTTATGCAAAAGAAATTTTAAAAATATGATGCAATTTTATCCTAAATGATGAATGAATTTAAATTTTTGAAATTGGATTTTGAAAAGCTATTCCATTCTTTAAATGAATTAAAATAAGATTGAAGATATAATACATCATTGAGTATGGTCATTGAATGTATTATATAATAATCTATATTTAAATTCAGGTGAAGAATGAAACACATTTTGTGCTTTTATAGAGTTTAAAATGAAATTATCCCTCAATATATCCTGACTATGGCCGTTGGTATATATTTTGAGTTAATTTTAAGTTAAATTCTGATAAAAAAAAATATTTAAGGAAAATATGATGAATTTTGAAAACGGATCTGGTGTGGATCCAGTGTTTATTTCGTAAAAGATAAAAATCCTAAGTCTTGTTTACATCCTGACTATGGCCATTGATGTAAATCATCAACTTAGGATTAATTACCTCCTACGAAATGGTGCACGTGCCATTCGTATTTCACCATTGTGAGATTTTGAAAAATGAAGGTAAAAAGCATGAAAACAAGCAATTTATGATATTTATAATGTTCATTCATTCTATCTAAGACATAAGATGTAAATTCTCATTAAGATCTAACTATTAAAATTCACGAAATTGAATTTACAACTCCAAGTAATGACCTTTTTTAAATATTCCCCTGCAAAACAATTAGTTAGTATGAAAGCGAAGGGGAATTGCATGTCACATTGATTTCAAAGATGCAGATGGTGAGATGCTCACATGCCATGATATTGATGATTTAAAGTGGGGGAAAAAGTGATATATATATATATATATATATATATATATATACCTATATACATACATGTATATATATGCAATATATATATACATATATATATATATATATATATATATATATATATATGGCATATATGCAACATAGATAGCTTGTGATATGGAGGAGGTTCAGGTGGCAGTTGGAGTGGCTATATATGTGAATGTTACAGAATCATGAATGCTGAAGACTTATTTGAAGGAGCCCTTGATAGCGGTGTTGTCATATGTTGGAGCTGGAAGATGATTGATGTTGCGAAGGATGAGTGGAGTGTTTTGCAACTGAGTTTGGAAGGTGTTATATGCTGGACCAAAGGTATACAGGTAAATGAAGGATGATGACAGTGGTGATTGGGCAGAAAAATGATGACGACAAGATGCTATTGAGGTGAATTGTGGATGATAAAAGGGGATGACAGGTGCTGGTGACTAATATGTGTTACAGAAAATCTGCACAAGGTGAGATGGAGATAACAAGTATGCTTGTGGTATGTGCTGGAAGTGGATTTATGAGGTTAATCTCAACTAACCCATTATGGTAGGCCAAATATAGCTGACAAACTTTGCGGGAGATTTTGATTCAAATGCAGTCTCTCTAGTCTGATGAGTCTGAAAATTTCAGTTGAGATGGATTGGTATAAAGCTTATATGGCATAATATATGCATAACAGTGACTACTTTTGAAGGCAGCAGTCGGTGGCTCAGATGAGATAACCTAACTAGTCAAGGCAAATGTTAGCATGCTATTAAGAGGCTTACTCACCATAACACCATGTGTCTTTCCCAGTTGGTAAAAACATGAGAAGGAGGATATCAATATCAAGCAGTATTTGATGAGGCTGGAAGGATGAGGAAGCAGATGTGAAGTGAAGGTGAATGGTGGTGGACATATACATGCGTGGAACTGATAAGGTTATAATAGATACATAATGACAGGAAGGTAATGAGAGGGATTATATGCATGATTCCCACAGATAATGGAATTTGATTTTAATATGCTGCAAATAGGTAGGTGTGGGTGGCTAACAAGGTTGTTGTAGTAGTGTGCAAAAGAGGGTATGATGGAAATCGATTACAGATACGCAGCAGGAGGCAATTAGTGTAACAGTAAACATACTAATTGTTATGCTAGAGATGGACTATTGATATTGGATCTTGTCAAACCAATGGGACCCGATGCAGATTACCGATTCATCGACTTAGATCACAACATATAATGAAGTCTGATAACATTTCTGCAAATCAGAGATTTGCTGATTCGCAACATGATATAAAGATGAATCTGATAACTAACAAATCATGAATTTACTGATCATTAGGCTGATTCACAAAAACCACTTGATGCACATATAATATGACTCATCCGACCTTCGCTGCTAACGCTCATCCACCATCTGACATGCTTGACCTAACAGACTAATGATACAAACTACCAATTTATATAATGCTAATACACATGCTAACTTATGTTGCTGACTTGGTAATACAGATTAACACACTATTCCACCTTTTAACGCATTATACTACTCAGACAATGTTAATTCGCACGATATTGACTCCTGCACTATCAACTCAGGTATCCAAACCACACTTACCCTAATAAGATGCTCACATACATTAACTGTCAACTAACTCTTGACACACTCATACTACTTACACTAATATGCGGATTAATTAGCCCTTCACACAAACTGACTGATGCTTCAATCCCAACAAGTAATGCGTGTTAACTCACACTTCGATGTTAACTCACCTAATGCTGACATGCCATTGACACAGTCATTCCCTTGAACAAAGCCTGACACATACGTATATTACTGAATAAAATCTTAATGCCATGATTCGAATCTTTGTTATCTCTAAATGCTAATTCAAAGGATTTTCACACATAATTTTGGGAATAAATGGAGATTTGTCGTAGAACTTTACTGTAAAAGTTGTAACAAATTTATGATTTATATTGAGATCACACCATGATCATCAAGTGGAAAGGGATCTCAACCAAATGAGAAAGCACACGCAACTACAGTCTGAAGCTCAATTTAGAATAGTTTGGATCAAAAGACAATGCAGTAGCCTGTTCTGAATGTTGAAACTTGATATCAAAATGTATATCAGTGTACAAAGATTACAATTCATCAATAACATTCAGTTGGAAAAAAAAACTATAATAATGAAATTCGATGAGAGAGTATAATGAAGTTTGGTTGGCAGAACAAAACTTACCTTACCGTAGGATGGTTGGGCTGCAGGGTCCGAACTTGTAATGGGTATTAACAACACCCAAATGTGACTATGATCTTCTGTTCTCCCCCCAACAAAAACGTAAGCACACATATTCTTGTGAAAAGGTCCAGCAGCTTCTGATAAGCGCTTTAGTAGATTATTGACTATGCGATGGCACTAAATGATCCTTATGGTTCAGCATAAATCTATCAAATTCTGAATCAATCAACAGGTCAATTTAGTGCTTATTACATTCCTTCTGGGTCCAGCCCTTTAGAGAAAGAAAAGAAAAAAAAATTGAATGGATTTTGCAAAACAGGTGGTGACGACACTTGACAGGGGATCAAATCATCTTTATTCTGACTACGAACATCTTACGCTATGTGCACTTTGATAGACCGAATTCTCTGGAATCTCATTAAGAGATTAACTCGTGAGCCATGACAGCCAAGGAGGTGATTCCTCTTGGGTTTGTCACATGATGGGGATGTGTATCCCAAAGGATCTACTTAACGTTAAGAGGCATATCCACGAGGACTCTGCCTAAGGTCCACCACATTTTACCACCTGACATAGGATGAGTATGGTCCAGAACTAGAAGTGAAGGACAAACCTTGCTGAGAGTGTGAAACAGGGTATATTCCTGATGGGCAGGGATCCAGAAATCTTCTGTCATCATAACCATCATGAGATATAATGCATACATAACAAACGCAACAAATGAGGATGAATTACTATAAATAAGACAATAACGATGCATTTTAAGAAGCCATATACACAGATAATGCAGAAAATAAATGGATGTGCAGAGAGTGAATATAGTGTAGGGAATTGCCAACATAACACAGGGGAAATATATGGGGAATTGCCAACATAACACAGGGGAAATTCATGTTTGTTTTACCTTGCTTGAAGAATCTCAGTTTGGGCAAAATATTCCATCGACATATTCTATTGTACAGTGATTCATGAACGAACGATCATGTATTCAAAATTCACATTCATGATTTGATCATGCTGGCATGCATGATGAATTTGAAGAGACCCCCTATTGGTTGGAGGGGTCTGAACGAGGTCTGTAACATCATTCAAATCAAATGGATCGAGAATGACGTACTCAGATAAATCCTGCCCTGCGTTGCGGCCTTACTTGCAAAAAATATAAAAAAGAGAGAAAAAAAAAATTACGATCACCTAAGTCAACTGGCGATCATGATGGAAATAGAAATTCAAGCTTCAACAGATGATCAAAGTAAACATGGATTGCAAATGGGGGAAACCAGACAAATAATAAAAAAGAAAAAAAGAAAAAAAAAAGTAATAAGAAAACGGGGTGTAAACAAATATTTGAAATCGAGGACATTCCATAAGCATTACAGGAAATGTTGGAACAGCTACTCCGTTACTGTCGCACAGAGATGGTTGATGTTGCACGGGCAACTCAACAACTATCATAAGTGCATAGATGATGTAAGAATGAGAATACTAAAAGAAAACCAAAGGGAAAACTTATGAAAGGAGATACTTACTGAATCGTCAATCGAAGCAGAAGAGGGTTTTTTTGGACTGTTGTTATCGGATAAGGTCGACCTTATCTCGGGAGAGGTAAAAAATGGATCCACTATGATGCATGCTTCCGCTGAGATCTCGAAGTCGTAGGCAGCCTCCTGCTTCAGCCGATAAGGAGAGGAGGATCTGTAGAAACAAGCAATGGTGGGATGAAAACGATGCAGAGAGGAAGAAGGTGGTGGGGTAGAAGACGGTCCCCTAAAAGAAGCCTTTTGTGCTTCTTTTAAAGATGGAGGAGAGGGTTCGTGAAGAAGGATCGTTGGTGATGAACAAAGGAGAAAAGCCATGGGGGTTTTGTGGCTGATGGAGGGTTCAAGGAGGAGGAGATGGTTCTGGAAGACCGAGAAGGAGGGTGAGAGAGGCGGCTGAAGTGAAGGAAGGAAGATGGCGAGAGTTTAGGGTTTTCAAAACCTTAACTCGACTTTTAAATGAAAATAAGGTTTTTCCACGAAAGGGCCTCTTTAAAAAGTTTTCTCTAAAACGGGTTTCTAAAAACTATTTTGCAACTTTCTTCATTTATTTTTGATTTTTTTGTTCTTTTCCGAGTATTTTTATTTTTTGTATTTTTGGAATGAAAATCTGAGAAAACAAAGACTAGACCCTAATTTTTTTGTATTTTTCTAAAAAGAATATTTACAAAAGTATTTTCCTGAGAATTTCAGACCATTTCGGGAAAATTTCTTCAAAAAAGAGGGTTTGGACCCAGGTTTTGAGAAAATGTTTGAGTTTTGATACTTGAATTGAGGAATATAACATGATAGATCCAAACGGATGTCAGATGGACTGTCCGAGCTATTTGAAAAACTATTTAAGTATTTTCTTAAAAAATTGGACAATGAGACTCAATTTTGGATCTGGACAATGGATCCGGATCCCAAAATCAATTTAAACATATAAAATGAATTTAATTTCAGTAAAACTTGAGAAATGAACTGGAATTTAGATTTGAAAATGACTCATTTGCTCAAAAAATGAATTTAGGGGCAAGAAGGGAATATTTAAAAGATTTTAAAAAATTTGGGGTGTTCACAGATGCCCCTCTTTGCTACTAAGCCGGTTGAAAACCGAGCTTAGTGGCAAAGAAAACACTCCAAATTTTGAAAAAAATGCCCCAGTCAGCATATCTGAACTGGGTGTGGAAGAATTATTTTGAAAAGATGGTTTTTCAGGCTTAAAACCTTATCCTGAATGGCTTTAGGAAGACGAAATCCTCGAAAATGACATGATTGAGTAAAGAATGAGGAAATCGTGATGGGACAGGAGAGATACTTCAACTGAATGGGGTAACTCTTCTGGAAGATATGAACAACGCTAGGTTGCATCAAAATGGACATTGACTACTTATTTCATTCTTAGAATATCTAGGAAATTTTGCCAATAAGATAAATTTATAGTTGACTTCAATGCTTGAAAATGTGTACATGTGTGCAAAGATATTCCTTCTTTTACCTAGAGTATTTCCTCCAACGAGGTTAACTTCTCGGTCTTAAGAGTCAAATTCAAAATTTTAGCGCTGATGATTTTCTTCAAGGAAGCTATCCATTTCACTGATATGAGAATAGAAGAAACATTCTTAATTTCATAGAAGCAAGTAATGAAAAGATATTGATAAAAGAATTTTGCATGAGAAAAGATGACTTCTGGCAATTTTGGCAGATTGATATCTGGGTGTTTTCCCGTGATGATCTTCTTGCACTCTTTTTGAGTCATTGGGCTTTTCGGTTTTTTTTTTTACATCATCCTTCATTTTGGAGATGTTCTGACTTTTCTCTCTTTTTCAGGGAAGGGTACGTCACAAACTCCTTCATCTCGGAGATACTCTGATCCTTCTTTTTCTCAGGGATTTATATATGATATTGGCTCAGAAGGTCTTTAGGTGATAGCAGAAATCAAATATCATTTAGGGTTTGTCGGTAGGTCCATCACACTCGCCTTCATCTTGACGGTGATCTGAACTTTCCCTGGAAGGATCCTTCACAAACTCCTTCATCTTGGTAGATGATCCAAATCTTCTTTGGCCCCGGGGGTCTACTCGCTTAATTTGCCTTCATATTGACGACAATTGAGAGATCCCTTTTGCAGATATTTGATTACAACTTTAAAATGAGAAGATATGGATTAAGTGGGTTTTTTGTAGCTCAGGATATTTCCACTATCTGATTGCCAGAAAATCATCTTTAAACACGCGCCATAGCCATGATCAATATCAATTCGTTTCTAGCTTTTCAACATCATTGAATATTTATTTCACTAATCATACCGAGGATATTTCTTTCATCCTTTTGGTTGATCAACAGGAAAAAGATTTGAATTTTACCTCTTTTCGCAAAAGTTTCACCTTTTATGAAGAAAATACTAGAGGTAATCTGAGGTAATTCTTTTTGTGCAATAAGATTTATTTGGAATCAACAAATATTTTTAGCAAATTGGCAAAGTTTTCATGACTTCTATGTGAAATATTTACTCAATATAGATTTTGATGCGACCCTTAGTTGCAATTTATGATTTTGGACGTTCTGACCAGTAAAACTGGAATATTTCATTTAACGACCAGCGAAGGAGCTAGAACCTTTCATTTAACGACCAGCGAAGGATCTGGAACCTTTCATTTAACGACCAGCGAAGTAGCTGAGACATTTTATTTAATGACCAGTAAAAACTGGAACCTTTCATTTAATGACCAACGAAGGAGTTGGAACATTTCATTTAACGACCAGCGAAGTAGCTGGGACATTTCATTTAGCGACCAGCAAAGTAGCTGGGACATTTTATTTAGCGACCAACGAAGTAGCTGGGACATTTCATTTAACGACCAGCGAAGTAGCTGGAACATTTCATTTAGCGACCAACGAAGTAGCTGGAACATTTCATTTAATCATTTAACGAACAGCGAAGTAGCTGGGACATTTCATTTAATCATTTGACGACCAGCGAAGTAGCTGGGACATTTCATTTAATCATTTAACGACCAACGAAGTAGCTGGGACATTTCATTTAATCATTTAACGACCAGCGAAGTAGCTGGGACATTTCATTTAATCATTAAACGACCAGCGAAGTAGCTGGGACATTTCATTTAATCATTTAACGACCAGCGAAGTAGCTGGGACATTTCATTTAATCATTTAACGACCAGCGAAGTAGCTGGGACTTTTCATTTAATCATTTAACGACCAGCGAAGTGGCTGGGACATTTCATTTAATCATTTAACGACCAGCGAAGTAGCTGGGATATTTCATTTAATCATTTAACGACCAACGAAGTAGCTGGGATATTTCATTTAATCATTTAACGACCAGCGAAGTAGTTGGGACATTTCATTTAATGACCTGATTTAAGTTCGAAACTTTTGAAGGCAACCAGTACGAGGACTGAGTTTTGTGAATGGACTTGATATTTAGATTTTGAAGACTTTGAGAGGTAACCCTGTGCGAGGACTGGGTTTTTCGACCGAAAGTCGGGAAGGAGACTGGTATTCTTATAATATTTAGAGATTTTGAAGCAGGAATGATTGTCGGGGTTTCGGGATTATCCCTTATCCTGAAATAGAATAGACATTTGATGAGAATTTAGGAAAAGAATGATTCAGGTTTATCCCTTAACCTGAAGGAGAAATAGAAGATTTTATGAAGAGATAACCTGAGACTTGAGTTTAGAAGGGATATGACAAGATTTAGAATTTATGATCTATGATTTAGATGGACCAGGTATGTGATCTAATTTTCAGGATTAAACCCTTATCCTGACGGGGAATATAGAAAGAATAAACTTTGAGAAGACAGAAGGATATAGAACTTTGAAAAAAAATGTAGAACATTTGAGAAAATTGATTTATTTTTGTAAAAAGAATTCTCACAGGTAGCATTGTTGCCCCCACGAGAGTTCTCAGGATTATCCCTTATCCTGAATGGGAAAAAGAATTTAAGGAATTTAAATGAAAAAAAAAATTTGATATAAGTGAAGGTTGACGAAACTTGTATTTACAAAAGAATCCTCATAGGTAGCGTTATTGCTCCTACGAGGGGTCTCAGGATTTTCCCTTATCCTGAATGGGAAAAAGAATAGAATTTGAAGAGAAATTGATATAAATTTAGAAATCAATAAAGATCGATAAAACTTGTATTTGCAAAAAGAATTCTCATAGGTAGCATTGTTGCCACTACGAGAGGTCTCAGGATTATCCCTTATCCTGAATGGGAAAAAGAATTTAAGGAATTTTAATAAAAAGAAATTGATATAAATTTAGAAAATCAATGAAGGTTGACGAAAAAAAGAATCCTCATAGGTAGCGTTATTGCTCCTACGAGGGGTTTCAGGATTATCCCTTATCCTGAATGGGAAAAAGAATAGAATTTAAGAAAATTTAATGAAGAAAAATCGATATAAATCTAAAAAGAATCAATAAAGATTGGCAAAACTTGTATTTACGAAAGAATCCTCATAGGTAGCGTTGTTGCTCCTACGAGGGGTCTCAGGATTATCCCTTATCCTGAATGGGAACACCTCGGACAACGAGGGTCAGGTTTATCCCTTAACCTGAGCGGGAACACCTCGGACAACGAGGGTCAGGTTTTTCCCTTAACCTGAAAGGGTAACACCTCGGACAACGAGGGTCAGGTTTATCCCTTAACCTGAAAGGGTAACACCTCGGACAATGAGGGTCAGGTTTATCCCTTAACCTGAAAGGGGACACCTCGGACAACGAGGGTCAGGTTTATCCCTTAACCTGAAAGGGTACACCTCGGACAACGAGGGCTAGGTTTATCCCTTAACCTGAAAGGGTACACCTCGGACAACGAGGGTCAGGTTTATCCCTTAACCTGAAAGGGTACACCTTGGACAACGAGGGTCAGGTTTATCCCTTAACCTGAAAGGGTACACCTCGGACAACGAGGGTCAGGTTTATCCCTTAACCTGAAAGGGTAGAAGAATCGATAAAATTTTTAATAGAATTGAGGAAATATTGATAAACTTGATAAAACGTGATAAAATTGATATAAACTTGATAAAAATATGAATAAAATGAATGAAACTGATAAAGATATCAAAATTAACTGAAGATTTACAAGATTTAAGAAAAAGGAGTTTTTCTGATCCTGTCTGCATATGGGATTTTGAAAGGAAAATGTTTATTTAGAAGATAAATGAGAAATCATTTTGGGGGAAGAAGATCCACCACAAGAAGAATAATCAGCGCGAGATCTGATCCTTTGAATCAAACATGAGAGATCATCATGAGGGTCAAATTTTGAAGGCAATGGTTTGGAAAACCTATTTTTGAAAAAGAAGATCAACACTGAATCTGATTTCTAAAAATGACAGTTCGAAATTGATAATAAGATCAATACAAGCGTTGATCTTTGAATATAATGTTTTAGAAACCAATCTTGGAAGATAGGACCAACACAGGGGTTTGTGAACACCCCAAATTTTTCAAAATGTTGTAAATATCCCCATTTTGCCACTTTGCCCCCATTTTCTAGGTAATTGAGTCAGTTTTAAATCTAAATTCCATTCTGTTTCTCAAATTTTGTTGAAACTAAATTCATTTTACATATCTGACTCAATTTCGGATTCGGATCTAGATCAAAATCCAAATCTGAGCCTCGTTATCCAATTTTTAAATCAGATTCTCAAAATTTCCAAAATAACTTTTTGAAAAGCTCAGACACTTTGTCCGGTATCCGTTTGGATCCATCGAATTGTATTTCTCAATTCGGGATTTAAAAATATTTTCTCGAAAACTTGGGTCCAAAACCCATTTCTGAAGAAATTTTCTCAAAATAGCTTTAAAATTCTCAGAAAAATTTCCTTTTGTAAATATTTTTACAAAAACACAAAAAAATTAGTTTTAATCTTTGATTTTTCGTAAAGCTTTAGGACTTTATTCTAAAAGTACAAAAAAATAGAAAAATGACATAAAAACCAAAAAAAAAATTGAGAAAAAGCTACAAGAAAAACGAAGGATTTTCAAGCTTCTTGAAGCCCTTTTGCCAAAAACCTCATTTCTTAACCATTTTTTTTAAAAAATCCTAAAAAGGGGTCCTCTTTCTGGAAAACTTAAAAGTATGTAACGACCCCTCTCCGGCACGCTCTTCCCTTCTCTCACCACCGTCCGATTGGCAACAAACCCATCTTCTCTCAGCCTTTGATCTTCAACCAATTCTTCCACCCGATTTCCCTTTAAAAATGAGCCTCCATCGCTTCTGTAGGGCATCCATTATTTTCATTAAGATCGGATATCCACTTCGCATCACCCTCCATACCATCAAATTCCTGTAGCTACTTCTTCTCTCCTCTGGTGATCGGCTTTGGTCTCCTTGCAGAACAAAATAGGGAAGCATTCCTTCAGGGCACCTCCTTTGCAGTAGTCTGAAGAAAGGCTCCCTCAAGGATCCATCATCGCAAACCAACCTTCCACGGCTCCCTATCCTTCTTCCCTTCCACTGTCTTCTTCCACTTCTGCATAGTCGACTGGAGGGAACGGAGGTTGCAGCGAATAACTCGGAATCCAGTCGATCCTGAAACCTTCGATCGCGGTAAACTCCCTCCCCTCTCTCTGATTTTCTCTGAACTCTTCCTTGTTTCTTCTGTTTTTAGCCCTTATTAATGCACCATGGAGGATATTCGGTTGCCTATAGCAATCCAAACATCCCCTTGTGCTATAACAAAGGAATATCATATTCCAACATCTTCTCCTCTTTGTTAATTCCTCCGTGGGTCCCTTCATTTTTGTTTCCACGTTCATGCTATGCTCAATACCTTGTCGTAATAGCCTTTAGCTCATGTTGTTTATTATGTATCTGTGTTTTCAAACACAACATTGCGTTTTTTTTTTTTGTTGTTGCTTGTTTTGTTTAGTCGATTGATTTCCTGTTTCAAGATTTTCGAATTCCTGTTTTCTTCTCCCTGTATCGCAGTTTGCGCATGCTATTTCAATGTATTTCATCTGTATTTTGCAATTCCTGTAAGATTCCCAATCCCCTGTCTATATGTTGATCCTGTTTACATACGATCTTCCTCTGATCATTGTTTTGTCTTCAATTTCCTATTCGAATGATAGCTAATCATCCTTCTTCCCATCCATCTCGCAGTCACCTCCCATGCATCTTGTGACCTACGCATGAGGGATGGTTAGCAATGGTCCTAAAGCCCCCACCAAAGTCGATTTAGCATTAGTTTCAATTATTCAAGGTTTAGTGTAAACCGCGCTCATGGCAAGGTGTGTGACAATGTTGGGTCACTCCATTATGAGAGCATCGAAATAAATTTGATGGCAAGAATCACCTCAGGGAAACAACTGGAGTCGTGAAATCAGGTTGTTCTAAAGGATAAAACCTTATGTTAGACACATTCAAGTCATCGGAATAAATTGAAGGAGTCGATCTGTGAAGATAGATTCGTCTGTACAATTTTCCTGTTACACTGAGACACTTGTAGAGTGTTATCTAGACCATTGGCCAACTATCGTGTATAACAGTTACATACCTATAGGCGACTGCGCCATATGTCTACAGTCGTTTTGATTCAGTCAGCTCATTCGAGTCGTCTGTTGGGTCTCAACATGATAAAGTGTTGACATCTTTCAGTGGGGTTTTTAGCTAGCCTTTTGTCAAGGATCGTCTGGGGTAAAATTCAGAATCAATGATTCAAATTCTGAGGGTTGTAATATCGGTATACAGGTATGCCTCATTTTTTTTTTTTTTTTTGAATTCTTCCTGTCTCTTCTTGTTATTCGTAATCATCTTAATTAAGTTCATGTTCTTTTTTTTCATTGGCATCATACATGTACGAAGTTAGATTATCCCTTGCATTTGATCATCATTCTTCATATCATGGTCTACGATTGCCATTTCTATTAATCACCCTTGGTACTCTTTTAATCTACATCATGGATTTTATTCACTAACTGTCATGCCATCCTCTACCCACCTATGGCATTTATATAGTGTCAACTCATCATCTGTATTAGTTATTTATTCACTGTATCCTTCTATTTTACCATTTTTTTTATTTATTTTTATATATTTCATTCTGTGTTTCTGTGGCATATTTTGTCCGTGAGATTTCATTTGTGCATTTGAGTCTATCATTCCATTCGTATCCTGTTTAAGGTTTAAGATCATATTTCTTGATGATTTCGGTGTCATTAGAATTCATTAGTTTCATCTGCCACAAGATCTAGGGGCCGATCTGAGTTTTGGCCAAGATCTGATAGACTTGCTGTTAAAATTACATAGATCCTACTGTCATAGTTCTACAGGTTCCGCCTGAAATTTTATGCAATTGGGAATATAGTAATAGATAAGGTTCAATTTTTTTTTTTTTTTTTTTTTATTTTTGTCATAGCAGGAATTTTTTATGACTTTTGTACAGGAAATCCCTAGGATCCTCATCACATCTCGTGACATTTTGGATATCATCTGAAATATTGAAGTTACCAGTTCGTAACTGGAAGTCCAAATTCTTTTCTTTTTCCTTTTGCTGAACTGTTCCATTTCTTTCCAGCAAGCATCACTATTTTTTTTTTAGAGATTACTTTGTCTCTATGTAATATCTGGAACCGTCACCTTTGGAGGCCAATTTTGGCCAACCCGCATGGGTATAAGGGCCAAGATGTTGGCCCTCGGTGAACTGAACCTGCAAATAAGAGGGAATGGGTATTCGCCATCAGGAATCACAAGGAATTGGTACAATTAATCGACCTTCTGGAAAAGCCACAGAATGTGATAATCCTTTGGCAGGGGTACAGTCTTGATTTCAGACTAAATTCATACTTGAGTATGTCAATATCTGTTCGTGAAGTTTCAAATTATCTCCCATACACTCATTTACTGGTATGAAGTGAGTCTCCTTACCAAATTCTGTCATCAAATATTCTATGGTCTAAAAGAATTGGCTTCGCAAAATTAAGTGCAAAAGCGATATATATGTTGTATGTTAGATACTTTTTTTTTTTTTGATATGTTATGGCACGACATATTCATGAACAATCTACCTTAGGCATAATTATGCATTTTAGATCTTGGATTGTATTATAACTGCATATTCTTTTTAAAACTTCATAATAGCCGGTTCACATGCATTGTGATATCTCATCTCATTTGACATGATACATTCTTTTTCTCTAGCATTGAGTAGATATTCCATTATTTTGCATCTTAATGTATATATTCTGTTTTTTTCTTCTATGTATATATTCTTTTGTTTATGCTAACTCTATCTTTTTGCAGGAAATGTATGAAAAATGTCATTTCTTTTCCTAGTTTAGAGATTGTAATTTCAATTTCCGAATTGTAATAGCTAGATATAAATGAAGAATATACATTTCTTGCTTTAGGTAGAATGAATGAGCATTATAGAATATCATGAATTGTTTATTCCATGCATTCTTATTTTTTTCTCTTTATTTCTCAAAATCCTCACAATGGTGAAACACGAATGGCACGTGCACCATTTCGTAAGAGATAAGTTAATTCTAAGTTGACGATTTACATCAACGGCCATAGTCGGGGTGTAAACAAAATTTAGAATTCTTATCTTTTACGAAATAACATTGGATCCACACTTGATCCACTTTCAAAATCCATCATATTTTCTCAAAATACTTCTTTCTTTTATCAGAATTTAACTTAGGATTAACTCAAAATATATACCAATGGCCATAGTCAGGGTATATTGAGGGTTGATCTCATTTTAAATTCTATAAAAGCACTAAAAATGTATTTTATTCTTCTTTTGAGTTTAAATATAGATTATCATACAATACATTCAATGACCATAGTCAAGGATGTATTATATTTTCAATCTTATTTTAATTCACTTAAAGAATGAAATAGCTTTTCAAAATCCAATTTCAAAATTATTCAAATTCATTCATCATATAGAGTAGAATTGTATCATATTCTTTCCAAAATTCTTTCAAAAACCCAAGTAATTTCGAACATCTTTTTTATTTTCCAAATCTATCTCAATTTCAAAGTCCAATTTGACTTTGAAATTTCAAAATCATTTCACATTCAAAACTTCAAATTTCCAAACTCAATTCAAAACTCAATTTCAAAGTTCAATTTGACTTTGAAGTTTCTAAATTCATCTTCTAATTCTAAATCCATTTTTCCCCAAAGTTTTAAATCAAAGTTGAGATTGACTTTGAATCTCAAAAACCCAAACCTTTTCAAGTTCAAATCTGGATCTTCAAAAAACTCAGATCATCTTTAAAAGTCCTATTTTTGGACTTCTCAAAAACCCAAATCCAAAATCAAATCCTAGTCTCAACTTGGATTCAGAGTTTCAAGTATAGGACCCCATCCAACTTTGGATCTCCAATCACGGATCCAAAATTCCATTTAGGGTCCAAACCCTTATTTTACTTTGGATCTCCAATCACAGACCCAAATTTTATTTCGGATCCGGATCCTCATTCTACCATTGGGTCTCAGTCTTCAGATCCAAGTCCATCTTAGGATCCAGAATCTAATTCTACATTGGATCTCAGACTTCCGATCCAAATCCATCTTAGGATCCGGCACCCAATTCTACTTCGGATCTTAGATTTCAGATCCAGTTCTAGGATCCAGAATTCAATCACATATTGGATCTTAGACTTCTGATCCAAATCCATCTTAGGATCCAGAGTCCAACTCTACATGGGATCTCAGACTTCAGATCCAGTTTCTCCTTAGGGTCCAAAATCCAATTCTACATTGGACCTCATACTTCAAGATCTGAATCCATTCCAAGATTCAGAATCCAACTTTCATTCCCAAGTCCAACTTTTTTTTCAAAACCAATTCATCTCCAGATTTCAAATCCAAAACATTCCTTAAATCCATCTCTATTTTTTACCATTTGGATCCCTTAGATCTATTATAAATTTCAAAACTTCAAAAATCTAAATTCAAATTCATCTCAAGCATTTCCTTTCCTTTCCTAAATTCAAGTTCAAAATCCATTTCTGACTATTGAAAATTCATTTTTCAAAACTTCAAGTCATTCCCCCTTATTTATTCTTCCAAAATTCTAAATTACTTCAAAGACTTAGAACTTCTCTGATCTATCTCAAGTTCTAAGTTAGATTCAATCATTTCTTCATTCTCTTACCAAGTTCATCTCAGAATAATTGAAAATTTCCAAAAACATCTTTGAAAAGAGCATACATCCTCGCATTGCACAAGCATGATTCTTTGTGCATTTAGAGTTAGAATAAAACCTTAGATTATATTTAGGCAAAGCAAAAGCCATAGATTCGATCCTTGGTTCGATTACCTCTGGTAAAGGCGCCAGGAACGGTCGAACCTCGTACCGACGAGCGAATCCCATCTCTCCATTTTTCCCGCGAATTTTCAAAACGGAGGCGAGTAATTTTCTAAATGTTTTCAAATAAAGGTCAAGTGAAAACCACGCAAAAGAATTCCTCTTCTCTCTTTCTTTCTTTCTTTTCTCTTCTCTTTCTCTTTTCTTTCTTTTATTTTCTTCCCTTCAAAAAGGAGGAAAATAGAGGTTAGAAAAAGGAAAAGAGAAGGAAGATAGAGAAACCAAGAGAAATAGAAAAATTTTTGCGATGATCACAGTTTTGGCGACCGTGATGGGACCCGTCTTCGTCCGGTTGGATCTATGCCTTTGCTTTGCTTTTATATAATCTAAGTTTTTATTCTAACATATGTCAGCTTCATTTTTTTCATGCAAACCTTAGGAGCCTAGATTTTGTCCTAAAGCTGACATCATTGCATATAGGATTTAAGTATGGTTTGGTAGGACCATATTGAGGAGAATATTCCATGATCACATTAGACTTAGGTCTTAAATACAACTCTCCTCAATTCTAGGGATTGAATGCAAATAATGTATGCAAGTGTATGTTCCTCCTTATTTAAATCTATCTCTTTAGGACTTGCACTAGAGCCTTCTGATTTTATTGCATGTTGATCATATTTTGAAAACATCCCTACCTATATTGTCCCGGTCTTCACGTTGCTGGGCTGTCTCACTGAACCATAGTTCGGGAGAGAGCCTCACAACTGGACCACTTATTTGGGTTCGCGCCCCCCTACCATGTACCTAAGGGCCATAGTCCGAGGTATATCGGTAGGTGCTCAAGGATGTTGGGAAGCCCTTACCTTAGAACTGGAGAAATATCTTATATGCCACATACTTCGAGCTTTGGCTTGAGTATATCGGCATACCTTGATTGGAATCAGATGATCTGAACCGTAGAGTTAGGATTAAGGTCCTACAATCTATTTCAAATATTGCATATAGAGTCAGCCTTTAGGGAGTGCTGTGTGCACACCTTTGTTTGTGCATCTATGATTATGCGATGTTTTCCTTGTGTTCTCCTATAATATATCAACCTCTTTTGAAACCCTGGGTGTACTCTTCAAAACTTCCTCTATTTTCAAAAACCCCGGGTGTATATTTTCTCCTTTACCTATGTTCTTCTTTCTTTTGTTGTCAATCTTTCTTTCAAAACCCTGGAAATTCTTTCTTTGAAGTCCCTTGATCTTTTACAAAATTTCCAGGAAATTATGTCCGTTCCTCCTCTCATCAAAAGTCTATCTGTAAGTCCTGCATTCTATCTGACTCTTTTCTTCCTTCTTGCCTCAGTATCACTCCGATGACATCCGAATCTCCCGATGCTATCTTTCCTTGGGATCATGTCTTCTATCAAATAAGGGATGGAAACCCAGATCATCGGGTCATTCAGTCTCGTACCTTCTTCCCTCGGTGGTACTATTCTTGGTTCACCGCCTTCTCGCGTATGTTCCCAGACCACTTGGATGATTGTGGATTGGAGATGGCATCGGCAGTTGGCAAGCGAACCATCAACGGCAGTCTGATTCAAGCTATGGCAGAGCGGTGGAATGCGCGTACCTGCACATTTTGGTTTCCATGGGGAGAAATGACTATGTTAATGGACGAGTTCAATGATATCATGGGATTGCCAGAACCAGCTGGTCAGCCAGATGATCCAGTCGAGCAGCAATTCTTGATCAATGTCAAAGGGGAGATGTTCGAGAAGCATTCGCCAGAGCCACAGGGAGCAGATCCTGGCCTCTCACAGAGATCAGCGGAAATCAGTTCATCGACCTATTCGAACTCTACAACAAATATGGGGCCTACGAAGAAGTCGATACCTTATCTCGAGCAGCGAAGGAAAGAATCCAGCATGCCATGGTCCTATGCACAGTAGGGCTAGCATTCTTTCAGGATGGTCAGAATTTCATCGATATCAGAGTCGCCCAGCTTTTTCGAAGATGGGGAAGCAATCTGACCCGTCAGCTTTCAGTATCCATGGCAGCTCTAGCTTTTCTCTACAGAGGTTTAGCTCGTTTCGCCCTCGAAGAGACCATTCTAGTGGAAGGATGCACGTACGCCTTGCAGTCATGGTTCCTGCGACATGTACCGTCAAAAGCCAGTTCTTTCAGATTCAGCAGCAAGCAGCCGAAGTCAGCCATTCAGTGCCGAGCCTTGATCGAGAAACTGCACTAGGAGGAAATCATTTGGGACTTCTTCGACAGAAGAGAGACCGTTCCTCGCTACACCTATGCTCGTGACAAACGCTACAAACTGCTCGGTCCTTTCTTCTGCGTAGACTATCAGCCAGAGAGATGTCTCAGACAGTTTTTGCAGCGGCAAATTCGTGCCAACACTCGCTTCCCGATAGGCCGCATGCCAGAATTCGATCTACGGTCGGATCAGTGGTCTGGAGCATACCACGTCGCCAAATACACTTGGGACTCCTTTATTCCTTTATCTATATTTCCCGGTCCTAATGTATCATCTGAATATCGAGAATGGTGGCAAACTGTCTGCCCACCTTCTCTTTGTATTTAAATTTCATCATCAATGAAAATGCAAGCTTTTATTCTGATAAAAAAACTTTTATGGCAAAATCTTATTTTTACGGATTCATCCCCAGTGATGAGACCCATTTTGTCTATTCTTTTATCCCTCGTCATGACGGACGACCTCGCCTAGGTCATAAGGCGCATTTTGTCACCATAAAAGGGTGACGCGATCGTTGCAAAATTTTGCCAATTCCTTCCCTCATGCCTTTTCTAAAAGAAATCACATTTTCAAAAGTTTCCTCCGAACCCTAATCATTCCTTTCACCTCCACAGGAAATCACTGGCATTGGCGAAATGGTTGTAACAAGGGCAGGAAAAGAAACAGTTCCTCAACACAGCGACAGCGAGGCCGAAGGGATGGATTCTCCCAAATCGGTCAGAGGACAGAATCAAGCAGATGATATAGATCCAGCCATGTATGATCTGTTTAAAAGAATGATGACCAAAATGATGGCTGAGCAGGCCGAGGCCAGTCAGAAAGAGACTGTTCCAAAAAGCAAGCCAAAGAAGAAGGCTGTAAAGAAGCCAGTCCGGATTGTTAGAAAGCAAGTACAGCCCGACGCCACTTCTGAAGAAGCAGAATCAGTTGAGGAATCAGAAGAGGAAGAGCAGCTTGTTTATCAGAATCCTCCACCGCAGTATGCAAAGACCACTGCAGAGCCCGAATCAATCAATAAGCCCGTTCCGGTTAATGACCCGATGCAGGAGCAGATGAAAGAAATGAATAGTGCCATCAAGGATATTAAGGATAAAAGCAAGGGCAAGCAGACCTACTCCGGTGAAGATTTTTACCATGGTCTGGATGGGGATGACAATCTAGAGAATCTCCCTCAAAAGTTCAATAAATTCAACGGAACTAGCAACCCCAAGGTTCATTTGGCCACCTTTTATGCCGAATGCGGCCGTTTCAGGAAAGATAATCGGGCGTTATTCATCTGCTTTCCTCGCAGCCTTGAAGGGGTAGCGGCCAGGTGGTATGCAGACCACATTAATCCTATCGAACTAAGAGAGTTCGATAAAGTTGTGAATTTGTTCGTAGAACGCTTCATGTTCAATGTTGAAGCCTCACCAACCCTCAATCATCTGTACAATTTAAAACAAATGGAGAATGAGAAAGCCAGTGAATTCATCCACAGGTGGAGAAGCACCTGTAACAGAATGAAGGTTCCCATCCCGGAGGAGCACGCCCTGCAGATTATTCTGAATAATTTCGCTCAGCCTTTGAGGAACCTCATTTCCACTTCGCCTGCCAAGTCATTCATCAAATTAATTGAGAGAGCCGAGTGGCTCGAGACCGGCCTGGACAATGGTCTATACGAAGGATATCCTTTTGTCAGAGGAAATCCTGATCAAAAGAAAAAGGCGCACGTCGCCTATGCCGCAGGATTGACAGATCAGGGCAGCAGTGGTTCCGACAAAAAGAAGAACAAGAAAGGCCGCAACAAGAACTCAGGGCCTCCTAGGGCCGAAAGAGCAAACTCGGCAGCCCAGAAGGGAAAATTTGTTAAGCCCATCCAGCCAGCGCCCCAGCCAGAAGTGAAGCAGCCAGAAAAGCCGAAGCACGAAGGTTGGAGTTATGATCGGGAATTCTCAGCCTTAGAACAGTCCCGCGAAGACATCTTAGAATATATGATGTCGAAGGGAATGATCAAGCTCCCCAAAGTGGCGGACCCTCCCGTCGCTATGGGTAAATGGACGGACAAATTCTGCAAATTCCATCGGACTGTGGGACATGACACCGAGCATTGCTTTGTCCTCAAGAACATCATTCAGGATTGTATTGACAAGAACATGCTGATTGAAGACGAGGATGAGCAGCAGCCAGAAATCTTGTCCAAACCATTCCCTAAACATTCAGCTTCGGTCATCTCAGAGCAAGCATTCTCTTTGCAAGACAGTATCCAACCATGTTCTAGGCAGGACATTCAGGATCAACATCAGGTCCTAGTCCTTCGCCAGGCACAGTCATCCGTCAAGAGGGCGGATGTCATCCCATCTTCCAGCAAACCAACAAAGGCAGCGACAGGAACTGCCAAGCTAGTTCCCAGGATCCCGAAGCGCTTTATCAAGGCAACTTCAAAGAAAGAAGAGGCTTCAGTGTCAGTTCAGAAGCCGATTACTGCATTATCCAATATCTCTATCTTGGACCTGACCCATGCTTCATCTGAGCACCAGCAAGTGCTAGAAGATCTTCTCAGAAAGATCAAAGTCAAGCCTAGCACGACTCTGCAAGATATGGCTCAGATCGTCAATCAGGCCATGACGAATGCACCAATCACCTTTTCCGATGAGGATTTGCCAAAGCCTCATTCGTTTCATAATAATGCCCTATACATAGTAGTGTGGGCCAGGGGCATGACAGTCCCTCATGTGCTCATCGATGGAGGCAGCAGCCTAAACATCTGTCCAGAAATGACAGCCAAGGCGTTGGGCCTAAGAGAAGAGGAGTACACCCCAGATCCGATCACGATCTACGATTTTGATAACCATGGGCAGACAACCAAGGGGAAGATTTTTCTCGAGATCTTCATCAACTACTCGGTGCATACTGTACTCTTCCATGTGGTTAATGTACCACCAACATACAATCTGTTGCTGGGGCGCACATGGATCCACAATGCCAATGCGGTCCCGTCAACCCTGCACCAGTGCATCAAGTGGTCGAAGGGGGGCATGATCACTACGGTCCTAGGAGAGGATCCGGAAGAATGACTCCCGCAGCCGATGATTCCCCGTCCTACTTTCACTGCCGACATCCCAAGCATCAGGGAAGTCGACGAGATCAATCTGAGCGAAAGTCTGGATATGCTGAAATTGAAAGAGATCCAGCCAACAGAAAATATCGCCGCAGTTGTTCAGTGGAAGGGACCTCGCTTCTTCAAGCTAGGAGGACGCCTCAATTGCACTTCATTTAAAGATCACCCTCTGTTTCCTCAATTCTCAAAATCTAAGAAAGGGTTTGATCTTCTGATAAAGCACGGTTATCAGCCCTTCAGGGGTTTGGGCAGAAATGAAGACGGCATTCTGGATCCGATCGTCCCCGATCAGCATGTCACCGGTACAGGCTTGGGTTTCGCAGGTCAGTCATCAGGCAAAAAGACCATCTTCGTCAAGGGAGCCAGTAAAGAAGACAATGCCAGTGTTTTCTGTTCTCTTTCCTTTCTGTCATCTTGTAAGGGCAAGATCCGCCCCAGTTTCTTTCTCTCCTTCAAACGATCACTTGTAAATATCAAAGTTTATTCAATCAATGAAAAGTTTGTTTTCTCTGTTCATTTTGGTGTGCACGAATTCTATGCTTATGTTTTTGTCTATATTGTCATTCTTCATTTCTGTATAAAAGGCTATTTTTCGAGCATGTTACCTTTCTTCTCAAAGGCCTTCTTTTTCGCTTTTCCAAATGCCAGGATCATGGCTCCTAAATCGTTCAAAAAGCTCATCATCAATACCAACCTTTTTCAAAATAAACCAGCCAAAGCATGCAAAGCGAAGGCAGGGGCAGAAGTCAGCAAAATGACAGAACAGATTGAAGAGTTGGCAGAATTCGACTCGACAATTCAAGATTTGCCAGCATTCAGAAGCAGGATGAACCATCGCCGTTGGTTCAAGATCCAACAGAGGATGTCAATATTGGTTCGGAAGACGATCCAAGAATTCTCAAAATTGGTTCCAGCCTAAGTCTAGATGAGAAGAAAAGGCTCATCTACTTCCTCAAACAGCATCAGGAAGTCTTCGCTTGGACTTATGAAGATATGCCAGGTCTAGACTCCAAGTTAGTCGAGCATCGCCTTGTGTTGAAACCAGACTGCAAGCCAATCAAGCAGAAACTAAGAAAAATGGATCCTCGAGTGGCACCACAAGTTAAAGAAGGACTTGAAGAGTTATTAAAAGCAGGGTTCATTCGGACCATCGAATACCCCGATTGGTTGGCGAACATTGTGGCATTCCCCAAAAAGAATGGCAAAGTTCGAATCTGCATTGACTTCAGAGATCTGAAAAAAGCAACCCCGAAAGATGATTATCCATTCCCAACATCGATCTTCTGATCGATAGCACGGCAGGCCATGCCATGTTCTCCTTCATGGATGGATACTCGAGCTACAATCAAATCAAATTGGCCGCTCGTGACCAATCCAAAACTTCTTTTACTATGCCATGGGGTACTTTTTGCTATACAGTCATGCCGTTTGGACTCAAGAATGCTGGGGCAACCTATCAGAGAGCTATGGCAGTGATCTTTCATGATCAGATGCATAAGAACATGGATGCCTACATGGATGACATCCTGGTCAAATCTAAAGAAGGCGAGGATCATCTTGATGCTCTCAGCCAAGTCTTTGAAAGACTTATTCTCTACAAGCTGAGGCTCAATCCGCATAAATGTGTCTTCGGGGTAGAATCAGGCAAGCTGCTTGGCTACATGATCAGCAAGAAAGGCATAGAGGTGGATCCTGCCAAAGCAAAGGCGATCATTGACATGCCGCCTCCCACCAACCTCAAAGAATTAAGGAGCCTTCAGGGGCGCATTCAGTCTATTCGACGTTTCATCTCAAATTTGGCCATGAGATGCGAGCCCTTCAATCACTTATTAAGAAAAGAAGTGAAATTTGAATGGGGACCAGAATGTCAGCTCTCATTTGAGCGCATCAAACAGTATCTCCTAAATCCACCTGTTCTGAAGCCACCAGAACTTGGAAAGCCGCTACTCCTGTATATTTCTGTCAACTACAACGCCTGTGGCGGATTTCTTGCACAGTATGAGGAAGGCAGCCGGATAGAGCATGCCATCTACTACATCAGCAAGACCTTCATCGATTACGAAAAGAGATATTCCCAGATGGAAAAGACATGTCTAGCCTTAGTATGGATGTGTCAGAAGCTGAGACATTATCTCCTGGCCTCAGAAATCAAAATTTTGTCAAGGCTCAACCCTCTCAAATACATCCTTGAGCAGCCTTTTCTTACTGGACGGATTGCGAAATGGCAAGTCCTCCTGATGCAGTATGATTTGGAGTACGTTTCTCAGAAGTCAGTCAAGGGTCAGTCCATCGCAGATCAGTTGGCAGATTTCCCGTTAACAGAAGAAATCAAAGCGGAAGATGATTTTCCTAACGATCGAATTTGCAGTATTTAGGAATCTCTAGTTTGGACTCTATTCTTTGATGGAGCCAGAAATATGTCTGGTATAGGGATTGGGATCTTGTTAATCACTCCTGAAAAGGAGATGCTCCCTTATTCCCTCAAGCTCAATTTCCAATGTATTCACAACATGGCTGAGTATGAAGCTCTAATACAAGGCCTCAAGATTCTGCAAGACTTTGATGTCAAGAGAGTACATGCCTTTGGCGATTCCTTGCTTGTTGTTAACCAAGTTAATGAAGAATGGCAAGTAAAAGACTCGAAGCTGATTCCCTATCAGAAGATCGCTTTGGCTCTCATAGGCAACCTTGGAGAATTTCAGCTCAATCACATCAAGAGGGAATACAATCACATAGCCGATGGTTTAGCCTGCTTAGGCTCTATTTTGTCTTTTAGAGACAGTGAATCCTGTCGTTCCTTCGAGATCGGCAGACTTGATCAACCTGCCTACATTCCAGTTGAGCAAGTGAACCAGGCCGCTCAGAAGGAGAAGCCTTGGTATCAAGACATCAAAAGCTTTATTGAAACTGGTGAATTCCCACCAAACATGCCAAGAAGGGAGCAACGTGCAATTAAACGCATGTCAGTCCGCTATTTCATCCTTGCCAATACTCTCTACCGTCGTGGGTTCAGTTCTGAGTATGCTAGATGCTTAGATAAGGATGAAGCCATGGAAGTGGTCCGAGAGGCGCACGAAGGAATTTGTGGTGGCCACATCGGCTACCAAACACTCGTCAAGCAGATTATTCGTGAAGGGTATTACTGGAAAACCATGCAGCAGGATTGCCATCAATTTGTAAGGAAGTGCATCAAATGTCAGATGCACGCGCCTTCCATTCATGCGCCAGCCGCATACTTGCAGTCTGTGGTCTCTCCTTGGCCTTTTTCGATGTGGGCCTTCGACGTGGTGGGTCCAATCACTCCTTCTGCATCTAATGGCCACAAATACTTCCTCGCGGCTACAGAATACTTCACCAAATGGGTCGAAGTTGTCACCCTGCGAACGATAGAGGGCCGACACGTGGTTTCGTTTATCCATAAGAATCTTCTTTGCCGCTTCGGCGTCCCACATGATATTGTGTCAGATAATGGCAGTCATTTCAAGAATGAGAAGATGAAGACCTTCTGCTCGAAGTTCGAGATTCATCACCACTTTTCAGCTCCTTACTATCCCCAAGGGAATGGCCAGGCTGAGGCCACCAACAAGATTTTGATCCGCATTCTGGAAAGAACAGTGGAAACAGGTCGTGATTGGCACGAAAAGATGCACGATGCACTCTGGGCGTACCGAACCACCATTCGGACCCCAACCAATGCTACGCCTTCAGAACTTGTTTATGGGACAGAGGTAGTGTTACCTCTACATGTTCAGAAGCCCGCACTCAAGTTTGCGTCGCTCATTGAACTTCCACTTGATCAGTATCAACAGCAGAGATTGGTACAGCTTGATATATTAGACGAGAAAAGACTCAAGGCAGCAGAGCACGCTCAGGCCTATCGTCAGAGGATAGCTAGGCACTACGCCAAATTAGTTATTGAGAGAAGATTTCGAGTCAATGATCTTGTGCTCAGATCGACGGCTCATCTCAAGCATCGACCGAAGGGCAAGTGGTCACCCAATTGGGAAGTCCCTTATGTGGTTAAAGAAGCATTGCCTCGTAATTCCTATCGTCTGATCAATGCAGATGGAGCGGAATTGCCAGATCCTATTAATGCTTTACATTTGAAGAGATTTTACACTTAAATTCTTAGCCTTTTGTACTCTTCAAAAATCTCTCTCAATAAAGCGACGATTTTTCTATTAAATTCTCACATCTTCTCCCTGATACTGGGGCATTTTTATTTTTGATCTATACATGTCTTCCGTCGTCATATGCAGGCAGGATTAGACGAACTCTTTTTTTTTTTCTGAAAAACTTGTCAATTTTTCAGTTGATCTATTTTTATTTTGCATCTATTTCATTTTCCGATTTAATTGAATTTTCATCGATTTGTTATCTATTTTTATCATTTTGTCAAGTTTTTATCAAGATTTTATCAAACTTTCAAATTTTATCGGTCTTTTATTTTACATCCCTTTCAGGTTAAGGGTTCAAACCTGAACTACGTCCCATAAACTCTTCAATTCAGTCCTCTTCAGGATAAGGGAAAATCCTGAAGTCATCAAAACTCAGACCATCTTGGGTCAAGAATCTTGAATAAATCTTTGTAATCGGCGTAACCGATTCACGCTTTTTGTCAATCCTTTCAATCTGACTCTTGGGTAGGAATTATCTCCTTTTTCATCTGGGTTCCGATTCGGATTTTTCTTATTGTATATTCTCATTTTTGAAGTCTCAAGTTCCGACTTGAACTTCCTTTTTCCAACACTCGTGTTGGATAATTCTTTGTTTTGAGAATTCGAGTTTCCGAACCCGATTCTCACTTTCTTTCTTGTATTAAAAACCGGGTTCTGACTCGGATTTTCCTTCTTTTATATGTATATTCTCATTTTTTTTGAAGTTTCAAGTTCCGACTTGAACTTCCTTTTAGATCCAACGCTCGTGTTGGATAATTCTTTGTTTTGAGAATTTGAGTTTCTGAACCCGATTCTCACTTTCTTTCTTGTATTAAAAACCGGGTTCCGACTCGGATTTTCCTTCTTTTATATATATATTCTTATTTTTGAAGTTTCAAGTTCCGACTTGAACTTCCTTTTAAATCCAACACTCGTGTTGGATAATTCTTTGTTTTGAGAATTCGAGTTTCTGAACCCGATTCTCACTTTCTTTCTTGTATTAAAAACCGGGTTCCGACTCGGATTTTCCTTCTTTTATATATATTCTCATTTCTGAAGTCTCAAGTTCCGACTTGAACTTCCTTTTGAATCCAATGCCCTTGTTGGACAATTCATTGCTTTGGGAATGCAAGTTTTCAAACTCAATTCTCATTCATTTTCTCATATTTAAAAACCGGGTTCCAACTCGGATTTTCCTTTTATTGTATATTCTCATCTTTTTGAAGTTTCAAGTTCCGACTTGAACTTCCTTTGAATCCAATGCTCATATTGGACAAGTTATTGTGAATTCGAGTTTTCACTCATCACTCGTCATTTCCCCTTCAGGATAAGGGATAATCCTGAAACACCGACAATCATTCTCGCATAATTCTCAAGTATCTTTGAATGTCGGCCTCATTTTCAAATTCTCCTGTTGAACCATCCAGTGCTCGCGCTGGTGTGCATTTCGAAAACCCGGTGCTCGTACTGGTGTGCATTTCGAAAACCCGGTGCTCGTACTGGTATGCATTTCGAAAACCGAGTGCTCGTACTGGTGTGCATTTCGAAAATCCAGTGCTCGTACTGGTGTGCATTTTTCAAAAACTCAGCGCTCATACTGAGGCATTTTCTTGAAATCCAATGCTCGTGCTGGCACATTTAGCGCTCGTGCTAGTGTTTGGCTGACTAATCAGTTAGCCCTCCAGGTTCAGTCTTTGTACTAACCAAACATCATCATTTCAAGCTCTAAATTCTCGATTTCGACCTTCAGGTCACCATTTTATCAAGGATCAATCTTTTTCTCTTGCAAAGGACCCTCTTCAGGGAGAGTTCGAGGGAGCTCGTTCTTTTCGCATACAACCATCTTTCGTTCGCAAGGACCCTCTTCCAGGGAGAGTTTGAAGGGACTCATTTTCCTCGCGAACAGTTTGCAAAACAACAACCCACTTTACATAAGAGAACCCTTTTTCCAGGGAGAGCTTCGACAAAAGCTCGTTTCTTTTGTGGCCCCTGTTTTGTTATCATCTCTGGCCAACCCCTTCACAGAGGACCCTCTTCTAGGGAGAGTATGATGGACTCGTTCCTCTGTGATACTTTCTCAACTTTGTTTTCGGCCGCCTTTCCATAAGAGAAGCCTAGAGATAGGGAGTTTTGATGAAAACTTAATTTCTCTTCGAAAGTTCCGTTTTGCAAACACCTCCTCTTTCAGGGAAGAGAGGAGTATTTCCAACTTCCCATTCAGGTAAGGGCTTAAGCCTGAGTCTCTCTTTTTGGGGAAAAAGAGAGGAGAATTTTGTCATGGATGTGTCAGTTCGATATCAAGCAATCTCTTTCATCAAGGACTTCTAGAATACGTTGCCAATTTGCTATCAAAAGTCATTGTTGATCTCAAAATTTTCATCGCACAAAGAATTATCTCAAACTACCTTCAGTATCATTTTCAAAAAAACAAGTCTCTGGCGAAATAAGAGCTAGATTCAAGCTTTTTTTTCTGTTGGTCAACCAAGAGGTTGAAGAAAAATCTTTGATATGACCGGTAAAGGAAAATTCAATGATGTTGAAAAGACATAAGTGAGCTGATATTGATCATAGCTGTGGCGCATTCTTAAAGATTATTCTTTTTGCGGTAAGACAGTGGAAATATCCTGGGCAGTAAAAAGAACCTACCCAATCCATATATCCTCAGTCATCCAAGCTAAGCTGCAATCAAATATCCGCAAAAGGGATCTCTCAATTGTCGTCAAGATGAAGGCGAATTAAGCGAGTGGATCCCCGGGGCCAAAGAAGATTTGAAACATCTCCAAGATGACGGAGTTTGTGACGAAGCCTTTCAGGGAAAGTTCGGATCACCGTCGAGATGAAGGCGGATGCGATGAACCTACCGACAAACCCTAAAAGATATTTGATTTCTGCTACTATTTAGAGATTTCAACCCAAGAACCAATGTCATAATTCCTGAGAAAGAAAAAGAAGGATCGGAACATCTTCAAGATGAAGGAGTTTGTGACGCACCCTTCCTCGAAAAGAAAGAAAAGTCAGGACATCTCCAAAATGAAGGAGGATGAAAAAGAACCCAGAAAAGATCCATGGTTCAAAAAGAGTGCAAACAGATCATCATGGGAAATGCCCAGGATATCAAACTACCCGAAACTGTCAAGAATCATCTTTATCTATGTGAAATTCTTTATCAATGTCTTTTTACTTAATTGCTTTTATGAAGCTAAGAATGGTTCCTCTTCTTTTCATATTAGGGAAATTGATATCTTCCTTGAGGAAACTCAACAGCAACAAATTTGAACTTTAGATCTCAAAATCTACAGAGTTAGCCCAATTGAAGCTAATACTCTAGGTAGAAAGAGGTGATATCTTCACACATGAGCACAATTCAATCGTTCTGAATCAACTACAATTTTTGGCATTTTATTGGCAATATTTTCTAATTATCCCAACATGAAGTATGAACTTGAGATCGTTTTGATGTACCCTGACGTCATCCCTCCTTAGGACTAAAAAGTCCTTTCCTTCCGGCTGATCTGAGCGCTCTCAGATTCGCACACTTCCCTGTGCTCCCCACTGTCCCGCCATAGACAGTTCCCGCTCAGGATAAAGGTTAAACCTGAACTTTTTGCAAAAGATCTGTTATTGTCAAAAGTTATTTTCAGTCTCAGCAATGAGGCGCCTAAGAACAACCCCTTTTTCAAGCTTTAGGGACCCCCATTTTCATTCTTTTGCAAAAACCCCTCGTGGACTTGTTGTGCAAAGTCTAGAGGCCCATCGCAGTTTTCCTCGCTCCTCGAGGATTCTGTATCCATTCAGGCTAAGGATTAAACTTGTTACCTCGCTCTTCGAGGTACCACCCAAAACTTCTGCGAGAGGTCGTCTGTTTTTAGAAAGCTGATTTTAGTCTCAGCAATGAGATGCCCCAGATCATCCCCTTTCCAAGCTTTAGGGAATCCCTTGATTTTCTCTTCTCGCAAACCCCTTCTGGATTTGTTCGTCCAAATTCCAAAGGCCCCATCATGGTTTCTTCATCCGAGGATTCCGTATCATCGTCCCTTTCAGGTTAAGGGTTAAGCCTGAACCTCACTTCACGAGGTACCTTCCGTTCGGGTTAGGGTTAAAACCTGAGTCCCATTTCCGACTAGATGTCCTTTCTAGTTCCATCACGGTTTCTCCATTCGAAGATTCTGCATCATCTCCCACTCAGGTCAAGGGTTAAAACCTGAATCTCGCTTCGGCGATGCATTTGTTGTCCCATCACGGTTTCTTCACTCAAAGATTCTGTATGGTCGTCCCTCTCAGGATAAGGGTGAAGCCTAAACCTCACTCCGTAAAGTACCTTCCTTTCAGGTTTGGGTTAAACCTGAACCTCGTTTTGACAAGGCAATCCTCCTGTCCCGTCATGGTTTTCCCCACAAAGGAATCCATGCTCTGTGCATCCATCCAGGAAAGGATCGCCCCTGAGTTTTCATCTCACGAGGCATTTTCTCAAAAATGTCCCATCGAGATCTGCTCATATCCCTTTCCCCATCCAAATTATCTTGATCTATCTTCGTCCCATCCAGGTTAAGGGCTAAACCTGAGTCATTCTAAAGGGCTGATCTTGTCTCACCCATGAAACTTGATCAAAATTCTTACCTTTCACCATCCCTGGGATTTCCACCCAAAGTCCCATCATGATATCCTCATTTTTATCATTCAGATGTATCATTGTCGAGGATTTCATCCCCCCAGGACCATACAGGATAAGGTCTTAAGCCTGAAAAGTCGTGTTTTAAAAATAAATTCTTCCACACCCAGTTCAGGTTGGCTAACTGAAACATTTTTCAAAATTTGGAGTGTTTCTTTGCCACTAAGCTTGGCTTTTAACCGGCTTAGTAGCAAAGAGGGGCATCTGTGAACACCCCAAATTTTTCAAAATGTTGTAAATATCCCCGTTTTGCCCCTTTGCCCCCATTTTCTGGGTAATTGAGTCAGTTTTAAATCTAAATTCCATTCTGTTTCTCAAATTTTGTTGAAACTAAATTCATTTTACATATCTGACTCAATTTCGGATTCGGATCTAGATCAAAATCCAAATCTGAGCCTCGTTATCCAATTTTTAAATCAGATTCTCAAAATTTCCAAAATAACTTTTTGAAAAGCTCAGACACTTTGTCCGGTATCCGTTTGGATCCATCGAATTGTATTTCTCAATTCGGGATTTAAAAATATTTTCTCGAAAACTTGGGTCCAAAACCCATTTCTGAAGAAATTTTCTCAAAATAGCTTTAAAATTCTCAGAAAAATTTCCTTTTGTAAATATTTTTACAAAAACACAAAAAAATTAGTTTTAATCTTTGATTTTTCGTAAAGCTTTAGGACTTTATTCTAAAAGTACAAAAAAATAGAAAAATGACATAAAAACCAAAAAAAAAATTGAGAAAAAGCTACAAGAAAAACGAAGGATTTCCAAGCTTCTTGAAGCCCTTTTGCCAAAAACCTCATTTCTTAACCATTTTTTTTAAAAAATCCTAAAAAGGGGTCCTCTTTCTGGAAAACTTAAAAGTATGTAACGACCCCTCTCCGGCACGCTCTTCCCTTCTCTCACCACCGTCCGATTGGCAACAAACCCATCTTCTCTCAGCCTTTGATCTTCAACCAATTCTTCCACCCGATTTCCCTTTAAAAATGAGCCTCCATCGCTTCTGTAGGGCATCCATTATTTTCATTAAGATCGGATATCCACTTCGCATCACCCTCCATACCATCAAATTCCTGTAGCTACTTCTTCTCTCCTCTGGTGATCGGCTTTGGTCTCCTTGCAGAACAAAATAGGGAAGCATTCCTTCAGGGCACCTCCTTTGCAGTAGTCTGAAGGAAGGCTCCCTCAAGGATCCATCATCGCAAACCAACCTTCCACGGCTCCCTATCCTTCTTCCCTTCCACTGTCTTCTTCCACTTCTGCATAGTCGACTGGAGGGAACGGAGGTTGCAGCGAACAACTCGGAATCCAGTCGATCCTGAAACCTTCGATCGCGGTAAACTCCCTCCCCTCTCTCTGATTTTCTCTGAACTCTTCCTTGTTTCTTCTGTTTTTAGCCCTTATTAATGCACCATGGAGGATATTCGGTTGTCTATAGCAATCCAAACATCCCCTTGTGCTATAACAAAGGAATATCATATTCCAACATCTTCTCCTCTTTGTTAATTCCTCCGTGGGTCCCTTCAGTTTTGTTTCCACGTTCATGCTATGCTCAATACCTTGTCGTAATAGCCTTTAGCTCATGTTGTTTATTATGTATCTGTGTTTTCATCCACAACATTGCGTTTTTTTTTTTTTTTGTTGCTTGTTTTGTTTAGTCGATTGATTTCCTGTTTCAAGATTTTCGAATTCCTGTTTTCTTCTCTCTGTATCGCAGTTTGCGCATGCTATTTCAATGTATTTCATCTGTATTTTGCAATTCCTATAAGTTTCCCAATCCCCTGTCTATATATTGATCCTGTTTACATACGATCTTCCTCTGATCATTGTTTTGTCTTCAATTTCCTATTCGAATGATAGCTAATCATCCTTCTTCCCATCCATCTCGCAGTCACCTCCCCTGCATCTTGTGACCTACGCATGAGGGATGGTTAGCAATGGTCCTAAAGCCCCCACCAAAGTCGATTTAGCATCAGTTTCAATTATTCAAGGTTTAGTGTAAACCTCGCTCATGGCAGGGTGTGTGACAATGTTGGGTCACTCCATTATGAGAGCATCGAAATAAATTTGATGGCAAGAATCACCTCAGGGAAACAACTGGAGTCATGAAATCAGGTTGTTCTAAAGGATAAAACCTGTATGTTAGACACATTCAAGTCATCGGAATAAATTGAAGGAGTCGATCTGTGAAGATTGATTCATCTGTACAATTTTCCTGTTACACTGAGACACTTGTAGAGTGTTATCTAGACCATTGGCCAACTATCGTGTATAACAGTTACATACCTATAGGCGACTGCGCCATATGTCTACAGTCGTTTTGATTCAGTCAGCTCATTCGAGTCGTCTGTTAGGTCTCAACATGATAAAGTGTTGACATCTTTCAGTGGGGTTTTTAGCTAGCCTTTTGTCAAGGATCGTCTGGGGTAAAATTCAGAATCAATGATTCAAATTCTGAGGGTTGTAATATCGGTATACAGGTATGCCTCATTTTTTTTTTCTTTTCTTTTTGAATTCTTCTTGTCTCTTCTTGTTATTCGTAACAGTCTCCTGCTTATTAATCTGTCATCTTAATTAAGTTCATGTTCTTTTTTTTTTCATTGGCATCATACATGTACGAAGTTAGATTATCCCTTGCATTTGATCATCATTCTTCATATCATGGTCTACGATTGCCATTTCTATTAATCACCCTTGGTACTCTTTTAATCTGCATCTTGGATTTTTTTCACTAACTTTCATGCCATCCTCTACCCACCTATGGCATTTATATAGTGTCAACTTATCATCTGTATTAGTTATTTATTCACTGTATCCTTCTATTTTACCATTTTTTTTGTTTTATATATTTCATTCTGTGTTTCTGTGGCATATTTTGTCCGTGAGATTTCATTTTGTGCATTGAGTCTATCATTCCATTCGTATCCTGTTTAAGGTTTAAGATCATATTTCTTGATGATTTCGGTGTCATTAGAATTCATTAGTTTCATCTGCCACAAGATCTAGGGGCCGATCTGAGTTTTGGCCAAGATCTGATAGACTTGCTGTTAAAATTACATAGATCCTACTGTCATAGTTCTACGGGTTCCGCCTGAAATTTTATGCAATTGGGAATATAGTAATAGATCAGGTTCAATTTTTTTTTATTATTATTTTTTTTTTATTTTTGTCATAGCAGGAATTTTTGATGACTTTTGTACAGGAAATCCCTAGGATCCTCATCACATCTCGTGACATTTTGGATATCATCTGAAATATTGAAGTTACCAGTTCGTAACTGGAAGTCCAAATTCTTTTCTTTTTCCTTTTGCTGAACTGTTCCATTTCTTTCCAGCAAGCATCACTGTTTTTTTTTTAGAGATTACTTTGTCTCTATGCAATATCTGGAACCGTCACCTTTGGAGGCCAATTTTGGCCAACCCGCATGGGTATAAGGGCCAAGATGTTGGCCCTCGGTGAACTGAACCTGCAAATAAGAGGGAATGGGTATTCGCCATCAGGAATCACAAGGAATTGGTATAATTAATCGACCTTCTGGAAAAGCCACAGAATGTGATAATCCTTTGGCAGGGGTACAGTCTTGATTTCAGACTAAATTCATACTTTAGTATGTCAATATCTGTTCGTGAAGTTTCAAATTATCTCCCATACACTCATTTACTGGTATGAAGTGAGTCTCCTTACCAAATTCTGTCATCAAATATTCTATGGTCTAAAAGAATTGGCTTCGCAAAATTAAGTGCAAAAGCGATATATATGTTGTATGTTAGATACTTTTTTTTTTTTTGATATGTTATGGCACGACATATTCATGAACAATCTACCTTAGGCATAATTATGCATTTTAGATCTTGGATTGTATTATAACTGCATATTCTTTTTAAAACTTCATAATAGCCGGTTCACATGCATTGTGATATCTCATCTCATTTGACATGATACATTCTTTTTCTCTAGCATTGAGTAGATATTCCATTATTTTGCATCTTAATGTATATATTCTGTTTTTTTCTTCTATGTATATATTCTTTTGTTTATGCTAACTCTATCTTTTTGCAGGAAATGTATGAAAAATGTCATTTCTTTTCCTAGTTTAGAGATTGTAATTTCAATTTCCGAATTGTAATAGCTAGATATAAATGAAGAATATACATTTCTTGCTTTAGGTAGAATGAATGAGCATTATAGAATATCATGAATTGTTTATTCCATGCATTCTTATTTTTTTCTCTTTATTTCTCAAAATCCTCACAATGGTGAAACACGAATGGCACGTGCACCATTTCGTAAGAGATAAGTTAATTCTAAGTTGACGATTTACATCAACGGCCATAGTCGGGGTGTGAACAAAATTTAGAATTCTTATCTTTTACGAAATAACATTGGATCCACACTTGATCCACTTTCAAAATCCATCATATTTTCTCAAAATACTTCTTTCTTTTATCAGAATTTAACTTAGGATTAACTCAAAATATATACCAATGGCCATAGTCAGGGTATATTGAGGGTTGATCTCATTTTAAATTCTATAAAAGCACTAAAAATGTATTTTATTCTTCTTTTGAGTTTAAATATAGATTATCATACAATACATTCAATGACCATAGTCAAGGATGTATTATATTTTCAATCTTATTTTAATTCACTTAAAGAATGAAATAGCTTTTCAAAATCCAATTTCAAAATTATTCAAATTCATTCATCATATAGAGTAGAATTGTATCATATTCTTTCCAAAATTCTTTCAAAAACCCAAGTAATTTCGAACATCTTTTCTATTTTCCAAATCTATCTCAATTTCAAAGTCCAATTTGACTTTGAAATTTCAAAATTATTTCACATTCAAAACTTCAAATTTCCAAACTCAATTTCAAAGTTCAATTTGACTTTGAAGTTTCTAAATTCATCTTCTAATTCTAAATCCATTTTTCCCCAAAGTTTTAAATCAAAGTTGAGATTGACTTTGAATCTCAAAAACCCAAACCTTTTCAAGTTCAAATCTGGATCTTCAAAAAACTCAGATCATCTTTAAAAGTCCTATTTTTGGACTTCTCAAAAACCCAAATCCAAAATCAAATCCTAGTCTCAACTTGGATTCAGAGTTTCAAGTATAGGACCCCATCCCACTTTGGATCTCCAATCACGGATCCAAAATTCCATTTAGGGTCCAAACCCTTATTTTACTTTGGATCTCCAATCACAGACCCAAATTTTATTTAGGATCCGGATCCTCATTCTACCATTGGGTCTCAGTCTTCAGATCCAAGTCCATCTTAGGATCCAGAATCTAATTCTACATTGGATCTCAAACTTCCGATCCAAATCCATCTTAGGATCCGGCACCCAATTCTACTTCGGATCTTAGATTTCAGATCCAGTTCTAGGATCCAGAATTCAATCACATATTGGATCTTAGACTTCTGATCCAAATCCATCTTAGGATCCAGAGTCCAACTCTACATGGGATCTCAGACTTCAGATCCAGTTTCTCCTTAGGGTCCAGAATCCAATTCTACATTGGACCTCAGACTTCAAGATCTGAATCCATTCCAAGATTCAGAATCCAACTTTCATTCCCAAGTCCAACTTTTTTTTCAAAACCAATTCATCTCCAGATTTCAAATCCAAAACATTCCTTAAATCCATCTCTATTTTTTACCATTTGGATCCCTCAGATCTATTCTAAATTTCAAAACTTCAAAAATCTAAATTCAAATTCATCTCAAGCATTTCCTTTCCTTTCCTAAATTCAAGTTCAAAATCCATTTCTGACTATTGAAAATTCATTTTTCAAAACTTCAAGTCATTCCCCCCCATTTATTCTTCCAAAATTCTAAATTACTTCAAAGACTTAGAACTTCTCTGATCTATCTCAAGTTCTAAGTTAGATTCAATCATTTCTTCATTCTCTTACCAAGTTCATCTCAGAATACTTGGAAATTTCCAAAAACATCTTTGAAAAGAGCATACATCCTCGCATTTCACAAGCATGATTCTTTGTGCATTTAGAGTTAGAATAAAACCTTAGATTATATTTAGGCAAAGCAAAAGGCATAGGTTCGATCCTTGGTTCGATTACCCCTGGTAAAGGCGCCAGGAACGGTCGAACCTCGTACCGACGAGCGAATCCCGTCTCTCCATTTTTCCCGCGAATTTTCAAAACGGAGGCGAGTAATTTTCTAAATGTTTTCAAATAAAGGTCAAGTGAAAACCACGCAAAAGAATTCCTCTTCTCTCTTTCTTTCTTTCTTTTCTCTTCTCTTTCTCTTTTCTTTCTTTTATTTTCTTCCCTTCAAAAAGGAGGAAAATAGAGCTTAGAAAAAGGAAAAGAGAAGGAAGATAGAGAAACCAAGAGAAATAGAAAAAAAATTGCGATGATCACAGGGTTGATCTTTGAATATAATGATTTTAAAATCAATACAAGGATTGACTTTTGAATGATTCGAAACCCATTTTGAAAGATTTAGACCAACACAAGGGTTGATCTTTGAATATAAAGATTTGAAATCAGTTTTGGAAGATAAGACCAACACAAGGATTGATTTTTGAATATAAAGGTTTGAAAATCCATTTCGGAAGATAAGACCAACACGAGGGTTGATCTTTTGAATATAACATTTTGAAACCGATCTTTTGTAAGATAGGATCAATACGAGTTTTGAAATTTTAATGCAATGGTTCGAACACTTTATTTTTTTAGAAAATATGATCAACACGAGGGTTGATTTTTGATGAAGGTTAGACCAAAGAATATTTGAACTCTTTGGTCATGATGAAGACTTTTTGAAATTTCATGATTTTTGAAAAGCCCTCATAGGTAATATCATTTCTCTCATGAATGATGTCAGAATTGTCCCGCATTCTGAAAAGAATAGGAAATTTAAATGCTCCAATATGGCAAAGGAAAAAGAAGCATTGGATATAAAAGATATAAAGGAAATTGACATTTCATTTGATAAGCAAAAGTTTGATAACAACCGAATATTTACAAGAACTTTAAAAAGGAAAAGACTCATAGAAGACTGGGCTAACTAGCCCCTACAAGACAACTGACAAAAAGAGACGAAAGCAAACAAAAACTTTGGCTTCATTAATTCTTCGAGTGGTCCGGGAATGGTTCTATCAGGACTGCTGACTGCTTTTCTTCCTCGTCCTCGATCAACTCACTTCTGTCGATGCAGTCTTGTATCATGTGCTTGAGGACGAAACAGTGCTCTATGTCGTTCCCTGTTGCCCTATGGTACTTATAGAATTGGTCCTTGAACTTTCCCAAGATCACAGGAGGATCCGCTATTTTAGGGAGTTTGATCATCCCATGCTTTAACAGGTAATCCATAATTGCTTCCATTGTTTGATCTAAAGGAGTGAAGACTTGATCTTTCTCCTACTTGATGTACTTGGGCTTCTCTTGAAAATCCCCTTTCTGTTGGATGCCAGTCAGAAGTGGTTTATCATTGTTTTTAAAGGATCTCTCCTTTTGCCCCTTGTTCTGATCTACTCTCGGACCACTGCCACTGTTGTTCTTGTTTCCTTTGCTGTTGCTGCCAAGATTATTGCAGGAGGCATCAACTGAATGAGCAAACTGCGCCTTCTTCTTCTGGTCTTGGACATTCTTGACCAGAGGCGTGCCCTCGTAAAGTCCGCTTTCTATTCCTGCTTCGAGCCATTCAGCTCGCTCAATCAACTTGATGAAGGATTTTGCTGGGGAAGTGGCGATGAGGCTCCTTATGGGCTGAGAGAAATTATTGAGGATCACCTGCAATGCGTGTTCCTCAGGAATGAGTACCTTCATCTTATTACAGGTGCTTCTCCACCTGTGAATGAAATCACCTGCTCTTTCAGTCTCTCCTTGCTTCAGGTTGTAAAGATGATTTAATGTAGGTGAGGCTTCAGTGTTGAATAAGAAGCGCTCGATGAACAGATTTACTACCTTATCAAACTCTCGTAGTTCGATAGGATTTACATGGTCAGCATACCATCTGGCTACTATGCCCTCCAGACTGCGGGGAAAACAGATGAACAGAGCCCTGTTATCTTTCTTGAAACGACTGCACTCTGCATAAAATGTGGCCAAGTGGGCTTTAGGGTTGGCAGTTCCATCAAACTTGAGAAATTTACGAGGAAGATTCTCCAGGTTATCGTCCCCATCTAGACCATCGTAAAAATCCTTGCCGGTGTAGGTCTGCTTGCCCTTACCCTTGGCTTGAATGTCTTTAATTGCTCGATTCATCTCCTTCATCTGCTTGCTCATCAGGTCCTCTGCTGGAGCCCCAGACTTGGGCTTGTTGACGGATTCGGGCTCTTCCGCAGCTATCTTTACAGACTGTTTTGGAGGATTATGTTTGTAGACAATCTGCTCTTCCTCTTCTGACTCTTCCTCGACTGACTCTGATTCCTCAGAAGCAGTGTCTGGCTGCACCTTCTTTCTGATGATTCTGACTTGCTTCTTTACAGGCTTCTTCCTCAGCTTGCTTTTAGGAACTGCCTCTTTCAGCTTGGCCTCGGCTTGCTCTGACATCATCCTTGCCATCATCTTTTGAAACATATCATACATAGCGGGGTCGATGTCGTCTTTCCTGTTCTGACTCTGTCCCCTGACTGATTTAGGAGAGCTTATCTCCTCCGCCTCACTATCGCTGAGTTGAGGAACTGTTTCTTTTCCTGCTCTTGTCGTAACCATTTTCGGATATCAGTGATCTCGCTATAGAGGAAAGAGGAAGTTTTTTAGACCAGAGAAACTTTTTGGAGAAGTTTTGACAAGAGGGAGGATTTAGGTTAAAATCTAAACAATTGTATCCCATTATTAGGGATTGAGTCACCACAAAATTTGTGACAATTGTGTTTGTTTACTCCACGAGGGAGAGTAACCAACTAAAATATGAAAGAAAATACCATTTTGAAAAGGATATCTCTTGACGAAAAGAGTTTTTTATGAAAATATAAACAAGAAAAAATAGAAGAAAATAAAAGGAAAAATGGAATTTGAGAATAAATGGTAAGGTTTTAAAATTTGAAGAACTTGCAGGCAGGATCAGAAGAATTTTTGAAGAAATGTAGAAGAAGAAGAAAAATACACTTGGGTTTTAGAAACAAAAGAGGAAATTTTGAAGTATATACCCAGGGTTTTGGAAAATATAAGAAAGATATATATAAAGTATCACACAATCACAGATATATAAGCAAGGATACACAAACAGCACTCCCTAAAGCTGACTCTATATGCAATATTTGAAACGGCTGATAGGACCTTAATTCTAACTCTAAGATTTATATCATCTGATTCCAATCAAGGTACGCCGATATACTCAAGCCGAAGCTCGAAGTACGTGGCATATAAGATATCTCTTCGGTTCTAAGGTAATGGCTTCCCAACATCCTTGAGCACCTACCGATATACCTCAGACTATGGCCCTTAGGTACGTGGTAGGTGGGCGCGAACCCGAATAAGTGGCCCAGTTGTGAGGCTCTCTCCCAAACTATGGTTCAGTGAGACAGCCCAGCAACGTGAAGACCGGGACAATATAGGTAGGGATGTTTTCAAAATATGATCAACATGCAATAAAAATCAGAAGGCTCTAATGCAAGTCCTAAAGAGATAGATTTAAATGAAAAGAAGCATACACTTGCATACACTGTTTACATTCAATCCCTAAAATTAAGGAGAGTTGTATTTAAGACCTAAATCTAATGTGAACATGGATATAATCTCCTCAATATGGTCCTACCATACCATACTTAGATCCTATATGCAATGATGCCAGCTTTAGGACAGAGTCTAGGCTCCTAAGGTTTGCATGAAAATGAAGCTGACATAGAAGAATAAAGACTTAGATAATATTAGAGCAAAGCAAAGGCATAGATCCGACCGAACGAAGACGGGTCCCATCACGGTCGCCAAAACTGTGATCATCGAAAATTTTTCCTCTCTTGTGGTTTCTCTCTCTTCCTTCTCTTTTCCTTTTCCAACCTCTATTTTCCTCCTTTTTGAAGGGAGAAAAATAAAAGAAAGAAAAGAAAGAGAGAAGAGAAAAGAAAGAAAGAGAGAAGAGAAAAAGAGGAACTATATTGCGCGGTCTCACTTGACCTTGATTTGAAAATATTTAGAAATTTAACTCGCCTCCGTTTTGAAAATTTGCGGGAAAAAATGGAGAGACGAGATTCGCTCGTCGGTACGAGGTTCGACCGTTCCTGGCGCCTTTACCAGGGGTAATTGAACCAAGGATCAAATCTATGCCTTTTGCTTTGCTTAAATATAATCTAAGAATTTATTTTAACTCTAAATGCACAAAGAATCATGCTTTGTGCAATGCAAAGATGTATGTTCTTTTGAAAAGATGTTTGGAAAATTTTCCAAGTATTCTGAGATGGACTTGATACTGGAGGGAAGAAATGGTTTGAATCTAACTTAGAACTTTGAGACAGATCAGAGAAGTTCTAAGTCTTTGAAGTAAATTTAGAGTTGGAAGAATAAATCTTGACTTTGAGAAAGAATGATTTGAAGTTTTGAAATGAAAGGAAATGAAGTTTCAAAGTCGGAAATGGACTTTGAATTTTGAACTTGAATTTAGGAAAGGAAATGAATACTTGAGATGAAATTGAATTTAGATTTTGAAGTTTGGAATGGACTCAGAAAATCAAATGGTATTTAAGAATAGAAATGGATTTAAGAGATTCAGATTAGATCCGAAAATGGAATTGAAATCTAGAATTGGAATTGGATTTTGGATCCTAAACAGAATGGGATCCGAGATTTGGAATTCAAGATGGACTTGGGTTCTGGATCCTAAGATGGATTTGGATCTGAAGTCTGAGATCCAATGTAGAGTTGGACTCTGGATCCTAAGATGGATTTGGATCTGAAGTCTGAGATCCAATGTAGAGTTGGACTTTGGATCCTAAGATGGATTTGGATCTAAAGTCTGAAGTCCAAGGTGAAATTGGATTCTGGACCCTATAAGGAAATTGGATCTGAAGTCTGAGATCCAAAAATGGAATTGGATTCTAGATCCTAAAATGGAATTGGATCTAAAGTCTGAGATCCAAAAAATGGAATTGGATTCTGGATCCTAAAATGGAATTGGATCTGAAGTCTAAGATCCAAAGTGAGATTGGAGTCTGGATCCTAAAGAGGAATTGGATCTGAAGTCTGAGATCCAATATGAGTGTTGAATCCTGGATCCTAAAATGGATTTGGAGTTAAATTCAGAAGATGAATCAAGAACTTCCAAGTTTAAATTGAACTTGGAAAATGAATTTTAGAAATTGAATCTTGAATATACAAATGAATTTCAAAGTTAAATTGGATTTTGAATTTAAGATAGAATTTGGAATTTGAAATACAAGATGATTCTGAGGTTTCAAAGTCAAATGGGACTTTGAAATTGAATTCTTGAATCCTTTTGAAAAATAGAGTTGAATTTGAACTTATGAATAGGATTTTGATCTGAGAAATGAAGGAAAGAATTACTTGGCTTTATGAAAAAGAAATTTTAAAAATATGATGCAATTTTATCCTAAATGATGAATGAATTTAAATTTTTGAAATTGGATTTTGAAAAGCTATTCCATTCTTTAAATGAATTAAAATAAGATTGAAGATATAATACATCCTTGAGTATGGTCATTGAATGTATTATATAATAATCTATATTTAAATTTAGGTGAAGAATGAAACACATTTTGTGCTTTTATAGAGTTTAAAATGAAATTATCCCTCAATATATCCTGACTATGGCCGTTGGTATATATTTTGAGTTAATTTTAAGTTGAATTCTGATAAAAGAAAAATATTTAAGGAAAATATGATGAATTTTGAAAACGGATCTGGTGTGGATCCAGTGTTTATTTCGTAAAAGATAAAAATCCTAAGTCTTGTTTACATCCTGACTATGGCCATTGATGTAAATCATCAACTTAGGATTAATTACCTCCTACGAAATGGTGCACGTGCCATTCGTGTTTCACCATTGTGAGATTTTGAAAAATGAAGGTAAAAAGCATGAAAATAAGCAATTTATGATATTTACAATTTTTCATTCATTCTATCTAAGACATAAGATGTAAATTCTCATTAAGATCTAACTATTAAAATACACGAAATTGAATTTACAACTCCAAGTAATGACCTTTTTTACATATTCCCCTGCAAAACAATTAGTTAGTATGAAAGCGAAGGGGAATTGCATGTGTCACATTGATTTCAAAGATGCAGATGGTGAGATGCTCACATGCCATGATATTGATGATTTAAAGTGGGGGAAAAAGTGATATATATATATATATACCTATATACATACATGTATATATATGCAATATATATATACATATATATATATGGCATATATGCAACATAGATAGCTTGTGAGATGGAGGAGGTTCAGGTGGCAGTTGGAGTGGCTATAGATGTGAATGTTACAGAAACATGAATGCTGAAGACTGATTTGAAGCAACCCTTGATAGCGGTGTTGTCATATGTTGGAGCTGGAAGATGATTGATGTTGCGAAGGATGAGTGGAGTGTTTTGCAACTGAGTTTGGAAGGTGTTATATGCTGGACCAAAGGTATACAGGTAAATGAAGGATGATGACAGTGGTGATTAGGCAGAAAAATGATGACGACAAGATGCTATTGAGGTGAATTGTGGATGATAAAAGGGGATGACAGGTGCTGGTGACTAATATGTGTTACAGAAAATCTGCACAAGGTGAGATGGAGATAACAAGTATGCTTGTGGTATGTGCTGGAAAGTGGATTTATGAGGTTAATCTCAACTAACCCATTATGGTAGGCCAAATATAGCTAACAAACTTTGCGGGAGATTTTGATTCAAATGCAGTCTCTCTAGCCTGATGAGTCTGAAAATTTCAGTTGAGATGGATTGGTATAAAGCTTATATGGCATAATATATGCATAACAGTGACTACTTTTGAAGGCAGCAGTCGGTGGCTCAGATGAGATAACCTAACTAGTCAAGGCAAATGTTAGCATGCTATTAAGAGGCTTACTCACCATAACACCATGTGTCTTTCCCAGTTGGTAAAAACATGAGAAGGAGGATATCAATATCAAGCAGTATTTGATGAGGCTGGAAGGATGAGGAAGCAGATGTGAAGTGAAGGTGAATGGTGGTGGACATATACATGCGTGGAACTGATAAGGTTATAATAGATACATAATGACAGGAAGGTAATGAGAGGGATTATATGCATGATTCCCATAGATAATGGAATTTGATTTTAATATGCTGCAAATAGGTAGGTGTGGGTGGCTAACAAGGTTGTTGTAGTAGTGTGCAAAAGAGGGTATGATGGAAATCTATTACAGATACGCTGCAGGAGGCAATTAGTGTAACAGTAAACATACTAATTGTTATGCTAGAGATGGACTATTGATATTGGATCTTGTCAAACCAATGGGACCCGATGCAGATTACCGATTCATCAACTTAGATCACAACAGATAATGAAGTCTGATAACATTTCTGTAAATCAGAGATTTGCTGATTCGCACCATGATATAAAGATGAATCTGATAACTAACAAATCATGAATTTACTGATCATTAGGCTGATTCACAAAAACCACTTGATGCACATATAATATGACTCATCCGACCTTCGCTGCTAACGCTCATCCACCATCTGACATGCTTGACCTAACAGACTAATGATACAAACTACCAATTTATATAATGCTAATACACATGCTAACTTATGTTGCTGACTTGGTAATACAGATTAACACACTATTCCACCTTTTAACGCATTATACTACTCAGACAATGTTAATTCGCACGATATTGACTCCTGCACTATCAACTCAGGTATCCAAACCACACTTACCCTAATAAGATGCTCACATACATTAACTGTCAACTAACTCTTGACACACTCATACTACTTACACTAATATGCGGATTAATTAGCCCTTCACACAAACTGACTGATGCTTCAATCCCAACAAGTAATGTGTGTTAACTCACACTTCGATGTTAACTCACCTAATGCTGACATGCCATTGACAAAAAGTCATTCCCTTGAACAAAGCCTGACACATACGTATATTACTGAATAAAATCTTAATGCCATGATTCGAATCTTTGCTATCTCTAAATGCTAATTCAAAGGATTTTCACACATAATTTTGGGAATAAATGGAGATTTGCCGTAGAACTTTACTGTAAAAGTTGTGACAAATTTATGATTTATATTGAGATCACACCATGATCATCAAGTGGAAAGGGATCTCAACCAAATGAGAAAGCACACGCAACTACAGTCTGAAGCTCAATTTAGAATAGTTTGGATCAAAAGACAATGCAGTAGCCTGTTATGAATGTTGAAACTTGATATCAAAATGTATATCAGTGTACAAAGATTACAATTCATCAATAACATTCAGTTGAAAAAAAAAACTATAATAATGAAATTCGATGAGAGAGTATAATGAAGTTTGGTTGGCAGAACAAAACTTACCTTACCGTAGGATGGTTGGGCTATAGGGTCCGAACTTGTAATGGGTATTAACAACACCCAAATGTGACTATGATCTTCTGTTCTCCCCCCCCAAAAACGTAAGCACACATATTCTTGTGAAAAGGTCCAGCAGCTTCTGATAAGCGCTTTAGTAGATTATTGACTATGCGATGGCACTGAATGATCCTTGTGGTTCAGCAAAAATCTATCAAATTCTAAATCAATCAACAGGTCAATTTAGTGCTTATTACATTCCTTCTGGGTCCAGCCCTTTAGAGAAAGAAAAGAAAAAAAAATTGAATGGATTCTGCAAAACAGGTGGTGACGACACTTGACAGGGGATCAAATCATCTTCATTCTGACTACGAACATCTTACGCTATGTGCACTTTGATAGACCGAATTCTATGGAATCTCATTAAGAGATTAACTCGTGAGCCATGACAGCCAAGGAGGTGATTTCTATTGGGTTTGTAACATGATGGGGATGTGTATCCCAAAGGATCTACTTAACGTTAAGAGGCATATCCACGAGGACTTTGCCTAAGGTCCACCACATTTTACCACCTGACATAGGATGAGTATGGTCCAGAACTACAAGTGAAGGACAAACCTTGCTGAGAGTGCAAAACAGGGTATATTCCTGATGGGCAGGGATCCAGAAATCTTCTATCATCATAACCATCATGAGATATAATGCATACATAACAAGTGCAACAAATGAGGATGAATTACTATAAATAAGACAATAACGATGCATATTAAGAAGCCATATACACAGATAATGCAGAAAATAAATGGATGTGCAGAGAGTGAATATAGTGTAGGCAATTGCCAACATAACACAGGGGAAATATATGGGGAATTGCCAACATAACACAGGGGAAATTCATGTTTGTTTTACCTTGCTTGAAGAATCTCAGTTTGGGCAAAATATTCCATCGACATATTCTATTGTACAGTGATTCATGAACGAACGATCATGTATTCAAAATTCACATTCATGATTTGATCATGCTGGCATGCATGATGAATTTGAAGAGACCCCCTATTGGCTAGAGGGGTCTGAACGAGGTCTGTAACATCATTCAAATCAAATGGATCGAGAGTGACGTACTCAGATAAATCCTGCCTTGCGTTGCGGCCTTACTTGCAGAAAATATAAAAAAGAGAGAAACAAAAAAAAAAATTACGATCACCTAAGTCAACTGGCGATCATGATGGAAATAGAAATTCAAGCTTCAACAGATGATCAAAGCAAACATGGATCGCAAATGGGGGAAACCAGACAAATAATAAAAAAGAAAAAAAGAAAAAAAGAAAAAAAAAAGTAATAAGAAAACGGGGTGTAAACAAATATTTGAAATCGAGGACATTCCATAAACATTAAAGGAAATGTTGGAACGGCTACTCCGTTACTGTCGCACTGTGGTCGTCGCGAAATTTTTCCCCGTCTTCCCTTCCTTGCGGAAGAGAGAGAGGGAAATGCTTTCGCGCTTCAAACTTGACCGGATTTTGGAAATTGTTTTGAAATACTCGCCTCTGTTTTGAAAATTGCGGGAAAATCCATGGGATGGGGCTCGACCTGTCGGTACGAGGTTCGACCGTTCCTGCCGCCTTTAGCAGGGGTAATCGAACCAAGGACCAAAATTGTGCTTGACTTAGCGAAATTATCAAAGTTATGTTCTATCCTAAATGCACAGAGAATTCAGGCATGTGCTATGAGGTTTTGGGAAAATGCAGCTTGGGAAAGCATGATGTATGCTTGGAAAATATTTGGAGTTGAAAAGATTCTCTCAGGAAAAAGCTGAAAGTCAATTTCTCAGGAAAACTCATGTGAAAATGGGTTTTTGAAATCACGGGAAAGTTCATGAAGTTGTGGGAAAATCATGAATGGTTGAAAATCCTGGGAAAATGGAAGTGATTCTTGAGAAAAAAGTGAACCTTTGAAAAGGGAAACACTTCTTAGGAAAACTTGGACTTTGAGATTTTTTTTAGGAAAATGATGGAAAATTTATAGGAAAACTCATTGGAGAAGGGAATTCAAAACTTAGGGAATCGAAATCGTGGGAATTTTACCTTTGAAATACTTGGAAATCAATTTTGGATCTTGGAGAAAGATTGGAAAACTCTTTTGAATCTCTTAAGAAAATAACATTTTCAGGGAAAACTGTGGAAAAACTTGACTTTGGGAAAACCGATTTTGGAAAATCCTTAGAGTTTCTTGAGAAATCGATTTCTTGAGAATGAAATTTTCTTAAGAAAATCATGAGAAAACCAATGATTTCATGATGCAAATGACATGGATGCATGAATGCACTTTGAAAGATTTTCTAAGAAATTTGCTGAAAAATGTGTATTAAGTCAAAATAAATCCTTCACATATTCTGACTGTGGCCATGAATATGGTCAGAGTTTATTTGATTTAATGCACATGATTTTGAAAACATTGAAAATATGATGTGCATTTTAAGATAGCCTAAGAGTGTAGGCTCAATGTGACTAGTAGAAAGATGATGGATCTGGGTCTCGTCCATATTCCGACTAGGGCCGTAAATATGGATTCCACCGAGTTCATCAACTCCCTAAGAGTTGGTGCACGTGCCATTCGTGTACATCCATAGTGATTTTGAAATAAAATGCATGAAGCATATAAGCAGGATATTGCATAAATTTAAACTATATGATATGCATCCTAGTCTAAGCAGGAAATTAACTCTCTTATTCCAAAATTTACATTATTACATCACTAAATAGAGGAAGTAAAAGAAATTTTCAGACTTCAGCTCCTTCTTTGGAATGTCCCTGCCAAGCTTGAAATAAAGTTAGCTCAAATATGTGGGTTTTTCCAAGATTTTCCAATAATATTATGAAATTATTGGATTTAATTGGATATAAACCCTATTCTCATGCTTCCTTGATATTTGAAATTATGTAAATGCAGGGAATTAACTGGAAAACAGTTTGAAATTCGGAATTGGGGTCAAAATGACCAAAATACCCCTAAAATTAAAGTTACATCTTTAAAATCAGGGTTTTTTGAAGGAAAACTTGGTAAAATTGAGATTTCGAAATTCAAATTGAATCCAATGATGATGAAATGCAGTATGAGTCATGATGACATGCTGCTAAACACATTAGGACTGTAAAATCGGAATTTAACATTTTGCAATTTATCCAAAATAACAAATTTCGCTTGTTTTTCACTTGGATCTGGGTCCTGCGGGACCCTGTTTTGGTATTATGGCTAATCCGAACCTCAAATGGATTCCAAATTGCACCAAATTCGGTATGAAGCATCTACTTACTCTGATAAACAGCCTAAAATGCTAAAAATCATGAGATGATATGATTTAAATACTAAACTTTAAAGAAAGTTCTAAAATGGTCGATTTTGCCTGTGGATCCGAACCAAATGCAATGCCTAATATGCTAATGCAAGATTTACACCATGAAAACTTTTGATATTTTTCATACTGTTAAAGGACCCTAAATGGAACATTTTTGGTTTTTACAGCCTCGGTATTTGAGCCATGGTGAGTTCCGAAACAGGGATTTAGTTCTGACAGAGGTGAAAATCACCCTAATATGATGTAAAATGTTAAAAAAATATAAAACAGCCATGTAAATTTATGAAATTAATCATAGCTACTCACGACACCTACATGAACAACTTTCATGTTCTTTACTTTGGCATTTGATCAACAAAAACATGGATAAAAATATAACTTTGTGTTCCTAAATTGACAGAACAGACCAATGTGACCAAACAGGGGACTGACAAGAAAAATCCGAGGCAAGTATCAACACTATTCTAAAAATCACAGTCTTTCAGATGCAAACAGAAGACACCTCGCACATAACTTTCACTTTTTATAGTTTTGGATTTGGAGCAACACACAAAGAGAACCCATCGTCCCAAGTCGATCCAAAGTCTCAGAGGCCCAAATTAGGCTCTGACACGTGTCCCGAACTCTCGGATTTTTGTCAGACATTACAGAAAATCAGAAAACTCTGAGAAAATCAGGTTAAAAACTAGACATTCTCCCGAGTTCAGAACAACTTTCGGATCGAAAATTGGATATCCCATGAGGGAGATCTCGATTTTACAAGTCGGAAAATGATTTTCAAAACGCATCCCGGGTAACAAAACCCGACTTGCCATTTTGAATGTTTACCACAGTAAACAAATTCAAATGCCTCTGAAATTTTGGCACAATTCTAGGAACACCTAAGGGCGCATTCCATGATGTTTTGGGATTTTTAATAAAAACTAAATGCATGAAATGACGTGTGTACCGACTGACAAAAACAGAGACCTACTGAAAATGAGCAGAATTGAAATAAATGCTAAATTAATCCTAATTAATTCATGAAATGTGCTAAATGAATGAAATAAAATGCAAATTAAACCTAGCTAACTACATGAGTGTTAAAAATCATCAAGGAAGCATAATTAAACATTTTTATATATGTCGTTTTATGAGAATAGCTCAATCCATCTCTCGGATGAGCTCTTTCTTCAAACGACTCCCGAATCGAATTATGGCATCAAATCAAGGGAAAAAGAAGTGCACCTTGCTTCGTTACGCAGCGTCGAAGCTCTTGAAAGGGGCGGCTATCACGAGCTTCCTTCGTCCTTCGCTCCGGGCTTCAGATGGTTCACCAAAATCGACCTATGCTTAAATCGAATTGGCCACTGCACGAACTTTACTCCACCTTCTCTAATGAGCCAAAGGGGGTGCGATTTCCAAAGTTCAAAATCAGATTTTTAGAAAGGCTAGGTCGAATTTTCTAGTTCACCAAAATGGTCTCCCCTCTATGCTGGGCGTGGAGCCTTGTTTTTATAGATTTTCTGAAAAATTTTGAATTTCAAACAGGCTCAATCTGAGCCCTCCATGTGGCGCCATCTCAGGGGTGCTATTTTGCTTTTTTGAAAAATTAAAAAATAAGATTTTTGTGGGTGAGACACCTCAGTAGGA